>NC_060213.1:139657500-142602500 GCF_021130785.1 Homalodisca vitripennis | reverse complement strand
ACTTATTGGATGGATATTATATGATCGGTTGGAATATAAGTTGTGTTTACAGACAACAATTAATTGCAAGACATTGTTTGATAGACAGTTACCATATATTTGGTGGATAATACTTATTGGGTGGATAGTATATGATCAGTTGGAATATTGGTTGTGTTTACAGACAACAATTAATTGCAAGGCATTGTTTGATAGACAGTTACCATATATTTGGTGGATAATACTTATAGGGTGGATAGTATATGATCGGTTGGAATACTGGTTATGTTTACAGACAACAATTGCAAAACATTGTTTGATAGACAGTTACCATCTATTTGGTGGATACTCCTTATTGGATGGATAGTGTATGATCAGTTGGAATATTGGTTGTGTTTACAGACAACAATTGCAAGACATTGTTTGATAGACAGTTACCATCTATTTGGTGGATAATACTTATTGGATGGATAGTATATGATCACTTGGAATATTGGTTGTGTTTACAGATAACAATTGCAATACATTGTTTGATAGACAGTTACCATCTATTTGGTGGATAATACTTATTGGATGGATAGTATATGATCAGGTTGGAATATTGGTTGTGTTTACAGATAACAATTGCAATACATTGTTTGATAGACAGTTACCATCTATTTGGTGGATAATACTTATTGGATGGATAGTATATGATCAGTTGGAATACTGGTTATGTTTACAGACAACAATTGCAAAACATTGTTTGATAGACAGTTACCATCTATTTGGTGGATAATACTTATTGGATGGATAGTATATGATCGGTTGGAATACTGGTTATGTTTACAGACAACAATTGCAAAACATTGTTTGATAGACAGTTACCATCTATTTGGTGGATACTCCTTATTGGATGGATAGTGTATGATCAGTTGGAATATTGGTTGTGTTTACAGACAACAATTGCAAGACATTGTTTGATAGACAGTTACCATCTATTTGGTGGATAATACTTATTGGATGGATAGTGTATGATCAGTTGGAATATTGGTTGTGTTTACAGACAACAATTGCAAGACATTGTTTGATAGACAGTTACCATCTATTTGGTGGATAATACGTACTTATTGGATGGATAGTATATGATCAGTTGGAATATTGGTTGTGTTTACAGACAACAGTTGCAAGACATTGTTTGATAGACAGTTACCATCTATTTGGTGGATAATACTTATTGGATGGATAGTATATGATCAGTTGGAATATTGGTTATGTTTACATACAAACATTGCGAAATATTGTTTGATTAAAAAAATACTATAAATTTGGTGGACTTAAAAGACAAAACTTGTAAAATAAATTAACAATATGATCGATAAGATCCAATACAGTTTGTGAAAACATTAGACCAAAGCCATTGTAATTAATTTTGGACCAGAATAAATTAATTATTTCAGGACGATGTTTTCAGGTACATTTGTGATAATTTGTACATTTGCTTCTGAGAATACAGGATACTAAGAGCAATAGGTTTTAAGACATTTAGAGTTGATATGAATATAATACGGGTGAGACAAATCACACATCGGCCATGTCCAGTTCTTGTAATATTGTACAATCGACAAACAACAAAGAGAAACATTAGATGAGAAAAATCTAGACACATTTCTTCGGAGATTCTTAGTTTTAAAGCTATGAAATATTCATAATTAGGTAAAAGGAGAACTAATGCAAAAGTAAAATAATAAATCCAAACAACAGTACATACGCCAAGTTATGTAAAAGCCTCATTAAACACAGTGGGCAAACATTTCAAAACTTAAAACCCAATACATATAGTTATAGCATTTCAGGTATATTTATACATTGTTTTTTTTGTCAAAAATATAATTACTAATGAATTATTTTGAGACATAAAATTCGTTACTGTACTTCGTTGTGTACTGTACGATAACTCAGCTGCAAGTCTTAGTAGAAATAATATGTGCATGAACTGATGTTCAATCGACTGCATATACTGTATTGTAGAATGAACAATCGACAAATGAGGTGTCCCGTAATCTTATTGATATAAGAGCACCGGATCAGGTGACATGAATAAAACATGACCTTGAGAGTAAAGACCCCATTTTATATTAGAGTTTCCACGAGGAATTCACGAAAGATTAAGCTTGTTTTAGGATCATTACATACGAGTTTAAAATAAAGCAATTGTTGTACATTGCACAATCTGCCATTTGAATAATTATAATGCATATTCGCAACCGTACTTCTGTAATCTCAATTGTTACATTTACTAACGCGATTGTTAACGTCAAGATATCAAGCGCTTTGGAGCCACATTAATATAAATAATATTCTTTATATATTTCACAAAATCATATTGTTGGGTAGCTTTACTGGAACTCTCCTGAGGTTTAAAAAGGTAAAATTTGAGTCATTGATAGTGACCGAGTCAATTATTTGTATAGCGTGGGAAAGGGGGACAAATACTCTATATTATTATTTACTAGGTACGAGTATAAGTACGCCACACCACGTCATGTATCAGGCTTCGCTCAATTTGAATGCTAAATTTAAATTCAATCGATCATTACACTCTCGATATATTCTGCTGATAGAGAGACAGAAAGACAATAGGGAAAAAAAGTTCAATCTACGCACTATTGTAGAACTGAATATTTATGAACAATTTTAAGCCTGCATGTGGAATATTTCTCGACACATGATACATTCAGATTTTTTCTTAATTTGGATTTTATATCAGACCCTTCCAATTAATACCTTTTGTTCGATATAATTCAATTTTACAGTTACAGATAGGGGTTTTCGCTTTAGACACTAGTGCGGCGTTGCCTGGGGGAATTTCGCAATAGAAATAGGCCTATGTTAACCCGGGACTCTAAGAATGTTCATGTTGCATTAAATACCTGTTACATCCCAAGTTGTCTTCCATAAGACGGGGACCACGTACCTGAAACCAACCACAAAAAATAGTTATTATAATGTGCATTTCCCATTTATAGTTTGGTTGTTTTTCTTAATGCGTCATGCTTTTTGACACTTAACTTACTTTTACTTTACTTTTTGCGATCAACGCTCATTTTTGCTCTTTTTTACTAGGCTAATGAAGACAAAATGTTTTTTTATAGATGACATGAAGCTAAATATATATATATATATATATATATATATATATATATATATATATATATATATATATATATATGTAAAGAGACATATTTTTTAATTTATATTTATAATTTCGCCTGTCTATCGTTTTGTTTTTCCCCATTTTATCTCGAAAAGAAACCGACTCTACGTGTGACCTAAAGATTTTCATGAAGCTTCATATAAAGTACAGTACATAGATAGGCACCATTGAATTCAATGATTGCTCCGTGGGATTTGGCTGAGCGTTAGTGAACATGTTCACATTGGTCCTATATGTAACCATGATGACTACGACACAATTACGTTATAAATAATTGAGTAAAGAAACTGAGTACAATCGTAAGACATTTAAAAGTGTGGCACAGTAATAAACGCCACTAAAGACTTGCAATGTTGGTGCAACCTGAGCGACGCCTCACATATCACTTGCTGTGATGTATTTTTGTAGTAGCCTATTTTAATATACACTAAAAATATATTAATTATTCGATAAATATCAAAATTCTAGGTTTAGCAAAGATGTTAAATACTAATATTGCGGTGTGTATCGAGACTCGGGTTTAAAGAGGATAGCTCTAGATGCTAGTGTTTTGACCTCTCACGATATTACGCTTGTGATAAAGTTGGTGTGAGAATTATTAAGTAACTCCCTGAGGATAGTAAAGAATTTACATAAATGATTACGATATATGCTCAGCTGGCGCTTTTTGCTGGGTAAGGGTATTCTGCTACTCGGTTAGTGAAGTTATAAATGCCCGCTGGGATGATTGAGTATTGGGCGCTTATTGTAAATATAGCTTCATTGAATACTTAATATTACTTTAGAGTTACACGCAAAATTGATTGTTTTCATGTTTATTGAAACGGTGCTATACACATTTATATTGTTCCTCTATTTTTTTTGTTTATATACTTGTTCCATATGGAACAAGTATATAAAGCAACGAAACAACAAGTATATAGGGATTGAGTACAAAGCCGCAGATAAAGTAATAGCACTTTATCTGCGGTTTCGTACTCAATCGCCTGTCGAACGCAAATTGCATATAAAACACTCCGGATATAAGTAATAGCAACTGAAAATATTCTTATCTCCTGATCAATATCAGGATAGTTGGACAACTATAAATAACAGTTGTTATAACACTAAAGTCAGAGAGAGAAACAAATTCCATAAATAGTAACTATATACACGACAGAATTTTCTCGTGCAATAAAAAGTTGTTGATTCATGAATCATTTGGATATGCGAATAGAAAGCCTCACTGTGTTCAATTTCTTTACTTCTAGAGGCCACCATTGTTCTTTTCTACTAGTGAAAGTCGCAATTTTGTGAACCATACAAAAGAAATTCAACGTCAATTAATCGTACATGCTGAGTAATGTATAGGCCTCAGACATTAGTTAAGTGTCAACTTCTGGAAAAAAAACACGATACATCTATAGAACTGAGAAAAAATAACAGCCGACAGCAGTCCAGTACTGCAAACAAGGTTGTCTCGCTCGAAACCTACTGACGCAAAGCTGGTGTAAGGAAAGTGCCTTAGCGTTTTTGCACGTTTTAAATTCTAAAATCTTAATTTGTCCATGTAATCCTTTTCAATAAGACATTTTTTTTAAATGAAGAACCGTAACACATTTTCACATGCACAATAGACAGACACTAATTGATTATTCATGAATAGGGAAATCAGTAGCGTACATAGCAATGTATTTCTGGGGGGCAGGGGTAGGTTGACACACTGGGTGTGTTAGGAAGTATAAAATACTCTCCAAAATATAGGCACAGAAATCTTCCGATTGAAAATTTTTGTGCTTTAATTTTAGCTTAAAACAAACTCCTGGGTGCATTTTCAAAATTTGGCTTGAACTCCTGATATGAGAAAAATATGCGAGTGTTGCATATGAATTGTGTAAAAGAATTTTAAACAACTACTTGGATTCCTTTCTGAGACTATTAGTAGCTAATACCAAATAAAAAAATAATAAAACAACTGGTGGTGGTCACATTGAAATGACAACTTCATTGACGATATAGCATACAGCAATAGCATTTTTCATCTCTGAGGAAACAAGAGATTATTGTCACATACCACATGTTCTTTAGATCATACCAGGTGTTAGACCTTGTTAGATGTATATAAAGCAGGAAGTCTATAACTAGCACAACTTTGACACCATGAAGACCTTGGTCCTGTGGTTATTGGTTGCGGCCGCCCTACTCCAGGTGTTCTCAGCTTCTAAGGGTGTCCCTTCGTATGTCGCCGGTAACTTCAGGCCCAGCACAAATTGAGTTGGTTCCAAACACATTACCTTGTTAAACACACGCTATACTTTCTTCACTCATTAACCATTACAATTTTAAACTTTATATCGGTTAATTTTTCAAGCTCCCACCAAGGAATACTCAAAGAATGTGATCGTTAATTTAAATAGTAATGTACATTCGTTTAATTGCATATTATTTGCAGTGGTATACAAGAAAAAACAGTAGATCAGTGAAAAATGTAGATCAACTCAAGAAGATTGCAAATTTCATTACATATCTTTCAGCATGATGTTCCGTGAATGACAACTATACACTTTTAATTTTGCATGAAGCTTCTTTTTTAGTTAGGCAACATTGAGTTTGATGACGTGTTATTCCATGGCATCTGGCCGAGCATTAGCTACGATACGAGCCTTTTAAACCTCCTTTTCTAGATACAAGACAAATATAAAAATATTTGAGCACTCCATGAGAGCATGTAGGTATTTGAAGAATAATTTAGGAGCATTTCGCAAAGAGGCCCAACAACAACGTATATAGATAAGGAACTTTTATAGTAAGTATTGTACCGTTAGTTAGTTAGAGTTTATATAATGTAAATTTCACAACCTAGTCAGCCAGTATAATTTAATATTATTTTTTTATTCAATGTTCCGGAACTAAATTATCGGCGGAGTAACTACCTAATTGGCACGCGTATGAATATTTTATTCTAACCCTTTGTAGCAGCCCAAATACGTGACCGATCTGACCTCGCGCGCCTTGTCCGTAAGTAAAATTTATCTTTCCGTATTATTAAATTAGCCCTTTGATGCCAAACATATAAAATGAATGTAACGTAAAGCAAAGTTGTAACTAGTAAAGTAACTTACCCTTGAAGATCTTTTATTTGCCGATTGAAATAGATACAAGTTGTGGCGTCGTCCTTCTGACGAGCACGTTGTCGTTTTATGTCTTTTTAAGTTTTTATCTCATTAAATGGCTAATACTGTCGCGAATTTGTTTTAGGCGAGCTCACGTATCTCACGTATTATTTTAGTAGATGGCTACCACTATCATAACTTCTACTCCTCTTCTAGTAACTACCGACTAGAAATAACCCTTCTTAGACTACAGCTTCAATGTCTCGTGCCAAGACGCCGACACCCGGGTTGTGAGTCTACACATTGCGAAGGGAAGTAAAATCTTAATGTTTTATAAAGTAAAACATCATAGGCATAATTCCATAGAACATTGGATATTTTAGGCCCACCTATCAGATATACATTTTTAGTTCTTGTACTCTAATTGGCAGCAACGTGGCAAGGTGTACATTTAATGTACCAACTAAAAGTGGTGCTTATAAGTTTCGCTGATTAAATTGAACTTATAAGTAAACTTTGCAATTCGAGTATTTATTACTACGACCTCAGAAGTCACCACCCCCATGTGTTATCATCATTCGGTACAGTATATAAAAGATGATTGGGTAAAATGATATTGTTTTATTCCAAATAAATATTTCTTTAAGCACAACTTCGTTAGAAAAATGTAATGTTCTTAAATTATAGTTCATCCAAAATATACAACTCTTTGTTGATCATAAAAAATGTTACACCCTGAAGTTATAATTCGTAATGCATATACTGAAAAACATTCACTTTTTATCTACACAACTTACCTAGATTAGTTTATGGTACAAAATTCTCTTAGTTTGGACTTTGTAATTGCTAGTGGTAATGAGAGAATTGCTTTTCCACTTTGGGACATTATCTTAAAGCGCTTTGACTTTGAAATAAGTAAATCTTATCACAAACAAAAACCGTTCACATCATCAAGAACCAGTATGTTATTGGTATAAAAATCTTTAAGGTAGAAAGAAAATTGATTGTATTCTGTATGTGAGGGTTGATTATAATACCATGCGGGTATTCTAGATATGAAACTCGAACTACTAGAATACCCTACTATGAGTCTACTATGATTCACTTCTAATACCTCACTCCAATCAATCCTTACCCTAAAATACAGTTCCTAAGTATAACAAACTCGAGAGAGTTTTGTGTTTATCACCGTCCATTTATGTTCCAGATACGTCTATAAGAGGTCACTAAGATACAACTTCGACACTGGTGCCCTGGTGGTTCACTTCAATACATGTCACGATTACAAATTTGTCATCGACAAAGTCGTGGTGACCACAACCTCGGGTACATCTATCAGTGGACACCTTATCAGGGGAGGCCTCAACACCTACTTCTTCGGTTTCAAGGTCACCGGCAGACATTTTACCAATTATGACGTCGAGGTTTGGGCAACCTGGGAAGAGGAACAGACGCAACTGGAGCTGGACACTCTGGTCACTTACAAAATGTACCACCCCTGCTTCCGCCCCTCTAATCCTGACGCCGAGAAACAGTGAATGTATGTCAAACATATGCCACTATACCTGCATTGAACTTATATTATTATGAATAGAACAAATCCATCTTACAACGATGTTATATTGTTTTAAATGTTTAAACTGAATATCAATATGCGGCCTTGGTATTGTTTTTGAATCGGTGAACTAAGACACTGGCGAAATTAATGTAGTCCTTTTAGCCCAAATTTAAACTGAAGAGAAAATTTTATATGGCCATATTGAGTTAAACTATCATTAAATTTCACAGCACTTGTAAGATATTTTGTGTATTCATGTCATTATGGTGTTCTATAGACAAAATAAAAATATGACTTTTCAACATTACATCCCGAAGTAAAAACAATTCGATGTACGCTAACCACAAAACATGCTTTAAACAACAATTACACAAGTACTGTTCAATCTCGGTAACCATACTATAACGGCAGAGATCATTTCACTATATAGTGTACTCAAGTGATTGGAATATTTGGAATTATGAATGAATTTACAATGTTAGCTATTTGCAATTTTTAAATTATTGAAAATATTTGTTAAAGTGATGGATTTCGATATTAATATTGGGAAAATATTTATGATAAAGCAGTAAATAAGGAAAAAATAAAACTTAAACAATATCGTATGATTTAGTATGGTATATTAAAAAATAGTAATAATATATTTAGGTACGCTTAAAAAAAAGTGTTATACAAAGTTGTTTGGACACCCTGTTTAAAATTGTTGTAATTATATTGATATTTAAAGAGCTGAATAGTTTAACTGATTAGTTGATACGTTTGGCATTGTATTTGAACATTTCTGGATAAGTAAAATATTTTTTTGCTAAAATTAGGATTTGGGATCCCTTAACAATGCACTAAAGACGCGGTTATAGTAGGATTGTATTTAAAATTATTGTAATGTAAGTGAATGTAACTAGATGCTTCATAGCATTTTCTCGAAAAAAGTATTATTACTAAAAAATAAAAGAAACATACTTTACGCAATAAGTACCATTAGTGGATTTGTGAGATAGATTGAATAAACCACCGTATCAATATTTAAACACGGTGCGATTTCTCGTGTTAGTTTGTACCGTTTTCTCGTTCGGAAACCTTAAATTGAGAACATATTCAATTCTAAAAAGAATAAAAATCATTTCCACGTATGGAGAAAGAGATTAGTTTTTAATTATTAATAGAATTTACCGTAGAGTAAATAATTAAAAACTATTCGACACCGGGAGCAAACTGTAACAGCGCAGTGTTTGATCTCGCGGGTATGATTGAAAAATAATGCTCTCTTCACTTCTTTCACTTCTCGTTATCCAGTATTATTTGTACTGTACTATTTATTTAGTAAACGTTTAAAATGTATTAATTTCATAATAATTATAACTAATTTACAACAAATAAATTATAAATAACATTATAAATCTTTCATTATAAATAACACATGTGTCTATCTTACAGATGATTAACAACATTGTAGATGGAGTGGAAAAATACATTTTTACTAATTTATCTCTATAAAATGGTGTACTTGATTGTAAAATTCTATTAAAACTCTTTCCTAAGTAAATACAAAAAATTCAAATCAACACAGTTCTAAAAATATTTTTTTTAATCCTCCTGATCTAATAAAACCAAGGAGTTCAGGTATGAGTATTGTACAATTTAATGTAGGACGTTAATGGCGAGGTACGTTATAGGAGTTTACGAAAGCCCATTAATACCACCTACAGTTATATCCCTTGTTCCGACCCTCTACTAATACTCAAGGGATGTAATTCAATTGAGCGCGGACCCTACATGAGAGGGAGCAAGCAGTTTCAGAGATCTACTTCACGTCCTGGCTATAATGGAGGAGGGAACGCGCGTACGTCTTAGAAAACACACGTTAGCAGCGTATGTACTCCGTAGTATTACGGGAATTCAACTTGTGTGGTTGTGATACAATAAACAAACAGGCTACATATATAACAGGAAGAATGAGTGTACGTACTTCTTGGGAAACACACGTCAGTAGCTAATATACTGCGTAGTATTACGGTAATTCAAATTGTGAGGTTGTGATACAATAAACAAACAGGCTACATATATAACAGGAAGAATGAGTGTACGTACTTCTTGGGAAACACACGTCAGTAGCTAATATACTGCGTAGTATTACGGTAATTCAAATTGTGAGGTTGTGATACAATAAACAAACAGGCTACATATATAACAGGAAGAACGAGTGTACGTACTCCTTGGGAAACACACGTCAGTAGCTAATATACTGCGTAGTATTACGGTAATTCAAATTGTGAGGTTGTGATACAATAAACAAACAGGCTACATATATAACAGGAAGAACGAGTGTACGTACTCCTTGGGAAACACTCGTCAGTTGCTAATATACTGCGTAGTATTACGGTAATTCAAATTGTGAGGTTGTGATACAATAAACAAACAGGCTACATATATAACAGGAAGAACGAGTGTACGTACTTCTTGGGAAACACTCGTCAGTAGCTAATATACTGCGTAGTATTACGGTAATTCAAATTGTGAGGTTGTGATACAATAAACAAACAGGCTACATATATAACAGGAAGAACGAGTGTACGTACTCCTTGGGAAACACTCGTCAGTTGCTAATATACTGCGTAGTATTACGGTAATTCAAATTGTGAGGTTGTGATACAATAAACAAACAGGCTACATATATAACAGGAAGAACGAGTGTACGTACTCCTTGGGAAACACTCGTCAGTTGCTAATATACTGCGTAGTATTACGGTAATTCAGATTGTGAGGTTGTGATACAATAAACAAACAGGCTACATATATAACAGGAAGAACGAGTGTACGTACTCCTTGGGAAAACACTCGTCAGTAGCTAATATACTGCGTAGTATTACGGTAATTCAGATTGTGAGGTTGTGATACAATAAACAAACAGGCTACATATATAACAGGAAGAACGAGTGTACGTACTCCTTGGGAAAACACTCGTCAGTTGCTAATATACTGCGTAGTATTACGGTAATTCAGATTGTGAGGTTGTGATACAATAAACAAACAGGCTACATATATAACAGGAAGAACGAGTGTACGTACTCCTTGGGAAAAACTCGTCAGTTGCTAATATACTGCGTAGTATTACGGTAATTCAGATTGTGAGGTTGTGATACAATAAACAAACAGGCTACATATATAACAGGAAGAACGAGTGTACGTACTCCTTGGGAAACACTCGTCAGTTGCTAATATACTGCGTAGTATTACGGTAATTCAAATTGTGAGGTTGTGATACAATAAACAAACAGGCTACATATATAACAGGAAGAACGAGTGTACGTACTCCTTGGGAAACACTCGTCAGTTGCTAATATACTGCGTAGTATTACGGTAATTCAAATTGTGAGGTTGTGATACAATAAACAAACAGGCTACATATATAACAGGAAGAATGAGTGTACGTACTTCTTGGGAAACACACGTCAGTAGCTAATATACTGCGTAGTATTACGGTAATTCAAATTGTGAGGTTGTGATACAATAAACAAACAGGCTACATATATAACAGGAAGAATGAGTGTACGTACTTCTTGGGAAACACACGTCAGTAGCTAATATACTGCGTAGTATTACGGTAATTCAAATTGTGAGGTTGTGATACAATAAACAAACAGGCTACATATATAACAGGAAGAATGAGTGTACGTACTTCTTGGGAAACACACGTCAGTAGCTAATATACTGCGTAGTATTACGGTAATTCAAATTGTGAGGTTGTGATACAATAAACAAACAGGCTACATATATAACAGGAAGAATGAGTGTACGTACTTCTTGGGAAACACACGTCAGTAGCTAATATACTGCGTAGTATTACGGTAATTCAAATTGTGAGGTTGTGATACAATAAACAAACAGGCTACATATATAACAGGAAGAATGAGTGTACGTACTTCTTGGGAAACACTCGTCAGTTGCTAATATACTGCGTAGTATTACGGTAATTCAAATTGTGAGGTTGTGATACAATAAACAAACAGGCTACATATATAACAGGAAGAATGAGTGTACGTACTTCTTGGGAAACACACGTCAGTAGCTAATATACTGCGTAGTATTACGGTAATTCAAATTGTGAGGTTGTGATACAATAAACAAACAGGCTACATATATAACAGGAAGAATGAGTGTACGTACTTCTTGGGAAACACACGTCAGTAGCTAATATACTGCGTAGTATTACGGTAATTCAAATTGTGTGGTTGTGATACAATAAACAAACAGGCTACATATATAACAGGAAGAATGAGTGTACGTACTTCTTGGGAAACACACGTCAGTAGCTAATATACTGCGTAGTATTACGGTAATTCAAATTGTGAGGTTGTGATACAATAAACAAACAGGCTACATATATAACAGGAAGAATGAGTGTACGTACTTCTTGGGAAACACTCGTCAGTTGCTAATATACTGCGTAGTATTACGGGAATTCAAATTGTGAGGTTGTGATACAATAAACAAACAGGCTACATATATAACAGGAAGAATGAGTGTACGTACTTCTTGGGAAACACACGTCAGTAGCTAATATACTGCGTAGTATTACGGTAATTCAAATTGTGAGGTTGTGATACAATAAACAAACAGGCTACATATATAACAGGAAGAACGAGTGTACGTACTGGGTAAACACTCGAATACTGCGTGATAGCTACGGAACCAAATTGTGGTTGTGATACATAAACAAACAGGCTACATATATAACAGGAAGAATGAGTGTACGTAATCGTCATTTGCTAATATACTGCGTAGTATTACGGAAATTCAAATTGTGAGGTTGTGATACAATAAACAAACAGGCTACATATATAACAGGAAGAACGAGTGTACGTACTCCTTGGGAAACACTCGTCAGTAGCTAATATACTCGTAGTAGTATTACGGGAATTCAACTTGTGTGGTTGTGATACAATAAACAAACAGGCTACATATATAACAGGAAGAATGAGTGTACGTACTTCTTGGGAAAACACACGTCAGTAGCTAATATACTGCGTAGTATTACCGGTAATTCAACTTGTGTGGTTGTGATACAATAAACAAACAGGCTACACATATATAACAGGAAGAATGAGTGTACGTACTTCTTGGGAAACACTCGTCAGTAGCTAATATACTGCGTAGTATTACGGGAATTCAACTTGTGTGGTTGTGATACAATAAACAAACAGGCTACATATATAACAGGAAGAATGAGTGTACGTACTTTCTTGGGACACACACGTCAGTAGCTAATATACTGCGTAGTATTACGGGAATTCAAATTGTGAGGTTGTGATACAATAAACAAACAGGCTACATATATAACAGGAAGAATGAGTGTACGTACTTCTTGGGAAACACACGTCAGTAGCTAATATACTGCGTAGTATTACGGGAATTCAACTTTTGTGGTTGTGATACAATAAACAAACAGACTACATATATAACAGGAAGAATGAGTGTACGTACTTCTTGGGAAACATTTGTTAGTTGCTAATATACTCAGTAGTATTACGGGAATTCAACTTGTGTGCTCCGTAATACAAGAGAACGACAGAATTCTCGTCTTAATACAGGGGAAATGAGCGTTTCTTAACAAATTTTACAATGATCACAATGAAGAAAATATCATGCCACACTTTCATCGATATAACCAAAACAATGCCGTTTAAGCAAAACAATCTACAACAATAGGAATATAAAAACTAAACAAAACATTGTTATCTGATTAAGAAATAATGATAAACATCACTTCTTGTTGAAGAAAATGTAGATGGTCCGAAAAAATATTAATAAGTTGTGCAAATGAAGTGTTCTTTACGTTGCAGAATTCTGAAGTCTGCTTTTATGAAGTAACTTCTTTGTAAGACTTTCTTTTTCTTGATTGATAGAATTTCCAGTAATTTTAGTCTATTTGCAATAGCGGGAATGCGATTTGTCTCCTTAAAGAAGGTTATTGGATGCAAATTAAATCTCTTGAAAGTGATATTTTAAACAGAAAAATATCTGAAAGTATAGCACCAGTTTCGGAAACAGTGAAATACTACACTTTTTAATGGGACATATATTAATCTGTGGTAAACATTGTGACTACTAAATTTAGAAGAAAAATGATTACTAATTAGTCAATATAATATAGTTCTCAGCAAATTGAGAAAAGTTTTTTTCCCGCTCAATAAGATGCAGCAGATGCATCGTACACTGATTACTTCGTTTGGATAATAATTAAGGAGCCTGAAGTTAATAAGCCTCGTAAAGTACGGAACTTCAGCGTTCTCAAGTCTACTTTTCTGAACAACATTAACCATACTTGTAAGGCTTCCTGTTTGTTGATTGATGCAGCTCCCTGTAAATTTAGCCAGCATTCAGTACTGGATAGTGTAACCTAAGTTTTTATTACAAGATCTCAATGAAGAGGTACTGAACCAATTTAAAAGAACCAGTACCTGATAAAATAACGCACATAATAGACTTATGTTTTAGTAATACAAAGTGTAAGTACGCCACACCACGTGTCGCGTAACAGGTCTTTCTGAGGCTATATGCAAAATGTCAAGGTTATAGCTAAATTTGTTATTATGTCATATGTTAAAATACCATATGACTGTACTCAGTTTGTTTACAATTTTTTTTTCGTTTCCGAGATTTCGTGTGGTGAGGCAAACGCACTGCCCTTTCAGTTATAGGCTCGTTGTCGTTCAGCCGATTAGTTTTGAGGCCGATTAGCAGCATTTTATGTAAATTGTAGAAAGTTCGATTGACAGCCTTGTATAGTGTGTACAGCGCGTATCGCTGAATACACATTGGTAAACAAACTTGGACAATTTCTGTCCACTGCGATTACAAATTCACGTTTGATAGTCCCGTGTCGCAAATGGTTCATATTTTCTGATTGCAGTCATACAGCACCTGACACTTTACATTGATCACAGTTGTATTGTTGATTATAGTAATGTGCACGTTATTATAAATTCATTTTATTTAATTAAGCCATCGATGATAAATTAAAGTCAGATATACAAAATATCACCAAAGCACAAATGCGCAAATATCAGTTAATTTATTCCTAGTTTAAAATGAATATTATTCCACAATTGACAGGTATCGTATGTTTTGTCAAAGAGGATATTTCTGTGTCAGAGGCACAGAAAGCATGTGTTGTGGGAAAACAATCCAAACCCAATAGGACATTTTTACTGGCCTCGTCAGGAATCGAACCCGTGACAGAGGGCCGCATCTTACTCGTACGCTACGGTTAAGGTAAAACGCTTAGTTACGTTTCTACCCTTAGCTAAGTTTATGACTGTATATTGGCTGTTACCTGCGGATTCGCTCGCAGTTTATATCTAATGAATATCGTCTAACTCATCAGTGCAAAAGAGGTACGCCGTAACCCTAGGATGGCTTCCTCGGACCCTTGAAATGCACTTTGTGTCTGGTGCATTGTTTCATGCAGTTCGCAATAATCTCGAGTAAAGTGTACTTGCCTCTTTCCTGGAACTGGCTCGTTTAGTCACATCAGTGTCCGTTCCTTGTTTGAAGTTTGTTTTTGACGATGGAAGGATTGGGAAGGAAACAGGATTTTCCGAACATATACCATTGTTTAGTGATACACAAAATCAGTAACACTACGTTTTGAGATCTGCAATCTGATCTCTTCTTCAGGTAATAACTAACATAACACATACTTACAAACTAGTTTAAAATAATAAAATCATACCAGACTTTTGTGACAATCGTAAGTCAGGAATCACAACCACCATGTTGTGTGCCAACTTCACTAACTCTAAAACATGCACTTAATAAAAAACTAAACACATCACTAATTATTACAACTAAACTACAGAATACAGGTAACAATAAGTCTGCATTCGCCGTTTAGCCTAGTTTTTAATTATGTGTTAGGTTAGTTATTACCTGAAGAAGATATCAGATCGCAGGTTTTGAAACGTAGTTTTACTGACTCTTTGCATCACTGAACAATGGCAAATGTCCCGAAAAATCCTGTTTCCTTCACAGTGTGCGTTACTCTTTTTCCTTCCACCACGTGTGGTTGGCTAATTAAGTAATACACCGTGCCACAATCTTAAAGAATCCCAATACGCGCACACTTTTATTTATATGTAAATTGTATATAAATAATATCTTTAATTTATTAAATGATTTGATTTAACCACTGCCACCATTTGCAGTTAGATAATACTTTTGAAATTCTTATTTGTATTATCAAGAACTGTGTACATAACATTTTTGTTAATCTTCATTTAAAAGTAACCTTTAACTAAAACTTGCTCATGTGGATAAACTCTGTCCACAACAACAATTACGGAATGGACTGAAATGAAAAGTCTTATTACATTCCTGACTTCAAGTTCAAACCAATTCCACAGCCTTTCTCGCTATGTTGTACCTTATTGTGGGTTTTAAATGGTTATTTAAATACCACTGGGTTAGTCTCCTGTAATAAATTAGACATTGAAAGACTATAATACATTATTACAATATATAATAAAAGTTAAAACTCCAACGAAACTGGTTTAACACCTTCTGTGTGATGAATGACCCATGTACCCATCCAAATTCACCATTTACAATAGTATGTTTACAATATTAGTTTGATATCATTAAAGTACCGTTAGGGCAAACCCATTTTAAGAGAATGTATTGTTGTCTTTTATGGCTCTTATATGATTATTTCAGTTTTAAACCCTGTTCAATGCTCGTGTTTTGCCATTCAAGTGACTGCAGTATATAAATGATTTCCGTTACATGATAGGAACGTCTTACAAAGGGTTGTTCCTTGACGTAATACTACACTGAGGTGGGTTGCACTTACGCGTAAGCCTTATTTAAACATACCGCCTATTACGGTACGTAATTATTACATCTGAGCATTATCTTACTAATGGGTCTCTTGAGGTAATTCTATTCTAGTATACATTACTCATAAGAGTAAAATCTTCTCTGAACGGGACCCTCCACTTCGTGCAACCGTGTGAATAGTTACATCTGATCATATTTACTATTGAAACATGTTCCAGATTATTCAAATTATAAACAAGTCCGCACTAAATAATAATGTTACTCAGCGTACGAAGAATTAAATTACACACCGTTTCAAAAATATAATATTTTTAGTATTATCAAATTTAAATAATTGTATACAAGTTGGGATCGTGTAAGAAGAAAACATACGCAACTTGAAAACTAAAAATAATTCATACTGTGTCTCACCTCACTACAAGATAGCAACACGCCACGCCACTTGCCGCAACAGGCTTTGCAGAGGTCGCATGCAAAATTTCAAAACCTTCTCATTCATTGTTGAGATAGATCCAGTTAAAGGCGATCGTACAAAAAAGAAGTTCGAACTCACTCGGGTAGGAATGAAGTTACATTAAAAATTTAGATTCGTATTAAATATTTCTCGACATATCTCGCTACATGATATATTCAGATTTTAATTTATTTAATTACGTTTCGTACCAGTGTGAAAATAATAACATTTTAAACACCGAGTTACTACATAATAATTTGTAGCTGTTGGGATTGTTAGGGTACATATTTTAATGTCATATGTTTGAATGTCTTATGGGTGTATTGCGTCTCTTTACAAATTGACTTATTCTACTATTTCTCGTCGCCATCATGGATACTCGTAAGACCAGTTTAAAAAAACTTGCTAACGCTCAGCCAAATCCCGTTGAGTGACATGCACAATCATCGAAATCAGCGTTCCTCACATGAGTGTAAGATATCGTGCGGACAGACAGACAGACATAAACAAAATTTCTCCAGCCACCACGACTTATTACTAAAGCTAACATTGCTAGAGCTCAACCAAACAAATAGGCTCACGATTCTTCTGGAGACCATATACACGGTGTATAAAATGTCTGGAACCACATTCATATCTTACGAATAGGCTCTTACGAATATAAAAACTAAGAATTAGTATATTATCTACTACTAGTAGTTCCTCCCTCTTTCATAGGAGGATTCCGTTTTTTCAACTAAAACGTGGAGGATGTCAAAAATGTTCTATTAAAAGTATAAGTTTCTAAGTACATAGTTATAAAGCGTATTCTCTGATCATTGAAGTTTATAATCAAAATAATTCCGTTATCAAAAACGTGGAGGATGTCAAAAATGTTCTATTAAAAGTATAAGTTTCTAAGTACATAGTTATAAAGCGTATTCTCTGATCATTGAAGTTTATAATCAAAATAATTCCGTTATCAAAAACGTGGAGGATGTCAAAAATGTTCTATTAAAAGTATAAGTTTCTAAGTACATAGTTATAAAGCGTATTCTCTGATCATTTAAGTTTATAATCAAAATAATTCCGTTATCAAAAACGGCAACTGGGTTTAAAGTCGTAATATTGGAGAGGGAATTCGGTAGTTGTAATCCAGTCCTGAAGTAAGGTATTTGATTGTACTCGTAGAAATGAAAAAATCTCTTGAAAATAGATGTTCAAAATGTTCAACTGCCATTTTCTTCCATCCTAATTGAGGGAGACAGTCACAGTCGCGATCTGGCTGCCCTGGTGAGGCGAAGGGTGAGTCATGAGACAAACGTGGAGGGCGTCTGCAGGCCTGGGGCAAAACTGCTGGAGGCGACATCGGACGACCTGCCTCCGCCCGGCGGCTGCAGTGTGATCGTGGCCGGTACTAATGACGTTGCTTCTGGAGAAGAGTGTAACATATACCGGCATCTCGAGCGACGCATCACGAGGAAGCTGGGGACCTCAAGAGTCATTGTAGCCACCCTGCCCCACAGACACGACCTACCTGCCAGCCACAGGATTAACCGAGAGACCGCGCTGGTTAATAATTACATAGAAGAGTTATGCGCGAGGTACTGTGGGGCGGAGGTGCTCGACTTCAACCGTATCGGCAGGGCTGCTTTTACATCCCACGGCATGCACCTCAAACGCACCAGCAAGCATCTGCTAGCCGAACTGCTGGTGAAGTGTCTGCGGGAGATGAGCCACTTCGCCCCTAGAGCGCCGTCCTTGTCCGCGACGGCCGTCGCTGAGCCGCCGTCCCGCCCCCTGGAGCCGCCTGCACAGCGGCCCACGGCGTCGGATCCTCCGGTGGCCATTCTTCCCTTCGACTCCTTTGCGGATGCAGTTAAGAGCCGATTGCCGATGCCTCAAGAAAGTACAACTACTTCAAATCCGCAGACAGGCAACCAAAAAAAACGATTTTATTTTAAACACCTTGAAAATAAAAATGTAAAGGCAACAGGACTGGAGTACAATACATCACGAAAAAAACAAAATCAAAATCCCAAAATACAAAATTTAACTGAGACATTCTCAGTTGTGCACCAAAACGCACAATCTGCCACTAATAAAGTGGATGAGCTAACACTCATGGCAGAAGAGCTGCACCCTGACATCTTCGTTGTCTCTGAACATGGCTTCACGGCTGACACTGTCGCTATGTTTAGAATTGACAATTACGAATTGGCTAACAATTTTCACCGAACAAACTTTAAAGGGGGTGGTGTTGCAATTTTTGTAAAATCACGAATGAAATTCCAGCCCTTCAAAGTGGATTATAGCTGTGATCTAGACTTTGAAGTGGTGGGAATAAAAACTGATCTAAATTCCGTGGGAAAAATTACTATAATTGGTCTATATAGATCTCCCAATGGGTGCAGCAATACTTTTTTTGAAAATATTGAGACCCTTCTAAATTATATCAATTCAAAGTTGTTGAAGTTTATCATCATTGGTGACTTCAACATCGATGTGCTAGACAACACCAACCCCCTGACCCAGCGGCTACGCGACATTCTCACTTCTTTTGGCTTGATCTGGTCCGTGAGCTCACCAACTAGAGTGACTGCCACAACGAGTACAGCCATCGACAACGTCATCACAAACATCTCAGACGTTTCGGTCTGTGGCCTGAACACGGCCATCTCAGACCACTTCGCGCAGGAAGCCGTAATTGCACGCCACAACCCAAAATTTGAACCGCCCCCCGTGAAAATGAAACGAGATCAAAAACCCGGAAATGTCGAGCAATTTATAAGGTCGCTCAGCAAGGAATCTTGGTCTTTCTTAGAGTCTTTCGAACGAGTGGATGAGGCTTTCGACGCGTTTTCGAACCGCTTCATTTTTTATCTAAACATAGCTTGCCCATTCAAAAAATTTAAAGAGTCTACTCAAGCGAAGAAAAAATCCTGGATTACTCAGGATATCCTCAATTTAAGAGAAAGACTCAAATTTTACCACTCAATTTATGTATGTCAAATCCGAAAACGAAGAATTCAAAATCTTTTATCGACAATTTAAAAAAAATTACCGCAAAGAAATAAAAAATGCCAAAGCAAGAGACGTTGAAAATCAACTACAACAGTCCAACAATATTTCAAAGAGTGCTTGGAACATTATAAAAAAGAACACAAATTCAAAAAATGATTCAAAATTCACCATTCCAAAACTCAAATCTGAAATTGGACTGATTCATGATCATTTCGAAGTGGCAAGCAATTTCAACAATTTCTTTTCAACTGTGGCTGCATCAGACATTTTGTTAAATATCGGCAACCAAAGTCAAGAGCCAATGGCGGGACCGGTTTCGTCCATGGTCCTTTTTCCTGTGTCCGAGGGAGAGGTGGCTCGTGTCATACAGGATCTCAGACCGAAAAAATCTAGTGACATCAATGGTACGTCTATGTGGTTAATCAAAAAGTGCTTCAAGCATATTTTGACACCGCTCACAAAATTGATCAATCTCTCTTTTGCACAAGGCATTTTTCCGTCTGCACTGAAGACAGCAAAAGTGATTCCAATTTTCAAAAAGGACGATCCTTGCATATCCAGCAACTATCGTCCGATTTCAATTCTTCCCACCTTCAGCAAAATTTTCGAAAAAACATTTCTCAAACAACTTGAAAAGTTCCTCAATCATTTTGAAATCATCTGTCCTGAACAGTTTGGGTTCAGGAAAAACAAGTCAACCATTGATGCTGTGACGGATCTCATCAACAACGTTGTCGATGGCCTGGAGAGGAGAGAACATGTGCTCAGCATATTTCTTGACCTCTCCAAAGCTTTTGACTGTGTGCATCATGCGACACTGTTGCACCAGTTGTGGACAAGTGGTATTCGGGGTCTGCCGCACCGTTGGCTCTCGTCTTACCTCGCGGACAGAGAGCAGTGCGTGCAGATTGCGAATGCTCTGTCAGACAAAGTAAAAATGCCCTATGGTGTCCCTCAAGGATCAATATTAGGGCCAGTCCTTTTCATATTATACGTCAACAGACTGAATTCTTCAATCCAGAATGGAAAAGTGGTTCAGTATGCTGACGACACGACTCTCTGCATCAGATCAAAATCAAAACAAGATCTCGAGGTGAAATCATTCATTGAGGTGAATTCATGCATTGAACATTTCTCAAAACTCAATTTGAAAACAAACAGTTCGAAATCAAATGTGATGAATTTTTGCCTTCGGCAACAAGAGCATTGGCAACGACCCGCAGTGATGGTGGATGACGTACTCTTGGAAGAAGCAGAATCCATCAAATTCCTTGGAATGTACCTTGATCGAGGACTGACATGGGATGATCACATTGATAGAGTCTGCTCAAAGGTTGCTTCAGGCATTTATGTTTTACGCAACCTTTCAAAATTTTGTTCCATGGATGTATTGAAAACGGCTTATTTTGGTCTCATACATCCACATTTATCTTACGGCCTTAGGCTGTGGGGAAGTTGTTCTAAATACAAATTCGAAAGAGTATTTAGAACACAAAAGAAAGCCATCAGAATTCTTTCAAAACTGAATCCTAGAGAGTCGTGTAAAGGATCCTTCAGGGAGCTTGGATTGCTGACTTTACCCTGTCTCTATATTCTCGAGGTCGCCCTGTATTCTCGACTAAAATGCCAGTTGGTGCAGGGCAGGGACGTCCATCACTATGAAACAAGAGGCAGGGACAACTTTCGAACCGAGCAACACAGGACAACAGCATTCGGACATTTGCCATCCCAGGTTGGTGTCACAATCATCAACAGGCTCCCTGAGGAAATTAAACATCTCGAAGATCCCAAAACATTCAAATCTCGACTAAAACGCCTCTTGGTGTTAAAGGCATTTTACTCCGTTGAAGAGTTCATGATGGGCCGCTGGGATGAAAATCCTTGAAATTATCAACAAACAATTTCCCAGTCCTGATGTCCAGTTACCATGAAATTCCAAATACTTGTTAACTGCCTTGTTTATTGACTCTCACATTTAAGTATTGTGTGTTTAATACCTCAAATGTTGACGCATGCAATGCAATTGTGAAATTGTTGATTGTTGATGCAATAAAGAAAGAAAGAAAGATCTTTCGTAAAACCTACACCAATAAACCTTGCCAAAAAACAATCTTATATATCTAATTAAGAGGATGTTTGTATATATATATATATATATATATATATATATATATATATATATATGTGACATTGATACACTCAGAAGCTATTTGACCGATCGTTATAAAAATTTGTATGTATGTGTATTTTTCCACGGAGAAGGTTTGTATGCTATGCCCATTGAAGTAACTCGCCACCAGGCGGCGCTGTAAATGATGTTTTCAAAGCGCCTGCATATTACATACTGCAATTACGAGCCAGTTACGTATATTAAATAACCAAACACTATTTGAAGGCGCTAAGTTATTATGTATATGTATTTTTAATTAAAATAAGTTTCAACTTAAAGCTTGAATGTTGGACCACTTCATAATAAAGTACATGTCCGTGGACAATAGCTATAAACATACATGTTTTACAGATTCTCTTGATCATGGTAACAAAGCAAAATCTACATCTGCGTTTGAAATATAATTCACTTGAACCAGAAGTGCTCATACATGGGAAAAGCATACGAAAAGCGTGTGAAGCGGCTGGAAACAGCTAGTACATTAGTATTTTTAAACACAGATTATTTAATTAAGAGTTGTATATCCAAAATTATAATTAAAATAAGATAAATTTTCCAAATAAGTTCCACGCACAGTTAGACACCTTGCGTTGTCTCACACCCTTGTTAAAATGACAGCCTTGTTTTGTAAAGTAATCGGTGCCTTAGCTCACCTAAATCAGGAGATTTGGTTTTATAAATATTATATTTCAAATATCCCCTTTAATGTACGCATAATGTACGACCGTTCCTAGTTCTTGTCGTATTTCGATCTTTTGCCACAGTCTATCGAGCATCGGAATTGCCTTCACATTGAGTCAGACTCCTTCATGCCGCGTAATACAGCAGCTTCCATTGACACAGTGATTTAGTTGGCAGCCTTGGTCTGCAGAAAACATAATCAGATAAAGAAATTAACTTGGTTTAATTAAAATATCCGTCCAGAAACTCATTTCTCCGTTTAGTAACTATTTGATTCACTAACCAATCATCTTCAGGACAATTTCAAAGTAAGCGCAACATGCCACCTGTGCCAACACGTGCGGACTTTGCTTCACACATTTTCTGCTGTCTGTTCTAGTCTCTCAGACAGGAGATAGTTACAAAGTTCACAGCGAGCTGGAACGAAGTAAATAAAGTAAATGGCTGGTAATTCAATTCAGATAATGTCGGCGGCATTTTACAGCCGCTATTTTCCAACTCTATTGCCTACTGCTCTGCTCGCAGCGGGGACTTAATTTCAACAATCACACGACTTCCTCGGCACATTTCTCCTACGGGAATGCTTTTGCTACAGTATTTTCACCAAAGACATTATAAGAATTAAAGTATACTCTTCCATTTGCTTCACTCAAATTTTACAACACGTTTATCCAACACAAAAAATCCATGGCAGCCGGATTGGGTATATAACATGTACTTTAAATAATTTAAATGTATCATTTGCTTTTATGTATGTCACAAAGACAATTTTTATAAAAAAAACTTTGGCTCAGTTCAATTATATAAACACAGGTATAAATGTTTACTTTAGACTCTTGTCCAAAGTAAATTGAAAGAATAAAGTGAATCACAATCATACCTTATATATTTTATTTCAACGTGTTTCAACGTCATTCCCTCTAATTTAGAAAGATATTATAATTCAAACATACATTGAGCGTCATAGTGCTGCAAGCAATTTGACCAATGTAATTTTATTCAAAACATTACTTTTACAATTTATAAGTAATACATCTCTACAGGATTTATTTTTGGAAATAAAAAACTTATATTCAACCTTTCAGAGTTGTGTACTGATGAGGAAACTAATATTTATGAGGAATGACTTATGAGGTAAGTGTTCTATATATCGCATGACTTGTCAAGAAAGCAACCAACTACTTAACAAATAAGTCATACGACACTTAACAGTTCAATCACATGCAGATATAACTCAAGGAGTTTATTTATATGTAAAGACCAAAACAATTAAGCTTGCACAAACTCCACCCTGATATCGAACCATGTTCTCTCAGCCAGAGGGGTCGTGCCCTAATTACTACCCAAGAAAGTCAACACTTATATTACTCAAACTATTTTTATTGTGCATTCCTAGCAAAACAATGTTGTTATTACTCGATTGAACGAGATATCATTATGTGAAAACCACTTTTTAAGTACAATGAAGTGGCACTACCACGTTTAAATCCCACACAGACCCAAAACATTAATGATTTTTGAAGCCGCCGGCAACTTTTTGGAGTTCCCTACAGCTCTAGTATGAGTTATATGAATTGATTAATATTGCAAGTACTCCATGAGCGATGAGAAATCCATGAACATTGAGCTTGAGAAGGAAAACTAACACCGGAAACATTAAAATTGTCAAAAAATCAAATATTTAGTACTGCTTGTGGTATGTCGATTTAAATGTTATTGGAAGTGGAACTTCCCCTATAAAGACAAGGATAAAATTCTACCCAGCGTCTAACATTGTTCACATTACCTAAATAGATCTCCAGTGGGAGGCAATTATCCAAGTGACGTATATCCATTGTCGAGATAAGGATAACACGAAGTACTCCTTGAGAAGTTAAGGTGTAAGTAGGTCACCTACAGGTAGTGTAGACAGACTGAAGTGGGCCAAACATATGTTATCAGGGAGTGATAAGAGCAATCATCTAGGCCTTCGTGACAGCTTGAGTTAGATTGTGCAATGTGCAACTGAACAACTAACGTTACACTTATGTGTAATTCATATGTTTGAGTGTTTATACCTACTGTACTTTGAGTAAAAGAAGATGCTAATTTCGATATATCTTGGAATTTGTATATAAATATATAATAATAATAAATATGACACCTATTCTAGAGCGATTATAATCTCAAATTTGAATGTCATTTTGCGCTGTAAGGGCACAATCTAACTTTCACAAAAATTGACATGAAGGAAGTTTTCTTAACAAAGGG
Source organism: Homalodisca vitripennis (assembly GCF_021130785.1). NCBI lineage: Eukaryota > Metazoa > Arthropoda > Insecta > Hemiptera > Cicadellidae > Homalodisca > Homalodisca vitripennis. The sequence goes on along the minus strand of NC_060213.1, from coordinate 142,577,282 downwards.
CTTCATTGTCCACTTAAAAACTACAAAAAATCGTCATCGATAGATATTGGTGACTTTCTACTTAATAATCATTTACCAATGAAAACAGTGTTTATTTCTTATTACCTCACTTATTTACGTAACTAAATTACTTTATTTATGTTCTTGGCATCTATTTATTTTATAGTTGTTTCATCATTTATTATTCGGATATAACAGATTTAGTTACTGAAACAACTAAACATTATGAGCGTTTGTGAAGGTTATCTCCCATGAGATTGGAAAAATCTCCCTTCTGTATGTCTGTATACAGGATATCTGAAGAAGAAATTGAGCTGTATATTTTACATTTAGCAAAATAACCTCACTTATATACAGGGTGTTTATAAAAGCACGTCCCAAACTTCTTTGGGCGATAATACACAACATTTCAAATAAAAAAGTCTATCACGGTCAGAAGTTTGTGAAACCCTTTTGTGAACACCCTGTATAGGCTATCCTCGATCGATAATGGTTCAAGTCTCTCAATGGGGTGTCCAAGATTAAGACAACGATAAGGCCACGTCTCCAAAAAGCGTTAGATCCAGAGTGTGCGGCAGCCCTTCTGATATGGTTATAAAGCACAGTGTATTATTTTTTAGATAAATTATTTTAATTAACATTAATTTTTTAGTCCGTAGCTATTTTGACTACAGGACGAATCTATCAGGATGTCATCAATTATAAACCCTCGATAACAAGCGATGGGGTCAAGAGCTGTTCGGAATACGTGATTAAATCTTATAGCTCTATACTTCTATGAGACTGATCTACCTTAGCTTGTCATAGTCTAGCTTTTTACTTATTATTATTTAACATAGTATGTCACCACCACGTGCCCAGTAACAGACTTCACTGAGTTGTATGCGTTTCATAAGAATGATTTAGTTTGTTTACAAAGCTTTTATACTGCTGTTTTCTCGCTGCCATTGTAGTTGCATACATGGTGTAAGCAGTCCTGATACGCCTGGATATATTCCAAACGGATTGCTATATCGATGTAAAAACTCCATCATACCTATTAAAATGTTTTTATGAAGGATACAAATATTTCCCCCATTTTTAAAGGGGGGTAGAGGGGGGTCCCTTGAAAGTTTTAAATTTGCAAACCGTATCTAATGATATATTATTTGAAAGGTATATTCAAAATAAACACAATGTAATGAACTAAACATCTCTACGACGATCTTTGCAAAAGTTATGTGCAAAACCCCTGTCATCTTACAAATTAAGTCCAGATACGCCTGAATATATTCCAAACGTATTAAGATATCAATATACAGCCATCACCTAACGTTTTAAATTACTTTTTTGGATTTTTGAGGGTAACAAAAATGTCAACCTCTTTCAAAGGGCCTAGAAGGGAGTAACTTTAAAATTTCAAATTACAAGCCCTATCTTGTGCCATATATTGAAGTTTTATTCAACAGAAAGACAATGACACTAAGAAAAAACCTGTACGCCGTTTTTAGCAAAATGTATGGGCAAATAATGCAAAAACTCATTTGTAGGGACAATGCCAATGTCTTGCGCATATCAACACAATGCAATCGTGATATCTTTTAGTGAGACTTTGAGGTGCCCAGATTATTTCTTTACGTAGTATCTAATGTTTCTGTTGTGCATAGTTTTGGCAAGAGTTGTCTTTTTTCTAGATGGCATTACAATGTAAGAGATTATTTGCCCATAAACTTTGCTAGAAGCAACGAAGTGATGTTTGGTTCATGTCATAGTGTTTCCATTAATATACCTTTAAAATGACATCTCACAAGATAAGGGTTGAAATTTTAAAGTTACCCTTTACTACCTACTTTGAAGAGGGATTACATTTTTGCTACCTTCAAAAACTTCAGAAAAGTAATTTAAAAAGTCTAATGAAGGTTGTATATTGGTATCTCAATCGGTTTAGAATTTATCCAGGCGTATCAGTTCTTAAGTTACACCCTGTATAAAACCAATGTACGAGTATAAGTGTTCGAACGTCAGTAGTTCAAGATAATTATATATTTAAGAAAAAGCTAAATGTAAACGTCCATAAAGTATATTGGACTTCACAAAAAAACATAATTTCTTCGTATGAATCCCGTTTATATAAAATGAGCACAAAATACTGTGTGCTTACAGCGGAAATATGATCCATCATGTGAACGAAGCGAATAAAGGTTATATGATATCGGCCGGAGCTATACACAGAGAGAGCTCCTGATAACATCTCTAGCCCATTAACTTTCGTGTTCCATGCGCACTGTCAATTTCAGATAACACCACAATATCCTGGATTTAGCGTTCTAGTTTAACATTGAAATTTACTGTGGAACTCAAACTCCCTCGTGACACTGACTGACGCAATGTTTCTGTTACTTTCTACTACTAATACACATAGAGGGCTGCTGAATAACATCTCTAGCCCATTAACTTTCGTGTTCTATGCGCACTGCCAATTTCAGATAACACCACAATATCCTGGATTTAGCGTTCTAGTTTAACATTGAAATTTGCTGTGGAACTCAAACTCCGTCATGACACTGACTGACGCAATGTTTCTGTTACTTTCTACTACTAATACACATAGAGGGCTGCTGAATAACATCTCTAGCCCATTAACTTTCGTGTTCTATGCGCACTGCCAATTTCAAATAACACCACAATATCCTGGATTTAGCGTTCTAGTTTAACATTGAAATTTGCTGTGGAACTCAAACTCCCTCGTGACACTGACTGACGCAATGTTTCTGTTACTTTCTACTACTAATACACATAGAGGGCTGCTGATAACATCTCTAGCCCATTAACTTTCGTGTTCTATGCGCACTGCCAATTTCAGATAACACCACAATATCCTGGATATAGCGTTCTAGTTTAACATTGAAATTTGCTGTGAACTCAAACTCCGTCATGACACTGACTGACGCAATGTTTCTGTTACTTTCTACTACTAATACACATAGAGGGCTGCTGATAACATCTCTAGCCCATTAACTTTCGTGTTCTATGCGCACTGCCAATTTCAGATAACACCACAATATCCTGGATTTAGCGTTCTAGTTTAACATTGAAATTTACTGTGGAACTCAAACTCCCTCGTGACACTGACTGACGCAATGTTTCTGTTACTTTCTACTACTAATACACATAGAGGGCTGCTGATAACATCTCTAGCCCATTAACTTTCGTGTTCTATGCGCACTGCCAATTTCAGATAACACCACAATATCCTGGATTTAGCGTTCTAGTTTAACATTGAAATTTGCTGTGAACTCAAACTCCGTCATGACACTGACTGACGCAATGTTTCTGTTACTTTCTACTACTAATACACATAGAGGGCTGCTGATAACATCTCTAGCCCATTAACTTTCGTGTTCTATGCGCACTGCCAATTTCAGATAACACCACAATATCGTGGATATAGCGTTCTAGTTTAACATTGAAATTTACTGTGGAACTCAAACTCCCTCGTGACACTGACTGACGCAATGTTTCTGTTACTTTCTACTACTAATACACATAGAGGGCTGCTGATAACATCTCTAGCCCATTAACTTTCGTGTTCTATGCGCACTGCCAATTTCAGATAACACCACAATATCCTGGATATAGCGTTCTAGTTTAACATTGAAATTTACTGTGGAACTCAAACTCCCTCGTGACACTGACTGACGCAATGTTTCTGTTACTTTCTACTACTAATACACATAGAGGGCTGCTGATAACATCTCTAGCCCATTAACTTTCGTGTTCTATGCGCACTGTCAATTTCAGATAACACCACAATATCCTGGATTTAGCGTTCTAGTTTAACATTGAAATTTGCTGTGAACTCAAACTCCGTCATGACACTGACTGACGCAATGTTTCTGTTATTTTCTACTACTAATACACATAGAGGGCTGCTGATAACATCTCTAGCCCATTAACTTTCGTGTTCTATGCGCACTGCCAATTTCAGATAACACCACAATATCCTGGATATAGCGTTCTAGTTTAACATTGAAATTTACTGTGGAACTCAAACTCCCTCGTGACACTGACTGACGCAATGTTTCTGTTACTTTCTACTACTAATACACATAGAGGGCTGCTGATAACATCTCTAGCCCATTAACTTTCGTGTTCCATGCGCACTGTCAATTTCAGATAACACCACAATATCCTAGATTTAGCGTTCTAGTTTAACATTGAAATTTACTGTGGAACTCAAACTCCCTTGTGACGCTGACTGACGCAATGTTTCTGTTACTTTCTACTACTAATACACATAGAGGGCTGCTGATAACATCTCTAGCCCATTAACTTTCGTGTTCCATGCGCACTGTCAATTTCAGATAACACCACAATATCCTGGATTTAGCGTTCTAGTTTAACATTGAAATTTACTGTGGAACTCAAACTCCCTTGTGACGCTGACTGACGCAATGTTTCTGTTACTTTCTACTACTAATACACATAGAGGGCTGCTGATAACATCTATAGCCCATTAACTTTCGTGTTCCATGCGCACTGTCAATTTCAGATAATACCACAATATCCTGGATTTAGCGTTCTAGTTTAACATTGAAATTTACTGTGGAACTCAAACTCCCTTGTGACGCTGACTGACGCAATGTTTCTGTTACTTTCTACTACTAATACACATAGAGGGCTGCTGATAACATCTCTAGCCCATTAACTTTCGTGTTCCATGCGCACTGTCAATTTTAGATAATACCACAATATCCTGGATTTAGCGTTCTAGTTTAACATTGAAATTTACTGTGGAACTCAAACTCCCTTGTGACGCTGACTGACGCAATGTTTCTGTTACTTTCTACTACTAATACACATAGAGGGCTGCTGATAACATCTCTAGCCCATTAACTTTCGTGTTCCATGCGCACTGTCAATTTCAGATAATACCACAATATCCTGGATTTAGCGTTCTAGTTTAACATTGAAATTTACTGTGGAACTCAAACTCCCTTGTGACGCTGACTGACGCAATATTTCTGTTACTTTCTACTACTAATACACATAGAGGGCTGCTGATAACATCTCTAGTCCATTAACTTTCGTGTTCCATGCGCACTGTCAATTTCAGATAATACCACAATATCCTGGATTTAGCGTTCTAGTTTAACATTGAAATTTACTGTGGAACTCAAACTCCCTCGTGACAATGACTGACGCAATGTTTCTGTTACTTTCTACTACTAATACACATAGAGGGCTGCTGATAACATCTCTAGCCCATTAACTTTCGTGTTCCATGCGCACTGTCAATTTCAGATAATACCACAATATCCTGGATTTAGCGTTCTAGTTTAACATTGAAATTTACTGTGGAACTCAAACTCCCTCGTGACAATGACTGACGCAATGTTTCTGTTACTTTCTACTACTAATACACATAGAGGGCTGCTGATAACATCTCTAGCCCATTAACTTTCGTGTTCCATGCGCACTGTCAATTTCAGATAACACCACAATATCCTGGATTTAGCGTTCTAGTTTAACATTGAAATTTACTGTGGAACTCAAACTCCCTCGTGACAATGACTGACGCAATGTTTCTGTTACTTTCTACTACTAATACACATAGAGGGCTGCTGATAACATCTCTAGCCCATTAACTTTCGTGTTCTATGCGCACTGCCAATTTCAGATAACACCACAATATCCTGGATATAGCGTTCTAGTTTAACATTGAAATTTACTGTGGAACTCAAACTCCCTCGTGACACTGACTGACGCAATGTTTCTGTTACTTTCTACTACTAATACACATAGAGGGCTGCTGATAACATCTCTAGCCCATTAACTTTCGTGTTCTATGCGCACTGCCAATTTCAGATAACACCACAATATCCTGGATATAGCGTTCTAGTTTAACATTGAAATTTACTGTGGAACTCAAACTCCCTCGTGACACTGACTGACGCAATGTTTCTGTTACTTTCTACTACTAGTTTCATTTCATAAATGATAACAATCTTCATTTTAGCAATGTTGATATTATAATTTTTTTTACTCAACAACTCCAAAACATTGTTAATATACAATTAATGTTCATTCAAATGCTTTAATTTTTATTGCTAGTTAACAAAAGTTAAAAACAAATACAAAATAATACTTTGATAACTTTTAGTTGTAGAATAAAGTCATATTTTAAAGATATAATTAATAAGTTTTCTAGTCTTCTAACGATATTTTTACAGTTTTATCCGGAAAATCTCAGATTTGTTTGTACTACATAGTTTAATTAACAAAAAAAAAACATTATAAAAAAGCGTTTTGATGCGTATTAACTGTATAATTTAAATGGGACAATCCCCATGCTCAGCATCTAAAGGTTTAACTGTTCTATCGGGGCAAGACCCAAGTTCGTTTCACTACAGCCACGGTACCAGGGGACATGTAAGTGAGATTAAGGTTTCCTACTGCCGCACTGCCGTAATCTGGGTAATTTATTGAGGCTAAAGGATGAGCAGCTAATGATGCATGAGGGAGTCGTACTGTTGTACTCGATTTCGATCCAGAATATTCGGTCCTGACAGTGTTTGTTTAAGTTATAATACTTTCAATTTATACTGTGAATGATTCCCGGACATTACTCATTGTCCAATGGCAACTAGACCATTTCTATTGAATAGTCAGAAAACGCAGATAGACGAATTCCAGGAAATAATAAATAAATTTGCTGAGCCAATTATTGTTGTTACAAGGATTGGTACAAAGGTTTTCAGTTAATTTCCGTACACTATTTAAGGATTTTGGAAATATTTTACTTGCTTCAATAATATCTGCTTACAACATAGTAAACAACACTCGGTATTAGAACTGTGAGTATTTTGTATAGGTTTCGGTGTTGAAACAAATACGAACAAGCGACGGAAGTTCTGCCTGTAGTAAAAATGTTTCAATAGCATAAAACATTCGTGTTTACACTCAATGATGAAATTTCTTTTGACGTAAATAACATTTCGCAATAGCATTTTTCCCAATGTGTTGAGCAAACAAGAGGCTATTGTCACCTACCACATGTTCGTTTGTTCTGCAAGAAAACACAAGGTAACCAACAGCCTAGTATATAACGTAGATAATCCATCATAGCAATCATAACGCGGTCACCATGAAGACACTAGCTCTTTGGTTGTGTGTCACTGCTGTCCTAGCTCCACTGTCCTTAGCTTCCAAGGGCATACCTTCCTACGCAGTAGGTAGCTTTCACCCGAGCACAAAGTAAGTACCTAATGATAAACCACTACCATTCGAAACAGAGGTTCACATGCCATTGTGTGCCTTATAACACATTTTGCAAAACATTTATTATTCTTAATTCAATTTAAAGTCCTATATATTTTAAAAGTGGGACTACTATTTTAAAAGGGATAAAATACAGTGACAAGATCTATATTACTGGAACCTTAAAGAAACAAACTTGTTTGGATGAACAAGTTTTAATTTATGTACAATTCATGGAATCATACCGAATGTCTCTAGGGTAACTAACCGCCATAACTTATGAACTTTCACAACCTCGTTTAAGAAATTTAATAAATTACTTTTGGGACATTTACGGTGGACTTTAAAATTTCAGGGGTTAATTTCCCAACACTAGGGGGGGGGGGGGGGGTGGAGGGCAAGATGAAAATCAGGGACCCTTTTTAAGACTAAAAATGTGCTAAGATTCCTAAGGATTCCAAAACTGAGCCTCCAAAGGAACAGCACCAAAAATGAATCAAACTGTTTTTTACTTAATTTTAAACCGATTTTGGATTTAAAAGGAATTTGATTGGTTATAACTTAGATTTTCATATAAATTGTATGTATAGAAGCCAGAACAATTGTTTTTTATATCTTATTAACAAAATTTACTGTACATAGTTTATATTTAAACAAATATAATATAAAATTGAAATTAAACAAGCCAAATCATTTTTTTAGAGAATACTCTTTTGGAACGGAATTTTTAAATTTGTATTTTAAAAATCGGTTTCAATACTTCAATTAGATCTCTTATATTTGTTAGTTCAGGTGTTTATAATGAGTAGATGCGTTCACCGAGTCGCTCCACAGCAGCCACCCGCGCCCATAACCTCTCCTGGGTAGCAAAAGTCACTGCTTAAAAAAAAATGCTCAAATACAATACGACCGTGATTACTTAAATTTGCACACCTGTTCAAAAAACGGTACACAATTCATGATTATTGCAATGACTTGTAATTCATTAATAATTGACTTTTATCAATAACTGATTGAAAAATTGTACGCTGATCCTAGAATTTTGAAATTCTAATTAGTCTTAAAAATATTCCAATCAAAACAATTAAAAACGAATACATATTTAGTGTTTTTGAGATTTTTTTGTGTTTTGGTTTAGCCAGTAAACGTTATATATCAGAACGATAAAATTTAGTTTTCTTAAGAGGGGCTTTGTACTAAGCTACCCAGCTGTTTATTTTAATACTTCAGCAGGCATGATTCACTTGTGGGGTCTGGCCACATTGATGACTTGAGAAATTACCAGCTGTTACACTTGTGTAGGGTCATGGCCATGCATGACTTTAGAAATATCATGCTGTACACTTGTGTGTGTGTCTGGCCATGTTGCCTGAGAAATATCAGCTGTACCACTCTTGGGCGTTGGCCATGATGACTTGAGAAATACCAGCTGTACACTTGTGAGGGTTCTGGCCATGGATGACTTTAAAAATACGCTGTACATCTTGTGAGGATCTGGCCAATGATGACTTTTAAAATTAACCAGGCCTGTACCACTTGTAGAGCGTTTGGCCATGTTGGACTTGTGAGAAATATCAGCTGGTACACTCTTGGGGTTCTGGCCATGATTTGGACTTGAGAAAGAAAATACCAGCTTGTACACTTTGTGAGGGTTGGCCATGATGTCTTTAGGAAATTACATCAGTACTGCACACTTCGTGAGGGTCTGGCCATGATGATTTTTAGAAATATCAGCTGTACAACTTGTATGAGGGTCTGGCCCATGTTGAATTGAGAAATTAACCAGCTGTACACTTGTTGAGGAGTGTGTCTGGCCATGTTTTTTGCCTTGAGAAAATTTCAGCTGTACACTCTTAGGGGTTGCTGGCCACATGATGACTTGGAGAATATACCAGCTGTACCCACCTTTGTGAGGGTCTGGCCATGCTGACTTTTTTAGAAATCATCAGCTGTACACTTGTTGAGGAATCTGGCCATTGATGACCCTTTTAAAAAATACCAGCTGTTACACTTGTAGAGGTCTGGCCATGTTGGACTTGAGAAATATCACCTGCTCACTTGTGGGCCGGTCTTAGCCTCGGATGACCCGAGATATGTCAGCTGGGCCACTCCGATAACAACACTTAACACTCACCCATTTTGTAAATAAAAAATTAATCCAGTCTTTTACACCTCCACTGAGACCCCCAGCTTATTATTCACTGTCCAAGCACGCATTGAAGGGCTCACTTGGAAAAACTATCTATGAGGCTTTTGTAGTTTTCCGTTTTCCGAGTGAGATTAGTTGTGATGTAGTTTTTAATTATGTTTGAAATACTACCAGTTTTCTACAACAGGTTTTTAGTTTACCATGGACGCCTGCGTGGCAGTGTGATGGCTTAAACCGTTTACCAGATATGATCAAAAAGTTACACCCTAATACACTGTTGTGTAGGAAACTTTCATATTTTATTCTGTCATCTGCTGAGCTACGGACCCTTACTTTTTTCCCTTATCGGTTACACGAGAAAATTCTGCCCTGAGTGAAAATGTTATTAGAAAATTTTTACTTCTGTTGAATGTTTTATGTGATACGGTTTTAAAAATCAATAAACCTTCTACTGTAATCATCATAAATCCACGTTAAAAGTCGACACTACGTAAAGTTAAACAAATTGTTAAGTTTCTAGCTCTTCTAGGGATTATTATGACTTTGTATATTAATATAAATCAGTAAGTATGTCAGCTACCACATACGGCTGTAGATTTGTAATATACTCTGTCACTACATCACTCTCATATTTTATTCTCATCATTTTGCTTAATGTTTTAGGATACATCTTTAAGAGGTCATTAAGTTAACAACTTCGATGATGGTTGCCCTGGGTGGTTTCCACTTCAACACATGCTGCCACTGACTACAAATTTTAAAAATTGACAAAATTCGTAGTGACCACAAACCTTCGAGGTATATACGATCCGGGGAAACATTACTTATCAAGGGAGGGCCTCCAACACCTACTTCTTTCGGTTTGGAAGGTCCCCAAACCGGAAGGATTTCTCAACCGAGTATGACGTCGAGGGGGTTGTTGGGCAATCCTGGGAAGAGGAAGAGACGGGACTGGAGCTGGACCAGACTCTGGCTCACTTACAAAATGTACCACCCTTGTGCCCGCCCCGCAGGACCCCCCTGCCACAAAAAAGGAAAACGCTACAAGAAAAACACTGACCAATAATTAACTTTAAAATTAAATTTACATTCCCAGGTCAATAGGAATTTGCTGTGTCATGTCTGTTTTATATTTTATGAAATAATAAATTAAAACAGACATGTAAAACGTATTAACTTATTAATTGTATTACAAAATAAAGACTACTAGAATTATAAATACCTTATATTATATGTCTTTATTTACATGGTAACGGCATAACAACAATATACATGCAAGAATACGTTTTAGATAGCTAGTCGTATTATGTGTCTTAAACAATAATATAACTTTGTAACTAGCATAGTGTATAACCATATAATGTTTGCGGATAAATTGAATAGATATTATTGGTAAAGTAAGACACTCAAGAAAAGTTACTCCACAGTGGTTACAGTAGAATAACTGGATCAAGCAACGCGAACGTCGAGCGTGGCTGCTGCTTGGATGGGTAACCGCAACCCACCGTTCGGTAGTCATCTTGGAGCCGTTGGTCCCCAGGTTGTGTCAGAAAGGGCTTGTTAAAATTTCCTTCTTCTTAAAAAGATTCTTCTAGTATCGTTCCGTGAAATAAGACATTTTTTACTTTTTTATCCTATTTCCAATGGAAACTAAATACAATTGTTCATATTGCTACAATGAATAAAGTTTGAGTTACTATTTGGTGTATTTATGCAATAATGATGTTGAATAAGAAACATACACACTTGTTTTTCCAATATAACATTGCTTCTAAATGTATGTTTTTCAGTATTAATATATTCAGGTACTGAAGTATTTAATAATACTATGGACTACCTGCTAAATACATGTTGAGATTCATGGCAAACACAACTGTTTAAAGAATATCCAGACCATTCCATCTATCTGTATGTAGCCCATATTTTATGAAGTCTAAAATGTTAAAACAACATCCATGCATGTATGTCCCAAGAATCGTCAAGCAAAAACAATTATAAAGAAAGAGATTTATAATTACACAGTTGTAATATAAAAAATACAATTTTTAACACTAACCTTTTATAATTTATATAGATTTTATGACGTAAACTTTTTATGAATTATAAAACATATTACGATTAACAACTGAAATCCAAATTTCTATAGTGAAAAATGAGAAGAGTTTCTGTTTATAGCGCACTTTTAAACTTTAGCACCATGTTAAAGTTTCAATATGGTGTACTAAACGATCACGCTTAAAAGGTATTTGCATATTGCTTATTTACTTTAACACTATTTATTGACAAAATAGCGAACAATCTTCAGTTTTAGATGGTATAAAGTGTGAAAATTTGTAACGATTTTACAAGTTTTGGTGTTAACATAAGTCCGAACAAGCAACGGAGCTCCAAGAAATACTCAAGCAATAATATATTTTTAAAAGCTGGCTGTAGTAGAAAGGCCTGGGTGTTTGCCCATAAGAACAATGTTAAACTTCATGCAGTTTTACCCTTAATTTTGTTAGTAGCGTTACGGATGATGTTTCATCTTAAACCATATAAATAATATACAACCAAACGCATTTTTAGTTTTTATTCGATATTTTTCTACCGTATTCAGAGAAAAGTCTTGTTGTATTTAATTGTTTAAACGTTCAAAATGTAATGTAACGCCTAAAAAGTGTATAGTTTTATAATAGGATATATATGAAGTAAAGCAAGGAATTGCTAACTATTTGGACGCCTTCAATTAGCTGATGCAACATCTAGGCTTGATATAATATTTACTCGCTTGATTCGTGCCGCGGCGATTTAAAGAAATCTGATTTTCAAGTTTAACCGAAAACTTCATAATATTGTTTATATCCTGCATAATACCGTGTAGTAATAACATAAATAAAGCTGATGGTAAATAATCTTGGAGAACAATTTTGAAGTTTACAGAAAGGAATGGATCTTGATCGGTAAGTTATTGGCTGAGCAGCCTTTCACTCGAGGGGCTGGGATATTTCACATTTGTAAGTCTGGTTGTCCGCATGGTATTTCGCAAACGAAATTACATAGACTTGGAAAATTTCACTAAATTTCATTTCCGTATGATTGTCACTCCACAGGATTTAGCTGATCTTTAGCGAGTAATTTTATATCGATCTTATTGGTAATCATAATTGCAACGAACAAATATCAGAATAAATACATTTCTAAACTAATTGAGAAAAATGTATTTCTTTATGAGATACAGTAAATAAATAGGAAAAGTACGTGTTGTATGGGTTCCCCTAACTAAAGTGCTTCAAACATACTAAATTCCTTAAACAAACGCATACAAATATTTAATTATTCAATTTAAACGTTATACAATTAAATAATAGATAAGTTCCAAAACGAAATGACATAAAAAAATTCGTCCCATAGCAATAATTATCCCATGTATAAAAGAAACTTCAATTTCCGTTATTTTCAGGGAATGTATGTATTGTCAATATTACAATTATTTAATATTCAATTATAACTGTTATATATTATAGAAAAATATAAATTATTTATTATTATAAATTATTATTTAATTTATTTATCTCTCTCTCGCCCTTCATCTCCTACCCCTTCTCTTCCCCCTTCCACACCAATAATTCAATAACTTAATCATTGTGGTTACAAGTTTAGCAAGGCCTGTGGCTCAATAACATAAAGGTTTTATAAAAAATATACACAAAAATCTTTAATATTTTCCAGATATTGATAGTTATAAAAAAAACATATTGGGCCGTATCCGTAATATTTCCCTTCGAAGATCAAAGTTTCCGAAATATATATGTTAAAGCTTATCAAATTGTCTCTTCACTTGTAAGCCACATGATCTCTTTTTAATTTCAAATACAATAGTTCCTGTTGTTCCAGAGGGCCAATTCAAGTCTGAGTTTCTCGAATAGGAGGTAATTTAGCCTCAAAAAGTTTTAATTTTCATGAACAATTTATATAACTACAGTATTATCAAACAGACATTGCGGATGAAGGGTAGTCGCTTCGCGCGCACGCAACCACGCACTCACGAGCGCAGACGATTGTGGTCAGCCCGGCACCTGCCGTTTTCCGTCCTGGAATATTCAGTAGCATGTAAGTAGATTCAGGTATAAATACTCTGTGACAATTCCAGTCTATCATGAGTTGTTTGGTACAATTTTTCTCGTTACTATGTTTACAATCTATACTATTATTATATACTAATTACTTAAAAAAAATGACAAAGAACAAAAATCTGGGTTTGCTTGGAGAAGTGCACTAGGGGACTAATAGCGCGGAATACGGCCGGTCCTAGTCCCTGCACTTGTATGCGTGCGTGTGTATGTGTGGTTTGGGGGGGGGTTTGCGTGTGTGTGGGGGGGGGTTTGCGTGTGTGTGGGGGGGGGGGTTTTAAACCACACGGGAAAAGGGGTAATACCTAATGCTAATACTATAAGAAAGTTTTGTGTTTACCTCTACAATGTATCCTAAACATTACGTAGCCTTAGTATACTTTTAATATTGCAGTTGTTGGCCTTAAAAAAACTCTGCCCAACATGGAGACATGCGATAGTATATTTCAAGACAAATCAGGTTGATTACAAGCATAACTTATGGGTCTTTTAGAAAAGAGGTAAAATCTACATTCCTATGCAACAGCTTCTTGACAAAACAATAACAAAGTGAACCCTTCTTTAATTATGCCGAAATTAAATAACCTGATGTGTGATTTGTATCTGTACACCTCCATGAAGGAGCAAATATAACGTTTTAATTAACAGTACTATTTAACGAAGTTCCTATCAAAAACACATATCAAAATCCACGTTCAAATCCGATTGTATTGGAGATTTCAATTTGTTTCATAAAAAGTGGATTGGATATAAAACGCAATACAGGCTTACCAAGAGAAATGAGTCATGACCGAAACTGTGAGTTATTAATGTTTCACAATGGACGTGGAAACTGCATAAAACAACAACAGTACCATCGTTATTTGCTCTTTTGTTTGCACAATATGGTCTGTTGCAGAAGCCATAAACAAAACCCACTGATGGATTTTCACCCAATAAAATATCTGATTTTGCCCAAGTTTTAAAAGGGAAAGCATTATTTACAGAATTATTATCGTACCTAAATACAATTTAAATAGTAATAAATCTACGCTGAAGAGATAAGATTGCTTAACTGTTCCTTTAATAATACCTTTACGAAACGATCCTGTTAAGTTACTTTTTTAGTTTATTTACATGTTTCTTTTAATAAATATTAAACCCTATTTTATAAGTCTGAAAACCCAAAAGATTCTATTTTTTGGTTTCATTGAGGTTTATAAGACTGAATATAAACGGGTCTATCCATGGAATGAGTTTTTTAACGCCTATAATATAGACGACAACACTATATAAAGGAAACTATATTTATCTACCCGTTAGCATTCAATTTCTTGGTTTCATTAAAGGTATATAAGAATGAATATGAGCGAGTCTATACATGGAATTAGTTTGTTAGCGCCTTTAATATAGATGACAAATTAAAAGGAAGCTTACTTTATCTACCCGTTACAATTCAAGTTCTCAGGTTCATTAGGATTAAAAAGACTGAATATAAGCAAGTCTATACGCGGTATTTATTTTTTTTAATTAGTATAGATGATAAAACTAAAGTAAACTAACTTTATCTATCCGTTAGAATTCAAGTTCTCTAGCTTTACAACAGTTTTTTTTCTGGTAAAAACACGTAGATTTTTATTTTATAATTTTATATATTTCAGTAAACTTGAGCTACTCTATGCACAGAAGCATGGTCCCTGCTGAACAGGTCAATAAATAAGATTATTTATGAGAGTTGGTCCCTTTAGAAATACATTTAATAAGAAATTCAATATATAAATGTTGAACCAAAATCATAATTAAGCAGATTTCTCCACCAAAGCGTAGGTGTTGGTTTTAATTAGAATTTAGTACCTAATTAAAACAAATTTCTGTAACCTCGCACATGCTATTGACTAAGTGTGGAATGATCCAGTTTAAATTTACATATTTAACTATATTTTGTATAAATTATTTCTTTTATATCAGATAAAAATAAATATTAAATGAAATTTTAGATATAAACTTAACATCACTTTTAAATACACTACTGTTTTTAACTTGAAACGCATTCAACTTGTTATGTTTGTCTAAGTTTTGCATAGACTTTGGGCGAATTTTTAAAAAATGTTTCGTTATCAATTCATTTTTAGCTTTGAATGATGTTTATTACATTACCCATGAAAAAACGATATGTTATAATAATGCCTGAAACAATGAACAGTTTTTAACAAAATATAAGAAAATTCAAAGTATCAATAATTATGTGTTTTACCCCAATAATTTTCAATACATTTAACATAGTTCGCGACCTCTGTTGCTAATACTTACATAGAGAAACTGAGATGAATATCAGGCTTTTCTTGATTTATTAAAATGTTCATTACTATTTCTTATATCGCGTATTAAAATATTCTCAACAAGTACCAATATAATTTGGAAGTTACAAAAATATGAATAAAATTAAATATACAAATACATCCGATTTCGAGGCAGCATAGATTTTAGCTTTGCGCTCACAGTCTGTATCGAGTTAGCCTGATCCGTTGTCCTTATAGTTTGTCCAAACGAAACCGATCAGATGGAAAATCGTTTGTTGTTATAGTCCTACTGCACGGGTCTGTACACCTGCTCCATACTCGTTTTGACTCTTCTTGCTGTGTTTCCCTCTCCGTTTTCCAAATTCAAGAATATTTCTATTGAAAATTTTCTCCCGATTACCTCAGTATAAGACAACAAATTATTTCCAAAACTTGCAATACCAGGATAATGTGCATGCCAATTCCATCGAATCTTGTCATGAATTTGGACCTTAAATTAAATATTAATTTACCAATGTCATTGCAAGGACACTGACCTCTGACGCCCACTGTAGCGACATTTTACTCAAATAGTAAACCATTAACATTTGAAGTAATACTGGTGCTTATTTGAAATTTCCAGTAGGTTACAACCACAACGTAGGAATTATGGTTTATACAACATCAAAAGGAAATTACTCCCAAAAAGGTCAATGTTTTAGTTTTATAGTATTATCTAGTTTCTAATTTTAGAAGTCAAATTCTGTGTTTCTATATCCGTTTTTCTGTAGGTTTATTTCTTTCCTAACTAATTTAGATGTTTTTTATAGGGCTGGTTCTGAGCGGTCCCATTTTAGTTTTTAAGGATTGTATCAGTATCTCAAAGGTAACCACTTTAGTGGGTGTGCATGTACAAACATATGGAGAAGCCAGATATATAAATTATTGTGTCACGTTATGTGACACTCGTGTATAAGACTTTCATGTACGCGGTCACAATTGGACACGAGCCGATACGAGTGTGTGTAGTACGCATGCGCACTAGCTTACAAGCGCTTACGCATGGCTAAAATAATATTTATTGTCTAATCACCGGGTTTCCAATTTGCCCTGGAATTGAGCAGTATAATTTGGCGGCTCGAATCTTTGTTTCCTCTTTTTATTACTACAATCGACATATTTCTTATTCTATAATTAAAATGAACGAGTTTTTTATAAAAATTTAAAAACATTATTAAGGAGACCGAATTTTTAAACTCTATTCAAGGGAGCTCAAGAATAAAAGAACTGTTTGAGCCCGAAGTAGGACACAGGCTACGCTTGAGGTCTGCTAAATTCCAAATACTTGTGACTTAGTACAAATTGGTGAAACAAAATTGGGATATTGTACCACATGGACTAGTGACAAATTATGCAAACGAACATCAATGTATGGAGGAAAATCAGTTGAAGCAGTACAAAGTTTAAAAAATAAGTATGTAAAAGAATTCGACATAACCAAAGTATTTGTAAACGTTTTATAATATTAATTATGCAGTGATAGTACGAGAAACTAAAATTGTCAACAAATAAAAGGATTTGATTATGAAAACTCAGTAGCACGCGACGGGAAAACCACATTGATCGCTGAGTGGTCAGATTGGTGGTGGATGGTTAAGCCTCAACCAATCACTATAAAGATCCGGCCCTTCACTCACCTGCGGAAATGTATTACTGGTACTGCCAGTTTTGGTCTAACATTTGCCGACTAAAGAGGGCTCCCCACAGCGAATAAATTTCTCGACGCGGTGTGAATAGCAAAATCTTTAGACAAGTTTTTCACAGTTGAAAAACTGCGTATATTTATATACCTCTCAATTTCTGTTCACTTGAATCATTTTCCAAAAGTTTGATCTGATTAATTGGAATATTATTTTACCTACGAAGCCAAAAGTGTGCTCATAATATCCCCACAACCCAGAATCATTCAAATTCGATGCAAATTAACAAGAGGCACGCTGAAAATATTTTGAGAAAAAGGAAACAAATACGTACTGAAGACCGAACACCCTTTACGCATATTTAAACTCACATACAAAACAAAACAATAGAACTGGAGTATTAGTGGGAAAATTGAAGCGTAGAAGCATTGTCGGGCCACCATTAGTGCTGAAACCCCGATATGGCGAACAATAACAGAATTATGGGTATTATCGGTGCCGGAGTTGGCGCACTTCCGCCTCAACCCGCCGTAACAACAATTGTTATCAAACAACTTTGTTAACAACAACTCAAACTGTACATCCGGTCGACTCACTCGCTTTACTTCCGGCTTTAATTGGAAACCGTAACCATGCTCTTCTGCAAATTACAACAAGATAGGCTATCGGCTACTTTTCACGTAAATTTCAAACACTGTAATACGTTACCTCTCTTGTTCATTTAGAAGCGATAGGTAACGAAAAATAGTAGGAATAGATATGTTATAGTTTTCTTAACACGCGCAGAATCTAGTGCATGAAGCTAACCAAATGACATACATTAAGGTTACTCAAAAGTTCATTCGTTCCTTGACAAAGAGCGTACCCTATACATTTCTCAGGAGGCTGAAACATTTATCTAGTGACTGTCTGTCTGTCTTTAGGATATTTCAAAACCACTATACAAGGTTTACACTAGAAATTTGGCATGAAGCTTCATGTCTGTATAGGCTACTAAGAGTATGAAGATAATGATCCAACATGGTATTTTGTTGATCGTTAGCGAAGTATAACACCACCGAAATTCAAGGATTGAAATATAGATGTGAAATATTTAATGAATCTTCATTTCTTTATAAGTAAGATAAAACTTGATGGGAGCACTTGCTTGTACTTCAATATGATTTGGCTGACCGCTTGAATTTTTTTTTTTTTTTTTTTTTTTTTTAGGAATTTCCAAAATTGCTCTTATGTTTCTATGCGTGTATGGCCACAGTTTTCTCCTGTGAGGTATTCAGGTATCAGTATTCAGAAGAAGTGTTGGGAGACCTCCTCCCCAAAATAATCTGAGGGACACGTAGTGTGCACGAATAAAGGAAAATGTATTTTATTCTGTACTTGTTAACGATATAAAATGTAGTGGTTGTTTTCAGTAAAGTTTCTTCTTTAATAAAATCCCATTTCTCGTACGTAAGTAATACTCTTCCCCCCGCCCCCAATTTAAATGCTAGATACGGCACTGTCTCCGCCACAAATATAATGAAACAGTAAATAGCGGCTTCCGCAGTTGCCGGCGGCATTTATCTCACTAATAAACCGGAGGTGTTTGCTCAATTTCAAGTTCTAGATAATTGTGTACTCGAATACAGAATGTGACAAAACTACTTGCCTACCATTAAACCGTCCCATGTAACTTATATACACCTTGTCAAAGTATCTTATTTGACGAGTCTGAAAGAAGAAAATAAAAAAAGTACTTTTATTTCGAATTAAAAATATGCCAGCTATTTTAAGATTGTATTGAGTAAATATAAAAAACACCATAGTGTTATAGTTAAAAAAAATCATATCTGAAAGATTCTAGTTATGGATGGTTAGAGTTAAAATGTATGTATATCACTGAAGGGTTTTAAATGTAAATATTCCGTTGAAAGCTATCACTCTAATGTTATGGTCGAATTTCCATAATATCAGTTATACGAGAATTTTCACTGTAAAGTATAAAACTGTTAACATTTTAAAACTGCAATCATACTATTAAATAACCGTAAATTCTGACAAGGTTGTCCACATTGAAACTTGCTCACATAATTTTGTCCCGTTCAAACCTTTTAAGGGGACAGTTCAGAGTCGAAAATTTATTTGAACTTCACGTTTATAGTCGGATTTACACAGGTCTCGGATCTACGAAACGCTCAGTTGATATATATATCGCTCCCAGGAAAACATACAAAAATATACATAATTGAGGTACACGGTAATTTCAATTTTGGTACCGGAGCAAAAATTTAAATATACTCCTAGCAGTGCATAGTTTATTACACTTCCAGTGAAGTACTGTGACGGACTATTGAACAGCGATATCGATATCAGTTGCAGAAAACTTATTTATAGTTTTACCCAGGGGACAGACATATTGACATCCGGTTGGATCCAGAAGTGAAGTGCCGGTTCAAGTAACCGTGGTGTACCATAATCGTTCAATTGTTCCCAAGGAATGCTGGGGTAAAACACAAAGATACTCGAGCAATGAAATCTTTTGACGTCTAGTCAAAAATGGACTTCCGCCAATAAATAACCTGTGACGAATGAAATGAAGAACCAACGGAATATTGATCTAAATCAGAACAGCCGTAAACAGCCGTTAGAAATTTATATTAGGATAAAAAATACGCCACCAAACGCTGAAAACAGTCCTACATTTGAGCAATCTGTTACAGTCCTCGCGGTAGTTATATCCACATGTTATATGTGTGGCCTACCGTTGATGTATGGTGTAACATTTGTATTACGTTATGAGCTGTGAGGGTCTTCAGTGTTCATTTATAGTAATTTGGCACATTTTTTTATTTTAAAGAATGAGGGACAAGAAATAGGTATGCCTTGGATCGCGGAATGTGAATGACAGCTTGAAGACCCAAATGAATCAGCCGAATATTGATTTAGGTGATAATATGATGCAAAATAGCGAGAAAGTCGGCGGCGAAGTTTTCTTGCTCGCGGTTTATGCGTAACGTCTGGCCTCAGAAACACTACCTGCAAAACACAACAGCATCACTATGATGATATCACTTCTATTATATATTGCTTCTTTAGTAAACCACAACGCATTCATAACGCATCCCACTGATCATTGATTAAATAGCTGCTATTTAACTAAAAAATAAGATGCGTTAGTTTACTTTTTAATGAACATTAGTCGGCTATTTTATCACTCCATAAGACTTCAAACTAGTCAAATAAGATGCAAGTACATTAATATTTAACCTGGTAAACGGTTCTTTGGCCTGCTCCCAAATATTTTATTGAATCGACGCATAGACTATACAATAATTACAATTAAATCTCATTATGGACCCGATTTGGCCTTATTGGTATCATGTGGGGTTGTCCGTTGTCAAATTAATCCATTAACAGAAAGTTCTTAGAGTCTTGAAACGTCATACTTCGGTTTCTCTTGATCCAGGGAAAAATGTTATTTTTTAATGTAAAGGTCAAATGTCCGTCCGAGTGTTCTATGTGATATCTCTTGACAGTAAAATTGTATTTCATTTCAGGAAGAAATGGGAAGTATGTTAAGTAGTAAATTATAAGCCATGCATAAGCTATAAATTGGACTACAAAATTTAAAAATTAAGATCAATTTCCATTCGTACGAAATATATCTATGTATTTATTTATGCAAGCGATTAAAGCAACCACCTAAACACAAAACCCTAATAACACATTCAAAATAAGTACTCATCTTCAACATTACTGTTCATGAAAACAACAGGAAAATCCGCGTCAATAATGTTTTGTTTTAATGTAGGTTGTTTATAGCCGTAACTAATGTGGAACTCCCACCTCTAGTTAAGGTGCACAACATTTGGCGTGTAATATGGCTTATTATTGTTTAATGGTGAAACAGAGACATTTAAAATAGGCACTACAAATAAACACCACAATTTATAATATGGTTTTGCCCCGTCATGAAACTTTTGCCCCGTATTTAATTCAAACCTACTCCAAATAACAGTATTATAAAGGATATACATCCTGAAAACTGTACGGATTACATATTTGTGTACTCAGCGAAATGGACTTATCTGAGACAGTAATCTGGCAGTTATATATTACAAACTATATAACTACGTGCGTAGTATGATTTCAGACAAGTTCGTGGAATAATACAACTTAGATAGGATTTTAAAAACGATATATCATCAAAATTATTATGCATGAAGAATCAGTGAAATTATAATTACGTTAATTTTATCCCTTCATACACATGACATAGTAGAAATCAATCACTTCCTACATTGTATAGTGTATATAATACTCGAGCTCCCGCCAAACAGATAATGAGACCTCATAACTGCACTGTATCATTGATTATAGATCCTTCTGAGGTATCCTATCTGCACGGTATCGTACTAATTTTGGTGCCAAACAAAAGTCAATGACACATAACTCGCACGGTATCGTACTGATCTTTCTGCAGACAGACGGCGAGATCTCATAACTGCAACTGTATTGTACTGATTTTGCTGCCAAACAAACGTCAAGGGCACATACTAACACGGTATCGTACTGATCTTTCTGCAGACAGACGGCGAGATCTCATAACTGCAACTGTATTGTACTGATTTTGCTGCCAAACAAACGTTCAAGGGCACATACTAACACGGTATCGTACAGATCTTCCTGCAGGCAGACGGCGAGATCTCATAACTGCAACTGTATCGTACTGATTTTGCGCCGCCAGACAGAGAAGAATACGTCTACATATTCGCACGGTATCGTAGTGATCTTCCTGCAGGCAGACGGCGAGATCTCATAACTGCAACTGTATCGTACTGATTTTGCCGCCAGACAAACGTCAAGGGCACATACTCGCACGGTATCGTACTGATCTTCCTGCAGGCAGACGGCGAGATCTCATAACTGCAACTGTATCGTACTGATTTTGCCGCCAGACAAACTTCAAGGACACATACTCGCACGGTATCGCACTGATCTTCCTGCAGGCAGACGGCGAGATCTCATAACTGCAACTGTATCGTACTGATTTTGCTGCCAAACAAACTTCAAGGGCACATACTCGCACGGTATCGTACAGATCTTCCTGCAGGCAAACGGCGAGATCTCATAACTGCAACTGTATCGTACTAATTTTTCTGCCAAACAAACGTCAAGAGCATATACTCGCACGGTATCGTACTGATCTTCCTGCAGGCAGACGGCGAGATCTCATAACTGCAACTGTATCGTACTAATTTTTCTGCCAAACAAACGTCAAGATACTCGCACGGTATCGTACTGATCTTCCTGCAGGCAGACGGCGAGATCTCATAACTGCAACTGTATCGTACTGATTTTGCCGCCAGACATACGTCGAGGGCTCATAACTGCACTGTATTGTACTGATTTTGCCGCCAGACAAACGTCAAGGGACATAATCGCACGGTATCTTACAGATCTTCCTGCAGGCAGACGGCGAGATCTCATAACTGCAACTGTATCGTACTGATTTTGCCGCCAGACAAACGTCAAGGGCACATACTCGCACGGTATCGTACTGATCTTCCTGCAGGCAGACGGTGAGATCTCATAACTGCAACTGTATCGTACTGATTTTGCCGCCAGACAAACTTCAAGGACACATACTCACACGGTATCGCAATGATCTTCCTGCAGGCAGACGGCGAGATCTCATAACTGCAACTGTATCGTACTAAGTTTTCTGCCAAACAAACGTCAAGGGCACATACTCGCACGGTATCGCACTGATCTTCCTGCAGGCAGACGGCGAGATCTCATAACTGCAACTGTATCGTACTAATTTTGCTGCCAAATAAACGTTAAGGGCACATACTCGCACGGTATCGTACTGATCTTCCTGCAGGCAGACGGCGAGATTTCATAACTGAAACTGTATCGTACTGATTTTGCCGCCAGACATACGTCGAGGGCTCATAACTGCACTGTATTGTACTGATTTTGCCGCCAGACAAACGTCAAGGGACATAATCGCACGGTATCTTACAGATCTTCCTGCAGGCAGACGGCGAGATCTCATAACTGCAACTGTATCGTACTGATTTTGCCGCCAGACAAACGTCAAGGGCACATACTCGTACGGTATCGTACTGATCTTCCTGCAGGCAGACGGTGAGATCTCATAACTGCAACTGTATCGTACTGATTTTGCCGCCAGACAAACTTCAAGGACACATACTCACACGGTATCGCAATGATCTTCCTGCAGGCAGACGGCGAGATCTCATAACTGCAACTGTATCGTACTGATTTTGCCGCCAGACAAACGTCAAGGGCACATACTCGCACGGTATCGTACTGATCTTCCTGCAGGCAGACGGCGAGATCTCATAACTGCAACTGTATCGTACTGATTTTGCCGCCAGACAAACGTCAAGGGCACATACTCGCACGGTATCGCACTGATCTTCCTGCAGGCAGACGGCGAGATCTCATAACTGCAACTGTATCGTACTGATTTTGCCGCCAGACAAACGTCAAGGGCACATACTCGCATGGTATCGCACTGATCTTCCTGCAGGCAGACGGCGAGATCTCATAACTGCAACTGTATCGTACTGATTTTGCCGCCAGACAAACGTCAAATGCCCATATCAACTTTACGGAGCTCATTCTCTTGCTGGATTCTCATGGGTTACACAAAAGTGCATGAATCCACAAACGTGGATTGCTACTTATAGCCTACACTAAACTTATTTCTTCTAGTTTAAAAAACAGCATAATAAAGAAATCTTTTAAAAATACAAGCATTTCATATGAATAAATTAAGAATACGATGGCGGGCACACGTGATGACAGCAAATTTAGCCCGGTCTAACTATTAAAATCGAAACTCCCTATTTTCGATCACTAATAACTCAATCACATACTGGCCATGGCGGGCTCGTTACCGGCTAATATTGTCCCACTCATCGCGCCATCAATACCATTACTACATTTACATACAAATAACTCCCGCTCTTACACGTCAAATGTATTTCTTGCACAACCGTACATCTACAATAACTGTTGAATTGTGTTATACTTGTAAGTTTAATCATTTATTTCCTTTTTTCTTTTACACTATGATTGGGTAAACTAGATCAACCCTCACAAAGGTCTACCCCTCACGAAAAAAACAGACTCAACCCTTGCGATTTTTTCCACCCTCATGATAAACACATGGAAACTTTAACTTTTTTGTATCTAATGTAATCTTTTATTGGAATATTTTGAAATAAACTTTAACACAAGAAAATATGAGTATTATAAAAACAAATCAGTCCCTTTTCTAAAGCATGTTTATGTTGCAATAGATTTAAACCTATGTATAGTACAGATCCTTCCGCAATTTTGTATATAAGTTCTTTCGACATCAGTGGATTGTTTTCATATAATTTACCAATCGCGTTTACAGTAAAATGTTCCACACTCATTTGCAGTTTAATTTTATAGTTTTGAAGTACACCTTCTTATATATTACCTAACCTTTACGTTTCAGGATTTGACACTTGACAAACAGAGCAGACAATAATATTAGAGACGTTGTATATAATTTTGGATGTATAAAATTATATTCTTCTCACAAACAATCGTAATGAATTATTAGTCCATTATCACTATTTATTCTGATATTATCAGTCCATTCTGAAAGCATTTGCCATTGAAGAGCCAATTTTTGTTAGAATAAAAATAAAACATAGAAAACCAGGGTATTATATACTTTTTCTTTATAGGAGTAATAGAATAAATAAAACTCAATAGGTTTTACAATAATTATAAAACTTCAGAATACATCTTCTAAAGCATTTATCACAGTTAAAAAGTTAAGAAAGAAACATAAACAATAATTGCATACAAAGTATTTCAGTTTTAAAACGGATGATAACTGGTGTTTAACGTGAATGAGTTATTTTTAGGATTCTATTAGTCGATGAACATTGATTGGATTCATATGAAACACTGTATTCATCGCTTTAATAAATCCATTAAGATATATTGAATGAGTTAGTAACATTCAACATTGAATGCAACTATCAATAGAAGTCTTTCAACAATGATGGTGTTAATCAAGAATAAATTCGTCTCAATACTCTATTTTGTAGTCATTGCATAATAAGTCTGTAATACTGTGATAGGTATATTGGCAATTTTAACAAAAAAGACCCCAAGTGAATATTACACAGACGTATGTCGAAGCAGAAGTGTTCATCCATTACTGTCCCTGGTGAAATCGGATATAGATAATAGGATAACCATTGCATTCTCCTACCTCCGTCCGGACTTAACGTCATCAACGATCAGTGCTATCATTATTTATCTTATCATTATTCGCAACCTAAATTTAGACTGATGAAATTTGAAAGCGTTTGTTCTTAAGTTCTTATAATTAAGGAGCATCACTGTACATTTTTGGCTGAATAAGACATAGGTTGATAGGCTACTAATTAAACATCAAAGATTTACATGTAACATTATGGTAGGTGACGTCTAATTCTGTGTTAAGTAATAATCCATACATCTTCATGTTTAGGAGTAGATTTGCAGAAAATACACTTTAATAGGTTGTGAGGTCGTCCTAATCCTAATAATATTTTAAACGCGAAAGTGACTTTGTTGTTTGTTTTGCTTTCACGCGTTCTATTCAACCTATTGAACCGATTATACTGGAATTTTACACGTACACTCTTAGGGTCCCTGGGATGAATATAGGCCGATTCTTATTTGGAAAATCCCTTCGGGCTACGCCCCACTGATTTCACTATATTATAGCGAAAATCCCATTTTGACCTCTAAAGTTGTGAAATGTCAATTAAAAAAGCCTGTTACATATAATCAACCGTTCTGTATGAAAACAAAACAATTTTTACAACCTTAACTTCGTCTTAATTTAAGTTCATAGACTAAAGGGAATCTCTCCAATTCGAAGCATTTAAAACTTAACATTTTCCGTACGCAAAATTTGCCTTTTTTATACTGAAAAGTCAAAACCTATTTTGGTGTTATTTATTTGAACATAAAATATCCTGTTTCTGTTGTAACCCACGGAGAGTAAGTTGGGCGGAAGTCTTTCTTCACAGAAAACTTGAATGATCCCTTTAAAAGGAGGTGGACTGGACTGAAATCTGCTGCAATCAGCTATCTCCATCTGTGCTTATCATATATACATGGTACATAAATAAAGAGGAGCCATAGAGTTGAGTAATATCTAAAAAAAGAGTGAGATGATTAACGAAAGGGTGGAGGATTTCGGCCTCTCATTATTTATGCGGTAGAAAGGGGCTGGTTATTTCCTCTCAATAAAACCACTAAAAGATCTGATGAGCTGGATCCACCGTGAAGTGCTGATGCACTTAGGATGGACTACAATTGTGTTTCTCCGAAAACCGCAGCAGTATCGCAGCCCGACCACAATAGCCCTTTTCACAGACACCGACCGTACTTTCTCCGCCACTTCACATCGCTTACGTTGACAAAGAAGTGGTGGCTCATTTTTGTTTACTACTTATTGTCTCTAACACACTAACAATTTTTTTACAGATATTTTCATTTATTAACGTTCCTTTATGTATTCCAAGAACTTTTTAATTTGCTAGGTTTAAACAAAGAAAATGAATTTTTTGTACAAAAGGGCGAATTTAGGACCATAAGGCCTACAAAAATCTCTAATGTAATAAAGGTATCTTTAAAAAGATTATATGAATAACTCATTCATACAGACATTCGTTAACAATCTATCCGTTCTCCAAGACCTACCCTAACTGCGCTTATATCTTTTCTAGCAATTGGGTGTTCCCAAGGCAGAAAACCGGTTTCGACTCGCAACCGACTTAATATGGTTAGAAAGGGAGTTCCATGGTCGGCAAGCAGTAACGACGAATGAGTTATTGTTAAGTTGAGGTTCGATGGCGAGGAATAAGAAGCATTGATGAGTCCATTTTGTTCTCTCTTGTTCTTGTTTCAGATGTAAATTTGAATTTGTCAGCCAGATATATAGGCTCTTCAGAGTCAAGAGAAGAATAGAATTTAAACATAAATTTGCGTGATTTAATTGTCATGTCTTAGATCAAATAAAAAACATAAGCAGTAATTTTGGCATTGCTGCAAATTGTTACCGGATCCACAGTCATATCATTGATTACAGAGTTACAGTATGAAAAATTATGGTGGTACACATATTTTCCTTGTAAAAGACTGTCTTGTATGGTCCACTTAAAGTATACTCGTAACACCAAACCAAAATGAATTAGATGCACAAGTACTTTACTTACATTAGTACTTTATGATTAAAACGCGTTCAATTTTACCATCCCATAAAGTCTAAGTTTTATATGCTACCGCCACAAGAGAAAATATAAACTTCATAAGTACAACCAAAAGGAAATCCCCAGGATGACTTTTCCCTCATGACACGCACTCCTTCCCCGCATCTACAAATGGCGTACATGTCATACTGTTAAGCTACTGTTAAGCCTATATTGGGAACGTGTGTACTTGCTTATAATAATAATTTCTACCACTTCCTATGCTCAAGAGTGTTATTTATTGCAAAGCAGGTGTGTAATTGAAACATATGTAACTACATAAAAAGCAGGTAAACCAAATGATTCGTGGAAAAGGCAAACAATTATTCCAATTATAAAATATGACAGAGGGATTGTAGGTCTGAGTTGAAGGAGCCGACACCGCCTAACTGCTGATTGTTGTTCTTCCCTCTACAAAGTTTGCTGAAGCGTCGCCAGGCGCCATTTTAGTGATAGCGCCGAACGTGCTGAAGAGCGAGAAATAAAATTCTTTCGCCGTAATTTCCTTGCATAATTCTTATTGTTCCAGTTTTCACATTATAATTTTATACCACTTGAATCCTTATTACGGTCCATGAAATTATAGAAGATATAAAATACTAATACATATAATCTTAATTAATTTTAAACAAACACTCCAATAATATACTCTTTATTTTTGTGAGGCTTTTCGTGGTCAAGGAACACGTCATCATATCCACATAACTGACCAGACCAACATAACTTAAAAAAGTTATTACAATAATAATATAAACAATTTTGCACTAAACAAAAACATATGTCAGACCCAGGTTCGTTATTTACTACATAATTTTAGTTCTTTTTCATACAAATTGTTATTATTTAGTACAAAACTGTTTATATTATTATTTTAACCACTTTTGTTCAGTTATGTGGGTCTGATGGTGTGTTCCTTGAGCACGAAAGGCCTCACAGAAATAAAAAGTATATTATTGTAGTGCTTATTTTAAATGTATACATAATTCAAATAAGAAAAGAGAGCTTCTAGAACGTATATAATGGTAAGTATTTGGGGACCGATGTCTTACAAAAATTATTTTTCAAAGTAAGGTATAAATTTGCTTCTTAAATACGTTATTCCAAATTTCACGACGGGGTTAAAACCATATTGGAATAGGTGATGTTTTATTGTTTAACTATAGATGTTACTGCCTCGATTTCACCATAAAACGTTATTATATCCCAATAATGTACAACACAAAACTAGAGGTGTTAGCCCCACATTATTTACACCTGTAAAACAATCATTAAACTAAAACATTACGCGGATTTTCAACATTAACTCAGTGTTTAACATGGTTATAACAATGGGTTGTATATGTTTGATTGATATGTTAATGAAATATCCTCTATGGTAGTTGCT
Organism: Homalodisca vitripennis; assembly: GCF_021130785.1. Classification (NCBI taxonomy): domain Eukaryota; kingdom Metazoa; phylum Arthropoda; class Insecta; order Hemiptera; family Cicadellidae; genus Homalodisca; species Homalodisca vitripennis. Next base: position 142,548,136 of record NC_060213.1, on the reverse strand, counting down.
CTAATCCGTATAAGGTCATACATTGATGCCCAGTTCTGTAATATTTTTAATCGACCTCAACACGTATTTAAAAGTTTCAAAAGTAATAAATTTGTTTCGACGAGACCGTCCGATTCAGACAACAATGCAGATTGCTATCGTTTTCTATTTTATTTGTTTTAAAATTATGTATAGCAATTTGAATATTTCAGCAACCGCTTAGCGAGCTGCCTCTCAGGATACCAAAGTAGTGATATCTGCACTAGATAATTAATTAACAATTATTAGTCATTTTTATTACAGCTGTTTAATCAATCTTAACGATTGATGAAATACACTTTAATAACTGAATATCCTCTTTTTCAATGCATTGCAATAGTAACAAACAGTAATTGAAGGGACAACTTCCATAGCAATGTTGTTCTATTGCTGGCAGAGTTTCGGACGCTGAGGATCACGAGTGGATTACGAAAAAGGCAAATTTTCGCAGCTTTCTCCATAGACTGCAATATATCGTCAGCTGCATGAATAAACAGCTCATTAATTTGGGTTTAACGGTTTTCAGCCATGTTAAGTGATTCTAAGTACTTTTTGTTCTTTATTCTACAAATGGAGTTACAAGAAAATCTGCAAAAATGACTGTATGAGTCCACTGCAGCAGGGGAAAAGTATACAGGGTGATCAGAAAATGGTATAACAAACTTCTGTACCTGATAGAACTCATCACTTCAAACAAAAATGCCATATAAAAACATGTAAACAATTGTTTCCTCCAGCCGCTAACCGCTATTATAAATTTTGTATAAAAAAGGTAATATAATGAAAACTATTTAGGAGTCATGTGACTCAAATTTGACACATGAAGGCGATAACAGTTTATTTTCATGCCCACAGCCCACAGAGAGGTACGTTTTCAATACTTCGTGATGTGTTCATCCTAACCTAGATATTCTATTGAATATTTCATCAGATATATTATTTATTAACGGAAATGCAGTTCTTACTGGACGTTTTCACAAATTATTTTTATCGTATATCGTCTATATCCTATTCTCGGTGGAAATAATATCTGAGAGTAGGGTAGGTGACCATGAAGTGTGAACTTGTGCGGGTCTATTTTAGATTATAGGGCTTTCTAACGTTTTAACTACCAAACCATCCCCAGGACCTAAGAGGGTTCACTTCTGGCTGGTATATACCTTCCAAAGGAAAGTACACGGGCACAACGAACACGATTTGGACCACCTTATAGATGTCTAGCAGCGGCACATGGCTAACCGCAAATTTCGGAATAATGAGGTTGCAAGGGTAGATTAATAGGTCTAGTCTTCTGCGGGGGATGACTGTTTGAGTTGTTGGGCTCCCTAAGTGTTAAGGGCTGTTGTTAGACTAGACATAAGGGCGTACCACCCCCTGCCTAGTTTGACCGGAGAGTTTGGTACAGAGCTGGCTTCACCTTCTTCTATGAAGACATAACTGATATTAGTACCGAAAATCCTTTTTTGTAGATCTCAACAGGATGCGGCCTCTACCTCCACCCTTATCCATCTAGAATATCCTGTCATTCTAAGTGGAATTTCTCAGTTTTTTTTATGAGAGAATAAGCAACTACCAAACCAATGTTACCAGGTTTCAGGTCACACCCACGCACGCGCGCACACTCACACACACAAATAATAAATAACTTACACAAACCTTTCACAATTAAAGGTAAATACTTTGTTTTGCCATTTGCTATCGTTTGACTAATGGAATGGAATACATACAGAATTTCAGATAACACGAAATTAATAAAAGAATGGATTTGTTTGCACTCAAATCAAACGCCTATTGTCTAAGCGAGAAGTACCGATTGTTATCGAGAATTAGTTGCGACTCTAAAATATTTGTGGATATATCATATATATATATATATATATATATATATATATATATATATATATATATATATATATTAATAATTATATATATTAATAATTACTCTCTAGTGGCGCAGGATCTGTCCATACAGTTCAAGGACAGTGATATGTCCATATTATCTATAAAAGACTTCGTATAGTTTATTAATTACTTATGCCCAGGTTTTTGCTTTCATCATAATTTTCACAGCAATTCCCAGTGCTGGAAAGGCAATGCGGATTGTAAACCGAAAACGATCTTGAAGTTTTTGCAATAAGAACAATATAATAATAATAATAATAATAATGATTTATTTTCTCAAAATACATTACAGAATTTTACAGAAACCATGTTTACATCCAATATTACCATAATATCTACTAATGTACAATAGAAATACAAATATAAAATATACGTTCTAATAGAGAAAATAACTAACCTCCAAGGCAAAGCCTGTGTGGAGGAAATTAACACACAATTTTTCATAGAGTGATGGCTAAATCTTCTATTTAACATAAAATATATAGACCCAAACTTTAACTACTATATGTACAATACATTAACCCATTAATTACCAACTTTTTAGTTTTTTTACAAAATCGATAAAACTAAGGATTTTGGGTCCAAATAACATTTCATTTATAGTTATACCGTTTTTAATAAAAAAATGCATTTTTAACACAAAAAAATGTATTTTTAACTCACAAAAATGGTGTCCTATAAATATGACAGTGGTAGCCCATAGTGTCTTTGTATAATAACCTGGTGTCCTAAAATTATGACAGTGGTATTGTAAAGTGTCATTACGTCAAGCTAAATTTTTTAACAAAATAATGTTATGTCAGTAACTCTTAAGATATGAAAATAATATTACTTTAAAATTACATAATGATTGTAAAAAAGATAAAAAAGACCTAAAATCTAAAAACTTATGGCTTATATACGCTCACTTAGAGTGGTAAGGGCCAAAACATTTCTTACAAAGGGTCACATTGCACTTTTTGCAAAACGTAAGAGGCTTTGAAGTACACAGTCGCATTTGGCATCTTCTTTGCTTGTCTCTAACGTGTAAAAGATGATATCTTCCGTCAAATATTGCGTCATCAAAAGGCGCTGCTTGTTGACTACGGGGTATTACTGAAGGTCTTCCAATGGGCAGACGTTTATTACTTGCCTTCAAATAAGGAACAGCTATAGCACGCCTGAAGTCTAAGAGAGGAACAGGATTGTCTGATGTAAGCTTGTGGATAATCCAGGCATTTACTAATGTCATGTCAATAATTCTGGTAAATAATGGCCAATACCACTTTTCCCTTTAATTTTGATACAATATTTAGATGCCAACCAGTCAGGAAGATCCACTCCCCCCATAAAGCTACTATAATTTTTAATACTTTTGGGGACTGGGAAAGGGACTTTTTTCTTTTCTTCCTTACTGTACCTAGTAACATTGGCCAGGGGTTCAACACTGACGAAGTTGGTTGCAACTGTTACTATATTATTGTCATTCCACCTTGTCAACATAATTCCACTATCCAGATCACTAGTGTAATCATAGCCTCCTCTACCTAGTTTATTCATTTCCTTTTTGTCCGGTAGGGGACATTTTTGTGTTCGATTTTCTCTTATAGTCCCACTAGCCCTGAATCCTAAGTCAAAGAGTTCTTCAAGCAATTCTATACTCGTAAAGAAGTTGTCAAAATATAATTCGTAGCTCAAAGGATCATCAACAACAAACAAAAGAGATTGAACAACTCTCCTGCCTAATCCAATATTTTCTTCACATCCTTGATCTTTACCACAGTACAGATCAAAATTGTAACAATAACCACTTGTACCACATAATGCCCAAAACTTATATCCAAAGCGTACTGGTTTTCCTCTGATGAACTGCTTTAAATTATTTCGACCAAAATACTTTATTATCATCTCATCAACAGCAAGTTTATCTTCAAAAACACCAAACTTTGCAAATGATTGCTGTATTTTTTCCAGGAGGGGCCTCACTTTAAAACCTCTATCACACTTTGTTTCATCATTGAGCATAGCATTATCTGCAAAATGAATATAACATTTTATAAGCCAAAAACGATTTTTTGACATTGCATTTGCCACAATGGGGACACCTAAATCCTCTGCAGTACTCCAATAAAGTGAAACTTGAGGTAAACAATTGTACCCGGATAACAGAAGAATGCCAATAAACAACTTCAATTCATCAACTGAAAAGGCAAACAACTGGTTATTTTTTATTTCTAAAGCGTATTTCATAGTTTGAGTAACAATGTATTGCATTATGTCTGTTGTTAGTAAGCTTTCAAATATTTCAACTGGTGATTTGCTATGAAACCTTTCTTTTAAATCATTGAGACACTGTAAAGAACCATCTCCTTTAGCTGGAAAACCATACTCAGGTAGACACTTTTTCCAAGTCCGAGGGGTAGTTTTACTGACTTTCTTTTTCTTACTATCAGTGGATTTATGTGGTTTGTTAAACTTTCTTTTCAATACTTTTCTAGAGTTAGTGTTCTCGGGTTTTCCTTTAGTAGGTTTGCTTTCATTTGACGTTTTACAGTCTAGATCATTATTTTGCTTCAACTCTAATTCTAAAGTACCACATACCTCAGAAATATCCACATCCTCAGTATTACCATCATTAAACTGTTCTTCATCAGTAAGACAATCGACATTTTGTGGCGGTAAAACAACAACATTAGCTTCACTTTCTTCTAAATCTCCTAATAAAAGAAGTATTTCTTCAATCGTCATGTGTGATGTACTTGCCATTGTTTATGAGTAAAAATACACATTTATCAATAAAAAAACACAGAACTAAAATGATTCATCACAGTAAAGACAACGTTCAGCAAAAGTAAACTGCAGGCACTCCATTGAGACTCTGGTGGGGAGAGATCAGGTTGTAACTAGTCTCTGGAGCAGATACTGCGTAAGCCACTGCTATTTACCACTGTCATATTTATAGGACAGCTTACAAAAAACATGGCTGAGAGCTAAGTTTAAGCTTTTTTCATGAAAAGTTATACTTTTATTGAAATATGACTATATAAATAAGAGATTTGTGTTGTTTAGCTCAAATAAAAATAAGTAACATTTATTGTACATATAAATGTATCATGAAAGGTTCGCAAGTAGTTTTTTACTTATTTAAAGGCAGTAAATATAGGGCTTAAACCTAAAAATTTGACATTAAAAGTGTTAAAAATATTAATTCAGTATATAATTAGTAACACAAGAGGGTTTTTAACTATTATCCTAGTTTTATATATTAAAAAATAAAATATTTTAAATATGTCTTAAAAATATGACAGTGGTAGGCAATGGGTTAACTAATATATAAATTTCACAAAGTTGTTACTAGTGGAAAATTAGGAGCCTATAAGTTTCATATAATACAATTTAATTAAGCAACAAAAAGCATAAAATGTTACAGAAAAAGAAAAGAATCTCAACAGAATTTAAAAATGATTACTTAAAAGTTTTTCTTGAAACTTAAACATAAACACACAAGAGGAATACAAAATGTCCTTGAATTTCCACATACAATTTCATTATGACAAACACAAAAACCTGAAAAAAGTCCAAAATTGGCAACTTATTGAAATATGGCATTACTGTTCATATACCTAATCTATTAATTAATTCTATTGCAACTTAAATACACGGTAAAAACATGTGGTAAAATACACACACATCATAACCGAACCAATTTACTATTTACTAGCAAAACAGAAAAATAAAAAGATATGTTACCTTTCTAGCTTTTTGCAAGTAATAATTCATCAACACTTTCTATGCTTAAAAGCCAAGACCTCAATCTAGAATTGAATAAGGTTAAAGAGTTGGCATTACGAATTAAATTGGGTAATTGGTTAAAAATTCTTGGAGCTAGGAAGCTATAAGTTTTAGTAAAATAGGTATTAGCTGGTCTAGGCACATACACATCTCTTGCATTACGTAATTTCGTCTTATACACATTCAAGTACGTATTGTTTCTACTACGATTAAAAAACAACCTTAGTACTTTATAAACATACATATGTCTCAAGGGTAAAATTTTTTATTGACAAAATTACGGAAAGGTCGGATCCGTTTTTTTTTTCAAAATTAATCTGACGAATTGTTTTTGAAAAATAAATAATGTTTTAGTACTTGTTACATAAGTTCCCCCCCAGCAAGAGATTCCGTACTCCAATCGGCTGTGTACCAATGAAAAATACAACATTCTCAACAGATCATCATTACATATATTTCTTAGGAAAAAGAAAAGCCGCAGGACATTATTAAGTTTTTGTTTTAGATTAAAAATATGGGTTTTCCATGTTAGTTCTGAATCCAAAGTTAGACCTAGATACTTGACACTCTCTGCAGGTTTTACCTCTACACAGTTATTGTGTCACTACACAGTTAGTGCTGCACGTTCTACAGCTGCAAGTACAAGTAATGCATTTTGAAATAATTTTAATTGGAAAATCTACTTTCCCCCGTAAATTAAAATTTATGTAATTTGTTTTCGTAGGACTTAAAACCAAATTGTTTTTTGTAAACCACCATTGAATAGCTTGCATATCTAAATTAATATTTTTCTGAATATCACTCCACTTATCATCAATGTAACATAAAGCAGTATCATCTGCAAATGATGTGACTTGTCCATGAAATTCTGTATTACAAAGGTCATTTATATATATCAAGAAGAGAACTGCCCCTAACACCGATCCTTGTGTAACACCGTATTTAATTTTGCCCATTTCACTAAATACCCCATTTATTCTGACACACTGTTTTCTATTTGATATATAACTCTCAAACCATTTATAAATCACTCCCCTTAAACCACAATTGTATAGTTTAGTAAGCAAAATTTGATTATCTACCATGTCAAAAGCCTTTGTGATATCTAGGAAAAGACCACAGACTTTTTTTCCATCATTAATACCTTCTGAGTATTTTCCCACAAATTTTAAAAGCGCACTTTCAGTATCCATGCCTTGTCGAAACCCAAATTGATTATCACTGAAAAATTTAATTTTTTCAAGAAAACTGGTCAATTGCTGCTTCATTAATTTTTCAATTATCTTGGAAAATGATGATAATAAAGATATTGGCCTGTAGTTTCCACTTATCAGTTTGGAATCTTTCTTGTGAATTGTAATTACAACTGCTTCCTTCATTTTATCTGGAAAACGCCCGTTTCAAAACTTAGGTTAATTATATATACTAATACATGAATAATTTTGTTAGAATATCTTTTAATTATTTGTGAGCTAATTCCATATATTCCTGGCGTTCCGTTTTTTTAGCGAATTTATTGCATTGTTGCATTATATACACCTTGTTCTAAAACCGGGTATAAGAACATTGATCGAGTTGGAGATCTCTCTGTAAAATAGTTTTTCAAATTCATAGTATTAAACTCATTAGCGACGACATATGGATCACTTTCATAGGTGTTGTTAATATTTAACGCAATGTTGGAATTAGTGATGGATTTTTGTCCAGTGATTTCATTTAAAACTTTCCACGTCTCTCTAGAGTTACCTTTGTGTGTGTTTCAAAACGTCGGCGATAATAATTATTTTTTAGCAATCGAATATCTAACTGTAGCCTGTTTCTATATTCTTTGAAATTTCGTTTAAGTAATTCATTACCAGGTTCCTTGTTAAGCCTTTTAAGTAAAAGGTTTCTTATTTTAATACGCCTACAAGTAGATTCATCGATCCACGGTTTTAGTTTAACTGTTTTAGTGTTTTTATTTTTAATTAAATCTTTGCTTTTATTCAATATATCTTGAAAAATACTATAAAATGTGTCAAATGCATTTGATGCGTTCTGTTCATTATATACTGCACTCCAGTACTGCACTGTTCATTATATATTAAACCTTATGTACTTTTACCTTTTTTCTTGGCTTAGGGACATGAGATGTCTCATTCTAAGACATAACTAATACGCTTCCAAAGCCTTATTGGTAGTTTTAAAGTACATTTTTCCAATATTAAAGCGATGAACTACACACACAAAATGGAACGGCATTCACACGACTGACCGACAGAAGTGACTATTTCCTATAACGGGCAATGAATATAAATATTAGGAATGTTGTTACAATCCGATAACTTTTACATACCTGAGGAGTTTGAACTCGAGAAATCCACGAAAAATTAAAATTTCAAATTTCAACAAAGACTTAAAAAACAATTTCAAAACATTTATTATATAAAATTGGAGTACCTAACTATTAACTATAGTTATTCACACATAGCAACATAACCGCGATTTACAATATTTGAGGTTATCCGAAGAATATAATGTTCTGCAACACTATATCTTAATAAATAAGCATTTTTCCGAAATCACTAAAGAACAATTTGTGTGTGAAATAGTGAGTGTTGTCTAAATAACCTCTCTCTGGATAGCCACTGTAATGGAACAAGAGTGAAGTGACTTTTCACGACAGTTTTCCCCCGTGCTAAAAACATAGATCTATAGCCCGTCAAAAGAAGTAGTCACTTCAAAAATTAAGAAGTTTTACAGTACAATGTATAAAAATGTTATGAAATCCAAAAAGCTTTGGATCAGTAATAATGATATATTTATATATTTAAAACGAGAAATCTTCTATTGTTCTAATACTAATGACAAGATCGTAAAAGGTGGATGAAGTTTGTAAGTTTTCTTATAGAGCTATTTTCAAGATGGCCGCAATAGAGCTGCCTCGTTGTTGTAGTTAACCTTCATCGTATTTTAAAATTGATTCCTCTCATGATAACTTCAAAAAAGTTGCACTTGTGTAAATCTGTGTTCATAAAATATGAGTTGATGGCATAAACTTACAAATTGCAGTTATACTTTTGGAACAGTGACCAAAACGCTGAGTCACTGCGCCTGCACTTCACTGTCGGCATTTACCTGAAAATACAAGAATACCATATTAACACATCATATTGTACGACACATATCACATATATATGTGTATAGTCACATTTATATAGTGTAGCTAGGTATAATTAGACAATCGGTTATTTGTGGGTACGTCATTGACCTAACATAAACATTATCCTCAAGTACGTTGATAAACAAGTTTCAAGCTACATAAAATTTAAATTATGACGAATAATGCGACAATTTTAATTAATCTATTATGAAGTGGTACGCGTCAACCCAATGTTACTAACTATGTAAGTAGAATTGACACAAGCAATTAGGGTTTTCATTAGTTTAGCTTGAAGATGCAACCACCAGTTATATTAGGGCGTCAAAATCACAGTTACTGCATTATACGAGTATAGCGCCAAATGTATTTTTATCTTTTATTAATAATTAAAATTTAAGGTGTAATAATTTCTTGAAGCCGTACTAAACCTAGAATGTCTTTACAAATTACAATTTACCCACCCACAACTGATCACATCTCTCTCTGAGTGAATGAGATGGTACTACACATTTCGAGTACCAACTGGGTTTGCACAAATTGGCAACGCTTGTTATCTCATTAATCCATTATCTCGTTAATCTCATTCTATTAATACATTGATTTTTAGGTGACAAGAGTACGCTAGAATCAAATCTTGTCACAGATTTAACGTTGATTGTTTACTCTGCTATTTTTTTTTCTTTTTACTCAATACATGTTAACGGCACAAGTAAAAACGCCGTATAACTGTACTAAGTTGGTTTAAAAATTGATTTAATGTGTTATTTTCTCGTTACCTCCATAGTTGCCCATAAGAGCATTGTTAAATATTCGCTAAGGCTTAGCCACATCCATTAGAGTGGCATGCACGATAATTGAACTCTAAAGAAATAAAGCTTTATGTGAAAGTCTTTAGGTCAGTTTACTTAGAGACATCGTGCGGACAGACAGTGATAGGCTTCGCTAACGCACAGCCCGAATTATAATTAACTAATGCCTAAAGCAAAAAATCTTTTGGATTAAAAAAGTTAACATTGCAAAAAATTGAATTAATGTTTAATATCACACTTGATATTTAATTTCAATCGTTTTATAAATAATTTATTTAGTAATTACATATAAATGTGAAAACCTTGAGAATCGATTTTTAAATGTGAAAAAAAAACAAGAGTGCCAACACATTCATGTACTATTAAGACAAACATTTCCTTAGGTATTCAAAATATATTTTTAGAAATACCTGTAAATTCAGTATACATAAATATTTAAATATAGAATGCAAAACGTTAAAAAGCAGTTTTTATACAGTTAACCACACGTAGTGCTATACTAGCTGAGTTTGTTACGTTCCACAAAATCAGTTTCAACAGAAAACGGTATGAAATAGATTGGATTCCACGATTATGCCATCGTTACTAGCTATCGTATGGTTAGTAGCTCGTTTACGAGCCCTTTTCTCTCCGATATACTTATTAAACACGGTATTACAGTTTGGTCTCAACATGTACTTCTCTCCCTTACTGCTTATTGTAATTTTTTTACTTTCCATTTCATGTAACAGTCTGCACCTTTTATGAAACGATAGTTACGCACAAAAAGCAATATTGTTTATTTACATTCATCAGCGTGGCGTTTCAGATTGAACCAATACAAAACAAACTACTCATGTTATGTGTGTATGTGTGAATAGAGATAGCATACGTCTAAAATTATATCACTTCTAGTCTTTATTAATGGCGTGCATCACAAAAAGTTAACGGTTAAGTCTGTATTTCATAGAATTATAACATTTCCTAAAGCTATTAAACTGGCACTGCATTGATAGTTTCTTTGGACTTACTTCATTTCAGCACATTGGGAATCTTACCTTCACTGTTCAAGATTCTTTACTTCGTCAAGGATTTTGTTTCGAAATATAAGTTTACTGAGTAAATAGTATCACGAATGTTGCAGGTTAAGGGCTAAATGTAACTTATAAGCGTAGGCAAGTACTGTCAATACATAGCCGACCCTTTACGTCTATACATGAAACAATAAAAGGCCTTAAATATGAAAAATCCCAAGAGTTCAATATAAAATGATTGTGCGATAGATGTTACTTCGAGGAAAAACCCTAATTTATTGACCAAAACGTATTGGAGGTAAATATAACAGCTACAATAAAATTTGAAACCACTAAATGTTTGACAAGCAATGTATACTGTTAGAGCGTGAGGCCTTAAATTTTATTTTGATATAATGAGCGTAATTATGTAACAAATCGTTCAAGAAAGTGTAAAATTTCACAAAAATATAAGTGTTAATTTAACATTTTTCTGGTGTTACTTTCCTTATAAGTACAAGAAAAGAGTACGCCACGCCGTGTGTTAGGGTAACAGGCTACAACTCATTTCAGTATCAGGATGTCCTACGGAAAAATAGGCAGACAAAACCTAAATTATGTCAGCCTGCTGAGTGGTAAGCTTCACTGATGCTCAGACTTTTCTTTAGTTTGGAATGTATGAATGAATTAAGTTTCATGCAAAGTGTAAGGTCTACAGATAAAATCTTTTTCAATATACTTTGCCACTTGATGCATACATATTTCTGTTTGTCAAATTATGTTTCATATCAGTGATTACATAATCTAATAAAGGTTCCGCTGAAGTATAGTGAGTTAAACTTACACCGTATTTTAACACCGACATTCCACACAACTATGTTTTATGTTTCACTGTATTAACGAGTTAATGAGTTTTGGGCGTGGGTTTAATATTTCAATACATCACATGTTAAAATATCAAATTTTATTGAACTCTCCTTCTTTACAGACATATATTCTGCCATTGTCTCGTTGCTATCATGGTTTCCATGATGACGACTGTTACATTAGATAACGCTCAGCCAAATTCCATGAGGTAACACGCATCATCATCAAAATTACTGTTACCTATGTGAAGCTCCATGCAAGTCTATAGGTCATTTCGTTTCCAAAATATCGTGGAACAGACAGAGAGGTAGTGCCCTGTCTCTATTGACAAGCTTCGCTAACGCTCGGCTAAATATAGCACATTTTAGAATTGTAAATGTACGTGTTTTCATTTGCAGAAAATCCGAACTATTAAAAATGCCAAAGCGTCTTACGATTCTAGAAAAGTACAATACAATACAATACTAAAAAGCACGTGTTTGCTGTTTCTAGATAGGAATCTTGTAAAACCTTTAAAAAGTAAATTGAAAAGTAAGTACATAATGATCTACCGCGTTCTTTATGCACACTGAACGAAATAAAAGCATTTAAAATTCGTGGTTTACCTAGCTTAAAACAGTGATATTATTAAAGAACTCTACCTTAAAACACTTTTGAGCCAAACAAGTGAAGTACATAATGATCTACCGCGTTCTTTGTGCACACTGAACGAAATAAAAGCATTTAAAATTCGTGGTTTACCTAGCTTAAAACAGTGATATTATTAAAGAACTCTACCTTAAACACTTTTGAGCCAAACAAGTGAAGTACATAATGATCTACCGCGTTCTTTGTGCACACTGAACGAAATAAAAGCATTTAAAATTCGTGGTTTACCTAGCTTAAAACAGTGATATTATTAAAGAACTCTACCTTAAACACTTTTGAGCCAAACAAGTGAAGTACATAATGATCTACCGCGTTCTTTGTGCACACTGAACGAAATAAAAGCATTTAAAATTCGTGGTTTACCTAGCTTAAAACAGTGATATCATTAAAGAACTCTACCTTAAACACTTTTGAGCCAAACAAGTGAAGTACATAATGATCTACCGCGTTCTTTATGCACACTGAACGAAATAAAAGCATTTAAAATTCGTGGTTTACCTAGCTTAAAACAGTGATATTATTAAAGAACTCTACCTTAAACACTTTTGAGCCAAACAAGTGAAGTACATAATGATCTACCGCGTTCTTTGTGCACACTGAACGAAATAAAAGCATTTAAAATTCGTGGTTTACCTAGCTTAAAACAGTGATATTATTAAAGAACTCTACCTTAAACACTTTTGAGCCAAACAAGTGAAGTACATAATGATCTACCGCGTTCTTTGTGCACACTGAACGAAATAAAAGCATTTAAAATTCGTGGTTTACCTAGCTTAAAACAGTGATATTATTAAAGAACTCTACCTTAAACACTTTTGAGCCAAACAAGTGAAGTACATAATGATCTACCGCGTTCTTTGTGCACACTGAACGAAATAAAAGCATTTAAAATTCGTGGTTTACCTAGCTTAAAACAGTGATATTATTAAAGAACTCTACCTTAAACACTTTTGAGCCAAACAAGTGAAGTACATAATGATCTACCGCGTTCTTTGTGCACACTGAACGAAATAAAAGCATTTAAAATTCGTGGTTTACCTAGCTTAAAACAGTGATATTATTAAAGAACTCTACCTTAAACACTTTTGAGCCAAACAAGTGAAGTACATTTAGTGTGAATTATGTTTCGGATGTTTTGGCCACGCGTGAATATTTCTGGCTGATTGTGTTTATAGCAACACACTGCGAGGTGCTGTGTTATTTATTCAGGCTATCTGAACACATCGCTCGTAACGAAGATTTCTCTCCAGGATAATGCCGCTCCAGTAATTTGTAACCCCAGTTGTCCCTGCATTTTGGCACGAGCAATGTAATTACCGTAAGCCAGGCTCATCCTCTTCGCCCCCGCAGTTGCGGCCAAATTACACCGCAGTAACACCTCTTAAGAGTGACATTTCCGTTAATGCTGGGACAATCCGTGTAAATACCAACATTACAAAAGTATGAAACTACTGTTGCCTGTGGTCGCTGCACCTTCTTCGAAATGTCAACCTTGTCAAGCTCTTAACCAAGTCTAAACATCTTAAAATATGTATACTTTAATACGTTAAAGATATAACTGTTTGCATGTAATTTGAGAAAGACATCGATTGTCAGCGGCGCTCGTTACGGTACAGGTCGAAATTGAAAGGGATCACAGAGGTGACATTGTGAAACGATAATGTTTTTATCAGATTAAATCGCTTCTAGCTTGAGTCACTTAAAATCGACAGTCGAAAGTTCTGCATTTGGTTAGCTGACGTCAATTTAACATGTATTCAAGTGTCTTTGTACACGCTTCCATTTCGATTTCGATCAAAATTAGGCTCACGAACAATTTTTATCCTAAGAATGATCTCATGTTAGCTTCAAGAAATATTAGGTTGTGTACTTATACTGGCTTTCTGCTCTTTTACTCTAGAAGAGTAATTTATTGTTTTATACAACGTAAGATAAAAGATTTGAAACATTTTTTATCCCCCCTATATAATACTCCCACCCTCGTACTTGAGGATAGACAGGGAGGAAACTTCCCCTTCTGTAATGAAGGGTATCCTTCTTCATTCCCACCCTAAATACGTATTAGCTCCCTTCAGACATAGGGACAACGTACAATATTGAAAGGGAGTATTGTGCCAAACAACCATGGAATGGGCAAATATTTTACGCTCATCACGTGATGCTTTTTACACCTCAAGTGTATATGTTACTTGAATTAATACTACTACAGACAGTATTAATGTTTCTGAGTTATTTTATATCACACATACAGACCGACTGTAGTGACAAATAACGTGAGTTTAGTCCTATGAGAATAAGTTTTAACTTTTAAAACCTTCACTCTGTTATTTTCATTCCTAGAGTTATGAAAAGGTTATTTCAATAATACGGTTAATACAAGTTTCAGTATTGACGATTTTAGTATTGTTGTAGTGTTTGAATATTAAAAACCTAGACATTTAAACAAAATAAAGGTAGGAAGGGATGCATCACATTTTGAAAACAAGAAAATTCTCGTCTGTAACCAAAAAGTAGTAAATGAGTCTGGTTTAGTACGTTCTTGGGGAGCAATAGTCTACGAGGGACAGCCAATTGATATTGAATAAGGTCAAGACCTGGTTTTTCTTGAAATATACAGATGTATTTTTCTTAAGTAGAAATGGATCTTCAGCCGCGACAGTATGAGCATGCAACGTCGAGGAGGTAGGGAACGAAACAAACAAAGATTTCTTACAATATTTGTTATAGATTTATATACTCAAAACCGATACATAAATTATGCATGATGATTATGTACTCGTCAGACATAGATAAAGAGTGCTAAATGTTATTAACACAACCAGCCGCGACAGTATGAGCATGCAACGTCGAGGAGGTAGGGAACGAAACAAACAAAGATTTCTTACAATATTTGTTATAGATTTCTATACTCAAAACCGATACATAAATTATGCATGATGATTATGTAATCGTCAGACATAGATAAAGAGTGCTAAATGTTATTAACACAACCAGCCGCGACAGTATGAGCATGCAACGTCGAGGAGGTAGGGAACGAAACAAACAAAGATTTCTTACAATATTTGTTATAGATTTCTATACTCAAAACCGATACATAAATTATGCATGATGATTATGTAATCGTCAGACATAGATAAAGAGTGCTAAATGTTATTAACACAACCAGCCGCGACAGTATGAGCATGCAACGTCGAGGAGGTAGGGAACGAAACAAACAAAGATTTCTTACAATATTTGTTATAGATTTATATACTCAAAACCGATACATAAATTATGCATGATGATTATGTAATCGTCAGACATAGATAAAGAGTGCTAAATGTTATTAACACAACCAGCCGCGACAGTATGAGCATGCAACGTCGAGGAGGTAGGGAACGAAACAAACAAAGATTTCTTACAATATTTGTTATAGATTTATATACTCAAAACCGATACATAAATTATGCATGATGATTATGTAATCGTCAGACATAGATAAAGAGTGCTAAATGTTATTAACACAACCAGCCGCGACAGTATGAGCATGCAACGTCGAGGAGGTAGGGAACGAAACAAACAAAGATTTCTTACAATATTTGTTATAGATTTATATACTCAAAACCGATACATAAATTATGCATGATGATTATGTACTCGTCAGACATAGATAAAGAGTGCTAAATGTTATTAACACAACCAGCCGCGACAGTATGAGCATGCAACGTCGAGGAGGTAGGGAACGAAACAAACAAAGATTTCTTACAATATTTGTTATAGATTTCTATACTCAAAACCGATACATAAATTATGCATGATGATTATGTAATCGTCAGACATAGATAAAGAGTGCTAAATGTTATTAACACAACCAGCCGCGACAGTATGAGCATGCAACGTCGAGGAGGTAGGGAACGAAACAAACAAAGATTTCTTACAATATTTGTTATAGATTTCTATACTCAAAACCGATACATAAATTATGCATGATGATTATGTAATCGTCAGACATAGATAAAGAGTGCTAAATGTTATTAACACAACCAGCCGCGACAGTATGAGCATGCAACGTCGATGAGGTAGGGAACGAAACAAACAAAGATTTCTTACAATATTTGTTATAGATTTATATACTCAAACCCGATACATAAATTATGCGTGATGATTATGTAATCGTCAGACATAGATAAAGAGTGCTAAATGTTATTAACACAACCAGTCGCGACAGTATGAGCATGCAACGTCGATGAGGTAGGGAACGAAACAAACAAAGATTTCTTACAATATTTGTTATAGATTTCTATACTCAAAACCGATACATAAATTATGCGTGATGATTATGTAATCGTCAGACATAGATAAAGAGTGCTAAATGTTATTAACACAACCAGTGGCGACAGTATGAGCATGCAACGTCGATGAGGTAGGGAACGAAACAAACAAAGATTTCTTACAATATTTGTTATAGATTTATATACTCAAAACCGATACATAAATTATGCATGATGATTATGTAATCGTCAGACATAGATAAAGAGTGCTAAATGTTATTAACACAACCAGCCGCGACAGTATGAGCATGCAACGTCGAGGAGGTAGGGAACGAAACAAACAAAAATTTCTTACAATATTTGTTATAGATTTATATACTCAAAACCGATACATAAATTATGCATGATGATTATGTACTCGTCAGACATAGATAAAGAGTGCTAAATGTTATTAACACAACCAGTCGCGTAGCTAACTTGTGTGGCACCCGGTGCGGAGGTTTGTGGTGTCACCCCATTGAAAGTAAAAAGCAATAAGTTTTATATGATAAAGGTCATGGATATAATATGTTTGTTTTCTTTTCATTGCCTATCACTATAGAATAATATGCGTTTAACAATTCACGCAACCAAACACAACACACGAAACAAATGAGAAGGTTTGCAACTGAAACGTCAAAGATCGCGAGTATGGGACGGGGAATCCCCCACGACACTGTCAGGCTCTTTTGCGGGAATCCCCGAATTATGCATAGAGCTAAGCTACTGCTAGTGGATGAATCCCCGAAAAATAAATATTTGTGCTCGCGCTTTATTTATCTTTTTACATTGTTCTTAAAGTTGAGAGACCGGGTGGGTGTCACCCCAAAAAAGGTGACACCCGGTGTAGCCCTCCCCCGCCGCCCACCATTTGCTACGGCACTGAACACAACACTATTCCAATATAATCGTAATTTATTTTTTGGACGAGACCTTTTGAAACCAAAGATTTCGCAGTCAAGCGCCTCTACAATGAAACCTTTTGGTTTCGAAAGGCCTCGTCCAAAACATAAATTATACTGGAAAAGTGTTTTTTTATAACATTTATTACTATTTTAACATATTTTTTAAAGTCTTCAAGAGTCTTCAATAGATAAAGTCGCTGCTTTAAAACCCTGTATGTGGGTATCTGACACTCATTTACCATTTATTTGTGTGTCTGATAGTAGGTTTTACGTGGATCAAGCTAATAAAACTATGATATGAGAAAATAGTTTATTTCATATGTTATACCTTTCGATACCTCCCCATTAGGACCTTCCTAAAAACTAGAGCGGCCGACCGCAAATTTCTTTGTTAGGAAAGAATTCTTTGTTGATTTAAAAAAAAAACCAGGTTGTGGCCTTAGACAATGCGAATTAACTTTCGGATCCTTTGAGTATATTAAGACTCAAGGTCATTGTAAATTATACATTATGCTTCCATTGAATGAACGTGAGTTTAAAAAACTGGCTGTAGAAAACGACCTTGAGATTCTGATCGTAGGCTTGTAGGATATATCTCAATTTTAAGATATAAATTAATATGCATAAAAACGACTTAATAAACGATACAAATTTTTAATAATGATTGAAACACGAAAAGTACTTGTACCGCCGGGACTCGAACCCGGGTCTCTCACTTGCCACTACACCAGAGAGCCCTTACTTTTTACGATTCAATAAATTATTGTATAGTTGTGTTATACATATAATTGTTCTTATTATGTTAAAATCAAGATAGTCACCAGAACAGTTGGTGTATTTGTACGACACTAGACACTTGAGTACATTTGTATCTGGGAACTACTAGCAGCTATCGCAACACGAGTTACGGCCCAACAATTCGGGTTCGCATAAAATTCACCGAGACCCCGTTTGTTTACAGGGAGTCATCAAACGCCGCCACAGTTTCACGAGGAATACACAGTTCCAGATGAAACGGTCCCGCGTCAGTGGATAACAGGAAGCACGCCTGGCTTCCGTAATTGCTGCCAACTGTTGGGCTTTGATTTAAATTAGGCCAGCCCACTCCAGCACGTGTATCATCTCGACATGCGAGCGAGGGACAGGCTCGTGTCACACAGCCCCTCCTCACCGGTAATATTCTATGTGCGTTAATCAATGCCGAGAGTGCCCGAACTGACCGCCTGCATTCAAATTTGGTGGACGTAACTCTAAATAATACGCCCTAACATAATTTTTAAAATCTGGGCTTATTCATAGTTATAATTTTCACTCATTGTCGCCCTATAAATATATACTGACAGGTTCTTGGCTAGAATGTAAAAAAATAATAAACAAAACGGGGCGACAACTATAAGTTTTTTAAACTTTAAAATCGGTGTGCTTACGAGTATGTTTTCCATGTCTACTAAATAATTGTCATTTAATATCTTTTCTACGTCTTTAGTATTGAAAAGTTGATCCTCCCTTCAAAAGTTGTCAGCCAGTAAAGACTTTACAGATGTGATGATGACGTCGTAGTAGCCCTGTGGTAAAGCTGCGGCTCTCCAACCGAGAGGTCCCTGGTTCGATTCTAGGAGAGGTCAAAATAAATATGCAGCGAGTTTGGCCTTTTTTCCTTAAATCGTTTCATACAATAGATAAAATGCCACTAGCGTAGAAAGAACCTCTCCACCCATGCCCATTTAAAAAGGGATGATATTCCAGATCGGATATAATATCTTCCTTACCCTTGTTAATATGTAATACAAGTTTTCTACACGTAGCCTAGCTATGGTGAGAAGGGTTGAATAAATGTGAATGTTGAGTTTAGCTGCAGTCCACATTCCTCTCAGTGCAGCGTCTGAAATCAGACATGCCTCCTGCAGTCTGGAGTCTGGCTGAAATCGGAGACATGTTCGACTTATTAGATCCAAAAAAGTCGGCGACGAAGAAGCTCAAAATAAACTCTTTACACCGTTTCAACATCGGAGATACGTGGACTACAAAATATAATTTAATCTCAGTGAAGAGGTATTCTCATTGTCTCATCACAATCATTACTCTTGAAATATGGAATTTCCTATTTATACCACAAATTGTAACTGAATTCATAATGATTATAACCTTCATCATAAAATCAAATTCAAACGGACAAACTATGTGACATTCAAATATCGGAATTTAAAATATTTACTGCAATTACGGCAATGTATTCCAGAACAAACTAAAATCCAAGATAATTTCGTAATTGTTTACTGACAACCCGTATATAATGATGGAAGCGTGTTACTCAACAAGCATTAGCATTCCTCGACGAGCGCTATGCCACGTGCCAGCTGGGGATCCAATTTGGATATCTACGTTGTGTCGCTTTCCCTACTATCCAACTACTCTGGCCTCAACACGGTAGGCTCTACAGTGTACAGTAATCGTTGTACGTAATATTTCATCGAAATAATGTACTTACTAAAATCGCATTATATTTTTAGGGTGGGCGGAATCCTTCACAATATAAAAAACCCTTTAGTATAAAAAGTAAATTTTGGTGGTTGCGTGTTCTCGAACCTAGAGAATAGCCGCTAAAAGTTGTGTAGTTTCCCGTGTTATCTCAGTGAAAACCAATATTTCCTACTGGGATATCATGTTTTGTAAACCAATCACCTAACATTCCAAACAGGTATATGCTTTAAGCATGATTGATACTGACATATAATCTGTAGTATGTTCTACAAATATTCCTTATTAAAAGGAATACCTCGTACCTTCTATAATATAACCTTTTGCATGACCCATTATCCTTCCTTTTAACGTATCTTTGAAGAGGAAACTAGATCTTTTTTCGTCTGGGAGTTACAATGTGAAGTGTAGGGGTCAAACAAATAGATTCCACGGAGACTTAGGCTACAGTTTTAAGTACGGGACAAATGGAAAATATCGATGGAAATGGCAGTGCTAGAAACTTACTAGATTTATAATTTCGCTAAGTAGATGAGCGTTATTAAAAAGGCGCATTTATCCTGAATTTTAGGATTTAGAGTTAACAAAACCTAGTTACAACATGGAATCTAATGTGGAAATTGTTTTTAGGAGGAATTACGAAAGATAAAATAAACGTAACCTTCCATAAGTTCGTCTATACCTAAGAAGATTCACTTCTGGGTGGTGTCCAATCAACACTAGGTACAGCAAAAGTCGATGTGTCACAAAAAGCTGAACAACCTCATGGATGATGTCATCTAAGGCGAGAGATAACTGCTGCAAGTTGGTGTAACTAGTATTAAGGGCAGTTGCTAGGCTAAGAAATTAAAGTCATATATGTCACCTAGCACGTGTATACATCCGTAGCCTAGATACAGCAGAACCTCATATAACTTGTATATAACTGGGTGTAACTTCAATCTCAAGTATAACATGCACGGTTCCACTGCCTCAGTCACTGATAACTAAAGTCATATATGTCACCTAGCACGTGTATACATCCGTAGCCTAGATACAGCAGAACCTCATATAACTTGTATATAATTGAGTGTAACTTCAATCTCAAGTATAACATGCACGGTTCCACTGCATCAGTCACTGATAACTAAAGTCATATATGTGACCTAGCACGTGTATACATCCGTAGCCTAGATACAGCAGAACCTCATATAACTTGTATATAACTGGGTGTAACTTCAATCTCAAGTATAACATGCACGGTTTCACTGCATCAGTCACTGATAACTAAAGTCATATATGTGACCTAGCACGTGTATACATCCGTAGCCTAGATACAGCAGAACCCCATATAACTTGTATATAATTGAGTGTAACTTCAATCTCAAGTATAACATGCACGGTTCCACTGCCTCAGTCACTGATAACTAAAGTCATATATGTGACCTAGCACGTGTATACATCCGTAGCCTAGATACAGCAGAACCCCATATAACTTGTATATAATTGAGTGTAACTTCAATCTCAAGTATAACATGCACGGTTCCACTGCATCAGTCACTGATAACTAAAGTCATATATGTGACCTAGCACGTGTATACATCCGTAGCCTAGATACAGCAGAACCCCATATAACTTGTATATAATTGAGTGTAACTTCAATCTCATTATGACATGCACGGTTCCACTGCATCAGTCACTGATAACTAAAGTCATATATGTGACCTAGCACGTGTATACATCCGTAGCCTAGATACAGCAGAACCTCATATAACTTGTATATAATTGAGTGTAACTTCAATCTCAAGTATAACATGCACGGTTCCACTGCATCAGTCACTGATAACTAAAGTCATATATGTGACCTAGCACGTGTATACATCCGTAGCCTAGATACAGCAGAACCTCATATAACTTGTATATAATTGAGTGTAACTTCAATCTCAAGTATAACATGCACGGTTCCACTGCATCAGTCACTGATAACTAAAGTCATATATGTGACCTAGCACGTGTATACATCCGTAGCCTAGATACAGCAGAACCCCATATAACTTGTATATAATTGAGTGTAACTTCAATCTCAAGTATAACATGCACGGTTTCACTGCATCAGTCACTGATAACTAAAGTCATATATGTGACCTAGCACGTGTATACATCCGTAGCCTAGATACAGCAGAACCCCATATAACTTGTATATAATTGAGTGTAACTTCAATCTCATTATAACATGCACGGTTCCACTGCCTCAGTCACTGATAACTAAAGTCATATATGTGACCTAGCACGTGTATACATCCGTAGCCTAGATACAGCAGAACCCCATATAACTTGTATATAATTGAGTGTAACTTCAATCTCATTATGACATGCACGGTTTCACTGCATCAGTCACTGATAACTAAAGTCATATATGTGACCTAGCACGTGTATACATCCGTAGCCTAGATACAGCAGAACCCCATATAACTTGTATATAATTGAGTGTAACTTCAATCTCAAGTTATAACATGCACGGTTCCACTGCATCAGTCACTGATAACTAAAGTCATATATGTGACCTAGCACGTGTATACATCCGTAGCCTAGATACAGCAGAACCCCATATAACTTGTATATAATTGAGTGTAACTTCAATCTCAAGTATAACATGCACGGTTTCACTGCATCAGTCACTGATAACTAAAGTCATATATGTGACCTAGCACGTGTATACATCCGTAGCCTAGATACAGCAGAACCCCATATAACTTGTATATAATTGAGTGTAACTTCAATCTCAAGTATAACATGCACGGTTTCCACTGCATCAGTCACTGATAACTAAAGTCATATATGTGACCTAGCACGTGTATACATCCGTAGCCTAGATACAGCAGAACCCCATATAACTTGTATATAATTGAGTGTAACTTCAATCTCATTATAACATGCACGGTTCCACTGCCTCAGTCACTGATAACTAAAGTCATATATGTGACCTAGCACGTGTATACATCCGTAGCCTAGATACAGCAGAACCTCATATAACTTGTATATAATTGAGTGTAACTTCAATCTCAAGTATAACATGCACGGTTCCACTGCATCAGTCACTGATAACTAAAGTCATATATGTGACCTAGCACGTGTATACATCCGTAGCCTAGATACAGCAGAACCCCATATAACTTGTATATAATTGAGTGTAACTTCAATCTCATTATGACATGCACGGTTCCACTGCATCAGTCACTGATAACTAAAGTCATATATGTGACCTAGCACGTGTATACATCCGTAGCCTAGATACAGCAGAACCCCATATAACTTGTATATAATTGAGTGTAACTTCAATCTCAAGTATAACATGCACGGTTTCCACTGCATCAGTCACTGATAACTAAAGTCATATATGTGACCTAGCACGTGTATACATCCGTAGCCTAGATACAGCAGAACCCCATATAACTTGTATATAATTGAGTGTAACTTCAATCTCAAGTATAACATGCACGGTTCCACTGCATCAGTCACTGATAACTAAAGTCATATATGTGACCTAGCACGTGTATACATCCGTAGCCTAGATACAGCAGAACCCCATATAACTTGTATATAATTGAGTGTAACTTCAATCTCATTATGACATGCACGGTTCCACTGCATCAGTCACTGATAACTAAAGTCATATATGTGACCTAGCACGTGTATACATCCGTAGCCTAGATACAGCAGAACCCCATATAACTTGTATATAATTGAGTGTAACTTCAATCTCAAGTATAACATGCACGGTTTCACTGCATCAGTCACTGATAACTAAAGTCATATATGTGACCTAGCACGTGTATACATCCGTAGCCTAGATACAGCAGAACCCCATATAACTTGTATATAATTGAGTGTAACTTCAATCTCATTATGACATGCACGGTTCCACTGCATCAGTCACTGATAACTAAAGTCATATATGTGACCTAGCACGTGTATACATCCGTAGCCTAGATACAGCAGAACCTCATATAACTTGTATATAATTGAGTGTAACTTCAATCTCAAGTATAACATGCACGGTTTCACTGCATCAGTCACTGATAACTAAAGTCATATATGTGACCTAGCACGTGTATACATCCGTAGCCTAGATACAGCAGAACCCCATATAACTTGTATATAATTGAGTGTAACTTCAATCTCATTATAACATGCACGGTTCCACTGCATCAGTCACTGATAACTAAAGTCATATATGTGACCTAGCACGTGTATACATCCGTAGCCTAGGTACAGCAGAACCCCATATAACTTGTATATAATTGAGTGTAACTTCAATCTCATTATAACATGCACGGTTCCACTGCCTCAGTCACTGATAACTAAAGTCATATATGTGACCTAGCACGTGTATACATCCGTAGCCTAGATACAGCAGAACCCCATATAACTTGTATATAATTGAGTGTAACTTCAATCTCATTATGACATGCACGGTTCCACTGCCTCAGTCACTGATAACTAAAGTCATATATGTGACCTAGCACGTGTATACATCCGTAGCCTAGATACAGCAGAACCCCATATAACTTGTATATAATTGAGTGTAACTTCAATCTCAAGTATAACATGCACGGTTCCACTGCCTCAGTCACTGATAACTAAAGTCATATATGTGACCTAGCACGTGTATACATCCGTAGCCTAGATACAGCAGAACCCCATATAACTTGTATATAATTGAGTGTAACTTCAATCTCAAGTATAACATGCACGGTTCCACTGCCTCAGTCACTGATAACTAAAGTCATATATGTGACCTAGCACGTGTATACATCCGTAGCCTAGATACAGCAGAACCCCATATAACTTGTATATAATTGAGTGTAACTTCAATCTCAAGTATAACATGCACGGTTCCACTGCCTCAGTCACTGATAACTAAAGTCATATATGTGACCTAGCACGTGTATACATCCGTAGCCTAGATACAGCAGAACCCCATATAACTTGTATATAATTGAGTGTAACTTCAATCTCATTATGACATGCACGGTTTCACTGCATCAGTCACTGATAACTAAAGTCATATATGTGACCTAGCACGTGTATACATCCGTAGCCTAGGTACAGCAGAACCCCATATAACTTGTATATAATTGAGTGTAACTTCAATCTCAAGTATAACATGCACGGTTCCACTGCCTCAGTCACTGATAACTAAAGTCATATATGTGACCTAGCACGTGTATACATCCGTAGCCTAGGTACATCAGAACCCCATATAACTTGTATATAATTGAGTGTAACTTCAATCTCATTATGACATGCACGGTTCCACTGCCTCAGTCACTGATAACTAAAGTCATATATGTGACCTAGCACGTGTATACATCCGTAGCCTAGGTACAGCAGAACCCCATATAACTTGTATATAATTGAGTGTAACTTCAATCTCAAGTATAACATGCACGGTTCCACTGCCTCAGTCACTGATAACTAAAGTCATATATGTGACCTAGCACGTGTATACATCCGTAGCCTAGATACAGCAGAACCCCATATAACTTGTATATAATTGAGTGTAACTTCAATCTCAAGTATAACATGCACGGTTCCACTGCCTCAGTCACTGATAACTAAAGTCATATATGTGACCTAGCACGTGTATACATCCGTAGCCTAGATACAGCAGAACCTCATATAACTTGTATATAACTGGGTGTAACTTCAATCTCAAGTATAACATGCACGGTTCCACTGCATCAGTCACTGATAACTAAAGTCATATATGTGACCTAGCACGTGTATACATCCGTAGCCTAGATACAGCAGAACCTCATATAACTTGTATATAATTGAGTGTAACTTCAATCTCAAGTATAACATGCACGGTTCCACTGCATCAGTCACTGATAACTAAAGTCATATATGTGACCTAGCACGTGTATACATCCGTAGCCTAGATACAGCAGAACCTCATATAACTTGTATATAACTGGGTGTAACTTCAATCTCAAGTATAACATGCACGGTTCCACTGCATCAGTCACTGATAACTAAAGTCATATATGTGACCTAGCACGTGTATACATCCGTAGCCTAGATACAGCAGAACCTCATATAACTTGTATATAACTGGGTGTAACTTCAATCTCAAGTATAACATGCACGGTTCCACTGCATCAGTCACTGATAACTAAAGTCATATATGTGACCTAGCACGTGTATACATCCGTAGCCTAGGTACAGCAGAACCCCATATAACTTGTACATAATTGAGTGTAACTTCAATCTCATTATGACATGCACGGTTCCACTGCATCAGTCACTGATAACTAAAGTCATATATGTGACCTAGCACGTGTATACATCCGTAGCCTAGATACAGCAGAACCTCATATAACTTGTATATAATTGAGTGTAATTTCAATCTCATTATGACATGCACGGTTCCACTGCATCAGTCACTGATAACTAAAGTCATATATGTGACCTTGCACGTGTATACATCCGTAACCTAGATACAGCAGAACCTCATATAACTTGTATATAATTGAGTGTAACTTCAATCTCAAGTATAACATGCACGGTTCCACTGCATCAGTCACTGATAACTAAAGTCATATATGTGACCTAGCACGTGTATACATCCGTAGCCTAGGTACAGCAGAACCCCATATAACTTGTACATAATTGAGTGTAACTTCAATCTCATTATGACATGCACGGTTCCACTGCATCAGTCACTGATAACTAAAGTCATATATGTGACCTAGCACGTGTATACATCCGTAGCCTAGATACAGCAGAACCTCATATAACTTGTATATAATTGAGTGTAACTTCAATCTCATTATGACATGCACGGTTCCACTGCATCAGTCACTGATAACTAAAGTCATATATGTGACCTTGCACGTGTATACATCCGTAGCCTAGATACAGCAGAACCTCATATAACTTGTATATAATTGAGTGTAACTTCAATCTCATTATGACATGCACGGTTCCACTGCATCAGTCACTGATAACTAAAGTCATATATGTGACCTAGCACGTGTATACATCCGTAGCCTAGATACAGCAGAACCTCATATAACTTGTATATAATTGAGTGTAACTTCAATCTCATTATAACATGAACGGTTTCACTGCCTCAAATTGCTCCTAACTATATTCAATTGGATTATCACCAACTCTGTTTGGGCTTTCACTACAGTTTTTTACTTACTACACCTCGCGAACACGGGAAAAGATTTCAGTGTTATATACAGTAGTAAGGAATATTAATATAAGAATAAAGTAGTGTAGTAGTGTAGTATAAAGGATAGTATTCCAGGCGGATTATATCCTGACCGAACTAACGATACATTAAGGACCGTGGTGGAAGGACACGCGTTCCACTATTAGGAAATTCAGTCATGTAACGTTGTTTACGCTCTGTTATCTCGTTATTCTGTGCATTCATCCTAAACATTTATTAAATAATAACTACGTGTTCGACTCTTTTATTTTCATACAATTAGAATATTTATCAACCAATAGAAATGCACAAGCCGCGTTGCATTTTGTGAAACCTAGTAACCAAATTAATTTCAGGCAAACTATAAAATGACCATTATAACGTTACACTTGGAAACAAAATTTGATAAAAACATACAACATGATTAACAGTAACATTATTCGATATACTCTTACATACTTGTTTGTGACCTTCCTTTAACACGTATTAACACATAACATATGTGCCCCTTACTTACCCGACGTATATATTGTCTGAAACGTCGCATTCACAAAATTTGCCGGGAGGGACGGGAAATTGAGAGCCTGTAAATAAAACAGCTGTCCAACAATGTACCACAGAGGGGATCATTGCGGACTCTGGGGATCGTGTCGTACTTCTCCTGTAAAGCTAGTCATATTCATCTTAGCACTTTTCTCACAGAGGTACATTCGTATTTTCTCTTTCCTTACGACAACAAATAATAAGTTTACTGGAAATATCATAAAGGTAGCGAATACAGAAATGTGTCAAACATTAAAATACTTTTTTGTATTGTTACGGAGGTATTTATGATGTAATATTCAAATATCTTTACATCCCTAAAGTTACTGAACGTAACACATTAGAATTTGTAATTGTTCTTTAGTATTATGAATATTTATATCTTTCACAGAACAATATATTTATAATATAATTTATATATACTATTTACAATATAATTTACATTATAATTTAATAATTTACAATATAATTTAATTCTTGAAACAATTTTTAAGAGGGCTTTGTGGCTCTATAAATTTACTATCTCTTGTTACCAAACACATTAAAAAATAATGTAATTTGAAGTATTTATATGACAGTATTAAATTTTAAAACGTATACCAGGAAATAACAAATTACAAAAATCGTCGCTGTGATTAGTACTACAATATATGAAAATCAACAGATCAAATAAGGGCATGTAAAATAAAGTAAGACAGTTCAAGGAATTTATGAAATTTTTTCTTTTCTCATAAAACAAAGTTTTTACGTGATGTTAGGTGATGTTTAGAGGCTTTAATAAGATACCTTTCATAAAGAGTGGTATCATACAGTGGAGCTCCAGCTCCAGCTCCAGCTCCAATGTAAAATTGGAAAAATTATGTATTGATTTACCAAACATTATGTACATTTAACTTAATAATTTTGAGCGATTTTGTAACATGGCTCAAAGGAAAACTGTGGAAGAATTGGTATTAATCAAGAAGGTGACATAATATTAATTATGTGAATCAAGGAAATTATTCCTTTTAACGAAATAACAATAATAAAACTACACGTTTGTGTATAAACATAACCTTTCTCTACCGATACCAGCAGTTTTTGTGCACTCGATTTTAAAATGACAAAAATTACTAATTTGTATTTCAAGAAATTTTTATGGAATGGCATCTAAATCAAACTTTTCCCCACCCTATGAACGGCACCGTTAAGGTCTGCTACAAAAAAAAACGAAATCTAACAAAAACATACCCATAAACCAATAGTAACACCTTTAGAATTGTTTACAAGGCAGATACGACACAGATTTGCAATGCATAACTGAGAGAGGACATGAGGTTTCTTGTGTTTCTCCGTGTTCTCTCGTGGAGTTAGACAATTTCGGACAAACGACATTTGTGACCGACATAATTTTGGACAAACGAAAATTCGGACCGACATAATTTTTGACAAATAACATTTGTGACTGACATAATTTTGGACAAACGACACTTCGGACCTACATCATTTTTGACAAACGACACTTCGAGTCGACTTAATTTTGGACAAACGACGCTTCGGACCTACATAATTTTTGAAAACGGGACTTCGGACTGACATAATTTCGGAATAACGACACTTCGGGCAGACAACATTTCGGACAAACGACACTTCGGACCTACATCATTTTTGACAAACGACAATTCGGTCCAACATAATTTTGGTCAAACGACACTTCGGACCGACATAATTTTTGACAGACGACAATTCGGACCTACTTCATTTTTGACAAACGACAATTCGGCCCAACATAATTTTGGACAAATAATACTTCGGAAGGACATAATTTTGGACAAACGACACTTCGGACCGACACAATTTTGGACAAACAACACTTCGGACCGACAAAATTTTGGCCAAACGACACTTCGGAGCGATATAATTTTGGACAAACGACATTTCGTCCCGACATAATTTCGGACAAACGATGCTCTCCCGCTTTGCCAGCAACGATCTATCGATCTGACTGCGAGACGTTGCCGGCCTGCCACCATTCCGCGAGCCAAACAATGCTCCGTTGTACTGTTCCCACAATGACAAGGGGGACAATGTGCAGTTTCCGCTACCTTCCATTCTCCCCATCAACTCTCTACAGTCGCAGTTTCTGTCAATACTGGCCCGCTTACTGCTCTACCGTTCACTATTGTTCACCTGTGAAACTGCACGTGATTTATACACTACCCATTAGAGTATACAGAGATTAAAGTAGATACCTGACACAGTGCTGCTGCGTCCTATACGGTTTTATACACAGCCAGTGTAGTTAATTCCGAACAATAGGCTATTTCATTTAGCACTGGGTCTGAACATATTGAATAAGTACAGTACATTAACTGTCCTAATTTAGTACATGGTTTAATAGTAAATCTAATATCCTCTAACACGTTGCTGGCTGAGCTTTAGGGAAGTCTATCACTTGGCAGGTACGATATCTCGAGAACGAACAGGCCTGACATTTTGTGTGAAGTTTCATTTCTATACGAGCAATACTAAATTACATGATCGCGCTTGTCCCCCCATGGGATTTGGCTGAGCTTTAGCGGATATTTGTATATTGGTCTCATGGGTAAAAATTAATATAACGAGAAAATAGCAGCAGAACAAATCGATTTGCAAACAAACTGCGTACAACCATATGTCAATTAATTGATCATGTGACATTTTATGCATAGAGTGATACGAACAAATGATAGAGTGAAATGTAAATGTGAAAGTCGGTGACGGATTGGATTTCAGCGCACTCTTGCGTTGTAGTATCCTCCTTCGCTCACCGGAACTTTTGTTATATTATCATTGCTATGAAATCTTTAATTGTGAATGGAAATTTAATCCTACAGCCTACAGAAAAGAAATCATGCTATTGGTAGAACTTCTCTAACCATGGAATTCGGTTGAGCATAAGTTTTGTTTCAATTTATTTTTTGAATGACTGTCCCTCTGCCTATCTGCGCACAGGACATCACATGAATTAAATGAGCTACAGTTGTAAGCAAGCTCATCGAATCCTGTGATGTAG
This sequence comes from Homalodisca vitripennis, assembly GCF_021130785.1. Lineage (NCBI taxonomy): Eukaryota > Metazoa > Arthropoda > Insecta > Hemiptera > Cicadellidae > Homalodisca > Homalodisca vitripennis. The sequence continues at coordinate 142,517,534 of NC_060213.1, read as the reverse complement.
TCCAGGAGAAATAGAAGTTAAAAATGGTCAAATAAATAAATGTTTTCTTACAGCAAACTAATGGCACAATTTTGTCAAATACATCATAAATAAATAAAAAAAACCATTCCGAACCAAAATCGTCTATTAGGGGGTATAGGAGGGGTGGTTTTTAGGGGTGAAAACGGTTTTTTTGCAATTTGTGAGTAAACAATGCATCCTATTGAAAAAATTCAAATGTAAAAGTTGTTGTAAATAAAAAAATCTACAACTTATGTCGTAATCATTTTTGCCCTAACCTCAAAAATTTCCCAAAAAAATTCAAAAAACAGTTTTTTTGGTTTTTAATTTTTTTCTTTTACAAAAATTGTTTTGATTGAGCTGAAAGTTTGAACAAATATACTTTGTTCTATTCTAAAGATACTGTATTTTTTTCATTAAGAAATATTCAGCCGTTATAGTAAAATTTCACTTTAAAAATATATTTTGATAATTTTCAATCACCATTTTGAAACATTTTTTTTAATCAAAAAAGGTTCTCTGACGGCTCATTATTTTCGTTTTTTGTCTATTTTGAAGAAATGAAATAAAAAATATGTAGTTTAATTGAAAAAACTGCAGAAAAATCGAAAATAAAAAAATATTGACATTTTTCATTATACATTGTATTATTTACGTGGAAAACTTGTTATTATTTATTTAAATTATAATTTTTTTTATGTTGTAGAATTTTCGAATATTTTGAAAAGTTTAGAAACATTGTTGAATGTGAAAGTTAGATTACAGGTATATATAGTACAGGTATATAATAGTGTCCTTGAAGCAAAAGGGCGGGGTCAATCCTATTCTTCTATTATACGGGTCTCAGTATGTTCCTAAGCATTCAATTATAATCAGCTGCTTTGTCGTCAGTCAAGTTATATTGGATTAGTGTCGTGAAATAAGCCTCGTGATTAGCACTTTACAAGATTTTTGTCCATATAAAATACAAATCGTAAGTAAAACTTTAAAATTTTGCAAAACAAAATATTATACAAATTATTAAATAAAAATTATTTAAAATAATACAGATCATAAATCTTTGTCTCTGTACATACAATTTTACGCATGCTATTTATCAAGTAATCTTTACGTATTTTCAGTATACTAATTTTATCGTGCTTTCTGCATTTTATAGATTCATGCAAATGGTGGAAAAGGTACCTTCTTGTATCATTTGTAAAAGCCGCGATGGAGATTTGGTGAAAATAAAAAGTCGAGGGATAGATACTCTTATTTCGTCAAGTAAACAAAGCAATGATCAGCGGTACAAAACATTTCAGAAATTGACTGAAGCACACATTCATGATGGTTGTCAATCGGCATACAATAGACCTTGATCAATTGTTACAGCTTCCAAAGAACAAACAAGAAAAAAATCTAAAAGATTATGAAAGAAGCATGTGATTTTGATTTTTAGCATCATTGTGTTTTTTTGAAGAACCTTGTAACCAAAATAGAGCATTTCGCGGCATGCAGTAGGTTGAGACTAAAGAAATAATTTATCAACTTTAAAGGGAAGAGATGTTTCAGAATCATTTAATAAAAGTCTGTTAGTTAGACTGACTTTTCTCAAAGAATCAGATGAAGTTCAAGCTTATTATCATAATAGGTGCATGTCATCTTTTATGATGGGACAAGCTCAACATCTTGTAGACATACAACGAGTGTAGATTCTAAAGATTTCATAAGTTACTGCGTGTATTACCTAAAAAAAATTCATCCGAGTGCCAATTTTCCCTTAACGAAATTAAAGAAGATTTTGATGGTGATATCCCAACATTAAATATGTTTTAAAAATTGAGTGATAGTTTTGATAACGGTCTTGTTTTTACTTATATGAAAGCAGATACAATCATTACATTTAAAAAAAGCAGGGAAAAAAATAAGTAGAATATGGTATGAATCACGACCAGATGACGTAGAATATGAAAAAAAAGATATTTATATTTTTAAGTTCACTGAAAAAAAAAACTTTCGGAAAGAAATAATGGTTTCTTGATTCAATTTCAATAAGAATTTTAAAAAATATTGTAAAGAAATAAAAAATATATGTTGAAAAATACAAATTAAACAAAATTTACTAAGACTCGAATTCTGTTTTTTGATTTATTTAAAAATGTCCACGTAATTGTTGAATATGCATGATTCATTATTATTTTGCTTAATGCTTACAAATAGCACTGGTATAAAAAAAATTATAATTTAAATAAATACAGTAATAACAATTTTTCCACGTAAATAATACAATGTATAATGAAAAATGTCAATATTTTTTTATTTTCGATTTTTCTGCAGTTTTTTCAATTAAACTACATATTTTTTATTTCATTTCTTCAAAATAGACAAAAAACGAAAATAATGAGCCGTCAGAGAACCTTTTTTGATTAAAAAAAATGTTTCAAAATGGTGATTGAAAATTATCAAAATATATTTTTAAAGTGAAATTTTACTATAACGGCTGAATATTTCTTAATGAAAAAAATACAGTATCTTTAGAATAGAACAAAGTATATTTGATCAAACTTTCAGCTCAATCAAAACAATTTTTGTAAAAGAAAAAAATTAAAAACCAAAAAAACTGTTTTTTGAATTTTTTTGGGAAATTTTTGAGGTTAGGGCAAAAATGATTACGACATAAGTTGTAGATTTTTTTATTTACAACAACTTTTACATTTGAATTTTTTCAATAGGATGCATTGTTTACTCACAAATTGCAAAAACCGTTTTCACCCCCTAAAAACCACCCCTCCTATACCCCCTAATAGACGATTTTGGTTCGGAATGGTTTTTTTTATTTATTTATGATGTATTTGACAAAATTGTGCCATTAGTTTGCTGTAAGGAAACATTTATTTTTTCAATCAGGTAATACGACTGGACTAATGTGGCGTACATCTAGCTTGTACTATAAATCATTATTGTCATATACTTTACGTACGTAGATATAAATTACAATGTTGTATCCATAATAAGTATCCCTAGATCGGTTGTTTATTCCAATTAAATATTTAATTTATATAAAATATTAAAGTTAAAAACATCACAATTGTGGTAATAATAGCCTATTAAAGGCACCTAAAGGTATTAAAGATAGACCCACGTTTAATATAAGTAATAAATACACGTGATTGAACATTTAACATTTAAATATAAAAATAGGAAAAAGAACCACAAAGGAAGCTTGCTCATTACATATATGTTTCATATTTTTGTGAAAATCTCTTTCATATCATCTTTCAAAAACTGAAAATTTATTTAAAAAATGTTTCAAGAACAGATTTAGAGCGTAAACTGTTAAGCGTAAAAGGCATGATGCACTACCTTGAAATATACATAATAATAACAGTCTCGATATTAATCAAGAGAAACATTATGGACATTTTGCACAATTGAAATGTTTTTGGATGTAAAAAAATGCACTTAAAAGATAATTATTAACATTGAAACTAACAACATCAGAAATAAAATGTCTTTCGGTTAGAAGTGTGTAAGATGATGTGCTCTGTGTGCAGTACGTACAATATATGCCCTCAGGGAATAAATATTAAAAAATTACAAGTTTTGTAAAATTAGGAAGTAAGATAAAAAATAAATTGCCTATAAAATCAGTACTTTATCATAATAATATAACATTTTTATGACCTTTTAAAAAAGTTTTTCTATTTTCATGCATTTAGGAAAGGAATCTTAAACGTCAGTGACTATAATTATTTAAAGTTATTCCAACCGTACATCTTACACGCACGAAAAACAATAACAACTCGAGTACGCTAGCGATTGTGGTCTTGGAATCAGCGATCACATAAGACCAATAGATGGAGCAGTGGGGTTGCTCGTTGAAGCCGACTCTGGCGCGCGATGCTACAACAATGGCGGCCGACCTTGGGATGATTCACCCTAGTGGCGAGTGCTCAGACTGCGTTCGCTGCTGTCTGGCAGGTTTTAGAACATGAGAAGGAAGATGAAGATCTCGACTATTTCTATGATATTGTAGGAAACACTTCAAATTAACGAACGCATATTGTGGAGTACCTTTCTGGTTTTATAGTAAGAACGTTAAGAAACAAAATAGCCTGTAGCGGGTGCCTACAGCTGTTACAGGCTAATTAACTCAGTAAAATAAGGCAAAATAAGGGTGCAACCTCGGATAAAAGATAATAAGCTAAAAATTTGCATACGACTTTATTTTGATGGTATAACACTTACCTCAAAAGTCTCATATAATCACGTGTACGCAACTTAAGATATTTATGGTCAAACTTCACGAAAATCGGTTTTTTGCAAATATCTCGTTTCCCTTACGCTAAATGACTTTGAATGTGGTTAGAGAAATTTTAGAACGGAATATTCTCTTCAACTTTTGACTGAAGTAATTTTATGTACGTTCAACCCTTTTTGAGATACAGCGCAAACGGTAGGGAACCGCTTACCTGTATATACGATAATGCGAGGTCAGCCAGTAGAATACAATAAATAAATTAGTTATATTGTTAATTATTCACTTAATATTATTATTATTACTTAATACTATTATTATTGTTATTATTACTATTCAATTTGTTATTATTATTTATTATTTAATATATCATATTTATAGATATTTGTTTATCCTTTTCTTTTTTTTTCTGCGACTTCATCAGCTACTTGACCACAAAACATGCAAGATGTTTTAAAATCAAATACCTCTTCTCGTTTTTTACGAGGTGGACTTTTTGCAGTTGGAGTTTCATCGTATTGCTTCGATGCAGCAATTGAATTTTTACTTATATACACTTTTCGACAATCAACATGCACCTTCACAGAAGTCAAAGTATTTAAATAATTTATATGACCGTTATTTCTGTCAATACTTGCAGTTTTTAATGTTTGTAAGCCACGCACAACACTCACAGAAGCACTTTCTGATATTAACGCATTACAAATAAAACAACAATCAGCCAATTTCAATTAAAAAGATACACTCAAAATCGTACGTCTGTTAATGCTAAGATGTCGTTTTCAACTAAACGGATAAAATAAATTTTTATCGGTATAGAAATACTAACACAGAGAAATACCCTACCATTCCCATCATCAAGTAAACTATCTCACCACCACTACTGTACTTATACATAGAAATTCCAAACTCATTCGTTACGGTGTGTAGAAAGTAAAAAAAAACCAGTCATATATAACAATGGAGCATCTGCTACAGCTTCGCAGAAACAGCAAACGTCGAACAAGAGATCTATATTTCGAGATATAATATTCATAGTAATATAGTAATATGGACGAAAAAGTATTTCTTTTAATATTGTATGTTTGGTAAAAATAAAATAAGTATTATTTAGAGAATATATAATTTATAATTAATATCTATAAATATGGTATATTAAATAATAATAAAAATTGAATAATAATAATAATAATAATAACAATGATAATAGCATTGAGAATCCTTATTTATTGCATCCTTATTTTACCGGACTAAAATGAGGAAACGCAATACCGCAAACAGTTTGATAAGTTGTAAAAACCGAGGAGGACTTTTACAACCTTCTGAAGGTGTTGTGAAACTTTGTTTGTTATGTGAAACAGAGTAAAGTTGCGTATTAATAAAGGCGACGTGACAACTGTGAAAAAAACTAGAGGACAGAATGGTAAATTCAGTGTTACGAAAGTGTATCGGTGTAAATCTGTTCCCAGGAGGGCATTGTTTTGAACAAGATCCTGGGGTAAATCACCTTATATTAGTTAAAAAAAGCTATTTGCAATACTTCAAAGTGCGAACAATCACCACTGCAAAAATGTCAGTGCCTCATTACACAAAAGCAGAATACGCAGTCATTTATTAAAAACATTTTTAGGACAGTAGAGAGGTACGTTTTATTGTAAGATTTGTATATTTATGTTTCTAATTTTCATATTGTAATTTCCATTATATTAAATACATTATTTATAAACATAATAAGTCTATGTCTAGTGGTTTACTTTATTGTACCTTATATTGCCTCAAGTTTAGTTTAATATTTAATTGCACTAAATGACAGTTTTCTATTTAAATAAAATGATAAGCGAATGCCTTATAAATGGGTTTTAAAAATGTTTAACATATTAAAAATAATTAATTTACATTTAAATGAATTTTAAATTAACGATATGATGAGTTTTAACTTAAGAGCCGAGAGCGGCCTGGAGTGTAGGCGATCTGTTTTAGGTCCGGGCGATGCGGTCAGGGTTTTCGCCTATATTCTGCCGATAATGTCAGGAAAACGACTGGTCTTAGAAAAAAAAGTTTCGAAAAGAAAAAAAAAATTCAACTCTTTATCTCAAACTTTCCCGCTTACAAAACTTGCCTGTCCTAAAAACAAAAAAATTCCTCACACACCGACTTTTTCATGTTACGATTTCAAATGTGTATAAAACTTTTAAAGTTTTTTGCTCATTAAAATTATATAGAGATCAAAACTGGTAATTTGGTGTTGCGCCATTGGAATCGGTGTTTTATGAGATATACGTACACCAAATTTGAACATTTTGGGCTTAATCCTAAGTGGGCTAGGTGGCGATTTATTTATGCGCGCGCACTGCAATTTTTAAGCTTCTCTGGACGGCGCCGTTTGACGTTTCTAGATGCTCTCAAGATGGCCGCCGCTGGCTTCAACACCAGTAATGTTGTAGAAGAAATAGGAGTGCTCTATCTATTGGTCTTATGTGATCGCTGCTTGGAATATTGAATTTGTGACCACCCTTCACGCACACATTCACCACAGACAGCTGCAGGTGGCCGACCCGCGTACCAATGTAGTACAGCGCGTACACGAGCGTACACTCTCACTGCGTGTCACTGATTCAAAATTTCCAGCTCACAAATGCAAGCATATTCCAGTTTAAACTGTTTGGTTGGACGATTTATTTCGTGTTTAAATACAGTGATTGTACTTAAAGGTAAATAGTTCAGTCTGAAAGAATCAATGTTCCGTAGTTATAAATTATAAGTGTGTTCTTCACCTTCATGTAATCTTATGAATATATTTTGATTACATCCTAATTCAATAATTGCCACCGCTTTGAGTTACGATCCTGAAACTCTGACACTTTAGGAAACACCCTGAAACTTCTATTTAAAATAGTGTACAGTTGGAGTTGGCTGTAACAAGGATAAACACAAGGTAGGGTGACACAAGACTACATGTCCATACAGTCATACCACTGTCGGGAAAGTTTGCCAGTCTACAATACGTGCTAGGCTTCAATGACGTTCAGCTGAATGTCATGGAGGATACACACAATCATCGAACTCATCCTTCGTATCATTGAAGGTCCATGCATATTGTAAATTCCACAGATTACATTTTTCTCAATATGTCTTGTGGATATCAATTAATTCTGTCATTTTCTCGTTTTCATCATGGTAAACCATAAGAGCCAATTTAAAAATATTCGTTAACCCTCACCCAAATCCCATAGAGTGACATGCACCATTATCAAATTCAATATTTCTTTATACAAAGTCTCAAGTATATAGTTAATTTCAATCTTATGACGTCCCGAGGGCAGACAGACAAACAGAAAAGAAACTCTTCTACCTCTCCCTGTCAGGAAACTGTCGCTGCCTACAATGAGTGCTAGGCTTCGATAACGTTCAGCTGACGTGCTTTCAGATCATATTTCATAATTAATTGTGAATCATTCAACTTCACCTGCAATACTAATGACTACTAGTTAGCAAGGTGGGTGAACTCACACCACGTTTGGCGTAACAGGCTTCGCTGAGTTTGTATGGAAAACTACAAATCTGCTCATTTGATTCTCTAGGTGTCCTACGGGAAATATCACCATCATACTATAAAAATGTTTCTGTATTATTATACTATAGACAGATTTTTCTTATTATTTCGAAGGAAAGCGCGGATCGAGTTCACAAGCGCATGGCCTCCACGGCCTTGGTGAAGAAATTGCCAAGTTCCATTAAAGTTGCCTCAACATTGATGGTGTTTAATGTTCGCAGTGGGAAACCTTGTGTTTGGCTGACCAAATTAAGTGCTGGCTGAATTAGTGAAATTTATTTTATAATTTGGAACTTTTCCTTTCATGTTTAAAACATTTTATATGTTAACTTTTAATAGATACATTACAGGCAGCATTAAGATTTATACTCAATGTTTTGTTCTCTACGAAATGAAATCCTCTACAGTTTTAAAACAAAACAAAACAGGATTATTACTTATTGACAGTTAATTGCTTCTCCCAAGTATATAATATATCTCGAGAGAACATATTATTGTATTTTAGTACCTATAGTACACCTTCAGTAGTTCTTTAAAAGGGCATCCACCCCAAAAAAATATCTGCCAACTATAGTTTTATCTCGGTACGCACGAAACAAGTTAAAAGGTTATGAATCTTTTAAAGATGCGGCGAGTTTAAAAAGTAAACACGGTTCCTCACGGTGACTCGCGCATGAATAAATTAGTCACTCCGGAGAATCTGGAGTCGTCTTTGTACACAACCCGTTTTAAAAGAAAACAAGCGAAAATTGTTTTCAACTTTGTAAAAGTGAAAGATGTTTTGCTTTGGAACGTTCTCTAGTAGAATTTACGAAACAAACTTCAGCATTTGGAACAACGTGTTTTTGGTTTCAGTGGAAGATGTTAAGAAACAACACAAAATTATCACTGTGTGAATAGTGTGTTGTTCACAGTTCCCAAGTCACTGATATATATGAATGTCAGTAGACTACATTTTGCTTATTCTGGTTTGCTATGTTACTGGTGGTAAGTTTTGTAAAGCGTTAGTTTTATATAAGACTGTGTGTATACATTCTATGTTTTAACTTTTATTACTGACGTTGGATGACATACATTGTATCCTATAACGAATGCGAAACCCAGGCAAACGTCAATAATCCTGTTATCTTTGTATATTCGATTCTACTCTACTATAAGGTTAAACTCTAATTAAACTGGAGTTGTTTTACTGAAAGGAATCTCAAATTAAATGTAACAGGTTCAAATAATATAACGAGACTAGTAAGTTTTTAATATGCATTAAGTTAAAACATTTCTAAAAATGTTATGGGGAAAGATGTAAAATACCTTCATTTGTAAAATACACATTTTATTGTCCATGAAAACAATTCATTGTGGCTTTTTGTAGTTTTCCATTATGTCACATATCTCGTGTATTCTTTGTATTGTTTAAACCAATAAAGAAAAACCTATTACAACATACGGACCTTTTAAAGTATTCATATAAATTTTCCAAAATATTTCAGGACAATTAATACAATGTTATGAGGAAATGTAATTATTTCTTAGACGTACAAAAGGTTAGATATTTTGCACAGTGGTGGATTGGACCCACTGTTAACACTCACTGCCTTGAACACAACTATTCAGAAAGTTCCAGGCGTGAGCTTGATGTTGATTAACACTTCTCCACGCAAGGAAGAGGTTAAATTCCAGGTCGACCGCAACGGATTCTCTAGACATATTTCACACTCCGTGTGACCATGTGTGAGGTATCTCTGACCTAACCGCTACACTTAGACAGGTCGTCCACGGTCCAGGCAGTTGTGTCCACTATTCCAGTAACAACTTGAGCATCTGTCTCACTGTGAGACGGGAGGTTCGTATAAAAATGCTTGTTCATTGCAAGGATCTTGTTCAAATAACAAAGTGTGGAATTGATACAGTACAAGATGGACAGTACCTAATACTTGCTCAGGTTCGGGCATGATTTAAAAGGACGTGTTAAAGTCCTACGGTGACCGGTTTATGTCTGGCATCCGGGCTCTCTCAGTTCTCTCACGAAACAGGGCTCAAAAAGTTTAGAAATGAACATTTGTACGTTTTAGTTGTACTTTGTTATACATAAAACATAAGTTTATAAAAAATAATATATTACAACTATTAGAGATCTTTTAAATTTATCTGGACGGACGCATGTTCCTTAGTGGACTCTCACTTCTTTTTGCCTATCTCCTTTTTAAAGCCTTATTCCGTTCGTCGTCATGAGCCATACATAAGCATGTGCAAAGGTCTCATCACACTGACAAAATGTACTTCGGTCACAAGCAGGATTTTATCCTGCGCTTTCTCTAACTCAGTCTAGAGTGTAAAGTATTAGCCTTAGGTCGCTCGCCATCGACATTCGACATTCGTACGTTATTCTTAAACCTCCATTCCTGTATCACATGTTTTGGAACTTATTAATATTGTCAGTATTTAGTGGTAACTTGGAGTTTGCCATGGTAAATTATTTATAAATATAAACACACTTGGAGTTAACATGGTATATATATATATATATATATATATATATATATATATATATATATATATATATATACTTATAACTGTGCTAATGATACACAATCACTAAAAAAAGTGTTTTGGTGTCATATTAAATATCGCAAGGTATCTGGAAATAAATTTACTCGTTTTAGTTAATTAATGAAAATAGAAATGAATAGCGCGATCAGGTGTCTAAAAGGATGTTCGGAGTTTAGGTAATATAACCAGAATATTTACAGTCGGTTGTTGGCCAGCCTGTGTGAACTGAAATGCAGTAAATGTGACACACACTGACCTTGACTTTCAGACTTCAGAGTTTAGGTAAATACCCGGGATATTTACACTCGGTTGTTGGCCAGCCTGTGTGAACTGAAATGCAGTAAATGGACACGCACACGCCGTGACCTTTAGAGTTCACAGTTTAGGTAATACACCCGGGATATTTACAGTCGGTTGTTGGCCAGCCTGTGTGTACTCAAATGCAGAAAATGGACACGCACAGGCCGTGACCTTTAGAGTTCACAGTTTAGGTAATACACCCGGGATATTTACAGTCGGTTGTTGGCCAGCCTGTGTGAACTGAAATGCAGTAAATGGACACGCACAGGCCGTGACCTTGCATGTTGCATTGTTATTGGCTGCCGGCAGCGCGCGCAAATGGACTAGCTCACAGTTTATACGAGTCGTACAGAAATTACTGTTGCTCCCATAATATCACCATTTACCTGCATGACAACCATACGGCTCACAACTACTATAAGCTGTAATAAAGTGTACGTTACTTAAAGGCTAAATTAGTTTAGCAATTGTTCTGGCTCTATTCCAAGTTTTCTTCACCTAAACCACTTCAGAAATCTGTTCCTGCATATGGTGTTTACGCAAATCATGAAAATGTATTTAAAATACAATAAAGGAATACCTAACGTTGTGACACTCATAAGGGGTGTCCCTGTCTGGTGCTATTTTAGTCACATAGACTGCGCTATTTATAGTGCTCGCTTTGTGTTTATCACACCTTGGCGACTCCAAACAATATCACTAAATCTTATCAGGATTTGTTCGTGAATTATCTGAAGTTCTACTCCGGAATCGTCAGTCACATAATTGCAGAATATACTCAGAAGATGATTTGGTTGTCCGCAAAAATCAAATGCCCGAACGGTGAATCGAACCTGGGTCCCTTGGGAGATAATCTGAGACGCTAACAATTCAGTCACCGGGGTGAAAGTTAACTATGCAGCGAACTACTGTTCAGCAGTAGGTAATCTGAGACGCTAACAATTCAGTCACCGGAGTGAAAGTTAACTATGCAGCGAACTACTGTTCAGCAGTAGGTAATCTGAGACGCTAACAATTCAGTCACCGGAGTGAAAGTTAACTATGCAGCGAACTACTGTTCAGCAGTAGGTAATCTGAGACGCTAACAATTCAGTCACCGGAGTGAAAGTTAACTATGCAGCGAACTACTGTTCAGCAGTAGGTAATCTGAGACGCTAACAATTCAGTCACCGGAGTGAAAGTTAACTATGCAGCGAACTACTGTTCAGCAGTAGGTAATCTGAGACGCTAACAATTCAGTCACCGGAGTGAAAGTTAACTATGCAGCGAACTACTGTTCAGCAGTAGGTAATCTGAGACGCTAACAATTCAGTCACCGGAGTGAAAGTTAACTATGACGCGAATACTACTGTTCAGTAGTAGTGCAATTTGAGACTACTGTTCAGCAGTACAATTTAGTCACGGGGTGCTAACAATTCAGTTCTATGCAGCGAACTACTGTGTTAACTATGCAGTACTGTTCAGCAGTAGGTAATCTGAGACGCTAACAATTCAGTCACCGGAGTGAAAGTTAACTATGCAACGAACTACTGTTCAGCAGTAGGTAATCTGAGACGCTAACAATTCAGTCACCGGAGTGAAAGTTAACTATGCAGCGAACTACTGTTCAGCAGTAGGCAATCTGAGACGCTAACAATTCAGTCACCGGAGTGAAAGTTAACTATGCAGCGAACTACTGTTCAGCAGTAGGTAATCTGAGACGCTAACAATTCAGTCACCGGAGTGAAAGTTAACTATGCAGCGAACTACTGTTCAGCAGTAGGTAATCTGAGACGCTAACAATTCAGTCACCGGAGTGAAAGTTAACTATGCAGCGAACTTCTGTTCAGCAGTAGGTAATCTGAGACGCTAACAATTCAGTCACCGGGGTGAAAGTTAACTATGCAACGAACTACTGTTCAGCAGTAGGTAATCTGAGACGCTAACAATTCAGTCACCGGAGTGAAAGTTAACTATGCAGCGAACTACTGTTCAGCAGTAGGTAATCTGAGACGCTAACAATTCAGTCACCGGAGTGAAAGTTAACTATGCAGCGAACTACTGTTCAGCAGTAGGTAATCAAAAATCAATTTCACATTTTTTCCGGAGACAAGTTATTGTTCTGATTGAAATTTGGAGAATTTTACGTGACGTAACTGAATATCTACGATTATATTATGGTCTGACAAAAATGTCAAAATAACACAGACTGCCACTAAACTGATCTCTACAGTTTCAGCCTTGCTGGTCTTTCTAGATAGAGGTAGACTCCAGATTCCAGGAGTCAAGTCTGTCCCAGTGTCAGATTTCACTACACTAGGCGAAATGTAAACTGAAGCTAAACTTAATATTCACATTGAGTCAACCCAGCACATAACAGCTGTTCTATGCGTATAAAACGTTTCATTCCATTCATGTTTTACAATTTTACTACGGATTAAAAACAATCACGTCAGATTTTGTTGCTAACAACTATAAATTACGAGTGATAATGTTTGCTTGTATTTTATCGTTTACTTCTCAAACAAACCAATTCCTACTATATTTCATATATTCTATTTATGTAACAATTTTCAACATTTAAATTTATTTGAATAGGATACTATCGCAAATTTTAAAAATAATGTCACAGAACTGTTGTTACAAACTGGAGTCCAAGGATCCGAGACTTTCATTCACTCAGACTGGGGACCAACTTGACCTAGACCCCTCTCCCCCACCATGGTCGTCATATCACGGTCTTGTGTATGTGGTCTTACACCGATGGTTTTGTCTGATACAACAATATTAACTCTTACCTCCTTCATCACGCAACTAAATATTTCTACCCCTACATATTAGTTTATGCCCTAAAACACACATCGACACGTAATAGTAAATTATTTCGACATTTAGATAACATTATACTTTTGAATACGACTAGCCTACGCAGAGGCTGCTTGCTTATATAGGTTAATTTCCATTGTAGACATTATATTTATCTGTAATATATAGTCTTAATAACTCATATTGAAAGAATATTAATAATATTTATCCAACTAATGTACTTAATTTAAACTGTTTTATTATATCGCGGCTTAGTAAGTATTGTAAGATGGCAACTTACAATTTTAAAACTGTGTGTAGTTGTATATGTTCTTGAAAATAAATCATTTTTCTATTTCATTCTATTGTATGTATGACGGCCATCTTGAAAAGTCAAGAGGTATCGAAAACCATTTGAGATCATGAGATGTGAGAGGATCACTTACGTTCAAGAAAGGCTTTCCACTGATAAACTGTCTAAACCCATTTTAAAAACTCTTATAGACCTGAACAAGAATCGAACCTGTGACCTTGCGGTTTGAGAGCGGCAGCCTTGCCCTTGGCAAAGGTGAAGGTCGGGTCGAGCGCGCCAAACCTGTCCCTACGCGGTTGTGACTCGACAAATATGTACCAAAATACAATACAGAAATAAACTACAAATGTTAACTGTTGATAGCAAGAAACAATCGTATCGTGCCAGTAGCGCCTCACAACAGATGTGTACCGAACTCAGTCAGGTGCGACACTCACTCTACCGTCCAGCAGAGGCATTACTTTCGTTGTAAACCTGATTTATTATTCTCGGAATAGCACTCTATGTCGTTGGACGCTGTTTTAAAGCCCATTCGTTATACTTTCATACCTATTTCAGTTTCAAGCCCGCCGGTGTATTCGAGAGCGATTTTCAAACGCAAATCACGTTATAAATCAATCGAGGCTTAATTGAATTGGGAAACACCTAGTGACTCTTTAATTGCATACCAAAAGTAAATAAATCCGACGCATTCATCAGCCGTACAATGTTAAATTGAATTACTGTGATGCATTTTCATTAATTTAGACTTTCATCACTATCGCACTTTCCTTAATTAATTCCGATACAATTTTCATTTAATAATACATTAACTAATTAATGCCAATACTGCGGGGGATGGAAACCAAATGTTACGGAAATTCACATTGGTGAAGGAATCCACTTTGGTAAGGGAATTCACATTGGCAAGGGAATCCACATTGGTAATGGAATCCACAATGGTAAGGGAATCAACATTGGTAAGAGAATCCACAATGGTAGGGGGATCCACTTTGGTGGGGGAATCCACATTGGTAAGGGGATCCACATTAGTAAGGGGATCCACATTAGTAAGGGGATCCACAATTGTAAGGGGATCCACAACGGTAAGAGGATCCATTCTGTACAATGGCTCCACCAAAAGTTAAAACTTGTTCCTATGCACAAAGAAGATCTAAAGCTACTTAAATATAAATGCAAACCAAGATACACAGTATTCAATATTTTATTGAAATTAGAACTCATTTTATTGAGAAGGAAGTAGGCCTACCAATAGCGAAACAGAATAAAACTCTAGAGTGTCGTCCACAACGTCTGAGAGAGTTGTCAAATATTAACTCGTATATGTATGTCCGAACCCAGCTGACTAACTAGTAGTCCGTATCTAAGTAGCGATGTGAGGTCTGGCTCGGTTTTTTATTTGATTGTTTTTCGTTAAATATCAGGTTAAGATTTGGGGTCACGCGACGTAATTAGACATGTTATTGTTTGGAAGTCCACGACAAGATGAGAATTTAAATTTCGTCGTTTTTGAAGCCAAACTGTGAAAGCTTTTAACACTCGGTCGGTGTTGGCGGGTATGAATGCAGCTGTGAAAGCCTCGGCCGCTGCCACTGTATTGACTGGGGTTGTTTGTGTTGCGTTGTTATTGTTTGTGTTGGCACTACCAACACCTTGAGGTGAGAACAGGCCTGGGAGTAGCAGCGCACTTCATAGCGTGCGCTTGAGCTGCGCTCCGAGAGTTCCTTGATCTCGTTGTCAGACTTACTTCACCAAGACGTTCCATTATTCAAAGAATCTAAAACTACGTTGACTGCGCTAATATTGTATTCGTAACGCAACGCCAAAACTCCAATCTAACTTTCAACGTTTTGTTCAGCGAAACTTGGAGATGATTCGGGGTTAATTCGTTGTTGGAACTTTCCTCGGCTCGGTTTTCAGCACAGCACTAATTAATTATGCGAATTATCTATCACAGTACGACTTATCAGAGAACTGACTCATTATGTAAATATACTAATTGACAGTTTCTATATTTTATTATGTATACTATTTACAAAACAGATTTTCTTCTGGTGTACTGTAATGCAACATCTGTTAGACATATGTTGGCTAGTTTAGTCCAGTCCGCTTAAATAAACTAGCGAACCGCTTGAAAAACGAGCCGGCCGAAAGGCCATGAACAGCTGGGTAGTCTCGTTCATCCTAATATTCTTTTAAAATTTTCTAAATATACTTTCGTTCTTTGTCACTAATGAATTGACAAGGACTTTATTGAGAGGCGAATTTAGGGCTACCACTTAAACCCCCACTAGTACAACACTAAAAATCAATAAAAGTAATTTGACGTGTATTTATATAACATTAAAGTATATTAAAAATCTCTCAAATTTCAATACATTGCATCGATATTGTTCAACTAGCTTTGAATGGTAGACAGGATAGCTTAGAAAGGCATGAAATGATTAAGAGGAAAACTTTTCCAACATTATTTAAAACAATTATAATTATGTTTTAAAGAGCAATTAATAACTTTTCAATGTGTATTTTCATAGCGAGCATCACCGTTTTATATTCTAAGCGATTAAGAATTATAAAACATCATTCGGGGTTATCTAATAACATCACCTAAAAAGATTTTTTTATGAATTTCAAAATCAACCCACACTTCCTCAAACTCGAAAAATTTAAATATAAAGACGCATTGAGTAATACCTCGGTCTAAATGAAATAAAACCGATGACCCCACGAAATTTAATTTCTGAATACTTTCTCCGAAACGGTTAAAGTTTAAAGAACATGTAAACTTCTAACCTGTTGGGACGTTATATCGGATGGATTAAACTACATATTCAGGTCAAATACTTCAAAAATGGCATCTTATAATATAATTACACTTCCCTAAAGAATATATGAACATTTACAACCATTCAAAGATAAATGTGGAGAGGTTTACTTTTGAGATATCAGGTACACATTATAGCAACACGAGAGATGGAAAGGTCAAACTGACTAAGGTCTAGCAACTCCTCAGTCCGCAAACAGCCAAGGTCACCTCTAGATAATGCTGAAGCGATAAATAGTGAAGGTGTAAGCTAGAATCACTACCTATCAACAGTGATAGTACAGACTTATTTGTAGATCGGAATATATGTACAAATTTATTTCTATCTTGAAGTTGGTTAGAACAATCTGGAATGAGCTATTGATTAATGAATGACACGAGCCATGAGTTACAAGTTAACGAATTCCCCATTCACTCGTCTCCCTCATGCCCTATTCTCTTCTCTGAATACACATACCTTGCTACAATAGTGTCTCGAGTTAACTGTCGGTAATTAGCGAAATAATTTGAAAATTGGTGATTGTTGTAACCTTGAGTAGTTCTATAAGTGAACTCTTTTACTATAAGCCATATACAAATTGAATAAAATTAAATTAAAAATAACCAACTAAGGAAAATCTATCTCTCCATTTTCAATTCGTACCATATTTACCATAATATTATTTATGGAACAAAATAATAAAACTATTTTTGTTAAGAAGTATCACAATGATAATGTGAAAAATAAACTTTTTATGTTAATGTATTCTTCATTACTAAACATCTTCCTAACACGGTATTTGTACATTTATTTTACAGATTGAAACCAACAATCGGCTCTTAAATATTAACAAAATAAATTAACAAAAATTAAAATATTTGAGTTTTCTAGAGATAACACAAAACTTTTTGTCGTGTTTATTCTACAACGCTGTTTATGTATAAACATTTCATTTAAGTTGTAAGTACAATACAAAAATACCATTTTTAATACAACAGTTAATTTTACAAATGTTGTTATAAAACAAACGGTACTTTTACTAAATTCTGATAACATTTGATTAAATATAAATATAAGATCGCTAAAATATATAGAAAAAAGTCAATTACTCCAATATTAACTAATAAATTATTCCTTTGAAATCGCTTTCATATCAACGACAATAGCGATATTATTAATAACTCGTATTATAGTTTAGGTAGAATTAATATTTAAGTATGGATTATTGGTAGTTCAACATTAAATTACCATTTAATAATCATCAAGTAATATAATAATAGGAATTTATAACCGATTATGCAACCGACCTGTTTGAATATAACTTGAGGTTCACTATAACTAGAGTGCACTGGTGTAATTAGTTATTAATTACCAGATTATTGTTGATCGTGATTTGCTAAATTGGTTTACGTTCTAAACTTTGATACAATAATAATCAATATTTGTAACAATTCTGCACTCAGATATATTAAACAATGAAATAATTCTAAAGAAATAAAAGAAAATGTAAATGAACATTTGGCTGATTCACTGTCATATTTTCCGTAATGTCATAGGAATAATGAATTGTTAATTATAATAGTGCTTTTGTACATAACATTGTTTAGAGATGAATAAAAGTATAAAAAATACACGTAATTATTAGCCGTACAACTAGATATCTTTAACATTTCTCATAAACAACATTTATTTCATAGTTAAATGAAAGAAAATTGAAAATGTGTACACTTTTCTCATAACATTTTCAATTTATATTCTTAAAATTTAATGTTGAGATTCCAGCTGCATAATAATACACGCAATTAGATTTAATGGGAACACCTGCAAATCACTCAAACTTAAAATAGATAATGGACTGAGAAAAAACTCATTAAATTCTAAACACTAAAACTACTAATACAGCATGCAAAATATATTATGTTTACAACAAACATGATGAACTCAGTTATTTATAAAATTATTGCACCCAATATCCGGCTAGGCTCACCTCTCACAGCCACTTGTAAACTTGTCCAACACTTTACCTGAAAATCAAACACACGATATTAGCCTTTGTACACAACAATTTAAAATAATCAATAAAACTAATGAACAAAATGTAAAATAACTATAAATCATATTGTTTGAAGATATTTATTATAATAAAATAAACGTAGTTTGAAATTTGGAAAGTACCTTCATATTATGAAAAGTCTATTTCTATTTAGCCTATTGGCTATAATGGATTGTACTCGTATGTGTGTTTATAGCATAATCTCAGTAAGCAATAGCATTTATATCTTAAAAATTGAATAATTCCGCCTGAAATATCCTGCTGGTTAGGAACCTCCGTGGATACACAACTTTTCCTAGGATTTCTTTGTGAAAATGCAAACTTTATTCAGGTTTATAAGATATTTTATTCTGCTAGTTAGTCAAAACGTGTTACTATTCCCTATGTTAAAATATTATATAACCTGACTAATTTTATTTTCTATTTATTTATTTATTGTACGAACTTTTAGTTCCCATCTCATTTACCCATAAGACCAACATAAAATATTCGCTAACACTCAGCCATATCTATTCTAGTGAGTTATGCAGGGTACTACAACGCAAGTGTGCTCTAAAGTCAAATTTTGTCATAGACTCTCCACTCTATTAGTTTTTTATTCAACGAAAAAGATTGCTACACGCTAAAAACTCATATTATGGTAATCAGTTGATTTGCACAATTAAATACTCTGCTATTTTATCGTTGCCATCAAGGTTACCTATAAATCAATGTAACGCTAATCCGATAGATTGAAATACACTATCATCGAATTTGGTGTTGCCTGTATAAAAAAACAACTTTTATCCCAATTTCATGTATATAGGTCAGATTTCTTTTCGAGATTGGAGAGGGGCAGAAATGAAGTTTTTCCAGCCCCTCGAGTGGTAAACAAGCACAACCAATAATATTAAACTTGCGTGCGGAAATGGGGTTTCTTTTAGGAAAACAGTTATGCATTAGCGCAAAGACCGAAGTGAAAGTTTAATCGTTCCTTGAGAAAGTGTGTTTACCCACAACGCGTTTATGAACAATGGCCGTGAAGAAATTTTGAAAAGCGTCAAATGTATTTAATTTTACTGTTACGTTGTAGATAAAAAGATTGGTAACGAATTTGGAATGGTCAAGCCTAACCGGGTGTCCCAGACGCCACGAGCCCGATCTGAGCCATCACTGGTTGAAAGTTTTCAAATATAATTACAAGAAGTATTACCTAGTTTTATATTAAATAATTATCCTGGATTTCCCAAATATGGAGGACGGAATAAACGTAAAATAATTGTAATGCGATAATAACCCACTGAGGTATAACTTAAATTAAAGATGAAGAGCAAAAATTAAGACTACGAAAACAACAAAGTTATGACCAGCATATCTAAAATGGGGTGTCGCTTGAATAAATGTAAAACTCTCGCATGTAACTAGGATGGAGTCAACTAGGAGACGTCATATCTTCACAGTTTTTCATTTATCAAGACCCTCAGACGAGGTCACTGCCAAATGAAGTTTAACCCTCTGTAAAATGTGGTTTGTATGGGTGTGTAAATAAGACGTTGGTTTCCTTGGTGTCATTATTTTTGTCTGATTAGGACCTTTCATTTACACTATCACTCAATGTTCATTGTCATGTAATATGTTTGATTTTACCATTACCCACAATTTTCGGGAAATGAAAGTCAAGCCACTGAAATTGCTTCGGAATACGCTATACCCACATGAGATATGAAAATTGTCAATGGTTTAAAATTTTAGTTTAAAGAGGACATTTTGGACACTCGATATAAGTGGAATTCGAACTCCGTAGGAAGACGACGTGAGTAATCATCAACTAGGAGTTTCATGTTCGACAAGTACAAATGATGTAATCCATAGGATCGTATTGTCTGAGGTAAGTTGCTATTGGAGAGCCATGTTTATTCTGTGTTCCTGCCAAGTTTCAACTGCACCGTTGAATGAGTCCTGCTGTGATATGTATAGACCAACGCGGGGTCGATACTGAGCTATTCTCGTCCCCAAGCACTCAAGCCGCTAGTAGTGTGTGTCAGTAATTAGAAGTTCCTGTCACATCTAAATAAATCCCTCATCATTCCTTAAACAAAATGCTTTACGTATAATTAAAACGTATGCAGTTAGTTGTACAATAGAACAACGACAGACGAGACATAACTAAAACAATTAAACATTTGAAACGGTAGGATTATTTATTGTTTTATTTTTTTTTACGGAAAAGTCTATCCACTTTTGGGCCTCATCCTGTCCGTCCTCATGAGCTATTCATCTGGAAAGAATCTTATCAAACCGAATAAAGAAAGAGTCGATACATAACAAAGTCGATAAAAGTGCAGCGGTCACACGGTTTTAACCTACGCTGTCTGAACCCCAAATCCTAATTCCGACGTCACCCATCGTCACTCCAACACAATTTACAACACAATGTTCATTGCTATTTTTAAATTAAACGTTTATGATACTTTTATTTAACTGACGATGACTCGTTGACCACACAGATGTTTTTAAATATTGGCTACATAATACGAAAAGTAAACTTTTCAAGAGGTGATAACTTATAGAGCGTCCCAAGCAAACCAAGTTATACTAATGAAATGAAATGAAAAATGTCTTTATTAGAGGCTAAGTTAGGACTATAAAGTCCTAATGAGGGATATACGATACTGATCAGACATGAATTGATATTCTTTTAAACCAAAAACCAAACAAATATGAGAAAATGGTGAACAGGGGCAAGAGAGGAACGGCTTATGCTTTTTCCTAAAATAAAATCCTATGGTACAAATGAGCAGCGGGCCAAATGAAAATACTTCTGGGAAGCATGCAAGGGTGTCAATTAATGAATCCTCTTAATTATATAAAGTTAAAGGTTTGAATACTTATGCTACTATCAGACAAAAGATTCTCTGTTCGAAAAATACTAAAGACAATGGATAATTTGATGGGAAAACGGGTTTTCGGACTTTTCCATCGTTAATACTAGGTACCAAAGTAGAATAAACTTTGAAGAATGTATTCTATCTTTTTTTTATCCGAAAATACAATATGACTTTCAGAAAAAACAATATTGAGACGTTTTTATTATTCTTCTAAACATCGCCATCCTGTACCACCTGTCATATGACGGACCATGCTGCTACAGGCAGCACCCATATTGATATATTACAGCGTTTCACCGTCACTGGTGAGGTATGGACAAGAAGCAGAGAAATCGCACTTAGTCCTAAAAGGACATTTGCGTTGCTTCCGGAGTGACAGTATATACTGTATGAGTAAGGAGGCAGGGGCCGTATCCTGTCTCGATCCATAAGGAAGGATTTTTGGGTAATAATATCAATCAAGTCCCCTTTGAATAAAGAAAGCCAGCTCTGTAGCAGCCTCTCCAGTCAAAGCACGCAGGGGTGGCACGCCCTTACGTGTAGGCTAGCAACCGTCTTTAATACTTAGGGACCCACCACCTCCAAAATTCATCCCCCGCAGTAGTTATACCTATCGATCTACCCTTTATATCGAAATTTGCGATTAGTGCCGCCTTCGATATCCATAGGGTAGCCTAGAGTTGAGTAACACAACGGTTTTTGCTGGACCCAGTGTGGTTCAACTAAAAAGGTATAAACCAGCCAGAACTAAACACTCCTAACAAAATTTAAGTCGTCAATCACGCATGACTTCGACTAGTTCATCACCACACACGTTCTATGGGAACGTCCCAAAACCTGTTATCCTAAGCAAAAAGTAGTATGTGTCGAAATATTGTATGTTTTAAAAAGTAACTATCCATATTTATCCCAATAAATGGCACTAAATATTCCCTGATTCTGCAAACGAATTTTATAAAACTAATAAAAAAATTCCTAACTGTATTCAACCAAACATTGTCGCTACCAACTATTATAAACTAGCCTTACCAAAACTCCTAAAGAATTGAGTAAACCCAAGACCAAATACAATAAATAGTGTATACATAATTAAAATTGTGCCTGGAAAATCTTAATTTATTATTATATTATTAGTTAATTGTAAATGTTCTATCGGTTCTAATAGAAACAAGCCAGAAAGCGGATGTAAATCATGCGACATTTTAAAATAAACGAGTAAAGGTTTAATTTTCCTTTTGAACGCGCTATCATTTCTATCCTATGATTCACTTTTGTACGTATTCAACGTTATAAAACAGTCACACCCCATATAAAAGCTCCATAAAACTGATCATTAAAGACTAATCTGTCACCGGTTCAAATCACATGCTCACTCATGGCGTGTTATAAACATAGGAACGACAAAGAGCTATTCACTGTGCGGTAGATTTAGCGTAAATGGTCCGATTAGTGGCGATAATTCGCTGAAAGAGGTCGCGCACAAACACGCCTTTTTACAGCCAATCATTGACCTAGTTATTGAAACGACCTTGCTCCGATCAATTAAAATGGATTATCATGTTAAATGTATACAGGGTGTTCATTTGGACACTTCAAACACGTATTAAAAGACATAGCCCAAGTGTCAAGAACTGTTCAAATGAATACCACAGGGTATTCATAGGGTATCACAGGGTATACGATAGTGATACATATACAGATATGTATCATTAATGTATCATTTTGTTATATATTATTAATATTGTTACTGTTTTGTGTTTCGATATGTGTTTAAGACATCTACCGTGTAAAATGACCATTTCACATCACACGAAAATTGCGGAGTTACACTAATACTGAATGTTTAAACGGCAAGGTTTTGAGCCTGATTTAAAGGTAGCGCAGGTTCGAATCCTGTCCGTAACCGTTGCAATTTTCACCATTACTAATGACCTTGTACGAATAAAACCACTGAAATATCTTCACTAACTCTCAGCCAAATCCTATTGGGTGACATAAAATATGTTGCAATATGTGTTCCAGCAAGATTGGGTAAAACAATGTATGATGCTTGCATAAAAATGAAGATTAATATAAAAGGTCACCTGTAGGTCAGTTCGTTTGTGAGATATCGTGCAGACAGACTCTAAACAGACCAGACAAAAATTGAGATATTCCAGCCCCTACAGTGACAGCCTTTACTAACGCTCAGCCAATAAGACATATTCTTACTGTAAAGGATAATCTTACGCCAAAACCAGATGATACGAACTTTACTTTATTAATTAATACGTTCACGAAATTTATTTAGTAGTCAATTTATACCTCAATAAATAAAACGAAATAAGACTATTTTCAAGACATTTCAGTAAAGAAGGGTGACACAATTGTACAACGTATAACTGAAGCGATACAATTGCGTTACGGGAATATAGAAAAGTTTCCTCAGAGAAAAACAAAAGTTTGTCAATAAGTTTACAACAAAAAGGCAGCGTCTTGCGAGAATCATTTCGCTTCGCCGAAGCTGCCCTACATACCGAGAAGCCGGGTCTAATCCTGCTTTAATGAAACTTCCCTCTAAGGCTCTAAACTTTGCGGAGAGGAAATGTAAATAATTCACAAAGATAATCGACGAGATAATATATAAACTTCTTCCATTATCACTTTTAGATGCGATAAGTTTCTTTTGACATGTATACCGCGATGTCGATAAAACTCCAATTTATTAAGATTAAAGCAACTGAGGACTCACAAAGAACTTCCTTGTCTACCTGCTTTTAATTAAAGAACTTTTTTATTTTTCTGAACATGCTTGCCTATTTTAATTAGTTTAAGTGAGAAAATAGAAATGCATTATAGTAAACAACTCAGTTCAAAAAATAGGAAGAATACAGAAAAATATCAACATAGCAGTTCACAATGGTGTGTGTTGACAAATTTTCGTTTGCAAAAACCCCATAAAAGTTACAAATATATCATTCTTTTCAAATGTTATTTCTAAGCCTGTGACATTGCAATGTTGTTGATACTGTACCTTAAGTATTGACTTTGTATACCAAATGTTTTTAAGAGAAAACTGAGCAAACCTATTTGTAATTTGTTATCAGTTCCAGGAATATTCAAGCCGTAAGGTTTCTTCTCAACGTTAAAGAGGAGACCTAATAATGTCACAACGGTCCAGCTCTTCCCTGTGGCTGCCTGAGTGTCGTTGTCTTACTACAGGAATAGATTCTAAAACATAAATTTCTTATAGTGCCAAAATTTACCTGATAATACCTACCCATCTCGCCTATTACATTAAATTCTTTATCGTTTTAAATCTGAGGAGCCCATGGCCTCGGACTTTGGATCTGAATTAGAGACAGCGCAGGTTCATTTCAAGTGTACAACTGTCCATCAGTACCGTCGACTTTGTACTGCATCGACTCTTCCCTTGTTATGTTTGATGAGATGGTCAGTGGCTCATGAGTACGGCTGAATTAAGCTTAAAAGCGCGTCGGCCACTCCTTAAAAAAATATTTTCCCTCTGTAGTCGTAAGGCTATAATATATTTTAATGGTTAAACTGAATTTTGTCCACAGTTTAATTTTTTCCGTTCGAAGGAATCTCTGTTCCAGACAAATATTTGAAACTTGTATAATATAGAAATGAAAGATAACTGGAGCAAATAACGTGTTTTATCTATTAAAATTAATTTCCTCTAGAACATTTTTTTATTTCAAATCTTTAATTTTCTCGCAAAACGTAAAGAATTGAAAAAAACATGACACTCTTGGAAGTTAAAGAAAAAAATCACATTTACAGTCCTAGTTACAAAATTACCTAAATTTCCAATTTTAAATGGCTGCACTTTTTACCAATTTTTGTTTTGATAAAATTTGTAACAAATACTTTAACAAAAACCTACTCCATCACATTATGGTAGAAGTTAAATTACAATGTAACAGTGGTGAACTTATCATATTTTAAGGAACTTAATTGGAGGTGCACAGAATGAACGAGTGCAAAAATAGAAACACGGTAATTGACGCAGGTACCGAATATTCCCGTTTAATTTCACCCAATTCCCACATCTGGGTTAAGTGGATGGACAACTTTCCTCTGAATCCGTGATCTGGTGACATCTTACACCACCCACACAGCTTAAGGCTGCCTCAGAACACACTAGGCGCGATTTCCTAATCGAGACTCCTGGTCTGCGCGCCGACTGTAATTAGCCGACTTCACTGATTAGTGTTACTTCATGCTTGGTCACTACCGGAAATGCCTCAGTGCACGAAACAATCAACAACTTCGGTGTCAGTAACAAAAGTGATTACTCTCTAGCTCTCCACACGAGTGTCGTAAACTGTTCCATGAGCACAACTCACGAGAAAACCGCAGTGACAGCGCAGCGTCACGTGTAGCGGTCACCGGTGTCAACTGACATGCGCATGCGCAGCACTTTCCAACACAACACAACACGATTCATTCGCGTTGTTATACTACTCGTTCCATGCTACAGTAACAGTGGAAGTTCAAAACCCTCTGGATAACTTGAATGATATTTATTCAGCCTGCTTCAGCGAGTACACTGTGACTGTCTGGGTAGCGTTTCTTCAGAGTATTGAGAAAGGACATCCTGAACCATTTAATGACGACCAATTAGAAGTGATCATTGTTTAAAAATTTCCATTGCGTGGAACTGCATAAGACGAAATCTACCAATCATTACCATTTATTATTTTTATTTATAATTTTTTTTGTATCTTAAGATGGCAAGGCGCACTCTTGCGAGGCAGTGTATATTACAAAATTTGTCAAATTCAAATCATCATGGTTCATAGACAAATCATTGTATGGAACATAGTCGTAAAATAATCAAAGAGAAATGAATTCATCATAACGTTACAATTTAAAATACTATTATAGTCTATGAAAGAGCTAAGGAGTATGATACGAAAACAAAGCTAGGACAAGTCTTCTAAATACTGTTCTATTCAGCAGTAGCCTTTACGGTACAAAAAATGTATGATTTTTTGAATGAAGTTGCACTTCTGCAAACTCTTATGGTTTCAGGAAAGCCGTTGACCAATTCGGGTCCAATTGAATTGACTTTTTAAGTATGCTATTCCGGAACACAGGTATAACAAGATTTCTTTTGTGCCTAGTTTTTTTGGCTATGAATTGGAAAATTAGAAAGATTATTAAAAGTGAAAAAAAAACAGACTGAATATAAGAAAATAGATGGTAAAATTAACACACCCTCAGCAGGGAAGACATCTCTGCAGCTGTAACACCTCAGCCCACAGGTGGTTCGAATTGTCCGCTTCTGTAATTTAAACACTCTCTCAAGTGAAGACAGGAGCGGTTCCCCAGAACATAATTCCGTAGCATAAAAGAGAGTAAAAGTAGCCAAAGTATACAACCAGCAAAATGTCTTTGTCAAGGAAGGTGGATAAGTACCTCTAAGACTGTAGACAGAAGCTGAGTTGTGAAAGTATACAGTGATACAGCTGTCTGTTTTATAAGGTTTTATAAGACCGATAGAGATGGAGGAAGAAAAGTTAAGCAAAATTATCAAGCGCAGGTTGGATTTCAATATATTATTAACTAAGATCTCACTAATTTCTTCCATCTGGAAAATAAACTCAGCTTCTGGAGAATCGAAGAAAGTCGGTGGAGATAAATCTGTTTTATCTGGAAGTCTCCTTTAAAATTCCACCAGTGGAGCGGATGAAAATGTTGTTTTTCTTCTTCCTTATCAGTTGTGTGCTTGATAAAGTACGTTGGCGAAGTTAAGATAACCCTATCTCTCTGTACGTGTCTCGCTTAGATTATACCTCTGTTTACACAACGGGACGTGTTTTTTGTACGCCACCCTCCAAGGCAGCGAATTAGGCGGTAATTGGCAACAAATAAAGGTGCGATTTTCCAATAACTCCGATCGTAAGTTGCAAATGGAGCAATACGTAATTTTAAGGCTGAACACAATGTGTTTGTAAGAACAGAAAAAATTTTCAAAAATTTGACGAAGATTTTAATCAAATTAAATGTTTGTTAGGTTGACATGTTTCCTTTACAATTCTGTTGACAAGATAATGCTTAGTTTACTCATTTTCGCACTGAATACCTCCAAATATGACTATATCACGAGAAGAGGAAATATATTCGAACGGTCTTTTGCTATTTGACCAACACTGTAACTCAAATTATCTAAAGTTAGCACATAATGTATGGTGCTGGTATCAAACTTCACGATGGTATATTATTGGGTGCTTGGGTTTTAGTACATTTTGCCACAAGAATGGTAATACTGATGGAGGACTCAGCAATGTTGAAACACTATTGGCCTTTCCGGCTTCAAGACATCCTACAACGGTCCCTCAGCCCATATATCCGCAACGGTTTTGTTCGAATTCCTCAACTTGATTTAGCAGATAGTAAAACTGAAAAATACTCAACATAATTACGTATTTTCGGCTTATGACAGAGAATTTCAAAAACCATTATGCAAAACCTCTAGCAAACTACACCAAACTATTCCGATCAGTATTTAAGTATAACGTTTGTAGGCTGCAAACACAATATTGATATTCAGTGCCGCAAATAATGCAAAGCCATTATGACAGGAACTCGTTTCACGGCATAATGGGTAATCAAGGTCTATTATTTAATGGACCAAATCCCAACAGTAATTATCTCGTGTTTACAAACAATGCACGTGATGATTGAGTGGTATTACTCTATTATGAGGATAATAATTACGTAATTTTGGTTCATCCATGATGCTTCGGTGATGTGCGACTTCCAGTGATTGACAGGTTCGTCCACACCTGTTACCTGAGGGATTCGGTGAAGATTATCGACCTAAGAAACCAGGTTCGAAGTCTGGTTTGGGTGCGGAATTTTCACATGCTACTTGATAAATATTTCAGCCCAGTCTGAAGTAATGTACTAAACGGTTTCGGCCTTAAGCTTTAAATCATTAACAAGAAATGCGCTAAGCAAAATCCATAAATTCTTCTTATGTTTAGTTTTACATTATACAAATTAAAATGCTAATAAAGAGTTCGTAAACGAGTCAAAAGTAATAATTTTTTAACAGCGAGCTACCAAATTTGTTTACAGTGGTTTTAATAATTTAGGCATTTTAGACTAACAAAGAAACCGCAGATATATTTTTCTAGAAGATTTACACATGAAAATTTCTTACCCATGGCTTTCTGAACATGCTTAAGAAAAACAATTATTAATAAACTGTGACAAGTTCTAAAAATTAATCTAATTTTATTTCGAATCTCGTATATAAACAATCACAGAAAAAATAAAATAAACAAACGCTTCTCATTTTTTAAAGGTACTATATAGAACATAAAACTCGAAATAAATTTGAAGACATAAATTTAAAATATTATATTTAAAATACATTAATATATACGTTTTAAAATAGATTATACTATTAATATGTCCTGAGATACTGTGGTTGATGCGCTGTCGGAGGGTAAAGGTTTGCTAATGACAGATTAAACGCAATGTTGAACAGTTTAGCTGAAGCTTATAAATGGTTTTCAACTTGAGTCTATAAAGAAGTATCCTTTTTATATTAATTTTACAAAATGAGAATTATATGAATTTTGTTATCTTTCAATCCTGGATTAGCTAGATTTTCCAGTCTGCATAAAGAATGTCACTTTTAACTTTATAGAGCGTTGTATAATTAATTGTACCAATCCTACCATATAGAATACATACTACCCTAAGCGCTTTAAACCAATTTCTGTAGATTGAACATGAAAGTTTTTGCCATTACTAGGTGGTTTCTAATTAGCATGTCCATTAAATTCAATAACCGATTACTGAATTCGATAATGTTTTTAATTCACGCATTATAACTGAAATATTCAAGTAAAATACATCTGATTTGATCGTCACGTCGAAAAATATACACCGAGCCGAGTAAAGTACTTTTAAATTATGAACGAATATTGAGTTCTTGAATTAGTGCAGGTATTTGGATATACTCTTTTTTTACTGAAATCTTTCACTTTCTCTCTAAATGTCTTAAATATCACAGATTGTATAAAATAGGCCTATAAGAATATTCACAACATCTCTTCCCACTAACTATATTGATAATTGTATAATGAACGTTAGATTTAGTTATTAAAATTCAATTCTATTCAGAAGCCGAGAGCCAATTCGCACTTCGTGGTACATAAATCGATTATCGCTGGTTTTAGTTCAGTTCAAAAGGGTTAAAAGTTAAAATCAGAATTTTTCTCAGATCATATTTCTTTTAGCGTGACATATTTAACATCAATTTCAGACTAGTAAATGAATGTTAACTAAGCATGGGCAACCATGGTTGCTTCGGCTAACCAAATAAACATCCCCCTATGTTATCTAGCCGTTTGAAGTTGAAATATGTATTAGATATAGATATGTGCCTCACGATCTGAGAAACAGATTATCGTTTGTAATTTAACCTTTTCAATACCCTTTCATTTCCATTGCCACAAAAAGTATCGTGACGGTACGTTTCTTTCTTAGTAAAAATGTCTCTATTCATTTTAAGAAAAGCCATATTGTTTGTTTACACAGTCCAAACCGGATCTAGAGTCTTAGACTATACGTCAAATCTTCAGCAGTCATATTCTTAGATTTTTTTCAGTTTTTTTAAGTTTTTTATATTAGTATGTTATGAGTTTTTATCATAAATATTGACGTTCTGAAAACAATGGATATTTTCTTAAGGTTTCAATACTTGTGGTTTGAGTTTTCGTCACTGGATGAGGGTTGCGAAGCCTATTACTCGAGAGGCTGAGAAAAGATTCATTGTCTGTCAGTTTGAACGAATGATGGTGCATGACATTTCATGTGATTTGGCTGAGCGTTAATCAACAAACAACATTGATCTTATGGGTAACCGTAACAGCAACAAAAACATCGGAGGATAAATAGATTGGTAAACGAATTAGAGTACAATGATATGACGTTTTGAGATGCGACATAGTAACACAGTAGCCTAACTGTCCGTGAGGACTTTATATGGCGGAGGGATGTTAAGTGTTTCTATGCAATTGTCTGCCAGAATGGGATGAGCTGTAGACTTAATCCTCTTACGCAACACCATAACCAAACTACAAGTGAGTCCACGTGGGTTTCTAACGTAATTGTTGAAATGTGAAACGCCCAGAAACAATTTCGTGTGTGAAGTAAAGAGGCCTGTCACAGTTCGCTGCTATTTACTTTGCACACAATAACCCCTCATTCCTCTAATCCCAGAAGTAAAACCCACCTCACGAATAGACAGTCAACCGCGCTCTGTTGTCTCTTCTCAACGCGAGCTGAAAACTCAATCCATAAATAAACAGAGCTCCACAGTATTCATTTCCCGAGGGACGAATCTCGTTGTTCCACAGGGACCGGGATAGCACCCCCCTCCCGCCCTCCCACCACCCGACACCCTAATGATGTTATTTCTCCGTCACTTCAAGCCGCGAAGATCGCGTTTCCCGAGGCTCAGCACTCCTAAATGGATATGGTAATTGAAGAAGGCTATTTATCCAGTTGCTCCTCTAAGTGATTTTGGTTTGCGTGAAGTGTTTAAAACATGCCTACTGTGACAGTGTCAAGTAAATGACATATCACAAAATGCTTTAAGAGTCTAAAATGGATAAGCAAGTTGTTTTGTAAATACGAATGGATATCAATAAATATGAACATACACGGATAATATAAAACTCTAACTTATATTAGAAGACACACGCACGTGCTAGCATACGCATGCACACACAAGTATCTTGCAATATTCTTTCTCTCTGAAGTTCCTTCACATGATCAAGTGTTAAACATATAATTTTAAAAGTAAGCAATTATATCTCTTTTGTCCTATTAAAACTTGTTTTGTAACCAAAATTCAAGGATTTTAATAAAGGGGTTTACTAAATATATTTCTTTAAGAAGGCAAAAAAATAGCAAAAGCATCAGAATCCATTTTCAGTTTCTTGTTATAAAAAGTTGACAATCTTAAAGTAGAAATTCATAAAGTTGTTCCGAAACTAGTAGACAAACCGTACACAAGACATACATGGTGTTTGGAGAAATTCCTTCTGTACTAACATAATAATTAATAACTAAAACATACGAACCACACGCCATTTCTATCTCAAAGTCAGATGAGCTGCCGTGATGCCACGGGAGGTGCCTGTATTGATTATCCGTCAGTCTTTCAACGTCGCTAGTGGGGTACGGGCGTACTATTCTGTGCGCTTATATGCAGTAATGTAGTTAGTGATTGCTTCAGTTAACCTTGAGTTTTTTTTTATTTTTTAATTACTATCCACTATTTAGTTGTATTTATCACCACAGATTTACAACGTTATTAATTTTCTGCACGCCTCAATAATATTGAAACATGATAAAGAGGAGATATTTCAAATCCACGTAAGGTAGTGTTTTATTTTTGTAACATACTTTGTCTTATTGAGTTCTAATTCCCTCTAAACATAAATAACAGTTCGAGGGAATAGCTGAGCCGAGGGATCGTGCATCTCGCTACCTTACACGGTCTAATTAACTGCCTATTGAACATGAACGGTCCTTGGCCTTTAATTAGTTTGATGAGTCCAGCCATTGTTCCCCCTTCATCGCTGATTGGTATGTTATACGTACGGGTTATGTGATCTCATCCGCCGGTGTAATATACATTACATACAGCTCTATTGGAACTATTGTATCCTCTTAAAACATAAACATTGTTTACTTTAAATTTCTTCGAAGTCGTGCATTGTTTCTGAACGATTAGTAGTTTTGAATTGTGCGTTAGTTGGATGATTTTAAATTCACCTACAGGTATGAATACAGATAAATGAAACTCAGGCAAACAAAGGTTTTTAATTGATAATGATAAAATTTAATAAAAAATAGTGTAAACATAATTGAACGTATTGCCATGAAACTACTTGTTGAATAAAAATCTAACATTTTCTTCATGTGTTACAATGTTACAAATATACTCTTTCTGAAAGTAACCTTCAAATGTGTGACCATATCTGAAGCACAGCACTGAAAAAGAAATTTTAATCAGTTAAAATTTTTGCACCATGTCTGAATAAAGTTCCAACAATTTAGCGACTAAAGTTGCAGATTTTGTATTTGGATTTAAAATTCCCAACAACCGTACTGTGTACGAGAGATTGTATTAATACCCGAGTACAACATTTAACATAATCATATGCAATAACTTCCAACAGCACAATTTAAGTAGGGCTATTAAAACTTATAATAAATGCTAAATAAAGAAACGAGTAACATTTTGAAAATGTGTTTGCTGATAAGGCGAGTCACCAAGGGAAAGTTACCATTTAAAAGTTCAATTCCAAAGAAAAGTTTTGGAAAAAGGCAACAATATACATGTTTTACATAAGTAAATTTAATCACTAGTTAAATCTTTATTTGCATTAGAAAAGGACATTGTTGGGAGGATCGGTCACTTTATTTCCGTGTTATATACTACTGCTGATGATTCAATAAATCAATCAACAATCGATATTGATCACTAATTCGAGTGTCATGTTAATCTAAAATGTTTTATGTAGGAATATTATTTTTTTATTTCGAACGAAAGAAAACAGAACGTTGAGCAAAAAGTTTTTCATGGTCGGAGATAGTCAACAGTTGTATAAGTACTATGAAGAATATTGCAAATTTGTTTTAAAGTGTACAAGAAAATAATTTAAATGTATACGTTATAAATTAATTAAGGACTAAATCAGTATAGAATCACTCGCCAATACCGTAAATACTATCGGTAGAGTTAACATCGTTACCCATGATTAAACCAAGTGTGGATTATTTAAGCAATGAATCAGCCGGGCTCTCCCGGGCCTGAATACACGGTGCCGGTAGGTGTTATGGCTTTATCCTCTGCTGTAACATGTGTGTGTAAACTGCACAATATAATGTATTAGGCTGTAATAATGCGTTCTAGCTGTAAATTACCGCATGGGCAATACATGAGAATTATTTACTATCTTTATTATATTAAACACTACAATTTGGAGATTTACATATCTCACTTACCACATGTACCAGGCTTGGCGGAGGTTCTGTGCATAAATTCAACTCTATTTCATTTCAATACACTACACCAGTTACTATGTCACATGTTAAAATAAAGTATGATTGTACTGAGAATGTTCGGAAATATATTTAATCTGTGATTTTCTAACTGACGTAATGCTTACCCATATGTCAAATACAAAAAATTTCGCTAACGCGTAGCCAAATCCTATGTAGTGACAAGTGATGGTATCAACGAACTCCACGTCCAGATTAGCTCGGTCTCGAAATATCGTGCGGACAGACAGACAGACAGAAATTTAATTTCCCAGCCTCTAGAGTGATTGGCTTCGCTAAAACTCAGCCAATCAAAAATACTGTTTATATTAAGAACTGATATTAAATCTATTTTTCTAATATAGTATTGATGTAAAAAGACACATAAGTACAATTCTAATTGCCTGTATATCTCGAACGAAAGGTCAGAATTATATATAGGATAGCTTCCAGATGAAATACAGATTCATCTCTGTTCACTGGCTAATTCAATCTGGAACAGGTCAGCTGCCATGTTTTCTTTTGTATTTTTTATGTAAATGTATCACTGCTTTACATTAACTTTACTTATCTGTTTATAATAACAGAATATAAAACGCTAAAGTGTGCATATAAATGGGTGATGTAAATAATTGTGATAATTTAAAAGTACACAAACATTGCATTTTGGTGCTTAGGTAGAATTTTTTATGTTTGAATTCTTAAAATGAGGTAATGCTACATAATATTCATATACAAAAAAGTCATGTCAAAGATCAAATGTTTTGTTGTCTCTCAGAAAAACTCCATTGCGATTGAACAAAAAAGAAACTAATTTTTTATTAAGAATTGTAACACCTTTAAAGATTTGTTAGACGCAAATTTTTTAAACCAGTGTGGTTCGTAAAGGTTACACAAACATTTCTATTGTACCGTTCCAGTGAATTTTACATGTGAAAGTAAGACATTGTCCTCTTATAAGAACATTTTTTCGGAAATAGACACTCTGGAAGTTACTAGCACAAAGGTTATGCATAAATTAGATTCACTGTATTCAAGTAAATTTTCTGATTATAATTAAGTTTTAAATCGGAAGGGAGGTCGTTTAATTCAATAATTTCTATGTTTCAAACACAAAAGTGTTAAAACATTTAGATTCGTACCATTTGCGTACCAGGATTACTGTTCTCATTTGTCAAAACCAGTGCCAATCCTGAGATATAATTGGTTTAAAAAAATAACTACTATAAATTTGTTAAACATGTTGTGTAGGTATGTAAATAAGATATATTTTTAATTAGAGTTCTATGGAATACATAACTGGCGCACACTAAAACACTCCAAAATTATTCAATAAATATTCCATTTACATTACTTTTATATCCAAATTTTTAGCAGCGTGATTTAATGTTTGCATTTTTGAAATCACTTTTGCAAGATTAAAACATACCTTTGTTATCTCGGTAATTGTTAAACTAGCCTACGTTCAATATTTGGAACATATATTTCCTACTTCCTTCAACTTACTTAAGTTTTGTAGTTTTTAAGCAATTTTCTCTAGTAAGACATGTATTTTAAATTTTGTTAACTTTTATACAGAGTAGCTTAAAGATGTATATCGTTTGACATTCCGTTGGAAAGACCATTATTCTTAAAGAACCCTTAATACTTAGGTTACTAAATGTTTATCTGGTTAGGTCAAATACCTGTAGGTTTTTACATCAAAGAATCCTTTAGTAAGGATCAAGTAAAGTATTTCATTTGCAGTCATTTTATAGGGAACGATACTTTGAGAAATGATATAATTGTAGGCCTTTTCAGTTTAAAGTTCAATAAAAGAACAAGAATGAGTATATACTTCATCAAAATCTTAATTGAAATTTTCAGATTTTTATTTTTATGCAATTTTGCTGTATAAAAATTCTTATTCTTATAATATTCCATTTTAGGAATGCTTAGTGATTTTCTAGTATGTTATATACCTACCGTATATTACGTAGGGCATTTGTTCCCGATGCCTAATTCGATTTCATAGCGACTTCAAATGTTGTATCATTCATTACAAACATTTAGGATGAGCTGCTTCAACCTCATAGATTATTTTTGAAACAGACCAACTGGAAGTTTCAAACATTTTTACTACTATGCGCACACAAGCTGGTGCAAAGGTGTGCAAAATTTGAAACTTTATAGCATGTTTCAAAATACCTAAAATAATGGCCACGTTCCTAAATTAGTGAGCAGTGGTGATCAATCTATTAGGGTGGGTTAGCAGCACACGGCATACATAATCCATGCCAGTAGATGATGGTCACCAGTTGTTCATTATATATTCATAACCATCGATTTGCTGTGCCAATTTTAATGTATACAATAGTGGGTAGCATCCATAAATAATCGCTGATCGTTTCCTGTACGCAAGTGCCCTTTGAGCGGAAAATCAGCGTGATTACCGAATCGCTTAGTAATACATCAAGCGTGCGGCATAAACGTGATTAGTAAATCACTTGTGGTGGATCATACACGCAGCTCCAATACGCTGTGTATGTGATTTTGATCCACAACAACGCCTGAGTGAATGGCTCCTCAGATTCTACTCATTGCACACTACACTCCTCACAGAGGACTCACTGCAATACTCAACATTTAGCACAATATTTGGTCCTTGAACCAGACATCTAACGATTTTGTCATGGCATACACGCATAAGGCTGCAGCGGCATTTCAAAGGAATACGACATTTAAAATATCATATATTTACAAAAAGGCAAGAATGATTAATTGGTAACTGCTAGGAAAAGCTTTATACATACATATAATGATTTGTAAGAAACGAGTATGTACGTACGCCTTCTCTTGATTCAGCGAATTTTGAGAGTGACGCCCCGCCCCACAGGCTATGACGTCACGTAAAAGAAGCCAGCCACGTGGGCTGCACTAAATCGCAAAATTTCGACACGCCGAGTTCTCACTCGGGCGCTTTCGCCTTGCTCTGATTCCAAAAACATACGTTATCCTTGACATGGTTTATTTAGGGGCTTATTAAAAAGTATCGACCTGTCATATCTGTGGTAGAACGTTTACTAACGATATAACGGATCAAACCGTAGATGGGGCACTGCTGTTGATCGCATGCGTACTGGCCTCCAACTACGTCACAACAATGGTGGGCGGCGCATCACTCTCAATACTCACAAAGTTTTTTTATCCAAATATGATATGTCATATTACTGCAAATTTATTTTTTTATTGTAGTTAAATTCTGTATGAAATAAAACGGAAAAGATAAATGTTGAAGTTTGTAGGTGGTTGGTCGACGAATGCAGACCTATTGTGACCTGTATTCTGTAGTTTAGTTTTAATAATTAGTGTTGTGTTTAGTTTTTGTTGAGTGCATATCAGATTTAGTTAAGTTGATGGTACGTTACGACGTAACATGGTGGTTGTGATTCCTGACTTACGCGTGTCACAACGCTCTGTTATGACTTAATTATTTTAACATAGCTTGTAATTATGTGTAAGGTTACCACATACCTGAACTTAATGTGAACTTAGGGTGTGTTATTTACTGTTATTTACCTGAAGAAGAGATCAGATTGCAGATTTTTAAACGTAGTTACTGATTTTTTATATAAATGAACAATGGCAAATGTCCGGAAGAAAATCCACTTTCCTTCATAAATGTAGAGTATTAACACTGTTTAAAAAGATTAAACGGAGTGGGAAGAAATAACTAAAAACTATAACGTCAACCTAATGTGCCCTAATGGTCATACTAAGAAGGCGCCTAAGGGATCAGTCAATTCCATGAGTTCCATTGGGGTCTACTAATCTCTTAATCTGTAATTTAATTCGATCCTCTTAACTGTCCAGTCGCCTCCTAGACATGATTTTCGTAAACAGTTAAAACAAAAAACAAACTACAAAGACTCTTCGTAACACTCTACCGGCGTCAATAATTCTTTACTAAATTCCCTTCGCTTAGACAACACCTTTTTCCAGATAATACCCGTCGATCTTAGTTGGTCAATATTTCGAGCAGCTCAAACACTGGAATTCAGCTGGAACAAAAAAAACATGAACAGATTTATGAGAGTGACTCTGAGAGAGACGCAGTCGCCGCGAGGATCTGGGTCCCTGAGACGGCATCTCCAGATTATGACATCTCATCAATAACAGGGCGACTAACTAAAGAGAGTCTTCGGTGGGGGGGGGGGGGGGGGGGGGTAGCTTGGCAAGCCGCCGCCCCGCCCAGCCCGTGCCCAGCCTTCGTCTGTGTTACCCTTCGTTGCCTTCGATCATAAATTTAAATGTTTATGGTTACACCCAATGTCTACGAAGCTCAGAAAACCAAAAGTGCAAATAGACACTAGTCTCAGAACAAGGATAAATAAAAACTATGACTACATGTTGTTGGGGTTTTCATTGATGGCCCCTAACATAATAATACACTAACAGCCATCGCATTCATTACGTGTTCATCTACTATCTTATATAAATGGTACTTTGAAAATTAGAGCCTATGAGAAAAATATAATTTGTATTCAAAGAAATTATTGAATTCTATAACGAGCTACTCTTTGTCACATTACTGAAGTGCAAATTACTCTTAATGAGTAATGAATGCTGGGTTTTAAAATTGTATTGGCCCATATGTCACAGAGGTTTCGACTAGTGGATTATGATGTCTGGTAGATTCCTAAAGGCAAAACACGCAGAGCCTTGTTTACTTAGCATCACACGCCTAACATAATCACAAAGAGTTCTGTATATTCTTTTCGTGAGAGAATTTATTGCTCCTTTACTGCCAAAGGTTATTCAAAGTTTCAAATTCAACGCTCAAGTTCTTTGCCTCCAAATCAGTATCCTTATGTGCCAGCATTTCCTTCAGTACTTTTTAACGTTTCAAAAAGACCTAGATTGCTCTCTATACGATGATTATCTTTAGATAGAAGATCAGTGTCTCGCGAAAATCAATTTATTTGAAAATAAACTAAACATAGAGACTGTCTTTAGCAAATATGTTATTGAAAAAAGTGCCAAAAGCTTATAAATATAACGTTATTGGAATTCAAAGAACCCCTAATTTGGCGTTCATCCGTGCACAATACTCTTATGATGTGAGGTGTAGGGAATGTCATAGCGTTGTTAAGGACCTTTTATCTCATAAGAAAATCTTATAGGTCTGAATTTTTCAAGAATACCGAAACCACTAAGGACCTTTATCTCATAGGAAAATCTTATAGGTCTGAATTTGCCAATAATGCCGATACCACTAAGGACCTTTTATCTCATAGAGAAATATTATAGGTCTGAATTTGTCAAGAATACCGAAACCACTAAGGACCTTTATCTCATAGGAAAATCTTATAGGTCTGAATTTTCCAATAATGCCGATACCACTAAGGACCTTTTATCTCATAGAGAAATATTATAGGTCTGAATTTTTCAAGAATACGGAAACCACTAAGGATCTTTATCTCATAGGAAAATCTTATAGGTCTGAATTTGTCAAGAATACCGAAACCACTAAGGACCTTTATCTCATAGGAAAATCTTATAGGTCTGAATTTGTCAATAATGCCGATACCACTAAGGATCTTTTATCTCATAGAGAAATATTATAGGTCTATATTTGTCAAGAATGCCAAAACCACTATGGACCTTTTATCTCAAAAGGAAATCTTATATGTCTGAATTTGTCAATAATGCCAAAACTCCTCAAGTCGGAAGCAGTAGCAAGTTATGTTGAGACTCCACAATAATTCTTCAATATGCTGTCCAAGTAATAAGTTTGATTTATTGTTTGCTGTCAAGTACAAATTCTGGTTCTGATATGTTTTAGTGGGTAAGCTCGGTGTATTCCGTGCTGGAGGTCCTACATTTAGTCCTTTAGAACTTATAAGCAAATATTATAAGCCCACATTCCTAATAAAATTATTCTGGCTTTGGTAATAATATGCATATTGTCAATACTCTGGCGTAGGTATTAATATGCATATTGTCAATATTGGTACATGCTTTTCAGTTACAAATATTCAAAACTCTTATATTTTTTAAATTTTATGTAGCTACTTATTTTACAAAAACCTAACTTATAACAACCAACATAACATAAAATATTATTAATGGTCACAAAATGTCACTTTTTACTTTTTTAATTACAAACATTAATGACAATTAAATAAGTACAAAACTACCCATACAAAACTTTCAAAACAACGTGTTACTTTTCGTTTAATTAGATCCTGTGGTATTTATAATTATACTTTTAATAATCAAAGATATTTTATGATTTACTGTTTTACTACATTTTATTAAAATAAACATGAAAGTTGCTCTCTGTTTATGCTATGCTCATGTTTTTCAAAACGTAATTTTATTTTAAAATTTCACGTGAAAAGTATATAATATCTGTTTAACACCTTTTAAAGCTTGTTTGATCGTAACGATTGGTACACTGAGATGAATTTACTGCGAGAAAACGTTAACTAATCAGATTTTTGGCTTACAGTTTTAGTTAAAAACAACATAATAGTGACAGACTAAAACTGAGTTAATCTCTTCTATGTAATATGAATGGACCATAGATAATTAGTCAGGTCATGTATTTAATATATGACGTACGGTAAGGAAAATATGATCCCGTTCATATGAGAGACAGAAAGAGGAATATTGGTATTGGTCGTCAGTATCAACAAATACTCCTTGTACTTACTTTCAAATGAGGATAATATTAAAAAATTAATGAGATTTACTTAGAAAATGTCAAGTTGTCGTAAAGAACACGAGTGCTGCCACTCTGAAGAGGAATTACTTTGATGTTTTGGTCGTAATTAATTTCTTTCTGACGAATTAACAGAACGAAGGCAGAACATTTATTTTTGTAAAAGCACTCATTCATTAACGATAAAAGTCTGTTTATCCGGAAATCTATTAATATGATAATACACCCATCCAATTATCAGACGCTACTGTTAAGAAAATTAATTTCTATTTATACAATGTTATTCCGCTTGTCCCACGTGGCGTACAAGTTAATGGCGGAGGAAAATTTAACGTTAAATGCGGTAATGGGATTGGCGCAAGGAGCGTGCACAAATGTGTTCCTTTAAAATTGAAAACTCTGATTTAGGTTTGGTATAAAGGTCTCATTCAAAATTACAATCATAAAACTTACGATGGTGCAAACGATTTTGGGATGGAAAAATATTTGATAAATGTAGTAACAATTTTGTATTGCAAAATGTACTGGTCCCGGTATGTAAAGTTGGATACGTAGGAATGTTGTAATAAAGCACAAATAAAAAAAATCTAGTTTCTGGGAGTACTTAAAAATCATATCAGAAAAATTATTTAATTAAGTCACATAATTGATTAAGTAACAATGTCAACCCCAAAATACATACATGCGGGTTTACTCTTGTTCAAAGTAAAGATTTAACATTTTTTTCTTCTGATATTTTTATTTGTGGTCTGATTTCAAAACTGCCTACATTTTTAAAATCTAAATACCTGTAATTTTACATGAAGATATCTACTTTTTGTATTCAGGAAAGTTATCTGAAAGAACTATGAAATCAACATAAACACCATATTTCTGAAATCCAAACTCGATTGTATCACCTTGACCTGAAGCATTATAAATTTTAATAAGAAAAAGTAGTAAAAGATTATTGCATCACTTCACATTAAACTACCATTTATAGTTGTAAATTTCGACATTTTGTAACCAGGGCCATATCAAAACTGACGAGGATACAAGTGGAAATCCTAATCCAAAATCTATTGCACCACCCTAAAGAGTTTCCTTATAAGTATTGTACCTAGTATGAAGTCCACAGTTTTGGCTCGATTTTAAATGTTTTGTTTTGTTATTTTTAGTGCAGGCGTCGCTACTAACGAATAATAAGAATTTTAAATTGGAACAGAAAAGCGATAACATGGTATTCAAAGTTGTTTCCCTGCCTATCTCAATTTAATTTCAACGTGCCACAATTTCCCAACGGCACAGTGTAGCTGGCACAGCAGTTATCGTATTATAACTGAGTCAGCAACTTCTAGCGTGGCTGTTCCCTGTATTGGTGACCGCTGAGCGATCCTGTCCTAGCAAGCAGCTAGCTCGACTTGCTAGACCTTGGTAGGTTTGGCCAGAATGTGTTACATAGCCCTTCCCGTAGCTAAAGTAAAACAAGACACCCTCTGCTATATGTCCTCACACTTAGTAGAGGACTAGAGGTGGGAGATTACTTGGTAGTGGTCCCTTTCCGCTTACTGAAGTTCACATAGCTGCCTTTAAGAACACACGCTGTCATTCGCCAAAAGAAATTAGAAGTTAGACCGAAAGTACTCCGAGATGTCTAGATATCGTACCAAGCACTCCTGTTACCTGTTTCAAATCTAAGACAGGGTTAGCATTGGTTATCTCATACTTTAACAGGTCAAAGTTTCGCCATAGAAATCTCCCAAACACATGACACCCACTTATCACCTAGGTGACAATGACACAGGCGTAAGGTGTCCTACATCGTCCAGCAATTGCTTCTGTCCCACATTCCAACAAGGACCAGGTAAAGCCTTTCCACAGTGCTACAACAATTACAATAATGTCTGATGTCACCACCAAACATTTTGTTGACAACTTTGTACCACATGTTAGGTGTATTTTTGTTGATTCGGACACAAATAATACTCCAAGCCAGGAAACCAAGAGTAGCAGACAACCATGCAGTTGCCCAGCAATTGCTTCTGTCCCACATTCCAACAAGGACCAGGTAAAGCCTTTCCACAGTGCTACAACAAGTACAATAATGTCTGATGTCACCACCAAACATTTTGTTGACAACTTTGTACCACATCTTAGGTGTATTTTTGTTGATTCGATTATAAATAGTATCTAAGCCAGAAGGCCAATAGTAGCAGACAACCATGCAGTTGAGTATTTACATTTGTATTGCAAAATATTTGAGTTTGAAAGTTAAGTACTGTCAAATTACGAAGTACCTCTTCCACTATTTTTATTTCCGTCAGTAAATTAGTTTTAGATTGCCATCCTAGAATGGGTGGACTGCAGTAGCTGCCATTATATATGTTCGCTCTACATACTACGGCCCAATCCGGGGAAGAATTTGTTCATCTGTAAAGCGTAAACTATATCGATTCATTTCCTCGCTCAGACGTATAAGCAGTCAATAATTTAGTTTTAGATTACCATCCTAGAATGGGTGGACTGCAGTAGCTGCCATTATGTTCGCTCTACATACTACGACCCAATCCGGGGAAGAATTTGTTCATCTGTAAAGCTTAAACTATATCGATTCATTTCCTCGCTCAGACGTATAAGCAGTCAGTAAATTAGTTTTAGATTACCATCCTAGAATGGGTGGACTGCAGTAGCTGCCATTATATTCGCTCTACATACTACGACCCAATCCGGGGAAGAATTTGTTCATCTGTAAAGCTTAAACTATATCGATTCATTTCCTCGCTCAGACGTATAAGCAGTCAGTAAATTAGTTTTAGATTACCATCCTAGAATGGGTGGACTGCAGTAGCTCCCATTATGTATGATAGTTCTACATACTACGGCCCAATCCGGGGAAGAATTTTTTCATCTGTAAAGCTTAAAATATACCGATTCATTTTCTCGCTCGGAATCTTCTTATCTATTGAGTGTGGCAGTGTATGTTATGTTGTCTGCTAAGTAGCTTGCCGGTTTGAAGTAGGGAATTGGAGGTTGTGGAAAGATCTTTACTAAGCCTAAAAATGAAATCTTCAGTGAACCGCATACTCAGTAAAGGACAGTTTTAAAACAGTAAAGTGGAGAGGTAGACACTACCCAGTAGTTACGAATGGTGATTTGCTGAATAATGTTGAATGGAATGCCATCTGCTAACTACAGTATATCCAACTTAATTAAATCGATATATGGCACAAATAAAAAGATAGTTTCTGCAAAAATGTTTCAATTTTTGGCGTCTCGATATGGACAAACTTAAATTTTATTTACGTTAAAAAATAGAGACCATATTAGTATTCTGAGTTGAATAATCGTTCCTTGCGTCCTATAAACAGTGGAGAGAACTCCATCTTACAAACAAAGATTGATTATAAGCCGAGTTGCGACACAGCTTGTAAACAAGTAGTGAATGGCTGTGTACGGTTTACCCTAGCTTTCATCACTTCAGTTTTTGCTCAATTTGTTCAGCGTTATTTACGTTTGAATAATCCCAGCAACTAGCAATAACATATGGGTTCGTCTTAAGTTATCTATTTATTTATTCAAAGAACGATAATGCACCTTTCCACAATTGAACCATATAGCGTAATAAAGAGCTAACAACTGTGCTTACCACATTACAATAATCCATACAAGGAGTGAGGCCGATCTATAAGGTGAACATATGGGAAATTCCTTACGGAAAATGTAAAGTAAAATTCGCAAGGCATTGTAATTTTTAAAGGAAATACAACAAGCCAACCATTGGAAGAGAGCTGATATAAAGGTATATACAGTAGTGAAGTAGATAGTTGTTCCTTATGTGATAACCCTTTGATTTTGCAAAGTACGTTTAATTGGAAATAAAAAAATGTAACATTGTTGTAAAAATAGAACTTGCAGCACTCAGAATTAAATTAATAGTAAAACAAGCTGAACATAGGTTGGGTCCTAAGTAAAGTCAAGTTCTGCCAATTTAGTTGAAATTTAATGATTAGGACTGGGATACCATCGTATGTCCTATGAATGAAGGGATGTATTGGTATATTTATTGTGGAATATTACAGAAAGTTTAGCTTTTATATATGTGTGGACTATTTAAGAGGAACCAACGACCTGAGCTATATTTAGGTCGGCCACGGCCCTTCTCGAAACGGAGAAGGTTGCTTCATCTACGAAGACGACAGCCGAAGGTTCACCTTCAATAGATCACTCTAATGACCGGTGAGGTAACTCACCAATCAGCTGTTCATTCCAATATAGATGTGCTGAAATAAGCCACATGTTCCTGAACCCCGGATAAACAATGAACTTACATTCTATATTCTTCGTTCCATTTT
Source organism: Homalodisca vitripennis (assembly GCF_021130785.1). Classification (NCBI taxonomy): domain Eukaryota; kingdom Metazoa; phylum Arthropoda; class Insecta; order Hemiptera; family Cicadellidae; genus Homalodisca; species Homalodisca vitripennis. The sequence continues at coordinate 142,472,958 of NC_060213.1, read as the reverse complement.
TATGAGAATAGTATTTCTTTCCTGTACAATCTCTTGAATACAGGTTACACAATTTAGCGAGCTTAATCGATCTAAAGAAAGTCTTTTCGTGAATGATCGAAAGTTTCCTGAACTGGTAGAGACAGCAGTGTCAAGGAACTTCGACTTCTGGCTCTTTCAGATTTGTATAAAAGAGTTAATTGTATGTTATTTAATATATATCTGAATAACTAAGATTTATGAATCAGTAGAACATATAGGTGGTATTGGACACGTGTTTCGGACCCGAAAATTTGGGGTAATAATATCGAAAACACATTTGTAAAAAGGCGTGTAAATGCATATTACGTTTTCTTTATTCTTGTAATGCTTTTTTAAGTAAGGTCTAATATTTTATCGATTTTTGAACAATTGATTGTTCGACAAATCGGTTTGACCGTCTTAGATCCAATTAATTAAGAATGGTTGCCGTGTAAATATTAGAAGGACTAAAAAACCAAAATTCCCGTTTTCAAAAATATGGAATTCGAGCACAACTAGCATTTCAAATTGCAGCCCCACCTAGAGCCCAGTAAAAAGGCCAAAAATGGGGCTCATATTGTAGTTTTAATTTGAAAAACTTAATTTTTTCAACTCAGGGCCAAAAGGAATTAAATAACATTCATCCAAATCACACGAAGGTCAAATATTGTTCGTACGGTTTTCTTTACATCCAACACTAAACACAAAAATGGAACAACAAAATCTAAAATAATACTCCCTTTTTTATTTCCGGTCTGTTTGAACAATGACCAATTGTTATTTGTAAATAACGCTGAATTCAATTTTTCCCCTCATATTTCATGGCTTCTCTTCACAGTAAGATACTTATAAAACTTATAGTACTCTATTAAAATTACAAAGAAGTAAAGTCCCAAAATAGTACCAGTACTTAGCAGATGAGTGCGTATATCGGAACTGTAAAACGTGCAGAGATCCACATTCAGTCTACATGCAGGTAATGGGGTTATATTATATCGGATTTGCATCGTTGTTAGAATCAAAGCGAGAGTAAAATCCAATAACGAAATTACACCTCGTCCCATCACTAACCTTTATCGACAGGTTTGTAATGTTACAGAGACATTGAAAATGAACCTGTCAACGTGTGTGAATAAGGTTACACTCGTTCGCTTTTAATATACTATCGTGAGGAAATGTATTGTTTGTATTCACATTAAACTTATCACGCTTACCACTACGTCCCGTGTCCTAAACTCATAATTTAGAAGAATCAAATAACTTCTACCACGGATCAGAAGGGACGATTCACTCAGAGCCACTATTACTAGATGTTACCCGCGCTTTCACGTACATTTTCATGCAGTATAATTTGAAATTGATAAGTAACGTTATTTTTAATTTTAACTATGTACTCCTGAAACGAGCTATGGTTATAGTAAAATAATTTCCAGTTCAGGACTATTTCTTAAGCATTATGGAATGCAGTCGAGAGCCAATTCACATTGCAGAGCACACATCCTAGATTCTGTGCAATCTATAAGTTTCCTTTAAAACATATATTTTCCCTTCCTTATAAACCACGTGTCACGTATAAGGCTTAGCTGGGATTGCATGTAAACTTCAAGTCTATACCTCATTTTATTCTGATAGGTTATAAGTTAAAATTTAATTTGATGGTACTTATTTATTCTACGATGTTTTCATTACTATCATAGATACTCGTAAATCATAAAATCATAAAATACTCTCATAAAATCAATGTAAATATGTTCACTAACGCTCAGTCAAACCCTGTGTAGTGACATGAACAATCAACGTACTCAGTGTTACATTTTTATATAAAAATGAAAGTACATGCAAATTTTCAAGTCTATGGTCAGTTTGTTCCCGTGATTTCGTGTAGATAGACCGACAATTTCGCTAATGCTCTGACAATCATCAGCCAAAAATACGAGGGGACTAAAACCTACCATTTTCAAATAAATGACAGTCTTCAGGTCTTGATACGGTTACTTGGCGCTAATGTAACAGTTGTTACGCATCTGACGATTGTTTTATAGTGTGTCAAGCTAAAAAATATAACATTAGATCAAAAATTTCATTTAATAATATTAATTCTTCTACCCCCCCCCTTTCACCTGTACAATGCAGCGCAGCTCACGATAAGTGTCTTTCTTTCGGGAAATTATCCATTTCTAACTTTAAAAGCCTCGAAGGAAGAAATCTTGACACGGGGATCACAACTGTTTCTGGAACGAACTCTTACTAAACGTCGAAGTATGTAGTTTGTTTCTGAGAGGTAATTAATTTCTGCTGAAAGTGGAAAAAACATCAGTACGGCAGAGCTGAGTCAGAGAGAGAAATATTTTCTTAGAGCACACGTAAGGCAGTGTAACGTTTTCTTGCTATGTTTAACAACATTTGTTATTACATTACATTATCAAAATATTTAAGATTACATTATAAAATGGTATTAACCAACAAATCAAGTTCTTTTCAAATTCACATGGTTGTAATCTTAAGTAAATTACAATGGTGCGATTGCCTTTAGGCTTTAACACTATTTTTTTAAACCAGAACCAAAGCTCTTTAACATAACAATCCTTAAAACAAGAATAGAAGATTTGTAACCAATGAAATTTGAAAATTGGTAAAAGAATGTATAATTTGACCTAATAGAATACAGCTATGGATAAAGATAGGAATTATTTCCACTACGTAGTGGATAGCACGTTGCTTAATAAATTATGACAAAGAATTGCAATTCAGATTTTTTGAATTGAAATTAAATTAAGAATTTTATACATTTGAATGAAATGTATTCAAAGAATCAATCGAATGAATTTCAGTCATATTTTAAACGCAAGCAGTGAAATATTGATATTTTTATTTGTAACAGTTTTCCGTGGAAGTGATTTCAAGACGGATTATTTAATACTTTAAATCCAAATATTTCCTCTTGGAGGGTTTTCCTTATTTCTCTCTTCCGGCAAAGTATTTTAATAGGTTGTGACTGGAAAATTGCATTATAATATGACAATTTTTCCCCAACCAAAACTTAACAGAATTAGGAAGACGCATTAAGAATTGCAGTACGGGGTGGATAGTACTCATAAAAAGCTACGAGGATGAACAGGACTTGAGCCTAAGCTTAATATCTCTAACTCTGACCAGAACGAAGTCCGATGCTTTTGACCGCGCGACCACCAGCTCCGCCAAAGGCACAGCCACCTTTGTTCCCTAATGCATTACATCGTTACAATTACAACTAAAAAAACAAAACTGTTAAAAACAATAGTTAAATAAAACATAAGCTATTTTCAATAAGATTTCCTTAACGATATTACTTTATATTTTAAAAGTAATATTTCCAAGTCGTATATAACATATATACAATATCTGAAATCCTAATTCAAATACGTGTCAGTGAGTTTAAAATTTAAAGTCAGAAAATAAAGCTAGGAATATTACTGTTACCAATATGGCAACCTTAAAACAAAACAATTTTTCAAATTAAATTGCTGTATTGGATTATTGTAGATATCTTTCGTATATTCTTATCACTACATGTTCAGCGTAAAAGCTGTTAACCGTTATCACATACAAACCAATTTGTGACAGCGGATCTTGATAATAATATCATCACTGACATCATTTCCTCTCAACATTATGGCTTTGTAACAACTACAGCTGATATGCAACGTTGCCGCGAAATTTTAACCAAATCGGTTAGAGTTTCAGATCGCTTTAGAATTAAATTAGAAAAAGTAACGAAGCGCATCGTGAATTTAAACCGTAGAATTTTTACGATGTTTTAAAAGTCTTGCATTTATTTTTTTTAATGGAAACTGTGTTGTGGCTACGGCCCATTCTTCTGCTAACAGGTTAAGCTCCGTAGTATTACCTCAGACAGTATTTGGCCGAGTTGTTCTGCACCCGCCAAACTCCTTCTGTTACAGGTGTGTTCTGTTTTATATTGCGTGTTGTGTTATATTAATGTAATAGTCGGTGTTTTCAATGTGTAATTATCAGTGAATTATTTGTTGAAGGATAGATTTTCGGGTTTGGGAATCCCGTTATTTTAGTAATATACTGGTTCCGGTTTCCTAGTCTCTTTTGTCGCTAGGACTAGCGTCAAGAAGGCTGTAAGGGTCCCTGTGCCCTGCACTCCAGGATCTGTGCCCCCCTGCACTCCAGGTCACTGTGCCCCCCTGCACTCCGGGTCCCTGTGCCCCCCTGCACTCCGGGTCCCTGTGCCCCCTTGCACTCCGGGTCCCTGTGCCCCCCTGCACTCCGGGTCCCTGTGCCCCCCTGCACTCCGGGTCCCTGTGCCCCCTTCACTCCGGGTCCCTGTGCCCCCCTGCACTCCAGGCTCCTGTGACCCCCGGCACTCCGGATCCCTGTGTTCCCCTGCACTCCGGGTTCTTGTGCCACCCTGCACTCCGGGTTCCTGTGTCCCCCTGCACTCTGGGTCCCTGTGCCCTGCACTCCAGGTCCCTGTGCCCCCCTGCACTCCGGGTCCCTGTGCCCCCCTGCACTCCGGGTCCCTGTGCCCCCCTGCACCCCGGGTCCCTGTTCCCCCTGCACCCCGGGCCCTTGTGTCCCCCTGCACTCCAGGTCCCTGTGCCCCCCTGCACTCCGGGTCCCTGTGCCCCCTGCACTCCGGGTCCCTGTGCCCCCTGCACTCCGGGTTCTTGTGCCACCCCTGCACTCCGGGCCCCTGTGCCCCCTGCACTCCGGGTTCTTGTGCCACCCTGCACTCCGGGTTCCTGTGTCCCCCTGCACTCTGGGTCCCTGTGCCCCCTGCACTCCAGGCTCCTGTGCCCCCCTCCACTCAAGATCCCTGTGTCCCCCTGCACTCCGGGTTCTTGTGACCCCCCCTGCACTCCGGGTCCCTGTGCCTCCCTGCACTCTGGGTTCTTGTGCCCCCCCTTCACTCCGGATTCCTGTGTCCCCCCGCACTCCGGGTTCTTGTGTCCCCCTGCACTCCGGGTTCTTGTGCCCCCGCCTGCACTCCTGGTCCCTGTGCCCCCCTGCACTCCGGGTCCTTGTACCCCCCCTGGACTCCAGGCCTCGGCCACCACCTAACAAACTTGTACCTCCTTAGGGCTGGATTTCCACTGCCATAGACGCGCTAAGCTGGAAATCAAAGCCAAGGTTGTTCATAATGTTTAGTCATTTTAATTAATATCTTTTGCAAACGTATCTACGAGGAGTGTAGTCTAGTTGGTACCAAATAAACAGAAAGTAGCTATTGAGCCTAGACCTATGTGAAGTTATTATTATATTTGTAAGTTGTATCCTATATGTTCTTTGTTGATTGCTTAAGGTAGGAAAGTAGGGTTACCAATCCTTTAGTTTACTACTACCAAAACCGTATAATATTTTATATTTGTAGTATAAGTGCAGGTTCAGACCTAAGTGTTTTATTTATTTGTGCGTCTTATGTCGTATTAATGTTGTCACTTGTTTTTATCTCTATTCCAAAAGAGGCAAATTTAGTTTGAAAAATAAAATGAATGATAAAATTCCTTTTTGACCTAATAGTTACATTCTTGCCTCTTGGCACGGAAGGGGTTATTGTCCGTAATTAATATTATCCATGTTCTGATTGGCTAGTTCATTGGCCTTTGGATACACAAAAGTATTTACATTTAAGTTTTTCACCAGCTAGTTACCGTACACGTTTTGTGTGTTTCTACTAATGAATTAAGTTATTACCTTTTGTCTATTTTGTAATATGTTGTAACTGGTTAATTCTTTGCCTTTGAATCTAGAAAACTGTGTTAGACTTTTTACTTTAACGTCAAATTTGTTTTTAACGTAATGTATATTTTGGATTTTGGCTGTATTAACTTTGCGTTATGACAATAAGTTTAAGACGAGTTAATGTCTGTTCTACATCAATTTAAAGTTGCAATGGAGCACTGTTTTTATACTGCTATGGATATTTATTTGTGCAAATATAAAAGTGTAGCCATGTAAAACTAATAATTCATTACATTTTAGGTTTTCTTTCAAATAAAACTTTTGTTGTCCCGCCATCAAAATTAGTTACTAAAAAAATGGGGTTTTATATATTTTAATTTTGGGCCTTCCCAAAACAACCCAACATCTTTTACCCTTTGGGTCTACTGAACTACTATTTGGGGAGAGAGAGAAAGAGAGAGTGGGGGAGGGTTTCAAAATGAGCCATGAACTGAACTACAACAAATAGAAACTTCCATCCCGTTTTTGCCAAAAACGATTTTTCGTAGAATTGAAATCATTACTTAAACAATTCTATTAAATTTGCTATTGAGGATAGATGAGGAATGAAAGATAAGTATATAAGATATAAGAATCTTGACGGTATTTGGAATTTTAACCCTTTCTTATAATAATTTTGTTTATTTCAGGACAGTTGTTTCTCAATAAATCAAACACACTTAATTATGGCCTTTTATAGAATTACAGTTAACAGTTATTTTCAGAATGAGGTTTTGTTTAGATTATTCAGGTAAGAAGTTTTTGGTAGGTTGTTTCAGAATATTCAGTATTGCCTTATAGTTTTATAAAAGCAACGTCCCAGTAGGAAACAAATCATTCAAAATTGAATCACTATTAATGCAATTGGTGGAAAGACTTAGTGAAAAGATAATATGAAACAGCATTGTTCGTCGTTTAATTTAATCTCAAAGCTTGTATTGCAATATTACAACAGCGAACAACCCAGTGTGAAAGGTTGTATATTTTCTATTTGTACGCCGCTGCTGCGATGGGAATACCCCGGCTACCCGTTGAAAGCATTGGACCTAACACGATTTCCATTTATATGAGTGCTAGAAGAGTTTTATTTAAACATTACCGTTCTGTAGAACGTTCCTGGAATTAAGTAGTTTCCTGTTCCTGCTTCCTTCCGCCCACAAATGCGTTTTGTTTTTTAACGACGTTTTTAGTGTTTGAAATAGTGTCTTCGGTTGTCTCGTTACGGATGGGTTAGCTCACAGATAAGCCAGTCGCTGCTATTAGAGTCAGGTTGTCTCGTTACGGATGGGTTAGCTCACAGATAAGCCAGTCGCTGCTATTAGAGTCAGGTTGTCTCGTTACGGATGGGTTAGCTCACAGATAAGCCAGTCGCTGCTATTAGTCAGGTTGTCTCGTTACGGATGGGTTAGCTCACAGATAAGCCAGTCGCTGCTATTAGAGTCAGGTTGTCTCATTACGGATGGGTTAGCTCACAGATAAGCCAGTCGCTGCTATTAGAGTCAGGTTGTCTCGTTACGGATGGGTTAGCTCACAGATAAGCCAGTCGCTGCTATGAGAGTCAGGTTGTCTCGTTACGGAGGGGTTAGCTCACAGATAAGCCAGTCGCTGCTATTAGAGTCAAGGCTTAAGGTTGATCAACTTTGAACTTAATGGACTGATTTCGCTTGGAGGCGGCCTATTCGTTTGCATAGGCGAGCTTCCATGAGTAATTTCCAAGTGGTGCTACTATGAGTAAGGCCTTCGAGGAATACTTTAATTACCGGAACCCTGATACCTCGTTTTACTAACTACGAAGATAGCTGCCAGTAGCTTTTACAGATTTCTACATAAATGCCGATTAGATTGCAGATTTTGTAATCTATCTACTGCAATCACAACAACGACAAAGTAACTACGTTTTATAAATATTAAAACAATATTTTCCACATTATTAAATGAGAAGAATCAAATAATTTATTTCTAAAATGCTAGCAAGGTTTTGATCATTTTTACACTAATGAAGCTCACATAACTGTACTTAATTGATGATAAAATAAAACCATGTATCATATTTTAAGAAAGCTTAGGTTTGAAGCAGTTTATGACATTTGCTAGTCTCTAGCATTGTAATAAAAAATTATGAATGTCAGATTTTCTTTTTGTTTTTTTTTCCAAAAATGAGAATTTCCAACTTTAAGTCGATTTAATTATTTTTTTTAAGATTCAGACCCATTAAAAATTATTCATACTTTAATGTGGAACACAGCGGTTGTTATTGCTAAGTTATAGAAATATGTCTAGATTTCATACTTGATGTTTAAAATTATAAAAAAACTAAAATAATTTTTCTCTGGGTCTGTGTGAGTAATAAAAACTTCAGTATTTGAGTTACATTTATGTTGTATTATTATTACCCTCAAGATATGTTAACACTAGCTGGTGGCCACCCTGTATATAACAGTGATTTATTCCAATCTTCGAGACCGTGCATTCGATAATAAACAAAGAATCGTTAAATTCATGAAACCTGCAAACGTCAAAATAAACTTCACATAAAGTTCTGTATCGATGTTTCAAGACGATGAAATCGTTAATAGATAACGGATCGTCAATCGCAATCACACTAATCACATAAGTGAAGCCGTGACCTTGGCCGGTTGATCCTTCTACAAGCTCAAGTGACAGATGAACTAGTCAATATAACATCGCTTTCTAGGTTACAGACGATTTTATGGGTTTAGCTTTCCGTTTGTAATGTATATTGTTTGAGCACATAAAGGATATTTCAAACAAGAATATTTCTATAGTGGTAAAGTATTATGAGAGTTTTATAGCAGGAACATTTGCCAAGAGACGGCTGCCTGAAGAGCGAAAAGATTGCTTACAAAATAAACTTACATTGCTAAAATAAGGCTGGATGGTAAATTATATCATACAAAATTAAATACTGCTGCTTACAAAGAATTTTCACAATATTATTGTATTGTTTTCTATTTAAACCCAAGCAATAGGGTTGTTATAAGGTCCTCGCCAGGTTTAATGACTGTAGCCTAAGGTCCTATCCGGGCTTAATAACTGTAGCTTAAGGTCCTATCCAGGCTTAATGATTGTAGCCTAACGTGCTAGCTAGGCTTAATTACTGTAGCCTAAGGTCCTACTCAGACTTAATGACTGTAACCTAAGGTCCTAGTCAGGCTTAATGAATGTAGCCTAAGGCCCTACTCATACTTAATGACTATAACCTAAGTTCCTATCCAGGCTTAATGACTGTGGCCTAAGTTCCTACTGAGACTTAATGACTATAACCTTATTTCCTATCAAGGCTTAATGGCTGTAGCCTAAGTTCCTATCCAGGCTTAATGGCTGTAGTCAGGTGTAATGGCTTTATGGACTGAAGGTATCAGTTGCTATAATACCGATAAGATCATTTATTCAGTAGCTCAGTGGCGAATAGTCAACAACTGTACATCTTACAATGTGCACTACAGTTTCTTACAGTAGGAAGCGCTAATGCTAAACTAGTAGATAATTTAACTCAATAAAGTCATTAATTTAGTCGTATTTATTTTCTGTCATTTTGGCTATGAAGTAAAATTGTACTTGAAGAACAATTTTGTACAATTCAGTAAGGTGGAGGGAGGCAACTAATTGAGAAAAATCGAGAATCTATTAAAAGTTGTAATCACATATTATGTTTATTTGTATTAATCGTTTTAAAATTAATTCTGTATACAAAAACATTACTTTAAAAACGGATAACATCTGTACAATAGTACCCAGTAACACAATCGCAAGAGATTCTGTTAAGGTGTCTGGCGCAGGGAAAAAGTGAAACTCGGCACTTTTTATGCGCCAATTCCATCAGAGATCGCCCCTCGATCCCTTTAGGGTCTAATTTATTCATGTATCACTTTCAAGAGAATTTTCTTTTTTACATCTGCCGCATCATCTAAATATTCATCGCCTCCTGAAAGTATACTATCTGCCATGAAAAGCTGTTTTAACAACTCTCGATATTTTCCGGTAATGAAGTTAATTTCTTCAGTGTTACTTCAAGAACAGTGCAACATAGAACAGCTTATCTTAGGAAGATTTTATTTTTATAGTATACACGATATTTGCATGAGGTATTACATATTCGTACTAAAGGGAAACGTTCATATACCATCAAGAAACATGAACCTCCGTTTCATTGTATATAAATAAATATGAACATATTTTTTATGTCTTGTGGACACTATAACTGCCCCAATGATGAACGAAACTTGGCAACGTTTATTAGCCACCTCGGTACGCCTTAGCGGCGTTTAAACTTAAATAATAAACAACAGTTAATTATGGATATACGGAAAATAAAAATGTATTCTAGAATGCTTATATAACATTTTCTTCGACTTTTTGTATTAAGATAAGAAAAATACTTTTTTTCGAGACATCGATTATATGGAAATTCCATAAAAAATGAATTGTTATATTAATATTTCCGTTCTTTCAAACAACTTACCTACTTCTTCCAACTGAGTTTAGAAGTACTATTTATATTATAGTTTTAATTCGAATCTTTAAGGGGTACACTAGATTTTAGTACTTCAATAGTGACAAACTTATCATATATGGTGTTAAAAATAAAATAAATTTATAATTACGGTAATCTATATATAAATATTCAATGTTATTTTATGTAAATAATAGAGGTTTGTGCTTCTGAGCTATTATTGAAGACAGTTCAATAAGATTGGCTGTGGTGACCTTTGTAGATACGTGCGGGAAAACCCATAAATATTATGTTTCCTACCAACAGGTTTAAAAGTCGTTAGGTTATCTAAGTAAAGTGGACTTGAACAGTTGACTGCACAAAACGCTTTTTGGTTAAAGAGCATTTACGAAGAAGGTAATGAAATTTCATGGCGAAAATGGGAACTGTTATTGCTTCATAACAAAGTTCACTATCTTCTAACAAATTTTGAACGCAACCTGATACTAACTTAGAAACTAGTTATTCCAGCATATATAGTACGAAGATAAAGAAAAATGGTGTCATTATGCACTTAACTGTGCTTTTAGCTCCGTGCAATGGGGGAGACTTCACTTCCCTTAATATCCTCATTGCTAACTAATCTTCAGGTGGAATAATTTCATTTGGATCAAATGACTTTTCTAATCATTCCATTATTTTTAAAGGCGAAATACAACATACAGTTTCATCTTACAAGGTAAAAAGTGTTACATTACAATGATCAGACACTGGTTCTCTCGAAATGTCTTGAAACATATTATTAACTCCTTCTTGGTCACATAAATATACGTAACCTGTCTTAAGAGTGTTTTGTAATTACGGTGTACAGGATATTTCAAATTTTCCATGAAAAAGTGGAAACCAGGAATATGTGTTGATATTATAAAAGTGTAAACGTATTATGGTAGCGGAAGGTTTTGCACTAAGAAGTAACAAAATAATTAATTAAAGTAATTTGTTTTTTTGTGTGATTTAATCCCAATAGGAAAGTGTTAAAATCCAATAATTAATCCTCCGGCTTAATTAGACGCGTTTGTCATCCATTTCAATGGATGATAACTTCCAACTTAGAGTAAGTAGTTAAAAGAAAATAGAATAGGGAAAATTATAACTAGATTTAAACATTTTAAAATTACCTATAATCAAATCATTCCATAAGGAGAAACACAATGTTTCAGAATAACTAAGCTTTTCTGGAGGTCCATTTAAGGCGCGACAGCCTGCGTTGTAACGCGTAACATTGTAATATGTTACTTAAATTAACTTTTGGTAACATACAGAGTAATCCAGAAGTCAATAGCTACCCTTGTCATTTGTAGACGGTTAAACCAATTAAATCAAAATTTTAGAATCTTTGTAGGTTTATAAGACCTACTTTTTGGCGGATGGCTTCTCTTGGGGACGCATCTCAACTCAAAATTTTCAAATACGCCTACCAACACAATTTGATTCGCCAAAGAGTGAGTCCCATTAACCTACAAAGAGCCCTGATTTCTTAATTGCTCAAACCTTCTAGAATTGACAGGGGCCACTGACTTTCGGATGACCCTGTATATCACTATGGGAGCTATATATGTAAAATAGTTATCTTATTTTAAACTCAATTTAATAACAAATTAATATTGATAACATATTTTACTGTAAATTGTTAATTGTCAATTTAACACTAACGTTTGTTAAATTAGTTAAACTTTTATTTTTTTATTACTTACATGTTTTCTAACTGTTTATAACTAATTTATAACTATTTTTTGTATTATTTGTAGTTATAAGATGTGTGTGAAGTGTCAACCAGATAGACGGTAGAAATGATCACTGTATTTAGTGCGTAATATTTTTTCCTTTCTTCGGACTAAATAAATACTAATTTACTTTAGAGCGCTAAAGCTCATTTCGTATTAAGGTTAGCGAGGGTAAAATTTCCTTTTTGTTCATTATATAAATAAAGCACTCTTTTTTCTTTCTTAATTTATAGTCCACATCATATAGTGAATAAAAATATTGCCAGAGTGTAAACCAATATTATCAAAGGACTAATAAGAATCTGTGCCAAATTCTGTAGATTCCCATTTTTAGCAAGGTTAATTTGTTAGCTCTCCGAGTATAAAATACAATGTAATCCCCGAGATATATGCCATTCTTCAAATATAAACTCTCTTTTTCATATTTGCTCCCATTTCATCCCACTGTAGGCCTCAGGGACTGCCATTTATCAATAAGGCTTGTGCGCGACAGGGCCGGTGTTAGTTATGGACGCCTGGCCCTGAGGGCTCGCTCCCTCTGCCCTGGTCTACACCAGACCCTCCGATATTGTGATAAATAGCTTCCACAACGGAAAACGTGCCCTTACTGTTGTAACCTTCCATTCTACTGTTTGTAAAATACAGCTGGTATGCTGTAATACTAAATATTACAATTCTGTGATAAAAGGTTGCCAAAATGGAAAACGTGCCCTTACTGTACCTTCCATTCTACTGTTGTTTGTAAAATACAGCTGGTATGGTGTTAATACTAAATATTACCGTCTGAAAAAAATTTATGGAATGCTAACATTGCTTGTTCTTAAAGTCCGGCTCTTGACCGCATTGCAACAATCATTATAAAACAATAATACTAATACATAATATTATATTAGTATTAATTCTCAACGTATCTTACAGAAGCAATAGAATTTTCTGCGTTATTGTTGAATGCAAACAAGTTTTAGTACATTTTAACACACGTTTTCAGTACCATACATAATTTTAAACTTTTTGAAACAACATTAAATCAAATTTAAAATTCTTGAAAGTTTAAAATTGATAATCCATCTCTGTGAAGTTACTTCCTCCCTTGGAATTCAGGAAATACTCACTGTTGTAATCCTATAAGGACTAACCAACGATTCAAACTTCAAATCAAGAGGATATTCAGGATGGATGTATGTGGCCGTCTCCTGCTGGGACTCAATGGTCCAGCGCCATGAGGATGGATAACGGGTACTACCTCAGTCATGCCAACATAAAGAAAGAGACGCCTTTTCTGTTTCAGATTCTACTAGTCACAGGAAGCATGGGGGGGGAGCATTCCTCTACTACTCACTCACCCGGAATCGTTGGTATCCCGTCGTACTTTATAGCAGCATCTTACCTGAAACATCAAATAAAATTCAAAGTTACTTTTCTTGTTCACAAACATCAAAGCGATATATGTAATAAAACTACATTCTTATAGTCAATTTCGTCTAAGTAAATTAATATTTTTTTCAACGCGTTAGCCATATTTGCGAAAATTAACGCATCCAAATACATGTTAAATGTGTTAACTTCAACAGTAAATCTAACACAATCTTGAAACAGGTGCCGTTTGACACTGGGTGTCACGCCTGGCAGGGTTGCACATTTACTCTGTTTACAATACTTGAAACAGGTGCAGTTTGACACTGTGTCACGCCTACCAGGGTTGCACATCCACTCTCTTTACGATGTTGAAACAGGTGCCGTTTGACACTGTGTCACGCCTGGTAGAGTTGCACATCTACTCTGTTTACGATACTTGAAACAAGTGCCGTTTGACAATGTGTGTCACGCCTGGCAGGGTTGCACATCTACTCTGTTTACGATACTTGAAACAGGTGCCGTTTGACACTGTGTCATGCCTGGTAGAGTTGCACACCTACTCTGTTTACGATACTTGAAACAGGTGCCGTTTGACACTTTGTGTCACGCCTGGCAGGGTTGCACATCTACTCTGTTTACAATACTTGAAACAGGTGCAGTTTGACACTGTGTCACACCTACCAGGGTTGCACATCCACTCTGTTTACGATGTTGAAACAAGTGCCGTTTGACACTGTGTCACGCCTGGTAGAGTTGCACATCTACTCTGTTTACGATACTTGAAACAGGTGCCGTTTGACACAGGGTGTCACGCCTGGCAGGGTTACACATCTACTCTGTTGACGATAGTTGAAACAGGTGCCATTTGACACTGTGTGTCACATCTAGCAGGGTTACACATCTACTCTGTTTACGATAGTTGAAACAGGTGCCGTTTGACACTGTGTCACGCCTGGTAGAGTTGCACATCTACTCTGTTTACGATACTTGAAACAGGTGCCGTTTGACTCAGGGTGTCACGCCTGGCAGGGTTACACATCTACTCTGTTTACGATAGTTGAAACAGGTGCCATTTGACACTGTGTGTCACATCTAGCAGGGTTACACATCTACTCTGTTTACGATAGTTGAAACAGGTGCCGTTTGACACTGTGTCACGCCTGGTAGAATTGCACATCTACTCTGTTTACGATACTTGAAACAGGTGCCGTATGACACAGGGTGTCACGCCTGGCAGAGTTACACATCTACTCTGTTTACGATACTTGAAACACGTGCCGTTTGACACTGTGTGTCACATCTAGCAGGGTTGCACATCTGCTCTGTTTACGATATCTTCTAGGCCTTTATAATCTTAGGCTACCTAACCGAGAGGCCTCTGAAGGCTTTTACTAGAGAGCTTCTATGGATTGAGCTTATGCATGAAAAAGCAACCGAGAAATTGCAGCAGGGTTTTTTTGCATAGACTACTAGTAATTGATATACTAGCTTGAAGTATTGTAGGCCGAGCTTAAGACACTGGAAATGCTTTACAACTTACTGAGGTTATTCCATTCTATTACAAATAAATAATCCATCCGGAATTTCCTTATTAAAATGTCATTTCCAGTAAATGACTTCAGAGTGTGCGCTGAATTTGCTTTCCCTTTTGACGCCACACTCTAAAGATCAAACAATGACACTAGGACAGTTATCTGAACTTTCTGTTAGTCCTTTTAAGAGTTGGCTCCCGCCCAAAGCAAGCCTCGGGAATTTTACTTACTTGTGATGGTAAGCTTGTGTGTCCAACTTTCAATTGCAATGTTAATTAGCTCTGAATTATTTTTACAATAATTAATTATGCTAACCGTGCGTTTTAAGGAAAATGGGTCCAAAACAATTTGCAAATTTGTATTGAATCCCCCCCCTCCCCACAAACCTGAGACCTCTGGGTAGGAGAGCCGCAGCGGTGAAGGATTGAATATTCGTTCAATTCAACCGACTTTGACTCCCTACAAGTAGGACGGGAAGTCAGCAATTTCCCAACTCAAAATTCTGGACGCCCTGTAGCTAATGCTTCGTGGCCAAAAATTTCTCAATTTATTGCTTCGATAGATTTTTTTTTTTAGAAGGCATTCCCAATCAGAATTATGCAGTTCCCTCAGGCGTGCAAGAATTGCCTTTTGACAAGAATAAATACATAAAGAATAACGCGGCATTTAATGTCCATATTTTATATCCTCCGGCGGCTTGTCACGTGTGGAGTCTGACGTGAATGTCAAACTCAGCACCAAGAGTATGGCGGTCATATTAAACGCTATTCTGTCACTTTCGTTGCCCAAACTTTTTCACACACCATTTCTTAGTATATAATTCGGTTGAGTACGAACAAGAAGACAGGTCTTAAACTTCTAGTGTACATTTTTTTACAGTGTTTTAATAAATAACTAATAAACAACATGATGAACGGTAAACTACAAACTCATGTCTTCTATGTGGATGGCTACTACGAGTTGAGTTTAATTAAAAAGCATTCGTAATGTGAACCAGAATCTTTTCATAGCGTACGTTGCTCACTTCAAGCTAGTTTACTTTACACAACCCATATTTCTGTTTGCTATTAATTCACTGAAATGTTAACGAATCTTGATTTGTTTTTTAAAAAAAATTTTTTTTATTTATGTTGTGATAAACTTATACAGCAATATTACGTAATGTAACCTTATTTTATCAGTAACATCCACCTTGTACTCTCTCCCTTATTCGGTTTGATAAGATCCTCGCACAAGCCAGTGGCCCATGAGGACGGGCAAAATAAGGCTTAAAGGGGGAACGGTCTCTACTTACAAATATAATTTAACCAATTACTCAAGTTAATAATATTATAGTAGTTTTAACATTTGCACAGCGCAATAAAATCTATAAATGTTATAATATAAACATACTTAAACCCCCATCGACAGTCAAATCTGGACTGTAAAGATTGTTTATGATTTATTTGCTTTTAATATACTATTTGTTACTAAAATGTTACTGAAAAATGGTAAAGTTACGATGTTGTTACTCTTAAGAAATATTTCTCTATTGAATTTACAATTTTTAAATATATTTTCCTTTATCCTTATTAATAGTCTACAATCTTCCCTTGAAAGGCCTTTTTAATTAGTAATTGTTTTATAACTTTACACAAATATATTATGAATCTATAAGTAAAGATAAGATCTGAAGCCCAAAGGAGACGTTTGTTTCGTTTGAATGCTTTTTGTCCGTAATGTTGTTTGAACTGGGGCAATTAAATTTATTGCAGAGCAGTTGGATGGACTGGGTGAGGTCAGTTCTGGGAAACTCCCGAGCTATATTTATGGCCATAGACGCGGTGTTGCCCTTGAGAGTTTTAGTCTATCCTCCTTCGCAAGAGCAATAAGGATTACGAGCCAAGTTTCTGTATGTATAGTCAAAGTAATCTATAAACCATGCAACGGATTAATCTGATGTTGAATGATACAGTTTGGGGATTAATCTGTCTCACTTCCAAGATGTAATCCAGCTTAAATTACGCATTCTTTGGTCACAAATCACCAGATTAAAAGCGTGTTTATAAAATATTACTTAAATATAGAATTTTGTTCTCCTTAATGCCAAAATCTATTTCCAGTAGTAAAGAAATATGAGCTTATACTCGTACATATTTTTCTAATATGGAACTTTATATTTTAACTTAGTTGCTTCTTATCTTTTATAATTTTAATATTTCCTAGTATTTTCTGCATACACGACTAATTTAACTGCTATGTCGAAATTTGCTAACATTGTACAGTATTTATTGATTGTTTAAGAAATTAACTAAATTTGAGAAGACACCTTATGTTTTGTTTTAATAGCTATTCAATAAATTTATTGAACTATTGTTGGATAGTGTCAAACCGAACGGCAAATAGTTTGTTTTACTTTACGTGCATTATATGTGTACATGACGTTACGAACAACAAACAAGATAAATAGTGGAAAAAATCTGAAAAGAGGAATCCGTATTTAAATATAATGAATGAAATATTAATAAAATAACAGACGTTACCGTGAAATAGTCATGACAGATCATTTGTCGTAGCGTAATAGTTTTACGTTGTTGCAATCCTTCGTGTTAAAAAGATTTAACATTTATTCTTACAGCAATTTTATTATAAGGCACAGTTCATACTCATCCTATACCACCACTCTATTCTGAAAGTGCAATAAAGTTCTCTACTGTAAAATATAATTTCTCAAAATTAGAACTATTTGAACTAGTCGCTGGAGCTCATAGGTCTCCCTAACTTAATAACTGTCCACGACCACACCTAGCCTCACTGTGGCAGGAGCGTACCAAAAGAAAAGTACTTAATAAATAAAAGCTGTAATGACCAAATACATGTGCCTATAGCCCTCCACACGCTATCGGATATGTTGGCCGAGCATGTCGGATGGAGCGCCTCCATGTGGTCATTGTGTGACCTCTATGTAAATTGCTCGACAGATTTGGTGGGTCGGACGCTGAGATCGACGACTGCGGTACGAGAGGCCTTTCAACGGCAGTAAACAATGAAGGAGCTATTGAGCTTTATCGGGAACAACACGCGTTACGGAACGTTACAAGCCATAACAAACACACGAGTGAGGACAGCAACACTGGCCTGCACGAATTACACGGTTTCCAATCATGATGTGCTTATCAGATGTACCGACCAGGGTGACAAGAAGACCGGCTTTAGGAGGACAAGTCCTTCCTGCTTTTGAAAATTATCTAAACTGTCCGGCTTTTTGGCGAACGCTTAAATATTCAAAAATAGTAGGTTTACGTTAAAATATTCTTCTGATTTTCGAGGTCCCGAGATAGGCCTTGAAACGCTATTGCAGCACACAGGTTCTGCGCCAATAGCGCCATGGCAAGTGAACTGCTGTTAGATCCAGTTGTATGTTGAGTGTTGTCTATAGTGACACTGACTCACTGTTGTTTCTATCCTCTCAGCTGCACTGGCACTACTACCTCCATGTGAACTGCTGTTAGATCCAGTTGTATGTTGAGTGTTGTCTATAGTGACACTGACTCACTGTTGTTTCTATCCTCTCAGCTGCACTGGCACTACTACCTCCATGTGAACTGCTGTTAGATCCAGTTGTATGTTGAGTGTTGTCTATAGTGACACTGACTCACTGTTGTTTCTATCCTCTCAGCTGCACTGGCACTACTACCCCTTGTTTTTCTATTTATGTATTATGAGTGGTAGGACAATTTTGTTATAATATATTTTTATGTTATAGTGATAATTTACGTTATATTTATGTTAGTATAGCTTATTAATAATGTAATTAGTCAATGCAATGAATTAATTCCAATTATATCACAAAACGTTTTAATATAATTAAAAAACATTGAGTTCAAATCAGTTATAGTTTTAAAGAGAAAAATACAATCTTATGCCACATACAAAATAATAGCCTCAAGCAATACTTTAATCCATCAATATACACTTTAATAATACAAAATCCTTTTATCTTTTAATTTATGTCAAAACAAATCGAATTTGAGATTTTATATTTGCATTAAAAGGAATACAGTACTACTGTAATTTATAATGTTCCTGTTTTTAATAATGTACAAATAAATGTTTCAGCATGGGTTGAAAGAATGATCAATACTGTCCTCCATTTTCACTCCAAAAGTCCAAATTTTATAAGAATTTGCGTCTGGTCACTCTGTTCCCGATACAAAATTGCCCGACCCAAATCAGTCAAGAGACGGCTGCAGTGGTAGCCATCTTCATCTTGGGTCGTCTATGGCTGTTTCTTTACTACATAATCTTTGATATTTCCTTGCTCGCTCCGATAAGGTTTGAATCGCTTGAATGTGGTTAGTTAAGTAGTGGGTTCTAGCTAATAAACGTGTAATGTTATGGTACGAGAGCATAACTCTGTTGTTTCACATAAAATATTGTTTGCATAAAATGCTTCTCCCACAGCATTCACTTAGCTGCATCAAAGCTTGCTTGAATTTACCTGAAAGTAGAAAAGACTGATTATAACACTTAGGGTCTTACTTCACTAGAACTTATGGCACGCAGATGCAAATAAGGGTATTTTGAGAGGTTTTTTTTATGTTGAGATCCATAAAAAAGTTTGTTTTCAGACAAATCTCGTTGGTTATCTGTTGAAGTTCTAAATTCCTACTTATTAAATGTTGCAGAGGATCCTTCACTTATGTAACCGATAAGTTAAGCACAAATTAACTTGTATCCTATAGCTTATCTATGTAGATAAAAATGAATAGCTTTAATGGTTGATTTCAGGATGAGTATTCTCTTTAACATCCTTTAAAGCCAGAAGTAGAAGAGATAATGAAAGATTATGTTCAAACTTCTTCAATATTAGCTATGTCAGGAATACTCGTTTTGATCAGAATAATCCCAGGAACATTTTACAGTTAGAGGATGTATATTTATAAGGTGCAAGTTTTGAAACCGACATCAAAATAAAAAGTGATCCAAACTCTACTCTACTCAGTCTCTTGAAATATTTTTCAAGTCATGTTTGCATTTTTATATTGAACTGGTTAGCCAAATAAAACAGAGGTTTGATTTTAAGAATCCAATTTTAAAGATAGCGAAAGCTCAGGACTTGAAATTAAAAGTTTATCCCCAGTATTGAACAGATTTCCTATGCTAAAAGGTTGTCTCGATCTAGACTCTAAAAGGAGGTCAAGACTCAGAATGGAAATGCCATACACTGCTTGATCGTAAAGGGCAGGAATTTGATGCATCAAAACTAGCCAAAAAATACTGGGAAAAGAGTTTTCAATTTAGAATACATTAGGGCAGCCGATGTTTCCTAATTTGAAATACGTTATAAAACTGTAATTTCATGGTATTTTAACGATATTGAAGAGTATAAGAGAGTAATTTAAAGTTTATGGCAGGTCAAATGCTAGGAACCTGATTGGCGACACTGGTTCCGAGTCCCGCATCCATTGTATCGGCTGGCACTGTTTGTGTAGTGACATGTTGGTGTTTGTGTGTGAAGGAGGTGGGTGCGTCTGGCCGCGAATGCCAGTTGACAGGTGATAAGGAAATGTCCAACCGCTTTGCCTCCTATACAACAGGTGTGGACTTGGCTATGATATAATGCCCCTAGCTCCGCCTCCATTGTCCCGTCTGGCACTGTTTGTATAGTGACATGTCGGTGTTTGTGTGGGAGGAGAGGTGGGAGCGTATGACCGCGAATGCCAGTTGACAGGTGATAAGGCAATGTCCTACCGCTTTGCCTCCTATACAACAGGTGTGGACTTGGCTATGATAGAATGTCCCCAGCCCCGCCTCCATTGTCCCGGCTGGCACTGTTTGTATAGTGACATGTCGGTGTTTGTGTGGGAGGAGAGGTGGGAGCGTATGACCGCGAATGCCAGTTGACAGGTGATAAGGCAATGTCCTACCGCTTTGCCTCCTATACAACAGGTGTGGACTTGGTTATGATAGAATGTCCCCAGCCCCACCTCCATTGTCCCGTCTGGCACTGTTTGTATAGTGACATGTCGGTGTTTGTGTGGGAGGAGAGGTGGGACCGTATGACCGCAAATTGCCAGTTGACAGGTGATAAGGCGATGTCATACCGCTTTGCCTCCTATACAACAGGTGTGGACTTGGCTATGATAGAATGTCCCCAGCCCCACCTCCATTGTCCCGTCTGGCACTGTTTGTATAGTGACATGTCAGGTGTTTGTGTGGGAAGGAGGTGGGAGCGTCTGGCTGCGAATGCCAGTTGACTGGTGATAAGGCAAATCATACATTTCACTTTCGTTCTTACCTGAAGGACGTAATCCCTCTGGCAACCAACACTTGATGCTCATTCTTCCCGTAACGGGTTGATCATTCTCAATATATGTGGTTGTTTGTTGAGTGGTCGTAACTACAAGAAACAAGTAACATAGAGAATTTTACAAACTACTACGTTTTTAATTGTAAATCTGTAAATCTTTAACACCTTTCAAGTTTGTCCAGCATTAGTAGTAAAACTAAACACATCTAGCCTAATATTAAATAAAATATGGAATATAAATTTGTAAAACATATATCTAACAGTACCTATCAAAGTTAAAGACAATGCAAAATCACTCACAATGCCGTTCACTGCTAATTAACAAATCCTTGGAAGCTGCAGCACAATCGACTATACGCTCTACAAAAGTTATAAAATACTGAGTAAAAATTAAGAGACCATTTTATTGGAAGACATTCATTGTACAAGACGTGACAGTTTCGATAAGTTTTATAAATTACAACGTTAAATTTTAATTCAATTTATTGTGAACGTCGATATAATCGGACGTTGGGATTTTAGACATATAATTTTAACGTACGTATTACGAACGTTAGGAACGAAAGGATATAGAGGCAAAAGGGAAAATCGTAGGTATGCATTTTGAAACTATACTGGCATTTAATTTTAGTTTGGCTGATTATTATGTAAAGATTTTTCTCAAGTGAAAAAACAAATTGATTTTAGACCGCCATATAAATTGAATATTACTCTTGACCTTAATCACAAAGACAGAATTCGGTGAATATAGGAGCATTGCCCAAAATAATTGCCTACAATATTTGCCTACCTAATTAATTATTTAAATTTCACTGCTGGGTCACTTTTTGCTATGAACTTTAGGCGTTTACATATAAGCATATGCAGAACCTTTCCTAGTCTAATTATTAACCCGTTATCAGACCATGAGGTCCGCTTTCAAGGAGGGTTAATAGGAAAGTGTATCCTGGCAAACCTAAAAGAAAATTTATTTTTATAGCCGCTCAAGAGTGACATTTAAGTTGCTCTCCGTTAAAACCAAATCGGGGCACACCAAATCAAATGCAATGTTTATGTTTCACACAAGCAGAGTATGCTGCAATGGCATTTTATTTTTCGATGTGATATTAACTTTCGATATTTATTACTTAATCAAATGTCATGTTTTACTGCTTGTATTTTGTATTAACAAATCCTAGACATCAAAATAGGCAATCAAGTGATAAATAAAACAAGTTTATCATTATTTTATACGTTAATTTTTAACAGAGTAAAACATAACGCAACCAATATACTTTTCATTACACGTATTACTTTTCAAATAATATGTGAAAAGTAAAACTGTGACAAACACCGACACAATACACAAAAAGTTTCTAAATTATCAAATGTTACGTGTCATCTATACGCAAGTCTCTATTAACTTCAGTAGGAGATACGAGCCTGTTGATGGGCTAACGTGTTTACAATCAGCATAAGCCAATTCTTTAAATAATAGAATGCTACAATTCCCTGAAAATCTTTACAGAAAAAGGCATGACTTCGGCCTTTATCCGTTAATTTATACGTGTCTGAAAAATTGCTTACAATATTATTTTGCATCCCACTGTGTTTGCAAACTTTGCTTTGCAAGCGCCGAGCCAAAAACCTTGTTCATTTAAAAATTGAGATATAAGAAAAATAAACATTTCTCAATTTTAAACAAGGAAACTTATAACGATCTTAAAGAAACCCCTCAAACACACCAAGTAAGATTGTTATGACAAGGTTGATATAATAAGACTTTCTGTATTTCATTGCCGAATTACAATTGATAGCAATTTGTAAGAAATTAATTAAACACCATATATAAGCCGAATAACACTTTGTATTTGTTTGGGCACAGGGCGCCGCGTATGCTTTACAACTCCACCGCCTCAGTTATCTTATCAGCTGTTATCAGTCAAGTGGCCAGCGTGGGATACTTCTACAACACCAAGTGCCTTTCATGTCTTACTAATGACGCCATGTTTACAACAACAACTTCAATCTAGGATATGGCCTGACAAGTGTAATTCCATGTTGAGTTTATAGAATACCCAGTTATGCTTGTGAATGTATGCAAAGCTAGCAAAAAATTAATTGTTGAACTCTTTCCACAAAAACGCGCCGAAATAAGTGCTTTTAATTACTTAAAAACCGTAGTCTAGTCTAATCAAACAATTTTATTTTTATATACGTACTATGCGCTCTGAGATTATACGTCTGTACATTTTAGCGATTATAAAAAAGTCTAGTTATGCAGAATTAAAGTTATTAAAATATCTGCAGGCTTATCTGTTGTTCAAGAATAAAAATATACTAATTGACATAAAAATTGCCATTACAACATCATAATTTATTGAGCCGAAGTAGGGGTCTAATGAGAGGATACTAAAAAGGCTAAATATATAAAACAATATTTTTCTAGATCAGATTTGTTTAGCTTGACATATTGTACCTTAAATTAAGTATAAATTAAGCCAGTCATAATTAAGACTTGGCTGAAACTAGCGATTTTAGGTCTTTTATATCTCGATGGCTGATGGTGATGGTGGAAGATCACTAAATCTTTCGATGCCCACGTTTGAAACGAAATATCAAACAATGTAGCTAACGATCGAGTTATTTCTTTGCAGAAATTGATCTATAGATATCATGAAAAGACAGAGTGCATGCATATATACCATACAATGGATATACTTCTATACGCTTGTAATAATAAAAAATATTATCGATTTCCATGTACTAATTCAAATACGTACTGTGTTATTAAATCTGTCTTTGACACCTTCTAATATGTTTATATAGCATTATCGTACACAATTATAAAAAAAATAATACAAATCAGTTTCGTAATAAAAATTTGAAAGTTATTTCAGGTTCTTGCCAATAGACTACTAGTAATAAACCTGTGTAGAAACAAAGTTTTACTGTAATACAATTTTGAATTGTTATCACCCTTTTTACCTCAAGCAGAGTAAAACACATAGTAGGTTATTTTTCCGATCACAAATGCTTTTCTATCCCATTCAACTGTCCATTTTGGATTTTCGTTTTAGTCTCGACAGAAAGTTAAGAGTTATTATAAACATAAGAGAGATTCCATACTATATAAAAAATACAGAAAACTCTTGATTATAACAAAGATTGACGAACTGAGTGAAATTTCATGACTAGAATCATTTCATGGTTCTTCGCCATTACATACAAACTACTATTGTTTCATATGTGGTCTAAGAGACATGAAGTGAACTCTATTTTCAAGAAGCCGAAGAAGCGTGCTAACATAAGCTAAATACCCAAGCTTTCATGTTCTTTTACTATACCAATACCACTTCAACATTGCTGAAGTAATTAATTATGAAAAACTGTTCTCATATTTTATACATCCATAGTCGATTATTCAAATTATCACAATCCAATCTGAAGTCATTTAAACGGAAGTATTTGTATTATATGGATTGCAGTTGGGACAGGAATTCCCATGGACTTGTAACAACTGTGTTACATATTGCGCTATAGAATGTATGGAGTAATATAGGTCGTAACAGTAAATTTAAGATCACATATTCTTATGTACATAATTGCAATTCTGGCTCAGCATTATTGAAGTGAACCAGTCCAATGGTGTTGAAAAAACCCTAGAATTGAAAAGTTTATTTATTATTTGCTTGTTAAAAATGTTTTTTTTAATACACCAAAAACGGTATTTTAAGTAGTTTTTTGGTTGCTACTTATAAAATAAGCATTTTTGAGGGAACAAGTCCTGTTATTAAATTAATTATTGTACATCGTTGTATCTTCGTTGGGAGAACTATGTAGCGCATAGATAAGGACAAATCTGATGACTAAGTGTAAAACCAAAACCTGCATTTCTTCAGCAACATTTATTAGTGAATAATTGAGGCACATACTGTCCATACACTACATATGATTTCTTTGTTCTCTGGCATTGTGAATTGTTGTGTAGATATAAACAGAAAATCATTAATATACCGTTTTTTGTGTACTTTACCGTAATAATTTGTGTTAGGCAACCCTGAAAACATACAATCCAAAAACCAATTGCACCGGAACTTTCCACTTAAACACACCATTTGCCTGGGCTATAATTTTCCAAAGTACGGACCGCGCGGTACTTCATGCCTTGGACCGTTCATTACACCGATAGGTTCCGATCCAAGGTTGTCAGTGATATTCCCTGCCAGCACGTGACCGACTCCCATCGTAGATTGCGCAGTGCCAAAGGTCAGGTAAGGTCAAGGAAAGTTCTGTAGCCTAGAATCCAGCCGACCTTGGCAGCACAGGGCACCGGTGAGACACTGCCTATACTTGGCGGATACTAGTTGACCTTACTCCGGTACTAAGGCCCCTAGGGGATTTCCTGCATAACGGTACCGCCAAGGATGACCGGACCCGATTTGCGCACTGAGATACATTCGGGTATAGGTATCATAAAAGGTGGAAAATATTGCACTTGAAACTGTACAGTAGAAGTTACAAACTGCTTATTGTAACTTGCAAATTCCGTTGCAATGTTTTCACCGTCACAAGATCCGACAAATTTGTTGAAGTACAAGGAACAATAAATACTTTTTCAGACAAAAATATATTCTGATAGAAAGTACAGTGTGTACGATTGTCTTAAGCTCTTTCCAGTACATTTTCACTCTAAAAATATGAAAACATATTAAACCCCAACTATTTTCCTCGTGGCATCATATAAGTTCAGCTGAAATCAAATAAATCTAAAAATTACATTAATAAATAATAATAAATTCACCGTCAAAAGATCACGACAACTACAAGGAACAACACTTTTTCAGACAAAATATCTAATAGTCCAAAATACACGGTGTACGATTGATTATCTTAGGCTCTTTCCGGTAGATTTTCAATGTAAAAATATGAAAGAGTATTAAAACAAAACTTTTTCCATCGTGGCACCACAACTTCAACTAAAATAACATACATATAAAAATTTACATTAATCAATAATAAAAAGATTTTTATAATGCTAAATCGTTTTCCTCGGTATTCCTAGCGAGCAATTTCAGTCGATTTGATTTCAACTTGACCTTTAAAGATGGAAATAAAATATGTTAATTATGAATATTACTAGATCGAAACTCTTGCTATATTATTAATTATTCTAGCTATTACTAATTAAAAAGAGTTTGTATCAAAATTCACTACAAAGTATGAACTAACTACATCACTTTCAATATTAAGCTACTGTCAAGTAGAGGTAGCTAGCTATATAATGAAATTCTGTATATTATTTAGGCATGATGCTGCAGTAAATTTGATTTTTCTTGAGATATTGCTCATGTATATCAGTAGTTAGAGATAAAATTATAATAAAATATTAGTCGCGTCCAATTAATTAATATACCATTTTAGTCACATGGTATTCTAAAAATCTGTAGTAACCTTAGATTTAAATGATAATAAAAATAGACAGTATTTGGTACGATTCTTTCTAAATTTCGAAGGGACCGCGCTTAAAAGGGCCATTCCGCGTTGCCAGGTCACATTGATCGCAGGTCCGCAAAAAGAAGACATGCGCCGCCAGCGCCGCTTTGAGTAAGTTTAATCCTCTTTTCTGGCCAAGCGGGTCAGGAATCCTGCAGGAATCCATTGTCATCGTCGTCCCCTCCTCCGGCAGGAGGTATCCTCTCTCAAGGACACCCCGACATGTCTCCGTCTGTCAACCTGCCGCCATTACAGCCCATTACGCCGAGCGTAGACTAAATGGTCCATTACGCCCCCGGATGCCGGGACACGACAAGGAGATTTGTCTGCACATCCGGGAAGTCGGGCGGAAAATTGAACGAGACGATTTCACACTCGATGCCTTCAGGCTGCATCGGAATTGCAGATATATCGTTGATATGGAATGTATCGTGGAGTAATATTCATTTGTACTCCGGTATTATTCGGAAGCCACTCTGTCTCTATCTACTATTTGTTATTAGGTTATACAAGTAAGTAAATACATGATTATGTATTATAAATAGTAAAAGTTAAAGTTAACTTTTACGAACGCTCACGTGGTCTGAGTATGAATATAAGAACTAACTCAAGGGATATCTTTCTTCTTTCGCCAGATATGCGGGAAAGACGCCGCCGAAGCCCGCAGTGATGGCCAGGGACATTCCGATCAGTTCTTTCCCAGCTCTAGATCACGTCCCAGATCGTCCAAGTTTTCCGATGTCAGATCACGTTGGACGATTTGGCATGTGATCTGAAGTCGAGAAAGTACCGCCCCAGGCCATTAGTGCGAGCTTCGGTGACGAAAAAAGAAAAGGCTACTACAAATTTATGATAACCTAATCTAAACCTACTTATACCGCACAGAATGGGCTTCAGATAATGCAAAGTACAAAATATACAAAAACTCATTAATCATTCTATAAGGAACTATAGCAATTTTGCATTTAACTACCTTGAACAAGTTTAACGGTTGAAAATTATGTGTAGACCAACTTTACAACACCAGTATTATACGTATCGGGAACGATGCGGTTATCGAGCTCGAGACTCCGGGCAGGCAATTTACACATATATACATACATTGGAAGAATATTACAAAGCAGAAACGGGGCGAGAGGCGTAAAATAGAGAACAAGACCATTCAAGGTCTTTAGTTATATTCTCTGGGCAAATATTGACAGATTTTATCTGGAAGTCTGAGAATTCTTGCAGTGTTACTTCTTTCATATTATTACTGCAAATTCACTTGGAAAAGTACGGGTTAGTACTCGAGTAGGGAGTTGATAAAGTACAAAGTCGATGGTACTGATAAAAATGCAACGGTCTCAGACAGGATTTGAACCTGCACGTTCTTTATACAGAATGTTACTAACTATCAGATAATGTTTTTGGAATTTGTTCTTCTTGTTATTATAAACAAAAATTGTAATGTAAACATGGATCAGATATATTTAAGTCGTCTGTAAATATGTGTTTTTAAATTAAATGTTTTATTAAATTAGGTAAAGTTGTATTACATCACTTTCAAACTTAAAAACAGGAAGTTTTTCTGGTATTTTCCTCTCTTTAGAATCTATTGTATACAAGTCATCAGCTTTACATCCTGTTACTATATTAAATATTAACACAAACATTTTACTTCGGCATAAATATTGTTTGTATCAAACTTAATGACAAGCTGTTGGTTATCTTTCTACCGAAATAAAATAATATACAGATTTAAAACATTATTTCTTAAGTATAAGAATATTCATAATAATGGCAAAATCTAAGTTTTATTATAACAGAAAACTACTTTCAAAGATTATTGTAGTGAGTAAACTAAAATTTTCATTATTTCCACAATACTGTCGCCACAAAAATAATTAACATGACTTTTTTTCACGCTGTATATAGTTAAAAGTTACCCCCCCCCCCCCCCCCCCCCCCCTACAATGTACAATCTGTATATCCCAGATACCAGATACTACGGCGGCGGTTATCGCAAGATAACCAGATCAAGCAACGTCGAGTGTGGCCGCTGCTTGGATAGTTGACCGCTGAGCGATCCTGTCCTTGCAAGCGACCCGCCTGCCCGGCCATTGGTGGTGGTTCGGAAGTCACCTTTAAGCCGTTGGTCCCCAGGTTAAGTGTTAGAGAGGGCTTCTTAGCCCTAACTTCGCCTGGTAAAATAAGACATTCTTTACTTTTTTTTATATCCCTATACTGTAGAAATGTAGCTCATTCCCAGACAGTGATGGCTTTTACACTGCGTCCTCTTAAAGGAGAAGTAGAAGACAAAGGCAACCCACAATTTGCACCCCCTTCAAGCAGAAGTAGAAGACAAAGGAATCCACTGGATCAATATCAATAGGGCGAGAAGTGAGTGTAAAAAACCGAGAACGTGAGTTGATGCTAGACAGAGGAGAAACAGCGGGGGAGGGCGACCTTGCTGTCTACCACTTTCACACGACCGTCCGGTCTACAGCCTCGAGGTCACCGCAGTCCGGTATCAGGCGCTACCTTGCAGGTATGGGAATCCGAACCCTCCTCAGTCAATGGCCTGCTACCGGCGCTGGCGCCCTGGTCCCTCCACAGCTGCCTTCCTTCAGACGGCATAACGGAATGTTTCCGGTTCTTTTGGAAATAGACTGACTATAAATGTACTGCAACAGTGTAACTCCAAGATTCCCTGTCTTCAAAGTTGCCTACTTTTTATCAGAGACTTGGACGCTGGGTTTGACTAACCATTAATACAACAATCAGTCTAATTTGGTCTGCAGCTAAAGTTTTAACCATAAATTTTATGTTAGATTAATTATTCTTTTCAATTCCGTTTCTGTTTCTTTTTTTCAATTCCTAGTTAAAGTCTTTACGATACCTTCTCTGAAGGAGTAAGATGGGTAATTCCTCATAGGAATGTAGGCATATAAAGTATAGTAATGGGAATCGCAAATAAAAACTGTTGAAGATAAAGACACGATGTTTATAGTACATATATATGAAAGACGAGTGACGATATTAACATCATTTCAGTGTTAAAAATTAACTCCTTTAAATAATGCTTTGGTAAAAATGTAATTTTCTTAGACTATGATTCCCTAAACAAAGTTTTCTTCCAACGCGCTATTTCAAGCTAAGCCAACTCATAAATAAGCTATAGTGTAAAACTTACATTTTTATCTCCATTCATTTTATTCTAGTTCAGTTTCCAATTTTTAGAAAATATCTACCTAGAGGGCCAAAAGTTCCTCGTGGAGTGCTTGAACAATTTTTTTACTTCTGTGTTACGGAAGTTATCGTACTAGCCATTACTGATCCCAAATATTCCCCTTGTCATTTCCATACTTTGGTGTAAAGACTACAATGCTTTTAATATATATATATATATATATATATATATACATATATATATATATATTATACAACCTTCAAGACTTTTATTTTCTAGCTAAAACTCCAGGGAAGGGGTTTTCCTAATAATGTATTAAAACATGTATTCTTAGTAAACACCACCACACTTCTATATCCAGCTTTAAATATTTACTAAAGGAAAAATTTTGGATTTTTATTACGATTCTATACCGTATGCAAGAAAACAGTCTACTAAAACTTTCTTTGAAAAAATAACCAGGCCATTAAAAAAATTTGAATATTATTAAAGAAATACATGTACTTTGTTTTACTTTGAAGAGCTTAGCTTGGCAACAAGACAAACAGAAGAAATGAGGTACGTCCACAATAACAGTTAAATAAAACAAACTGAGTTGCGTGTCTAGCAAGTACAAACAAAAGCGGCTACAGAAGATGTAATAATGTTAGGGAATGTATCGGATGTGAAAGTCGTAAAAACTCGGGTTCACTCTGTAAACAAGGCGGTAAGACACCGCTTTCCACCGAGTGCCACACAACAAGGTAAACGTTGTACTCGGAACACTTTGTAAACGTTTCTCCAGTAGTAGATCTACAACACTTAACATGTAGGAGGATTCTATTTATGTAGCTTTACACAATCGCTGTGTTAGCTAGTACAATAATAAAAATATTCAATGCAGGGAAGGTACACATGTGTTTTACAGTAGTTTACCAATATCATTACTGCCACAGGTGTATTTGAATTTCAATACAACAAAAAATATTATCAAATTTATTTGTATTCATTTTCTAGTTCATAATTGTAGTACATTTTTATTTTTTTATGGTTATAACATAAAAGTGAATTTGTTTATATTTTTTTCATAATCTCGGGGGGGGGGAAGGCCCCCAGGGCCCCTCTCCTATGTCCGCCACTGATCCAATGTCTGTGCGGTGGTAAGGATGTGGGAAAACGACCAAACCGACTTTATAGGTCGTTCCATTTCCCCTTCAGCACATGAGCAGAGATTCTATTCACGCTGTACACTGTACAAGCAGACAATTTGGTTTTTTCAAATACGTAGACAAATGTTCCCTAACAAAGAAATTGATCGTCGCCGCACTAATTACCCCCCCCTCCCGCACTAATTGTGGTGAAGGTCGAAATGGAAGGGCATCAAAAGGGTTAAAAATATGAGTATAAAATTTGTTCCGAACACATATCTTTCCTAGCTTGATGCAATTAAAACCGACACTAGACATATAATAATAGTTACTCTACTATCGACAGACTTTAGGTTCTGTATATAGATAGCGGACACTTACTTAATATTTATTTACGTGTTTAACGCTTGATTAAGTTATTAAGCTTTTTTGTTAGTTCTGTTTATTAATTAAAATATGTAGAAAGAAATACGCAAAATTAAAAGCACAAAAGGCAAAACTCACAGATGAAATCAATATACACATTGTGGATTTAAACCATTTATTACATAATACACAACAGAAAACTAAATAAATTATAGAAAAAAAAAATTCAAATGTCTATTTTGTTATAACACGTAGAGAAATCAATGTTGCATAATAACTCAATAGATGTCAGACAGCTAAATACACTATGAAAATAGCAAAGAAAGATAAATAAGTATTTTGTAAAAAAACATCGTAAAGTAAACTAGTCATTAATAGGTTTTTGTTAGTTCCAGCTTTTATTTAAGGCCAGGTATGCGCTACACCCCGAGTCACATGTTAAAACGCTATAGGGTTGTACTCAGTTTGTTTACAAATGCATTTATTCAGCAATGTCTCCTTGCTATCATAGTTCTCAACAACAAAAAATGTAAAAGTTTTTGCTAACTCTCAGACAAATTCCATTCGGTAACATGTAGCATCATTGAACTAGATATTACTTATATAGAAATACAGCTTCATGCGTAATTTGACCAATATGTCAGTTGATTCTCGATCTACAATTATATAATAATTTTAAAACCATATTCGATCATTCGTGGGCCTGGAACATTTCATGTCTGTCTGTCTGCCTGCACGATATATCGAAAAGAACTAAACTAAAGACTGGCTAATTAATTGTTTATGAGGCTTCAATTATATATGAGGGATTTGGCTGAGCGTCAGTGAATACTTTTACACCGGTCTTGAGTTTAACCATAATGGGAACGAGAAATTAGCAGAACATATAAATGTGTATACCCATAACAGATTTTAAAATGTGACATAATAACACATGTAGCCTAACAATCCCAGCATGTGCATCGTAGTGAATTGGTGTGAAGACTTGTATTAATTAGTTACAATGTTACAATGACATGAAATTCAATTTAATGAAAAAATATGAAAATAAATAACAAGATATGAAGAGAAATGTCATATGTAAACTTTAAATTCATATGCAAATTAAACTCTACAAAAATGAGTTCTATTATGAGTAATTATATTTTTCGACTTATTTTTGCCTGATTATCCGTAGGACATCTCGAGATATAGATTTTAAATTTGCATGTAACCTCAACGAAGCCTGCTAGGCTACGTCACGTGGTGTGGCGCACCCCTAATTTGTATTTTATTAAAAGGTCTTGTCTTAAAAAAACTATTTTAATACGAGTATGAAAATATTCTGTTTATTTAAGATATCTTACACAACCCACTGCCTACGTAGTTTCTATCATATAGAATGTCCCAGTAGCGTCTCCATTTACCAAAATATTAAAAACTTTACTTAGGAGTTCCACTCAACAGGGATCTACTAAGAACGCTCAGCCTTTCATGGAGAGAACGTATAAACCTATAACTAAGACCTGTATAGACTACTTATATTTACTAATACTTATCTTAGTCTACATAATCTCAAACAAGTAAAACTCGCGCATGCCTCTGAGCTTTTAAACTCGTTAACTCAAACATAAGTATATGACATTGCAATTCAATAATAGCCTAAATAGCTTTAAAAAGAAAAATATATAGTAAATGACAATATAATTACAAAATATTGAAAGTATATTACAAGCGGATGGAAAGTAATTAGAATAATTGTAAGAATAAAAAATAGTAATACATAAAGTTATTTGTATACAATTCATGTCGTTAGGTGCAGAACACGTTGGTTACGTTAATTAGCTCGAAAATGCATAAAAGGAAATTCTGGTTGCATAACCAATTTAGAGTGCCGTTCTTCAATAAATTGTAAAACGCCACTCAAACAAACCAACGCCGGAAATAATTGGACAGGCCAATCCGCAATAATTGGTCTGCAGGTTTCTTCTGTAATTCACTCAACTCGGGCAAAGTTGTAACGAACCGCAATATTACTAACGAGGGCTCGTTGGCGGTTGTTGGGTTAAACAAGTACCGCGACCGACCGGCCGTGAGATCTCGTTAACGAGCCAACGATAGACCTCAGTGGAGCTGAAGGGCTGCTCGGTACTCGGTAATCGTGTTATAATTAGCGGAAGGGTCAGTTAGGCTTGGGGGTGGACACTGGCCGAAAACAAGCGACGTTATTCGATTTCCTTCGTCGATATGTACCGTGCTCCAGGTGATCGTAATTACTCCAATAACCGGCGCCTCCGGCACCCCGTCCACTCTCCCGGTATCAAAGTCAGGTCTCAATTAAAAGTATTCCGATACTTTGATACTAACATCATCATTCCTCAGTACTGGTATATATTTCGTAGTAAATCTCTGTTAAAATTTCATTGATCAATTAAGGATCAGGTACAGGACCATCATTGGAACTCTTTGAATATTCAATATTGAAAATTGCAAGATGTAGGACAACACTCCTGTTGAATTTTGAGTTTAGCTCCAGGTCACCTTGGTTTTATTGCAGCGTCTGGTACCTGACACTGTCTCAGACTTGACTGCTGGCATCTGGAGTCATGTTTGTCTGAAGAGATACCAAGAAAGTCGACGACGAAGAAGCTCAAAACGAAACATTTACATCGTTTCGGCATCAGAGACACCTATAAGTAGGTGAAGTGGTAGTCTCATTGTCTCATCAGGTACACAATTGTAAATGTTTCGTTTTGAGCTCTTCGTCGTCGACTTTTTCTGGATCTCTTCAGACGAACATGACTCCAGATTCCAGGTATTATGTACAGTACTTGTGCATAACCACCATGACAACATCACTTGTAGCAAGTATTGGGCTTTTCATCAGTACCAACGATCTAGTACTGTATCGACTCTCCCCTTAATGTGTTTGTTAAGAGGATCGTAGAAGCCAATGGCCCATGATGATGGGCAGAATAAGGCTTTAAAGGAGATAGGCCTCTCCTTTAAAGAATAACTACGACTTTTTAAAGCCCAACCAGTGCTTGAAATTGAGGTTTCATCCTTCTTTTACCATTACTGCAATACTGTCTTTGGTACGGCCAAGAGACAGTTGAGGTCATTCCGGCTGAGATGAGATGATGTTATCTGAGTTACAGACATCGGCCTAAGGAACCCCTCCACGAGGCTTTTACGTATCCTTGCACTAGACTGACTATGTCACCTATGTTTGACATTTTACCGTCATGTGTGTTGTGGCGAACAGCTAACTAAGAAGAGCCAACAGGTGAAGTCATGCAACAGCATGCCGCAGTACGCGAAAAGACCTTTACAATGTCATGTCACAAGACATAGGGATTGTAATTTGAAAATATTAAGTTACTCCCTATTACCCCTGTTTGAAAAGGGGGATGAAATACTTTTATCCTGAAAAATCCAAAAAAGTAATTTAATGAGTATGGTGAAAGTTGTACATTGATATTTCAATCCGTTTGGAATATATCCAGGCGTATCAGAACTTATTTACACTCTTAGATTAAGGGGTTTGTTTGCCCATAACATTTTCTGGGATCGTCGTAGAGATGTTTTGTTCGTGTCACCATGTTTCTTTAGAATTTACCTTTCAAAATGACATGTCACTAGGTAGGGGTTTAAGTTAGAAAATGGTAAGTAACACTCTTCTTACACACTCATAAAAAGTATTTTACATCGATATCTCAATCCGTTTGGAATATATCCAAAACGTATCTTAATGCACCCTCTGTGCATAACAATTCACCACTATAAGTCGACTCCTTAATACGTAAGGATCTCAACTTTAGCGAAGTTCAGTTCCAGTACCGCACGGAGGACTAAAAGACGAGTTTGACCGCAAAGGCTCGTCACTCAGTGCACGCGGCTGCCAGGTGACCGGCATCGGAGGCCGACTAGACTGCGAGTTGCCAGTTATAGAGAAGGTGGGAGTGAGACATCCACTCTATTAATACCCGGCACCCATCCGCTATCCACCATCCGCGATGTTCAAGGCACGACATTGACTCGCTTCTCCCCGCTCGTTCGCCGGTCACTCGCGTCAAGAGGCCTCTTTCATGCCGCGACCACAAGCCGCCAGATCTGGAGGCAGATAATCCGCTGCGGTCATGTCTCTGGACCCTGGCTCGTGTTACTTTACTTTCTCACTTGCGCAACAGCCTAATGTACACTTGGATATCCTGTAGCGGGAGATCATGAGGAGTGGGCACGATGCAGATTGATACCGGTGTTGTAACTGCCGCTGCCTCCTCTCCAAATCCCATTCAAATGTCCAACATATAAGTTTTATTTCAATGTATTTAATATATTACTTATAACTAAGAGCATTTAATTTTTTTTTAATCAAACATTGACTGCATGAGAATGATAAGAATTGACCTAAACCAGAACAATTATATCAATACAAAACCTAACTATAATCAATTAGTTGAGAACAATATGGCATAACAGTAATATACGTTCATAGCAGATACTTATTATAAGTAGTACTTTGTCGTAATTGTTTTATTATTTGAACGCCTGTTTGTTAGATTTTTCAAATATGTTTATTATTTTTCAGTTTACAAACTGTTTGATATGGATTCAAACTGAAATTTTCAAATCCAATGATATTGAAACTAAAATACATTTTAATAAATTATAAAAACGTGTTTGCATCCTTTATATGTAAATAATAAAGGAATACTATCATACGATGTAAAAACTACTGTATCAGGAAGGTTTATTTGAACTTGGGCGAAGTTCGAAAAAATGTAAGAATTAGTTACTTAGGAAAAGTAGTTTTCTCGTACACGTTCTAGGAATTTGTTGAGAAATGTGTGAGGCTATACAGTACAAGATTAGGAGGTTAAGATATGGGCTAAAGATGTTGGTTTTATGGCTAGTGCTGTTTTATCGGGAATGTACACTGCTGGTGAACACGCAAGCCAGAGGAGGTGAACGCATTTATTGCCTTGGTGGATCATATATTTAGTTCCTCCACTTTAACATTTCTTTTTCTGTTTTCTTTTGTTGTGTTATCAGTTTCAAATAGTTTTTAAGGGGAGCATTTGAACTTTATTGTCAGAACCCCAAACAATTACTTGTTCCAAAGGAACAGGAACCTCTAACTGTCAAAAATGACTTCCAGAGGAGAAAACAGATATAAATGAAATATCTTTAGATAAATAACTTATATAAAAAAGAGTAGTCCTTCTGTCTGTCTGTCCGCTACCTCTTTCGTTACATTCTGTGAGTTCTTCGACAATCAGATTTATTGTGTTTGTTTATTGTTTACTTCCGCAGGCCCACTCCATTATCAAGGCACTTTACAACATAAAAGGGTGATTTTGTTTCTCCTTCATATTAACCGAATTGTCTCGGTTTTACAACAATTAGGTTAAATTAACTGTTGATGAATAAAATACATTACAGATCTCAACAACATCGATAATAAAGGCAGTACTAAATATTATGTCGAAACGTGACATTCTGAAAGCAATACTGTTTTGTAG
The DNA here is from genome assembly GCF_021130785.1 of Homalodisca vitripennis. NCBI lineage: Eukaryota > Metazoa > Arthropoda > Insecta > Hemiptera > Cicadellidae > Homalodisca > Homalodisca vitripennis. The sequence goes on along the minus strand of NC_060213.1, from coordinate 142,436,167 downwards.
AACATGTAAATGGCGTAGGATTAGATTTTATGAAGTGTCTGTATTTACTACAATACATAATAGTAGATGTCCTGTCTCATCATGTGGCGAAACGGTTTTTGCATTATGTTCCTAATTATTTTATTCTTATTCAAAACATCCAAGTGTTGAAGACTTATCTAATTGCTAAACATGACCCACAGTGGTCTAGTCTATATTAACCAAGTAAAATAAGGTTCAATCGTTATCACAATCTTTATCAACAACCGCTTCCGATGCTCTGATATCGCTGCTGATTGTGTGGGTCGGTCCAGTCTCGGAAATAAATTAGTAGTCCACATAATGTCGTGTTGATTTAGTCCGTAATTACTGCTTCAACGGAAAAAAATTTAACTTGTTTATGTGACTTACATTTTACATGTGTTGCGAACGAAACACTTCCCTCTAGATAGTACATATCCGGAAAATATGAAAACTGTAGTTTGAATGTTCCCTTCGAAGAAAAATGAATTAGGGCAAGATCCAGTTGTATTAGTGAACTGGGTGTGATATGTTGCTGGTTTAGACCTGTCGGAACATGTTAGGCGTTATGTTTTTATTTCACAGGCCCTGCACGTAATATATAGGTTAAAATACGAACAAGTACACAGTTGAATCTAAAAGTTCCTGATTGTGTACAGCATGTTTTGTAATTGCAGGGAATTCTTCAAAAGAACCGGCAAATACCGTTAGACTTGTACTATTAATGTTGCGGTATTGTATACTACCTAAAGTTTATACAAGGAGATATCCTTTGGGTACTAGTGCAATGTGGAAAGGAAGTTCCATTTGATGTTTTTTAACATTTTTGTGTTCACAAAAAATGCAGGATTTTGGGGGTAACTCAATATTTTTAAATGTAAACTCCTATCAAGTGATCCCTCATTTTGAATAGCATAAAGGAACTTAAATAGTGGTGAAAACTAGAGATCGCTATCACTTTCCCAACCAAAATAAAAGGTCACCAAAATGTAAACAAATCTGTGCACGAACATTTACAAAATAACAGTAGAAAACGTAGAAGATTTAAGAAACAGGATTGTTGAGGCCTGCTACAAATACTACACCAGACTTGTCAAAACGTGAGAGAACTTGCACTTGTCTCACTGCCAAATGTTAGGAGGATTTCAGTTTGAACATTTACAAAATAACAGTAGAAAACGTTGAAGATTTAAGAAACAGGATTGTTGAGGCCTGCAACAAATACCACATCAGACTTGTCAAAACGTGAGAGAACTTGCACTTGTCTCACTGCCAAATGTTAGGAGGATTTCAGTTTGAACATTTACAAAATAACAGTTGAAATCGTTGAAGATTTAAGAAACAGGATTGTTGAGGCCTGCAACAAATACCACATCAGACTTGTCAAAACGTGAGAGAACTTGCACTTGTCTCACTGCCAAATGTTAGGAGGATTTCAGTTTGAACATTTACAAAATAACAGTTGAAATCGTTGAAGATTTAAGAAACATGATTGTTGAGGCCTGCAACAAATACCACATCAGGCTTGTCAAAACGTGAGAGAACTTGCACTTGTCTCACTGCCAAATGTTAGGAGGATTTCAGTTTGAACATTTAATTTGACTTGGTAACTTGATGAGTTGTTAAATATCATTCTGAATCGAAATGAGATATCAATATTTGGTTTTCACAATTCACTTCCTTTCCACATTTCACTACTACCCAAAGGATATCTCCTTGTATAAACTGTAGAAAAAATAAGGGGGTCCTAACTTTTAATTCACCTTATATACCATTAGTACTCTTGTTATTATTAATACTGATATTATAATCCCTATTCCAACCAATGTAGCAAACAACGTATTTCATTACCACCATCGTAAATGGTTTTACGCATTGAACAAAATAATTGGTTAAAAATAAGCAGTAAAACTTTCCAGTCAGTCACGGTTTAATTCTTTCTGTTAAAGTGGACTTTCCAAAGACCTCTCTTGTTAACTCAAAACACAAACATAATTATATATTTGATTATGCTCTAAGCATTCACTAGTTAAATTTGAATTTAAATTCTAAACAAAAAAAAAAAACATTAATTTATTTCTTAAAATTTGTGAAATCTCGATTTGTGATGTCAGTTCGATCTCGACATATCTTGCGGACAGACAGACAGAGAGGCAGACAGACTGACATACAGAAATTACACTTTTCCAGCCACTTCGCTAACGCTCAGCCACACACATACACTTTGTCCCAGCCTTATATTTACAATATGTTAGATTTTGTCTAAAGAGAATCCTCAGTACATACAATATATTTGGAAGTAGTTAATCTTCCAAGTTTGGCTACTGGCTTGCAGAAAAGCCATAATGATGAAGGATGCTTTCACAAAGCCGCAATGTGCAATCTACATCTTGACGCAGCTAATCCCTCAAGGCTGTCACTCCGCTGCCTAAGGGTGGATCAACACGAGTGACGCAGACTCTGGGAGTCCCGTTTAGAACTCAACAACGGTTGTCTCGTGGACGTGGACGTACTCGTGCTGGACTTTCTCTTTCACGAGCATAACGCTCGGACATCAGTGTCACACATTCTTTGTCCAAACCTGTCCAAACGGACCCTTCGGATTTCTCTTCTGTTTTACTTATTTCTTAAGTATGTACCATATCCTGAAGTATCACAAGTGTGGTCCTTGAGTCTTTTTCTTACAGTTCTGTACATCCACTTTACTATCAAGTACACCTGAATACTCTCACTGTATAAGTGTGTCTTAATTAACTCAACTTTCTACAAACTTGAGGTTTCACATATAACTGTGACTAATGTTTCTGTGTGCGTAACATTCTATTTGAATGCTTACTTCAATTTTTAACTCTCAATCGTATTATTTGTTTCCTCTTCACTGTTTCTCGTAACTAGTAATATTAATTGATTACTATTTGGATAAAATCAAAGTTAAACAATCACGTTCAAATATTTTCAAGATGGCGGCCGTATGCGAGCAAGCTGTTTTTTACGCTTATTGTCTACAATATGGATAACGGATGAAGCATTTTAGACACTTCGTCATAACATTCATAATTGCACATTTTTATAAATCTGAAAATTACAAAATGGCGTCAGTTTCTAAAGGAATAGTAGAATCTGAGCTCTTATCCATCAAAGGGCAAGGGAAAGTGGGGTTCACTCTGTCTGTATTACTACCTGAACTATGGGATTTGGCTGAGCATTATTGAAGCCTATCATTCACTAGGCTGACACAAATTCTTTTGCTTGCCGTAGGGTTGTAAGAATTTGGTGTAAATTCGCAAATTTGTCTGTAGGAAATCTTAAGATTTAAATGAGCAATACCATAAAGTGGAAACACGCAACTTTGGCAAAGTCAATTAAAGATCGTACCAAATTAATTAGGCATTGTCACTTTGATATTTCGAGTTGACAGCGACAATCCAGTCTACACTTTTTACCGTCTTTGTCGGAGGAAATATTTACTAAACTATACGTTTGTATGAGTTTAGCAAACAGTTTAGTAGCACCTGTACAACCAATGACTGTAACGGTAATCTACAAAATAGATAAATAATAAGCTGAAGATAAAACAACACAGTTGGCTATAATCTGACTTTCCAATTAACGACATCTGAAGCGCACCTGTTTACACAGCGCGAGTGACAGTCAACAACCAAATGTTCCGTATCAATGGTGTAACCGGGGTTCCAGCTGTGTAACAGAGGCTACATCTAGCACGTGCTCGCATTCTGATTTATATGCCGGTTTAGCGTGAGTGACAGTCAACAACCAAATGTTCCGTATCAACGGTGTAACCGGGGTTCCAGCTGTGTAACAGTGGCTACATCTAGCACGTGCTGGTATTCTGATTTATATGCCGGTTTAGCGTGAGTGACAGTCAACAACCAAATGTTCCGTATCAACGGTGTAACCGGGGTTCCAGCTGTGTAACAGAGGCTACATCTAGCACGTGCTGGTATTCTGATTTGTATGCCGGTTGAGCGTGAGTGACAGTCAACAACCAAATGTTCCGTATCAACGGTGTAACCGGGGTTCCAGCTGTGTAACAGAGGCTACATCTAGCACGTGCTGGTATTCTGATTTATATGCCGGTTTAGCGTGAGTGACAGTCAACAACCAAATGTTCCGTATCAACGGTGTAACCGGGGTTCCAGCTGTGTAACAGTGGCTACATCTAGCACGTGCTGGTATTCTGATTTATATGCCGGTTTAGCGTGAGTGACAGTCAACAACCAAATGTTCCGTATCAATGGTGTAACCGGGGTTCCAGCTGTGTAACAGAGGCTACATCTAGCACGTGCTGGTATTCTGATTTGTATGCCGGTTTAGCGTGAGTGACAGTCAACAACCAAATGTTCCGTATCAACGGTGTAACCGGGGTTCCAGCTGTGTAAAAGAGGTTACATCTAGCACGTGCTGGTATTCTGATTTATATGCCGGTTTAGCGTGAGTGACAGTCAACAACCAAATGTTCCGTATCAACGGTGTAACCGGGGTTCCAGCAGTGTAACAGTGGCTACATCTAGCACGTGCTGGTATTCTGATTTATATGCCGGTTTAGCGTGAGTGACAGTCAACAACCAAATGTTCCGTATCAATGGTGTAACCGGGGTTCCAGCTGTGTAACAGAGGCTACATCTAGCACGTGCTGGTATTCTGATTTATATGCCGGTTTAGCGTGAGTGACAGTCAACAACCAAATGTTCCGTATCAATGGTGTAACCGGGTTCCAGCTGTGTAACAGAGGCTACATCTAGCACGTGCTGGTATTCTGATTTGTATGCCGGTTTAGCGTGAGTGACAGTCAACAACCAAATGTTCCGTATCAACGGTGTAACCGGGGTTCCAGCTGTGTAACAGAGGTTACATCTAGCACGTGCTGGTATTCTGATTTATATGCCGGTTTAGCGTGAGTGACAGTCAACAACCAAATGTTCCGTATCAACGGTGTAACCGGGGTTCCAGCAGTGTAACAGTGGCTACATCTAGCACGTGCTGGTATTCTGATTTATATGCCGGTTTAGCGTGTAACCGGGGTTCCAGCTGTGTAACAGAGGCTACATCTAGCACGTGCTGGTATTCTGATTTATATGCCGGTTTAGCGTGAGTGACAGTCAACAACCAAATGTTCCGTATCAACGGTGTAACCGGGGTTCCAGCTGTGTAACAGAGGCTACATCTAGCACGTGCTGGTATTCTGATTTATATGCCGGTTTAGCGTGAGTGACAGTCAACAACCAAATGTTCCGTATCAACGGTGTAACCGGGGTTCCAGCTGTGTAACAGAGGCTACATCTAGCACGTGCTGGTATTCTGATTTATATGCCGGTTTAGCGTGAGTGACAGTCAACAACCAAATGTTCCGTATCAATGGTGTAACCGGGGTTCCAGCTGTGTAACAGAGGCTACATCTAGCACGTGCTGGTATTCTGATTTGTATGCCGGTTTAGCGTGAGTGACAGTCAACAACCAAATGTTCCGTATCAACGGTGTAACCGGGGTTCCAGCTGTGTAACAGAGGTTACATCTAGCACGTGCTGGTATTCTGATTTATATGCCGGTTTAGCGTGAGTGACAGTCAACAACCAAATGTTCCGTATCAACGGTGTAACCGGGGTTCCAGCTGTGTAACAGTGGCTACATCTAGCACGTGCTGGTATTCTGATTTATATGCCGGTTTAGCGTGAGTGACAGTCAACAACCAAATGTTCCGTATCAATGGTGTAACCGGGGTTCCAGCTGTGTAACAGAGGCTACATCTAGCACGTGCTGGTATTCTGATTTATATGCCGGTTTAGCGTGAGTGACAGTCAACAACCAAATGTTCCGTATCAATGGTGTAACCGGGGTTCCAGCTGTGTAACAGAGGCTACATCTAGCACGTGCTGGTATTCTGATTTATATGCCGGTTTAGCGTGAGTGACAGTCAACAACCAAATGTTCCGTATCAATGGTGTAACCGGGGTTCCAGCTGTGTAACAGAGGCTACATCTAGCACGTGCTGGTATTCTGATTTATATGCCGGTTTAGCGTGAGTGACAGTCAACAACCAAATGTTCCGTATCAACGGTGTAACCGGGGTTCCAGCTGTGTAAAAGAGGTTACATCTAGCACGTGCTGGTATTCTGATTTATATGCCGGTTTAGCGTGTAACCGGGGTTCAAGCTGTGTAACAGAGGTTACATCTAGCACGTGCTTGGTATTCTGATTTATATGCCGGTTTAGCGTGAGTGACAGTCAACAACCAAATGTTCCGTATCAACGGTGTAACCGGGGTTCCAGCAGTGTAACAGTGGCTACATCTAGCACGTGCTGGTATTCTGATTTATATGCCGGTTTAGCGTGAGTGACAGTCAACAACCAAATGTTCCGTATCAACGGTGTAACCGGGGTTCCAGCTGTGTAACAGAGGCTACATCTAGCACGTGCTGGTATTCTGATTTGTATGCCGGTTTAGCGTGAGTGACAGTCAACAACCAAATGTTCCGTATCAACGGTGTAACCGGGGTTCCAGCTGTGTAACAGAGGCTACATCTAGCACGTGCTGGTATTCTGATTTATATGCCGGTTTAGCGTGAGTGACAGTCAACAACCAAATGTTCCGTATCAACGGTGTAACCGGGGTTCCAGCTGTGTAACAGAGATTACATCTAGCACGTGCTGGTATTCTGATTTATATGCCGGTTTAGCGTGAGTGACAGTCAACAACCAAATGTTCCGTATCAACGGTGTAACCGGGGTTCCAGCTGTGTAACAGAGATTACATCTAGCACGTGCTGGTATTCTGATTTATATGCCGGTTTAGCGTGAGTGACAGTCAACAACCAAATGTTCCGTATCAACGGTGAAACCGGGGTTCCAGCTGTGTAACAGAGGTTACATCTAGCACGTGCTGGTATTCTGATTTATATGCCGGTTTAGCGTGAGTGACAGTCAACAACCAAATGTTCCGTATCAACGGTGTAACCGGGGTTCCAGCTGTGTAACAGAGGTTACATCTAGCACGTGCTGGTATTCTGATTTATATGCTGGTTTAGCGTGAGTGACAGTCAACAACCAAATGTTCCGTATCAACGGTGTAATCGGGGTTCCAGCTGTGTAACAGAGGCCAAATCTAGCACGTGCTGGTATTCTGATTTATATGCCGGTTTAGCGTGAGTGACAGTCAACAACCAAATGTTCCGTATCAACGGTGTAACCGGGATTCCAGCTGTCTAACAGTGGCTACATCTAGCACGTGCTGGTATTCTGATTTATATGCCGGTTTAGCGTGTAACCGGGGTTCCAGCTGTGTAACAGTGGCTACATCTAGCACGTGCTGGTATTCTTATTTATATGCCGGTTTAGCGTGTAACCGGGGTTCCATCTGTGTAACAGAGGCTACATCTAGCACGTGCTGGTATTCTGATTTATATGCCGGTTTAGCGTGAGCGACAGTCAACAACCAAATGTTCCGTATCAATGGTGTAACCGGGGTTCCAGCTGTGTAACAGAGGCTACATCTAGCACGTGCTGGTATTCTGATTTATATGCCGGTTTAGCGTGAGTGACAGTCAACAACCAAATGTTCCGTATCAATGGTGTAACCGGGGTTCCAGCTGTGTAACAGAGGCTACATCTAGCACGTGCTCGTATTCTGATTTATATGCGCGTTTAGCGTGTAACCGGGGATCCAAATGTGTAACAGAGGCTACATCTAGCACGTGCTGGTATTCTGATTTATATGCCGGTTTAGCGTGAGTTACAGTCAACAACCAAACGTTCGTATCAATGGTGTAACCGGGGTTCCAGCTGTGCAACAGGGGCTACATCTAGCACGTGCTGGTATTCTGATTTATATGCTGGTTTAGCGTGAGTGACAGTCAACAACCAAACGTTCCGTATCAATGGTGTAACCGGGGTTCCAGCTGTGTAACAGAGGCTACATCTAGCACGTGCTGGTATTCTGATTTATATGCCGGTTTAGCGTGAGTGACAGTCAACAACCAAATGTTCCGTATCAACGGTGTAACCGGGGTTCCAGCTGTGTAACAGAGGCTACATCTAGCACGTGCTGGTATTCTGATTTGTATGCCGGTTTAGCGTGAGTGACAGTCAACAACCAAATGTTCCGTATCAACGGTGTAACCGGGGTTCCAGCTGTGTAACAGAGGTTACATCTAGCACGTGCTGGTATTCTGATTTGTATGCCGGTTGAGCGTGAGTGACAGTCAACAACCAAACGTTCCGTATCAACGGTGTAACCGGGGTTCCAGCTGTGTAACAGAGGTTACATCTAGCACGTGCTGGTATTCTGATTTGTATACCGGTTGAGCGTGAGTGACAGTCAACAACCAAACGTTCCGTATCAATGGTGTAACCGGGGTTCCAGCTGTGTAACAGAGGCTACATCTAGCACGTGCTGGTATTCTGATTTGTATGCCGGTTGAGCGTGAGTGACAGTCAACAACCAAATGTTCCGTATCAATGGTGTAACCGGGGTTCCAGCTGTGTAACAGAGGCTACATCTAGCACGTGCTGGTATTCTGATTTATATGCCGGTTTAGCGTGAGTGACAGTCAACAACCAAATGTTCCGTATCAATGGTGTAACCGGGGTTCCAGCTGTGTAACAGAGGCTACATCTAGCACGTGCTGGTATTCTGATTTGTATGCCGGTTGAGCGTGAGTGACAGTCAACAACCAAATGTTCCGTATCAATGGTGTAACCGGGGTTCCAGCTGTGTAACAGAGGCTACATCTAGCACGTGCTCGTATTCTGATTAAAATGTCGGATTTTGCAGGATTTTCAGTTTTACTAAGAATTATAAGAGCGATGAAGTATTTCACGTAAATCGTAGCCGTAAGTTTATGGTACATATGATTTCAGTGGCAAAGTACAACTTTGATACAATATTAAAACATCTCTATTTAAAATATTTCTTTTTATTTATTATGATATTTTAAACTTTAGCCACACGATAGGAGCAAAATCTCAGATCCGCGGCGGTGGATGACTAGCGCCTGCTTTACATACAATGGAGTAGTACCTCAAAATTTAGGTTTGAGGAATCAAATCTGTTGAGGGTTTTGAGAAGTATTTATAGGACATCCCAACAGTTGTAATACTTATTCACTCGTTAATAATATTGTTACAAGCTATCAAATATTCCTCTTACAAATAAGCAAATTGTTACAGTCACATGCGTGCAAGGAAGGAATCATTCTTTTGAAGTAATTCAAAGTGCAAGTGTTGATTTTTGAAGTAATTGCACATTTTAGGTTTGCCTAACACATACATTGTTAAAAATTTCGCATTTATTCAGCTTTATAATCAAGTAATGCGAGATAAAAAGACAACAAAATATTTATACAACTATTTCACCGCTTAGGTCACAATGTACTAGTAGATCGAGAGTAGTAAATATCGCCAAATTATTATTTTTTAGCACCTCCAAGATGCTACATAGATAGGCTTACCACCAAAATTTCCATTTAAACAAAAAATGCTGGTCACATTAGCACTGTAAAGTTTATTTTAGGAAGAATATGCAACACATATGTAAAATTTATCTGTACTTGACACAACTATTTAAAAACTGTAAAATATGTTCTACAATCCTATTTTAACTGCAAAATTCAAAATGTTAGGCTATATTAAGCTATAGAGGCTAAATGATTTATACGTTTTCAACATTGTGAACAAATTCAACAAGATTTTCAAATTGTATAATAAACATCATTACAGTATTCACACTGTAACAGGAGCGAGATGACACTGACACTACGTACTTGCCGAGAGGGATGCGGAGAGGTCGGCCACCAGGTGCCTAATTGTATGATAAACTTTATTACAGTGTAATTCACACTGTAACACGAGCGAGATGACACTGACACTACGTACTTGCCGAGAGGGATGCGGAGAGGTCGGTCACCAGGTGCTTAATTGTATGATAAACTTCATTATAGTGTAATTCACACTGTCACACGAGCGAGATGACACTGACACTACGTACTTGCCGAGAGGGATGCGGAGAGGCCGGTCACCAGGTGCTTAATTGTATGATAAACTTCATTATAGTGTAATTCACACTGTAACACGATCGAGATGGCACTGATACTACGTACTTGCCGAGAGGGATGCGGAGAGGCCGGTCACCAGGTGCTTAATTGTATGATAAACTTCATTACAGAGTAATTCACTCTGTAACACGAGCGAGATGACATTGATACTACGTACTTGCCGAGAGGGATGCGGAGAGAGGCCGGTCACCAGGTGCTTAATTGTATGATAAACTTCATTATAGTGTAATTCACACTGTAACACGATCGAGATGGCACTGATACTACGTACTTGCCGAGAGGGATGCGGAGAGGCCGGTCACCAGGTGCTTAATTGTATGATAAACTTCATTACAGAGTAATTCACTCTGTAACACGAGCGAGATGACATTGATACTACGTACTTGCCGAGAGGGATGCGGAGAGGCCGGTCACCAGGTGCTTAATTGTATGATAAACTTCATTATAGTGTAATTCACTCTGTAACACGAGCGAGATGACATTGATACTACGTACTTGCCGAGAGGGATGCGGAGTGGTCGGTCACCAGGTGCTTAATTACGTTGTTGCTTTCTTAACCCTTTTATTATGTAACACGGAACTTGCGTGTAATTAAACATGCAGAGGCGGGAGAACATTTTATGAAACGTATTTAATATTTTACTATTGTATAACATTTACATAAACAACATTCTTTACATAATCATAGGTTTAAACACACTTCAACATTTAAGGTGGTCCAAAAACGGCGTTTGTTTGTTGTATGTTTTGTGGCCTTCTCTATTGAAAGATGAAAATCAATAATTAACTGTTAAATATTTGTATTTCACTATCGCGGGGGGGGGGAGGGTGTATGGGGAAACAAAGTTTTGAGAAAATGCCAATCTAAGCCATATTCTGCCCGTCTTTAAAGTTTAGTTACCTTTATCAGGATTTTATCAAACAGAATTAGGGGGAGATTCGATACAGTATACCGTATATGGTACTGATAAAATGTGCTATGGTCACACACATGATTAGATCCTGCTTTGTCTCTAATTCAGGCCCAAAATCTAACGTATTAGACTGCTCGGCCATTGGCACTCCCCCCCCCCCCAAATAAAAAAGTCTTTAAAAATAAACAAACTTTAACTAAAGTTTTGTATTGGTTTTTAGAAGTATGTGCGTCATTTTTGTAAGGTTTATTTAATATTTCTGTTACTAGGAAAGGTGTAGATGTGCTGTAGGATAAAATTCTTTTGGTCAACTTAACAAGAGATATGTTCGAAATCCAAATCGCAACTAAAATAATTTCTGAAATTGTTGGAACATTAAATGAGCCGCTGGATACTCAGAAAGTCACTTCAATGACAACTCAAAGTTCGAGACGCCAAAGAAGCATGCCAAAAGAGCCGTCAAGGGTCAAGAGGAGTTTTATGGCTGCTTCTGCAACAGGAGAATCAATGTCATCGCACACACTTCGAGAGTCCTCCACGTGCAAGTACAAGAATAGTAATATCCTTCCCCCACATAGGTGGGGTCTGTTAATGTCATTTTGGACACACATCATATAGGGGAATGTTATGGAGGTACACGTACAGCACTAGATCTACACCCCAGCTGTCCGCTACACCCCTCATGTTGATGTCAAAAGGTCATAAGAGGCATCCAAATAGAAGATAAATGGGTGCACGGAAACTCAGGAATAGATCATTCAGTGCGCTGACCACTACTTGGGAACAAGAACCATGTACTAAACTACATATTATACTGTTGTGCTTGAAATAGGACCCATTTACGAATTTTTTCGACACCTTTTCGAGCGCTCACGTGATCGTGAGCTTGAATTTAAGTACATCTCTAGAGCTTTTTTTGCCAGGAGTGCGGGGTTGCACCGCCGAATTGTCTCCAAACGTGATACGAGGTCCGAAATGCTCCTAGCCATCAGAAGAAAAACAAATTCCTTTGATATAATACCTCGTAATGATTAACTTTAACGCGTAATAACAAGCAGCAGATAGGGACAGAGTAGATTCCGTATAATACCCAAGTACCGGAACTAATTATAATTGAGTAAAATCCTCATAATGCTGAGAATGAAATTGATAACTGTTATCAGAGCTTTCCTTGGCGCTGATAACCGAGGCAAAGTTCGTTGTCAATCAGCATTCAGCAACAAATTAACGACGAATAAATCTTAACTATTACACTTGTTTGTTTTCATCGAATTAGGAGTTAAATAACAGTAAATAATAAATTAAATATTCTATAACTATATAAAATCCTAGAATATACTTTCTACAGTATACCACTGTATTAACATTTACAATATGAAATACAACATGGCCTGTAAATTTCGTATTAAAAACGTTCCACAAATAAAAGTTATTAAATGGTATTGATCTTAGTTTTACATTTTACTATTATAAATAACAGTTTCTCTTTTTCCAGTTTATATTCGACAGACTTACAATGTTTGTCGATTACATGGAACATTCCGGATGTCCCAAAAAGCCCTCTGACCCCAAATAAACTTTTTAGTACATATAGGCCTATACCTACCAGTAACAATGGGTGATCATCCATCGTTAAGACTAAATAATCGTGGTTTTAGAGGATGAGTATATGAACTTCAACCACTAACACTAAATGGGATTATTGTGAGGCGAGGAGAGGTGTCAAGTTAAAATTGCTAATTGCAAAACCCCACCCAGTTAAATCTCATTCTAAAGTTTTTGTAGAAGTTGCCACTAACCAGATATCTTTATTTTAATGTAGCACAAAATGTAGGCCTGTCAAGTATGTTCTTAAAAAACGATAAAAATCAATACTAGTGTTTACAAACTGTCTGAGCTACTACTTAAAGAACACAAAAAGTAAATTTGATTACATTAAAAATACTTGTCCGTCTAATTGCCTGAGCGCCAGCTTTCGTTCGATACATAAAGAAAGAATTTAGCTATGTCCATTTCTACATAGGCAAGTATGAGTTTCATGATGGAGCATGTTCCTCATTGGGATTTGGCTGAGCGTCATAAAAGTTTATCACTCAGGAGACTGGCAAAATTTCTCTTCAGTCTGCTTGTAGGACATTGGTAAAATAAAATGGACTCTTGAAGCATGTTGAGTGACGTTCTGCCTTGTATTAATATCTACCATCGTATTCAATTGGGTCAATTTCACACTAACGACTAACGTCGAAATAATCATAGTATCAATCAATCGCCAAAAAAAACTTATTTTGCACGTTCAGTCTCAGTAATTGTATAACTTACGAATTCGACCTTTGGAACAGCGTATATGTTAACACATTCACATTCCTTACTGAATACGCTTACCTAGAAAATAATTCTACCGTCATGAAAACCGAGTAAACGTATCTATAAGACGTGTTTACATACGAAGCTGCGATTAGTGATGTTCCATATAAATGTAAATAATAATAATGTAACTACAGGGAAGAGCCGGAAAGCTGATAGAGGAATACGTTCATTAACGTGACTTCTAAATTAACTATTAGATATTACCCAATAATGTACACCTGAACATTAAAGCTTTTGCGTTTAGCGGTCTGCAGTATAGGTGCAGTGTTAATTACCAATTAGTTATTTCAAACATAATCGCGGTGGTTAAAAGTGCTACAATAGAAACTACAGAAGTTTTAATTTGTCAAGTTTGTACCACTGCCAATGTACACAAAATAGCTTCATTATTAGGTAATTTTTGATGCAGTGTACAAATGTTGTAGACAAAAAAGTGGTAATAATTTTCATTAATGCAGATATTTTCATATCATAGTGTGTAACCGATTCATTACAATTGTACATTAAATGAACAAGTTTTCTTATGCCGTTTCCATAAGCATTTACTAGTCTATAAAACAAAGAGTTGTGCTTTGAGTGCTTAATTTGTGCTTTATTCTCAAAAATGTGCGTAAAGTGTAAAGGTGAAATTACTGTTCATGTAAGAATTTTATTGGCTTGCCCGTACGCGTAATACTAGGAATACAAAACTGATTATGCAAATATTTGGTGAAAGTATTTTAGGCTATATACTGCAGTACAACATACTTAAAACTATACTGGGCTTCTTTACATGAGCACGCTTGTATAGTTTAGTAGCAACTCAAATTATATTTTTTATATTTATTTACGCCATCCCGGTATTTTTTATTAAAGTTTTAACAATACAATGGCTGCGCTGAATAAGCTATATTGATTACATTATCTAGATTACAGCACCTAATGCATATCCAACAGATGACATAGACCGCGTATATGTCAAAATTCCATTAAATCAAATGGAACAACATTTAAATTAGATAATGCTCCACAACTAAATTTAACGTTTTAAATTTTTAATGTTTGTCCAAAAAGTTATTGTGCTTACAAAATATGTAATTTATATGTTTATGGTCCAAAAATAAAAAAAAACTCTTAAAATGAGGTGTTATCACGAACGTTCGTTAAATTATTGAAAATTTGCAGATACCATGTCTGAAAGATGGTAGGTAGCATTCAAACCGAAGAAGAATTAACATTTTATTTCATACGATAACACAATTGAAAAAACGCTAAAGATTCCATATTATGTTCCAACCTAATTTAATTTAAGTTAACTGTAGAACTGTGAAATACATTTTCTAGTATGTAAAGAAAAAACGTGTTCAATTATGTTTTTCGTATTTATTTTTATCCAAAAAAATCTTCATAGTGCATTCCTCAGTATTCCTATCTATTGAATAAAGGCATTTATGAATAAACTAAACCGAAGCGTACATTGTTAACACTGTATTATTGTTAAAATATGTCGAATTTAACTACAACCAAAGGATATCAACCACATTAAAAAGAGTTACATAATTTTAATCTGTAACTTTTGTCTGTTTAAATAACAGATCGTTTATTTACAAGCATTTTAAGTATGACATTTAGCCAATTTTGTAATTAAGCCCAAATTGAAATGGCTGAAAACAACAATGCGAAACGTTTAAACTATTTATAAGGAGTCAAAATCCACGAAGTGTCACGTGACTTATAGTTTGCCAATTAAATATTATTGACAAAATGAAACATTTTTTTAATGATGCTATCTAAAAAAAAAATAATTCTTTGGGAAAAATTTATTCTATCCAAAACCTATTGCACCAGCACTTAAAAATAATTGTATAATTGTAACTTGTCAGAATACAACTGCATGATTACTAGAATTTCCGTGCAACTACAAAATTTCCGTACAATTGGCAGTATGAATTAATCGGGGTGGTCCATCCCACTTAACATATTAAGTTTAAGAAGTGTAACGACTAATAAAAAATAAATAATTAAGTATTTTGATGCTAAAGCTCTATAATACCATTATAGAACGTTCTTGTGGGGCGCTGTTACAAACCCTAAAACAGATATGTAGTAATATTTTGTAGTTATTCACATTAATATAACATCATGTATTCAATTCATTATATTAATTGCAAAGTGAAATCAAATATGGGATTTTGCTTTACTCGGAATCAAAATTATTGTACTCGGTCCGATCAGGTATAGCAGTGTGAAATGTATTATGTATATGTATCTGTTGACTTTAGATAATATATTAATATAAAATACATAACATTTAATTATTATATCAATTTGTAATTCATTTCATAGACAATAATGCTTTGTTCTGTAATACTGCAACTAAATTTAAAAACAATTGAAACGACGTTATGTGTTTAAAGTTACTATTTTACATACTAAAACGACCTGACAGTAAAGACCTGAAGAAGGCTTAACGTAAAATGTTTTACAACAATGAACTTCACAATAACATGAATACAAGGGTAGTAATTCCTGACCCTTATTTTAGGTTAAGAATTGACTGCACCCTAATTTTCGTTTATCAATAATCCCTGTATTACAACAGTGTGGTATTAAATGTGTGGTAGCCCCTCTTCAATACTTACTGATTTGTAACATTTAACAATATTTATTACTTGTATTGTTTATACAGTAAAATGGTAAGTACAATGCAAACATAAAATTGTAAAAATGTAAACTTTATATTTAAATGGTTTAATACATCATCAACATCATATTTTTCTGTGTTATATAATATGATACTAAAATTTAATTTTGTGTAAATAATACTTTTCAATGAATACTTACAAAATCCCTTGCATATACCCAATTTGTAGGATAAATCTTTTACCATTCATTTCAAAAAGGATTACAGATAAAGGCAACAAGATGATTTTTTAAAGTATAAGTCAGCTTAACCTAAAAGAAGGAAAATACAAATACCTTAACATGCAGAGTAATCCTACACATCCATCCGGCGGATTCACAACATAACCAAAAATCAAAACACTCCAAAACCAACAAAAGAGGGGCTAATCAACTACCGAACGAAAAGAGGACAGAACGCACCAAAAAGCACTGAAGCCGACTAAAGAGGTCACGCACTTGCAACAGAAACGAGTCTTTCCGACCGGACCCGAACACACCCGACCTACGCGCTCGGCAATCAGCCAGAGACTGAGATCTTTAAAGAGAGCGACCTCCCCCCACAGTCGAACCTCCCCCACCATCGGCATGCGCTGCCAACCTCACGACCTGAAAAGTACCGCAGCAGCTTTTGTCCCCGGACTAATTAACATGCGACTGAACCGTACAACGTTTTCTGTTTCGGTGAATTGCTTTCTGCACAATAAAAACTGCAAATAATGCCGTTTGTTTAACAGGTCCAATTAAATTCGTTGTCGTTCAACTGGAATTTCCCCTTGTGTCATAATTAAACGAGAGAGAACGAAGTGGTATTCTCGTGTCGTTAGAACTTTCCTCTGAGCTTTGCCTTTGCATTTTTCAATTGTTCGGAATAATTTGGGAACCCAGGTAACTGGGTAGAACCGACTGTTTGAACAGCGCAAAATCAGATGTCTCTTCTGCTTTAATACCTACAATTTTTTTTTCTTAATCCTTTCACAGGCCTTAATCCTCAGTTCCTTAAATAACACAATGTGACATTCATGAACACATCCATATTTTGACATGTGCACAAAGAAACTAGTATGTATCACATAAGACAAAAATAATTAGGCATGGTAAATCTAGTTTCTTCACACTGTGATTAGTTCACGAGTAATTAATTATTTCAAATAATCACTAGAGATCACTGGCAGGTGGATATAAACATTGACACGAGAAAATACCCTTGACCTATATGCTTCAACTGGATGGTAACACCAAATAAAATGGTGACTTTATAGCTTAAATAATTATAAAAAATATTTAAAAACACATTCTCCATAGCAGTCACAAAATTAAAAGCTGAGCATTGTAGTTCTACGTATTTGGAAATCCATTGCTAATATTTTTACAGTATTCAAATTCTTCAAACAAAACAAAACAATACAATATTGTTATTTAATTTTAAACTTAGCAATAGCATACAGGTATGCAACGTGAAGGGAATTAACATTCGTGATAGTTATAAACACGGTAGGAGACGCCCTACCACGTGACATGCTGCAGGCTATGCTGAGGTCGCATGCAAAATTTCAAATCAATAACTCTTTCATTCTTTAGAATGGCAGACAGGCAATCACGAAAAAGAAACTTTTACATACTCTCTGGCAGACAGAATATAAATTGCGTCAGACAACTTTAATGATACAACTATATATAATACTTTTTGCAAGTGAGATTATAATGTTTGATAGCTCTATCAGGCTTTTCAGACCCTCTACAATTTTATTGTGTTATCTACGTGAAAGCCATGCACTAGAAGGACGTTCTTCGTTTTTCGCTATCACTGCAAGATCTCTTATAAGGGACATACCGTTTATAAACTGTAAATAGTGTATGGATTTGTGCAAACAATAATAAATCCAGTTCTCTTAGTTTGTATTTCTATTTCAGTAGTTAAGTAAGTTATCTTTACATATAAAACACTCGTGTCACGATGTTCGTTCACGCCAATCTCCGAAACCACTTTTTTACTTTTTTTATTACAATTAAAATTATTAGTTATCTATTGTTTGGGTCTAACTTAAAAGACAATAGTTTTTATCTCTAGTAATACATGGTCAATTTTTACTATGGCGAATTTAAGGTATTTTTATAGATATAAGGTTGGGTTAAGTGAGCTGTTAAATGTAATTAACTGTTCTGTGTAAATATGACAGTACAAGTTGACAGTATCATAGTATGACAGTACAACCATATGTTATATTAATTTAAACAAAATTTCAATTTGTTAACATTTATAGTCTTGACGCATAGAGTAGGCTTGATAGTAACATCAATTCTTTTATGCAACCGCTGTTTAGCATATGGTAAGAAAACATCCATAAAATATACTTTTAACATTTTGCAAATCTTAAGTATGCAGTGCGTGGTTAGTACTATAACGTTGATATAATAGACAAAGGAACTACTGTATCTAACTTTTACTATATACATAATTTCTGCATTTTGGTGGAAACATTATATCCCTGACAAATGTATGTATGTGGTAGATCCGTTTAATCGTATTCGTTTGTCACTGGAATAGATAAGTAAATAAGCAGCATATTGTTGGATCAATCTGTTCTGAAAGGTTATCCTTACTTCAGCCAATAACTAAAGAATCAGTTGTGGAAATGAATGATTTGTTATGTCTTCAAATATTAGAGGAACCTTTTTTGAAGTGAACACTTCTTTTGGCAGCTATGGATGTATGTTTTGCACGGAGAAAAAACATTAGTTTCACGTCACGAAACTTCACGCATGTCAATGTTTTCCACATGCTTTCAAAGCAGAATGACAGCTTAACCGAAACGTAACCAAACCGTTATATAAACATCTGATGTTTACTAACTGTGCTCGTATTGTCAGAAACTCACATGAGCGATGTAAAACCTTTAGATGTTCAAAATTTCAATTTCATAGTTCATTTCAAAATATCACAGGTTATCACTTAAAATATGTAACTTAATTCTAGAAATATTCCTAATTTCAGTGCAAGTACTTCTGGAATAGAGTAAATATGAATAGCTCATTGTAATAATAAAACTTGGCAAACAATGTTAATCGTTGCTGTTTGTATTTCAGTAAGAAACAATGTATGAGAAATTGTTAAATCTTTACACTGAAACTTGTCAGAACATGTATACAGAAGAAGGTTCAAAAACAATTTAAAAAAATTGGAACTAAATATTAATCATGTTGAGTGGAGATTTTAGTACAACTTTTGATGAAGAAACGTTAAAGCGATTAATTGACTTATGAAAAGAAAAATTAAAATTAACAATGTCAAACAAGATAAACATAGAGCAATGGAATAATCATAGATGTTGTATTTACAAAATATTTATTTCATATTTTATGCCAAAAATGTTATTTCTTAACGAATAAACATTCGTGATAGTTATTAAACACGGCAGGAGACGCCCTACCACGTGACCTGCAGCCGCGGTCACCACGCCGAGGTCACATGCAAAATTTCAAACCAAGAACTCTTTCATTCTTTAGTAAGGCAGACAGGCAATCATAAAAACAGAAACTTTTACGTATCATTTGGAAGGCAAAATTTAAATTGCGCTAGACAACTTTTATGACACTCAGACAAATTCCATACTTGTACACGCATCATCATAGACCTCATTTTTGTCTATGAAAACAAAACGAGTTTCATAAAATCCATAGTTTATTTTTTGGAATATAATGACAATGCAAATGAAGTAATTATTTCGGAAATACAACACTGTAGTAAAACTTATACTCACCAAATTATAAAACCTAATTAAACGATAATAATTAAAATGTATACTCACTGTTTGGAATATCCATTACTTTAATATTTAGAAGTCAGTGATCATTGTAATGTGTGAAGTGTAAAAAATTTTACAAAAATATGTATAATATTTTCTATAAATATAAAATATTTTTGTGCTAAATAATTGGGTATCTCATATTATTTTGAAATATACAAATAACCATGTAACATATATAGTAATTAGCAAACGTACTTTCCAAGATATAATATTCACAGCCCCTTTTAAAAAGCAGAAAATTTTGTCGGTCAGTTAGGCGACATCCTTACTTTTTTTTGAAAACCAATCTTATCAAATAAATAAACAATGCTGACACATGGTATGATTTCCTTCTATAAATAAATATTCAATGCTGACACATTGTATGATTTCTTCTATAAATAAATATTCAATGCTGACACATTGTATGATTTCCTTCTATAAATAAATATTCAATGCTGACACATTGTATGATTTCCTTCTGTGCTACTCCGAGTGAAGTAACACGACTTTTCCAAATCAATGTTACTACACATAAACACATTTGTTTTAACTAAATATTATTTGTAAATGTTTTTATGAAAATAAAAAAAAAATGTTTTCAGGTAATACCGAGAATGCATAGTAACGGCCAATTATAAATTTAATCGGAACTGCAATAAACATCCAGTCAGTCTGACACCAACTAAGGCATATGCTGTCTATTGTTTTGTTCTATCATTAGGGCTTATGGAAAACCAATAATTGGCTCATGTTGTTGCCCGCAATCGTGGAGTTTGCCAGCTGATAGGCTACACCTAACTAACTGAGAAAGCTTTTCTTGCTCTAACTAAATTCCCAATGCGACAGTTCTTATTGAAAATTGGCGGTTTATTTTTGTAATGAAACTAGTATTAAAATTTAACAATTACGAGAAAAATGCGTAATTTCCTGTTCAGCCAAATCCAAATACACTATATGACAATGATACCGATATTATAAAATAGTAAACAGCCATTATATGTTATACATAGTCAATAACTCCAGATCTAAGCAACCTTACTATAGAAGTACGTAAAAGTATACTATAAAATATACAATTATTTTCGTTTGTGATTTTTTAAACAATTTTAGACAATTATTTACTTCAAGTAATAAAATCTGGTTGTATGGTCACGTGATATTCCTGTTTATTAATTACTAAACTAAACCCGCATGTAAGGTAGTGTTTTTAAGTTCTATATAGGGAATTAGTTGGTTTTTAAAGTCGGGATATCTGCCATTATCGGCATTAGGATCATAGGTAAATCAATGGCAGTTGATTTAGTCAACTGCCAGTCAACATAAAATATGGAATCTAAGTGGTTTGTTATCAACTGAAAATATTGATCCCAATGAGATAGAAAGCGTTTTGGGTTGGTATGGGTCATTGCTTCAAATCGAGTTCCAATTAACTTAATATATATATTTTCTCAATACAATCATAAAATATCCCACATTATGACGTATCAAGTGGGTTTTCCACTCAATTCAATGTATATTCACAGTTCCTTTAGATTTGTATATTCAATTACGACGGTGTTAAAGAACAATAGGATTTCGGAAATTTGCCATCGTTATTTATGATACTAAATTTAGTGGTTGAAATCTAGTCTCCTCTTCTGGAGTCCAAAACTCTAATATGGGAAAGAATTAAAAAAAGAACTGAAACTAAAAAGAGAGGCATTGGACTGGTACTGAAAACTTTACGTGATACCTGACTGGTACAACAGCATGAAGTCCAAACTGGAGAGAACGCATCCAAACGATGTCATCGCACAGACAACACAAAACACAAGTCACACACGCACAAGTAAAGTTGGAACACGCATATAACGGTCTAAAGTAATCAAAATCAATCACCCTTTAAAATCATATATTTTCGATAACGAAATTTAAACAATGAATTTCAAATTATCAATTTTCCTTTGATCGTCTTAAGGGCATTACACTTATAAAGGAATTTTTGGATTGTTTCTAACGAACAATTAAAAAAATAAAATAAAAATTTTAAATATTTTTTATAAATAGGGCTACATAATTTTAATGTTCCTATTCGTAAGTTATGACACCATTTCCGGTGAAATTCGTTATGGCAATATATTTGTAGCACTACCTTGTCTTATCCTTAGGTGTTATGTAATCCATAGTCGTAGTCGATCATCGATCAAGCATTATCGATGCTCACGCTCAATTCCCCAGAGCCCTGCCCATCAGGTCGTAGGCTCCCCTGTCGAACTCAGTAACTAGGCACATTAATGTATGCTGCATATGGTGTAACGTCTTTGGCTAGTAGGGTACTTCTCTGACCTTTAAGTCACAAGTGGACCATTATTTTGGAAGTGAAAATTGCAGTAAATGTATCAAAATTGACTGACAACTCACAACTCTAAATGTTCAAACATAGCCTAAGGAGAATGGAGACCACAATATTTTCCAAGTTATATTGCACGCTTTCTCGATTTGTTATTTATTTTTTCTTGAGAGACAAATAATGTAATCGCTGAAACAAAGATTTGAAAATTGTGTACTTAAAATTTTAACAAATTGCTATATTCTTCCAATTAAATTTCAGTAGTTATTGTGGCAATATAAGAATAGCAGCACATAATGGAAGTTATAAACTGTTCGATTGGATGTGAGAAGTCCAATTTCCCGCCTCGCCGAGACGCCAACTCCGATCTCTCATTTCCCGGTCAAAAAATTCTAACTAGAAAAAAGTCAAAGCGCTTTCTTATTGTAGGCCTAGTGTTATCATCAATTGGACATTATGGAATTCTATTGACTTGGGTTTGTTCCTAGTTACAATTCTTAGAGAGAAGTCTAATATTGCTACTTCTTTCTTTTCGATCACCTTATATTTAGGCCTAGTTCTTTTATATCATAAACTTGTTTACACAACTATTCACACTACGCGTCGCTTAACAGGCTTTGATGAGGTTGCTTGCGAAATTTCTGTAGTTAATTCGTTATAATACAAGTGTTCCTATTCCACATGTTTCAATGTCATAAAATTGTACCGTTATTTATGTTATATTAGTTGCGATTGTCTTGTAGTTATTATGGTTATCCATCACACTAAAGTAAAAACGTTAGCTAATGCTCAGCCAAATATCATTGCGTCATCCACTATCATTGAACATGATGTTTATTGTAGAATTAAAGCTTCCAGAAAAGTTTGAAATGTATTGGTCAGTTCATTCTTGAGATACCGTGCAGACAGACAGACAAAAATGTAATTTTTCTACCACTCGTGTGATGTACTATGCTAACGCTCAGCCAATTAACATTTAATATGAAAGATACGTACGTATTGAACTACTTTCAATATGCGTTAAATTTGTAAAATAGGGAAAGCCTATATAATTTAGATAAAATGTATGTTATATAAATACTTACTTTACCACTTACTCCATTGGGTTTAGTAGTAAAGTTTAAAAAAGTGTAGCCTACTTCAAACAGCAACATGTACAATGAAATGCTAAATAAACCCCTGCGCTTCGGAAGGCCGTGAGAGTTCAGAATAGTAACTATTAGTAAATATCATACAGTTGAACGGATTAACTTGTCAATTCGAAGCATACACTAAACAAATTCCAATAAGTTACACGTAACACAAAGTAATAAAAATTATTAAAAATTTAAAAAATATTTATACAAGTAACAGACAACAGAAAAATGATGGGATATTATGAAAAATGAGATAAACATTAATTTTAGACTATTAAAGTCAACTTTCAGTCATCTCAGAAAAATATTTTTTCAAGAAAGTAATAGACACCATTTGTATTATTGAGTAAAAAATTATTCTAATGGGAGCATTTTCGCAATGCAATATTTAAAGTAAGAAAGATGACTGCAATCCAAAGTTACAGCCATAATTAATTGGTGCCTCATTATATTGCAGATTAAAGGTTATGGTCAAATAATATAAAAACATAATAATCTGTAGAGCCAATGTCAATGTCTTGCGCATATTAACACAATACATGCGTGATATCTGTTGGTAAGACTTTGAGGTGCCCAGCTTATCCCTTTACGTAGTATCTAACGTTTCTGGTGTACATAGCTTTGGTAAGAGGTGTCTTTTCTAATTGGCATTACAATGTAAGGGGTTATTTGGCAATATCTTTTGTTAGACACGTCGTAGAGATGTTTTCTTCTTGTCATTGTATTTATATTAAATGGGTCATTAAAATGATGTCACAAGATACGGATTGCAACGTGAAAATTTTAAGTTGCCCCCTTGTACCCCTCTTTGAAAAAGGAGGGTGGAACATTTTTATCATCCAAAATAACAAAAAAGCATGTTAGTAAGTATAGTGGAGATGTTTCATTAATATCTCAATCCGTTTGGAATATATCCAGGCATATCAAGGCCTAATGTACACCCTGAGATGTAATTGGTTATTTGCCCATAACTTGTGGTAGAAACGTCATAGATGTGTTTTATTCATGTCATTGTGTTTCTATTAAATATACCACTAAAATTATATGGCCAAAGATAGCAGTTGCAATTTAAAAATGTAAAGTTATCCCAAGTATTCCCCTTTGAGAAGACAGGAAATTTATTTTATCATTGAAAACATCCGAAAAGTATTTAAATAAGTAAATTGATATCTCAAACCGTTTGGAACATATCCAAGGGCAACCGCATAAATTACACCCTGTGTACTAAAAGCGAGTTTTAATACTAAGTTGAAACATTTAACATGAAAATAAACGCTACATTAACTCACATTATGTCTTTACTTATAATGGTCGCAATACTCTACAGGCAGATGTGATTATAATAGTGAATGACACCAGTTTAATCCCAAGGACAGTACTTCAGATTGCCTCCTTAAATATCTCGCCATGTTCTCGTCCCTCTTCTGCTGGGGCTCTTGAGCTCTGACCCGATGTCAATAAAAAGACCTGATTGACATTTTATGTTAGTTTTAAAATTAATTGTTTCCTTCGTTTATAGAATGACCTCAATGAACCTGTTTTGTTCTCCTTCTCTTTAAAAGTAATAGAAGACAAATAGTTGTTAACGTGTCTCCTACTCCACGGCCAGTACTACAGTGAAGCCTGGTCAGCACGGACCCGCTGAACTCGGCAAACTGTTATTTGCTCCTAAACCACGGGTCCGTCCAACACATAGATTTAAAACAGAACTGTTATGTTCTTTTGTTCTATACGGAACTCTTCTGTTGTTCTATACAGAACTTATCTGTTGTTATATACAGAACTCTTCTGTTGTTCCAAACAGAACTGATCAGTTCTATTGTTCCAAACAGAACTGATCAGTTCTATTGTTCCAAACAGAACTGATCAGTTCTATTGTTCTATACAGAACTGTTTGGTTTTGTTGTTTACCAGAACTGTTTTGTTGTGTTGTTCTATACAGAACTGTTGTGTTCTGTTGTTCTATACAGAACTGTTGTGTTCTGTTGTTCTATACGGAAACTCTTCTGTTGTTCTACACAGAACTTATCTGTTGTTATATACAGAACTCTTCTGTTGTTCCAAACAGAACTGATCAGTTCTATTGTTCCAAACAGAACTGTTTTGTTCTGTTGTTCCAATACAGAACTGATCAGTTCTATTGTTCTATACAGAACTGTTTGGTTTTGTTGTTTACCAGAACTGTTTTGTTGTGTTGTTCTATACAGAACTGTTGTGTTCTGTTGTTCTATACAGAACTGTTGTGTTCTGTTGTTCTATACGGAACTCTTCTGTTGTTCTACACAGAACTTATCTGTTGTTATATACAGAACTCTTCTGTTGTTCCAAACAGAACTGATCAGTTCTATTGTTCCAAACAGAACTGATCAGTTCTATTGTTCTATACAGAACTGTTTGGTTTTGTTGTTCTACCAGAACTGTTGTGTTGTGTTGTTCTATACAGAACTGTTGTGTTCTGTTGTTCTATACCAGAACTGTTGTGTTCTGTTGTTGTTCTATACAGAACTGTTGTGTTCTGTTGTTCTATACAGAACTGTTGTGTTCTGTTGTTCTATACAGAACTGTTGTGTTGTGTTGTTCTATACAGAACTGTTGTGTTCTGTTGTTCTGTGGAGCACTATTGTGTTGTTCTATGTGCACCGGGCGCCCGTGTCTACCGTGTGACATAAGCCTAATAGTCCACGCTATACCCTAGTAATTAATATAATTGACATGCAATCTCAAGCAACCGATCTCACGTTTGACGTTTCGTATCTCGGCAAAACAGTTGATAGTTAATTATTTAAATGTATTCTTATTTTAAAACATTTGGGATTGAATTATAGTAAAACAAAGTATATTCTCTGTTCAAGATATATCAGTTTACTTTGAAACTGATATACTGTAGTAACCTATGACTGTAACTGGACATACCTATTAACCTCAGGATAAGTCTTTAGTAACGGTCCTACATAAAACTAGTATCGGATGAAATTTGTTTAAAGGCGATCTTATTTTAATAGCTTTAAAACGAATTAGACGTGTCACTAGTCAATGAAAAGGTAAATGGTTTTTATTAAATTGAAATGTGGAACTCTCAAATGGTCAAGATTGCCATGTCCTCGCAACTATTCCTATAGTATCCTGAACGCTATAAATAATTTGTGATAGATTTTCTAGAATTCTTTTCTGCTATGTAACAAGTACATTGATGGCCGGAGATATTAGTCAGACCGTTCGAAAACTAAATGTCTTGTTTAAACAATCATAGACTGTTTCCTTGGTATTTATTGCTCTGTAAGTAGTTTCAGATCTGACAATAATGTCTTCAGCCATCAACGGGGCTATAGATGGCGACGAACACAGACATCAGTAGGCATCGAATAACAGAATAAAATTCTAGAGGGCCTGATCAGAAAATTCAAAGAGCTATCAAATACTATGATGTCATTTGCTAAGATGTATTCTGCAGAAAAAAACTTGGATTTCGAATGCGGCTGACCAGTTCCAAGTTAGTTTTCTTATTACCGATAGGAGATTTGATAGTTCCACTGACAACACCGTAAAACTGGTTCTTAGTAGACGTTATAAATGCAGAATAGTATGAAAATGTTTTAGCGTTAAATAGTTGTATTGAAAAAAGTTTAAGGGTTTCGCACCTAATTAAATATTACATCTGTGACTACCAAATAGTCCATTCGGTTCAGTCGGAAGAATTTAGTAGATTTTGGGATAGCTGAAATAATAATATACTTTATGTAAGAAATCAAGCCTTACAATTACATCTGTACTAAAAAAACATTTTTTCATAAATAAAGGACTGTGGGCTTTATTCAAAGTTTAACAGGCATTGTTTAGGAATAAAAGCCGTGCTAAGCTGTTCAATGAGTTTAGCCGATATATTTTGAAGAGCAATATTTGTGCAAAAAGTTTGTACTTGTTTCAGCGTGTCACCAGTTAGACCTACTGTTGTTTCTTATGAGATTTACTGGTAATCAGTATCTCGGGAAACATTAGAGTAATAAATATTTGGTTGTATCAAGGGTTTAGAAAAATTTTTATATGAATATTCCAAAATATCTTTAACTATTTCTCTGAGTCCATTAATAACGGACTTTTAATTTGTTCGCCCGCCATAATGGAAAAAATGGCGTACCAGGTTAGCCAGTGAACTTGTCCGAGAGATTTTTAAAACACTTTTTGACCAAGTTTTAACTTGTTTGGGTGTTTTGTTGGGCAGTTATGGTATCCACAAGTTACATAAACTTTGGAACTAGGGATTTTGTAATGTTCGGTAAGTATAAATGATCCACCAATGCTAAGTTGAAGACGATTGGAATACGCCGATGTTGTATATAAAATCTACCGAACAAATTATGTGTTACTGTTGGATAAATAGTAGTTCACAATGTTCCTATTTTAAGCTTACCGAAACGATTTTACCTGAATTATTTGTTGTTCCGTAAAATATTCCTTTTACGAATCCTTTTGTATAGACGTTTGGTGACCGGATATATCCTGAGAAAGACGTCATGACAAGACAGTCCTGCTGTGTCTCCTGGGAAATCTACTTCGTACACTTGCACCCATTCAATATTTCTTATTCACTTTGATGGTCCGATTCTCGAACTGAAGTTTGGTGACCGGATATATCCTGAGAAGGACATCATGACAAGACAGTCCTGCTGTGTCTCCTGGGAAATCTACTTCGTACACTTGCACCCATTCAATATTTCTTATTCACGTTGATGGTCCGATTCTCGAACTGAAGTTTGGTGACCGGATATATCCTGAGAAGGACATCATGACAAGACAGTCCTGCTGTGTCTCCTGGGAAATCTACTTCGTACACTTGCACCCATTCAATATTTCTTATTCACTTTGATGGTCCGATTCTCGAACTGAAGTTTGGTGACCGGATATATCCTGAGAAGGACATCATGACAAGACAGGCCTGCTGTGTCTCCTGGGAAATCTACTTCGTACACTTGCACCCATTCAATATTTCTTATTCACTTTGATGGTCCGATTCTCGAACTGAAGTTTGGTGACCGGATATATCCTGAGAAGGACATCATGACAAGACAGGCCTGCTGTGTCTCCTGGGAAATCTACTTCGTACACTTGCACCCATTCAATATTTCTTATTCACTTTGATGGTCCGATTCTCGAACTGAAGTTTTGTGCTGGACATGTTACTTATATTGAGGATACCTTATTGGCTGAGCGTTAGTGATTACTTATCACTCGAAGGGCTGGAAAAAGTTTAAGTCTGTTTCTCGATATTTCGAAAACAAACTGACCTAAATACTTGAAATTCCAGGAAGCCCATTTATATATAGGAATTATCGAGTTCGATCATGGTGCCGTCACTCCGTGGGTTTGGCTGAGCGTTAGCGAGTATTTGTATATTGGTCTTATGGATAACGATACGTGTCACATAATTTAAGTATCACTGGTGTTGCTTAAACCGTTTTTTAATTGAATTACTTTTTACAAAATATATACAAACATTCAGACAAAGTATTTTGGTCTTGATCTAATTGAGATTCTTGATGGAAAGTTTTTGTTACCCGGTAGGAAATGCACTGTACATGTCTTTCTAGTACAATAATATAACATAGTGGAAATACAGTTTGAATCACGTTACAGTAAATCTCTCGTTAAAGTATTGGTTTTATAGTATTTTAAAGTACTCATTTGAATAACAAACAAACTTTGTTACTGCTGTTGGTTGCAGCACTCTTAGTGGGAAGAGAGAGAGGGTGTGGGAATTTTCGTTCCGCTCACCCTCTACTTGTTGCACGCCTGCATCACTGACAAATGACAGCGCTAAAGCAACACTGTTTATTTTGTTTCTTCGTTTCTTGGACTGTATATAGAGGATAGGACGTCAATTGCAGTTTTTTACATCTAATAATGTCATTCAAGTTTTTTTTCTGAATTTATATATCGTATATCAGTGTAAATGAATATAAATAACCAAAATATCTATAAAGAGTTTTAAAGAGTACTGACTGGGAAAGTGCAGTATTAAATAAGAAACATATTAAATGGTAGTAAATGGAACTTTTATTACATATATTTACCAAGATCAACTGAACATATCGTTCATTGTACGTAAATGTAGGGAAAGCAAACCCGAAGTAGTGACAGTGGCATGACGGTGTCATTCTAGCTCAAGATCAATATGTTATATAGTATACAATTTCCTCTTTCTTCCTGGTCATAACTATAGAAGAATTTAAAAAAATCACAAATAATTTGGGTTCTGTAACATGAGTTATTTAATTTAATAATAATTACCTAGTTTTATTTTTTTATCCATGCGACAAAATAGTCGCATTAAACAACTGGTGAGAATGTAATGTGGAGATTGGGATCCCCCTATTGACAATGCATCTGGAGAAATGCTCATGATGACATAGATTGTAAGGAGGTATATTTTTTGTCTTAAGGTTAGGGCGCGAAGGCATTTAGAACACAGCAACGAGACAGAAAAATGAGTTTTCTCCCAACGATCACCATGTACCTAATAGATGCTAGGTAATATTTCATTGCTCATTTTAAAATTCCAGGAGATAGATACATTGAATACGTCTTGAAATTATCAGTAGAATCTCGAGTTTACCTCTCATACTTTGAAAGTCTCACGAGGTTTGGAATTATTAATTATGGCATAACCTTTAGTACCTGTATAAATATAATAATTCTGAATCAAAGGCAAGCTCTGAGAATAACGTATAGTGTAGAACGCATGGTGAGAATAACCTGCTTTTTTCTGTAAATAACATTTTATAATTGAAATAACTACGTAAGTGTAATTAAAAGATCTAGTCAAAACTTTTTAACTTAAGAATCAAATCGACATCAGTTTTGTTATTTAAGACCTGAAATATATATTTAGCTTTCATTGCATTGTAGGCAAAGCTCTGTGTTAGATAGGAAACCAAGACTAAAATTAAATTCAATTGAATTTGTTGAAGCTATGTCAGTTAATTTACAACAAATATTGTTAGTAAATTATGTATTGTCTATGTTAAGTGAAATGCTAATTGATAACATTCACTCATATTTGCCTTTTACTGATGTTGGTTACAGCTTACTAAGTATATTAATAAGTTTTGAATTGCTAGAATAAAATGTGTTACAAATCCTTAGAGTCTGCATCGCTTAGTCCTTCATGAATATTTATTTATTTATTTGTTATTTATTATTTAGTTTAATGTCACTTTGTAAGTAGTATATCTAGTATATAATTATTGTATTTAACTTAATGTGTACTATAAAATAATGGTTTTGTGTAAAGATATATATTTATCACTGATATACATATATATGTTGAATGATATGTTAATTGGTAGAAAAATGGGCTATAAAGGATTGTTGAAACGATTGTGCTCCCGCACGCGTAAATAGAATATTGAGTGAAAAGGAATTGTTTTTATGAATTTTTTTAATTTTTCGAATAAATACTCATAGCTTTAGAACTTGAACTTGAGTGATCACCATTAGGGGTTATGTGGAACAGCGAGTAAAGTTTGAGTTATAATGCGAATGTTGACTTTAGCTCCAGTTCACCTTCCTCTTACGTGCAGCATCTGCAATCTGATGCTGTTGTAGTCTTGACTTCTTAAATCTGGAGTCACTTTCGTCTGAAAGGATCTAAAAATAGTGGGCGACGAAGAACAAAGAAACTCAAAACGAACCCCCCGCATCGTTTCGACATCAGAGACCCAGACTACGAAAAGGAGTGTAATCAGATGAAGAGGTGGTTTTCTTGAGTGTACTACGATGTTAACTGACGCGATCCCAAAACAAAAGTTAATAATTTGATGTTTATATAGCACTAACAGAATATTACACAAGCCTATGTTTTTAGAATGTATTGTTAAATATTATCTTGAGAAACGATAGAATATAATTTGCGTATAAATAGAACAAAAACATATTATACTAATTTTAGATTATAATATTAGTTAATTTATAACAATAAACACACTACGATTATGACAACGGGCAAAATCATCTTTTGCTAATTTTATACTTAATTTCGCATTTAAACCTTAATATAATGCCTTGAGGCAACAAACAAACAATACAACCAATAAGTAAACATTCATAGCAATATTATCGTTTTCACATGTGACCAACGGGGATAAAAGCTCTGTTAGTTTCCTATTATTTTTTAACTTATTCCGTAAACAATATGTATACTTATATTGCTCCTTTTATATAGTGGAGAGACGGGTGGGTGTTTGGTACTAACTCACTTCACTGGTACTCTTTTGCCCACGGTAAAACCAAAACAGTCACATTAAGGCTTCCGTGTGAAAGTAGAGAGACGGGTGGGTGATATAGCTGTTTGGTACTAACTCACTTCACTGCTACTCTTTTCCTTACGGTACAACCAACACACTTGGTTTGAGCAAATGGTTTTTAATACAGGTTGATTACGCATGAATGCTTACATAGGAAGGAAAACTGTGTATTTTTGGCTTGTTCATACTTTAGTGTATTTATATTAAAAATAATTAATTATCTACATATTCAAAGGAATGCATTATACAAATTCAAACAGCTAAAAAGGATGTAATGTTATAAATAGTGAGAGTGTTAATTTCAATACAAAACAAATGTAGAGTGCGCCGTAATACTTTTCGAACAGCCTTTTGCTGCCAACCCTTTAAGCTACCTTTAGTACCGCTATGTATTAATTTATTTCGAAATTTCCTCCGCTCTCATTTGCGTTTCTGAACAGCAACGAATTATTATCCTCACACTCACGAACACAAATACAATAGAAAATAGAAAAAATTACATGAATGAAAACGTACTCACAGTACGACTTCTGATTAACACAGCTGATTGGTATACATTGGTGGGGGGGGGGGACACAGTAAATGATCTTTTACAAATCTCTCTGAGTGCCTTTGCAGTGTCTTTTGATAGAAAGGTCAAAGAGACATGAATCTTCGTATACAGCTTACTCTTTGAAGAGTTCTATTACCTTTTGGTCACAAGGCAAAGAAGCAGCTAAGTTACATGAAAAAAGTTCCTGGTCCTGGATAAATAAGTTACAGCCATTTTTGTAAAGTCTTACATTGCGATCTGGAGTCCTTCAATGTTCAGTTGTATCAGTTTATTCAACCAACAGAAGTTCATAAGGCTACCGCGTAGGACCGTATTAGAAACACCAGTCCCAAGTTAAAGTAAATATGGTGTACTCTGAGACTATCAGGCAGGCTTCACGTTAAAATATAGTTTACAACCAGAGGACGAGTTCTGCAAATGAGTAGTTCTTGATCTTAATCGTACATTTAATCTCCTTCCCCACTCGTCTTAGCTTCTTCTTTTAATTCTTGTCTCAACTGTCTTTGAGGTCAATCAATTCTGTTTTTTTTAATGTTTGATAATGACAAATCATGAACATTAAGGCCACTTATATAATTTTTATAATGAATTAATATGATTTTAGCTCGTTATGTGTATTGAAGTTTGACGAAGATAGAAAAATGTTTTCCCACATAAAGTTTAATTTTATATCAAATTTAGTCTTATAATAAAGGAAAGGCTACATTAGAATACACTAGTCGTTCGATTTCCCTATACGCAACAAAGATTCACAAATTAATTAGCAAGTTTCTATAACTCAGCGTAGCTCGGCACAAAATGAATGATTAGTAGTTTCTGTACGTAAGAACGGGATCATGGAAAAATATTGTAATCGACAAGTAATCTAAGTAATAAATGTCGTTTTTCTCAGAGGGACCACCTCTACAGTATTTGCAAGCCCAGGTTTTTTCCATTCTGTTTTTCTTTTTTTAGTAAACCAAGTAATAAAGTTATTTATAATTATCAAAACACTGCAACTGTTAGTGTCTTAATTATAACCACACGACCATATCATGTTCTATGTGTTAATTTCAATAGTAGATGGTTTTTATTGCCATGAACACATTGAAGAACTCATTTATACTATTTAAGAGTTATTGCTTGTTAAAATGGAATGTATTTATTTGAGTAAACTTTTAATAGTTGAAAAATTTTACACCAACGCTATTCTGGAAAATGACATGTTTTATTACGAAGGATAGTCTTTCTGCGCCTAGCACTTTTATAGTTTTTAATTTAAAAGAAAGGTATTAAAA
This sequence comes from Homalodisca vitripennis, assembly GCF_021130785.1. Lineage (NCBI taxonomy): Eukaryota > Metazoa > Arthropoda > Insecta > Hemiptera > Cicadellidae > Homalodisca > Homalodisca vitripennis. The sequence goes on along the minus strand of NC_060213.1, from coordinate 142,402,772 downwards.
ATATGGTTAAACAATTCAATTTGTATTTATCTGAATTGATTTGCCATAAGACACCGTGCATTTGCAGCTTATCACTTATCTCCAATCCACTTACCTGCAGGGGATGTCTGGGGACTGACTCTGTAGCCAATCCAGGATGTTGGCAGTTTGCATTATAAAGCTCTTTATGTCGCTAATATACTTATTGCCATTGAGAATAAGATTTATTCTAATCTACCGGTAACCTAATAGTATACCATAAGTAGAATATCATATTTCTTTTATATTGTAGTAAAAGAATAGTAAATAATTGGCTGAGCTTTAGCGAAGCCTGTCACTTTAGAGGCTAGAAACATTTCAATATTTTCTATCTGTCCCAACGATATATAAAAAACTAGATGACCTTTAGACTTCAAATTTTGCATGAAGCTTCATTTTTATATTATGAAAACTGAGTTAGCTTATGGTGAAAATAATTTCTTGGGGTTTGTAGAAGCAATAGTGGAAATATTTCAACTGGTCTTATGGGTAACGTGATAACATGATGGCAACGATAAAAATCAATATGTAGGCAAACTGCGTAAAACCATATGCCATTTTAAAGGGGTGCATGTTTAACATTAGAGTAAAAAGTACAAATATTAAAGTGGAAAGTCATTGACAAGATTTTATTTGCATTGTTGTGCCGTATCTAGCACACCGTTACTTTGCTATGAAACCTAACAAAAATTTCAATGAATCATGTAACAAGATAATCTAGTGAAAGATTTCATCCATAGACTTTTAATTGTTATGACTTCATTTGTACATAGACAAGAATGTGTTCTGTGATGGTACATGTTGAACCATGGCCTTAGGCTGAGCGTAATGTTTGTATCAATTTATTCTTGTATGATCTTCTGTTTGTCTATCGGGAGTACAAGTTGGCAATTTTGCATGTGACATCAGTGAAGCTTATTATGCGACACGTGGTGTGGCGTACTCCTATATTTTTATATACGAGTTTACTTTAACAAGTAAAAGGTTAGTGCTGTTGCCTAATCCAATTTAAAAATAGGGTTTTGAATAAAATACATGTTGAATTATTGGTTTCTTCTCATATTACGAGTGGAGCTATTGACACATATGTATAAACACAACAAATATTTGTAATGCCTTTAGTATGCGTTTAAAATTTTGTTTTTAAGGGTTTAAAACCCGTGTTATAGCGTTTTAGTGTAATTTACGAAGACGTTATCACTTTCAAGCAATACTGATCATACTGTCATAAAGGTCAGTGACGAAGGCGCTAAAGACTTTTTTCATCGTTTCGACATCAGAGAAGATATAGTCAGAGGTCTTTGATGTCGAAAGAATGTAATGAGTTCGTTTTGAGTGTCTTCATCACCGACTAGTTTTGACCCCTTCAGTCGATCATGACTCCAGATTTCAGGAGTCAGATCCACCACAGCATCGGATCCTAGTTGCTGCACTAAGAGGAAGATCAACTGGAGCTTAACTCATCATTCAGATTGAATCATCTCTTCCCACCACAGCTACGTTACGTTATTGTATGATGTTATACGTGTAACAATCCCGGGCTTCGGGCGAAGGTTGGAGACAGCGTTCGTCACACAGTAGAAAACATCCTGGCCCGTAGAGCAATGAAATTTCGATACTGTCTCAGACATGAAGTTTCTTGACAACTTTCAACACTCTACGGGAACTTATTCATAAGATATTGTGCATACGGGATGGACATACACAAAGCCAATAATCTTCCTTAAAGAGGAGAAACTTCGCTAAATGCATGGCTAATTACAATTTGTACGGGCTAGTTTTAAATACATAATCAAGTTTTAGGGACACAGCTCTATATATTGCAACCAATAAATATATTGAAGCATTTTCATGTACGTATCCTATACAGAAGTGTACTAAGTGGGTTTACTTCAATTGAAAACTGCATCATCCAGTCACAGCTATGTGTGTGTGTGTGTGTGTGTGGGTGTGTGTGTGTGTGTGGGTCGTTTTAGAGCACTCTGTGAATATATACGAGTGGTTTCTATGTAAAGTACTAATATGAATATTATCACTGTATTAGTTATGAACAGTGTTCCAAATTTCTAAACGCTATGCAAATATTTATACCCACCCTTCAGACATGAAAATTAGTTAATGGAATCATCTGCATTACCATACATGTGGTCCATGCTCCGTATATAACTTACTATTTGTCATCAATGATCCCAGTCAATATCGCGTAGTAAAAACAATTCCGTTACCGTTTCGTTTGCTACAAAGATGCAATCGCAGGTTAAACAGTAATTGTACTAGTTAGTTGAAGCTTTGAATAAAACAATTTAAAGTTGATAAGTTAATAAAAATTTCGTTTGATTAACTTTCACAATATACTTAGTTCATTCTTTGTTTTTCGCTGTTATTATGTTTCCTATTAGACCAATTTAACCAGAATAATATTTTGATAGTTATTGACACTCCCAAATAACCGTTGTTCAATACTGATTTAGAGGTAGTAGTGTTCACGTTTTACACTACATTAAAACCCTCTATGTGATCCTGTTCGAAAGTTATTTTGCCAACAGACAGACAGAAAACTTACCTCATCAGCAACCGGAGAGATAGGCCTCGCTAAACTATGGGAATGCGATGGCCGAGCGGTCTAAGACGTTGGACTTAGGATTTGAATTAGAGATAGCGCAGTTTCAAGTCCTGTCTGTAACCTATGCACTTATTTTCAGTACAACCGATTTTGTACTGGATCGTCTCTCCTCCTTATATTGTTTGATAAGATCCTCGCAGAGATAATTGGACTATATATAAGGACAGCGAGAATAAGGCTTAAAGGTGGATCGGCCGGCTTCTCTTTAAATACAAACAAATCAAAAGACGATTTGAGAAAACAGTTTGTTTCATACTAAAGTCCTAAAGAACTGCATAGTTAGAATTAATAATGAGGAATTCCACAAATAAAACTTTAAAAGTATGATAAAAGTTTCACAAAATCTTAAAAATCATTATATTATATTACATATAAAGCGGTAGATAGTTATACTTTTATAACAATCAAACGTTGTAACATACAACATAAAACATTCACACGAATCAAGATAAGCACATTGTAATCTCTCTCTTTAAGCTTTATTGAGTTTATAAAGTTCGTCCCTTACTTCTCACCCGTTTTATGCTGAAAGCTGATTATAAACCCCAGTTTTTGCCGCCATGTCCGGCGGAGCTGTCAGCAACAACACAGGCCAAACTTAGCTCAGACCTTTTGTCTCTCCTGGAGCAATTTACGATATAATTACAGGCGACATTGTGTGTTGCTGTAGTTACTTCACGGAACCTGTGACATCGCAGAACCCACCAGTCTCTTAGTATGCTTCGATATAATTACAGGCGACATTGTGTGTTGCTGTAGTTACTTCACGGAACCTGTGACATCGCAGAACCCACCAGTCTCTTAGTATGCTTCGATATAATTACAGGCGACATTGTGTGTTGCTGTAGTTACTTCACGGAACCTGTGACATCGCAGAACCCACCAGTCTCTTAGTATGCTTCGATATAATTACAGGCGACATTGTGTGTTGCTGTAGTTACTTCACGGAACCTGTGACATCGCAGAACCCACCAGTCTCTTAGTATGCTTCGATATAATTACAGGCGACATTGTGTGTTGCTGTAGTTACTTCACGGAACCTGTGACATCGCAGAACCCACCAGTCTCTTAGTATGCTTCGATATAATTTACAGGCGACATTGTGTGTTGCTGTAGTTACTTCACGGAACCTGTGACATCGCAGAAACCCACCAGTCTCTTAGTATGCTTCGATATAATTACAGGCGACATTGTGTGTTGCTGTAGTTACTTCACGGAACCTGTGACATCGCAGAACCCCACCAGTCTCTTAGTATGCTTCGATGTAATTACAGGGCGACATTGTGTGTTGCTGTAGTTACTTCACGGAACCTGTGACATCGCAGAACCCACCAGTCTCTTAGTATGCTTCGATTGTTACAGGCGACATTGTGTGTGGCTGTAGTTACTTCACGGAACCTGTGACATCGCAGAACCACCAGTCTCTTAGTAATGCTTCGATATAATTACAGGCGACATTGTGTGTTGCTGTAGTTACTTCACGGAACCTGTGACATCGCAGAACCCACCAGTCTCTTAGTATGCTTCGATATAATTACAGGCGACATTGTGTGTTGCTGTAGTTACTTCACGGAACCTGTACATCGCAGAACCCACCAGTCTCTTAGTATGCTTCTATGTAATTACAGGCGACATTGTGTGTTGCTGTAGTTACTTCACGGAACCTGTGACATCGCAGAACCCACCAGTCTCTTAGTATGCTTCGATATAATTACAGGTGACATTGTGTGTTGCTGTAGTTACTTCACGGAACCTGTGACAATCGCAGAACCCACCAGTCTCTTAGTATGCTTCGATATAATTACAGGCGACATTGTGTGTTGCTGTAGTTACTTCACGGAACCTGTGACATCGCAGAACACCACCAGTCTCTTAGTATGCTTCGATATGTAATTACAGGCGACATTGTGTGTTGTGTAGTTACTTCACGGAACCTGTGACATCGCAGAACCCACCAGTCTCTTAGTATGCTTCGATATAATTACAGGCGACATTGTGTGTTGCTGTAGTTACTTCACGGAACCTGTGACATCGCAGAACCCACCAGTCTCTTAGTATGCTTCGATATAATTTACAGGCGACATTGTGTGTATGCTGTAGTTACTTCACGGAACTGTGACATCGCAGAACCCACCAGTTCTCTTAGTATGCTTCGATATAATTACAGGCGACATTGTGTGTTGCTGTAGTTACTTCACGGAACCTGTGACATCGCAGAACCCACCAGTCTCTTAGTATGCTTCGATATAATTACAGGCGACATTGTGTGTTGCTGTAGTTACTTCACGGAACCTGTGACATCGCAGAACCCACCAGTCTCTTAGTATGCTTCGATATGTAATTACAGGCGACATTGTGTGTTGCTGTAGTTACTTCACGGAACCTGTGACATCGCAGAAACACACCAGTCTCTTAGTATGCTTTCGATATAATTACAGGCGACATTGTGTGTTGCTGTAGTTACTTCACGGAACCTGTGACATCGCAGAACCCACCAGTCTCTTAGTATGCTTCGATATAATTACAGGCGACATTGTGTGTTTGCTGTAGTTACTTCACGGAAACCTGTGACATCGCAGAACCCACCAGTCTCTTAGTATGCTTCGATATAATTACAGGCGACATTGTGTGTTGCTGTAGTTACTTCACGGAACCTGTGACATCGCAGAAACCCACCAGTCTCTTAGTATGCTTCGATATAATTACAGGCGACATTGTGTGTTGCTGTAGTTACTTCACGGAACCTGTGACATCGCAGAACCCACCAGTCTCTTAGTATGCTTCGATATATAATTACAGGCGACATTGTGTGTTGCTGTAGTTACTTCACGGAAACCTGTGACATCGCAGAACCCACCAGTCTCTTAGTATGCTTCGATATAATTACAGGCGACATTGTGTGTTGCTGTAGTTTACTTCACGGAAACCTGTGACATCGCAGAACCCACCAGTCTCTTAGTATGCTTCGATATAATTACAGGCGACATTGTGTGTTGCTGTAGTTACTTCACGGAACCTGAGACATCGCAGAACCCACCAGTCTCTTAGTATGCTTCGATATAATTACAGGCGACATTGTGTGTTGCTGTAGTTACTTCACGGAACCTGTGACATCGCAGAACCCACCAGTCTCTTAGTATGCTTCGATATAATTACAGGCGACATTGTGTGTTGCTGTAGTTACTTCACGGAACCTGTGACATCGCAGAACCCACCAGTCTCTTAGTATGCTTCGATATTATAGGTATTGCAGGGTTTAGGAAAAGAATTAGCGTTTTCCAAAAGATTTACTGTACCTTTTAATTTATGTTTTCTAACAACACGCATCTCGCATCATTTATATTTTAAAACTTAGAAAGTAGTGCAAGGCAAGCTTTAAAAAACTTGACTCTTCCATTCCTGTATATTTTGGAATTAACTGTACATAGTGTATATCTAGATATCCTTTGATTTCCGGACAGGCAAACACAGTACGGCAGCACAGGAACGCCCTCACTGGTAGTTGCTCAGTTTATCAACAATTTGCCGAATGAAATTAAAACTTCACCTACGCTCAAGGCGTTTATGACTCTTTAATTTCGCGCAATCATGGCGATGACTCCCAAACTGATATGGGAAAACTAGAGATGAAAGAGGCATAAACAATGTTTAAATGAGTGTTCGATGTGTATAGATTTCAGTTTGCTACACGAATTTATTTGTCCATAAAATAAATACTTATTGAATATTTTACCTTAAACCTTGTGTTCTAGATGTTAACAGTGTTTGATAGTAACAACATTATTACATGTATCTCACACTGTCGTGTCTTACTTAGCTCATTGGCAATAAATTATTATATTTAAAATAAAAGAACGCTGTGATTTAGTATGGTCTCTAAAATGTCACTGTAGTTCAATTGGAAAAGAATTTTCCGTGACATAATACTCTTATTAATCAAGAGTATTCTGTAATAATTTACTTTCTCAAGCGGTGATATGGTCATCAATAACAATCAGAGAACAATAGGAAGGTCTGTTTGGCTTATTGCCATCAAATGTCTGTAGATAATCACTATATCGTCACTTGGGAGAGTAAATGTTTTCTTCATCACCACACATTACTAGTGTGATCATATTAGTACAGCAGGTAATAATAATAATAATCCTTTATGGCATTATATTAACAATATAGATTGTTCTACAACGTCAACAGATATAACAATTCATAAGGTAGTCCTCTCATCGAGACATTCACATAAAATTTGGCCACAGACATTCAAAACATAGTCTCACCGACTTTAGAATCAGCACTTTGAAATATCCCAGCGGCTCATCATGAATTCATTGAACAGAGTAAAACGCTTTTGGTTTGCAGAATGTTTTATTTTTCAATGATTTTATTAATGTCTGACACAAAATTTTTGTGGTAGATGTTGAGTTCTAAAGTTGTCCCTGCCTCTGGTTTTATATTGATTAACGTCACCTCCACGAATCAAGGCGCACTAAATCTGAATACACGATCCTCTTAAGAGTATAGAGGCAAAGAAAAGACAGCAATCCCAACTTCCTGACAGCTTCCCACACGAATGTCTATAATTCAATTTGCCAATTATTCTAACACCATTCGAGACTGAAGACTCGCTCCATTTTGCTTTTTGCACAAACTCTACAAAATATCAACCCGTACGCAAAATTTTAATAGATTTAAACCACAATAAGCCATGTTTAGAACTTCCATATAACAAAACATTGCTAGATTTTGCAAGCCACAGATACCTGACGTGACTAGCACAAACCATATCAAAATGCTCCTTTTAGCTAAGACCTCTATCCAGGATCATTCCAAACAATTTTGCGATCATCCACAAACAGCCGGCAACATGGCAAGATTATGCTGACGAAGGCAGAAATTTAGGACATTATATTTAGACTGAATCGTTTTCAAACCGATTTCAGAGAAATATTAAATGCCTGCATTTACGATTTGATTTCTAATATTCTTATATTGATTTGATTTTAAAACAGAGATTCGTGTCGTCAGCATGCTTAACTAGTTTTCCATGCTGGATTTCAGTATTTAATCCACCGACAAATATGAGAAACAGAAGAGGTACAAGACATGAACCCTGAGGTTCACTGGGTGGAAATTTAATAGCGTCCTGATCACGATCTTCAAAAAAGACGGTAGTAAATTGTATTGCTTAAAGTTATTAATCGATATCTACATGAAAAAAATACAGAATAACCTGTTCTTGAATAGATTTTAAAATGGAAAGAAGGAACCTGGATAATTCGAAACTCATAGGGCCAGTAACAATTCGAACCTACTTAATAATTTTAACTGTTTAAACCTTATTAATATTGTATAGGAATACCAAGATTTTGATCTAAAAATCCAATTATTCAAAATAAACTGCATAAAATCCAAAAAGGCACATATTATTTGGTAGAAAATATCGCACGATTAAGTATCACTTCAAGATGGTGCATTTTACTGCATGTGATTTTGTAAATGTTTAATGCAGCTTATTACATCCTTTAAGTGGGCAACAACGATGGTGAATAAATAAAATAAATATATTTGTACAGAAACTAAGTTTTACACGATAATCCTATGTGACATTTTAACAAATGACCTAGTAACACATGTAGCTATAGACTTGAGATTATTCGTAGAGCCGTAATGCAATATATCACAGCTTACTTACACCTTTAAATTATTAAATTAAATGATACAACTGTAATTAACTATTTACTAACAAAATATTGACGCTGTAAACAGTATAAGGAGTCACTATAGTTATAAATTTCGTTATAATGTTAACGATTTACTATTCTTTTGGTGTTCATTTAAAGTGATAAAAAGAATGAGAATTTTCGATGTTTTAATTATAATAATCAAGACATAATTTACAGTTTTAATACCAGAATAACTATATCAGAGACATAAATAGCTCCATAATGCAGACGCCAAGTAAACGTTACAGTATCAGTCCCCAGACATCGCCTGCAGATAAGTGAATTAGTGGAGCGACAATCTGCAAATGCACCAGACTGATTTCCCAAGGCAAATCACTACAACGGGAAAAACACTGATTGAGTTGTATTAAAATTTCAATATTTGTCCTTGAAATTAAAAACAGTGCTAAAACTGCTGGTAAATTTTTATATTGTTAACTCTTATCTATTCAAAACGTGAAACAATGATTAAATATTCAATGTTTTATACAATTTTAAGCCACCTAAAACTGCTTTAAATACTCTGAAATAAATGTTTACTCTAAGATAAATTAAATGCGTGCAGTTAAGCCCTCTACAAACTACAGTAGATATGTGATTATCTATATGCAACAAAATAAAAGTAGTAATAAATATTTTACCATGAAAATGGGTATGAAGAATTTAAAACATATTTAAAACTGTTGTCATAAGTTACATTGTTGTCATCCTCATTTCTGCAAGGTTAGGCTATTGCAAAAAAAGAAAAACACACAAAACGTCCCTCTTGGCTTACTTACTTGCCAATGTGTGTTACCAATACTGGAATGTTATGAATAGAACATATATTCTTAGTTTGAAGTTTGATATTCACGATTAATTGATAGAACACTAAATTATGCAACCTTATCAAAACCTATGAATGGGACCCCTTCTTCACCTTAGTATAATGACGAGGAGCAAATGTAAGCAGGAATCCCACTCCAGAAATAGTTCCCCAGTATCATCTTTTGGAGGCCTAGTTCATGTAGATGAACTAAGTCTTCTAGTGGAAGAATCTCCTGACGTTACAACTGAAGGTAAATTAGCTAGAGAATCGGTCTGTCCAAAACGATAGTGAAGTAGTTACATAACGGGGGATGAACATCTAATACACCCCCAAATTTGCGATAGAATCTGGGGGAGAGTGTAGAGGACTATCTGCAGGCCTCTGAGAGAGTGGCGATGGCTGATGGTTAGGATGAACCCAAGAAGAGTCATTCCAAGAAGTGGTTTGAAACTTAGAGCAGGCTGCAGGAAACTATCTTACTTGGGACAGTGTTAGCCGAAAATTAAAGAATGAATTTTAATCAATAGCTTGGTAAAAGAAGTTAGAATTCAAACCAACAATCAGAATGCAAGGAGAAGATGAAGCCTATATACAAGATGCATCAAACCTATGCACTAAACTGGATTGAAAATTTGCTGAATGGAACAAAATTAAACCTCAGAGGTTTGAAACACTCATCCCGGAATAAAGTGATAATGGTAGACAATTATATTCTAGTAGACATATTAAAGAATGTGAGAAAAGTGCAAACTGCGAGATTCGTAGCTATTTAAAAGGTTAATCAACTTCTTCAGAAAGTCAAAAATCGTTTAAAATAAGATATGAAGGTGTTCTACCTTACACCGGAATCATGCAATCGAATTACCAGTTATATAAGGACAGATCATTACATTACAGATCACCCTTGCTTCACTATATCATCACCACTAGAAACTGTCCTGGTAGCTAACGTCTGAAAGAAGAAAAAAATATAAAAAAAGGGAGAGATAATGGTAGAAGATTACGAAGCTGAAAAAATCCTAGTTAAAAAGACTTCAATGGATATTATAAAAGAAGCTAAATATCAATCTCCGTAAAAAATATAAATTTAAATATCAATTACGACAGAGGAACATAGAATGACGTACCTGAAGCCATTGTAAACTGTTGGTAGATTACAGGGATAGATTTTCTGGGACCCTTATAAATTTGATAGGAACACCATAAGTGAACACAAAATTGAACTAATCAACAAAAGCCCAATGCACCAACTCCCATACAGGGTATCACATAAAGAAAGGGAGATACTGAGAACTCAATTTGAGGAGCTACTTCTGGTTTTATGCTTTATTTTACAGTCTATACTATAGCGATCTGCCTCATCGGCTTCCTAAGTTCCAAAGGGCTCCATGCGCTCGACGGCTCCCTCAGGTTCCCCGTTCCATAATAACTTGGTAGGGATCCAATATGAACAGTCGATTAAGTGAGCAGGACTTATGATCAGTCTCTTGCAGCTATATTCCGAACCTATCTTAGTACACCGCAGGTGATAAAGCAACATAAAGTTTCCGCCCAAAGGACCAACTGCTTCCTCGTAACCCCCAACTACATTTCTACACACGTGGCAAAGAGCTGAGGTTAGATGCAGAAGGGGCTCTAGCATCTTGACGTAACTGTCCACCACCACAAACACAAGAAAACCACCATTTCCATCTGGTGACTTATTTATACGAATTTACCGCTTCTAATGTCATCTGTTCTTTCGCTTACTGTAAGAACTAGTTTTTTGCTGTATCTTGATTTTATGTTCTACGTTACAATCGGTCAACGAGATTCTTGAAGTATTTGGCTCGTTAGATACGGCTGTCATTTTAATTTTACTGATTTAGATTAAATTGTTTGCATAACTGATAGGTTTTCATGTTCTAAATAACGGTGACAACTATGTTAGGATAAAAGGTTTCACAGAGTAGATAATTGCCCATTAAGGATCCCTTCCCATCCTCGCTAGAAGACAATTTTATATATATTTTATTTCCTTCCAATGAAGTCCATTCTCTGTTCACAATATCAGTTAATTTCTTGAATCTGTAATCCAGGATCTAGCAGAGGTCACATAGTTGAATGGATGTCTTCTTCTCAGTCTCGTCTTAAGAAGATGGTTTTTTAAATGTTACCCTCGGTGCCAATTTGTTTGAAGGTCTTAAATATGGCCAAGTATACTAGACTGCCTAATAGTAAAGTTCAGCAGTTTGTAATTCTTACTTGCGGATGGTTTTATCGGTGAAAACAACAGCATCGTCGCAGGGTGCGTTACATTGTGTTTATTGTTGCTCACTGAAAAGCAGATTTATTACCGTAAGTCTTATCAGCTGCTTTCAGCTTTTGCCGAGACAGTGCCAATTAATTTATCGGGAGACTGTAGTATTGCTTTCTTACTTCGTGTTTTTTCTGGACTGAAGTTGGTGTTCATTATCGGAGAGGCTGCAACAGGGTTGGAGTCCCTTCAAGTAAGAGATGCAAAGACAGGGGAAACGGCAAAGAACTGCTGGCGCCACGGCTGTTCCCGATTGCCTGTCCCTCTGCTAGCAATTTGGCCAACGTTCAACAGATGACGTGGTGGCCCAGTATTGTACAGACCAGACGAATCTCCAGACTCAAATCCCTTCAGACTCCTGCACGTTGGCTAAATCGTACGCGCCTCCTATACGCGCAATAAAATGTCCAGTTCATATTAGCCAATTAAACACGAAACGTGCACTTAGTAAAAGATACCGATTCCTGTAAAAAACTGTAAGCAGTCTGAATATTACGTGTAGATGTAAAGTACTATAGCTCACGATTTATAAATGTGCCGGTGCAGGAATTACAACTGATAAAAACTTGTTTTACTGTAACACAGTACACAAATATTTTATTGCTTAGTAATTTTTATCGAATGTTATCGGATTAGTCAATTCACACTACCTCGTACGACCTAGGCTGACCATCCTCCTGAGCTATTATTAAATACCTATATGTGCTATAGTTCTTGATAGAACATTCCTAGAGACTTGAAAGGTGTTAGTTCCAAGGAAGGAGTCCCTTTTTATTTTGAGTTTAAGAGGTCAAAGAGCTGCCCGACTGTCCGTCTTTGATACGAAGGTTCTTGACAATTCGTAGAGAAGTTCCTCGTGGTCCAAGATTGAGGGTTTTTTTGTTATAAGGTCAAAAGATTAATAGCCTTAGTGATGTAGATAGAATATTAACTAACGTTTACGCTATATTGTAATAGTAACGAATTTTTATTCAAGTTTTATTCAAATGTTCATTTATATTTTATTCCTCTTTTGTATAAGTCGCTTACGATATAGTGAAGTTATAAACATAAACAAACGATGTATTAAAACTTCTCTAAATTCATCAATCTTTGTATATGCCGATGATACCACCATGGTGTTCTCTGATTTCAACAAAGACACACTAAAAATAAGGATTGGAGAGGATCTGAATGCGTTGTCAGAGTAGCTAATTCAAAATAAACTTCTAATCAATGTTTAAGAATCAAAATGTCTTCTAACGTTCTTAAAAATTTAGTATTTAGTAGTTGAAGAAGTGAGAAGTGTGTAATATATTCCTTTATCCTTTAAACGAAATGAAATATTCAATTATATACCTCTTCTTGTGTAAATCGCTTACGATGTAGTGAAGTTAACGCACGCAATTAGAATTAGTTGCACTGTACTGAATCTATAGCTGGAATTAAAATTTGATAGTACAGTATAAAAATTTTAAGAATTTATAGCAATAAATAAAATATACATTAAATTAATCTATACATATTTATAAAATTAATAATAAAAATATAATAAATTTATATTATATTAAACTATTTATATTAATTAATATCTGTTGCAATTATAAAAAATGCACAACACACTAATCTGTACTTGTAGCATAGAATGGATTATTGCATGAGGACTGCCAGCATAAAAAAGTAATGGACACTATATAGCTTAATATGTTCCCGTACGGTAAAACTTCTTGCATGGTGCATTGCGACAATACATTGTGAAATTTTATTTTGTTAAATAAAGATGGGTGTGAACTGTGAATTGAACATTCAATCACACAGACACCATTAGAATTTACACATAATTTAGATTTTATTAGCATATCATCAGTAGTATTTATTGTGACCAGATCACTTATTTATGGGCCTTTCAAAGCTTCCATAGTTTATAAAAAAAACCCATACTTACAATGAAAACACGTATTTTGTTCCCCCGACAAATAATATGAAACCGTTATGAACGAATGAGAGTTTGTTGCGGCTAACGAATCGGCCTATTAACACGTTGTCCGATTCAGAAACTCGTTTTATAGGGTAACATCACGGCTACAAATTGTCCTTTGACGAAAACAGCTGTAATTAATCTTTAAATGAAAGGTCTGCTGCCTTTTAGTAAAATTAAACTTTAGTGAACTGATACATCGAAAAGACTTACAAATACTATTTAAATATATTTATTATAAATATGTTTAATAATGGTTTCTATACATAAGATTACGTATTATCTATATTCCAGATTCAAAATATTTCAATTCTATATTACACTATATATATATAGTGTTTCACATTGTAAAATTAACAGATTTATATGTTTCTATACTAAATTTGATAATGGATTACTTATTCAAACTGTAAGGTGTTTTACGTGCTGGGAAACAAAAAATAATAGAAAGCACAACAAATTTTACCAGAGTGATTAATGAGATCATTATATTTCGCCAGGATTTTTTTGTAATAATAGTATAACCTTACTATAAAAAAAGTTCAGACGCAGAACTACGGAGAAGGTAGCATGGAGCTGAAGTGAACATTTGTATTTTTTAAATATTTTAACATTTATTCGTTTGTTTTTAAAAACATTTCAATACTTAGCAAGCCGGGAGCAACAAATAGCAACCTAGCGAAAGGGTACCTGAACAGTGATCATGCTCGCTTATTTGTTGAAAATCGCTTTTACACATAATGAAGCCATGGTGGGAAGGGCTGATTAAATGTAGAGATTACCTCCAGTTCACCTTCCTCTTACGTGTAGCATCCGAAATCCGATGCTGCTGCAGACTTGACTCCTGAAATATGGAGTCATATTCGTCTGAAGGGATCCAAAGATAGTCGGCGACGAAGAAAGAAGAAGCTCAACACAAACCCCCACATCGTTTCGACATCGGAGACACCCTGACTACCAATGTATTGCAATCTAGGTGAAGAGATATTCTTATTGTCTCATCAGGTACACAATTGAGTGCACTACGATGTTGAATGATACGATCACATAGTACTGTGGAACAAAGTGTCTTCTACACATAACGCATACATGGTGGAAAATGCTGATTCAACGCGAATGTTGAGTTTAGCTCCAGTTCAAATCCTCTTATGTGTAGCAACTAAAATACGATGCTGCTGCAAACCTGAATCTGGATAGCTCAGTCCTTGTGTACCAAATATAACTATCATAATGATAGGCTGTTTAGCGTTTAAGGTTCTACCCATTAGTTGCACCACAAAATTACAGTGAACATATTGAGGCTGCTGTGCATGTCGCAGACCTTGTGTAACGTATATCAGTATCACAGTTACAGGCTGTTCAGCAGTTTATGCACAGATGTTGTTACAGTGACAGTGAATCCATGTAGCCAACTGTGCATGGCGCAGACCTTGTGTAACGAATATCAGTGTCACAGTTACAGGCTGTTCAGCAGTTTATGCACAGATGTTGTTACAGTGACAGTGAATCCATGTAGCCAACTGTGCATGGCGCAGACCTTGTGCCAGGCTCAGTTTATCACAGGTTGATGTGCAGATGTATGCAACAGGTGTTCAGCGGTTGATGTGCTGATCCATGTAGCCAACAGTGGAGCAGTGGCATCCATGTAAGCCAACTGTATGGCGCAGACATATCATAAATCAGTATCACAGTCGTTCAGCAGTTTTGTCAGATTTAATGTCCAGATGTTGTTACAGTGACAAATCATGTAGCCAAAAAACCTTTGTGGCTTGGCGCCTGACTTTGTGCAAAGTATATCAGTGGCATAACAGTGACCAGGCTGTTCAGGCGGTTGTTGTGCAGATGTTTGCGGTTGATGACAGTGAATGATTGCTACAACTGTCCATGTAGCCATGGCGCAGACCTTAGTGCACAACGTATAATCATATAACACAGTGGACAGGCTGTTCAGCAGTTTATGTATATTATATGTTACAGTGACTTATAATACATGTAGCCAACTGTGCATGGCGCAGACCTTGTGCACGTATATCAGTATAACAGTGACAGGCTGTTCAGGGCAGTTTATGTCCAGATGTTGTTACAGTGACAATGAATCCATGTATCCAACAGTGCATGGCGCAGGACTTTGTGCAACGTATATCAGTTATAACAGTGACAAGGCTGTTCAGCCGGTTGATGTGCAGGATGTTGCTAACAGTGACAGTCGGAATCCTATGTAGCCAACTGTGCATGGCGCAGACCTTGTGCAACGTATATCAGTATAACAGTGACAGGCTGTTCAGCAGTTATATGAGTAATTAAATGTTACAGAGGGGTGGTTACAGTGACATATTCGTCATAAATGAAGCCAACTGTGCATGTGTGGTCGCAGACCTTGTGTAATCCGTATATCATACAACCAGTATCACACAGGCTGTTCATCAGTTTATGTCCAGATTGTTGTTACAGTGGGGGGGCAATGAAACCATGTAGCCAACTGTGCATGGCGCAGACTTGTGCAACGTAATATCGGTATAACAGTGACAGGCTGTTCAGCGTTTGATGTTGCAGATGTGTGTTGCTACAGTGTCAGTTGAATCACATGTATGCCAAAACTGTGCATGCGCAGACCTTGTGGCAAAACGTATTCATCAGTAAACAGTTGAAAAGGCTGTTCAGGCAGAAGTTTATGTAATTTATATGTGTTCACAGTGACAATATAATACATGTAGCCAACTTGTGCATGGCGCTAGACCTTGGTTGCAACGTATATCAGTTTTACAACAGTGACCAGGCTGTTCAAGCATTTTTATGTCCAGATGTTGTTACAGTTGACAATGAATCCATGTAGCCAACTGTCAAACTGTGCATGGCGCAGACCTTGTGCAACGTATATCAGTATAACAGTGACATGGCTGTTCAGGCGGTATGATGTGCAGATGTTGCTACAGTGACGTGAATTCATGTAGCCAAACTGTGCATGGCGCAGACCTTGGTGCAACGTATATCAGTTTATAACATTTGACAGGCTGTTCAGCGAGGTTGATGTGGGGGGGGCCAGATGTTGCTACAGTGACAGTGAATCCATGTAGCCAACTGTGCATGGCGCAGACCTTGTGCACGTATATCAGTATAACGAGTTGACAGGCTGTTCAGCGGTTGATGTGCAGATGTTTGTTGTTACAGTGACAGTTAATCCATGTAGCCAACTTCGAATGGCGCTGACCTTGTGGCAAACAGTATACTATCAGTAATCAAAGTGATAAGCTGTTTAGCAGTTGATGTGCAGATGTTGTTTACAGTGACATTGATATCCCATGTAGCCAACTGTGCATGGCGCAGACCTTGTGCAACAGTATATCAGTATAACAGTGACAGGCTGTTCAGCAGTTTATGTTAATTATAATGGGTTACAGTGACATATAATACATGTAGCCTGAAACTGTGCATTGCGCAAGACCTTGTGCAACGTAGTATCAGTATCACAGTGTGTGATAGAGACTGTTCAGCAGTTTGTCCAGATGTTGTTACAGTGACAATGAATCCATGTAGCCAAACTGTGCATGGCGCAGACCTTGTGCAAAACGTATATCAGTATAACAGTGACAGGCTGTTCAGCGGTTTGATGTAATGTTGCTAACAGTGACAATATAGAATACATGTAGCTCCAACTGTGCATGTGCGCAGACCTTGTGCAACGTATATCAGTATAACAGTGACAGGTTGTTCATGCGGTTGATGTGCAGATGTTGCTACAGTGACAGTGAATCCATGTAGCCAACTGTGCATGGCGCAGGACCTTGGTGCAACGTATATCATTATATAACAGTGACAGGCTGTTCACAGTTTTGATGTCCAGATGTTTGTTACAGTGACAATGAATCCATGTAGCCAACTGTGCATGGCGCAGACCTTGTGCAACGTTATATCAGTATAAACAGTGACAGGATGTTCAGCGGTTGATGTGCAGATGTTTGCTACAGTGACAGTGAATCCATGTAGCCAAACTGTGCATGGCGCAGACCCCTTTGTGTGCAACGTATATCAGTATAAAACAGTGGACAGGCTGTTCAGCGGTTGATGTGCAGATGTTGTTACAGTGACAGTTAATCCATGTTAGCAAAACTTCGAATGGGGCTGACCTTGTGTAACATATGATCAGTTATCAAAGTGATAAGCTGTTTAGCAGTTGATGTGCAGATGTTGTTACAGTGACATTGAATCCATGTAGTCCAACTGTGCATGGCGCAGAACCTGTGTGCAACGTATATCAGTATAACAGTGACAGGCTTTGTTCAGCGGGTTTGATGTGCAGATGTTGCTCACAGTGACAATGAAATCCCATGTAGCCCAACACTGTGCATGGCGCAGACCTTGTGCAACGTATATCATTGTATCACAGTGATGGCAGGCTAGGCTTCAGCAGTTTATGTCCAGAATGTTGTTACAGTGTGACAATGAAATCCATGTAGCCAACTGTGCATGGCGCAGACCTTGTGCAACGTATTTATCAGTATAACAGTGACAGGCTGTTCAGCGGTTGATGTGCAGATGTATGCTACAGTGACAGTGAATCCATGTAGCCAACTGTGCATGGCGCAGACCTTGTGCAACGTATATCAGTATAACAGTGACAGGCTGTTCAGCGGTTGATGTGCAGATGTTGCTACAGTGACAGTGAATCCATGTAGCCAACTGTGCATGGCGCAGACCTTTTGCAACGTATATCAGTATCACAGTGACAGGGCTGTTCAGCAGTTTATGTCCAGATGTTGTTACAGTGACAATGAATCCATGTAGCCAACTGTGCATGGCGCAGACTTTTGTGCAACGTATATCAGTATAACAGTGACAAGGCTGTTCAGCGGTTGATGTGCAGATGTTGTAGCTACAGTGACAGTGAATTCCATGTAGCCAACTGTTGCATGGCGCAGACCTTGTGCAACGTATATCAGTTAATAACAGTGACAGGCTGTTCAGCAGGTTTATGTCCCAGATGTTTGTTTACAGTGACAATGAATCCATGTAGCCAACTGTATGGGCACAGACCTAGTGTAACATACATCAGTATCACAGTTACAGGCTGTTTCAGCAGGATGATGTTCAGATGGTGCTACAGTGACAGTGAATCCATGTAGCCAACTGTGCATGGCGCAGACCTTGTGTGCAACGTATATCAGTATAACAGTGACAGGTTGTTCAGCGGTTTATGATGTGCAGATGTTGCTGTACAGTGACAGTGAATCCATGTAGCCAAACTGTGCATGGCGCAGACCTTGTGCAACGTATAACATCATTATCACACAGTGGACAGGCTGTTCAGCAGTTTATGTCCAGATGTTGTTACAGTGACAATGAATCCATGTAGCCAAACTGTGCATGGCGCAGACCTTGTGCAAACGTATATCAGTATAACAGTGACATGGCTGTTCAGCGGTTGATGTGCAGATGTTGCTACAGTGACAGTGAATCCATGTAGCCAACTGTGCATGGCGCAGACCTTGGTGCAACGTAATATCAGTATAACAGTGACAGGCTGTTCAGCGGGTTGATGTGCAGATGTTGTTACAGTGACAGTTAATCCATGTAGCCAAACTGTGCGAATTGAATGCGTGAGACCTTGTGTTAACGTATATCAGTATCAACAGTGATACAGCTGTTTAGCAGTTGATGTGCAGATGTTGTTACAGTGACAGTGAATCCATGTAGCCAACTGTGCATGGCGCAGAACTTGTGCAACGTATAATCAGTATAACAGTGACAGGCTGTTCAGCGGTTGATGTGCAGATGTTGCTACAGTGACAGTGAATCCATGTAGGCCAACTGTGCATGTCGCAGACACTTGTGCAACGTATATCATTATCACAGTGACAGGGCTGTTCAGCAAGTTATGTCCAGATGTGTTACAGTGACAATGATCCA
The DNA here is from genome assembly GCF_021130785.1 of Homalodisca vitripennis. Classification (NCBI taxonomy): domain Eukaryota; kingdom Metazoa; phylum Arthropoda; class Insecta; order Hemiptera; family Cicadellidae; genus Homalodisca; species Homalodisca vitripennis. Next base: position 142,383,446 of record NC_060213.1, on the reverse strand, counting down.
TGTAGCCAACTGTGCATGGCGCAGACTTGTGCAACGTATATCAGTATAACAGTGACAGGCTGTTCAGCGGTGTGATGTGCAGATGTTGCTACAGTGACAGTGAATCCATGTAGCCAAACTGTGCATGGCGCAGACCTTGTGCAACGTATATCAGTTATAAACACAGTGACAGGCTGTTCAGCGGTTGATGTGCAGATGTTGGTTACACAGTGTGACAGTGAATTCATGTAGCCAACTGTGCATGGCGCAGACCTTGTGCAACGTATATCAGTATCACAGTTGACAGGCTGTTCAGCAGTTTATGTCAGATGTTAGTTACTCAGTGACAATGAATCCATGTAGCCAACTGTGCATGGCGCAGACTTTGTGCAACGTATATCAGTATAACAGTGACAGCTGTTCAGCGGTTGATGTGCAGATATGTTGCTACAGTGACAGTGAATCCATGTAGCCAACTGTGCATGTGGCATGGCGCAGACCTTGTGCAACGTATATCAGTATAACAGTGACAGGGCTGTTCAGCAGTTTATGTCCAGATGTTGTTTACAGTGACAATGAATCCATGTAGCCAACTGTATGGCTCAGACATAGTGTAACATACATCAGTATCACAGTGATCAGCTGTTCAGCAGTTTTATGTTCAGATGTTGTTACAGTGACAATGAAATCCATGTAGCCAACTGTGCATGGGCGCAGACTTGTGTGCAACGTATATCAGTTATAACAGTGACAGGCTGTTCAGCGGTTGATGTGCAGATGTTTTGCTACAGTGACAATGAATCCATGTAGCCAACTGTGCATGGGCGCAGGGACCTTGTTGCAACGTATAATCAGTATAACAGTGTTCAGGCTGTTCAGCAGTTTATTGTACTTATATGTTGTTTACAGTGACATATGAATACATGTAGCCCAACTGTGCATGGCGCAGACCTTGTGCAACGTATATCAGTATCATCACAGTGACAGGCTGTTCAGCCGGTTTTATGTCCAGATGTTGTTACAGTGACAATGAATCCATGTAGCCAAACTGTGCATGGCGCAGACCTTGTGCAACGTATATCAGTATATACCAGTGACAGGCTGTTCAGCTGCGTTTAATGTGCAGATAGTTGCTACAGTGTGACAGTGAATTCATGTAGCCAACTGTGCATGGCGCAGACCTTGTGCAACGTATATCAGTATCAATCACAGTGACAGGCTGTTCAGCAGGGTTTATGTCCCAGATGTTGTTACAGTGACAATGTGAATCCATGTAGCCAACTGTTGCATGGCGCAGACTCCTCACGCCGGAAGCCCTTGTGCAACGTATATCAGTATAACAGTGACAGCTGTTCAGCGGTTGATGTGCAGATGGTTTGTTACAGTGACAGTTAATCCATGTAGCAAACTTCGAATGGGGCTGACCTTGTGCAACGTATATCATTATGCAAGACAGTGATAAGCTGGTTTAAGCAGTTGATGTGCAGATGTCTGTTACAGTGACATTGAATCCCATTGTAGCCAACTGTGCATGGCGCAGACCTTGTGCAACGTATATCAGTATAACAGTGACAGGCTGTTCAGTCAGTTTTATGTGCAGATGCTTGTTACAGTGACATTTAATAACATGTAGCCAACTGTGCATGGCGCAGACCTTTGTGCAACGTAATATCAGTATCACAGTGTACAGGCTGTTCAGCAAGTTTATGGTTATATTGTTAAACAGTGACATATAATACATGTAGCCAACTGTGCATGGCGCAGACCTTGTGCAACGTATATCAGTATAAACAGTGACAGGCTGTTCAGGCGGTTTATGTAGTGCATATATGGTTACAGTGACAGTATGAATCCATGTAGCCAACTGTGCATGGGCGCAGACCTTGTGCAAACTCACGTATATCAGTATAACAGTGACAGGTTGTTCAGCACAGCGGTTAATGTATGTGCAGATGTTGCTTACAGTGACATGTGAATCAATGTAGCCAACTGTGCATGGCGCAGACCTTGTGCAACGTATATCTAGTATAAACAGTGACAGGCTGTTCAGCAGTTTTTATGTCCAGATGTTGTTACAGTGACAGTGAATCATTGTAGCCAACTGTGCATCTGGCGCCAGACCTTGTGCAACGTATATCAGTATAACAGTGACAGGCTGTTCAGCGGTTGATGTGCAGATGTTGCTACAGTGACAGTGAATCACATGTAGCCAACTGTGCATGGCGCAGACCTTGTGCAACGTTTATATCAGTATAACAGTGAACATGGCTGTTCAGCAGTTTTATGTCCAGATGTTGTTACAGTGACAATGAATCCATGTAGCCAACTGATGGCGCAGTCTTTGTGCATGCAACGTATATCAGTATAACAGTGACAGGCTGTTCAGCGGTTGATGTGCAGATGTTAGTACAGTGACAGTGAATCCATGTAGCCAACTGTGCATGGCACCAGACCTTGTGCAACGTATATCAGTATAATAACAGTGACACGGCTGTTTCAGCAGTTTATGTAATTATATGTGTTACAGTGACATATAATACCATGTAGCCAACTGTGTGCATGTGCGCAGACCTTGTGTAACTGTATATCAGTATTCCACAGTTACAGGCTGTTCAGCAGTGTTGTATGTGCAGATGTTGTTACAGTGACATGAATCCATGTAGCCAACTGTGTGCATGGCGCAGACCTTTGTGCAACGTATATCAGTATAACAGTGACAGGCTGTTCAGCGGGAGTGATGTGGCAGATGTTGCTACAGTGACAGTGAATCCATGTAAGCCAACTGTGCATGGCGCAGGACCTTGTGCCAACGTATATCAGTATAACAGCAGTGTGAAAGGCTGTGTTCAGCAGTTTATGTTCCAGATGTTGTTACAGTGACATATAATACATTAGCCAAACTGTGCATGGCGCAGACCTTGTGCAACGTATATCAGATACTCAGTGACAGGCTGTTCAGGCCGACAGTTTATGTCTCAGATGTTGTTACAGTGACAGTGAATCCATGTAGCCACTGTGCATGGCGCAGAACCCTTGTGCAACGTATATCAGTATAACAGTGACAGGCTGTGTTCAGCAGGTTTATGTGCAGATTGTTGTCTACAGTGACAGAGAATTCATGTAGCCAACTGTGCATGGCGCAGACCTTGTGCAACGTATATCAGTATAAACAGTGACAGGCTGTTCAGCGGTTGATGTGCAGATGTTGCTACAGTGACAGTGAATCCATGTAGCCAACTGTGCATGGCGCAGACCTTGTGTCAACGTATAGTATAACAGTGACAGGCTGTTCAGCGGGTTGTGATGTGCAGATGTTGTTACACAGTGACATATAATCCATGTAGCCAACTTCGAATGGCGCTGACCTTGTGTAAACATATATCAGTATCAAAAGTGATAAGCTGTTTAGCAGTTGATGTGGGCAGATGTTGTTACAGTGACATTGAAATCCATGTAGCCAACTGTGCATGGCGCAGACCTTGTGCAACGTATATCAGCTATAAACAGTGACAGGCCTGTTCAGCAGTATATTGTAAGATTATTTTACAAGTGACATATAATACATGTAGCCAAACTGTGGCATGGGCGCCAGACCTTGTTGCAACGTATATATCAGTATAGACAGTGACAGGTGTTCAGCAGTTTGATGTGCAGATTATTGTTGTTACAGTAAGACATTGTGAATCCATGTAGCCAACTGTGCATGGCGCAGACCTTGTGCAACGTATATCATATCACAGTGACAGGCTGTTCAGCAGTTTATGTCCCATATATGTTTGTTACAGTGACAATGAATCCATGTAGCCAACTGTGCATGGCGCAGACTTGTGTGCAACCGTATATCAGTATAACAGTGACAGGCTGTTCAGCGGTTGATGTGCAGATGTTGCTACAGTGACAGTGAATCCATGTAGCCAACTGTGCATGGCGCAGACCTTGTGCAACGTATATCAGTATAACAGTGACAGGCTGTTCAGCGGTTGATGTGCAGATGTTGCTACAGTGACAGTGAATCCATGTAGCCAACTGTGCATGGCGCAGACCTAGTGTAACATATATCAGTATCACAGTTACAGGCTGTTCAGCAGTTTATGTCCAGATGTTGTTACAGTGACAATGAATCCATGTAGCCAACTGTGCATGGCGCAGACTTTGTGCAACGTATATCAGTATAACAGTGACAGGCTGTTCAGCGGTTGATGTGCAGATGTTGCTACAGTGACAGTGAATCCATGTAGCCAACTGTGCATGGCGCAGACCTTGTGCAACGTATATCAGTATAACAGTGACAGGCTGTTCAGCAGTTTATGTAATTATATGGTTACAGTGACATATAATACATGTAGCCAACTGTGCATGGCGCAGACCTTGTGCAACGTATATCAGTATCACAGTGACAGGCTGTTCAGCAGTTTATGTCCAGATGTTGTTACAGTGACAATGAATCCATGTAGCCAACTGTGCATGGCGCAGACCTTGTGCAACGTATATCAGTATAACAGTGACAGGCTGTTCAGCGGTTGATGTGCAGATGTTGCTACAGTGACAGTGAATTCATGTAGCCAACTGTGCATGGCGCAGACCTTGTGCAACGTATATCAGTATAACAGTGACAGGTTGTTCAGCGGTTGATGTGCAGATGTTGCTACAGTGACAGTGAATCCATGTAGCCAACTGTGCATGGCGCAGACCTTGTGCAACTTATATCAGTATCACAGTGACAGGCTGTTCAGCAGTTTATGTCCAGATGTTGGTACAGTGACAATGAATCCATGTAGCCAACTGTGCATGGCGCAGACCTTGTGCAACGTATATCAGTATAACAGTGACAGGCTGTTCAGCGGTTGATGTGCAGATGTTGCTACAGTGACAGTGAATCCATGTAGCCAACTGTGCATGGCGCAGACCTTGTGCAACGTATATCAGTATAACAGTGACAGGCTGTTCAGCGGTTGATGTGCAGATGTTGCTACAGTGACAGTGAATTCATGTAGCCAACTGTGCATGGCGCAGACCTTGTGCAACGTATATCAGTATAACAGTGACAGGCTGTTCAGCGGTTGATGTGCAGATGTTGCTACAGTGACAGTGAATTCATGTAGCCAACTGTGCATGGCGCTGACCTTGTGCAACGTATATCAGTATAACAGTGACAGGCTGTTCAGCGGTTGATGTGCAGATGTTGTTACAGTGACAGTTAATCCATGTAGCAAACTTCGAATGGGGCTGACCTTGTGTAACATATATCAGTATCAAAGTGATAAGCTGTTTAGCAGTTGATGTGCAGATGTTGTTACAGTGACATTGAATCCATGTAGCCAACTTTGCATGGCGCAGACCTTGTGTAGATATGTCAGTATCACAATGACAGGTTGTTCAGCAGTTTATGGGCAGATGTTATACCGATTAGTTGCTTTATACAATGACAGTGAATGTATGTAACCTGTACATAGCAGAGATATAGAATTATCGCTCCCTTTACCTTTTAAAATATTAATTGGTTCCATATAAGTTAAATTAGTTTATATTAGTTTAGATATTATCATATCAAATAATTTTTATTGCGAAATTTTAACGTTGCATAGGAGTGCAATTTATTTTATTCCAAAATTTAACACAGTCAAACCACAGCAATTTCATTCAGATATACAGTTTTACAAGCACACTTCTGTTATTTCTTGCCTGAGTAGTCCATAATGTAATGGTACTTATCAACCCAATTTTAAAAACACGGATGTGTACATAATATATACCTTAAAACGTGAAGATAAACGTTACGTATCAGTGGGCAATAAGTTACACGAGTGTCTTGTTACAAAGCGGTAAATATTCTCTCCTCTCTGTCACTCTATGCCCAATACTTCACCCCTTTCACTTGAAAGCAATTCCGCCTTTTCCAATATTGTACGGATTTACTGTGACATGTATTGTCTAGAAACTGCTGTCTTCGTGTGTTTACCACAGACATACTGCACTGTTGTCCTCGATAGCTCAATACACAAGGTTTATTACAGTAAAAAGGTGAATATCACATATGTTTGAAAAGTTAATGTAAAATTAAATTAATTTCATATTTTTCTATTAGTTTGTCAAGCATGAATTCAATTTCTTTTATTTGTAAAATAAACTTTTTAAATATTTGTAAAGTAATCAGCTTCTGTAGTATTTACGTAATAAGTCTGTAACATGCGATTTTACATATAGCATGTCCAGACAGTTGTACTTGTATTGCATAACTTTGCCATTTATTTTATTCCAACATTTAACACATTAAAATCACGCCAGTTTCACTTTGACATAGAGTTTTAAAATAGTATTTAATATTATTTTTTAAATTTAATAGTTTTTTAAAATGTAATAGTATTATACAACTTTACGATCATTTAAAGAATAATCCTAATAAATCTAATTTGACTGTAAGATTTAAGAGGAAGGATCTATAAACATATGTTTATTACAACGTTTTCTTATCCAGAGTTACTTGAACTGATTGAATATTCGACTAATAAATACCCTGAATATAAAATTATTGAATTATTCTACTAAGGGAAAGATATTTTCAAATTAATTTCATATTTTAACCTTTTTGTTTTATTTTTCTAAGTTTATCATTGCTAGAGTAGTATTTAAACAACTAAAACAGATAGAAGTAAAGAAAGGAAATAAACACATGGATTATATTTTTATTTTAATATTTTTAAGAGTTAAATTAGTTTTCTTCTCAATTTTATTGCAAGAACTAGTAACTAAAATAGTTTAAGGTTGTTTGAGTGTAAACAGACAGTAGCAGCTTCACTCCTAATTACACACGAACTGAGCTGCAGACCTCAGACATATCTCGCCTACAGTTGAGTTGAAGTCGGATTCAAGTTCAGCTTCTTTTGTATTCTCATGAATAAGTTTAAACACTAAAAACTGAATAAGTTACGTACAATATAATATCTGAATAGGTTGTTTTTAATTTTCTAATCCTCTAAATGAAAGTTTGTAGCTTACAGCTCATTCGTTACTTTACGACTACGAATATTCCATGACCGCGGTACAAGACGAGTAAATAATAAGTATTAATGTTTAAACATCGCAATTGGCGTACATTTATAAACGTATTGATGACGTCATCAATGATAATGACCTTACAATGTATTTTCTATTTGTGGCTTTGGAGACATGAACTCATACTTATATTCAAACCACCATATCGAAAAATCTTAATCAATAAAACTTTAACACGATTGGAAAGGCATTTTTGTGCGTACGATTGACGATGAAAAACTTTAACAATTCTACGATCAACATTATATTATGCAATGCTATAAGTATTTAAAGTTTAACAGTGTTCTTGTCACAGTAGAAGTATTTCTCCTTTAATAAATATGTGTTTAATTTAAATACATTTTATTACTTAAAGTCATTATTATGCAATTATTAGGAGAGTAATTGAGTAAAGAAAATACGCTCACTATCGATTTTCCATGCGTCGACACAATACCGAGTAAACCCTGCTATAGCCGCTTGGTGTTATACACAATGAAACACGGTTTCGAGGGATATACATCGCAATAAATTATATTTGTACCACCATTGAAGACAATACAGTCTTGTACTGTCAGTATAGCGCTTCGCATATAACAATACAAGCAGCAACGCGTCTTCAATACAAGCCCACCGACACGCTTTCAATAGGTTTGTTCAAAGCGCAAATCCTAGATTGTGCTAATCATTCTTCCGACTAGAACGCATCGCATGTCAAAATGTTCATTAAATATTGATATAATCGCAATTTGTCCATTAATTCGTTTTGTACGCTACTATGATTCAGTAGTTAAACTTTGAATGTCGTCATAATATTTCACATAGATTGTGTCACGCATATAACATTTCTAATAGACGTGTGAAACCAATGTAATAAAATGTTTTAAGAGATTTCTCTGCAGTTTTTTACATCAGAGGAAAACACTTGTGATAACACATACCAAGTATCATGACAGGCGACAGACAGACAGTCTGTCAGTATGACAGACCAGTTGATGTAACCTCACTCTCCCGTCATATTTTAAATATTTCATTTCCTAGCAATTTTGTCTACCTTTGGTGACGAAAGCTTTATTTAATTGGGACTTCAACAACACAGAATCAACGAGTATAAGTTATTTAATAAGGTTTTATCGGTTAAGTATATTAAACTTTCGTATATTGAAGTCTGTTCAGCCATAACGAAACAAATACGGAACAATCATTTCCAGATTTATATCTACTTTGTCCATTAAGTTAGCTCACTGGCTTCATTATCGTTCAACATTTGAGCGGGTGTTCGAAGACTTTCATAATTGGAACAACCGTGTGGTGAAATTTCATAAATAACTCTTTTTATAATAATAATATCATATAACAAGTGACTTTTTGCATTGATGCATTCGGTTTCAAGAGGATGTTGTGCAAACAACTGGGAATCAAGCCATTGACGTCCTACTAAATGTTCTAATAGGCGAGATACTCCCAAATCAAATATAGACTAATAACGTCGATAAAGAAAGTGGAAAAACTATGTGGAGAGAATAGTCTTATAAGTGCAGAATATCAGGTTTATACTTAGTACTACGCAGCAATAAATATATGTTGTTAAATTATGAAATGAAGACAAATAATTTATTTTATCTTTACTGGAGCATACTCGAGATGTTTCTTAATACTTTTCTTTACGGGTATTGGATTTGGTATTGGCATTCAATTGTATTACTGTTATAAATTTCCTTATCAGTTAAGTCTAACACTCTGAAGATGGAAATTATATTGGTTTTCTTATTTTGATCACAGTATTTAAATATCAAAACTAACGTTACTTGAAAGGATAACAGGGTTTCGGACATTTTCCGTCGTTATAGGTTACAAAAGGTATAACACAACGTTTCGAGGATTGGAATCTATCCTCTTCGTCAGTTGAGGGAGGTATTAATACATACAAAAATAAAGAACAGAAAGAAGTAAAGAAGGGAAAGAGAAGTTTTCAAACCTACCCAAAATCTGCTTCTGTTCTATCGTCAATAACAAACTTTACAGAAAAATAACGTTACTTAATACTTTGTATATTGTAAACCATGCGAGGAAGACATCCTTGCTGCCCAAAACACAGACTAATAAAAATATATAATTGCTGTAATTCTTCAATACAGTGATTACAATGTATAATGCTGGTGGATAATATCACATGATACATTAGGCAAAGGAGAATCAGAATCTACAGAACATGAACTGTTTTGGCAAAACTAAGGTATCAAACTAGACTTTCTTGGAAAAACTAAATCACTTCCGCCGCACCCTATTTATTTACTGAGCGTCAATGAAGCCTATCCCTCGACGTGCTGGAAAAATTAAATTTTCTCAGTCTGTCGTATCTGCCTGCTTGTATGTCTGTCCGCACATCTCAAGAATCAATGAGCTGTAGACACGTGATGTTTACGTTTACTCTCTCTGGAGCATTTTCTATTGATGTATTGTGCTTAACCTGTTGTGGACACAGTATCTATAACGGACTCGTAATATTGAATATATACAACATTTCGTAAGCTATGTGATAAAAATCAAAGTTTAAAAAACACCACAAAGATTGATGTCTACGGTTGTCAACCCTGCTGCACCACCTCCGAGCGTATGAGGTGACATTAACCATTACTTTGTTAACAATGGAATTGATCGCTACGCACGTAAGATCAAGTAAGAAGTGTTTACCAGTGCTCTGCTTATTTATGTATACCTTACCTAGGCGTCCCTTTGTCTAATGTGGTAAAGCTTGCATTTGTGCATGTTCCCAACTGTAGCTCATCCACTTGTACATTTTGTAGGTCTGGTCATTATTCTGGAAACGTTGTGGAAAATCATCGTCCTTCTATAACCACATGCGATTTAACGGAAGTACAGGAATTGGGACAGCTAAATCTGTACACCTAAAAATTCAAGAACTACTCATTCGTGGGATTAAGGGGTGACTCATCGAAAGTCTCAACTTCATAAACTGTTTCTTTAAATTTTCTGTATTGTATATTCAATCCTAAATTGTACAAGAAACGTGTGTTCTTAGGTTGCGAAACACAACAGACTTTGATATTGGAGTCTGTAATTGTCTAGAAACTACTTACACATTTCTCTTAACTTCTCCTTTAAAGTCAAAGATAGTAACACACTTCATTATACCACATGAAGAACTGCATCTCGTTACCTTATCGAAAACAAAAGATTTTTGTATCTCAACTTCTCTTGTCAAGCTCACTCCCCCTCACGTGACTTGTTAGGGGAGGAATGTGAAAGCACAAAGCACAAAATTGTCTTTTATTCTTTGATCGTTCGAAAGTGATTTCTTTGCTTTCAAGTTCAAATCAATTATATTTCAGATTTTAGGCTGAAATCAGGCTATTGTTGTGAGAAATTTTGTTCATGTTGCAAGTTTCATTCAACAAATTCAAAATTGTATAGAGTAACAGAAAATAAATCATAAAAACTGAGGACTATACCTTTATGAAATTAATGTTTCATGGAGTGCCAGTGGTCTAAGACGTCGGACATTTACCAGGTTGGAGGCGGCTTGTATTATATGGAATCCCATTCATGTTATACACAAAGATGCCATAGAAAGGGTTCAAAAAAGATTTTTACGCTACCTCTATTATAAATGTTTTAATATTTATACATATTTGATTCCTTATGAAGAGCTGATGAGTCTGTTTGGGTTTGAGAGTCTGAGCCTGAGGAGGGATGTGATGGAGCAGATGTTTTTGAGGGGCCTGGTTCAGGGACGGGTGGACAGCGCTGAGGGTCTGGGGGTTATAAGTTTTAGGGTCCCTAGCTTTAACAGTAGAGGCAGGCTACTGTTTGAACTGCCACACGTACGGACGGTGGCGCACGCGTCCTCGCCTCTGCTCCGGATGGTGAGATCACATAATATGATGCTTTCAGGTGGAGGTGATATAGATATATTTTTCGAAACGGATTCTACTTTTAAAAACAAGTGTCTAATGCTTCTTAAACTTAGATCTTAATAATTATGTATAACATTGTTATTTATTAATTTATTTATGAAATTGTTAAATTTTTAGAATAGATATATTACACAACATATTTGTTTTGCTTTTTTTATGCATGTTGAAATGTACAACTTAAAATATGTTACTTGTTTGTTGATTATTAACTAAAGTACAATTGATTTATTTGTGAATTCCAAATGCATGTTATACTCACATATTGTTGTTGTTTATATATTGTTATTGTTATTTTTTTTATTCTGGCCATTTATTTATTGTTGTTATTTACTTATTGTTGTTATTTATTTGTTGTTGTATTTATATATTATTTGAGTGAGTTATGTCTATTTACATAAAGGATATATATGCGTGTGTATTCCTTAAAATTAAGGTGTAGGTATAATTATTATTAAGTAGTAGTTTCAATTATTATTGCTTTTAAAATTTATTGCTTGTTGCATGTGGTTGGGGACTTTAACCCACAATATATTGTATTGTAATAAGAGAACTGCCCCAATGTAATTGGGTTGTTACCTGTTTTGGAGCATGTAAAATAAAATAAAAAATAAATAAATAAATTTGATATAATAGCGCACGTTCAAATCCGGTTGCGATCGAAGTAAACTTTTTATCAACACCGTTTACCTTATACTATATCGTCTTTCCCTTTTTATTCTGTTTGATAAGACCCTCATTTAGGCCAGTGGCCCATAAAGTCAGGCAAAATAAGGTTAAAAGGAATAGATGTTTTACGGCTACAATCACCGATGATATACAAGGTTTATGTGACAGAATACAGCATAAACAGTCTGATTGTATAATACCTAATGCTGTACCTTCTGCTACCACAACGGTAATAATATCTTAGCATAAACTCTTTGGTGAGGATTTCACCACTGAAAACTCAATTCTGCACTTGGGCTTGCTACTGAAATGCTATTACTGAATCTAACGCTGCAGTTTTATCCTATATCCTTATTTGCCTTTCTGACTATCCTGTAGCGAGCAAGTACGATTATGTTCACGCAAAAGATTTAAAAAACCCTCTTAACCAATTTTTATTTTAAGGTTTCAAACAAGCTCATGGATCCTTTAAAAGTGTGCTAGATAAATATTGTGTTGTTTAAAAGACCACACACATAAAGAAACGATGGGAAGCCAGAATATTAAAACGGCCAGCAAAGGAATCATAAAATACGAGCTTATAACCAGAATATGATCTTTCTTCAATTTGTCATATTCTCCAAAGTGGCAGACGCTAGAGATTTACTTAAATTCTGGAGGTCTTATTATGTCACCTTCAGTTTATAAAATCTAAATTTTTTTACTTCATTTCCTGAATACTTTTAATGATTAATATTCGTTATGATTTTGAAGGAATTGTATCCTATAGTCAAATTTATATCACATGCTAGATAGTAGTAGTGTGTTATACAGTATTTATCTGTTTTACCAAATTCTGCTTAAAATATATCTATTAAGATTGACAGTAATAAAAAATAGGTATTTGTTTGATTCTTGAGTCTTTACGAAACATAAATATAATGTTTTACCTGCTTCAGTCAATATTCATATAAATGATACAATACTTAACCTTATTTTAGCTGTCCAAATACTGTAGCAAAAATCAAATTTGATTGTCAATCACATCGTTAGATTCGACTATTAACAAGGCACAAGTTCGCCACACCACGTAACGCGTAACACGTAACAGGCTTCGCTGAGGTCGAATGGAAAATTAAAAGTCTATAATTAATTCATACTCGAGATTCCTAAGGATATTTAGATAGGCAGCGTACATATGTCGGTCAGGTTCCGTTATTTCACCCCATGTTTTTAAATTGCTACTATAGCCACGGAATTGATTGTTTTAACTATTTATGATCATAGATGAGTACGGAGGTACTATATATATATATATATATATATATATATATATATATATATATATATATCGTATGGGGGACAAAGGCAGCTATCCATAAATAAATTGGGGGGGGGGGTGAAGTTGTTCGCGTCCGTAGCTTGCTACACGTGCTCCCTGGGTAACGCTAAACGAACAGCAATTTTTGGTAGCTGGACCGTCACTCTTGTGATCTCCCAGTTATGGCAGCTATCGAAGACGGAGGTACTAAACTAGATAGACACTGTTTGTTTTCCTTGACGACGTCTTATCTTATCAGCATCAGGCATGCCCAGACTGTTCTTGTTATCGAAATGAGACGAGTGCCTCCGGCCATCAGCGCGGCCATCGGCGCTGATGTCAATAAAAGAAAAACATCCCTCGAGATAGTACCTATCAGTAAAATATAAAATTCTAGAGGGGCTGATCAGAAATATAAATTGAAACGATTAGTTCACCTCAAACAATCAATTCCGTGGCTATAGTAGCGATTTAAAAACATGAAGTGAAATAACGGAACTTGACCCATATGTCCCTAGCTTGCTTACACATTGATTTATTCTGCTTTCTTCTTGTTGCCTTCGTGGTTACTCTTAAGAACAATGTAAACATATTTACAGCGCTCGGCCAGATCCCATAGAGTGATAAGAACCATCATCGAACTCAGTGTTACCTATACGAAATTGAATCTTCATGCGAAATTTGTATTCTATGGTCAGTTCGTTCTCAAAGTTTGTCCAGCCCCACGAGTGATAAGCTTCGCAAACGCTCATCCAGATAGTCATTTTGGTTTTGTTTCTAAAAAGTCTAATAGACGAGCGGAAATAGAGCATTATAAGTTATCATGTATGTGCTCATGCGCGTATTGGATTTTACACTTGTTTCATAGTATAAAGCACTAATATTATCAAAATATAATGGTACCGCTAATTTAATATACAAACATTGATTGATTACGCCTATCTTTGCCTACGTTGAACACAGAACCTATATTACCCATCTGTGATGTAAACGTCATGTTACGTAGACAATATGATGTACAGAGCCATATGTGCAGTTACTGTATCTACCCGCCAGATGCTGATTAACTTCAGATTTTACGACAAGTTAATAAAGTTCCATTAGGTGTGAGTTACATAATGAAAATTTAAAAATAAGGTTCTATGCGGAATGTACATCTTTAAATTGGAAAATACATTAACCAAATGATGTAATAATAAGTTTTGTATTCTTCTTCACACAGTACTTTAAACAAATAAAAATGTACACTAAAACTGAGGCTAAGAGTTACATCCAGGAAACTATTTGATGGTCTGTTTGCAAGTGATTAAAAGTATAAAATTATATACAGGTATTTAATGTGGTATTTCTCACATTTAAATCGACAGTATGCTCTGTGCCCCTAACCCTCGCATTGAAACTCAAGCGAACACGTCGGTTAGACCGTCCACAGTTCCTTAAACAGGTTTTGAGTAAACTTTAAAAATTGTATTGTCATATGGGCGTTTAGAGAAAAAGATAGGAGTGTTGTTGTATATAATATTGTTAACAAAAATAAATTCTTGAAACATGGCCTCAATGTGGAGAGCTACCTTCAAGAAACAGTGCTGTTAAACCAAAACTGCCAATAATACACATCCGTCTGTTCAGGTGAACTGCAGCTTAACCAATTAACATTAATACGATAACATCTAATTGAATATATCAAAATGCCTCTTCCCAACCACCGTCATCATGTTCCATTTTTGTTTCAGACGACGTGACACCTTGCTACAGGAGTGTCCATATTGATTTTTCCCTCAGGTAATCACTATCTCTGGAAGTTGTATAAAGTAACTTACGGTCGTCCTGTATCACATTATGCCAGTCAGGTAGTGTTACAGTCAACACCGCATTTAAGTTTCAGTAGATATGGATATATTCCGGAAAACCACTGTATTCCGAGCAGATTCCTGTTATAGTTGCAAATTCGTGAATAGAATAATTCTTTTATAACACACCTTATATGTTTATAACATAAAAAATATGTTTTGAATCGTTTAAGTATGTAACGAATTTTTCAGTTTGGTGTGGTTGGATTCAGATCTGTTGATTTAATGACAATCAAACATCGACGTTTGTTCGGATTAGTATTGCACAACTAACTGAGAGAGTAAAACGCTTTTTCATATAAATAACAGTTGAGCTTGGAAAATACATGAATAGTCGATACAAGCATATCTGCATATCAATAGTATAGCTCCAAATTCACTGTGCCACATTAAAAACTAGATATTGAGGACATCTTTCAACTTTCTTTGGATTGGGGTATATCATTGGAAGAATATTTGAATAATGGATAATTTGAATGGTATTATTAGTAAGCATCCAAACGCTTTACATTTTACAATTTTGTAGTTTATTCCGAAAATATCTCAAAAACATCTTTAATTTAATCGGTGTTTAAGTTTACCATTGTTCTTATGGTTGTTTCACTGCAGCTAGCTTTTTCACAACCCTTTAGTAAACTCCTTAAATTGCCTGTTATATAATATTTATATTAAAGCTTTGCGTAACGATATAATGGTATATTCTACTTGTATAACACTGATACAGACGAATATAGAATGGTGCAATACCCTAGAATACAACATGTTGACCCTAATGTCAGAGCTCGCTGTACTCACGTTGGAACACTGATTCAGACGAATATAGAATGGTACAATCCCTTAGAATACAACATGTTGACCCTAATGTCAGAGCTCGCTGTACTCACGTTGGAACACTGATACAGACGAATATAGAATGGTGCAATCCCCTAGAATACAACATGTTGACCCTAATGTCAGAGCTCGCTGTAATCACGTTGGAACACTGATACAGACGAATATAGAATGGTGCAATCCCTTAGAATACAACATGTTGACCCTAATGTCAGAGCTCGCTGTACTCACGTTGGAACACTGATACAGACGAATATAGAATGGTGCAATCCCCTAGAATACAACATGTTGACCCTAATGTCAGAGCTCGCTGTAATCACGTTGGAACACTGATTGAGAGAATATAGAATGGTGCAATCCCCTAGAATACAACATGTTGACCCTAATGTCAGAGCTCGCTGAACTCACGTTGGAACACTGATTGAGAGAATATAGAATGGTGCAATCCCCTAGAATACAACATGTTGACCCTAATGTCAGAGCTCGCTGAACTCACGTTGGAACACTGATAGAGACGAATATATAATGGTGCAATCCACTAGAATACAACATGTTGACCCTAATGTCACAGCTCGCTGTAATCACGTTAGAACACTGATTGAGAGAATATAGAATGGTGCAATCCCCTAGAATACAACATGTTGACCCTAATGTCAGAGCTCGCTGAACTCACGTTGGAACACTGATTGAGAGAATATAGAATGGTGCAATCCCCTAGAATACAACATGTTGACCCTAATGTCAGAGCTCGCTGTACTCCCGTTGGAACACTGATACAGACGAATATAGAATGGTGCAATCCCCTAGAATACAACATGTTGACCCTAATGTCAGAGCTCGCTGTAATCACGTTGGAACACTGATTGAGAGAGAATATAGAATGGTGCAATCCCCTTAGAATACAACATGTTGACCCTAATGTCAGAGCTCGCTGTAATCACGTTGGAACACTGATACAGACGAATATAGAATGGTGCAATCCCCTAGAATACAACATGTTGACCCTAATGTCAGAGCTCGCTGTACTCACGTTGGAACACTGATACAGACGAATATAGAATGGTGCAATCCCTTAGAATACAACATGTTGACCCTAATGTCAGAGCTCGCTGTACTCACGTTGGAATACTGATACAGACGAATATAGAATGGTGCAATCCCCTAGAATACAACATGTTGACCCTAATGTCAGAGCTCGCTGTAATCACGTTGGAACACTGATTGAGAGAATATAGAATGGTGCAATCCCCTAGAATACAACATGTTGACCCTAATGTCAGAGCTCGCTGAACTCACGTTGGAACACTGATTGAGAGAATAGAGAATGGTGCAATCCCCTAGAATACAACATGTTGACCCTAATGTCAGAGCTCGCTGAACTCACGTTGAAACACTGATAGAGACGAATATATAATGGTGCAATCCACTAGAATACAACATGTTGACCTTAATGTCAGAGCTCGCTGAACTCACGTTGGAACACTGATAGAGACGAATATATAATGGTGCAATCCACTAGAAAACAACATGTTGACCCTAATGTCACTGCTCGCTATAATCACGTTAGAAACACTGATTGAGAGAATTTAGAATGGTGCAATCCCCTAGAATATAACATGTTGACCCTAATGTCAGAGCTCGCTGTAATCACGTTGGAACACTGATTGAGAGAATATAGAATGGTGCAAACCCCGAGAATACAACATGTTGACCCTAATGTCAGAGCTCGCTGAACTCACGTTGGAACACTGATAGAGACGAATATATAATGGTGCAATCCCCTAGAATACAACATGTTGACCCTAATGTCACAGCTCGCTGTAATCATGTTGGAACACTGATTGAGAGAATATAGAATGGTGCAATCCCCTAGAATACAACATGTTGACCCTAATGTCAGAGCTCGCTGTAATCACGTTGGAACACTGATTGAGAGAATATAGAATGGTGCAATCCCCTAGAATACAACATGTTGACCCTAATGTCAGAGCTCGCTGTACTCACGTTGGAACACTGATACAGACGAATATAGAATGGTGCAATCCCCTAGAATACAACATGTTGACCCTAATGTCAGAGCTCGCTGTAATCACGTTGGAACACTGATTGAGAGAATATAGAATGGTGCAATCACCTAGAATACAACAGGTTGACCCTAATGTCAGAGCTCGCTGTAATCACGTTGGAACACTGATTCAGACGAATATAGAATGGTGCAATCCCTTAGAATACAACATGTTGAACCTAATGTCAGAGCTCGCTGTAATCACGTTGGAACACTGATTCAGACGAATATAGAATGGTGCAATCCCTTAGAATACAACATGTTGACCCTAATGTCAGAGCTCGCTGTAATCACGTTGGAACACTGATAGAGACGAATATAGAATGGTGCAATCCCCTAGAGTACAACATGTTGACCCTAATTTCAGAGCTCGCTGTAATCACGTTGGAAGCTTTCATAAGAAAAAGATATTATTTATAGCCATTACAATATATATATATATATATATGTATATATGTTCTTTTGGTCTAGCCAGAGTACATAAAGTAATATGGATGAACAAATATCTCATGCGTGGAAGGTGACTTGTGTTGACATGGGCCCACAAACATGTCATCTCTCACATCCCCTATTAGGAGTTCAGTGGTCAACAATTCTCTGTTAAAAATAAACATTTTGGTTTAAAATCAGCAATTAATTTTTATGTAAAACATAGTATGAATTCCCATAGTTATAATACAAATGTATTGTGTAAATAATTAGTTCTAATTTTATATAACTGTATATAATTAGTAAATAATTGATCATGCCCATTCTTTTGTTCATTGAGATGACGTTTCACATGCAGTGTATAATAATAATGTACATACCAAGTTACCATAATATGATGTTGGGGTGGTTAAACTGCATGTGTTAATATATTATAATAAGTTAAAATGTCACATAACTGATCGTAATTTATTTATTGTGTTAGTTTTTCGATGGCATCCTAAAAGGAAAATATTTAGTTATTTGAATGCGTTATATTTCAGAATTAAAACTAAACTACTTGTCATGGAGTTTTAATTTATGAACAAAATATTATTTCTAACGCTTAATGAAAAGTGGTTTAAATAAGCAACATATTTTTGCGTCATGACGATGAACACTGAGAGAGTTTCCCAGCAAACAGTGGGAACTAACCTGTAGTATAGCCTCGAAATACTTGTCTGAAAATTGTACATTTATATAAACTTACACTAATCTTCAAGAACTAAAAATACGACACATAAAAGTTAGTAAGGAATGTTGATAAATAGTATTAAATTAATAAATTATAATAAAATATCTAACCTGTTGCTAGGAGCTTGTTACGAAACACTGATGTGGCTAACGGGTAAACGACAAGCTGCAGATGTTACTGTAAGCTTGTTCCCTGTGATATTGAAACCACAACACTTCCTGTCGACCGATTTCCCCAATCTGCCCCAACTGTTTACAACAACGTTTGATCTCTTTCAAATAATAAAAAAATAGTGGTTGATTCGTACCGCAAGTATACATATATACATATCATGACAATAATATTTGAATATCCTGTGTTTAGTTTGCACACAGTACAATATAGAATTCACACCCTTCATAAGTGTCATTTCAGACACATGTGATGCTAGTGACGGTGTTTAGGAGGCATTTCAATGTACGTATCCTTTCTGTCCTGATAAAAATTCCTTTAAATTAGGTAGCCACAATGCATTCTTAAAATCCGTTAGTTAAAGTAAAAAGTAAAGGATCTTACCAGGGAGGTTAGTGCTGAGATTCTCTCTCTAACACTCAACCTGGGAACCAACGGCCATAAGTCACCTTTAAGCCGTTGGTCCCAAGGTTAAGTGCCAGAGAGGCCCTCTTATCCCTACCTTCGCCTGTTGAAATTAGACATCCTTTACTTTACTTCAAAAACTGATAAACAAGTCATAAGTAGCCTGATCAATAAACAATTAAACGATTATTAATTATTATTAAATTAAATACAAAATTATTTAAACTTATTATTAAACTATTAATGCATTATTAATTATTGTATGTCCACTTTAATAAGATAGAAGATATCATCGAATAATTTTCAGGTCTCTTCATCAAAAGAATAGGTTGAGTAATTAATTTAATTTAATTTGAACACGACAAGTAATCTAACAGATATCTCATGATAAGTTGCCTAATTATAAAAATAATGGGTCACTTAACACAAAATATAGATATCTGATAAAGGAACAATGAGCAGGTGCATCATCAAAATTGGTCTGATTAAAGTATAATCAAGCTCCAGCACACAATATCACACCTAACAGCAAACAACTGTGCAATCGCATCAATGTAACCTGTCCTGTTAGCAATCTAGAAAGCACTCACGCCAACACATACCGTCTGCTTCACGAACAATTGATCAATCAACTCTAATACAATGTGATCTGGTGCTGAATCAGACACAGTAACACCCGCGACAGATCAATACAACGAGAAGCAAGATGGACACAAGTTGCGTCAAATAAATCAACATAAAAAAGACAAGTCAACAATTCCTCATGTCAACGGACATTTAGCAGCAAAACAAACCCGTTTCCACAAGTCAATTATAAAATTATTAATGCCAAACATTTGTAACTGAACTAAAGCTATGCAAAAACATTTGTCCTTTGAGATCGAGAATTGTCGTATTCCCTTAGACTATCAAAGGGCTGTGTCCCAGTACCAATAGATAACACAGGAAGTATTAAAAACTGAGGGGAGAACAGTACTTCAATAAACTTGAAATCAAAAAATTAAAATAACCACCAACCCTGAAAAAACACAACAAACACTCTATGATTTTCCAAACTATGTACTGAAAACTCTATAAGTTTTTAAATTTCAAACAAAGTAAAGGTGGCCATCAGGGTTTAACAAGCTAAATATTCTACTTTTGGTTTACTGGCAACAAAACTAAGGTACATTTTGAAGAATAGTTCAAGAACCTAGTACTTTGAAACACTTCTGACTGTAGCCATAGATAGTCGAGACCCGCTATGGAAGGATCTTAACTCTGGAGATCCTAAGATCAAGAGACTTTCTAACCACTGCTTACATGACCATACAGGCATTGTTCCATTTATGTTGCAGAAACTTCAAACCACTTATATATGGTCATAATTAACTGTATTGTGTTATAAACCTCATTGGCTTAGCGTTAGCGAAGCCTACCCTCAAGTAGCTCCGCATGATATCTCGAAAACAAACCGATTTATAGGATTGAAATTTTGCACCCAGCTTAATTTCTACTGGGTGTTTCAGACCACCCGTCTGAAGTGTCTGTCGGTAAAACGGGTAACTGAAGAGGTTTAGCGAAATCAAAACACATGTCACGTTGTACATCATATCAAAGGTCTTTGAATCTTAAACATTGGGGTGAAGAAACATTTAATTTTTGGTATTCATTCATTTGATCATTATGGATTTGAGACTGGTGGTCTGAAACATCCTGTGTATCAAAGTGGATGATGTTACTTGTACAAAGAATGAACTGTTGTAGATTACATAACCATTCGCTTGGTTGCGCACATCTTCCTTTATGACGTATTTGTAATAATAAATTTATGTTCTTTACTTAACCATGGGCTAGTTGGCTTGGCAGTAACTGCTCTGATAATAAATAGTACGTAAAAGTTGTTTAAAGCGTTTAAATAGAAAAAACAGGACCCCCAGGTTACTTAGTCACTTGAATTAGTATTTCATTATAAAGTTGATTACATACAGAAAAACATTGAATAAGAATTCAGAAATAATGTAATCTGAATTGTTACGTATAATTAAGTTAAAACAAATAAGGTAAACAGTACTGGAGGCAGAGTAATGTAGATATTAGCTGTTACTGTTATTGTATTACTGTTACATATATGGAATTAATGCATTTTGTGTAATATCGTAGTCAAAACAACAACATAATCTCAGTTAAACTTGCATTAGATAGAGATGAAAAATGTACCTCTAATGCATGCATTGATCAAAGGTATTATACCTGATCTGGACTACTAAAGTTGAATGGAGGACATTTTATTGTAAAAAATTGTCTGTGATGGAACACACAGTTCTATTGTACTATGTTCTTCATACAAATATAAGAGCATTAGTGAAGTAATTCACACATGTGGGTGCAGTGATAGATACGAAAGATTCAGCCTCTTACACACCTAGTTCATACACATTACCAAGACATTACTCCGTCAACTGTCACCCGTAGACATACTCAAGATGTTATTGCAACAGAGTAGGAGTATGCAACGTTACGCATTGCAAAACAGGCTTCGCTAAGGTTGAATGCAAAATTTAAATTCTCTCTTAATTCTTGAGATGCCGGATGGACAGGCAGACAGACACCACTACAGAGAAGATATTGTTACATTTACCAGCAGACAACAGAGGTATTTTGCCACCCTACAGAGAGATGAGCTTCAATGACGCTTAGTCAAATACCGTGATATACATGCATTATCGAAGACCTCAATCTAGACTTGTTTATGCAAAATTTAAAGTTTAGTATGGAATATTTCTTGAGAATCTTGCGGAAAGTTAGGCAATACGTGTTTTATGTAACACGTTATGGCATACGATTATAATAAGTTTGCTAAAAATTAAGTTGTTTTATGATTTTAACGTTTTTTATAGTTACTTTACGACCAATTTTCGCTAACCCTGAGCAAGATTCCATAAAGTTATGTGTACCGTCGTCGAAATCGATGTTACCAAATAGAAACTAAGCTTAATGCAAAATTTTAAGTCCATTTGTCCGTTTCTTCTAAGGATATCATGCGGACAAATAGACGTAAATTAAATATTTCAAGCCCCTCGATTAATAGGTTTAGCTAAGGCTCAGATAATTAAAAAATTGACAAAGCGCTTTATAACATGGCATTTCAGTGAGAGAATTTTGTGCAGAACATTGTGAAAGCCTCTCGTCACCAAAACATAAATCACCGGTAATATTCAACACTGCGCCTCGACTGTGGAACCATAAAACACGTCGCCTTCTGGTTTTGTTCGAGTCTTGTGTGAGAGTCGCTCTTCCATTCACCTGTCGTCTTTTGTGTGCTTTATCCTCGATACAGGAGAACAGCGTCTCTTGAATATTCTGAGGGGAACTTGTATCCCGGTGTTGAAATTAAATTTTCTTAGATCATTGAAATTGAAATAACCTTGCAAGTAAAAAATGTTGATATTTTTGTGGCTTGCGAATGCCATAAATTTTAATATAATTAAGATACAAAGTGTAATGTGGCAGTAATAATGCTGATTATTATTTTAACAAGAAGAAAAATATTCGGAAAAATCTAATAAATCCAAAAAGTATAGCGTAATAAATACATCGCCTTGAGTTGTTCTTATATACATCCTAGGTGACGTACGTAAACGGAGGTGTTCTGCTAAGAAACATATTTAAGACACTAGAACCTTTAACCTTGTAGTACTTTCAGAGAGCTTTGAAGTTTCTCATCAAATGTAGTTTAATGATTCATGTGTTACACAATAGGGTGAACTCGAAAATAGAGACACGAAGTCTTTCAACCAATGTTCTAATAAAACATGACTCAAGTTAAATAGCTTTTGAGAGAATAAAATTTAGATAAGCTATTCTCTGAAGAAAAAAAGTTCAAATGTATCCTATATAATTACTATGAATATTAGTTGTGGCAATGTTTCCAAAGATTGAATTTTTTATACAAAAGTATTATTAAAATTGTTTAAACTCACATTTATTTATGACAGTGCAAAGAAACGTAATGCAATGAACAAACTAATTTAATATCTTTAGGATTGGTTATTGCAATGGATGGTTAAGTGCTACAATGTTCTATGAAGATATTAACACAGGTCAATGTCATTGTAGCAAGTCTATTGAAACGTACAACTTTACATGAAGATTTATTTCTATAAAGTCAACATCTACTTTTATGATGGTGCTTGTCACTTCGTGATATTTGGCTGAAATTAGCGACTATTTTTACATTGGTCTTACGGGTTACCATGACGGTAACGACAAATAGCAGATTAAATAGATATTTAAACAAACTAAATACATTTGTAAACGGTATGTGATTGAAACACGAAACAGAACAACATATGTAGCTTAATTAAATAATAATAGACTTAAAATCTTGCATGTAGCCTTAGCGAAGTCCGTTCCGTGACGTAATTTTGCTTTGTATAAATATGTTAAATATATTAAAAAAAGTATTTGTAATATATAGTTTTGTAATTAAATTTACTAAGCAGGTAAAAACACTTTTTCATTGTTGAAACTGCAGAAACTTTTAGATTACATTCAGGGAACATGACTACTATTGGGAGATAATTATATCACTACAAACTATTTTGTGTTTTGATTGTTTCTAGACATACCTTGTCACCAGAATATGAAATAAAAGAAAGGAAATGTTGCAGGGTATCTCTAATTTTATTATTGTTATATAGTTCCATAGCAATATCTGAACTCAATTTATAGAACTGCAAGAGAAATATAAAAAGTCATTCATTAATTGAAAACATTATTTGTGATTAATAATTAAAAGCGGATGTTTAGAACATGCTATTTATTGATAAAGCCCAAACGTTATTTTAATCAGTATTGATGCTATATCACCTTAATAATCAGCATGATTGAATATGAATGAATTAAATGAATTAATGTTTAAGAATACAACTAGTCTGTGGATCCTAGCGTCCACTGACAAGAGACAGACATCTCGAAACGCCTATGAAGAATTCCACATTCTAGCGTCCCATCTGAGACTTTCTCGCCTTACAATTTGAGGGAGTAACAGCTAAACGTAACCAATGTCAGGGAGTTATTGACTTGAGAGAAATACGGCGAAAGATAGACGAGTTGTCTGCAACTAGCAATTTTTTTTTATGTGCGTTATAGTTTATTGAACAGGATTGTGAAATGTAAAAAATAAAAATTTGCACATCATTGCAAGACTGTAGACCATCGTGTGAATTGTGGTGAAGGCAACATAATACATCTGGAACCAGATTTATTTAAAAGGAAATTAATCTAGGAAATTAATAATTCATACATTAAATGGACAGACCAACCGATTAGTCAACCATCAGTCGAAATTAGGCCGATTTAGTTGCCAATTCTTGAAAGAAAACCTAAAATATCAAACAGATTAGAAGGAATATCGAACAACTTGTAATTAACCGATGAGGGTAAGAGTAAGGGTTTTAGAAGTTCATCTAGAATGAACCAATAATAAAAAAGCCCCGCTCCTTTTTCCTCGTGTTTGGCCCTATTCTTGTTTCTGCCGTGACTATCGCCATTTACTATTCGCCTCTGGTCAGCTCTATGTCGGCTATGGTCGGTGAGTGCAGATCTATTGTGTATTAAACACTGTGTCGTAGAGTCTGAACAGAAAATGAGGAAATACAAATTTTACTTTCAAATTTCTACGTTAATATACTTTCTGGAATATATCATATTCTCCGACTTAATATCTTATAAAAATATTTCCCATAATACAGTTTTATGATGTGTCATAGTTTTACGAAAATACAAACTGTTCTAAGATTACTGGAAATAATAGTCAGGTACTCTTCAAGGTAAAAGAGAGACTGGTGACATCGAACAGGTGTTTCTCCTAGTAAAGTACAAGAGTCACTCTACATCAGGGGCGTTGCCGGTGAGAAAGGTGCACTCATGTGAATATCACAGCTGACTGATCACAAATCTCATATAGTGTTATGTTGATATAAACATCTCATCTTTATATTGCTTTCTAAGCTGAAATATATTTTTTTGGTATTGATTATATTGTGTCAATATCATGTCAATGTGGGTAAGTGTTTTATATTGAACTGTTATTAGCGAATTCCAACATAAATAATTGCAGCCGACCTCATTGCAACACAAAAGCTCGAAAGAGTAAATATTTTTGAACCTGTTTTCTATTCTTTTTTTCATTTAAAGGTTGCTTCATGTAAAGAAATAGAAAAGTGTTGAGTAATTTTAATTTCAAATTAGTTGTAACACAAAATAAACATAACACAATATATTCTACTTTCAATATATAATTATTAGACAAGTGACAATAAAAACGGTTTATACTCCCTTTTTACTTTAGAAATAACATGTTTTAGTTTATAAGTTTTAAATTGAGAACGGAATTTATCATGCAGAAACTGGTTAGTGGTATCATACAAAGTTTATTTGTTACCCAGACTGTTGTCGTGTATTTGTTACACAGACTGTTGTCGTGTATTTGTTACCCAGACTGTTGTCGTGTATTTCAGTAACGGTGACCTCTATTACACGTAACCAGTTTATATTAAAAACAAAGAAGTTATCTCCGAAGAACAATGCAGTGTAAAGGCCGTGCAGATGTTACTACACGAACACGGAAATGGCATTAACCGGAAGTGGAGAACTCAAACAAACATGGCAGAGTTAATCTCCCTTAACCCTCCCTCCAATCCTACACTTGTGAAAATAACTCAGTAGATAGCTATTAAATAAGATACTTTTAATGTAATATAATGTAATGAAACCTCCAATGACAGGAGCCAGTTTTATTTAGTTATACACGAGTTTCAGAATATAATATAACATAGTTGTACAGTTTTTATTTGATATATTATAATTGTTTAATAAATATTACTGTACTATTTTATCAGTTATATAAATCGAAGCTCTATAGCCTAAACTGTCTGAGAAAAACTCTGCATAGAAAACGTATGCTATATAAAAGACGTGTGTAGGTCTTTTATGCATTTGAAAAACATGGAAAGTAAATATATAGGACGTTACATGTTAATTAAAGGTTTAATTATTTTTTTTAATGCAATGGAAGCAGTTTATGAAGATCCGGCTTCTTTAAGTAATTATAATAAATTATAAATTGTTGCTTCGTCATGTAAAACAATATTTTATATTTTATTATTAATTTTTTAGTTTAATATATAAGTTTTGCGGAGTTCAGAGCTTATCAGCCAACAGAGTTACGAACAGAACTATGTCACTTTAATAAATAGATAATGACGTCACTGAAAGCACTTGAAGATCAAATACGGTATCTCGAATGAAGTGAAAACCTGCGCTGCTTTGGTATTTATAACAGATTTCTGGCTTAATCACTTTTAATAAATAAACCGTATATTCCTTACATAAAAACAGGTAAGAAATGTGAACTTTTATATATTATTTATTGAGATTTTATTACGCTGAAAGTTTTACAGGTATCTTGCCAAAGTGGCTGTTGTAAAATATAGATTCTAACGTAATTATTTAAACATAAGCACGGGGATAAAGTGTGTCGCGCTTGACTTTCATATAGCTGTAATAATCCTTGGAAGATAAGCACAACTAAATTTACCTAGGTTTTGCTATACAAACAATATTCTTGACTAAATAGAGATCTTTAATTATTTATAATGATGTAACGCTTGAATATAAACAATAATTACACATAATACACATTTTAAAGTTACGCTCATCCTAAGCACTTTCATAATTAGAATAAAATACTTATTTTTTTACAAGAACATTAGGCATACCATCCTAATACCTCCGACAAAAGCATCTCTTCCAACACGCTATCCAATAAGTCCTGCTTAACTTGTATTATATTCAGTTCATTAAATATCGCAGTCTAGAAGGGTTTATAACAGTTCCATTGTTAAAATGTTTTTTGGAATCAGTGATTTCGTATAATGTATCTTTAAAAATACAGTAGGCAATAAATTAAGCACGATAGGCCTTTGCTTTTACAACACGTCTTATTTATTTCCACCTGACAAAACGAATGGCAAAGTATGATTCAGTAATCCACGAACACTCCGTAAGTATTAATAATTATAATGGGGGCAGAACACAAACAATTGTGTTGAAGAAGTTACCGTATGTTTGAGGTCCACTGGAGTCGGTTTGTCGTCCTGTACCCCTGTGGCTATGCAGCTTCTGTTTGCTGACCCACAACAGGCAACATCCTGCTAATAGCCTCAAGTCTACCGTCTCTAATAATGGGGAGGAAATCACAGTCAAAAGGTCATCTGTGTTGTCGAAGCTACCGTATATTTAGGGTTCACTGGAGTCAGTTTTTCGTCCTATACTCCTGCGGGTTTACAGCTTCTGTTTGCTGACCCGCAACAGACAACATCCTGCTAATAGCCTCAGGTCTAGCTGCACTAATAATGGGAAAGGAAATCACAGTCAAAAGGTCATCTGCGTTGTCGAAGCTACCGTATATTTAGAGTCCACTGGAGTCAGTTTTTCGTCCTATACTCCTGCGGGTTTACAGCTTCTGTTTGCTGACCCGCAACAGACAACATCCTGCTAATAGCCTCAGGTCTAACGTCTCTAATAATGGGGAAGGAAATCACAGTCAAAAGGTCATCTGTGTTGTCGAAGCTACCGTATATTTAGGGTTCACTGGAGTCAGTTTTTCGTCCTATACTCCTGCGGGTTTACAGCTTCTGTTTGCTGAGCCGCATCAGACAACATACCGCCAATAGCCTCGGGTCTAGCTGCACTAATAATAGGGGAGGAAATCACAGTCAAAGGGTCATCTGTGTTGACGAAGCTACCGTGTATTTAGAGTCCACTGGATTCGGTTTGTCGTCCTATACTCCTGCGGGTTTGCAGCTTCTGTTTGCTGACCCGCAACAGACAACATCCCGCAAACAGCCTCGGGTCTACCGTCTCTAAAAATGGGGAAGGAAATCACAGTCAAAAGGTTCATCTGTTTTGTCGAAGCTACCGTATATTTAGAGTCCACTGGATTTCGGTTTGTCGTCCTATACTCCTGCGGGTTTACAGCTTCTGTTTGCTGAGCCGCATCAGACAACATCCCGCCAATAGCCTCGGGTCTACCGACTCTAAAAATGGGGGAGGAAATAACATTCAAAAGGTCATCTGTGTTGACGAAGCTACCGTATATTTAGGTTCACTGAGTCAGTTTTTCGTCCTATACTCTGCGGGTTTACAGCTTCTGTTTGCTGAGCCGCATCAGACAACATCCCGCCAATAGCCTCGGGTCTACCGACTCTAAAAATGGGGGAGGAAATAACATTCAAAAGGTCATCTGTGTTGTCGAAGCTACCGTATATTTAGAGTCCACTGGAGTCAGTTTTTCGTCCTATACTCCTGCGGGTTTACAGCTTCTGTTTGCTGACCCGCAACAGACAACATCCTGCTAATAGCCTCAGGTCTAGCTGCACTAATAATGGGAAAGGAAATCAACAGTCAAAAGGTCATCTGTGTTGTCGAGCTACCGTATATTTAGGGTCACTGGAGTCAGTTTTTCGTCCTATACTCCTGCGGGTTTACAGCTTCTGTTTGCTGGAGCCCGCATCAGACAACATCCCGCCAATAGCCTCGGGTCTAGCTGCACTAATATAGGGGAGGAAATCACAGTCAAAGGGTCATCTGTGTTGACGAAGCTACCGTGTATTTAGAGTCCACTGGATCGGTTTGTCGTCCTATACTCCTGCGGGTTTGCAGCTTCTGTTTGCTGACCCGCAACAGACAACATCCCGCAAACAGCCTCGGGTCTACCGACTCTAAAAATGGGGAAGGAAATCACAGTCAAAAGGTCATCTGTGTTGTCGAAGCTACCGTATATTTTAGAGTCCACTGGAGTTCGGTTTGTCGTCCTATACTCCTGCGGGTTTACAGCTTCTGTTTGCTGAGCCGCATCAGACAACATCCCGCCAATAGCCTCGGGTCTACCGACTCTAAAAATGGGGGAGGAAATAACATTCAAAAGGTCATCTGTGTTGTCGAAGCTACCGTATATTTAGGGTTCACTGGAGTCAGTTTTTCGTCCTATACTCCTGCGGGTTTACAGCTTCTGTTTGCTGAGCCGCATCAGGACAACATCCCGCCAATAGCCTCGGTCTACCGACTCTAAAAAATGGGGAGGAAATAACATTCAAAAGGTCATCTGTGTTGACGAAGCTACCGTATATTTAGGGTTCACTGGAGTCAGTTTTTCGTCCTATACTCCTGCGGGTTTACAGCTTCTGTTTGCTGAGCCCGCATCAGACAACATCCCGCCAATAGCCTCGGGTCTAACCGACTCTAAATAATGGGGGAGGAAATCACATTCAAAAGGTCAGCTGTGTTGTCGAAGCTACCTTATATTTAGGGTTCACTGGAGTCAGTTTTTCGTCCTATACTCCTGCGGGTTTACAGCTTCTGTTTGCTGAGCCGCATCAGACAAACATCCCGCCAATAGCCTCGGGTCTAGCTGCACTAATAATAGGGAAGGAAATCACAGTCAAAAGGTCCATCTGTGTTGACGAAGCTACCGTATATTTAGAGTCCACTGGATTCGGTTTGTCGTCCTATACTCCTGCGGGTTTACAGCTTCTGTTTGCTGAGCCGCATCAGATAACATCCCGCCAATAGCCTCAGGTCTACCGACTCTAAAAATGGGGACGAGGAAATAACATTCAAAAGGTCATCTGTGTTGTCGAAGCTACCGTATATTTAGGGTTCACTGGAGTCAGTTTTTTCGTCCTATACTCCTGCGGGTTTACAGCTTCTGTTTGCTGACCCGCAACAGACAACATCCCGCAAACAGCCTCGGGTCTACCGACTCTAAAAATGGGGGAGGAAATAACATTCAAAAGGTCATCTGTGTTGACGAAGCTAGTGTATGTTTCAGGACCACTGGAGTGGGTTTGTCGTCCTATACTCCTGCGGCTATGCAGCTTCTGTTTGCTGACCCGCAACAGACAACATCCCGCTAATAGCCTCTGGTCTACCGACTCTAAAAATGGGGGAGGAAATAACATTCAAAAGGTCATCTGTGTTGACGAAGCTAGCGTTTGTTTCAGGTCCACTGGAGTGGGTTTGTCGTCCTATTATACTCCTCCTGCGGTAAGTAATATATTTTTATATACGAGTTTACCTGGAGCCTATCTTAAGATTTTTCATGGTCCCATTGTTTAATTTGTTTTGTTGCCGGACTAAGAAAATATATACATATGTTAGGCTCCTAAGACCGAAAAGTACAAACTTATGCTGTTTGTAATTTACTTCACTTATAAAGCGAAGGGTAAAAACACCTAATTAATTTCACGCAACAATTTAAATCTATCGATTATAATTGGATTTTGTTATAAGTTGTTATCTTGTTGAAATACACTCATGTCCATTCCTCTGTTTCTACTTAAATAACTGCCAAACTGACCTATCCAAATCTCTAGGAAGTCAGTCAATTTGGATTACCTTATGTGCAAACAGTTAATAGTCTTTCCAATGATTAAATGGTTAAACTTTGTTAATCCAATCTGACTGTTAAGGTTAAACTGACAAAATCTGTGGTAAAAGTTACATAGTACCTTTGACTTTGCTATCCGTTTTGTACTACTGATCAAGCACGCTCTGTTTAGTATTTTATAAAATTTAAATTTAAACAAATGTTTCATCTTATTTGATAATCTTCAGCTGAAATTATAAATAGCTGTTTAGTGTTACTTTACTTTGGATTATGTGTCGAGTATATTATGAATATTTTTTCAATAATTCTAGGAAACTTTGGATATTTTTCTTCTTTGTTTAAATCTTAGGGTACGTGCACATTAGATGTACTCTTGCACAAATACATTGGTGGCGCACGCGTGCAATTGTGGGTAACTATGCACGTAACTCAGAATACCGTGGAGGTTGGCACAGCACGCGATATGGACGCTTTCGTGTCAAGCGATATTATGCATATATTTCAGCGCTAGTTTAGGCATGCATATTTCATAACAATATATTCCAATAGATCAAATGTAGCCAATATTTAAAAATAGATATTGCTAAGGTTCTAAACTATCCTCCATGAGAAACGCCAGAAACATGAAAATAGTGTTAAGGAAACAAAAACATTTTCTTACCTCTTTAAATAATTAAATCTCATGTTTTAAGACGACTTTAATCTCAAGAGAAAAACTCTACTGTACTAGTCTGTAGGCTGAGCTATAGCGAAGCGTATCGTCTGTCTGTTCGCACGATATCTCGAAAATATGATCAACTGTAGACTTGGAATTTTGCATGAGCTTCATTTTTTATTGGCAACACTAAAATTTGATGATGGTGTGTGTTCCTCCATGGGATTCGACTGAGGGTTAGCAAACTTATTGGTGTTATGCTTAACCATGATGGCCAAAGTAAATAGCAGAATAAATAAATTTTGGAAACAAACTGCGTTCAATAATAATAGATTTTTAAATATAAACAATTTATAGAGTCAAACGAAGTGGAATTTATAGATTGGAAAGTCAGTCTAAAAAGAAGGAAAATCTACTTTGTACATGCCAAGAATTACAAG
This sequence comes from Homalodisca vitripennis, assembly GCF_021130785.1. NCBI lineage: Eukaryota > Metazoa > Arthropoda > Insecta > Hemiptera > Cicadellidae > Homalodisca > Homalodisca vitripennis. The sequence continues at coordinate 142,351,518 of NC_060213.1, read as the reverse complement.
AAACACGATCATGAATGTACTCGTGACAATAATGCATTCTTGCTATGGCAAACGATCCAGAGGTAATGCGGTTTTATTAAATCACTGATATGTGCATTCAAGTTGAAATGCTATTAATTCTATTACAATTCCAAGAAACGAATTTCTACTCACCTTTAAAAGGAATATTTAGTAGAGCATTGGAACTAAAATGATCCTAAATTTCAAGACCTAAGTAATTATCAACTAATTATTTTTAATATTTGATTTATAAATGGTTAAGAGTTACATGTTTTCAAACTATGGACTTCTTTAATTTATTTTATATTTTCCTTATTAAAACAATGACGATTGTAGATTATTTTCAAAATCCCATTAAACCAAAGTGCTAAGCCTCCCCGCTAACAGCGCAATATTGAGCTTGATTGCGCACCGTCTGACAAGTTGGATACAGCTTCCAGGCAGTTTGGATATTAAGCTTGCACGCCCTATTAATCAAAGAGTCGATAGCTAATTTTTACTGCACAGGTACATAACCTGGTGTTTCTTGAAGTCGTTCGAAAAATTGCTCATAAAAGTCCTTGATCGTCAGTCAAGCAAGTTTTAGTGGAGGTCAAAATTGGAAGGCTTCAAAATTATCTAAAATATGAAGCAATTAAAGGGCTTAATTTAAAGGTTAATTTAAAGCACCAATTCAAAAAGTTTATATACAAGGTGTCCCGTAAGTCTCTTGGCAAACCAACACAACACGTGACACGTTATTGCTCAGGTCAATTCAAACCACATTTTACCATATGAACATGGGTCTCCGATGCTTAGTTTCACATCTGTCAATCTCTAAAAGGTTCTTAAAAGAAAATTAATATCTTAAAAACTAATACATTTAATTATACCAAATTTGGCAAAAATGTTTGTAAACGCCAGTTATTGGAATAAATATGAAGAAATTATCTTTAGTATTTTCAAAATGGCAGCCATTAATACTTTTACGCTTTTAATATCTTAGAAACAGCAATTTGTATTAAGACTTACAATGATAGCAGGTTTTAGAAGATTTCATCACAAATCTAATTATACTAAAATAATTTAAATTGAATAACAAATAACCGAGTTAGAGCGGATCTACTGTGGCCCACATGTAGGTTCTCAGCTACTAGCCAACCGAATAAACAGCAGCTCTCGGTGAAGTTTCATTAGATTTGTGATAAAATCCCCTTAAACTGTTATTCATGTAATTCTGTAGAAACATTGTTTGTTTTTAATATATTCAATGTTTGAAAGTTTTAATAGCCGCTATTTTAAAATTTTAAAGATAATCTCTTGATATTTTTTCAATGATCATATTATTATAAAAGTTTGAGCCAAATTTGGTATAGTAAAATGTATTAGTTTTTAAGATAGTTAAAAAAATAAACAAATACAGACATACAGATGGGAAACTAAGCATCAGAGACCCATGTTCACATGGTGAAAAATGTTTGATATGACCTGAGCAATAACGTGATATATACCTCAGTCCAGATAGTTACGGGATACTCTATAGTTGGCTGACGCTGATTTACTATTTAGTTACATTTCCGATTATGGTTTTAGGTTTATATAAAAAAACTAGCGCGTGGATGATCGATTTCCTATTTGGGACAAATTTCTTTATGAATATGAGAAAATCAATTAGTGCGTTTTACAATACGATTGACTGGAATTCGAATAGCAAGTACCTGTGGACAGGCGAGTACAGCTCTGGGAGTAGGCGCAGTGGTAAGGCGCAGCAGGCAATATGGATGCAATCTTGTACTGCGGGTATTGCATAACTAGCATGTACAGGCACTGCTAACATTCTATGTGTTTTATTTAAGTGCACCACTAATAGTTGGAATAAGGCGACAATCTAAATATATACTGGTATAAAATGGATACAAATCTCCCATTTAATCAATTTTATGTAATTTGTCTACCGTAAAAAAACTAAAATAAAAAAAAAGATTTTGTTGCTCAAGTCATATCAAACATTTTTCACCATGTGAACATGGGTCTCTGATGCTTAGTTTCCCATCTGTAGGTCTGTATTTGTTTATTATTTTTTTAACTATCTTTAAGATTTTGTTAATGATTTTGTCTGATATATACAATGTTATATAGGAAATATCTATAATAAAGTTATTGTAGGAAATACAATACAAACTTTATTATAAATAATAATATAACATTAAAATAAGAAGTGGGGACGGAAAATCATTTTACTTGATCGTTTTATAATGGTTTGTCAATGAAAAGATACGTATCAAAGAGGCAAGGATGGAATCTGATTCAGAGTCTTGAAAGGCCAGAAGTTGAGACAGAAGCTTATCAAAGGCTGCCTCCAGCACTTTCTGTGGTCGATTACGCTTTGGAGAAGCATTTGACAAAGAACGATAAAGTACTGGAAGGAGGTTTGGCGTCTTACCTTGAACCTTATGATACTAAAGGTGTGTTTATAGAAGCTCTTCATTTCAAAACTTTTACGTATATCTTTGTTTGAACATTTTAACATATTATAACTTTGAAAGCTAAACGATTGTCTAAACTAATGGGAAATCTAAATATAAAATCAATTTACAATCAATAAACCTAATCCCCCCTTCTCTACCACGAGCAGACAGTTATTGAATGACAAGTTTTCTGTTGTAAAGATCACATCGTAAATTTCGCAAAACTGTAAAATTTTTAACAACACAACTGTAATCGGAATAGTAAATTATTTGCTACTACATATTCTGTTTGTTTCCGTTATTGTTCATTTTTAACTGCAGTGTGATAAGCTTAGTTTTTAATTGACTATCAGCACAATACCTTTTGATTATACACAATACATTTAAATAATAGTCATCAAATGAGATAATTAATAAAAGTAACAAGCTGTACGAAAATAATGGTAAGTATATTTTAACTCTATAAGTTATTGTTAATTTATATTATACACTCGTGTTTTATGCATATGAAGTTAAACTGCGAAATCGTAAATTTTTAAAACCGTATTATTAGTAAATTTTCTATCGATTTTTGTTCGGAATATAATGTACCTATAATACTAAAACAATAGAACAACTCTTATCACGAAAACGTTTGTGATATTTTTCCGTTCATTTATAGTTTACTGACGTTACAGGCCTCTGCGCTCTGTGTTACTTAATTATTTACTCATTTGTCCCCGAGCTTCTATACAGTGAGTGCTGTGTTGTTTTACTGTTAAACTTTTCTGTAAAACAATGATAGTTGTAATCTAACAAACATACGCCGTATAATTCTACTCGTTTATTTTTTATATTGTACTCGCTCTATAAACAATGTATACAAACTCATATTAGTTGTCATATTTAAATATTTTATAGTTCTGTTATCAGTACAACTTCCTCCAGAATGTCGGTACAAAACTTTAAAAAAATCAAACCAATGAAAAATAATGTTTTTAGTGTGTGCTTATATGTTTTTTTCTTAGATTTGACTCACCAATAGCTTTGGCTAGAGGGATAAAACAAAAAAATTACACTCTAAACAATGGGATGTTTTTGAGTAAAAAAGTTTAAAAAACACCAAAGGCAAAGTAGTAAGAAAAATAGCACTTAGTATCGAATTAAAAAACATCTTATAGCTTAGTTTATTCGACTCGTCATTTTTACCTAGTAACCTTCAGCCTGGGCGAATACGAGTATTTATTATATCACCGTATTAGAGTGCTCGATATCTTAAAATGTTATATTTTAAATCCGTACTTTATTTATAAACTTTTACACAGTAAAATAACAGGCATCGGACCGTAGAAAATTCCTTTACGTTATATACATATTCTCGCAGCTTACTAGCATTATTACTAAACAATATTAAGGGTGTTTAAACAAGAAATATACCTACCAGGTTTGGAAGAAAACATAATGAACGATCAAATGTTTTGTTTTCTTTTTGTGTCCGTCAATTTGGAAATGGCGGACGGTGTATAAATGGGCAATTACGGCTCCGATATTATGCGCTTTAAAAGCGTTTTGCTTATATCACAATCTGCTGAAATGGTGATACTACTTATGTAAGTTAAAATGAAACAGTTTTAATACTATTTTTTGAAGTCACACGCATTTACATTGATATGTGTTGTAGTGTTGAAGAGAATAATATATATTCCGTGATAATAACATGAACTTGCTCTCAATGTCTGACATGTACAATAACATTTCAGAAGCAACTTGAAATGAATTTGAAAAGGGAAATCGCTGATGTTAACAAGCAAGATTATTTTTGCCACTGATTTTTGGATCACATGACACCATTTCAGAATGTAGGAAGCAACCGAGTTAAGGCCAACCGGGATATTACATTCTCATTTCCCGGTGAGGGTATGACAGACAATAGCGGAAGTTTGGAGGGAGCTCGAGTTATAACCTTGTTACACTCCCCGGCCCGGCTCTGGTATTGAACGCTAATAATGACTTGCAGACAGACGGATCGCGATCAGCTGACTGAGGACATCAACTCTGTGACTATCTGTCACACTCTCCATATCCACCCTGAAGTTTGGAGGGAGGATAAAGGTTATTAATACAACCACTGCATTGGTAAATTGGAATGTATTGGAGGAGGAGCTCTTCCAATTGGAAAGACTACTTCCTACAAAGGAAAACTCACAATTGTCCAATAATTTTAATTTTCTCATAAGAGGCCTTTCGAAATCTAAGACGCCATTAACAAGTGTACAATAATTTTATTTGTAAAATATTAAAATTTTTGGACAATTGTGAGTTTTGTTTTATAGAAAATAATAGAAAATGGAATATACCTTTATTTTTAAACCTTTACACAAATTTTAGCGAATGGTATATTTAGAGAATTGGAGAGCTTTGTTGGTAGAAAGTTGGCAAATCTTAAATTCCTTAAATTTTGGAAGGTAATTTTTTATGGATTAAAATATATTAAGACGTAAAAAAAATGTTAATTTTGAATAAATCATGAATTATTAAATAAATTTGATGAAATAAAAAAGATAATAATATAAATAAAACTATTATTTAATAATTATTGGTACATTTTTTTGTAATTCATATACGTAAAAAGTGAAACAATTATCTCATGATTATAAAAAAAAATTATGTAGGTGTATTGAAGTGATACAAACTGGGTTGCAAGACTTGCCGTTGGTCAATGCTTAAATCTCAGAAAGTCACCTAACAAAGCGAAGAAGAAACCACGGCAATGATTATTGTGGCTATCAACTCAATCCTGTAGGGAGAAGCAGTACAAGTAGCGGCCCTCTGAAGCCCTTCAGTACATGTTCACTGGGCACGACACCTTCAGTACCTTATGTCAACATGTAGATCCCGTCGACGTCTGCATTATCTAAACATTTTGAATGTATGAATGTATTATCTCCAAAGCTAAAACTCTTCATATTTTGAGGACACTTTTTAACAGGTATATATTTATACCAACAGTTATAAAGAAATAAGTTTTGTTACTAATGTAACCAATTGTCATAATTAAAATGTCAAAAATTACGTTATTATGCTGAAAATAAATACAGAGTAGTGCAATAATAATTTGCTTGTATGATTTTTCAGAAGCAAGTGAACTCTTTGTATAGAAGATGCACAAGGGAAAGTTAAAATAAGCTAAGGGTTTATCGGTGTCTTTCCCACCAGTTAATGACGAAACCAGATTTCTTTCTACCATTGTGTCCGTCCGTCTTCATGCACGATGATTTAAATCTGGTATGAACCTCCAACTTCACTAACTATGAACTATGGTGTCATTACTCTCTGGATATGGATATTTTAAGCTGCCATGTCTGGCATGGATTTACTTTGTTAGCATTGTATAATATTCTATGTATTGAAAATTACTTTTTCACTGCCACTTATTCCCTGTTTCGAAACAAAAAAGTTAACAAAACGAACATAATACGGTGATCCAACATTTTTTGTATTGGTTCTCCAAACCTTTAGTTGCTGCATGTATGAAAGAAAGATTTTTAATATAATTCTACACAGGTACTTTCGGAAATTGTCCGTACATATCTTTATTACTTAAGTATACTTATATAAATCTGAAATCTTGATATCTGATAATTTGTAAAGATGGATGTATTTATATGTATACAAAGTAAGTACAAAGTTATTTAACTAAGCCCATTGCTTCTTAAATGTTTATGTATTTATTCTATTCTTAGAAAGGAAATTTTGGATCCTAAATTAAGACATAATCATTCAAAGACCAGTTTTTTCAGCTGAGAACAAACCTTTAAGAAAGGAAAAGCTCCACGAAGACAACTAAATGGAAAGTTCAAATAACTGAGTTGGCTTATCTAAGTCAATTATCACCGGGTTTCGCGGAGTGACGGTTTAATTATTGTTGCGACAAACAGCCTGACAGTCTGGGGACTAACAACTTCATTACACCACACTTATTATTCCACTCCCTTAACATCATTTTACCGGTCTACTAAATTAACAAGGCAATTGAATTTTTGTAAATACATGAATATGTTTGATGAGCACTAAACCATTATTTAGACTACATTCTTTATATCTACAATAAATAATCAAATAAAGTTAGTTGAAATTACTTAAAATCACCTAGTTTGCTATAGGTCGTTATTTCTACTGCCAGTATCGTAATTGATACTTATGACAGAGTGGTTGATAAGAGATTACTAGTTTCCATATCAAAGAAAAGGGTTAAAGAGAAATATGTTCTAAATGTGATTATTGTCGACTGTAATCACTCGATAGTCTACCAATTCAACATGGATTCTACCTTTTATTGTATTAGTTACACAGGAGATGACTCATTATAAGGACGTGGTGAACTGTAGTCAGTAAGGATTAGTTCATGTAGTTCTGAGATCTGCGCCACGAAAACCTCCTACGTGTATTTAGCCGACGTCAATGGTATTATCAAGTGTTTATGATAAACTGTCCCTCCATGTCAATAGTTAGTGAAGTGTGACGGCGAGTGGTAATCACCACAGTTCGTGATACAGTTAACAATGTAACTCTATGGTATTATCAAGTTTTTATGATGAACCCTCCCTCCATGTCAATAGTTAGTGAAGTGTGACGGCGAGTGGTAATGAATCACCACAGTTCGTGATACAGTTAACAATGTAACTCTATGGTATTATCAAGTGTTTATGATAAACCCTCCCTCCATGTCAATAGTTAGTGAAGTGTGACGGCGAGTGGTAATCACCACAGTTCGTGATACAGTTAACAATGTAACTCTATGGTATTATCAAGTGTTTATGATAAACCCTCCCTCCATGTCAATAGTTAGTGAAGTGTCACGGCGAGTGATAACGTGAATCACCACAGTTCGTGATACAGTTAACAATGTAACTCTATGGTATTATCAAGTGTTTATGATGAACCCTCCCTCCATGTCAATAGTTAGTTAAGTGTCACGGCGAGTAATAACGTGAATCACCACAGTTCGTGATACAGTTAACAATGTAACTCTATGGTATTATCAAGTGTTTATGATAAACCCTCCCTCCATGTCAATAGTTAGTGAAGTGTGACGGCGAGTGGTAATCACCACAGTTCGTGATACAGTTAACAATGTAACTCTATGGTATTATCAAGTGTTTATGATAAACCCTCCCTCCATGTCAATAGTTAGTTAATTGTCACGGCGAGTGATAACGTGAATCACCACAGTTCGTGATACAGTTAACAATGTAACTCTATGGTATTATCAAGTGTTTATGATAAACCCTCCCTCCATGTCAATAGTTAGTGAAGTGTCACGGCGAGTGATAACGTGAATCACCACAGTTCGTGATACAGTTAACAATGTAACTCTATGGTATTATCAAGTGTTTATGATAAACCCTCCCTCCATGTCAATAGTTAGTTAATTGTCACGGCGAGTGATAACGTGAATCACCACAGTTCGTGATACAGTTAACAATGTAACTCTATGGTATTATCAAGTGTTTATGATAAACCCTCCCTCCATGTCAATAGTTAGTGAAGTGTCACGGCGAGTGATAACGTGAATCACCACAGTTCGTGATACAGTTAACAATGTAACTCTATGGTATTATCAAGTGTTTATGATAAACCCTCCCTCCATGTCAATAGTTAGTGAAGTGTGACGGCGAGTGGTAATCACCACAGTTCGTGATACAGTTAACAATGTAACTCTATGGTATTATCAAGTGTTTATGATGAACCCTCCCTCCATGTCAATAGTTAGTGAAGTGTCACGGCGAGTGATAACGTGAATCACCACAGTTCGTGATACAGTTAACAATGTAACTCTATGGTATTATCAAGTGTTTATGATAAACCCTCCCTCCATGTCAATAGTTAGTGAAGTGTCACGGCGAGTGATAACGTGAATCACCACAGTTCGTGATACAGTTAACAATGTAACTCTATGGTATTATCAAGTGTTTATGATAAACCCTCCCTCCATGTCAATAGTTAGTGAAGTGTCACGGCGAGTGATAACGTGAATCACCACAGTTCGTGATACAGTTAACAATGTAACTCTATGGTATTATCAAGTGTTTATGATAAACCCTCCCTCCATGTCAATAGTTAGTGAAGTGTGACGGCGAGTGGTAATCACCACAGTTCGTGATACAGTTAACAATGTAACTCTATGGTATTATCAAGTGTTTATGATAAACCCTCCCTCCATGTCAATAGTTAGTTAAGTGTCACGGCGAGTGATAACGTGAATCACCACAGTTCGTGATACAGTTAACAATGTAACTCTATGGTATTATCAAGTGTTTATGATAAACCCTCCCTCCATGTCAATAGTTAGTGAAGTGTCACGGCGAGTGATAACGTGAATCACCACAGTTCGTGATACAGTTAACAAATGTAACTCTATGGTATTATCAAGTGTTTATGATTAACCCTCCCTCCATGTCAATAGTTAGTTAATTGTCACGGCGAGTGATAACGTGAATCACCACAGTTCGTGATACAGTTAACAATGTAACTCTATGGTATTATCAAGTGTTTATGATAAACCCTCCCTCCATGTCAATAGTTAGTGAAGTGTCACGGCGAGTGATAACGTGAATCACCACAGTTCGTGATACAGTTAACAATGTAACTCTATGGTATTATCAAGTGTTTATGATGAACCCTCCCTCCATGTCAATAGTTAGTGAAGTGTGACGGCGAGTGGTAATCACCACAGTTCGTGATACAGTTAACAATGTAACTCTATGGTATTATCAAGTGTTTATGGTGAATCCTCCCTCCTTGTCAATAGGTAGTTAAGTGTCACGGCGAGTGATAACGTGAATCACCACAGTTCGTGATACAGTTAACAAGTTAACTCTATGGTATTATCAAGTGTTTATGATAAACCCTCCCTCCATGTCAATAGTTAGTGAAGTGTGACGGCGAGTGGTAATCACCACAGTTCGTGATACAGTTATTAATGTAACTCTATGAGTACTAAAACGTTTCTTGACATTGATAAGCTCTTAACCGACACAACGACGCAGTTGACTATTGTACCAGACTACTTGTATCATTACGATATTGCGTAATATAAGGTAGGTGTCCCGTATACATTTAGAGAATAAAGTTACTACATATGTTTATATAATTATATTACATTATCAATATTTAAATTCACTTGTAATAAATACTGTTATACTACAGTACAAACGATATACTCGTAGTATTTAGAAATGTAAAAGTAACCACCACTCTGCAATCTTATATTAAGGGAACCTTGTAGTAAAAAAATCTAAAAAAAATTTTTTTTGTTTTTAATTGTTTTTTATTCTTCATTTAATTCTGAACAAAATGATATATAACACATGTATGTTTGGCACTTATTAATAATTAAAATAAAATAATTAACAACAAACAACACAGTAACGAATGTCTGATTTCAGTTGCATCGCAACGAGTTTGACTTTTGCACTTTTATACATAATACTAGTGACACAGAGGTTATTTTACACAATTAGTTTTGTCAGGTTGGCTAATCTGCTTTTAATTTAAAAGCATATGTTTTTATTTTCATGAGTGTTGTGTTTGTTTACTTATGTAAATGAGCTTTGTTTTCGTTTTGCACTGTGAGTTTTGTGTCGACTTTCTGAATATTATCATATTGTTTGTAATTATTTTGTTGTGAGTATTATTATTTAGTTTCTTACAAAATGCCTAGGGCCAAGAAGTTTGGTAAGAATAGATTCAAAGGTAATCAGTTTACTACTAGTAAGAATAATAGTGATGTACTAAACTCTTCTAACCCTACTTCAGAGGAGAACATTCCTGATAGTTTTAGGCCTAATCCAGAGCCAGAGTCCAATACATCTGCTTTTAAAATAAAGTGTAAATACATCTCTTTGTGTGCTGATGATATTGAGTACCTTCCTGTAAATAACACTAAGGGAAACTACATAATTAATTTAGAACTTTTGAACCAAATTTTACTGGCATCCACAAAGTGCGCTAACTGTGGAAGTGCTTCTTTAGAAATTAGTGAAGTTCCTGCTAACCGTAAAGGCCTGGCTGTACAGTTTGTACTTAGTTGCAATAACTGTGGACTAGAAAATAAATTTTATACCAGCAAGAAGACTGAGCAGGACTTTTTTGACATAAATGTGCGTTGTGTATATGGTTTCCGTTCCATTGGTAAAGGTAAGGCTGCGGCAGAAGTATTTTGTTCAGTGTTGGATCTTCCAAAGCCACCAAGTAGGTTTCAAGCCTATAACAAACTTATTCATAGTGCTGTTGAAGAGGTTTCTATTGCTTCAATGAAACAAGCAGCCCATGAAGCAGTTGTAGAAAACGAGGGTAATACCGACATAGCGGCTGTTTTTGACGGAACGTGGCAGAAACGTGGCCATACATCTTTGAATGGCGTGTTTTCTGTCACAAGTATGGATACAGGGAAAGTTTTGGATGCTGTTTCACTGACAAAATATTGTTCATGCAATAAAATAACTAAAAACAGCCCTACACACAGAGAACAGTGCTCAAAGAATTATGACGGGCCGAGCGGCGGTATGGAGGTAGAGGCTGCTATTCAGGTATTCAGGCGCTCGGAACAAAACCTTGGTGTAAGATACACAAGTTATTTAGGAGATGGTGACAGCTCAGCTTTTTTGTCAGTACAACAAGCTAAGCCTTATGGTGATGAGGTTGAAATTAAGAAGTTGGAATGTGTAGGACACGTCCAGAAGAGAATGGGAAGTCGGCTGCGCAGATTGAAGGCTAAGTTGCGTGGCCATAAGTTACCTGACGGAAAACCTCTCTCTGGACGTGGTAGGCTGACAGATGCATTGATAGACAGTGTACAGACCTACTATGGCAAAGCTATACGAGAAAATGTGGATGACGTTGAAAAAATGAGGAAGGCTGTTTGGGCAACCTACTTCCATTTACTTTCAACCGACGTGAAACCTCGCCATGAACTATGCCCAAAAGGTGAACAATCTTGGTGCAAGTACCAAAAGTCTTTAGTGACAGGTGAGGTATACCATCATAAGCATTCAGTACCTGAGGCTATTTTATTAGAAATAAAATCAATTTACCAAGACCTGTCGGACACTAACCTACTCAGAAAATGCCTGCACGGCCGAACACAGAACCCTAACGAGTCCTTCAACAACGTAATCTGGACCAGAATTCCAAAAAATACTTTTGTTGGGCTCAATACCTTAAAAGTTGGATTCAATTATAACATTCAACAGTGGTGCTCTTGGCAAATTGGAAGGGTTGCAAAAGCTGTGTGGTGATGCCGGAAGCAACTGCGTTGTAGGCCTGAAGCAAATCGACAAGAACCGAGTTTTAGATGCCAACAAAGCAGCTTTGGATGTTACTAAGAAGAAAAGAAAGCAGAAAAGAAACCTAAAGAGAAAAAGAGAAGACAAGGAGGAAGAAGAAAGTAAAAAGTATGATCCTGGAATGTTTTAGCGTGGCTGCAAGGGGTACCGTACTGTTCTTGAGCTCTCCTGAAAAATCACACATTCTGACACGAAGGTACACTTTTCTACTAAACCTTTTAAGCTATCTGCATGATTTTTTTTGTGTATTTTATTTAAGTCATTATCAAAAGACTTAACCTATTTCATTTAAGATAATTTGCTTTTAAGTCCTTTAAAAAAAATATTTTTTGTAAAAAAATTGTGTTTTTTGGTATATTTAAAAAAAATCATTACTGATATTTTTTTTTGTAATTAAGTTTAAAATAGGTTAACTATACTTTAAAAAGCATTAAAAAAGGCATACAAAGTTTCAATGCTGTAACTGAGATAGTTTTCTTTTAAATTGTACCTAAAGTTAATACTTTTAACATGTACGGTATATGGACTACAGGGTTCCCTTAACCAAATGTTATGTATTCCAATCATAAATACAATGCTGTTATGCACAAATAATATATAGACAATGATTCTTTTACCAATATGTAATGTAACCTGGTAATGCTAGTTCTCCTTGTTGTTTTATTTAAATCTTTAGAACATGTATATTATTTGTGAAAATTTCAGAAATATATATAATATTGATTTTTAAGTAATTATTGGAACATATATTTGCTCTAGAGTTGGATAGTATCTATGTGAAGAGAGAAGAACCAAATTATTTATGATCTCTAATGCATGTAATAATGTCGAGTTGGTTTATCAATTCTATAATATAATTAATATTATTGTTTCTTGGAGATATAAAGCTTTACTTAAACGTGCTATTCCTAGAATATCAAGAGAAAGCCATTTAATATATAGTGTCAACAATTATACTCGTTGACACTATATAAAAAATGATAATAATAAGTAAGAAAATAATGTACAAAACTTAAGATCTCTATTAAAAATATTGCCAAGTGCATAATTTGTTTTGTCGTACTCGTTGTGTCAAAATTCGGAGTTGTTTTCAAGCACTACTAAAACACTTTTGCGGGTTAAATATATGAATGTCTAATGTTCAGCCAATATATTTTTAAAATCATAAAAGCTTTTTATACGCATTAAAATGGTGTTATTTCTTTAAGATAAGCGAGTAATACATAATCAATATGTATCAATATTTGGATACAAGGTTGGCCTATTCCCCACCACGTGTTGTGCTCGAACATTTCTAAGATTCTATACACAAATTTAACACGGTATCTATACTATTTATATTGATATAAGATATGCAAAATATCAAGTATACAGGTCAATTCATCTTCGAGACATCTTGTGGACAGACAATCATACAGGCAGAAATTAAAATATTTTCTTCGCTAAAGTTCAGCAAAATGTACTTGTACTATGTAGGACACATACTCATTCGATACAAACCAGCACACTTGCTGTTATTGCCTTTTCAATTTTACCATCCATTTGAGTTATTAATAAAATAAAATGCTATGAAAGGATATTGTGTGCGTGTACTGATCATTGCCAAGCCTACTCAATGTAGATGTATTTTGGCTATTGATGTTGAGTCCAATGAGAACGCAGTATCTGTAGATATGTGTATCAGTATGTTGTATCAATACACCACTACTCAACTCGTTAATTACTTGGCTCTACAGTATTTCTCGGTATTTGATTGTCCCAATTGATTGTTTCTTGTGGATTCAGCGTTAATAATTAACTAGTTATATGACACTTATCTACTGAATTTTAACAAATTGACTTTAAACTTACTGCCAAAAAGTAGTATTATTTCCTTTAAGGTATTATACATTTGTTAGAGTTACCAATTTTATGTATTTTAATATATTATGAAGGGAAAAATGTTTCTTTGCCTCTTCTCGTCTGCCAGATAGAAAATAACCAACTAACGTCTTCTCATAATTATGAAGATATTTATACATGACTTGTGGTTTCAGGCCTGTTTATTGTGGAATCCGTAACTCAAAGTCGTAATAATTTATAGGAAACTGACCTTTTTCGTAAAGCAAATTGTTGTTTGAAATATAACATTCAATTACCTCTACAACTAAAACTTTAAATGCTTTGCTGAATTGACTAAAAACCACCATTATAATAAACTACCAACTATGGCAATCTTTTACTATAGTTAGTAGCATATAATACGAGTAATAAACAGAAGAGTATGGTTATTAAGTTAATAACGTACATCGTGGATTTATCTGAAAGTCTTTGAAGAGCTACGATAAAGCATTTTAACACTACTTAATAGCTTATTATCCTTTTGGTAGCCTTTATAAGCAAATAAATCCATTGCTACTAACGCGTTATACCATGAAAACCAGCATTAAAATTAAGTAACTTAAAATATAACATGAACTTTTTTATAGCTAAACTTTAATTATTAAAATAAAATTATAAAGAGGAATAGCGTGAAAAATACATTCTACTCTTAAATGACTTAAATGCCAGGGAAAATTTCAAAATTGTTTACCGGGAAACACTTCACAATTTACTGGTGATAGGAAACATGACACCTTGCTAGCACTTGCCCAGGTTGGTAGTTGGATGTTAAGTAACTAATCCATAGAGCAATACTATTCCTCCTACTCTGTATATTTGCAAGTCTGTTCGTTTAATGCATTAAAAGGCGCAAATCCAATTTTATAATATTAGAACGGATTTAAAATAAAAACTATTATTTTACGCTGTTTTAAGAAAACGTTTTACTGAAAAATCCACGTTAAAATCTCATATTATTTACAGTATTTATTATTATTTACAAAATATTTGTTATTTACATAAGAATTTGTACTCTGTTTCGTTACAAATTTATTTTTTCTACATTCACGGGTACTCCTAGCAAAGCTTTAAAATATATGCTTCAACTCACCAAAGCCCTTAAAACACCATTATCAAACTTGATGTTACTTATCCAAAAATAAACCTTTATGTAAACATTTAAAGGCTATAAGATATTTAATACACGATATACTGTACGTACATACAGACGCACAGGAGTGAAATACTATCATCCCATCGAGTGATAACATTCGTGCAGTCAGTTATTTGAATTAAAAGATTTAATTTGATATAACAATGAGTAGAGCTTTAACGTGCACCATTAATATATGTTATTTATAGAAATGACGTAAGTTCTGAAGTAATGTCATTCTCACAGTGGCAGTTGCACAACAGCAGTGAGCTTTGACATGCGAGTAAGACGTATTGGCTCGATTTAGAATTCTGAAGGAGAGCCGCGAAGTTTTCAAAAAGTTTTGAATTGAATTTCCCAGAAGCCACCGGGAGTTAGAAACAACCGACTTTAACTTTACGGTCACACCTCTGTTCAATATTGGACGTTCAGTTTATCCTCCAACACGAAATCTGTTACTTTGCTTAGGAGATTATTTTACTCTATAGTTGTAACTCCTCAGTTTGCTTGGGCTGATTTGATTTTAATTTTTATAAAAAAGTATGGAATTTTATATAATTTAATATTAATACAAATTATATAAATCCGATTTTTAAAGTTGCCGGTTGTACTAGCTACCATCTTGATATTAATCGTGTAGGAAACACTAAACTCAAACCTTTTTCTGCAGTAATTTTAGTTATATCATTATGGAAAATATACCTAATTGTAAACATCCTTACCTAGACGTTATTAATACTTTTCTGACATTTTTATTCATTATTTATAAATATAATATAGTATATTTTATTAAGACATCGTTCAAACCCTTTATTTTGTTTATGTATAACTTTTGAATAGGAATAAATTTCTTTATTGTTTCACACAAAATACATTTTCCTGCTGGTCTTAATTCTACATAGGACTTTTATTCCAGGCAAAGACGAAGATAAACCTTTTCTCCGAATTTCAATTGTGGCTAATTCAGCTGATTTGCCTAAAACCTCATGAAAAATGTTACTTTGAAACTTCATAATAAAGATCAAATGACATGTTGCGATATTTATTAACTTTATTACATAAATTACCTTAAATTCAAA
Organism: Homalodisca vitripennis; assembly: GCF_021130785.1. Lineage (NCBI taxonomy): Eukaryota > Metazoa > Arthropoda > Insecta > Hemiptera > Cicadellidae > Homalodisca > Homalodisca vitripennis. The sequence continues at coordinate 142,335,653 of NC_060213.1, read as the reverse complement.
ATTTCTGTAAATTTTTATAGTTTTCGTTTTTTTAAAAATATAATTGAGTCCAAACAAAAATTCTTTCCATCAAATTTATGGTATGTTTGTATTTATAATCAAACATGTCCTACAATTTGGCAATTGAGTAGCATAGAGGATTGGTTTCCAAAAAGGATCAGTGTTGAGTGTTTTAAGATTTTCCTTATAATTGGTATTAAATTGATTAGAAATATGATAATATTAACTAACTCAATATAGTACATCTTGAAATGAGATATAAACTGTCAACCAAAGTTTCAAAGTTTATCCATCTGTTTGTTCTGTTCGAAGACATATACGCACGCTTTCATACAACTAACTTGACAACATAGAGAATTAAATGGGTTAGCAATGTTCTCAATTAAGTTAATACGTTTTAAGCAAAGAAAATTATTTATGGGCAATAAATTACAATAACAAAACAAAACAACAGGTAAGGGAAATATGCACATGTATCATTGCAACTGAGCTTCCATTGATGTGTGAATAAATGTTATCAATCTTATCACCTGGTATTTACAGTGCCTCTGATACTCCAAGGCGAGATATCTGATTATGTATCAATGCAATTGGGCCTCCAAGTATTGTGTGAATAAATGTTATTACATGGTATTTACGGTGCCTCTGATACTCCAAGGCGAGATATCTGGTTATGTATCAAGGCAATTGGGCCTCCAAGTATTGTGTGAATAAATGTTATCACCTGATATATACGGTGCCTCTGATACTCCAAGGCGAGATATCTGGTTATGTATCAAGGCAATTGGGCCTCCAAGTATTGTGTGAATAAATGTTATTACATGGTATTTACGGTGCCTCTGATACTCCAAGGAGAGATATCTGATTATGTATCAATGCAATTGGGCCTCCAAGTGTTGTGTGAATAAATGTTATTACATGGTATTTACGGTGCCTCTGATACTCCAAGGCGAGATATCTGATTATGTATCAATGCAATTGGGCCTCCAAGTGTTGTGTGAATAAATGTTATTACATGGTATTTACGGTGCCTCTGATACTCCAAGGCGAGATATCTGGTTATGTATCAAGGCAATTGGGCCTCCAAGTGTTGTGTGAATAAATGTTATTACATGGTATTTACGGTGCCTCTGATACTCCAAGGCGAGATATCTGATTATGTATCAATGCAATTGGGCCTCCAAGTGTTGTGTAAATAAATGTTATCACCTGATATATACGGTGCCTCTGATACTCCAAGGCGAGATATCTGGTTATGTATCAATGCAATTGGGCCTCCAAGTATTGTGTGAATAAATGTTATCACCTGATATATACGGTGCCTCTGATACTCCAAGGCGAGATATCTGGTTATGTATCAATGCAATTGGGCCTCCAAGTATTGTGTGAATAAATGTTATTACATGGTATTTACGGTGCCTCTGATACTCCAAGGCGAGATATCTGATTATGTATCAATGCAATTGGGCCTCCAAGTGTTGTGTAAATAAATGTTATCACCTGATATATACGGTGCCTCTGATACTCCAAGGAGAGATATCTGATTATGTATCAATGCAATTGGGCCTCCAAGTGTTGTGTAAATAAATGTTATTACATGGTATATACGGTGCCTCTGATACTCCAAGGCGAGATATCTGGTTATGTATCAATGCAATTGGGCCTCCAAGTGTTGTGTGAATAAATGTTATCACCTGATATATACGGTGCCTCTGATACTCCAAGGCGAGATATCTGGTTATGTATCAATGCAATTGGGCCTCCAAGTGTTTTGTGAATAAATGTTATCACCTGATATATACGGTGCCTCTGATACTCCAAGGCGTGATATCTGGTTATGTATCAAGGCAATTGGGCCTCCAAGTGTTTTGTGAATAAATGTTATCACATGGTATTTACGGTGCCTCTGATACTCCAAGGCGAGATATCTGGTTATGTATCAATGCAATTGGGCCTCCAAGTGTTTTGTGAATAAATGTTATCACCTGATATATACGGTGCCTCTGATACTCCAAGGCGAGATATCTGGTTATGTATCAAGGCAATTGGGCCTCCAAGTGTTGTGTGAATAAATGTTATCACCTGATATATACGGTGCCTCTGATACTCCAAGGCGAGATATCTGGTTATGTATCAATGCAATTGGGCCTCCAAGTGTTGTGTGAATAAATGTTATCACCTGATATATACGGTGCCTCTGATACTCCAAGGCGAGATATCTGATTATGTATCAATGCAATTGGGCCTCCAAGTGTTTTGTGAATAAATGTTATCACCTGATATATACGGCGCCTCTGATACTCCAAGGCGAGATATCTGGTTATGTATCAATGCAATTGGGCCTCCAAGTGTTTTGTGAATAAATGTTATCACCTGATATATACGGTGCCTTTGATACTCCAAGGCGAGATATCTGGTTATGTATCAATGCAATTGGGCCTCCAAGTGTTGTGTAAATAAATGTTATCACCTGATATATACGGTGCATCTGATACTCCAAGGCGAGATATCTGATTATGTATCAATGCAATTGGGCCTCCAAGTGTTTTGTGAATAAATGTTATCACCTGATATATACGGTGCCTCTGATACTCCAAGGCGAGATATCTGGTTATGTATCAATGCAATTGGGCCTCCAAGTGTTGTGTGAAATAAATGTTATCACCTGATATTTACGGTGCCTCTGATACTCCAAGGCGAGATATCTGGTTATGTATCAATGCAATTGGGCCTCCAAGTGTTTTGTGAATAAATGTTATCACCTGATATATACGGTGCCTCTGATACTCCAAGGCGAGATATCTGGTTATGTATCAATGCAATTGGGCCTCCAAGTGTTGTGTGAATAAATGTTATCACCTGATATATACGGTGCCTCTGATACTCCAAGGCGAGATATCTGATTATGTATCAATGCAATTGGGCCTCCAAGTGTTTTGTGAATAAATGTTATCACCTGATATATACGGTGCCTCTGATACTCCAAGGCGAGATATCTGATTATGTATCAATGCAATTGGGCCTCCAAGTGTTTTGTGAATAAATGTTATCACCTGATATATACGGTGCCTCTGATACTCCAAGGCGAGATATCTGGTTATGTATCAATGCAATTGGGCCTCCAAGTGTTGTGTAAATAAATGTTATCACCTGATATATACGGTGCCTCTGATACTCCAAGGCGAGATATCTGATTATGTATCAATGCAATTGGGCCTCCAAGTGTTTTGTGAATAAATGTTATCACCTGATATATACGGTGCCTCTGATACTCCAAGGCGAGATATCTGGTTATGTATCAATGCAATTGGGCCTCCAAGTGTTGTGTGAATAAATGTTATCACCTGATATATACGGTGCCTCTGATACTCCAAGGCGAGATATCTGGTTATGTATCAATGCAATTGGGCCTCCAAGTGTTGTGTGAATAAATGTTATCACCTGATATATACGGTGCCTCTGATACTCCAAGGCGAGATATCTGGTTATGTATCAATGCAATTGGGCCTCCAAGTGTTTTGTGAATAAATGTTATCACCTGATATATACGGTGCCTCTGATACTCCAAGGCGAGATATCTGGTTATGTATCAATGCAATTGGGCCTCCAAGTGTTGTGTGAATAAATGTTATCACCTGATATATACGGTGCCTCTGATACTCCAAGGCGAGATATCTGATTATGTATCAATGCAATTGGGCCTCCAAGTGTTTTGTGAATAAATGTTATCACCTGATATATACGGTGCCTCTGATACTCCAAGGCGAGATATCTGGTTATGTATCAATGCAATTGGGCCTCCAAGTGTTTTGTGAATAAATGTTATCACCTGATATATACGGTGCCTCTGATACTCCAAGGCGTGATATCTGGTTATGTATCAAGGCAATTGGGCCTCCAAGTGTTGTGTGAATAAATGTTATCACATGGTATTTACGGTGCCTCTGATACTCCAAGGCGAGATATCTGGTTATGTATCAATGCAATTGGGCCTCCAAGTGTTTTGTGAATAAATGTTATCACCTGATATATACGGTGCCTCTGATACTCCAAGGCGAGATATCTGGTTATGTATCAATGCAATTGGGCCTCCAAGTGTTTTGTGAATAAATGTTATCACCTGATATATACGGTGCCTCTGATACTCCAAGGCGAGATATCTGGTTATGTATCAATGCAATTGGGCCTCCAAGTGTTTTGTGAATAAATGTTATCACCTGATATATACGGTGCCTCTGATAATCCAAGGCGTGATATCTGGTTATGTATCAAGGCAATTGGGCCTCCAAGTATTGTGTGAATAAATGTTATTACATGGTATTTACGGTGCCTCTGATACTCCAAGGAGAGATATCTGACTATGTATCAATGCAATTGGGCCTCCAAGTGTTTTGTGAATAAATGTTATCACCTGATATATACGGTGCCTCTGATACTCCAAGGCGTGATATCTGGTTATGTATCAAGGCAATTGAGCCTCCAAGTGTTGTGTGAATAAATGTTATCACATGTTATTTACGGTGTCTCTGATACTCCAAGGCGAGATATCTGGTTATGTATCAATGCAATTGGGCCTCCAAGTGTTTTGTGAATAAATGTTATCACCTGATATATACGGTGCCTCTGATACTCCAAGGCGAGATATCTGGTTATGTATCAATGCAATTGGGCCTCCAAGTGTTTTGTGAATAAATGTTATCACCTGATATATACGGTGCCTCTGATACTCCAAGGCGTGATATATCTGGTTATGTATCAATGCAATTGGGCCTCCAAGTGTTTTGTGAATAAATGTTATCACCTGATATTTACGGTGCCTCTGTTACTCCAAGGCGAGATATCTGGTTATGTATCAATGCAATTGGGCCTCCAAGTGTTTTGTGAATAAATGTTATCACCTGATATATACGGTGCCTCTGATTACTCCAAGGCGTGATATCTGGTTATGTATCAATGCAATTGGGCCTCCAAGTGTTTTGTGAATAAATGTTATCACCTGATATTTACGGTGCCTCTGTTACTCCAAGGCGAGATATTTGGTTATGTATCAATGCAATTGGGCCTCCAAGTGTTTTGTGAATAAATGTTATCACCTGATATTTACGGTGCCTCTGATACTCCAAGGCGAGATATCTGGTTATGTATCAATGCAATTGGGCCTCCAAGTGTTTTGTGAATAAATGTTATCACCTGATATTTACGGTGCCTCTGATACTCCAAGGCGAGATATCTGGTTATGTATCAATGCAATTGGGCCTCCAAGTGTTTTTGAATAAATGTTCTCACCTGATATATACGGTGCCTCTGTTACTCCAAGGCGTGATATCTGGTTATGTATCAATGCAATTGGGCCTCCAAGTGTTTTGTGAATAAATGTTATCACCTGATATATACGGTGCCTCTGTTACTCCAAGGCGTGATATCTGGTTATGTATCAATGCAATTGGGCCTCCAAGTGTTTTGTGAATAAATGTTATCACCTGATATTTACGGTGCCTCTGTTACTCCAAGGCGAGATATTTGGTTATGTATCAATGCAATTGGGCCTCCAAGTGTTTTGTGAATAAATGTTATCACCTGATATATACGGTACCTCTGATACTCCAAGGCGTGATATCTGGTTATGTATCAATGCAATTGGGCCTCCAAGTGTTTTGTGAATAAATGTTATCACCTGATATATACGGTGCCTCTGTTACTCCAAGGCGTGATATCTGGTTATGTATCAATGCAATTGGGCCTCCAAGTGTTTTGTGAATAAATGTTATCACCTGATATTTACGGTCCCTCTGTTACTCCAAGGCGAGATATCTGGTTATGTATCAATGCAATTGGGCCTCCAAGTGTTTTGTGAATAAATGTTATCACCTGATATATACGGTACCTCTGATACTCCAAGGCGTGATATCTGGTTATGTATCAATGCAATTGGGCCTCCAAGTGTTTTGTGAATAAATGTTATCACCTGATATATACGGTACCTCTGATACTCCAAGGCGTGATATCTGGTTATGTATCAATGCAATTGGGCCTCCAAGTGTTTTGTGAATAAATGTTATCACCTGATATATACGGTACCTCTGATACTCCAAGGCGTGATATCTGGTTATGTATCAATGCAATTGGGCCTCCAAGTGTTTTGTGAATAAATGTTATCACCTGATATATACGGTACCTCTGATACTCCAAGGCGTGATATCTGGTTATGTATCAATGCAATTGGGCCTCCAAGTGTTTTGTGAATAAATGTTATCACCTGATATATACGGTACCTCTGATACTCCAAGGCGTGATATCTGGTTATGTATCAATGCAATTGGGCCTCCAAGTGTTTTGTGAATAAATGTTATCACCTGATATATACGGTACCTCTGATACTCGAAGGCGTGATATCTGGTTATGTATCAATGCAATTGGGCCTCCAAGTGTTTTGTGAATAAATGTTATCACCTGATATATACGGTACCTCTGATACTCCAAGGCGTGATATCTGGTTATGTATCAATGCAATTGGGCCTCCAAGTGTTTTGTGAATAAATGTTATCACCTGATATATACGGTACCTCTGATACACTCCAAGGCGTGATATCTGGTTATGTATCAATGCAATTGGGCCTCCAAGTGTTTTGTGAATAAATGTTATCACCTGATATTTACGGTGTTACTCCATGGGTGTATCATTCTAACTAGGTTTCTCCGTGTTGTATGTATAAAAATTACCTTATATTTACGGACCTTTTATTAATTTATGCCCACATTTCATTCCAAGTGAGCCCTCGGTGTTGTGTGTATGTAAATTACGTGATATTAACGGAACCTCTCTTAATTTATGCCCACATATCATTCCAACTGGGCTCCTCGGTTACGTGTATAAAATTTACCTGATATTTACGGAACCTTTCTTAATTTATGCCCATATATAATTCCAATTGGACCCCTCGGTGTTACGTATATAAAATTTACCTGATATTTACAGAACCTTTCTTAATTTATGCCCAAATACTATTCCAATTGGACCCCTCGGTGTTACGTGTATAAAATTTACCTGATATTTACGGAACCTCTCTTAATTTATGCCCAAATATCATTCCAACGGGGCCTCTGGGTGTCTGTGTATAAACGTTATCGCTAGATATTTACGGCACCTCTGTTCCTTGGTAAGGTATCTACTCATTTTCATATCTCTTCTCTCTTTTAACTGATAACAATACACTTGAATATTGAACCATTTGGTAATTTACTATTATTACTACCGCTGGAATGTAACCTAGGTTACATAGTTAGTAAGGTTATAAATGGATTTTAGATTTTGAGTTAGTGCCATTAAAACACAGCTACGCCATTTAAATATAAAATAATGTTATAAAGTCATATATCCAAAATTGTATGTGTTATTATTTCCAAATTATAGGGTTATATTTATAATGAATAGTTAGCTAACAATCTTTTTAATTATTCGTTTGAATACCGAAACACGTATATGGTATTTAAAAAGAATAATACGTTAATAAAAAATAGTTTATGTAACATTGTGATTAAAAAAATGTTGATTAATCAATTTGATTGTTGCAATTATAAATAAAAATGGGAACAAATAATATTTTTTAATATCGATTATGTAATTTTGAACCCCTTTAAATAGAATCTAAGTGAAAAAAATCATAAAAAATTTAAGATTGAAATATTAGTAGAGCAAACTAGATTGAAACATTAAGTTATTTCATTGAACGATATGTACATTTAGGCGAGCGACTTTCTACTAGACCGCCTTACTTATTCCAAAAACTATTGTTTAATAACGATAAGCTTAACAATAACCCATTACTTAATCAATTACAAGAGTTTAATTAATTACGTTCGGCTATCAAATTTTTATAGTGCATGTTATCAATGTTACATATCGGTCAGCACTGGGGAGTTTTACTGGATGGACCCAACTATTAACCTCAGGTTATGTCTTTAGTAACGATCCTATATAAAACTCATGGCGGATAGGATTCTATTTAATATTACGACAATATTATTATAACTATAAAACAAATTTAAATGTCATTAGCCAAAGACTAGTTGGAATATAATTTGGGGCACTTAATCTTACATCTTTGATTATGAAATAAAATAATATTTTGTAATATGTACGTGAGGTAAGAGTTCTAGTTTCTTTACAAGTTGTACCTTAAAAAGAAAGTAATAGAAAAATTATTACCACTTCTACAGTCAAATAATGGATTACCGTAATTAATTGTTATTCGTTCTTCAAGAAATATTTGTCCGTGTACAATTTACATGTACTTTTGGTGACCGGATACATCCTCAGAAGGACATCATGACAAGACAGGCCTGCTGTGTCTCCTGAGAAATCTACTTCGTGCACTTGCAGCCATTCAATATTTCTTATTCACTTTGATGGTCCGATTCTCGAACTGAAGTTTGGTGACCGGATACATCCTCAGAAGGACATCATGACAAGACAGTCCTGCTGTGTCTCCTGAGAAATCTACTTCGTGCACTTGCAGCCATTCAATATTTCTTATTCACTTTGATGGTCCGATTCTCGAACTGAAGTTTGGTGACCGGATACATCCTGAGAAGGACATCATGACAAGACAGGCCTGCTGTGTCTCCTGAGAAATCTACTTCGTGCACTTGCAGCCATTCAATATTTCTTATTCACTTTGATGGTCCGATTCTCGAACTGAAGTTTGGTGACCGGATATATCCTCAGAAGGACATCATGACAAGACAGGCCTGCTGTGTCTCCTGAGAAATCTACTTCGTGCACTTGCAGCCATTCAATATTTCTTATTCACTTTGATGGTCCAATTCTCGAACTGAAGTTTTTTACTGGACATATTATTTGTGTTGAGGATACTTCATTATTCTTACAGCAGTTGTAACTTCTGTATGTCGCAAAGTACAGTCTATGGTGACGTATTGCAATCAGTTAGTAAGATTTTTTTTAATTTTTAACAGGTACGATAAAAATCAACAAGTAGTAATATTTCAGATTCTTGCAATATTTGTGTGTCCGGCTTGATCTTTTTAATTTCTATTTCAAACGTATGAAGGTAAAGAAACCATTAGGCCTACTAATTTTTAAAACACTAGACATTTTAATTTACGATAACATATATGAGTAATGTGACAGATTGATAAGTATATTATAAGAGCTATTGTTGCTTACTGCTTCACTAATCGACTTATATGTGGAGATGTCTAGGGACTGATACTGTAGACGTTAACTTGGTGTTGTCAGTGTCTGGACTAGCAGTTACCCGCGGCATCGCACGCAATGTCATAAAAAACAGTATCACTATGAGCATGTTCTTTTTAAATGACATTGAAAATAATCAGAGAAAAGTGAAAGCCATTGGATCATATTCTAATCTCTTGATAAATTTTACATTTAAGTATGCTGAAGTAAAACCTTTTCTATAGGTACCACTGAAATTTCTCGAATTATATCCAATATTTTATGATATTTTATAGCAATTCATCAAAAGATTTCAGTAACAATCAAAATATTTTACTAAATGGTATTTTGTAAGCCTAAGGGAGGGTTTTTAAAGCCGAAGAATTTAACTTTTCAGCACACTTTGATGTAGTAAGTGATGGAATGATATTGTACTGCAGATCATTAAAATCCCAATAAAAATACCCAGACAAATAGAATCTTCTACACGTAACATAAGATTGGTAACGAGTTACTGACATTTACAAATGAATAACAACAAACATTTCATGTCACCTGCTTAAAAAGTTATAAGTTGATATATTTTTTATTCTTTAATTTGACCAGTGATTAAAAAACATAGTGTAATCTCGCCCTATCTCTCCCTTGAAGCATGATGAGATTTGTAAATCTCGTTGCTCACTTTCTACCCAAAATTTGTGCTGAAAGCTGATTATAATCTCTAGTTTTGCCGCCATGTCCGGCTGAGCTGTCAACAACACACAGGAAAAACGAAAACATTATCTCTGGTCTTTTGTTCTCTCTCGGAAAAATTCGCTATAATTACTGCATTGTGTGTAGCGACAATTACTTCACGGAACCTGTAGTATCGCAGACCCCACTACTTTCCTTAGGTAATTACTGCATTGTTTGTAGCGGCAATTACTTTACGGAACCTGTAGTATCGCAGACCCCACTACTTTCCTTAGATAAATACTGCATTGTGTGTAGCGACAATTACTTCACGGAACCTGGAGTATCGCAGACCCCACTACTTTCCTTAGGTAATTACTGCATTGTGTGTAGCGACAATTACTTCACGGAACCTGTAGTATCGCAGACCCCACTACTTTCCTTAGGTAATTACTGCATTGTGTGTAGCGACAATTACTTCACGGAACCTGTAGTATCGCAGACCTCACTACTTTCCTTAGGTAATTACTGCATTGTGTGTAGCGACAATTACTTCACGGAACCTGTAGTATCGCAGACCTCACTACTTTCCTTAGGTAATTACTGCATTGTGTGTAACGACAATTACTTCACGGAACCTGTAGTATCGCAGACCTCACTACTTTCCTTAGATAAATACTGCATTGTGTGTAGCGACAATTACTTCGCGGAACCTGGAGTATCGCAGACCCCACTACTTTCCTTAGGTAATTACTGCATTGTGTGTAGCGACAATTTCTTCACGGAACCTGTAGTATCGCAGACCTCACTACTTTCCTTAGGTAATTACTGCATTGTGTGTAGCGACAATTACTTCACGGAACCTGTAGTATCGCAGACCTCACTACTTTCCTTAGGTAATTACTGCATTGTGTGTAGCGGCAATTACTTCACGGAACCTTTAGTATCGCAGACCTCACTACTTTCCTTAGGTAATTACTGCATTGTGTGTAACGACAATTACTTCACGGAACCTGTAGTATCGCAGACCTCACTACTTTCCTTAGGTAATTACTGCATTGTGTGTAGTGACAATTACTTCAAGGAACCTGGAGTATCGCAGACCCCACTACTTTCCTTAGGTAATTACAGCATTGTGTGTAGCGACAATTTCTTCACGGAACCTGTAGTATCGCAGACCTCACTACTTTCCTTAGGTAATTACTGCATTGTGTGTAGCGACAATTACTTCACGGAACCTGTAGTATCGCAGACCTCACTACTTTCCTTAGGTAATTACTGCATTGTGTGTAGTGACAATTACTTCACGGAACCTGTAGTATCGCAGACCCCACTACTTTCCTTAGATAAATACTGCATTGTGTGTAGCGACAATTACTTCGCGGAACCTGGAGTATCGCAGACCCCACTACTTTCCTTAGGTAATTACTGCATTGTGTGTAGCGACAATTTCTTCACGGAACCTGTAGTATCGCAGACCTTACTACTTTCCTTAGGTAATTACTGCATTGTGTGTAGCGACAATTACTTCACGGAACCTGTAGTATCGCAGACCTCACTACTTTCCTTAGGTAATTACTGCATTGTGTGTAGCGACAATTACTTCACGGAACCTGTAGTATCGCAGACCTCACTACTTTCCTTAGGTAATTACTGCATTGTGTGTAACGACAATTACTTCACGGAACCTGTAGTATCGCAGACCTCACTACTTTCCTTAGGTAATTACTGCATTGTGTGTAGTGACAATTACTTCAAGGAACTTGTAGTATCGCAGACCTCACTACTTTCCTTAGGTAATTCCTGCATTGTGTGTAGCGAAAATTACTTCACGGAACCTGTAGTATCGCAGACCTCACTACTTTCCTTAGGTAATTACTGCATTGTGTGTAACGACAATTACTTCACGGAACCTGTATTATCGCAGACCTCACTACTTTCCTTAGGTAATTACTGCATTGTTTGTAGCGGCAATTACTTCACGGAACCTGTAGTATCGCAGACCCCACTACTTTCCTTAGATAAATACTGCATTGTGTGTAGCGACAATTACTTCGCGGAACCTGGAGTATCGCAGACCCCACTACTTTCCTTAGGTAATTACTGCATTGTGTGTAGCGACAATTTCTTCACGGAACCTGTAGTATCGCAGACCTCACTACTTTCCTTAGGTAATTACTGCATTGTGTGTGTAGCGACAATTACTTCACGGAACCTGTAGTATCGCAGACCTCACTACTTTCCTTAGGTAATTACTGCATTGTGTGTAGCGGCAATTACTTCACGGAACCTTTAGTATCGCAGACCTCACTACTTTCCTTAGGTAATTACTGCATTGTGTGTAACGACAATTACTTCACGGAACCTGTAGTATCGCAGACCTCACTACTTTCCTTACGTAATTACTGCATTGTGTGTAGTAACAATTACTTCAAGGAACCTGGAGTATCGCAGACCCCACTACTTTCCTTAGGTAATTACTGCATTGTGTGTAGCGACAATTTCTTCACGGAACCTGTAGTATCGCAGACCTCACTACTTTCCTTAGGTAATTACTGCATTGTGTGTAGCGACAATTACTTCACGGAACCTGTAGTATCGCAGACCTCACTACTTTCCTTAGGTAATTACTGCATTGTGTGTAGCGGCAATTACTTCACGGAACCTTTAGTATCGCAGACCTCACTACTTTCCTTAGGTAATTACTGCATTGTGTGTAGTGACAATTACTTCAAGAAACTTGTAGTATCGCAGACCCCACTACTTTCCTTAGGTAATTACTGTATTGTGTGTAGCGAAAATTACTTCACGGTAACTGTAGTATCGCAGGCCTCAATACTTTCCTTAGGTAATTACTAAATTTCAGGTGATGTTGGAAACAGAAATTAAACCATATTCAAATAATTTTTGGCCCAGCTTTCAATTTATAATTTAAAAAATTCTTACATGAAACGTATTTTATCTCACGTATATTATACTGCGTTCCACAGCAATACATATTTTCTAATTTATATTAAATACTTATTTTTTATTTATCTTGTACAAAATAATTTTTCTGAATAACTTAATAATCTGTCATATGTCTTAAATTTCATGAGATTTACAATGTAACAAATTTTACAGTGACATAATACTTTTATCAGATAGTTAACTGTCTCAAGCGGTGATATGGTCATCAATAACAATCAGACAGCAATAGGAAGGTCTGCTTCGCCGCAAAATGTCTGTAGATAATTACCTGTTAATAATTAGTTATGCTGTCACGAGGTAGTAAACTTTTTTTCTTCAATGCTACATATTATTAGCGTCATTATATAATTACTGGAGGTAGTGGCAGATTGTATTGCTTAATATTATTGATTGATATCCACGTTTATATTACAAAACAACATGTTATTAAATTGCTGCAAAAGAATATGAATAGCTCAACGCAAGGAGTTAATAAATAATTTTGAATCCTTCAAGAATCTTAACTATGCAGACTGTGTTAATGTTACATAGAAATGTGAAGGGACTGGAATAAAATTTTATATTATATACAGATTTTAGTCAAATATATTAGTTTTTTTCGAATTCAACTCTATATAAACCAACAGACCAACGAGGTACACAATAATCGGTAAAAATACACCACATAAGTATATATTTTTTTATTTATGTTTTGTTGGGAAATTAAAATATTCCACATGAAACATTTGTTATTGTTTTATATATATATATATATATATATATATATATATATATATATATATACTGTTTTATTTAATACTTATTGGCTAAGCATTAACAAACGATATTTACTAGAGTGATGGAATAATTTGATGTCTGTCTCGGTTGACCCACTGACTTTGAAGTTTACGTGAAACTTAATTTCTATATATAAAACATTGAATCTTAAGATAGTGCACGTCACTCATTACAAATGTAACTGAAGGTTAGGGAACGTTTTTACATTGGCATTATATGTAAACATGATGGCAACTAGAAAATTACGGAATAAATAAATTATAAACAAACAGAGCATCGTCCTTGGCACTGTAGTAAATTACGAGGCTGCATGTGTAGCTCTAGACTTGAATTTTATATGAGGCCTATTACGTGACACGAGGTGTGTTGTACTCATACCTTTTAAAGTATAACATTAGAGAATAGGCTAAAACGAATAACCATTTACCGACCTACGCTGTAAAAAGATTTACTCTAAACTAATAAATTATACTAATTTTGAATTATTTATTCTTTTGGCTGTAATTAAGAATGATAAGAATAAATATAATTTCCCATTTACGTATATGACAGACCTAGTTTATAAGAACATACATTAATAGAACCATATTATAGGTGCAAATAGTATATTAATGACATAAATAGGTTCATTATGCAAAGACTGAAAACGCCAAGGAAACGGCTACAGAGTCAGTCCTTAGACATCCCCTGCAGATAAGCTGGGATTGGTGAAGTGATAAGCTCCAAATGCACCAGCAGTCCGATGTCTTATGGTAAATCACTGTAATGGGGGAAACGCTGATTGAGTTGAATGACAGTTTATATATTTGCTATTGAAATAAAAAATAATACTGCAACTGGTAATAATAACAAATAGTCTTTCATAATATGAAGCTCGGTTATTCATTGTCAATTGTTTGAAAAAAACTTTAAACAATAATTTCAAAATGTACAAAGCTTTTATATTAACTTGTTTTTAGAACTCTTTAAACTACCCCAAACTGCTTCAAACAGTATTAAATATGTGGTTGCTCTAAGGTTTATCGAATTGACGAAGTGAACTCCCTACCAAATACAGTATTTACCTTTTATATTTAAATATATATATATATATATATATATATATATATATATATATACACTGGGTTGTTAATTAAGTCCTGATATGCCTAGATATATTCTTAACAGATGGAGATATCGAAGTACAACCTTCACCATACTTATTAAAATACTTTTGTTGGTTTTTATTATTTTATTAATGATAAAACAAATTCCTCCCCATCTTTTAAAAGGGGAGCAGAGGGTAACTTAAAATATTGAAGTTGCAACTTCTCTTTTGTGACATTTCGTGTTATAATTATATTTAAAAGAAAAATATTTATATGAATAACCGTCTGCGATGTTTCTAGCAAAAGTTATGGGCAAACAAAACCCTTACATCTAAGAATGTAAATTAAGTCCTGATAAGCCTGGATATATTCCAATCGAATTGAGATAACAAAGTACAATCTTTTACTATCAATATTAAAATACTTTTTAATTTTATGAATTATAAAAAAACTTCCCCTCCTTTTAAAAGGGGGAGTCCTTTTATAGTGCTTCATATGTATATATATATATATATATATATATATATATATAAATTTAAAATCCCTCTCTCTACACATAACGTAGCTATGGTAGGAAGGGTTGGTTCAATTGAATTTAGAGTTTAGCTCAAGTACTCCTTCCTTTTATTGCAGCTTCTCGCTTCGTGTTTTTGATGTCTAAACTATGTAAATGTTTCGTTTTGAGTTTTTTCGTCATTGTCTTTCTTTGTATCTCTTCAGGTGAGCATGGTTCCAGCATACAGGTCTTCGAAAACTTGACATGTTTACCAATACCAACTTCAATAAACCATACGTTGAAGAACCGAAGTCCTAGGATAAACGATTTTTAGCCTTTACAGTGTAAAATACCAGGAAACTTCTTAAAGTTGAATTTGTTGTTGACTGGATATACTCATAAAATAATATACTAATTTGCTATACGTAGTGAAACCTAACATTCGACTACCAGTGAAAGTTTATCGATCTGCCTACCTGTCTCTCAGTCAATCTGTTTGTCTGTAAATATTCTAGCAACTGTATTTTCAGTACTCTGGTGAATCCACGTCTTACATTTTTATTTAACTCACATGTATCAAAGAGGATACCAATTGAATCATAGCCCAAAAATGAAAACGAAATTTAGCGGTTGTAGTAAAATGAATAGTATATTAAAGGTATCATAACTAAATGTGCATTATGGATTCCTTCCAAAAATGTGCTCTGATATCAATCTAAAGTGACAATTTGTATTGCACTAGTTGTATGTTTTAAATTTAATAATTTTTATAGTACAGTTGTTGGAAAATTAATACACAAAACGCTGTATAATTTCGTAATATTTCAATTTATTTATAATATATCAGGTAATCTAAAACATATTTGTTGTTTTTATAACGGTAATCGAATACAATTATTAAAAATTTTTAGAATACTATATCGTTTGTACTGCTAATATACATAAAGAGATAAACATTTATCGTCTCTGTTTAATATTCTGCAAATTATGTTTCTTTAAAAAAGTCATATTATTTAGTTAGCCTTTACAAAATATCTTAGATATGTTTTTGCAAATAAGATTGGCAAGGCAAACAAGAATATAAACCATGCATATTTAATAAAAAAGTAAGAAACAAACGGATATACTAACATTAAACCTATGTTCTTTAAGAATAGGGCCATTAAAATATTGACTGTACGGGCTGTAACGGGATGTTATAAACGTTACATACCACAGACGAGCAGACCCTCGGAATGTAGATAATGGAAGTTCAATACCACGCCAGGCCGTTATACGAGTAACTTGAGAACAATGCCAGTAAAATACTCACTGTACGGGCTGTAACGGGATGTTATAAACGTTACATACCACAGACGAGCAGACCCTCGGAATGTAGATAATGGAAGTTCAATACCACGCCAGGCCATTATAACTTGAGAACAATGCCAGTAAAATATTCACTGTACGGACTGTAACGGGATGTTATAAACGTTACATACCACAGACGAGCAGACCCTCGGAATGTAGATAATGGAGCTTCAATACCACGCCAGGCCTTTATAACTTGAGAACAATGCCAGTAAAATACTCACTGTACGGGCTGTAACGGAATGTTATAAACGTTACATACCACAGACGAGCAGACCCTCGGAATGTAGATAATGGAAGTTCAATACCGCGCCAGGCCATTATAACTGGAGAAAAATGCCAGTAAAATACTCACTGTACGGGCTGTAACGGGATGTTATAAACGTTACATACCACAGACGAGCAGACCCTCGGAATGTAGATAATGGAAGTTCAATACCGCGCCAGGCCATTATAACTTGAGAACAATGCCAGTAAAATACTCACTGTACGGACTGTAACGGGATGTTATAAACGTTACATACCACAGACGAGCAGACCCTCGGAATGTAGATAATGGAAGTTCAATACCACGCCAGGCCATTATAACTTGAGAACAATGCCAGTAAAATACTCACTGTACGGACTGTAACGGGATGTTATAAACGTTACATACCACAGACGAGCAGACCCTCGGAATGTAGATAATGGAAGTTCAATACCACGCCAGGCCATTATAACTTGAGAACAAGGCCAGTAAAATACTCACTGTACGGGCTGTAACGGGATGTTATAAACGTTACATACCACAGACGAGCAGACCCTCGGAATGTAGATAATGGAAGTTCAATACCGCGCCAGGCCATTATAACTTGAGAACAAGGCCAGTAAAATACTCACTGTACGGACTGTAACGGGATGTTATAAACGTTACATACCACAGACGAGCAGACCCTCGGAATGTAGATAATGGAAGTTCAATACCGCGCCAGGCCTTTATAACTTGAGAACAATGCCAGTAAAATATTCACTATACGGACTGTAACGGGATGTTATAAACGTTACATACCACAGACGAGCAGACCCTCGGAATGTAGATAATGGAGCTTCAATACCACGCCAGGCCTTTATAACTTGAGAACAATGCCAATAAAATATTCACTATACGGACTGTAACGGGATGTTATAAACGTTACATACCACAGACAAGCAGACCCTCGGAATGTAGATAATGGAAGTTCAATACCACGCCAGGCCATTATAACTTGAGAACAAGGCCAGTAAAATATTCACTGTACGGACTGTAACGGGATGTTATAAACGTTACATACCACAGACGAGCAGACCCTCGGAATGTAGATAATGGAAGTTCAATACCACGCCAGGCCATTATAACTTGAGAACAATGCCAATAAAATATTCACTGTACGGACTGTAACGGGATGTTATAAACGTTACATACCACAGACGAGCAGACCCTCGGAATGTAGATAATGGAAGTTCAATACCACGCCAGGCCATTATAACTTGTGAATAATGCCAATAAAATATTCACTGTACGGACTGTAACGGGATGTTATAAACGTTACATACCACAGACGAGCAGACCCTCGGAATGTAGATAATGGAAGTTCAATACCACGCCAGGCCATTATAACTTGTGAATAATGCCAATACCTAGTTTAGAATAACATACATTAATAGAACCATATTATAGGTGCAAATAGTATATTAAAGACATTAAATAGGTTCATTATGCAAAGACTGAAAAACGCCAAGGAAACGGCTTACAGAGTCAGTCCCCAGACATCCCCTGCAGATAAGCTGGGATTGGTGAAGTGATAAGCTCCAAATGCACCAGGCAGTCCGATGTCTTATGGTAAATCACTGTAATGGGGGAAACGCTGATTGAGTTGAATGACAGTTTATATATTTGCTATTGAAATAAAAATAATACTGCAACTGGTAATAATAGCAAATATTCTTTCATAATATGAAGCTCGGTAATTCATTTTCAATTGTTTGAAAAAAACTTTAAACAATAGTTTCAAAATGTTCAATGCTTTTATATTAACTTGCTTTTAGAACTCTTTAAACTACCCCAAACTGCTTCAAAACAGTATTAAATATGTGGTTGCTCTAAGGTTTATCGAATTGACGAAGTTAACTCCCTACCAAGTACAGTATTTACCTTTTTATATTTAAATATATATAATATATATATATATATATATATATATATATATATACACTGGGTTGTTAATTAAGTCCTGATATGCCTAGATATATTCTTAACAGATGGAGATATCGAAGTACAACCTTTCACCATACTTATTAAAATACTTTTGTTGGTTTTTTATTATTTTATTAATGATAAAACAAATTCCTCCCCATCTTTTAAAAGGGAGCAGAGGGTAACTTAAAATATTGAAGTTGCAACTTCTCTTTTGTGACATTTCGTGTTATAATTATATTTAAAAGAAAAATATTTATATGAATAACCGTCTGCGATGTTTCTAGCAAAAGTTATGGGCAAACAAAACCCTTACATCTAAGAATGTAAATTAAGTCCTGATAAGCCTGGATATATTCCAATCGAATTGAGATAACAAAGTACAATCTTTACTATCAATATTAAAATACTTTTTAATTTTATGAATTATAAAAAAACTTCCCCTCCTTTTAAAAGGGGGAGTCCTTTTATTAGTGCTTCATATGTATATATATATATATATATATATATATATATATATAAATTTAAAATTCCCTCTATCCACACATAACGTAGCTATGGTAGGAAGGGTTGATTCAATTGAATTTAGAGTTTAGCTCAAGTACTCCTTCCTTTTATTGCAGCTTCTCGCTTCGTGTTTTTTGATGTCTAAAACTATGTAAATGTTTCGTTTTGAGTTTTTTTCGTCATTGACTTTCTTTGTATCTCTTCAGGTGAGCATGGTTCCAGCATACAGGTCTTCGAAAACTTGACATGTTTACCAATACCAACTTCAATAAACCATACGTTGAAGGACCGAAGTCCTAGGATAAACGATTTTTTAGCCTTTACAGTGTAAAATACCAGGAAACTTCTTAAAGTTGAATTTGTTGTTGACTGGATATACTCATAAAATAATATACTAATTTGCTATACGTAGTGAAACCTAACATTCGACTACCAGTGAAAGTTTATCGATCTGCCTACCTGTCTCTCAGTCAATCTGTTTGTCTGTAAAATATTCTAGCAACTGTATTTTCAGTACTCTGGTGAATCCACGTCTTATATTTTTTATTTAACCCAAATTTATCAAAGAGGATACCAATTGAATCATAGACCAAAAATGAAAACGAAATTTAGCGGATGTAGTAAAATTAATAGTACATTAAAGGTAACATAACTAAATGTGCATTATGGATTCCTTCCAAAAATGTGCTCTGATATCAATCTAAAGTGACAATTTGTATTGCAACTAGTTGTATGTTTTAAATTTAATAATTTTTATAGTACAGTTGTTGGAAAATTATTACACAAAACGCTGTATAATTTCGTAATATTTCAATTTATTTATAATATATCAGGTAATATAAAACATATTTGTTGTTTTTATAACGGTAATCGAATACAATTATTAAAAATTTTTAGAATACTATATCGTTGTACTGCTAATATACATAAAGAGATAAACATTTATCGTCTCTGTTTAATATTCTGCAAATTATGTTTTCTTTAAAAAAGTCATATTATTTAGTTAGCCTTTACAAAATATCTTAGATATGTTTTTGCAAATATGATTGGCAAGGCAAACAAGAATATAAACCATGCATATTTAATAAAAAAAGTAAGAAACAAACGGGATATACTAACATTAAACCTATGTTCTTTAAGAATAGGGCCATTAAAATATTGACTGTACGGGCTGTAACGGGATGTTATAAACGTTACATACCACAGACGAGCAGACCCTCGGAATGTAGATAATGGAAGTTCAATACCACGCCAGGCCATTATAACTTGAGAACAATGCCAGTAAAATACTCACTGTACGGACTGTAACGGGATGTTATAAACGTTACATACCACAGACGAGCAGACCCTCGGAATGTAGATAATGGAAGTTCAATACCACGCCAGGCCATTATAACTTGAGAATAATGCCAATAAAATATTCACTATACGGACTGTAACGGGATGTTATAAACGTTACATACCACAGACGAGCAGACCCTCGGAATGTAGATAATGGAAGTTCAATACCACGCCAGGCCATTATAACTTGAGAACAATGCCAGTAAAATATTCACTGTACGGACTGTAACGGGATGTTATAAACGTTACATACCACAGACGAGCAGACCCTCGGAATGTAGATAATGGAAGTTCAATACCACGCCAGGCCATTATAACTTGAGAACAATGCCAGTAAAATACTTCACTGTACGGACTGTAACGGGATGTTATAAACGTTACATACCACAGACGAGCAGACCCTCGGAATGTAGATAATGGAAGTTCAATACCACGCCAGGCCATTATAACTTGAGAACAATGCCAATAAAATATTCACTATACGGACTGTAACGGGATGTTATAAACGTTACATACCACAGACGAGCAGACCCTCGGAATGTAGATAATGGAAGTTCAATACCACGCCAGGCCATTATAACTTGAGAACAATGCCAGTAAAATATTCACTGTACGGACTGTAACGGGATGTTATAAACGTTACATACCACAGACGAGCAGACCCTCGGAATGTAGATAATGGAAGTTCAATACCACGCCAGGCCATTATAACTTGAGAACAATGCCAATAAAATATTCACTATACGGACTGTAACGGGATGTTATAAACGTTACATACCACAGACGAGCAGACCCTCGGAATGTAGATAATGGAAGTTCAATACCACGCCAGGCCATTATAACTTGTGAATAATGCCAATAAAATATTCACTATACGGACTGTAACGGGATGTTATAAACGTTACATACCACAGACGAGCAGACCCTCGGAATGTAGATAATGGAAGTTCAATACCACGCCAGGCCATTATAACTTGAGAACAATGCCAATAAAATATTCACTGTACGGACTGTAACGGGATGTTATAAACGTTACATACCACAGACGAGCAGACCCTCGGAATGTAGATAATGGAAGTTCAATACCACGCCAGGCCATTATAACTTGTGAATAATGCCAATAAAATATTCACTATACGGACTGTAACGGGATGTTATAAACGTTACATACCACAGACGAGCAGACCCTCGGAATGTAGATAATGGAAGTTCAATACCACGCCAGGCCATTATAACTTGAGAACAATGCCAATAAAATATTCACTGTACGGACTGTAACGGGATGTTATAAACGTTACATACCACAGACGAGCAGACCCTCGGAATGTAGATAATGGAAGTTCAATACCACGCCAGGCCATTATAACTTGTGAATAATGCCAATAAAATATTCACTATACGGACTGTAACGGGATGTTATAAACGTTACATACCACAGACGAGCAGACCCTCGGAATGTAGATAATGGAAGTTCAATACCACGCCAGGCCATTATAACTTGAGAACAATGCCAATAAAATATTCACTATACGGACTGTAACGGGATGTTATAAACGTTACATACCACAGACGAGCAGGCCCTCGGAATGTAGATAATGGAAGTTCAATACCACGCCAGGCCATTATAACTTGTGAATAATGCCAATAAAATATTCACTATACGGACTGTAACGGGATGTTATAAACGTTACATACCACAGACGAGCAGGCCCTCGGAATGTAGATAATGGAGCTTCAATACCGCGCCAGAATATCAGTGCACATTCTTACCCTTAGGCATTTGGTAATATAGCGGTTCTCTTCCTCTATCGAAAATTGTTTTAAAATAAACGTAGTTAATTCTTCATAGCAGCATACAAAAAAAAAGAAAACTGTGCTTTTAATTGATTTACCTTTATTGTTATTATTTGTTATATTCTTCGATTCACGCTCAAGGGAAGCATTTATGATAATAATATTCGAAATAAAAATTTGCAATGGAAGTGACACTGTACAGTCCAATTGAATATTAACTCCGAACTAAAATTTCATACAGACCAGATTGATTATGAAACATTCTCGGTAGCTTACATAAGTCTGGTGTATTTGGCCGTCGTAGATCTGTACGTAACAGCACAGTTTTGAAGTGAGAGCATTAAAAGCAATGTTGTACATTTTGGAGTACGTGTTAAACAAAATAATTAAAACAGTTAAATAAAAACCAATTGTGCCATGTATACGTAAAAACATAGCTGTAAGTTATTCCATTTAATAAATCTACTGCAAATTTAGTTAAAATTTTAAAAGTGTATGAGGGGAGGAGTGATGATGAAAAAGAGTCCCCTGTGTCGAAATTAGGTTAAAGCTTCTAACCTTCAATGTCATTGTGTGGTGCAATTAATGGATACAACATCTGCACATAAACTGCCTGTCACTGTGACGCTGATATATGTCACACAAGGTCTGCGCTATGCACAGTTAGTTACGTATACCTTCAATGTCATTGTGAGGTGCAACTAATGGGTGCAACATCTGCATACCAACTGCTGAACTGCCTGTCACTGTGACGCTAATATATGTCACACAAGGTCTGCGCTATGCACAGTTAGTTACGTATACCTTCAATGTCATTGTGAGGTGCAACTAATGGATACAACATCTGCTCATACCAACTGCTGAACTGCCTGTCACTGTGACGCTGATATATGTCACACAAGGTCTGCGCTATGCACAGTTAGTTACGTATACCTTCAATGTCATTGTGAGGTGCAACTAATGGGTGCAACATCTGCATACCAACTGCTGAACTGCCTGTCACTGTGACGCTAATATATGTCACACAAGGTATGCGCTCTGCACAGTTAGTTACGTATACCTTCAATGTCATTTGTGAGGTGCAACTAATGGGTGCAACATCTGCATACCAACTGCTGAACTGCCTGTCACTGTGACGCTGATATATGTCACACAAGGTCTGCGCTATGCACAGTTAGTTATGTATACCTTCAATGTCATTGTGAGGTGCAACTAATGGGTGCAAACATCTGCATACCAACTGCTGAACTGCCTGTCACTGTGACGCTAATATATGTCACACAAGGTCTGCGCTATGCACAGTTAGTTACGTATACCTTCAATGTCATTGTGAGGTGCAACTAATGGGTGCAACATCTGCATACCAAACTGCTGAACTGCCTGTCACTGTGACGCTGATATATGTCACACAAGGTCTGCGCTATGCACAGTTAGTTACGTATACCTTCAATGTCATTGTGAGGTGCAATTAATGGGTACAACATCTGCATACCAACTGCTGAACTTGCTGTCACTGTGACGCTGATATATGTCACACAAGGTCTGCGCTATGCACAGTTAGTTACGTATACTTTCAATGTCATTGTGTGTGGTGCAACTAATGGGTACAACATCTGCACACCAACTGCTGAACTGCCTGTCACTGTGACGCTGATATATGTCACACAAGGTCTGCGCTATGCACAGTTAGTTACGTATACCTTCAATGTAATTTGTGTGGTGCAATTAATGGGTACAACATCTGCACACCAACTACTGAACTGCCTGTCACTGTGACGCTGATATATGTCACACAAGGTCTGCGCTATGCACAGTTAGTTACGTATACTTTCAATGTCATTGTGTGGGGTGCAACTAATAGGTACAACATCTGCACACCAACTGCTGAACTGCCTGTCATTGTGACGACGATATATATCACACAACATCTGCATACCAACTGCTGAACTGCCTGTCATTGTGACGACGATATATATCACACAACATCTGCATACCAACTGCTGAACTGCCTGTCATTGTGACGACGATATATATATATATATCACACAACATCTGCATACCAACTGCTGAACTGCCTGTCATTGTGACGACGATATATATCACACAACATCTGCATACCAACTGCTGAACTGCCTGTCATTGTGACGACGATATATATCACACAACATCTGCATACCAACTGCTGAACTGCCTGTCATTGTGACGACGATATATATATATCACACAACATCTGCATACCAACTGCTGAACTGCCTGTCATTGTGACGACGATATATATCACACAACATCTGCACACCAACTGCTGAACTGCCTGTCACTGTGACGACGATATATATCACACAACATCTGCACACCAACTGCTGAACTGCCTGTCATTGTGACGACGATATATATCACACAACATCTGCATACCAACTGCTGAACTGCCTGTCATTGTGACGACGATATATATATATATATATATCACACAACATCTGCACACCAACTGCTGAACTGCCTGTCATTGTGACGACGATATATATCACACAACGTCTGCATACCAACTACTGAACTTGCTGTCACTATGACGCTGATATATGTTACACAAAGTCTGTGCTATGGAAAGTTGTTAAAGTTAACATTCTGTATGTATGGTAGCCACACATGATCTTGGGGTTGGATTTGAAGCTAAACATATTTATTTTTATATATAAAAAAAAACTCTTCTAATAATAAAAATTCATATTTAAGTACAATGAACTTTTGCTCACGTTTTATACTCACGTTAGGTTTTATTACATTGAAGTAATTTCTTACAAGAAAAACAACTAGTATGAAACTATGAAATATCATACTACGTATGTAATTTGAGTGCCCTAAATTTCTATCAGAACAATGCAATTTTGTATTGATAAAATCTTATTAAAATGTGACAAATTAAGCATTTCTTATGGAGATCCTATTACAAAATTTTACCAATAGACGTATTTAATTGTTCTATTGCAGCATTAAGTTGTTTAAGAGCTATTGATGTCATTACTTAGACATAGATATTTTTCACATTACTTGTAGATATGTACTATTTCTTACTAAGACATCCAACCTATTAATTTTTGGAACTTACGTTTATGTAACTCAAGTCTTTCATTTTTGCATCATTGTGTTCTTTCGGCATTGTTTAGAAAGTGTAGAACAATATATTAATATATCAATGGTAAAATTCTACAAACTTATTCGAGGAAAATATTATATATGTGTCCCATTAAATGCTAATTTTAATTGCTACCAAAGATGCATACATTAAATAACTCAATGTTTTTTGTAATAAATTACCTAAACTATGGATTATACAATTGCAGTTTACCGTTTTTGTTAGGAGAATTACATTGATTGCTATATATGCCAGAGCCAAAGCAAATAAGACCCCAATGTTCGATGAATCCATCTGGAGTTATTATAGTATAAGCAAAGAAAGTTTATTCTGCAATCACGTTACAGTCATTAACTTTGAACGTTTCGACTCCAGTGCATACTAATAGACGATTCTAACAGTTCTGGTTGTAACTACACACCACGTGGAGCAGCACGTAACTTAGTAGTTTTAAATTATGGTATTTTTTAATATTATCAATCTGTACAAAATTTGTAATTTTCAGTCTGCAATATTGGATAGTAGAAATCAAAAATTTCAAATGTATCTTGATTACCTATTTCATTTTATTTTTATATGTGATAGAAAACTACTTCTCCGTACCAGAGTGTACATAGAAATCAAAAAGTGTATACCCCATCATTTGAAACATAAATTGGCAGTATTTTACTTAAAATCAGAAACATTTATAGAATGTAAGCATACGATTGCTAATTATATTTTATTTATTTTTGATTGTGCCATACTTATAAAACATATTTCTAAAGTTAAATTTTATTAAAAGACATAGCAACTTTTACATACAGTTTTTATCACATCAGAAATTGAAGGCGTGTTTTTAACCTGTACAGCGAGTTTTTGGTTTGGACAACTTCTTAATAGGCCGGTTAGTTAGCCGCAACAAACATCGGAACATAGTGAGCCTCTGTGTGTTTTTTCACACGCTGTTGAAGATTTTTAAAAACAAAAAGAGGAATTTACATTTCAAGTGTGTGTTAAAGTCTAAAAACAAGGTTTCATGAGGGTTATACAATAACTAGCAGTGACCTTTAAATATGTGCTTACATTGTTTTTCATATACCTAAACAGCTCTTACATATATCCCTTTAGAAATTGTCACATTAGGGAACAAAATATGACTAGAAAAAAAACCTTATTATAATGCGTGGAATGAAACATTTATAAATTAAGAGAATTTTGGATTTTGTAGTGTAATTTGAATTACTGTCTTGAAAATCCAGTGGTTCTTTTTAATTTTTGCTAATTTGATTCAAAATCATTTTTAATCAATAAATTGAAATCCGATTAATACTTGTATTAAAATATTAAGCAAAATCAAATTATTCATTGAATATAAAGGTTGTTTAGAATGATTGAAACCAGCTTTATATTTTTCAAATCAAAGCAGATAAAATATGCAATGTATGCCTAACATTATAATGCTTAACTTAATTTTTTAATGCAATAACGATAAATCATTTATATATGGGGGAAAAGAGTGGAACGGCCATGGGTACTGTCATAGAAAATATGCAAGCCTACGCTAATTTGCGTATTATTTTTACTATCTAATATTAAAATACTAGCAGTTGCCCACACACAATATCGTAGGTAAACGCCTTCTGGTTCAGGCGAATTCTATTTCCGACACCAAGTTGAGGTGGCAATATGTCACGACCAAAAAAATACATACATACACAGATCTGAGCCTACTTCTGTCAAAGGCAATAGAGACGAATTTTATAACAGTGTTTAAATGTACAGTAAAAGTTAGATAGTCACTTTTTTCTTGGTATCTGCATTACGGTACTGACCAAGTTCTGTATATTTAATACGATAATTTGCTAAAACATACAGTTAACGTTTAATTTTCCTAAACTAAATTTCGTATCTCGATATATTCTTACTCTGTGCTCAATGGCGATACTAGACAGAATGAAACTTGTTTCTCTCAATGAGGTTGCCGCTTAGAAGCAAAACCGTTATTCACAAGGAAACACGACTTGGTGAGATACAGATGTCAATTATGTTCACAGCACCACTGAAGACAATACGGCCTTTACGGCGCGTTGCGTCGCGTACAACAATACAAGCGGCCAGGCGTGTTTAATACAGGCCCGCTGACACGTTTCCTATAGGTTTGCTTATAGTGCACATCTCACATTGTGCTAGTGCATTGATCCAACTTGAAGTATCTCTTGTAACCAATAAGGAATAACTAATAGAATATTTGTCACTATTTTTTGTTCTTTGTACGTGTCTGATCAGCCTAGTATCTCAAATTGCTTCATGAAAATCACATTTCTTATAGAATTTGAAACTAATGTTCTAAAAGATCCCTAAGTAGTTTTGTAAAAAAAAAATGAAAATAAAACTCGTTATAAAGTAGCACGTACACTGATAGGCAACAGGCAATCAGAATGTCAGTGTTCTGTAGTCGAAATGTTATCTTGCCTTGGTTTTATATTTCTGGAACCTTAATAATACAGATAGCAATAATAAATAATGTACCATCAATTTGAATGAACGTAAAAATACAAATAAATTTATTGTCGTATGACAAGTACAAGTTGTGACAGTGACGATGTCTTACAATTGTTATAACAAAGTCAATAGTTAAAAACAACAAGGATCTTAGATCCATTCAATGACAAAAAGAAATTAGCCTAAACAGAGGAATACAATTAAGAGAATAAGTGTAAGCTTAACTGTAATACATCTACATTAAACACTCTTCCAGTGAGTAAAAGCACCCCGCCACCAAGTGCTCCCTCAAATTCAGCTTGAATTCCGATTTTGGAGGCACTTAGGCAATCAGAGAGCTTCCAAAAGAGCCTGGCGCTGATACTAAGAGCCAAAACTGCAGCCAAAGCCGACTGGTGCGGTGTCTGTCGGAGGCTCACATGGGACCGGGTGTTGTGTCTGTGTACGGTGGATCCATCAATTACTAACACATTGTTGGATTTGGAAACATAACAGTTTTTAAATGATGGTAGTGTTAAAAAATCTAATTCTTTAAATGCAATTTATGAGTCTCGTTTGCCTAACACGAATTGTCCTGATTTTGCAACACAACAACTCTATAAATCTGTGTATATTTCCTGTTTGCGACTTAAAACCCATCCTTCTAACTCATCACTCAGTTTAAAAATTTATGACATATTTTTCTTTTTAGATGGATTAATTAACTTCCACGCATCTTTGCTATTAGTATAAAATAATGATAGATTGGTATATACATATTAGGACTTTGAAGCTTTTAATACCCAATAATAAATGTTTGTATTGATTCTTTGTTAAGTTGTACTTACGTTTATTATACTCCGAGTGAGCCATTTCTTGTTGATGTTATTGCGCGTCAGATTTGTTGCTCTCTTCGGACAAGCAACATCAAAACTGTAGCTAAATGTTTGAAAAAACATGCATCAAAAATTATGTCAATGCATCACTCTAGGAGTCTCTATATAAGAGGTTATTAAAAAGATTAAGGTTTTGCGCGAATATTTTATGGATAGTGCAAGTGGCGACAGAGCAAACTCCCAACAACACCAGCGCCAGTCACTGAACAAGCTGAGCGAAATGACAATTCTGTTCCAACCACGTCGACCACCACTTTATTACCCGGCATGCCAGTCACCACCCAGTCAAGCAACGACTGCTTGCCGATAACAAGGTCCACCCGAGTGGGAGAGTTTACGAACGGTCTCAGGCCGAAGCATATATCTTTTATTTGCTGGAGAACTACAGTACGAAGTTATCAAGCCAATAATAAAGTAACCAAGGATCATCAGTCGGAAACAATTCTATAAAACTGATTTTGTCTCCGTTAGCGGAGCGATATAGTACAATTAAAGAGATTGTAAATTTATAATAAATGTAATATTCCTCCACAAATATCAAAATTCATTTTTATCCAGGCGAGATAGATCGATTATTTCCGACCTATACCTCAATTACTGAACATCATTCCGACTGAAGTAACAAATAAGATCATAAATACTGAAAGTTATCTTTTCTATTTATTTTATGTTCCGCATAAGCTCAGTAATCGCGACAAACTTGAATTTTCAGAAGATAATAACACTTTGATTTTTTAGTTTTTTAAAGGAATTATTGCACATTCGTGTTCATAATTTGAATATTTTTACCCGGGATTTCAACACGCTTTATTTAAATTTATTAATTTACAGTCTTGCAGATTGAACGGCATGTGGATAAATCTTCGGCAAAAGGCTTGGTGTGCAGAGGAGGAAACACTTACAGTGAATCCAAAAGGAGGAGGTGGTGACGCTGCTGTGATTGAACGGCATGTGGATAAACCTTCGGCAAGAGGCTTTGCGTGCAGAGGAGGGAACACTGACAGTGAGTCCAAAAGAAGGAGGTGGTGAGGCAGTTGTGATTGAACGGCATGTGGATAAACCTTCGGCAAGAGGCTTTGCGTGCAGAGGAGGGAACACTGACAGTGAGTCCAAAAGAAGGAGGTGGTGAGGCAGTTGTGATTGAACGGCATGTGGATAAATCTTCGGCAAAAGGCTTGGTGTGCAGAGGAGGAAACACTGACAGTGAGTCCAAAAGAAGGAGGTGGTGAGGCAGTTGTGATTGAACGGCATGTGGATAAACCTTCGGCAAGAGGCTTTGCGTGCAGAGGAGGGAACACTGACAGTGAGTCCAAAAGAAGGAGGTGGTGAGGCAGTTGTGATTGAACGGCATGTGGATAAACCTTCGGCAAGAGGCTTTGCGTGCAGAGGAGGGAACACTGACAGTGAGTCCAAAAGAAGGAGGTGGTGAGGCAGTTGTGATTGAACGGCATGTGGATAAATCTTCGGCAAAAGGCTTGGTGTGCAGAGGAGGAAACACTTACAGTGAATCCAAAAGGAGGAGGTGGTGACGCTGCTGTGATTGAACGGCATGTGGATAAACCTTCGGCAAGAGGCTTTGCGTGCAGAGGAGGGAACACTGACAGTGAGTCCAAAAGAAGGAGGTGGTGAGGCAGTTGTGATTGAACGGCATGTGGATAAACCTTCGGCAAGAGGCTTTGCGTGCAGAGGAGGAAACACTAACAGTGAATCCAAAAGGAGGAGGTGGTGACGCTGCTGTGATTGAACGGCATGTGGATAAACCTTCGGCAAGAGGCTTTGCGTGCAGAGGAGGAAACACTAACAGTGAATCCAAAAGGAGGAGGTGGTGAGGCTGCTGTGATTGAACGGCATGTGGATAAACCTTCGGCAAGAGGCTTTGCGTGCAGAGGAGGGAACACTAACAGTGAATCCAAAAGGAGGAGGTGGTGAGGCAGCTGTGATTGAACGGTGGTGTTGGTTAGCCCTCAAAAACTTTAACAGTCTACCCGACAAAGT
The DNA here is from genome assembly GCF_021130785.1 of Homalodisca vitripennis. Classification (NCBI taxonomy): domain Eukaryota; kingdom Metazoa; phylum Arthropoda; class Insecta; order Hemiptera; family Cicadellidae; genus Homalodisca; species Homalodisca vitripennis. The sequence continues at coordinate 142,304,769 of NC_060213.1, read as the reverse complement.
AACAGCACCCTATCGCGGCCAGGGGGAAAGTGCGATAAACCATTCGTACCAAATACAAGAATTACAAAACAGTCCTTGGTAAAATTCCGTATCATACTCTCCGCAATATTTAAAATATAATTAGTAGTTGCATTGTAATTAATACAAAAAAACGTCATGAGGCACCCTTTTTATGTAAAGTATCAGAAATTTTACTTTAAAAAATGTTACAGAAGGTTTTCTTGGGGATATTTCTAATGTTAAGCAGTTATGAGATTCGCTCAAGTGATTCGTTTTTAATCAATCACTTCCTATTGTTCCTTGACTGTCTAACATTGTGTGCAAGAGACGGTGAGCCTTTTTCTTGTTCTTCCTCTTACGTTTGCGCAGCCTCACTAAATTATTCAAGCAATCAAGCAGGTCATCTAATTTTGGATCTTCACTCAGTACATAAATTTTGTTTATAATTAATAGCATCTTTTACTGTCAGCATTCAGTTAAAAATACTGTTTTCGCGTCTTTTTTGTCTTTCATGTATCCTTAAACATCTCCGTGATGCTTGAATAGGTCCTTATATTTACTATGAACTGCTCTATTAGGACCACCTGAAGACATCCCAAAGTTGTTGACGAGGGAGACTTACAAAACAAACTCTTCGCATCGTTTCGACATCAGCTACACTCACACTACAAAAGAGGGCTGTCTGGTTTACCTAGCAGCCATCCAGTGTAGTCTCGATGAAAATGTGTTTAAATTTCAGGTGCATAGTCCTAACTCAACATTAGCATTGCATCAACCCCTCCCATCATAGAAATGTTACGTGTACAAGCATATGTTGTGTTAGAAGCAGATTCTTTACACTTATGACATTAAACATTTGAGAAGCTATTGAGGACCTGTTATATATCCTAATATATTAGATAATCAGAAATTAATATGATAACATGAATGAAGATACTTTAACAGCTGTGTGAAGATATTCGGTAAGTGCAGACGATCGGCTTCTCACTAATTATTACGCAACAGTGAATATATGTTGCTGCCCTTTGGCAGGTTTCGAAAAGAACAAGAATGGGTTTTTTTAAATTTACCCGAAACTAATTATTATTTTAAACTAATACTGAAATTCTATTTCAAAGAAAGATTATCAAACATTATTTTCCCCAAAGCAAAATTTTGTTTTTCGATTTCTTTCGATACAAAACGATTATCTTTGATTAGTTTATCTGCACTTTTATTCCTAGTTTTAAAACGATGTAATGTTTAATATTTGATTAAAAATAGAAAGAAGAATACTTTCTCAGATTATTTTTTTAAATCGTTTATTAAATTACACTTTATTAAAACTTAAACATAAAAATTTGCATTCAATGAAGTAATCTTAATCCAGCTCTCAAATTATTTAGAAATAATCATTAATTGGTTACAGGACCCCTTTTATGTCCATGGATTTCCAAAGAAAGGACGTTAAAAACTTAAATTAAATATAAAAAACTAAAATTAACTTTCTTATAAAACCCAAAGATAATAAACCTTTTTAAATATAATTCACAACAAATCAGCCAATGATCTCTTACAAGCGTAAATAAATAAAGTTTAAATTAAAACTTCGTTGAACTTCTTTGGGCCGCGTGAAAACTTTCTTTTACAGTTGACACAGATTCAAAGTGATCTGATATTATAGAAGTCTATTCTTTCAAAAATTATTTACTTCAATCATGGAAATCCTAGTATATTATATAACATTACTTTTAATATTATGTAATTTTAATGACTGAAGAGAGAATCGAAATCCACGCAACATGACATTTTTTATAAGAAGCGACATAAAAAATCAGCTTTTCATACAAACATTAAAATCACTATCGCCACTTCTTACTACTATCACTGTTTTATATAACCTTTTACGTTAAAATTCGTTTATTTCTGAAATTAAAATTGTTGTTAAATATTGATAAAATGTTCTATATTTTATTTTAATTAAAGAAAAACTTACTTAGTTAGGTACCCGTTCTACTCATCATTCCAGGTGCTGGAAAAATTTAATTTCTTACTTTTTTTTCTTTAGGCACAATATCTGGAGAACGAAGTGGCCTATAGGTTTCTACAATAGTGCATTTCATTTCATATTATTTGGCTGTATGTTAACAAATATTTTTACATTGGTCTTATGGGTGACCATGATGGTAATAATAAAATAGCGTAGTCAATAAATTTGAAAACAAACTGAGTACAACCATAAATTACGGCATTTTAATGTGTACTTTAGTAATGAATCCAGACTAATCTCTGTAGGAGATCTCGAGAAGGATATTATATGTAGAACTACATTAATGAACAGGTTAACCCCATAGTACTTTTCATTCTCTCTCTCTCTCTCTCTCTCTCTCTCTCTCTCTCTCTCTCTCTCTCTCTTTCTCTCTCTCTCTTTCTCATGCATACGCTTCTATCGACAGTCAGCATCTATGGCGGACTCACAATGATGAAAAATTTTAATATCTTAGTCCACATCTCTGACGATGATTTAGCATCCGTGGTACAATCAACAGTTGGTTGTTAATAATGGTTTCTGCCTATTTATGCATACATACCATTGGCATTGTGTCCAGCTGTATGTGAGCCACCAGTTTCCGCAGCTCTGGTTATCTTTCTGAGAATAGTATGTGTGGGGAATAATTGGCGTCCATTGTTTTTAGTAGAATAGTTAGGATGTGTTAATTGTTTCCAGCTGTATGTGAGTCACCAGTTTCCGCAGCTCTGGTTATCTTTCTGAGAATAGTATGTGTGGGGAATAATTGGCGTCTATTGTTTTTAGTAGAATAGTTAGGATGTGTTAATTGTTTCCAGCTGTATGTGAATCACCAGATTCCGCAGCTCTGGTTATCTTTCTGAGAATATTATTTGTGGGGAATAATTGGCATCCGTTAAAAGCTTTATATATTGAAGGCAGTACAAAAGTAGGAAAACTATACTCTGTACACCTTAAACATTTATCAAAATTATCGAAAATATCCATTAAAAGTGTCTTTACATTACTTCTATTGTTTTACCGATCTCAGTTGCACTAGAACACATGTACGATTGAGAAAGTTAATAAGCTTTGAAATGTTAATCTTTATTTGGCTATAAAATATAACAGGTCCACTCAAATCGGCATAGGTACAACTCAATAAAGAGTACGCTATTTCTAACTCTTGCTTCAGCGTCAAATATAGGAACACACTTCATTATACCACGTAAAGAACTGCATCTCGTTACCTTCTCAAAGTCAACAGATATTTGCAACTCCACTTCTCTTGTAAAGCTCGCTTTCATCACGTGTCTTGTTAGGGTAACTTTGACAGAGCACAAGAGTGTCTATTATTCTATTTTCATCTTCAAACTTTTATTCCCTTCGAAGTTATATTTATATTTCGTATCGGTTAAGTTCTTTGATTAAAAGATAGGTTCCTTGCTGAGTTTTTTGAAAAACGTAAGATTTTTATAGATCAGCAGATAATGAAAATACAATTGATTGGAAATTCTTTGGTTAATACTACTTTAATTTGGTTTGGTAAGTACTATAACGTACTCATAGAAGTATGACTAAGAATATATACAAGTTTAAATATATTATTCCTCTAACTTATAAGATTTTGTATACATAAACTTTTTTGTATCAAAAATTTCTTAATGATTCATAAGGCTTATGTGATACAGTATTTTACATCATAATGAAAAGATGGGTGGTAAAGAATATAATTTTTTGTATTTATTTTAAAGTCTTTCTTCTTCAAATATTATCAGAAAATGGTGTAAAAGTTTAAAACTATGTAACTTTAAGCACACTGCCGGATTTTCCATACAATAATCTTGCATAACCTACCTGTTTTTTTATTTAACCTATTGCCTGCTTTCTTGACTTTATTTGAATGTTTATTGCTGTATTAATTTCAAATTGAGAGATACTTTGAAATAAACTAATAAATATAAAATAAATTCTACTATTGTTTCCCTCAATGGGATTGTCGCTTGGGAGCGAGATCGCTATTCACAATACATCACAGTTTCACGGAATATACATCTCAATTACCTTCGTACCTTCATTGATGACAGTAAAGGCCTGTATTGTTATTAGAATGCTGCACATACAACAATACAAGCCTTTAGTACAAGCCCGCCGACACGTTTTCAATAGGCATGTTTAAAGTGCAAATCTTACATTTCTTGTAAAACTCAGTTCGCAGTTGTATTACTAATTATCGTCGTTAGGTTTTGTATTTCTCTATGATTAAGTAGTTAAAGTTTGAATGTCGTTGTAGTATCTTAAATTGAATATTAATTTTGTTATGACAAATTCAAACGGAAGGTATAAAATGTAAGATATTTTTGTCAGATCTTGTCACACGAGAGTAAAACCTGTTATACAATATTACAAGTACCCTGGCAGATGACAGACGGACAGCGTTGTCAGCGTACATGACAGGCTGACGTTCCTTCACACTTACGTCATATTTTTATAATCATCATGCAATTTTATCTCAACTTGGTGGCGAAAGTTATATTTTGCTGGAATCTCTATAATACAGATGGCAATAAGATTTAATTATGTAAAAAATAATTTTGGATAACAATTTTATATCTGTTAAGTCTTCTTAATTTACTGTTAAGGATTAATAAACTTTGTTTACCCATAATAGAAGTGTTTATAAAGCTGCACCATGATAAACTTATGACTTGTACAATGAAGTGTCACTATTACCATTTATGTGTCTACTCCTTGTATTGCTAGCTTTAAAACTAAAATCATAATTTAAGTATCAAATGTTTCAATTGTTTACAGTAGTGTGTATAATTGGAGAGGAAGCTATTGAGTTTCATCTGAATGTTGTTAACGCTTAGATGTTACCCAAGGCACTCCAAATGGTCATTACAACATTTATGAAGAAACTGTGAAATAGTGTGTTTTATAAGGGCGGATGATCCGTTTCTTACTAAATATTACGCAGCAGTCAATTTTTGTTGCTGCCCTTCGGCAGGTTCCCATATAAAGAATAATAATTGTGTATAAATGTTAAAGTGACTATTTCATTTTGGCGGGCTATAGATGTATGTTTTGCAGGGGAAAAAAACTTTTGTTTCGCATCGCGAAACGTCACGAATCACGCATATTCGCTCTGTAGCCGCTAGGGGTGGGACTCTCGCGGCCATTTTTATGTCAGCACGTTTCTCCTTTTCGTTACGTTCAGTGACAATCCAGCCGTGATAGTGAGAGGTTACTGTCACTCCTTTTTTGAAGTGACTACTTTTTGCAGGCTATGGATGTATGTTTAAAGGATAAATTGATTAGATCTTTTGTAACTAACAAAGCTGTAGTGCAATTTAATCCTGGAAGAACATTAGTCTTTCTGTTAATTATCATTATAACCTTTACTCAATTATATTGGGCCTTAAAAGGTAAGGACCTTATATCCCTTAAAAGTAAATTACGCAAAAACAAATGTTAATACAAATTATGTTGAAGAAACGTAAAAACCATAATTGACTTTTTAAAAGAGAAAATGTCAAACGATGAAAACATGAGAACGAGATATGGAACAACAACCGATGCTGTGTTTACAAGGAACACAGTTACCTATATTTTATTCTAGAATGTTTATTTCTTATATCAATTCATCATAAACCCATAATTTCGTTTTTAGAATATAATGACAATGAAATGAAGTAAATATTTCGGAAATACAAGATTGTAGTGACAATTATACTGAAAAACTCATAGTACCTGTATACACGATATTAACATGTATAAACATTTATCTATATATATAAAAGAAAGTCGTGTTAGTTACACTATTTATAAGTCAAGAACGGCTGATCCGATTTGGCTGAAAATTTGTAGGGAGGTAGCTAAGAACTGGGAGAAACACATAGGATACTTTTTATCCCGTTCCCGATTCAGGATTCCGCCCCACTGGTCTCTAAAAGTTACGGAAATACCCGTAAGAAATGCATTACAGCAAACATATGTTATTAAGTGAAACGGCCTGTTCAAATTGAATCAGCTGTTCTTTGTAAACATATATAATGCAACAAAAGAAATATATGTTTATATAATTTAATTACCATTTTAAATTTCTTTACATTTATAGTTTTAAAGCATAGAGTAAGCTTAAGAGAAACAGCAAATTTTGTTTCAACTGTTTCTGCAATCACTGTTAAGCATAGACTTTACTATCCAGATAATACAAATTAAATTTTAATTTTGTACAACTCAAAGCAGTTATCTCTGCATCTCCAAGTCAGATACACATTATTTGCTATCATCATTTCGACATGCTTTCCATCGAACCCATCTAACCTGTGGCACAAATACAAGGATAATATGGCAGAAGATATTTTACATCAAATTCGTGTCAGTTCAATAAATTCCGATCTTAAAATGAATGAGGAGATACATAATCAGGCCTTACTCTTGATCGAAGACATGAGTTATCTCATGTGTGGTAGTTTATTAGTCAGGTTAGGAATGCCAGCGCCAAATCGTAAAATGAATGACGCATTTAATCGAGAATTGGAATGGGAACGTGAATATGATCACCAGGAATTAGATTTAGTAGTTCAAACAAATGTGCCCCTGATGAACCCCCAACAAGAGGAAGTTTATGATACATTAATGAAGGCAATTGATGATGGAAACAGTGGTTTATATTTACATGGTGGAACTGGTAAGACATTCCTCATGTCAGTAGTTTTAGCCACTGTTCGTGCAAGATCCAACATTGCAGTTTCAGTTGCTTCTTCTGGAATAGCAGCCACATTGCTAGAAGGATGTCGTAAGGCACATTCTGCATTAAAATTGCCGTTAAATCTTCAATATATTGAAGAACCAGCGTGCAACATTACAAAGCACTCCGCTATGGCGAAAGTTTTATCAGAATCGAAGATCATCATCTGGGACGAATGCACAATAGCGCATAAACGTGCATTGGAAGCATTTAACCTAACATTGCAAGATCTACGCAATGACTCAAAATGTTTTGGAGGCGCAACTATTTTACTGTCTGGCGATTTCCGCCAGTAATTCCCAGATCGACTGCTGCCGACAAAATAAACGCTTGCCTCAAATCATCGAATCTATGGCGCTATGTTAGGAAACTTCAGCTGACAACAAACATGAGAGTTGCATTGCTGAACGATACATCTGTTGAAGATTTCTCTGAGTAATTGTTGACTATCGGTAATGGTCGAGTACCTGTCGACGAATCGAGCGGATTGATTTCATTTCCTCGGAATATCTGTAACTTTGTCTCATCGAAAGACGAACTCATCAACAAAGTATTCCCAAACATCATTACTACCCTCAAAAATAATGAATGGTTGAGTGAGCGAGCAATTTTGGCAGCTAAGAATAAAGATGTAGATGACTTAAACTACATAATTCAGAATGAGATCATTGGTACACTGCATTCTTTCATATCTGTTGACTGTGTAACAAATGAAGATGATGCCACCAACTATCCAATTGAATATTTAAACTCCTTGGATGTACCTGGCACAATTTACAACTAAATATTGGTTCTGTAGTAATCATGCTTCGAACCAAAACTGTGCAACGGAACAAGTTTGGTGGTTAAGTAAATTGATGAACAATTTGATTTACACCACAATACTCAAAGGTGAGGAAATTCTCATTCCGAGGATCCCGATGATCCCACCCGACATGCCATTTGAGTTTAAACGGTTTCAATTTCCGATCCGTCATGACTGTAAATAAGTCACAAGGCCAATCGTTGAAAGTTTGTGGTCTTAATCTCAAACATCCATGTTTTTCCCATGGCCAATTAAATGTGGCATGTCCACGGGTCGGAAGACCATCCGCGTTATTTGTTTTCGCGCCTAATAAAAAAACAAAAAATGTAGTTTATCACAAGGTGCTACAATAAATGGCAAATAAAGAATCATTGAATAATTACATTTTTTTATTTACAATTATCCTAATTTAAAAAGTAAAAAAATGTGATCATGTGTATTGCCTTTAAGGCGGGACAAAGTTCGCCGGGTCAGCTAGTTACTTTAATAAATTGTTTGTCAGTGATTAATGCAATACACAAAATGTTCAAATACTCTAAACATACGTATAAAATGTATATAACATTTAACTTGTTAAGCTAAAGAATTTAGCATTATTTAAAAATATAATAAATAACAATTTAATTCTTAGGAACCGTTCTTTTTCAAGAAAATATATATTCACAGCCCTTTATAAGGAGTCATTTCTGTCGATCAGTCCCAGACAGCCTTTCCATTTATCTATTTTATTCTTATAGAACTAATATATTCACAACACATTTTCTTTTCGGGTTTAATATCTGCATCCATTTGATTACTGACATTGATCCTAGCAAGCAATTTCAAATGCTAGTGAATGATATCATTCTCTGAAATTTGAGAATTTAATTGACTATGGAATATAACAAGCGCACTAAAATCGTTATAAGCACACGCCAATAAAGAGTGCGCTACTTGCAACTTCTGCTTCAGCTTTACAAATAGTAAAACACTTCGTTATACCGCGTGAAGAACTGTATCTCATTACCTCATCGAAGACAAAAGATTTGTGTATCTCAACTTTTCTTGTAAAGCTCGCTCCTCATCGCGTCTTGTTAGAGGAACGGATCTCAGCAGAACACAAGTTTCTTTCATACTATTTTTGTCTTCACTTTCACTTTTAGAGTAATTATATATCATATTGGTTTAGGTTTAAAATCAGACCGTATAATTTCACAAATTCGAGTTTTTTAAATTTTATTCAATAGGCTTTAAAATGCTATACATTGGAGCATATGATGAAACATTATACATGAGGGCTACATATATAAAAATAAATGTTTGTGTGTTTGTCCTTTATAGGCTCAGAACTATTTGACCGATCATTATGAAAATTGTATATGTATTTTTCCACGTAAAAGGTTTATATGCTATGCCCATTGATGTACCTCACCACCAGGAGGCGCTGCAAAATATATAAGTTATCAAAGCGCCTGCACATTGTAAACTACAATTACGAGATAGTTGTGTATAATAACCACACACTATGTGAAGGCGTTAAGTTTTTATGGATATTTGTCTTTCAAATGAATTTCTGTTTGGCCTTATAGCTTGAATGTTAGACCCCTTTATTATTAAGTACATGTAGCCTACGTGTACAATGGCTATAAACAAACACTTTTGGCAGATTTTCTTGATAGTGTCAACAAGGTAAACTCTACATCGGCGTTGAAAATATAATTCACTTGAACCAGGAGTGCTCATACACGAGCAAAGCTTACAAAAAGCGTGCGAAGCCGCGGGGAACAGCTAGTATTTATTAAATAACAATGAAAGTGTTAGATAGAGGGAGGATTAAGTTTAATCAGGTTCGTTTAAACATTTAATACTCTAATCATAAGTTTATTTATATAGTAGGCCTACAAGTATTTCAAGACTTTAAGTAACTTATTCTCAGTACCACTTATGTGCTGGAACACATTATTGTAAGCAAGAACATGGTCATGTAACATTAAATACCGTAGCTATCACCATCATCACATTGGAATATATATAAGTGCGTGCGTGCGTGCGTGCGTGCGTGCGTGCGTGTGTGTGTGTGGTGTGTGTGTGTGTGTGTGTGTGTGTGTGTGTCACGTTAGTGGTTATTAAAATTAGACATTTTCAGTTGGCAAATAAACTGTAGACAGGGGTCACAAACTTCTGTGATGATAGTATTCATGATATAAAACAAAAATATCCTATAAACATAAGTCGATAAATATTTGTTTAGCCGCTAGCTGCCAGTTTTATTTTGTATATGAAAATTATTATCTCCGAAAAAAGTCCAGCTATATATATCAAACGTTGCATAGGTTATACAATTAATACGAAAAACTAAAAAAAATATATCGTAATTTAATTTAGTATTAAAAAAGATGCATTAAAAGTTTTTTAAGTGAAATAAAAAACAGTACACATAGTTATAAAAACTTCATGAGAAAAAAATAATTTTTTAATTTTTATAAAAATTCCATGATTTTTTTCAATGAAATCCGTCAACGCATAAACGACGGGGCACGGCAACTTTAAAGGTACGCCTGCACAAGTCGGGAGCAACCAACATGTCACAGTTGAGGGGCATCAGCTGTTTGTCGCTTTACCCAATAATGGTCTCGTCAATGATCATATAAATTCTCTAAAACGATATGACACATAAAATATGACAACACCGCTCCATATAGAAACCGGCTGTTTTTATGACTCCTTTCCCAATCATCATAATCATCTTCCCTTTTTATGGCATTCCATCTTGCTATAGAAGAGACCATAAAAGTGTGATTTTTCCAGACAGTCATCGCCTTTGGAAGATAGAAATTTATGGCCACCCTGTAATGATATTATGTCAGTTCATTTAAGTAAAAATGATAAATAATAATTAGTCAGGTAGTTTTATTGTTTACTTATGAATTTTACATTTGCATTTCAGTATATTCAGTAAACCTAATTTATACTAAAATGAGTTAGACTATTATTATAGCATTTGCTACATAGGCAATTTAAAATGTAATTAATGAATAATTATCGGAGAAAATATGTACGAAAATATTTTAGAATATAAGTAGATTTGTCAAAACACAGGTAACATTTAAAATGTAATTTCTCATGTAAGGAGACACGAATGTACGAGTGAAACAATAAGACAGCGGTTTATTTGGAAATTGACTTTAATAAAGGGGTACAATAGGAGTTATACAGTTGAAAATTAATTTCTCTAGTCTTATGATTATATTAATATTCGGAGCCCAATCAAGGGCGTTGGTGATGAGGTATTTTTGAATGTAGGAATGATACACTAAGACAGCGGTTTATTTGGAAATTGACTTTAATAAAGGGGTACAATAGGAGTTATACAGTTGAAAATTAATTTCTCTAGTCTTATGATTATATTAATATTCGGAGCCCAATCAAGGGCGTTGGTGATGAGGTATTTTTGAATGTAGGAGTGATACAATAAGACAGCGGTTTATTTGGTAATTGACTTTAATAAAGGGGTACAATAGGAGTTGTACGGTTGAAAATTATTTTCTCTAGTCTTATGATTATATTAATATTCGGAGCCCAATCAAGGGCGTTGGTGATGAGGTATTTTTGAATGTAGGAATGATACACTAAGACAGCGGTTTATTTGGTAATTGAATTAAATAAAGGGGTACAATAGGAGTTATACAGTTGAAAATTAATTTCTCTAGTCTCATGATTATATTAATATTCGGAGCCCAATCAAGGGCGTTGGTGATGAGGTATTTTTTGTTATGGAAGGGGTAAGTAAAACACTCTGTAAATGGAAGCGAACTCATACATACGTAGTGCGAAGGCATTTTCAGCGAGATTTTAGTCCAGGTTTATTTAGTTTCGTTAGAGAAAAGTACATTTTATTTCGAATTGAATTATAAGTTTTTATTTTAAAAGAATTTTATAAGAAAGTTACATTTTAAATTTGAATTTAGCTTCGAATCAAGAAGTTAACTTTAATTGAATTTTTATATATAAAACAAGAAGAACTTTTTCTTGAGAAAACTTGAACAGGACAAGTGGTTGTGTAAGCATTTGGATATTAAATCTAAATATCCATATTTTGATAAAGTTTATTTTATGGAATGCCAATTGCAATGCTCAAGTGAATGAAATGTTGATTATCAAACAATTGTTAAACTAATTACAGAAAGTATTAGCCTTTTTATGTTTATTAATATATATAGACTTACACATTACACGATAGTATTGGAAACAAGAGTGCAGATCTAATCAATAAAACTATCAATAATTATATGAAGAGATAATATGAATCTCTACACTGAATTGCGCTACTCTGCTCGATTTACTGTAACTTACTTGAAAATTAAGTAAAAAAGGTGTGAAAGTTGTACAGATACAAATGTAAACAAAATGCATTAAAAGCAGACCTGCTATGGTAAAAGGGGTTGAAAGAGCAAATGTGGGAAAAGCTCCTCATTTGAGGTAAACTTTGAGAAATGTGTTGAGTCTTAGATAAATGTCAATTTCATCAATATGACGTGTGAAATTAGAGTGTGAAAATTCATTTGCTTATTATTGTTGTTGTCTGTTAGTCGTCAAACGTTGAGTTATTCATTGTTATTTGTTGAGTAATACTTGATAAATTTTATGTGGGTAATAATATCTTAATTTATTTAAATGTTGATACAAATAGAATATATACATGTATGTGTGTGTGTGTGTGTGTGTGTGTGTGTGTGTGTGTGTGTGTGTGTGTGTGTGTGTGTGTTTCGTGTATTGATGTAAAACCTTTTATACAGAAGATTTTTGTTTAAATAATGTATTAATTTTAATTAAAACCCGAAAACCTTTTCTTAAGAAAACTATAATTATACAAGCATTGTGTAAGCATTTGGTAGTTAAATCTAAATATCCATAATACAAAAGACTTTGTCAGAGGGATATAAACTGAGCTAGACTATCTAATACCTTACATATACACATTTAACAAATATACTACACTACCAATATTTTTATTAAGATGTTTATACTTTTAATTACACACACACACACACACGCGCGCGCGCGCGTTCTTTTTGTTATGTCTTATCTTGACTTTGTTAATATTTATGATTATTTATTATTGTTGTTATTTTGTTTATAATTTTATTATAGTTACGTTGTTTTATATATATATATATATATATATATATATATATATATATATATATATATATATATATATATATATATATATATATATATATGTATGTATCTGTTATTTATCTTTAGGCTTAATTATCTATTTAATGGGAACTATTTTGGTGGAACACTGGACTGGACTGGATTATATTTGATTGTGTGGATATTATTGCATGTCATCTTGATTTAAACATACAAAATGTAATTGGGTGTGTAACCTGTATTGTTGCATATAAATAAAATTAATAAATAATCAGAGCAAGTTTATTTCATTGTATGGCAATTTGAATGTTTAAGTTATTCAACAGTTGATTAAGTAGTATTTTTATGAAAGTATTTTTTAAGTTATTCGAAAAGGTATTCTCTTGTATATCTTCACTAACAAATATAATTAGTATTTCAACTGGAAACATTAAAGCAGATAAACTAATAAAGAAATTATGGAAGGAGATTTTGTGGATTTGTCGGAACTATGTACAAGTAGCATATTTAGAAATGAAAATATTCGTTTTTACTTTACATTTCTATAAAATATTAAGACAAATGTGTTTATCACTTACGTAGATCAAGAATTATTCAATTTCGAAGGATCGGATTAAGGTTTATTGTTTAAATGGTCATAAAACATCAGAGAATGCTTTAATTTTCTGTTAGATTGTGTTTTTAGTAACATGAAAGCGCAATGCATAAACCAAACTGTGATGGTGGAACGGTTTATCAAAATAACAGTCGGGCTTGGGAAATACATGCATAATGTTGTTGATACATCAACATATCACAAGAATCACACCAAGTTCATAGAAATGTGTGCTTAACCACAGTTTCCTTTCTAAAACTTCGAGTTATTGTCAATAAAATTAACTCATTATATAAACATATTCACTGGAAGTTTCCAGACCCACGTTATACACGTAAATTTTGGTTTTAAAAGCGCTGTTCCTGTTATACTAGCGCTCTAACTCCACCTCAGGTCAGATGGCAACAAGTTTATAAGGATGAATTTCTTTGGACAAATTTCAGTTCCCTTTAAATTCTCAGAACTAGAATTATAGTATTCACCTAAGAATATTACAAAGTGCAGCACGGGTAATCTTGTAAATGTATTCTTTTCTTCAGATTGGGATGTCATTATATGAATGTTGAAAGAATTACTCATCCAGTACATCATACAATAGTGAAATGAATAGTAAAAAATATTCGATAAGGCAGGGAATTGTTTTAATGTTTATAACGCCATGCGGATATGAGAAATGTCTGAGGCATGTGTAAGTCAATACTACATAAAGTCGTTGTTTTAAACTATTATAAGTCTTACATTCCTTAAGTTTTTTATAAGAATCAACTATGAAGAAATGAAAGTACTACATCTATAAGAATAAATTTTTTTACAAGATATAACACAATTTATGGTAATTTCGATAAACTGTGTAATAATATTGGTCCCTATTTTTTATTTCCTTGCAAAATATAACATATTGTTGATTTTAACATATCATCATTTGAAAAAATATGCTATTATATTAGTTTAATATAAGTTAAAAGTAAATAACAATGAAATAAAATCATTCAACTGCTCTGTATACAGGCAACTATACAACACAAACTGAATTTATCTCCATGTGAACAAGGCAGCGCTCTAACTGCTCTGTATACACGCAACTATACAACACAAACTGAATTTATCTCCATGTGAACAAGGCAGCGCTTTAACTGCTCTGTATACAGGCAACTATACAACACAAACTGAATTTATCTCCATGTGAACAAGGCAGCGCTTCAACTGCTCTGTATACAGGCAACTATACAACACAAACTGAATTTATCTCCATGTGAACAAGGCAGCGCTTTAACTGTAAAAACTCCCGTAAATGTATACATGTTCAACACAACACAGATGCTAATAGCCAGCTTAATGTAAAAGGACAAGTTTAACAGTATTGATGTTTAGTAAACAGACTGTCAATCAGTAACAGCAATACAAGTCTACTGATAAACGAACAATCAGCCCCAAATCTCTGTACACCTCAGTTGAACAACGATTGACAGTTGCGTTACAATATCAGATGCTAATACAGTCTTAATACTACAACAGTCTATTCTTCAGACTGTCAATCAGTTACAGCAATACAAGTCTACTGATAAACGAACAATCAGCCCAAATCTCTGTACACCTCAGTTGAACAACGAAAAAATTGACAGTTGCGTTAATACAATATCAGATGCTAATAGCCAGCTTAATGTAAAAGGACAAGTTTAACAGTATTGATGTTTAGTAAACAGACTGTCAATCAGTAACAGCAATACAAGTCTACTGATAAACGAACAATCAGCCCCAAATCTCTGTACACCTCAGTTGAACAACGAAAAATTGACAGTTGCGTTAATACAATATCAGATGCTAATAGCCAGCTTAATGTAAAAGGACAAGTTTAACAGTATTGATGTTTAGTAAACAGACTGTCAATCAGTAACAGCAATACAAGTCTACTGATAAACGAACAATCAGCCCCAAATCTCTGTACACCTCAGTTGAACAAAGAAAAATTGACAGTTGCGTTAATACAACTAAAATATTGTACTCGACATTTTCCAAAAACACCGATACTATTTATTTTATATATCAAATATTTGTAATACCACGTGAAATTCAAAAGTACAATTACTCGATAAATTTGGTTATTTAACTTATGACTAGAAGACAGTATACGTTTTTGAAAATGAAGGAGGAATTCTTCTTAAGAAAGAAACCGATCGGTGACCTCGCTACTTTTGGACCAGGTCGAAATAGAAGGGTATCGATCGAATTTAAAATGTGAGGCGATATGTTTCTCAGAGTACATTTTTTTCTTTCTCGATTAAACTGCCTATCAAACATATAAATAAAAGCTACATCATCGTTAGCCAATTACGTAATGAGAGAGACGGAAACAATTGTCAGCCAAATAGTCGGTTTTTATTTGAGCTGAACATAGTTTGCGTGTGAAGATAAATGGTTTAAGTATTGTTAAGCTAGAATGCTATGAACTGAGATGAAATTTATCATTTCATATCTGACACTATTTTAATATCCTTTTGTCACAAAAACTAATACGACTGACTATTACAGCAGTTTCTTTCGTAAGGGAAATGTCAGTGCCCATTTCTTTCGTAAGGGAAATGTCAGTGCCCATTTCTTTCGTAAGGGAAATGTCAGTGCCCATTTCTTTCGTAAGGGAAATGTCAGTGCCCATTTCTTTCGTAAGGGAAATGTCAGTGCCCATTTCTTTCGTAAGGGAAATGTCAGTGCCCATTTCTTTCGTAAGGGAAATGTCAGTGCCCATTTCTTTCGTAAGGGAAATGTCAGTGCCCATTTCTTTCGTAAGGGAAATGTCAGTGCCCATTTCTTTCGTAAGGGAAATGTCAGTGCCCATTTCTTTCGTAAGGGAAATGTCAGTGCCCATTTCTTTCGTAAGGGAAATGTCAGTGCCCATTTCTTTCGTAAGGGAAATGTCAGTGCCCATTTCTTTCGTAAGGGAAATGTCAGTGCCCATTTCTTTCGTAAGGGAAATGTCAGTGCCCATTTCTTTCGTAAGGGAAATGTCAGTGCCCATTTCTTTCGTAAGGGAAATGTCAGTGCCCATTTCTTTCGTAAGGGAAATGTCAGTGCCCATTTCTTTCGTAAGGGAAATGTCACTGCCCATTTCTTTCGTAAGGGAAATGTCAGTGCCCATTTCTTTCGTAAGGGAAATGTCACTGCCCATTTCTTTCGTAAGGGAAATGTCACTGCCCATTTCTTTCGTAAGGGAAATGTCAGTGCCCATTTCTTTCGTAAGGGAAATGTCAGTGCCCATTTCTTTCGTAAGGGAAATGTCACTGCCCATTTCTTTCGTAAGGGAAATGTCAGTGCCCATTTCTTTCGTAAGGGAAATGTCAGTGCCCATTTCAAGAAAAATCAGATTGTGTGCGTAAAAAATATAACTAAATAACTAATATAAAATATAACTAATATAATAAAAAACTCTCTTTCAGCTCACTGGACTGTTGGGTGAGGGGGGTTCTCACGTGCAATCATACGCGGTTAGTAACAAAGTGGCCTAATAGGAAAGAAACAAAAACTTAGAGGTCACCGAATAATCGCAATGACTTTTCATCAGAACAAGTCAAGCTTTTACATAAATTTGAGACGTTATCTGATAGTAAAAAAATTTTTTAACTTACCACAAAACGTTTCTAATAAAGAAGAAATAAGCAAGTACATCATAAAAATTGGTGTAATCAACTTTAAGTCGAAACTGCGTCACTGAAGATTACACCTATCAACAAACAACTCGGCTATATCGATGTAAGTTGTCATGTTAGCAAACAACAAAGCACTCACAACAACACAAGGCACCTGATCCACGAACAATTGAGCAATCAACTATAATACAATGTGACCCGTTGTTGAATCAGCCACAGAGATGTACACGTGCAGATCAGTAATCAACGAAAAGGAAAATGGACACAAGCTGTGACGAATATATAAGTCAGATCAACAGAAGTGTTGAAGAAGTCTACGCAAGCTCTCTGACAATCATGTCAACGGTCAATTAGCAACACAAACTGTCCGTTTGACAAGTACATTATAGAAATAATGGTAAAAGTTTGCAACTAAACTCAAGTTATGGAATAAACTGTCCTTTGTGATCGAGAGTAATTGCGTTCCACACACATTAGATTCCAAACTACTATCAAAGCTGCTGCCCTTCTGTACCTAGGTAACCTCAGAAGTATTAAACCGAACCATTCATTATTAAATTTTATATTAGATTGACTGCTAACGTCAAAATATCTCCAATTAACTCGTTCTGTAAATAATACTAATGAATTGGTTAATAATATTAATTTCAGTCAGTTGAATCGCACTTTATAACACTTAACGGAATTATTTAAATTTTAAAATGCGCTAACAAAACCTAGATTAAATTAATGGTCATAATTGATATTATTTTGTTATACGCTTTATTTATTATATTTATATAAACAAAATACATCCATAGCACCACTTACTTGATTTAGGCCTCGCTAAGAGTTATAAATCTGTCTTAAATAATAAAAGCTAACAGTCTTTATTCCCTAGACCTTTTTAAGCTCATGATTTTGGTACCGGAAATAGACACAATAACCGTATAAGCCGTCACTTTGTGCCCAAAGTAGAATTTTCAATCCAACTTTCTTCATTGTCAAACGCTAAATTTAAATAGGCAGAAAGGCTCTCGATTTTACTGAAACGTGTTTACAGATAACAGTTATGAAGAGATGGCACGAGCTGTTTTGGCCAGAAGGGATATTTTGTATAATTTAAATAGGCAGAAAGGCTCTCGATTTTACTGAAACGTGTTTACAGAAAACAGTTATGAAGAGATGGCACGAGCTGTTTTGGCCAGAAGGGATATTTTGTATAATTTAAATAGGCAGAAAGGCTCTCGATTTTACTGAAACGTGTTTACAGAAATCAGTTATGAAGAGATGGCACGAGCTGTTTTGGCCAGAAGGGATATTTTGTATAATTTAAATAGGCAGAAAGGCTCTCGATTTTACTGAAACGTGTTTACAGAAATCAGTTATGAAGAGATGGCACGAGCTGTTTTGGCCAGAAGGGATATTTTGTATAATTTAAATAGGCAGAAAGGCTCTCGATTTTACTGAAACGTGTTTACAGAAATCAGTTATGAAGAGATGGCACGAGCTGTTTTGGCCAGAAGGGATATTTTGTATAATTTAAATAGGCAGAAAGGCTCTCGATTTTACTGAAACGTGTTTACAGAAATCAGTTATGAAGAGATGGCACGAGCTGTTTTGGCCAGAAGGGATATTTTGTATAATTTAAATAGGCAGAAAGGCTCTCGATTTTACTGAAACGTGTTTACAGAAATCAGTTATGAAGAGATGGCACGAGCTGTTTTGGCCAGAAGGGATATTTTGTATAATTTAAATAGGCAGAAAGGCTCTCGATTTTACTGAAACGTGTTTACAGAAATCAGTTATGAAGAGATGGCACGAGCTGTTTTGGCCAGAAGGGATATTTTGTATAATTTAAATAGGCAAAAAGGCTCTCGATTTTACTGAAACGTGTTTACAGAAATCAGTTATGAAGAGATGGCACGAGCTGTTTTGGCCAGAAGGGATATTTTGTATAATTTAAATAGGCAGAAAGGCTCTCGATTTTACTGAAACGTGTTTACAGAAATCAGTTATGAAGAGATGGCACGAGCTGTTTTGGCCAGAAGGGATATTTTGTATAATTTAAATAGGCAGAAAGGCTCTCGATTTTACTGAAACGTGTTTACAGAAATCAGTTATGAAGAGATGGCACGAGCTGTTTTGGCCAGAAGGGATATTTTGTATAATTTAAATAGGCAGAAAGGCTCTCGATTTTACTGAAACGTGTTTACAGAAATCAGTTATGAAGAGATGGCACGAGCTGTTTTGGCCAGAAGGGATATTTTGTATAATTTAAATAGGCAGAAAGGCTCTCGATTTTACTGAAACGTGTTTACAGAAATCAGTTATGAAGAGATGGCACGAGCTGTTTTGGCCAGAAGGGATATTTTGTATAATTTAAATAGGCAGAAAGGCTCTCGATTTTACTGAAACGTGTTTACAGAGAACAGTTATGAAGAGATGGCACGAGCTGTTTTGGCCAGAAGGGATATTTTGTATAATTTAAATTTCCACAACAACAATTTGTCAGTTGTAATTACAATGTGTCGGCTCACCACTGAGTTGGTCAAAGTCAATTATCAGTTTTAGCCGCAACTGTTTGTCAAACGCATGTTTTTCTCACAATTTATTATTCTCGGGTGTTATTAAATCAGCCAGTGAGTTTCACAGTTTCTCGTCAGAAGTAATTTAACGTCGCATGTGTTTACACAATTGAATGCACTCGAAAATAGAGACATAACCTCCTTGAACTTTGGTCGTTAAAAAACTTAAACTTTAAAAGTTTTGTTTGTAAGCAGATATTGGTTAGATAAACCTAATTGTCTGAAGAGAAATATATCTAGAATGTACTGTATGCACACTATGAGTATACAAACAAACAAAAACAAAAATGCCAGACATTTAAACGTGCAATTTTTATCTAAAATTATAAGTGTAATTTTTTGAAACAAATTTATTGAGGACACAAAGTACAAAGAAATTACACTCTAATTTAGTGCATTGCCTAATTTAATGAATAAACCAACGCCTTGAATGATTGCTAATTTTGATTTTAATTAACGAAAAAAAGATGTCGGACATGGAAATTTGAAAAAATATGCAATAATGATATTGTACTGTCAAATGCAAGTTTATTGCTTAAAAAACAAATCGTTATAATATTGAATGTAACGTGAATAAGGCGTTATAATATTTTTTTACGGTTCTTCATTAATGAATAAAGATGCTATTGGAGTACAGTACAATTTAATATGGAAATTCGGCTATACGATTTAGGATTCATTAAAGTTTGTAACTTTATAAATATTATAAAAATATTAAATATATTGGCATCTTCCATAATCACCAGATTCTTGAATCTGAAAAAATAAACTTCTTTGATACAGAACCGATTAGATATTAAATAGCGTTGGAAGATTTATTTTAATTAATACAAATGAAGTATAAATCCTATACTACAACTCAATTGTACGGAATAATTACTTAAAATATATCAAGTAATTTTTTTTAAGTTAATGAAAATACAGCCATTTCTTCAGATTAAAAAAACATTATTCGTGTATATAGCAACAGTTAACTTAATTCAAGAATGAATACTGAATTTATAAAAGTGATATTATGGAAATTAATTTCTACCGAATGGACAATACACGTGGGGTTGGATACCGCTGAGGTCGTAGTAATGAATACTCGAAATTCGAACTTTACGTATATGTTTAATATTGGCAAATAAACATAAAAGCACCACTTCTAGTTGGTAAAATAAAATAAAGTATTGCCACGTTGCTGCCAAATAGAGTATGAATGAACTAAAATATGATACCATGGGATGGGCCTAAATATTCCAATGTTCTATGGATTGTACTTTCGAAATTAATAATTATTAAAGCTTTAAAAATAACTCCCCTTTACAATGAACTTGACTCACAAACGCGGACGTCAGCATTCTAGGCTCGATAATGGAGATGTAGTCAGAAAATGGGAAGGTTAGTAGGCTGGAAGTCTAAATACATGAAGTAATTGGGCTTGAACTCAAGAAGTGAGCTTTATGAGCGAACTGCAACACGCCTAAAACAAAATCGCGACGGTATTAACCATTTATCGAGACAACATATAATCACGACAACGTGGTCTTATCAGAAGGACATCGCCACAAACATTATCTAACTTGATCTGGCATATAAAATACATTCAAGGTAAGTTACTTTACAATTTATAATTTTAATTTACATTAAATTCAAATTTAGATGTCTCGCATGAAAGGGCTTACTTATGATACGAAAATATAATTTTTACTTACGGGCAAGGCGCGCGAGAGGTTATTGGATATCAATTGTATCGCAGCAAATTATTTTAATTTTGTGACGACTTTTGTCGTTTTTCAAAAGCTGTCTAGAGGCTTGTCACTAGGAATACTGAAATAAACGAGGAAATGTTGATAAAATATATTTTAAGGATTGTACTATTCTAAGTTCCTTCTTAATATCTGCTCTGCAACTTTGCTGCGTTACTATATTTGAATCTATTCGTATTGAAGTGATCAACAATAAATACATGAATTATTATAAGAAGAAAGTCAATGGTAGATTGGTCACGAACACTTCCAGGTAAATCAGAACCTGATGACAGATATCAATGTTTCTCGTTATAAAGCAGTAAGTACAAGAGTCACTCTACATCAGGAGCTTTGCCGGTGAGACAGGTGCACTCATGTGAATATCACAGCTGACTGATCACAAATCTCATATAGTGTTATATTGATATAAACATCTCATCTTAAGATTGCTTCTTGGGATGAAATATGTTCCTTTTGTCCATACTTTTATCGGTATCAAAGTGTCTTATACTCGTATAACTAATATTAGCAAATTCTTACAGAGATAATAAGCTTTTTGCAGCCGTTCTCATTGCAACCGTCCTCTTTGCAGCACAAAAGCCTGGAAGAATGAAACATTTCTGGATCTGGAACCTCTTTGAGTTGAAGTTTTAAGCCTGGATTTAAAGCAAATCAATTCAAGAACTGGAAATCACCTCTTTCATGGAATTGAACATTTGCATTCAGTATTTCACTGAAATGAAACTGAAAACAAATCAGTCAAAAATAACTGTAGTAAATTTCGGCCTTCGTCATCATGATCAAGTGGTGCGTCCGGCCGTATTTGTGGATGACGGCCTTCTTGAAGAAAATAATCAAACAATGTTTTAGGAATAATTCTGGACGACGGATTGGCCTGGACCGATCACGTAGAAAGGAACTGTGGTAGATTTACCTCAGGCATATATGCCCTGCGCAATCTAGTACAATTTTGCTCTCCAGAAGTTTTAAAAATGGCCTACCATGGCATAATCCATCCTCATTTTGCGTTTCGAATAAGACTTTGGGGAGGTTTTGAAAAAAAAAATGTAGCGAGTCTTTAGACTCCAAAAAGGTTGTCAGAATCTTCGGAAATTTGAATTACAGAGAATCGTGTAGGGAATCTTTCGGGGAGTTGAGATTTCTAACTTGGCCTTTTCCCTATATTTTTGAGGTGATAATGTACTCCAGATGAAGATGCACTTTGATTCGTTAGAGGGACGTTCATCAATATGAAACTTTCGAACTCATCAACGCAGACTTACATTAGCGCATCATCTACCGCAAGAGCTGGTGTCAGATTAATCAAAAAACTCCCTGAAAAAAATCAAAATTTCCAACAATCAAAATTAATTTTATACTCTTCTCAAACTCCTTTTAGAGTCCAAAGCTTTCTACTCTGTTTTTGAATTCATAATAAGCCGCTTATATTTGAGAGTGCTGGATCTCAAGTCAATGTGATTTTGTCTTGAATGATTGTATGAGTTGTGAGTGTTAAGGTGTGTAAATTTGAAGAGGAAACCCTTTTAATTGATTAAAATTATTGAGTGTTTATATAAGATGTAAAAACTTTTAAAGTAATGCAATAAAGATGTTATTAATATTATTTTGATGCTCCCAAAAATACAAGTGTTTTTATGAAAAAGATGTATTACCAACTTGTATACTTCTTGCTTTAAAATGTTAAATTTTAATACTTTTCATTTGAGAATTTGAATTTTCTATTAGAGTACTAACGTCTAAAGATAAGAAAGCATTACTAGTTTATATTGCAAAACAATAAACATATAATAATATATTTCTACCTTTATTTTGGTTAAAAAAACTGCTGTGACATAATCATTTGTCAAGCGTCAGTCAATACAGTTTATACTCAGGTGAATTAAAAATATTTAAATGTATTACATCTTTTAAATATATACCTGAAATTATCATGCAGAAAAATATAATTGTGTTATCCAAAGATTTAACCGGATCCAGAATGTTTCTTCGTGTATTTCAACGGCCTATATTATATGTAACAAGTTTATATTAGAAACTAAAAATTTTAACCAACAACAACAGATGTAACTTTGCAGAGTTAAAGAACACGCAAAAGGCACTATCTGGAAGTGAATCATTCAAATACACAGAGTTTATCTGAATTAACCTTTCCTCCCATCCTCAAATTGAAATAGAGCGTCCTGAAAAACCAGCTCTGCGTATAAAATATCATACTTACTGTAAAATATATACCACAAAAATCTATAATTATGTGTACCTTTTACAAGCGTGACATATAACAGAATAAACCGGTCTCATTTTTGTTTAAGCCTATATGAGTTACAGATTACATGCTTATATAGTTATGTATTAGTTAATTATTTTATTTTGTACATCTTATTCATTTAGCAATATTACTGTAGTATTTTACCAAGCAAACCGAGTGTCTATAGTTGTTTTGTTCACTTAGAGATACCTATCATTTCACTAGTCCCAAAAAGAACTTTACGTTTGCTTCTGGAGTGACAGGATATTGAGGATAGGTAAGGGGGCTGTCTCCTGACCAGACACCATATGGAAGGATAGTGGACTAAATCTCAGTTTTGTCACCTTGGAAGAAAGGAAGGTCAGATCTGTTCCAGTCTCTATAGATAAATCGGGTAAGGGAAAGTTCACCTTCGTGTCTAGGCTAGAAACAGTACCAAGGGAGCTCCACCCACTCCAACAGTAATCCTGTGCAGAAGATCTACCCTTCCACGTTGTATATGGACATTTACGGTTAGTGATGTGCCGCTCCTGGATATCCATAGAAAGGCAAATCAATAAATAACATGTCGGTTTGTGCTGTACCCCGTGGAAATCCAAATGTAAGGTATAAACCATCTAGAAAAATCTAAATTTCCATTGAAATCTTAGTACTTTAAACCTCTTTTTATCTGAAGGATTTACGAGGAAAACTTACACTGAAAATGTGTGATATAAGAAAGTTATACATTTAAAAATAAAAAATAAATATTATACATAACCATACATTATGTTTATTAATGTGTGTGCTTACATGGCAGTTTACAAAGCTCCAGGTTCTAGAAGTAATTTGTTATCAAGCTATAAATGGTTGAATTTTCTTGTCACTGAACACAATATACCAATTAAAAAGATATTATATTTAACTAACTAATTAAAATACATTTAAGTTGTATTATTATAATCATAATTAGAGTGTAACAGTAATGCTAATGGGGGAGGAGATCAGCGGCAAAAGGTCATCTGTGTTGACGAAGCTACAGTGTGTTTGAGGTCCATTGGAGTCGGTTTGTCGTCCTATACTCCTGCGGCATTGCAGCTTCTGTTTGCTGACCCGCACCAGACAACATCCCGCCAATAGCCTCGGGTCTGCCTGCTCTAATAATGGGGGAGGAAATCACAGTCAAAAGGTCATCTGTGTTGACAAAGCTACCGTGTATTTAGAGTCCACTGGAGTCGGTTTGTCGTCCTATACTCCTGCGGCTATGCAGCTTCTGTTTGCTGACCCGCATCAGACAACATCCCGCCAATGGCCTCGGTTCTGCCGTGTCCAATAGATGAGCCACGTGTAGTATATTTATAGGATTTAGAATTATTTTTTTTCCAGAATAGTTTTTCATTAACCAATATAAATATTACACAATTTCGAAGCATATATTTGGGAATGTCTTGTTTACATTTTACATAATTGTTAGCTTACAATATTATTTCATTACTTATAATACTTTTAATTATTTGCGACGAGTATTATGAGACATATAATCTCTTATTGCTAAGAACGGTTTGTACAACCGTCATAAATAATTTATTACCGTGTAATTGTAAATAATCTATTATTTTACTATCTAATAAGTAATCTGTCATATTTATAATAACTAAAATGCTGTGTAAGTAACCTAATTATGACGAGTATAAGAACTGTGTAAAATCGAAACGTTATTTAAAATTTTTTATTATTAATGGCTAATTTACAGATTACGTTTACCTGCTAATTCACCCACAATGAAACCACTAATTATAATTATTTTTTGTTATGTAAAGTTTACTGTTATTATTTAATTAAGCTCCTAGCTTATTATTTTTAAAGTTTAAAAACATTCAAAATGTAAATAAATAATATTATAATCGATTTAGATCAGTAACATAATACTTTTGCATATTTATGAAATTATATATTGAAACTTTAAGACATTTTAAGAGGTCGTATTGAAATGTCGGGACTTAAATATTAAGTTAAACACTACGAAAACTTAGAATAAAACCACCGAGAAATGTTGTAAAGGCCTTCTCTTAAATTTAAATACATAAATTTGATATTTCCCTCCAATGCATTTCCTAACAAACAATGCTGACAGCGTAATAAAGAAAAATAACTCACCCAAATAAGTGCAATCTATTACTTTCTACGATACATTAACTGTCTTTAAATTGCTGAATATTTATGTACAGTGAATTTTATCTCAGTAGTGTATAGAAAAAATCTAAACAGACAATAAGCTTTTAATATTTGCAAAGTATAGGTTCTACGTTTATAACTTCATCACGCCATTAAATTAAACTAATGTGATCATTTAAAAAAAATCGTCACTGTAACAACAGATTGTTATTTTATGGAGTGTCTTACAGTGAGATCCTTCACACCTCATTGTTCATCATGATCAGGTCCTTGAAGAATACCTTTTCTGTTCAAACATTGTTAATTATGAAGAGTTGACATGTTTGATCACGTTTGCTCATGAGTTTGACAGATGCTCGCTAAGACTGCGTCGATGAAGTATGGCGCATCGCAGGGTAGCGTAATGGGCAGAACATAGGATACCGTCGAGGTTGGCGCATCGCAGGGTAGCCTACTGCGGATAATATAGGATACCGTCGAGGTTGGCGCATCGCAGGGTAGCCTACTGCGGATAACATAGGATACCGTCGAGGTTGGCGCATCGCAGGGTAGCCTACTGCGGATAATATAGGATACCGTCGAGGTTGGCGCATCGCAGGGTAGCCTACTGCGGATAATACAGGATACCGTCGAGGTTGGCGCATCGCAGGGTAGCCTACTGCGGATAATACAGGATACCGTCGAGGTTGGCGCATCGCAGGGTAGCCTACTGTGGATAATACAGGATACCGTCGAGGTTGGCGCATCGCAGGGTAGCCTACTGCGGATAATACAGGATACCGTCGAGGTTGGCGCATCGCAGGGTAGCCTACTGCGGATAATATAGGATACCGTCGAGGTTGGCGCATCGCAGGGTAGCCTACTGCGGATAATACAGGATACCGTCGAGGTTGGCGCATCGCAGGGTAGCCTACTGCGGATAATACAGGATACCGTCCAGGTTGGCGCATCGCAGGGTAGCCTACTGCGGATAATATAGGATACCGTCGAGGTTGGCGCATCGCAGGGTAGCCTACTGCGGATAATATAGGATACCGTCGAGGTTGGCGCATCGCAGGGTAGCCTACTGCGGATAATATAGGATACCGTCGAGGTTGGCGCATCGCAGGGTAGCCTACTGCGGATAATACAGGATACCGTCGAGGTTGGCGCATCGCAGGGTAGCCTACTGTGGATAACATAGGATACCGTCGAGGTTGGCGCATCGCAGGGTAGCCTACTGCGGATAATATAGGATACCGTCGAGGTTGGCGCATCGCAGGGTAGCCTACTGCGGATAATACAGGATACCGTCGAGGTTGGCGCATCGCAGGGTAGCCTACTGTGGATAACATAGGATACCGTCGAGGTTGGCGCATCGCAGGGTAGCCTACTGCGGATAATACAGGATACCGTCGAGGTTGGCGCATCGCAGGGTAGCCTACTGCGGATAATATAGGATACCGTCGAGGTTGGCGCATCGCAGGGTAGCCTACTGTGAATAACATAGGATACCGTCGAGGTTGGCGCATCGCAGGGTAGCCTACTGCGGATAATACAGGATACCGTTGAGGTTGGCGCATCGCAGGGTAGCCTACTGCGGATAATATAGGATACCGTCGAGGTTGGCGCATCGCAGGGTAGCCTACTGCGGATAATCAGGATACCGTCGAGGTTGGCGCATCGCAGGGTAGCCTACTGCGGATAATATAGGATACCGTCGAGGTTGGCGCATCGCAGGGTAGCCTACTGTGAATAACATAGGATACCGTCGAGGTTGGCGCATCGCAGGGTAGCCTACTGCGGATAATACAGGATACCGTCGAGGTTGGCGCATCGCAGGGTAGCCTACTGCGGATAATACAGGATACCGTCGAGGTTGGCGCATCGCAGGGTAGCCTACTGCGGATAATACAGGATACCGTCGAGGTTGGCGCATCGCAGGGTAGCCTACTGCGGATAATATAGGATACCGTCGAGGTTGGCGCATCGCAGGGTAGCCTACTGCGGATAATACAGGATACCGTCGAGGTTGGCGCATCGCAGGGTAGCCTACTGCGGATAATATAGGATACCGTCGAGGTTGGCGCATCGCAGGGTAGCCTACTGTGAATAACATAGGATACCGTCGAGGTTGGCGCATCGCAGGGTAGCCTACTGCGGATAATACAGGATACCGTCGAGGTTGGCGCATCGCAGGGTAGCCTACTGCGGATAATACAGGATACCGTCGAGGTTGGCGCATCGCAGGGTAGCCTACTGTGGATAACATAGGATACCGTCGAGGTTGGCGCATCGCAGGGTAGCCTACTGCGGATAATATAGGATACCGTCGAGGTTGGCGCATCGCAGGGTAGCCTACTGCGGATAATACAGGATACCGTCGAGGTTGGCGCATCGCAGGGTAGCCTACTGTGGATAACATAGGATACCGTCGAGGTTGGCGCATCGCAGGGTAGCCTACTGCGGATAATACAGGATACCGTTGAGGTTGGCGCATCGCAGGGTAGCCTACTGCGGATAATATAGGATACCGTCGAGGTTGGCGCATCGCAGGGTAGCCTACTGCGGATAATCAGGATACCGTCGAGGTTGGCGCATCGCAGGGTAGCCTACTGCGGATAATATAGGATACCGTCGAGGTTGGCGCATCGCAGGGTAGCCTACTGTGAATAACATAGGATACCGTCGAGGTTGGCGCATCGCAGGGTAGCCTACTGCGGATAATACAGGATACCGTCGAGGTTGGCGCATCGCAGGGTAGCCTACTGCGGATAATACAGGATACCGTCGAGGTTGGCGCATCGCAGGGTAGCCTACTGCGGATAATACAGGATACCGTCGAGGTTGGCGCATCGCAGGGTAGCCTACTGCGGATAATATAGGATACCGTCGAGGTTGGCGCATCGCAGGGTAGCCTACTGCGGATAATACAGGATACCGTCGAGGTTGGCGCATCGCAGGGTAGCCTACTGCGGATAATATAGGATACCGTCGAGGTTGGCGCATCGCAGGGTAGCCTACTGTGAATAACATAGGATACCGTCGAGGTTGGCGCATCGCAGGGTAGCCTACTGCGGATAATACAGGATACCGTCGAGGTTGGCGCATCGCAGGGTAGCCTACTGCGGATAATACAGGATACCGTCGAGGTTGGCGCATCGCAGGGTAGCCTACTGTGGATAACATAGGATACCGTCGAGGTTGGCGCATCGCAGGGTAGCCTACTGCGGATAATATAGGATACCGTCGAGGTTGGCGCATCGCAGGGTAGCCTACTGCGGATAATACAGGATACCGTCGAGGTTGGCGCATCGCAGGGTAGCCTACTGTGGATAACATAGGATACCGTCGAGGTTGGCGCATCGCAGGGTAGCCTACTGTGGATAACATAGGATACCGTCGAGGTTGGCGCATCGCAGGGTAGCCTACTGTGGATAATATAGGATACCGTCGAGGTTGGCGCATCGCAGGGTAGCCTACTGTGGATAACATAGGATACCGTCGAGGTTGGCGCATCGCAGGGTAGCCTACTGCGGATAACATAGGATACCGTCGAGGTTGGCGCATCGCAGGGTAGCCTACTGTGGATAACATAGGATACCGTCGAGGTTGGCGCATCGCAGGGTAGCCTACTGCGGATAATATAGGATACCGTCGAGGTTGGCGCATCGCAGGGTAGCCTACTGCGGATAACGTTGCATCCCGTCCAGGTTGGCGTATCGCAGGGTAGCCTACTGCGGATAATATACTGTAGGATACCGTCGAGGTTGGCGCATCGCAGGGTAGCCTACTGTGGATAACATAGGATACCGTCGAGGTTGGCGCATCGCAGGGTAGCCTACTGCGGATAATATAGGATACCGTCGAGGTTGGCGCATCGCAGGATAGCCTACTGCGGATAACGTTGCATCCCGTCCAGGTTGGCGTATCGCAGGGTAGCCTACTGCGGATAATATACTGTAGGATACCGTCGAGGTTGGCGCATCGCAGGGTAGCCTACTGTGGATAACATAGGATACCGTCCAGGTTGGCGCATCGCAGGGTAGCCTACTGCGGATAATATAGGATACCGTCGAGGTTGGCGCATCGCAGGGTAGCCTACTGTGGATAACATAGGATACCGTCCAGGTTGGCGCATCGCAGGGTAGCCTACTGCGGATAACGTTGCATCCCGTCCAGGTTGGCGTATCGCAGGGTAGCCTACTGCGGATAATATACTGTAGGATACCGTCGAGGTTGGCGCATCGCAGGGTAGCCTACTGTGGATAACATAGGATACCGTCCAGGTTGGCGCATAGCAGGGTTGCCTAATGCAGGTAAGTCAGAATACCGTCGAGGTTGGCACAGCACGCGATATGGACGCTTTCGTGTCAAGCGATATAATGCATATATTTCAGTGCTATTTTAGGCATACATAGTTTATAACAATACATTCCAATGGATGAATACTTTTACTAATTATAAATTTAATTGATAAAATTGTAAACTTTGTCTCATCAGGAACGTCAGAAACATGTCATTTGTTACCCTGAAAAAACCACGGTAGCTGCTTGCCTTATTCAGTGTTTAAAATACGTGTTGTAATATGTATTTCACAGAGACATTTGTATTAGTTCATATTTATTAAGAACTAATTTCATCGTAAAACCGCATATGCTGATAACACCCTTGAAATACTCCACATTATCAATGACTTTTCAAATAATGTATTTAATAGATTTCGACTTCTTTATTCGTTTAAATCGGTCAAATCCTTCTATTTTCAAGTAAATAAAGCATTTTAACATTTACAAAATGTATACGCCTTAGCTTGATTCAATTTTAAACCGACCACCACACAAAATGTTTTATATTTTAACCCCTTTGATACCCTATCAGTTCGTCTTCGACCAAAAACAGCGAGCACAGTGAAGATTTAGTTTTTCTTAAAGGAAAGTTCTCTACGGATTTCTATAGGTTGCGGCGCACCAAGCAATGTGAATACATTCGTGTATTGCGGGCATTGCATGACTATTTCAGTTACTATTAAAATTCCAAATGTTTCATTTAAGTGTGCCACTATATGCTGGAATTGCAAACATCTAAATATGTCGTTCTGCCACTACATCTAGCTGAATAATGTATGTTGATTTCATTAATGTAAAAAATAAAACCCTATATATCCTATAATATTAATGTAAATTTAATATGTAGTTAAGACCTGATATTGAAGTAATAATAAACCAACAATTTTAAAATTCCAACTTAAACATGATTGATATTATAAGGTAAAAAGACAAGAGCTAGAGGATAACAATGATTTATCTTGAGCGTTTTATAATTGAGGGTTTTCAATGAAAAGATACGTATCGGAGAGTCATGAATGGAATCTGAATTGAGAGTCTTGAAAGGCTAGAAGTTGAGACAGAAGCTTGTCAAAGGCTGCCTCCAGCACTCTCAGTGGTCGATTACACTTTGGAGAAGCATTTGACAAATAGCTATAAAATACTGGAAGGAGGTTTGGCGTCCTACATTAAAGCTTAAAATATTAAAGTACTTTAATAGAAGCTCCTCATTTCAAAACTCTTGTTCGAAAGTTAACGAATTACATCCTTTGCCTGGTAATATCACCGCTATTGTTTTGAGATTTTAAACTGTATGTGAGAACCTTCCATAAGAGTCTATAAGAACACAAGGCATTCGTTTTACTAATACATTGAAATGCTGGTTTTGTAAGTAAAGGAGAACACATCTGATGTCACTGCTATGAGCAAAACTAACGTTTCACATCAGAACTGCCAAGGTAGAACACTGCCGAGGAAATCAGTATCGGCAACCTGTGGTATCGCGGCGGGACAGTTGAAACAAAGAGAGGAGGTTGGTCAGAGTTTGGAGAAAACATCTGATGTCACTGCTATGAGCAAAACTAACGTTTCACATCAGAACTGGCCAAGGTAGAACACTGCCGAGGAAATCAGTATCGGCAACCTGTGGTATCGCGGCGGGACAGTTGAAACAAAAAGAGGAGGTTGGTCAGAGTGGGGAGAACACATCTGATGTCACTGCTATGAGCAAAACTAACGTTTCACATCAGAACTGGCCAAGGTATAACACTGCCGAGGAAATCAGTATCGGCAACCTGTGGTATCGCGGCGCGACAGTTGAAACAAAGAGAGGAGGTTGGTCAGAGTGTGGAGAACACATCTGATGTCACTGCTATGAGCAAAACTAACACTTTAAATTAGAACTGGCCAAGGTATAACACTGCTGAGGAAATCAGTGTCGGCCTCCTGTGGTATCGCGGCGCGACAGTGGAAACAAAGAGAGGAGGTTGGTCAGAGTGTGGAGAACACATCTGATGTCACTGCTATGAGCATAAACAACACTTCACACTCGAACTGGCCAAGGTACACTCCCGGTGGAGGGGTAAGAGCAGGCACCTCCGGCCTTATGTTTTTTTCTTTGACTAATCATGTAAGGGTGTAATGGTCATGAATTTAACTGTCTGAGGTTTATTTATTAATAAAATCTTTTTAGGTTTCATGCATAATACAAATAAGTATTGGTACCCAAGATCTAACAATAGGCTGACTTAGTGACAAGTCTGCTAATTTGATGTATGAAGCCTCTATATGTTTGCGTATGATTGAACTCATTTTTCTGTGTATTACATTACGTATGTTACATTATATTAATCAAAGCGGTTAAGTTATAAAACTATCAAAGTTAAATAGTAATAATAACACATTAAATAAATAAGACCTTGCTAATGCTTATTATAAAATGTGACTTCCAAATATGAAATTTAAAGAGGAGAGATACAAATTTGTACTTTTGCTATTTAAAGTTCAGAGAAAGCCAAAATTAGGACTTAAGATTGAGTAGAGAACACACAATCAATATTACAGAAATATTTTGTTTACTGACAAAATACATGGCTTACCACGGCATACGTTAAGATATGGTAGGCCTATATGGTATGTATTTGGCTAGTCATAACGTAACTTCTAAAACAAATTATGAGATTATTCAAATAATTTAAGATTGAAAAACTTTGATTAGATATACTTCATTGCAAGGATTTCAAATTAAAATCATATAACTGAATTATATTTTTTACAATAATATATTGACTTTAGTAATGATAGCGTATATAGTGTAGTGTAGTGCCTGTTTCGTAATTCACGTACTCAAACTATGTACAAAATAACAAAACTTCTTGATTTAAGGTATATAAACTATTTTTACACACATATTTGCTATAAGAAAACAGCTCTTACACTCTAGGTGTGCCTTCTGAGAATGTAAAATTCATCAAACTGTAGGGCTCTGCCTTATGGGCTTCCAAATTTCCAGTGTTAAATTCGTGATATTGTTTTTGTTTATTTTAAATAAGCTGATTACTAGAGCACACACATGCGGCTCTGGCGGTGATTCTCAATCCCCTAAGCAAGTAAACAGCTGATAGATTATAACATCCTCTAACCACTTTAATAACAGATTAATCCTACATGATATTTTAAAATTTCATCGATTGACAAATAGTGTATTTAAAATTCCCCCCTACCGAACATTGTAACGCGTTTATTTTTAATTTGTAGTCACTGTCACAGTTTTAAAGTAGTGGTAATAAATAAATAGCAGAAACATATGTGACTAATCCTGTAATCACTATAATCCATATGTAAGTTAACTTTGCATTTAAAAAAATGAAAAAACTGATAAGAAGTAATTAATTGGTAAAACTGATTGTCTTTGAGAAATATCATACGGAAATTTAGCAGTATAAATTTAAATTTAATGATAGGACATAATACTTTAATAACTTTTTGGTACTCTTAAGGTTTTGCAAGACTAAAAATCATACTCCGCGGGAGCTAAATTAGTTCATGCCTTTTAATTCAGAGACAGCTTGAAGATGCGTCCATCTTATATAATTTAATCTATAACTTGCCTTTACATAAAATCTACGCAAATAAAAATGTTTTTATGTTACCGAGCTGTGCCTTGTTCAATACTGAAACTTATTCAATCCTAAGGTATGGATGAGTAAATTAAATTTTCATCACGAAAAAGATTATGAATTTTATATGGTTCTACAAGTTATTAATTGATTAAAATATTGTAAAAATGTCTTTAGAATATTCTAACCTTACATTTATTTGTTTAGCATTGTTGAAAATAATACAAAGAATATTCCAAGAAGTTAGGACTGTTAGAAAAGACTGTCAGATCTTCATTCTCAAAGCAAAACATTAGTCCTGTGACAGTAGATACCATTGTCATCACAAAGATAGATGTCTCAGGAGGTCCGACTCAAAGATACACATTAGTTTTTATCCATCTCGGGCTAGACCGTAGTAAAACTATAGATTATACTTTTTCAGATCTGCGAAGAAGACTTAAAATGGATAAAACATGAGTTCATACTAAAAACATTGCCATTAATAGACAAACCAATCTTCACATAGAAAGATTCTGCAAACGAGCAGAAAGCAGCTATAAAATCTTTCTCATCATATGTGAGGTGTTTCGGTGAAATCGCTTTTTATATCGTCTGCCCTGATAGTTGCAGTCGTGCTGGGTTCTATTCCAGGGTTGTGATATCGCCTTATAATTTTATCTTACCCGCGCCCTCACTGTGCGCTGGTAGAGATCGATGTGATACACAAGGTTTAACGTAAGTGAACAGAAAATCTCAGACTCGTTCAGAGCGAATTCAGTTATTCGCACTCTTCAATAGAACGATATCATCACAGTTTTCTGTTCTATGTCTCGCGATTTTACGTAAATAAATGTCGATTAGAACTGTCAATGCCCCGTTCTAAAATGTGACGTTTAGAAATAACTCCTATTGTGACGACGACTATTTGGCAATTTTTTGTGCGCGAGAAAACAGATTTTTAATATCGGTGGTCCGCGAGATCTTTATTCCACAGCCGTTGACTCGAACCGGTCTCTGTATCGTCTGCTCGTTTCTTCTTTCTTCAGTGTGTTGTTGTGCTGTGTTAAGCTGAGGTTATGATTTGGCTTTACAAATATCAAAATAAATATTAAATATATCAAACCAAACAAATTCGTTCTTTATACTAATAACATAAAATTATCATATAAAGTTAACCTGAAAGAAACATGTCACTAACTACGATAAACTATTAGCTGCTCCTAATCTGTACTACGCAACAAATTGTTAATTTTAGGAATAGGATGCCAAGCTTATGCGGCCTATAGGATGCAAAATATACGTTTGCAAACTAGGAAAGGTAGTGAAGGGTCGTAGAACCTATAGTGAATAGACACACTACTATCACTAACCGCGATAACCTATAAACGGCTGCTAACCTATCCTACGCACCGAATTATTAATCTTAGGAAGAGGATAACAAGCTTATACGACTTATAGGATGCAAAATATACGTTTGCAGACTAGGAAAGGTAGTGAAGGGTAGTAGAACCTATATTTAATAGATACGCTACTATCACTAACCGCGATAACCTATAAACGGCTGCTAACCTATCCTACGCACCGAATTATTAATCTTAGGAATAGGATAACAAGCTTATACGGCTTATAGGATGCAAAATATACGTTTGCAAACTAGGAAAGGCAGTGAAGGGTAGTAGAACCTATATTTAATAGATACACTACTATCACTAACTGCGATAACCTATAAACGGCTGCTAACCTATCCTACGCACCGAATTATTAATCTTAGGAATAGGATAACAAGCTTATACGGCTTATAGGATGCAAAATATACGTTTGCAGACTAGGAAAGGTAGTGAAGGGTAGTAGAACCTATATTTAATAGATACGCTACTATCACTAACCGCGATAACCTATAAACGGCTGCTAACCTATCCTACGCACCCGAATTATTAGTCTTAGGAATAGGATAACAAGCTTATACGGCTTATAGGATGCAAAATATACGTTTGCAAACTAGGAAAGGTAGTGAAGGGTAGTAGAACCTATATTTAATAGATACACTACTATCACTAACTGCGATAACCTATAAACCGCTGCTAACCTATCCTACGCACCGAATTATTAAATTTACTTAACGATTACAAATCGTGGTGACTCACCAAATATACGATATATGGCGAATGCGTATTCTCCGTACCAGGCTCCTCTCCTCGACTCGACTTGACACCACGACGTCCGCAAGCAAACTCCTCTCCTCGAATCGACTTCACACAACGAAGTCAGCAGGCACACTCTCTCCTCGAATCAACTTCACACCACGACGTCCGCAGGCAAACTCTCTGTCCCTTGTCGGGTCGGCTGTATAAGTAGACCGCCAGCCGGTCATGCGCAGAAACGCGTTTTCGTCAGTCTGTCGGCATACGCTGCAGCGGCTACATCGGAGCTCCGGCTACTGCACTGCCCCGAGTAGAGAGGTTACCTAACCTCAAATTAACTCCTTCTAATGGAAGGACTACGACGACGACGACTATCGACGAAAATAAATCGACACATCTACTCGTCAAAATAAACGTTTTCTCATTTAAGAACAAAAAAAAACGGGGTATAAATTTGAACCCTTACACCCTCCACTTACTTCCTGGAGAAAATAAAAACTGAAAAAAAAGACTCTGAAGTCGGATTAACGAAACAAAATAAAACTTGCACTTCTCATAAGTTGAACGTAAAATAATAAAGGCAAACTAAAATAGTACACTTCGTTCTCCCATTAACGAATTCCCCTACGCCCTGTAGGAGAATAATAAGAGAATTCTTCCAAAACGGTCGCATTCTTTCCCATTTTCTTTTTCTTCGGGAAGACGGAGAGACCCAATTTCCGTACATTGACTCTCTTCCGTGACGTATCCGGTATTTGGATTTTCTTGGTACGGCTTCTTATTTGACATATTTCTTTAAGTCTTTGACGTGAGCTCGTAGCACATTCCTTTTTCGACCACAGAGGCTATAGATGTTTGATCCGAACTTTTCTACAATTTTATAAGGCCCGTCGTATTTCGCCGCTAGCTTCGAGGCGAAAGAGTCAATCGCCGACGAGAGATGGTGTTGTTTCAGCCACACCAACTCCCCAACTCGGAAGTTTTCCTCTCTCCGCCTTAGGTTGTAATATTTTGCCTGAGATCGACTCGCTCTTTCTAAATTCGAATGGCATTGCTTGTACAGTTTCGCGAAAGCTTCTAATCTTTTCCGGTTCGTATCTGTCACATGAGACTCGGAGTCATCTTGCCCATTCTGTACCTCTAGAGGGCCATGGATTGCATTCGGTAACCGCAATTCCCGTCCAAAATTTAATAAAGCTGGAGTAAATCCCGTAGAATCATGTACGGCGGTGTTCATGGCGTACCTGAATTCGTTCAAGTGTATGTCCCAAAGCCGTTGATCTTCTTTGACGTACTGTGCGATCATCGTCTTTAGGACTCGATTCGCCCGCTCCACCGGATTCTCTTGAGGCGTGTAGGGTGCTGTCAGTTGATGTTCGATTCCCCAACTCTCCAGTAAATTACGCCATAGCTTGGCCGTAAACTGCGATCCATTATCGGTGATGGTGACCTCTGGTGCGCCGAAGCGAAAAAGCACCAAATTTTGAAATGCGTTCACCACATTCGTCGCGGTCACTGATTTTAACGAACACAGTTCTACCCATTTCGTGAAGATATCCTGTACGACTAGGATAAACCTCGCACCTCTTCGTGAACGTGGCAAGGGTCCTATTATATCGGCTGTGACCTTATACCATGGACCAGTTGGTCTCCGAAAGTACATCTTTCCTGCTGGTTTCCGTTGTTCAACCTTGTGCGCCTGACAAGACTGACATCTTCTAACATAATTCTTCACATCTGTGAGCAATCCCGGCCAATAATACCTCTCTTGGACTCGCTTTGCTGTCTTTCTTATTCCAAGATGGCCGGCCGTTTCGCGATCGTGATTTTCATTCAACACAGCTTCTCGCTTGTCTTTTGGCACACACAGTTTCCAATTTAGAGAGTCGTCGAACCTATTCGCCCTTCCTCGGGGCTTATACTTCATAAGGTTTCCTCCGGCAATCCTTAAATTTCGGCACGTGTCGGGCTTGGAGGTAACTCTAGCGAACATCTTGTGGTACCAATCTCGCTTTAAATCCGATTCCTTTTCCAAAACTCCTGCGCTAGAGCATAACTGAGCGCTGTTTGCACCTTCTACGGGGTAGCGAGACAGAGCATCTGCCACTCTGTTTAGTGTACCCTTCCGGTAATGAATCTCAAAATCGTTCTGCTGAAGTTCTAGCACCCACCGAGCTAGTCGTCCCGTCGGCTGCTGAATATTCATCAGCCATTTGAGAGCCTGATGATCGGTAACGGCGATAAATTTGTACCCCTCCAGATATGGCCTAAATTTCTTTACCGCCCATACTAACGCCAAACATTCCTTTTCAGTAACGGTGAACTTTTTCTCACCGTCGGTCAACAATCGGCTAGCAAATGCTATAACGCGTTCTCTCTTATCGATTTTCTGAGTCAATGCTGCACCCAGTCCATCATTCGAAGCATCTACTTCTAGCCAAAACGTTTGTTGAAAATCGGGACACGCTAGTATTGGTGTATCGGAAAGCTTATCTTTAAGCTCGAGAAACGCACTCTGTTGTTCGTCCGTCCAATCCCACTTTTCACTTTTCTTTAAAAGTTTGGTTAGAGGTCTAGTTGATTTGGCGAAATTCTCCACAAATCTTCTATACCAAGAAGCGAGTCCTAGGAAGCTTCTCAAAGAGCGAACTGAAGTAGGAGTGGGGAACTCTCGGATGGCTCGTACCTTTTCTGGGTCTGTACGAATTCCGTCTTTATTTACAACGTGGCCTAAATATTTTAATTCTCGTTTGCAGAATTGACATTTCTCTGCATTTGGTTTCAGACCAGCGCCTCGTAGCCTATTGAAGACATCCTTGAGGAGCGTTAAGTGTTCTTCAAACGTCTTACTGACAATAATTAGGTCATCTAAATAAGCAAATGCTTTTGGCTCTAGCTCGGGACCTATAATTTGGTCTAGTAATCGTTGGAACGTTGCTCCAGCAGAATGCAATCCAAACGGCATTACCCGAAAATGGTACAGGCCCTTGCCAGGTACGGTGAAAGCAGTGAGAGGTTTGCTTTCTTGCGAAAGGGGTACCTGCCAATATCCTTGTTTCAAATCGATGGTAGAGATGAAGGAGGCTTCTCTCAATTTCTCCAAAATCGAATTTATTTGGGGCAACGGGTACGCGTCTTTCTCGCTGACGCCATTTAATTTTCTAAAATCTATGCAGAAACGATATTTCCCACTGGGTTTCTTCACGAGCACTATCGGAGAACTCCACGGGCTCGACGATGGTTCTATAACTCCATCTTGTAACATCTTATCAACTTCCTCGTTAATGATCTGTTGCATCGCCGGATTTCTAGGATAGTATCGTTGTTTTATCGGTTCGTTCTTGCTGAGTTTGATTCGATGCTCCACCAAAGTTGTTTTTCCCGAGCAGGACTCGAATTTAGGAAGCTCTTCCTGTAAAAATTCGTTCAATATGTGTCTCTCTTCGTCATCTAGTGAACTAACCTCCTCTGGTACTCTGTCGCTATTCATACAGCTGACGTCGGTCACACGACTGTCATATAGATCTCCGCCGCAGTTAACTGATACCAAATTTAATGGTCGGATCAGGTCCATGCCCAGGATGATCGGGGCAGTCAGCGACGGTAAATACGCAGTTGCTACGTCCAGCTCGTGATCGGTGATTCTGCATTTAAAGCGATATATGCTCGAGACGGACACTTGAGTATTGTCGGCTAGTGAGATTTTGAATTGTTTCCTCGCAGGTAGAACGCCTACTTTCCCCAGGAAATCGGCTACCTCTTCATTAATGAGTGACGCCACTGCACCGGTATCAATCAACGCTTTGAAGTTTCTTCCGTAAATCTCCACGTTCGTGTACGGTCTTGGGTCATCAATATCGATTCGATTGTTCATGCCACAAAAATTTTTAATTTTGTCGAGCCATTCATTCCATTCTTTTGGGGTAGTCAGTTTTGACTTCGGTTTGGACTCCGGTGACCCCCAACTCCCGAAGTCCTCGCTTCGTTTCCCGATTGCCTACAATCACATGATGTCGTTTTAACACCTGGCTTCTTACAGTTAAAACATTTCAAATTCCTTGGTTTTCTACAATTTCTATAGAGATGGCCTGGTATTTCGCAGTTCCAACATACTATCCCTCGTATACTATTAGGCTTTGACGGGTTATTTTGGTCGCCACAAGTTTGCATGTGTGTAGTGGCTCTCTGATCGGTGGACGGTTCATTGAAAGATACTTTCCGGTGCTCGCTGTCGGATGGCCTGGTTTGCGCAGTTTCAAGTTTATCCTGAGTTCCCGTTCTGGGATGTGCAGTCCTAGACACGGCATATGCTTGAAAACTTTCTTTCAGTTGCTGAGATCTACCTTTGCTTTGAAATGCTGTTTCCGGAACTAGCGCTTGAGCAGGACTCGGTGGAGGGCGATAATTAAGTTTTTCTCGTAGACAAGTTTCATACTCATCAGCAACCTTCATTAGTCCGGCTAAGTTCACGAAATCTCTCCTTCGAACATACATTTTATACGTCGGGTGCGTATTATTGTAGATTCTCTCTAACTTCTCAGTCTCCGAAAATCCTCCTCTTCTTCTGATGAGAGTAGACAGAGCAACAACGTATTGTTTAAACAGTTCTCCATCGCCTTGGGTTCGTTTTCGAATTTCATCATCCAGATGAACGATATACCCCGGTGGCAGGTACTGTATCTGAAAGTCTCGAAGAAAATCTACAAAGTTTGCCCAAATATCTCGATTATTTCT
This sequence comes from Homalodisca vitripennis, assembly GCF_021130785.1. Classification (NCBI taxonomy): domain Eukaryota; kingdom Metazoa; phylum Arthropoda; class Insecta; order Hemiptera; family Cicadellidae; genus Homalodisca; species Homalodisca vitripennis. The sequence continues at coordinate 142,264,345 of NC_060213.1, read as the reverse complement.
GTACCACAAAAGTGCACTCTCTTTTAGCAGTTCAGGTAGAGCTTTTAGCATTCGATCTTGTTGGACTTCATAAGCATCCATCAATTCGTGTAGTCGTTCTAAGAACGATATGGCGTCAGTATCTCTCCTGCCATCAAAACGAAGATTCCATTTGCGCACCATATTGCACAATGTAGCGGTGTCTGAAATGCTGTGTGGGTTACTCTCGAAACCAGACGCCATGTTTCCTGACCGCGTATTAGTGAACTCGTAATACCGTCGTGGTAGCGAGTTTGATGGGTGTACGTTCCGGGATGCCATCAATTCATACTCTGAATTCTGGCCCAACTCTCTCGGGGTTGTTTGTTCGAAAGTAGCTGCTCTAGTCGCTACGAGTTGGGACTGTGGTCGTACAGCTCCTGACATGATTCGCTTAACTTCTTCAAACGTAGCGGTAGGCGGGAGACCAAGCATCTCTCTAATAACATCCATCTCTGTTCCTGTCTTCGATTGCACATTTTCGTTATTTGGGAGAGTTTCGCCGCTCGTTGCTCGGCTCACACTTCCATATTCCGTAGGAGCAAATCCGAGGGAAGGGCTCTTCGCAATCCCACCTCGTGCTAATCGCACTAATTCTGCTCGCAACTGTTGGCTATTTCCGTCATTCGGTACTCCATATCTATTAAGTTCAGCTTGTAGCTGCGGTTTGGTGAGCTTATAAACCCAGCTGACCCTTGCATCCAAGTCGGTTGATATATTGCCGTCGTCGGCGCTTGGAGTTACCAAAGTCTGAGGATTTATTGGATGTCCTGTTTGAACGGTCTTTGGTATTACTCCAGTAGAAGTAGACGTCGTAGGCGGAGGCTTCGTTGTTTTTGAATCTGTTTTCTTTGTATCGCTTGTAGTACCGCTTTCTCCTCCATTAATATACATCCAAAATACGTTCCATCCAAGAAGGTTTAGAATGGTTCTCAGAAACCTTAAAATGTATAGATCCATTTTCAATAGTTATTCGCAGTAAGTTTGTGTATTTTAAGTTGTCTCTGTCGTATCACTTAGTATTTTGTCTTTCGATTTCTATTCTTTTCAGTCCCTGTTCGGGCGCCATTTTATGTGAGGTGTTTCGGTGAAATCGCTTTTTATATCGTCTGCCCTGATAGTTGCAGTCGTGCTGGGTTCTATTCCAGGGTTGTGATATCGCCTTATAATTTTATCTTACCCGCGCCCTCACTGTGCGCTGGTAGAGATCGATGTGATACACAAGGTTTAACGTAAGTGAACAGAAAATCTCAGACTCGTTCAGAGCGAATTCAGTTATTCGCACTCTTCAATAGAACGATATCATCACAGTTTTCTGTTCTATGTCTCGCGATTTTACGTAAATAAATGTCGATTAGAACTGTCAATGCCCCGTTCTAAAATGTGACGTTTAGAAATAACTCCTATTGTGACGACGACTATTTGGCAATTTTTTGTGCGCGAGAAAACAGATTTTTAATATCGGTGGTCCGCGAGATCTTTATTCCACAGCCGTTGACTCGAACCGGTCTCTGTATCGTCTGCTCGTTTCTTCTTTCTTCAGTGTGTTGTTGTGCTGTGTTAAGCTGAGGTTATGATTTGGCTTTACAAATATCAAAATAAATATTAAATATATCAAACCAAACAAATTCGTTCTTTATACTAATAACATAAAATTATCATATAAAGTTAACCTGAAAGAAACATGTCACTAACTACGATAAACTATTAGCTGCTCCTAATCTGTACTACGCAACAAATTGTTAATTTTAGGAATAGGATGCCAAGCTTATGCGGCCTATAGGATGCAAAATATACGTTTGCAAACTAGGAAAGGTAGTGAAGGGTCGTAGAACCTATAGTGAATAGACACACTACTATCACTAACCGCGATAACCTATAAACGGCTGCTAACCTATCCTACGCACCGAATTATTAATCTTAGGAAGAGGATAACAAGCTTATACGACTTATAGGATGCAAAATATACGTTTGCAGACTAGGAAAGGTAGTGAAGGGTAGTAGAACCTATATTTAATAGATACGCTACTATCACTAACCGCGATAACCTATAAACGGCTGCTAACCTATCCTACGCACCGAATTATTAATCTTAGGAATAGGATAACAAGCTTATACGGCTTATAGGATGCAAAATATACGTTTGCAAACTAGGAAAGGCAGTGAAGGGTAGTAGAACCTATATTTAATAGATACACTACTATCACTAACTGCGATAACCTATAAACGGCTGCTAACCTATCCTACGCACCGAATTATTAATCTTAGGAATAGGATAACAAGCTTATACGGCTTATAGGATGCAAAATATACGTTTGCAGACTAGGAAAGGTAGTGAAGGGTAGTAGAACCTATATTTAATAGATACACTACTATCACTAAACGCGATAACCTATAAACGGCTGCTAACCTATCCTACGCACCGAATTATTAATCTTAGGAATAGGATAACAAGCTTATACGGCTTATAGGATGCAAAATATACGTTTGCAAACTAGGAAAGGTAGTGAAGGGTAGTAGAACCTATATTTAATAGATACGCTACTATCACTAACCGCGATAACCTATAAACGGCTGCTAACCTATCCTACGCACCGAATTATTAGTCTTAGGAATAGGATAACAAGCTTATACGGCTTATAGGATGCAAAATATACGTTTGCAAACTAGGAAAGGTAGTGAAGGGTAGTAGAACCTATATTTAATAGATACACTACTATCACTAACTGCGATAACCTATAAACCGCTGCTAACCTATCCTACGCACCGAATTATTAAATTTACTTAACGATTACAAATCGTGGTGACTCACCAAATATACGATATATGGCGAATGCGTATTCTCCGTACCAGGCTCCTCTCCTCGACTCGACTTGACACCACGACGTCCGCAAGCAAACTCCTCTCCTCGAATCGACTTCACACAACGAAGTCAGCAGGCACACTCTCTCCTCGAATCAACTTCACACCACGACGTCCGCAGGCAAACTCTCTGTCCCTTGTCGGGTCGGCTGTATAAGTAGACCGCCAGCCGGTCATGCGCAGAAACGCGTTTTCGTCAGTCTGTCGGCATACGCTGCAGCGGCAGCGGCTACATCGGAGCTCCGGCTACTGCACTGCCCCGAGTAGAGAGGTTACCTAACCTCAAATTAACTCCTTCTAATGGAAGGACTACGACGACGACGACTATCGACGAAAATAAATCGACACATCTACTCGTCAAAATAAACGTTTTCTCATTTAAGAACAAAAAAAAAAACGGGGTATAAATTTGAACCCTTACACATATATTAATGTATATTTGTATATTTTAAAATACAATATAAAATGTATACTATGCCTCAATATTTCTACTACATTCGTATTTTTTTTTCTTTTTTGAGCCACTCCAGTGTGTTGTATGTGTTATTGAGGAATGAAAAGTATACACCTAATTAGACTAAATAATTTTAATTCTTTTTTCCGCAAGGTTGGCAACAATGCTAATTAGCGACGCAGTTTCTGAGTTTCTGGACGCACCAGTTACCTCGTTAAGTTGCTAGAGAACTTACAACTAAAACATTTTGGGCGTCAAACAGAGAACTTTACTACTGTTCGCAGATCGTTTAGCAAAGCCTCTTACGCTAGTTGCTGATGAAAGAAATCCAATACCTGTTTGTCTGTTCGTACGACAGTTGTTAAACGAGTTAATTTATAGGGTTAAAATTTGGTGTGAAATTTGGAAAAACAGAATAAGTCATATCGACTCACTGGCTACAGGACTTTGGTAGATTTCCGGTGCAGTTCATACTACTGTTACATTATAACAAAGTCACTAAAACACCCGGTTCCCTATGGCATAAAACATGTTTATGAAAATACTTCCGATACATTTTAAGCTCGCTTTATAAAATGGTTCGGCTTCTGTAACTTTCCTGCCTCTAGGAGGTCTCAACTTCTAGTATCTTCTGGTTTCTGAGAAGCACCCCCAGGCTTCTGCCAGATTGTGGCATATCCAAGGATCTCGGCCTAATACAGCTCTGCTCTGCTCTCTCCCTTTCTCTGTACCTTAAAATATGTGTTATAAATAATTTCGTATAAAATTAATACAAATTATGGTTCAAACATATCAGAACACAAGGCGTTGAGAAAAATGTTTTACATCATGGTTTCGATCCTAGGGTTCCATTCCATCGTCTGAAATTACATCAAAAAACAATGCTCTGTACCTTTATAATACAGAAAGTACGTACTTTTTTGGTTAATATAGATTCAGTTACACGGTGTTTAGAGTAATTCAGCATATAATGGATTTCTTCATAGAGGACCACTTGTGTCAGAAGACGCTGAAAACACCATCTAGGGTTGAAATGTTTCATATAAAACTTTCTACCAATCGTGTTTAAAATAATATTAGGCGTTTATAGTAGTCTAATTGACGTCAATAGTATTTGTGTATAAAACGATCTAGGTCTGGGGACTTTCCCTGCTTAGCCCACAACGCGGAATATGGGATACCGTTATTCTTATTTGTTCTATAGCATATCTAAATCATTTTGGCTAAAATACATCCAAGCAAAAGGTGTTCAGATTAATTGTTCCTATGAAGAATTTGATCATGGGGCTTCACCCACATGTTAAAAATATGCTGAAAACTAACCTTGGTTAACATTTATCTTACGCTTGAGACAATTATGCTTCAAATACATCCAATCGCATGGAATTCGTAGGGGTTGAATATAAAATATTGAATATGTTACGACCTGAGGGCTACGTATCATTCAATATCCCTCAAGAAAAACTTTCCGACTTTAATAAGAACTTCCATCCAACTAATAAGATGGAAAAAGTATTCATTTATATTTTCTTTAAATAAAATATGATACCTAAATACAATGACTATAGTTATTATAAAGGCAATATTCGCATATCTGCTTACGCAAATGCGAAAATGGTTTCAATTTGATTTAAAGAACCAAAGGAAAAGTGAAAAATCAACGACAGCGGTTGATACGGTTGAACCTTCGCTCATATTTTTCACCTTAAAATGGCTTTGCGAAACAATCAAAACGTGTCCGGTAACTCGATCCCATGTCATAAACACCGGCTGACTCACTCTGGATTGTATCTCGAGGGCAAACTGTTACTTGGTTATAATTTTGTGTAGAGAAGCCTGGCTGCAAACATAATTAGATTATAATGAGTATTAAGAATATTGATTTATTACCTATATCAATAGTGTACTGTCATGGTCTACTTTTAATAGAGTTAGTGACTTTTGGTCAGAAACTTACTCATTGCTGTCACTAGTCCTGTTATTTTAATGGTTACTTATTTTGCTTTAATAATTATAAGATACGTTTTCTACTACTGTTAGTAGGTTGACATAAGGTGCTGAAGGTGTCGCGCCCAGAGAACATGTACTAAAGGCCTTCAGTGGGCCGCTACTTGCAATGCTTCTATAAGAAGTTATAGGATTGGGTAGACTGCAACAATAATCATGGTCGAGCAGGGTTTCATAATTGCAATATTTGACGGAATCTACAGGTTGACATAAGGTGCTAAAGGTGTCGCGCCTAATGTAATGCCCTGTCTACTGGTCTATCCGATTAGGCAACATTGAAAAAACGACTTGCTTCATGAGCGTTTCTACCAGCTTCACCGTAAAACAATATCATGTCTATTTCACCTTAAATTGGCCGAGCCATTTTTATCTCACACGAAATAACAATGAAACATAACACAGTTTGATGAGCACGTGCTTACATGGATAACGAGTTGGACGGTGTAGCTACAATCTCCGGTTCCCCGAATCATGAATATCTTGTCACCTCTGTTACAGGAACTTCACACAATTTGCCAACTCGTTATAAATTCCATTCAAACTTGTTATCTTAGTTCAAACTGTATCAATGTTGTAGATCTGTTCGTAATTTGTATTGGCAATTTAGAACAGTAAATTGTTCATTTAGTCCTACATTTTATTTTGGTTCTACCTGCGCTGGTTTACATTATGATTACCCTGTAATCCTCTTACCAAGTAAACCTCGTACTCTAATGTAAACTGATTTATAATGCCCTGTGTGAACAAATTCCCAAAATTGATTTCGCAGATGATTTTGAAAACCTTTTAAGTTATATTTAGAAATCCGGTTTAAAAAAACAGACGCTATACGCCAAAAAATGTCTTGCATCAATGAAGGCAACATTTTAAACTTCGGGTAATTATTAACAGCGACAGAAAACATCGCGATATAATTTTTTTTTATCAAACATTACATTACTTTAGAGTTTAATCATATTCATAGTTTAATGCTAATATTATTTTAGGATAAATATTTTTTTCAGTGTAATTTAGTTGAAAAAACAACCTTAAAATTAAGTTTTACAGTTGGTTTCATGTGAAAACCAAAATTTAATATTCGAAGCAATATTTTACTGCAAATTGTTAACAGGCATGGGAGATTAGAAAGGCGTGGTTGGGGTGGTCTCTGGTTCATGAACACTTGACAGACAGTCCTACATTATGAAGTGCAAGAGTTACAATGTCCGAGCAGTTACAGTACGCAAATATGATATACCAGATCGGGGAATTACAAAAGTAACTCTATATAGCATCTTAAAATGGTGTTTGCAGTATATTCTAAAACCGTGGTCAATATTTGATAAACTTTCTGTGTAGACACGCCATTTTACTCCCAGAGTGAGAATGTACAGCCGTACCAGATAACCGCAGTTATCCTCCTAGAAATCAAAAGACAGAACCTAGTTTAGCCATTTGAGTATAAGATATATATATATATATATATATATATATATATATATATATATATAATTTTCCCTTATATGTATATAAGTTTTATATATACGAATATTATGTATATATTACTAATTATATAATATGTATAATATATATATATATATATATATATTATAGATAGATATATATATATATATATATATATATATATATATATATGTGTGTGTATATTATTTATTAAAACCAATTACTTTTATAATTGCGTAAGGCCCTTGTTGAATTTTTGGAAAATTTAGCTTTTGATTTAACATTAAGGTGTGCTCTTTCAAAGAGTGGTATTCTACTGAAAACAAAACGTTAAAGAAAGAAAACCTCCCCGAAGACAACTAAATGGAAAGTTCAAATAACTGAGTTGGCTTATCTAAGTCAATTATCACCGGGTTTCACGGAGTGACGGTTTAATTATTGTTGCGACAAACAGCCTGACAGTCTTGGGACTAACAGCTTCATTACTACAAACTTCTTACTCCACTTCTTTAATTTTATTTACAGGTTTATTAAAATACAAGAACCTAAATTGCAGGCATATTTTGATAGTTTTGAGGCTATTTTTTTGTTTTCATTCTTTGTAGATACGACAACCATATAAATGTATTTAATTACATTTTCTTAAAACTATCAAAACTATCCTACTTCACTATTGGTCAATATTACTGTAGAGCAAGACAGGAAATCAATGGAATCCTTACTCATCTAATTGGATTAGATCTAATGGATTGTCAAAAATGTGATTAAAAACTAAGGTGGAAAAGGTTATTTGTAAGAGAGATAGTTATAAGAGATTTCTAGTCTCCATACCTAAATAAAAGGTTACAGAAAAATATGTTCTGATAATTTTCGATTTTAATTATTCGTGTAGTCTCTGCATCTCTGGAACTTTGATTTTATTAATTCCAGAGGAAATAAATAAAAAATTCGGACCAGATGTGCTGTGGTTCGCAGCACTAGTGTAGATAATTCTGAAGTTCGACGGTAGGCTGCGCCTCGACCGCACGTTCGTTCTCCATTCATATGACACCAGCAAGCATTCATAAAAAAATCCATGTACTTTAATGAAAACTAAAACATTATAGCGAATTATAGTTTATCAAATATTGTGCACTAAGCAGGCAAATCTGAGAGAGGCTTACAATTAGTTTTAGAGCATGGATTGTCTTTTTTTAAAGTTGGGAGTAACATTCGGGATTTTTAATAGCAAGGCAAAAATTACTTTTAAATGCAATCAATGTGCGATATTATGACAACATTCGAAGCGTAACTGCTAATCATAGTCTTTAAAAATCCTAATAAAGGAAATCGGTGTCAAAACTAGTTAAATCCGTAATGTACATGTTTACATGCAATACGTTTCAGTCGTGACGATGAGATAATAATGTACATAATGTAAGATAGGAACTAGAAATATGCCTACTGGAAACGTGTCGGCGACCTTGTATTACAGGCGAATGTTGTCTCTTGGTTATTCTCGAAGCGCTGTAATAACAGTACAAGACCGTATTGTCTTCAGTGTTGGCGCAGAGATAATTGAGATGTATATCCCGCGAAGTCGTCTTTCATTGTTATAACGAGATCGCTTCCAAGCGACAACCCTATTGAGAGAAACAAGTTATCGCTACTGAATTATTGCACGGAAAATATTGACAATTTGCTTACATTTCAGAGACTCGCACCAGATTTTAAATGTATAATCTTACTGAATGTCTCTACTAATACTAGAATAATAATTAAATTGACCAGTAAAACTAATTTAAACTAAATTAACGTTTACTGATTGCTAAGTAAATAATATATAACTTGCGATATTGTCTTCATGTTGGAATGGCTTTATTGGCAGCCATCTAGGTTTATTGTCATAACAACAGTGTAAATGTGAAAAACTTACAGCCTTGCATATACTGTTGATCGTAGAGTTGTTGAAGTTTTTATTATTGCTTTATTCATTATGATTTTACGATATAGTGGTTTAAATAAAGTATGAGTTCGTGTCTCCTAAACCACAAATATAAAATACATTGAAAGTTCATCAATATTGATAACTTCATTCTACGGTTAGAACTGTACGCCGATTGTGATAGTTAAACATTAATAATAATCATAGTTATTAATGATTATTAATTATTAGTTATTAATGACCAAGTTACTCGTCTTGTACCGCGGTCATGGAATATTCGTAGTTTACGCCGTAACGTAATGTATGACTTCAACTGTGGGCTACGAGTTGTAATTTAGAGGATTAGAAAATTAAAAACAAGTTGTGCGGGATGAATTACAATTTTTAGATAACTTATTCAGTTTTTAGTGTGGTAATTTATTCATGAGAATACAGAAGAAGCTGGACTTCAATCCGACTTCAACTCGACTAACTGTAGGTGAGATATGTCTGAGGTCTGCAGCTCAGTTCGTGTGTAAGTAGGGGTGAGGCTGCTACTGTCTGTTTCCACTCAAACAACGTTAAGCTATTTTAGTTACGTTTTACATAAATTTAATAAAGTTGAGAAGAAAGCTAATTTTTCATCAAAATTATGAAATTAAAATAGAATCCATATTAAATTTTATTTTGTAACTTCTAATTTTTTTAGTTGTTTAAATACTTCTCTAGCAGTTAACTTTAGAAAACTGAAACAAAATGATAAAGATATGAAATTAATGTAAGAATATCTTTCCCTCAGTAGAATAATTTAATAATTTTATGTTCAGGGTATTTATTAGCCAAATAGTCAATCAGTTCCAGTTCCTTAGGATAACAAAACGTTGTAGTAAGCTTATCTTGATAGATCCTTCCTCTTAACTCATACACTCGAATTAGATTTATTAGGATTAGTCTTTAAACGATCGTAAAGTTGTCTAATACTATAAAATTTTTAAAAATTATTAAATTTAAAAATACTATTAAATAATATTAGTGAAACTGGCGTGATTTTAATGTGTTAAATGTTGGAATAAAATAAATGGCAAAGTTATGCAATACAAGTACAACTGTCTGGACATGTTATATGTAAAATCGCATGTTACAGACTTATTACGTAAATACTACAGAAGCTGATTACTTTACAAATATTTTAAAAGTTTATTTTACAAATAAAAGAAATTGAATTCATGCTTGACATAAACCACTATTTAATTAGTAGCAACTGTAGTATATTATTAATCTAAAAATATGAAATTAATTTTATTTTACATTCAATTTTCAAACATATGTGATTTTCACACTTTTTACTGTAATAAACCTTGTGTATTGAGCTATCGAGGACAACAGTGCAGTATGTCTGTGGTAAACACACGAAGACAGCAGTTTCTAGACAATACATGTCACAGTAAATCCGTACAATATTGGAAAAGGCGGAATTGCTTTCAAGTGAAAGGGGTGAAGTATTGGGCATAGAGTGACAGAGAGGAGAGAATATTTACCGCTTTGTAACAAGACACTCGTGTAACTTATTGCCCACTGGTAAACACGATCCGTAACTCATATCTGTAGAAATATTACAGTCGGTGATTTTGTGAGACATATATTTTGTGCTCATCATTTTATTTTAGTATGCTGAGTTTAGTGGAGCCGATTTACATAATTGAATATTGCTTCATACATTGCTTTCACTGTTATCATTGCTTAGGACTGTACGTAATTAACTAGACTTGTACAAGCAGGATAACTTCTTTAGAGTAACCTTTGCCACTAGTTGATGTCAAAATCAGTTCCCAGTCTTTGCGTATGTGTGCCTGTGCCAGGGTATGGAACGTCACCCTACTGCCTAATTTATTGTGATCAAGGCTAACTCTACAATAGCGCATGAATTATAATTGATTCGATCCAGATATGCTTCTTCACGTGCTAAACCTAAAGTAAGAATCAGTACCAATTTCTTTTAACTTTTGAACATCTAAATTCCGAAAACTGAATTAATACTCATCTTAAACATTCTACTTTCGATTCAAAACTTTTAAGGTCTGTATCATTACTGTGCTCTTACTAATTACCAAAGACAGTATATCTCCACTGTGGCCTAAAATAGGAAAACTTGTTGGCAATATTCAATACACTTATAAAATACTTCATATGAGTTTGTTTCTTTCTTTGTTACTCATTAAGACTTTTCACTCTCTGACTTCGGGTCCCCAAAACGTTGCTCTTTAAACTTAATGAGCAATTATTCTGAAAAATGGATTAGGAAATTACAAAATTTTCCAGTATATAATCAATTATATATATGAGTGTTTATTATATCAATTAAAGAGGATTTGCCTATAATGTACATGCTATTTAATAGGAAATCGCACGAAAATCACGTTTACTGCTAGTTTCCCGTAACTCGATTTGAATAATAACTATACTATAATATGTACCAATAATTCTAAAATAATACGTACTCCGTGGATGAACCCAAATCTATAGGATACTTATGTCTGACCTGAAATGGCTAAACATCATCATTATTTTTAGAACTGAGAACATGATATACTACAAATATACAAACAGTGTCTGTATTTTTATTAGTCAAGACACTATAGGTAAAGTAAGCAAGCCATTTTTACTCGGCAAGCCATATATTAGGTAAAAATATAAAATACACAGAAAAATACTAATTAGTCGTAAGCTGTTTGCTTCTACAGCCGAACATTGTACTGTCAAATGTGAGTAAATCACATCAAACCTCCTTATAGATGTTGGCGCTTCCACCAGAAGTCTCTCAGCATCGCCTGCCTGACTGAGTCACATCTCTTCTTAGTCAGTGACCTCGAGCTAACGTTAAACTTCATATAATTATTTTACAAAAGGACACTATTTACATTTTATTAAAATACTAGAAACGTGTATTGCAACTGTGCAATTAATAATACCCAATGTAACATGATCAAGAATAAATGCTATCGTTTTCATTAATTACTTCATAAGTCACAAAAAATGATTAAAATATTAACTAGTGCTCCATTTGGAGTCCTATTTCTATTTGTGAAAGGTGTGACCCTGACTACATTGGTTGTACTGGTAACTACGTTCCCTTCGCCAAAAACAATTTAATATTAAGTAAACAATGGGTGTTTATTATGAAGGTGAAACATATGAAATTCTCGGTAACTCGTAAACATATGCGATCAAGTTATTTGTTGAAATAGTTGAGTTGGTATAAAGCCGAAATATTTGAGCCTAAAATTCAATATTACGTTTAATGCAAGGTAATGGGTGTTTTTACAGTATATTGTTTGACTGGGTTTATTGATGAAAAATTGCATAGACGGAACATCATATATGGTAGTTTATCGAATCACTTTCTTATCTACCAATTAACTGCAAATAACTTTCAATCAATAGATATTTTTTTCTGGATAATGTATTTTCATTTATATAGATTTTGCAGACACATGTGAATAGTGAATGTACACGGAAGTATTACAATACATTTAATAATAGAACGTTATGAACGCGACTGACGTGACACAGAGAAGTCCACAAGCTGACGTCTGTAGGCTTTCTCAACCTAACGATTTGTGGGGCGAAAGCCGTGCCCAACAAACTTCGGACAAAATACGACATGGAAGATTTCTCTACTGACCGAGAAATATGGTAATATTGCAATTACATAAATACATAAGAGGGTCCAATTTCCTGTACGTGGCGGCGCAGTTCCAGCACCTGTACCTCATGCCACCTGGGGGAGAAAGTTCCTCCCTTGCCTTGTCGTGTTCATTTGGTCCTCTTGCTCACTAGAGAGGAGTTTCCCCATAATCTGAGTTGAGATGTACTCCTTCAGAGTTAAAGCGGCTTGTTCCATTCAAAAGCTATCCGCCCGCCACATATATTGGCAGCTAAGGCAAAGAGGCACCACTCATGTAATATGCACCTGGATTGCTTGGGAATTCATGTTTTGAACAAAGGAGTAGATACTCCGTCTAGTGAATCTGTTTAGACGCTGTTTCGTCTCTTCAAACACAGGTAGACAACATAATTTAGCTGTCACTGTGTTAAAGTCTATTCTGTTGAATATTATGCAGTTAGCACGTGCTTCGAGTACCATCCCAGCCAAAGTTGGAGACTAAACTCTACTATTAGAATACTATGAACTGTTTCCGTTTTTGCATTGGTAGTTATATGAACAATATCTAGTGAAAATATATAAATAATACAGAACATGAATATTCAATCGGAAATCGTAGAAATATCCTTTTGAAATTCACCCATTATTTTAATTTCATAGGTAAACTCCTTGCGAGGTTTCTGGAATTCCCCCGCGGTCCCACAGCCATCACTGATTGACTTTGAGTCAAAAGCTGTCCTAGTCACTTTCTTTGTGTTAACTCAAATAAAAAAAATCAAATAATTCTACTACAGAAATACAGTACTTTCTAAGTAAGGCTATACTTCGATACCATAACAACAAATAATAATAAAACAAACAATAAAAACAATAACAACAACAAAAACAATTGCAATAAAAAATAATAATGTGCAAATAATAATACCCAATGTATTCTGATTAACAAACTCAAAGTTTATAGTTTTTACTCTTTCACCGATTTTATGAAAATTTGTACAAAATCTACTAACAGTGTATTATTAACCTTTTTGTACAACTAATTTACAAAACTGGAAAGTAAACCTTATGAATATAAGGTTCTACCTTCTATATAAATGTTTTCATGCAACTCAAGGAATAATAATACTCATATATTATTGTTACTATAGTTTAACTATGTTTTGTATACTATAGAAACAGTTGTTCACATAAAACGTTCTTTATAACCATACAAAGAGGAATTTGATTTGATTTAGTTAATATTTCAACTCAGGTTTGAACTGAAACATCGAAAATACGTAAAAATAACCGATTCCGGAAACCAAACCTCCGTAAATTCGGCAGTTGCCAGTTGGAGGTAGCCTAATGTGCAATTAAACGCATCTCTTGGAATAACAACAATTTAGGTTTTATTACAGGAGTAAGATTAATCATTTTGACGGGATGTTAATGATATCGTAATGCACATCGAACAAGCTTTGTAAATTATTCGCCTAAATCGAGTCCTATGGAATCCCACGATTTATTTTTGTAGCCACAGTATAAATTTATGGGGTCAAAGTATGATTAATTAACTTGGCTTTTTAGTTTATTAAACAAAATAAGTGATTTCTGCATATTTGAAGTTTTTGTATATACATTATTGTACTGTTTGCCTGACGTCATATGCACAACTTTTTAGTTTGTTTTGCATGAAAAAAATTAAATTATCACAATCTTGTGTTAACACACTCCAACTAGAAACCTACACGAGCATATAAAGTTCTTATCTTTACCATTTGACATGATATTCTATCATTAAGACTTAAATTTCGATACGTATATAAATTTAGTAAATTTGTACTTAGTCGTTTTCAATATTAGCACACAATATTTGTTGTTTTTTTCACAGAAATGCTTAAAAATTAAGTTAAAACCCAAGAACGATTATAATATGAACAGGCTGGATTAGTGTAAACCCCGAAAAATACGTTAAACTGAACGGCCTAACAATAATGCCTCCAGCCATCAGCGCGAGGAAGTACCGAAGGATTTGTGAGACGGTTCGCGCTTAGAAACATCGCAGTCCACTCAATTATGCACCTAATGAGATAGCGAGAATACTTGTTTACCTAGATTACACTATATTTTGTAGTCTGGGTGTCTCCGATGTCGAAACGATGTAAAGAGTTCATCTTGAGCTTTTTCGTCACCCACTGTTTTGTATCTCTCTAGACGAACGTGACTCCAGATTCCAGACACATCACTAAGAGGAAGGTAAACTGGAGCTAAAACAACATCCATAACAACTCCTACAGTACCAATGTAGTATAGCGGTCACTAAACGTTTCTTTGGGTACTCGTTTATGTAAATCGTTAGTACTCGAACTAAACGTGTTAGTATTTTTGTGTATTACATCAAAACTCATAGTAATCTGATCGAGAAGTTCTAACATTCTGATTGCGTTGTGGATGTTACATAAGAAAATTGTATCCAAGTGACAGTCTGCCCTCGAGATACAATCCGAATTGTGTCAGCCGGTGTAACACGGGATCGAGTTACCGGTCACGTTTTGATCGTTTCACTAAGCCTCTATAATATAAAACATGTGCCTATAACGACAAACAGTAGCTGCTATTGATAGTTTATTTTTTACCTACGGTTCTTTAATCGTAATGAAACGATATTAAAATTTCGCACAGGCACCATAGCAATTTTAGTCATTGTCAGTTAGGAACCAGACTGTATTTAAACAAAGATAAAAATGATATTCTTTTTAGATATATGAGAACAGTTTCCTTGTAGAATTTTGAGCAGCCACCGAAATGAGATCTGAATGACATCTCGTAGTTGAATGTGAAATATTTGAGAGAGTAATTATTCAATCTTAGACTTTTACTTCTACGCCCGTTGTACCTACTTAGCAGGATTTGATGGTTGTCTACAAAATGACTCTAGTATTCTGAAAGACCTTTTACAGGAAGAAATTCTGCCCTGTGAACACTTTACTTACTTCTCTTGCAGCTTACCTCACATTGCTTGCATACTTATACAGTATATGCGTGCTTACCTCTGTTGCCTCTATAATTGTCACAAAACTGACAAAAGACAACGAGCCTCTGGATGTCGTCATACTGTTCTGTAATACAAACTTGCAAGTTCTATTACAGCAGCCCCATCCACTGAAAGCTATTAAATAAAACTCTACCTAGCTGATGTACAATATATTTTCGCTTATCTTAGAGAGCTAAAAGTAATCGCAATAATCAATCAGCAGAAGAGCAAAGAATGTATATGATTTTGATAGAGGGAAAAGAGTAAAAATGTGTCAAGTCTGGCGACTGGCTTCACCAGAGGAAAGTTTCAAAAGATATCGGACGACAAAGGAATAATTTTCAGCTTTCCCCAAATTTGTACGTGACTCTATACTAAGTCGTATGTTGGATACCACTTTATCAATAGTAGACGCGCTCTTACAAAATAGTTGTCATTTTCCAATAGCAAGACTGACTTTTCATTTCTTGCAGGGTTTCCACACGGGAATAATATCCATCAAATTTTAAAGCGCAACAACACAAAAACTGGACTTTTATATCTAAACTTAAATCGAAAACTTGTTTATTTTAAAGTCCAACTTGTATGCAGTAATAAAGCTGTTCAAATACTACATATGTATACATAATTCGTGTACGTTACATACATACGTGCAAGTACATGTTCATTTCGCTCACCAAAATTTAATTTGCTAACCTTACTATTTCCTACTAAAACATACAGGTGATTATTTTTAAAAGAAATATAAACCGAGTTAAGGCCAACCGAGTTATCACATTCTCATTTCCCGGTGAGGGTGTGACAGACAATAGCGGAAGTTTGGAGGGAGCTCGAGTTATAACCTTGTTACCCTCCCCGGCCCGGCTCTGGTATTGAACGCTAATAATGACTTGCAGACAGACGGATCGCGATCAGCTGACTGAGGACATCAACTCTGTGACTGTAGCTGTCACACTCTCGATATAATAAATAATACATTTCTTTCTAATACCTGCTTAAACTAAAATATTATACCAAATGTACCACTTACTCTGTACTCAAATATAATGAAGTGAAATAATAATATACTGAAGTGTATTAATGTGGTGTTCTTTTGTTGCACGACAATATTAACAGTAAGGTAGAACATACACGATATTATTATAACTTAGCTCTCTCGTACATAGCCATAAAGTATAATTAAACATTGCTACAACAACAGTTAATCAGTAACTTGGTGAATATAGAACCTATGTTTAATTAAAAAAAAATTTAAACTCCTTTAATAAATACAAAGATGTGGGAAAATAACCATTTACCAGAAAATTGCATTAGTCTGTTTTATTAATTGCATGTACTGAACTAATCTTTTGTCATATATTGCTTGGTTACGTATATATTGTACGCACATATAACTAGTAGTTAGTATAGGCTATGGGCTGTCAGAGGTTAGATTCTTCCAGTTACATTAAGTTGTGACTTTACTCTCCACTTGGTTTTAGGAGCGGGACGTTCAGTGCCTGCAGTATTTAGAATGTCAAGGCTATGTAAGTGTCAAGAAGCAAAGCGCACACAACTTAGATTTTCATGATCGTTAGAAAAAATTATCCTTAAAAGAAATTGTTCAATAGAAGCAGTAGTTTTACCAGAGGTAATAAATAGATCAAATTTAAGAATATCACTTGCCGTAGACCATTTTGATATTCCTACAAAAAGTATAAAAAAGAAAATGTATTCGTGTGATGTATTTGATAAAAAAGGTGTATGAAACATGTATATTTTTAAGCGTCGAGTGTATAACGCCGATATAATGTGATTTTGTACAAAGTAAGGCTAATTGTAACGATCAAGGGCAATTTGACTTTACCCGGGTACTGCTTCAAGGGAAGAGCACTCTGCCCGTGTGTTGGAATGTCGGAAACATCTTTTAAAAGGACATTATGCGGTATTACTATGTGTTTTTCCACGGAGATGGTTTACATGATATGCTCAATAACTCGCCACTAAGCGGCGTTGCAAAAGATAAAGGTTTTTCAAAGCGCCTGCTCATTATAAACTGCAATTACGAGACAGTTAAGTAAATTAAATAGCCAAGCAATATTTGAAGGCGCTAAGTTATGATGTATTTTTGTCTGTACATTTCTGGTTGAACTTGAAGCTTGAGTGTTAGACCATATTATAATAAAGTAAACCTACGTGTAAAATGACTATAAACTTAGAATTTTGACAGATTTTCTTGATCGTGGCAAAAAAGGCAAACTCTACAACGGCGTTGGAAATATATAATTGAACTAGAAATGCTCATACACGGGCAAAGCTTACGAAAGCTTATCGAATCATATTCGATATAGTATTGCAAATTATTTGAAGCACATCGGTAAAGTTTTATTTCATTAATAACCTTAGGAGAATTAGGACAATATAGGAAATTCTATTTCTAACTCTGTTTAACCAAGGGTCATTGTGTTGAATTGTTTCACCATTTCCAATATTGTCATGATATTCACATACATAAAAAATTGGAAGAAAATTTTATTTTAATTCATCACACTATAAGCTTATATATTACAGAAGAAGGTTAAAGTTCAAATGATTAATGAATGCCATTCCTGGATTTTTTTGAAAATGAAACGTATAGCAGAATTTTGAAGTCTCTGAATGCGATCGACGTCACTCCGCGAGATGCTGTTACCGTAAGCAGAATAACAGTAGTGATTGACAGAAAATACCATCGACTGCATAAGCTGAAGCTTGGCGAATTCCGGCAGCAGACTTCTGAATCTGTACAGGCCTCTTAATCTGCCAAGAGCACGCTGGATAGCATGAGTGACGTGATCAGAGAAAGTTAGGTCGCTATCAAGCAAGATGCCGAGAATTTTGACCTGTTCACACACTGCCAAAAACTCACCATCAAGAGCGATCCCCACACCTCTATCCGTCAATGCCCGTACCAGAATTGTGGGATGACATGAAAGACAGTGCACTTGCCTACATTTAGCCTTAACCCATTGTCAACAGACCATTTACTTATGTTCTCAAGGTCTGAGTTTATATGGGTAAAGGCCTCAGGCACTGAACCAGGATCATAGGCCAAGTGCAACTGGCAGTCATCGGCGTACAAATGTGCCGTACAATGTTTGATACACGTAGGGGGAAGTCAGAAGTGTACAGATTAAACAGTACAGGACCAAGACAACTTCCCTGAGGTACACCTCGCCTTCTGACTAGAGAGGCAGATGTCTCATTCTCAATCTTGTTACCTGGCTTCTTCCTCCAATATAAGACTTCATCCACTCAAAATTACAGATGGAATGTATGGAATATAATTTAACTTTAAATTATAATATGTTTATTATTCGTTTTAATACTCTCTGTTTGATTTTGCTATATGTTTAATAAATGTATGTAATGTGTTTTAGTGATTTATAGTTATTGTAGTCATTGCTATTTTCAATGTAACGCGTATAAGAATAGGTAACTAGAGACAAAAAAATGTTGTATAGACAAAATGATTTTTGGAGTTAGATTTAGAATTCATAATTAGGGTAACATACACTGGATTGATGCGTTGTACGGTCAAGCCACGCTGGTCAATGCTTAAATCTCAGAAGGCCAACTAAAATAACAACAAGAAGCCGTATAAAACCATGATTATTGCGGCAATAAACCCAATCCTGTAGGGAGAAGCAGTACAAGTAGCGGCCCTTAGAAGCCCTTCAGTACATGTTCACTGGGCACGACACCTTCAGTACCTTAGGTTAACATGTAGTTCTCGTCAACCTCTGCACTATGAATATAAGTTACATGAAGTTTGCGATGGAATAAACGTGCCAAGAGGTGAGATGAAATATGTGCATATATTCATTATGTAGAGAGTTTGAATATTGTTTATTCAATATAATATACCTGAGAATACATAAAAAGAACTGATGAAATAATATGAACAACTAATATGATCATTGCTTTAGTATTTGCAATATGCAATTACTTTTTTGGTCTGTTTATTTAGTGAACAGATTTTTAAGATTAGATATTCTTGTTATATTGTATTTCATAGACGTTAGATATGGTTAGATTTTGATTTAAAACCGTAAAAGAGCTTGCTTTTTTCTCTTCCTTCTTTTGTGTTTGAAAAGATAAAATAATATAAGGTCTGGATGGTTTAAAATTGAAAGAAGTTTTTTTAGACACTTCTGTAAACAAAATTAAGCGTATATGAAGGAGAAATGAAATAACTTTTTAAAACTTTCCGAGTTTTTGTCTGGCTAACGGGTTCTGAACTATAACGACCAATTAAAAACTGTAACTGTTGACGAATATCGTTTTTATGATACCTAGTTTTAATTGGACGGTATAGCTACAATACAGTCTCTGGAGTCATGAATATATCGTTACCTCTGTTACAGGAAACTTCACACAAATTGGCAACTCGTTATAAATTCGATCCAAACTTGTTATCTCAGTTCAAACTGCATCAACGTTACAGATCTGTTCTCCGTCATTTTGCTTCTCAGAGTAGTTGACAATGGTTATTCAAAACAAGAAATGTACCATTTTGCCCTAAATTTGCTTTCAGTTGCGCCTGTGCTGGTTTGTATTTTGCACATTAGTTTTAAAATACAGCGCTGACATTTTTCTAAACTACATTTAAGGGGTCGGGCTTAAAATAGATTTGAGTGGTCTTATACTTCAAGAAATTTCTTGTCGCAATGAAGATATAATTTTTAAAGTTTTAGCTAAAATGGACATTCGAAAACAGCAAAGTTGGTATTGTAGATTGATTCATGACTGCAAATCTTAGAATTAGAAAATCATTCTAAATTGATTCTTGAGAAAGTTTTCACGGTCGATTGCAAGCCCTCGCCTATGTTGATGAATAGTATATGTGGCCACAACAATGTTATAGTAGGCGGAATGTATATCCGCACCAGAAAAACTCTTTCAACTTCCAACAAAATAAAAGAACGGAACCTCGATGTAATTTGGGTACTTCATTTAATCTGGCCCGATTATACAACAAAACCTGTTATTCATTTTTTTAATGTCGAGTTTAGCTCCAAATCGTCTGAAGAGATTGAAAAAAGTCAACGACGAAGAAGATCAAAATGAACTCTAAATTGATACGACATCAGAGACACTTAGACTACAAAAAATAATGTAATCCAGGTGAAGAGGTATTCTCATTGCTTCGTCCTGTGCACCATTAAGTGCACTACGATATGTTAGACAAAATTACGATAGTGGAGGAGCTATGGAGTTTCTTCACGTAAATAGTTTAGTCCAGACTCTCAACTGAGAGGAAAGTGGACTGGAGCTAACCTCAAGATTCATATTGAATCATGTCTTTCACCAGTCTACGTTACGTGTATAATTCCTTTATTCTGATACGGCCTGTAAGTTATTTTAATCCAATACCAAATTATAAAATGATATCAAACTCACATAGTTTCTAATTAAATCAGGTCTCTCGCAATAATAACGCTTAACTCGTTTTGGGGTTCGTTTTGGACAAAGAGAAAACCAATCAAAGCCTCTTATCACAAGAGAACCTGAATATATTTGACTATGCATAAACAGGTGTTATCATCAACAGACTAGAATTCATCATCTCAAAAGAATTTTTTGCTACGTCTGGTGTACCTCAGTGGTCTCACCTAGGCCCTTCATTATTTAACCTGTACATAAATTACGTCACATCTCGTCTTCGCTGCAAACATCTTCTCTTTGCAGACAATTTGAAGCTTTACATGAAGATTTGCACCGCTGAAGATAATGCACTCCTTCAGAACGATCTCACACAAGTAGATGTATGGTCTCAAGCTAACTCAATGACTCTCAACCTTGACAAGTCCAGCTGCATCACTTTCCACCGCAATAAGTCTCCAGTCTTCTACACCTACTCAATCAGAGGTCATGCACTTCATAGAAGCTTATCTATCAAGGATCTTGGTGTGACTTTATCATCTAATCTATCTTGGGAACTTCACATCAGGGATATATGCAATAAGGCTGCTCGCAACTTGGACTTGATACTGAGACTCACCAAGCCCTTTAACGACATTCACTCATTGAAGATTTTGTACTATGCACATGTCAGACCCCATCTCGAGTACTGCAGCGTCGTTTGGTACCCCACCCCAGCACTACCTTGTGGACGATATTGAGAAGATACAGAGACGTTTCTTGCGACTTGCTGGGGTTCGTCTTGGTTATAGATACACAGAGGTCCCCATACAAGATATTGTTACTTTCCTGAACATACCACCAAAACTGAGTGTTACCATCACTCAGTTCTAGACGCTGTATTCAGGATGTGATGTTTCTCCACCGTTTGATCAACGCTGAGTTGGACTGCCCTGACCTTCTAGAAAAAATTAACTTCAAGGCATCATTTGGAACCAAAGCCATGAATTCTTTCACTAAGGTCGTAGCTTCCTCCTCTTATGCAGCAAATGGCCCATGCTGAGGATTCAGCGGCTAGGGAACAACATTCCATCCACCCTCGACATCTTTATCGCATCCACATCAGATCTGCAATCAAAAGCCGGCTTGTATCACTGTAGCTGTTATTCTTATTGGCTCGTCTCTACACATACCCTGCCTGTGTTGTGTCTCAATGTTTCATTTTGGCGCCTTTAAAGGGCCACAGAAATTTTTTGAGTGGTGCTTCCTGTCACGTGATTTGATGGATCCTAAATTTTACCTAGTTGCTTGTTTTTCTTGTTGTAATTTAACTAATCTTGCCATGTAATATTAGTGTAATTTATCTCACATTAGGATGTTGATATAATTAGTTTGTTATAGCTTTTTTAGTTATTTATTTTACCAACAGTTTTTCCTTTTTTATGCATTTTCTTGTCTTGTTAAGCAGTATTATTTATTAGTTACTTTTTCACAGTTGCTCTTTATATTAGTTAAATTGATATACTTCATAGTTTATCTCTTGTTATGCATTGATCTTGGTGTCATTATTTCTTGTTGAGTCTTTTATTTTATTATCACAGTTAACTTGTTTGTCAAAACTGTTACCTACGTCATAGTTCATTTCTTGTTTTGCATCTTTCTTTGTTATTGTTATATATTTATCTATTTATTGTTACACACTACTTGTTATCTATTTATACTTTCTTGTTATGCATCTTACAATTCATATCTATTTGTTTCATTATGTATCTATGGTTTTGTTTACTGGTTGTGTATTCTATTGTTTTTGTTTTAGTCCTTAAAGGTAAACGTGGACCTAACCGCATACACTAACGGTCAACCTCGCCTCAAGATCTACGACCATTAGGAAGCGTTAGGTACTCCAGTATTTTATTATGATACCGATAGCGTTGATTAACTGTGTAAGAACAGTTTGTACAGAGTAAATGCTTGGACAAAAGACAGACGAGCTGACTAAAGAAGACAGCCTCAGCCCATATATTGCTGAATTCGTGTGTGGTGTACCAAAGACTTACCTGTATGTCTACCATTTTGATAATAACATGTACCAAATACAATGAAACAATCACACCCAAACAAAATCAAGCAAAACATTAACATGGTATGTGTAATTATTTGTTGATACTATCGTTCGTTAGTCCTGGTTTTTCGATTCGATTCAATCTTATTATTTATTTGAGGAAGTTTTACTTTCCTTATGTGTATCGCGTTACAATTACTAAGCCACATTCAACAATTACCGATGTTGAAGAGCTTGGAGATGATGGCCTTTGTCTCGGAATCCCAAACCTTGTTATGGCACGGGATATCTTATTATCCCTGACAAAGGATATCCCTGGAGACTTCCGTGCAATATCTCTGGACCGTGTGGGAGTACTGCTACTGTTAATAGGGAAACTTCTAACAATGGCATTAAATAATTTTGTTATTATTAATTTAAACTCTAAAAACATAAACGTTCCCAAAATGTTTAAAACTGAAAATTAAATATGGATATTGTTTTAATTAACGTTTTTCATTCCATGTTTATGAATGTTGTTATTTTATTCTTAATTCAGTGGACAAGAGAGTTACCGTATACACAGTTACTCTATACACGCGCACTATTTTAAAATTGTGTCAAAACCATTAATTATGGAAAATATAAATATTATATTAAGGGTATAAATAAGTCAAGGCTATAGTACTGTGAGCACCTTGAAGCAGTAACATCCGATTATAGAAGGAGCAAGACTCAATGTTCTCCCCGAACATGTCACAACGATTAGATTATATCTACAATTATTTATGCAATGCAAATATACTGTTTCAGTTGGCTTGATTTAAGACACCATGGTAAAATTATTTTTAGTTAGAATACAATTTTTGAAAGAAAATTTTGGCCTCAATATTTTATAATATTAATTCTAAAGACAGGAAAAGTAAAAATACTTATTAAAGTAAAAAATTATTTAGCGAATGGGTGGGATATTGAAGCAGAATTATAGGACATCTTGTAATCAAACCTAAAGGAAAGCTATGGTTACTTAAGGAAAGATAAGTTATGGATACTTGACAGTATATACATGAAAGAGAACTGTTGGATAATTTATTTATATATATATATATATATATATATACAGAAAAATAAATAAATTAATATATATATATATATATATATACAGAAAAATAAATAAATTAATATATATATATATATATATATATATATATATATATATATATATATATATAATGAACCCCCTCTCTTTAATTTTGTTTTAATATTGGTAAAAGAAGATACCGTTTTGGTAACTGAAGTTTAACTGTATGAGTTTGAACATTTTTGTGTCCTCCAAAAATGCGGGATCTTAGGAGCAACCAAAAAATTAAAAATTTTAACCCCCCTTTAATTACTTTTCATTTTTAAGAGGATAAAAAAACTTAAAGGATGGTGAAAACAAGACATCGCTAAATTCCTCGCGCTAAAATCGCTCTTTACCACCTAAAATAACACGTCTCCAAAACTTAAAGAAGTCTTTACACTTACATTTAAAAAACACAAGTAGCAAAAATTGAGATTTAAGAAACAGAATTGTTGAGGATAAAAGTACCACTTCAGACTTTTCAAATCGTGAAAGAGGAGATCACCCAACACTTGTCATACTGCCAAATAGTACGAGGCATACTATTCAGTTGAATATTTGATTTGACTTGGACACGAATTGAGTTATTAACAATATTGTTTATTTATTTATTTTGTTATGGTAACAATGGCTATTATTTTGGATGGAAAGGAGATAGCGATCTCTGGTTTTCACCATTCTTCAAGTTTGTTTATGGTCAAAATGGGGTACCACGAGAGTAGTGCACATTTGAAATTATTTTTGAGTTACAGGTACTCCAAAATCCCGTATTTTTGGGGGCGCAAAATCGCCAAATAAAACTTTATTTCCACATTGTACCACTACCCAAAGGATATCTCCTTATATAAACGACGTCATGTTGTATTTGTAATAGCTGTAACTCGTGGTGGAGTTACATGGTGTCAAAACTTATTTATGCTTAAGCTGTCGTCGTTGTCGTGTGGAAGTTACATTTATAAGGCTATAAATTCAAAATTAAAAACAGTGTTTTCAACAAAAAATTGATTGCGCAACATTAAACTGCGGGCAATATGACGTGGTTTGGAATGGTGACAGATATAAAAGATTGTATTTAAGGTTAGGACTATCGATTGCACTCGGCTCTCTTGGTGATTGAGGTTTCATTCAATATTTAATGAGGCATTCGTTGTAAATCCTATTTATTTTGTCATTTACAGCGACCTCTATTCGTTGTGAACAAATTAAAATATAAAATAATTGATTGAAATTGAAACCCGCTTGGGTCGCTAATCAATGATGTCAAGATACTCGTATTTGTTTCCAAAATCTGTATACTGTGTTGTTTTGATTTCTGTTCGAGAAAAATACCCACGGTATTACATTTTAACAAGAATTTTATGGAAATTTCAAGACAAATAAACGTAGGCTGTCTTTTGCATTATATTTTAAACTTTTATTTTGTGTGTCAATAGGGTTTGTGAAATAAAGAGCAAACCCAAAGTATCTTATTCAAGTCTGACTTGTATTGGATTTCAATAAAAAATGTACAGTTCATAATCTGCTACATAATACAGTTCACAAATGTATACAAAAATTTTACTGGTTTATACAAAACATATGTAATTCGATAAGTTTTAAAATTTGCCGTACTGTTTTTAATAAACGTATACTCACGAACGTTTTTGTCACTATTTAAATTTAGTAGTCTTTGTATTTAAATAAACATTGCTTAATTGAGTTTTTTTATATAATAAATATCATCGACGAGAATAACTTTCCCTTGATTGTAAACCTCCATTAATTATATTAAAATATTAAGTTATTTCTTTCCGTAAAAAAAGAGGATCAAAGATTTTTATTAATAACGTAAATATATTTTTTCTCGAGCTGCAGTAAATTTTAGATGAACGTCCGAAATGACGAAATACACTGTTTAATCCCGCGAACAGTTCAGTATTACAAGGTACAAAATACCTCGAGTCACGTAACAGGCTTTGCTGAGATTGCATGCAAGATTTCAAGCATTTCCTTCACCAGATGTCCTGCAGGACAGGCAGATATCATTCAGGAAACAAGTATTTATACTTATCCGATTGTAAAATATTGCCAGCCTAGTTAGTGATGGACTTCAATGATGCTCAGCCAAATTCCATTTAATTATTTTCTATGTACTCGTAAAAAGGAAGCTTCACCCAAAATTTGAAGACTACAGATGATCTATTTCGTCTAAATATATTTCCCAGAATGATACATTCCGGCGAGCTAGAGACAATATTACAATGTAAGAGTGCGTAGAAATAAAATCTCACAAGTAGTTTCTTCACAAATTATATTTATTCAGAATAAATTGTTCTAGTTGTCATCATGGTTGTGCATTTGACCAATTAATAATAATTCTAGGTAACGCTCAGCCAAATTCCAGCCAAATCAGTGTTGTTTGTACAGACATCCGTGTTGTGTACACATACATCAGTGTTGTTTATACAGACGTCTGTGTTGTTTATACAGACATCAGTGTTGTTTATACAGTCATCAGTGTTGTTTATACAGACGTCAGTGTTGTTTATACAGACATCCGTGTTGTTTAAACAGACATTAGTGTTGTTTATACATACATCAGTGTTGTTTATACAGACGTCGGTGTTGTTTATACAGTCATCAGTGTTGTTTATACAGACATCAGTGTTGTTTATACAGACATCAGTGTTGTTTATACAGACATCCGTGTTGTTTATACAGATATCATTGTTGTTTATACATACATACGTCTGTGTTGTTTAAACAGACATTAGTGTTGTTTATACATACATCAGTGTTGTTTATACAGACATACGTCTGTGTTGTTTAAACAGACATTAGTGTTGTTTATATACATACATCAGTGTTGTTTATACAGACGTCGGTGTTGTTTTATACAGTCATCAGTGTTGTTTATACAGACATCCGTGTTGTTTATACAGACATCCGTGTTGTTTATACAGACATCCGTGTTGTTTATACAGACATCCGTGTTGTTTATACAGACATCAGTGTTGTTTATACAGACATCAGTGTTGTTTATACAGACATCCGTGTTGTTTATACAGACATCTGTGTTGTTTATACAGACGTCTGTGTTGTTTATACAGACATCAGTGTTGTTTATACAGACATCAGTGTTGTTTATACATACATCAGTGTTGTTTATACAGTCATCAGTGTTGTTTATACAGACATCAGTGTTGTTTATACAGACATCCGTGTTGTTTGTACAGACATCCGTGTTGTTTAAACAGACATTAGTATTGTTTATACAGACATCAGTGTTGTTATTATACAGACATCAGTGTTGTTTATACAGACATCCGTGTTGTTTGTACAGACATCCGTGTTGTTTGTACAGACATCCGTATTGTTTGTACAGACATCAGTGTTGTTTATACAGTCATCAGTGTTGTTTATACAGACATCCGTGTTGTTTATCCAGTCATTTTGCTTATGAAATTTTCTGCACATCATTTTGTTATCGAGATATCGTGTGGCAGCTACTTAGATAGACAGACAGTTTACACTTTTCGAGCTCCGTGAGTGATAGGCTTCCCTAACAATCAGAATACATCCGAAAATCATTGATACAAAGGATTGAAAGACTATAAAATAGAATACAAATAATGCAGTAAACGTATCAAACAAGCAAACTTTACGCCTGAAATATACCACAGGCAATAAGCTAAACTGTTGTAACTGTGAACGTAACAGGTTCATATTGGGGGCGGAGGGATTTCAACAAGATTAGGGCCGGGGCTCGCCAAATTGTCTCTATAATTACACCCTTGATGAGAAATATAACAGGCCCAGCTGTCCACACTCCCTATATACCCACTAACTTTGTTGGTGCTTATGATTACTTATCTACAATTATCCTGTCATGTTTTGATAGAACAAAGTATCGATGGGGGAATATAGGTTTATACGTTATACCGACTAAACTGGTTAGGATGTACGAATATTTGAAACTGGTAGACATTTATGGTTTGCTTAGTTGTGCTCATTCATAATATTAACGGAAATTATACATATATATATATTGTTTTAAAAATATATTTATATAAGTTTTGAAGGAAATTGTGGTTTCGTGAGTTTACAATATTTCTTTCCTCACTCAACATTTTTCAAAAGCACACTGATGGTCGGAGCCATTTACTATTGGGGTATCAAGAGTTTTTGGTACTAAATACATTTAATCGAACAACTATAACATCTTTGAGGTACTTACTATTGGTTTCTAGTGTAAATACAATAAATAATGTTATTTTCAACACGTTCAATATATAAATCATTATTATTACTACCGAAAATGTACAGATTTCCTCTTTTTAAATTGCATGGATACATAAATGTAGTGTAATGGGTATAATAAAAAAAACAACTAAAATATTTAATATTTTCTTCTGATTTGAAGAATAAGGAGTGATGTAATATGTATCAAACTCAATGCAAGAATGGGCAAACCCTCGTTTTTGGGTATGAATACTATATTGAACAATGTAGGCACTGATTCTCACGATGAATCGGAATCAGACAACACATGATTGGGAGCTAAGCATTAAAAGTATAGTATTCCAGCAGACAAAGTGCCTAGATTTAACTCATTTAGAAGTTCTCTGGACCTATTACTAACTAATACAAGCGTGAATGATCTGCTTAGTAAACTAGACCTTCATATACCAATTACTGACAACATAATGAGGGGTGGAGGGGATGCGTTGAGCCGGATTTCTCTAGCTTTGTAACCCTTTGAACCAATCTATTATATATTTCCAGGGATTGCAAAAAAGAGATATCCTGCGATTCGAAATATCAAAGTAATCTATTTTATTTTAATTTTACAAATGTTTGAGTAAGCGGTAACAATGTAATACTGATCTACTCGTATATGAAAGTGACAGATTACAATATTATAACCTTTATTTGACACATTGCAGTCAGATCAATTCCTGTAAGAGATGCCGTTAAACATAATCAACCAATATACAAAAAAATATAAATTATAAAGTCCCATTATTTTATCATGCACCAATTACGAGACTTATTAATTGTCTGGGCGTTAGCAAAGCTTATCATTAGAGGAGCTGGACAAATTTTCTTTCTTTCTGTCTCTCGTCACGAGTGATCGCGAACCGACCTTTAAATTTAAATTTTGAATGGAGTTTCATTTTGATATAAACAAAATCGAGTTAGATGATAGCGGGTGTCGCTACATGGGATTCTGTTGAGCTTTTGTAACCAATTTTTACATTGATCATATGGGTAAGAACGTTGGCAACGGGAAAGTCGTAGAGTAAATAAATAATAAGAAATGGTTAAACATATCAATACAAATTCTTGGATACAAACATTACTCCCTTAAAACCTACCCGCCGTTAGACTCGCAGGAAGAATGATAGTCACAACGTCTACCACCGAGATATGGCGATTGGAAATCTCAATATTCATATTACCATTATTTACGTTTCTGATGACGTCAAGCTAAATAATGTGAGCTACAAAAATTTACCATTTCATATTATCTAAACCTGCTGCTTCTCTCGCGATGCATTTCCTAAAATATTATTGAAACTAATGACCGGTTCATTTTTTAGGAGATTTACTTATAATTACCGATTTTTTAATAAAGCTGTGTGAAAAATATTTCAAACAATTACCAAAACAAAATTGTATAGTACAAATGTTGCAATAAGCTACACGGTTTTTTACAAAGACAAAAATTGTCTACCCACTCCGTCACTTAATGTTCAATACTTTACTCTTTTCACTTGAAAACATTGACACTGACCTGTCTACAGATATAAGCCACGGACCATGTCTACCAGCGGCCTACAACGAGTTTCTTGTTACAAAGAGGAAAATATTCCCTCCACTTCGTCACTTGATGTCCAATACTTTACTCTTTCACTTGAAAACATTGACACTGACCTGTCTACAGATATAAGCCACGGACCATGTCTACCAGCGGCCTACAACGAGTTTCTTGTTACAAAGAGGAAAATATTCCCTCCACTTCGTCACTTGATGTCCAATACTTTACTCTTTTCACTTGAAAACATTGACACTGACCTGTCTACAGATATAAGCCACGGACCATGTCTACCAGCGGCCTACAACGAGTTTCTTGTTACAAAGAGGAAAATATTCCCTCCACTTCGTCACTTGATGTCCAATACTTTACTCTTTTCACTTGAAAACATTGACACTGACCTGTCTACAGATATAAGCCACGGACCATGTCTACCAGCGGCCTACAACGAGTTTCTTGTTACAAAGAGGAAAATATTTTCTCCACTAAATCACTTGATGTCTATACTTCACTTGAAAACAACCCCTTCTTTTGTAGTACTGTGCGGATTTACTGTGACATGCATTGTCTTGAAATTGCGTTTTTTTATGTGTATACCACTGACATAAAAGAACGGTTAGTCCTCGTTATCCCAATTTTGTTTTTTATTTAAGAGCAACAACAGTGAAACTTACTTAATTTTAGATGTGTACTGAAAACAGTACTGTGGTAATCAGAGTGTGCAACAGAAATATAGTCTATGTTTTTAAAATAATTATATAGCACGTGTCTCGCTACCTACGCAATGGCTTTTGTTATATATGAATTAGAACATTTATATTCATAAAACACTTGAAAAATTTGAGTTTAACTCCATTTCGTTTAAACTGTACTTGTGGGTCCTTTTTAAATTAACGATAAAGAGACCACAATATAAGCAGTCTGGCTTAAGCACCATCTATCCAGTGTAATATAGATGAAGAGGTGTTCACACTGACTCTTCAGATGTGCAATTAATTGAGTGCTCTACGATGATTATGACATTATCTTAAAGCACAGTAGGGAAACAACGTTTCTTATATGTACCGCATAGCTAAACTATGTGTAAAACTCGATATTTTATATGTTGTGCAATAACTACTTGTACCTACAAGATGTGATTTTACATCATTAAAACTTTGAGTACGACAATTGTATAATTATACAACTTCACGAATAATTTATTATATTCTAATGTGATTGCAAAATTTGCAAAATTTTAAAAAAAAAATTATGTTTGAATTTTTATTGCAAGCTTAAAGAAAGGTTTTCATTATAAATCTTGGAGTTTCGGAGTTGAAATGACGTAATGTTTCTAATTTAAATTACAGATTGCGAAAGGTTGGAAAATGGTTTTACATGCTTTACGACTATATTAAATTGCTAGAACACGTAACTAAAGTAGGTTAAGTCCCTTTGATCTGAGACAGACGGCACCAGCTTCACCCATAATTACCTAGGAACTGAGGTGTACCTTCGATATCTCACCTCATTCATTCAAGTTGAAGTCGAATTGAAGTTCTGCTTCTTTTATACGCTGATAAATAACATTACTCGCTAAACTGAACAAATAAGTTGAAGATTTTAATAAACTCGACTCAAGTTTGTATCTTTCTATTTCTATTATTAGCTGAAACACTCTCTTTGTATTATTAGCTGAAACACTCTCTTTGTGTGTATATCACCATGACGAAACATTAATTATTGAACCACTTCTTATTGCTCGCTAAAGCTGAAGTTTTTTACTTTAAATTCTACCCTCTCCCGGTAAAATTTTTTACTCAGAATTAGTAGTTTTAAAGAAGGTACTATGAGCAACAAAGATTCGAACGGGAAAATCTCAGACTAAATGAATTTAGAAACAAACTGCCAACAGTCATACGTCATTTTAATATGTGATATGTAGCACATACATCTTATCTACCCCAACATTATCGTTTGGTGACTTGTTTCGTAGACCTTTATTGTGCACTGCTATGAAATTAGACTTAATTTTCGAAAAATTTGAATGTATCACGAAGCAAGATATTTCGAGAAACATGTGTAGATCTTAAACTGTGGTTGAAACTTCATTACTTAAACAAGAACGAGTTTTATGAGTGTGTATGACAACTATCAAATTTTCCGAGTTTCATTGAATGTACACAGGTCTGTTTATAGGCCATTTTATGAATGACGAACTTTGGCATGTGAGCACGGAGAATCCTGACAAGTGGTGTGACACCCTTCTGACCTTTACGAAATAGTGTCAAGAGATAAAAGTTCATTGTTTCCAATACTTTGCATTTAAAATGTTGGAATTATTCATGTTTGTCTGTATGTTTTTAAACTTGATAGGCTATACAATTTAAGCAACAAAGGACTAAACCACACCAAATTTGAAGTTCATAGTTCAATGTAACCAAAGAAAATATATTTTAACAAAATATAACAATAAAATCATACTTAAATATACGGGAATTATTTAATTCTATGTATCTCATTTCTACTCAGAAGAATTTTAGTGACCCAAATATCGAACGTTATTGAGGAAAGATTTATACATAAAATACGTTCTTGAGGAGAGATTTATACATAAAATACGTTCCTTAGGAGAGATTTATACATAAAATACGTTCTTGAAGAGAGATTTATACATAAAATACGTTCTTGAGAAGAGATTTCTACATAAAATACGTTCCTGAGGAGAGATTTATACATAAAAAACGTTCTTGAGGAGAGATTTATACATAAAATACGTTCTTGAGGAGAGATTTATACATAAATACGTCCTTGAGGAGAGATTTATACATAAAATATGTTCTTGATGAGACATTTATACATAAAATACGTTCTTGAGGAGAGATTTATACATAAATACGTCCTTGAGGAGAGATTTATACATAAATACGTCCTTGAGGAGAGATTTATACATAAAGTACGTTCTTGAGGAGAGATTTATACATAAATATGTCCTTGAGGAGAGATTTATACATAAATACGTCCTTGAGGAGAGATTTATACATAAAATACGTTCTTGACGAGAGATTTATACATAAAATACGTTCCTGACGAGAGATTTATATATAAAATACTTTCCTGAGAAGAGATTTATACATAAAATACGTTCTTGAGGAGAGATTTATACATAAAATACGTCCTTGAGGAGAGATATATATATAAATACGTCCTTGAGGAGAGATTTATACGTAAATACGTCCTTGAGGAGAGATTTATACATAAATACGTTCTTGAGGAGAGATTTATACATAAATATGTCCTTGAGGAGAAATTTATAGATAAATACGTTCTTGAGGAGAGATTTATACATAAATACGTCCTTGAGGAGAGATTTATACATAAAATACGTTCTTTACGAGAGATTTATACATAAAATACGTTCCTGACGAGAGATTTATATATAAAATACTTTCCTGAGAAGAGATTTATACATAAAATATGTTCTTGATGAGACATTTATACATAAAATACGTTCTTGAGGAGAGATTATACATAAATACGTCCTTGAGGAGATATTATACATAAATACGTCCTTGAGGAGAGATTTATACATAAATACGTTCTTGAGGAGAGATTTATACATAAATACGTCCTTGAGGAGAGATTTATATATAAAATACGTCCTTGAGGAGAGATTTATACATAAAATACGTTTCTTGACGAGAGATTTATACATAAAATACGTTCCTGAGAGAGATTTATACATAAAATAACGTCCTTGAGGAGAGATTTATACATAAAATATACGTCCTTGAGGAGAGATTTATACATAAATACGTCCTTGAGGAGAGATTTATATACGAATTTATATATAAATACGTCCTTGAGGAGAGATTTATACATAAAATACGTTCTTGAGGAGAGATTTATACATAAAATACGTCCTTGAGGAGAGATTTATACATAAATACGTCCTTGAGGAGAGATTTATACATGAAATAAAGGCCAAATTTATCAATATAAAATACTAACCCTTCATGGTAGTATAGACTACACATTTACGGTTTACTATTGTAAGTTGAGGTGTGAAATGTGTTTTATACTATTATATAAATTCCTCAAACACTTCACTACAAACAAATTTCAATAAATAGTATATTTCATAATATGGTTATTAGAAAAAAGTAGTATTGTAATATGTAGCTTATGTTATGAGTATTCCAGTTTATTCTAACTTTGCAAGATAAATACTCTTAACTAACACCATATTAAAACACATTTTTTATAATTGGTACATTTATAAAGTGGTTTACTATTTATTGACAGACCATTGAAACGAAACAGTGACGATTGCATCCCATCTAACACTAGAACCGTTATTTAGCTGTCTCCGACAAGGGTGTGTCTGGAAACCCTCACAAAGTGGGTCTAAATAGACGGCTCTGATGGCTGGGTTCGTTAAGAGATCCGTTTGATTAACTCTCTGTACACATCTGGTAATTGTGTACAATTATCGTGTCCTTTAGGTGAATTGTTGAATCTCTACAAAATCAGAGATGCAATGTTATTAGTCACTACTATTACAAAATGTCAAAGAATCAAATTACTAACGTTATGCAACTAATTTATGTAAGGTAAGAGACCGCCACACCAGTGTAGCTAGCTTCGCTGAGGTTGCACGACAAGTATAAGTGTATAGCTAGCTACATATATTACTACGCCATATGTTAAATGTTCTATCATTGTTCTATGTAAGGTAAGAGACCGCCACACCAGTGTAGCTAGCTTCGCTGAGGTTGCACGACAAGTATAAGTGTATAGCTAGCTACATATATTACTACGCCATATGTTAAATGTTCTATCATTGTTCTATGTAAGGTAAGAGACCGCCACACCAGTGTAGCTAGCTTCGCTGAGGTTGCACGACAAGTATAAGTGTATAGCTAGCTACATATATTACTACGCCATATGTTAAATGTTCTATCATTGTTCTATGTAAGGTAAGAGACCGCCACACCAGTGTAGCTAGCTTCGCTGAGGTTGCACGACAAGTATAAGTGTATAGCTAGCTACATGTATTACTACGCTATATGTTAAATGTTCTATCATTGTTCTATGTAAGGTAAGAGACCGCCACACCAGTGTAGCTAGCTTCGCTGAGGTTGCACGACAAGTATAAGTGTATAGCTAGCTACATATATTACTACGCCATATGTTAAATGTTCTATCATTGTTCTATGTAAGGTAAGAGACCGCCACACCAGTGTAGCTAGCTTCGCTGAGGTTGCACGACAAGTATAAGTGTATAGCTAGCTACATGTATTACTACGCTATATGTTAAATGTTCTATCATTGTTCTATGTTTGCCTCCAAAAATATTTAATCTGCATTCTTAGTTCTATCACAGTTACTAAAACGACCATGTAAGAATATTCTATAACGCCCAGCCATATCTAATAGAGTTTATATGAACGCGAATTAATAGAATTTGGTAATACCTATACAACAATACAGATTCATGCAATATTTAAAGTCTATAGATCGGTTTGTTATCGAGACATCATGCGGACAGACAGACAGACAGACATAAATTAAATTTTTCCATCCCGTTGAGGGATGGGCTTTGGTAATGCTGAAAAAATTGAATAATAAATTGTACGTGTAAAATGTAATTATTCCACCAATATAAAAGTGTTCTTGAACAAGAAACATTACCTTGTTCTAAACTATGTTAAGGCCCAAAAACATAATAAAGATTGTAGCATTTTATTCAAACATTGTTGCTTTGGAAAGGTATATTTTAATTTAGAATCGGAATTAACGGTCTGTAAAATCAAATAAACGCTAGTTTCAAGTGTTTGCTACAAATGGGTATGAGCGAAGATTTAATATTGCATTTAATTTTAATAAGAGAATCAAGGAAGGCTAATAAAATCTCAGATGGTATTATAATTTTGATTTTCAAGAATTTATTTTACCTTAAATGCATACTGAGAACAGTGCTATTTAATTTTACTGCTTCCAATATTTCATATTAAAATCCACTATAATCTTTTCGCATGTAAAAATGTTGTCATCTAATTTTGGAAATTTGTTGTTGGTAACTGAGAAAATTGGATAAACGTTTTCCACCAGAAATAATCCAATGACACTTGAGCAAAGTCGCTCATAATAGTGTTCCGAGTTAGCGAAAAATTCAGGAGGCCTCGGAAGCGTGCCCCTCCCAAACTCGGAGCAAATCAAAAAAAAAAACAATCACATGCCACTAGTGGGAAGAGACAAAAACGAGACAAGATTTCGAGTACAAGAAATATAATTAGTAGGTGGCAAACATTTCCATGCAAAATACAATTATGCAGCACCACGGTGCACCGCGTAACGCGTAACTTAAAAACTAAATAACAACAATAAATATAATTCCAATAATGACAATAACATAATAAATAAATAATATAATAATAACACAATAAATAGAAATTTGGTCTATAAATAACATATATCAGGTACGGCAGTAGCAAAATTTTAACTGGTAATTTTTATGAACTGAGGGGAGGAAAAAAGGTTGTAGAATTTCTAGGCCCACTATTTTTGAAAAGTAATTTTGTTTCAAGTTTGTAGCCGAAATTAAAAAAAAATATATTTAAAGCCAATTTTCGAAGGAGGCGGGGGCTTAGTTGCCTCCACGAATCCGAATTAAAGATGAAATCCTCCCCTTCAGGTCATGTAACTAACTAAATAAATACTGGCTAGGTACTGGCCCTCCTCCAGATCTAACATCTGGCAGCGCTCCCTGCACCCCAGTCCTCGCAAGTTCAGTATAAGAAGTAAAAAAACACATTTTTAATCCAACCTTGTTCCAGAAGAAATGAATGGGAGCACTACACTCCGGTTGGATGCCGGTCCAATAGCGCTGGCAGGGCGCGGGCATTCCATTTTTTAGTTGTTCGGGCAGACTCGCCGCACCAGTCCCGCTGACGGCACTCACGGGGACCCTGCCGAAAGTCGGTGAATTAGCCAGCCATGGAGAAACGGGAAGAACAGAGAACAGCCAGAACACAGTAAGCTTCTCCGAACGTGTCTGACCGCTCCGAACAGTAGCCAGAGCCAGTGCCGGTGCCGGTGAACAGCTGGTCGGTAAACTAGTCAAGGTCAACCAGCTGACCTCAACCAGGCAGAAAATCAATACTCTGACGGAGTGACTCCCCCACCGACTGACAAGAGTGGCCGAGGTGGGCAAAATAAAAGACAAAAATAAATTGTCCAAACTGAGCCCCGGCTCAATAGTCACATACTGTCAGATTCTTTTACATATTGTCCTCATAATACTATAATCAAATCAAATTTACATATACGATTATTTTTTACGATAACAGCTGATGATGTATGTTTATAGCAATACATTTTTGATATGGATCAGTAATTTTCCATACAAACAAAAATCCCAGCATTTTTGTATGTGATTATAGGGAGGATTCAGACTTACCTGCAATATTGGAATATTTTCGTGCGACTGCTCTAGGCATTAGCTATAATTTTTGATGTCAGAGCACTACCCTATAGCCTTAATTAAATCGCAAAGAAACGATTGACATTTTAGAGACTGGGTAACCAAATATCATGGAATTTGTAACAGCCTTTAGTGTTATATTATAGTGGCTGCTCTTTAATAAGCAGTTTCAATCTTAAACTTACTACTGGTTATATATTAACTGATTTAAAGTTGCTCTACTAATTCCACCACTGGTGAGTTACAAGTTAAATTTATCATCTCATTTTGTGTTGTGTTAATGCAAAATCCATATATAAATTATATAAATTAATCAATAAAATTGACTGTCAGAGAACCGATGGAACGAATGAGTCACTTATAGACTGTCAGACAGACGATCAGATCTTTTGACGTTTGAACTTTTAAACGTAAATAATCAGGGAATTTTCTTTGGAACTATTTAAATATTTTTCAAGCTCCTAGGACCTTTTTCTATCAAGACTTGAACACTTGGACAGAAAATAAGACCAACGGTTAGACGATCCTTTGAACTTTGGACCTTCAAATGAATACAGATTTTCCTTTGAAAAATAGTAACCTAAGACGAACAGACTGATTTTCTTTTGATTTTTGGATCCCAAAATCAATATTAATCTTCTTTCGACCAACAAGAACCTATATAACAAGTTTCAGATTCAAATTCAAATCTTTTACAGTACTGTAAACAGTATACATTTTATGTTAAAAGTCAGCCATTGAATATAAAAATTTGCAATCATACTACAGTGCCACATTCACACGTAAAATTTTGCAATTATACCTCGGACCTAATTAAATCAAGAGATTACATACTCTCGGACAATAACACGATTTTAATAACGTATAGCTGGTTCCATGATAACTGAAATTTTGAAGTTATTATGAGTAATTTGGTGATATTATCTCAACAATTTCAACGCATATAATTTATGCCTTTCTAAAGAATATTTAAAGTTTTGTGGTTGAATTTTTGATTCGAAGTTGGAAATTAGTTTGGTTATTTGCGTAACCACGTCCAGAAAAAACATAGCTGTAAGAATTATTTACGGACATACCGTCTTATACCAACCTTTATATAAAGGTGATGCAAGAGCTAAACAATCAAAGGTTTAAAATAAATACGGTAGTCGACAAGTTTCCAAAATGTGTCCATGTTGTAATCATATGAAACTGATCTAAGGGTCCTCAATGAACTGAGTCTAATATTGAACGGCATCAACGATAGAACTTGACTTAATTGTTTTGAAGGTTTCCATAAGTTTTATAAATATGTTATTATGAATAATGGGAATTATTAATAACATGATAGTGCATTTAAAAAGGCAAATTAATTTAGTTATTAAATAAATATTGAAAATGTTATTTTTAGTCTTAGATGGAAGTCCGGAACTTTTCGGTTAAGCGTTTTTCATTTAAATGTTAATTCGTCTTGTGTTGTTACTTCATTGCATCCTTGAGACATATTCCAGGTACTTGTAAGCTTGAGTAAGCTCATTCATTTCAAGGGATTGAGTTTCCAGTAAAAGTGTCCCGATTGCTTTTTCAAGCCTGTATCAGGTGAAAAGGTGAGAGTTCAATCCCAAATAAAACCTTCCAGAAATATCATTCCTTATATTCCGCTCAAGGCTTACAGACTTGTTGTCACGTATCGCATGTAAAATAATCAAACGTCCCTCTCATTTGCAGTAAAATATTTTCTATAAAGTCTATCTATATATTTGTCTTACTTAATTTCTGCAATTTTTAAAAAGTCTTGGCAATATTTCACGACTACATATTTCATAAAATATTTAAATTATTTTTTTATATTCCTTTAAATTGTGGAATTTTTAAGTAAAACATAAAATTTGTAGATATAAATTGCCTTACTATACAATTTAAATGCTGCTGCCATGTATGAATTCACATTTATTTAATGAAATATTTCAAATGGACCGCAGAAACGCCCAAGGCTTGTGTTAAGAT
This sequence comes from Homalodisca vitripennis, assembly GCF_021130785.1. Classification (NCBI taxonomy): domain Eukaryota; kingdom Metazoa; phylum Arthropoda; class Insecta; order Hemiptera; family Cicadellidae; genus Homalodisca; species Homalodisca vitripennis. The sequence goes on along the minus strand of NC_060213.1, from coordinate 142,225,187 downwards.
TGGAATTGTTTTAGTAAAATGTAATCATATTTAATATTGGCTGTAAAATAAATACCTCAGAGATAGCAATAGTTAATACCACTAGAGGGTAGTCGTCAGATGTGATTTATCCACAGCCTACCACAAAAACTCAGTGATAAGAACTATTACCAGTCCAGGGCAAGCAATTGATGCCATTTATTTGGATGACATGAAATCAAATTTGAGTTTTGCTACAGTCTACCACAGATAACGTAGTGAAAAAAATTATTGCTAATCGAGGCCAATCTTTAAATGTGATTTATTTGGATAGCACACAGATTTGTTCTATTACGCTTCAGTTCAGTTGCTAAATCACATACAGGAAATTTATACGTTATTCAACAGAAATTGTGAAAAACAAGGTGTGAAAAACTAAAGTTATCGGATTTGTATATAATAATTCATTGGTAAACTTGTAACATATGGGTCACTGTCTTACAGTTTTAGTTGATAAAAAGATTTTTACGAAATTTGTTTACAAAAATATTTTATCGCTCTGAATGGTGGACCAAAATATAACCGATTTAGGCTTTGGCATACAAATTTGCATTTTCTATCAGTCTGGAAGTTTTTTAACTTTGTAAGTACTTCTGGGCCACGCGGTATGTGGACCAATTACCTTGTAAAAAGAAACGTTTCACTACACATATTAAATAAATTTTATCCCTTTTAAAGTGGCGAATAAAACCATTAAAGGTGTCAGGAATTATAAAAACATTTTTTTGTAATTGAAATGTATTATTATATTATATATTATGTATTATTATAAATAAATTATAAAAAAGACAGTAACTAACCTTTCTATGTTGTTTTAGCCAATAGTGGCAAGACATAAACGTTGGCTAAAGAGCCATCTTAAGATTCTATTGAAGGAAAGTAAGGTAATTTTGTAAAGTGCTCGAGGCATAGAAAGGCTGCCTCTATGTCACGTCTCACCCTCGACTGGTTATTTATAAGGTTTACTTAACTCAGTGGAAATGCCACATGTTACCATTACGAAGCAGACATCTAATTTATTTCATACGACACTAAGCGAATCTACGAATACTTTTTACAAATGATTATTACATTGTGTTGAATAGAATCACTAAACTTTTATTTGTTTTTTAAATATTCTCATTTCGATGTTAAACATTATAGGATATGTATGTATGTATGTATATACAGTATGAGTTAAAAGTATGAACACACTCTGCTTAGTTGGATCAAGGGAAAGGGATGAAATTTGGGGCATCTTTCTAGGAAAGAGAAGTGAATCTTTTAGTCACTGTTGAAACTTTGCCTATTTCCCTAAAGTGGGAAATTTGGGAGCGGTTTAAAATGTTTACATGTAAACACCTATTAAGTGACACTCCATTTGAAAGGTCTTAATAATAGAAGAAGAACAGTCGAAACTAGAGTTTTCTATACCAACCAAGTACAAAATGGTAGGTCATGGCAAAACCTGAACATCCACATTCAGAAGGTGAATAACTTCAATAGACAACCACTTTCCTTACAAACTCAAACCTGTTTTACAGTTATAACCTGCTACAGGGCAGACTTCCTTTATCTTATCAGTTTTGAGGAAGTCCAGTATCATGTTGAGTTTCTGAGGAATTACCAAAGTTAATACGCGTTTTTGTGATACTTTACGTTAAAATGTTTAAGTAAATATGAGCGTGATAATATGATCCTTATGCTGGGAGGCTACAGAGACGGAGGGTGAGATCTTATGATAAGTAAGGAATTTATTTAATAGTACTTATCTCAATCGATAGCCTGAATTTAAATTAGGAGTTCCTAAAATTCAAAGTATTCAGAAAAAAGGCAGCATTGAAGACCGCTTTAAACCTGGACAACCGAAACCGGCTACAAACAAAGCATTGTCACTTAACATTTTACAGTCTGCTATAGAAGATCATCATGCCTCAACAAGAACTGCTTCTCAAATATATGATTTATCTCAAATAACATTTCGTCAAGTTTTACATGACAGTGTTCATAAAGCGTACAATATTCGGTTAGTTCATGAGCGAGGACGACTTTTATCGTCGAGTAGAATCTTGTGAAACAATGAAGCGATACATCGGTTTTATGAGTGACCATGATGGCAACGGGAACTTGTCTGCAGTCATATGAAATTTTAACTATCCACAAGATTCTCTAGAAACATTTCATCTAGGTTATAAGTTTAGTATGAAACTTAATTTCTACACAACGTATATAAGAATGATTTCTATGATGGATGTCCATCCAAGGGATAAGGCTGAGCGGCTATTGAGGTCTATCACTCAATAGGCTGATAAAATTAGTTTTATATCCGTCTCTCCGCTGGAAATTTCAAGAATGAAATTAACTTGCACTTTTGTAATATTTTGCATGCAGCCTCAGAGAATCCTGTTACACGTCACGTGGTGTGACATATTCCTTCTGTGTAAGAGTCGTTATAGTAATTAATAATCCTTCGTAAATGATTCTTAACATATCTTTCCAAATATTATGAGTTAACCGTATTCGATACGTGGATGATCGGAAGCTTCATTAATATCTTAGAAAATTCAGTCGCAACAAATATAGTGACACACATTTAATGAAATAAAATGTTTCTGTAATATACCTGGTCTGTTTCCGGTATCGCAATATTGTTTTCGAGAAGGAAAGATGTTCTGGTACTGTAATATCAAAGTGTGTTGATAAATAAGTAGTGAAGGCATCGTTAAGACGTTATCAGACCGGAAACGTTCCAGGTCTTTGATGTGAATCGCCTTCGATGTAACGTTGCCTCAGGGACTTAGATCTTGTCTTTGGGAGAGGAAATTCAGTGCTGTGAATTCAATTATATTTATATAAATAATTACACATCTTCAAAGCAATATCAAACATAAACATAAGAAACTAATTTAGAAAATCAAGAGTGTTCCGTTCAGGATTATTTCTTTTCTTGTATGACAGCAATTAATCGCTGAAATACATAATACTAGTTCCTACCCACGACTTATCTCTAAATTTCCTATTGAAAAACAGGACTCAACAAGCATATTATTTTTAAACATTGTAAACACTCCTTAGCTAATCATAGTCAGTGAAAGATATTCTAATGTGCTGATGCGTTTTTGACTTAAGTTTAAAGAACAGTGTTTTAGGACCCTGAAGTCGGTGATTGAACAGTTTTTAGCACCCACGACATACCTCGTTTCTTTCTCCACATTCCATTATATATAGTTAAATAGCCTCAACGATTCCAATAACAATTTAAATATTTTAGGCCAGTGTTGTGGAATCCTAACGTTGAAGTCCTCATCTGTTCAGTAATAGAAAATGAATTCAATGCGTTAAGCATTAAATTAAAGTCTAATTGGGGAGATAAGACAGTTGGATGTATCAAAGTTGTAAGAATAATTTTCTCATTGCTCTAGATAGGTAATATGACGTACAAATTTTTAATATATAAAGTCTTATACAAATATGAACTGAGTAATAAAGGTTAAACATTTATTCATATTTGCGTACGTATAACTTGAACGCCCCACGAATAAATGACACGGGTATTTCCTAGACAATAAGAGAATATCTCTATCTCAATATCGCTCAACTGGAAAATGATATCTGTTCTGCATGTCAAAGCAGCTTTCAGATGTCGATGTCCCGTCTCCGCATGACAATTACATTTTGTTTATCTCCATTCCTGCCTTCTTTAATAATGTCTTGGTAATGGTCATTACTTAATAATTTCTTGCTTGTTACGAAAATAAATAAAGATATTTTGTGATAATTCACCAGATGGACAGAAGTAAAAAGTTACCCCACAAAAGGTCACTGTTAAGGTTAAAAGCAAAACATCTTTGATTATGATTTAGTGATAGTGGGACTCTGACTTTTGTATCAATATGAACTCACTTAGTATTCGTTTCCAGGTTGTTTGATACTATACTATATTTAACTGTTTCAATGTCGTGAATTTATTAGTAATATAAAGACAATTTAAACCCAAACTATAAATTCTCTTCATTACTAGGTGAAATCAATAATTTAATAAATTTACTCTATTAAAACAAGTTTTGAATTTATTATATATAATGTATATTCAGTTTTTAAATAACCTTATATGTATTAGCAATTAGACCACTAAATTTTCAAAAACATCACTAAATAGGTAAAGCATTAAAGGACAAATGCTTAAAAGTGCATTCTTATATTTTATCGTCAAATAAAGTTTTCCAGTTTTGCTCTTGTTAGAATGTGGGAATGTTCTACAGATTAGGATCGGCGCCAATTTCAGTCTATCGCGTGCGATCGCAGTATAAAGTTTTGTCAACTGAAATTCTGAAGTATTTTTCATACTGGAATACAAAGTGAATACGCCATAACCCATGTCGTGTAACAGGATTCGCTTGGGTTGTATGCAAATTTCTACATATGTGTATTAAACATGATAAAATGCAATATGAGTGTACTCAATATGAGTGTATTTACAAATTTATTTTTACTGTGATATCTCGATAGCTATGTATGGTTGTTATCTATAGGACAAAGAATTTTCGTTAACACTCAGCCAAATCCCATAGTGTGATATGCCCCATCATATAACAGGATGTGGCTAATACAGAAATATAGCTTCATGGAAAATTGCAACTCTGTAGGTCAGACAGATATACAGACAGGCATACATTCTTACCAACCCTCGGGTGACAAGGATACACTAACTCCCTGTATATTGTACTGTATACTATACAAGTTATATTACAACACAATTATATCCCACAGTTCTGTAACACGAACATACATTCTTACCAACCCTCGAGTGACAAGGATACACTAACTCCCTGTATATTGTACTGTATACTATACAAGTTATATTACAACACAATTATATCCCACAGTAATGTAACACGAACATACATTCTTACCAACCTCTCGAGTGACAAGGATACACTAACTCCCTGTATATTGTACTGTATACTATACAAGTTATATTACAAAACAATTATATCCCACAGTTATGTAACACGAACATACATTCTTACCAATCCCTCGAGTGACAAGGATACACTAACTCCCTGTATATTGTACTGTATACTATACAAGTTATATTACAAAACAATTATATCCCACAGTTATGTAACACGAACATACATTCTTACCAACCCTCGGGTGACAAGGATACACTAACTCCCTGTATATTGTACTGTATACTATACAAGTTATATTACAACACAATTATATCCCACAGTTATGTAACACGAACATACATTCTTACCAACCCTCGAGTGACAAGGATACGCTAACTCCCTGTATATTGTACTGTATACTATACAAGTTATATTACAACACAATTATATCCCACAGTTATGTAACACGAACATACATTCTTACCAACCCTCGAGTGACAAGGATACACTAACTCCCTGTATATTGTACTGTATACTATACAAGTTATATTACAACACAATTATATCCCACAGTAATGTAACACGAACATACATTCTTACCAACCCTCGAGTGACAAGGATACACTAACTCCCTGTATATTGTACTGTATACTATACAAGTTATATTACAACACAATTATATCCCACAGTAATGTAACACGAACATACATTCTTACCAACCCTCGGGTGACAAGGATACACTAACTCCCTGTATATTGTACTGTATACTATACAAGTTATATTACAACACAATTATATCCCACAGTAATGTAACACGAACATACATTCTTACCAACCTCTCGAGTGACAAGGATACACTAACTCCCTGTATATTGTACTGTATACTATACAAGTTATATTACAACACAATTATATCCCACAGTTCTGTAACACGAACATACATTCTTACCAACCCTCAAGTGACAAGGATACACTAACTCCCTGTATATTGTACTGTATACTATACAAGTTATATTACAACACAATTATATCCCACAGTAATGTAACACGAACATACATTCTTACCAACCCCTCGGGTGACAAGGATACACTAACTCCCTGTATATTGTACTGTATACTATACAAGTTATATTACAACACAATTATATCCCACAGTAATGTAACACGAACATACATTCTTACCAACCCTCGGGTGACAAGGATACACTAACTCCCTGTATATTGTACTGTATACTATACAAGTTATATTACAACACAATTATATCCCACAGTTATGTAACACGAACATACATTCTTACCAACCTCTCGAGTGACAAGGATACACTAACTCCCTGTATATTGTACTGTATACTATACAAGTTATATTACAACACAATTATATCCCACAGTTATGTAACACGAACATACATTCTTACCAACCCTCGAGTGACAAGGATACACTAACTCCCTGTATATTGTACTGTATACTATACAAGTTATATTACAACACAATTATATCCCACAGTAATGTAACACGAACATACATTCTTACCAACCCCTCGAGTGACAAGGATACACTAACTCCCTGTATATTGTACTGTATACTATACAAGTTATATTACAACACAATTATATCCCACAGTTATGTAACACGAACATACATTCTTACCAACCCTCGGGTGACAAGGATACACTAACTCCCTGTATATTGTACTGTATACTATACAAGTTATATTACAACACAATTATATCCCACAGTAATGTAACACGAACATACATTCTTACCAACCCTCGGGTGACAAGGATACACTAACTCCCTGTATATTGTACTGTATACTATACAAGTTATATTACAACACAATTATATCCCACAGTAATGTAACACGAACATACATTCTTACCAACCCTCGGGTGACAAGGATACATTAACTCCCTGTATATTGTACTGTATACTATAAAAGTTATGTTACAACACAATTATATCCCACAGTTCTGTAACACGAACATACATTCTTACCAACCCTCGGGTGACAAGGATACACTAACTCCCTGTATATTGTACTGTATACTATACAAGTTATATTACAACACAATTATATCCTACAGTAATGTAACACGAACATACATTCTTACCAACCCTCGGGTGACAAGGATACACTAATTCCCTGTATATTGTACTGTATTCTATACAAGTTGTATATCAACACAATTATATCCCACAGTTATGTAACACGAACATACATTCTTACCAACCCTCGGGTGACAAGGATACATTAACTCCCTGCATATTGTACTGTATACTATACAAGTTATATTACAACACAATTATATCCCACAGTTATGTAACACGAACAAGATCAGAAGTGGTTTCAAATCAGTTCAAATTAATGCATAAGTTGAAACAAAGTCCGAACTGTATCTGAGATGAGGTTCTACAACGACAGGTACGGAGTCATTCCGATCTCCCAGGGGGGCAAGAGTAAAATATTGTAACATCTACTCACCAATCGGATGGACACACATACACAGTGACGCCGTTGATTGCACATGTGCACATAATTCCAGTCGGTCTGCCGCTCGTAGCAAGGAACAGGTCACACAGACCAGCAGTTGGTCAAGGTCAAGCTGCTATCTTTCTTATCGCTCACCGTAACTGTAGCAATGATTACACAGTGTAAAACCTAGATAGGCCGTGGACTCTAACAAGCATTAAAGCAGTTGAAGCCAACGCCGCCATCTTGGTTAAGTATAGAAGCGTCAAATTCAGTCTTTACACGGAGAACATTTTAATGGGCGCTTTTCAAATACACTGTCGTTTGACCGACTTACAATGAAGTTTAAATTTCGAGATTGCATACTATGTTATCATTGAACTGTAGTACAACCTTTATTAAAACAGCTGGTTGGCGTCTAATCAGTGACTCATCTGAAACAATGAAAGAGCTTTTCATTTACTCCAATTTATATAAGGATCTAGAGCGTTATAGTATATACAAATATAAATTATTTTTATATACACGAATTGAAAAGAAATATTACGCTTGCACCAAAATCTATCTATTACGGAATATAAAGGTAACATCAATGTTTAACATGACAAATATTAGCTCAGAAATTGTTTGAAAACTTCTAGAACAACAATATAAAAGAAGTACTTAGATGATATCAATAATGTTAAACAAAGGAATCGATATTTTATGATGTACAATAATACGTCTTCTGAAGAAGACACTCTCCTCATCCAATCTTTACATCACAGAAAGGTTCAACAGGTATCTAGCGAACATATTATGGTCGATTGTTCTAGTTTTGATTTTCTCTAAAACAGATTTGACAACTCCTGCTGTTTGCTACGCTTATAAATCACTACATACAATTTATTTACACTGCTAACTTAAAACTATTGTTATTTTTAATAAAATTTTCCAAATATAAGTTTTTTTAATTTTTATTTTAGCAATATAAATTGTACCTTAAATAGAATGTACAATTGGTATATTTAGATAAATTCAATATACTGTTAAATCTTTACGATCCAATTTGGTTTTAATAATAATAATAATAATAATACGATAGATTTATAAACTCCTCGTTTGCAATAACAAATAATAATCAAACATTCTATAAACGAAATAAGAAATCTTTACGTTCTTAAAATCTTTTAATATTTTCAAAACAAACTAAAAATTAAAGAGTTCTTTCCTACTGCTGTAATATTTATAATAATAATGAATTATAAATTTACCTTCTTACGTTTGCCGATATTGCGACGTTACTGCGCCGTTTTGTCAATACCAGAAGGTATATACATACATATTCGTATTCGTTGTAGGTTTAAATAAAAAAAACAAAGCCCACGACATAATAATATGAAAATCAATAATACACATATCTACAAAATATGAATCGATACGCCGCAATGGTTCCTAATTCTTTCTGGATGTGTGTTGTTTGAAGTTCAAGAAGAGTGAAGTTCAACTACTCATGCAGCAAAAAGAGCTGATATTTGTTTATTAGAGAGTATTGTATGAAACTGTTTTAGTTTATACAGTGCACGAGTATGATACCATCATTTTATCGGTGAATAGATAACTATAAGCAATAAAAAATCCATAATCACTTAATAATACTACTTTGTTTTGTAATACAAAATATGATAACATATATAAGATTATGTTTGAATCTAAAAAGCGTTTTCTATCTATAGTAAGCGTAGCAATGGGAGCAGGGGGACACGGTTGACCAAACGCACACCTTTATAAACAAATGTGATATTTGTTTGTTGAGGCAAACAGCTGCTTGGAACTGACCCGCTACGGTATAGACTGTTTGCAGGATACTTCACATCATTATAATCCGTTATTGGCGCGAGTGTTTGATTGTGTTTGCTATTACACCGTAAAGGGGAACGTATAAAATAAATCAGTCTTGCCTTTCAGAGCTGATAATATGAATTTATTACAGCACTATTCCTTTGTTATAATATATTGACCCTATTCCTGGGAATATTAGCTGACTGACTTAAAAACTCCACAACCTTTAAAAGCATAGACCTATAGAACTGAATTTAAACGTAAAATTTCAAAATAAATTTCAATCAGAATTTAATCCATGTAATCAATGGACGATAACAGTAATGCTTCCAAGAATTATAAATGATTACCACCGAATGATGCTGCTATGAAATCCTTGACCATGAAAATTGACTACGAATCTACGTAAAACAATCCCAAACTTATTACATTTTCCCGAGACATTAATTAATAAGAAGAAAATGCTTCCCAGAAGAGTTGAGCACGTACAATGTCACTTCTGGTTTTACGCATCAAAATAATAAAGGCAATAATTTATTTAATTAATAAATATGATACGAGCGTATGTTTTTATATCCCTGCATTGCAATATCCAGTCAGTATTATAATCCAAAGGAGTATAAGGAGTATAAAAACTGGTTAAACTGGTACAACTGAGTGCACCACGACATTTACATGATGCCAAAGCTCGGCGAGGCAGCAGAGTTTTCTATATATTGTAGCTATGGAGGCCAAATCTAAAATCTGACTCTGTAACAGACTTGACTCCTGGAATCTAGAATCCGTGTACGTCTGAAGAAATCCAAAACAGTCGGTGACGAAGAAACTCAAAAGAACGTTTTGTAACGTTTTAACGTCAGAGACATCTGGATTACAAAACCAAGTGTAATCTGAATGAAGATGTGTTTTAATTGTGTAATTCAACGTGGTTTAATCAACGCCGATTTTAGACGCTGCACTAAGTGAAGGGTAAAATAGAGCTGAACTCAACTTTACATTGAATTAACCCTTTCCACTATACCTAACTATGTGTAACCATATATTTTTTTCCAGGCCAGTGTAAGATCTACACTCATACAAAGTGTAGCTACTTATTGAGCGGAGTGTATTCTACATAGTGAGCTATTGAAATACCTGTAAAATGATTTTAAAGGTGTGGAATAAGAAGTTTGGTGTAATGAATTTTTCAGCTTGTTTGTCGCAACAATAATTAAACCGTCACTCCGTGAAACCCGGTGATAATTGACTTAGATAAGCCAACTCAGTTATTTGAACTTTCTTTTTAGATGTCTTCATGGAGCTTTTCCTTTCTTTAACGTTTTGTTTCAGTATAAACCTAAATATTTAGAAATCGCTCTTTCAGTGGATTCTTCTTAATGTTGGATCCAGTCATTTATTTTACCGGTTTTATGGAAACTGGACAAGAATTATTATGTTTACAACAAATAACATCTGACGTAGTATCAGATTCAGAAACTCACTTGCTTAACAATAATAATAATAATAATAAAACTCTTTATTGCATTAACAATAGTTACAATTGCATTGCATGCGTTACAAAATGGAATTTAAGTTGAAACTTAAATAGAAACTTTAAAATAAAACCGTCATAAATTATTAGGTATATTTTTCATAAACACAGTATGTCATAAAACACACAGCATGTCGTAAAGATGGCATTCGGTCTTTATTTATCTATTTCAGAACAGGGTTATGCGTTAATACTCTTGAAGAACTTCCTTAATTTCTAATGTTTTCATCCCAGTGGCCTATTATGAACTCATCGACAAAGTAAAATGCCTTTAACACCAGGAAGTATGTTAGTCAAATTGATTGGGATCGTTAAAATTTTTAATACCCTCAGGGAGCCTGTTGATTAGCCTGACACCAACTTGGGACGGTAAGCGTCCATAAGCCTTCGTTCTGTGCTGATCGAGTCGGAAGTTGTCCCTGCCTCTAGTCCCGTACTGGTGGACATCCCTGCCCCGTTGCAACTCACATTTGATTCGACAGTACAGGATAACCTCTAAAATAAAGAGACAGCGTAAAGTCAGTAATCCGAGGCTCCTGAAGGCGTCTTTGCACGACACTCTGGGGTTCAACTTAAACAAAATTCTAACGGCTTTCTTTTGAGATCCAAAAACTTGGAACAACTGCCCCACAATATCAAGCTGTAAGACAGATATGGATGTATAAGACCAAAGTAGGCCAGTTTTAAAACATCCAAAGAACAACGATTTGCAAGGTTGCGCAGGACATAAATGCCCGAGGCAACCTTAGAGCAAACGATGTTATGAGGCACACCTCAGGTGTAATGTTGTTGTTCTTTATGTTGATGGAGCTGGAATTACTGGATACCCTTAAGAGTTTCTGAGGATATCAATGTTTATATGGATAAATACTTATCTCCGTATTGCAACTTATCACATTGAACCTAAACGTTCTAAAATTCCAAGAGGGTTGTCTTTGGAAAATCTCGCGTGAAGGACAAGTAATGTTTATACACTGAGTGTCTTTCATTGATATTAAGTAAAATTTTCATCCGCGCAATCAAATCTCGATCTCATTGCATTAGGTTCTAAAGTTCCATTTCATTGTCCAAATTCCTAGGGCATCTCAAGCGCTGATCAGCAGAACCAGTTAAGCGCCAAACCAGAACGCTCAGAAGTAGATGTTCATATTTGTAGGTAAACATATATCGATTACTTCAAACTTGGTTGATGGTAACCGACTAGGTTCAAAATATAAAATCTCACACAAGGGCACATAAACACAGCACATATTAGTTAGGGTAATCTCAGCTATGTCGGTAGTGATTTATTGTACAAATACCATCCCTGACTGGGGAAATAGTATTCCAGGTACTTTACACGATAATTTCTTATTCTTAAAGAACCAGCTTTTTATGATAAGACACTTTTGGAATAATTTCAAAAAGAACGTAGTAAGTTGCATGTAAGTAAGGAATTGAAGTTCATACACTTTCCTTTATTATTAGCAAATAAATTCTAAAACTTTCCTTTTTCGTTTCATAATGTTTGAGCGCCTTTACAAGAGAAGATTAGGAAGGTTTTAAAATTTGGATTTCACGATCCATTTTTCAGAAGTACTACTGTAATTTAATCAGAGTATTAAATCTGTTCAGAATAAAACACTACTGATAATCATAAGTACACCAACACTTGCAGTGAGAAAAACTTATTCATAACATAAAGAGTAATGTTACCGGCGCTGAGTAATCATTGCTAGTTATTCTTCTGAGAAGCGAAATGATTTAGATAACAAGTTTGGGTGGAATTTATAAAGAGATACCAATTTATGTGAAGTTTACTGTAACGAGGTGACAGGATATTCATGATTCAAGAGACTCAAGATGTAGTTATACCGTTCAATTATAACCCGTTTCCGCTATAAAAGACATTCTTTGTCAAATGTTTCAGGCTTTAAATTTTTTTCTATAGTAATAATTTTTTAATCAACTCAGAACCATATATATATATATAAATATATAAATATATATATAATATATATATATATATATATAAAATGTATATACGGGTGTTCTGAAAAAAGGTGCCCATAAGTCAGGGGGTGATTCCTCACATCAAAATAAGAAAAAAAGGTCTAATTAACATAGGTCCGAAAATGCTTAGTTTACCAAGTTTATACAGGGTGAAAGATTCGTCTGAATTTCAGTTCCCCTGCTGCAACGAAGCCCTACGGGTATTTGTTGGCTGTTAATTAAGATGTAAAATTTAGCGTACTTTATGTAAAATGAACTGAAAAATTGAATAAAAAAACCGTTTCCAGACCTGTAGCTACAGTAATTTTTAAGATATGTGACGAAATACGCGAAACTTGGTCCCGAAAAACAAGTTACATTTAGGTTTTGAAGCAGATTTACTATGTTAAATGTACAATAAACACAAAATATTTTTTCACGGTACTTGTAGAAAATTTTAATTTCGAAGAGAAAGATGTAAAATAAGTCTATAATAGACAAACGCAAACTTTAAAAAATAATCCTTAATTACATACAAAACGCATGAAAAATAGACAAAATCTGTTAAGCTCTCTACAAATGTATATTGAAATTAAATTAAAACAGCTGTTTTATTAAAATATTTGATTTGAGAAACAAAATAATTTCTATTTAAAACATATGTTTTAACAATGTAACATTGTTTATAATAATTTAAATAAACATTACAAGCAGCTATTTTTCCATTGCTCATTAAGTGCGTGTGTTGATGTGTACTTTAAATACAAGCTAGTGCGAGTGCCGTTGAAGTTAATTTTTGATAGCTAATAATATCTTAATCATCATGGCAGGTAATATGAATATTATGTACACTAATGGTGAAATGGCAGACATGCATTTAATGTTACGGTCTTGCACATTGCAACAGTCGTCAGGCTAGACGACTCTATCAGGAACATTTTCCTCATAGACAGTTACCGACTCATAAAATGTTTTCTTCCATTCATAGAAGGCTAAGCGAGACGGGAACCTTTAAATCTGGAAAAGTTGGTAGATCAGGACGGCCACGTACAACGTGTACAGCTGAATTGGAGGAGGGCGTGTTGGACGAAATAGAGAATCATCCTGGAAGAAGTACTAGAGAACTAGCCTTGGATTTCGGTGTTAGTAATTCAATTGTCCTGGAAGATTTTACACGAGCAGCAGTTGCATTCTTATCACTATCAAAGGGTCCAGGCTCTTTTGCCTCGAGATTACTTTCCTCCTCGTGTTCAGCTATGCCAATGGCTTATCCAAAGGTGCAGAAATCCACATTTTTTAAATTACATTATCTTTACTGATGAAGCAAAATTTTCAAGAATGGCTATTCTTAACACCCACAATACTCACATGTGGGCAATTGAAAATCCACGTGCTATTTCAGAGAACCGTCACCAATATCAGTTTTCTATAAAACGTATGGGCTGCTATTCTGGGTGATAAAATTTTTATTAGTTTTTTTACCTGATACGCTCAATGGTGAAAATTATTTACATTTCTTGACGACCTAATCTGAATGAGTTACTCGAAGATGTGCCACTATACACACGCAACAACATGTGGTTCATGCAGGATGGAGCTCCAGCTCATTACACATTACAAGTAAGAGAATTTTTAAATGAAGCATATCCAAACAGATGGATTGGTCGAGGAGCCCCAGTAGCATGGCCTGCAAGGTCACCTGACCTCAATCCTCTAGACTTTTTCTTATGGGGACATTTAAAGACGCTTGTCTACGACTCGCCTGTGGATACCATTGAAGAGTTGCGAATAAGGATTGTTAACGGGATTTCAAAGGATACGTGAGACACCTGGGATCTTCGAAAGAGTTCGGCAGTCTATGAGAAGACGGCTGGATGCTTGTATTTTGAATGAGGGGAAACATTTTTGAACATCTACTGTGACGTGGTTAGTTTTTTAGGACAAGTGTAACTTTTTTTGTTGAATGATAATTCAGATAACTTTTTTATGTATGAATAATGTATGATTGTTAAAAATATTTACTCGATAAAAAATAATAGTAAACTCATTAATTTGTTTTAATAAAAACAGCTGTTTTAATTTCAATATTACATTTGTAGAGAGCTTAACAGATTTTTGTCTATTTTTCATGCGTTTTGTATGTAATTAAGGATTATTTTTTAAAGTTTGCGTTTGTCTAATATAGACTTATTTTACATCTTTCTCTTCGAAATTAAAATTTTCTACAAGTACCGTGAAAAAATATTTTGTGTTTTATTGTACATTTAACATAGTAAATCTGCTTCAAACCTAAATGTAACTTTTTTTTCGGGACCAAGTTTCGCGTATTTTCGTCACATATCTTAAAAATTACTGTAGCTACAAGTCTGGAAACGGTTTTATTCAATTTTTCAGTTCATTTTACATAAATTACGCTAAATTGTACATCTTAATTAACAGCCAACAAATACCCGTAGGGCTTCGTTGCAGCAGGGGAACTGAAATTCAGACGAAATCTTTCACCCTGTAAAACTTGGTAACTAAGCATTTTCGGACCTATGTTAATTAGACCTTTTTTTCTTATTTTGATGTGAGGAATCACCCCCTGACTTATGGGCACCTTTTTTTCAGAACACCCTGTATAATTATTTTAATATATGTATATATTAAGTAATGGTAGCACATTCACTCGGCAAGTGAGAGATCCGGGTTCGACTCCCGGCGGAGCAAGTACTTTTTGTGATTCAATCTTTATTCAAATTAAATAAAGCTATTGCCATTTATACAATTTAATGTTAATAAAAGTCGATTGACAGGTATTTGGTCTTCCGATCATATGTTAGTTTGCTTATTTAAACTCATAATTATGTGACAGATACGGCCAAATACAAAATAATTGAATCGGAAAAAGTAAGCGCTCTGTGGTGTAATGGTAGCACATTCACCCGGCAAGTGAGAGATCCGGGTTCGACTCCCGGCGGAGCAAGTACTTTTTGTGATTCAATGTTTATTGAAATTATATATATATATATATATATATATATATATATATACATATATACTATACTATACTATAATTAAACTGACACTCAAATTATTATACTAAAAGGAAGGTACCAATGCCCGTAATATTCACTTACCGCATAAGCATTGTGTGGCTGCCATCTGAAAACTGTACGAGATATTAAACATTAGTAAAAATAAGATATGAGTATTACATACCACGCATAATATTCACATGCTAAGTTTATATTGCTTATTCATTAGGCTACATATTTTACCATGCCACATATTAAAATGTCGCATGATTGTAATCACTTTGCTTTAACATGTATTTACTCCTTTATTTTCTTGATGAAAACCGAGACAATTTTCTTTACCATTGTAAAAGTGTCCAATAATGCTCAGCCACATCCGATGTTGCTTAAAAAGAAGCTTTATGCAAAATTTCAGCTCTGTATGACAGTTCGTTCTGAGGACAGTCAGGCAGGTAAAGACTGGCAAGTTTTCAATTAGATGAGTAATAGGCTTCGATAACGTTCAAGCACTTTTCCTTGTTACTGCGGGATTCCCGATAAATTTAGATAGGATCTACACCATTTTATAAGGCCACCATCTTGAATCCAAAACAGATATTGAGGAATCTATGCGGACAAAAGTAGTTTGAAAAATTCTCTGTTTGTAAAAAGATTCTTAATAATCTGCCTGTATAAAAAAATGGTCTGTTATATACCTTTTGCATAAATGCGAAAGGTGTATAAAATTTATGTAAGAGGTGTAAAACTCTTTTGAAACATTTATGGGGGAAACTGCCGAACAAGCTTATCATAAATCTCGTTATCCATAAGCTCGACAACGAGATATATTATAACGAGCTGCAATGTATGTATACGTTGTAGCTTTTACAAAGTTTTTTTGATATAATAGTTAGCCACTTTATTTGAAGTTCTTGTGATTTCTTGTAAAGTGACAAAAATATTTTCCTGTGTTTTCTGTCTTTATGGAAGATGTCTAAAAAATAGCTGCATCTCACCAAACCTTGATTGCAACACCTTAATGGTAAACCTATTTATTTAAATTTTTAAAGAAACAAAAAAGCTTAAAAATTTGTAATTGAGAAGAGTTTTTTTAAACCAACGTCAAATATTATGGTTCCTTTGGTTCTTTCATTTTATTAAGGTATTACATAAATGAACGAGGAGGACTGCGAACTTATGTTGATGATATACTATTAGGTTAGATTAAATAGTGCTGTAGTAGATCTACATGTTGATGTAAGGTGCTGAAGGTGTCGTGCCCAGTGAACATGTACTGAAGGGCTTCTGAGGGCCGCTACTTGTACTGCTTCTCCATACAGGATTGAGATGATAGCCGCAATAATCATGGTCTTGCAAGGTTTCTTGTTTGTATTTTTCGGTGACCTTCTGAGATTTAAGCAGTAGCCTATTTGCTTTGAACAGACAGTCTTGAAATACAATTTGTAGGATCCTTATATATTTTTATTTTCAAAATGGCGGCTATTAAACCTTTTTTACTTTAAATATCTTAAAAACCATCAGTCTTTCTCTAGAATTACATAAATAACGGTGTTTAGAGGATCTTATCACAAATCTATCGACACCAAAATTATTTAAATCGAATAATAAATTACTTATTTGAGCAAATTTACTGTGACAAGACATGGCCCTCATTAAAGTTCTCAACTATAGTCAACAATACAAAAACTGAATAAACGGCAGTTCTCAAGATTTGTGATAATATCCTCTAAAAACTGTTATCCTAGTAGTTCTTGAGAAAACTAGTGGTTTTTTAAGATATTTAAATTTTAAAAGTTATTATGGCCGCTATTTTGAAAATAATAAGGATAATTTCATGATATTTTTCAATAAGTGACCTTGTTATGATAAAAATTTGAGCCAAATTCGGTATAATTTAATTTATTAAAATATTTTATATATTAATTTTTTAATAAAAAGCACATTCAGACAGACAGATGGGGACTAAGCATCACAGTCCCTTGTCCATCTGGTGAACTATGTATCTGGTTTGTCTTTACCTGACCAATAGCGTGGCATATCTTTGTCCGGAGAGTTACTGGACACTCTGTATATTTGACTTTCACGAAAAAGGTAGGTTATTTTATGCACGAAAAGTTAAGGGTCTTAAAATAACACAGAATAAGTTGTAAGAAAACAAAAACTTCTTTAAATTGCATTCTAAATATGATTTAACTAACCATTTAACGAAGCTTATCAATTGTGGGACTAGAAAGTTTTTAATTCTGTTTGTCTATAAGCACGATATCCAAAAAACCATCTGATTTGTGGATGTGTCAAAATCAGACACACCTAGGCTACAAAATATAGTGTAATCTAGGTGAAGAGGTGCTCTCATTGTCTCATTACGTTGTTTTAGGCACGATCTCTAACAACAATGGAGAAACAAGTTTTCTCCACGTAATTAAGAATAAGGAGAACTGTAGCTCAAATGAACATCCGAGTTTAATATTAATCCTTCCCACCACAGCTACACTGATAAATAATAAAGCATATAACGAAGGTGTTATTCTCTACGACTTTTTTTGAAAATGCTAGATATTTTCCCTTATGCTTTAGGCGGGAAAAATATAAGACTCTCTTTACTGAAATATAGTTATGGAATTTGGCGTTCATTTAGAGTACCTAGATCCTTTGTCATCTTATTGTTCTGCTAACCTACACAGATCCCTTTCTCATTCAAATGTTCATGTTCATCGTCCAATCAGGATTTTAACGGCTATTCAAGGTAGGATTACCTGATATCACATTCAATTATTTAGATCTAAAATGTAGTTCAAATATAATTTTCTTTGAAAGAAATCTGACACCAATCTGTAAATGACAATAATTTTACTAACGTTAAATTTTGTTTCCTTACTTTCGTGATACAAAAATTGATTGTTTCATAAAACTTTTAGAAATAAATTAATATCAATGTGAGTTGAAGCTTAATAAATTTAAGTACGTAAAACCATAAAGAGGCGACTGGAAACTTGTTCCAGTGTCATAACACTGGCTACATCAAGTTTGATTGTATATCAAGGACAGATAATTACTTATTTACAATTTTCTTGCAGAGCATCCCGAATACAAACAAAATATAAACCGTTATGTCGGGAGGGGTGGATACTGGCTCAGTCACCAAGTGTATCATTAAAACAAGTTTTTTCGTCTGGCAACTTAAGTGGACTCTCATCTGGAGCAATCTTTAGGATTTGGGGTTTACAATGATGAGAACATTGAAACACGATAAGCTTCTTCATATGATAGGTGCTCTGATATGAGTTTTTTGAGGGCGAAATAAATGAAGATAGTTGTAAAATCTGTGTTTCATAATGGAGTTTGTTTACCCGTCATACACGTGGAGGATCAGTTGAACTAACCAATGTAAATAAAATATTGTTCAGGAAGCATCCAGGTAGAGTGCAGGAAACTGCTGGACAATACTGCGGTTTAGTTTGGCCCTGTCCCTAAATACTCGAAATAAGACGAAATAAACTTCTACTCTAGTATGTATCAGTCACTTGGAGTGGGATACCATCATCTCAAAACGATGATATTTAGTTGGTTTGTGAACATCCTTTTGTCTAAGGGAATTATGATGAATGTTTTCTGAGACTTTTTAATTTTAGTAAATTGAAGATGTTGATCACCCTATGGATCACTATTTAAGAGTCGATTAGAAGGAACTGGACTCACCAAATTCTATGTCACTCTACTGAGGTTTGGTGGCGTTATAAGAAACTGTTGATGATATGTGGTCAAAAGTTACAAGAATCATTTTTGTCTTGTGAAAACCTTTCCAGTAAGGGCCTATTTAGGAGCCAAATTCAAAATACTTTCTGTACGTAAGAAACTTTTTGGTGGCTGCACGAAGTAAAACATAAATTTGCAATATTTTTTAAACTTCCGGCAAAGAATTATAATTATTTGAAACGTGAATAATTCCACAGAATAACTCATTTATCTTCAGGAGCTTAGGGTTTGTATACTGAATTTAGCCTGCCTTTATATCCAGGGCCTATTTGTGCCCTAATGTGCTATAGACTCGGTGACAAATTGAAAACAGGATAATAATAACAATTCACAACATAGAAACTGTTTTATAATTTTGTATTTTAGTTTTATAGTATAGTAGTTAAAAAATGAACATGATAATTCCATCTACGTGTCAGACATTGAACTTAATACATCTAGTAGTCTAAGCATTTTGTATTTTGGAAAGAATCATTTATTATAAACCAGATCGAAGACTATGTTTTATATATAACGATTTTTAAACTTCGTGCCAGGAGTAGCCTACTTATGCATGTAAAAAAGTTTTCTATTTTCCGGCAAAACTGATTTAATTATCTCTAGCAACTTAACTAGGTGATTGATGTGTCCAGAAACTCAGTTTAGGAACCGAGATGCACACAATGCTCATTAGCATTGTTGCCAACCTGACGTAGATAAAAAGTTCCAACTCGTATTTGTCTAGTTTGCTAATTAGTTTACTGCTGTACACTCACTCATTAAAACTTATAGTTTGGTTAGTTTTGTAGACAACCAAAATACGAACACAATAATTTTATTGTGGACAAGATTAATGTCTATATGTTTGTACAGTAAAATAGAAATGTATGCTTCATAAATTTTTATAATGAGGTTATGAATTTATGTTTAGGCTTACAACATAATATACTTTATAACGTTTCACTCTATCGTTCGTACATTTTCACTAAGTTTCATATTTTATCACAATGTAAAACATGAATGTTACTTGGGATTACATTGGTATAAAAACAGACTACTGGTGTCTTCCCAAATCGATACTATAGATCCTGTTTGTGGTTAGGGGAAATGGTAGAAGTTTTATCAGCATTTCCAGTATGATATTTACACATTATCCTGTTACACCACGTTGGGCGCTACACCTGCGCCCACTTAAAATAGTGTCAGTGAGCAGTGAGCACCTGCGGCAGACCTCGTATATTAAATCCCATCACTTCACTATGAAGAGTGTAGATATACGTGTTAAAGTTTAAAAGCTCACATTGACTCTAAAGCAAGGAAATACCAATAACTATTTTAAAGCTTGTAAACTTTTAGAAGATTACTATTGAAATGTTCAGAAGCATAATAGTAGGTAGGAATGTTAACATTTTAGAAAGTAAGTAGGAAACTAAATTTTTGGGTGAATTATTTTTAACGTTGCTTTAGGTACAAATAATGTTCAAGATTTCTTCATTTTTCCATTTAAATCTCGTCCCATTTGGAAAAGTTTATTTTGATGTATATTTTTTAAGGATTAGGTAAAACTATGATTTAAATGTACGGTTTAATGTTTATCCTTTTTTAGTACTAATACATGTCATTTCAAGATCTTGATTTACGAGAAACTCATAGCCTACTTTTGCATTATGTAAAATGTATCATGGTCATTTAAAACGTAGAATAATCTTAATAATTATAAATGTAAAAGATGTTAAGAACCCAATTATTTAATGCAATTTTGAAACACAGCACAAAAATATTGAATGTATTTATGTTAGGATATCAGGAATTAAGTTAGTCTTTACCAATCGACATATTTATTCATTAAAACATAAATCAAGAAACACAATTAATTATTCATTAAAGAAATATTGTATCATTAGAGTAAATGCTGTTTATTCATGTATCATCTTATTATCAGTATATATGAAAAAACTTTGTTCTAGTCTTCTGTGATGTATATATATCTATACTTACAATAAACATTCCATTACACCACAGAGCCATATATTATACATACAAACATATATATATATATATATATATATATATATATATATGTGTGTGTGTGTGTGTGTGTGTGTGTGTGTGTGTGTGTGTGTGTGTGTGTGTGTGTGTGTGTGTGTGTGTGTGTGTGTGTGTGTGTATGTCCTTTATAGACTATGAACCTATATCTATTTATCTATTTTTATTTTTTTCACAGGGAAAGTTTCTATAGTATTTTCATTAATGTAACTCGCCACCAGGCGGCGCGCCGCTGCCTAAGATAACAACTTTTAAAGCGCCTGCACATAATAAACTGGTATTACAGGACAGTTACGTACTATTAACAGCCAAACACTATTTGAAGCCGCTAAGTTTTGACGTATATTCGTCTTGAAAATACATTTCTTGTTAAACTTAAAGCTTGTGTATTAGACCCCTTTATAATAAAGTACATGTATTGAAATTATATATATATATATATATATATATATATATATATATATATATATATATATATATATATATATATAAAATTACAATAAACATTGCATCGCGACACACAAACACACACACACACACACACACACATATAGGTTTAATATATATATAGGTTAATATATATACTGTATATATATAGGTTTAATATATATATATATATATATATATATATATATTAAACCTATATCACGTTTATTTCCACACAAAAAATTAATTTCAAATAAATCTTTACATTGAAAATGATAACAAATGTAGCATTATTGTCTAATTAATATAAACATACAAAATTATTCTATTAATTAATACAATTCAAATAATTGGCATTAAATAATTAACGCTAAAATAATATAAAAAAAGTCTTATGTCACCATAAATAAATCAATATAAAGAATAAAGAGATTAAATATAAATTTATATACATATACATGTATATGCACATACATATACATACATATCTATATCCATACACGCATACCTAGTAAAACAGCATTAAATTTACTGCATAATTTCTGGATAAATTAAAATAATGGGAAAAGAGCCTACATGGGCCTTAATGGCTTGTACGTAGACTCGAGTTGAAAATGTTACGATTCGAATTTTATCTCGAGCAGAGTGTAGATTTTTGTAAAATTTGTTAATTGAAAGAAGACATCTAAGGCATAATAAACGACGGATATGACCTGGAATCCCTGGATTCCTGGATCTATCTATATCTATCCCATATCTAAACTTAAAGCTTGCGTGTTAGACCCCTTTATAATAAAGTACATGTACGGGTACAGTGGCTATAAACATGTACTTTTGACAGATTTTCTTGATGGTGGCAACAAGTTTAACTACATCGGCGTTGGAAATATAATTAACTTGAACCAGAAATGGTCATACACGAGCAAAACTTACGAAAAGCAAGCGAAGCCACAGGAAACAGCTGGTTAGTTCTAAAATGCAGTAATTAATAATTAGATATACTATTAGTAACATCAATAAATAAAATAAAATAATAAGTAGTAAAAAACATTATTTTTCAAATCCTAAAATTTCAAACGAAAAACTAGCAATTTAGGTACTTTCAACTGAATAAACACCAAATTCGAGCCCCTAAAATAAGGCGAAACTGAGAACTACACCTAACTTAGTTATGGTGCAAAGTGTCGATTCAGTGTAATCTTTGTGTAGCTACAGTTCAGCTTCATCTTAGTGCAGCGTCTTGAACAGAATGCAGCCACAAACTCCTTGTAATCGAGTGTCATGTTTGTATAAAGAGTTTCGAAATAAGATCGGCGAAAAAAACCCTAATCGAACTCTTTATATCGTTTTGACATATGAGCCATCTAGACTACAAAGTGTAGTGTAATCTAGGTGAAATGAAATGAAATATTTCTTTATTTGAGGGCAAATTAGGGTCTCTTGGCCCTTTCTTACATTTAACCTCATAACTGTAGGTGAAGAGGAAGGTGAACTGTACCTGAACCAAACATTCACATTGAACCAAGCCTTCCCACCACTGATGCACCACGGTGCTTTGGTATCTAAAATACAGTTGTGCACCTGATTGAGAAAATGTGAATATCTCCTCACCCATTACACTATATGTTGTAGATCTCGGTGTATCTTATGTTGAAGCGATGTAAAGAGCTCATGTTTAGCTTTTTCGTCGCTGTAATTTTTTTTATCTCTTCAGACAAAACTGAATCCAGAATCCAGGAGAAAAGTCAAGTCTTGTTCACTGAAACGAAGGTGAAAATTACAAAAGCACAACATCCAAACTGAGTAATATTGATGCAAAATTCTGGATTCAGGGCAAACTCATTAATTCGAACTATTATTATTCGTACTCCAAATTTAGGTTCTATTTTCATAACTGTATTAACCTATAGAACGAGACTGGCACATACCGTGTGGTGTACAAACCCCGCTTATATTTGCGTATAATCGTACTCTCTTGCATTTATTAACTCAATTATTATACTCCATTCAATAAATATTACACATTGGAACTGTTAGTTGTGGAGGGAGAAAATTAGTATTCAAATATTCAGTTTGTTTGGTTAAGAAGGGAGTTTTCTTGGGAAATGAGTTTGATGACGAAATCAATTTCACCGAGGCTTTGTCTGAGGTAGGAGCTCAGAGCCGGTTTACAATTCAAATCACAAGAAGGAATTGTGCTCGGGATTTTGTAAAGTAATGGCGGTGGTATTTCTGTGGTTTAACCATTTTAAATGGTAAAACCATCTTTGTTCTTGCTCCAAATGTTTGTAATGGTTCCATTTCCAGTTGCAGACATCTGATGATTATGATTTACCTTTGCGTGTTGCTTTAGTTAATTATTTTCGTGATAGTGAAAACCTCAGAGAAACAAACTGTAGCCGTACGTATTTGGTGGTAGCTAATAAATTAAAAGCAATTTCGTTATTTTGGAGCATTTTGAAACACCAACATTTTATGTAGTAAGAAATTTAGATTTCACTTGAATATAAATATGAAGTTTACACTGCCAAGAGCAGACAAAATGATAAAGTTTTTGGTAATTTAATATAAATCTGCCAACTAAAATCATACTCATGACCGGAAGTTTTTTAATATCTTCCCGGTACTGTTTTGGCCCCAGAATTTATATACATCATAATTCGAAGATGTATATGGCCTAATACATATTGCAGACCTCATATAGTATATTTTAGGCAATCGTTTATATGATTAAAGTAGAACAGTTTTTAACTATAATAGAATGTTTTGATGTGTATTTTTTATTTGAAAATATTGTTCTTCAAAAACCCTGTACATACTCTGGTGTCATTTTTCAAGGGTGTTTACATTTATAAGGTATCTTTCAAAAAGTAAAATAATATTTAATATCAATCCTTTTAAGTATTACGAGCGTTTAAATATATTGACTCCAAACACAAGCATTTTAAAAATATTTTCACTATAATTCTTAGAAACGCCACAACACTCCACAACACGTACTGCACATATTAGTGAAGGTGAGACACTGAGAAATTTCAATGTCGGGACATTCAGTAGCATGCTGCAAGGTGATACAATCGGATACTAGTTGTTGTAAGGAGGAGACACTCAGTAGTAGCGGTTGTCCCACAGTCAAACTAGCATCGGATATGTCAATTAAAAAAACTATTTCCTTACGAATACTCATTTATTCCAAAAAATATCAAAAACATATTTTAATAATAATACGTGTGGAGGTTCCGATCTTGTTTCTACGAGACACGATATGTAGTGAAGACAAGTGCTAATTATCCCATTGTTAATTACCAATTACAAGGTGCCTGGAGCAACGACATGATTGAAATATCAAGTTCAGTTAACATCCTATTTGTATGCTTCAATGTGTAATTAATTACAGAGGGGTAACGCTAGAAAAGAGATGTATTATACGTACTCTTCATTTAAGAAACATTTTTGTGTCAGTAATTGCTTCATTTCCTTACTAAGTTATATTTAACGACCACACGTTAGAGATTTACTTAGTACTATAGGTCTGATATTCAATGTGATATAATTTATCAGCTGTTCTATTTACGTTAAAGGAATGTGTAAATTTATCCATTTTGCAATGAATTAAGTACTTCAATATTTATTACAGCTGTTAGTTAAAAAAATCTAATATACACCAAGGCTAAAATATATCAAGATTTTAATTGTGATACTTACGCTTTAGAAGGGTGCAGATCTGACTATGATTGTCTAAGAGGATTCACTTCTGGCTGGTTTATACCTTCCAGGTGAACCTACACTGGACACAGCAAAAAACGATATGGCGCTAAAATTTGGGCAACCACATGGACGTTCGGGAGCGACATATCACTAACCGCAAACGCATAGATTCTGGGATGCTAGAGTAGGTCGATAGGTCTAGTCTACTGCGGGAGATGACGGTTGGAGTTAGTGATGCTCCCTAAGTGTTAAGGGCTATTGTTAACTTAGACATAAGGGCGTGCCACCTCCTGCCTGCTCTGACTGGAGAGGCTGGTACAGAGCTGGCCACCACTTCTTCCAAAGAGGACAAAAACCTCACCAGACCCATAACTCTGGGAGACACCATCATTTACCACTGTAATATACGTGGTAGTGAGAAGATTATAGTGCCATAAGGGGTCATTAGCCGTAAACGGATGACTGGGATTCCGGAGAATTGTCCTACTTAATCAAGTTTATTTGAAGCTAAACCCCTCCTAAAACTATTCTAAGCTAATAAAGATAGTGAATTTGTTTATTTTCTTTATCATCACTGACATTTGTTTCAATGTTCATAAATTAAAAAAGTGGGTTCCTCAATTTGAAGTTCCTCTTGGTTATAACGCCTTCTAATGTTAAGCAGCAAATTGCAGTTTACTAATCAAACTATCTAGCTTCTCAAGTATAATGCTTAAGTCCTTAATTGTTTTTAACGGATTCTTTATTAGTAATTATTGTTTTTCTAACAATGAATGCTTTCCATTAATTTAAACTATTTTTAATTAGTCAAAAAAATTAATTCCGCGCCGATCTTGTAATGCAGATGGATACTCACATCGTCTGTATTGAAAACCCATCGGGTGTAATATTAACCTGTGAATGATTACTGACTAATTGGATGTACAAATAACTGTATGTTTATTTAAAGGCAGATAGCATTATTTTAAGTTACATACAATTAACTTTACTTAGCTCATTTCCACACAGACTGAATACACAATTGGCTAATAAATATACAGAAAACAATAATTTTATATTGTATAGGATACAACACACATTCAATAACACTTGCGTCAATAACAGATTATATTGAACTGAAATATTCAGCAAACAGTCTATAACACTCAACAGCAGATCAGTTCCACAATGGCTGTTTACCTCAACAAACAAACATCATATATGTTTATAGAGGTATGAGTTTGATCAATCCTCTCCCATTGTTACCACGTTTGTCCTGAATAAAATATACGTAACGTTTATTTTCAAGGAACAGAATATTTATTTCAATATTTTCAAGGTTAAAATTATAATTTTATTACAATTTTGTGTTGTGTTTATTCTAATACCATTCACTAATACGGCAGCATAATCAATAAAACATATAATCTTGTGGTAATAATACTTAAATAAACTAATTTGCGTAGGGAATTATAAGGAAAATAGTTAAGAATTATTGTATACAATACTCTTTTTAACACATAATTTTTAGGCCAAAAAAGTATTTACTGCATCACCCAGAATACCTATATTTCCCAGCTGCAATAATTTTAATCCAAGAAACAATGATATATTTTTAGGTAAGTTTCCTACTAAGTGCACAGATTGACGGTTCAGACGCAATCATTCTGTAGAGCAGCCAGTAGGTAATGAAGATATTGTCTTCCGTGACCCTGAGATGGATATGAAGACTTAACAAAAATGGAAAAAATCACAATGAAAAGAGTTTGTTCCCTCATTCGATTCCAGAATTGGTTACTTGTACGCAGCTCTGGGAAACAGGTAGAGTTTTAGTGCCCAACAACAACACAACACGCCCAACTAAAAATGGAGATTTTGTATTTTAAACCAGGAGGATCTCAACGAAATGACGAACGCATCCATCAAAGTTTTAGAGAAACTTATTGCCCCAATTTAAGGTAGATAAAATTTATCATCCAAACGTCAAGATTTCAAGGTTTTAAAATGCCAGTTAGCATTAAAGTGGATTAAGATGGGTTTAAAGATTTTTAATTTCACTTTAGTACTAAGTAAATAAAATATAAATTCTATATGGAAAATATTATTCATTTGAGACAAATTCCTATTTACAACTTATTATAAAATGCAGCCCGTGTAAAACAAGAGCCTCTGAGGCATTCCGGCAGCTTACTCGCGTACCCTAGTTAATGAAATAAATAGTTATTACTAATATGTGTTTTATTTGTGCGAATTTGGGTAGATACATACGAGTAGGCATTGGGAAAAAGTAATATTTTTAAAGCTAATTCTGTTTCTGTTCGAAGCCAGCAACACAATCACCATTGTACAGCTTCAAACAGATTCAAAGATGGATTCAAAAAGCTTAGATTTTTCTCTTTTCCTCACCTCTACGAGAAAATTATTTACATAATGCAAAGTGAAAATTACCTTCATATGAGACAAAGGCATACATCTGAATTATACGAAAAATGACAGTAATTGACGGGTTTTACAAAATAGAACTGCGGTTTTTGACAGTATGCAATCACATTTTAGAGTAAAGTTAATTAATGGTCTATCTAAAAATATTGTATCTGGAAATTCCGCTTATCATGAAGCTTGTCTGAAACATATGTAGTGTCCGATGCTTTCACAGAAGAATTCTTTTATAGTCAATGTATTGCAGTTAAAATTTTGGTTTACACGTCTGAGTTATTAAGTGACTAATTGAATAAAACTGGATTACTGCAATATGTATAATTGTCTCGGGGTGATTATTTCAGAGATTTCAGGAGATCATTGCTGGCTTTGTAATTTAGGAATATACAAACACGTCATTTACACCAACATAGCATCCTCACAGTTCCAATATCAGACACAGTTAATTAAGAGATTGAAAACTTCGCACTGAAATCGCGTTGTGTCGTGCGTACCATTATTTAATTGTATTTTACTTATATGTTATATAAGTATTTTTGCATGTATACAGAAAAATTTACAATTTCATATTCACCCGAAATACCACTCTGCATATTGAATAAAATCTTACATAACAATACAAAGAAGTACATTCACTGTTAAATTTCCAACAATAAATAGAATATAGAGGAATCTCCCAGACCTAGCCTGATTGGAGGAAAACATCTAAACTTATTTTAACGGTTGGCAGAAAAATGTAAAAATGAAATACCTAACCATCCTAAACTTTACTAAAGGTGAAATTGTAAAACTAATATATTGAAAACCAAACTCAACAATATGTGTACATTTAAAGTATACTTACAGTGTTAGTAAATAATGCTATTAAAACACAATATTACAAAGATAACAAAATAATAAGGACAATGATAAATTAAGTTATGAAAACGGATTGCAGCGACCTACCCCCCGCACAAGCAGATCGAACAGCTGATAGATAAGTCAGGCGGGGTAGAGAGGGGAGGACGCTGACCTAGATAAATTGAGGAACAACAATGCAAACCGATAAAAACTAATGTCGTTAAAAAGTCATCAGTGTGTGCTTGTTCTTCGATTTGAGTGCGTGTGTGCGTGCGTGCGTGTGTGTTAAAGTGTTTTTATTTGTACTGTGTTTATTGTGATCTATATAACCTGTTGTTGTGTTGGTGAAAGTGAATACAATTTTGTGTAATTGAAATACTGTATCAAGGTACGCTACTATTTAAAACGTAACCTAAAAACTAACTTACTCAAATTTACTAGGATACAATAACACAGGTTTACAATTCAGCATTTAACACATAATAGAAAAGAAAACTTCCTATACTGGTTCTAGGTTCATAATCCAATCCTTAACATATTTAATAAACACTGGTACACTATTAACATTCCTTAATTTAGGAGGTATCATATTAAAAACCTAGGTCCTAGGTATCAAAATGTTTTTGTAAAATAAGTAACATTGGGTTTTGGGACGGGATAATCATCTCAGTTTCGTAATTTATGTCCATAATCTACTATTTTAGCACAGTTCCTACTTTTTATCAAATATAATTGCATGACGTTGAAAACAAACATATTTCTATGAGGAAGTATGTGAAGACTTTGACTACAAATAACGATACAATGAGTGTGGTTGAGAGAACGCTGTACGACACGTCCGCTCTGCCCAACCGCCATCATAAAAGTCTCACCCCCTATTAACCTTTTTATGAATTTGAACGATTTACTTTGTGGGATGGCTATGCCCAACCAGTTTCAAAGTGGTCTGAATATGTCTTACAAACAAACTGGTATACAATAAGAGATGACATGACAAAACCATGCACTTCCTAATGGGCTACGGTAAGAAAAAACAAAACTAAATCAGTGCTGTGTTTATCATGGTTGTTGATTCTTGTAATAACTTGTTTTATAATTTTGTCTCCTCAATTCTCAAAATAGCTAGTGAGTGAATATTTTATCTACATACAATAACTTTAAATGTAACTTACCCTGTGCTGATTTCATACAAAATTCAAACTTAAATTAGGCACAAACTGTGTTAGAATAACATTAGAGATCTTCAATTTGCACCATTTGTATTCTTTTTATAATACCTGCAAATTAGGAGTTTATTATTTAAAAATTTTGACTTGCCCCCAAAATACCCTATTTTGAGGGGGAAGTCAAAAATTTTCATACGTCAAAACACTCCTGAGTTCGTCATATAAACATCCCACAAAGTAAATCACTGATTACTAAAAAAAGGTTAATATGGAGTGGGGGTGGTGGGACTTTTCAGATACTTGGTATATACATATGTATATTTGCAATCCCTTTACTCGTTAATAGTTTGTAGTATTTTTCTCCGATGTTCTTGTAACTAAATTCTAGGTTAAATAATAACCTAAGTGGTACGCTAAGTAATGTTTTTCTCATTTGAACTTTGTAACCGTTCGACAGCCCATCGGTTACCATTTCGCGCGCCCTGTCCCTAAGTAAAATTTACATTTTTTATGTTATAAATCAGCCCTTTCATGTGAGACTTCTATTTTGAATGTATTATAAAGTAAATTTGTAAATTGTAAAATTACTTACCTATGATGATGATTTATTTTTATGATTAATACACACACACACACACACACACACACACACACACACACACACACACGCACACGCACACGCACACGCACACGCACACGCACACGCACACGCACACGCACACGCACACGCACACGCACACGCACACGCACACGCACACGCACACGCACACGCACACGCACGCACACGCACACACGCACACGCACACGCACACGCACACGCACACGCACACGCACACGCACACGCACACACGCACACGCACACGCACACGCACACGCACACGCACACGCACACGCACACGCACACGCACACGCACACGCACACGCACAACGCACACGCACACGCACACGCACACGCACACGCACACGCACACGCACACGCACACGCACACGCACACGCACACGCACACGCACACGCACACGCACACGCACACGCACACGCACACGCACACGCACACGCACACGCACACGCACACGCACACGCACACGCACACGCACACACGCACACGCACACGCACACGCACACGCACACGCACACGCACACGCACACACACACATATATATATGTATATAAGTTATGGTGATGTCCTGACGAGACCACGTTGTCGTCATTATAAGGTCGATAAATGGTTTATCCCGTCGCAATTTTGTTTTAGGCGAGTTCTTGAGTCTTTGAATGGTTCTTTAATGACTGCTTTGATTCAATCTTCCTTTTTGTATAACAGCCGCAATGTTGAGACAAGATGATGACGCCACGGTGTGTGAGTCGACATCAAAGTAGAAGGAAGTGATTTTAAAGTTTTAAAGAAGATTAAAATCATAATTTTAACTCATTATTACTATATTTTGGTAGAAGCTTGGCAAATCATATTTTTATTTTATCATCTAAAAGTGGTGCGTATAGGTTTTATTAGCCACAATTAAACTTAATTAATAACTGTGCAACATCGAGTTTTCATTAATACTATCTCAGATATCTCCAACCCCATGTTTTTCGTCCATATGGTACAAGGGATTTGATCATCTTCAATGAACAGCAAGTAGTCTCTTCCAACAATTCTGAAACTAGCTACATTTTCCAAACGACGCGGGGTATTTTATTGTAAACGTCATATTTCTGACAATGATTCGGATAAGATTCAGATTTTAATGTAATTACTCTTTCTCAAGTTATTTAGATTGAAGGTTTTTGAAAAATGTGAAAATATATATTGGTTTTTTTAATTGAAATGTAATAAGTAAAAGGGACATAAAGGTACCTTTATGAATAGTTTTTTGTACTATTTTGGACGCGTTTTGTAAGAGCTCACATAAATATTACATAATGTTTAAAATAGATTACTTTTTATTGATGCGTTAAAATGGGAAGATCAATGGAAATATTGTATGTTTACATTCTTGTTGCAATTAACTTCTTTTAGTGACACTTACTGAAACAGTCTAAAATCTAAGAATGAAGCTTAGAAGTTCATTAAAAATTTTAATATAAATTTGTACACATAAGAAGAGCTTACGTGCAGAGGCATCAGGAATACTCATATAAATTTCTCTTTATACGTTATAAGTGAGCTAGAATAAAAAGATAATGTATAAGAAATAATGTAAACACGTAAAAGTAATATGGCGGAACATTCACTGCATTAAGTCAACGTTATAAATAACAAGCCGAGGGAAAATGGAGACATTGAAACGTCTGTCCATGCCTCGGGCACTTAGCAACATTGACTTACTCTCTTTCCTGGAGTTTTTGTATTTCTACTCAATCAGCATATACGTTCTGTGGTACTTCACCAAAGAATACGTACTGCAATTACTAATAAATAGATTAGAACAATGTTAGCTCCTATTTTTCCAAGAAAATTGTATAAAAACTGCCTTGTTTTAAGTACTAAGCTGTTTTTTGTAGCTTAGCTTACTAAGCTAATTTTTGTGTTGCTCTTTACAAATCTAAAGTTGCTACATTTATATGGACCCTGTAATCTGAAGATAGAAAATGCAATGTATTTATTCATTTTCAAAGTTTCTGATTGGTCTAAGGTGTTGGACTTTAAGTGTTTGTTAGAGATAGTGCAGGTTTGTGACCGTTGCACTATTTCTCCGTATTGTCGAACTTGTAACAAATCTCCTTACTTTTTTTGATGAGATAATCGTACAGATCGGTGAAACTTACAAACGGGCAGATTAAAGCTGTAATGAGATCTCCCTCTCCTTAAAACACATTTCTTATAATATGTATTGAGAGATAATAAGTAATATATGTACTTATCGAGAAAAGCTTAATCAACTTTACTTTCTCCACAATGAGCAAACAAAATATTTGTTTTAGTGACAATTCAAATCATTTCCTGTACATCATTACTTACTGTAACCGCAAAGTCAAAAGAATATTTGTATTCAAAATGTTCATCAATAAACGTTAGTGTCTTTTCGCACAAATGTTTGTTGCCCCGATTAACCGAAAACTCTGATTTCGTGTAAAACGCATCTAGCAAGTACAGTTACCGAGGACTACATACTTGTTTTCACACTTAGAGTTAGGTTCCCGTACAATATTAAATACAAAGAATTCCTCAAAAGTTATTCAGATTAAATTATATTCGTACATTGCTTATACTTTGATTACATGCATACACATTTACTTAGTTAATTACACAACTGTAGTCTATATGTGTATTAAACAAATAAGCTTTAAAGTAATTTCTAATATAATCTTCCTAAACTAGCATACAATAACACAACAAGACACAAAAGTAGTTTTATGCAAGGCACACAACACCACGGGTCACGTGACAGCCTTCACTGAGGCTCATTGCAGAATTTCAAGTATTTAGATCATTGCGCAAAAGGCAGACGAAACTGCAGACAATTATGCGACAAGAAATTCCTAAATCTCTGGCAAAAAAGACAAAATGTGTCAGCCTACTCAGTGATAGGGTTCAACTATGATCGGCTACATTACATAATTGGACTTTCACCTTCATAGAGCTCACTCTTGCCTACGTTGAAATGATGTTACATATACATTTTCAACACTACAGATGATACCTTTCTCGCGATAACTTGCCACGTAATACATTCATATTTTTTCATTTAATTGTATGTCATATCATTGCTTGGATAATGATAGTCTATACACAAGTCACCATGAAAATAATGTAGTATGTGTTAGGTAGTTATGCTATATTATATCACATACTAAAATATCTTATCAGTGTAATGAATTTGCTAGCACATTTATTTATTCTGCAATTTCTCGTTGTTCACCCATCTTGTTCACCCATTAGACAAGATTTAACGTTTTCGTTACAGCTCAGCCCAATCCTAAGCAGTGACACGACCGTCATATAGAAGCTTCGTGCACGATTTCGAGTGTATGTGTGCGTTCTTTCTAAGATATCGTGCAGATGGACTAAATTTAAATTTTCCCGCCTCTAGAGTGGTAGGCTTTACTAACGTTCAGCCAATCAAACGCTCAAGTTATCGTATTTAATATTATCTTGTTATATTTAAAATTAATTATTTTTTACTAAGAGTAATATTTCGCACCGCATTTTAGCTACCATCCACTCAATATAGAAATATATTCTCAGCGCTGTAAGCCCTCTCTTTATTGTCTTGCTGTTGTTATAAATCGTTTCCGTTATACACGAGCACGTAATGGGGATTTGTTGTTTAAAGAACTAAACTGAGAAGAACGGAGATAGACAAAATGTAAATTGTCATGCAGAGACGGGACATCGACATCTGAAAGCTGCCTTCAGTATAATGACACACGTAACAAGCTACCTTAAAGTTGCATGCAAAATTTGAAGTTGACGTTTTATTTACTCGTTTTACTTGAGGTTACTTGTTTTACTACGTTTGTTTTTACTAACGCTTACCCAAATTCCATGAAGCGAAATGCAGCAACAGCAAACTCAATTTTGCCTAATTAGAAACGAGCTGATTTGTTTTGTTTTGACAAGTATAATAATGATTATAAAGTATAGGAGGCCAAGTACCCTTTGAAATAAATGGTTTACCTTGTACAATCAAAAATCGTTATACATTTTTTGAGCGTAATTATTAGTCTTTTTTATATATTTTTCTATTTTTGCCAAATTTCTACCCTCAGACTGTAATACTTTATGTAGTGCTCATACACCAAATCACACATACAGCTTTACATAAAAAATTTTGAGTAAAATGAAAATTTGTGTTATTAAAAGACTTTTGTCCCGAGCCTAAAAATTAATTTATTTTGTGATTTTTACCGTGAAGTATTTTAAACCAATCCCATGTGGTTATATTCATAAGTTTTTTTAGTTTTACTAGGTAAACTCTTTACTTTAAAGAATACTTCGACTCCTTCAGTTAATAATAATAATTATTATTATTATTGTCATTATAAATATACTTGTAAATATCTTACCTATAAAAATAAATAACAAGCCAGAAGTGTAAAAAATATCCATCAGAAAATATTCAATGTCGAAAGGGGTTGTTTAAACTTAAATCAAAGCGAAACAGCTCGTTAATAATTCATTAGTTGCAGACTTAGTTGAATCAGGTTTGATTTAGAACATTATTGCCTTCGCTAATGTTTGGAAGTAGTAATTCTAAAGTCACCAATTTTTTATTGTTTATATCAAATGTACTTGAATAATATCCCAGATTAATTGTTAATTTTTATAAAAGAGAGCAACCAAGAGTTTTATGTTGTTGCGTTAATGGTAACATTACACAAGTGTTGGCTGAAAAGTCATGCTTAAGACTCCATTGAAGTAAAGTACGGTAATTTTGTAAAGTGCCTGAGCCACAGAAAGTCTCCTTCCATCTCTCCTCTCACTCCAGTCGTTATTTATAAGTTTTATTTACCTCTGTGAATATACCACATGTTACTACTACTTAGCAAAAACTTACTTATTAGCTGAGTATTTAGCAAAGTGTATCACTTGGAAACATGTATTGTTTGTATGTTTACACAGTATTTTGAGAACAAACCGACCTATAGATTTGAACATGTTTAGAACATAAAAACTTTTAACTTCTATATAGGTAAAATTGCACTTGATGATGGTAATAAGATTTGGCCGAGATTTATGGAACATTGGTTTGATGGTAAATCATGTTAGCGAAGAGAAAAACGCAGAATAAATAAATTAGTATACAAAGAGTGCGCGATGACATTTTAATATTTGGCGTACATTCTTTTTATCCGCAAGATCTCAGGAAATCCTTTATCCCCTCGATGATAAATATTTTATAATATCCAATTTCCACATAACATAGATTAATTTCTATTTACATCCTTGTTAATTTGGCTTAGAGCCTTTAGTCACTGAGTAGGATGGCATACTTTTAATGTTGTTCGCTGGAGGATGTAAATGTGTACTTTCTGTATGTTTTTTGTCTGTATGTCTCTCTGTCAGATCGCAGGACATCTCAAGATTGAAATGGACTAAAATATATGGACTTGAAATTGTTCATGAGGAAACTTGAGATTTGTTATTTCTAAATACGAAACATCGAGTTTGGTGTAGATGCATTTTATGAGCTGTTATACACATAAACGGCTTGTCAAGTAAAAAGTTTCAGCTAATATTAATTATAGCAGTACATTACTTGAGTTTCATCTCAAATACCTGAATATACCGTCTGAAGTAGTCGGTAAGTAGTAGTACTTACCGTAGTAAGTGATCTTGACTACTTACTATACAGTTTGGGGTGCTGAGCTTAAGGATAAATGAGCAGTTTCCAAAATGAAAATTTGGCTTAATAGGATTATAACATAGACAAACGCCTTTTTCGAACCAATGAGCCTAAAGGTTGGGACACACATAACCGCACCGTGCCCGACACGTGAGTCGGCCGATTGTCGGTGCGGGCTCGGCTCGGTTACCGTGAGGCCACACATGTCCGTATGCAGTCCGAGCGCAACAATCTCACTGTTTGTACTAGAGCATGTTTCTTTTGAATTCAAAGTGATAGATACTTAAAAAATATTTGGAAGATTAAGTATTGCTTGAGAAAATTGTTAATTTCATTGTTGTTATGTTTATTTAGCTGTGGTGAATGATACATTGCAATGCTACAGTAAAGCTTTGTACAATCAGCTAGTGTGTAAAATTTGTAAATAATATCATTATCTTGGTTATATGTTTAATGTATAATTCTTGTTCATTGTGTTTCATTGCAGTGAATTTCGGTCAAATACACTATAAACAGTGTATTTGGTGTTTTTTGTATTAAACCCAAGAGCTATAGTGTGATGCCAGAGAGTTTGCCATGTTGCAAGCCCGTTTATAATAATTTGTAAAACATAGTAAATATTTGTAAAATATATACTGGAGAACATACAAAAAACAAATTTTACAAAATTATTTCTTTTATAGCTCCGAGGACAAATAATTTATAGCCAGAATTAGTCAAAAATAGTAGAAACATAAATATATTTTCTAAAAAAATTAGAGTATGGTTGATTGGTCAAAATGATATTGAGTATATGTTTAAGATAATATATTAGTGTATGATTAGTCTTGTCTGCTAAGTTATAATAATATTTAAAGTTAGAACATTATAAAATAATTATTTATGATATAATATTTAATGCTACATGTGTAAAGCCTAATATTTGAATTGTAAATCATGCATAAATCCTTTTTGTTTAATACAGCACAATAGTTATACTAAATTTAAACCTTGAAACGTAATAGTACATTATTTACTACATAAGTTACAATAACTAATTTTTATAATTTCATTCTTGCTCGATTCCGCTATTTTTATTTTTTACCCTTTTTGTATATAGTATCCCCAACACAGGAACAGCCTCTTATGGGTACCTAAATTTCCCTTATTTTGTAAATCTATTGGCCTAATTATTAGGTTTAAGAAAAGAAAGAAAATCTAAAAGGATGTAACCTACTTTTTATATTTTATTACTCTAAGTACATAAATTAGAAATAAAGTAAGTAGAAAACATTTTTTTTTATTTGCTATTTACTGCTATTGTAAATACTTTATGTCATAGTCTTATTTATTACTAAGCACTGGAAATAATATTTATTTGTAATATTCAGTTTGTTATTATGGGGAAATAAATGATTTAGTATTATTATTATTTATTTTAACATGGGTTTTTCTTGTTTGAAAATCTTATTGTAAAAAAATATTTTTATTTTTACTTTATTGAAGTGAAAAGAATAATAAATAAAAATGTCATAGAGACATTCTAAATATGACTCTTACAAAATACCGGAATAAATTTATCAAGTAACTTCAAAACATCAAAGAAAAATAGATATTTGCTCAAATAATTACATGCTCGTTATTTTTTAATTAATGAAAAATGTTTATAGACTTTTTAATAGTTCGAATTTAGTTGTTTAAAATCACTTAATGTACAACATGGTTTTCAAATTTGTTGTAATAAGAAAATATGCACAATAAGAAAATATGACTAGTTTACTCTAATGTAAGAAAATGTAATAGCCTACTTTTATCAATAAATATGATTTTGTACGCGAACACAGGATGTAGAGTTAGTAGGCTATACTAAATAATTCAATAAAATAGAACGTGTAGACTACATAAATAGTTTTAAAAAGAAGAACGCAACAGTAAACAACATATGATGCCGCTCGTAGACCGCACCGTGCCCGTCAAAATTCAAACTCCACATATCGGTGACGGTGCGGGCACGGTGCGGCCACGACGGTCTGGTGTCGGTGCGGACAAGTATGGACTTGCAGGTTGAAAACTGCGCTGCAATTCTTTCACCGTATGACGGCCAGCATACGGCCGACTGACGTGTCGGGCGCGGTGCGGTTATGTGTGTCCGAACCTTAAGCTAGAGGAGCAGCGAGGATTGTGGCAGTGTTGCCAACAGCCTTAGGGCGCCAACTGTCCACAATAAATAGCAGTACTGCAGTTTTATCAGAGCCACACATCTTTGTATAACATAAACTTAATTTTCTAATGGTATTGTGACGTTATAATAAAATAACGTCTATAATATTAACATTATAAATTATTTCTTAGGAGTATAAAATATTAATAATAAGTAGATATGTAACTTTGAGGATACACTATTGATTGCTAAACTCTGCGCTAATAATGTAAATTAGGTATCTTATTAGGGATACTTATTAGTGAATGTTTACACATCATAAATTGAAAGACTGGCATCACATACGAGATGTATACGCATATAAATACGAACCGAGTATTAAGACTAAGTTATTGGAGACTATCCGTATATCTGTTTTATTATTTCGTGGAAGTATCAACTTCACAATATACTTTCATAGAGATGCACAAATGACACAGGTATTTCCTGGACAAGAAGGTAACATCTCTATCTCAATCTCGCTCAACTGGAAAATGATATCTGTTTTGCATGTCAAAGCAGCTTTCAGATGTCGATGTCCCGTCTCCGCATGACAATTACGTTTTGTTTATCTCCGTTCTTCTCGGTTTAATTCTTTAAACAACATATCTCCATTACGTACTCGTGTTTTATACACGTATGTTTATATAATTCGTAATTTTTAGTTGTATAATAATGATAT
Organism: Homalodisca vitripennis; assembly: GCF_021130785.1. Lineage (NCBI taxonomy): Eukaryota > Metazoa > Arthropoda > Insecta > Hemiptera > Cicadellidae > Homalodisca > Homalodisca vitripennis. The sequence goes on along the minus strand of NC_060213.1, from coordinate 142,185,996 downwards.
CCGGTCTTGTCTTAGTAAAGCATCTTAAAGTACTTGCAAAAGGCTATTTCTGTTTTGTATGATAAGTTGCTCGTCCGGCTGACGCCTATTTTATCCGTAGTCGTAAAGTGTTTTGTTGGTTTAATTTTATCAGAAAGATAAAGATAGAAAGATTTCTACGTAAACTATAGATGGTGTAAACTTTTAATTAATAAAGCACTTTTTATCTTCAATATAAGGATATAATTCCACGTAAATCTGTTTTGAGAAAATCTTTGATTTTAAATTTAAACGGTACATATCTTAAAGTATGAAATTAAGTTTGTGTAATAAAACCGCTTCTCCAAATGGCTACGAACACCAAGAACCACCTACCTACCTTGTGATAATTACCTTAATTAAGTAATAGCCATTAGAGGAAAATATCACTTATCGAACACGCCCTAACCATACGACTGACAAACGAATAGGTGAGATCTAGGAGCCGTTAGCTAGTTTTTGTGGAGGTTTGTCAAATAGGAGAGCATCAAAGGGGTATAAATATGATATTACGTGCTTTGCTACGATCCTATTTTTCTTAGCTTAATGCATTTAATGCCAGCCATGAAATAAATGTTAAATCAGCGTCTTATATGAATATACAGGGCCTTAAATCAGTTTAATTTAATAGTTAGGTGATACAACACTATTTATATGTAAGTTTAAGAGTATCGGTCAGGAAACATTAACCTGAGAAAAAAAATTTTAGTTACGTATTTTTTATCATTTTTATACCTTTCTATTTAATCTCTACCAAAAGAGGCCTGATTGACGATCGGTTGCATTCTTAGGTAAGCTCCCTTTGTCGATTGATTGTACAATGCAATTGGCGCTTGGGTCCTAGATTGTAACATCGGAGCTCAAAAATGAGTGCAAATGGAACACAATGGTTCACAATTGTTTGGAGAACGAATTTCCACTCTATTAAATATAAAATATTCAATTACATTTCTAACAAATTTATAGTTTTTTTAATATCAGTCTACGATTCTATTTTTTCTTCATTTTCATACTTTTTTTAATATTTGTATTTTTTATTGGAAAAAGGGATATATTAATATCTAGAAATTATTTTGCTGTGTTGATTATTATAGGAATTATCTATTGCTGAATTAGTGTAACTAACATTAATGTAGATGTATTTATGTTAAACAAAAATATATTTGTAGTATGTTTAATATAATAAAACCCCGTTTTTAATCAAAAATCTCCCTCAATTAGCAATGCTAGAGAGTTAGATAAAGTTAGATTAATGCTTTTGTGAAAATAAATGCGTTTTGAATTTGAATATTTGAATTTGAAATATTCACTTAATCAGCATTTATAAGTAACATATATAAGGTTGACTTCAGTTAAAACTTGAATTTACCTATTAACAGGTCAGTGAAACGAAACAGTGACGATTGAGTTCCATCTAACACTAGAACCGTTATTTAGCTGTCACCGACAAGGTTGTGCCTGGAACACAAAGTGGGTCTAAATAGACGGCTCTGATGGCTGGGTTCGTTAAGAGATCCGTTTGATTAACTCTCTGTACACATCTGGTAATTGTGTCATTGAAGCGAATCTATAGTTTGTACAATTATCGTGTCCTTTAAGTGGACAAATAATACGTTAGAATGCTATTTTTTTATGATTGGTACTTTAGCAGCGTAATTATATAGTTGATAGTGATAATATGAAACTACAACGAACATAAATCATAAAACCGAGTATTAATTTTTGTTAATTTTAGTTTGAGAATTAAATTTTAATAATGTGGAATAATTTAAGCAGTTTTTGAAAAACTTTTTATTTGGAACTGATAGCAAAAACTATAAAAATGCCTTTTCATAAAAAGAAATGCAATATTAGTGTAACACTAATAATACCTTTAGTTTGTGAGACAAGTAATATGCAGCTAAAAAGTTTGTTGTTTTGCCATAAACATATTCTTAATAGGCCAAAATATAATATGCATATAGAATTTAAAACATTTGCCTACAGACCCATTCATAAAAGAAACTTCCATGTTATACTCGTATTTAAGATATTTCTGAATTTTCCATATTATAATTATTATCAAAAACACAACTTTAATTAAAAATTGCATGATCATTTCGGAAAAAAATAAAGAATGCCCAGAAACTTTTATAATACGAGAATAGCGCACTATAGAATAGATATGAAAAATGGTCAACATAAAGGAATGTGACTCGTTCCTTAATGAAATTCTTAAAGTAATATATAAATTAAAACGTGTAGACTAACTCTCTAAAGTTATGAGTCATATACGTAATGTACAAATTAAAATCTTATCTCCAATAATTTTCCTTGGCTCTAGTCACAAATTTGGTAATAATTTCTACTTCAATTTGTGCCGCACCATGCTCACTAAGTGTCTGCTGAACTTGCTTCTGTATGTCAACAATGTTCCCCGCCTCCCCGAGGTCTCTCAGTTACAAGTTAAGGTTTCCAAAATCAGCATGAGGTAATCTGATTGACAAATCCGGCATTTCAGAATATTATCCTTATGTATCTAAGAGGAGGATAAGTTATCAGTGGTTACTTTTACAGACTTTCTTTATCAGAGTTTTCAACTTTGAGCAACAAAGTTTTCTATTATCTCGGATCGATTTATTCTTAATTATGCAACATATACAATTAAATTACGACGTTGAGTCCGAATAAACGTGCAACATGATTTTACGTGCAACAAGGAGAAAAACTTTAAAAGCATTATAATATTACAATATAGCATTAATTTTAGCAAATTACACATTAATTGTGCTACAAAGCTATGGAACGAAGTAATAAATCAAATTTATTCTTCGATTAATTTTATTATTTTTCGAATACACTTCGGAAAATTACTGTATAAATATAGTAACCTCTCATATAACATTATATTAATTTAATATTATAAGCATTATAATGTACCGTAGTCGTAATTATTTATGCTGAATCGCGGTAGGAAGTAGGCTCTTTGTTAACTATATAGACGCGGTGCGTGGACATTGTTTGTTGGTTCGAGACCGGTCAATCAGCTGATCGTGTTATCTACGGTGATACGTTCCGTACCTGTTGGGTGGAGAGAGGGAGCGCAGTCTTGGAGTTTCCACGAGAAGGTGCACACGTCCTGTTGAGAAGCGGCAGCTCTTCCTCTAACCCTATAGTTGGGGATTTAGAGTAATTCTTTTATCGCGTGTAAATTTAATTCAAGTATTTAATTTTTCTTCAATGCGTATTAAATCCCTATTAGCCTCCGTAATCTTTAAAGTAGTAAGTCCCGTACCAGCGTTTAGTTAATATCTTTTATTTTTATACTGTTGTAATTAAAATTTCTAAAGTTTCCCATCTTACAGAGTCTGAGAATTAATTCAATATTTTGAAGTATTGTGAATTAAATTTTGGTCGTAAAGTTAGTATCAAGTTTTGTGTTATATTGATTTTTTGAATATTTTGAGAAGAGAACTTTTTATTTTATTTTTGTTAATTTAAACCATTTTTGGAGAAGTATACATTTTTAGTTTCATTTTAATTTTAATTCATTTTTGATCAGACTCTTAATTAGATTTGTTCGATTGTGTGGAGTTTTTGAAGAAAATCGAATCTAAAGTTTGTAAACTTTGTCAAATTTTGAGTGAACTTTAATCTCGGAATAAATCAAGTATTTCCGAAAAGTTGTTTTGATTTACGAAGTATTAGCTCCATATTAATTTAATATATGTACTATAACAACGGTACAATAATATTAAAATATAGCATTACTTTTAGTAAATTACACATTATGCTACAAAGCTATGGAACGAAGTAATAAATCAAATTTATCCTTCGATTAATTAATTTAATTTTCGAATACACTTCGGAAAATTAGTATAAATATAGTAACCTCTCATATAATATTATATTAATTTAATATTATAAGCATTATAATATTAAAATATAGCATTACTTTTAGCAAATTACATATTATGCTACATTGCTATGGAACGAAATAATAAATCAAATTTATTCTTCGATTAATTAATTAAATTTTCGAATACACTTCGGAAAATTACTGTATAAATATAGTAACCTCTCATATAATATTATATTAATTTAGTATTATAAGCAATATAATATTAAAATATATCATTAATTAACATTAATGCAAATTACATTTTATGCTACATTGCTATGGAACGGAATAATAAATCAAATTTATTCTTCGAATACACTTCGGAAACGTACTGTATAAATATAGTAACCTCTCATATAATATTATATAATTTAGTATTATAAGCAATATAATATTAAAATATATCATTAATTTTAGCAAATTACATATTATACTACATTGCTATGGAACGGAATAATGAATCAAATTTATTCTTCGATTAATTTATTTATTTTTCGATGCACTTCGGAAAATTACTGTAAATACAGTAACCTCTCATATCTGGCTAAATGTGGTGCAAGTTACGCAGGATACTATTAAATCCGGGTATGGAATTGAAATATGAAGTAGCCTGAGTGCGCTATATACGCTATCACACGCTCACATGCACTGCGGATGTTGCGGTTTACTGTTTGAAGGCACTATGTGAATATGAAAACGTTAAATACTGTGCTATTGCCGTTTATCTTGAACTTTTATAAATTTATATAACAAAGAACTTTTATTCTGAGTGAAACTATAGTACTAAACTAGATACTTCTGGCATTTGCAGTTAATTCTGTTACAAAAACACTTTTATAAAACGTCGTTTTGATGTTCACCAGGTTGGATGTAACAGATTTTACTTTACATTTTAGCCATACTATGGCCTGATGAGCGAATAAGTATATATATATTTTTTTCATTTTACTTTAAAGCAGTTTATATTATAATATCACAATTTGTCATGATCATCAATATATTACCTAACTAACTGCTAAAACACTATTATTTTCAAAATAGCGGCTATTTCAAAATTGCTACGCAACATTTAATGAAAATAAAGAAATATGAAGTTTTTAACTTGTACCGTTAGTTAGTTCCATTTTATATAATGCAACATTTCACAACCTAGTTAGCCAGTACAACTTAATATTATTTTTTATCCAATGTTCCGGAACTAAATTATCGACGGACTAACTACCTAATTGGCACGCGTATGCATATTTTATTGTAACCCTTTTTAGCAGCCCAACTACGTGACCGATTTCACCTCACGCGCTATGTCCGTAAGTAAAATTTATATTTTCGTATTATTAAATTAGCCCTTTGATGCCAAACATATAAAAATGAATGTAACGTAAAGTAAAGTTGTATAATATAGTAAAGTAACTTACCCTTGAAGATCTTTTATTTGCTTGATGGAAATGGATACAGGTTGTGGCGTCGTCCTTATGACGAGCACGTTGTCGTGATAAGTTTTTTGTCTCATTAAATGGCTAATACCGTAGTGGAATTTGTTTTAGGCGAGCTCACGTATTATTTGAGTAGATGGCTACCACTTTCATAACTTATACTCCTGTTCTAGTAATTACCGACTAGAAATAACCCTTCTTAGACTACAGCTTCAATGTCTCGTGCCAAGACGCCGACGCCCGGGTTGTGAGTCTACATATTGCGAAGGGAAGTAAAATCTTAAAGTTTTATAAGGTAAAATATCGTAGGCATAATTCCATAGAACATTGGATATTTTAGGCCCACCTATCAGATATACATTTTTAGTTCTTGTACTCTAATTGGCAGCAACGTGGCAAGGCATACATTTAATTTACCAACTAAAAGTGGTGCTTGTAAGTATCATTAATTAAATTGAACTTATAAGTAAACTTTGCAATTCGAGTATTTATTACTACGACCTCAGAAGTCACCACCCCCATGTGTTATCGTCATTCGGTACAAACTTTAGATCAATACTAATTTAAACAAATACAATTATAAAGTAAATCTAGGTTCAATATATTGTTGTCGTGTACAAGAATTTAATCTTGTCTTTCATTCGATGGAACTGTATTAAGGGATAACCAATTTTATCTTAATCGTAGATTTCATCGCAATGATTTTAGAAATAGTAGGGTTCCTATTAAGTTATTACTGTACGCAAAATATAAATAACTTCATAACACTAATGCATAATTTAACAGAATCTAATTCACTTATTCTGATATATCTGTCCGAATATTTGCCGATACTGCAGATGGTAAGCACAGGAATGAAGACCAACAGGAGGGATGCATTGTAAGATCTAAAGCATATGCTTTGAAAGCTTGGCTTTATCAAGTGCGATTTGAACGTTGATTTTCAATAAATTTCTTGAACTTTAAGAAACCAATAATTCCAAATACAGGGTTTATATAATTATACATATTGTATTGATAAATAATATATCCCTCGTTGGCCCTAATCACAAAAACAGTTTCACCACTATATTCATGTCCCTTTCAAATCATTCAAGATAAGTCATAAAGAGTCATAAGAATCAGCAAAGCCGTAGATATATTGTGTGGACAGCTGGGCCTGTTATATTTCCCATCAAGGGTGTAATTATAGAGACAATTTGGCGGGACCCGGCCCTAATCTTGTTGAAATCCCTCCGCCCCCAATATGAACCTGTTACGTTTACACTGTTAGCTTACTTCGTTTGGCTGAACTGTATCACAAAACTGGGTTTATGTGTCACACTGCAGATAAAACCCAAGAAAACCCAAGAATCGAGACTCGAATACTGTAAGGCTCGTAACGCACTCAATGTGGCTGTAAGATTGGCGAAAAAGAAGTATTTCGCCGATAATTTAAACATAAAAAACACAAAGAAGTTTTGGGCTACGTTGCGGGCTGGTGGAATTCTGAATGCAAATGAAGAAAAACCTCATCAATTTTCACCTAAAGAGCTGAATGACTATTTTTCAACCATGGGTTGTGGACGAAACATAAGCATGGATAAACTGAGTTTCTTTAGCCAAAATGTGTGTGCAGGTGTAAATTCCCCTTTCACCTTTATGCGCGTGTCTGAGCAAAAGGTGAGGGAGCTTATGAACACCATTTTAAGTACTGCTTTTGGCGTGGACGGAATATCCATCGCTATGGTCAGAGGCTTAAGCGTTTTTTGTATTGGAGCAATCACCCATCTAATCAATGTGTCTCTAACTACTGGGAAATTTCCTTCCTGCTGGAAGGAGAGTGTAGTGATCCCTCTTCCGAAAACTAACAATCCTACTTCGATTTCTCAGTTTCGACCAATATCGATCCTCCCGGTCGTCTCTAAAATACTGGAGAGGGTTGTGTCAGAGCAGATGGTCAGCTACTTGGAATCTGAGGATTTACTGCCTGAAGCACAATCAGGTTTTAGACAGGGTTTTAGCACCTGCTCCGCTCTTCTCAATGTCACTGATGACCTGCTTTCTGCTAGGGATAGGGGTTTTCAGAGCTTGATTACGGGATTAGACTTTTCGCAGGCTTTCGATTCGGTTAATTTCGATTTGTTATTAGCTAAGCTTAAATTCTATCACTTTGACGAAAATTCAGTCCGATGGTTCTCGTCGTATTTATTGGGGAGAACCCAGCGAACAAAAGTTGAAGGTCGGCTGTCTCCTGCGTTGCCCCGTTTTGTTGGTGCCCCGCAAGGTAGTTGCCTGGGGCCAATACTCTTTCTTGTATATACTGCAGACTTGAAAGACCAGCTGGAGTTCTGCTCTCTTCATTGTTATGCAGATGACTCACAGCTATTATTGTCTTACAATCCTTTGGAGAGAGCAGAGGCTGTAGTGAAGATTAATTCAGATTTGGATAGGGTAAAGTCGTGGTCGGATGATCATGGGTTTCTGCTTAACTCGGACAAATGTGCTGTTTTGCAGGTGGGATCATTTCTGAACTGTCAACCACATGGTTGCATTAGTCAGTTAGTCACTTTGGATGGCAAACCTTTAGTTATGAACAGTTCTCTAAAAATCCTTGGAGTTACTTTGGATTCCAATCTTGATTTTGCGAACCATGTAAAATCCATATGTAACAGCGTTGTGACCAAACTGAAACCCCTTTATAGATGTGTGAAAGTACTGCCTGTGTCTTCTAAGCTAGAAATTGTCCGCTCAATAATTTTTCCCACTATATATTACGCTCTTCCATCTTTTGCTCGTTGTTTGTCTCAGGAGTATGTCACGGTTCTTACTAGATTGCAAAACAGAGCTCTGAGATTTGTTTATAATCTCAAGAAATTTGATCACATCAGTGAATTTAGATTAGGCTCTAAGGTACTATCAATTGGAAATTGCTGTGACTTACAGACTGCCCAACTAATCCACAGGGTTCTTCAGACTGGCAAACCTAAATATCTCAGGAAAAAACTTATTTTCAGGCATGAAATAAATTCTCGCAGTACTCGGCAGGACAGCCTACTTCATTTGCCTAGGGTCCGCCTAGAAATTGGCAAGAAAGGTTTTAGCTACTTTGGACCGGAAATATACAATGCTTTGCCCCCTGCTTTAAAGACCCTTAGTTATAGTACATTTAAAAATCATGTTAAAGAGATTTTTATATAATTTTATAAGTTAGAATAATATTATGTAATTTTATATCATTTAGAATAACTATTATTACCTGTAATTTATGTAATAATTACCTGTAAGTTATGACAAAAGTTGTCTTGTAAATCAGAGTCTTACTTTGAAGAACGCTTGCTGAATAAAGACGTTATTATTATTATTATTATAAATTATATTACATTTTTTAAACTTTTTACCTAACGAGTCCGCACTAAATGTCAAGACTTTGGTTATTACAACCGCGACTTAGTTATTAAAGTAGTAATGATTATCTTATAAAAGAAACAATAATTGTTTAAACGTATAACTATCTCCATTTATCGTTTTATTTTTTATGTTACGCTATTTAAAACACAACTGCAGTAGTCTAGTAATGAATGCAATTATAGAACTACAATTAAATAGGAGGTCATCGATTGAACCATGGTCGGGAATACACTTTGAACCAGTTTCCCATAGCTGGAGTAATCCCATTCACTATTCCAATAGATAAAACAACAGTCTCAATGGAACAACTACTCACAACGTGATAGATCAGATTCCGATAGCTGGAGTAATCCCATTCACTATTACTATAGATAAAACAACACTCTCAATGGAACAACTACTCACAACGTGATAGATCAGATTCCCATAGCTGGAGTAATCCCATTCACTATTACTATAGATGAAACAACAATCTCAATGGAACAACTACTTACAACGTGATAGATCAGATTACCATAGCTGGAGTAATTCCATTCACTATTCCAATAGATAAAACAACAGTCTCAATGGAACAACTACTCACAACGTGATAGATCAGATTCCGATAGCTGGAGTAATCCCATTCACTATTACTATAGATAAAACAACACTCTCAATGGAACAACTACTCACAACGTGATAGATCAGATTCCCATAGCTGGAGTAATCCCATTCACTATTACTATAGATAAAACAACACTCTCAATGGAACAACTACTCACAACGTGATAGATCAGATTCCGATAGCTGGAGTAATCCCATTCACTATTACTATAGATGAAACAACAATCTCAATGGAACAACTACTCACAACGTGATAGATCAGATTACCATAGCTGGAGTAATCCCATTCACTATTACTATAGATAAAACAACAATCTCAATGGAACAACTACTCACAACGTGATAGATCAGATTCCCATAGCTGGAGTAATCCCATTCACTATTACTATAGATAAACGGTAATTTAACTGGAACAACGCACAACGTGGTGATCACTTTCCGAGAGCTGGAGTAAACTCATTCACTATTCTAATAGAAAAATTAGCCGGTTCCTTTCTTAAGGTAAAAGACTATAGGTTTTGTTAAACCAGGTTGTTTACTAATACAATTTAAATTGACTCAATTGATGTGTACGATTATTGATGTATTTACATTACTATAAACTTGCGGAGTTGAAAAATAAAATTTGCATGTTTGCTGACGATGTAATACGAGTACATTTTTCTGCTGCTGTTAAATTTGCTGTTTACAAATCTTTAGTTAAGTCTATAATTAGATATAGAATCAGTGCATGGGCAAGGTTAGCTAATTCACATTTGAGTATCTTTTTTAATCAGCAGAAGCGATGAAACATTGTGTGAACCGTCATTGCTGTCGGCACTGTTGTCCCCTTGCTGATCACTCACCTCACACATATCTGCTACGCAAACTTCACACGATACAATTAGAGATTTCTTCCGCTATAAAATCACTAGCACGTCAATTCGCATGCAATACACCTACAAGAATTCTCGTTGCAGACAGATTCTAGTTTTTTCTATTAGAATAGTGAATGAGTTTACTCCAGCTCTGGGAAAGTGATCACCAATAGAAATTAGCTACAGAAAAACGACAGAATATAATTTTTTTAATGAGCACAATTGAATATTGGTTCCACCGGGTACGACAACCAGGTTCTGATTGACGGACCACCACTTATCGCCGTAAGTAATTAGGCACGTCCAAGCCATACTGACAATCAATTAGTTAATCATGCGTGATGAGTGAAGGACTAGTGATAAGTTAATCAGTTTAATAATCTCTCCAACTGCTCAAATAATCGTAAATAATTCACCTTTCATTCATTTAGTCCAAATATTATAACTAAATATTGGAATAAAAAAGTTAGTAATTTTACATAGATATTGTTCATGAACGGTGATTTAAGTAGTGGTACATGTATAATAATTCTTTAAGGTAACTTTTAGTATAATTGTATATCTTTAGTATAACACCCACTGCTTATTAAGATTCTCATTAGTGCCTGCTCTTAAACCACCATCAACTTTAATTATTCCTCAACAATTTAAAAAACTTAGAATAAGAGAAAAATAATTATTAATATATAACTATATGTGTCCCGTATTCACATTTGGTAGTGTCATCTGTTTCCGGTTATAGCACATATTTGATTTTGTAGAGACAATTTTAAAACTGTCCTTTAAGATAAAATTTCTGACGACAGAAAAGTATAAACCAATTTTGAATATTTCACCAGGAAATGTAGAAATTTGAAGGACAGGACATCTTTTAATTAGGTCCTTAGAAAAACAGTTTAATATAAGGTTATGCGCCCTTTACAACTTTCTGTGTATGAAAGATGACTCCAGAAAGTTACATAAATTTTTTTATTTATAAAAAATATTAATTTGACTAGTTAAATCATCGTTTTATCATGGTCATATACGTAAACTCATGTACATACTGCAAAGATTGTCAATTTTACCTTCAGCCTGTTTTATATGTACCTGGATATAATATTAATTAGTTTCAATATGGAGTGAAGGAATTTTCTGTTTTTACAGTCGTCAAGAAATGTAATAGCCTACAGGAAAACAACTTAAACATTAAATAATATTTTTCTAGTAAAAACTAGATTGCACCATTGTAAAACACGCTTTACTCATTACCTACGGGATAGTGAAAAAACTAATTAAGTAACACCGACAGTCACAGACTACTTAACCCTAGAATGGTAAGGTGAAATTCCGTTTCCAATACGGTAAGGTGGGGTGTGGCACACTCCAAGTAAAAAACAGTCTTTTTACAAACAGAAGTTTGTTTATTGCCTATAAAATACAAATCTACTTAATCTACAACTACTCTACTTTAATTTTCTCTATTTTTTTGTTAGTCTTAGCACAAAAACTTTTAGCACAATTTTTTTTATTTGTAAATACTTTTTGTTAGTTTCTTTTACTTTTAGTATTTAATTCACATATTGTAAATAATTTTGATTATGACTTACAATTTAATAGTAAAATGTTGTTAAAACATCTCACAACAGTTTTCATTAATTTCTCAGTCACTAAAATTTTTACATAAGTCCACAGAATGATTTTGCATACAGGCTTCTTGCAGCCATTGCAACTAGATTTAGATTTCCTGTCCTTTTTACGATCACACATGTAGCACCGCTTTTGCTTGTTGTCTGGCTCCTCTTCTTGATCCTCCTCAGCTTCTTGATCTTCTCTTTCTTCATTGTAACTAAGGATCGCTTTAATTTGTAATTTCAATTGTCTGGGAATGTTTCCCTGCTGAAGTCCTTGCAATCGTGTGTTCGCGAGTCAATGCTGCGCTGAGATCTTTCAAAAAGAAACGCCTGTTTGTGTTGTTTCTTTTCTTTCCATTGTGATTTTGCAAGAACAAATAAAACATACGCGTTCACACCACCTTGGTCCAGCATACCATAGAAAACTTGCATTGGCCATCGAAGATTCCTTTCTTGTGATCGAGAATGTTGCACATAGTTTTATCAAAAGAGTCAGCCCCTCCTTTGTTCTTATTGTACACAATAATTATTTCAGGTTTGCCTGTTTCTTCATCAATAGTATCATCGTGGTGTATAGATGACACCAAAACAACATTTTTCTTCCTTTTTGGGCTGAATACCAGTGTCTTGTTTGCGTCAAAAACAAAACAGAGCTGTTAACTGCCCTTTCTTGAAACAGACATGGTGGGATATGAGGCTTGTTCTTCCTCAAAGTTCCAATCATCGTCAGCTCTCTTTCCAACATGCGGTCCACCAATGGAACAGTTGTGAATCAATTGTCACAAGTGATGTTGCGCTTTGTTCCTGAGATGGATTCACTTAATTTTTCGTACATAATACTCAGGAAATCAGCTCATTTGTGAAGTTTGTCAGTAACTTCACCAACATAAGGAATGGCATCACACATAAAGTAAGTTTTTTGCATCGTTCATCATGACAAATTTAATGCCATACTTCCCTGGCTTGTTGGGCAAGTACAAAAGAAATGGGCATCTTACTCTACATGAAACAAGTTGCTCGTCTATGGTTACATGAGTTTTGATGGTGAATATAATCTCTTAGAATTTTCAATAAAAGAGTTCCAAAGAGTTTCTTATATGTTGTAAAATTGTCGTTTCTTACTCTCTCTAGCCTGGTCCTTTTGTCGTCAAAACGCAAACAGTCAGTTAGAAACAAAAACCTTTTCATAGACAATAGTTGCTCTAAATAGCGTGTTGCCATAGATCGGTGACCATAAATCTTCGACATTTAAACCTGACCCACGTAGCACGCCAGCCAGGTAGTACAAACCAATCAAAGCTTTGATTTCTGGACAAGTTGTTGGATTTACAGAATCAGTTACCGATAGAGTAGTGGGCAGACTTTCTTTCAATTTCTTGGTTAGTATGCAAAACAATCAAGTTCAACATTTCCTGAGTAAAAAGTAAATTCCATGCTTCAAGTGGAGATTCTGCTCGTTCTGCCCCATTCTTCGGACCAGGCTTTATAATTAAAATGTTTTCTAGCTAAGGGCCTACCTCTTTTAGTAGGAGCTACTACACTCCAAGCAGTTTGTATTATCCTTGCCAAGAACAAGAGGGCGCCTAGTTCAATTTCCTCATCCATCCTGATAGCAACTGCGTCAGCTGGCTGCACGTCACTTTCTTCGAGTTCTTCTCCCATGACCTGAGGTATGATGTTAGCATCATTTCTTTCTCCGTGTTCGTCTTCGTTATCCACCCAGAGTAGCCGAGCAATCTCATCTTCATTTAGACTTTCCATCGTCTAACCTGGAACGCAAAAAAGATTGTAAAGCAAGGCTTTTTAGGATAGGTTCTGAAAGTTAGACACTATAGAAAAGGAAGTGTTTTAGGTTAGTTTTGCGATAGTAAGATGATTACAATATAGCTTAATTCATAAACACTTAACTGAGAATCAAAAGTAATACAGTACAAGTAAGATTGCTGACAGTAAAAATAAATGGTAAGGTGGGGTGTCATACACCCCACTGCATACAAGCTTTTAGAAAACACATAATAACTACCTGCGCAGGTAGCGATGACAACCCTGCTCGTCTGCCCACGTCCTAGGTCAACAGCCCAACTGAATTTACAAGGCCACGAGATTCCCCCCACTCATTCCTACTCTGAGTGCTGAAACAAAACAAACACTGCTGGGGTGCAATACACCCCACCTTACAATTCTAAGGTTAAAAACAGTGTGACAGTGTGTTATAAGACCGTAACATTTTTATCAAATCCATGTACGTATGATATATATTACTGCATCGTCATTTCTGATATTAGGTAATAACAAAACTAATACATGGACATTCTTTCCATTAGTAAATGGCAATAAATGAACATATTAAGGGTGAATAACATAACAGATTCATAATATGTCAAATTTTTATTTTATTTATTTATTGTTGCACAATCTTAATATTATTTATATAATTTAAATGGATTAAATTTAGTACTTTTTGATGTCATTACGTTTCTCTGCTTAACTTTTTGAGCCACATTCATTGACACGGAAGCTTGTAATGAAACGAAATACTTATCTACTTTTAATTTGAATATATAATATAAGTCATTGTAAATTTATACATTACGTTTTTTTATTTTTTTAAATCTAAAAACTATTTAAATCATGATGGGTCCAACTATAGAAAAAATATAAACAAGCTAAATTATAGAAACCTAACTGATTTATTTATAGGTAATTTAAGAGTTTTTAGTATTCAAAAACTCGTATTTTGTATATTGGGTAATTGAGTAAACTATACTCATCTTTCTAATGTAGTTTGAGATTACATTGCAAATATTTTACATTATCTACGTAAATTAGTATTACCACACTGCAACGTGGGACTTGGTTATTAGTAGCATAATTAGTTAAATTAGCATAATAGCTGTGCCTGTTTGTACTAGAAGTTACAATTATGAGATAAACTATAATTAAATTAACAACATAAACATTGTCACCCTAGTTGTTTTCTTTACATATTACAAAGTGTGCTAAGGTTAAACATTGCAAAACTAGTAACAGAATATGACTAATTAATCTACAATATAAAAATGAAACTGTTCGTGTGTAACAGCATCACTCACAAACGGCTGGACGGATTCGCCTAATTTTTTTTTTAATTTGTTCGTCTTGATCTGTAGAAGGTTATAGGATACTTTTTATCCCTTTCCCGATTCAGGATTCCGCCCCACTGGTTACAGAAATACCCGTAAGAAATGCATTGCAGCAAACATATGTTATTAAGTGAAAGAGTCTTTTCAAATTTTTAATCAGCTGTTCTTTGTAAACATATATAATGCGACAAAAAATATATTTATATATAAATTTCTTTACACTTATAGTTTTAAAGCAGAGTAAGCTTAAGAGAAACGAAACGACAAATTTTGTTTAAACTGCTTCTGCAATCATAATATATAAAAATGAATGTTTGTGTGTTTGTCCTTTATAGACTCAGAAACTATTGGACCGATCACTATGAAAATTTGTATTTTTCTATGTAGAAGGTTTATACGCAATGCTCATTGATGTAACTAACCACCAGGCTGTACTGCAAGATATAAAAGTTATCAAAGCGCCTGCACATTATAAACTGCAATTACAACACAGTAGTTACGTATATTAAAATATCCAAACACTATTTGAAGGCAAAGAAATATACGGGCAAAGCTTAAGAGACGCGTGCGAAGCCGCGGGAAACAGCTAGTTAATCTAAAGAGTCATAATGTTGGACTATTTGAATAATCTATTATGCGGGTCCCAAAATGTGTGCTCTCAAAATCACAGAATCTGTATACATTCATCAGATTCATCGTTCCAGCCTTTGACAAAAGTTCATAACATGACAGGGATTATTCTGGCGTAACAAAACACTTCATTGAATAATCCAGTATCGTAGCTACTAATACGAATATTGTACATCAATGTGGGCCAAGGCCACACGTTCGTACTTATCGCCATATAGGACCATTGGACCATTTGCGCTTCAATCAGATTTGGTTTTAGAAGTCGCGTGCATTAAAACAGTTTGGTCTGCATATTAACCTTTATGTATTTATGCGCTTTATGTATTTTTTGAATATCAGAAGTGCGCATGCTCAGCACCAAAGCACAGACAGTAAACATATTAAATCGTTATAAGGCTAAAAATTGCCACTTCACGCTTCCTGTACAATTTTCTCTTTACTCTGAACTTCCGACCAGTCCACTGTCAGTTGCTTCTGCTGATTCTCATTACGAACATTAACTTGCACGGCCATCAATGTTAATTACATGAATTCCAGTCAGCAACATCTGTGAACAATATTTGGTGTAATAGTTACCTTAGAGAGGTTCAGAGTTGTCTGTAAAGTATTTATTCCTGGCATATTTTTGTTTGCTTAGTGGAAATATTCGAATGAAGTTTTAATTACAACAATCATTTTAGTAGAACTCGTTGTTTTGCTGTCTAAATAAATTTATCCATGTTGTATGACTATTATAAAACATTAAAATCTTATAACATTTCTAAATAAAGTTTTTAAACTCCTACTTTCTTTATTTTACTTAAAATAGTATTGTAAGTATAAACATAAATCTAGTACAAATTGATGTTTATTAGCCTGATTATCAATACCTTGATTACGATATGTTAGTGCCTTAACTTGTATTAGTTTTATAAATCAATAGTCAAACAATCAGGTTAATTATTTATATTTGTGATGAACTCCAGTAATCAAGGGAACATATTCAGAGCTTATATAAGCCTCATTATTGCATATTTAGGCTTCCATAAATATGAATGTTTCATCCTGCATAAGATTTAACGGTTTACATCAAGATGAAAGCTTTCACCATATGAAAGTGTAGGCTACTACGATTTGGCTTATTATCATCTGAAAACCTCTCCCGGAAGTTTCGAAGCTGTCAAATATAAGTTATAGGCCTACATCCGGAATCTGAAACTTTTGACATCCGCTTAGTAGAGAACTCATATATTCTCCCTGCCTGTAAAGATATTCCCGTTAATCTTTTCCTTAAGACTCCTATTCTTTGTACTTAAGGTTTATTGGATCCTTGAGATCTTTAGGTTTTCAATGTTATTTTAGTCTTAACTCTTCTTTTAATTTTCTGTTACAAAGATATGTACCCGTTCACACGCTTAACCTTTTGGTGAAGCTGGTTTTTTTTCGTTTTACACAATATGAAAGAACTAATGTTTTAATGCTTTAAGCTGATTGGTTTAAGATTACTTTAGGCGAGTTCGAGACGATTACTTTAGGCGAGTTCGAGACGATTACTTTTGTGGCCTCTTAGTGGATACAAAAGTCGAGAAGCCGACATTCCGTAGCCTCAACTCTATTATGTTGATATGCGAGACATTCTATAGGACGCACCTGGTGGTCTTCACCACTAAAGATATAAGCTATCGAAAAAAATTAAACTTTTTTAATTTGAAATTATTGCAAAGTAGTGACATAATAATTACATTAACGAGAAATTCATCTAAATTACAGTACTTTCTGTAACATCAATGAATTATAAAATTAGTAAGCCCGTAGAGACTAAAACTGTCTTTTATTAACACGATATTCTCCTCTGTACTTTGGTACAGCTCCCCATTCCATGTTCTCTCTTCCTCATCGGATCTTGACAGGAGGCGCCTCCTGACCAACACCTTATCCATCCTGAATATCCTGTCCGGCAGAAGCACAAAGGTCATTTTAGGTCTAAGTGCTAAGTAAAGTCCTAAGTAGGAGTAAAAGGGGTCTCCAAATCTTCTTGTCCTAATTGAAAAAACTAATCTGTGCAACTGATCATGAATGTGTCTTTGTTCATTTGATTGGATTCAGATATCAGTGATACATAAAATATCATCCTTCAAACATAGCCGTAAGCGATATTTTGTTGTTTTGACTATAGAGCTCAGAAAGATGATATGTACAGAGGACAGAAGTCCAATTCACGAAACTGCCGTTCCTGCCTGAATTCTGGCAATGTGAAAAATATCCCGTAAGAACTATACGTAATAACCACAAAATTAATACTTAATCAGTAAATAATAGGCCATTAAGATACCGAAGGAGCCTCGGAGAAGATCGCAGACACCAAAACCAAGCGTGCTGTGGGCAACACTAAACACCTTTAAATTCCGTTTTAAAGTATTGATAAATACATGAATTTTCAAGGTCGTTATTTTCTAATTTCATTCACGATTCTGGAAAACTATCTTTGCAAGCCATAAAAACTGTTTGTGATTTCATCCTTGAACTTTCATTTTTTGTACTATACATACAATCAAGATTATAAATTTAAAAAATTCATATAAATACATACTAATAAATTCAAACAATTTAATTAAAAACTTAGTTGTGAAAAAAATCATCAACTGCATTAAGATTTAAGTCCAAGCATACAAAATTAAGTACCTTGAATTAAAAACTACAAGATAACTTTAATTGTCTATTGCATTAATTACGCGGGCATCATATATCACCCCATTTAAGTAATGGCCCATTAAAACTTTGTTAATGTTTTTGCCACGAGCCGAACGCCTCTGTGGAATTTAATTTGAGCCCAACTCTGATGATCTATGTGAGAACTGTCGTGGCTCAGTCGGCGGGGAATGCGGAGAGTATTTATTTTAGTGTCTCGACAACTTTGAATCCGGTAAAATTTGATGGGGTAATTTGATAAATCTCAGTTCCATGAACTTTGGAGTTTTGGATACAACTTTATGCAATGTAACATTTCTACCTTCGATTTGAGTTGTTTTACCAAGAGGTAAAATATTTATAAAAGTATTTTATAACATTGTCAACATATTTTTGCTGTGTGAAAACACACAGAAAACATATGTTGACAATTTTATAAAATACTTTAACGTAGTATAAATATTAAAGTACAAACATTCAAGACATATTGACCCTTTCCAAAGATCTCCTCCACACACTTACCAATGTAAAAGCGTCTGTGAAATCATCGTCACTTCTTTGCACCAAGCAAGCTCGTAATTCCACGTATTGATAGGTTTTGGACCTACTTACAAAGTATATCGGCTAGAAGTCTTCCATACAAATATAATGACATTTCCTTATTTAAAAACTGTAGTCTGGTGTGTGGTCTGTACACTGATATCAACAGGGTACTTAGGGATGAGTCTCATGTGTGAAGGTGTAGGAGCCCGTTTTGTAGTTCCATTCCTATGTACTACGTTCTTCGTCCACTCGTATTTATTTGTTTATTGTCAACGGTACAGTTTACATAATACTAAATTTTAAAGAAACTATAAAAATATAAGATAAGCCGCTGGCAAAAAATAATGGCAATATACTGTAGTAATAAATCTATAAAATTGGTTAGTTAAGTACTAATGCGGCGCTTTCAAATTAACAGAATTATTTGTTTAAAACAGTTTTTATATATAGTCAATATCCATCAAAATAATATGTGACAAGAAAATACTAACAAATCTATGGTAAAATCTCTTAAACAACAGCATATGTTTTCATTGCAGTTACTGGCAATGAAATAATAATTAAAATTGCCTTTAATTCAGCTTCATTAAAACATTTTTATATCCATTTATCAAATGGTTTTACATTTATTTTAGTATATTTGTAAAAATAGATTAACTTCCTTATATTACGTCAAATAGACTCAAATATTATTATATTGATTGTTATTAGTCTGGAATTTAGGACGTAATTTTCAAACTCTAAAATACTGTAAACGTCTATATATCATCAGAAATTAGGGAACGGATTAAGGCAATGCAATTGGTTTTGGGTTTGAAAATACTTCTTATTTTCAATATCTATTTCTAGTATTTTAAGATAACTTCCCGGCTCACAAAAAAAAAATACTAAACTAGTTTCATAACTTAACGTAAAATTACAAGCTTTTAAAATAGGCAAATTAGGAAATATTATAATTAGGTCGACAAGAAATTGGCTGAAGAAAAGTTTTTAATTTGTTTCATCTTCAAACTATCACGTATTTTGTAATTAAATATATGAAAATAAAATAACCAACATTATATTGTACGCGTCGGTTATAAGTAATGTAATATCCGATGTAACTAAGCATTCTTTCCAGCATTATCAAATTTAATAAAATCAGTTTTATTACAGTACAATATTGTAAATTATATAGCGAATGTCATGGATTTTCATCAAACATTTCTTATATAAAACAAAATTATCATTCACACATGCAGTTTTACAATAACGCCCCAGTTTTCATTCTTTGCCAATGTAACGCACTGTAAACAGCGGAATCAGTTTCTAATTGGGCGGTCTCCCAGTTAAATGCCAAAAGCCCCCTGCATTATAAAATGCTTGTAACGCCAAAAGGCGTTTAATGCGCATTTTAACGCCTTGGGCGGAATTTTTATTGCATTTGGCAATGATGTTAATGTTCTGTCTCCCAGTTCGGTAGTCTTCTCTACCTCGCATCTTATGCATATGTATGGCATTGCTTTTGGTTAAGGCATACTTATACATAAAAAAAGTGATTTCCAAAAATTTTGAAACATAGGCGAGTCAACAGCTGCAATTCCTTGAAAGCTTACCTGCACGACTCTCTAAATTTTATTTTTGTAATCATTCAAATCGCTTTTTTTGGAGTTTGCGTTCCTTACAGGACCACTCGGTAGGAAAAATGAACGCAAATTAAGCCATAATACGCCGTAATCAATACCTGATTCTGGCAGTTTTTTTTTTGCTACCTGAAGAGGACGTCAAAACATAAATGCCTGTTTAACGTTTGGCGCGAACATGATTGATGTGCTCATTCCAAGTCCAACCTCGTTCAAGATTTATTCCTAAGAATGTTGAAGAGAAGACTTATATTGTAGAGTCAGCCATCAAAACAGCAGGTTCATAAAGGTTGAACACAGCACGCAAAGCAAAATTTTAAAAAATAGGATTTTGAGGTAATTTTTGTGAGATTGAGGCTGTTGAATTATTGGACACATTTATTGATATCAAGAAAGGCCTGTTGTTCCAAAACTTAACTCCATATTGCACTAAAACAGAGAGTCGTATCATCAGCATACTGCACTAGTCCTCCGCGCAGAAGTAATGATCCTATTTCGTTTACATAAAGCAGGCAAAGCACAGGGCTGAGAATGGCTCCCTGGAGAACACCGTAATTCAGTTCTACTGGTTTGACGGTTGATTTTATAACTGTACAACTTGGGATCTATGACTTAGACAGTGTATGTGGTCAATTCGTCCTTTCGAGTCAAAATTGTTTATTTGAGACGTGAATGTATTGTCCAAAAAGTAAAGTATTCTTATGAGAAAAATGCTTTCTAAAACCTTTCTTTAATATAGGTAAAATTGAAAGAGGCCGATAGTTATTTTTGAAAATGAGTCGTCTTTCTTAAAAATTGGAACAACTTTTGCAATTTTTTAGGGGGAGGGAAAAATACCTCTTTGGTAACAGTGCTAATAATATCAAACAAACAAATGGTTTTAGTAGTCAAATGTATTCTTATAATTTGAAAAGGAGTATAAATACAGAAATGACCAGAGATCTCAGCAAGGAGTATCAGAGGTGCAGTAAATATCAGGTGATAACGTTTATTCACACAACACCCGGGGGTCCAGTTCAAATGATACATGGGCAGATTTTCCCTCCGTGTTCTGTTTTGTGGTTGTAATTTATTTCTCATATATAAGTTATTTCATCTTTCCTTTTATCGTTAATTTTATTGAGAAATTTTAGGAAATATTTATAGCAGTGAAATTCTATCCGACATTCAACCCATATTGATACTTATCCACTAAAGTTAAAAATCTGAATAAAATGTGGTGCTGAACAATTTCAATCAAATCGTCTCTATCACGAAAGTAACTACATATATTTTGTGTCACTTATTGTGTAGTAGAGGTAATTTTAAAAGACCTTGCAGGAAGAATCCGAATATTGTATAGATATTTTATTTATTTGACTTATTTTATACTACATCACCATTAAAATGAAAGAAAACATGATCAGATGCATCACCATTGAGTATCTGTGGCACTGTAAATATCAGGTGATGACGTTTATTCACACAACACACGGGGCTCAGTTGGAATTATACAAAGCAGTTATCTCACTATGGAGTATCAGTGGCACTGTAAATATCAGGTGATGACGTTTATTCACACAACACACGGGGCTCAGTTGGAATGATACAGAGCAGTTATCTCACTATGGAGTATCAGTGGCAAGGTAAATATCAGGTGATGACGTTTATTCACACAACACACGGGGCCCAGTTGGAATAATACAAAGCAGATATCTCACTATGGAGTATCAGTGGCACTGTAAATATCAGGTGATGTCGTTTAATCACACAACACACGGGGCTCAGTTGGAATGATACAGAGCAGTTATCTCACTATGGAGTATCAGTGGCACTGTAAATATCAGGTGATGACGTTTATTCACACAACACACGGGGCTCAGTTGGAATGGTACAGAGCAGTTATCTCACTATGGAGTATCAGTGGCACTGTAAATATCAGGTGATGACGTTTATTCACACAACACACGGGGCCCAGTTGGAATAATACAAAGCAGATATCTCACTATGGAGTATCAGTGGCACTGTAAATATCAGGTGATGTCGTTTAATCACACAACACACGGGGCTCAGTTGGAATGATACAGAGCAGTTATCTCACTATGGAGTATCAGTGGCACTGTAAATATCAGGTGATGACGTTTATTCACACAACACACGGGGCTCAGTTGGAATGGTACAGGGCAGTTATCTCACCATGGAGTATCAGTGGCACTGTAAATATCAGGTGATGACGTTTAATCACACAACACACGGGGCTCAGTTGGAATGATACAGAGCAGTTATCTCACTATGGAGTATCAGTGGCACTGTAAATATCAGGTGATGACGTTTATTCACACAACACACGGGGCTCAGTTGGAATGATACAGAGCAGTTATCTCACTATGGAGTATCAGTGGCACTGTAAATATCAGGTGATGACGTTTATTCACATAACACACGGGGCTCAATTGGAATGATACTAGAGTATATTTTCTTTATATATAGTTCTCTGTTGTTATTTTTATTATATTTATCTTAAATAATTTCTCTTATTTACTCATATGGAGAACGAATGTAGTGAGAAAATTATTAGTGTGTAAAATTTATCTTACATAAGATAATAAATTAGTATTAAACTTATTCCCTACGCTCCGATACATAATAACATTTCTGAATTCTTGGAACTAATTTAAATAAACAAGGGGGGCAATACAAATAATTAAAAGTGAGACACAATA
The DNA here is from genome assembly GCF_021130785.1 of Homalodisca vitripennis. Lineage (NCBI taxonomy): Eukaryota > Metazoa > Arthropoda > Insecta > Hemiptera > Cicadellidae > Homalodisca > Homalodisca vitripennis. Next base: position 142,162,916 of record NC_060213.1, on the reverse strand, counting down.
TAAAAATTAACAACAACATTAAGTAATTTATTACTCGGTATTTTTTACGAAACTTTATCTTTTATACCTCAATACATGGAACATTTGAAAACTCCTCGTAACCAGTATAATTTAAGATTTTCTAAGAATCTTCTAGTCCTTGCACATCACACAGCTGTCTTAAAAATCTCCGTTCATAACATAATATATGTAATCAAACATTTTGAAAATATAAATAATATCAAAATTATTAATTATAAATTTGTCAACAATTACAAGTATTATTCCATACTTGAACAAAGTTCAAACTGTTATCATCATTATTAAATTGGAAAGTTTTTAAACGTTAGCTGTACTTTATCAAATGTTATGCACTGTGTTTACATTTATGTTTCTTTATTTATGTTTCTTTATTCTTGTTAACATTTTATAATTTTTTTGGTATGTATTAATTTACATTTAAAACTTCCTGAAGACGGGGTTATTAATTCCCCACAAACGAGAAAGAATATAATATCAATTCAAGTAAGTAAGGAATGGCGTTGAAACTGTAATTTATTGAAAGTTCTTTGATATTGACGTTATTTATTACCCCAGAATCATGCCACAGACATCTTCAACGTATGTTACCTTCTATCAATGTTCCTTGTAGGTGCAAAATTAAGAATACTGAAAGAAGTAAAGCAAATGTTCCTCATTGATTATTATTTTCAGAATTTCATATTATTGCTCTTATAGCTCGTCTCTATGTCTGCTATTTTGGTACCTGTAGATTAACAGTGATAAATGACGATAATGTAAGTTTTTATTGAGAACAAAGTAAGGTAACGCAGTGAACTGTATATGGCTTGCAAGTAATTTGCCTTTTATGTTAATTACTACCTCTTATTCATGCACCAGGCGCTGGGACACATGGCAGTCTCGTAGAAAGTTACAATTAGATTCAGAGTTACGTGAGTTTACAAGGAGTTGACGAGAAGATTCTCACTCAAACTTGAGAGAACTGAACCTGTCAACAAATCTGTGCTAATAATTTTGAAGCTAGAACTTTTGAATTTCACCAAATTTTTTGTCGAATTTTAATATTGTTTTAATGTTTCTTTCTTCGATCATTAGAACTGAAGGTTTTTGTAATACAACACCATTTTTGTGTTGTAAATGTTCTGTAGCAATAATAAAATAATGTGTACGATGTAATAAATTTACTGATTCTATTGGAATATTTTTGCAGGACCATAAACCACGTAAACCAGACAGTAAGAAACTTGGGCAGTTTAAAAACCAAACTTTTTTAGAACGTTCAGGATTGCTACCCAATAACCGCAATAGTCGATACACTACATTTAATGAATAAAATGATCGATATGTGTGGTTTAAAATGGATAATAAACATTCCAGTAAGTAGGAATAACCTAAAGAAAACTCTAAGTAAGCTTCAAGATAACGAAGATCACTCCTCTGTTCGCTTTGACCAGTCGAGGCTGAAAACACAGGCCTGCTCCTCTTCCAAGGTGAGAGTTTGCACTACCTCGCTCATGACGACTGGGAATCGTGTAGATTCTGACAGGGCGGTCCTGTTCTCTAATCACTATGATGAACATTACAAGTTTCTTGCCCAAGAAAAACAGAGAAAACAACTTTTGTTAAATATGTGACATGCACGCAAAGCGTATTGTTTGTGTATACAGATTTTTAAATATTAAAATCGAAGTACGTAGTATAAGATCTATAGAGACCATTCTTGAACAATGCTTGGCCTGAATTTGATGGCCTGGGGTAATAATCCATGAAAACGGATTTAGGATTGTTTGAGGGTAGATTCAATTTATATCATTCTTGAATTCTACATTATTAAATTAAACATTTAGTTTAGTGAAATTTGGTTTCATTTTAATGGAGAAATTTTCCTATCGTGCTATAATAAAGCATGTTACGTTATCATTAGTTAAAGAATTATTAAATATAATCAGATTTATTTTGCATCATGAAAAATAAATTAAAGACTGGTTTCAGTGTGTTCATGTTTCATGTTGACATATTCTGTAATACTTAAAAGCCAGATCCATTCAAACTCTCGCAGTAAAGTGATTTATGCTAGAAGGAAAGAAGAAAACTTATTTATGAGCAATAAATTACAACCACAAAACAGAACAACAGGTAAGGGCAAATCTGCCCATGTATCATTCCAACTGGGCCCCCGGGTGTTGTGTGAATAAACGTTATCACCTGATATTTACAGTGCCACTGATACTCCATAGTGAGATATCTGCTCTGTATCATTCCAACTGAGCCCCGGGTGTTGTGTGAATAAACGTTATCACCTGATATTTACAGTGCCACTGATACTCCATAGTGAGATATATGCTCTGTATCATTCCAACTGAGCCCCGTGTGTTGTGTGAATAAACGTTATCACCTGATATTTACAGTGCCACTGATACTCCATAGTGAGATATCTGCTCTGTATCATTCCAACTGAGCCCCCGGGTGTTGTGTGAATAAACGTTATCACCTGATATTTACACCACTGATATTTACAGTGCCACTGATACTCCATAGTGAGATATCTGCTCTGTATCATTCCAACTGAGCCCCGTGTGTTTGTGTGAATAAACGTTATCACCTGATATTTACATTGCCACTGATACTCTATAGTGAGATATCTGCTCTGTATCATTCCAACTGAGCCCCGTGTGTTGTGTGAATAAACGTTATCACCTGATATTTACAGTGCCACTGATACTCCATAGTGAGATATCTGCTCTGTATCATTCCAACTGAGCCCCGTGTGTTGTGTGAATAAACGTTATCACCTGATATTTACTGCACCTCCTATACTGGGTGGTGATATCTCTACTAATTCTCCTATCTCTACTCATATTCAGCTGATAACAATAAATTGTAATGTCAAATGGTTTCGTCGTGTAATGATAGTAATATTTTTAGGTTTGATTGCGATTCTTGTAATGTATATATGTAGTGTTCCCAAACATTCTTACTACAACATTCCTATTCGGGAAAGCTATTGATGCTTTTGAATTTCCGCATTCCAGATTCATATAAATTCGATCATTACAGCGGTAGAAACGTTTCCTTGTACAATCAAAACATAATTTTGTATGATATGTGAAGTAGTACGTACATTGCATGTTTCCAAAAAGGCCAAGACGATCTTACGTGAAAATGTGAAAATAAAAATGTGCAAGGGTTTTTGAAAATTAGGAAGAACACGTAAAAAGAATTCTTTCTTAGTTTAATTCTATCTGTATACCATCGTAATTTAAAATATGTGTAAGGTTTTAACTGTTTCAAAATACCATAATTGGTACTAGGTAACTTTCATCAATGTGTTTGTAGACACTCACTTTGTGAGGTCGTGTGTGTTGAGCCAACAGTCCAGCGTTTGTCAGTAAATTATATGTTTGCTGCATTGTACCGGACAGTACGTATATAACGCGTAATGAAGGAAGAGGACCCGAAGATGCTTGGCACAAACGGAGTAAACAGCTTTAAAATTATGAAAACTATTTTATAAATATAAAATGTAATAAAAAAGCAGGTAGTTTTACTGCTGATATTGGATTACCAATGACACATATAATTAGTCTACTAAATACATCACAGAATTTCAAATATTTTAAACAGGCTCGTTACATGTCATTGCGAAATAATACACAATGCATTTACCAACGCAGTTTATACAAACTTGCGTAAATTATGGATTTCGTTAAGCCGTTGTGTCTTTAAAAACTTTTCAATGTCTTTAAACAGACATACTGGAGTACTCTAAAATTGTCGAGACACTAAAATAAATACTCTCCGCATTCTCCGCCGACTGAGCCACGACAGTTCCCACATAGATCATCAGAGTTGGGCTCAAATTAAATTCCACAGCGAACTTCAGCTCGTGGCAAAAAACATTAACACAGTTTTTAATGAGCCATTGTTTTAATGAAGTGCCATCCGATGCACGCGAAGTTAATTTGGTTAGTGGTACAATGTATTTAAATGTTGCACAGCTTCTAGTAAATTTATTACCTTCGTTTAAAATAATATGAACTCTAGTAGCTGAAATTCTAGACAGGTTAAATACTAAGTCCTAGTTAACCAAATAATCTCGGTCTACACTTAATGTCTACAATAATTAATGATAGATATTGGTATTTTAACAATGTTATTATTTTATACTAGCCTTTTCACACGGAAAGTTTTATAAAAAATTTTATATCGTCTAGGCATTTAATAAATACTATAGAGTTAATAAATGAATTCCTTACTTTATCCAGGAGAAGTTATGACACATGTCAGTTTCTTAACTGATCCTGAATATTGGAATAAAACAAACAATAATTTGTATTCCTAAGATCAATACAACATTCAGTTTCATCACAACATAGTCATTCAATGTAATTAATAAAACAACATAAATTATGTAATAAAATAGTACCTACTTACCTAATCCAAGCCATATACACACACAATTTTATACATATATGTATATGTATGTATAATAAACCAATGGGCAGTTACAGTATAGTTGAAAAAAGCTCATTTATAATAATAGGTTTTTTATTCGCAGATATGTTATAGCCTGTATTATATAATTGTATATAGTATGTACGGAATTGAGACATAAACTGTCTGTTGTAATATCTGTCGTATTCATATCACAATGCATTGGAATTAGCATTTAATTTAACCTAGATAGTAGTTATAAATCACGTTAGCTATCCACCTGAAGAAGAGACCAGATAGGTGATCTCGAAACGTAGGATTACTGCTTTATTGAATCTCAAACGGCTACCAAACCTGTTATCTTCACTACTGCCACAATGAAGCTAATTGCGTAAGTTATTGATTGGTTGATTCAACGTAGTGGAACTTGGGAATCGTTCTTATCAAAGCAATTAATTTGTACATTATTAAATGATAATATATTAACATCAAAGTTTCAGCAGAGAACAAAAACATCAGTACTGCGAACTCAAGAAACTTGTATGGGTACATTTGTCTCAATAACAATCGTGTGACATTTCTTTTAAGAATAATCAGAACGATAAGTATACTACAGGGTGCGGCAGCATAACTTCCTTTTTTTAAATACTCGCCATTCAGTTAGTTGATGTCATAGCGGAGCGCTAGTGGTCTCATTCAAGAGGGGGTACTCTAAAGTTTTGTCCCGACACGGTTCAGTCACCATCATGCGTTGGAATAGTGAGGAGCGTGCCTTTGCCGTTGAGGCCTACTTTTCAAGCGGATGTTCGGTTATTGCAACACAGCGTGCATTTCGGAATCGCTTTAATTTAGCCCCGTTGGCCCCCGTCCCAGACCGCAATCAATTGTTACATGGGTCACTACATTCAACAAGACGGTGCAACAGCACACACACTGCGAGAGCATCGATGGCTGTTTTGAGGGAAAACTTTCCAGAGCGCCTTATCTCAATTAGAGGCGATTTGGAATGGCCGGCACGTTCTCCCGATCTGTCACCTTGTGATTTTTTCTATGGGGTTTTGGAAATATACGCAACAACACCACCCACAGGGGTGTTGGAACCAAGTGTCCCCCAAATCCCAATCTTCTAGCCGTGGGAAAAAATTCTGTAGCATGTTTACATACCGGTCAGAAGTCACTGTCACTGTAACCTCGTTTTCCTCAAAAAACCAGGGACCAATAATTCTAGCTGAGGAAATTGCACACCACACTGTGACTTCCGGTGAATGCAAAGGCCTTTGATGCAATTCTCGAGGGTTGGTGTCAGCCCAGTAGCGCATGTTTCTTTTGTTAACCGACCCACTCAAATAAAAATGGGCTTCTTCGCTAAAAAAAAAACAATAGCACCCTCGGGAACGACAACAAGAAGAAGCTCACACGCGTTCATCCGAGAATTGAAGTCACGTTCTGAAATTGTTCTGCACTATCGCCATCTTATATGGATGAAAATGAAGATCATCACGAAGAATTCTTCTCACAGAACGATCGGATAGTCCAAGGGCAGATGCGTGTTTGCGCGCAGAACGCCGTGGTGATCGCAACATTGACGCTCTCACTGCTTCAATGTCTCAGGTGATCTAACGGGCCGAGGGACTCCAGTTCTTCGTTTTGTCGCACTTGCAGTTTGTCTGAATGAGTGACCCATGTAACAATTGATTTGCGGTCTGGGACCGGAGCCAACGGGGCTAAATTAAAGCGATTCCGAAATGCACGCTGTGTTGCAATAATCGAACATCCGCTTGAAAAGTAGGCCTCAACGGCAAAGGCACGCTCCTCACTATTCCAACGCATGATGGTGACTGAACCGTGTCGGGACAAAACTTTAGAGTACCCCCTCTTGAATGAGACCACTAGCGCTCCGCTATGACATCAACTAACTGAATGGCGAGCATTTAAAAAAAGGAAGTTATGCTGCCGCACCCTGTATATGTATTTTAGTACAAAGGTTTGGTACGCAATAAAACAATAATGACGCTTTTGATGCTAAATATTACCTGGGACACATGACAGACTCCTGCAAAGTTACGTGAGCTACAAGTAGCTGTCGAGAAGTTTGTGACTCAAACTTGAGAGAACTGAACCTGTCAACAAATGAGCTCCAGTCATCCTGAAGTTAAATCTCTGTACTTCATCAAATTACCTTTCTGCATTTTAAGTTATTATAACATTGACTTTCATTAGTACCGGGGGTATAATTACCAGTCATGTTCTCGTATTGTAATAGTATTATATTCTTATCCTGTAATAATCCGCTGAGAAACATAAAGGAATGAATTTTATTAATCCTTAGTTGGGTTCGATTAATCAATTGAATTGATTTATTTGTATATTATTGTAAATTTTGTATGAAATTACGTTCCTGCATATATAAGAATGACTTTTGTGATTGTGGATGTATAATCATAGAATTTCGCTGAGCGTCATTTTGCATATAACTTGAATAAAGCCAGTTCGCGCTACGTGGTTTGGCACATCTTACATTGTGTTGATATAGAGCATCATACAATTACATTTATATAGAGTATATCTGAATTAAAATTTATAATTTTATTGACGTGACAACGTCTTAAATTAGGTTGCGGCTCGGAGTCACTCATGAAAAAGTGTAACGCCCGGTAACGTTACGATGCCCGTCCAGTGGGTCCGCCGCACGGGATCCGCACGGGATATAGCAGATAACTGTGGGTCCGCCGCACGGGATAAAGCAGATAACTATGTTTATTCGTGAAAATGTGGAGTGCTTAGCTTCGTCATTTACAACAACTACAACAATAAAGGTAAATAATTGTACACTGATATTTCATTATCGTAAACTATGATTGATTGATTAATTGTTAGATTGACACAAAAGTTGAGAAACTGAGTTTATAGGTTATGTCATACTATTGACAAATGTTGATAGTGTTAAGTAAATTATTAGTTTAAATCACTCTACAATCAATCGTAATTCAGTCGATTGAGAAGAAACAGCGCGTATTGCTAGTCAAACATTTAAAATAACAAATTATATCCTCTAACCTGTCATAACAGTGCGACCAAACAAACGAACTAAACCGACCAATCACCACGCGCGGAGTTAGAATTTAACTGTGTTTAGCAAGAATTTCAAATTCCAATTTTAGTAAATGTTTTATTCAACTTTACCATTTACAGTAACAAATTTTAATTAATTTCAAATTATGTACAATGTTTTAGTAAACAAAATATATTTCTATAGTTAAAATTTGTGCAATTCTTATTTTCATTCAATTCCTTGTTCCTATTGTGCAATTTAATAATATTCATATCAATAAATATTCTACCGAGAAAAAGACGTTGTCACGTAAAATCTTCGCCCGTAAAACCGACTTTACAGGCAACAATAATTTTTTTTACAACATTTATTTTAACCAGCAAGCTCAAGTTTGAATATGCAATACATCAGTCAGTCTTAGGGTTTAATGATGCAGACAACTGCGGTTATTACTGACTGTCCAGTCCCGACATCTTATTAGAGAACTAAGTAAGTGTGCACTCTAACTTAGGGTGAAGTTGGGTTCATTAAATTAAGTACTCTGACCTGCTTTCTAGAAGTTGACTAGATAGTTGAAGTAGGAGGATATTTTGTTTCCTAAAATTCTTAAAAGATCACAGCAATCATTATAGTAGTGATGTGCATGACACCAAATCTTTCTTTCTCAATTAAAATTATATACTTTATTTCAAAAGCCATTATTTTTTATTCACAAGTGATTGTATATTTGCTTGCATACTAGATAAAAGTGTAATAAAAATATTTAATATTAATAATCTGAAGTTTGATATATGTTGTCCTGAAGTAAGTAATTGTACATAGTAAGTAAAGTTTTGCTAATCTGCAACTGCATATCCAGCACCTTAATTACAGAAAAATAATGGAAAAGGAGGCTTGGTTTTCAAAGCAAGTATTAAATTGTATTTTTCATCTCTTTTGAAACAAAATAGATAAACAATTAGATATATATATATACCAAAATGCTAATCACATCCTTCGCAATGCGTTGAATGAAAAAGTAGCATAAAGGAGAATTAGCAAATAGTGGCTATAAATAAAAGAAATACGTTTGTTCTGTTTGTTCCCAACAACCGAATTTTATTTTTTAATCTTTTTTACCGTGAATAGTTAAGATTGGTTTACTTTAGAATAAATATAGTACATATAAATGTAAAAGAATAACTGTTTTAAAAGTGACAATTTAAATGTAATACTTCTACGCCAAGATGAAGAAGATCCACTGGCTTAAGATCCGATTGGAAATGATTAAGAAACCGAGGTAAAACTATTATAATTATCTAATTTAAATCAGAAACATTACCAAGGTAAATATAATCTTAAGAATACTTACTTAACTGATCTGGCGGTCATCAATGAGGTATACTATACAACAACATACATGCTGTTCCCCACAGTTGTTTTCAGTAAAATAATAAGAGCCTAGGTTGCAATTATTCATTTAAACTACTCGTGAATTCATAGGAGAAGTCGGTTACTGAAGGATATTCTCTTTTCTGAAATAATTTACGAATAATTGCATGTATAAGTTTGAGAATTAATTACGAGTGCACCCAGTAAAGTTGAATACAGACCCATTCCAACCAAATACCACCAAGTAATACAATTCAGTTTCCAAATTTGTTAATTCTTTAAACTGTCTGAGACAAACTGTTTAAAGGTGTCTGAGATTATAATAAATCTACACTTTCAAAGCCCTCTAGGACTTACACTGAAAACATTGAAAGCGTAAACACTTCTTATTGAGTAACTATGAGGTAACACAAGAAGGTTAAAGATGCGACTTAGTAATTGTTTTAGTAAACCTTAATATGTTTGCAATAAATGTGAATATTAAGAGCAATTTCGATGGAGCTATAAATTTGGAGATCACTGGCCGCTGATAAAGAGCCACAAGATTCCAGCATTTGTAAAGGTCACATGATAGCGTTAAGGTATTTTCAGAGTCTTATACATTATACATTTGATGCCTGGAAATTATAGTAAAACATATATTAGCCTCCGCGTCCCCCCACAGTAGAAACCACTGTCCCGGAGAGTGACTCCTAATAGATTCATGTTTAGCATTTTCAATTTTGATGGAGAGATAATGCAGGGACAGGTAGGGACAGGTGGGGTCGCACTCCAAATATCAACCCTCTGAGATAACTCGTATGACATTTATCTTTTGTTCTGACTGACAGAAATGGGTTCTTATGGGAGAGGAATCGCTAACCCACAGCCAATATATTATTTTTTGAATTTGAATAACTTATAAATTATTTATTCCATCAAATACAAGTGCAAATTACAAATTACAAAACTGTAATTTACACTGCTACAATTTCAAGTAGCGTGTCAGAGCAACACAAATAAAAACAAGAAAACAAAGAAAACAAAATCAGTCCAGCTTGTGGTTGTCCTTTGACAAGTGCAGCCCTTCACTCCGTGCCGTCTGTGTTCCTCGCATATCATAGCTCTAACAATACTTGGGCTACTAAAACAATTCTTTATTTTACGCACTGCTTCCTACCTGTTAGGACTGTTTCAAACCATTGTAAATGTCCGTCAAACCTGTAATATAACTATATAAATAGTTTCTAGCATGTTACTAAATGGTGTTGAAGCAATTCAGTCAGCGCGAGCAGGGCCCACCAGTTTAGTTTTTACTCAGTTTGCATATTTAAAGGCCGTTAGGTCTACTGAAATGGGACCTTGAAGTCGAAGAGCACAGCCGTTCCTTAGTTAAATAATTTATTCAATTGCAAAAAATCGTGGTACTTGGATTGATATATTCTGAAAATAAAACATTGTTCAACACAAACTGAAGCCCAGCAAATGACGCTATACAGTTACAAAATGAAACATCTCAGTAAGTAGCCACGGGTTAATGTGAATCTAACCCAATTTCGGATCATTTAGTTGACTGTTTCTCAGTATTCAGTTGCTGAATATCGGAACGTTCCCGAGCGAGGTAAACTCGTTCCTAGAATCACAACCTAGTTGAAGGATATGTTATAAGTTGTTGGATAAAATACTGGATAAAATACACTGTGTTTAATCCGTGTGAAAAGAAGAGAAACATTATAAAAATGAATATGTAATTAGAGTAAATTGTTTTCCATAAAATACTTATATAATTGTTTAAAAATACAGGTTTCTATTATTTTGCTGATGGTTAGTACAATAGTAATAGGTCTATAGTTCGTCGGGCATTTCATTTCGTCCTTTTTTAAAAATAGGTGTAACTTTACAGTATTTTAGACAGTCTGAGAATTCACTTATAGTGAAGATTTGGTTAATAAGACAGGTTAGGGGTAATAAAATTTCATCAACTATATTCTTAAAGACGAAATTGGAAAGGTCATAAATATCTTCACTCCTCGATACACTTGTCAATTACTGCTGCTGCTGCTGAACTTCACTAGTATTAAAAGCTTCCCAACTAAAGTTACTTGTAAAACTGTTATGATGGCGAGAAAAGTTATGCAACAAAAAGCACACCATAACGGTAAGACAGCACCAACAAACGGTAACACTGAGTATTGGTATCAAAGTACAAGCCAAGATTAACAGGAATATTTACAAAATGATTGTTTAAAACATCAGGAGTTATTGGTATTATACTGTCTTTACTTTTGGAAATAAAATCCCTTGCTTCCTTTCTATCTGCCATGCCAGTTTACATTTTGTTGTTACATGTTGCATGCGATAACCGTAATATTTGTATGTATAATATTGATTTTCAGTACAGCATTGTTCAATATAAAGTACTAACTACCTTTAGAAAACATTATTAAATATATCCTACATAAAGCCATATTCAAAATTTTTAAGCACGTCATTTAAATTTTTATGGAAAATTTTGAAGCTATGGAGGCGAGTGTGTCCTTAGGTATAAGCCATTATCTTTAATCAAGTTCTTTACAGTTTTGAACTTAGCGTGTTTAAAGCCAAAAATGTAACGAAACCAATCTACAGTAACTTTCTCAATATTTTTATGTACATTGGATGGACACGTACAAGGGTAATGTATTGTGATTTTTTAAATATCTATATATTGAAGTATATTTAAAATCTATAATTATAAAAATTTAGGGAATTTCTATAAGTTCCATAAATTACTTACTATATCAAATTGCATCATATGATTTCAATACTGTGTTTAGTAAGTAGCTATGCTAAAACTTACGCAGTATACAAGGGGCAAACTTTGCTGTAATTTACTCGATCTTCTAAAAATATTATGTTAACCATAAAAATATCGTTAACCGTAAATTATTCATTGAAAAACTTCCTCAGTAATGTTTACCCACGATTACATTGTCAGTGTTTCTAGTAAAGTAACACTGATTTGCATTTACAACTATGTTTGAAATCTTTTTGAATAGTATGACTTGCTTTGACATGTAAATAAAATAGAAATTGGGTTTTCCAAGTAAAAGCAAAAGGTTCCGTGTTGTAGGACAAACTCACGTTCAATATTGAACTAAGGTGTGACCGTAAACTTTAAGACGGTGGATTCTAACTCTCGGTGGTTTCTGGGAGATTCGATTCAAAACTTGTTGAAAACTTCGCGGCTTTACTTCTGAATTCTAAATCGAGCCAATACGTCTTACTCGCATGTCAAAGTTCACTGCTGTTGTGCAACTGCCACTGTGAGACTGACATTACTTCAGAACATACGTCATTTCTATAAATAACAAAACTTAACGTCACTAGAAATGTAGCATGAGACTCCATGCAAATTCTTGCATCAAAGTAATATTTTACTAACGCAGTATTGGCAAGTTTTGTTCTAACGTGTAAACACGTATAGTAGGTATCAAATCTTACATAATATCAGGAGCCAGTTATTAATTTCAGCCATAATTAATGATGAGTGTAATGTCAATTCATAGTTTCTAGTCCACTTTGTTCGTCTATAAACGACCGCATACATCCCACATATAGACATACGAAGATAACATCAAAAGTCTATGTTCCCAACAATATTATGGTATGATTTTTATAACACTACAAGTCATTAACTTTAAAAGCAAAACTAATTTTGATTTGTAATTTATTAATGACATGAGATATTTGCCTTAAACTTTACCTACCTAATAATCTAACGTGTTAAGTAAGAATAGTATTTTACTTTGGGTAAATCATCCAGGTGCCATATTTCCGCCGAGAAACGGGAAAAGAAGATACCAACTGTGAAATTCACAAATTTTGTTTTACGCTGTTACAAATTGCGGCATTTGAGTGCAATTTAAAATTGCATGTGTGAAAATTATTTAGTTCATTAATTGTTTGTCGAGGATCTTTGCAGGCGAGTCGAATAATATAGTAAGGATAACAAGTAGTTTTTAAACTCTTAAAAAGATGTTTACATTTAGGTAGTAAAAGAAACGCAAGTAATATTATTTATAATTATCTTTCAAATTCAGTAAGTAAATAAATGATAAGGGTGGCTAAAACAAACTAAATTTATGTTTAGTACACTCTGTGAGGTGTTTCGGTGAAATCGCTTTTTATATCGTCTGCCCTGATAGTTGCAGTCGTGCTGGGTTCTATTCCAGGGTTGTGATATCGACTTATAGCTATTTCTATCTTACCCGCGCCCTCGCCGTTACGCTGGTAGAGATCGATATGATACACGAGGTTAAACGTGAGTGAACAGAAAATCTCAGACTCGTTCAGAGCGAATTCAGTTATTCGCACTCCTCAATTAGAACGATATCATCACAGTTTTTCTGTTCTATGTCTCGCGATTTCACGTAAATAAATGTCGATTAGAAACTGTCAATGCTCCGTTCTAAAATGTGACGTTTAGAAATAAATCCTATTGTAACGACGACTATTTGACAATTATTTGTGCGTGAGAAAAACAGATTTTTAATATCGGTGAGTCCGCGCGAGATCTTTATTCCACAGCCGTTGGCTCGAACCGGTCTCAGTATCGTCTGCTCGTTTCTTCTTCCTTCAGTGTGTTTGTTGTGCTGTGTTAAGCTGAGGTTATGTTTTGACTTTATAGTATCAAAATAAAATATTAAATATATTAAACCAAACAGATTCCTTCTCTATACTAACAAGACTAACGTTAACGTATAAGTTTATAAGTTAAGCTGGAAGCAAAATGTCTAAGGGAAGTCTTGTGTTATATCCCTCTCCTATGAAGCAGCTAAATCCCTTCAAGCAAATATATTTAGGTTATTTAATACAAGTATCCTAGTTCAGCAATAATACAGGTATTTCGTTGTGTACTATTTTCCTCTTTAAGCCCTTAGTATCAAATATGCTAATATTAACAAGCATTACAAGTTTGTTATAGCCTACAACCTAACATTCACTTTGAAAACATACTCTTCGAAGTAGGAAGTAAAGCTTATGCGATTTACAGGGCACCAAACATATATAATTTAGAAACCGGGCTGAGAATTCAGAGGTTTATTAAGCCAATGAATAATATATCTGTAAACAAGGCTGTTACCTAGATAGCCTGTTCCCAGCCTATCCTGGCGTTGATCAATAACTTTGAGCTTAGGCTATTAGGCTCTACACGACTTAAAGTAAGCAAAATATATTATCATGAGCTATAGAAAGGTTTATATATGCTATATCTAGTAGATTGACCAAGTACATACACCTAACTTATCTTATGCACCAAACTATTAACTTTTGAGAATAGGATAACAAACCTATACAGCTTATAGGATGCAAAATATGCGTTTGCAAACTAGGACAGGTAGTGAAGGGTAGTAGAACCTACAGTGAATAGACACACTACTGTCACTAACCGCAATAACCTATTAAGCTGCTGTTAACCTATCCTACGCACCGAATTATTAATTTTAGGAAATAGGAACAACAAGCCTACGCGGCTTTATAGGATGCAAAATACACGTTTGCAAACTAGGACAGGTAGTGAAGGGTAGTAGAACCTACAGTGAATATACACACTACTGTCCACTAACCGCAATAACCTATAAGCTGCTGTTAACCTATCCTACGCACCGAATTATTAATTTTAGGAATAGGATAACAAGCCTACGCGGCTTACAGGATGCAAAATACGCGTTTGCAAAACTAGGATAGGTAGTGAAAGGTAATAGAATCTATAATTAATAGATACACTTACTGTCACTAAACGAAATAACCTATACTACGCACCGGAATTATTAATTTTTCAAAGATTCCGTAGAATTCAAGGTTAACGAATCAGCACCTAGTTTTTATATTCAACATTCAATATTCGTACTGTTTTTAAATTCCCTTAATGATTACAATTCGGGGTGACTCAAACCAAAAGACGATATATGCCGACTGCGTATTCTCTCGTACAGGGCTCTCGTATTCCTCGACTCGACTTCAGACTTCATAAACCGACGTCCGCAAGCGAAAACTCTTTCTCCTCGAATTGGCTTCACTCCACGACGTTAGCAAGCAAAAAACTCTCCGTCCCTTGTCGGATCGGCTGTATTAAGTAGGCCGCCAGCCGGTCATGCGCAGAGACGCGTTTTCGTCAGTCGTCGCCAGACGCTGCAGCGGTCACATCGGAGCTCCGGCTAACTGCACTGCCCCGAGTAGAGAGGTTCCCTAACCTCAAAATCGACTCCTTCTAATGGAATGACGACGACGACTATCGACGAAAAAAATTAAATCGACACACCTACTTGTCAAAATAAACGTTTTTCTCATTTAAGAAAAAAAAAAACGGGGTATAAAATTGAACCCTTACAACTCTTTTAGTTACAATTACGCTCAGCCTGCCATAAATATGACTTTAAAGATAATACCTTGGATTTTACCAGTTTGACAGCAAGAACGACGGAATATAGAAGTTATCGTTTGTATACATTTTTAAAATAAGAAATATTGCGTCATTTTCGATTTTCAAACGGTAGTCGAGAGTGCCTAAGCAAATTTCCCCCATATAAAATATATAAGGTAGGAGTCACCATACTAAATGTCCCAATGCAGGATTCTCTGATGTTAAATGCAAAATTTCAAGTCAATAGCTTATTTCATTTGGCTACATTTATTACCATGTTAGAATATCGTATGATTGTAATCAGTTTGTTTAAAAGTTTGATTTATTCTGCGATTTTCTCGCTGCTACTATAGGTATTTATAAGATCAATATAAAACGTTAGCTAACGCTCAGCCAAATGTAATGGAATGGCATACTCCATCATCAAACTTGATGTTTCCTATGATGCTTCATTAACATTTTTAGGTCTATAGGTCGGTTCGTTCTGATTGTATCGTGCGAGCAGACGTAAATAAAATGTATCCAACCCTTCCAGTAATAGGCTTCTCTGAAACTTTACGTCGATACTTCCCATGCAAGTATAAGGAGTATAATTACACTTACTAATGTAAGTCATAGGATCTTTGACCTTGTGTTTCGATATTCAGAAATATGTAATAGGCAGTCGAAAAGGTTACAAAACAGTAGCGCACCCAGAAATCTTCTCTGGAGGGAGTCCGAAACACCAGAGAGTCGGTCGTGGGGGGGGAGAGTTCCGGGAAGCCCTTCCCCGGGAAATTTTTGAAGTAATAGGTCATGAAAATGGTAAAAATAGTACTGTAATTCTGTGTTCTGTGTATTCTGTGTTTCTGTTCTGTGTTATGTTGTTCTGTGTTCTGTTCTGTTTCTGAAAGGAGGGAAAAGATGAGATCAAAGTGCATGAAGTTTACAAGAAAACCACTCTACTACAAGTACCAAGGGAAGGTTATATGGGATCATTAAAATCTTCTGTAACAAATCCAGTTTATATGAATTATATTTAACTAACAAAAATTAAATCACAATATTAACAAAATAGGAAAGTTTAAATCCAAAATAAAGACAAAAGCCAAATCTTGATGTCTACTCTCTAATCTAAAAGTACATATTCGAGTTTGAAAGTTGACCACAAACTAATTAATAGAGCTACAAAAACGAAAGTTATATTAAAATTTAGCTTGTTTATTTTAGCTTTTCTTCGAGTAAAACTGTTTACTAACTATAGATAATAACTTTCAGTTTCTATATCGATGGCAACGAAAAAAATTACCGGATATTGGTATTTTAAACTTCAAATATGAAAACTCATAACTCGGAAACGTATAATCCTATTAAGACAAAATGTCTATAGAAGATAGATATGTGTGTAGCCTACTTTAATTTCATTGTGTTAGGTAAACTTAAGCATAGTATGAAAAAAGTTGTTATTAAATTACCACAAACTTTTATTCTTGACCGTGTGGTTTACAAAATTAGGGATATATCACTTTATAGAGCTTAGTCTTTATCTTTATCGTCGAATTTTGTAAATCACTAATTAAAACGTTTCATTTTTATATAGATTATAATGAGTGTTGTTAATTCACCGGTAACTGTTCGTCTTAACGCGCAATCGGTACCTGAAGTACCGATTACAGGTAGAAGCCAGTACAAGGAGTAAGAACTAACCTCAATTTAATGGTTTCAGCGTGACGGTGAGATTAAAATATTTAGGATGTTGAACAAATTTAATTATTATACGTTCAGTGCCGTGTATTTTATAAATTAAATAGTATAAATTAATTTTAATTCATATACTTGATTGCGATTTATTACAAAGTGATTTTTAGTCAAAAATACATGCGACAGACTATTTTGAAATAAATTGCTCTCGGAGGGACAGGTCCCGACCGCCCCCCCGTCGGTACGCCCCTGTTAAAAAACTGAGGAAAGCCGGCAATCTCCCCCTCCCTCTTCACTTTCACAAAGTCGTTAATAAGATTATGTAATATTTTTTCAAGAAGATTCCTACTCTCTTATAATAACTGACCCAAACAAAATTAGTAAAAAATATAAGATAACAGCAATGCTCGATAAGACGATGCTATAATTTAAAAAAACCACAGAAGTTATTTCAGTTTTATTATTTTGGGTACGAGTACAAACAAATGCGTTCAAGTTTAAAGTTTCATTCGTGGAGGGTATTAAAGTCTTTCATTAAAATAACATGTTATAGGAATGTAGTTTTCAAAGTAAGTGTAGTTACGTTTTAAACGTTCCATTCGACGGTACTTTCAAACGTTTTCATTAAGTTAGATTTTAAAGCAGTATTTAAACTATAAAAGTTCACGCACAAAGTGGTCAAAAGAGATAAAGCGTTGAGATAGATTATTTTAACAGGTCAAGTTGTTAAATCTCGTGTGGTTGTTTATTCACACAACTGTGGATGTTGCGATTTTGTGTTGTCATCATGGCTGCTCATTATACCGATGTAAACACGTCACTTAACACTTAACCAAATCCCTCGGAGTCACGAGCAACGTCATCGAAACACTTTTCTGGGGTTGTATGAAATAAATTCTACCACGCTAAGCCTACAGATCTGGCGCAACTGAGACCTCGTATTACTCGGCATTACATCCAAAACGCAGTATCCACCTTTTCTGGTTGTCCCACTGTATGGCCACATATCTAGAACATTTAATTTCGCTTGCACACGTCGGGAGCAGCAAACATTTTGTCTTTTGATAAGCATCAGCTGTTTTAGATACGTTATAAATATCTTTTGAGATACCGAATACTTTCAATTTTTTATAAAAAATTCAACGATAACAATATTTTGGAACGAAATTCATCAACTCATATATCGACCACTGTAAAAGTACGCTTGCACAAGCCAGGAACAACAAACACTGATACCTCTCAGCTGTGACATGTTTACCAGTAGGTACTTTTGTTATTTGGCTTTAAGCATTTTCAACAGACGCCATTTTATTAATATTAAAGACAACAACAACTATTTAAAAAAAAGTTCCCTTTACCTATGTTGCTAGATTTGGTTTCCTTAACTTAGTTAGATTTAGAGATCATATTTTTTAATATAAAATACAAAATGGCGGTTTGCTGCTAAATGAGACATTTCTCGACCTATATTAATATGACGGTTTTTGTTTTAAATGAAGAGTACTATCAGCCACAGAAGTTTGTGACACCCGTTTTGGAACACTCTGTATATATTCTTCATTGGGACAACATGGCAAACTCAACTGTGGCCGAGAGGGAATTTAAACGGTTGACATTTTTTAATTAGGCTTTTCAATCTCACACTGGAAATATCTTATACGGTAACTATATAATAAATAAATGTTTTTTAAATGAACTAGGTTTCTAATATTGATATATGTATTTTCTTAATCGGATTATCAAGGCAAACTCTGGTTTACTGACAAAATATAATTCATTTGACCCAGACATGCTCTTAAACGTGAAACCCCATAATATATGAGAGTCAATACTCTTAACCAATAACACTGAATAATATGTATCTGATGCAAGCTTACTTATATTTAGGACGTACCATAGGGCTTTATAATAGTACATCACGAGAGTTTTTAATAAATAGGTTTCTTGTTCCGATATTTGCAGTTGAGTACAAAGCCGCAGGTTACAGATATTGCCACCGCCAGCTCGAGGTTTAGCAATTTCCGTCCACCTCGCTTAGTGGAATATTGTGTGAACATGGCAGAGCGAAGAGCGATTAGGTCCTTGAGGTGTGACAGTGTCAGATTAGTAGCCACCATCTTTTGGTAATAAGAGCACGAGTCTGTGGGTGCCGGTCTCCAACCAGGCAAGCTTTATACTCAATCGATACCACTATCATGCACTCAATAATTGTTGAGTTTTCAGAAAGTGAGCCTTAGGTATTTAAATTAACTAAAGTTTTGAACTGGTTATTAGGTATTCGTAGTTACTACAAATAACTGGCATATTGTAAGAAAACACCAGTATTAAATGTTTCATGGTATTTTACCTATGTAAATCACAATAACACGCCATTAAATAAATGTGCAATCATTGTAATAACGTATTAGCAGCAGGCCTATACGTGCTTCAGTAATAAATAAATCAGATTTACAATATGCCACATTTTTATATATAATAAAATATTGGCCAAGTTTTTATTTAACTATAAATAAATAAAGTGTGGTGGGAGTACTCCAATCAGTACTTAGGCTCTAGTCTGTAACAAAAGGTCACAATACATGTATTCATGGGCTAATTAAGAGCGACATAAATATAAACATCCAAAAGCTAAATATACTATACAAGTAGATCAAAATTATATTCCATTGTGGGTGGTGCCGATGTTACTGTAAAAGGCGTTTCTAACCTTGATGGGAGAAACGTCGGGGCTCGGTAAGATTGTGAGGGACATAGTCAATAGTCAATTTTTTATTGCGGAGACAAAATACATTTGTATAGCAAACGTCAAATATGTTAAAATTTGGACATACATACCACATCGAGCTCTCATTCAGACATACATTTGATCACTCATTCCACGTTCATCTATCACCAATAATTCCCACTTCGTTCGAGAGTCAGTCTTGTTATTGTGTGGTCTCCCAGTCATATTCCAGAAACTCTTTTACATTGTAAAATGCATTTGACGCTAAACAGCGTTTTAAACGAGTTTTTAACGCCTTGAGCGTAGAGGCTTTTCTTAATTCATTAGGCAATCTGTTAATAAAATGAATCCCCACCTTTGAAGGCAAGCGTTCATAAACCACCGTCCTGTGTCTCCCAGTTCGGTAGTTGTTTCTGCCTCTAGTCCCGTACGAATGAATGTCTCGGCCCGTAATGAAGGCACATTTACATACAGTAAAACGTTGTTTCTAAAATGTAGAGGCTAGGCAGAGTTAACAGTTGCAACCTTTTGAAAGTTGACCTGCACGACTCTCTAAACTTCAACTTTGCAATGGTGCGGATTGCTCGCTTCTATAACTTAAACACTCTTGAAAATTGGTTACCTGCACAGGCACCCCACAGTATCACCCCCCCGTAAGTGAGGTGTGGATAAATCAAGCCATAATACGCCGTTATCAGAACTTGACTTGGGCAGTATTTGGCTAGAGATTTCAGAACATCAATGCCTGAGGCTAATTTTGAGCAAACGTGATCGATGTGAACATTCCATGTCAAACCTTGATCAAGGTAAATTCCAAGGAATTTTGAGGAATAGACTTCTTCTAGTATTGTATCCGCTAACATAACGCTAGGTCCATACTCAAAGTCTACTGGGTTTAAAGTGAAATTTAAAACGTTAGATTGAGATGAATTTGTATTTAGATTGAGGCTATGAAAATGTTGGACACAATTGTTCATTCCAACAAATGCGTTTTGTTCCAAATCTGATTTCGAAGATTCGTTGAAACAAAGAGTCGTATCATCACCATACTGCACGATTTTCCCGTGTGGCAGTGATGACTTTATGTCATTAACATAAAGCAGGAAGAAAATTGGACTGAGAATGGATCCTTGAGGAACTCCATAACTCATATTCACAGAATTTGAAATATGATTAGAAATTTGGACAACTTGAGTTCTATGACTTAGGAATGAACTAAGCCATGTGAGAGGCACGCCTCGAATGCCATGCGATTCCAGTGTGTCAAGCCGTGTAATATGGTCAACACAATCGAAAGCTTTAGATAAATCGAGAAACATACTTAAAGTGTGATTTCGACATTCCAATTCCTCTACAATCATATCGACAAGACCCACAATTCCATCTATTGTCGATTTGCCCTTTCTGAAGCCAAATTGGTCATTTGAGAGCTGAATGTGTTTATTCAGAAATTGAAGCATACGCACTAAAAACGACTTTTCAAATATTTTGCTTAAAATAGGCAAAATAGAGACAGGCCGATAGTTATTCATGAGTGTAGGGTCTTAAAGATAGGGGTTACTTTTGACATCTTCAGGAGTGAGGGAAAAACTCCCAATTGAAATGAGGAATTTATCAAGGCGGTCAGAGGCCTCACAATATGCTTCGAGCATTTTTTTATGAGCCACATTGAGTTTGAATTAAGATCATTAGATTTTTTAGCTGGGAGTTGCTGAATAGTACTGACGAGTTCTTTCTCGTCGACCGGTGCCAAGCCCATAGAGGCTGACGGAATTTGTCTTCTTGTGGAGTTTGCTAGAGGAGCCGATGGCCGAGGGCCTTGGTCACAAGCCACAGTTGCAAAAAACATGTTAAACTCGTTAGCCACCTCAGTTTCATCATCCAAAAGCCGATCCCCAATTTTGATCTGGGCTATTTTAAAAGGATTTGATTTATTGTTAATGATGCCCCAAATAGTTTTAGAAATGTTTTTTGAAGATATAATCATATGCTTTTGCTGCATGCATCACCTTTCTATAAATCGTTTTATATTTCCGGAAAAAATGTTTTAAAATTGTCATCTTGTGTTTGTTTATAAATTTCGGAGTAAAACTTAAGTTTCTCTCTCGAGATCAGAATTCCTTTAGTGATCCACTTATTGTTTGTCATTTTTTGGCCAATTTTGATGGTTATTTTTGGACAACATTTAAAATAACTGTTAAAAGTTTCAAACTGTTGCTCAACTGGTTTGGATAAATTTAGAAAGTCCCACTTTTCTTTCGAAAGGAAAGAGTTGAGGAGAGCGAGATTTTCTGGCCTTGTATCTCTTACGGTTTTGGAAATTTTGGGCTCCCTTATGAATTTTGTTCCACTAATTACGGCCTCTTGGCCATAGTGGTCAGAAATCGCTATATTCACCACAGACACTGCGAAATTAGGAAGGTTGGAGATAGCATTGTCAATAGCCGATATTGTCGTTGCTGTCACTCTTGTTGGGGTCTTAACAAGCAACTCGAGGTCAAATGACCTTAATAAATCTGCTAATCGTTTTGTGGTTTGCTGGTTATTGTCCAAGACGTTTATATTAAAATCACCCATCAGGATGTAGTCAAGGTGATGATTCGTTGGGTCCGTTAGTAAGGATTCTAATTTTGTAAAAAACATGTTTTCGTTTCCACTGGGGAACCTGTAGATGCCAATGACAATTAATTTTGAATTTTGGGTTTTAAGTTTAATTCCGACTGCTTCAAAATGTTTCTCGTCTGTTTCTTGAATAGGAAAAGTTTTGAAATGAAATTTTGTTTCAAAAATATTGCGACCCCGCCTCCTTTGGAGTGATTACGACAGTACGAGTTTGCCAATTAAAATTTGGAATTTTACATTGCTCTATGTGTTTACTGTTGAACCCGTTTTCGGTTACAACAAGTACATCTGTGTTCAGATCTTCACACATGAGCTGAAGTGCATCCAGTTTTTTGGTTGCGAATTGAGCGTTTTTGTGGAGCAGTCTCAATGAAATTTGGAATGGAACTTTTGCAATAGTTTTTTGTTTTGATATATTCAATTCTGCCTGTCGATCCGAAGTGGGGGCCCTAAAAGTATGGTGTTCTGTCGATCGAGAGTCGGTCTTTCGATGACTTGGTGTCGTTTGGAGGCTGGAAGTCTCTGATTGATCGGAGGATCTGACGGCGGCGGCATACGTCTCATGACGTAAGGTTATTGGTCCGGAGAGGTCCATACAGGTAGGCGGCGACTGCAGCTCGGCGACAGGTTTTGGACGTCGAGTGGAAACCAGGCGTAGTTTTCTCGCAGATGCAGCGATCATACCGCTGAGTACTCGTTTTCCCAACTGATTGAGATGTTGGCCGTGCTCCCACCTTCTCGAGACACTCATGTAGCGTCATATTAATTCGCCTCACTTCTCTGTTAATGTATGAGTCCCAATGGTCTTGATGGCGATGAAACATGGAAACCACACACCATGGACATTGCGGGTGGTGCCGATGTTACTGTGAAGGGCGTTTCTAACCTTGATGGGAGACATGTTGGGGCTCGGTAAGATTGTGAGGGACATTGCGGGTGGTGCCGATGTTACTGTGAAGGGCATTTTTAACCTTGATGCGAGACAAGTTGGGGCTCGGTAAGATTTGTGAGGGACATTGCGGGTGGTGCCGATGTTACTGTGAATGGCGTTTGTAACCTTGATGGGAGACACGTTGGGGCTCGGTAAGATTGTGACGGACATTGCGGGTGGTGCCGATGTTACTGTGAAGGGCGTTTCTAACCTTGATGGGAGACACGTTGGGGCTCGGTAAGATTGTGAGGGACATTGCGGGTGGTGCCGATGTTACTGTGAAGGGCGTTTTTAACCTTGATGCGAGACAAGTTGGGGCTCGGTAAGATTTGTGAGGGACATTGCGGGTGGTGCCGATGTTACTGTGAATGGCGTTTGTAACCTTGATGGGAGACACGTTGGGGCTCGGTAAGATTGTGAGGGACATTGCGGGGTGGTGCCGATGTTACTGTGAAGGGCGTTTCTAACCTTGATGGGAGACACGTTGGGGCTCGGTAAGATTGTGAGGGACATTGCGGGTGGTGCCGATGTTACTGTGAAGGGCGTTTCTAACCTTGATGGGAGACATGTTGGGGCTCGGTAAGATTGTGAGGGACATGGCGGGTGGTGCCGATGTTACTGTGAAGGAAGTTTTTAATCTTTAGGGGAGACATGTTGGGGCTCGGTAAGATTGTGAGGGACATTGTGGGTGGTGCCGATGTTACTGTGAAGGGCGTTTCTAACCTTGATGGGAGACACGTTGGGGCTCGGTAAGATTGTGATGGACATTGTGGGTGGTGCCGATGTTACTGTGATGGAAGTTTTTAATCTTTAGGGGAGACATTTTGGGGCTCGGTAAGATTGTGAGGGACATTGCGGGTGGTGCCGATGTTACTGTGAAGGGCGTTTCTAACCTTGATGGGAGACATGTTGGGGCTCGGTAAGATTGTGAGGGACATTGCGGGTGGTGCCGATGTTACTGTGAAGGGCGTTTCTAACCTTGATGAGAGACACGTTGGGGCTCGGTAAGATCGTGAGGGACATTGCGGGTGGTGCCGATGTTACTGTGAAGGGCGTTTCTAACCTTGATGGGAGACACGTTGGGGCTCGGTAAGATCGTGAGGGACATTGTGGGTGATGCCGAAGTTACTGTGAAGGAAGTTTTTAATCTTGAGGGGAGACACGCTTGTATACAAGTTTTCATGTCAATACGACCTTCCTGACAAGCGATATAGCACAAATGGACATATAGGTTAATGGACATCTCTTTGATCTTTGACATCAAAATGTTCTGCCTCAGTCTATGACCTTTCTATCAAGAGTTACCTCACGAATGGACAAACGGAAAGTCAACACAGGTTTAAGATGGCCCCGTGGGTGCCTTAATTAATATAATTAATCTAATCTTAATTAATATAATTTAAAAATATATCTAAAACTTGAGTCACATTAGTAAAATTATAAAATGGATAACTTAAAAGAAAAGTAAACATTCTTATGGTTTACACAGAAATGTATTGCCTTATTGACTTATGTTACAGTATACAGATGGTTAGTCCTGAAATGAATATAATAATAAACTCCATGCTATGATTGAAAAAGCCTTTTCGTTATGAAAAAACCCAAGCTTGCTATAAATATAACTTAAAAGGCAAAGCCATGGATTTACAGGTTTTGCAGCGAGATGCTTTGAAACAAGAAGTTATCGCGTGAAAATATCTCCAGAAGAGGAAGTGTAAGACCGTTCTTTTCATATCTCGTTGAGATTGTCTTTCCTCTAAAATATTATATAAGATAATCTTTTACATGTTTCCCTGAGTGTTGAACAAAATTAAAGGTATTCATTCTACACTATACCAATACACCGTACGTATTCATATTCAACTTTCAAACTGTTGATTTGTATTAATTTCGTCATTTTTATTTTCAACAGAAGTTGGGGACAATTTGGTTTATTTATTTCAAAAAGAATGCTTCATTAACTTGGATTCTCTCACACACATACCAATATAAATTGGTGTGGGCGTGTGTATGTTTGTTTTGGTTTACGCGAACGTCACGAAGGAAAATAGTTTGTGAAAAATCTTTCTGTGGGGGTTTCTGTGATGTGAGGCTTCTGTTATGATATCACACTCCTAATAACATCAATTTTAGAAATATGAATTTAATTTTCTAAAAAAATCTGCACGCATAGCCATGAACAACATAAACAAATGTGTAAAATGTCAGAATTGTAATATTATGTTCATGATTGTAAACCTGTTTTTTATTATTAAAATTAAATAACACAACGAAATTTGTATAATGAGTTCTAACAATACCGGTCCCTCTCGCTGTTTTAAGATAGTGGCTGTTTAACATTTTGCTTTTTATAACCGTTGTACATGTCATGAGGCAAAACTACAAATATTGTTGCAAACTTTGAATCGGTGCTGGAAAGTTTTAATTTATTTCCATTGTCTATATATCTATCTGCCCGCATGGTTTATATATATATATATATATATATATATATATATATATATATATATATATATATATATATAAACAAATAAAGAAATTCACCTACAGACTTGGAAGTTTAAATAAAGCTTCAAGTCACTGAGTTCAACAGTGGTTCGTGTAACTCAAAGGAATTTGGCTGAGCGTTAACGAATATTTTTGATTAGACTTTGGGTAACTATTATGGCAACAAGAAAATGGCAGAATAAATAAATCTTTACGCAAACTCAGTAGACTCATATGAGTTTTTAACATGTGATATAAAAACCAGATGAAGATATTTCATACGGTCAAATGAAAACATTGTAGATTGCTAAAAGTTGGCGACAAGATCTGATTTCAGCACACTCTTACGTTTAGTACCCAATCTTCCTCACCGGAACTCAGATTTTTATTCACTTCCATGAAACCTTACTTAATTAGCTAAAACATGTACGTATCGCGTGAAAAGATACACCGATAAAATTATGTGTAGTCTTAAAATTTTGGATCAATCTTCATTTTTACATGAACAAGAATGAGTTATAAAATGGCATGTGTTAAGGAAATGAGCTGAACGTCATTGAAGTCTATACGTTGTACGGCGATACGATAATCTTTTTTCTACCAAAATATGCTTTTTTATGTATGATGTCTATCTGTCTAACGGCAGGAAATATAAAGAATGAATTGAGCTTTAGGATTAAAATTTTTACAAGCATACATAACGTAAATACGGAAAACATCGATTAAACTCAAAAGTATGATTAACAGTAAAAAGTTAAATCAGCCCAAAGGAGTATTAAATGAGTCAACAAACCGTAGCGAAGGATGTAAAGCACTGACCTACATGTGGACCTACAGATTATCCTTCCTTCAACAAAGAGGAACCTGTTTATCAAGTTTAAAATTTTGTAGAGCTTTCCTCTTAATAGACATTGCACAGATGGGCAGATCTAGGTCAGCCAAACAGATGGCCGGTCCGTTGGCCCGAAATCAATATATTTTGCTTGGATCCATGTACCTAGTTTAAGGTTATCAAAAACACTCTTAGTAAGATATATTACAAAGAGACGATTAGGAGAACAGTCAGACAGACGTTCTGCTCTTTGACCGTTTGAGCTCAAACTCAGAAGGACTATTTCTTGAATAAAGAGGAACCTATGTACCATCGTTCAACTCTCTAAAATCTATATATCATGAGTACCTTAATGCACATTAATGAACATGGACAGACCGACAAATGGACCGATTGTTTAACTGCCCTTGACCTTAAAATTAATAAGCTTTACTATTAAAGTTGTGCAATACAAGATAATTTAAATTCTGTTAAATTGTGTTTGAATTTAAAATACACATAGATTACAGTAGGAGATCTACCATACAACGGTGTGCTCATCCTTCCTAAAATGTTGGGTTTAATAGTGTACGTAATGATGATATATATTTTTATTGTGCCACATTTTTGTTTAATATACGTTTAGTAATTGTGATTATGACTTTAATATATTTAAGTAATTTAAAACCAAAACTGAAATGGGAACATTATTACAGTTGCGTGAGTCAAGGCACCCCCTGATGGAAAAATCACACAAAAACTCTCCTTTTATTTCAGGTCAAATACAAAATCCTTTCCTACATATTGAATTTTCTGTGTTAATATTATCTCCTAGAGGAGTTTATAAGGTACCGAAGCTTACTTTAGTAGTGGTTTAAGGTACCATTGAAGTCACAGAAATTAATAAACTTGAACTAAAAGTCCATTCGTTCAAGAGAAAGTAGAATAAGCAACCAAGTCCAAAATTAAATCAATCTCAATCTGTTGTGCTTTATTGTTTACATATTCTAAAAGTATTCACTTGGCATTAAAAATGAAAGTGTGTGTGTGTATATATTGATTATATATCTTAAAATACATAATTTATGTATTTTAACGTGTATACAATGTAAATTAGTTGATTTAAAACTTTTACTCGAATATGAATGACCGCCGCATTGAAAGTTCTAATTGGTTAAGACTAGATATTTAATACAATACTGCAGTTATCGTGTTCAATCTCGCGTTATATTGCATAAGCCCATTATATGGGCAAAATTATAAGCGTTATATGCGTAGTATTCCACATTCATGAACACACACACACACACACACACACACACACATATATATATATATATATATACACACACACACGGGGTGTAAAGTAAGTCATGATACGCCTGCATATATTCTAAACGAATTGATAAATCGGTAAACAATCTTTACCATAATTATTAAAATAATTTTTTTTTTAAGGTAAAACTATTTTACCCCCCCCCCCTTTTCAAAGGAGGTAGGAGGAGTAACTTGAGAGTTGGTTTTGACTTCCAACATCAAATTCTTCAAGTACACCAAAAAACTATAAGACAAACCTTATCATTTATAAAAATAAAACAAAATATCTAGGAAGAATGCCAGATTAGAGGAGAAGCTGGTCCCAATGACTGTGCCTGAAAGTTTGTGGTAAAATAGAAACAAATGGGTTGAGTAAATTATGCTTCTGATCCCAGTAAATAACAATCAGATTTGAGCACAGTGACACAAGTGTAATATACGCAACGTGGAAGATGGCGGTTGAGGTGTTTGTGTACACAAAGTTGCCCAAGTCTATGTTAGAAACTAAACGCGACATCGTTAAACTGTCGACTACGAGAGCCAGCAATACTATCTTACATTTTGCTATTTCTTACAAACTTTAGTGTGCAAACCTGCATCAATTATACGACCCCACAGGTTACATTCACTTCAGTAATATGAAAAGTTATGTTTTATATCTTAGGTTAAGTGAAAAAAGTAATATTTTAAATAGATTTCATAGAAATCTCAATCTCAATCCTATATATTTTAAAATATTTCTTGTGTGTTTTTGTATGTCTCTGAACTACTCCTGTCAATGAATGTTTTTGTGTGTCTTCAGGCCCGGGCTTGAGAATGGTTAAGATTTATAAATCCAAGCAGTTAAAAATTAAATTTAGCAGATAAAAGAAAAATGTGTTCAAAGCACCAGCACATTACGTAGCAGTTACGTGTATTAATAGCGAAACACTGTTTGAAGGCGCTAATTTATGATGTATATTTGTCTTTAAAATAAAATTCTAGTTGAACTTCAAGCTTGAGTGTTAGTTATATACACAGTTATGTTCACATGTATTATTATGTGAATATAATAAAGTACATGTACTTGACTGTAGCATGCGCTTTTCATAATATTGATGTGCTTCGCACGACACCTACGCCTACAAAAAATTAAAAATCGTTGATAATTCAATTTATAAATATGTGCAGTAAAGTCCATCATGACGTAATTTTCATTATTTGTTAAAAGGTATTTTCATTAATGTGTGTTTGTAAAATTAACTTCATTTGTGTCTTACATTACATATTAGAACTGTCGCAACAGATGAATTTTTTTGTTACAATTACTCAAAACTGTATCCACAAATCCTAATCCTAGTAATATTATAAAAACGTAAGTGCCTCACGCATAAACTATTCAACCGATTTGTGCTGAAATTTGAGATGTACATTTTTAGGGTCCCAGAGATAAATATATAAGCCTATTATTTTCGAAAACCCCTCCTGGCTACGTCCCACTGGTCTCTAAAGTTGCGAAAAATCCTAATGTAATCAACTGTTCTGTGTAAACATTGCTTATGATTTTCAATTTGATACATTTCTAGTGAGTAGAAAATATTTCAACTCCGTTTTAGATTTCAGCGATTAGATAAGTAGTCATCGATCTTAAAGAATGCAAAAAAACATAAAATGGTCAGAATTTGACACCGAAGACTCCTTTTGAACCAAGTGAGCAAGAAATATACCACAAAGTTCGCTGGACTGTGCTTTTGAACTAATGTACAAATTCCAGCTCTAAATGTTCCAAAATATTAACAATAGTTATGACTTTGTAAAGAAACAAAAGCGTAATGTCATCGTTAGTGCACTTTTTGCTGTACATTCTTATCAAATATTAAGTTTAGATTTAAAGCACAATGTTACAATGTAACTAAGTAAATTAGATTGGCGATAAATATATAAACTTTTGATGTATTTTCTAGGTCGTGGCAGCGAGGCAAATGCAACATTGGCGTTGGATATATAATTTACTCCAACCGATACTCTAACACGTGCAACGTCTACTAAATTTCGTACAAAGAAGCGAGTAATTGCTAGCAGTGCAGACAATTTTGTGTAGCTTTTACTTTACATTTAAAGACTGTTACTAAACCTAAATTAGTTTTTTTACAAAAATAGGGCTCTCAGAGCTGTGTATGTATATATATATATATATATATATATATATATATATATATATATATATATATATATTGTTCAGAAAAGAGTTAAAATCAGCAATGGAACAAAAAATTATAATATCGAAGTAAATAAACAATGACCATAACATACAATTTTATCATATTTTCTTGATGGTAGGAAGAAGGTAAGCTCATTTATTAGCGTCAGAAATATAATTCACTCGAACCAGAAGCGCTCATACATGTGCAAAACCTACGAAATTGCGTGTTAAGCCGCGAATAACTGCTAGTATTACATAATTATAGAAAAACCCTTATAATGTCACTCCTCAATGTTACTTACGGTTTCACAGTGGCAACTATCAATATTTAGAAAAGAAATGGCAACATCTTAATTAATATGTATTACATCCCGAAAAGGAGCTTTTAAACTCTCAGATTATTTACAACAATGTGTTTTCCTCGTGTTTCTAACATCTCGTATAAGGCGCCTAATAATAGTAAATAACATTGTGGGAATAATTTGTGAACACGATAACCACCGCAGTTGTTAATAAATTCATACTAACCTTGGTACAGAGTTAGTATTCAGAGATAATTTGTATGAGTTCGTTATACGGTCAAACAATAAACCATTTCAAGATAACAGTCACTCGTATTCGTGCAACACTTTTATCTCAACTTATTAAAAAGTAGACTCAAAACGATAACATTTAAAATATGTTAGGGAATCATCAGCAACTTTTATTCTTTAAATTTCTGAGATATACTTGTGACATTTCAATATGGCGGCCGTCTAAAGTTTGCAAAAGGGATTGTTAATCATCAGTTACGTTAAGCAAAAAAAGATTTTCTCGGACCATTTATGATCATGTTTTTTCTTAGGTATTTTTTTATATCTCGTAAGATTTCAAGATAGTGAGCATACAAAGTGCAACATAACATTGTGAGAATCATTTATATTTCATATCCTGTATGTATGTAAATGTATGAACTGTTTATCAACGTTGTGGAATAAAGATTTTTTGAAATTGAAAACAAATTAAAAAAAAATTATATTGCATGAGTCCGTTGGCCAGTTTTAACAAATAAAACGCTTCCAGATGGAGGCCATTTTCATTCTCGCTAAACTTTTATCTAGAATTATTATCAAAATAAATAAAAGTAGATACTTTTCATAAAATTCCATAGCAGTAGCAGTTTAAATAACATTTACTCTTAAGATACTTATTTTTCTATAACTTTTAAGGTTTCAAGATAAAGGCTGTTTATGGTAATAGAAAAATATAATTATAATTCATGTATAAACGTTATAATGAGTGACCTACGTTTACACACATAAGTTCGGATTAGTGGTTACTAAGTAAAGTTCAGGTTTTCACAAAATGATTTCTATGTTTATTATAATATTGTCTTGTTAGGTTCAAAGATTATGAAGTTTATAAATGTTTGAAAATGTTACAATTATATTAAGGAGCCAAAATCGAGTCATTTGTTTAAACTAATAATGCATCTTTTTTCACATATGGTGATGACGACCTCTAATATAATTTACTTTTTCTCTGACTGAGCCGGAAGAGATATTAAGTTATCTGTTTATCTCGTTTGAGGTATTTATTTAGTTTTTTCTTTACCTTTGTACTTGGGTAATTGGATACTTGTACTTCACAATAATTAAACATTTAACGCGTTTTAATATTTTTAGAGAAGAACACATATTAGTCTCTAGCAAATTTACATATGAAAATGGACAACAATTAGATATGTCATTAAAATTAAAATTATTCATTTTGTAGATAAAATAATATAAGTAATAGAAAAATGGGCATTGTAAAAATAATTTAATTACTGCAGTAATTATTATATCTTTTTTCAAGGGTTTTTATATCAAATAGGAAGACTCCTTATTTAGAACAACTTCTTGAAAGCTGGTGAGGGTCCTTAATTTAATGAACCCAACTTTACCCCAGAAAGCTTAAGAGGCAGGAGGAGTGTGCACTCACTTAGTTGTCTAATAAGATGTGGATTGGACACAAAGTTAAGTACAGTTGTCATCTGCATCGTTTTATATTCAAAGACATTTAGTCGCGTTTTAAATAAATTTAATACAAATTAATAAATCTTAGTACTGATCACACCTCAAAGCTCGCTTTATGTTATTAAATGTTTAAATCACGATATATTTGTATGATATTTAGATCAAAAGTTTTAAAACTGAAACTGACATATATTCTTTTCAGCAAGCTTGTCTCAATAGCACTTTTATTAGAAATGAATTTAGGTATCTAAATAAACTTGCCATACCAAAAATCTTTTTATTTCGTAAAAAGAGTAAAAATCAAAACTTGAATAATTTAGGAAAATACTCTTAGTTGAGGTTAATATATCAATTCACAGCCTTATCACGTACTACGAGTAAAGGTATTTAATTAAAACTAGTTACTTACTACTTACGTGTTCACAAAAAAACCCTTTCGGTTACACAATATCAGCTATTTTTTACTATTTTAAAGGACGTTTTAGTTACTACACACTGTGAACAAAGTCACTGTAGAAATTCATTTAAAAAATGCATATTGATTGCAGCAAAATAATTTCAAACTAATTTAATACGTTTTACTAATTATTTGCCACTACAATGACTTTGAATTTATTTCCATTATTCACAATTTACTTTTTATTACGTCCTAAATTCAAATTGTCATTAACTCTATATATACAAAAAGGATTTGATGCTGGTGCTAAAGGTGACTAATTGATTGCTCTTCGAAACGAATAAACAAAAATAATTTCAATTTTAAGTGTTAAATTATTTTTAATAAACCACCCACACATTTGACGTCTGTTTGCCGTATTCGGATAAGTCATAACTGGAGAATTAACTTTAGCATTGTTAACAAAATTATACGTCTAGCAATGTGCAATCTTAAAAAAGCCAAGTAATATTAGTATCAAGTACCATAGATGGTGGATGTAATACTTATTTACTATAATTCAGCACTCTTTGGCAGTTGTTGTCTAAAATATAATTATGCTCACAACAAAATTAAAAAGTTAGTGTTTTTTCTGACTTATTTTATGTTATTGAGGTTATTAGATGTATTATTTTATTTCTTATGTCTATAGCATGACTATTTTCTGTGAAGGTTTTACGGTTCACATTGCGTGGAAGCATTCCTAGCGCTTTGTTACAATCTTGAGCTATTCCGGCCAAACCTTATTCGGTTATTAATAATAAAAGTAACTAGAATACAAGTTATTCTAATAAAAGTTTTATCTTGAATTAATATTCTAAACGTAGATTGTTGGAAAAGCAGTACAAATGTAATATGCAGGAATCGTGCCTATCCGTGTAATAATAAAATGATGGAATTTACCTACAAAACTAAATACAACTCAACGAATTTGTCTTGGACATTTCAGGTCCCACTGGCGTACTAGAGGTAACATTTTGATTGCATTTACGCAATAAGGAATCCATACACATCAGGAGGTAAAGATCTAACAATAAAGTATCCTAATACCCACACGCTGGTGTGGAAATCATGCGGTGGTGATCCGTCAATAGAAGAAGCCTAATACTCACAGACTGAGCAAAGCTTGAACATCAAGAGCTGGAGGTCTAACTATAATAGTAGTCTAATATACATAGTCGGAGAAAGCTCCGACATCATGCGGTGGTGATCCGTCAATAGAAGAAGCCTAATACTCACAGACTGAGCAAAGCTTGAACATCAAGAGCTGGAGGTCTAACTATAATAGTAGTCTAATATACATAGTCGGAGAAAGCTCCGACATCATGCGGTGGTGATCCGTCAATAGAAGAAGCCCAATACTCACAGACTGAGCAAAGCTTGAACATCAAGAGCTGGAGGTCTAGCTATAATAGTAGTCTAATATACATAGTTGGAGAAAGCTCCGACATCATGCGGTGGTGATCCGTCAGTAGAAGAAGCCTAATACTCACAGACTGAGCAAAGCTTGAACATCAGGAGCTGGAGATCTAACTATAATAGTAGTCTAATATACATAGTTGGAGAAAGCTCCGACATCATGCGGTGGTGATCCGTCAGTAGAAGAAGCCTAATACTCACAGACTGAGCAAAGCTTGAACATCAGGAGCTGGAGATCTAACTATAATAGTAGTCTAATATACATAGTTGGAGAAAGCTCCGACATCATGCGGTGGTGATCCGTCAGTAGAAGAAGCCTAATACTCACAGACTGAGCAAAGCTTGAACATCAGGAGCTGGAGATCTAACTATAATAGTAGTCTAATATACATAGTCGGAGAAAGCTCCGACATCATGCGGTGGTGATCCGTCAATAGAAGAAGCCCAATACTCACAGACTGAGCAAAGCTTGAACATCAGGAGCTGGAGATCTAACTATAATAGTAGTCTAATATACATAGTTGGAGAAAGCTCCGACATCATGCGGTGGTGATCCGTCAGTAGAAGAAGCCTAATACTCACAGACTGAGCAAAGCTTGAACATCAGGAGCTGGAGATCTAACTATAATAGTAGTCTAATATACATAGTTGGAGAAAGTTCCGACATCATGCGGTGGTGATCCGTCAATAGAAGAAGCCTAATACTCACAGACTGAGCAAAGCTTGAACATCAGGAGCTGGAGATCTAACTATAATAGTAGTCTAATATACATAGTTGGAGAAATGCGGTGGTGATCCGTCAATAGAAGGAGCCTAATACTCACAGACTGAGCAAAGCTTGAACATCAGGAGCTGGAGATCTAACTATAATAGTAGTCTAATATACATAGTCGGAGAAAGCTCCGACATCATGCGGTGGTGATCCGTCAATAGAAGAAGCCTAATACTCACAGACTGAGCAAAGCTTGAACATCAGGAGCTGGAGATCTAACTATAATAGTAGTCTAATATACATAGTCGGAGAAAGCTCCGACATCATGCGGTGGTGATCCGTCAATAGAAGAAGCCCAATACTCACAGACTGAGCAAAGCTTGAACATCAGGAGCTGGAGATCTAACTATAATAGTAGTCTAATATACATAGTTGGAGAAAGCTCCGACATCATGCGGTGGTGATCCGTCAATAGAAGAAGCCCAATACTCACAGACTGAGCAAAGCTTGAACATCAGGAGCTGGAGATCTAACTATAATAGTAGTCTAATATACATAGTTGGAGAAAGCTCCGACATCATGCGGTGGTGATCCGTCAGTAGAAGAAGCCTAATACTCACAGACTGAGCAAAGCTTGAACATCAGGAGCTGGAGATCTAACTATAATAGTAGTCTAATATACATAGTTGGAGAAAGCTCCGACATCATGCGGTGGTGATCCGTCAGTAGAAGAAGCCTAATACTCACAGACTGAGCAAAGCTTGAACATCAGGAGCTGGAGATCTAACTATAATAGTAGTCTAATATACATAGTTGGAGAAAGCTCCGACATCATGCGGTGGTGATCCGTCAGTAGAAGAAGCCCAATACTCACAGACTGAGCAAAGCTTGAACATCAGGAGCTGGAGATCTAACTATAATAGTAGTCTAATATACATAGTTGGAGAAAGCTCCGACATCATGCGGTGGGTGATCCGTCAGTAGAAGAAGCCCAAATACTCACAGACTGAGCAAAGCTTGAACATCAGGAGCTGGAGATCTAACTATAATAGTAGTCTAATATACATAGTTGGAGAAAGCTCCGACATCATGCGGTGGTGATCCGTCAGTAGAAGAAGCCTAATACTCACAGACTGAGCAAAGCTTGAACATCAGGAGCTGGAGATCTAACTATAATAGTAGTCTAATATACATAGTTGGAGAAAGCTCCGACATCATGCGGTGGTGATCCGTCAGTAGAAGAAGCCTAATACTCACAGACTGAGCAAAGCTTGAACATCAGGAGCTGGAGATCTAACTATAATAGTAGTCTAATATACATAGTTGGAGAAAGCTCCGACATCATGCGGTGGTGATCCGTCAGTAGAAGAAGCCTAATACTCACAGACTGAGCAAAGCTTGAACATCAGGAGCTGGAGATCTAACTATAATAGTAGTCTAATATACATAGTTGGAGAAAGCTCCGACATCATGCGGTGGTGATCCGTCAGTAGAAGAAGCCTAATACTCACAGCAAAGCTTGAACATCAGGAGCTGGAGATCTAACTATAATAGTAGTCTAATATACATAGTTGGAGAAAGCTCCGACATCATGCGGTGGTGATCCGTCAGTAGTAGAAGAAGCCTAATACTCACAGACTGAGCAAAGCTTGAACATCAGGAGCTGGAGATCTAACTATAATAGTAGTCTAATATACATAGTTGGAGAAAGAAAGCTCCGACATCATGCGGTGGTGATCCGTCAATAGAAGAAGCCTAATACTCACAGACTGAGCAAAGCTTGAACATCAGGAGCTGGAGATCTAACTATAATAGTAGTCTAATATACATAGTTGGAGAAAGCTCCGACATCATGCGGTGGTGATCCGTCAGTAGAAGAAGCCTAATACTCACAGACTGAGCAAAGCTTGAACATCAGGAGCTGGAGATCTAACTATAATAGTAGTCTAATATACATAGTTGGAGAAAGCTCCGACATCATGCGGTGGTGATCCGTCAGTAGAAGAAGCCTAATACTCACAGACTGAGCAAAGCTTGAACATCAGGAGCTGGAGATCTAACTATAATAGTAGTCTAATATACATAGTTGGAGAAAGCTCCGACATCATGCGGTGGTGATCCGTCAGTAGAAGAAGCCCAATACTCACAGACTGAGCAAAGCTTGAACATCAGGAGCTGGAGATCTAACTATAATAGTAGTCTAATATACATAGTTGGAGAAAGCTCCGACATCATGCGGTGGTGATCCGTCAGTAGAAGAAGCCCAATACTCACAGACTGAGCAAAGCTTGAACATCAGGAGCTGGAGATCTAACTATAATAGTAGTCTAATATACATAGTTGGAGAAAGCTCCGACATCATGCGGTGGTGATCCGTCAGTAGAAGAAGCCTAATACTCACAGACTGAGCAAAGCTTGAACATCAGGAGCTGGAGATCTAACTATAATAGTAGTCTAATATACATAGTTGGAGAAAGCTCCGACATCATGCGGTGGTGATCCGTCAGTAGAAGAAGCCTAATACTCACAGACTGAGCAAAGCTTGAACATCAGGAGCTGGAGATCTAACTATAATAGTAGTCTAATATACATAGTTGGAGAAAGCTCCGACATCATGCGGTGGTGATCCGTCAGTAGAAGAAGCCTAATACTCACAGACTGAGCAAAGCTTGAACATCAGGAGCTGGAGATCTAACTATAATAGTAGTCTAATATACATAGTTGGAGAAAGCTCCGACATCATGCGGTGGTGATCCGTCAGTAGAAGAAGCCTAATACTCACAGACTGAGCAAAGCTTGAACATCAGGAGCTGGAGATCTAACTATAATAGTAGTCTAATAATACATAGTTGGAGAAAGCTCCGACATCATGCGGTGGTGATCCGTCAGTAGAAGAAGCCTAATACTCACAGACTGAGCAAAGCTTGAACATCAGGAGCTGGAGATCTAACTATAATAGTAGTCTAATATACATAGTTGGAGAAAGCTCCGACATCATGCGGTGGTGATCCGTCAGTAGAAGAAGCCTAATACTCACAGACTGAGCAAAGCTTGAACATCAGGAGCTGGAGATCTAACTATAATAGTAGTCTAATATACATAGTTGGAGAAAGCTCCGACATCATGCGGTGGTGATCCGTCAGTAGAAGAAGCCTAATACTCACAGACTGAGCAAAGCTTGAACATCAGGAGCTGGAGATCTAACTATAATAGTAGTCTAATATACATAGTTGGAGAAAGCTCCGACATCATGCGGTGGTGATCCGTCAGTAGAAGAAGCCTAATACTCACAGACTGAGCAAAGCTTGAACATCAGGAGCTGGAGATCTAACTATAATAGTAGTCTAATATACATAGTTGGAGAAAGCTCCGACATCATGCGGTGGTGATCCGTCAGTAGAAGAAGCCTAATACTCACAGACTGAGCAAAGCTTGAACATCAGGAGCTGGAGATCTAACTATAATAGTAGTCTAATATACATAGTTGGAGAAAGCTCCGACATCATGCGGTGGTGATCCGTCAGTAGAAGAAGCCTAATACTCACAGACTGAGCAAAGCTTGAACATCAGGAGCTGGAGATCTAACTATAATAGTAGTCTAATATACATAGTTGGAGAAAGCTCCGACATCATGCGGTGGTGATCCGTCAGTAGAAGAAGCCTAATACTCACAGACTGAGCAAAGCTTGAACATCAGGAGCTGGAGATCTAACTATAATAGTAGTCTAATATACATAGTTGGAGAAAGCTCCGACATCATGCGGTGGTGATCCGTCAGTAGAAGAAGCCTAATACTCACAGACTGAGCAAAGCTTGAACATCAGGAGCTGGAGATCTAACTATAATAGTAGTCTAATATACATAGTTGGAGAAAGCTCCGACATCATGCGGTGGTGATCCGTCAGTAGAAGAAGCCTAATACTCACAGACTGAGCAAAGCTTGAACATCAGGAGCTGGAGATCTAACTATAATAGTAGTCTAATATACATAGTTGGAGAAAGCTCCGACATCATGCGGTGGTGATCCGTCAGTAGAAGAAGCCTAATACTCACAGACTGAGCAAAGCTTGAACATCAGGAGCTGGAGATCTAACTATAATAGTAGTCTAATATACATAGTTGGAGAAAGCTCCGACATCATGCGGTGGTGATCCGTCAGTAGAAGAAGCCTAATACTCACAGACTGAGCAAAGCTTGAACATCAGGAGCTGGAGATCTAACTATAATAGTAGTCTAATATACATAGTTGGAGAAAGCTCCGACATCATGCGGTGGTGATCCGTCAGTAGAAGAAGCCTAATACTCACAGACTGAGCAAAGCTTGAACATCAGGAGCTGGAGATCTAACTATAATAGTAGTCTAATATACATAGTTGGAGAGAAAGCTCCGACATCATGCGGTGGTGATCCGTCAGTAGAAGAAGCCTAATACTCACAGACTGAGCAAAGCTTGAACATCAGGAGCTGGAGATCTAACTATAATAGTAGTCTAATATACATAGTTGGAGAAAGCTCCGACATCATGCGGTGGTGATCCGTCAGTAGAAGAAGCCTAATACTCACAGACTGAGCAAAGCTTGAACATCAGGAGCTGGAGATCTAACTATAATAGTAGTCTAATATACATAGTTGGAGAAAGCTCCGACATCATGCGGTGGTGATCCGTCAGTAGAAGAAGCCTAATACTCACAGACTGAGCAAAGCTTGAACATCAGGAGCTGGAGATCTAACTATAATAGTAGTCTAATATACATAGTTGGAGAAAGCTCCGACATCATGCGGTGGTGATCCGTCAGTAGAAGAAGCCTAATACTCACAGACTGAGCAAAGCTTGAACATCAGGAGCTGGAGATCTAACTATAATAGTAGTCTAATATACATAGTTGGAGAAAGCTCCGACATCATGCGGTGGTGATCCGTCAGTAGAAGAAGCCTAATACTCACAGACTGAGCAAAGCTTGAACATCAGGAGCTGGAGATCTAACTATAATAGTAGTCTAATATACATAGTTGGAGAAAGCTCCGACATCATGCGGTGGTGATCCGTCAGTAGAAGAAGCCTAATACTCACAGACTGAGCAAAGCTTGAACATCAGGAGCTGGAGATCTAACTATAATAGTAGTCTAATATACATAGTCGGAGAAAGCTCCGACATCATGCGGTGGTGATCCGTCAGTAGAAGAAGCCTAATACTCACAGACTGAGCAAAGCTTGAACATCAGGAGCTGGAGATCTAACTATAATAGTAGTCTAATATACATAGTTGGAGAAAGCTCCGACATCATGCGGTGGTGATCCGTCAGTAGAAGAAGCCTAATACTCACAGACTGAGCAAAGCTTGAACATCAGGAGCTGGAGATCTAACTATAATAGTAGTCTAATATACATAGTTGGAGAGAAAGCTCCGACATCATGCGGTGGTGATCCGTCAGTAGAAGAAGCCTAATACTCACAGACTGAGCAAAGCTTGAACATCAGGAGCTGGAGATCTAACTATAATAGTAGTCTAATATACATAGTTGGAGAAAGCTCCGACATCATGCGGTGGTGATCCGTCAGTAGAAGAAGCCTAATACTCACAGACTGAGCAAAGCTTGAACATCAGAGAGCTGGAGATCTAACTATAATAGTAGTCTAATATACATAGTTGGAGAAAGCTCCGACATCATGCGGTGGTGATCCGTCAGTAGAAGAAGCCTAATACTCACAGACTGAGCAAAGCTTGAACATCAGGAGCTGGAGATCTAACTATAATAGTAGTCTAATATACATAGTTGGAGAAAGCTCCGACATCATGCGGTGGTGATCCGTCAGTAGAAGAAGCCTAATACTCACACAGACTGAGCAAAGCTTGAACATCAGGAGCTGGAGATCTAACTATAATAGTAGTCTAATATACATAGTTGGAGAAAGCTCCGACATCATGCGGTGGTGATCCGTCAGTAGAAGAAGCCTAATACTCACAGACTGAGCAAAGCTTGAACATCAGGAGCTGGAGATCTAACTATAATAGTAGTCTAATATACATAGTTGGAGAAAGCTCCGACATCATGCGGTGGTGATCCGTCAGTAGAAGAAGCCCAATACTCACAGACTGAGCAAAGCTTGAACATCAGGAGCTGGAGATCTAACTATAATAGTAGTCTAATATACATAGTTGGAGAAAGCTCCGACATCATGCGGTGGTGATCCGTCAGTAGAAGAAGCCTAATACTCACAGACTGAGCAAAGCTTGAACATCAGGAGCTGGAGATCTAACTATAATAGTAGTCTAATATACATAGTTGGAGAAAGCTCCGACATCATGCGGTGGTGATCCGTCAATAGAAGAAGCCCAATACTCACAGACTGAGCAAAGCTTGAACATCAGGAGCTGGAGATCTAACTATAATAGTAGTCTAATATACATAGTTGGAGAAAGCTCCGACATCATGCGGTGGTGATCCGTCAATAGAAGAAGCCCAATACTCACAGACTGAGCAAAGCTTGAACATCAGGAGCTGGAGATCTAACTATAATAGTAGTCTAATATACATAGTTGGAGAAAGCTCCGACATCATGCGGTGGTGATCCGTCAGTAGAAGAAGCCTAATACTCACAGACTGAGCAAAGCTTGAACATCAGGAGCTGGAGATCTAACTATAATAGTAGTCTAATATACATAGTTGGAGAAAGCTCCGACATCATGCGGTGGTGATCTAACTATAGAAGAAGCCCAATACTCACAGACTGAGCAAAGCTTGAACATCAGGAGCTGGAGATCTAACTATAATAGTAGTCTAATATACATAGTTGGAGAAAGCTTCCGACATCATGCGGTGGTGATCCGTCAATAGAAGAAGCCTAATACTCACAGACTGAGCAAAGCTTGAACATCAGGAGCTGGAGATCTAACTATAGAAGAAGCCCAATACTCACAGACTGAGCAAAGCTTGAACATCAGGAGCTGGAGATCTAACTATAGAAGCAGCCCAATACTCACAGACTGAGCAAAGCTTGAACATCAGGAGCTGGAGATCTAACTATAGAAGCAGCCCAATACTCACAGACTGAGCAAAGCTTGAACATCAGGAGCTGGAGATCTAACTATAGAAGCAGCCCAATACTCACAGACTGAGCAAAGCTTGAACATCAGGAGCTGGAGATCTAACTATAGAAGCAGCCCAATACTCACAGACTGAGCAAAGCTTGAACATCAGGAGCTGGAGATCTAACTATAGAAGCAGCCCAATACTCACAGACTGAGCAAAGCTTGAACATCAAGAGCTGGAGATCTAACTATAATAGCAGCCTAATACAAAATGTTTGAGCTAGAACAAAGTCGGTTTTAGATTTTAAGCATATATGCACTTTATATACATATATAAGCATAATAAGCATATATATACATTTTTAGCATATAAACATCTACAGGTAAAGATCTAAAAAACAAGTAGCC
Organism: Homalodisca vitripennis; assembly: GCF_021130785.1. Lineage (NCBI taxonomy): Eukaryota > Metazoa > Arthropoda > Insecta > Hemiptera > Cicadellidae > Homalodisca > Homalodisca vitripennis. The sequence goes on along the minus strand of NC_060213.1, from coordinate 142,120,916 downwards.
TGATACAAACAGACCAAAGCTTAGACATCTGGAGGTGGAGATCCAACAATAAGAACAGCCTAATAGAAACAGTTTGAGCAAGAGCAAAGAACAAAGGTTTTAACATTTAAAATGGCTAAACCCCAGAAATACCACCGCCATTACTTTACAAAAGCCCGAGCACAATTCCTTCTTGTGATTTGAATTGTAAACCGGCTCTGAGCTCCTACCTCAGACAAAGCCTCGGTGAAATTGATTTCGTCATCAAACTCATTTCCCAAGAAAATTCCCTTCTTAACCAAACAATTTTATTGAATGAATAATATTACTCGATAACCCCTACGTATATGTTTGCAGTTTAGTAATTGAGTTTTTGCTTCCAGGCATGTTGGGCCATGATTTTATCTTGTATTTGAGTTATTCTAGTTAATTTTGTAAAATTACATTATTAATATTTGGAATCAACTTCAAATATTCTCTTTATACGCTTAATTAGTTATATGTTTTTTATGAAAGTAAGGAGCCTGGAAAAAACTGTACACAAATATAGTTTTTTGTAATTAAAAGTTAAGCTATCATATCCAAAAACTGGTATCTACTGTACTTTTATTGTTTTTGCAATTATTAGTTGTTGAGAGAAATCCTTTTAAAAGATGCATAGGGATATCTCCATAAATTTAAAAAAGCTTGAAATTTACAAAAAAAAGTTGTTTTGTTTGAAAATATTGAAGTTGGTATACTGAATTGAAAATGCCAAAAAGCACCTTTATTTGTGTGTAGCTTTAAGTACCTACCGTTTATGTGATTTATTAATACTAAATATCTAAAAAGAATTGCTTATGAAAATATTATACCTGCACACTAATAAGGAACACAGTTTATAATTTTTCCAGCTATCTAAACTCAGGCCCATACCTAGTTATATATATGATGTGTTTCTTATGCAGAGGGAAAAATATTAGTTTAGACAAATACCAGAAGATTTTTAGTATTCATTTACATTTTAAGGTTCTTAGTGTTATTCTTCATCGACGGTAGTTTCATATTATGATATTTTTTTCGTTCCCAAGTCTGTGAATGAATAGTCTACTAATACTCACTATTTAATATATTTTTTGTGTTTCATTTTACAGCCACGGTTTTTGACATAGAAAGTTAAAGTTTGATATATCAAATGGTATATTATATATTGGAACGCCATTCTTACAGTCAAAACAATCCGCGTCCAAATCCCTGTGTAACTGCGGAAATAAACATTGGTAGATTAATCTGCACCGAGGCTGTAACTTCGCAGCTACTTTTCGGAATAACTTCATCAACATTACTGCCTCATGCGTAGTAAACTGCTTATCAGTATCATTGGTTTCAAATGTTCAGTAACTACTAGAAGGTAGGAAGATTCATATATTATATTAATGCACTTATCTTAACACATTCATATATTGGGGATTTGAGGACTAATGCAGTCACTTAAATTTTATATCGACCGACGAATCTATTAAATATTAACCAAGAATTAAATAGTATTTAATACTAGAAATTAAATGGTTTCAATCATTTTTTGGTATACCTTAATATGATTAATCTGTGTCAATATGACATTATTTGTGAAAGATAAAAGTACTTTATTTTTAAATTACAACGTTCTTTTCATAGGGGGTTCGCTCAGAGTTATTCTTCTACATTACATCTAGCCATATTTAGATATTTAATATCTTTTATAAAAGTTTCTGCATGCTTTACAAACTGAAGTAGTTTGAACAATAATTTAATACAAAATGAAAAAAATCGTCTAATTAATAAAGTAAACAATCTGGTAATGCTAGGCGCTTAATTTAAACTTACAAAGTACTTAGGATGATAAATGCTGTTACATTCAGAAAGGTGATAATCAGGTTAACACCAAACGAGATAATCTGGCTTCATCGTCCGTGTCATTTGTTTAGGAATAAAGCTGAATCATTAAAGTTCATCTTCTTCGCGAGAAAACAGAATTATAATGTGATTACCACCAGATTACTAAGCACGGAAGGTGCGGGTTAACATTTATTTCTATCTGAGGTTTATTATTTATGAATGTTATAATAATCCGTGGTACCAAGATGTTAGTTGAAATGTTTGTAGTTTATATTTTATAGATATGATTTGTAGGAGGCTTTATAAAGTGTTAATGTTAGTATTGCATTGAAATATGTGTCAAGTGCTCGTGATTGGTCGGTAAATTGTCGTATGCTGAAGATAATAGATAGTGATTATAAATACTGGGTGTCTTGAAACTCGTACTTTCTTATGAATAGAGATGAAGTGATTTATTTCTATCTGAGGTTTATTATTTATGAATGATATAAATAATCCGTGGTAACCAAGATGTTAGTTGAAAAGTTTGTAGTTTATATTTTATTAGATATGATTTGTAGGAGGCTTTATAAAGTGTTAATGTTAGTATTGCATTGAAATATGTGTCAAGTGCTCGTGATTGGTCGGTAATTGTCGTATGCTGAAGATAATAGTGATTATAAATACTGGGTGTCTTGAAACTCGTACTTTCTTATGAATAGAGATGAAGTGATTTATTTCTATCTGAGGTTTATTATTTATGAATGTTATAATAATCGTGGTACCAAATGGTAGTTGAAAAGTTGTAGTTTATATTTTATAGATATGATTTGTAGGAGGCTTTATAAAGTGTTAAATGTTAGTATTGCATTGAAATATTATGTGTCAAGTGCTCGTGATTGGTCGGTAATTGTCGTATGCTGAAGATAATAGTGATTATAAATACTGGGTGTCTTGAAACTCGTACTTTCTTATGAATAGAGATGAAGTGATTTATTTTGGCCATGTTTACATGACCAACTGAGGGGTTTTTACGTATCAAAACTGTTGACCCCCAAAACGATGTAGTCAAAATCTTTAAATGAGAACCCCTAACAATTCACATAATTTTAATAGTATTATAAAAAGAAGAACAATGGCAAAAACTAGAGGTCTCTAATATTACTCTATAAAATTACTTTTGAATAATTTCGTGACAAAATGAAATGCTAAAAATCTTGAAAGATTAGATGAAAGGATGAAGATGAAGAATGATTGAAAGAGGCAACTCTACCACAGCACCACGTCAACCTATCTATCTGTACAGAAAATTTTGAACCAAGAATGTTCGGATAAATACAATGTAATGTGATGGAGAACCGTCCTGTTGAAATACAGGCTCATAATCATTTTGTACGAACTCATATATATCTGGAACAATGACGTTTCGTAACGTTTATATGTAAGTTAGGTTGCCATCAATGGTCCAACTCGATGAATTAAGGACAAGGATCGAAGACGCCTGCTACCTCATCACATCAGAAATCTTATAAATGTGAGTTGCGATTTTGATCACAGGCTTTAGTTTTGTCAAGACATGGTATCCATTTCGAGCGTCTCATCTTATTGAAAATGAGGTGAGATTTATACAAAGAGGATTAAACCATCCTTGAATACATATCGCCATTTAAAATTTATTATATTATATGGAATATTATTATTTAAACCACAACCATTTCATATAACTTAAAATGAGTTGAAATAGCTAAATAATTTAAATAATTGTTTAATATGATGCTTTACTAAAGGTTAGAGTAAAAATAGCGTAAGACGAAATATCTGTGGCTAATGTTTTTAGAATAATTATATTAATTATTCATTATCGTTATATTATCAGTTATTTTGAATACCTTGCAGAATTCTAAGGCATTTACTTGACGATATTCTGGAGTGATAAGACATTTCGAAAATATTATTTCCATTCGAATATTCAATGTCATTAACATTTCAAGATTAATGCACGAGTATCTATACCACAATACTACTTTTACATTCACAATAATATTTTCTTGGACTTGTATAAAAAAACATACGACTTGTAACATACCACCAACTTAAGTTTAATATAAAACTCAAAATATTGAATATAAATAATTTAAATGTGCATTTGTTTCTAAATAATACAATTCACGAACCATAGGTCATTCACTCTCTAAAGTTTCAAAAATATGTTTTCGGTATGATTGTCTCCCTGTCCGCAGGACGTCACAAGAATGAAATATAATTTAAATTCAGCACGGAGCCTCAGCAATGCTGATTACGTGACACGTGGTGTGTCGTACTGCCAACCTTGTACATGTGTTTAAACAGTTAATTAAATAGTTTGAAATGTATATAGTTTAGTAATAAACATGCAGTCCCTAAATAATATACAAGATTGGTCTCTTTCATATTTTAATTATTTAAATGATTTCAAATGATTTGTTTTGTTTTGGAGAATATATCGTGTTTTTGAAACATATAAAATTTACACAGAAAAGAAGAAACGTTAAGTATCAACAGTACAAGAATTCTATCTTACAATAAATTTTACTAAATATTACTGTAATGATATGGATATAGAGTTATCATAGATTACAACAAATTCAATTACAGTTTCAAATGAACGAGCGTCAAGTGAACTGCGATGAAAGCCAGTCTTTCAGCCAGATAGTTAAGTATCTTTGTATACGGTATGTTGAATGGAAATGTATTTTTAACCATTTTACTGATGCGTTTGTAGTTAATTAAAAAAAAGTAAAGCTGATACATAAATACACTGGATTTATAAGCTGAAATATTACAAGGCACATTTCAAGTAAAACATGTTTTACGTTTTAAGCGTTTTATACTACAACTAGCATTGAAATTTCTATTCATACCTTGGTGAACGGTAACACCTTGTTTATCTAAAGCCTCTTAAAACCGTTAGTGGAAATGGTAACTAGAAAACTGCAGTTAGGATTATTATACGGTACTATTAGAGAGACAATCATTACATTTTAATATACGGAAGAAAACCACATTTTGCATGAGTGACACACTCATAAATCAAATAAATTAAAGATTCGTCCAGTAAAACGTTTGTTTTTAAGAACGTCTCTTTATTAAATTCCTCTCTGTTTAATGTAATGATAAAATCATTCAGACGTAACATCTGTGACGTAACAGCTTTCATACCGGAAGCTGTTATAGATGATAGAACACTTCTGGAGTCATTAAATAAGGATGTTCTTCATAATTTGACTTTTTAATAAACTATATTAAGACCTGTAGTAAAAACTGGTAATATTCTGGTACCTTGTGTTTTTGTTATCTTTTGGTTAAAATAAGATGAATAACTAAATACCAACGCTTCGATGATACTGGAAAAGTTGGAGTATTCTGAATATAATTATATTTTCCAGACACTAAATATTTGCAACAGAACTTGAAAGATTATATATATATATATATATATATATATATATATATATATTAAACTGTATAAATGGCAATACCCTTAGTTAATTTAAATAAAAATTGAATCACAAAAAATACTTGCTCCGCCGGGAGCATCCCTTTTTATAAATAAATCCCGGCGGAGCAAGTACTTTTTGTGATTCAATGTTTATTAAATTATATATATATATATATATATATATATATATATATATATATATATATATATATAAATTTGTGTGTGTGTCCCTCCTCCCTACTGGTAATATAGGATATCATCCATTACATTTTGTACCATCCAATATTATTTTATCATCAATTCGTACCATATTGCATATATAAATGACATGAAACCAAGCTCTTTACAACTTAAATAGTTTTAAATTATGTTTGGTAATTAAAATAAATACAAAGTTAACAATAAATTTTATTTAAATATTTTTACAAATAATTAAAACTAAGTTATATAACATAAAAATATACAATACGTGTTTTAATTTACAGGAATTGAAACATAGTGACAGTAAAATGCATAATTTACGTTACTTACATCCAATCCATTACAACTAATTCAACAGCCGTACAATATATCGCTATCCAAATAACAGACCACAGATTATTGCAGTAAGATTTACTTATATTTATAATAACTCTGTTTGAAAATCAACTGTAAGTATGTAACCAATTCATTAAGACAAGGTAACGCCTAAAAAAATTGTTTTGAAATAACCACAAAATCTTTGTTCATATGTTCTTGTGATAGTATATGGAACATCGCTGTATTGATACATTTGTCTACATTACAAATTAGTTATTTACTACACATATCACTTTTATTACATTGTAAAACTTTACAATGAACTTTGTTATTCATGGTAAAATTTGAGAAAGGATGTTTACTTTAGGGTTTTGGGTAAATTAACTTAACTTTGAAATTTAACAATTAACTGGCATATATACTCAAAGAAAGAACCTCCCCATGCTAACAGTATTGAGAGATATCTTTGTGGTAAGTTGTTGGAAAGAAAATAGGCATTAGTTGGAAACTAAAAGCTCTTGTTAATTTTTGCAATAATTAAGGTTTAAGATTGTAATTAAAAAATAATTTAAGAATTGTTTAACTTTTGAAAGACATTAACTACTCGATGTTTCTAAGCTGCACGCGTTATAAGGAAATTTGTATACTTGTGATAGATAAGGGGTTACACCACCTCTCGGCAGTACTTTACTAGAGTTACGATTTCTACAGTATTTCATTACGATTAACAAAAATAGCTTTATTATCGGATTTCACCAGAAACTAGTAAAAATTGTTCAAAACCGAAACGAAATTAAATTTCTTTCTTACCGGCCATTAAAGCATATCTTCTCTACTATTTATCTGTCTAATAAATTGTATAGTAATATCTTTTCAACTATTTATCATAAATACTTGATTATAAAGTTAGTTTCAAGTAAAACTAAGTGCCAAATAAGGCAACTTATCACTCAAGTTTTTAAAACTCCATAAATACATGTTGTTTTTTCTAGTATATCTAATGCATTAATAAAGACTATATTTCGAAGAAATAATTACAAAGACTAGTTACAATGGAAACTTGACACAGCGCGATCTGACGGTCAGGCCTATGAACTACCATTGTGGGGCAGAGCGGCATCGTAAACATTCAAATCAAGAACTATTTTCAGATTAAAGGCAATCAATATAAAAACAGATATTTTTAACAAATTTTTTAATTGAAGAACTCGTATGTAACAGCTTTCGTGAAACTAAAATGTACTCAAGCCAAATGTGTTTAAGGATTTTTTATGCAACAAGGGCAATTTAATTATTTGAACGTTTCTATTGGATGCTATAGTATTTTATAAGGAAAAAGAATTGTAAGTCTGCAAAATAAAATTACGGAATACCGAAAACGCAGTTGTGCCAAGGCAATCAAATACATGTTTTACCAAAACATCTTATTATTCAGCACTAAAAAAGTTTCATGTTTTAGCACTTGAAATGACATAAAAAATTTCATTTGTCTATTAAATAACTTAAATATTGACTTTTTTTAAAGATGATATTGTAGGCATACTAAATAAGGTCCTTGTATGATATTGATATTATTGTGATTTATATGAAATCTTATTTCTTAAGTAAGTATTGTTAACTATAATATATTTAATTTATTTATATATAATTATATTATATTTGCTATGCTTTCCTTAATTACGTGATAATGTAAATAATGATTAAATATAGCTAAATACAACAATATGTGCCTAGTAAATTCAGTTTAAACTGGAGAATCGGGTTTCTTATAAACGACGTATGTGTAAGTTATGAAGATTCGTCTAAACACATATGCTTTATATATTTATTTTATCTAAACCATTATATTTCAAGGATTGGATTCGTTTGGGAATAAAATTACGTATGAATGTATATTCAATTGTTATAAGTTTTGAATTCAATATATCTCCAAACAGGCTATGCCTTTGAGGGTAAATTTTTGTTTACCGTAATCAAATGAATAAATAGTAAATTATAATTTAGTGTGGTAACTATGTATGTGTGATTGTGTAAATAGAGAGAGAAATGCAAGTAATTTGATTATGTTTAATTATAGAAGACTTATATTTAAACTTTATATTTTACTAAAACACACCCCAGAGTTACTAAAATATACTCTTATTTTGTAAGGAAGGCCCTGTAACGGTTGTGTTTTCCGTATGCATCTGTAATGCCTGCTTTTCATGCGGGGTGTAATTTTACAACAAATATATCAATCTATTTATTATTTATAAATAATTTTTAAGTATAATCATCTCTAAAAAATTTTACTCGACTTTCATGTATATGTTCTCTTTCATTTATTTTTCTTGCGCAGCTTTTTAAAAATAACGTATTCATGAATTTTAAGTAAACATTTGAACTATTGAACATCAACTTGTTTTTACTCTGTATATCTATTCTTTAATTAAACTCCCTCGTTAGTGTAATTGTTCGTAATCAACAACGGTTTATTTGGTTTGAAGAAAATAATTAATAGTCTTTCAGTAGTTAAATCTTACAAATAAAAAGACTTTATCACACAAATAAGGACGCCAGCCCTCTTGAAAACCACAAAGGATTTTGCAAAATATCTTTTCCGTACTTAAACTTTTGCAAATTTTAAATAAGCAAGAATAAGGTGACAAACTAAATGGTCATTTTGCATCCTTGCAAAATATACGAAAAATACTAAAAACTCAATCGAACTGTTCATATTTGGGGAGGAGGGGAGTTGAATAGGAAACATACCTGTGGTCTTGTCATTTGGAAATGAAGTGTTCTAAAACCGGATATTCAGAAAATAAGGTAAACATATAACAGTAAGTTAGCATATAAATATTATACTGACACTATAACTAAACATTACATCTACTGGTTTTGAAAGAATAATAAATATTAATAAACTTTAATTTATTTTAACTCAGACCTAATTAGGAACTTAGGTTTCTCATAATAATTAAAAATATTGATGTTAGTGCACTTTTGGTTTGCAACAATGTCAGTAATAATAAAATACTTAGAAAATAAATACGAAATTCCTGTAAATTATCTGTGTTTTGTAATTTAAGAATACGTTAGTTATTGGTTTAAGAATAAGTTACAATTAAACTGTTCAGCTCAAAGTAGAAATATAGTTTTAGTCATATCTTGTTTGATGTTTTCTGGAGTTTAAACTACGTTTAATGCCAAAATACATGACTGTGTTGTAACACAAAGCGTTCGGTATATTTTGTCAATGATAATGCAAAGAAATAAAGGACAAGTATTGTGACTGACCCTTAATTTATGAAAGAATGTAAGTCCTTCAACTTTAAGTCAATTTCAATTCATTCATTTCACGATATTTTCAAACCCCATTACTTTATCGTTGTAGCAACATCTAATGGTCGATTAAGCACCTAGATAGACTGATAAGTATATTCCTATAAACGTTGTTATTTCCATAATATTGAAAATCTGTTGTTCCATTTAAGTATAAAATATATGTTCCACTTAAAATTAATTTCTATTCTATGATCGCCTTTGTAACATAACATTTTGGTTGTAAGTTTATTTACTTTTTCAATATATTAAACTCTATAGGTACAAATAAAAAGAAATTTACTACAAATTATTTCAATGATGGATTAAGTTACCTTCTTATTTCAGTACTAGGGCCTGTTCAGTTTTGAAAATACAGTTTATAGTTTTCCATTTTCTTATCAAACGACCTCAGTAAGAAACACATATGTAACAAAATACTGTAACAATAAGTCTATAACACATTTAACAATACGCTAGATCCTAGTCGGTTACGAAAAACTATAAATAAAATCACAATATTAAAACTATTCTTAGTGTAATAAAAACTATTATGGTACAAAATATCTCGTGGTATGTGGCGAATGCAAATAAATGTACAAGTCTGATCGTAAGAGCAAAAGGGAATGTTGATTCGTGCCGATTACTTGTGTGGTTCTCAAAGTAGAAGTTTTAAGCCCTTACTTACATTCGGTACGTTCTAACTTCTCACTCGGAGTTCGCACAGTTTGACAACACAGCGGGTTCCTTGTGTCCTGTCGCCTGCTACACGTTTCCTGTCTCACACCATGGGGTACAACTGCAATTTTACTGAAAACCTCGCTTTTTATTCTTAAAACGTATTAGCAATTAATAAAAATACGGATATTAAAGATGGTTTTCCCATGATAACGAATACTTAACAATATTTTCGGTCGCATAAGCGACGGTCCTGAAAAAAAAGTAATAGTTTCAAGTAATACGATTTATGTTAATTTTTTACAAACTTAAAGTTGTCCGAATCACATTTTTTACACACTTATTGTAATTAAAGCAAGGTTCAAAGCGGTATGTTAACTTTTGTTGTAAGAGAAAAATGGTTTGTAACCCTGAAAGAACCTTACGACATGCACCTGCTAGTCCGCGATATTACAGAAGGGCGTTGGCCATCGCTTACATTGTTGGGTGTTGTACCAAATGATAAGTTAGAATACACGGAATATATTCACTACAGTTACAGTTGTTTGAATCAACATTTGAATTTGATTTTATAAATACAAAAAACACCGTGTACTCTGTAAGAGTCTCGAGAAATGCTGTTTAAAATATACCACTTGTACTGCTTAAAACTATTTAGAGTAAAAACTATATTTTATATAATATTAGTTACAAGTCCCTCCTGCTCTCACAACGCTAAACGTATAAATACAGGGGATGGTAGATATGATGCGATGTCAAGTGGCCCCAGGAGCCAGCGTAGCCTCGGTCAAGACAATGGCTCACGGGTCGTGTTGGGTAATAGTAAACACAGGAGTCCTCCTCCTGTCAACACACAAGGTTGCATGCAACTTCTACTTTAGGTTTTATACAACAACAATACGTTACAACCTTAAACCTATTCTTATCCATATTATGTTTGGCAGGAATTCGGTTAGAGCACAAAATAGAGCATTACGAATCATGAGCTCATCCATAAATCTGGCGTCATGTAGATTTAAACAATTACAAAACTTAAAAATATCCTAATTATTTCACTATCTTTGTGAATGTTAAAATATTTTCGTAGAATTTCTCATAATTTTATAAATAATAACCACTTTCATAGTTATAATGAACTGAATAAAAATATACAATTCCTTCCTAAACATGGCCTACGCTTGTTTAAAAGGGCTTTTCATACAATGCTATTAATATTTTTACTTAAAAATCAATTACAATTAAACTGTTCAACACATAGTGGAACAATAGTTTTACATATCTTGTTTTTATGGAGTTTGAACTACTACGTTTAATACCAAAGTATGTGTGTTGTAGCACAAAGCGTACACTGTTATTAATACATTTACTTACTATCAGCCGGATCGAGGAATAAAAGTTCGTGTTTGTGCTTATTAAAGGTAACTTAAGTCATTTAATTTCCTAAAGTATTACATAATACAGATAAACTTGTACAATGTGTTGTTGTGTGTGAACTTCAGTTCACCTTCCTCTAAGAAAACTTAGCAGTTTTCAACAATTGATTGGACTTTCTCTTTAAAAATATTTAAAAAAAATTGTATTAGTCACTCAATTAAATAAAAGAAACATTAATCAAATTTTAATAGACAAGTTTTGCGGCTGTTTACCGAAATGACTTAAATTCATGCTATACATAGATAGCTTTTCAGTATCAATCAATGGAATATGAACCAAAGACTACTCACCAATGAGTAAAGCCGCCACGATGAACGTCGGCGCGGGACAATACATGTCCAGTAACGATGCTATCACGACGTTTCCAACTACGCCACCTAATCTGGCTGCCACCATTGATACTGCCACTCCGGTCGCTCTGTAAACATCAACATACTTATCACATTACCCACTAGAGTAAAGCTACCACGATGAACGTAGGCGCGGGACAATAGTAACTCCAGTAACGATGCTATCACGACGTTTCCAACTACGCCGCCTAATCTGGCTGCCACCATTGATACTGTCACTCCGGTCGCTCTGTAAACATCAACATACTTATCACATTACCCACTAGAGTAAAGCTACCACGATGAACGTAGGCGCGGGACAATACATGTCCAGTAACGATGCTATCACGACGTTTCCAACTACGCCACCTAATCTGGCTGCCACCATTGATACTGCCACTCCCGGTCGCTCTGTAAACATCAACATACTTATCACATTACCCACTAGAGTAAAGCTACCACGATGAACGTAGGCGCGGGACAATACATGTCCAGTAACGATGCTATCACGACGTTTCCAACTACGCCGCCTAATCTGGCTGCCACCATTGATACTGCCACTCCGGTCGCTCTGTAAACATCAACATACTTATCACATTACCCACTAGAGTAAAGCTACCACGATGAACGTAGGCGCGGGACAATACATGTCCAGTAACGATGCTATCACGACGTTTCCAACTACGCCACCTAATCTGGCTGCCACCATTGATACTGCCACTCCGGTCGCTCTGTAAACATCAACATACTTATCACATTACCCACTAGAGTAAAGCTACCACGATGAACGTAGGCGCGGGACAATACATGTCCAGTAACGATGCTATCACGACGTTTCCAACTACGCCACCTAATCTGGCTGCCACCATTGATACTGCCACTCCGGTCGCTCTGTGAACATTAACTCACTTATTTTCATTTTATATAAAAAGATTTGTTAGTGGTACATGTTTTGGTGTGGTCAAATTTAGAACTCATTGAAAGGGATACACAATGAAATTATACATTTTTCGTAATATTTTTTTATATTTAACACACTTATAACTAACTACAGGTTATATACATAATATTGCTATATCAATGTCAGCCAACATGTCACAAAGAAGTTTCGTTTTTCAGTAAAATTTATACTTTTTCCCTTGTCTGATTATGAATGATACTTGCTCGATAGTTGTTTTTGAGAACTCTCTGTTACTGGCAGACATCTTTATTCCACACAAATAGAACAATTTAAGAATTCAAACCTTCTACAGCCTTATTTGTTTAGAATAAAGGGAAATGTCTCATTTGAACTATAAGGACAATACGCATTCATAAGCTTTGAAGGTTTTTGCGATGTTTTTTTTCGTTGTTAAGAAATAAAATGTAAAATGTGTTGTCTGGATATCTAAAAATTTTATACATACAAACAGACTAAGAAGCGTTAGGATATGTAATAATAATTTCTTTAAAATTAAATGTTTACCATAATTGTACGACCACAAAAAGAGTGTAAAAGGGATTTAAGTTTAACACTTACGGATTGTCTCACTACAGCCATCCCTAGGTGTTCAAGATAAAAGTGTTGTATGCACCGGTACGTGTGTCTGTCTAAGCAGTTGACATTAGATGTGTTTTACAATTTTAATATCCTCCGAGAAACTAGGGTGAGTGCTTTCACATCACACATGAGCGCTCGGTGCAGGTGGACTAAATAAGTAAGTTATAATAATAATCTTTATTTTCTTCAAAATTACATGCAATACAATGCAATACAATATAATTCTTATACCATATGAATACAACATACACACAATAGGGTAAAGCTGAGAAATAAAGATATAATCTCCCAGGCATGCCTGATTGGAGAATTTTACACACTTTCAATTAACTGAAAAAAAATATAGCAGCAACTCAAGCAAATACAATAAACATTCAATATATTATACAAGTTTACAATCACCAATTGAAATCATAATTACTTTCCGCTTAGCTAGAAATCTATAAATAATTTCAGATAATTTATAAGAGCCTATATATACAATTACACGAGTCAAAAAATACAATTACAAAATTAATATAACTAAGGAGAGTAAGCATAAATAAATGTTTGTCTTTTCATAAATAAATACATTTTCCATAAAAATAGATGAGGAGGATAAACAAATAAAACTTTTATTACTTAACCATTTAAGTATCAAACTTAAATAATATTGGTTCAATATCTACAAATGATAGAAGCCATTTTTTAAAAATATCGTTTAAAAATACATTTAACGAATTTTCATTTCTGATTGTATGTTGTTGTTATAGTATAGTAACTATATTCTAGTGTTTAAACTTAAACTAATATAGACAAAGTAATCCATAACAGGGTTTCCTATTTCATGTTACTATTTTAAAATGTATGTATTATGTTAATAATGTTTTTTGAAATAAAATTAATTTAACGTACTAACAAATACTCTCAATACTTATACCGACTGCGGTAAAGGTCAAAGTTGATCATTTTATTTACTTTGTCAAGTTTGGATTCCATCGGCCCAATCCGAGAGAAACCTAATTTACCGCTTGGTTTGGCGATGCCATTTTCAGCTTCCATCCAGCGTGACAATCCATCTCAGTTTAAACTTAATATCGATCAGTTACAAATTCGGACATTTAGGACAAGTCAGCGCGTCGGGATCTTCAATCAGGCCTAATCATATTCTAACATATCCCAGTTAAGTCTACTTGACCCTGGGACTGTCGGTCAATATTAATCGAGATGTGTTGCAAAGTATCAAATGTGAAGAGTATTAAACTTGATGAAATGGTTTGTCTTATAATTCCTAAATATGAGACGAAAAAACCTAGATATATTATTTTAATTTTCTATTTCATAGTTGAAAATATTATAATTTATTTCAAATAAAACGTTGGACTGCCGAACTAACTCAATCTTCCCACTCAAATTTATATTTATGTGGATATTATTTCCAATAGTATGTTATTTTCAGCCAAAATGCAAATATATTTTGGAAATAAATAACAATGATAATTATTATGGATATTGCAGATCAAACCTGTATTTACTGGATTAAATACACATTCAGTAGTAATATGCAAGTTGTTTGATATTACAATTTTAGCATATGTAATGGGGAATGGGCGTATATTCTCGGAAGGCGGGATTGAGTAAGGTCATCTTAGTTTGTAATCAACTTTAAGGATCACGAATTTACCCTAACATTCTTTATTTGAAGCTGGTCAATAATATTAGCACCTTGACGAGCCGTTAAAATAAATTGTACAAATAAACTCAATATACTATTTTTAAAATCTGCTAAAACTTGTGTACTATTACCAGTCAGGTCTATTTGGGTAAGTGGGTTTTCTGCTTTTAATCATTTCCATGTTACCAAAATTTTTATGCATTAGAATAACAACCGTTCAAGGAGGCTGGATACTCTGATAGTGGAGTTGGAATGTCCTGAATAGGTTTGATGCTCCCGTTTCGAATCCTTTAAGTTACCGCCCCTAGGAACCTTCGAGGAACCATAGATGATCCTGTAGGTCAAGATGGTCACCAGGGTTATACAGGTCAAGGTGGATCAGGTAATCTGTACACCCGTCTATTCTACGTGTAGCAATTCAAAGAAGGCTCGGTGTTGTTGATGGCAGACTTCTCCCTGCAATTTTTTCTCCTGTTTCAATTCCTTTCCTTTTCCAAACTACGCTTCCTCGGTCTGTTATCAGCTCAAACCTACTCCAAATCCCCGCGGCAGGTCATTGGACCAATCACCAACCATAATTAAAAAACTATAAAATAAATGGATATGCAGGTGCAATACAAGTCTCTCTTTAATTATGTTCTTTAATTGTATATTAAAGTCTTTCTGATTGCACTTTTTGTTTACGATTTTTATATTACTTCTATAAGTTTCCAACTTTTATTTCATACAAAAATTGTATTCCATTCTAATTTCATATTTTTTATTAACTAAATGTACTCAGGTATTCCCTGGTCTGGTCTTTTATCGTTTCTTTTAGAGATTAAATCTTTTTGGAATTTGTTAATGAAAATTTTGTTAATAAGGTAAATTCATTCCCTTATTTTAATTTAGGATTCTTTATTGTTATCAGTTTAGTGCAGACTGATGAGCTCGTTTCCCCATACGCTTTTTATTTAATTTATTATGTGTTTTTATACACGTGCTCACTGCACCAACAAGTTTTATATTGCACAGATCAAAAGGACAAGTTCCTAAATTCCCATTAAATTTAATTTTTACAATATTTCTTTCCCCCAAATTATTCAAAATAATTAGGAATGAATATTGACTGGACTCCAGTTTAAAAGTTCACTTACCCGCAGGTTCGATGACGATTAGCAAGAATAACTCTAAGCAGTTTCAAAGACTTCACTCGTCACTACTACTTCCGATCAACTGAGACGGGAGGTACGGAACGTCTACCTCACCCCACCTCTCAATTTCGTTATCAAACACTCCCATCTACGATGCGCGCCTCGCTGATAGAAGCCTTTTTTGTACTGTCCAGTCCTTATCATTCTTCTGGCCCTACTCCTTCCACCGGTAATCCAGTTACCCCAGAATTACAATTTAATACAATTGGTACAACTCTGTATGTAAATTATGGAAATAAATGCAATTAATCAATGGCAATGTAATTATTCTTGCAAAAGTGCAAGCTTCTTATGTTTCTTTTTACATATGTTTTCATTTCGGCCAAACAATATTACTCCCCCTGCTTTACTCAGACACTCAGTTAGTGTATATTTCACCTATAATCCCTTATAAAACAGGTGAGAACAGTATCCACACCCGCGGAGTAGGACCCTGTGGGACTCAAGGCAGTCACCGCACAAGACAGTGTTGCACCCAGCTCACCTCAGGTTGGTAGGGAAGATCTCCGTGATGAGGCAATCGAGTGCGGCATTACCGCAGCTGATAACTCCGCTGAAGATCGCAGACACGAGGAGGTTCTGCTCCTTGCTTCTGACGAAGAACATGGCGGTCGAGCAGATTCCGGAGAACATGGTGCTGAATACTGGAACCGACATTACACGCTACATCGTGGTATGAAAGTCATATGGTAATATATTAGACAACACATCAGACACAACCAACTCTACTAAAACTACTGTTCAATATACTTTGAAGAATGACTTCTGTTCCAAAATATATTTTTGCTCCTATTCTTCAAATTAGAGCTATCAATTCACATATTAAAATAGCTCAGCAAGTTTATGTATGCCATATACGCACAGACCAGTCTTAAAATCAGTTACAATGTGTCTTTAAAACAGAAATAAAATTTCAGTACAGGCAATTATGATTTATAACAGATTTTTCTCTTGTGATTTTATTTATACTGAACCTTAAAGTGTGTTATTACTTAGAACTTACTAGAATCTAAACTGAAATGATAAACTCTTAGACTTACGTGGCGGTGTGATCATCAATGTATTGCGGTTCAAACCGTGTCGAAAAGTATTATAGCAATTCAATTTTTTTTAAATATATCTGAATTGTAATTTTAATGATAATGTTTTTAATGAAATTAGAACAGAAAAACCTTGATAGTATTTAAAAATAATTAGATGCTAAAACATATGCACAAGCACACATATATAATTTTGGTAACGTGTTAGTAGCTAAATGACAAACTAATTTATCCACATCTTTAAAAGGCTATTTACCTTGGTGTAAATACACATTATCTAAAAGATTTGATTTTTTATGCAGTCTTGCTACAGTCTGGAAAAGACACAATCACATTTAATGGACAATTGTACTCCTTTTCGTTATATAATCTGTCCATACTGCAACTGTGATGATTCCTTTATAGTTTGTTGATTCGAAACATTTTTATAATAATCAACAAAAAACGTGATATTCCAGTTTTTTATGGTTAATTTTATGGTTTTAAGAAACAGTTGTTTCATGAAAAATATTATTCATTATAAATACGGATAAATACGAATTAGCATAATAATTTGTTTATTCTTAATGGTAAAACTGAAAAAAAGATTTTGTACTAGATTAATACAGCAGTTAACCATTTTGACATAAAGTTTTATTGACTTAAAATTGTATTGTAAAGCTGAAACCTCTAAGAGATATTTTTGATATTTTGAATATACTACTAAACCTTGGGGGGTGGAATTTTAAACACAAAACATTTCCTAATTTTAAAAGATGGGCGAAAAGGTACAACGTGTCAATAATTTTATGTTGCTATAGGGAACTTTTTTGTGTATCAACCTTTTTCACAATGTACAAGAACATATTTTTTAGAAAACTACCATGTCGTGAAACCGTTTAGTTTACTGCTATTTCGTTCTTTCACCATCGATTGGAGACACAATTCTCATCTACAGGGATCTTGTGTACGCCAATGTAACAAAACCTCTAAACAGAACTGAACGGTAATTGACTTGACCGTCCAAAAGAGTGTTTCACGAAACCACCATGACCTTGACAGAGATTGTAGAGTGCAACATAAAACCACTATGAATGTGCAGCGAGTGAATCAGCTGATTGTCAGCCAGGAAGTAATTTACTCTGGTTGAATACCAACCTTGGCTACTTGACTTTACCACCTACGGCCGGTTTGGACCAAATAAAATCAGGTTTAATAGTTTTACCTGTTATTGTCAGGAATGTTTTCAATTATATGAAACTAATGTAGTTTTAAATCCATCATACTCCGGTTGAATGGACCTGGTAAACTAAATCTTACTCATAAAATCGTGATAAAAGTCTTTGCAAAGGACTCTTAGACCTTTTTTGAGGCACATAGCTGAAGGCTTCTGGTTCATACGTTATTTAATCGTGGTCCAAATGATAAAATCAATAAATCCTTCCTTGGTAAGCAATCAATTAATAATCGTAAGATCATAGTTCCTACTAAATAGAGTGTAATGCTTGATGAGTTCACAAAACAGATTGAAGGCTTTTGGCCTAAAAGTTATTTATACGTGGGCCAAATGATAAAAATTCAGTCAATCCTTGTATTTATCAACAATAAATAGCAAAAAATCAACGAGTGTTTAACAAAAAGTAATATTTCAAGCAAAGCGGTTTCAAGAGGTCAATTAACAATATTTGGATCTTTTAATTTGTTTGAGATAGCAATCTTATTATAAGTATATTTTAATTATTTGTGTTAATATAACCAGCAAATTATTTCATTACTTCCAAATAAGAAAATAGATTTTGGTGTCAACGCAAAAAAAACTCTTCAACTTAAATATTGTATAATAAACTGAATTTTATAAGAAACCGTACAAGCATGACTTCAGTGATTTTTGTTGACTGACCTAAGAAGAATTTACGGCCCAGCTTGTCCATGAAGACGACGGCTATGACGTTCCCTGGGATGGCCGCAGACACAGTTATAAGAGACTCCAGGAAGACAAAGCTGGGAATCTTGTCGTTGCAGGGACCCCCGCTCTCGGAACCCTTGTTCACCACGAAGTCCGTCACCTGACACACACTCGCGGAGATACTGCCCTTCTCTCTGGTGAATTCGTCGAAGCGGTTGAACAGTTCGGGAAACCACATAAGCAGCCCGTAGTACCTGTAAGGGTAACAATATTAGTACTCTAGAAACAGTTTATGTTTCGTTCTGGTATCGATGCAAAATATATTTCGGAGAACTCACAGTAGACTTATACATTTGTCTGCATTTTGATGTTGAACGTTCTTAAAATAATTCTAGGCTTGTCCAGCAAATTAGAGAGTGAGATTCAACCATTCTTTATGAACTAAAATAGGCACCTGTGTTCATATTTTACACCAAGACTTACTGATCTGTTTTTGAAATCGATGAAGAAATTTCCCCTAAGATATCTAACGTTAGCCGCTCTACTTATAGCGAACGTATTATTAAAACAATCGTATACTTCTTGTTTACTGAGTATATATTGTTTGTGGTACATTGCAACAATTGGAAGAAGATATGAGGGACACTGTTACCTTTCTAGTGACGAACTGTTTATATCGAGGAGACTACAAAATTCATTTGGAAGGATGTGTAATTGAAGTACAAATGAGAGAGCATTAAAATGGTTAAAAATATCAAACGATCACATCATATTTTAGCTTAAAATACTGCAAGCCAACCTTTAGACACGTGAATAATATTAAATAATATTTAATTTCACTCAAGTAGAGATTTTAACTATCTTTTATAATTATCTGGCGGTTATATAACATTTTTTTTTTAAGGAGAAGCCGATCCCCTTTTAAGCCTTATTCTGTCCGCCCTCATGGGCCACTGGCCTGTGCGAGGATGTTATCAAACAGGGGGAGAGTCGATACAGTACAAGGTCAATGGTACTGATAAAAACTACTATTTATATTGTTGTAAATAGGTCGGTATATGGAAGTATATGGTTTGTTACATTTTCGTTTGGTATTTTTAACTATGTCTACACCTCCTGCGTCAAACCCCCACCATCACTAAATATTATTTATATTGTTGTCAATAGGTCGGTATATGGAAGTATATGGTTTGTTACATTTTCGTTTGGTAATTTTAACTATGTCTACACCTCCTGCGTCAACCCCCACCATCAGTTACGCGGCTCCCGACTAATTTCTTTCTTAGGTAAACTTCTTTTGTCGATTCCGAGAAGAATCATGTTGTGTTCTTATACCATGCAAATCGGCTATTGTGTCCTAGATATCGAATCCGTGTGTAAATTTAATGTCGCTAAAGAAGTTGAAAGACACACTATAGTAAGAGCAGAATTATAGTCTCCGTTGCCTTACCCAATGTGGAAAGTGAGGTTTATACTGATGGAGATGAGGGTGAACCGTAGTATAGGAGCTACGAAGAGAGCTTTGGTGTTCTCTCCGATTTCTCGTATCATCACCTTCAGGGCACTCGGGTGTTTACTGGGCTCGTTACTGCGGTCACTGTAGATCTCGTCCATCTGGATCAGCTGTTTCACCTGGAACAGCAGATTTGTTTTACAGTGCAGTAGAACGTCTACAACCAGTCACAGCATGAGTCTAGTGACAGACGATCATTACCCAGAAACCTATGCGTTATGCAGCCATATATGTTGTACTTTATTCAAGATTATTAATGACTTAAAATCCAATAAGGAAGACAATTCTCAACATCGTCATACAAGGTTTTACTTCAAATACTTCTGATTTGTTTTCCCGTGACACTGTAAGGAAATGGTAGGCTTTGCCTATTCGTTTGTACTAATCAGATGATATATGTATGTGGTTGAACATGCACCTAATCTATCTGAAGGTCGACGAGAGGTGTAGGCCTACACACAGTTCCGAGAAGTGGTTGAATGAATGAAGTCTACCGTTCAGCGCTATCGCGAAGCCTTACAGCATTATGGTGTGACAGGGTTATAATTTAGCGAAACTAAACTTTTCTTTAAGAACTATTCTAATATTGGTACTGCTCTTATCATGGCCACTATTAAAAATGTGTGCGTATCAAATTTTCTTAAAACTCAAGAACCACAAAATGAACATAAATATTCACTGGTAGAGCAAAAAAGAGTTGATGTGTAGTTTATTATTCGATAAATAAATAACTTAACTAAATAACAGTTAATTTTTAATAATACCATGTATCGCATTCGTTGGATTTTAATTTTAGTACTATATCAACCGACGATACAAACACCTTTAACAGTTTACTCCGGCAATAAGAATTTAGTTATTTAATGTTTCTACATTCATAACTTTCCCATATATTTTGAACTAAAACACTAAACTTCGTTAAAATAGTTTGAATTTCAAAATTATAGAAAGTTCATTAGATTGCTTTAGCTGACGGACATATTTGGAAAACAAAGGAGGATAATGGAAATGGTGAAAACTCGTAAGTAAGTTTACAATTTAGCAAATTTTAAATACCAAGATTTGTATTCATACAGTATCATAATATGAAATGTTCCACTGCTTACGATTTAATGTATGAGATACAAAATTATTCTTCATATTGTAGAATTCTTTGTATAAAACAATAGAATGTTGTAACATTAATTGTTCAGAACGCCTAGAATGTCTCATTATGTAAGGTGCTACTGCCGGTTTTCAATAAGAATATATTATATGCGTTGGAAAAAGACTCAGAATTCGAAAGAAGAAAACTTTATTCGATATTTAAACAAGGAGTAACATACGTTCCAAATATTAATCATGAGTTATTTTATGGCTAGGTCCGCATAAAAGCGAGACCGAAAATGTTTCAATTTATTATGGTATGTGTGTATGCGGTTTAGCCTTAGGGTATGTTCAATTATTCATGAGTTAGTGAAATAAAATTTTAAAAACTGTTTCAGAAAATTGTGTTTTTAATTTCGTTCCCTCTATTCATCTATTACATACATAGTGTAAAATCCTCATATTATCTGCAACGGTTTACTATTAGCCTAATAATATGACGTTCTAAATTTTATTTCAATTTTTTTTCTTACTGTTTTTAAAATTTGTGTTTTTTAATAGTAATTAGTTTTTTGTTTGAAATTTATAAGAGAATTCCATCTCAAATTCCAAAAACTAAAGCTTTTTAAATGTTATTATTTTGAATTTTATATTTAAAGAAACAAAAGACTTGATATATGCTATTTTCAAAAAGAAGAATTTAAAAATCTTTCATAACCGTTATTCAAATACTTACTGGATAGTCTTCAGGATTCTTGTTGGTGTTGATGGCGTAGATTCTCCGGAAGACAGCCATCGCCTCCGCCTCCTGCCCGTGAGCCAACAAGAACTTCGGACTCTCCGGAAGGAAGTAGAGGAGGATGGCGACGATAAATGACGGGAGGGAGCAGATCACAAGGAACACCCTCCACGAGTTGTAGACGAACCCAGGCGATGTGTACCCGATGTTACTGGGGATGACGAGCCATGCTAGACCTGAGGTCAGAGAAACACTGTTTCACACCAGATACAGATGTGGAAGTAATCAACAATATAAAGAAGAGATTAGTACTAGGATTACCAGGAACACTCTCCACGAGTTGTAGACGAACCCAGGCGATGTGTACCCGATGTTACTGGGGATGACGAGCCATGCTAGACCTGAGGTCAGAGAAACACTGTTTCATACCAGATACAGATGTGGAAGTAATCAGCACTATAAAGAAGAGATTAGTACTAGGATTACCAGGAACACTCCCCACGAGTTGTAGACGAACCCAGGCGATGTGTACCCGATGGTACTGGGGATGACGAGCCATGCTAGACCTGAGGTCAGAGAAACACTGTTTCACACCAGAGACAGATGTGGAAGTAATCAACAATATAAAGAAGAGATTAGTACTAGGGTCACCAGGAACACCCTCCACGAGTTGTAGACGAACCCAGGCGATGTGTACCCGATGTTACTGGGGATGACGAGCCATGCTAGACCTGAGGTCAGAGAAACACTGTTTCACACCAGAGATAGATTTGGAAGTAATCAACAATATAAAGAAAGAGATTAGTACTAGGATCACCAGGAACACCCTCCACGAGTTGTAGACGAACCCAGGCGATGTGTACCCGATTTTACTGGGGATGACGAGCCATGCTAGACCTGAGGTCAGAGAAACACTGTTTCACACCAGATACAGATTTGGAAGTGATCAACAATATAAAGAAGAGATTAGTACTAGGATCACCAGGAACACTCTCCACGAGTTGTAGACGAACCCAGGCGATGTGTATCCGATGTTACTGGGGATGACGAGCCATGCTAGACCTGAGGTCAGAGAAACACTGTTTCACACCAGATACAGATTTGGAAGTAATCAACAATATAAAGAAGAGATTAGTACTAGGATCACCAGGAACACCCTCCACGAGTTGTAGACGAACCCAGGCGATGTGTACCCGATTTTACTGGGGATGACGAGCCATGCTAGGCCTGAGGTCAGAGAAACACTCTTCTTTCATTACCAGATTAACATCTCATATCTTCTTCTTAAACCTGATATTTTCAAGTTGAGTGTTTTTCAGTAATAAATTATTTACTTAATGTTATGTAGGATGTTTTATGCCATTTGTCATATGTTCAGAAGGATTGTTTGTTAAATAGAATTAGAATTCTTTATGAAAATTCATTTATACGTATTCAACATCGAATTTGATGGCGTTGCATTTATCCCCATCCCAACCGAATTTAACGGCGAGTTTTTCCGCTAAGTCGGTCCTAAAGAAAACTTTTAAAATATTTTCATGAGCTATGCAACTGTAGCAAGTCTATAGGGCGGGGTTTTTAGAGTTTTTAAGATGTTTAGATATGTAATGTTGACATTATTTTGAAGTATTTGCTGGCGAAGCACTTTGGCAAAAAAGATCATTCTTTTTTACTTTGATTTCGCGAGCAAAAAATTGTGAAACGTGGGATTTTGCGTATATGATCACATCTGATTTGTCCTTTGAAATTAATCCTATAAATTTAACAGTTTAACAAGCTTAATTTTTTGTAATTATAAATAATCACTCATTCAAGTGCTAACCTAGTGCTATATACACATAATGTTTTCCCAAAATATTATGAGTCTATAATGTTATAGATGCAATAGTATTGGCATAAAATTGTTTTATGAATAATTAATCAGATTTTTTAACGTACTCATATTAAGGCATTTAGTAAATTAAATCAAATGTACAATACCATCAAAGGACACTGAAAATAAATATCACATTGCTATGACCATCATTACATGTTTTTATATTAATGTTTTTTTTATCTCGTTTAAAGCCTCAGCGTCAGCTATGCCGGCTTCGAAGTGCCCAGGTTTTTGTTATTATTACGTTTTTGGACCTCCCTGGGATTCGAACCCGTGATCTCTCTGTTAGAGAGCCGAGACTATAACCACTAGTCTACGGAGGAGGATTATATTAATGTTTATATAGTTTTACCAACATAAATAAACAGGATAATCAGCTGATTTATGTTAATTCGTGTACATTAGGAATAGTACTCATTTATTACATTAAAACCAGCTCTTCATAAAACTGCAAGAGTTAAAGTTTGTTGAAATGCATTAGAATAACCCCCAGTCTTTCAAGAAATACAAACTTTTGCTGTTTTATTATAATTGAAATAAGAAGATTATTACTTTTGATGTTAGTTTACCTTATATAATAATACCAACTATGTACCTTGTCCATGGCTGGATAACCAATAACTAGTTGCTATTTTACTGCATTTATCACTAAGGAAAGTTAATATTTATAATATAAGGAATTAATATTTGAATAATGATACGCTTCTAATCACAAACATAAATTATTCATAAGTGGAGTAATTCACAAGTAGCCTATACTATGAATATCGTGTCTCATGACATTTTAAAAATGTATGTTCGTGTTGATCGATGAATACATTTTGCTGTGTACTAATCAGAAGTTTTTACTGAAAAGATCCCATGGGATTGAAAGGATAATCGATTGCAATGGAGTAACACAAATGTATGTTCTTACATGCGACAAAAAGATTGCCGAGGGTCCAGAAGGCCGCCATGGAGCTGAGCATGGAACCCCGCTTCAGTTTTGGCTGGAACTCGGCGAAATATGACCAGATCACGGGCCCACTTCCTCCTAACCTGAAAACATTACGCACGTCAGCAATAAATAAATTATTACTTGAAGTGATCCTGTAGGGTAATGCATTATATGTATTGTGCCGATGTTCTTTAAACATCTTGCATACGTTGTCTATGAGGGTTTTAGTACCTTGATATTATACACTATAATTCTATAATATTTAAATTTAACATACATAATATAACATGTGAACACTAGTTCTAAAAAGCATCAAAGCTCATTCAATGCAATATAGCTAACGCTGTAAATACTTTGCACTAATGTAAAAACGTATATGTGACAAATAAAAAAGGCTGATTTTGTTCCAGTGAATAGTAGAAATCCGCTTGAAGAGGGCAGAAAATCTTGTAATCGCTATTTAAAAATTAATATAATATTTGTTGAATAAATACCCGCACCGGTTTTTTATTGACTCTCCTCTTTATTCTATTATTGCTCGTAGAAGGCAGTTACCCAGGAGGACGAGCAGAAAAAGCGGTAAAAAGGGTATATTTCTGTGTTAAAAATAAGTACCTTAGACGATAATTTGGATTTAAGTGGTATTATTTTTATTTGGTTGATTTTTTTTAAACAATTGTAGTCCCAGCTCAGTAATAAACATTTTCTAGAATCCGGAAAAAAATTATTTCATTTAATGAAGAGTTTTATGCATAATATTATTTGGAGCGTCTTATAATCAGGCCTAAAGTAATAGACTAATTTTTAAGCTATTAAATCTATATATATATATATATATATATATATATATATATATATATATATATATATATATATTAATCTTCAATAAGAATTCTTCAATTATTGTAATAAACATTTTCTATATTTCGGCTTAAGCCGTCTTCAGGAAATTACAAAAAATTATATAAATAGGGCTATAAAGAACAGAATAAACATAAAACATCAACACAGAAAATGAAAAATAAGAATGAATTATGTACAATGGTGAACATATGATTTAATTTTATAAATTCACTTTGTTGACTAAGTCACCTTAAATTTAATCCACTTGGAAATTTTGATTTTAGTAACGAGTTGATGGGCTTGTTCCATGGTTCTCAGACTGTGTGTACTTAAATTTTGTGATATTTTTCTAATTGGTTTCACTGAAAATGTTTCTTCAAAATTTAAATTATGTATTAAGCCATGTGCCACTACAGGTTGCTCTGTTTTTTTATGTTTATATGCATACCTGTGCCCAGTCATCCTTTGTTCTAAGTGGATAGATATAAATATAAACTATAAGGAACGATATGTTTTATTTTTCATATATTTTATTCTGCATTATTGAATTTAGAAACATGACATTTTTTAAACAATATTTCATTAGTATATATTATTTTCAGAATTAATTTAACTATATATTACTCCTTGAAGTTACAATTCATTTACAAACTGTAATAAATTTTAAATTGACTTTATTTGTTATTGTCAGAAAATGTTATCATTTCCGTATTTTTAAAACATTAAATTTCTTATTCAGTGTTAAAAGATGTTTTTTTATCTTCATGTTATCATCAGGAATCGATACCAACATTACAAAAAAATATTTTTATGTCCTCAGAGAAGTTGTCTTATAGGGCTTTAGACTTTGAAATTTTAACTAATTGTCTCAACCAAAACCGACTGCACTCTCAGTAAAATGACTAGTTTTAGAATGTAAACTGATACGATAGACGCCAGTCCTGGGTTCATAGGTAAAAGCTTATTTGCTCATTCATTCATACAGGATTTAGTATAACAATTAAAGTAAAATAGATAGGGCAAGTTGGAAAATGTCAGGAGGAAAGAAATAAACAATACTGGGCACTTGATTCTACTTACGCAGCCCCATTGAGGAACCTGAAGATCATGAACAGGACGTAAGACTGGCTGAAACTGGAAGCGACGATACACACGGCATTCATGAAGGATATCACAATGAGCACTTTCCGTCTACCCAGAGAGTCTGCTACAGAGCCCCACACATAGGCGCCAGCCATCATCCCTGCGCAGGTCATAAATGACTACATTAGAGAGCTTCACATTATTGTGCAGAATTTTAAAACATATTTTCAAAAATGGTTGAAAATCTATAAATTAGCTATGTTTAAAAACTAGCAAGGATTTAAATACTCTATTCATCCACAGATAGTCATATGTTCAACCTTAATAAAATTAGCGTTAGCAAAGCTTAAACTCGAAGGTCCTATACATAAGCACGCACCATCATCTATGGACAGATCATAAATGACTGCATTAGTGAGCGTCACATTTTTGTACATTATTTTTTACAATTGTTTCCTACAATGGTTGATTAAATATAAATTGGGTGTTTGATAAACAAAATGAAGATTTATCTACTCAATTGTATTATTCCACAGTTATATTTTTGTACAATCTCATAAAATTATTGGCTGAGCGTTAGCGAAGCCTATAACTCGAGGGCCCTACACATAAGCAGCCACCATCATCCATGAACAATTCAGTTTATGAAATTGCTGCTTTGGTAAGGTTTAAATTCTTGTACCTTCTTTTAAAATATTTATTTCATAAATGGTTGTTAAAAAATAAATTGGGTGTGTTGAAAAACTAATGAAGATTTACCTACTCAATTGTATTCCTCCACTGTTATTTATTATTTTTTTACCTCAATATAATTATTTGCTGAGCGTTAGTGAAGCCTATTTCTCTAGGGCCCCAAAGATAAGCACCCACCATTATAGAGTGAAAAATGTTAAAAATTTTTGACAATGTTGCATTTCAGCGCACTCTTGTGTTGAAGTACCCGCCCTATCTCACCGGTAATTTTATTACTTAAACATTGCTGTGTAACCTAAATCAATGATCAAAAACGTAATATATCATATTTCATACCTTGAAAATGTTTTCATAGGTAGAATTTATATTTTGCATGAAAAGATTTCTACATAGGCAAGAATGTGTTATATGCCAACCAGGGAATTTGGCTGAGCGTTATTGAAGCCTATTGATGAAATTTTATCACTCATTAGGCTGACAAAATTTCTATTTTGTCTGCCGAGGAATGTAAACATGTATTCTATACGTGATATATGTCTTTCTATATGTACCCAGAATATGTTGTGAACGAAATGAGCTCTACAGTTTAATACTGCATTAAACCTCAGAAAACCGTGTTACGGACCACGTGGTGTAGCATCCATTGCGACTTAACGATGCTTTTATAACATCGTTAACTTTTGTTTCCGAATACTTTGGAAATTAAAATCAATACCTGTAATGTCTAATAATGTTAAATCCAAAAATTCTCACCATTTATTAATTTTCCAACATTTTGCTTTCAGGTATTGCGGTTATGTATACAAGTTACTACTTGGAGCACTTCTTACGTACAACAGGCAAGTATTTCCTTTTACCTTACGACAAAGACAGGCAAAATACAACTAAAAGTGAAGTTAATTAAAAGGTTTTGTCTGGCTTTCCAATATAAAATTACCAAATTAAGGTAAGGACGTTAAGCTATATATATATATATATATATATATATATATATATATATATATATATATATATATATATATATTAATATAATACATAGGTCCTAATGTTATTTTACACCCCAATAAGTTTAAAATTGGGTTTTACTTTCGTATTTGATGCCAGTATCAGCAAATATTTGTGTGTTCTGGCTGTGAGATTGTTGGCTTCCGTATTTTAAGGCTATTTACCATGGATTTTCATTACTTCTCAATAATTCTATTTTAATGGGAAATTACATTTTCTTTATTATATTTACTATTAGTCAACGCATTCTTGAAAAATTAATGTTTAAAATAAATTGTATTAATTCTTCTATGTATTTTTTCACGGTTGACATGCTTATTCTGAACCTTTTGACACAAAACCTGAAAAGGAACTTATCCTATGAAATTAAATTGTAATATTTTAAACATCTAATTTCTAATACTTCTGTAAACATTGTTGGAATAATTGTTATTGAATTTGAATTAGGGTGACTGTATTTTCAATTATTATTATTGCAATAATAATAATTATTATTATTATTGTCTTTCAATAACAGTATCTGAATTTCATAACCAAATAGCATTTCACGATACATAAAAACTAAAACTGAAACCGATATGCTGTATCTAATATGCAGTAGAAAATTCAACTCACCGACAAATATGATACTGTTCAGCCATCCTTTCGTGTGTGTATTGAGATCCAGGTCGCACTGTGACGAGGGAAGGATGAAGGACATAGAGATGACATCCATCTCCTCGCTCGTGCTCACGAAGCCGCATACAGTCAACAGGAAGTAGTGAAACTTGCCATAACCTGACAAACAATCCATTCTTATACTGTACTAAACTCTATTTTGTAAAATACATTTTCCTGTATATAACGCTACATGTAATAGGCGTTTACCTTTCTCAACAAACATTAAACAAATGTTGGTAAATATTTACCTGTAACACGAATAAATACTACGTTTGCTAATCAGATAAGATATTTATTAAATAAAGTACAAACTTATGAATTATCACACAATTATTAATAAATCCTGAAATACATTTTCCGATACATTGAACTACTCAGTTCAAGCAACCTGAACCCCTACTCCATTTGCTTTTAATTAAGAAGTATTCAGAGATTCAGAAATATTTTATTCTACTAATACACGTGCTTGCTTATTATACGGAACATTATGTACAAAAATATTTCACACGTACTTAAAAATCCTGCCTTCCCAAAATCTGCTCCAACTGTACGGAATTCTGGTTTAGGTACTGCAATACATTTTTTGGGTTCACTTCTTTAGTTCTAAGTCATTACTCTTGAAGATAATAAACATATAATTGCATCACCAAAAGGAATTATAGGCATTTAAATGATTACATTTCGTAAAACAAGTGTAGCGCCCAAGTAAAGACGTAAATACTATTTTATAAATCACAAGTTAACTGAATCGAATTTTATATTTTTTATGAAATAAGGAAATTAACTTTTTTATATAAAGAATTTATCCTTTTCTACCTTGAAGTCAGATTAAGTTTCATTGCAAATGCATTAAAAATATTACCAGAAAATTATATATAAGTTTTATCTAATTTTGTAAAGGAAAAAATAGCCATAGTTTCGAGCACAAATATTTGAATATTTAAGTCCTTAATGTTATTAAGAAAACACAGTTTGGCTCTCACAAAAAGATATTCTAGATCTTACGAGTAAATATTTTAATTGTAAAATTCATTCCCTTTTGTTTCAAGTTGTTTAAAATTAGATGCTACATAAATTATTACTCCAGAAGTAGTTTTCAGAAACATTATTTGTAGCCTTTTTCAATATATTTTTGTAATTGTTAGGTAAATTTTGTAAAATATTTTAAGGTTAAACATAAGTGTATACCAAATTCAATGTAAATTAAGAACTTTCCGATTTTATTACTAAAAAATGAAAATATTGAATAATTTTGGGAATCCAAAAATTTGTTGTGTTTTGATTTAAAATTTTTGTACGGTTACATTGAATATATTTCAGCAAATTGCTCTTTTTTCTATGGTTTTTAAACTATGGACTGATTTACTTTTGATAAATTTCAGAAATGAAGTGATGATAACTTACTATAAAAATCTAGGTTTTTTTTAATTTTTGTACTTATACCAAATAGTGACGGCAGCTAGGCCCAGGCAGTATTACACGGACACACAATTGCCTATCAGTTGCTTAGTGCAATTCTCTAGCCAAATCTACATGTTTTTTTTATTTTATCATAAATTGTATATATATATATATATATATGTATATATTACAAACATCAAAAAAAGAAAACCATGATACCAAACAATGTATAATACATTAAAACTGTATTCTTCGCTAATGAGTCTAACATGTCACTAAATAATCAGGGACGGAAAACGCCAGGTGCCGGGCTAACCCCAACCCTCTGCGTTTGTGAGTGTGTGAGTGTGTGAGTGTGTGTGTGTGTGTGTGTGTGTGTGTGCGTGTGTGTGTGCGTGTGTGTGTGCGTGTGTGTGTGCGTGCGTGCGTGCGTGCGTACGAGGCGACTAGCGTACCTGACAGTTCATCCTCAATCCCTAATTGCTAATACTATAAATCAGTGTGAGACATGTATATATACAATGACGTCCCAAAATTACCCTTTTTACACCCTTTACATTTTATGAGTAATAGTCTTTTTAAATGTTGAAATATTTAATAGTTGGGCGAATATGCAAAGTTGTTGTAAATATATATTCATGTTACATGTTATCTTAGAAAGAATGAATTAAATATTAAGAACTTTCTATTGTTTTAATTTATATAAAATACAGAGATTTAAGTAAAACCTAAATTTTGTTGTGTTCTGTTCTACTATTTTCAAATTATAAAAGATTTTTAAAAACCGTAAAATATTTTTTTTTAGCTCTGCAGTATACTATGTACCTATAAACAATATATAAAATATATACTGTATTGTACTGTATGCTATGAATTTATGTAGGTAGTTACAGTTATATATTTTATGTGTCACAGGTTATATATTAGCAAATTTTTGAGACTCGAACCCGAGATCTCCAGTTTAGGTAAACTGTACATAAAAATCTGATAAACTGATTTCATTTCGATTATTGCCCATGGTTTTATTCGTTAAGGACATTTCATTTAACTTACCCTGTATATTGTAATATAAGTATTAACAAAAAATCTCATAACGTGTTCTTAGGGGATGATATGAACTTATTTCTTTCTCTCGGGGTACGGTATAAAGGAGACCGAAATAGCTCATTTCTCCTAGAAAGCAATAAACCAGAACAATTGTAAGTAATAAAGAAAGGACTGAGAGAGCGTTACAGTGGAAGTAACAACCCCTTGATCCTACCTAAGCTCTACACAATTTACGATCACATGACTTTACAACCGTGAACCTTCACTAGACTGTAGTTCATTTGTTATCGGCCAACATTACATCAGAGTAGAGTTCACACCCACAGCTGACTGACGAGGTGTCAAAGTTATAACATCAGTGTTAGTGATAAGCATATTTTTGACATCCAGTGCGAAACAATGAAATCATTAGGGAAATTTATTTTATTAATTATTTAGGATGAATGTATTGGCAGCAGTTACACAACACGTGTTCACAACAACATCTGTTTTAAATTTTAACCCTATGTCAGTACAGCTTGACTGAAAATCCAGTTGTGATTGCAACATGGCAAAAGTGTTCAGGTATTTCAAGTAAAACAATTTTAGGCAATGTTCTTGAATACGTCCAAGGAAAAAAGTCTATATGAAAAATATTACTCAGAACAGTATTTTTTACTGAAATGCAAATTACGGAAATTAAATTGTAAAGAAGTACTCATGTGATAAGAAGATTTTTAAATTAAATATTACATACGGTTATTAGTGTTTATGAATCAAAAACGTGTCATTTCAGTCAGTTATCTTTAATATACAACATTTAAAAGTTCATACAATTACGTATAACTTCATACAATTAGAGTGGGTTCAATTTTAAGGATCCAATTAATATTATAAACTCCCGAGATTACTCGTGGAATAATTTTTTTTTACTCTTCCTGTCTTTAGGGAAATCATCTTATGTTGCTATAACCAAAATACGTCACTGAAATCGTTAAACTAACTAACATAAAAAATACATTGTACCACCTAAATCGTGGCTCAAACCTCCTCAACGTAGATCCGTGAAAGAAGAAAGATTGTAGATGGTATAAAGTCCGTTCCACATCTTAACGACATATCGTTGGTTACTTATCAAACTTATCATTTCTCCATTAATAACCTGGAATTTACTGGTATAATGAATCATATTCAAAACTGTTGGTTCTTGTCAGATGCATGCAAGTACGGCTCAATGGTTATAAAGGCATTAAGTCTGCCAGTATTAGCAACTAAATATTGCATTCCTTCGAGCATAAACAATGTCAAGGTCACTCAAAAGGCTTTTTTCTATGGCTTTCTCGAAAGGCTATGAAGGCATTAACCCCATAAGCAGTAGCAACTAATAGTTGCATTTATCATAACCATAAATCACATTAAGGTCACTCACCAGTTTGTTCTATTGCTCTCTCAAAGTCAGCTCTCCCTGTCGTGTAGAACTCGAGGTCGGCTTTCTCTTGCTGAAGAGTTGTGATATTCTCTCGCACCACTGTCAGAAACAGTGAATCGGCATTAATAAGCACTAGTTGTGAAATTATTGTAACATTTGAAACAAATATTGTAAACCACCCACTGCAGAATCTACCTGCATTATGACATAACTATTAACAATTTAAAACAATGTTAGGCTTTATGAAATATTAATTTACAACTCAATACATTTTATCCCTTTACAAATTTAAAACAATACAAATATTTAAATGCAAACCTCTTTGGTAGTGTTCTTTTGGAAAATTTACTTTTTATCCCTCTTCCACGCTGACTAATATACCCAAACTTCTACATGTGTACTTAATTGTGAACTATTTATTTCTTTCAAAACGTTTAACTGTAAATTGCATAATGATCTTGTAGTTCGATACCGGTTCATAATAAAGTCATTTTTATACATCCTTCGATTTTTACGTATTATTAAATATTATATAATATTCTTTATTAAGATGAAATTATATTTATTTGGATGCTAATATAAAAAAAAGTTTTTACTATTTGACATTCCAAAACAATAAAATATTAAAAATACAAATATAGAAGTCCAGTATTATTTATGAAGAACTTCGTCTATTTAGCTAAGTTTTAAATTTCATCCAAAATTTTGAATTTCAATAAAACCTTAATCGCCATAGATAGCTCATGTGGTGATGTTCGCGTAAATACGAGTAAAACAGAAGATCTAACAACTGAGATGAAATATTTTTTAAGTTAAATTAAAAGAATTGTGTTTATAAAGTTTAGAGACTAAGGTAACTTTCATATTTTTATATGATTTATAAATGTGATAATTTATAAATGAATGTGATGCAAAAATAAATTAACGTATATGGATACTGAAGTATCTTTTTACATATGCTTATAATCACAAACGGTTGAAATATTGATTTTTTTCTACTCAAAAGTTGTGACGAGTAAATTCTTCATAAATAAAAAACAGCATATCACTAATGCAGGATCTTACATTGTGTATACAACAAATAATAGTTAAATTCTCAACGTTTAGTTTTAACTTTAGAGCATAAAACAGACCTATAGGAGCAGGAAGAAATTCTATAGTAGATCATTGTAAATTTATCTGTTCATAAAAGATTATTTCTGGGATATTCTAATGTCACCAGTATTATTCTGGTTTTATCGTGGGCAAAACTCATGGCAGGAAAATGTTTAATTTCAGAAAAGTATGATTAAACAATTAAATACAAGATGTTTTATGAATGAAGACTATTAACGTTTGACAAATGTTCTTACCTCCAACTTCTACGTCTTTTGCTGCTCTTCCGTTTGCACTCTTTACATCTCCTTCTGAAACAGTACAATCCTACTGTAGCTGGTCTTCACCGACACTATACTCGACTTAGCGAATGTAAAAATAAAACCACGAGAAAAATTGCTCAACCAGTAGCTGTATTGTACGAGCAATCAATTTGTAATACATATATATGAGACATATATGTTTACATCATATCAATACTTACACTTTTATTCAAATAAATTTTAAAATAAAATAATGCATTTTTAACTACCATATAATCATATATTTAGCCGTAGTTGATGTTAATTTCTTAAAACAATCAATATGTTTTTATTTACCTTTTAGTTATTATTGCATAGTATAACGAATTTGATTTAAGTTATAAACTACAGAATGATATTTATTTTTGTAAAATTGCTGAAATTGTTTATATGATCATATATAATAACATTTATAATACTTAAAAATAAAATATTATATTATATGTGCTAATAAAGCTCACTTACTTCTAAGAATAGTTGATTTGAGAGAAATTTAACATGTAATGATATGTGTCGAATATCACGTGTTGTTCTTACTAGAGTGTCAACACTAATACAGTGTTGTCATTCTGGTACATTATTCCTAGAACTATAGCGGAGTGTTTAATTATCCCCAAACTACTACCTGTAATGATATGTGTCGAATATCACGTGTTGTTCCCACTAGAGTGTCAACACTAATACAGTGTTGTCATTCTGGTAAATTATTCCTAGAACTATATCCAAGTGTTTAATTATCTCCAAACTACTACCTGTAATGATATGTGTCGAATATCACGTGTTGTTCCCTTTAGAGTGTCAACAGTATTACAGTGTTGTCATTCTGGTACATTATTCCTAGAACTATATCCGAGTGTTTAATTATCTCCACACAACCATCTGTAATGATATGTGTCGAATATCACGTGTTGTTCCCACTAGAGTATCAACGCAATTACAATGTTGTCATTCTGGTACAATATTCCTAGAACTATATCCGAGTGTTTAATTATCTCCAAACGACTATCTGTAATGATATGTGTCGAATATCACGTGTTGTTCCCACTAGAGTGTAAACGCAATTACAGTGTTGTCATTCTAGTACAATATTCCTAGAACTATATCTGAGTGTTTAATTATCTCCAAACGACTATCTGTAATGATATGTGTCGAATATCACGTGTTGTTCCCACTAGAGTGTAAACGCAATTACAGTGTTGTCATTCTAGTACAATATTCCTAGAACTATATCTGAGTGTTTAATTATCTCCAAACGACTATCTGTAATGATATGTGTCGAATATCACGTGTTGTTCCCACTAGAGTGTAAACGCAATTACAGTGTTGTCATTCTAGTACAATATTCCTAGAACTATATCTGAGTGTTTAATTATCTCCAAACGACTATCTGTAATGATATGTGTCGAATATCACGTGTTGTTCCCACTAGAGTGTAAACGCAATTACAGTGTTGTCATTCTGGTACAATATTCCTAGAACTATATCCGAGTGTTTAATTATCTCCAAACGACTATCTGTAATGATATGTGTCGAATATCACGTGTTGTTCCCACTAGAGTGTAAACGCAATTACAATGTTGTCATTCTGGTACAATATTCCTAGAACTATATCCGAGTGTTTAATTATCTCCAAACGACTATCTGTAATGATATGTGTCGAATATCACGTGTTGTTCCCACTAGAGTGTAAACGCAATTACAGTGTTGTCATTCTGGTACAATATTCCTAGAACTATATCCGAGTGTTTAATTATCTCCAAACGACTATCTGTAATGATATGTGTCGAATATCACGTGTTGTTCCCACTAGAGTGTCAACGCTATTACAGTGTTGTCATTCTGGTACATTATTCCTAGAACTATATCCGAGTGTTTAATTATCTCCAAACGACTATCTGTAATGATATGTGTCGAATATCACGTGTTGTTCCCACTAGAGTGTAAACGCAATTACAATGTTGTCATTCTGGTACAATATTCCTAGAACTATATCCGAGTGTTTAATTATCTCCAAACGACTATCTGTAATGATATGTGTCGAATATCACGTGTTGTTCCCACTAGAGTGTAAACGCAATTACAATGTTGTCATTCTGGTACATTATTCCTAGAACTATATCCAAGTGTTTAATTATCTCCAAACGACTATCTGTAATGATATGTGTCGAATATCACGTGTTGTTCCCACTAGAGTGTCAACGCTATTCCAGTGTTGTAATTCTGGTACAATATTCCTAGAAATATAGTGGAGTGTTTAATTATCTCCAAACGACTATCTGTAATGATATGTGTCGAATATCACGTGTTGTTCCCACTAGAGTGTCAACGCTATTACAGTGTTGTAATTCTGGTACAATATTCCTAGAAATATAGTGGAGTGTTTAATTATCTCCAAACGACTATCTGTAATGATATGTGTCGAATATCACGTGTTGTTCCCACTAGAGTGTCAACAGTATTACAGTGTTGTCATTCTGGTACAATATTCCTAGAACTATATCCGAGTGTTTAATTATCTCCAAACGACTATCTGTAATGATATGTGTCGAATATCACGTGTTGTTCCCTTTGGAGTGTCAACAGTATTACAGTGTTGTCATTCTGGTACAATATTCCTAGAACTATATCCGAGTGTTTAATTATCTCCAAACGACTATCTGTAATGATATGTGTCGAATATCACGTGTTGTTCCCTTTAGAGTGTCAACAGCTATTACAGTGTTGTAATTCTGGTACAATATTCCTAGAAATATAGTGGAGTGTTTAATTATCTCCAAACGACTATCTGTAATGATATGTGTCGAATATCACGTGTTGTTCCCACTAGAGTGTCAACACTATTACAGTGTTGTCATTCTGGTACATTATTCCTAGAACTATATCCAAGTGTTTAATTATCTCCAAACTACTACCTGTAATGATATGTGTCGAATATCACGTGTTGTTCCCACTAGAGTGTCAACAGTATTACAGTGTTGTCATTCTGGTACAATATTCCTAGAACTATATCCGAGTGTTTAATTATCTCCAAACAACCATCTGTAATGATATGTGTCGAATATCACGTGTTGTTCCCACTAGAGTATCAACGCAATTACAATGTTGTCATTCTGGTACAATATTCCTAGAACTATATCTGAGTGTTTAATTATCTCCAAACGACTATCTGTAATGATATGTGTCGAATATCACGTGTTGTTCCCACTAGAGTGTAAACGCAATTACAGTGTTGTCATTCTAGTACAATATTCCTATAACTACTTTATTAACCAATCTCCAGTCGAATGTTTATTTAATTAATAAAACTGATGTATTATCATTGTTCAATGTTACAAAATATATTCTTCTTACACAATTGTGCAAATTCTATTAACATTGCGTGAGTTTTTAAAACCTTAATACATTTTATAATAAATTACGAAAGTGATGCGTTATAACAAAACCAACAGTTTTAAGTAGAAAGCTTAAAGTAAATTACTTCATTTAAACAATGTTCAGAATTGCTATAATTGCATTATATATATAATAATATAATACATAATACAAAATAATATTTAAAAAATTTCTTGTAAATTACGTGATTTCAATAATTTCAAGGTATTTTGCAATAAAAAAATCGTGTGCTCAGTTTTTCAATTACATTTATTATAATACTTATCTCAATTCCAGAATTACCACTTAAATTCTCGTACTAATGCCTAATAAACTCAAAAGTTTTAATTACAGTCAAACATAGTTTAATTCATTTTCTTTTGAAGAAGAATCTTAGCATTATAGATAAAAAAAATAGTAGTGTTACTGTAAAACTTGTTTTAAATTTGTCTAATTAGTGATTTTGTTAGTTTTTGTAATGGCAACTAAACAATTACGTAAATAATTTAAATGTATACTATAATCATTATTGGTCAGTCTTATTATTAATATGTACATTTCTCATTTCAACTCGTATTGTTTCAATGTAAGAAACTCCGTTATTAGCCTATTGAAACTGCAATGAGGTTAACTTGACCAATTCACGTGACAAGTTTATAAGTGAACCAAATCTATAGACAAGTCTCCATATATCATAATATTATACTTCATAATTTATAACAATACAAAAAAAGAATTAAAAGAACATCTCCGCGCAACAAAATATCAGGAATCTTAATATATTTCGTAACAAGTGTACAACATGAGAACAATTAGCTAGTAATTTCTGCTGTTAATTAAAGCAAGTAGCTCATTATTAACGTAGCAGTTAAACAACATTATTAACTTACTAAGTGTATTTTAAGTCAGGAATGGCACTCAGTAAATAATGTACTATTCCGTTATTATTTTTAATAGTGAAATAAACTTGGTACTCTTCATTTAAGAGTAATGCATGTATTACATTTTTCGTGAATTTTTCACAATATTATCCGTTGATAGTTATCATAGTCTGAATATATTGTATGGTGAACATTTTAAAACCTAAGATGATATTTTTTTGAAGCTATTTTTAAAAATTAGAGCTTAATTTGAATTATAATGTTTCAAAAAATCGTAATTTTTACCTATGGA
This sequence comes from Homalodisca vitripennis, assembly GCF_021130785.1. NCBI lineage: Eukaryota > Metazoa > Arthropoda > Insecta > Hemiptera > Cicadellidae > Homalodisca > Homalodisca vitripennis. Next base: position 142,081,815 of record NC_060213.1, on the reverse strand, counting down.
TCTGTAAATAATTATCTTTTTTATGAAATAATGAACAGCCAGACAAATTTTGAAGTAGTTGATAGATGAAATGTATACTTCTTAGCGTGTATTGACATGAACACAGTAGTTCGTAATATTTCATAAACAAATCGCATTTTTTATATTTAGTTCAAGTCACATGTTATAGAACATTTATTTTATCAGTAAATGCCACAGGTAATAAAATATAGCATGAAATTTGTATGTTGCACTACCCTTTAAACATTAGGCTACCTTATTATTATATTATTAGCTACCACAAAAGGAACATTTGTATAGACTAATCGAACGGTTTGCATAAGCCCCTTCATCCTTATACGATAACTCTTTTATGAGAAGAAACAATCGTAAACCAAAAAGAAATATGTTTACATATCTCCTCAAGAGTAAGAGAAAGTGTTGGTGAGTTGTTCCACTAATTCAGTCCTCGTTTTTTTTTAAAAAAAAAAAAAAAAAACTTAATCTTAATTTACTTATTTGAACGTGTTCTAAATTGTAAAAAAATAAAACAAATTTGTGAAAATCTAATTTGGACATAAAGTGAAAACAACATGAACGCTGTAAAGGCATCAGATAATAGAAATTTTAACTATTTATTTAATTATAATTACCACTTAAATTTTTAAGGAGGAAGTAATCATTTCTAAAAAATTAATTCGCTCCTTACCGATGGACAGCAGGGACAAATAGGAGAGAACCCGGGGAAAATTACTAACAACCCAAGTATTATTACGTGAGCTATAGTTTATTCTCACGCCCTCAACATGTGACCGGGGATAGAAGCGTTTTATCATCTGTTTTGTATGTAAACTTATCACTTATTTAAATTCTTTTCTCTTTTAATCATCGCAACCTTTGATAAGTTACACAATTATGTATTAATTATTGGCAAAGTCCAAGCTGTCATGTTTATCAAGTATATATTCGACATGGTGTTAAGAATATTCAGTAATGAACATTATCACCTAATCCTCCCCTGCACTGTTCACTGTTATGTAATCGTTATGCAATTTCAATAAGGAAAATGTTCGGGCAAATTCAATCCATTGCTGCTATTTCGGCTTCATACATTCAGATTTCACGATTTTCCAACGTCCTTGTTTATACTGCACTTTATGTTTTACTTTCCGTTCCATCGAAGGAATAGTTTTCCTAATACCTTTACCTGCGAGAAATTGAAAACCTGTGCTAAATTTGGTAGGCTGTATTCTGAGAGAAGTGTATTCTCTCACGTGATCGGTAATACACTGAAGGATGTATCACCCTCTGAGCCATTTGTAGTAGGCTGTATTCTGAGAGAACTGTATTCTCTCACGTGATCGGTAATACGACGAAGGATGTATTACTCTCTCAGACATTTGTAGTAGGCTGTATTCTGAGATAACTGTATTCTCTCACGTGATCGGTAATACGTCGAGGGATGTATCACTCTCTCAGACATTTGTAGTAGGCTGTATTCTGAGATAACTGTATTCTCTCACGTGATCGGTAATACGTCGAGGGATGTATCACTCTCTCAGACATTTGTAGTAGGCTGTATTCTGAGATAACTGTATTCTCTCACGTGATCGGTAATACGTCGAGGGATGTATTACTCTCTCAGACATTTGTAGTAGGCTGTATTCTGAGAGAACTGTATTCTCTCACGTGATCGGTAATACGTCGAGGGATGTATCACTCTCTCAGCCATTTGTAGTAGGCTGTATTCTGAGAGAACTGTATTCTCTCACGTGATCGATAATACGTCGAGGGATGTATCAGTCTCTCAGCCATTTGTAGTAGGCTGTATTCTGAGAGAACTGTATTCTCTCACGTGATCGGCAATACATCGAGGGATGTATCACTCTCTCAGCCATTTGTAGTAGGCTGTATTCTGAGAGAACTGTATTCTCTCACGTGATCGGCAATACATCGAGGGATGTATCACTCTCTCAGCCATTTGTAGTAGGCTGTATTCTGAGAGAACTGTATTCTCTCACGTGATCGGCAATACACCGAGGGATGTATCAGTCTCTCAGCCATTTGTAGTAGCTGTATTCTGAGAGAACTGTATTCTCTCACGTGATCGGCAATACATCGAGGGATGTATCACTCTCTCAGCCATTTGTAGTAGGCTGTATTCTGAAAGAACTGTATTCTCTCACGTGATCGGCAATACACCGAGGGATGTATCAGTCTCTCAGCCATTTGTAGTCGGCTGTATTCTGAGAGAACTGTATTCTCTCACGTGATCGGCAATACATCGAGGGATGTATCACTCTCTCAGCCATTTGTAGTAGGCTGTATTCTGAAAGAACTGTATTCTGTTACGTGATCGGCAAAATGCTGAGGGATGTATCACTCTCTCAGCCATTTGTAGTAGGCTGTATTCTGAGAGAACTGTATTCTCTCACGTGATCGGCAATACATCGAGGGATGTATCACTCTCTCAGCCATTTGTAGTAGGCTGTATTCTGAGAGAACTGTATTCTCTCACGTGATCGGCAATACATCGAGGGATGTATCACTCTCTCAGCCATTTGTAGTAGGCTGTATTCTGAGAGAACTGTATTCTCTCACGTGATCGGCAATAATACGCCGAGGGATGTATCAGTCTCTCAGCCATTTGTAGTAGGCTGTATTCTGAGAGAACTGTATTCTGTTACGTGATCGGCAATACATCGAGGGATGTATCACTCTCTCAGACATTTGTAGTAGGCTGTATTCTGAGAGAACTGTATTCTCTCACGTGATCGGCAATACATCGAGGGATGTATCACTCTCTCAGACATTTGTAGTAGGCTGTATTCTGAGAGAACTGTATTCTCTCACGTGATCGGCAATACATCGAGGGATGTATCACTCTCTCAGCCATTTGTAGTAGGCTGTATTCTGAAAGAACTGTATTCTGTTACGTAATCGGCAAAATGCTGAGGAATGTATCACTCTCTCAGCCATTTGTGGTAGGGTGTATTCTGAGAGAACTGTATTCTGTCACGTGATCAGCAATACACCGAGGGATGTATCCCTCTCGCTGCCATCAGTTCGAGGCCCTATGGAAAACATCAGATTCACACTGTTCGAAAACAATCATAAAAAGAGCAGAAAAAACAGTTGTGTTCGAATTAAAGTATTGGTATGGTTAAGATCTTCGTTAACATAAATATTTTTTACGTTAATGCAATCATAGGACAAGACAAATCCTTGATGAGGATAAAAACTCTACTATACTTTTTTATTTCATAAATGAATTTATTGAGATCGTTTATATTAGTTCCAATGTTACCTTATTTCCTGTCTTATTAATGAAATAAATTATAAAAGTTATGATAAACGATTTATATCGATATTTACATAACATCTTAAGTATTATGAAGGAAACAGGATTTTTCCGGACATTTGCCATCATTCAATAAAACAAGAAATCAGTAACACTACGTTTCGAGATCTGCAATCTTATCTCTTCTTCAGGTAAATAACTAACCTAATATATAATTACAAACTTTAAGTCAGTAATTACAAACTTATATAATTACAGATAAATGCAACGTTTGAGTCGTTTAATAACGATAGAATTTTATTTTCAAGCACGTATCAGACGAATTGAGTTTGTTGTTGTTGAGATAAAAGAGGCATTGATCTTTAAAGAAACCAAGTATCATACTATTGTATTCTGGGATCAGGTGATGGTTTTGTTGGCAGAGATAATTGTACTGCTCTTGGCGGGATTCGACTTCTACAAGTGAGCTACAAATACGTACTGGAATTTCGCTTGAGTCTATGGACATTTGTTTTAATTACATGGAAATTCTCTAGCTGTCAGAGAAAGGAATGGGGAGAAGGATTTAACAATTAAGTATCAGAATGGAGTGCCGATGATAGTTAAGAAGACAAAAAAACTAGTTTCATCCAACGGTCACACTTATTTTTACTATCAAAATGTGAATGGAATGAGAAGCAAATTGAATGAATTCAAGTCCTCAATTACTATGTCTAACTTCGACGTTGTCATATTGGCGGAGACAAACTTGTCAGTTGACGTTGACGATGCTGAGGTGTTGCCTAAGAACTTCTCAATTTATAGATGTGATAGGTCTTCACTGAGCAGCTTCTAAGTCTAGTAAGGGTGGAGTAATGGTGGCCATCAGGGATGCTATCAACTCAACTCAACTCTACTCTGAAATCTATGATATTGAGCACCTTCTTATTGTGCTTAAGCCCTGCAAATACACCTCATGGCTCCTGTAGCTTGTTACATCCCTCCTCAGCAGCCTCCCTCCAATACAATATAGTTTGTTACAGTCAATAGAGGGCACTAATGTCAACGGGGCGAAGATTCGATGAGGTGGTTGTCGTGGGTGATTTCAACCTTCCCGGGATTGATTGGAATGGTTTGTCAACTGGTACGCATTCCCCAGCGTCAAGAGTGGTACGGTCACTGATGGACTTGTTTCAGCTTTACCAAGTCAATCAAATCTATAACAGCAGAGACGTCATGTTGGACCTGATTCTGAGTTCTAATAAAGATATTAATGTATCACTGGAGAGTGATAATCTGCTGCCGGTCGAGGAGAGACACCACCCACCCTTATCCTTTGAGATCCACTACCGACTTATCAACCAATCACATTTACTCAAAAGACACATATATGATCTGAAAAGGTGTAACCTTATGAATGTTCATCGCTCGTTGTTAACTACTGACTTTCATTGCAGTACTGTCCAACTCAGACCTTAACAGGGCAACAAATTCCTTTATCTCTACAATTTCCAACATAGTAAAGGCTAACTCGCCAGTAAGAAGAAATTGGCTACTCTCCGTTTCCTAAATGGTTTTCACCTTATTTAAAAAACTTAATAATAACAAAAAAAAATGTTTACATAAAAAAATACAAGCACTTTCCGTCAGCATCAAATTATTCCAGATTCGCTAACATAAGAGCAAGGTGTAGGGTCTTGGCTGCCTGGGATTATCGCCAGCATATACAAAGGGTTGAAGCTGGAATCCCCAACAATTTCCGTTTATTTTGGAGTCATGTCAATTCCACAAGAAAATCTTCGTCTGTGCCCTCTCAGATTGTTCACAATGGAGTCGTTGCTGAGGAGCCTCTTGCGATGTGTGAAGCATTCAAGGACTTCTTCTCCTCGGTTTTCACGAAGCCTACGGGGGTCTTTGTTCCAAGCGGATATTACCATCTCGGAGACGAGTTGCTTATGAGTTCACCCCTAAAGAAGTATTTGGAGAAGCTTAGAAACCTTGATGACAAAAAGGGCTGGGGCCTGATGGGATTCCACCGGTGTACTCAAGTACAGCAGAAGCATCTTGGCCATTCCAGTTTGCCACATATTTAATACTTCACTTGCGATGGGAATTTTTCCTGAGGCGTTCAAAGCAGCCTACGTGGTCCCCATTCATAAATCAGGACCTACTGACATCACCTCAAATTACAGGCCCATTTCCATTCTCTCAGCTTTATCCAAAGTTTTTGAGGATCTATTTCTTGATCGAATAAGATTTAGGATTGCTCAGTTAACCTGTCCTCAGCAACACGGTTTCTCACCAGGAAGGTCGACTCTATCAAACTTAATGTTACTTCAGACTCAGGTGCAGAATGCTTTTGCTAATGGCAAACAGCTGGATACAATATATTTAGACTTTTCCAAGGCCTTTGACACTGTTGACCATGCCTTATTACTCAAGAAAATCTCTGCACTTGGTTTCGATAACATTTCAATTCGTTGGCTGTCGAGTTACCTTTCTGAGCGCAGGCTTGCAGTGAAGTTTGCTGGCTCAATATCCTCTGAGTTTATCTCACTTTCCGGTGTTCCCCAGGGCTCTATCATTGGACCTTATCTCTTCGCACACTCTTCATAAACGATCTTCCTCTGAATATCAACAGTGACTGCCTAATGTTTGCGGACGATGTCAAGTTTATACTCACAAATTACTCATGTTGCGGATTGTGAATCACTCCAAGATAGTCTTCATGGCGTATATGAATGGTGCTTAATAAACAAAATGTCACTAAACGCCAAGAAATGTCAAGCCATATCATTTTACCGTTGCACTTCGCCTATAATGTACAATTACTTGTTGCAAGGAGAAACCATCGCTAGAGTAAATGAAGATAGAGATTTGGGAATTACTCTGACACAGAATTTTAGCCCTGAGGCTGACGTTCATAATGACTGCTCGAAGGAAAACAGAATGCTTGGTTTTATCTCCCGTTTTTTCTAAACATATAACAAATATGGTAGCCCTGAGGACAATATACTGTGCCCTGGTACGCCAGATTTCTGGAATATGGATCGAATGTTTGGAATCCACACCAAAAGTACCTTTGTGATGATCTTGAACGAGTTCAGCGTCGTTTCATCCGTTTGGTGGGTGTCAGAAATGGATACCAATACCAACAAGTACCATTGATGATATGTACGCCAGACTTGAAACTGGAACATCTTGATACTCGCAGGACTGTAGCCGACTTAGTGGTTCTCCATAAGTTGGTGAACGGTGAGATGGTTTTGCCCGGACGTCCTTCAACTCCTCAATTTCAAGACACCATCCAGCACTCGTTCCAATGACCTCTTCATCAGGCAACACTATGGCACAAACTATGGCAGCAAACAGCACGGTGGCTCGCCTGCAGAGGGCCGACAACAACCTGCCTATAACTGTCGACCTGTTCCATGATGGCGTGAGATCATTGAAGCGGAAAGTGAAAGGTGCAGTGCTGCCAACGTAAATGCCTCCACTTAATGTCAGTGTTTGTACATTTTCTCTGTTAATTGTATGTCATAGTTTGTCTATTTACTATTGTTATTTTTTACTGTCTGCTGTTTTGAAACACTGTTATGAATATCCCTGTTATATTATTTTATAGTTTATTATGTTTTTCTGTTATTACTGTTATTAAGTTATTTCTGTTATTATGTTATCTCTATTATTATAGTTTATTTATTGTTGCGTTTCCTTCATTATGGTATTGTTATAGTTTTAAAACATTTATATACGTATTTATTCTAGCATATATCATGCCTTGCAATAGAGTATAATATTTCCTTTCAGTCTTTCACATGTTTAGTTGAGGGAAACTTTTTTGTTTAGGTAAGTTGTAGTTATTGATCTTGAATTATGGATCTTGAATGTAAAAATTGAGTGTGTCCGTTGGAAATAAATAAATAAAATAAATAAATAAATGGACCACTAAACACCAGTGCGTATAAGGATTCAAACGTGTGAAGCGGTCCGCTTAGTGTGAGTTGACTTTTCGCGCCAAGTTTTACATAACTTTCACACGCACTGGTTAGCAGCCCTGTCCACTTGGCAGAGATTTGTTATTGACAGCAAAACATCACGGATGTGGCTTCGAGACTGTTGTTGAAACGTTCAAAGCTATTAAACTGCTATACCTGATTGGGACTACGCCCATTAAAAGCTACGCGAAGATAAAAGGGGTTCGGACATTGTTCATCATTCGGTGATACAATAAATTATGCGCGTTGGTGAATGTCTAAAAACATCCCGACACCTTCACTATCACTCCATTTGTTCAATGACGAGAGTAAACTTTAGTAAAAGGAAGACTTTAGTCGATTCTCTGAACACTTAGCGGACGTGAATATTCCTTTCTTGAATTTCAACATCATAAAACCTATTCTTACAGTATTTTTGCAATAAATATATTTTATTTCTCAGGAGTATAGAGATAATTATACCACAGTTCACTTAAAAAGTCGCAAACATAAACACATATAAACATTAGTAGTTATTAGTGAAAAACCCTACAATCGATCATGCTTTAATCTATTAATTTATCTATTTATTCTAACAATTTGAATTTTAGAATTTAAAGTTACGAACATGAAAATACATAAGCATCCGTAACATAAAAAATTTAAAAAATAAATACTAACAGCACATATTAATGTAATGAATTTATATAAAATAGATGCTAGGTTCTATGTAACAATACGTACTACTTGCCCTCCCCCTCCCCTTGTTATTGAGCTCCTCAATGTATACACTGTGAAAACAATGTAGCCTACATTTGTCTATTGAATTTGCTTGTATACACCCGATTATCAGAGCAAAACACTGTTGTATAAACATATAAAAGTGTTTTACCATTTCCTAAACTTCTAAACAATAATACCAGCTTCCCAGAACATGACATGGCAAAGTATTGATTTTCACTTTTAGCCACATGTGTTCAAATAAAAGATCATCTAAAAATATTCTGACTCTCAATACTTTCTCTACTGTTGACAAGTAAATTACATTTGAGCCTATTACACTCCCTACCTACAATGTACTGGCTATACACAGTTTACTACTGCACAAGCCAGGCGAGGCATCTGTTGACGTAATATAAGCACACTGGAACACGAATATCGGATAGACACATCTCAAGGTGAGGAAACACTGAGAATTTTTTTCCCCCAGCAACAGGTCTTTCTCGGCGAACAAACATAAAGTATCTTTCGAAGCAATCTTATAAGCAAATGTTTACCGACGTCGGTATTGGAGCCGCCGCCGGAGTTAGCAATTTGTCGGGAATAAAAATGTTTTCATGTAAAATCTTTACATTCCGCAAATAATTCTTTACGCGGTTTAATTGCCAACTATGCTCGTTGATATAATTGCAGGATTCGCCTATTTAACTAATAACTTGTACGTAATTAACGACATTGTAGCTAATTACTGTAGGCCTACTCCATTTCGGAATACTAAGAGTAATTACCATGTGCAGTAAGAGTTCCCATTTAATTTGTAAAAATATTAGTGTGCATTATTATTTAACTAATAACTTGTACGTAATTAACGACATCGTAGCTAATTACTGTAGGCCTACTCCATTTCGGAATACTAAGAGTAATAAACATGTGCAGTAAGAGTTCCCATTTAATTTGTAAAAATATTAGTGTGCATTATTATTTAACTAATAACTTGTACGTAATTAACGACATCGTAGCTAATTACTGTAGGCCTACTCCATTTCGGAATACTAAGAGTAATAAACATGTGCAGTAAGAGTTCCCATTTAATTTGTAAAAATATTAGTGTGCATTATTATTTAACTAATAACTTGTACGTAATTAACGACATCGTAGCTAATTACTGTAGGCCTACTCCATTTCGGAATACTAAGAGTAATAACCATGTGCAGTAAGAGTTCCCATTTAATTTGTAAAAATATTAGTGTGCATTATTATTTAACTAATAACTTGTACGTAATTAACGACATCGTAGCTAATTACTGTAGGCCTACTCCATTTCGGAATACTAAGAGTAATAACCATGTGCAGTAAGAGTTCCCATTTAATTTGTAAAAATATTAGTGTGCATTATTATTTAACTAATAACTTGTACGTAATTAACGACATTGTAGCTAATTACTGTAGGCCTACTCCATTTCGGAATACTAAGAGTAATAAACATGTGCAGTAAGAGTTCCCATTTAATTTGTAAAAATATTAGTGTGCATTATTATTTAACTAATAACTTGTACGTAATTAACGACATCGTAGCTAATTACTGTAGGCCTACTCCATTTCGGAATACTAAGAGTAATAACCATGTGCAGTAAGAGTTCCCATTTAATTTGTAAAAATATTAGTGTGCATTATTATTTAACTAATAACTTGTACGTAATTAACGACATTGTAGCTAATTACTGTAGGCCTACTCCATTTCGGAATACTAAGAGTAATAACCATGTGCAGTAAGAGTTCCCATTTAATTTGTAAAAATATTAGTGTGCATTATTATTTAACTAATAACTTGTACGTAATTAACGACATCGTAGCTAATTACTGTAGGCCTACTCCATTTCGGAATACTAAGAGTAATAAACATGTGCAGTAAGAGTTCCCATTTAATTTGTAAAAATATTAGTGTGCATTATTATTTAACTAATAACTTGTACGTAATTAACGACATTGTAGCTAATTACTGTAGGCCTACTCCATTTCGGAATACTAAGAGTAATAACCATGTGCAGTAAGAGTTCCCATTTAATTTGTAAAAATATTAGTGTGCATTATTATTTAACTAATAACTTGTACGTAATTAACGACATTGTAGCTAATTACTGTAGGCCTACTCCATTTCGGAATACTAAGAGTAATAACCATGTGCAGTAAGAGTTCCCATTTAATTTGTAAAAATATTAGTGTGCATTATTATTTAACTAATAACTTGTACGTAATTAACGACATTGTAGCTAATTACTGTAGGCCTACTCCATTTCGGAATACTAAGAGTAATAACCATGTGCAGTAAGAGTTCCCATTTAATTTGTAAAAATATTAGTGTGCATTATTATTTAACTAATAACTTGTACGTAATTAACGACATCGTAGCTAATTACTGTAGGCCTACTCCATTTCGGAATACTAAGAGTAATAACCATGTGCAGTAAGAGTTCCCATTTAATTTGTAAAAATATTAGTGTGCATTATTATTTAACTAATAACTTGTACGTAATTAACGACATTGTAGCTAATTACTGTAGGCCTACTCCATTTCGGAATACTAAGAGTAATAACCATGTGCAGTAAGAGTTCCCATTTAATTTGTAAAAATATTAGTGTGCATTATTATTTAACTAATAACTTGTACGTAATTAACGACATCGTAGCTAATTACTGTAGGCCTACTCCATTTCGGAATACTAAGAGTAATAAACCATGTGCAGTAAGAGTTCCCATTTAATTTGTAAAAATATTAGTGTGCATTATTATTTAACTAATAACTTGTACGTAATTAACGACATTGTAGCTAATTACTGTAGGCCTACTCCATTTCGGAATACTAAGAGTAATAACCATGTGCAGTAAGAGTTCCCATTTAATTTGTAAAAATATTAGTGTGCATTATTATTTAACTAATAACTTGTACGTAATTAACGACATTGTAGCTAATTACTGTAGGCCTACTCCATTTCGGAATACTAAGAGTAATTACCATGTGCAGTAAGAGTTCCCATTTAATTTGTAAAAATATTAGTGTGCATTATTATTTAACTAATAACTTGTACGTAATTAACGACATCGTAGCTAATTACTGTAGGCCTACTCCATTTCGGAATACTAAGAGTAATAACCATGTGCAGTAAGAGTTCCCATTTAATTTGTAAAAATATTAGTGTGCATTATTATTTAACTAATAACTTGTACGTAATTAACGACATTGTAGCTAATTACTGTAGGCCTACTCCATTTCGGAATACTAAGAGTAATAACCATGTGCAGTAAGAGTTCCCATTTAATTTGTAAAAATATTAGTGTGCATTATTATTTAACTAATAACTTGTACGTAATTAACGACATCGTAGCTAATTACTGTAGGCCTACTCCATTTCGGAATACTAAGAGTAATAACCATGTGCAGTAAGAGTTCCCATTTAATTTGTAAAAATATTAGTGTGCATTATTATTTTTTTCACGGTTTTCATTTATAAAACAATTCAACTAAATAATGATATGTCACTAAACTCTTTGCGTTATGCAGTTTGTGCACACTACTGTTTTAGTTTTTTAGGGGATGAAATAGTAAAAATCCAGTTCGTTAAAAACGTTTTAACTACTACATAAGAAAGAACAGTTCCACAAAGCGGATTAAAGCATTGCATTTTCAAATATTTTCGTTCGTATATAAAGAATAAATTATAAATTAACTTTTATTTAAATAAAAATATTCTTCATACAGACATGACCATTAGGGGAGAAAATTTGTGTTGTACAAAGAGCTTTCGACCCTGAGTATTACTTGAGGTATAGCAATGCCATGTAATTGAAAGCATTCAATAAAAAATACAGTAGAATAAGTAATATCTTTTTTATATAAAGTGTAATCACAAAACAGATTATTAATACCGAGAAGTAATCAAATTCCAAAAAAAAAGTTAGAATGCTTTAAGGTTTGGGTAAATAAATTAAGAAGAGTAGGAGTTTAATCTACGGAAATCCGTTCATGCATAACAGGCATGAACATGCATAACAGGCATGAAATTGTTCATTAGGTCTGATTGAGAATAGAGTCAAGCTATGAGATGACTTGAGCGGTACGGGTCGTGCCTTTCATCTCCAAATTGTCTTCATTCCGGTGCAATTTGCTTTACTGCGACCTAATTACTATAAGTGGCGTCACTTGATCAGCTGATTGTGATGACGTCATGAACTGCATGCGGGCGGCAGTAGTTGCTGAACAGTCTTCCTGAGTATTGCAATATTTGCACACTTATAAATAAGTTACAAATAGAAACTTTAGTTGTAAAATGTTGTTTACATTTATATGAAATATGGAACTATACATTTAACTTGATCACTTGCTGTTAATAGTTTCGTAATGAAAAATTCTTTGCCTCACAATTTTTTAAATTTGTATTAAGCTAAACGCAATGCATTAACAGTTAAATTACAAGAATGTTAAGTTCAGCTCCAGATCACCTTCCAGTTATTGCAGCTTTTGAGGTCTAACGCTGTGACAGATTTGACTCCTGGAATCTGGAATCATCCATCTGAAGAGATCTAAAACAGTCGGCGATGAAGAAGCTGAAAACGAACTCTTTACATCGTTTCGACATCAGAGACACCTGGACTACAAACAAATTGAATCAAGATGAAGTGGTGTTCTCATTGTCCCATCAGGTACACAATTGAACTGGAGCTGAACTGTACATTTTTATTGAATCAATCCTTCCCACCATTGCTCTACGTTATGTGTAGAAAACTCTGTTGCTCCACTGTGATTTGAGATCGTCTCAGAAACATCGTAGTGCCGTCAATTGTGTACCTGATGAGACAATGAGACAATGAGAACACCACTTCATCTTGATTACATTTGTTTGTAGTCCAGGTGTTTCTGATGTCGAAACGATATAGCGAGTTCGTTTTTAGCTTCTTCGTTACTGAATGTTTTGGATCTCTTCAGATTGACGTTGATTCCAGATTCCAGGACTTAGACCTCAGACGCTCCAATAAGTGGAAGGTGAACTAGAGCTGAACTTAACGTTCTTATTGAATCAACCCTTCCCACCATTGGTATATTTTATGTGTATTTCAATTATATAATTCAAAATTGAAAATATAAAGAGAACATTTTCAATACAAAATTGTGTCTAATCATAAACATAGCAGAATCAAATACACAAACCTATCCCTAACTTTTAATTACACATTTTATATTATATAATGTAGATCGCACAAAATCAGTGCATATTTTCCGATGTAATATCAATAAAACTAAGAAATATGTCTTACATGAAATGTCGGATGTGAAATATTTCATTAAAAACGTTATTTTCGTATAGCTCTGTTTCCAATTATACAGAACTGGGCTTAACAACCATAACAAAGAGAACAACGGTTCATTAATTCCAATGCCTTATCCAACTGCTGGAATGAGTCTTTCTTTTAAACAAGAATCATTATTTTACATCCAGTGGCAATCAGGTCAAATTCCACGGCTTGGTAAAAAGGTGTTGTATTATATGGAAATGTAATACTCTAAATACAATATTATTTTTGAGGTCATATATTACTAATTGGTATAAATAAAATGGAAGGATAGAAAGTATAAATATGATATCGGTGCTATTTAATATTTTATAATATATTAATTACTTTCTGAATTTTTAATGTGACTCGTGATTATTTCTTATATTATTAAAATTTGTATTAGTGAAATAAAATGTATTTCACTCACAATTAATTGACAATTTGGGACTAAATATGAATTTGTGTTAAAACCCAACAGGAATTACTTAAAGGCGAAGTCGATAAAAGTTATATCATATCAATAAAGGGTATTTTAGCTCATTTTAATTCCATATATTAATCCAATAGTTGAATAAAATATGTAGCTTATCTCCGTATTTATTACAATTGTGGCACCATTAATTAAGCCGAGTCCTATTTATTAATATCGGTGAAAAAGAAAGAACTTGGTCCATCTTAGTTTATACGAAGCAAAATACAATAATTTAAGTTAGAGTCAGTTGCTGCTTTTTTAATAAAACAATATAAATCGTCTGATTGCTCAAAATATATATTTATTTAGCTTTGGGACTTAACAATGTACAAGACTAAGAAGTTGGAAAATATAATATTTTCTGACTGATCTCAGGATTGTTAAGGATAGGAGATCTCGTTCTTATAGACTTCATGCGGCAATAAGGTGGCTAATGGGCTCTTGGGCTAATGTGATGATCTCACCAAGCAACAGAAGACCCCAGATTTGATTTTTTGTTCTCAAAGCCATTTACTTCCTGACTTGTGATGATTGGGCATATCTAAATGTTTGAACACAATTTCAAAATCATTCTCAGTTTGTTACGCCTCCAGACTTGATGCACCCACAAGGGATTGGGTGGATCAATTTGGAATTTATTCAAAAGCATTTATTTATTTTTGGATTGCATGTAGACATATTTCAACTGATGGCCTTATTTAAAGATTTAACCTTACAGAGAAGGTGAAGGATGGGCCTTTCTACTCAACTACCATAACTGAGCTCACAATGGCTTCAGAACGGTTCGCACCATCTGGACGTGGAATGTGGGGCTCCAATTGTCTTCTGTATATAACTATGAGCGTGTTGTAGGTATTACAGGTTGTTTATTCTAATACCAACACTCAGATGTTCTTAAGGTAACTTGCGGATTCAAAGAATTTTCGATAATGCTCTTGGACATGAAGACGTCTCATCCCTAGAACATCAATCCAAGATTGGGTAATATAATGGTTACCATGGACTGCCACCAAACGGGGATCCATGAAGTCGTCCTTCTCCGGATAATTCTCTTATTAGAGGATTACAGGCCTGACCCAGCCAGATGGAATCCGAGGTTCCGTTTGCCAAAGCAGAAATAAGATTGGAAACTTATTTTCATCATGGTCCTCAAAGAGATTTGGAAAGAGCTGGCCGTCAAATAGGGGTTCCTGGTGACTTGCTCTCACCCCTTCAAGGCTATGAAGTCCAGAACCGGTCAAGGATACAATATGATATTTGCAGATCCTTCCGGACCAAAATATGTCTTGAAATACCAACATTCAAAACTCAGATGTTCCCGTTTTGACTTCTATTTGCTATGAATGAATTGAGTATTTCTTATGGTGACCCCAAAAATGAGAAGGAGTGCTCACCAACAGTATATCAGATTCCGGTAAACCGTCTACTGTAGAACATCAGCTACACATATGCATTAAATCAACTTCCTGGCAGATTTAAAAGTTCAGATTGCTAGAAATCGCTACGTGAGACGTATAAAACAATTAACTATTGCTACAACTAGGACAAATTACCAATAAAGGCAACACCAACTCTGGTTTATTACATGTCTTCCTCACCTATGTAAAATTAAACTCATAAATCAACTTTCTGGCAGCTTTTAAAGTTCAGATTGCTAGAAATCGTTACTTGAGACGTATAAAAACAATTAAATATTGCTACAACTAGGACAAATTACCACTACAGGCAACACCAACTCTTGTTTATTACCTGCATTCCTCACCTATGTAAAATTAAACTCATTAAATCCATTTCCTGTCAGTTTTTAAAGTTCAGATTTCTAGAAATCGCTACGTAAGACATATAAAACAATTAACTATTGCTATAATTAGGACAAATTACCACTACAGGCAACACCAACTCGGGTTTATTATCTGTCTTCCTCACCTATGTAAAATTAAACTCATTAAATCCATTTCCTGTCAGTTTTTAAAGTTCAGATTGCTAGAAATCGCTACGTGAGACGTATAAAACAGTTAAGTATTGCTATAATTAGGACAAATTACCACTACGGGCAACACCAACTCTGGTTTATTACCTGCCTTCCTCACCTATGTAAAATTAAACTCATTAAATCCATTTCCTGTCAGTTTTTAAAGTTCAGATTGCTAGAAATCGCTACGTGAGACGTATAAAACAATTAACTATTGCTATAATTAGGACAAATTACCACTACAGGCAACACCAACTCTGGTTTATTACCTGTCTTCCTCACCTATGTAAAATTAAACTCATTAAATCCATTTCCTGTCAGTTTTTTAAAGTTCAGATTGCTAGAAATCGCTACGTGAGACGTATAAAACAATTAACTATTGCTATAATTAGGACAAATTACCACTACAGGCAACACCAACTCTGGTTTATTACGTGTCTTCCTCACCTATGTAAAATTAAACTCATTAAATCCATTTCCTGTCAGTTTTTTAAAGTTCAGATTGCTATAAATCGCTACGTGAGACGTATAAAACAGTTAAGTATTGCTACAACTAGGACAAATTACCACTACGGGCAACACCAACTCTGGTTTATTACCTGCCTTCCTCACCTATGTAAAATTAAACTCATTAAATCAATTTCCTGTCAGTTTTTAAAGTTCAGATTTTTAGAAATCGCTACGTAAGACATATAAAACAATTAACTATTGCTATAATTAGGACAAATTACCACTACAGGCAACACCAACTCTGGTTTATTACCTGCCTTCCTCACCTATGTAAAATTAAACTCATTAAATCAATTTCCTGTCAGTTTTTAAAGTTCAGATTTTTAGAAATCGCTACGTAAGACATATAAAACAATTATCTATTGCTATAATTAGGACAAATTACCACTACAGGCAACACCAACTCTGGTTTATTACGTGTCTTCCTCACCTATGTAAAATTAAACTCATTAAATCCATTTCCTGTCAGTTTTTTAAAGTTCAGATTGCTAGAAATCGCTACGTGAGACGTATAAAACAGTTAAGTATTGCTATAATTAGGACAAATTACCACTACAGGCAACACCAACTCTGGTTTATTACCTGCCTTCCTTACCTATGTAAAATTAAACTCATAAATCAACTTTCTGGCAGTTTTTAAAGTTCAGATTGCTAGAAATCGCTACGTGAGACGTATAAAACAGTTAAGTATTGCTACAACTAGGACAAATTACCACTACGGGCAACACCAAGTCTGGTTTATTACCTGCCTTCCTCACCTATGTAAAATTAAACTCATTAAATCAATTTCCTGTCAGTTTTTAAAGTTCAGATTTCTAGAAATCGCTACGTAAGACATATAAAACAATTAAATATTGCTATAATTAGGACAAATTACCACTACAGGCAATACCAACTCTGGTTTATTACCTCCCTTCCTCACCTATGTAAAATTAAACTCATTAAATCCATTTCCTGTCAGTTTTTAAAGTTCAGATTGCTAGAAATCGCTACGTGAGACGTATAAAACAGTTAAGTATTGCTACAACTAGGACAAATTACCACTACGGGCAACACCAACTCTGGTTTATTACCTGCCTTCCTCACCTATGTAAAATTAAACTCATTAAATCCATTTCCTGTCAGTTTTTAAAGTTCAGATTTCTAGAAATCGCTACGTAAGACATATAAAACAATTAACTATTGCTATAATTAGGACAAATTACCACTACAGGCAACACCAACTCTGGTTTATTACGTGTCTTCCTCACCTATGTAAAATTAAACTCATTAAATCCATTTCCTGTCAGTTTTTAAAGTTCAGATTGCTAGAAATCGCTACGTGAGACGTATAAAACAGTTAAGTATTGCTATAATTAGGACAAATTACCACTACAGGCAACACCAACTCTGGTTTATTACCTGCCTTCCTCACCTATGTAAAATTAAACTCATTAAATCCATTTCCTGTCAGTTTTTAAAGTTCAGATTGCTAGAAATCGCTACGTGAGACGTATAAAACAGTTAAGTATTGCTATAATTAGGACAAATTACCACTACAGGCAACACCAACTCTGGTTTATTACCTGTCTTCCTCACCTATTTGTTTCTTGGTAACCGAGTCGCCTTCTACCATCCTACGCTCCTGTCTTCGTTTCCTCTTCCTGCTCGGGCTCGGCAGCAATTCCGTTAGTTCTGAGTCTTGGTGGCGGTGACCTGCAAACAAAGGCAATCATTTTATCATCAGAAGACACAACACTTAATTACTTTTTATCATCGATCTACACTGTTGGGAGAGGGTGCAGCAATCAATCCTTGGAGTAGGCCTAACCTTAGTGTTTTCTCTTCTTTCTCTTAAAAGTGCTATAAATGTTATTGACACAGGTCTTCTTTAATGAGTGGGTGAATATTATAATTAAACTTTTAAGGGTAGAACATATTTCCGCCTACCACAATGGAAACTGTTCGAATTCAAAATATTTCAATGTAAACATTTTACCTGTTTTATACCAGATTTGAAGAAGTAAAGAAAATATTGTAAAACTATTCGACTCTCTTGGCTCTTTATATATCACCCAAAGCAATTTGTGAAGTTCAATAATTTAGTTTTTAAAATAATAGGTATTACTTAAAGGAGAAATAAACATGTCTTTTCAGGCGTACATAATTACTGAACCGTCAAAAGTTAGATTATGGAAACACACATTTCATATTACACACAATGTTGACATAATTATACTGATTAGATATACAAAATGACTTCGTTCGCAACGTTCCTTCAGTTGTGCCTAATTAACTGAGGTTCATTCATTACACGTCTTACGGGGGCAATGAGACAATTCCCACCTGTTTTCTCTGAAGATCGTTAAGAAGTCTAGAAATTGCCGAATGGAATTAAAGTGGAAATCGTCAAATTCTTTTAACAAACCCGCTTTATATTTGAGAAAGTTGGTTTTGATTGCCGTCCAGTAAGCTTGTTCTGTACAGTGACATTGTTGGTACACACTTCAGTCACTCTGGACCATCAGATACATATTAATTAACCATGGCTTTGGCTAGCTTATTACCAAATGTTGATTAATGTTTAACATAATTGTGTATAATTATCCTTATTCCTTACGGTTTTAACTCTTGATGAAGAGGATGGATTTAAATCATCAAAACATAGTCTTCTATTTTTGTAACGCTATTGATGGAAAATGTGTGCAAAAACCCAATCTTTATTCTTTATTTAACTAAAAATTAGGTTTAATAAATATTCAATCCTAATAGAAAGTACGTATCATAATTAGAAAACACCACGTTGTAGAAATATTTCATAAGTTTATTAATTATTTATTACGTTTCGTTAATAACCTTGCAATTTTTAGTTAAACTATCTTTGAAGATATTCTATATCAGGAATTATGCTACTATAAGTTATGTTAATAGTTATAATACAATAATTATAGCTATTATAAGATTAGCAAAGCCGTCCAGTATATACTCCATTAGTGTGGGAGTTATTAAATATTTTATATAACTATTCAATTATGATTTTTTACTCTCCAGTATTATAACTGATCCAAAGTATTATCCAATATCGCTTGAATCGCCTTTACGCTCTGAAACTTCTGAATGCCGCAGTTGATGTATAACCTACTATATTCAAATATAATGTACTGTAATAATTAAAACAGAATTATAGGGTAGTTCTAACATACAACCAAAACCGTTCTATACACGTATTGTAAACAACACTTTTATATTATGATATTTGCATTAGCTATTACAAATCTATTTATATTATCCAACAATGAATAGGTACATGGAAAAACTCTATAAATTTGAATACTAAAATACTTTTTACTTTTGCACACAGCAATAGCACAGGAAGTTTTACTCACTGGCGAGGGCGAGGGCGAGTACATTGTAGACTCCGGGCCTTCTACTGTCAAGCCGTGTACAGCAATAACCTGACAATGATAAGGCACATACTTGGGGCATTGATAACCTCAAGGTCAACTGCTCCTTGTGCACTCGTTTCGTATTCCTAACAGTTCAAGGACGTCACCTTGACCGTGGCTTCGATTCTGTCAAAGGAAGTTGCTATTTTTACTCAAGTGTGGGTAGTCTGTACTGACCATTGAATTTAGCTCCACAAAAGCAATGTTAATCCTCAAACACCGTCACGTTTTTATTTTAATCACACCACTTATGGGGTCGTCTTGTATAAAAGATATGATTAATATGCCAAAAAACGTTACTTATTGGCTGAGTGTTAGCAAAGCTTCACAACTCGAGGGGCTAGAAAGATCAGTATGTCCGTACGATCTCTCGAGAACGTCAGTCTGTGTTGATTTGTTCTGAAGTTGTCCCTGCTTCTGCTTTCATATTGGTGAACTTCCCTATTACGAAACAAGACACACTTGGAAAAGCAGTACATGATCACCTCAGAAATATAAAGGCAGAGTAAAGTCAGCAATCTCAGCTCCATGAAAGCTTCCTTGCACGACTGTCTAAAGTTCAATTTTCCAATTACTCTTACAGCTTTCTTGGAGTTTTAAACTCTCTCCAATTTGTTTTTGAAACAAACTCCCCAAGTCTTATTCCATACGCTAAATGTGCATGGATAGGACATAATAAGCCATTTTTATGACTTTTGAGGAACAGAACATTGCTAGTTTTTGCAAGTCAAATATGCCTGAGGAAAATTTAGCACATACGTTATCTACATGATCGTTCCAGGTCAGTATCACATTAAGGAACATTCCTAAAAACTTTATGGAATTAGTTTACTCTATAAGGTCTTCATCCACAAAACAGCAGGCCGCTCTGCATCTGACTATCGGAGAGAGAAATTAACAATATTCGACTTCGACTCGTTTTCAAGTTTATTTCCGAAAATAACTGTACAGAGGAATTACATTCTGTAAATGATGTGATCTTCTTGATGTAATGAAATAATTCATTTGACATTGTATTTGGAAATGGTACGGTGTCTGAACGACTTGGTTCGCCAACTGCCTGCCAACACACGGGGTTTGTGGTCAGATTTCACCCCTAATCCATATACCTTGAGCGTGATACGTTCATAGGTACTGGAATATCCAGGAAATAAGCAAGTGCTCTTGCCGTTGTAAGGTGTTTCGATCTTACTGGGTCTCTTCATACTGACGGTGACTCCAGATTTCAAGAGACGCTGAACAAGCGGGGAGTCAGTTGTATTATTAGTTCACAAAACACGAAAGGTTTCTTTTGTAAAAATTTGGATTCCATAAAATTAAACCTTTTGCTTCGGCACTATACCCTTTTCGAAAAGTGTCCTAAATATTTTTCTGATATACAACATTTTCGTTTGTGGTACAACCCTTTCCAATCTATGGGCCTGATATCTATAAAAATATTTTGTGGTAAAAAACTACTGATTTGTATTCAAATATTTTTAAATAACCATTAAACGTAAAAGAATCCAAGCTTTTTATTTTTTGACTAGTTGTTGTTTTTGCTATACAGGCATTTGAAATGATGCTCAATTTCACCACTTTAAAGATTGTCAATCAAATGTTTTAGAAGTTTCCACCCGAGGTACTAAATAATGGCGGATGATACAAAAAGTTTTAGTTTTTAAGTTGAAATAAAAACTATGGTTTTCTGTTCGGATTATCTTCATACACCCTGTATAGTTTTGCAATAATTTTACTTAAATTTAAAAATTAGCTGACAAGGTGTTGTAAATAAATTTAAATACAAGGTTAAAAACTGTGATTTATTACATATTATATACAAGTTTGAAATGATTTTATAACGGCTGTTGAGTATTATGACAACGGAACAGAGAGCCTTCCCGGTATTTTGCACAATAAGGACTAGCACAGGAGTAAACAAGGACATTAATTTGGCAATTTGCACAATGCATTTTAATTACAGGCTATAAACAGATCACAGCTGTGGCAGGCGAGTCACTTGACACGACAATTGGGAGGTTAATCAGTGGGGCTAGGGAGCATCGCGTCACAGCTGGGAGTCTTAGAGTTGCGCCACACGTTGGGAGTCAGCGGGACTGCTTTCTCGCTAAGACATCCGCGCTCTGACTCAGGCGATAAGACGGAAAGACCTAAATGGAAAGCCCATGAGCCAAAGTGAAAAGAAGGTTATTTTACTTAGAGTATTCGACTCTCTCATTTCTCAGAAGAGATTGGAGGACATAAGCAGACTTCAAAAACATGTCGCCTCCAAGTTTTGAGCAGCGATGGAAAAAGAAGAGGTGTTTTAAATGCAGTACTCTTATTTATTTAAATGCAGTACTCTTATTTATTTAAATGCAGTACTCTTATTTATTTAAATGCAGTACTCTTATTTATTTAAATGCAGTACTCTTATTTATTTAAATGCAGTACTCTTATTTATTTAAATGCAGTACTCTTATTTATTTAAATGCAGTACTCTTATTTATTTACCCATATGTAAAGATAACGGCTGTGTTTATTTTTATTTGTTTGTTTACAAGTAACAAATGTATCCTAGACAGAACGTAGTGAAACAAAACACAGCTTTACTTTACAGAGTTATTTGCAACAACTCCTGTAGGTCTCACTGCTCTGTAATCTGATCTCATCATAAGTGGATAACATTGGGAGACATTCCGGTATGATTTCTTTTTGAAAGCTATATTATACACGTAGCTGTGCATTAAGTGTTCTAGAGGTTAATATCGTTACAAATTTATTCCTGTCTTGAACTTTTCGTTATCTTTTCTACATTGTCTTTCCTGTATATAAAACATTTTTGTAATAAAGCAATATCCAAGTGAAATACCTAAATTTTGACTGCCTGCTTGTCTACTGAACAGTACGCTATCTGTGGATTCAATGAGATTTATTGTTTTCATTACCGGAATCATAACTGAATAGCGGTAATAGGGGTATAGCGGTATGGAAATAGAATTGTAAAGGGTTGGTCCAAATGGTAAAGGTGCACTTCATTAAACTGCCTATGTCAAAGAATGTGTAAGACTACACTACGCTTATTGCATAAAAAACTTTAATTTTATCGTTAAATGAGATTTTAGTATCAAGCCTTATCTTTTATATCTGATCAATCGCAGCTAAGCTGAATCACGCATACTTGGATCTAAAATCCTAAGAGTTGGCCCATACCAATTTTACTGGCGTCATTCAATCTAGGGGCTGGAAGCCAGTTTGCAGCGTATAGGTACACAACCAGGCTTTTTCCTGAAACTAAGAAATTTTCCTAAGAATCGATCGTGGGCTGCACTAACTTTGGTGGGGGTCGAAAAAAGAGGTTATCAAATGGGCTAATAATGAGAAACTACATTTTTACAGATTCTATTTTTCTTAGGTACCGTCACAAATATTTAAAACCCACCACCACACACAGACTGATGGTCGACTTCTTTCTTAGACAATGTATTCATTAATTTAAATAACCAGATTATGTGCCTACAGAATGTGACGGCCTGTCGCACGAACCGTTGCCCGCGTACCATAAGCGCATATCTCGGTCGATTGTGATCGTGTGCATAGAGTATTCCGGTCGACCCTTCCGGAATTCCATAGTACCCTGAGTCAACTGTAGAAGACTTTGACCTCTTCGTAGTTCTGTTTGAAGCACTTTTTAAAATAATTATTTTTTCGATCCTTTCAATGTGATAACATTCTTTAAAAGTCAATGTGATGAAGAGGCAAAGACAAAATAAAGCTAATTTTAACAGAGTATCTAAGGAATCAGTTTGGAAAGTAAAGATACTTGTAACAGTAGTAATGCTACTTATCTTGTAAAGGCTTTATGACTGCTGACAGACCTGGCAATGTACTGGATGTTATAAAAAATTAAGCTGACAGTTAATCAATCAAAAATGTTATATTTACCACTATGTCACCAGTTATGCGAAGAGAACAATATATATAAAGTGGGGTGTGTCGTTCTTACTTTCTCTCTGCTCCTAATAAACAACAGGCTTAAAGAGTTATAGTTGAGATATGCCATGTCCGAAACATTATATAGCACACACTATACGGACTCCTAGCTAAAGGTGTAGATTCAGAAGATCAGAAGATTTGATTTGTTGAGCCTTCTCGTGCTTAAGAGCTACTGGTCTGTGTGGGATCTTATAAAACAGAACAAAAGGGAGAGTCAATAGAGTAGGCTACTAGTGAGAAATACTGTGGACTCAGACAAGATTTGAACCCACACTATCTCTAACTCAGATCTATAGTTTAATGCTATTAGTGTGTACTTCTAAACTATAGCATTGTTGCGATCAAATTCAAACGTGTACATATACCAAAGTTCAAGCTTCGATATCGGTCACATAGGGCTTTTCTTAGTGACCATATTAGAGGTTCAAACATTTATTAAATGTAATTCCCTACTTCAGTGCTTTATTTGAACTGGAAACGGTCTTTCAAATGTCAAACTTAGGCACGATCCATTATCATAACGCATATTATGTTGGGTCATTCTATTGGTGATAGTTAGCGTTTTGGGTTTGAGTGCAACCTGAAATTTGATATTCACTTTGAAAAAAGAACTTTAAAGCTTAGTTCCTGCTTACTCTCACTTTGAAAAATGTCACAATATACAAAATGTTTTGGGTTCGTTTGGACACTTTCTTTCCACTTCTCTCTGTTCGTTATTATTATTTGTATTGATACATTCCCCAACTGACGAAGAGGGTAGATTCCAATCCTCGAAACGTTGTGTTATACCTTTTATAACCTGTCACGATGGCAAATATTAGAAATTTTGTCATCTTTTCAAACCTTCTATCGTCAAAAACAAACTTTACACAAAGAATGGACACATGTGTTTAAAACTCTATTATGGCTGTTTCTACTTTTAAATTCTGTACGCCACCATTCCTATTTGTTGAAATGAAAGTTTTAGGACCGTATATATATATATATATATATATATATATATATATATATATATATATATATATATATATGTTTTTGTCTGCAGAAAAAATACTACAAACCATATCTTGGTACAGCGTACTCAGTTGAAGATTGCGCAATTCGCTCTTTCTTCGAGTGCGTAGAAGAAGAGTTAGGGACTAAACTCTACTACATATTTGGAGTTTACAAAAACTTACTTTTTCAGCGTAACCCAGACCTCTACAGTATACATACTTCGGGCAATAATAAACCTAAAAAGCCCAAACACAATACTTTTTAAGGCGTATAATTATACATTAAGTATACTACATTTTTCAAATCTCTTTCAGCTTACTTGAATATCTAGAAATTATTTTAGTTGCATTTTCAAAAGTATTTTATTAAAAAAAATCATTTAACAGTGTCCATGTATTTGTTAATGATCAGATATAACAATATAGTTTGTTTAAAATAGTAGAAAAGTACTATTTTGAATACTTGATCTTTGCATATGTGATACGTTTACCAGAGCCTAAGTATAGTAAAAACGTTAAACAAGTGCTACTCATGCAAGACCAATGTACGATTTTATTTTCATCATAGTGAAAGTATGGCAATAAACAAAGAGGGGAGAACGGATACTAAGGACACAAATGATACCGGTGTCTGAGATACTCAGTAGATGTATAGAACATTCTCAACAGCTGATAAGGTATCCAAACACTCCACAATCATATTGACGACATTCACGCTCTGCGATCGTCAAACACTCGCTCGCCTCTACTCGAGATCTACAGTAATTTCATGTAACCCATTACGTTTATTATGTTAAAAGTGTAATTGATTACAATCATGATCATCATGCCTTTGATTTATATCCGACCTATTTATATCCAACTTTCAGTTAAGGGAATGGCTCCAACGTGCAACATTTAATGTATCAACTTTAATTGTAATTTGTATTGTGGTAATCTGTATGAAAAGGATTCAACACGCGGAGATTTACATCTAAATATATAAGAGTGTATTTAAATTATATAAATCCCTTTCTGTATTTAATTATGTACAGTTTGAAAAGCCGTTTTTATTCAGAAATTTACAATAAATGTATCCCCAAACAGGCGATGCCTTGGAGGTTTTCTTTGTTTCTCCTAAATATGTTTTAACTCTTAATCTATCAGGAAATATGTGTGTGAGCGTGTGGATAGGTTAAAACTGTAGCAGATAATGACATTAGTGAAAATAATGTGTATCAAGTATCAGGTCAAGCCCGTGCATCCGAGACTCTCAATAGTGTTTACTTTTGTTTATTGTAGTAATATATTGGTATCATTATTGTTGGTAATGCTAGTAACTTATTTTGGAGAAATAAAGTTTCTTTCTATTCTATTCTATTCTAGTTGTTCTATTGCTCCAGCCATGCTATTTGTGGTGGAAAGCGTCATGATTCGAAAACAACATTATTGATTTGGGTTCATTCGATTATTTATTTGTTGTTGTTAAAATAAGTATTGTTTTTTGCCTTCAAATAGTATTTTTGTTATATTAGCATAATATGTTGTAGTGACTTCATAGGCTAATAAGGCTGAATGTTGTGAAGGTTTACTACAAACATGATGTGCCAGGCCAGATGAAGTTGTTGCGGTAGGCTAGAAAGTGCACACTGTACCCATCATGCATTGGGTCGGTATTCTAGTTCTATTTGCAGAAGGAGTTGCATTGACTTCACAGGGCCATGAGGCTGGATGTTGTGAAGGTTTACTACAAACATGATGTGCCAGGCCAGATGAAGTTGTTGCGGTAGGCTAGAAAGTGCACACTGTACCCATCATGCATTGGGTCGGTATTCTAGTTCTATTTGCAGAAGGAGTCGCATTGACTTCACAGGGCCATGAGGCTGGATGTTGTGAAGTTTTACTACAAAGATGATGTGCCAGGCCAGATGAAGTTGTTGCGGTAGGCTAGAAAGTAGTTCTATTTGCAGAAGGAGTCGCATTGACTTCACAAGGCCATGAGGCTGGATGTTGTGAAGGTTTACTACAAAGATGATGTGCCAGGCCAGATGAAGTTGTTGCGGTAGGCTAGAAAGTAGTTCTATTTGCAGAAGGAGTCGCATTGACTTCACAAAGCCATGAGGCTGGATGTTGTGAAGGTTTACTACAAAGATGATGTGCCAGGCCAGATGAAGGTGTTGCGGTAGGCTAGAAAGTGCACCCTGTACCGGTCGTGCTCTAAGCCGCTAATTCACTTATACCTCCCGTGTCAGACGCGCCTCTGTGGTCACTGTTAAGTTGTGCGAACCATCAACATGGACGTCAACATACTGGGGTTTCAAGATGTTACATAAATAGTTCTTCAGATAGATGTTAACTATTTGTGACATACTGCGTAATACATATTTGCTGAGCGAAGTGATGTGTAATAATTATTATATCGTCTTGTTTATACAGACCGATAGGCAAAACTAGTGGGTCATCTAAGGTTTTTGCAGATAGAACATATACAATAAACCTCGCCTAGTTTAGGTTTTTCATATCGGTGTGACCTTATTCTAATTTATTTGCTTCCTTAGTATGGAATTTATTACAATATTTATCTGGACTAATTTTTTTTTTAATTTATACGGGAATATCCCACAAGCAGCAGTATATAATGTAAAACTAGTATGTTCAAAATAAAATTCTTCTGTTACTAACAATTACCCTACAGTTTTAGGATAAACTGGAATTTTGTACTAAATGTGGCGAAATTGTTTAAGTGCGTTTTGACAGGAACAGCCTAGCATATTGTGTTCAAACACGTACAACTAACAGCACGACTAAATTAAGTGTTTTAATATTGTTTGAAAAAGAGTAAAAGTCTTCAACTTATTATAAACATAATGTTACTAGGTCAGTTAATGCCATTCATATTTTTTTCACACATATCGCCTCACTGATAATGTGAGACGAGGTTACAAATTAATTCATTTTAACGCTTAACGTTACATTTTGACGATGAAAATAAACTGTTACTACTAAATATTGTTTGATGGCTTTTTAAACGCTTCCTAGTATAAATTAAATTTTTCTTTCACACGAGTACATCACATTATCGCATTATAGTTATCATAAACATAACATAAATCAATACTAAATGACCAAAGTGATGGAATAAATCAATAAAAATGCACTATAACGAATAACCGAGTAACGCATTATGTTGGGTATTTTATTATTAGATGATGGTGCACACACTTTACGGCTGTTGGCTGAGTGTTGGCTAACATGTTAATATTGGTCTTACGAGTAAACGTGATGGCAACGAGAAAATCGCAGAATTAATCAATTTTATAATCAAACTGAGTACTATCACATGGAATTTTAATGTTTTTTAATAATAACACATCTATCCTAACAGAATACAATGATCTATAAACTTGACATTTTAATGACCTTCAGTGTAGCTTATTACGTGGCACGTGGTGAGCCTTACGTGAGTTTAAATTTACGACAAACTCACATTACACTTTGAGTGTGTCTCAGTGGAACAGTCAGTTAGTTCACAGGTATGTTTAACATAGTTTGTCACTCTGTATTAACTACATCCAGAAATATATATTACTGATTACAAAAATCTAATAACTAAAACTGTTTATCTTCTTCGACAGTAAAGCTACTTTCATCAAACAAATAATAAAGTTACTTTATGATATACTCAAACCTTCAGAAATATTTAATTTTAGTATTGCTTTATTTTACGAGGTTTAGTCTGATTAATAGATTAAAACTATACTGTGCAATTATTTTAGATGTATGTTTGTACTATAATTTATAGCAGGTGCGTTTTCATCACTTATCTCTTTGTTTACTTTGTTTATTTAGGTGATTCCTATGCGTTTAAATATCTCGGTGTAGTAGCGAGATTTAACAATTTCAATTTCTATGAACATCCAATATCTATTTCAGTATAAAACAGTTAGCAGTTGCATTTCTTAATGCTCTTTAAACATTTTATAAATTTTTGTTTGTTTGGTTTATTTCCTATTGCAGTGATAACTCTTTATTTTATTTATTCCTGGATTTTTCAACACCTTCTGAAGTTTTTATTTGTCAAAAAGCTGTTACAAAATAAATAGTGAATATAGTGATTTTTAGAAAATAAAATGTATCTTCAAATTAAAAGTTACTGAGAAATTACTTACGAAACACCGGATGAAAAAGCCAATGCATACGTCGGACGAACATTAATACTCTAATGTAAAGAATACTCGCATTGTAACACGTCTATTATTTGAAATGTAGTGAGCAGCTACGTCGTCTGCATTGTTTCATACTGTTTCAAACGTCATGCCAAGTTACACGCTTTAATTCAAATTTATAAGGTAGTCTAGAAACAGATAAAGTGTCAAATATGAACTTTACCTAAAGAAGCAGTATTCAAAATCATTAAAAGAGTGATAAACACTTATGTAATTGGGTGTCAGTTTAAGAGTACACACTACGTTTTATTTTGCCGTATGACACGTCTGATTCTTGTTGAATTTCCTTCGTTGAGATAAACCAGTTTATCGTTAAGCTATTCCATCGTTCCAACGCATAGAGGGTAAGGTATTGACGACCAGTTTGAATAATACAAGAATTCTAGTCTAGAAGCTGAAAGCCAATTGCATTCTATAAGCACACAACTTACTGTTTCGTGATATTTAAAGAGAAAGTTTCACGCACTGGTTTTGGTGATAGTCAAAGTTGGAGTGGGATCAAAACACTTTAAACTTTAAGACAATTTTTTTTCACAAATCATGTAAAAAACTATGTTTTTATAACTTTACACAAACACAACCAACCGCTACGTGCCGTCAACAAATGAGAACGAGGATGAAAATTACCATTTTCAACCACAGTGCAGGATAGTTAAATAATTGTTGTATTACCGTCAAGAAACAAGAAAGAGCATGAAAATTACCATTTTCAACCGCAGTGCAGGATAGTTAAATAATTCTTGTATTACCGTCAAGAAACGAGAAAGAGAAAGAAAATTACCATTTTCAACCGTAGTGCAGGACACTTAAATAATACTTGCACCACCGTCAACTAACAAGAAAGAGTATGAAAATTACCATTTTCAACCACAGTGCAGGATAGAATAATTCTTGTATTACCGTCAAGAAACGAGAAAGAGGTAAAAGTTGACATTTCCAACCAAAATAATTGGCCTTCATCAACATATAGAATCTCAAGTAAGAACTAGAAATCAAAAAATATTTTCTTGTGTCCAACTTTAACTATAATATTTCTATTTTTATAATAAAAATTAAAAACAATGCATTCACCACGTTTTAGACTGAACCAGTTAAAAATAAGTTTATTAAACCTAAATTAATAAAATTTTTTAGCTAAGGATAAAACTGAGAAAACATGAAAAAAAATATGATTTCGGTAACCAAGTTGTTATCTTTTTTCAGGCATTTTTGGCTAGTTTTGTCTTTTTGTTACGTTTTTCTAGATTTTATTAGAACTATGAGATTCATTATTAATATAATCGATTCCTTTCGAAATATTTTAGATACTTTCCACTAAAAAATAATTACTAACGATTAAATAAGCCTGTGTAGGTCAATATTTATAACCTATATATATTATATGCTCTACCTGCGGTTTGATATTGAACATAATTTCCCTTATTATTCTACTTCGAAGGTTGAAGCCAAAGGAAGAGAGGAGATTTAGTCAGTTTACATAAAGCTATTCTAATATAGCTACGTATTTTCAAATATACATATTTGATTGCTGATATTGTAGTGAAAAGTTATTGGGTGAAAGTTTCTAAAGTTTTACAATATTTTTCTATTCTTCATATCATGAAAAGATATTTATTTTGTCCTGTTCCTGTCTAAATATTTTAGAAATCAGTTCAGAACATCAAAAGAGAAATATAATCTGGAAAATATTTTTTTAAATGCTTAGATTTTCGTCTATCTGTCTGTATGGCCCTTATATAGAAGATTTTAAAATTAAAAACTACAGGAATGTCTTATACATATAGTGGTTATCCTCAAGCAAATATCAAAATTTAAAATATTACTATATATACAGTTCCAAAATGGTGACAGTTTTCATATTTTAATAACACATTACAAGGACTGAAGTTTATGTACTAATATTCAATAAATTAGTGTATGATGTAATCATAAAAACAATTATGACAAATGTTGCCAAAATCGATCATGGCCTGGCTAAGTTATTACTTTTTCTTAAAAAAGGATTCGTATTACTATATTAAATAAAAATGAATAGATCTAATATATTCCAAATCTTGGCAACATGAAAATTCAACGTTACAATCCTGCCATGTGATCAATGACTAAGATATGCTTTGGTGTACAGTTACGAATTGTCCAGCACTGCTTGCTGTTAAATGAGCCTTCTAATTTCAAGTTGCTAATTTAAAAAAAGTTGACATGATAAACCTCATCAGTTCACAGTGGTACAGAAACATGAATCTTGTTTAGAAGGAACTCGTACAAAATCTGCTAACGAAAGGATAAGGACTTATCAAGTATAAATCTTAAAATATGAACATTCTGAAGACAGAGTCAAAACAGAAATTTAACTTTGAGTTTAAGGGTTTCCATATTTATAAAACAGTAGATACAGTTTCCGAAACGTCGCGTTTCAACACATATTTATATAATTTTATCCTGATGTGAATTTAAATACCGAAGGCATCGTTAAGAAAAAGCGACGTAATATGAGCGCGTTCTACTTCACAGCTGTTCCATACCTACTCGTCGTCCACTTGAACCGTTTTAGATGTTACAAATAATCCATGTTGAGTACTAGTTGTCACACACTTTTCTTAGGTTAACATTTCCAAAATAACACCGAAAAGGAAAGATAACACTTCAGTGTTTTTACTTATCACCAGCATCTTGACACAAGGATACATTGTGTCACACACGTCAAGCGGTAAACCGAGTATAACCCACAAGAAGATGTGCTTACTTGGCGTCTGAGGAGTCTTCCTTCCCCACATCCATCTTTTGAGTCTCCGGAGGAACGATGTCCTATCCCGGAGCCTCCTGTAGGAAGCGACAAGCCGACCTCCCATCTCTCCCATCCGAGCACTGGCCCACTACTGACTCCCGGTCCTTATCACTTTATCATCGGCAGATTTATAGGCGCCTATAAAGCGAAGGTGCCGCTCCAGTGCGAGCTGCTAACATCTCCCACTGGTTGTTTTAATTCTCAACCCGTGATAATTACGAGTAATTACCTTCAAATTACTCTGAGGGAAACTCAATTTATTGGCTGAGCGTAAGCGAAGCCTATCACTCGAGAGGGTAGAATATTTTAATTTCTGTTTGTCTGTCTGTATGTCATAATATCTAGAGAACAAACTAATCTTTTGGCAGTAATGTTTGTGAAGCTTTATTCATACACAGACAACATTTAGCTGGATGGTGCATGCCATTCCACGAGATTTGGCTGAACGTTAGTGAGCACTTTTACATTTTTCTTATTGGTGAATTCAAGGCAACGAAATATCCATATAACAAAATTTGTAAACAATCTGAGAACAAAATTTTCATATGTCACACAATAACACATGTATGTATCGATATGAAAATTTCCATATAACGTCTGCGAACCTTACGCGAACTCAAACCTTGTTTTAGTTAATATTGTTTTTGTATTATTGACCTAATCAAGGGCTTAATGCGGAGGCAGGATTAAATGGTTGTTGTTTTTATTACACTGTGTTTTGTAATGATGAATAAGTAACCATGTGGAGTAATTTTTTTATTGAATTTTTTTGTATTTATAGTCCTTTAAGATAGCCTACCAGAAGACAATAAAAAGATAGAAAAGTGATCGATCACTCCATAAAGAATCGTCCATAAAGATAGGTGTTATACCTTTTGTAACATATAACGGTGGCAAATGTTCGAAATCCTATCATCATTTCATAAAGAATTATTCTTATTTACTGTAGGAATTTTTGGTTAATGTGTAAACATGCCTAATGAAATACACAAGGTTACGATATGAAGCTTTGAATGTGAATTTAACCGCACAAACAGTATATGAAATATGACTTGATGGAATGACTTGTTTGATAAAGTACGGTTCAAGAAAATCAATATTACAAATTGAATATTTTTCAATATAATAATAGTGTTTTCGCAATGAGTAAAAAAATGAATTTTAAATGTGGAAAATTCCAATTCGTTCAATCATATACAAACTCTAAAATAGGTATTTTTTATCCTTAACCGTTTTTATGCAGTATCAAAATTAGTACTTAAAATGTCTTTAGTATCTTATTAGTATCTTTCATGCCTTAAACGGCAAAGAGTTTTTATGGAGTGAACGAAGCACTGCTAGGACCATTTTACGAGGGTATATCACAAAGATATTGTATTTAAATGTCTACAATATCTATTTAGAAGCCCTTGTAATGTTTGTCATACGATATTTTTTTCAAATCATAAATTTAAATGTATATATGAACATGCACCCAACGAAATGTGTAAACATGTAACTGAGCCCTACTTTATGAGCATAATTATACCACAAGACAAAGCACAAGACAAAACACAAGACAAAGCACAAGACAAAGCACAAGACAATGCACAAGTCATGTTAAATTATAATACACACAACGCTTAAAAGATATGTAAGTTTCAATAAAGTTGACCAAATTCCTCGTAACAATGAATACATATTTGGAAATTGATATTAAACAAAACATAATATTTACTCCTCAAGCCTGTAGGAATCCTTGTTGCAAACCTGACGAAAATCAACGGTCTTCACATCACTTCATAGCCAATTATCATATCGATGATATTATATGAAACACATAATTTTTTTTAAATAGTCATAATTTTACCTTTGAAGATAAAAACAACAAATATGAAAGCATCTTGGCTAGTCGCCATACATCAACATGACCGGGCACAGAAGACGACCAAGTTGGCAAAGTCACGGTTGTTAATTAAGGTTGAAGCTATTTTCTATTTATTTCCATCACCATGAATTTCAAATGCTTGAAGTGGAACGTGACGTAAGATAATTACACTCCACTTCGAGTGAACACCCAAGTTTGTTAAAACTGTTTTTGTGTACTTCGCCATAAATCTAATTCATTTCAAGAAAAATACACGTTATCAACTTTACAGAGAATGTTTCTACGGAGCTTTTAATTACTACTATTTAATTTGACAGATTTTGAAAACGATCTTGGTAACATTCTCGGCTCGTATAATTTATTGCCTATCAGATCAAAAATATCGACTTAACCTATCACGGAGAAAATAGAGCCATACCTTACAAGAGGTACTGTAAAATAAACTTACATAGACGTCTGTAATCAACGAAAAAGAAACGGCTGAGGAAGAATATCCTAGATCGCAACAGTCCACTCTTCGCGAACATTCTCAGGTTATCTGTTGCCTGGGTTACAGTAATGACAAATATGTTTATACAGTTGCGGTATGTTGTAATTGGTTCTAGTCATCACAACTACATCAGCCTCTCACACATTTTTAGTAAGTCTAACATTTACTTCGGAAACACTAAAAGGCTTCTTGTAATTGGTTGCAGTTAATTTAACTACATGTAATTAAGAAACCAATATCCGAAGTTGGTAAAAATATGTACAAAAACCTTATGTCACCAAATTGTGTAATCAAATTGTGAGGCGGTCGTACCTAAAGCAAGTTTGAGAGACTCTTAACTTCAAAGGATGGTAAAGAATGACTATTGAGCTTTAGTTCTTAGTATATGTCATATTAATACCATGTTAACATTTTTATAATTAGTAATAAACATTATAGGGTGAATTTTATCTATACAAAATGTTGCCTAAAAGGGTTTAGCTGGCCGATCTAGTTTTGTATCCATCTAACCTTAACAGCGTGGAAGGAGGATACATAGTATACTACTTACGCTTAGTACCTACTTAAATATTGATAAAATTTATTTATTTTATCACTAGTAATGCCGTTCAAACAAAAATAATAAATTGAAATGTTTATTGTTATTTATTCAGAGTTCTTGTTATATATAATTATTATAAAAAATGCTTCCATAATGCTAAGTAACATACCCTACATGAAGTACCATTTTACACTTCCAGTCCCATAACTGGAGCGTGAAACCCTTCTGTAGTATCCATATATCCATAAGTAACGGATGCTAGGTTCTGTGTAAGCCACTCAGAGATTAGTAGCAGTACTTACGGTGAAAATACTATTACAATGTATTTGTAGAATACATCTAAAGTTATTAGCAGCATGTAATAATATATTGTAACTGGTGGTACATTTTATAAATGTTTAATAAGTCATTGTGCTTAACAATTCATTTTTTCGACTATCACTAATCGAGGGTTATTGCCCAGTGGGCGAGGAGTCATTGAAACAAAAACACATTTATTACAATTATTGTTGTTCAAAATTTTTGACCCATTTAAGTTTATACGGTTAACTATATAACAATTATAAAAATATATTTCTTGCGTATCCTACTTTAAAAATTAATAAAAACTTGTTTTCCCATTAACAAAAATATTGTTTTATCACATGTTCTATCAAAATAAAATGGATGACTTACAACAGTGTCGAACAGAACTAATGTAAATAACACACATTTAACACGCGCGATATTGGAACCTACTGTGTTGTTTGTTGCCGTCTCACGTGGTTTTATATTTACAGAAGTCCCCTCCGTATCAGCACGATTAACAACGTTAACGTGATATGTTTTAAAATTAACTATTATTTATTAGTATCAATAATTCATGTTTATTTACTTACTTTTAATTCTCAAAGATCGCCAATTTAGGAGTTTAAAGTCATCTACTTTTCCTTGGTGCAAAGTCACTTTTATTATGGAATTAATCTATATTACTTAGCTCCAGAATATATTTTAAGCCCTTTGAAAAAGATTATTGTTAGGATACAAAAAACTCTGTTTTATGATATGGAAATGGAAATGCTTGGTATAATGTCATTTAACTCTTTAGGAGAATTTACAGATTTAAGAAGACACTATTTTGAGGATGAATTTAGAACTTTGTTGGATGTTGATTATAATTTAAGGCATAGAAACTTTCGGGTTCAACGTCACGAAAATAGATATGGCAAAGTAATACCTGAATACAGAATACCAAATTTAATAAATTCATTACCAAGAGAGTTACAACACCTTCAGAACGAATATCAAATAGATAAATGGCTAAAAAGCTATTTCATTTCAAGGTAGTGTATAGATACTTTTGTAATATTCTCAAGAAAATAAAATAAGAAAACAACAAAAAACATACCATCAAGTAATCCAGAAATGCACTTTTAAATTCACTACACTGATACACTAGTAACACAACACACATAGAACTTCATACAGTACTCACTCAACCACCACCCATACTGGACTGAGGCCCTCCCAAGTTTGTTCAGTATACCTAACTCACAAACAACTTCAAACAAAGCCAAGAAGGAACAATATATATGACACAGCAATAACCCTCAATTTCAGGCTTTTACCTTATCATCAAAATCTTCAGTCCCAGACTTTCCAAACAATCAAACAAAGGACACTGATAAGACCACACTGCCCCAGAGTCAACTTTCTCTTCCATATATAGACATTCAATAAATTCATTCATATTAGACTTCAAAACATATTTCCACCCTTCCAAATTCAAATATACCGAAACATCGAAAAA
This sequence comes from Homalodisca vitripennis, assembly GCF_021130785.1. Lineage (NCBI taxonomy): Eukaryota > Metazoa > Arthropoda > Insecta > Hemiptera > Cicadellidae > Homalodisca > Homalodisca vitripennis. Next base: position 142,045,505 of record NC_060213.1, on the reverse strand, counting down.
ACAATAACAGTTCTATTTGCATTTTTAAACTATTAATTTTATATTAACTTTCTACACTTTTTAAGACGATGAAATTCGTATACTATTGATTTAAGCTAATTTAATATACGAGTTTAATCATAATATTTACTATATACTCCATATTTATATTGATTTAATTACTATGCATGTTGGTAAAGTGAATATTTATTGTAACTAATATAAATTGTATCTTTTGATCTATTCTTCTCCCTCGATTAGCAATGCTAGAGGGTTAGATGTAGTTATTTATACACTGTAATTGTAAATCATGTTGATGAAATAAAAGAATTTTGAATTTGAATTTTAATTTGAATCTCATAAGAAAAAATAAAGTATTTTTTAAGGTATATAATACACATAGAAACAATAACAACCAAGGCATAATAATACATAACGTGATTACTCTCTAACTCCTGTATGACTTTCTTAACTATAAGTTGAACAATTAATTGTGAACTACTAATGTAACAGAGAATTGAGAGAATATCGCATCTTCAATTAAACATAAGTTATGAAAACTACTACGTGAGGAGGGTAAGGACTAAACGAGAGATAAATTTCATAAACAATAATTCAGAGTATGTTCTCTAGATTAGGCCAAGTTCAATATTCGACACCCATTGATAAAAATGTTTCGAACGTCACATGTCCTCTGTTTAAGGTTTCTAGGGTCTACGTACAGATCCTTAAAACCATTTCCTCGTATATACTGGAGGGTATATACTTTCTGGCGAATTCGTCACTTTAATTCCCAGGTAGAATTTTATATATATATATATATATATATATATATATATATATATATATTTCTATATTTTCAAAGTCATTTCTACGTCCGGTATATTTTTCCAAATGAGTTACACGATGAAGGGTAGGGCAAGGATAAAGAGAGTTGCCTCATTTAACCACTGAGATACATTTCCAAATGTTTAATACGAGATCAGGTACTACTGAAAAAGTGAGAGAGAGAGAGAGAGAGAGAGAGAGAGAGAGAGAGAGAGAGAGAGAGATGTATGATTTCACCACTGATAGAGGACTGCCTGATGTCCCTTCAATTGGATGAATGGCGCTCCGTCAATCATCCTTTGACACTTAAGTCTCAACAGCCTCATTGATCACAGTAGATGAACTTATGATAAATGCCAGCCGAAGCTTATTTATAACTGATATTTCAATGCACATAGTGTTGGAATCAGCTGTTTAGTGAAACAGGAAATTATGAGCCAAGGTCAGTCTAAAATGGTTGCTCCTGACTGATTTGCACATTTTTGTTATTAATTCTACGTTGTCGTTTTGACAGTATAATCATTACATTTATCAAAAGCTAATTATTTTATCGATTCTTAAATGTTAAGAAGCAATATTTTTCATTTGATTTAGTATCACTGATTTAGTAATTCGCTATAATTTTACTGTAAATGAAATTTTTCTCGTACGTTTAAAAATCGTATCACTTGAGACTTGAGTGTTATGTAATGTGTTCATCCTCTGTTATATACGCTGTTGAGAAGTAGCGGCGACTGTATGCAGTGTATGTATTCGTCACCCATATGTTTTTAATATAAACACTTATTTCTTGTTAAGCCTGAGATTGTTAAATTATGTAAGATGCTAAAAACAATGGGGAAACCAAAACAATACATACAATAATTTTTACGGCATTTTTACAGTTTTACAAACGTAAACCGGCTTTTAAACTGATGCTCTCATTTGGTTGACGAGATATAAGAGCTTCCACAGTACCGTTCCCAGAATTGCCCTTACCTATGCACTCCCCCCCCCTGATGAATACCACATCTCATGTTGAACCGCTTATCGCAGCATAAATAATAACGAAAACACGCACCACATTACGATGCTAAACCCACATTAGAACCCATTCTATAAACTACTATATTCACAACCATTAGCTGTCTAAATCTGAACATCCTACAAACTGAGCTCTAAGTATTAAACTGAAACATGTCCTGCAAAGTAACCACTCTCGCACCACATTACGATGCTAAACCCACATTAGAACCCATTCTATAAACTACTATATTCACAACCATTAGCTGTCTAAATCTGAACATCCTACAAACTAAGCTCTAAGCACTAAACTAAAACGTATCCTGCAAAGTAACCACTCTCGCACCACATTACGATGCTAAACCCACATTAGAACCCATTCTATAAACTACTATATTCACAACCATCAGGTGTCTTAGTTTCAACATATCCTACAAACTAAGCTCTAAGCACTAAACTAAAACATATACTGCAAAGTAACCACTTCGCACCACATTACGATGCTAAACCCAAATTAGAACCCATACTATATAAACTACTATATCGCAACCATCAGCTGTCTAAATCTGAACATATCCTACAAACTGAGCTCTAAGCACCATACTAAAACATATCTTGGATAGTAACCACTCTCACACCTCATTACAATGCTAAACCCACTTTAAACCCATACTATATAAACTACTATATTCGCAACCATCAGCTGTCTAAATCTGAACATATCCTACAAACTGAGCTCTAAGCACCATACTAAAACATATCTTGGATAGTAACATTCTCACACCACATTACGATGCTAAACCCACACTATATAAACTACTATATTCGCAACCATCAGCTGTCTAAATCTGAACATATCCTACAAACTGAGCTCTAAGCACTACTAAAACATATCCTGGATAGTAACCACTCTCACACCAAATTACGATGCTAAACCCACATAGAACCCATTCTATAAACTACTATATTCACAACCATTAGCTGTCCTAAATCTGAACATCCTACAAACTGAGCTCTAAGTATTAAACTAAAACATATCCTGCAAAGTAACCACTCTCGCACCACATTACGATGCTAAACCCACATTAGAACCCATTCTATATAAACTACTATATTCACAACCATTAGCTGTCTAAATCTGAACATCCTACAAACTAAGCTCTAAGCACTAAACTAAAACATATCCTGCAAAGTAACCACTCTCGCACCACATTACGATGCTAAACCCACATTAGAACCCATTCTATATAAACTACTATATTCGCAACCATCAGGTGTCTTAGTTTCAACATATCCTACAAACTGAGCTCTAAGCACCATAAACTAAAACATATCCTGGATAGTAACCACTCTCACACCACATTACGATGCTAAACCCAAATTAGAACCCATACTATATAAACTACTATATTCGCAACCATCAGCTGTCTAAATCTGAACATATCCTACAAACTGAGCTCTAAGCACCATACTAAAACATATCTTGGATAGTAACCATTCTCACACCACATTACGATGCTAAACTCACACTATATAAACTATTATATTCGCAACCATCAGCTGTCTAAATCTGAACATATCCTACAAACTGAGCTCTAAGCACCATACTAAAACATATCCTGGATAGTAACCACTCTCACACCAAATTACGATGCTAAACCCACATTATAACCCATTCTATAAACTACTATATTCACAACCATCAGGTGTCTTAATTTGAACATATCCTACAAACTGAGCTCTAAGCACTAAACTAAAACATATCCTGCAAAGTAACCACTCTCGCACCACATTACGATGCTAAACCCACATTAGAACCCATTCTATAAACTACTATATTCACAACCATCAGCTGTCTAAATTTGAACATATCCTACAAACTGAGCTCTAAGCACTAAACTAAAACATATCCTGGATAGTAACCACTCTCACACCATATTACGATGCTAAACCCACATTAGAACCCATTCTATAAACTACTATATTCACAACCATCAGGTGTCTTAATTTGAACATATCCTACAAACTGAGCTCTAAGCCCTAAACTAAAACATATCCTGGATAGTAACCACTCTCACACCAAATTACGATGCTAAACCCACATTATAACCCATTCTATAAACTACTATATTCACAACCATCAGCTGTCTTAATTTGAACATATCCTACAAACTGAGCTCTAAGCCCTAAACTAAAACATATCCTGGATAGTAACCACTCTCACACCAAATTACGATGCTAAACCCACATTATAACCCATTCTATAAACTACTATATTCACAACCATTAGCTGTCTTAATTTGAACATATCCTACAAACTGAGCTCTAAGCCCTAAACTAAAACATATCCTGGATAGTAACCACTCTCACACCAAATTACGATGCTAAACCCACATTATAACCCATTCTATAAACTACTATATTCACAACCATCAGGTGTCTTAATCTGAACATATCCTACAAACTAAGCTCTAAGCACTAAACTAAAACATATCCTGCAAAGTAACCACTCTCGCACCACATTACGATGCTAAACCCACATTATAACCCATTCTATAAACTACTATATTCACAACCATCAGCTGTTTTAATCTGAACATATCCTACAAACTAAGCTCTAAGCACTAAACTAAAACATATCCTGCAAAGTAACCACTCTCGCACCACATTACGATGCTAAACCCACATTGGAACCCAGTCTATAAACTAATATATTCACAACCATCAGCTGTCTTAATTTGAACATATCCTACACACTGAGCTCTAAGCACTAAACTAAAACATATCCAGCAAAGTAACCACTCTCGCACCACGCTCTACAATCAGGTACCTGGAAAGCTTGCAGTACTTAAGGGGAGGCGGTACCCCTATCTTTGTAATGTTAACATAGGTACCATTATCTCAGAAACTAATGGACCAATCAACCTAAATTTTTTTTATACAACATATATAGGTATTTAAGCAACTACTGAGTTTTTTTGGTGCTTGTATCTTAAAAAATAAATTTTTTATGATTTTTTTTTCAAACCCATATTGAAATATCAAACTTGGAATTTAGAATATTTTTTTTAGGTACCTAATTATAATAGGAGGCATCTCAAAAAAACTCAGTAGGTGCCAAAATACCTATATAAATGTGTGTAAAAGTTTCAAGTTGATTGTCCAAGTAGTTTCTGAGAAACGTGTACCTTTGTGTGCAAAAACTGTAAAAAAGTAAATTTGCGGGAAATCGCAAAAAACGAATATAATGACCTATTTAGCTATGTTATATAAATATTTTTTACCTATATATGTGATATGTAATTGGTTTTTATAATTAAATGTGATCTTTATATTAATAGAATAGGCTATATATGCTTTTTAATATTTAGAATTATCTATATTGGAAAATTTGTATATCAAAAGTAACGCGATGCGGGTTAGGCCTATAGTCATAAACGGAGTGAAAGATAATACAAAAAAAAATTAAATTAGGCTATATTATTTCAAACATTTTTGAGTTTAGAATACATTTATAAGAGAAATAACAGAGAAAATTTATGAAATAGAACTTATACCCAGCCACAAATAGAGTAAACAATAACAAAAATTATAGAAAAAAACATGCAATTTATTTACCGTGCATTAGTGCATTCCTGGATCATATGCAGGCTCCTCTTCAAAATCCTCCTCAATCCTTCTTTTTAAATTCCTGGTTTGTCCTCCTTGCTTGTCTTTGAAAGTCACTTATCGCACAATTTGCTCGTCGCACTCGCTCGTAGTCAAAACTTTTCATTGCGTCAATTGTCCTCTTGCAAGGTTCAATGCCTACTGCTCTAAGCATTTTGCATTTTTGCTATGTTGCCATCATTAAAAGTAGAATAGCATCATAAGCACCAAACTCAAGTGTGTTCAATGTCACAAAATCTTTTTTTTGGCACTCTAGACCAGATGACATTATTGATGCTTTCATTGACATTCTGCGTCTTACCGTGTAAACATTTTCGAAGAAGGTCAGGATTTGCTAAAGCCTGAAAGATTGGTTTCAAGGCTAACATTATAGCTGAAGGAATGCTGTTCTTATGAGAATATGGCTCTTTAGTGTGCTTTGCCTTGTTGTATTTACACCATGTATTTTCTCCTGACGGGCAAAGGCCATGCTGAGGATTGTCGTCCGTCGAAAGTTTATGAAAATATATGGCCCAAACCGCTGCCTTCATGTTCTGTAGGTTATCAGTATTTTTCCTAATAGCATTTCCATAATAGGTTTGCAATTGATCAATTATGCCATCTGTTAGTCTATTCTTTCCACCTAGTTTGCCGCCATCAGAAAGTGTTACGCCTTTTGAGTCTCTTTTTTAGTTTCCTTAGCCTAGACCCCATTCTCTTTTGAATATGGCCTATACACTCCAGTTTCTGTATTTCCACTTCACCATAAGGTTTACTGTCTGCAATAGTTTTGAAACTATTTGTATCTCCATCACCTAAATACTCTAAGTACCTAACATTATACTTATTTACTGATCGGTTGAAAAATAGCTAAGGCTCCAGCTGACTCCATACCTCCGCTCGAGCCTTGATAATTTGCCGAACAAATAGCCTCATGTTGTTGTTTGTCCAAACAATTACAAAATTTAGATAACACTTCTATGTCCATAACTTTTTCCTGTGTCAACACTTGTACAAGTAACAATTCCGTTTAGAGAGCTAAAGCCACGCACGCCGTTGCCAAGTGCCATCAATACCTACTTTTAAGTCGCGTTCGTTCTTACCTAAGGTTTTATTTTCCTCAACAGCCTCATCCACAGCAGTTTTCATGGATTCATCCATTACCTGTTTAGCCTTGTCTTTTAAAAATTTATTATATCGAAACGGTTTTGTTGGAGGTTGCGGAAGATTCATTACGCCACATAACATTTTGCCTGCAGCCATACCTTTCCCGATAGACCTCAGTCCATACACTAGTCTAATATTTACATCAAATAGAGTCTTTTTTTCTAAATAAATATTCCTAGAACTATTAAATTTATGTACATATTTACAATGGCAACAATAAATTTCCATCTCAAAAGCCAGGCCAAAATGTTGAGCAGCACGCACTTGTAAACCACTTTTCTTGCAATTTTTACAAAGTGATGAACTAAAAAGTTGATCTGATAAAATTTGCATGTTAATAATTTTCATTGTCATAGTTTTCATCACAATTAAACATCTCATACTTATCTATGTTTATTTTCTTTGAAGAGCTTGACTGAGATTGTGTTGACATTTCAGGCCTAGGGGTAGACTCATCTTTTGACATCTCATTAGGGTTAGGACTGGCTGGTTTTTCTTTTCCTACCACCAACTCCTTTACGGGGTTTAGCATAACTACTTTTAACACGAGGCATATTTATACATAAACAATCTTGTTAGCAATAATAAATATAAATTACTAACTAACACTCACTATATCACTTCACAAAGCACCAAAACACTAAGCAAAACAATAAACAAACAGTATAAAGTCAGAAGCAGAACTCAAAGCTGATGAAATAGAAGTTAGTTCAGGCCTGCCAACACAACAAAAGCAAATTATAGCACACAAAAATAAAAGGTCATATGTATAATAGTACATGTGTGAATAAACGCAAGCGCTGTCACAAATTTCTTCCTGAAACATGATGTAAGCATATTTTAAAACTTTTTTTCTGTAGGTTTACAATTTTCAAATATACATGTATTATATATCATTGTGTGCAGAAAAAAGCCGCTTAACATTTTAAAAAAATAAAAAAAAATGTGAAAAAAATATTTTTCTGGGGTACCGCCTCCCCTTAAGCACCTGCTAAAAGTTTACTTAGGTCTGTTGTCTGATTCAAGGTAGTACGAGCAATCTAGACAAGCGTTATAAATATATCTAAAATCTGCCAAAACACAACAGAGTATGATGTGCTTTACACAGACTGATCGTCGGTCGACAAGGGGCGGTACACCGGCAGACTTTGACCCTACGATAATTATTGTTATCACAAGTTATTCATAAATACTTCAATAACATTATATTCAGCTTTCTTTATCTATATATATTTATTGTGAATAGCTTAGCATAAAATCAATATTGTCGTAGTTAAGTGTATTGTTAATAGTCACTACGGGAGCAATACAAAGTTCTATTCTAGGATTTATTATCATATCATTTGCCATGGGAGCCCTACAAAGATCTATTCTAGAGTTTATCAGTTATTACGGGAGCTATATAAAGATATATATTAAGGTTTATTGCATATACCTCAAAATATGTTTTGTCCTCCTCCGTAGACTAGTGGTTATAGTCTCGGCTCTCTAACCGAGAGATCACGGGTTCGAATCTCAGGAGGTCCAAAAAAATGTAATAATATCAAAACTAGTGCACTTCGAAGACGGCATAGCTAACGCTGAGGCTTAAATGAGATTAAAAAAAGATATGTTGTGATCATAAGCTTGATCACTAATAGTGACATTTGTAAGTAGACCGTATACAAATTGCCTGCTGTAATATTACCCTCATAACATTATTACAGGAAAAGTAAAATTTTTGTAAAATTATAACAACTACACACCTGTTATACAGTTATTATAACTTATATATTATTATAATTATAACAATTATAACACAACGTCTGTAAATGTACGTAAATATGTAAAAATACATGGTTAATACCCTAAACGATACAATGAGAATTTGATGTCACAAATAAGCTCGTCAAGCCTCGATAAAAACGATTTCACAACGGCAGACATTACTTTATGCAAAATATTTGCGTCAGCTGTTATACAAAGCAGAAAAAAAGAACAATAACTGTTTATAGACACGTTAGCCAACAGTTACACAGTTTGTTTCTAATTTAGGTTTTAAGATTATTATAGACTATACTGTCAAGTTTTTGAAAGTATAGAGTTACATCGGAATTATAAAACATCGTAGCTTCAAACTGAATTGTTTTTTTATTATTGGGTATTGCAGAAGGAACGGCTTTGTCAGTATCTCGTAATGTTTTAGTCTACCAAATATGTGTGTCTCGCGATGCTTACGGTATCTTACGATTGTCAGTATCTCGTAATGTTTTAGTCTACCAAATATGTGTGTCTCGCGATGCTTACGGGGATTGTCAGTATCTCGTAATGTTTTAGTCTACCAAATATGTGTGTCTCGCGATGCTTACGGGGATTGTCAGTATCTCGTAATGTTTTAGTCTACCAAATATGTGTGTCTCGCGATGCTTACGGGGATTGTCAGTATCTCGTAATGTTTTAGTCTACCAAATATGTGTGTCTCGCGATGCTTACGGGGATTGTCAGTATCTCGTAATGTTTTAGTCTACCAAATATGTGTGTCTCGCGATGCTTACGGGGATTGTCAGTATCTCGTAATGTTTTAGTCTACCAAATATGTGTGTCTCGCGATGCTTACGGGGATTGTCAGTATCTCGTAATGTTTTAGTCTACCAAATATGTGTGTCTCGCGATGCTTACGGGGATTGTCAGTATCTCGTAATGTTTTAGTCTACCAAATATGTGTGTCTCGCGATGCTTACGGGGATTGTCAGTATCTCGTAATGTTTTAGTCTACCAAATATGTGTGTCTCGCGATGCTTACGGGGATTGTCAGAATTCTCGAAATTAAATGGTTATATCTTACCTATTACAGCACAACAGTCTGTCGTCATGTTATACGTAGAAACTGTAAATAGGATAGTTATTATAATTATCGTACATGTGATACATTTGATTTAGAGTGTTATCTTTATGTAAAAAATGTTATGTGATTATACATTATAATGGCTTTTACAGATAAATTTACTATCATTAAATTAAAGGAAACATACGCTCATTAGTTACAAATTATTCATGCACGTTGCATATTGCTATCCGTTTACAGGACAGTTATTGAGGACTAATCATCTGGCGAGTGTATTAAATTATGTTACCGACAACGATTCCACAATCATGATTAAAAAACTGAACTAATACTAGATAGTCTAATTGTTTGAGGAAATGCTGCTGATATAAATCGCCGCCACGTGCCTTCAAACAAGGGATAATTACAATTAAACGAATTCAATATTCATTGTGGTGCAAGTAAAACACAATAAAATAAGCTATTATCCTCAACATCCCAAATTTATTGCATGTTTCCACATTTTACAGTCATCAAAACTTTGGAGTAACAGTATTCTATTTTTGTTTGATCAAACATAAAACTCCAATTTTCCTCAAACCTTTGAAGGTAGCTGGTTGAAATTAGACACTTTCCGAACAAAAAGGAACATTCTTAATTCATTAAAATACACAAGAATCTCTGTAACATGTAAAGTACTTATCACAGGATCATTGCCCATACAAACAGCGATGCAGCAGTGACAACACTTACAGGTACAATATAGAGATATAGGCAGCACAATATGAACTTTAGTACGGCAACCATTTGTTATACCATAAAATGTTGATCAGACTCACAGCAAGTAACACAGTACTTGGATTTAATTTCACAACATTGAGATCAGTTGATGCGAAACAACTACAATCTCTAGCTAGTCAGGATTGCAGCAGAAGAAAAACTAATCTAGACTGCTCAGGAGGTGACATACATTCTTTCCTAGGATTTAAAACCTTCAGTCGAAGTCGAAATGTGAAGGAAAGTGGACACAAGACTCCTCCACTAGGAACTTAAAACTAGTTTGCTCTACTATTACAAGTAAGAGCAAACTGAGTCTAAGGAAATTCATTTCGCAGCCGCTTGGGGTAGAATTGATTGGATGTATTGTGATACAAGCGATTCTATTTGTCAGAGCAACTAAAGGTAAGTTCCCTAGTCTCAGGGAACATACTGAAGAACAGGCTTATATAGGTTTGTATAGCTACCGTTGTAATTGCCACATATATATTAACCTGAAATTGTATTTATTATTGAAATACGATTTTACCAATACAGTAGATATTTAAAGATTTAAAATTCGATTAAAAGTTAGAACGACAAAATATTTGCAGATATTCGGACAATATCAATCCTTATTTAGAGTTAGTCGGCGGTAAAGGTGTCTTTTTGAACGCGTTAATCAGCTATCATTACGACAGGTATGGAATTTGCAGAAGAGTTAGTTACGATTGTTGTGTTTCATCTATGTTTCAAATAAAAGCCAGATCACTGATATGGTCACGACTAGTGTTCATGAATACCCATTCCAGGTCGCTGGTTTGAGGGCATAATAATTTACAGATTGCACGTTCCACAAAGGCCTAACTCTCGACTGCCACTTCACACGTTGTGAAATTGTGAGCTCGTAAAGGCTTGGCACTACTTAATCTGCAAAAACATTTGCAATGGAAAAACTCTCACGCTGTTATCCCAAGACTTTTGTAATACCCAGATACGTAAAGTGAAGTTGGGCCTTAAAATTTTGAAATGCTTTGCTAGGCAGTGGTAAATCTTTTCGGATATACAGTACTAAGCATTTCGCTCTCCCTCTTCATGAAATAAATCATAAATTTTGCATAATTTTAACAAAATATGTTTTTTTTTTATTAATTTTTTCAAAAATATTTAGTTGCAATTTAAAATATACTAAAGTAAGTTTCAATAACCGAATTTAAAACATAATTTTATATAACCGAAAATTCTATAAACAATTTCATAACCTAGTCAATTTGAATTTTAGATAACTTAAACTATGTTACTAAACTATGATACGATTGGAATCTTTATTTCTTATATAAAGAGGAAAATTCAGCAGGAAAACGTTACATAAATTAATAACGAGTAATTGTTATTTTAGTTACCCTGGCAGATCGATTTCCTTGCCATTATTACCATTTCATATCAGTTCAGTGACCCAGTAACAACGTTGATTGTATTAATTACACCGGGGATAAGTAATTCACAGGAACAAGGTGGGCCTGAGTAGTCCTAAGAATAAGTTCGGTTAGTTTTAATAATAATAATAATAATAATGTTGTCTTTATTTTCATCAAGCGTTTCTCAGTTACATACAGAACAACTGCTTTTCAGAACAACTATCGTCACATACAACATATACATGAAAATGAAATACAAATAAATAAATAAAATCTATACATTAAGCAAATTCTGCCTCATCTTATTCTTAAATGTAGCTATCGAACATTGTTTCACGTTTGGTGGGAGGTCGTTGTACAATTTCGGGCCGAAGTAAGAGAAGCTCCTCCTTCCCAACTCCAGCCTAACTTTGGGAAAGTGAAGAAGATTCTCATGGCGGGTTCTGCGCTGAGAGACCTCATCCCAAAATGAGAGCTTCTCACTAAGGTACTGAGGCTCCTGATTAACAAGAGCCTTGTGGACCATACAGCACGTCATGTCCCTGCAGACGGTCTCTACCGACATCATCCCAGCGGCATCTCTGTAAGGAGAGACATGCTCAAATCGTTTCAAATTAAAAATGAAACGGATTGCAGAGTTTTGTAACTTTTGAATGCGGTGCTTGTCTTCTCCAGAAATGCTATTCCCGTAGGCTGGGAAACAGTAGGCGAAAACGGACAGGACTAGTGACTGCATGATACGTAGTTTCGCAGACTCAGGTAAAAGATCTCTAAATATGTAGAGTCTCGTTGACAGGATGGTCAGAGAACGTGAGGCCGCTGTCTACCACAATGCCAAGAGTCCTCGCCCTATCAAATACAGCCAAACTCTGGCCATCAAGCCTCACCAATCACTCCTCTTTCACTGAGGGACTGCACAATGTTGTGTGGCGCCGTATGCAACACAGTGCACTTGCCTATGTTTAGTTTCAGCCCATTCGCCACTGACCACCCCAATATTTTTTCAAGGTCGACATTGATCATATCAATGGCTGACACCATCTGCGATGGCTCATAAGACAAGTGCAGCTGCGAGTCGTCAGCATACAAATGAACTGTGCAATTTTGCACACAGCTTGGCATATCGGCTGTGTACATATTGAACAGAATAGGCCCTAGGCAACTACCTTGAGGAATGCCTCGATACTTCACAAGCGGGGTTGACGTTTCACTCCCTAAACGCGTCACCTGCAGCCTGGAGTCTAAGTATGACCTTATCCAATTGACTACGCTCAAGTCAAAGCCATAATAGCTCATCTTCGCTAAAAGCATCTCATGGTCCATTGAATCAAAGGCCTTAGAATAATCCAACATAACAATGGAGTTATATTTTTTACCCATGTCTTTGGCGTCAATCATATCACTGAAAAGATTTGTCAGGGTTGTACATGTACTATGATTGCGCCTGAAGCCCGATTGCAGCTTCGGTAAAATATCCGATGTTTTCATAAAACTGTCTATTTGTCGAATGGCAATCTTTTCCAGTATCTTAGACATGGCTGAGAGTATTGAAATTCACCTTAGCTGGTCTACCTGATTGGCAGCTTGCCCTTTCGGTATTGGCCGAACAATACTTGTTTTCCATGACTTTAGAAACACGCTGCCAACCAGAGAAACGTTTACCAGGTGTGTAATGGCTTTGACTGCGTAGGGGCTCACTGACTTGATCATGTCAATCGAAATTCCATCGCTGCCCACAGCTTTAGATTTTATTTCATTCATTGCCAAAATAACGTCTCTTTTACTGACAGCGTAAAACTTAAATTTATCTCTAATTTCTTCTCGGCCATTGGTTGCAAAAAAATCCCATACGCTTTTATCAATCTTCGGGCCAGCTCCCATGTTTATAAAGTATTCATTGATCTCATGCGCTTTAAGTTCAGGTGGAATGTTCGAGCAATCCCTTGTTTGTACAATATCATTTTTCTTAAGACATGTCCAGAACTCCTTTGGATTTTTTGAAGAGGATAGCTTATCAGAAAAAAACTCTTTTTTGCCATTCTGATCATATTATTCAATCGGTTTCTTATTTCTTTGTACCTCTCCCAGTCATATATATGCCTGTACTTCCAATATCTATTTCGCCACTTATTTTTAACCTTCGTCATCTTTCGGATGTCATAGTTTCGCCATGGGGCTTTTTTCTTGGACACTTTCTTACATACTACAGGAGCATTTTTGTCATATACTTTCCTAATATTATTTGTTATCCATGCCTCCACAATATCGACGTCTTGTTCGTTCAATATACCATACCAGTCACAAGCCGCTATCTCGCTTACAACTTTTTCTGGGTCAAAGCTGCTAAAATCTATATATTTAATAAATTTGTGTTCTATTTTGTTCTTTGTAACCCCAACAATGCAATAGGTTAACTTGTGTAATGCTTACACCCCTATGATCCTTAATACTCGAGACATCCACGACGCCGTTCCTCTTGACCTCAACCGACCTGTCCACAATGATGTGGTCTAATAATGTTTTGTGTCGACGCTAGGCCTGCACCACGTACCTTCGATAGTTACAGTTAACTGATTAAGCCTCTCACTCCACAGATGGTAGTTCGATCGCTCACTTCTGTATTGCCTCAATTTATAGCATTGGATGATTTATCTCTTGTGTAACTAATACAATCAAAGGTACTACATTGAATTTGTTATAATCATGAAATAGTGATTATATCATGAATGCAATTGAGAGAATCATTAGTCCATAAACCATGTAGTAAAACTCAAATACTTTATATTGAATATTCTTTCCTTTGGAGTTGTAAGGGTGATATGCTTAAATAAAGGTTTTGTTTTAACAGTACCTAGATTACACACATCATAAATAATCGTCAGGAAAAGTAAGAGATTAACTCAAAAGCTCGAGGAAAATCTGTATTATCCTAATAAATCTCTTTTCTAAAGTTTTAATTGCTTTAAGTTTATGAAAATACCACCCTTACTATATGTTAGCCTACATGTTCTAACAGACAAACAATTGTTCCCTTTTCGAGATTCTGTTGAAAATTTATTGTTTTCTGGAATTAACCTTGACAATTCTTGGTACCAAAATTGTCAATTCAGTGCAATTAACCAAATACCACAGCAATACATTAGTATTTTGAAGTTAAAACCCGGATGTACTGAATCACTTTTGATAATTCTGAAACACATTCAGTCTCGTAATTTTCACGCACGTTTTGGCATTTTAAAGACACGACATAGTAAAAAGATTGTTGTAATACTTTCTTTTTACTATTAAATAATATATTAAATAATACTGCCAAATCATTTTTAAAGCCTTTGATTTTTTTCAAATAATCATCTACAAAATCTGATTGGGTAAGTCAATCCATTTCACCAGAAGCAAATAAGGTTGCGGGGGACATCTTAATTTTAAAACCATATAAGGCCAATAAGACCGACCTATATATTTTTTTCTAGGCGTTGATGAATCAGAGAGTCGGTCACGACATCTTCTTTACATATATGTCAATCATGAGGACAGCAATTAACTTATTTACAATCCTCAAGAAATAAGGACTTATTTCCCAAGTCTACTTGAAAAGTTGTATTTAAAATCCAACCAATATTTAGCAAATGTTGGGCTGAACTGATCTTACAAAAAAGCTAAATAAGGAATCCCAGCCCTTTGCTTGTAAACCTCGCAAAAAACTTCGTTGTAGAACCTGTAAGGTCATGTCAATAAGCAAAAATTTCTAAAGTAATATAACCAACCAAGTATATACTATCAAAAGAATTATGAAATGTGAAACTAAAAATTGAATTTATCAGTTTGATTTAATCTTATGTAACAAACATCAAATCCTATACGCATAATATTTATTGGCCATCGATTTGACATTATCTATAATGACATAAAAAACCTTTGTCCAGTCAAGCTATAAATGTACTAAAACAAAATAATTTAGAAAATAGTTACATCATTATGTACTATACTAAGATCACTAAAAATTTAAATTAAAACCATAAAATAGTTCAACTTAAAAAAGTGAAACTGGAACACTAACTGGTACTTCAAACAAGACATCCGAGGTGTATTAATCTAGGATAAATGTTGTGTTTTTTACTTATTCTCAAACGTCGATGAATGGACCATCAGTTGCTGACCTATTGTATTTATTTATAATGTTTGATTCCTCAGCTTCTTTTTCTCTTAAATTTTTTTAGGAGAGTAACCTATTTCTGTGGATATATAAATTCGTAGAATTATGGAATTATTTTAAGTACGGGCTATATAATACCAAGGTCTTAGTATGTAATATTGTTCATGTTTTTACTTCAAGTGTAATGTCAAACCTTTATTTTTACCCCTTTAAATATTTAAACAAGAAAACCTAACAGCAATTGGCATCATATTAGTTTTATTTTTAAAATGAGACTATCCCATTATTCTGCGATATAAAATAAGACCTTGAAAATATTTTAGGTTAAAGGGTGTCACTAAGAGTCGGCTGAGTTCTGCCGCTCCTGTAGTGGAAAACTTGTAATATGTCACTTTCATGCCTGATATAGCTTTGCAACAGCTTATCACAACCTTAATCTCTGCATAAGAGACTATAATACTATGACAATTTTATTTGGAAAAAAATGTAAATACAAATTGTCATTCATTTTAGTTGCGTTGTAACAACCACACACACATTCTCATCCCAACGCGAGCATAGTCGCTATAACAATTTTGGTGGCACAATAATATCAACTTTCATCGTTGACATTCACACAGGTTTGCGCTACACTTTCAATGTCAGAGAGCATGGGCGACAAATTATATAGTACGTGCAAACGTTGACAGCCCATTTCCTTTTCCGGTGCAAAAATGCTCTTGTTGTCGTCTGTCATTGAAAATTAATTACTTTAAATAATGCGTAGTACCAAGTCACCACATTACACAGAGACAGTGTTATCAACTGTTTGTGTGTTTTGTAAACGAATTTTGAAGTTTTTTATAATTGTTTTTAAACAGAATACTGTTACAAACCTCAGCACTACTTTGCAGAGAGCTTAGATAGCATTCAAGTGGTGGCGAGGAGAGGCAGTAGGAAATAAAACAGAGAGGAACAACACACATAACAATTTAAATAATGCGTAGTACCAAGTCACCACATTACACAGAGACAGTGTTATCAACTGTTTGTGTGTTTTGTAAACGAATTTTGAAGTTTTTTATAATTGTTTTTAAACAGAATACTGTTACAAACCTCAGCACTACTTTGCAGAGAGCTTAGATAGCATTCAAGTGGTGGCGAGGAGAGGCAGTAGGAAATAAAACAGAGAGGAACAACACACATAACAATTTAAATAATGCGTAGTACCAAGTCACCACATTACACAGAGACAGTGTTATCAACTGTTTGTGTGTTTTGTAAACGAATTTTGAAGTTTTTTTATAATTGTTTTTTAAACAGAATACTGTTACAAACCTCAGCACTACTATGCAGAGAGCTTAGATAGCATTCAAGTGGTGGCGAGGAGAGGCAGTAGGAAATAAAACAGAGAGGAACAACGCGTTATACACATAACAATTTAAATAATAATGCGTAGTACCAAGTCACCACATTACACAGAGACAGTGTTATCAACTGTTTGTGTGTTTTGTAAACGAATTTTGAAGTTTTTTATAATTGTTTTTAAACAGAATACTGTTACAAACCTCAGCACTACTTTGCAGAGAGCTTAGATAGCATTCAAGTGGTGGCGAGGAGAGCAGTAGGAAATAAAACAGAGAGGAACAACGCGTTTATACACATAACAATTTAAATAATGCGTAGTACCAAGTCACCACATTACACAGAGACAGTGTTATCAACTGTTTGTGTGTTTTGTAAACGAATTTTGAAGTTTTTTTATAATTGTTTTTAAACAGAATACTGTTACAAACCTCAGCACTACTTTGCAGAGAGCTTAGATAGCATTCAAGTGGTGGCGAGGAGAGGCAGTAGGAAATAAAACAGAGAGGAACAACGCGTTATACACATAACAATTTAAATAAATGCGTAGTACCAAGTGACCACATTACACAGAGACAGTGTTATCAAACTGTTTGTGTTTTGTGTTTGTAAACGAATTTTGAAGTTTTTTATAATTGTTTTTAAACAGAATACTGTTACAAACCTCAGCACTACTTTGCAGAGAGCTTAGATAGCATTCAAGGGTGGCGAGGAGAGAGCAGTAGGAAATAAAACAGAGAGGAACAACGCGTTTATACACATAACAATTTAAATAATGCGTAGTACCAAGTCCCACCACATTACACAGAGACAGTGTTATCAACTGTTTGTGTGTTTTGTAAACGAATTTGAAGTTTTTTATAATTGTTTTTAAACAGAATACTGTTACAAACCTCAGCACTGAACTTGCAGAGAGCTTAGATAGCATTCAAGTGGTGGCGAGGAGAGGCAGTAGGAAATAAAACAGAGAGGAACAACGCGTTTATACACATAACAATTTAAATAATGCGTAGTACCAAGTGACCACATTACACAGAGACAGTGTTTATCAACTGTTTGTGTGTTTTGTAAACGAATTTTGAAGTTTTTTATAATTGTTTTTAAACAGAATACTGTTACAAACCTCAGCACTACTTTGCAGAGAGCTTAGATAGCATTCAAGTGGTGGCGAGGAGAGGCAGTAGGAAATAAAACAGAGAGGAACAACGCGTTATAACACATAACAATTTAAATAATGCGTAGTACCAAGTCACCACATTACACAGAGACAGTGTTATCAACTGTTTGTGTGTTTTGTAAAACGAATTTTGAAGTTTTTTTATAATTTTTTTTTTAAACAGAATACTGTTACAAAAACCTCAGCACTACTTTGCAGAGAGCTTAGATAGCATTCAAGTGGTGGCGAGGAGAGGCAGTAAGGAAATAAAACAGAGAGGAACAACGCCGTTATACACATAACAATTTAAATAATGCGTAGTACCAAGTCACCACATTACACAGAGACAAGTGTTATCAACTGTTTGTGTGTTTTGTAAACGAATTTTGAAGTTTTTTATAATTGTTTTTAAACAGAATACTGTTACAAACCTCAGCACTACTTTGCAGAGAGCTTAGATAGCATTCAAGTGGTGGCGAGGAGAGGCAGTAGGAAATAAAACAGAGAGGAACAACGCGTTATACACATAAACAATTTAAATAATGCGTAGTACCAAGTCACCACATTACACAGAGACAGTGTTATCAACTGTTTGTGTGTTTTGTAAACGAATTTTGAAGTTTTTTATAATTGTTTTTTAAACAGAATACTGTTACAAACCTCAGCACTACTTTGCAGAGAGCTTAGATAGCATTCAAGTGGTGGCGAGGAGAGGCAGTAGGAAATAAAACAGAGAGGAACAACGCGTTATACACATAACAATTTAAATAATGCGTAAGTACCAAGTGACCACATTACAACAGAGACAGTGTTATCAAACTGTTTGTGTGTTTTTGTAAACGAATTTTTGAAGTTTTTTATAATTGTTTTTAAACAGAATACTGTTACAAACCTCAGCACTACTTTGCAGAAGAGCTTAGATAGCATTCAAGTGGTGGCGAGGAGAGGCAGTAGGAAATAAAACAGAGAGGAACAACGCGTTATACACATAACAATTTAAATAATACGTAGTACCAAGTCACCACATTACACAGAGACAGTGTTATCAACTGTTTGTGTGTTTTGTAAACGAATTTTGAAGTTTTTTTATAATTGTTTTTAAAACAGAATACTGTTACAAACCTCAGCACTACTTTGCAGAGAGCTTAGATAGCATTCAAGTGGTGGCGAGGAGAGGCAGTAGGAAATAAAACAGAGAGGAACAACGCGTTATACACATAACAATTTAAATAATGCGTAGTACCAAGTCACCACATTACACAGAGACAGTGTTATCAACTGTTGTGTGTGTGTTTTGTAAACGAATTTTGAAGTTTTTTATAATTGTTTTTAAACAGAATACTGTTACAAACCTCAGCACTACTTTGCAGAGAGCTTAGATAGCATTCAAGTGGTGGCGAGGAGAGGCAGTAGGAAATAAAACAGAGAGAGAGGAACAACGCGTTATACACATAACAATTTAAATAATGCGTAGTACCAAGTCACCACATTACACAGAGACAGTGTTATCAACTGTTTGTGTGTTTTGTAAACGAATTTTGAAGTTTTTTTATAATTGTTTTTTAAACAGAATACTGTTACAAACCTCAGCACTACTTTGCAGAGAGCTTAGATAGCATTCAAGTGGTGGCGAGGAGAGGCAGTAGGAAATAAAAACAGAGAGGAACAACGCGTTATACACATAACAATTTAAATAATGCGTAGTACCAAGTCACCACATTACACAGAGACAGTGTTATCAACTGTTTGTGTGTTTTGTAAACGAATTTTGAAGTTTTTTATAATTGTTTTTAAACAGAATACTGTTACAAACCTCAGCACTACTTTGCAGAGAGCTTAGATAGCATTCAAGTGGTGGCGAGGAGAGGCAGTAGGAAATTAAAACAGAGAGGAACAACGCGTTATACACATAACAATTTAAATAATGCGTAGTACCAAGTCACCACATTACACAGAGACAGTGTTATCAACTGTTTGTGTGTTTTGTAAACGAATTTTGAAGTTTTTTATAATTGTTTTTAAACAGAATACTGTTACAAACCTCAGCACTACTTTGCAGAGAGCTTAGATAGCATTCAAGTGGTGGCGAGGATAGGCAAGTAGGAAATAAAACAGAGAGGAACAACGCGTTATACACATAACAATTTAAATAATGCGTAGTACCAAGTCACCACATTACACAGAGACAGTGTTATCAACTGTTTGTGTGTTTTGTAAACGAATTTTGAAGTTTTTTATAATTGTTTTTAAACAGAATACTGTTACAAACCTCAGCACTACTTTGCAGAGAGCTTAGATAGCATTCAAGTGGTGGCGAGGAGAGGCAGTAGGAAATAAAACAGAGAGGAACAACGCGTTATACACATAACAATTTAAATAATACGTTAAATCCGGCACCGGCGAGGCAATTGATCGACGAGGCACTCTTGTCTTCAGTAGTAGTAACATTTCGCACAAAAGTTACATAGCAAAAAAATCTACTTATTAGCAGATGCCCGAGAAATTGTAGCATCCCCCCCCTGCACACGCCAGTGTGTTTTTTTTGTACAAGTACCTACCAGTAATTGATAATTTAGTTGTAATTTGTTTAGTAGTCACCTAATACGCAGCCTGAGCTTCTGATCCGTTCTTTTAGTAGTAGTATCTAGAGTAGTGGGCGTTGTTGGTGGGGGGGGGGGTGCAAGTATGAATATGCAGATAGTGACAACAACGTTGCTACTATAGATTGTAAGAATCACTGTATTCAAATTGTATTCTTAAGGAACGACTTATAATTAGTTACTGTACAAGAAACGGTGCGTCTAAAGATGAAATTGACGTCCGAAAGTATCTTAAAATGAACGAATGACTTTCTCTAGTTAGCCAAGAACGATAAGTAGGACGTCGTTATCTCCTTATCGTTTCCTGAAGTTCAAGGTACAGGCTTTGTCCAACGGTCGACCGTGGGACAAAGACAAGGTCACGTTTACCGAATGCGAGATAAGCTGTTAGCTAACAAGAGATCCCACACGTGCTCTTCATTGCTTTCGTTACGATTCCGACTCATTGAGAAAACACGCGACAGTAATTCTGAATTGAGTGAGCCACTGGATAATTTATATTTTCGTAATAATGGAAGTCAGTTCCACACGTAACGAAGCTATGGTGGGGAGGGTTGGATCTATGTGAATGTCCAGTTCAGCTTCCTCCCAGTGCAAACTGAATGAAGAGATCAAAAAGAGTTTGCAACGAAAAAACCAAAAATGAAAAATTTACATCGTTTCGACATTAGAGACACTTACTCTCAAAATGTAAAAATATAGTGTAATCCAGGGGTCGAAGAGACATTTCAGAATATATATATATATATATATATATATATATATATATATATATATATATATATATATATATCCGGGTTCGACTCCCGGCGGAGCAAGTACTTTTTGCGATTCAATGTTTATTGAAACCTGCTTACTTGTAGGTATAATAGTTGGGATTTTATGAACCAAACAGATATACTGGTGTCTAATGACATACATACTCGTACAATAACAAATTAAAGAAATGTCATGTTGAAAAATGTGCAACACATTAACTTTGTATTTATGAATAAAAACCCTTGGTGTGTATGGATTACTATGTTAAACTATGGTTAAACTACGGATTATTTCTTAATTATGGGATCTTTTCTTTTAGTTTTTGATGAATGAAAATAGGGGAAAAGCATTCAATTACGAAAACGTAGAATTCTTAAATATACCTCCGGCTCTGTACATTCAGTACATATACTTAAATTGTTGTCATTGAAGCAAAATATTATTTACAATACAACAAGTTTACTACATTATGTTACCTCTACACCAATTCATACTAGTTTCACTAACAGGCAACGATATTTTTAACATTCCCTTCTCTATCTCTAATAAGATATTCATTCTCTGTATATATTTTTATAAACTTTCTTCGGTTGGAGAAATATTTTAACGTGCAAAATGTGTAATAATTTTTCTATCCATTGTAGCTGCAAAAACTTAGTAGTTAATTTTATCATGATGATAATATTCACCGTGATACCCTATTATAGAAAGCGCTTCACTAAGCGATTTAATGACTTCTTGCATTTAATTTCAAAACAGACTAATGATAATTGGAATAAGGAATAGAAAGGTAAGACATACATACTGCTTAGTAAAACGTTCCAAAGAACGACCTCTCAATTAATTCCGAAGAAGTTGGAATCTCTGAGTTAGTATGAAACACAGAGAACGTAATGAGGTTATGTGTGTTCCTACCCTTAGTCTTGGATCTCCCGTCCAGTCTCTTAAAGCTAAATGGAATATCATTATACTTTGATGGTACCCTGTTCTCTTCTAAACTGGTTCAAAAGATTCCGTGGAAAATATTTACATTGGGGTTTCATAGTACATTAATTTCTGAATAATGGGGAAAAGAGTTAACTATTTTACAAGACCTTTAATATTTTAATTTTATCCCATACAATCGCATTTTAAAACTGTTTCCCATGCAGAACACGTCCTATTTTTCGAACATGAAAAGCTCTTTTGATCAAAATTCCAAAATTTAGAAAGGTGAATTGTTCAGTGTGTCAGATAAAAGGGCCTACAAAAATTACATGAGTTCAAATGTTTGTTCATTTTCCTAACAGTACAGAATGGTGAGCAAACATCTAAATTTTTAGTTTTATCCTTATTATTCCTATTCCAATTACAATTTTTAAACCGCACTACGTATTAGAAAAACAATTATCACCGCTGCATATGGTTAGACAAATGGCACATATAGGAACACGTATTATACCTATCCTTTTATTTCTTTTAATCTTAAAGATCACACATCTTACCTAAAGCTTACTATAGTGAGTTATAAATGTTTTTTAGTAATTGTGATTAATTACTGTGGCTCAAAAACATACATACTTTTTCTATTACAAATGAAATATTCAATTTAACCAATTATAAACCTATACTTTTGGGAAATCATGGTTTTAGTTTCAATACTTTTGTCTGAAAATATATGACACCACGTTACATAAACGAAATTGTTGGAAAACGGTAGAAATTTGTAAAGAAGAACAATAAACACGCTAAGAGGAAGGCTCAACATTTACAACAAAACGATAAATATCTGTATCAGTAAAGACCTCAGTGCAGGAAATGAATACAGCGACAAGCAAGTATTGGCTGGATCCATCCACTCAGTCTGGTACACTTGCAAGTATTATACATTTTATTTTTGACCAGTTTTCTGATTTATTTGATTTTTTATAGCATTAAACTTGCTACAGAAGCCTAGAGGATACATTGTATTTACTAGATATGAATCGTAAACATGTGCAACATAAAGAGTTGAATAACAGAGGCTTTGGATATTAGATTGGCAACACAACCTTCTTTCGTATTGACGCAGTTTCAATAAAAGTTTTTTTAATAAAACATTTCCTGGATGGTTAAAATTTTTAAAAGAACTGTTTTTGAGACGGAATTCCAAAAATCATTTAATAAAGATTCTAGAGCATATTTATCCCGTTTTTTTTACCCTTCAACTTTTTATCAGGTATATTTAGGTTCAACGCCTTTTAAAATTATATAGAACTTGATCAATCTTTAAACATACAATTTTCGAGAGTTTGAAGTATTGTATTTTTTTAACTGTGTTCATTTACGATATCGAGAAAAATTAAGACGAATTACTTTGTACCTACTGAGAATCGATCAGTACGGGTGGTTTGGAACGCAGAGTCCGGTACATAACTGAGAGTAGCATTTACTTAGTTCTTTTTAGGTAAACTCAACTTTACTTAAACACAAATTTTGAAAGGAAAATAATTACAATCCCCGTCCCATTCAAAACAATAACTGTATTTTCAAATATTTCAGCCTCACTGTGGGGAGTTTTCCTAGTCAACTGATGTCAAACCGTAAGCTTTATTGTGTTAAACGATGTTTGAACTTGGTGTGAATCGTCCGCGTAACATAAAAAACTACAAAAAGTGCAGCTGTTTGTCTTGGAAGCTTATTACGATGCGACTAGTTTAAGATTATTGACTATTTATATCTGATTAGAAAGAAGAAAAAATGTAATACACGTAGAAATAATTGTGTGTTACTAATGGGTGTTTCGAGTATAAATTAATATAAAAATGGTAGTTGAGTCCCTTGTAATTAAATGTAATTGCGCACTTTTTTATTCATTTTCTCTCAATATGCGAAAGAATAACTGCGGTACCATAAATAGGTAGGTGCATCTAAGAAGCCGACAGTGTAACTACCTTATTTGGAGTTTTTGTCCATAATCAAAGTTGTTCGTAATTATTCTTAAAAGTGTGCTTTTTCGAGCATTAGATTCTAAGAGCGTTACACTTTGATTAAATCCATGTGTACAGGTACTCCAAACTAAAGACTAATCATAATTTATAATCAAATTACTATCGAGGCGGCCCTAAACTGATAAAGTATCTAATCTAAAGTTTCAACAATTACAAATTTCCTCGTATTTCATAACTTCAATTTTAGCGACAAATAATTGTTTAATTTACAAACAAAGGCTAAATGGACGTCGTATTTTATCCTGGTCAGAGTGAGTGGGGTGTGGGGGAGGGGAAGGTTGAAGGACTAGAAGCGATGCCCTTTATGTCCGTGTAGGTCAAGGACGGAGCTTCCTGTGCAGAGTCGCATATCCTTATATTAGTGGTAGACGCGTACGTACCGCTGTTACTGTTGCTCAAGCCATACTCACGTCATGTTTTCTCAAAGGAAAATTAACCCTTGAAAATAATCGTTTTCAAAATTGTTGTAAAATCGATTAATGGATTGTTTCTTAAAAAATTCCAAACTTGTAGAAAAATATCTGTTTTGAAAGGAAACGGGATTTTTGTTTTAATCACCTGCTATTATTGCTGGACAACTAAAATTCTCATGTACATTACATTGTTTCTCATTATATTGAAAACAGAGTTTCTTCCCCGGTTTGTTTATTTTTAAACTTGTGTATTGCAGAAACTAACCTTGGACATGTAGAAATCACTCATCTAACTTAATTGCATTGATGTTTTGAAATATTTTACCTTTTAAGATGATTTATAAACTTCGTCTTGCGATTTAATTGCGCAAATAAATCTTAACGTATATCACGTGTCCATTCGTATTCAGTACCTATTTCAATACCTAATAAAAGGCTGGCTGTTCTGGTGGCCGTCTTGATTTCAGCCTCATAAGAGTAATGTTAAACTTCAAACCCATTAACGACCTTATGAGAAATTGAGGGGTGTCTGGCTTTGACGATAATTTAATGATGCGTCTAAAATGTTTTAGTTTTTTCATCATTTGTATTAATCGATCAATCAGAATAATTAAAAAGTTTTACTTTAAAAAACCTAAAAACTTTTTGATGCATGATAATGATATCTTTAAAATTATATTTTCCATAATTCTACCATGTTCTTATGGGGTGAAAACTTCAAGTCTTTTCTCTACGGATGTCTTTTAAGCTACATATAAACTTTTCAGAGCCCGTAGTACTTTATGTTCTAGAAGTCCTGGAGGTTGGAAGCTTTTATATAGTGAAACTCCGGAGAGAATCAGGAATATACGGGAACACCAAGAAGTTGATAGTTCCCATAAGCCAGCAGATTTCAAAACACAGGAACACATGAAAGTCCTTCTAGATTCAATAGTCAGAAGCCTAAAGGCCGTGAGTTATAAACGGAAGCTTTCTTGAGCTTGAAGCTTACAGTATCCAGAAGCTTTATAAAGTCAAGAGCTTCCATAAGCCAAGCCGGAAACTGCTATAGGTTAGGAGATTCTATGATTTAAAATTTTCGAAACTTCGGTGCTGCGACCGTTCAGAGGATAAAGGCTTCCTGTCACTTTACTTTCGTAGCTCCAATCACTAAATTTAATATTCACAACAACCCATACTATCTTCACTTTTAGGAAGTTCTTAAACCCGGTATCTCATATACAAGTGAGCTTTTACAGTCTGGAAATTAAAAAAGTAACAAAATTACACAAAAGCATGAAACTCTTTAGAGCTCGTGAGATCCTTAAGACTGTAGCTTCCATAGAGAGAGAATTCACAGGGAGGGGGAGCCTAATTCCTTACAATAATGGTGGACTTCTGGCAGTTGTAGGTGATAAAGGATTTCTAGAATTCACGTAATTGCGAACGGTGCGTCTCCTCAGATATGTGATAAAACAAGTTTCCAGAGGAAATTATTGATAGTTGGAATATATTAATGGAAGAGACCAATGGTTATAAAGGTTCGGACCAAGTAGTCTGTGTGGGCGTATGTTACAAGAGTTCACAAAAACATTAAACACATAATAGTTTATTAAATAAATTAATGGACACATTAAAAAGAAGCATTTATTTTTTATATACATATATCTGAATTGTTACCGCAATTAATTTTTTGTTCTAAATTCTTAAACTTAATTATACAACATTGTACTGTGTGCAAGCCCTAGGGGGCGCTATTAATGATTCCGATTCCGTGTAAAACGGATCGGCCGTTTTTACCAAACACGTTCCACTAAAAGCTTTACTAGCGTCACTATTGTAGGTTAAAGGCAGTAGAACAACAGTTTAGTACAGCAGTTGGTAACCAGAGTGTTAAAATGTGTGGCCATCGTAACACTTTCTTTGTTTCAAGGCCACAACAAAACAGTTACAGTGTGATTGTTGAGTTTAGCTCCAGTTCACCATCTTCTGAATCTGAATCTGACGCTGTCACAGACTTAACTCCTGGAAACTCATAAGATACACTATCGGAGGTGACGGCCTCATCAGGAGGCAATGCCAATAACTCTTCTCCTAGATTAACAACATATTTTGTAGTTTTGGTGTCTCTGATGTCGAAACAATATAAAGAGTTCGTTTTGAGCTTCTTCGTTATTGACTATTTTGGATCTCTTTAACGAACTTGACTCAATATTTCAGGAGTCAAGTCTGTGACAGCGTCAGATTTCAGACGCTTGCACTAAGAGAAAGGAGAATTGAAGGTAAACTCAACATTTAGATTCATTCAACCCATTCCACCGTAGCTACGTTATGTGTAGAAAACAGTTAAACATATCCTACAGAAACATATACATTTATTACATATAATTTGAAGTAAATAAAACCACAACAGTTAGGTAAAATATTAAACATTCCTTTATGTAGTGTAGTTCTTAGGTCAAAATACAAGCAGTTGATTATAGAACGATAACTACCATCCTATATGTTACAACATTCAGAAAATGTGTTTATTGAAAATTGTTTATGTATTTATAAATTATTTATTTGTATTATTTTATTGTATTTACTGCAAAATTTAAACTCACATCGCCACTGAAGTATTGTTATATTGCAGCATGAGCGGGCTCTGATGTTTGCATGTTGATGTACTGGACATTAAGTTACGATAAGTTATCACGAGTACAAATCGGTAATTTTAAACATTACCCTATTTTTTTATCGTTTATTGTTTACTAAACTAAAAGGTACAAAGCACTGTAAAAATATGTTGCATATACTTTCGTTTAGTGTATCTTTAATGTTATTGTAAGAACAAATTTAACCAATAGTTCACATAAGATATATCATTGTTTGTGAAGTACTTATTCTACTAATTTGATCGATTTTTCAACGACAACGAATTGTGTACTCATTTCCAAGGAAGTACATATTAATCTTGCAAATTACGAAAATCATAAGTATCAATAACGAAAGGTATTGGACATATTTTTTATATATTGTCTTAAACATTACGAACATTCATACTTTTTGGAGACGTTTTGTCAATTTCATTCAATACTATGAAAGCAAATTGATATAGCTAATATTTCATTAATATATCTCACATTATAAACCTGTTACCTCAAACAAAATGTACAATCATAGACAGGTTCCTTGCATACAATAGCCGCTCAGTGCTTCTGGTGACGGGGGGGGGGAGATGGGTAATTCTCGTTAATGACGTGAACCAATTATATTCCTTTCACTAAATGGTTTAGTTATACTCACAATCAGTAGCCATAGTCTACACAATTAATTGCTAAATACGGATAGATCATGTTTCACCTGAAGTCGCCAATCGCAAAAACATACACAATCTATTTTATTTTAAACAAGAACTCATAAATAACGAGATTTGAGAACGAAATGAGAGGGAAAGGGTGTAAGTAAATTGAAATGCAGAAGAAGACAATGAAGTCCTAACGAACCTGGAGTTACATTGCGGTCTTGGATTTTGGAAAGCTGCAGTTTGAAAGCAACACAAATTAAAATACTGTTTGGTCCAGTACTATTTATACATCATTTTAAACCCTAATACTTAAAAAAATTAAAAATTATTTGAATACATGTGTTCTCCCTAGAATGCTATCGGAAAGTTAAAATTCATTAAATAAAGACCGAAAGAATTAACCTATGAGGCATATTGTTATTTTATAGAAAACAATTGTTTGCTTCTGGTAATCTTTACGGTCATTAACTAAGTCGAACGTGTTTTCAAGAAATTACCATTTTAATGAATGTATCCTATCGCAGAGTTAATCTTGTTTGAATTCTTATTCATCAACTAGCAATTCAGAACGACGTAATTAATACTGTGTTAGTAATTTGACATCTGTTGCAAAATCTGTTCTACTGAGTTAAAAGACATTTAAAGTTTACTGAATTGACTCATGCACGTTTTATGTAAT
The DNA here is from genome assembly GCF_021130785.1 of Homalodisca vitripennis. Lineage (NCBI taxonomy): Eukaryota > Metazoa > Arthropoda > Insecta > Hemiptera > Cicadellidae > Homalodisca > Homalodisca vitripennis. The sequence continues at coordinate 142,016,563 of NC_060213.1, read as the reverse complement.
TGACTATATATTATGAGTTGCTAATTCCAATTATTAGTAGTTAATTAAGAGTTAAAACGTATGATTTGGTGTTCCGCTATAAACATTTTCGTTTTCAGTTTAAATTAATTAATACAAAAAGGAGCAAAGAGCTTCCAACTGCACTATGATATCATGTTTGACGTGTTTTACCAGCTTTAGCCTATCACTCGTGGGGTTGGAAATATTAATTTCTCTCTGTCTGTCCGTGTGTATATCTGCCCGTACAATATCTTCGTGGACTTGTATTGAACGCTAGCGAATATTTTTACATTTGTCTTATAGGTAACGGTGCTAGCAACGAGAAAATACCAGAATAAATACATTTCAAAACAAACTCAATATATCCATACAAGATTCAAACATGTGACCTTGTTAACATATCTAACACATACAAAATTTGTCATACTGAATTTGTGTGTATAATTTTATTATTTAAACACTAATATGAAACCAAATTCAATGAACAATCTGAATGTATCATGTGGCATGGATATGTCGACAAAAACTTAATATGTTGCATGAAACTTCACTTCTACCAGAATGAGTTCTATGATGCGCTATTTTCATGTGAACTTATTTTCTGTATGGTTGTCTTTAAGTCTATTTGTCCACAGGACATCTTGAGGATGAAATGTGATATAGATTTGAAATGTTGACAGATAGGTGTAGTGATTCAGGCTGTGCTCAGACACTTCGTGCCTGCTGACGGACCACAGCTGGTTACCGGGGGGGGGGGGGGGGAGGAGTTAGAGTAAGGAATAACAGGAGATCTTGAGAGGCAGTACCTCTGGATCGAGGCAGTGCTCAGGAAATCGAATTCTACACTTAGGGAACACATGGTCCAAAATAGAGAAGGTCAGCTTGAAATGTTGGGTTACAATTGTGACATCTTGGCTATTAAAGCTTCTGAAAATGTCTGAACAAGTAAATGACTTACGAATAATTGTGTGGTTGCAACATTTGTATTTAGGTTTTTTGTTATGGTTATACTCTCGGTAATATACCTACATAAACAAGCCTAGGGATCCAATAATTCCCAAACTAAAAATCTGTGAGAGAGAAAGGAAATTATTCAAATCTGATGAAATTGACCACACTAAAAATAGGTCAACTGAAAATAAGGGCTTGTAGTACAGAAGCTGCCTAGTAGAGTCATAGTGTCATTAAAAGTCATTACACCATTCTTCTTTAATTGGACCATAACTTGTGTCGTTGGCGTATGAGTTACAAACTAACTCTGGAGAGTAAGTATGAACTTCATTGTGTTAAAAAAGGCCAGTTTACAAAACTTTCAATGAATTTTCAAAATTTACATTATTTTATTTATTTTGTGTTTTCTTAGTGAGAACTTGCATTAAACAGGGAACTAGTATACGTTCAAACTAATACGCACCTGTATTGTTATTCTTTATTTGAAGTTAGTTTTTGATGATGGGAAGATTGATATATTAGCGTTGTATATTGAATAACAACATAAAATAGTAAGTCCGCTATGTTTAGATGTTATTATAGTTAAAGTATATTTTCTTACAAACCTTTTCTGTATGATTTCAGGTTTTTCAAGGACTACTCTTCAATCTCACTCACTATTTATTCAAAAGGTTAGTAAATTCTATGACTTATATATCTAGATAATTTTTAGCTAGTACAACCGCCAGAGGGCCAAAATAGTTTTTACTCGAGCAGCTTAAAATATATTGCTACTGGAGCCATGAGATGCTTTACTTGAAGAGAAATATTTCTTTATAGAATTGTACATAAATTTGAATTCTATCACTAAAAATCAGTAAGGTCGTAGGGACGAATATAACTAAGTACTCACCGCAGTTGCAGACTAATCCAGTGAAGGGACAGAAGCACTAACAGCGGTCTAGAGTATCGCGATGTACTGGGCTACAGTCAGCACTGGTCAGCGTTAACAATAGTGTCCCCACCCTACCTCCAATTGTTGTACAATAGACTTGATATGTCGTCGTGCCGCGCCGCGCCGCGCCGCTCTGCCTAGCCTCTACACAGGGGCGATACGACTAATTTATTAATTGCAATTAAAGTAGGGCCGGGTTTGTGCAAAACAGTTTCATTTACTGGAACTAACCGGTTATCTCCTCCACCCCCCCCCCCCCCGCCTTGGCTGTCTCCTAATGCGTTTGTTTGTGGCCCGGCTTCAAGTAAACATCTCAGATTAGTCATCGACGAATTGCCATTTCGGCCCGGCGAGGATATCGGCTGTCCTAGTGGAAATTTTGTATATTTGTGTTGTCGAGTTTATATTTACATTATACTATGCCACTCTGATAACTCCCGCTTAGTGATAACTTTGTTAAATTTGTAAATTTACCAACTAATCCGCCAAAGTTCCAAAAGTCGGAGCTGATAAGTTCTATACGTTATTTATTTTTTCCAACCAAATAACGTTTAGTCAAGGAAACGAGAGCCACTTTACTTGGTAACAGCGCACTACTTGCATAACGTATCGGTAGAGGAATTTCTCCCAAGACAGGATTCCATTTTTAACCGTACTGGTTTTGGTAAGATTAGGATATAAAGATGGTTTAAGATATCAAGCGATAATTTCATTTCTCAGATTTGTACTTAGACAAAATAAAACTAACCATCGAGCACGGAAATAATTGTTGCTGTATGCGACCGTCATTGAAGGAGGTAAAGAGAATGCCGCTGTTGAAGCCAAATAGTTGGTCCTCATACGGTAGGATAATACTGATAAAACTGTTATTTATATGCCTGACAGCTGGTTTTAGGAGTTCCAAAAAATATGATTTGAGTAAACTAATTGTTTAATATTTTTAACCCTTTCCATCACATTTCCATTTACATTTCCATTTGGACCTTCACCAAACCCGCCTCGGTTAACAATCGGTTTGTTTCTTCAAGTTTATTGGTCCGTTTTTTTAAATATTGTAATTGATGGTGTCACCGAGGTGGTTTCACACGGGTTAGTTCTTCTATATGCGGATGATTTGAAGATATATAAAGTGAAAGAGTCATAGAAGATGTTGTATCTCTTCAACAACATCTGGTAGCCATACATGATTGGATCAATACTCCTTTAATGTATTTAAATGTAATGTTCTTACCTTTCCCAAAAATATTAATACTCTTGTTTTGATTACCAATTAAATGGAATAGCTCTAGGTAGGATTCAGGAAGTGAATGATTTTGGTGTAATACGGGATGCCAAATTGACTTTCGTTAAACACATCACTAGGTAAGACTTCCCGTAGTTTAGGTTTAATACTAAGGGAAGGCCGTAAGTTTGCACGTTAAAAGAGCTATATTTTACTTTGGTACAATCTCAGTTAGATTATGCTGCACCAATTTGGTCTCCACACTATAATATCCATATATCCAATATACAAAACTTTAAAAAATATTTTTACGTTAGTTATTATTTTTAACAGAATGGGGTTTACTCAGATATCATTTCTTATAAGCAATTATTCAGCATATTCAGTTGTTGTAGTCTTCAGTCCAGACGTAATTGGTTATTGCTAACTCATTTGTTTAAACTTGTTAGAAATGAAGTAAGGATCCGTCTTCTCTACAGAAAATTCGTTTTCATGTTCCCGGAATTAAGACTAGAATCCACCATCTGTTTGCTATACCTGTTCCGTCAGCTAATATAATTATTAGCCAACTGTCCTATTGTCTCAATGATGCGGCTTTACAATTCCATGGCTCAACATTTAGATATTTTTAACGATAGTTTAAGTGAGTTCGGAAGGGTATACTTGACTGTGCTTTATATATAAATATTTATAAGCATAATTATATAAACTATAGTTTGGTATAACTTGTATACCGTAATTTTTCATTGTATTTAATAAGCGACTGTATCCTTTTTCTATTGCTAGTTGATATTTTTGTTAATTTTTATAAATACTATTTTATGTACACTATTTGTATTTGTTGTTTTGAGTTTAATAGTTTTTGTGTAATACTTTTTTCTTGCTTATAAGTGGCAGCTTTTGTTTTGTTTTTAGTACTGCTCTGTTGTAATTGTTTTTACTGTAACAGTGCATGCAAATAACTAAATGAAATAAATAAAATTAATTTCTTTATCGATTCAAAAACAAACTATCTCGTATGCATTACAAATTAGTTCGTGGCTCCTTACTAGATTGCCTGAGTAAAGAAAACATTATCAAAACGAAATATATATTAATTTCTATTCCTGAATTACTAGATATTCCTTGTGGGTTTCAGCCAATAGAATTACAATATATTCGAACACTAAACATCTGTTTTGTCTCAACCATGAAAAATAGAAATATTATGGATTTTTTATGTTTCGTGTGTTTATAATATATTTATTAGCTAATATTTCATTCCCTTATGAAAAATCAGAAATGGCGATGATTTAAAGTAACAACCAAACTAGAAAGGTGAAATCTGGTATAACCATAGCCCCCATAGTACGTGTGAGTCATATATACTGTTAGTATCTACAATATTATATAACAATATCATGGTGTCTATCTGTGTGTTTGTGTGCGCCTATTACTCAATCTCATAAAAACTACTGTACCGATTGTACTGACATTTTACATGGACAATTTTAGGGTTCCTGGTTAATATATCAACCTACTATTTTTTAATAAATCCCTCTATGCTATGTCTGACTAGTCTCTAAAGTTGCGTTATAGAAAAAAATATCATCAATTGTAAACGCCCGTTGTTACGAGGCGTACTATATAGACATTATTTTATGGCAGCAGTACCATTTCTTTAATTATCTAACCACTATTTTCAACTTGTTTACATTTAGGTATAATCTTGAAAGCATAGAGTAAGCTTGTAAATAACAACAGTTCTTATTTCAACTTATGCGGCCGCGCGCTGTTGAGCACAGAGTAAAATAGCCAGATAAGAAAATTAAAATGTGTAGTAAATATATATTATCTGACTTTTACCTCAAATTTATCAGACCTGTTTCAAATTCAGGTTCAAGTTCAAACTCATTTATTCACAAAAATACATTTAACATTGATATATCACCCCAAGGCACCTTGCAAGGTGCGTGCGGGAAATGCAGTCTACAATTAATTAAATCAAATCAAATCATCTTTTATTGCATTTTCTTTACAATTCAACATTGCATCGCAATCGTCAAGAAACCCCTTATAATTATAGTTATAAGCAACCCCTTATACATTCACACACACAGTCAAACTTACATCTTCATACATTCTCTCAAACACATTCTCACTGACCTCAGATCCTATGCTCTCATAAATCCCAGCGGCTCATCATGAATTCATTGACAGAGTAAAAACGCTCTAGACACCAGTAGGCGTCTTAGACGAGTTTTAAATTGATTTTGATTGTTGGAATTCTTTATACTTTCAGGGAGCCTATTGATCAGTTTGACACCAACTTCTTGAGGTAGATGTTGCGACAAACGCCAGTCTGTGATACTGAGTTCGATAGTTTGTCCCTGCCTCTTGTTTCATATTGGTGAACGTCCCTGCCACCGAATCAGAGTACACCTTGATCTGCAGTACGTAATCACCTCAAAAATGTAGAGGCAGGGCAAAGTCATAAATCCAAGCTCCCTAAAAGATTCCCTACACGACTCTCTGAAAACTCAACTTTTGTATGATTCTGACAGCCTTTTTTTGAAGTCTGAATACTCGTTCCAATCTATTTTTGGCACAGCCTCCCCAAAGTCTTACTCCATACGCAAAGTGTGGATGGATAAGGCCATAGTAGGCCATTTTTAAAACTTTGGGGGAACATAACTTTGCTAGGTTGCGCAAGGCATATATACCTGCGGAAACTCTAGCACATATGTGGTCGATATGGTCGTCCCAGGTCAGCCCTCTGTCAAGGAAACACTTCCCAGAAACTTTGTAGAGTATGTTTCCTCTAAAAGGACATTATCTACAAATACAGCTGGCCCATCCGAACGTGTATTCTGCCGAATGCAGAAATGTACAAAAATTTGATTTGTTTGATTTTTTTTCAAGTTCATTTCAGAAAAGAATTGAATACATGAATTCACTTCAACAAACGTTGTGATTTCCAGTTCTTGCAGTGTTTTGCTTTTAAAACAGAGAGTCGTGTCATCAGCATATTGAACTAGTTTTCCCATGTTGGATCACCGAGTTCAATCTACTGACATAAATCAGGAATAAAAGAGGCCCAAGGATAGATCCCTGAGGGACAACATGAGGCATTTTGATTTTGTTAGATGGTGACGTTCGAAATCTCCACGCTCTGATCCCGCTCCTTAGGTAAGAAGCAAGCCACAGCTGCGGGAGTCCCCGAACGCCACATTTCTCCAACTGGTGCAGCAGTGTCTCATGATGCACACAGTCAAATGCCTTGGACAGGTCAAGAAATATGCTAAGCACATGTTCTCGCCGTTCCAATCCATCGACAACATTTTCCAAAAGGTTGTTCACAGCGTCAATTGTGGATTTTGTTTTTTCTGAATCCAAATTGCTCGGATTCAGAATCCGCTTGTTTTCTAGAAAGCTTTTCAAGTCTTTCATAGAAAATTTTTTCAAAAATTTTGCTGAACACCGGAAGAATTGATATGGGCCGATAATTGCTTGGAATGTAAGGATCGTCCTTCTTGAAAATTGGGAATGACTTTGGCTGTCTTCAAAAGAGAAGGAAAAGTTCCAGATTCGAATGAGGAATTTATCAGTTTTGTGAGTGGTCCTAATAAGTGCCTGAGACACCGTTTAGTATACAATATACATGCTGTGTATGTATATATATTTTCTTTATCGGGGAAATAATGCAAAATCAACTATAGCACAAAACGTAGTAAGATCAGAGTAAATTATAATGGCCAGAAATGTGGACTTTTTTACCTATTTTCTTGATATAATTAGAAAATGGGAAATATAATTCACTGGTATCGCAAGCGTTCATATACGTGCCAAACTTACAAAATTGCGTGTGGAGCCGTGGGTAACTGCTAGTTTTCAGTACTTCTGTTATGTTCTTTTTCATCGCACACTTTTGTACGACTTGATTAAGGAAGGACCTTTTAGAGTATTCTCACAAATGTTTTCTACGGTACAGGATTAAAATTGTAGCATTTTGGGTCACTAGATATTATTTTGACAAAATACATGTTTTTTACTAATCATACTCAGCCCATATATCTACCAAAAAATAATATACACTAACACATGAAGACACGAAAAATTTTGAAATCTTAGATGAGCTTGCTTGCAGAGAATTGTCACGTATTTTGGGAAATAAAATGTGAATTTTATTAGTTTTTATCGTAACAAAGCTATACACATCCAAAAATGTGTTTTTAATATTTAAAAAAATATAGTTTTCATGAAATCCAAACACTCTAAATAGTGGGGAACAGTAAAATAAGTTTGAAAGTAAGCGTAATAGATAAAAATTATTTTCTCAAATAAGCATTACAAGACAATACAAAATACTTTGGCAGTTAAAAAACCCTTTAGATCCTCAGCTATCTCCTAGATAACCGCATAAATAATAACCAAGACTTTTTTGAAAATTAAAAAAATAGTTATATAATAATATATTTTAAATTGTGGAGCACGACGTGATTATACAGGTAGGTTATTTTTAGATAGTCAAGCAATCCGTGTATTGCTTTAATAAATTAAAAACCTCTTTCAGACAGAGGACAAAGATAATTTTGCCACCTAGTGTTACAGTGGATCAAAGTTTGACATGTATACCCCATAATATGAATTTTATTCCGTTTAGCAATAGGTGTTGTTGGTGGTCTACGACGGTTGTATTGTCGGAAATACTTATTTTAGAACAATTTATAGCAAATGTCACCACAAGATAGATTTCTATCAGGTTAAGCATAAGTTTGTGTGTGGTGATTAACGATGTTTTCTAGTTGGACGGTGGCGAGTTGAGTAATATTTTTACGTCTTAAAATGTTTTACAACTGAGGAAGCGGATGGATTTCAGGCCACAAAAACTTGCGTTAGACTATAAAATTGTTTCCACAAATCTCCGCAATCCTTTATTGGTAGAGCGTTAGCAAAGCGTACGACTCGAGCGGCTGAAAAAATCTTCTGCCCGTATGTCTCTCTCTGTTCGCGCAACCTGCACACTTGGAATTTTACATGCAGCTCCAGTTCTGTACAAGCAACAGTAAGTTCGATAACAGTGCACGTAAATCCATGGGATTTTACTGAGCGTTAGCGACTATTTTTATGTTGTTTTATGGGAAACCATGGTAGCTACTAGAAATCATATAATTAAACAAAGTTGTAAACAGATCCATCTTAAGTACAACATCTCACATGTTAACCAGTGACTTACTAGCACTCGTAGTTATACGCTGAATGTTTCTGAATGTGTTGTGGTGAACATCGATATAAACAATATTGTTATTGTTATGTATGGGATGGTGGCTTACTCCCACCTCGAATGTTGTATCAAATAAAACTTTTGCTACGCAGAGTTTAATTTTACAAATATTGCACAAAATTTTAAGTTGTAAAATAAATTAAGGAATGAAGTACACCAATATCCTCCAGTTCGGTTGATCAGTTAGTAACGCAGTGTTTCGGTTTATTTTTACTTATTTTACTAGCTTTTCTCCCGGCTTGGACTTATTTCTACTTATTCCACTCTAGGGCTGGCCTGGAGGAGCATTTGATACCAAACAGTTCCTTCCCGATTGTCTTATGCTTGGAATGAGCTTTTAAGCAGCATTTCACCACAATCCAGTCCACGACCCATTCACAACATCCAAATGCAGCATTGTGTAGACGATCGGTAAACAAAATGCTCGCCGGTCAATAGATAAATTGTAAGTATATAATACTATCATTGTTTATACAGATTCGTATTGAGTCAGGCTGGGAGCATTGATTGGTCAACACATTACAGTACAACCTAAGGCAAAGAAATACCTAAGTGAAGAAAAGAATTATTTTGGTAATAAGTTTCTGTTCACTGTGTGTTTTCAGTGAATGACTAAAAAGTAAATGTTGGACTCGGACATATAAGAGTACATGAACCGCGATACGTCAGTATTGTCCCAACTGTTAGAGCAGTCGGCTTGTAAGAATCTGGTAGAACAAATTATTGTCAATGAACTTTTTTTCGTCGAAATGACTTGAGTTTTGAAACGGGAAATACTCCCCATGTCAGCGAACGGCTTTGCATATGTTTGTGTTAAAATATAAACTCTGAATCTCTTATTAGTCGAGTCACTCATTCGTCAATCGATAAATCGCTGAATCATCCAATGAACCGAATACTGTGAACTGCTGAGTGGACACGATGTTACCACTGAGATTCGCTCAGAGCCGGTTTCACTGTGTGAACCACTACGATAAACGCTTCGTAGAAACTGCTCAATTATTTCAAAATGTCATGTTGTTTCGCATATACTCGAAAATTCATGTTACCTCTGAAAACACTAAGAAATCGTTTTCTGACAAAGCTTCAATGAGCTTCAAAAGCGCTTTCGCCGGTTAAGGCATCATCAGACACATCTCACTTTTCAAATAAATTAAATGTGGAAGAATGAAAAATGTCTTTTCTATTAAAACCTACTCACTTCCATCAAGAATACAAAGCAGAAAAAGATAGCTTCAATATAATTATTTCTAAAATGCATCAACAGAAAAAAATTATGTGCGATTTTGAAATAAGCAATGTTGTCTCACGCTACTTAATTTTAAATTATTGTAGTTATACAAGTAATTATTATTATGTTTCTTGTAAAAAAATATCGGATTTAGAGGAATTTTATTATCTTCATAATACAATATTTTATTTGGGAACCATTTAATGGTTTTGAAATATTCCTTTTTTCGTTTTCATATTTTACCGTTATTTATTGCTAATTGTTATTTAAAATATGTGACTCGTCGCCGATTATACATTCAATCTGAGACCAATGTATTTAAATAAAGAATTTATTATATATTTCGTAAAAAGCCGTTTAGGAAACACTTAAATTGAAGAAATACGATTTATCAATTCGCGGGCAATAATGAATAAACTCTCGTATTTTGTATAAAATGTTCTCACATATGTTATGTACACTGTGATACATGACATGCAATCATATTTATTTTCACGTTTATTGGTCCTAAAATAGACTAGTTTACTCAGGAACAGACATTCGATATGCTGTGGACTTGGTCACATTTTATTATTGATCAGATGGGGTGATGATGGTATGACCAGCATATGAGGGTAGTCGAAAAATGTTATGCTTGGATCATAGTTGACAAAGAATTTTAATGAGCCAAGGAGATAAATTGTTAAAAGCCAGTAGATCTTTAACGAATTTTATTCAACCTAAGATTTTTTTCATTAAATGATTATGCCCAATAGAGTAGAAGTTTAAGTAAAGTAGGTTTAGTCGAGTTAAAGCTATAAGATTTCTGTTAAGTCAACCAAACTCTCAAATTGAGCGTTAATATTATTTTTGTTTTAGTGTAACGCTATTACGAATAGCAAAATAAGATACACGGAGTATTTTTGAGACTATACTTAAAAAATAGTTGTTAAGATATTTGCCGTACTATAAATAAGATGAGAAAAAACTACTGAAAGTTTTTAATTTTTCTGAAAAACTGACTCTGTTTCTACACACAGATTCGTACTCTATAATCATATTCTTAATTGGACATAATATAAACAGTATTAATTACTCATACTACTAACAAGCTCCATCAGTTCTTAATCTTATTTTTATATAAAATAATTAGTCACGACACTATAAGAACAGCGAATTCCAAAAATTTTGTCCTGTATTGGTCTTCCAAGAGCTGGAATTTGGAGCAAGAAAGGGTTTTAAAAATATCAAAACTCTATAGTAGTAGAGCGACTTTACTATTATTTTAATGATAAGAGACTAAAAATCAGTCATAATGAAACCGCAATTCTTCGTGAGTATTTTAAACGTTAATTTAAATCTTATTCCATGTTAAAGTTAAGTTGAATGTCTCCTCCAGCTAAGCCGGAAAAGGAAGATTTCACGTGCAGCTGTCATATTTCAATCAAACTGAAGATTCATGAAGAGTGTGTGTAAGATTAATTTGGACATCATTTCTGGTATGATGATTCTAAAGCCATAGTATCATGTTTCTTAATAATATTAATGGTTTATTGCAATGCCACAATTAGATTGTTTTGCAACATCATATTTTCGACCTAAATGTTTGTAGCACCAAAGCATATTATATTTTCCACTCACTTTCTCGTCAATCGAAATAAACGAACTCGCTACTAGAAGACGCTTAAATCGAGCATGCAGACAGTTTGAATGTTGTATTTGTTTTAAACATTCAGCAAATAGCTTAATCATGAGATTAACAAGAATTAATTATTAAAAAAACTGCTTAAATCAAGCGTGGCGACAAGTCGAACTTTCTGTTTGTTGGATAAATTCAGCAGGTAGTGTATATTTAGATTTACATGAATTCGCTACGAGAAGACGCCTTAATCGAGCGTGACAAAAGTTTTAGTTGTGTATTTGTTAAGTACATTTATTAGAAAGCTTATTAATTAATGAGGTTGATATGAATTCGCTACCAGAAGACGCTTTAATCAAGTTGATGGTGGTTTTTTTTACTTATTTGATACATGATCGTGATTATTTGAAGTTTATTAATGACCTTAGTAAGTATATTCGCAAATACTATTGTTCTATGCCGTTAAATTGGAAAGTTCTTTCCGTATCTACTCCTTAAGAGATGGACATCCCTTGGACCAAATCACACTTTATCTAACAGAACAGGACCTCCTCCAGGACATAGACACAGGGTAAAGTCAGCAAATCATGCGTCATAGATGTATCCCTGCCTTGCTCTCTGAATTATAATTTTCAAATGATTTGACTGCGTTACTTTGGAGTTTAAATACTCTTTCCCATTTATATTCCGCACATTTCCAATAGCGATAACTCGTAACTCGTAAACTCCGTCTTCTGGAAACCTTACAAGACAGCAGTTACTATAAGCTTGTCGAGTTATTTCAGAAATCTCAGAATTGATTTAGCTGCTATCAAACAGATTGTTATTTTTATAAACATAATCACTATAATTGTTCGAAACTATATAAATTAGAGTATTTAAGTGCAAAAATTATTGTAAACGAGGTGAACATTATAAAACTATTTTCAATTTTGCCCCGCAATGAGTAATAACAGAGGTATAACGATTTCTTGAATAAATTTGATTGGCTGATGTACATAGTAGTACATAGAAGAAAGTACAATACTTTTTACATATGTATTAGTACATGTACTTCTAGTAGTGTGTACTAGAAGTACATAGAAATTCACTGCTTAATGACTTAAATGTATAAAGACTGTACTTAATTCTTTAAACTTACTATTAAATTCGTAACAATGTTAAGGCATTTAAAATTACCGGTTTAAAATCAAATGTTATAAGCCACAACACAGTTTTTCAACCGTGAGATTTTAGCTTGTAGACGTCTAGTTAATATAAAAATTATTTTCTAATGACTTTAAAGACAGTGGCTAGTGCGTATATTAACAGAAGGGTATGGTTCTTTTATATATATATATATATATATATATATATATATATATATATATATATATGTATTTTATCATATATATATATATATATGATATATATATATATATAAAACGAAAAATATCGTTTTTATTTTATTTACCTTAAAAAATGGTATATAATTACTGTGATTTTGTGATTTATTTTATCACCATGAACAATTTACAGGTAATGAAAATGATTTCTTATCAAATTAATGAGATATATATTTGTCATTGTTTTGACAATGTATAGGCTAAATATAATTGTATAGACTAAATTTCAGTTATACTCTTGACTTTTACAAGTAGTATTAAAATTGTAAAGATTACATAAAGCGTGACAGTATTGTTGTGTTTTAATCAAATTGATCATTACGTTTTGATATATAAGTTCACGTGAAACCTCGTATATTTTAGTTCGAGTATGAACTACTATGACATGATCTTTCATATTTTAAAATCGATATTCTTTAGATTTAATGGGTATTTTTAACACAATTCGAAGTCAAACATAAACTTAAGGACGGCTGTGCAATTTACAAGGCCGTACGAAAGTCGGTAAGATGTTTAGAATGAGCTACAAAACTTAGTTTGTTTACTGGGTTCGTTTGTTTTGTTTACCTGTACCTTCGCTAACGGTTATGTAAGAGTCCACTTTACACAGGTGTGTCCGACGCCGCCAGTTGCTCAGGGAGGAGAGGATAGAGTTAAGTGTAGAGTCACACAATCGGAACTGCAGAGGACGTTGATGTGACAAATAATTAGGAGCACAATTTTTCTTTGCGTTGTCAAGTATTTTCTGATGAATTAAAATAATTGTCTCTTCTATTCCACTGCCAGTAACATAAAAGGAAGCAAATAAGATTATGTAGACTGTATAAAAATGTATAAACAGGATAATATTTAGATTTGTAACCATTGGAATATTTTAGACCTCTAGATGTACAAAAAAACTTTAATACCTTGGCCACTATGTTATGAAGTTTTCCTTACCGGTGACCTAAAAAAACTAAATTAACTTATTAGAAAGAAAAGACTTTATTTGAATTACTGTGAAAATATGAAGATCGGTTCTTGTTTTCTGCCTCCCAGATGATCTAACGCCTGAAAATTTGGTCGATCTGAGATCTGGGGGGTGTGTGAGGTCGGGAAAGTACCGATCGGAAATACCCCTGGTCATCAGTGCGGGCTTCGGTGGCACCCCGCACTTCTGGCGAAAGAACACCCCTCGAGATAGTACCCGAATTCAAGCTCAGATAACATGAGCGCCCGTAAAGATTAAAGTTAACTTTGACACTATTAGTAACATATTTATGATAACTTAGTTTAAACCTAGTTATATGCCGGTAGCTTAATACCAAATAGTAGATAGGGACAGAGTGTTCTCATTCTCTCCAACACTTACAGAAAAACTTACCCAAAGGTAAAACGAAAGTATCAAAACTATAATGATAAACATTGTATTTTTTCGCGATTGTAAAAAAAGATATTTAATTTTTCAAAATTTCCACTTCTTTTCAATGCACCGGTTAACTTTAATTTTTGTAAAAAATCAAGTTAAAATATAGTTACTTCTTGTTACGTTCATTTTAATAAATACCTATTTATATCATCAACACAGGCCTTTACAGTTATGTAGGTAATGTAATCTATTAGAAATATTTATTATAATTTTTAATTGCCCCATATAAAAATTCATAAAAGATGTTCCATGAAAACTGTAAATCCGGCTGTAGCTTGGTAATAACCTCATGCAAGCAACGCAACATTATTTTTAGTCATAGAATTATAGAATATGTCTCACTTAAAAAGATATAACTAATAAGCATCCAAAAGTTTGACTATTTTCCTTATTTTAGGCTATTAAAAGATCTAAAAAAACTTTTATATCATCGTTTATGTATTCATAAAGTATTCTCTTTGCAAAAATAATTCAAACTCGTTTGGATGCGTATTAATTACACTTTTAAATAAGGTATACCCCATAGCTCTACGATCAAAAATAAGAGCTTAAAAGTACACGAGGTTTAACATTGTTCTTAGGAGGAAAATCTTAAAGTCGTTTCACTAAAGAGGGGACCTAAGTATATTTCCTTTTTCAGAATATCTCCTCATTAATGATACTGTAAAATATTAGGACGCAAAGTAGGACAATCACAATTCGGTAGTTGAGTGTAAGCTATTCATGTTTTTTGTTCCTGCTTTACTTTCCTCCTACTTGACTTGTTCTTGTGTTAAAACCACTGACTCAAATTACTTTAGTTTCCATTAAAAGTGTTTCAATGCGAATAGCTGAACTTGACAGCAATACCTGATGCTTCAATATCAGTACTTTGTATAACAATTTTTATTTGTGCTAGTCAGACATCAGTTTCATAGAAAATATTGTTGTGGTAATCAAATTCCTATAACAAATCTCTTACTATTTTATTGTGTAAGTTACGAGAGATATCAATAGTTATTATTACTCTAGGGGGCACCACTGCTCACTTCGTAAGACAATCTTGGCTCGCTCTACTCGCTTACCCCACCACGTTCGGCGCTGCAAAATCCAAAAATATTATCGTCAAATCCCATAAAACATTAAAGGTGATAAGATTATAGTTCCAGGTCTTATAACAGAAGCATAAAGGTAATTAATTGTTTAAGGCGCTTTAATGTTTCCTCCACGCAACGAAACCTGAATGCTTGTGACCAGAAACAAGTGTCGGCGTCAAGGTGGTTCTGAACTTAATAACTATCTTGTATTAGTTTCACGTCTTTCCTCTTTGATTAAATATCTTCTAAAGTTGGTCTCATAACCTTTCAATGTTATAACATCCTCCATATAGACGAAGTGAATCATTATTCTTCATTTGAATTCTTCAATTCATTCAGTCAAAACAGTCTAATTGGCGAATAGAGCTTTGTGTTGTATAATGAAGCTCTTATTAGATAATTCTGTTTTGGAAAGTGCTAGACTGTTATACCATCCTCTATACAGACGGATGATTGTTATATTGCACGTCTGGGAGGATTCTTTGTCCGCAGTTAAATTGTCAACACCGTGAAATACATCTAGTAACATATCATTTACAGTATAAACAATACACACAATTACGTAAAAGACCTATTAATTGCATCGTGAACTAATAGACCAAACATACAAGATTAAGTAGTGTAGACCATGCAGTAAGCACAGCATGTAAGCGCCTCACGTTCACGATCTCGTGCCGGCCAGTTAATGACGGCAGCTGCGGCTGTTCCACTAATACGACTTTCCCCCGCCAATTGTGACCAGTTAAAGCCGGTCTTAATTTATGTTTGTCTACACAAGTCGGCCAATGCCGTGCAAAGGATTCATTCAAGCCTGCTCGGATTGCATTGGTACTCAATGGTACTGTTGGGACGATGTGTTTGTCTACACAAGTCGGCCAATGTCGTGCAAAGGATTCATTCAAGCCTGCTCGGATTGCATTGGTACTCAATGGTACTGTTGGGACGATGTGTTTGTCTACACAAGTCGGCCAATGCCGTGCAAAGGATTCATTCAAGCCTGCTCGGATTGCATTGGTACTCAATGGTACTGTTGGGGCGATGTGTTTGTCTACACAAGTCGGCCAATGCCGTGCAAAGGATTCATTCAAGCCTGCTCGGATTGCATTGGTACTCAATGGTACTGTTGGGACGATGTGTTTGAAACACCGACTGCCAATGTTATTTTGGTGCCGCTCATGAACAATTGCTTAATGCGAATATAATGCGACATCACACAGCAGGAAATATTAAAAACAATACAAAATCAGCAGAATGTTTACTAATTTGTATTGCTATTCCCCTCAAGTGATTCAAATATATAATAGGATCACATCGTGAAAACTGGTATTCGCATATATGCTTGACGATTACAATTTGTATTCCTATTTTGAGATTAAAATTAAACCTTTCATGTGTAGTTCATTTCTACTACGTTGTTTGTAACTATATCGAAAATCTAGGGCACCAATAACATCCAAAACTACTTAATATCGAAACTATACCAGGATTTCGGACATCGTTATATTTTACATTTCAAAAAAGTTATGGCAACGTTTCGAGGATTGGAATCATCTTCGTCAGGTGAGAGAATTATTAATACATACACAAATTAAGAACAAAAGGAAGAAAAGAAAAGAAAGTCCAGGCGTTGTCACTGCCCAGAATGAAAGTCCCAAGCACGTCCTGAAATCCTGTTATTCTTTCAAACCATCCATCGTATATAACAAACTCTTGTTAAAGGCTAAGGGAGCTCCACCAAATCCAACAGTCACCCCCTGTAGTAGACTAGACCTATCGACCCCCCTTACACTCCAATACATGTCTATTTACCTCCTGTACATCCATGGGTAACCCGGATGAAAGTGACAAATCGGTTTTTGCTGTACCCAGTGTAGGTTTAACTAGGAGTTCATAGCCAATCAGCCTACTACATTACATGGTCCTACGTGGAGTCATATTAATTGTATTGATTTGATCCTTCCTGGAAGTTTTACTCATAATACACGATACATACCAATAGATTATAATTTTAAACTACACTACATCAATATCCGGGTACTTACCATTGTCAATTTTACCAAAAAAAACCAATCCGAATACTTTACCTCTTCCTAAAGATGTACTAAGATTCGGCCTAAACCGCTACGGTTCTGAGGACGGATCTGCAGTCCAGGTCTGGTGGTTGAGCCAGAGAACGTGCCGTATCGCAGCTGATGTTGCAGAGCCGCGTGAATACTCTTCTCTCACATCACACTCGCCTACCAGAATGGAGTCCACAAAGTAAAAGAGTGCAATAGACAAAAGCGCTCCTATCCCCGCCCACGTGCATTATTATTTAATTTTATCCGCTCGTCAAGATTATTACAGAGATAGTTAACAAAGCACCGCCTAATGAATTAGGCACACATACATGCGATTTATAGGTATTCTCAGATAATAATGTACCATAACTAAAACAGTTCTTTTCTCTGTATTCTTTGAATTGATTTAAAATGTAGACGTTATATTGGAAATTCTCTAATTTTAAGATTTTAACATGGCCTTAATAAACAGTAATGTATTAATCGTTTTATACATATACACCGACCACCGCTTTTAAAATACATTCTCATACATTCAGTCACCAGTTTAAAGTGAAAACACAGCGTATGGAGTTATGTCCTGTACTAATATTTTGTAGTATCTGTACATAAAAGCAAAGCCCTCACTCACTCATCACTAATTCTCCAACTGAAGGGTGGAATTCGGCACACGCATACGTCGTGACTAAAATAGAGCATAAAGCATTTCCATAAAGATCAAACATCTATGGCGGTTGAAATAGTGTTGAACTCCTATATTTTGCTTTTCAACTTTCCAATGTTGTAGAAAGATTACATTTTACATACCCGTGTATAATGGTCTCAAGAAACAAATCGAAGATTTTTTTATTGATATAAACTACCCATTGGCGTTGAAAGGGTTGCTACCTCTAAATTATCATATTTTTGTGTTTGTAATTTCCCTGTCTTAAAAAGATGAAATTTGTAATACGTGTGCTTCATGACTTATATGAAAAACAAACATCGACAGATGTTGAATTGAAGTTGTAAGCAAGCAATAGGAGAACTGTATGTTGTTTATTAACTCCTTGATGTCCTGTGAAGATTACAGTTTGACACACGCGTGTTTTTACACTCCCAATAGGCAAATAAAAGCATTTTCATGCTGATCAATAACCATCAGGATTGAAATAGTGTTGCAGCCGCTAGAAGAACTATATTATTGGTTTGCCCATAAGGGGTTAAAATGGGGTTCCAACCCCCTTAAGAATATATTTTTGTTTTTTTCCATTTTTGCAATGTCTTAGTAATATGAAATTGGACACACACGTTTTTCGTCACTTAAATAGAGAAACAATTTACATTGATGAAGATCAACTCATCCTGGGATCGGAGAAAATGGGGTTGCAATCCTTAGAGGAACCGTATTTTTCACAACTTTCCAAATTCATAGAACCATGAAATTTTACACACGCGTTCCTACATAGAAAAGCACAATCATTTGGGGTTGAAATGGCTATGAAACCTGTGTAAAAACTATATTGACATCAAACTGTCCTCGAAAAGTGAAATTTGACTCACACGCCCTCATCATATTATCAGTATCCGAAATACCCTAAAATGGAAGTAGATTGTAATGGTCGGACCAGTTGCTTTGTGACCGAAGTAAAGTTTTATGGACAACTTGATACATATATCGTGGCAACATTGTAAAAGCTATCACGGTGACAGAAGTCAATTCTCATGACCAAAGGTCGTATTTTTTAACGAAGTACACCCTTCAGATTAACTTTTACCGTTATTTACTTGTATTTTATGTAATACATATATTCGCAACCCTGTTACTCGTTACTGGTTAATATAAGTTACATTCGATGTCTTGGAATTAAATTATTGGCGAATTAAATAAGCTAATTGGCACCCGTATTAATCTTTTTACTCGTAAACATTAGTAAACATATTGTAGCTGCCTTCCTGCTGCCGAGAAACACCTCGCGCGCCTTGTTCGACTTCGAGTCTCTGAGTTTGATTTTAACTATGAGTACAACTTCGAGTGCTTCCAACATTCATGTTTTAGAAATCTAGTCTACTAGACTCTACAGTCTAGAATCTAGTCTTCACTTTTTCTGACTACAGTTGCAATGTTGAGCCAAAATGTTGACGCCCGTGCTTGTGAGTTGACATCAACGTGAAGGGAAGTAAATTTTAAAGTTTTAAATAATTATTAAGTTCGTATGCAAAATTCCTATAGAACATTGGAACCATTAGGTCCAACCCCATGATATCATTTAGTTCTTTATCACTCTATTTGGCAGCAACGTGGCAATAAATTATTTTATCTTTAACATCTAGGAGCGGTGCTGTGTGTTTATTTCCCACGGTTAAACATATAAGTAAACTTTGCAAATCGAATATTCATTACTACGACCTCAGCGGTATCCAACTCCACGTGTTTCGTCCATTCGGTACTAACTTCGTGAATTGGTAGATTCTACTAATGTGCTAGAAAAGCCTTAGACGATAAGAAGTTTATATTAGATGTAAGTGATTTATTTCTATCATTGCACAATTCCTCTACATAAACTTACAAAATTAGCAAATTAATGGTAGCCAGTAACCTATATAGGGCCAACATGAGTTTACTATAAAATCTTAATACAAAGAATGCCCGCATTAGTTCAAACAACAACAGAATTCAATAGTAAAACAAAGAAAATAATCCATAAGCAATTACTACACTATTATTTACATTATGGAATGGCGATAAAGATAGAAAGAGAGGGATAAAAAAACTTTACCAGCCTACATATCATAGGGACTAAACCAATACTGTTAAAATATACAGGTTTGTAAAACAGATATTTAGTACCTTGATTACCACTTCTGATATGAAAAAACCTCAGTATTATTTTCCAGTATTTTAAGCAATAATATTTTCAATTATGTATAAAGCTGAAAAAATCTATCTCGTTTCTTTTTGACATTAATGATTCATAGATAGTGATCCTGTGTGACCCTTAGTTTCTCTATTACGTATGTGAATGCCTTACAACCCCTACAAAATAATTCAACTTTAAAGCCGAGCATGTATTACGCCATAGGAGCAAATTAAATTGTACGCAACAGAGTAATAGTAGAGTAATCTATATTCCGTGGCTTTTACTAGTGAATTAAAAATGATTAAGGCAACAGAGTAATCTACATTCCATGGATATTTCCATTGCCTTAAAAAAGATAAGAGATTAATAATTAGGTCTAAGATTAAATACACTGACGAATTGGAGCAATATCATTTCATATGTATTGTTATTAAAGCTGCGGTAGCAGTAACAGTATACCCAGCTAATCTTTTATTCTTTAGATTATTAATAATGTTATCTTCTTCTACCGGTGTTGTAGGGGTTACATAAAAGTAACTTCTCACATGCTGAGAGTTCAGTTCCCGTGTGTGTCGGGAAGTTTTAACACTACCGACGTCTAAATGGACGTTAACACAGTGCTCGTTTGGTTCTTCGGCCAAATCAGAAATCAGAAAATTTATTTGTCATTTAACACAAGAAAACAGTGCAATAGACATCGTCACAGCCTATGTTATGATTAAAACCTTTTTCGTATAAACTACAATGACTAGACTACTTTAAAAAACACAACATGTAGCAATAAAACTTTAAAAGACACATAACATATAGACTTAAAAAATAACATCAATGTCATGCATATTAAAAAATTCTTGTACATGATAAAATGGGTTTTCTTTTAACCAGGCATATAACACTCTTTAAATCTACTTATAGGCACAGATCGGGCACTAGAAGGTAATCTATTAAAAAAAATTGATGCTTATAACTTTATGTGATGCTTGAGTTTTTGCTAACCTAACATATGGTAAATCTAACAGTGCATTAAATCTAGTATGGTAATGATGAAATTCATTCCTCGTGTAATAGTCCAGCAAGTTATTCTTAACATTACATAAACAAACAAATATATACAGATTTATCACAGTAAGAATACCTTCTTGAACAAAAAGAGGTTTGCAATGTGCCCTATAAGGAGAGTTTTGTTAAAATTCTTAAAGCTTTCTTTTTGTAGAATTAAGATTCTCTGTACATCACTGCAGTTTACCCAAAGAATAATACCATAAGAAATTATACTATTAAAAAAAGCATAGTATGCATTAATTACATATTGTTTTGGGACCAGCTTTCTAATTTGTCTAAGTAAATAAATTACTCTGGAGAGCTTGACAGAAACATTATTTACATGGGCATTCCAAGCTAATTTAGAATCTAAGGTTATACCTAATAATTTGACACTATCATTAATCTTAAAGCCTAAGTCAGTTTCACGATTACATAAACTAAAAATTATAGATTGAGTCGTAGACTGTTTTAGCATAAGACCGTTAGACTGAAACCAAATGGAACTTTCAGTAATATAATTATCCATTATACCAGATAGCATCTCTAGCTTGTTTCTACAGAAAAAAGTTGAGTCATCGGCAAATACAACAGAATTACAATTAACATTTACAGGCAAATCATTTATATATGTACAAGAAACAAAAAAAGGCCCAAGACCGATCCCTGTGGTACTCCGCAAATTTATATCTACTATTTCAGACAGTTTGCTGCCAATACAAACTCTCCTGAGTGCGACTGCTTAAAAAAGACTGAAAAAAGATTTAGCTCCACACCACTTATGCCGTAATAATGTAATTTTTTGAGAAGAGTCTCGTGCGAAACACAGTCAAACGCCTTTGTGAGATCGCACAAGGTTGCTAAAGTGCTACAGTGTGTTTTCAAAACCCTCCAATACAGATACCACAAGACCCTCCACTGCATCCACAGTTGACCTACCTTCTCGAAAACCAAATTGAGAATTTTGAAAAAAAAGAGAGTGCAACTCAAAAAAATCACTCACCTGGTGCTTCATCACTGTTTCTAACATTTTTGAAAAAATTTGCACAACAGAAATCGGTCTGTAGCTACTAGGAGATGACCTTTCACCCTTCTTAAATATAGGGACCACCTTAGAAACTTTTAGAGCTTGAGGAAAAACACCTTTAACCAGACAATCGTTGACACAAGTTGTTTAGGGGCTCCACAACACACGGTAACACTTTCTTTAACAGGCCACTACTGATATCATAGATATCTTTACACTGCTCTTTTTTTATGCTATTAATGAGAGATAAGACATTTTCACTTGACACAAGCTTCCATTTATAAATGACATCAGGCAGCGGGTGGTTTGAGAGAAGATCCAAGGACGCATCAACTGAGGACTCAATCTCATCTTTTGTTTGCAGCTACAGCATCGATAAAATAGTTGTTGAACTCATCTGGTGATATATCATGCTGAGCAGATGGTGATGAAGTGCCCCTTGCTGCATTCACAACCTTCCAAGCAGCTTTGCATTTATTGGAAGAAGCATTTATATAACTAGAATTGGCCTCCAGCTTTGCCTTTTTAATCTCCCTTTTATATATATTTTTTGCTATCGGTATATAGTCTCTTTGTTTTTCATCCCTGAATAGGCCATACCTACAAGACCACAAGTAATTCACATGTAAAATTGAATACATCTTCTTTTAAGTTTTTGATGAAGCTGTGAAAACCATGTAACATGCTTACGTCTTGATGTTTGTGGAGCCCCTCTTTTCTATATAAGGCCTAAAAAGGAAAGCATTTATCCATACCTTCCAGGAAATATGAAATAAAAGTATCAAACAGGCAATCATCAGAGGAGTTGGCAAACACAGTATTCCAGTCAATATCAGCAAGAAACTGATTAAATTCAATAATGTTTCTTTCAGCAAAACAGCGTTTAAACAGTACGTCGGTTTTTGTACCTTCTGAAATAGAGGGAGAATTTAGCCTAAAAGTAATTTCCAAGGCACAGTGGTCAGATAATGGAGGTCTTAATACTTTGGTGGAAATGTAGCCCCTACTTATATTTGTTATTGCATTATCTAGCATGCCAATCCTCGAGTTGCTTCGTTATTTAAATAATGACAGTCAGCTGATCGTAAAACATTCAAAAACTGTAAGGTAAAAGTATCAGTGTCATTGACATCAATATTATAATCCCCAGAAACAATAATAGGAAGATTGTATTTTAGCAGTGAAAATAGAAGTTTGTCAAAGTTATCTAGGAAAATACTGTGACCTCCATCAGGTGTGCGGTAAACAGAGATTAAAATACATTTTTGGTGGATGTTTATAATAGCAGCAACTACTTCAAAGTGGCACTCAGAGATTAGAGACATCTAACACTTGAAATACTATTTCATTTTTCAGGTAGATTGCAATACCACCTCTGATTTGCTTTGTCCTACAAAACATTGTAATACATTTATACCCTTCCAGGACAGCTAAATCTTGATTTTGGAGATTACACCAGTGTTCACAAAAACAGAGAGCAAGATAATTGTTTATAGACAAAATAAGCTCCAATTCGGGTAGTTTGTCCAGTAGGGACTGGGTGTTAGCCGACAATAGCCAAACGTTTTGGACTGTAGGCCTAGGCCTAGGCTCAGAGTATATTTCAAGGATATCTGAGTCGTTCACCTCATGTTGAACTAGGCCTAGTCTTGGTTTTTGTGACATTGGATTTTTTCCTAAAAAACCACCACTTTTAGGCTTTCGATTTAATTTGAACATTTTCACCAAGGCTCCTTGTGGCCACACATCAGGCTTTAAAGCATTTTCCACTTCCAAATCACTCGTCTCCACAACAATAGTATCATCATTAAGCACAAGCTTGTTTGCTATCTTATCTGCTCTACGGGTGGTGTAGGGGTTACATAAAAGTAACTTCTCACATGCTGAGAGTTCAGTTCCCGTGTGTGTTGGGAAGTTTTAACACTATCGAAGTCTAAATGGACGTTAACACAGTGCTTGTTTGGTTCTTTGGCCAAATCACTCGTCTCCACAACAATAGTACCACCATCGTTAAGCACAAGCTTGTTTGCTATCTTATCTGCTCTACTGCTTGTTAAGTTATTGACAATTCTCCATTGTTGTAACGTGACCCCTGACAACTTTTAAGTTTTGCAGTGTAAAAATTGTTTTTGGTTAAATCAATAGTGGGCTACTTTTTAAATAAGCGCAACATTTAGAAGGAATATGTTAAAAACTTTTTATCTTAGAACCTTTTCTGTGTTATTCCAATTTTATTAGTATACTGTTGGTTATCTGGGGTGATATTACTCTAGCTGCATCTAATGTTCTATCTAGACAAACATAAATTACTCAGTACTTACAATGTCTATATTATACATACAGGCTACATCCACCACTTACAATCCAAATGTAACTTAACATTATTAATTCAACATTACTGTCGATTTTTTCAATGTCATATAAAACGTTATTAATTTTTCCCCGTGCTTCTTATTTTTGCATAAAGGAAATTTAAATTATGTAAGCTTTTCTGGGACAAAAAAGTTACAATTCAATGAGACTTAACTATTTATGAAAAATCATACAAGATACGATAGTAAAATACTAATAAATAAACTTTAAACGATTTTTGCTTGCAAAACCACAGTATAAAAACTAAAAAAAACCCTGACCTGCACATTGTTGTTACCCTTTAGCTTTTCAATGTTAGTAAAACAATGTGTTTCCCAACAAACCTCACAATATGCTTTCCTCGTAAAGAATTTTTCATCTCCTCACCACGCTGATTTGTAGCATATTTTTCACACTTTCTATTCAGACAGGACAAGAGGAACTTGTTATCTGAAGACGGATGCACGTTCACTTAGACCTTGTTTGGAGCGTACGCTGGGTTCATGTCCCTGTCGGTGTTATTCTTGTTTCCCTTGGAGATCCAAGGGTCCTAAACCATCTTGTTCTGAACTGAACCACCAGCGACGTGATGTGATCTCGCTTAAATGGCAGGATTCTGTGTCCAGCCGCCACCTGGTTTTATTTCACTGCAACTGCAAGCCCAGCTCTGCTCCTACGGACCTTGGCGGTCCTGGTAACATCCACTCTTGTTTCAGGAATCCCGCATATTCAATATTAGTTCTTCTTGAACATTGTTCAAGGGCCTGATTTACTCCTTGAGCCCATCAACATCATTCCCATTGTGGAGTGCGCTTGTGCTTTACCTCGAGGTTTCCTTTCTTACATTTCATAGTGTCAATAGAAGTTTCCACAGCATTAGACAAAACATCTAGGTATGTTCTTAGCTCTGAGTTTTTTTTAACTGCTGATCACCATATTCATTCTTTTTTTATATTTTCCATTAGTTTAATAAGGAAGCTTTTGATTGTATTATAGTTGATTTTGATGAGTTTGGTGCAGGATTTCTGCATTCATTGCATCCTTGATGAAGTCCAAGTGATAAAACCGCGTACAGATGACACAACACTTATCACCACTATCACTGTTACATAAATTGTTACAGATGATGTAGATAACCGGCATTTTAATTAATTACGTAGCAAACATTTGTATAATATTTAAGGTAAAGTGGAGTTTTCAGACCTATTTATGTATATATGTTCTTGCTAGGGTCCACAGTCCAAACTCTATGACGGCTCTGGATTATAAGGGCCGGAAGTAGACACTTTGTGACTAAAGTAGGCTTAGACCGAGTATGCAAGCCCGTACTCAAACCGGTTTTTTTCCAGCAATTTTACCGGATATGTAAATAATGCTTTTATCGCGAAAACAAGGAAAATTTTACCATTGCCTGTGTTATATAATTTATCCCAAACAGAGATGTTTATTCACAGGCTAAACCTGCTATAAGGCGATTGGAAATTTTGCTTACCTTATGAGCCTTTTAGTAATGAACTGGTCCTTTCCGATTCAAAACTATTAAAGAGCTCCATACCATATTACTGCATATTTGCTTGCGCTACGGTTACTACGGACAGTATCCCTCCAATCGGGTATAAATATTTCAAGCCCTAATGAAATTGTTGGAGCTATTCACATATTTTGGCATTTTGCAGAGGAATTAGTGTTTCTCATAGGTACTAATAAAAACTGTTTCACTCTCCATCTCTAGAGGCACAAAATATTTCTCTTTAAAGATAAGTTTTAGCTGTTCTGGAATTGATCAGGAGATTGGTATGTCTTCCAGTATCCATCAATCATTATACTATTAAATAGGATATTCCTACGACACGACGTACCTCTTATTCTAAGTAAATCGCGTGCAAAGCCGTGGGTAACTGCCACTTCAAAATAGTGTGATGTGATCGCTAATGCCATAATCTAGATGGAGTATAAAATAAGCGTGCTTTATATTATATGATAAAAACACTTAATTCTATATTTAATACAGTATAACACAAGGACTCTAGGGTTATTAAGTTTTGGAACGTGACTGAGGCACTTGGGTGCATTTTCTGTTCCATCTTAACTTGCCTGTATCGATGCATCCTTTATACATTGCAGCGATGCATCGATGTCATACGGTAGTATTTGACTGTGATTATTGTGGTCCTGAGTCACAGATATACGTTTGTTGGTGTCAACGTTGATTCTGGTGTGACCGTTACTAAATTTCTTATTGTTTCTTATTGTATATAGACTATTGTTTCATTTTATTAAATGGTCTAAGAAACTAATGAAAACTTACGAACTAAGAGTTGTTGACACTTGAAAAAGGGTGGTGACACCAATTGTTGAAATGTCAGTGTTTTGATGTAAAATTTAAATATTTCTTTTCAAATTATCTAACGCCAATAGTATGCAATAATAATTGTTTTTGAGTTATCTCAAAAATGTTGCATAAAGAATACGGTTATACGTTACAATAAAAATTGCGAATCAAAATATTTCTGATCAAAGCTCTGAGTGTAGCGGACCGTAAATTGGAACCATAGGATGACAACAAATCATAGAGACAGTAAATCAAAATCACCGGGATTTGTTAGAGTTTGCCCTGTCTCTCCCACGGGCAGCTTTATGTACATCTGTGCTTTCGACGTTATTACACTCTCATATTCAAAACTGACTCATTCGGATTAAAGAGATTCTCGCGTGTATTTCTGATTCGCTTAATGAACTAGCGTTGGAAATTTTGCGACAGAGAAATTCCTATTCTAACTG
The DNA here is from genome assembly GCF_021130785.1 of Homalodisca vitripennis. Lineage (NCBI taxonomy): Eukaryota > Metazoa > Arthropoda > Insecta > Hemiptera > Cicadellidae > Homalodisca > Homalodisca vitripennis. The sequence continues at coordinate 141,989,374 of NC_060213.1, read as the reverse complement.
CAAGAAGAAACGTTATATTCAATTTTATGTACTGTTCTATCTGTATTTATTTGCAAGCCGTATGATTTTAGGCCAGAAATATGAATATTTATTCATTTTTAATACAAACCGTGTTCTGTGTGTATAATTTTACCTCCATTTATGTACGAATTAAAAATGTAATTAAACATGAATACTCAACTGATAAAGATTTTCTCCCAAAATTGTCTAAAAATCAGACAAAACTCGGATTCTAACATCTGTGAACCTAATTTTCTTGTGTACAGTCGTTATTTCTCTGTCCTATAATTAATTTTAAATACTACGTATGTGGATTAGTGTTTATTGTGTTTACCTAACTGTTTATGGCATGGTAAATGGATTTGTTAATAGTTTGAATAACGTTATTCTAAAGCTTACGTTAAAAGTTATTTTTTGTTTGTTATGGCCTTCTGTAACTGTAACGGTAATTGGGAATCCCTATCAGAATTACATTTACGTCATCATTCCTGAGTCTCAACAGATAATTAATAGACATGAATTTAAAATTATAAAACACAGTCACTGTCATCCAGACAGAACTTACATAAACTTAACCATTAGAACCTCAGGCACGTTGGAAAGACAATTTGAACTAAATAATTAAATTCCAAATTAGAGCATTTTCTGTGCCATCCAACTCGTAATGTTCGAGAGTTGTGTCCAATGACCACTGAGAGCAAGCGAATCGCTTAATCGCTGTATTTCACTTAAATCACTGCAGAGATCTGCTCCATCCGGCCTAAATTTGTTATTGATTTATAAGTCTACCAGACATATTGAATAGGATTAGTTATTGTAAATTAAAGCTTTCTTTACTTAGACCTACAGTAGATGATAATTCGAGGCATGCTCAGTGATTGCCAACCATTTCCACATTGGTACCACTGGACTGGAAATAAAGATTGGAACAGCGTCGTCGTTAAATGTTCAAGTCAATACGAAAAAGTCTTTTAATTCTGAGATGAAAATTGCTCGTAAACGAGAAAAAATAAAAGTCATTTCCTAAAGTCCCACTTCATCCAGCCACGACATGTTTACTCCAAAGTGATTTATTTGCCTACATCACTTGCTACAGATAAAAAATGTCTAATTATAATAGAGTATCAGAAATGGGTTTATTATACAACATCACTATCGTGCAATTGTATAAAACAACATAATCGCAATAAATATACACCGAAGTAAACTCTTTAATATTTTGTTCCTTTATGTTATTCTAAGATCCAAGAGACCCAAAAGATCAAAAATTTCCCCAGTTAATAGTCTAACCGTAGGTCATAGGGCAGAGTGGTTAATATACGCGTATTTGGATTACCTTTATTCTTTCCTTAATGTTTAGAGCTAAGTTGATTCTGTTGTGTTGCCGGAACGCCATAAAATTTCGTTGATATCCAAAGAAAATTCTAATTGGCCAGAAGTCAAAAGGAGGAATAATGGTCATTATGATTTTAAAAAAAAATAATTGAAAGGGGCTTTATCAGGCATCTTTTTTGGGATTAAAAAAGTTTTAACAAAACTATAAGCCAATAATGGCCGTTGTAAGAGATACAAATAAATGCACCCTGTATCTTACCCAAATATCATACCCAAATTTCCATAGCCTCATATAGAACTCTCACTGACTACCCTAAACTAACTGAGGTGTTTGTTAAAAAATGACTCCGATATTAGTTGTGAGAATTCTCAATTCACGCAACACATTGTCATTGCATCTCTTTCAGAAGAGGGAAGCCCGAAAGAGTATAATGGAACATCTCAGTTATGAAACTGATATATCTTTAATAAACTCTTCCTAGTGCATAATATTTACTGGAACATATTTGCTCACTTATTCCGTCCTGTTGTTCGAGACCTTAGGCCAGAGCAGTTGGGCACTCCTAAGAGAGTTGTTGCTGTTGAGAGAAATTTGTAATAAATTGTTCAACCTATTGCGTCTCCCAGACTCCCGACCTGGAAGCGCTGTTAGTACATCAAGAATTAAATATATTTTAAGTAAATTAAAAAGTAATGTTATGGTCAGTAATTTTATTACTGAGAGGAATAAAAATGTCCATTTCTCCCACCTCATCTCGCAGCCCAAACTCGAGTTTTACTTCTTCACAGGGGTACCGTTTGACAGCCTTACCTGGTAGGCGAGGTTAGAGTTGGTGCAAGCTAATATTTTATCTATGCTTCTTTTTCATTTCCTTCTTCTTTTTCTTCCATCGCTTTCTCTTCTAAGCTTCTTTTTCAAAGACTGACATCTTGCAAAGTAGTGAATTGCAGCTCTTGCTGTTAAAATCTCTGCATGGTCTCAGCCACAAAATTCTGAAGACATCAGATATTTCTGAGAAAACTTACCATCATTGTCTCAAGTAAGATGGATGCAGATTATCTCTAGCTATAACAGAACAGAAAAAAGTGCTCTGCAATTTGTTAGTGTTCCTCATTGTATAGCCCACAGAGTGCATTATCTCTATTTACTCTAAACTACCTTTTCTTGAAAGATGTCTAAGATATCCATGCTTTATGATAGAATCTTTTATATAAAAAGATGAACATTTACTCGTAGATGAGATGCCACCTTATGGGAACTTAAGCTTTAATTTGATTTTTTTACCTTAACTTCTGAATCTACATGTAAATTATCGTAAGGTAAAGACATAACCAAATGGTGCTCGAAATATCGAGTTAGTTGGGCTATATGCTGAGTTAATATCCTCTTTTATTCACAACCGGCAAATCGGAGTACGTCAATTCTTCCCGTAAGAGGCAGAGTGTTATACCTAGATGTTCTGTTATGTAAAAGTAAACTCTGAGTAGTTTTAACAAGACTCGTATACCAAATGGCGGAAATTCCATTAAAGTCAACTACAGTACGTATACACATGAAAAATTCCTGAATAACCTTTATTTACGTCAAGTACAAAAACAAAATTGAAATGAACACCATATTTAATCATCTCAGCTAATCTGGAGCATTTGGTGCCTAGATTTGGTTTAATAGTATTACTGTAATAATACAATAATTATATGGCATGAAATGATTGATGACGTCATTTATTGGACTCTTTTGATTGATTGACTCACCAGTGCCGTGATATATCGGCTCTCTGAACCTACAATGTCAAACATAAGAACAGATGTGGTACTTAATAAACATGTTACCTCAGGGGGGATCGGTTTCACGAATTGTATTGATGGATCATCTGTCAGTTTATTATGTTTCCCATTTTACGAATCTTGGACAGAATACAGTTGGTTTTCGAGATGGAATTTGGCTGAGCGTAGGCGAACGTTTTTACTTTGGCCTTATAGTTAACCATAATAGCAACGGAAAATCACTAAATCAATAAATAAATTTGTAAACAAACTGAGTTCAATCATATGTTGTTTTAACATATGACTTAGTAACACATGTAGAGCTTTTAAATTTTGCATGCAGCATCAGAAAAGCCTATTACGTGGCACTCTGGCCCTTAAGTAGAATCATTTTTATTGCATTAATACAATTATTGGAAAAAGTTTATTGGGTTAGGCTACAAACAATATTCTTCAGTATTGTTTTTAAATAGTCAAGGTCGCACTAACTATTTTAAACATGATATCCTCTAAAATTAAAAACATAATCATGCATCAAAAATTATATTTTTTAAGGTTTTTAAAGGTTCTGTTTTTTGTTTCTTAATATCAGATAAAGATAAGAAAATATGCAGTTTTATTACATTTACGCAGTGAAATTACAATGGAAACAAAATATTATGTTCATTTTATATATGTATATATAACAACCGGATATAGGATTTCGGTTATTTTCTCCTTGAGTCTAACACATGATTTTGTAACGAGTGATTTCTTAGGGGGCACTCGTGTTAGAGTGTTGTAAATAGTCAATTGACAACAACTACCTCTATTGTTCCTTTATTAAGTTATCCAGATGTTTAATACAAGGGCTGTATAACTAATGTTTTAAAATAACTCAATATGCGAAATAATCATTATCTCTAGATATTCATCCAGATTCTTGTTACCGCAGAATATCTGACGAGAGAGGGGATACGATCCCTGGTTTCCTCAATTAACTTAATGGTAAACCATGACCTCTTAGGCTTTTTGCTCTAACAATTATAAGTCACGTGTGTTGTCAATGGACAACAACTACCTTTATTGTTCCTTTACTAAGTTGTAAAGACTTTTAATATAATAGCTGTTTAAATAGTGTTTAAGAATAATTGCGTATTTATTTAAAAACTACCAATCACCTGACTAGACATGTAATTTTGAAACTAACTTTGAGACTGTTTTGAAATTGATTTAGTTTGGATATTTTGCAAAGAAATTGTAATAACCACAACATGTTTATGGAATTTGTTTAAAAGTTCAAATCGATTTGAAGATTGCCAATATTATAGTATTGGTAGATTGGTTTAATTGTTCAGACCAATTTAAAATTAGATTAACTAGATGACATAAACGTCTCGTCGCTGACTTTTGATGTGGGGTGTGAACAGTTTGGTAATTGTCTTCTTCATAAGGTCGTAGCTTAACCAGAAAAACTTTTTACCACTCAATAGATCAAGTATCTCACTCAAAATATCGTAGTGTAAACACAGAAACGTGTATGTGAAGTTGTCGGGAACAAAAGGTATAGGTTATAAAATATTTAATTTCAAGAAAATGTTTGGACGATGATACAGAGGACCTATTAGAAACCCTGAAACACCATTCAACTTTATTTCTTTCTAAGATACAAGTTTTACAATAATAGCTCAAATTATTTATTTGATTATTAGTATAGCTAAACTAACTCCGTAGCTAATTATTGGAAACAGATGTAAAGATGTGTAGGATTACGTTACACATGTAAAATATTAGCTAATTACTGAAAATAGGTACTAAAGGCTATAACGGGACTGCAATGTTTCTCCACAAGAGCTAACACTCCATTCGTTAATACAACACTGTAGGAATATGTCAGACCACGTGTCGTAACAACCTTCGCTGAAGTTGAATGTCCGGTGTCAAAGCTGCAGTATATCTCCGCTTGAGGTGCTCGGTTATCAGACAATCGTACGGAAAAGAAATGGTTTTTATCCTCCAAGCAGAAAAAGAGAAGGTATGCCAGCCCAGCCTTCAGTAACGCTCAGCCAAATCCCATAGATGGCCATACAGCATCATAACACTCATTCATGTCTATCTAGAAACACATCTACAGCTTATACATTTCTCGAACTACTGTATCTTGTGGACAGTTAGGCTCTATCACTTGTCAACCTGTCACATGATTGTACTTAGTTATTTTTTAATTTATTAAGTTCTAAATTATCTCGTTGGCATCACGGGGATAAGAGCCATAATACCGATGTTAAACTGTTCGCTAACGCTCAGCCCAAATCCATGGATGGCCATACAGCATCATAACACTCATTCATGTCTATCTAAAAACACATCTACAGCTTATACACTCGAACTACTGTATCTTGTGGACAGTTAGGCTCTATCACTTGTCAATCTGTCACATGATTGTACTTAGTTATTTTTAATGTATTAAGTTCTAAATTATCTCGTTGGCATCACGGGGATAAGAGCCATAATACCGATGTTAAACTGTTCGCTAACGCTCAGCCCAATCCCATGGGGTGATATGCGCCATAAACAAACTCGATGTGGTGTATATAGAAATGAGACCATGCAACATTTCAATCTATATGTAGGTCAGACCGTTCTCGAGATATCGTCAGGACAGGCAGACACATTAAACATCATTTTGTCGCGCCAACGCGCGGACGATAAATACACAAGTGTGTTGCAACTATCAGCATGCAAAGGCGTAAAACATTTTTTCTTCATTAGTGAGCAAACATACGAATAAAGTATTTTACTACAGTAAAAAACGATTCAGTTACTGCATCAACTTTTCAAAATAATAAAAAATAACCGACCTTGGAATGTATTGATTCTTGGCGGTAACTACTACACGTGACTTCAGTGAAGGAATAATTGAGGAAGCTACTTCTCTAGTGTTGTTGAATAACGAATATTTCCTCTTACAAGAAGGGAAGTGAATATTCCTGGTATTTATCCGTCCATTAGCAACACCATGTTTTCTATAACCTTCTGGTCTGAGGTTAGAATATACACTTGTACATCGTACATGTACAGGAAACTATTCCATTTAAGGAATTTTGCTGAGCGTTAGAGAACATTTTTTTGTTCTTATGGGTAACCACCACACCGGCATATTAACTGTTGTAGACTTAGGAAATGATCTGTCGATTTGAAATGCTTCATGCAACCCAGCGATGCCTGTTACGCAACACGATGATTGACCTACAGTTATCTTGTAATTAAGTGCGGTTATAATTTCGGTTGCAGGATCCATCCTTCTTCACTGCTTAACAGATGAATGGTTAACAGACTTTTAGTATAGGGTGAACCCGGGGCGGAATGGGGTACTTAGTAAATATATATTTTTTTCATGTAAAAAGGGTTGATTAAAAAGGCTGAAATATTTATACATGTTTATTGAACATTAGCACACAACAAGAAAATATTCATATCTTAACTAAACATCAATAATTTTTTTTATATATTTGAAAATTACACCTATTACAATTTTCCCGTTCTGCCCCGGGTATCGGGGCAGAATGGGGTGGTCATTAAATACATGTCCAACATTTTTGAAAAAACTTCCCTCCAAACGTATATTGTTAATTATAACTACTAAAACGTGTTTTGTCATAGCTTTTTTTCCTAAGGCTACTTAAACTAACATCAATTGTCTTCAAATCCTATTCTCAGTCCTCATCGTCACATAATTCACATAACAATACAGCTTCATCGTCCTCACTGTCTATGCCTGCGCATGAATGTGTGAGCCCACTTTTTTGCACCTACAGCACGATACCCACCCTTCTACTGATTTTGAATAGAACTCTCCACAATACAAACAGGCACAGTCTGCATCATCATCATCATCATCACTGTCATCATTGTCTTCATTTTCTGCTCCTTCTTTTTTTCAAGTTTCTTCAGGTTTTTTTCTTTAGTTTCCTTACTCTTCGATTTGTTCTCCTTCTTAAACAACCTCATTCTTGCTTTTTCTTGCTTGATACGATTTTTTTCTTCCCTTTCATTTATAGCCTCCATAAGTTCTCTTTTGTATGGCGATTCTGTTAAGATCGCAGTCTTCCCTTTTTTTCTTTTTTCCGATTTGACCTCTTTGTGGTGGCCTTAACTTTGGGAATTGGCATCACAACTTCGGGTGAGACTACAAATTTGGATGTTTCCCCTAATTGAGAGGCCTGGTTACCATCTACCCAATGAGAGCATCCAGGGACACTCAATCCATCATTGAGCCGGGGTTTCTTTTGCCGGTGTTTGCTCCTTATCAGTGCAAAAAAACTTCATCAACATCATTTGAGCTTGCTGATTTGGCATTTTTTAACTGGAATGTTTCGGAGAAGGCTCTTGGATAAGTTCTTCACCTCCTTGGTTAAGATCTTCACCTCCTTGGTTAAGATCTTCACCTCCTTGGATAAGTTTCTTCGCCTCCTTGGATCAGTTTCTTCTCCTGGTGATAAGACAGCCTCTTGGGAAGGAGGTATTTCAACAGGAATGTCGGTTACGTCTGCTGGGAGAAAATCTTCCTCTTTGAAGATGGAGGGATCAGTAGGCCATATTCCTGTAGCTTTAAACGCACTTATGGCAGTTCTCATATTGGCGCATTGAATATAGGCCTGCCCCAAAAATAGTCGATATCTGGAATAAAGTTACCACTTTTCCTGGATGCTCCGAAGCCATTTTCGGAGCTCCTCGCTGTAGTAAATCGACTTAAGGGGTTCATAAAATGCAACATCAAGAGGCTGAAGCCTCTGGGAGCAATGCGGTGGAATACATAGCATGGAAACTCCATTGTCCCTAGCATAGTCAATAACGTTCAGGGTTTTTAGTGTGTGTCGAGTGGCCGTCAAGGATAAGAAGAACAGGCGATGTTTTAGATGCATTAGAGAATGTAACAAACTTCTTGAACCATGCAAAAAAAAGTATCTAATGTAATCCACCCCGAGCTGTGTACCTCTGCCCAACCCCCAGGAGGCAATCCCATCTCAAACTCCTGCTGCATTCTTTTCCTAGGAAATATCAGCATAGGAGGCATGTAACGCTCCACTTGCTGACATGCAAAGGAGGGCAGTTTTACAGTTTCTCCTCTGTCTGCCGAAGTTAACAACCCAACCTGACGCTTTCCTTTTAGGGCAATGATTTTTGAATTGCTCTTTGGGTTAACTGTAATTCCAGTTTCGTCGCAGTTATATATTTGGGAGGCAGTTAGTTTGTGCTTGTCCACTACTTTTGTGAGTAACAAAAAAAGTTTGTCAACAGACACTTTGTTGAACCCCATAGCTCGTGCACCAGATGTTGACTCAGGTGTCCGAAGAGTTAAAGTAGGATGTCTCTTAAGGAAGCCTGAGACCCAATCTTGTCCTGCGGTTTGATTATTAAATATATGGCCAATGCCATTCCTTACAGCTAATTGATAAGCTAATTCCCGCAAGTCTTTCATTGACAAACCCCAAATAACCTAGCCTCCATAGATTTTAAGTAGGTTACTAGCTCTTGTTCCTGCTCATCACTAAATACTTTTTGAAATTTTCCCTGCTGATTTATTAATTTTATAGTCAGGGTTTTCTTTCTTTTTTTTTACATATCTTTCCAAAGTTGATTGGGGCACATTGAACTGTTGAGACACGACTTTTTGTAACCGAATTGGCCGGAAATAACTGCATCAACTGCGTTATTCATAGACTCGTAGGACCATGATTGTCTATCCGTTTTTCTTTTATAGTCTCGAACCATCTGAAATATAAAAAATAGCCTAAGTAATATGGTCCACCAATAAAAATGAGTATGGGGCAGAACGGGGTACTTTCCCCGTTCTGCCCCACCCCGTTCCGCCCCAGTGATATGTTTTAGGTTATGGAGGTATGGTGACTCAAAAACGATGTGTAAAGAAACATTCTACTACACGTAACATAAGCTAATTAAATGTACTTCAAGTATCCACTAATGATAGTTGAGCTTAAAAGCTGTAAATTGACCTTACCTTGGTTCCAATACCGATCAAATTTGCAACGCAGAAGCACGAAAAACTATCATCAGCACACTCACTCCGCAAACATCAACGAAACTAACTAAAACATGGCTGCCGTGTCGAGCCGAAGTGGCGTGATCTAGTTACAGTGATTGCCGCTAGGTAGAAGCACGTGCTTGACCTCAAAAATCTACGTCTTCATTCTGCCCCGCTACCCCATTCCGCCCCGGTTCCCCTACTATGATTTTTCCCCAGGAATCATATTATACTAAATGGATCCATTGTAAATAATTATATTAACATTGATGTTATTGATTATTGATAGTTTGTTATGATGATTGTTATTGAAAATATTGTTGAAAATACATTCCACATACAATTAAGGTAACTTATACACACACACACACGCACGCAACACACACACATATAATAATATTACTCGTGTATTATATCAATTATATATAATTTTATCTGAAATTTAAACATGTTTTTGGGATATTTTAATTAAGTTAAATTATGCATATTTTAATATTTGTTGTTCTTGTTGTTATTGTTATCCTTGAGTAGGCCTATTTATTTATGTATTGTTGTTAGAATTAAGTTTTTTTAGAAATTTGAATTATTGCTATTGTTTTTCTTGAGAATTTTTGGTATGTTAATTTGAAATTTGTATTTATTTTTTGTATATTGTAACTGCTGCATTATTGGTGAGGTGTTTACTCTTGTAATAAAAACTGCATGGACTTGACCAAAAATTAATTTCAAAGCATAGAATTAGTAATTACTATATTTAGTGAAAATTCAGAAAACCCAATTGGGTTTTTGTTTTATAATAAAAGGGTTTGTAATTGTTGTTATTTCAAAGAACAAATAAATAAAAACAGAGTAACCACAAGGAACCAGAATCATGCACGAAAGATTTGACCGACTTGTTTTAGTCTAAACTAGAAGCATTGTTCTCTCGATATCTGGACAGAGTGACATCATACTTGTCAGGGGTGACAAATTTATCCAAGTTACGTATACAGGTTTCTCAACTGTGGATTGAACTTGTAATTTTGCAAAGTGGGATAATCGTTTAGGGAAGAAAACTAATACTCTTACATAGACTTTTAAGTTCATTAAATCGTTTTAATCCACATCCAATTCCAAATACGACAATTAGGGTCTTATCCGGCATTAGATTAGCCACTCAAACACTAGTTTATGTAATACGCGCGGTTATAAGAGCGATAAGGTTAGATACAATTGCAATTGATTACAATTCACAATGTCTTATATAAAAATAATTTCTGGAGAGTTTAAAAACAGGTTGAACAATCTGATCCAATTCAGCTGCCTAGAATGTGTCACAGTTCTGCCATCATGATAAAGCGAGATGTTCCTGTTAGTTCTGAGGTATAACAACTTAACAGGAAGAAATTATTATTAAACCAGAGGGAATGGCTAATATATGTGAAGTTTTCTTGCTTTTCACTGCGGTATTCCTGACTTTTACTTCATTTTAGCTACATTTAGAATGACAAGAACCCAGAAATTTAGGACATGTCCTTCCCCCATTGGCTGTACAAGATAGGCCTATGTTCCGCTCATCACGGCACATTACCAAATAACACTAACAGAACACTTTGAGTTTGACGTAATGCTTTCAACTTTGTTTATAACTAGCTACATTTAAACTTCGGTATCTCCTTGTAATACAAAAATACAGTGTATGATTATAGTATATGTGTTATAGTTATTTATTACGATAACCTATTACGCTCACCTTATCACAATTAAATTTTGCCATCACCGATGTCTCATGAGATAGTACTAAAACGAATCTTCTCAATATAGAGAATTGAAGACACGAAAATAAGTGCCAAAAAGTTAACGCTGGCACATCCAAACAAACCTGCCACTGACAGTTCTCTGTTTAACAGACTTATAGAATGTAGTTCTGGTTGCAACCCGCTAGGTAGTAGCACTGATCAGGGATAAAGTATTTCGATGAGGTGTGTGATGTGCACTGATTGTAATAAAAGTATCCTAATTTATCCTACGCCGTCTCAAAAAGCACGAGAATTACAAACCCTATTAAAGGGTTGAGATTTTTAAATAAGATTATTATTATAAATTAATTCGGGGGTAATTTCCATTTACATGTCCATTTGTAACATTTTCAGTACTATGCTACATTAAATACCGAAAAATAAACTCTCATTATATTTAGTATTATTAATGTGTCTGTTTTATGCATTCAATGTGATAACAATCTAAAACTACTAAATGCCATAAACCTCTGGAACACAGTATTAACCCTTATGATGCCAGTCTCGTGTCATTTATAAAGTGTCAAATAACTTGAGATGTTAAAATAACATTTGCAAGTATAAATTCGCAGATGCATGGTTTTACATGAACATCAGGCACGATACAGGGCATGTTTTGCTGTAACCTAATTGAGTATGTAGGGAAGTAAACTAAATGGTTACATACCTAAATGAAACAATATAATTTTAAAACTGTACCAGAAATTAACAGATAATTTATGAAATTATATATATATATATATAACACGTATTCGGCATGAATAACCAGGCCCGGTTAACCCTCGTATGGCTCCTTCTTCTGCTATGAGTGCTACTGTAGTTTGGGTTAGAGATGAGCGGTATATAACGTATTAGTGTCGGTAACATCGTTATTCAGTAGTAACCTATTACCAGGATAACATGTTACAGTACCAGTAACACCCTGTTTTTCAGTAAACAGGTGGGATGATTTATTTGGCGTTCTTATAACGTCTTTCTGGTATAAGTTACTCAGTTACCGGGTTACTGAGTAACAGCCGAGACTATTACCGTGCAAGCAATGAGGCTAGGAACGAACCAGTTCTGATAACGCTTTTCTGGTAGTCTATTACGTTACTGAGAAACCAATAACGTAGGGGGCTGTGAGCTGGATGGTACGGGAGGGGTAGGGAAATAAAATATAAAATTGTAATAAATAAGTAAAATATATTTATCAAAATAGAAACGTAGACTTGTTTCTGGAAAATGAAAATAAACCCAACTTATTCCTCATTTAATTGTTCGTTCTCAGTTTTCATTAATTATAAGTTGTCTATTAATCTAAATATTACATTGTAGAGAGTTAGTTTTTGAATACTAATCCATAATTGTATTGTGTAGTGAACATTTTAAAATAATCTGTTAACAATTAGAATATTTTAAAGTAGCCTACCAACCTAAACTTACATTTTACTGACTTAGTTATATTTTCGTATACTATGTCTAAATAGCTCCATACAGTATATGTAGATTTAGTGTGAGTCAGTTTACTTGCAACGTAATAACGTTAGTTCAGTAACAGCATGATGCTATTGCCGAGCGTGGGTCAGCTGGTAACATGTTACCACGGTAACAGGTTACTGGAACGTAATACCAACTAACTACGTTATTTTGGTAATATGTTACTGACAAATAACGGTATTGCCCATCTCTAAAGGTACCACACCGAAAAAAGTATAGTTAAGGTAACCAGTTTCTGATTGGCTGGGGTTTATACTACAGTCAGGGCCGGATGTAAGGCATGGGCCACATGGTCACGGGCCCAGGGTGGCAAATGTTTATATGCTGAAAATTTTGAAGTCCAGTTAGAATTTCGCTAAAAAATCAAGAGCGTTTTTTTGCAGAATTTTTTTCCCCTCACATTTATATACTAATTAAAACTATACAAAGTTCGAAGAGAAGTTGTTTTAATACATTAGTGATATTTTATGTCAGACTTTATTATTCTGCGTAGTGCGCCACTGCGTATGAGGGCATCCGTCCATGCACATGAAGCGAGTTGGGCGCAGACCTATGATTATTTCGCTAGCTGGGCGCTGGCTGGCGTCGGATCATGAATAGAGGACGGCGGCATCAAAGAGCATATATCCGCTCCCACCGCATTCGGCCAGCTTCGTCGCTATTCGGGTAGCGGTGGAATGATGGTTTCTGCCAATCAGAGCTCGCTTTTACACCCTGGTTGGCTTAGCTGAGTAACGTCAAACATTGAAACGTATACAGTCAACAGTGCTGTCAAACGCAGGCGTGTTCGCAAAACATTAGTGACGACATTGTATTTTAAAACTGATCTACAGTTAAATTTGATTACCTGCAGAGGTTTAGAGTTTTTATAAGCCTTCAAATTTCAGTAAAACCTAAGGGAAAGTTTAATTTTCTTATCTTTTTTTATAGATGGTCGAAATAGGTTAGCTGTTAGGTGCTGAATACACACAGGTAGCAGATGAAAAAACCAAAAAGAGCCATGTGATAAACAAAATGGTGGGGGGGGGGGGGGGTGGGGGGGGGGGGGGGTGGGGGGGGGGGGGGGTGGGGGGGGGGGGGGGTGGGGGGGGGGGGGGGTGGGGGGGGGGGGGGGTGGAGTAAATTTAAAGTACAGAGTACTAAACAGTTTGAAGTTAATGACAGGAGCAGGCACCCCTAATATATCTTTTTATGCACCTGCAAGACAAGTATTTCAGAACGATCATATGTACTGTGTTCTTCATTTTCATGGATTGCAGCCTCTGCTCAACGCCAGAGTCTGCCCACTTCTGTATGTGTTGGTGAGTTGAAGTGAATGCTAGACTGCTCATTGGTTGTTGTTGGTAGAGACAGTCGTCTGCACAAAAATAGAGTAGTGGAGGCTGTTTAAAGGTTTATTACTACCAAACGCTATTGATGTTAAGTGTGAAATTAGCGTTTACAAGCACAGTTGTTATCATTAAAGTGAGAACTTTAGGACAACTCGATTATTGCAAAATTTCTTGATTTGACTTTTTAGACCTTGGTATGTTTTGAAGCCACTAATCAAAACGAGAAGAACATTTTCTTATCACTATTACAACTATAAAGTAAAATGAATTTCGAGATATTCGATTGAATAGTTCATATTTTAGTTTCGTGGGACATGTACTTCGCAACCATCTATGAGCTATCATTTTGATAGGTTTGTATTTAAGTTTATGAGTTCAGTAATTTCTATCCCCATATATAAGAATGTTAATGATACATTGGCATAAGCTCTCTAATGCAAAGTGATTACAGAATGAGTCAATAAATATAAAGCTGTAAATTCACACGTACAACAATATGAGAGTGAATTAATTATATTTTTTGTGTTATGAAACACCCTCATTTGACAAAATATGGTTTATAAATTTGTGTGCTTTAAAAAAATACTCAACAATGGTATTGTGCAAGTTTAAACCTGTTTCTTAGCAAGATCAAGGCTTTTGTTTCCTAATTTCAAATGTCAGAATGCAACAAGTTAAGAATATTTTGTGATGAGTTAATAAGTCAATGTGATTGCCTTCCATGAATAGAACTTTTTTTACCAATAGAACCTTGTGAAACACGAACACAAATTTGTAATATTTTAAAACTTATGAATGAAAAAATTCTATTAAGGTATGAAAAATATACAGTTTGTATTCTTCTTGCAAGATTATTTAAACTGCTCATCTTATTGACTATGGCTAAAATAAACAACTTAGTTTATATTAAATAAAAATTTTTTATTTAATAAAAAATAAAAATCATAATCAATAAAAATTTTTTAATGAGTGATGATATTGCAGTCTTTTACTAACTCTGGCTCAGTTACAAAAACATGTGAAAAATCGCTGTGGAAGCAAAGATTTTTGTATAAGGAATTCTTCATTATCTTTGCTGTCTTAGTACAAGAAGCTGAGAACCTCTCATTGAACTTAGTCCTAAAAGGACCTTTACATTTCTTCTGGAATGTCAGGATATTCAGGATGAGTAAGGTTCGAGTTGGGGGCCGCCCAGTTTTGAGATTCCGGGAGGAGGATAGCAGACTATACCTTAGTCAGAACTGGAACCCTCCAGTTGAACCTACACTGGGCACAGCAAAAACCGATGTGTCACTTAAATCTGGGCAACCTTATGAATGTCCAGAGCAGCACATCACTAACCGCAAATGTCGAGATTCTGGGGTTCATGGGCAATTTGATAGATCTAGTCTACTGCGGGAGATGACTGTTGGAGTTGGTGGGGTTTGTTCCCTAACCTCAGAGGTTCTTGCTAGCCTCAACAAGGGTGTGCCACCCCTTGCCTACTTTGACTGGAGAGGCTGGTTCAGAGCTGGCTTCCCCTTCTTCCGGGGAGACATGGCTTTGAGATGTAGTGCCCTAATTCTTCCTCATGGATCTCTATAAGAGGCAGCCCCTACTTCCTAACCTTACCCATGCTGAATATCTTGTCACTCCGGAAGCAGCGCAAAGGTTCTTACAGGACTAAGTACAATTTATGAGCTTCTTGTCCCAAGAGAACAAAATAAAGTCAGCACTCGATGTCCAGGCTAGCAACGGCTTTTATCACTTGGAGAGCCACACCCTCTCCAACAGTCATCCCCCACAGTAGACTAGACGTATAGATTTATCCATTCACCCTAGAATCTCGACACTTGCGGTTAGTGATGTGCCGATCCTGGACATCCATAAGGTTACCCAAGATGCAGGTGACACCTTGGTTTTTTGTTGTACCCAGTTTACAACACACTAGAAAATGGAACTGAAAACAACAAGGACAGCTCAATTTTACTTGGTAGCTAGGCAATTTTGAGTGCATTTACTGTAAATAGAGAACAAAACCTCTATAACTCAGTAAAATAAGGCAAAATAAGGATGCAACCTCGGAATGAAAGATATTAAGCTAAACATTTGCATTCATCTTTATTTTGATGGTATAAAACTTACCTCATAAGTCTCATGTAATCATGTGTACGTGGCTTAAGATATTTAAGGTCAAAGGTCACGAAAATCAGTTTTTTGCAAATATCTCGTTTCCCTTACGCTAAATGACTTTTAAAGGTGGTTATAGAAATTGTAGAACGGAAAATTCTCTTCAACTTTTGTCTGAAGTAATTTTATGTACGTTCAAAACCCTTTTTGAGATACAGCGCAAAGAGTAGGGAACCGCTTACCTGTATATACGATAATGCGAGGTCAGCCAGTAGAATACAATAAATAAATGAGTTATACTGTTAATTATTCACTTACTATTATTATTATTACTTAATACTATTATAATTGTTATTATTAACATTATTATTAAATTTTTATTATTATTTACTATTTAATATACTATATAGATATTAATTATAAATTATATATTCCCTAAATAATACTTATTTTATTTTTACCAAACATACAATATTAAAAGAAATATTTCAAATTAATTTTAATTATATATTTATTTATTGATCCAATAATCAATTTATTAAAATTACAAATATAATTTTTTTTATTATAAATGATTAATATTTTTGTTTTAATTTTCTTCTTGTTCACCGTCTTCTTCTTCCTCTGGCTGTTCAATATCGGATTCATTATCATCATTCTCGTTTACTAAAGTATCAGAATAGAAAGATTCAAGAATATCAGGTGCATATTCACTTTCTTCATTGAAATCATCTAAAGTTGATTAAGCGTTGAGGCATGATTGTCCATTACACTGCCCACAAATTAAAGTGCATCGCAATCCTGCTTTCCTGCATCCGCAATTAGAACCACAACCTTTCTTGCAATTGCAAAATATTGTATTCAGCAGTTCTTCTGGTGCTGGTGGTAATAATGTTGTTATTGGTTCCAGGAGTTTCATTTTGCAGTACCCAACCGAATTCCTGGGGTTCGAAATCGTTTCCCAATTAAATTTGGGTCTGATAATATACACGAAGGATATGTTTTTCGATGATTTTCGTGACCTTTGACCTTAAATATCTTAAGTCGCGTACACGTGATTATATGAGACTTTTGAGGTAAATTTTATACCATCAAAATAAAGACATATGCAAATGTTTAGCTTAATATCTTTCATTCCGAGGTTGCATCCTTATTTTACCGGACTACTAGCCAAATTAAGGGAATATAAGTAAGTTTTGGAGCTACTACATTGTTTAAATATGGCAAATTCATTGTATACAAGGCCCTTGACAATTGAAATGAGTGTCTTGAGTACTGGTCAATGAGGAAACAGAATAAGAAGCAAATAACATTTTTATTTACAACTTTATTTATTGGAAAATTAAAACCATTGAATAACCTACTCAGTCTTTGTTATACCTACATCTACACAATATGGGAGCGCATACTAAGTAAAACTTCTGTTTCAAAGGTTTTAAAGACTAGTTCCATGGAATTGTAAAAACCCTTCAAATGACCCAATACTGTAAGTTCTAAAGCTTTCACTATTTTCATTCAAAATATCAAACAATGGTTTCAATAGCTCAAGATCTAATTACTGCAAATACATGTTATTTGAAACAAGTTTTATGAAGATTTTGATACATGTATTTAATGTGAAGCGGAATTGCAGAGCTGGCTTGTACAAGGAACACTCAGTTTAAAAAGCTATAGCAAAAAATCTTAAAAACAGCCTTATTGCGCATTTAGAGCATGAAAGAAATCACTTTGAGAAATTTCAGCTTCACAAGCATTGTCACTCTTGAAATATGCTGAACAGATGTAGACAGTGAGAAAGGGCGTTATAGGACTTTTTTGGCCATACTCTATTAGAAAAAATATAGCTACTTTCAAATAGGTTTTAAATTGTGATAGAATTTTCTCTTAGATAAACAATTTCTGTAGTCTATGTAAACCTACTTTTAAAAATCTCAAAGTAGCAGACTTCAGTCTGAAGCATAGATTACAATAAGACCAATAGATAGGACATCGGGTGCTCGCAGGTGAAGCCACTGCGGAGCGGCTAATACTCAACAATATGGCGGCGCGGGCGTGAGTCACCCTACTGAGGAGCGTCGACTTGCACCCCCGCTCTTCACTTCGCCCTTGTCGAGCTTACTGTAGTGACCTGCTATACACTCTGCTTACTGACGTGTGTGCTTCCGGCGTGTTGCTTAACATCTTGTTGTTAGTCTTTTTTAACCTGTTTATGTTGTGGATGATGTTGTCTTCACAAACACACAATGCCTATGTCCATGTGTTGCTTTTGGATGCTTCAATAAAAAGGAAAAATTAAACTTTCAACCAGAAGATTGTTCCTTCAGGATCAATTTCTCAGAATTCGGACTGTTTGATAAAGCGTCAATAAACGAAGGTCAATAAACTAACATTTATAATATACTAGCGGACCCGGCGCGCTTCGCTGCGCATTTCAATAAGTTTCCCGCGGCTTCGCACGCAATTTCCCGTTGAAAACAGTACACTATATTCACTTATTCATTTTCTATCACATTCTAAAACATTGCTGAGATAATTGATAGTCGTTCCTTCGTGAGCTTCTTCGGCGCATTATGAAGGTATGTACCACATTCCTGATACTTCTGTCAAAAAAAAACAACTAAGGTTGATTTTATAACATTCTTTATATTTGTAGCCAACGTAAGATAGTAATTTATGATATCTGCATTGCTCTTCTGATCAAGCATGAGCATGGTTTATATTAAATAAATATTTGCAGTTAAAGGTGAATTTTTACGTCAAATTTGAATTGGTATTATCTGGATAGTAAAGTCTATGTTTTAACAGTGATTGCAGAAACAGTTTAAAACAAAATTTGTCGTTTCTCTTAAGCTTACTCTATGCTTTAAAACTATAAGTGTAGTAATTAAATTATATATAAATATATATTTTTTGTCGCATTATATATGTTTACAAAAGAACAGCTGATTAAAAATTTGAAAAGACTCTTTCACTTAATAACAATATGTTTGCTGCAATGCATTTTCTTACGGGTATTTCTGTAACCAGTGGGGCGGAATCCTGAATCGGGAAAGGGATAAAAAGTATCCTATAACCTTCTACAGATCAAGACGAACAAATTAAAAAAAAAATTAGGCGAATCCGTCCAGCCGTTTGTGAGTGATGCTGTTACACACGAACAGTGTCATTTTTATATATTAGATGACTTAAAACTTCCTCCTCTTCTCAACTGAGTATTAACAGATTAGTTTACAATTAATTAACTGAGTTGAAACTATATTTTATTGTACATTTAAGTAATTTTCCATACTTTTATTATAATGCATCTATAAATCTTACTTATTGCCCTACTAATTGTATAATAAATGTTTACAGACTTAAAAAAAATATTTTATTAAACCTTTATACACTTTGTTACAATATGTAAACATAAACTTTAGATATTGTATTTTGGGATATTTTAAGCTGAAGGATTATAAGGTTTAAAGTCATGTTTCCCTCATCTAATAATTTACCCGCATATGCAAACTTTGCTCATATTATAGTATATATGCAAAAAATAAATAGCAAATAAACTCTTAGTTATTCTTAGTTTAGAGTATTGACTCAGATTGAATTCCTTCCTTAATTACATAACTTATGTGATTTTATTTGAAGTAATTACTGTAAACAAGTACAAATAAAGGGTATTCTACTCACTTTTTATAATTATGCTATAATGTACGATACGAGGAAACAGATGGCCCGGCACGGAGCGTTGAGCTCCAAGCGGTCGCGGCACTCGTAAACTAACGGCTCACAAACAATAACTTTCTGGCCAAACCACAAAAGCTAATTAAAAAAAAAGAAAATATGTTCTGAAAACTTCAACTATTCAACAACATTTTCCACCGTTTTTAAACTTGCCTGACCAAAAAACGGCAAAAGTAGCAGCCGACTAACTTTTTTATGTCAAGTTTTAAAATGTAAACATATATCTCGACTTTATTTAATTATTTAAATTGCAAAACTAATTTTTTGAACAATTTGAATGATACCACAGGCATCCATAGCTCATTGACTTCACTCATACAAAGTTTTCAAAGTATTTTCTTTATTCTAAGTAGGGTAAATCACGAGTTGATTGAAACGGGGAGAACTGAATTTTTACACTAATCGGAGCGTAGTTTTGAGTTTCTATCTCACGACAACATGGCGGACCTGGCTTCACCTGCCCCAATGTTGGCAAGATAGGCATAGCCCATCTATTTGGTCTTATTGTAATCTATGGTCTGAAGTAATGCCTTCTTGTTAATTTTAGGTTACTTTATGATAACAATTTTGTTGTAACTGTTAGTTTTTAGTGTTTTTTCCATAAAATACCAATATTTATAATGTTGTGTTTTTGATAAGACCACCCCAAGCCTACTATAAGAATACTTAATTTAAATTGAATTTTTAATTGAAAATCACAATGAACATAAATTACTTTATAAGCCACTTACATTGTGATCTTTTTAAAAACTAGTTCTATTTCAAATATACAACACTAGCAGTTACCCACAGTTTCACATGTAATTTTGTAGGCTTTGCACCTGTATAAGAACTTGTCAGGGTGAATTACATTTCCCACACCAATGTTGAGTTTGGCTTGTTGCTACAATTAAGAAAATCTGTCAAAAAAATGTATTTCTAGCCATTGTACTGTAATTTACTCCTGTCTTAGTATTGTTTGTACTATAGTTGTTTTTGTCTTGTTTCCCAATCAATAAAATATATAACTTCTTGTACATACACAACCTATTTCTGTCAAAAGACAACTAAGATGTGCATCATAACTTATAGTAAAAGTTAAATAGTAACTTTGTTTTCTTATTTTAATACTCAATATTTGCTATAAACGTAAAGTTAACTGTATATTTATACTACAACTATTTATTTTCATATCTGGATAATTTCTTACTCTGTGCTCAACAGTTTAAAATAAGAAGTGTTGCTACTATCAAGCTTATACTCTATGCTTTACAGGCTGTAAATCTAAGAAAATTGTGTTTAAAATAATTAAACATGTGGTCGATCTATCATAAAACAAAGTTTACACCGAACAGTTAATTAGATTTAATAGGCTCTTTCAATTAATATATCGCCACTTTGCAGATCAGAATGGAATTTTTCTCCACTTAGAGACCAGTGAAGCATAGCCTGGAGGGATTTTAATAATAAAAATAGATCTGTACTCTTATCAGAGATCCTAAAAATGTCCATGTAAATATTCAGTACAATCAGGCAAATAGTTTACACCTAATAGCAAAACAAACAAACAAAGGCACTTACGCATTTATAATATTATTATGATTGGGATGTAAAGAACCACCATTCGGCTTAATGAGCATTACTTAGCTGTACCTGGTAAAGACATTCTTTCTTTACAATTAACCATTCTTTTATTTGCCGTTGTTGATAGCTATAAGACTAGTTCCTACTTCAGAGACCTACTTGGAATCCCGAGTTGGATTTGTCACTTTCAAACGCAAACAAATAATCGTCCTACCTAGTCTAAAGATTTGTGATCCTCGGAAAACCATCAGGTCACATTAATTATTAATATACAGTGATAAGTGAGTGGTATATGTCACATCAGATCAGATACTTAACAGAACGGCACAAACAGCATCTCGATAATTGTTCTTACTAAAAAGGCAAACTAATATTGAATTTCAGTTTTGGAATAATGCGATTCGTCATAATGTAGATTAATGGTTTGCTACGATATGTCTTGATACAAAAGTTTAGGTGTAGGTCTTGCACATAATTATGTAACCTGAGCGGTGATTTCTATTTAAAACTAAAAAAAAATCACTTATACGCAAAATTAAGTTACATATAGACTAGTGTAAAAATGAAAATGTATTTTCTAAAACCTACGTATCTAAAAATTAATAGGTACTAAATTCATTTTTTATATACAATATTTGTACTGCCTGTTTTGAGCAAAAAGGTAAACTTCCCTAGCATCTCTAGTAGTCTTGACCATTGACACCTACATCATACACTCTCTCGTCGAGTCTTGAAGCATTGACACCTACATCATACACTCTCTCGTCGAGACTTGAAGCATTGACACTACATCATACACTCTCTCGTCCAGTCTTGAAGCATTGACACGTACATCATACACTCTCTCGCCGAGTCTTGAAGCATTGACACCTACATCATACACTCTCCGAGTCTTGAAGCATTGACACCTACATCATACACTCTCTCGTCGAGTCTTGAAGCATTGACACCTACATCATACACTCTCTCGTCCAGTCTTGAAGCATTGCCACGTACATCATACACTCTCTCGCCAGTCTTGAAGCATTGACACCTACATCATACACTCTCTCGCCGAGTCTTGAAGCATTGACACCTACATCATACACTCTCTCGCCGAGTCTTGAAGCATTGACACCTACATCATACACTCTCTCGCCGAGTCTTGAAGCATTGACACGTACATCATACACTCTCTCGTCGAGTCTTGAAGCATTGACACGTACATCATACACTCTCTCGTCCAGTCTTGAAGCATTGACACCTACATCATACACTCTCTCGTCCGAGTCTTGAAGCATTGACACGTACATCATACACTCTCTCGCGTCCAGTCTTGAAGCATTGCCACGTACATCATACACTCTCTCGCCGAGTCTTGAAGCATTGACACCTACATCATACACTCTCTCGCCAGTCTTGAAGCATTGACACCTACATCATACACTCTCTCGTCCGAGTCTTGAAGCATTGACACCTACATCATACACTCTCTCGCCGAGTCTTGAAGCATTGACACCTACATCATACACTCTCTCGTCCGAGTCTTGAAGCATTGACACCTACATCATACACTCTCTCGTCGGGACTTGAAGCATTGACACCTACATCATACACTCTCTCGTCCAGTCTTGAAGCATTGCCACGTACATCATACACTCTCTCGTCGAGTCTTGAAGCATTGACACCTACATCATACACTCTCTCGCCGAGTCTTGAAGCATTGACACCTACATCATACACTCTCTCGTCCAGGTCTTGAAGCATTGACACCTACATCATACACTCTCTCGTCCAGTCTTGAAGCATTGCCACGTACATCATACACTCTCTCGCCGAGTCTTGAAGCATTGACACGCCTACATACTCTACATCTACACTCTCTCGCCGAGTCTTGAAGCATTGACACCTACATCATACACTCTCTCGTCCGGACTTGAAGCATTGACACCTACATACATCATACACTCTCTCGTCGAGTCTTGAAGCATTGCCACGTACATCATACACACTCTCTCGTCGAGTCTTGAAGCATTGACACCTACATCATACACTCTCTCGTCCGAGTCTTGAAGCATTGACACGTACATCATACACTCTCTCGTCCGAGTCTTGAAGCATTGACACGTACATCATACACTCTCTCGTCGAGTCTTGAAGCATTGACACGTACATCATACACTCTCTCGCCGAGTCTTGAAGCATTGACACGTACATCATACACTCTCTCGTCGGGACTTGAAGCATTGACACGTACATCATACACTCTCTCGTCGAGTCTTGAAGCATTGACACGTACATCATACACTCTCTCGTCGGTCTTGAAGCATTGACACCTACATCATACACTCTCTCGTCCAGTCTTGAAGCATTGCCACGTACATCATACACTCTCTCGTCGTCGAGTCTTGAAGCATTGACACCTACATCATACACTCTCTCGTCCAGTCTTGAAGCATCCAGTTGAAGCATTGCCACGTACATCATACACTCTCTCGCCGAGTCTTGAAGCATTGACCACGTACATCATACACTCTCTCGCCGAGTCTTGAAGCATTGACACCTACATCATACACTCTCTCGTCCAGTCTTGAAGCATTGACACGTACATCATACACTCTCTCGTCGGGACTTGAAGCATTGACACGTACAACATCATACACTCTCGTCGAGTCTTGAAGCATTGACACGTACATCATACACTCTCTCGTCCAGTCTTGAAGCATTGCCACGTACATCATACACTCTCTCTCGTCCAGTCTTGAAGCATTGCCACGTACATCATACACTCTCTCGTCGAGTCTTGAAGCATTGACACGTACATCATACACTCTCTCGTCCAGTCTTGAAGCATTGCCACGTACATCATACACTCTCTCGTCCAGTCTTGAAGCATTGCCACGTACATCATACACTCTCTCGTCGAGTCTTGAAGCATTGACACGTACATCATACACTCTCTCGTCCAGTCTTGAAGCATTGACACGTACATCATACACTCTCTCGTCGAGTCTTGAAGCATTGACACGTACATCATACACTCTCTCGCCGAGTCTTGAAGCATTGACACGTACATCATACACTCTCTCGTCCAGTCTTGAAGCATTGCCACGTACATCATACACTCTCTCGTCGAGTCTTGAAGCATTGACACGTACATCATACACTCTCTCGCCGAGTCTTGAAGCATTGACACCTACATCATACACTCTCTCGTCCAGTCTTGAAGCATTGCCACGTACATCATACACTCTCTCGTCCGAGTCTTGAAGCATTGCCACGTACATCATACACTCTCTCGTCGGGACTTGAAGCATTGACACGTATACATCATACACTCTCTCGTCCAGTCTTGAAGCATTGACCACGTACATCATACACTCTCTCGTCCAGTCCTTGAAGCATTGCCACGTACATCATACACTCTCTCGCCGAGTCTTGAAGCATTGACACGTACATCATACACTCTCTCGTCGGGACTTGAAGCATTGACACCTACATCATACACTCTCTCGTCGAGTCTTGAAGCATTGACACGTACATCATACACTCTCTCGTCTAGTCTTGAAGCATTGACACCTACATCATACACTCTCTCGTCCAGTCTTGAAGCATTGCCACGTACATCATACACTCTCTCGCCGAGTCTTGAAGCATTGACACGTACATCATACACTCTCTCGTCGTCGGGACTTGAAGCATTGACACCTACATCATACACTCTCTCGTCCAGTCTTGAAGCATTGACACGTACATCATACACTCTCTCGTCGGGACTTGAAGCATTGACACGTACATCATACACTCTCTCGTCGAGTCTTGAAGCATTGACACGTACTCTCGCCGAGTCTTGAAGCATTGACACGTACATCATACACTCTCTCGTCCAGTCTTGAAGCATTGCCACGTACATCATACACTCTCTCGTCCGAGTC
The DNA here is from genome assembly GCF_021130785.1 of Homalodisca vitripennis. NCBI lineage: Eukaryota > Metazoa > Arthropoda > Insecta > Hemiptera > Cicadellidae > Homalodisca > Homalodisca vitripennis. The sequence goes on along the minus strand of NC_060213.1, from coordinate 141,964,341 downwards.
TTGAAGCATTGACACGTACATCATACACTCTCTCGTCTAGTCTTGAAGCATTGACACCTACATCATACACTCTCTCGTCCAGTCTTGAAGCATTGCCACGTACATCATACACTCTCTCGCCGAGTCTTGAAGCATTGACCACGTACATCATACACTCTCTCGTCGGGAGTCTTGAAGCATTGACACCTACATCATCATACACTCTCTCGTCCAGTCTTGAAGCATTGACACGTACATCATACACTCTCTCATACACTCTCTCGTCGGGACTTGAAGCATTGACACGTACATCATACACTCTCTCGTCGAGTCTTGAAGCATTGACACGTACATCATACACTCTCTCGTCCAGTCTTGAAGCATTGCCACGTACATCATACACTCTCTCGTCAGTCTTGAAGCATTGCCACGTACATCATACACTCTCTCGCCGAGTCTTGAAGCATTGACACGTACATCATACACTCTCTCGTCCAGTCTTGAAGCATTGCCACGTACATCATACACTCTCTCCTCGTCCAGTCTTGAAGCATTGCCACGTACATCATACACTCTCTCGCCGAGTCTTGAAGCATTGACACCTACATCATACACTCTCTCGTCCAGTCTTGAAGCATTGACACGTACATCATACACTCTCTCGTCCTTGAAGCATTGACACGTACATCATACACTCTCTCGCCGAGTCTTGAAGCATTGACACGTACATCATACACTCTCTCGTCCAGTCTTGAAGCATTGACACCTACATCATACACTCTCTCGTCGTCCAGTCTTGAAGCATTGACACGTACATCATACACTCTCTCGTCCGAGTCTTGAAGCATTGACACGTACATCATACACTCTCTCGTCGAGTCTTGAAGCATTGACACGTACATCATACACTCTCTCGTCGAGTCTTGAAGCATTGACACACGTACATCATACACTCTCTCTCGTCGAGTCTTGAAGCATTGACACCTACATCATACACTCTCTCGTCGAGTCTTGAAGCATTGACACGTACATCATACACTCTCTCGTCCAGTCTTGAAGCATTGCCACGTACATCATACACTCTCTCGCCGAGTCTTGAAGCATTGACACGTACATCATCATACACTCTCTCGTCGGGAGTCTTGAAGCATTGACACGTACATCATACACTCTCTCGTCGAGTCTTGAAGCATTGACACGTACATCATACACTCTCTCGTCGAGTCTTGAAGCATTGACACGTACATCATACACTCTCTCGCCGAGTCTTGAAGCATTGACACGTACATCATACACTCTCTCGTCGGGACTTGAAGCATTGACACCTACATCATACACTCTCTCGTCGTCTTGAAGCATTGACACGTACATCATACACTCTCTCGTCTAGTCTTGAAGCATTGACACCTACATCATACACTCTCTCGTCCAGTCTTGAAGCATTGACACGTACATCATACACTCTCTCGCCGAGTCTTGAAGCATTGACACGTACATCATACACTCTCTCGTCGGGACTTGAAGCATTGACACGTACATCATACACTCTCTCGCCGAGTCTTGAAGCATTGACACGTACATCATACACTCTCTCGTCGGGACTTGAAGCATTGACCACGTACATCATACACTCTCTCGTCGCCGAGTCTTGAAGCATTGACACGTACATCATACACTCTCTCGTCCGAGTCTTGAAGCATTGACACCTACATCATACACTCTCTCGTCCAGTCTTGAAGCATTGACACGTACATCATACACTCTCTCGTCGAGTCTTGAAGCATTGACACGTACATCATACACTCTCTCGTCGAGTCTTGAAGCATTGACACGTACATCATACACTCTCTCGCCGAGTCTTGAAGCATTGACACGTACATCATACACTCTCTCGTCCAGTCTTGAAGCATTGCCACGTACATCATACACTCTCTCTCGCCGAGTCTTGAAGCATTGACACGTACATCATACACTCTCTCGTCGAGTCTTGAAGCATTGACACGTACATCATACACTCTCTCGTCCGAGTCTTGAAGCATTGACACGTACATCATACACTCTCTCGTCGAGTCTTGAAGCATTGACCACGTACATCATACACTCTCTCGTCGAGTCTTGAAGCATTGACACGTACATCATACACTCTCTCGTCGAGTCTTGAAGCATTGACACGTACATCATACACTCTCTCGTCCGAGTCTTGAAGCATTGACCACGTACATCATACACTCTCTCGTCGAGTCTTGAAGCATTGACACGTACATCATACACTCTCTCGTCGAGTCTTGAAGCATTGACACGTACATCATACACTCTCTCGTCGAGTCTTGAAGCATTGCCACGTACATCATACACTCTCTCGTCGAGTCTTGAAGCATTGACACCTACATCATCATACACTCTCTCGCCGAGTCTTGAAGCATTGACACCTACATCATACACTCTCTCGTCCGAGTCTTGAAGCATTGACACCTACATCATACACTCTCTCGTCGAGTCTTGAAGCATTGACACGTACATCATACACTCTCTCGTCGAGTCTTGAAGCATTGACACGTACATCATACACTCTCTCGTCGAGTCTTGAAGCATTGACACCTACATCATACACTCTCTCGTCGAGTCTTGAAGCATTGACACGTACATCATACACTCTCTCGTCGAGTCTTGAAGCATTGACACGTACATCATACACTCTCTCGTCGAGTCTTGAAGCATTGACACGTACATCATACACTCTCTCGCCGAGTCTTGAAGCATTGACACGTACATCATACACTCTCTCGTCGAGTCTTGAAGCATTGACACGTACATCATACACTCTCTCGTCGAGTCTTGAAGCATTGACACGTACATCATACACTCTCTCGTCCCGAGTCTTGAAGCATTGACACGTACATCATACACTCTCTCGTCCAGTCTTGAAGCATTGCCACGTACATCATACACTCTCTCGCCGAGTCTTGAAGCATTGACACGTACATCATACACTCTCTCGTCCGAGTCTTGAAGCATTGACACGTACATCATACACTCTCTCGTCCGAGTCTTGAAGCATTGACACGTACATCATACACTCTCTCGTCGAGTCTTGAAGCATTGACACGTACATCATACACTCTCTCGTCGAGTCTTGAAGCATTGACACGTACATCATACACTCTCTCGTCGAGTCTTGAAGCATTGACCACGTACATCATACACTCTCTCGTCCGAGTCTTGAAGCATTGACACGTACATCATACACTCTCTCGTCGAGTCTTGAAGCATTGACACGTACATCATACACTCTCTCGTCCAGTCTTGAAGCATTGACACGTACATCATACACTCTCTCGTCGAGTCTTGAAGCATTGACACGTACATCATACACTCTCTCGTCGAGTCTTGAAGCATTGACACGTACATCATACACTCTCTCGTCCAGTCTTGAAGCATTGCCACGTACATCATACACTCTCTCGTCCAGTCTTGAAGCATTGCCACGTACATCATACACTCTCTCGCCGAGTCTTGAAGCATTGACACGTACATCATACACTCTCTCGTCCAGTCTTGAAGCATTGACACGTACATCATACACTCTCTCGTCGAGTCTTGAAGCATTGACACGTACATCATACACTCTCTCGTCGAGTCTTGAAGCATTGACACGTACATCATACACTCTCTCGTCGAGTCTTGAAGCATTGACACGTACATCATACACTCTCTCGTCCGAGTCTTGAAGCATTGACACGTACATCATACACTCTCTCTCGCCGAGTCTTGAAGCATTGACACGTACATCATACACTCTCTCGTCGAGACTTGAAGCATTGACACCTACATCATACACTCTCTCGTCGAGTCTTGAAGCATTGACACGTACATCATACACTCTCTCGTCGAGTCTTGAAGCATTGACACGTACATCATACACTCTCTCGTCGAGTCTTGAAGCATTGACACGTACATCATACACTCTCTCGCCGAGTCTTGAAGCATTGACACGTACATCATACACTCTCTCGTCGAGTCTTGAAGCATTGACACCTACATCATACACTCTCTCGTCGAGTCTTGAAGCATTGACACGTACATCATACACTCTCTCGTCGTCGAGTCTTGAAGCATTGACACGTACATCATACACTCTCTCTCGTCCGAGTCTTGAAGCATTGACACGTACATCATACACTCTCTCGTCCAGTCTTGAAGCATTGACACGTACATCATACACTCTCTCGTCGAGTCTTGAAGCATTGACACGTACATCATACACTCTCTCGTCGAGTCTTGAAGCATTGACACGTACATCATACACTCTCTCGTCGAGTCTTGAAGCATTGACACCTACATCATACACTCTCTCGTCCGAGTCTTGAAGCATTGACACGTACATCATACACTCTCTCGCCGAGTCTTGAAGCATTGACACGTACATCATACACTCTCTCGTCCGAGTCTTGAAGCATTGACACCTACATCATACACTCTCTCGTCGAGTCTTGAAGCATTGACACCTACATCATACACTCTCTCGTCCGAGACTTGAAGCATTGACACCTACATCATACACTCTCTCTCGTCGAGACTTGAAGCATTGACACCTACATCATACATACACTCTCTCGTCGAGTCTTGAAGCATTGACACGTACATCATACACTCTCTCGTCGAGTCTTGAAGCATTGACACCTACATCATACACTCTCTCGTCGAGTCTTGAAGCATTGACACGTACATCATACACTCTCTCGTCGAGACTTGAAGCATTGACACCTACATCATACACTCTCTCGTCGAGACTTGAAGCATTGCCACGTACATCATACACTCTCTCGCCGAGTCTTGAAGCATTGACACCTACATCATACACTCTCTCGTCGAGACTTGAAGCATTGACACCTACATCATACACTCTCTCGCCGAGTCTTGAAGCATTGACACCTACATCATACACTCTCTCGCCGAGTCTTGAAGCATTGACACCTACATCATACACTCTCTCGCCGAGTCTTGAAGCATTGACACCTACATCATACACTCTCTCGTCGAGACTTGAAGCATTGACACCTACATCATACACTCTCTCGTCGAGTCTTGAAGCATTGACACGTACATCATACACTCTCTCGCCGAGTCTTGAAGCATTGACACCTACATCATACACTCTCTCGTCGAGACTTGAAGCATTGACACCTACATCATACACTCTCTCGTCGAGTCTTGAAGCATTGACACGTACATCATACACTCTCTCGCCGAGTCTTGAAGCATTGACACCTACATCATACACTCTCTCGTCGAGTCTTGAAGCATTGACACCTACATCATACACTCTCTCGTCGAGTCTTGAAGCATTGACACCTACATCATACACTCTCTCGTCGAGTCTTGAAGCATTGACACCTACATCATACACTCTCTCGCCGAGTCTTGAAGCATTGACACGTACATCATACACTCTCTCGTCGAGACTTGAAGCATTGACACCTACATCATACACTCTCTCGTCGAGTCTTGAAGCATTGACACGTACATCATACACTCTCTCGCCGAGTCTTGAAGCATTGACACCTACATCATACACTCTCTCGTCGAGACTTGAAGCATTGACACCTACATCATACACTCTCTCGTCGAGTCTTGAAGCATTGACACGTACATCATACACTCTCTCGTCGAGTCTTGAAGCATTGACACCTACATCATACACTCTCTCGTCGAGTCTTGAAGCATTGACACCTACATCATACACTCTCTCGTCGAGTCTTGAAGCATTGACACCTACATCATACACTCTCTCGCCGAGTCTTGAAGCATTGACACCTACATCATACACTCTCTCGCCGAGTCTTGAAGCATTGACACCTACATCATACACTCTCTCGCCGAGTCTTGAAGCATTGACACGTACATCATACACTCTCTCGTCGAGTCTTGAAGCATTGACACGTACATCATACACTCTCTCGTCCGAGTCTTGAAGCATTGACACCTACATCATACACTCTCTCGTCGAGACTTGAAGCATTGACACGTACATCATACACTCTCTCGTCGAGTCTTGAAGCATTGACACCTACATCATACACTCTCTCGTCGAGTCTTGAAGCATTGACACGTACATCATACACTCTCTCGCCGAGTCTTGAAGCATTGACACCTACATCATACACTCTCTCGTCGAGACTTGAAGCATTGACACGTACATCATACACTCTCTCGCCGAGTCTTGAAGCATTGACACCTACATCATACACTCTCTCGTCGAGTCTTGAAGCATTGACACCTACATCATACACTCTCTCGCCGAGTCTTGAAGCATTGACACCTACATCATACACTCTCTCGTCGAGTCTTGAAGCATTGACACGTACATCATACACTCTCTCGCCGAGTCTTGAAGCATTGACACCTACATCATACACTCTCTCGTCGAGTCTTGAAGCATTGACACCTACATCATACACTCTCTCGTCGAGTCTTGAAGCATTGACACCTACATCATACACTCTCTCGTCCGAGTCTTGAAGCATTGACACCTACATCATACACTCTCTCGTCGAGTCTTGAAGCATTGACACCTACATCATACACTCTCTCGTCGAGTCTTGAAGCATTGACACCTACATCATACACTCTCTCGTCGAGTCTTGAAGCATTGACACCTACATCATACACTCTCTCGTCGAGTCTTGAAGCATTGACACCTACATCATACACTCTCTCGTCGAGTCTTGAAGCATTGACACCTACATCATACACTCTCTCGTCGAGTCTTGAAGCATTGACACGTACATCATACACTCTCTCGTCCGAGTCTTGAAGCATTGACACCTACATCATACACTCTCTCGTCGAGTCTTGAAGCATTGACACGTACATCATACACTCTCTCGCCGAGTCTTGAAGCATTGACACGTACATCATACACTCTCTCGTCGAGACTTGAAGCATTGACACCTACATCATACACTCTCTCGTCGAGTCTTGAAGCATTGACACCTACATCATACACTCTCTCGTCGAGTCTTGAAGCATTGACACCTACATCATACACTCTCTCGTCGAGTCTTGAAGCATTGACACCTACATCATACACTCTCTCGTCGAGTTTTGAAGCATTGACACCAGCAGCAATATTTAAGGAAGTATAAGGTTCTCAGACCTGTACATTAGGGCTTGAATAAAGCATCAAGTTTCACGGTTTTGTTTATCACATGGCTCTTTTTGGTTTTTTCATCTGCTACCTGTGTGTATTCAGCACCTAACAGCTAACCTATTTCGACCATCTATAAAAAAAGATAAGAAAATTAAACTTTCCCTTAGGTTTACTGAATTTGAAGGCTTATAAAAACTCTAAACCTCTGCAGGTAATCAAATTTAACTGTAGATCAGTTTTAAAATACAATGTCGTCACTAATGTTTTGCGAACACGCCTGCGTTTGACAGCACTGTTGACTGTATACGTTTCAATGTTTGACGTTACTCAGCTAAGCCAACCAGGGTGTAAAGCGAGCTCTGATTGGCAGAAACCATCATTCCACCGCTACCCGAATAGCGACGAAGCTGGCCGAATGCGGTGGGAGCGGATATGCTCTTTGATGCCGCCGTCCTCTATTCATGATCCGACGCCAGCCAGCGCCCAGCTAGCGAAATAATCATAGGTCTGCGCCCAACTCGCTTCATGTGCATGGACGGATGCCCTCATACGCAGTGGCGCACTACGCAGAATAATAAAGTCTGACATAAAATATCACTAATGTATTAAAACAACTTCTCTTCAAACTTTGTATAGTTTTAATTAGCATATAAATCTGAGGGGAAAAACATTCTGCAAAAAAACGCTCTTGATTTTTTAGCGAAATTCTAACTGGACTTCAAAATTTTCAGCATATAAACATTTGCCACCCTGGGCCCGTGACCATGTGGCCCATGCCTACATCCGGCCCTGACTGTAGTATAAACCCCAGCCAATCAGAAACTGGTTACCTTAACTATACTTTTTTCGGTGTGGTACCTTTAGAGATGGGAAATACCGTTATTTGTCAGTAACATATTACCAAAATAACGTAGTTAGTTGGTATTACGTTCCAGTAACCTGTTACCGTGGTAACATGTTACCAGCTAACCCACGCTCGGCAATAGCATCATGTTGTTACTGAACTAACGTTTTAAGTTGCAAGTAAACTGACTCACACTAAATCTACATATACTGTATGGAGCTATTTAGACATAGTATACGAAAATATAACTAAGTCAGTAAAATGTAAGTTTAGGTTGGTAGACTACTTTAAAATATTCTAATTATTAACAGATTATTTTAAAATTTTCACTACACAATACAATTATGGTTTAGTATTCAAAAACTAACTCTCTACAATGTAATATTTAGATTAATAGACAACTTATAATTAACGAAAACTGAGAACGAACAATTAAATGACGAATAAGTTGGGTTTATTTTCATTTTCCAGAAACAAGTCTACGTTTCTATTTTGATAAATATATTTTACTTATTTATTACAATCTTATATTTTATTCCCTACCCCTCCCGTACCATCCAGATCACACCCCTACGTTATTGGTTTCTCAGTAACGTAGGCCTAACTACCAGAAAAAGCGTTACCAGAACTGGTTCGTTCCTAGCCTCATTGCTTGCACGGTAATAGTCTCGGCTGTTACTCAGTAACCCGATAACTGAGTAACTTATACCAGAAAGACGTTATAAGAACGCCAAATAAATCATCCCACCCGTTACTGAAAAACAGGGTGTTACTGGTACTGTAACATGTTATCCTGGTAATAGATACCACTGAATAACGATGTTACCGACACTAATACGTTATATACCGCTCATCTCTAACCCAACTACAGTAGCACTCATAGCAGAAGAAGGAGCCATATGAGGGTTAACCGGGCCTGGTTATTCATGCCGAATACGTGTTATATATATATAATATATATATATATATATATATATATATATATATATATATATAATTTCATAAATTATCTGTTAATTTTCTGGTACAGTTTTAAAATTATATTGTTTCATTTAGGTATGTAACCATTTAGTTTACTTCCCTACATACTCAATTAGGTTACAGCAAAAACATGCCCTGTATCGTACCTGATGTTCATGTAAAACCATGCATCTGCGAATTTATACTTGCAAATGTTATTTTAACATCTCAAGTTATTTGACACTTTATAAATGACACGAGACTGGCATCATAAGGGTTAATACTGTGTTCCAGAGGTTTATGGCATTTAATAGTTTTAGATTGTTATCACATTGAATGCATTAAACAGACACATTAATAATCTATATATATAAAAATGAATGTTTGTATGTTTGTCCTTTATGGAATCGTGAACTATTGGACCGATCATGATGAAAATTTGTACGTATATGTATTTTTCCACGGAGAAGGTTTATAAGCTATGCCCATCCCTTTCCCGATTCAGGATTCCGCCCCCACTGGTTACAGAAATACCCATAAGAAATGCATTGCAGCAAACATATGTTAACGTCTTTTCAAATTTTTAATCAGCTGTTCTTTGTAAACATATATTACACTTACAGTTTTAAAGCATAGAGTAAGCTTAAGAGAAAACGACAAATTTTGTTTAAACTGTTTCTGCAATCACTGTTAAACATAGACTTTACTATCCAGATAATACAATTCAAATTTGACGTAAAAATTCACCTTTAACTGCAATATTTTATTTAATATAAACCATGCTCATGCTTGATCAGAAGAGCAATGCAGATATCATAATTACTATCTTACGTTGGCTACAAATATAAAGAATGTTATAAAATCAACCTTAGTTGTTTTTTTTGACAGAAGTATAGTTCTCAAAACTCCGTGTGTACATATTCTCTCGATCGAGACAACAAAGCAAGCTCAATCGTGGCATCGGAGATATAACTAATTTAATCTAAAAATTTATTATAGTAAAAAAAAAAATTTACTAAGTAATATAAGGACTTCGGTTCTTAAGATTTGCGTGCGAAGCCGTGGGTAACAGCTAGATAGAGGCAGGAATATGGTACATACCTTCATAATACGCCCAAGAGGCTCACGATGGAACGACTATCAATTATCTCAGCAATGTTTAGAATGTGATAGAAAATGAATAAGTGAATATAGTGTACTGTTTTCAACGGGAAATTGCGTGCGAAGCCGCGGGCAACTTTTGCAAAAAATTATTGAAATGCGCAGCAAAGCGCGCCGGGCCCGCTAGTACTAAATATAATGAGAGTTTATTTTTCGGTATTTAATGTAGCATAGTACTGAAAATGTTACAAATGGACATGTAAATGGAAATTACCCCGAATTAATTTATAATAATAATCTTATTTAACAATCTCAACCCTTTAATAGGGTTTGTAATTCTCGTGCTTTTTGAGACGGCACGAGAATTAGAATCCTAGGATAAATTAGGATACTTTTATTACAATCAGTGCACATCACACACCTCATCGAAATACTTTATCCCTGATCAGTGCTACTACCTAGCGGGTTGCAACAGAACTACATTCTATAAGTCTGTTAAACAGAGAACTGTCAGTGGCAGGTTTGTTTGGATGTGCCAGCGTTAACTTTTTGGCACTTATTTTCGTGTCTTCAATTCTCTGTATTGAGAAGATTCGTTTTAGTACTATCTTATGAGACATCGGTGGTGGCAAAATGTAATTGTGATAAGGTGAGCGTAATAGGTTATCGTAATAAATAACTATAATACATATACTATAATCATACACTGTATTTTTGTATTACAAGGAGATACCGAAGTTTAAATGTAGCTAGTTATAAACAAAGTTGAAAGCATTACGTCAAACTCAAAGTGTTCTGTTAGTATTATTTGGTAATGTGCCGTGATGAGCGGAACATATCTTGTACAGCCAATGGGGGAAGGACATGTCCTAAATTTCTGGGTTCTTCTCATTCTAAATGTAGCTAAAATGAAGTAAAAGTCAGGAATACCGCAGTGAAAAGCAAGAAAACTTCACATATATTAGCCATTCCCTCTGGTTTAATAATAATTTCTTCCTGTTAAGTTGTTATACCTCAGAACTAACAGGAACATCTCGCTTTATCATGATGGCAGAACTGTGACACATTCTAGGCAGCTGAATTGGATCAGATTGTTCAACCTCTTTTTAAACTCTCCAGAAATTATTTTATATAAGACATTGTGAATTGTAATCAATTGCAATTATATCTAACCTTATCGCTCTTATAACCGCGCGTATTACATAAACTAGTGTTTGAGTGGCTAATCTAATGCCGGATAAGACCCTAATTGTCGTATTTGGAACTGGATGTGGATTAAAACGATTTAATGAACTTAAAAGTCTATGTAAGAGTATTAGTTTTCTTCTCTAAACGATTATCCCACTTTGCAAAATTACAAATTCAATCCACAGTTGAGAAACCTGTATACGTAACTTGGATAAATTTGTCACCCCTGACAAGTATGATGTCACTCTGTCCAGATATCGAGAGAACAATGCTTCTAGTTTAGACTAAAACAAGTCGGTCAAATCTTTCGTGCATGATTCTGGTTCCTTGTGGTTACTCTGTTTTTATTGATTTGTTCTTTGAAATAACAACAATTACAAACCCTTTTATTATAAAACAAAAACCCTATTTGGGTTTTCTGAATTTTCACTAAATATAGTAATTACTAATTCTATGCTTTGAAATTAATTTTTGGTCAAGTCTGTGATATATGTGGTATATTATATGGTGCAGGACTATATCTATTCTTACAGTGTATGTAATATGTTGGCAATGGATATCGTATAAATCCTATTGGCCAAGGGATGACGCTCCCCCCCTCCTTGTCCTACCACTACCTCTAAATACCTCAGTCATCATGAACCGTAACCTCGATACTCCGGTCCAGTGTGTTATTCCCACGGCCGTTATTATATACTAAAAGTAGTTTCATTCACCCAGTTCCCTTTGAGTAGTACAAGATAGTACAAAGTCCATGCAGTTTTATTACAAGAGTAAACACCTCACCAATAATGCAGCAGTTACAATATACAAAATAATAAATACAAATTTCAAATTAACATACCAAAAATTCTCAAGAAAAACAATAGCAATAATTCAAATTTCTAAAAAAAACTTAATTCTAACAACAATACATAAATAAATAGGCCTACTCAAGGATAACAATAACAACAAGAACAACAAATATAAAATATGCATAATTTAACTTAATTAAAATATCCCAAAAACATGTTTAAATTTCAGATAAAATTATATATAATTTATATAATATACGAGTAATATTATTATATGTGTGTGTGTGCGTGCGTGTGTGTGTGTGTATAAGTTACCTTAATTGTATTTGGAATGTATTTTCAACAATATTTTCAATAACAATCTATCAATATAATCAATAACATCAATGTTAATGTAATTATGTACAATGGATCCATTTAGTATAATATGATTCCTGGAGAAAAATCATAGTATACTAAAAGTCTGTTAACCATTCATCTGTTAAGCAGTGAAGAAGGATGGATCCTGCAACCGAAATTATAACCGCACTTAATTACAAGATAACTGTAGGTCAATCATCGTGTTGCGTAACAGGCATCGCTGGGTTGCATGAAGCATTTCAAATCGACAGATCATTTCCTAAGTCTACAACAGTTAATATGCCGGTGTGGTGGTTACCCATAAGAACAAACAAATGTTCTCTAACGCTCAGCAAAATTCCTTAAATGGAATAGTTTCCTGTACATGTACGATGTACAAGTGTATATTCTAACCTCAGACCAGAAGGTTATAGAAAACATTGTGTTGCTAATGGACGGATAAATACCAGCAATATTCACTTCACTTCTTGTAAGAGGAAATATTCGTTATTCAACAACACTAGAGAAGTAGCTTCCTCAATTATTCCTTCACTGAAGTCACGTGTAGTAGTTACCGCCAAGAATCAATACATTCCAAGGTCGGTTATTTTTTATTATTTTGAAAAGTTGATGCAGTAACTGAATCGTTTTTACTGTAGTAAAATACTTTATTCGTATGTTTGCTCACTAATGAAGAAAAAATGTTTTACGCCTTTGCATGCTGATAGTTGCAACACACTTGTGTATTTATCGTCTGCGCGTTGGCGCGACAAAATGATGTTTAATGTGTCTGCCTGTCCTGACGATATCTCGAGAACGGTCTGACCTACATATAGATTGAAATGTTGCATGGTCTCATTTCTATATACACCACATCGAGTTTGTTTATGGCGCATATCACCCCATGGGATTGGGCTGAGCGTTAGCGAACAGTTTAACATCGGTATTATGGCTCTTATCCCCGTGATGCCAACGAGATAATTTAGAACTTAATACATTATAAAATAACTAAGTACAATCATGTGACAGATTGACAAGTGATAGAGCCTAACTGTCCTCAAGATACAGTAGTTCGAGCAATGTATAAGCTGTAGATGTGTTTCTACATAGACATGAATGAGTGTTATGATGCTGTGTGGCCATCCATGGGATTTGTCTGAGCGGTAGCGAACAGTTTTACATCGGTATTATGGCTCTTATTCCCGTGATGCCAACGATAAAATCTAGAAGTTAATAAGTTAAAAAATAACTAAGTACAATCATGTGACAGGTTGACAAGTGATAGAGCCTAACTGTCCACAAGATACAGTAGTTCGAGAAATGTATAAGCTGTAGAGGTGTTTCCACATAGACATGAATGAGTGTTATGAAGCTGTGTGGCCATCCATGGGATTTGTCTGAGCGGTAGCGAACAGTTTTACATCGGTATTATGGCTCTTATTCCCGTGATGCCAACGATAAAATCTAGAAGTTAATAAGTTAAAAAATAACTAAGTACAATCATGTGACAGGTTGACAAGTGATAGAGCCTAACTGTCCACAAGATACAGTAGTTCGAGAAATGTATAAGCTGTAGAGGTGTTTCCACATAGACATGAATGAGTGTTATGATGCTGTATGGCCATCCATGGGATTGGGCCGAGCGTTAGCGAACAGTTTTACATCGGTATTATGGCTCTTATCCCGTTGATGACAACGAGATAATTTAGAACTTAATACATTATAAAATAACTAAGTACAATCATGTGACAGGTTAACAAGTGATATAGCCTAACTGTCCACAAGATACAGTAGTTCGAGAAATGTATAAGCTGTAGATGTGTTTCTAGATAGACATGAATGAGTGTTATGATGCTGTATGGCCATCTATGGGATTTGGCTGAGCGTTACTGAAGGCTGGGCTGGCATACCTTCTCTTTTTCTGCTTGGATAAAAACCATTTCTTTTCCGTACGATTGTCTGATAACCGAGCACCTCAAGCGGAGATATGCTGCAGCTTTGACACCGGACATTCAACTTCAGCGAAGGTTGTTACGACACGTGGTCTGACATATTCCTACAGTTGTATTAACGAATGGAGTGTTAGCTCTTGTGGAGAAACATTGCAGTCCCGTTATAGCCTTTAGTACCTATTTTCAGTAATTAGCTAATATTTTACATGTGTAACGTAACCCTACGCATCTTTACATCTGTTTCCAATAATTAGCTACGGAGTTAGTTTAGCTATACTAATAATCAAATAAATAATTTGAGCTATTATTGTAAAACTTGTATCTTAGAAAGAAATAAAGTTGAATGGTGTTTCAGGGTTTCTAATAGGTCCTCTGTATCATCGTCCAAACATTTTCTTGAAATTAAATATTTTATAACCTATACCTTTTGTTCCCGACAACTTCACATACACGTTTCTGTGTTTACACTACGATATTTTGAGTGAGATACTTGATCTATTGAGTGGTAAAAAGTTTTTCTGGTTAAGCTACGACCTTATGAAGAAGACAATTACCAAACTGTTCACACCCCACATCAAAAGTCAGCGACGAGACGTTTATGTCATCTAGTTAATCTAATTTTAAATTGGTCTGAACAATTAAACCAATCTACCAATACTATAATATTGGCAATCTTCAAATCGATTTGAACTTTTAAACAAATTCCATAAACATGTTGTGGTTATTACAATTTCTTTGCAAAATATCCAAACTAAATCAATTTCAAAACAGTCTCAAAGTTAGTTTCAAAATTACATGTCTAGTCAGCTGATTGGTAGTTTTTAAACAAATACGCAATTATTCTTAAACACTATTTAAACAGCTATTATATTAAAAGTCTTTACAACTTAGTAAAGGAACAATAAAGGTAGTTGTTGTCCATTGACAACACACGTGACTTATAATTGTTAGAGCAAAAAGCCTAAGAGGTCATGGTTTACCATTAAGTTAATTGAGGAAACCAGGGATCGTATCCCCTCTCTCGTCAGATATTCTGCGGTAACAGGAATCTGGATGAATATCTAGAGATAATGATTATTTCGCATATTGAGTTATTTTAAAACATTAGTTATATAGCCCTTGTATTAAACATCTTCATAACTTAATAAAGGAACAATAGAGTTAGTTGTTGTCAATTGGCTATTTACAACACTCTAACACGAGTGCCGCCTAAGAAATCACTCGTTACAAAATCATGTGTTAGACTCAAGGAGAAAATAACCGAAATCCTATATCCGGTTGTTATATAGCCTACATATATAAAATGAACATAATATTTTGTTTACATTGTAATTTCACTGCGTAAATGTAATAAAACTGCATATTTTCTTATCTTTATCTGATATTAAGAAACAAAAAACAGAACCTTTAAAAACCTTAAAAAATAGAATTTTTGATGCATGATTATGTTTTTAATTTTAAAGGATATCATGTTTAAAATAGTTAGTGCGACCTTGACTATTTAAAAACAATACTGAAGAATATTGTTTGTAGCCTAACCCAATAAACTTTTCCCAATAATTGTATTAATGCAATAAAAATGATTCTACTTAAGGGCCAGAGTGCCACGTAATAGGCTTTTCTGATGCTGCATGCAAAATTTAAAAGCTCTACATGTGTTACTAAGTCATATGTTAAAACGACATATGATTGAACTCAGTTTGTTTACAAATTTATTTATTGATTTAGTGATTTTTCGTTGCTATTATGGTTAACTATAAGGCCAAAGTAAAAACGTTCGCCTACGCTCAGCCAAATTCCATGGAGTCACGTGAACCATCATTTAGATCGATATTGCTTGTATAGAAATGAAACTTGATGTAAAATTTCAAGTTTATAAATTAGTTTCGTTTTCAAGATACTGTACACACACACGCACGCACGCACGCACGCACGCACACACACACACACACACACACACAAACACACACAAAATAGCCATACACACATGTACACATACCATTTACATATACTGATACAGTTTTATCTCGAAAACCAACTGTATCCTGTCCAAGATTCGTAAAATGGGAAACATAATAAACTGACAGATGATCCATCAATACAATTCGTGAAACCGATCCCCCCTGAGGTAACATGTTTATTAAGTACCACATCTGTTCTTATGTTTGACATTGTAGGTTCAGAGAGCCGATATATCACGGCACTGGTGAGTCAATCAATCAAACGAGTCCAATAAATGACGTCATCAATCATTTCATGCCATATAATTATTGTATTATTACAGTAATACTATTAAACCAAATCTAGGCACCAAAATGCTCCAGATTAGCTGAGATGATTAAATATGGTGTTCATTTCAATTTTGTTTTTGTACTTGACGTAAATAAAGGTTATTCAGGAATTTTTCATGTGTATACGTACTGTAGTTGACTTTAATGGAATTTCCGCCATTTGGTATACGAGTCTTGTTAAAACTACTCAGAGTTTACTTTTACATAACAGAACATCTAGGTATAACACTCTGCCTCTTACGGGAAGAATTGACGTACTCCGATTTGCCGGTTGTGAATAAAAGAGGATATTAACTCAGCATATAGCCCAACTAACTCGATATTTCGAGCACCATTTGGTTATGTCTTTAACTCACGATAATTTACATGTAGATTCAGAAGTTAAGGTAAAAAAAATCAAATTAAAGCATAAGTTCCCATAAGGTGGCATCTCATCTACGAGTAAATGTTCATCTTTTTATATAAAAGATTCTATCATAGAGCATGGATATCTTGGACATCTTTCAAGAAAAGGTAGTTTAGAGTAAATAGAGATAATGCACTCTGTGGGCTATACAATGAGGAACACTAACAAATTGCAGAGCACTTTTGTCTGTTCTGTTATAGCTAGAGATAATCTGCATCCATCTTACTTGAGACAACGATGGTAAGTTTTCTCAGAAATATCTGATGTCTTCAGAATTTTGTGGCTGAGACCATGCAGAGATTTTAACTGCAAGAGCTGCAATTCACTACTTTGCAAGATGTCAGTCTTTGAAAAAGAAGCTTAGAAGAGAAAGCGATGGAAGAAAAAGAAGAAGGAAATGAAAAAGAAGCATAGATAAAATCTTAGCTTGCACCAACTCTAACCTCACCTACCAGGTAAGGATGTCAAACGGTACCCCTGTGAAGAAGTAAAACTCGAGTTTGGGCTGCGAGATGAGGTGGGAGAAATGGACATTTTTATTCCTCTCAGTAATAATTACTGACCATAACATTACTTTTTAATTTACTTAAAATATATTTAATTCTTGATGTACTAACAGCACTTCCAGGTCGGGAGTCTGGGAGACGCAATAGGTTGAACAATTTATTACAAATTTCTCTCAACAGCAACAACTCTCTTAGGAGTGCCCAACTGCTCTGGCCTAAGGTCTCGAACAACAGGACGGAATAAGTGAGCAAATATGTTCCAGTAAATATTATGCACTAGGAAGAGTTTATTAAAGATATATCAGTTTCATAACTGAGATGTTCCATTATACTCTTTCGGGCTTCCCTCTTCTGAAAGAGATGCAATGAGAATGTGTTGCGTGAATTGAGAATTCTCACAACTAATATCGGAGTCATTTTTTAACAAACACCTCAGTTAGTTTAGGGTAGTCAGTGAGAGTTCTATATGAGGCCATGGAAATTTGGGTATGATATTTGGGTAAAGATACAGGATGCATTTATTTGTATCTCTTACAACGGCCATTATTGGCTTATAGTTTTGTTAAAAATTTTTTAATCCCAAAAAAGATTACTGATAATGCCCCTTTCAATTATTTTGTTTTAAATCATAATGACCACTATTCCTCCTTTTGACTTCTGGCCAATTAGAATTTTCTTTGGATATCAACGAAATTTTATGGCGTTCCGGCAACACAACAGAATCAACTTAGCTCTAAACATTAAGGAAAGAATAAAGGTAATCCAAATATATATTAACCACTCTGCACTATGACCTACGGTTAGACTATTAACTGGGGAAATTTTTGATATTTTGGGTCTCTTGGATCTTAGAATAAAATAAAGGAACAAAATATTAAAGAGTTTACTTCGGTGTATATTTATTGCGATTATGTTGTTTTATACAATGCACGATAGTGATGTTGTACAGCAAACCCATTTCTGATACTCTATTATAATTAGACATGTTTATCTGTAGCAAGTAATGTAGGCAAATAAATCACTTTGAAGTAAACATGTCGTAGCTGGATGAAGTGGGACTTTTATTCAGGAAATGACTTTTATTTTTTTCTTGTTTACGAGCAATTTTCATCTCAGAATTAAAAGACTTTTTCGTATTGACTTGAACATTTAACGACGACGCTGTTCCAATCTTTATTTCCAGTCCAGTGGTACCAATGTGGAAATGGTTGGCAATCACTGAGCACGCCTTGAATTATCATCTACTGTAGGTCTAAGTAAAGAAAGCTTTAATTTACAATCACAGATCCTATTCAATATGTCTGGTGGACTTATAAATCAATAACAAATTTAGGCCGGATGGAGCAGATCTCTGCAGTGATTTAAGCAAAATACAGCGATTAAGCGATTCGCTTGCTCTCAGTGGTCATTGGACACAACTTTAGAACATTACGAGTTGGTTGGCACAGAAAATGCTCTAATTTGGAATTTAATTATCGGAGTTAGTTCAAATTGTCTTTCCAACGTGCCTGAGGTTCTAATGGTTAAGTTTATGTAAGTTCTGTCTGGATGACAGTGACTGTGTTTTATAATTTTAAATTCATGTCTATTAATTATCTGTTGAGACTCAGGAATGATGACGTAAATGTCATTCTGATAGGGATTCCCAATTACCGTTACAGTTACAGAAGGCCATAACAAACAAAAAATAACTTTTAACGTAAGCTTTAGAATAACGTTATTCAAACTATTAACAAATCCATTTACCATACCATAAACAGTTAGGTAAACACAATAAACACTAATCCACATACGTAGTATTTAAAATTAATTATAGGACAGAGAAATAACGACTGTACACAAGAAAATTAGGTTCACAGATGTTGGAATCCGAGTTTTGTCTGATTTTTAGACAATTTTGGGAGAAAATCTTTATCAGTTGAGTATTCATGTTTAATTACATTTTTAATTCGTACATAAATGGAGGTAAAATTATACACACAGAACACGGTTTGTATTAATAAATGAATAAATATTCATATTTCTGGCCTGATTAAAATCATACGGCTTGCAAATAAATACAGATAGAACAGTACATAAAATTGAATATAACGTTTCTTCTTGCAGTTAGAATAGGAATTTCTCTGTCGCAAAATTTCCAACGCTAGTTCATTAAGCGAATCAGAAATACACGCGAGAATCTCTTTAATCCGAATGAGTCAGTTTTGAATATGAGAGTGTAATAACGTCGAAAGCACAGATGTACATAAAGCTGCCCGTGGGAGAGACAGGGCAAACTCTAACAAATCCCGGTGATTTTGATTTACTGTCTCTATGATTTTGTTGTCATCCTATGGTTCCAATTTTACGGTCCGCTACACTCAGAGCTTTGATCAGAAATATTTTGATTCGTAATTTTTATTGTAACGTATAACCGTATTCTTTATGCAACATTTTTGAGATAACTCAAAAACAATTATTATTGCATACTATTGGCGTTAGATAATTTGAAAAGAAATATTTAAATTTTACATCAAAACACTGACATTTCAACAATTGGTGTCACCACCCTTTTTCAAGTGTCAACAACTCTTAGTTCGTAAGTTTTCATTAGTTTCTTAGACCATTTAATAAGAATGAAACAATAGTCTATATACAATAAGAAACAATAAGAAATTTAGTAACGGTCACACCAGAATCAACGTTGACACCAACAAACGTATATCTGTGACTCAGGACCACAATAATCACAGTCAAATACTACCGTATGACATCGATGCATCGCTGCAATGTATAAAGGATGCATCGATACAGGCAAGTTAAGATGGAACAGAAAATGCACCCAAGTGCCTCAGTCACGTTCCAAAACTTAATAACCCTAGAGTCCTTGTGTTATACTGTATTAAATATAGAATTAAGTGTTTTTATCATAAAATATAAAGCACGCTTATTTTATACTCCATCTAGATTATGGCATTAGCGATCACATCACACTATTTTAAAGTGGGAGTTACCCACGGCTTTGCACGCGATTTACTTAGAATAAGAGGTACGTCGTGTCGTAGGAATATCCTATTTAATAGTATAATGATTGATGGATACTGGAAGACATACCAATCTCCTGATCAATTCCAGAACAGCTAAAACTTATCTTTAAAGAGAAATATTTTGTGCCTCTAGAGATGGAGAGTGAAACAGTTTTTATTAGTACCTATGAGAAACACTAATTCCTCTGCAAAATGCCAAAATATGTGAATAGCTCCAACAATTTCATTAGGGCTTGAAATATTTATACCCGATTGGAGGGATACTGTCCGTAGTAACCGTAGCGCAAGCAAATATGCAGTAATATGGTATGGAGCTCTTTAATAGTTTTGAATCGGAAAGGACCAGTTCATTACTAAAAGGCTCATAAGGTAAGCAAAATTTCCAATCGCCTTATAGCAGGTTTAGCCTGTGAATAAACATCTCTGTTTGGGATAAATTATATAACACAGGCAATGGTAAAATTTTCCTTGTTTTCGCGATAAAAGCATTATTTACATATCCGGTAAAATTGCTGGAAAAAAACCGGTTTGAGTACGGGCTTGCATACTCGGTCTAAGCCTACTTTAGTCACAAAGTGTCTACTTCCGGCCCTTATAATCCAGAGCCGTCATAGAGTTTTGGACTGTGGACCCTAGCAAGAACATATATACATAAATAGGTCTGAAAACTCCACTTTACCTTAAATATTATACAAATGTTTGCTACGTAATTAATTAAAATGCCGGTTATCTACATCATCTGTAACAATTTATGTAACAGTGATAGTGGTTATAAGTGTTGTGTCATCTGTACGCGGTTTTATCACTTGGACTTCATCAAGGATGCAATGAATGCAGAAATCCTGCACCAAACTCATCAAAATCAACTATAATACAATCAAAAGCTTCCTTAATAAACTAATGGAAAATATAAAAAAAGAATGAATATGGTGATCAGCAGTTAAAAAAAAACTCAGAGCTAAGAACATACCTAGATGTTTTGTCTAATGCTGTGGAAACCTCTATTGACACTATGAAATGTAAGAAAGGAAACCTCGAGGTAAAGCACAAGCGCACTCCACAATGGGAATGATGTTGATGGGCTCAAGGAGTAAATCAGGCCCTTGAACAATGTTCAAGAAGAACTAATATTGAATATGCGGGATTCCTGAAACAAGAGTGGATGTTACCAGGACCGCCAAGGTCCGTAGGAGCAGAGCTGGGCTTGCAGTTGCAGTGAAATAACACCAGGTGGCGGCTGGACACAGAATCCTGCCATTTAAGCGAGATCACATCACGTCGCTGGTGGTTCAGTTCAGAACAAGATGGTTTAGGACCCTTGGATCTCCAAGGGAAACAAGAATAACACCGACAGGGACATGAACCCAGCGTACGCTCCAAACAAGGTCTAAGTGAACGTGCATCCGTCTTCAGATAACAAGTTCCTCTTGTCCTGTCTGAAGAGAAAGTGTGAAAAATATGCTACAAATCAGCTTGGTGAGGAGATGAAAAATTCTTTACGAGGAAAGCATATTGTGAGGTTTGTTGGGAAACACATTGTTTTACTAACATTGAAAAGCTAAAGGGTAACAACAATGTGCAGGTCAGGGTTTTTGAAGTGAAAACTTCTTTAGGCGCGTTGAGCGTTTTGGTAGAGGGTAAAATCCTCGGTTCGCGTCACCGACATGCTAATGATACTAACCTGCATGAAAAAGTCAGTCTCGTGTGTTTTTTAACCGTAGACTTGGCCGCGGACTACTAACCTGCATGAAAAAGTCAGTCTTGCTGTGTTAAAACTGTCCCGGCGGAGTATGAAAACAGACTGCGAAAATCAGTGACCTTTACGGCTTCCTCTCGCGATTTAAAAGTGAAGCCAATGTCGTACAATTCTGTAAGATGCGTCAAATTAAAGCTCTTAATATTGGCAATCTATTGGTTACATTTTTAAATATTAAAAAAATTTCGAAATAATTTTGATTATTGTTTACATTTTACATAGCGTTTACAATGACAAGAAAAAAGTAGTAAGCGACGATTTTTTTTATTTTTTGGTCAGACAAAATTTGTCAGCGAGAAAGTTGTGTGAAAATAGATGAATATTTTTTTTGTAATTTATCATTTTTTTATTGGAAGTTTAGTTTAGCCTGTAGTAGCGTATGAAGTGATGAGTGAACGTTTCTGCCGGAACTTAGTTGGCGCATTGGCTCACTGATACCGTATTAACTCAAATAAATTAGTTTATTGTGCAATAAAAATACCTTTACGAAAGAACCAAGTTAATTTAACTAATTTATTAGTTTTAAAAATATTGTGGGTTTAATTGTTATTGCAATTATATACTTTATCCGTAGCAATAACTGTATTATTTACAACGGTGTTCAACTCACTGTTGTTCACTCCTCGGTGTTTACTCACTTGTATTCTATGTTTAACTAACTATTAATATTGAGCAATTACAACATATTTTTATACAGATAAATGAATAATGAAAAACAACGAATATATTTTTAAACATTTTTAATATTTGTACGAATATTTGTATTTAAAATTTAGCATTATTCATTTTAATTATGTTTTTAATATTTAAACCTCCTTCATCATGAAATGAGTATTATTACGGTATAAGATTTATCTTACTAGCGTGGTAAAATAGATTTCTAGTTATTTGATAATATTTTTTCGTGGATTTTAAAATTGGAAAATTAAAAACGCGTCACATTTACAATTACAGATGTACTGCTACTATAACGTATTGTTAATTACTCTCAACTTAATAGTTCCGTTTTCACTTCTATCGGCAGTCCCACGACTGCTACTGTTTTTTTTTTTTTTTTAGTTTTTATACTGTGGTTTTGCAAGCAAAAATCATTTAAAGTTTTTTTATTAGTATTTTACTATCGTAATCTTGTATGATTTTTCATAAATAGTTAAGTCTCATTGAATTGTAACTTTTTTGTCCCAGAAAAGCTTACATAATTTAAATTTCTTTTATGCAAAAATAAGAAGCACGGGGAAAAATTAATAACGTTTTATATGACATTGAAAAAATCGACAGTAATGTTGAATTAATAATGTTAAGTTACATTTGGATTGTAAGTGGTGGATGTAGCCTGTATGTATAATATAGACATTGTAAGTACTGAGTAATTTATGTTTGTCTAGATAGAACATTAGATGCAGCTAGAGTAATATCACCCCAGATAACCAACAGTATACTAATAAAATTGGAATAACACAGAATGGGGGGGGGGTGGGGGGGGGGGGGGGTGGGGGGGGGGGGGGGTGGGGGGGGGGGGGGGTGGGGGGGGGGGGGGGTGGGGGGGGGGGGGGGTGGGGGGGGGTTTTACCCTGACATTTCACAATCTAATCTAAAATTAAGTCCCAAAATTTCGATCCCAAAATTTTTATTTAATTTAAGGTTTAATTAAAAAAAGTAAATCAATGTAGCTTTAAAAACGCTACAAATAATTAAACGGAATCACTCTCAAGAATTTTGTTATAGCAAAATTACTGACGTCTCGCCACAGTCAATATTATTTGAAGGTCATCAACTTACATGGTTATCAGCATTCCGTAGAGTCCAGTTGCTTTGAAGTAATTATATTAGGAAAATTATTTATGGTACATTGAAATTTTAAGAATAAAGTGCTCTGGACATGGATTATGTTTTCTAAAGGCTATGTAAGTTTAGGCAGTTAGCGATACTTTTCCCAGACAAGATGGTAGTACCTTACATGAGAGAGTAACTTAATACTATAATTGGGTTGTCCGTTAATTAATAATTAGTAGTAATATATAGGACTAGTAATTAATAATAATAATTAGTCCTATATACTATAGATTTATACATACCAGATTCTTATAAAGACTCAATTGATTATAGAGACTGGAGGCTTTAAGTTACAGCATTCAGAATTAGGAAGATCGAGTACTGGAATCTCCCAGATACCTTCTAGTGATTGGGTTACGAGATATTACAGTGCTAGAATCGGAGACTCCTACTTTGGCTGGGAACTATTAACTGCCAGGAAATATAAAGACTAAAATCTTGCAGAGAACAGGATCTTCCAGATGCCGAAAGCACATAGGCATCGAGAGCTCAAGGTACTAAAGAGTTCGAAATACCGATAGACATTGTCTGATAGATTGAGATTTTCCGGAGACATAAAAGCTTCAAGAGAATAGCGTATGGAATGCACCAAGTGTAGAGATCCTAAAGCACGAATTAGCTAAAAACCTCACAGAAGCTGAAAACGTATAGAGACGGAAAGCTACTTTTGGACGAAAACTTCTAAAGGGCGTGTCCTAGAGACAGGAATCTCATATAATCTTGGATCTTCTTCCTGGACTTAGAAGTATTTATAGGTTGGAAGTTATATACTCGGAGACTTAGAGTTTTAGAGTTTGGAAAGTTCTAGGCTAAGAGACTTAGCGGAGGCTGGCTTAAAGCTTTCAGTTTCCGCTTACGCATTAACTATCGTAATCTACTGGAATCCGTCACATTGAATATATACAATTTTTAAACGTAAAGATGGTGTTGTGATACACCAAATCAATATACATTTTACACTGAACACGACGATGCAATTCGTTTTTCAATATATTTTATATTCTTGAATAATATTTTTACCTAATTTAAATGTGGAGATCCTAGCTGGCGGCACAATTTTATTCACTCAATGAAAATGAAGCCCTCTCTACCAAGGCCGCACTATACACCTTGTATAGTGTATAGTGTATGGTGTATAGTGCGGCCTTGTCTCTACCCAACAGCGATCAGAAGTAGTATGGAGACGATATGTTAATAAATATCGATTTATTACGGTGCAGGGAAACATTGAAACTAATCCTGTATATAGCGTGACATGGTAAATAAATGACCTGAAACAGCTATAAATTAAATATAAATATAAATTTTAAAGATATGCAGCAACCTTTTATTTTGATTTAATTTATTGTTCATTGTAGAAGTGTATGTGTACAATGAAGCAAGTTGTTATTTTTTTAAATTGTATAGAGTTCATTTATTTATGTTGTGTAAAGAAATTTAAATATTAATTTGTGTAACTGCCAGCAGTTTAGTTTAGTTTATTTTGTTATGTAAAGTTCATATTAAGAGTACATTAATTTTAGTTAGGATGGCTGTTTTGGGAATAATTGAAGGTTTTGTACTTTGTTTGTGCTATATCATGTCCTGTAGCTGTAATGTAAAATTGAAAAATAAATAAATAAATATTACTACTAATTATTAATTAACGGACAACAAAATTATAGTATTAAGTTACTCTCTCATGTAAGATCCTACCATCTTGTCTGGGAAAAGAATCGCTGACTGCCTAAACTTACATAGCCTTTAGAAAACATAATCCTTATCCAGAGCACTTCATTCTTAAAATTTCAAAGTACCATAAATAGTTTTCCTAATATAATTACTTTTCATATTTCTTTAGCATGCTTAATTTTCTAGGGATGCCATTAACCATGAAGTCTTAGTTGGAGGTCAGTATTGGTAACCTGCGCCATCTAGAACAACCTTCCTCGCGACAACAGAGTACAGAGTGTAAAGCAATACGAAGTAGGTGTAAACACAAGCCAGGCTACCTAGAGTAATCTCTACGACCAATCAAATACAGAGGAGCTTTCAGGAGATCTTTCAAATTAGGTTTCGTTGCAAAACCAGGTAGTATAGTTCATGGGAACAATTAAAAATGTACATATTAACATGTTCTATGCATGAAAACATGTGCAACCACCAACTTTTCAAATTAGAGTTAGTATACTATAATTGTGTATCCCTGTGTATAGCAATGGTCTTGGATAATGGGCAGAGTAAAACGGTTAGTAGATTAGCATCTCGTAATCATTAATTACAATTTTAGTCACTCATCAGTAAAGTTTGTAATGGCTTAACAGGTCTCACGCTAACTGTACAAATTAATTGATGTATACACACACACCACACGTATATATATACGTGTGTGTGTGTGTGTATGTGTGTGTGTTTGTGTATGTATATATGTATTTTCACGCAAAAGGTTTATATGCTAAGCCCGTTGATGTAACTCGCCACCAGGCGGCGCTGCAAAAGATAAAAGTATTAAAAGCGCCTGCACATTAGAAACTGCAATTACGACACAGTTATTATATGGCCAAACAATATTTGAAGGCGCTATTATAAGATATATTTGACTGTAAAATACATTTCTGATTGAACTTACCCCTTTCCGCTCGGAGCGGTAATGTTAGAATGTCCACAGAGATCGGATGGGCAGCAGTGTTGGCCACCGCCATTTCCTCTAGCGCGCGCATTTATTTTTAGAGTTGCCGTCCTCAGAGATCGGAAGGTCAGCTGTGCTGTCCGTTGAATAATCCTACTAGCGCTCGGATGGACAACAGCGTTGACCACAAGTTATAAACTCTTTTTTTTATTCTGACGTATTTTGTTATAATACAACGCATTAATATCAAACAGCTGTTTCATTACAAAGCTTGGAAATTGATCATCTGGTCAATATTGCATTCTAGGCTTTCGTTTTAGCGCGCTTTTAACCACATTATCACTACACGCATTATTAGAACGGATTGTTTATTATTCTTAGTATTGTGCAATTTTAGTGTTTTTCTTAAATATTAGTGTAAATGAAGTATTGTAGATATCAGTATAAATATAACTTTAAATAAAAGTTTAAATTTATCAGTATTAATACCTGGTTTTACTGGTATTATTATTAATTACTGGTATTAGAGCTTGTTGGCGATGTAAGGAACACAAATAAAAAAGGAAGACCATCCCAATTGCAAGACATTTCCCGACTAAATGGGAAACTTCATCTACCATATCCTCTTGAAGGTAGAAAAGTGAAGAATTGCGTCGTGTGTAGCAGCAGAGCACAAGGCGGCACCAGGAAAAGAGTGAAGTTTCATAGCAAAACTTGTGAAAATGAGCCCGGTCTTCACATCGGTGTTTGTTTTGAAAAGTACCATTCATCTCAGATATTTCAACAAGATGACAACTAGCCTGCAGTTAAATTTATATTCGGAACAATAATAAGCAGTTAAATTTTATTTTTTGTCATGTTATAATTATTTACTGTCACATTATTAATACTCATTGTAAACTCATGTTAGTTTATAGAAATATAACATTTCCATTGTTAATACTTTTCGACTACCTACATTATTATTTACCTTTGGACCTTTAAATCCATTTAACTTTTTAAAAGGCACAGTATCAATGACGCGGCGAAAATAAATCCGAGCTGGTGGGGACGCAACAATGACATGGCTGCTGTGTGCACGCGGGCGCCATAGTGGACAGCACCGCTGCCCATCCGATCTGAGTGGACAGTACGCGCTAAAATAATACGAGCCTACGAGAAGCCATATTTGGTCAGCACTGCTGCCCATCCGAGCGGAAAGGGTTCTTTGAGTGTTAGGCCACTTTATAATAAAGTACATTTACGTGTACTATGGCAATAAACATACAATTTTGAAGGATTTTTGTGATCGTTACGAAAAAGAAATGGGCATTGGAAATATAATTCACTTGAACTAGAAGTGCTCATATACAAGCAATGCTTACGGAAAGCATGTGAAGCCTCGAGAATCAATTAGTAAATTATAAAACTTTGTATTCGTGAAATTTGTACTGAAAATATGTTTTGAAATCCTTTTTTATCACATATAGTTTTGCTTCAGGAGTTAAACTAATGTGACCGTTTTTAATCTATATCAATTTATACTGTACTACAGTCCCCATAATTTATATCGCCATCTTGAATAAAACTAGGTGTATTGAACAAACACGAATATTTACACTAAATTCTTTGTTTAAATCTTTATATCCAGTATATATTCCATACATAATGTATTATCATGGTTTCCATGAAGTACACATCAAGGTAGCCTTTCATTCACATTTTAATCTGTTTTTTTTTTCAATCTTGTTTGATTACTAGTAGTTCAAACATTTTTCCATAGTAATTTCACTATAATATTTTATAGTATACTAGCTGTTTCCCGCGGCTTCGCACGCTTTTCGTAAGTTTTGCCCGCGTATGAGCATTTCTGGTTGAAGTAAATTATATTTCCAACCCCGATGTAGATTTTACCTTGATGTCACGATCAAGAAAATATGTCAAAAATGTATTGTACATGCATAATGTATTTTATTACAAAGTGGTCTACCACTCAACCTTTAAGTTCAACCAAAAATTTAGTTTAGACAATTATACATCATAACTTAGCGCCTTCAAATAGTGTTTCACTGTTTAATATACGTATCTATCTCGTAATTGCAGGTTATAATGTGCAGGCGCTTTGAAAACTTTTCTTCATTTTATTCGTTTATATTCACGACATAAGCGAATAATTCAGATAATAACTATCCTATCTTCTAAGTTAGACTAAATTACGGATACATGTGAAATTTGATTGAAATTGGTTCAGTCGTTTTGGAGTTTATTGGCAACATACATCGTGACTCAAGATTTTTATATATATATAAGATATTATCTGGTAGAACAACTACTATACTGACAATTAACACATACATTTATGTCTAGCAAAATAAAAATATAGTTACATATAGTACTATTAAATCTAGATTTTCCAATAACAGAACCTCTAAGTAAACATAAAACATAAAAATCAATATCAAAACTATACATACTCAAAAATTACAATTAAAATATATTTTTCTTTTATCATACGCCATTTGCTTCTGCTTTTTGAAAGGTAATAAAATATATCAATCCAAGCAAAGGATGACAAACTGAACTTTATTCCTGATTTCATCCTATGAACAGTAAACTTCCTATTTGCTAATTATTTACAGTTTTAAGTAAAACTCGTTAAGTCAAAGTTTACAGAGCAGACGTTCGTTCCGTCAAAGAGTAGCGTTCCCATAAAAATCTTTGATTTGACTATTGTTGGCAGTGCCACGGTCTTTGAGATGGCCTCATGAGCACTACTCCTCGACTTCGGGCTGCGTCTGAGCAACAAGCCCAATGGCTCGCCGGTCAGCTGGGATTCCTTGGTCCCTGGGGCTGTCTATCAGCTGGTGAGGGAGACAAAGATGGTGACTACCTCTGAGAAGAGCCGGGTGAGGCGGTCAACTGGGATCCCTTGGACCCAGGGGCTGTCTATCAGCTGGTGAGGGACACGCAGATGGTTACTACCTCTGAGAAGAGCCGGGTGAGGAGGTTAACTGCTCGGCGATCTCTGCCAGGATGACTTAGACCTTCACTTCTGCGTCTTCTGAGTTTCTCAGCTTTTTCCGAAGCCTCTTCTCCGGAGCGGAGTCTTCATCTTCATCTTCTGGAGGACCTCCACGAAGGTGACGTCGCTAGCTGGTTTTTTTACCGGATGGCAGTGGACTGCCGGTGTTGAACCTCCGTCCCGCCCTCGCCGCTGTCGCCTTGGCGTTCTTGAAGGCTTTACAGCCTTTGTAGCATTTGGTCCCCGCAACAGTTGCACCAGTGACTCTTTTCTGTTAGCCCTTTTGGGCAGATTCCTTACGGTTAACACCGTGGCCTCCCACGGTTTCCGGAGCCATGACCAATACTTTGGCACCTGTAGCACTGTGGTGGGCCAGCGGGCTTCTTGGAGCGCGTAATAGAGACCCTGAAGTGGCGTAGGCTTCTGGTACTGTAAATGTCTCTCCCGCTTCGTTTCCATACTCTCAGGCATTCAGTCCCTGGTCAGCATGACTATCCAGCTCTTGGGTGGTCCTCTGGCAGTCCTCCGCTAGTGTATATATATATGTCGGTAACCACGTTCCTGGTGGAGACAACTACAACTAGCCTACGATTGTTGCGGGCCAAGCGAGTTTCAATAAAGTCACACCACTAAGTCCAGTATTTCCCTTCTAACTTTTAAATTAAACGTAAAAGTATTTATTTCTCTGATCTAACGAAAAAGACATTAAATTTAGGACTTTGTAACGTATTAAAGTATTATTTACAACCATGAAGAACTTGAGTGCTAAATCCATTAAAGTATTCTTTAAGAAATACAGTGGGCTATTACAAATATTTGTGCAATACAAATTAGCAAGCTGTTTTATAACCTATCAAAAACTCAGTGTTACATGCAAGTCCGATAGATCCAACATTTCAGCTGTTCTGCAGCTAACAATAGTCGAGTGTTGTAGACACGTGTCCAGGGTACAACCGTGTTAATTAACAAGTTGTTCCATGACTCCCCACAGTACAAGTTAACATGCACTCGTGCCGGTATAGACACAGACTGTACAAGTAAACACAATGCTGAGTTGTAAATTAAAACTCTACGGACACGTGCTGAGTACCGGTGCGGTGTGCCTCACTAAAGTAATTATGCTTTTCAGTGTCGTATTCCTTACACTCCTGTCAGGGGTTTACCTTTTACATCAACATGCACAAGTGAATCGTATATGAATTAGACCCGTAACCTATCTCTTACGCTAACTGATTTATGACATGTTAAATTGAGTAAATTATTTAACTTACCCATAAGTTTATATTGTTACATCACCCACTGCATTTGTTCTTCCTAACGTTGGTTCTTATTCTTTTGCTTCTCTGTGTACAAATTAAAATTTCGTGGTTTTTAGAACTTGATAAGTATGTGTTTGCGTTTTATAAAACATCCATAAATTTTTAAATTACTAATTAATGACTTTTACACAATTAGCAATATTTGCAGAAATAATTGATTTAGTGGTTACACATTTTAACGTCATTAATCATTTTAGGTGTCAAAATAAATCATCTTCACCATTCACTTCCAATCACATTAAGTTTTCAGTCTATGCATGATTTTATAAGACTTTTTTAGTGTAACGAAATACAACCACAAAATTTAAATATAAACTAATTTAAAAATTGAGGCAACAATCAAATTTTAAATCTGTTATCTAAATAGCGTTCATTAGTATCATAGCTAGTTACTAAAGATGTAAAATGTGTTCGTTTTATAACTCAATCGTCCAGGAACATATATTAAATGAATAATAATATACTCATATAAAGCAGCTTTATAAATTTAGATTCTGTTGTAAGAATGGGATAGTTCATAATCTCAGCTTAACAAAACTCTTTGTACAAATTATAAATAGACTTAAAACTTGTATCATGCCTTTAAATAAATGTACATAATACTAATTATTTTTGTTGCTTTATACTTGTTGTAATGTTGTAGGAGAAATAAGCAAAACATCAATGACGAAATCTTAAGTAGTTTTTTATTGTGGTTAGAGTAAATAATTGTTCATATAAACTTTGAAGAAACTAAAAAAGAAGTTATGTAGCAGTTCAGTTTTTGATAAGTTGGTAGTTTGGCAAGTCTAGAGAGTTAGCGATAGTTTCGGATTACCAACACAAGTTACAAGTTTCTGGTCTGAGTGCTACGGACGCTACTAAATGAATTAAGTGCACAAGTAACTATAGAATTACTTACTCTTATCCATAATGGCAATTCCTTTGTCCTGCGATATTTGTGTGTAATTGGATCAGTTTAATGAACACAGCAATTGCCGCAAATAACGACGAGGTGCCTAATCACGAGAACGTAGCCAGAAAGGAATTTTGGGGGGGCAAGTCCAGACAACTGATATTTTTCCGTATTGGACAGAGTAAGGCCCGTTTTGTTTCTTAAAAAGGTCTTGACCCGTTTCTTTGTTGAGAACGATCTTTCAGCAGTACATGGCAGTAATACTGAATTATTTAAATAATAATAATCGTTTTTTAATTCATTAAAAACATTGAAAATTTTGGGAGGTCCCGACACCCTCGCTAGCTACGTCCCTGCCTACTCAATAGAAGAGAGACAGATAAGCGATCATACACTTGACTAGGCATCTCACTATCTCTGTCAGTCTATTCTGCATAGAATTAGAAACTTTCAAACAAACTTCTACCTGCCTTGGTTGACTTTTTTGGCTGAGCATTAGTAAAGCCCATCACTGCTGAAAAAAGTTCACTTCTGTCTGTCTGTCTGTCCGTCCGCGGGATATCTCGAAAACGAACTGAACTGTAGAATTTATTGTTTTGCACGAAACTTCATTTCTGTATAAACAACATTGAGTTTTATGACAGCGCACGTCACTCCAGGTGATTTGGCTGAGCGTTAGCGAACATTTTTACATTATTCTTATAGGCAACCATTATGGTAATGAGAAAAAGTTCGCAGATGAAATAAATTTGTATAAAAAACTAAGTAAAATCATATTTCATGTCAACTTGTAATAGTATAAATATAGCAAAACTTGTGGCTTAATGAAATGAGAAATATGCTTTAACTTTTACACGTTACCTTTGCGAAGCCTTGTCAGAGAAACTCCTAACTTGCGACGTTAATATAAATCGCTCTCAGGGACTTGCTAAAGTTCAAGATCCAAAAGTTTACTACATTCGTATTGCACATTTTCAAACTTAGCTCTCAACTGAGAACCCTTACGTTAACTCACAATACAAAACTTTAACCACCAACACATTGTGCACTTGCTAAACTAACCTGAAAATACAAATCATTATTAATTCAAAGTATAAGCAAATCTAAATTCCTTTCTAAAACAATAAATTAATTGAGTTTTGAAAAATTTTAATATAATACATTTTAACATTAATGCTGAAATTACCAATGTTAATCAATTTACTACATTTTAACTAAAGTAAAGTTATAACTTTCATGTGGCTGCTATGAAAAGCATTAATAAGGAGAGAATATAAAACATTATTGTCTTCTGATTATACGTTTTATGCTAAGTCATTTTGCGTATGGAATAATACTTTAGAGAGGATGTGTAAAAAGCAAAAGTTTTGTGAGTTTTTAGACAAACAAAACTGTCAGAATCATTGGAAATTTGAATTACAGAGAGTCGTGTAAGGAATCTTTCAGGGAGTTGAGATTGCAGTCTTTGCCCCGCCCCTATATTTTGAGGTAATCACGTACAGCAGATCAAGGTGCGCCATGATTCGTGGCAGTAACGTTCATCAATATGAAACTAGAGGCAGGGGCATCTTTCGAACTCATCAACGCAGACTGACATTAGCGCAACATCTACCGCAAGAAGTTGGTGTCAGATTAGTCAACAGGCTCCCAGAAGAAATAAAAATTTCCAACAATCAAAATCAATTTAAAATGTGTCTCAAACTCCATTTGGTGTCCAAGTCTTTCTACTCTGTTGATTAATTCATGATAAGCCGCTGGGATATTTGAAATGCTGTATCTGAGGTCAATGCGATTGTGTCTTGAAGGATTGTATGAATTGTGAGTAAAAAGGTTTGTGAATGTGTAGATAAAACCCTGTATATTGACTAAAATTATTGATGATTGCAATACTATGTAAAAATTGTAAAAAGAATGCAAGACAGAGACTATTACAATCATCACCATCATTATTATTATTATTACTATTATAATAATAATTAATATTATTATTTATTTTTTGTTGCTGCTGTTGTTGTTAGATAATGATGTTGTTTTTGATGATTTTGTTGTTGTTTTTGTTGTTATTATGAACAGATCTGCGAGCTAAATACCGGAATTGACTGATCTATTATATTTAATCTGATCACACAGTGGTTTTGACAGGTATCTTGAACTATATTAAATCAGCTTAAATCCTTCATCACATTCTACATGATTAATTTACGTGTGGATAGTTAGAATACGAGGGTCTTCCGGAAAATAATGCAATGCGCATGCGCGCCGACCCAGCATGCCTTGCGCCATCAGCAGTGACATCATTCTAGAGTGTTCATCAACCCGTCGACTGCGAGAAAAGATCCGTTATCCGCTTTTGACGGCGAGGAACTTTCTAGCAGCGGATATTCTTAGACAGATAAATGAAGTGTACGGCCCTAATGCGTTGAGTGACAGCAAAGTGCGGAGGAAGTGGGCGAGAGCTTTCAAATATGAACGGGAAAATTGTCCTTGGTAAAGAACTGGTTATCAGTGATCACGGAAGATTTAGTCAATGCTGTGTATGAAGATTCGTAAATATCGGAGTTTTACCATTTTTTTACTATTACGGAATTTCCAACCGTAAAAAAAAAACAACATTACAAGTAATCCTCAAGTGAAAATTTGTTGTATTTGTCATTCTAGTGGGCAAGAAAAATTTTAATCTTCCGACAAAAAATTTAAATGTCCATTAAGGTTTAGGGAAATAGCTCTTGAAAGCCGGAATCTCTCTAACTGGACAGAGCACTGCCTCTGGAAATTTACAACGCAGAAAGGCCCGTGGCCTATATTACTCATAGGTTTTTGGTATATGTAAACTTCGAGCTTAACGTTTTTGGCGAATCAAAGTTTCAACCCACAACCTCTTGAAGACTTTACTTTGAAGAAGGCTTTAGCCAGTGAAAATTCCGATTTCAAAATCACGAGGCTAAGGTAATCTGGCAACTTTTGGAAGTGTCCAGTGTTTATAATCTGTAACCTCAATTACTTTTAATCTTTATTTATTTCTTAAAATAAAAGTGATTATATTATATTGTATATTTTGATAAAGTAGATTTGTGTTCTTTTATATACATGTTGTAATAAAATTTAAATTTACATATACTAAAAAGGTTAAAAAATATTCTGGTATCGTTTTGTTAGATATATAAGCAAAAAGGAGCAATAATTTGTGTCCTGTTTTTTTTTTTTTTTTTTTCATTTTTGTAACCAGTTAGCTGATAGCATGTTTCCTGCTTTCTTCTAGGAAGGAAGAAGTTCTTAAGGATTAGAAGACGTAATTTAGCCTTTCGGTTATAGATAACTAACATTTGAGGTTTTGAACAAACTCCACCAGACATTTTCATTAGTTGGTTTTTAATTAAATATAGTTTATTAGAGCTTTAACTGAAATAGTACTAACTATGTACTACAAAATATAGCTTTCTGTTACAATAATTAGAAACAGTTAAAAGTGATCAACAAATATTAATAACAATACGTGTTAAAAAGCCTTTGCTTGTTTTTTTATAACGCGTAAATTATTTAAACGATTGTACTGATATTTTACATCGACATTCATAATGTATCTATGATGAATATAGGCCTATTCCTATTTTGAACACCTCTCTGAGCTACGCCACACTGGCTTCTTAGGCAGTTAAAAATCCCATTTTGGTCTCTAAAGCGAAATATTAATTTAAACAGTTTGTAATATCTAATAAACTATTCTGTATGAAAATTTAATACAACAGCACGACCTTATATTGTAGATAGTGGTTTAATTAACTAAACCAATTAATTTATTCTGGATTTTATTCTATAAACACAATTATGAATGCGTACACGTAAGATATTGAGTTTGGTTACCTTAGACATTGTGGGTTGCATATTTACATTTAGATTATTTATAAGTACAAGATTGAACAAACCATTCGTTCAGTGACAACAGTTTAAGGAAACAATCTTCTAAACTAATATTGATATGTATTACATACAAATGTTATAGAATAACTAATCCAAACTATGGAACGCTATCCCTACCTCCGTACAAGGAAACTTAGCTTCTAAACTAAATTGCTATCTATTAAATATACTGAAATAATTATGCACTATTTACCGTACTACTATCATTTATGTTCTAATCGAATTGTTATTTATAATAGAAATATTTTTTTTAATGTAAGATAAAATCCAACACTAACCAGGATCCATTTTGAGACGGAGTACATTTTACAATAAAAATACTCTTACGTAGGAGAACTTACAAGAGACGCTGTTCTCCTGTATCGAGGATAAAGCACAAAAAAGACGACAGGTGAATGGAAGAGCGTCTCTCACACAAGACTCGAACAAAACCAGAAGGTGACGTGTTTTATGGAGAGTTCCACAGTCGAGGCGCGATGTTGAATGGAAGAGCGACTCTCACACAAGGCTCGAACAAAACCAGAAGGTGACGTGTTGTATGGTGAGTTCCACAGTCGAGGCGCGATGTTGAATGGAAGAGCGACTCTCACACAAGGCTCGAACAAAACCAGAAGGTGACGTGTTTTATGGTGAGTTCCACAGTCGAGGCGCGATGTTGAATGGAAGAGCGACTCTCGCACAAGGCTCGAACAAAACCAGAAGGTGACGTGTTTTATGGTGAGTTCCACAGTCGAGGCGCGATGTTGAATGGAAGAGCGACTCTCACACAAGGCTCGAACAAAACCAGAAGGTGGCGTGTTTTATGGTGAGTTCCACAGTCGAGGCGCGATGTTGAATGGAAGAGCGACTCTCACACAAGGCTCGAACAAAACCAGAAGGTGACGTGTTTTATGGTGAGTTTCCACAGTCGAGGCGCGATGTTGAATGGAAGAGCGACTCTCACACAAGGCTCGAACAAAACCAGAAGGTGACGTGTTTTATGGTGAGTTCCACAGTCGAGGCGCGATGTTGAATATTACCGGTGATTTATGTTTTGGTGACGAGAGGCTTCCACAATATTCGCACCAATACTCTTCAGTCATTTAATTCTTATTGAAAGACTTGACTTTAGGGCGTTTCATCAAACACTTATTTTTATTTTCTGCATACGTTTTGATACAAGTTACAATAGGAAAGATGAATTTTTGAATTATATATAATTATTATTATATAATAATTAATAATTAATTACTTTATATATATATATATATATATATATATATACATTCAGCATTTCAGATCAAGAAGGGTGCAATGAAAAACTCCTAATAATAAAATTTTTTAGATCTTAAAACTCGTTAATCTAAACCTATGTGATTGCTATGTGATTGGAAAATACTTCTTGTTAATAAATTAGAGAAAACAAATTTATTTTATTTGAAAACTGTTCAAATGGAGCAAAGGCTTCGAAAAATGTAAACGATTTATAAACAATTTATTAATTGCCATTGCTATGAAAATTGTAATAAATAAAATATTATTCATTCGAAAAGGTCCTAAATGTTTGTCAACTAATATCAGCACCTAAATTTCTATTGGTTTAAGTTATCGTAAAAAAACTAGTAAATTATAAGTATTTATAGAGCTTAAAAAAACATTTTCAAAAATGTCTGAATACTAAAATAATTTGTACATAACAAATAAATACTGTTTAGATTAATGAGAATCGTGCCGTTATTTTTTTATTTTACTCTTATTTATCTCAAAAAATTATGTGCAAATTTTTTTATCTGTAGCTTCACTAGTTCTGCAGATAATACTTATGTATAAAAAATACAAATGGCAGCTAGTGGCTAAACGACACATAAGTTTGTGGAACCCATTTCCAGAATATCATATGTATATAATATGGTATTTCTTGTGCAGAGCCATACTTCCCTAATAATACAATGTTTCTCCAGGATAATTTTAAAGTATGTACTATAATTATGTTAAAATAAACTTGAAAAGATCTTGATTAAATCTGTTTTTAGATATCTAGCTGATAGTTATGCTACATTTGTTACTATACCATATCCAAAACGGAGGATTGTTCAGAAAGTAATTAATTTTAATAGTAATTTTTTAGCTAATATATAAGCAAATGAACTTTAGAGTAAAAGATCGGAGCGTTATCACTGACTGAAAATATTCAAATGGTTCTGATAATTAACAATAATTATATATTAAAAGCACTG
The DNA here is from genome assembly GCF_021130785.1 of Homalodisca vitripennis. Lineage (NCBI taxonomy): Eukaryota > Metazoa > Arthropoda > Insecta > Hemiptera > Cicadellidae > Homalodisca > Homalodisca vitripennis. The sequence continues at coordinate 141,926,259 of NC_060213.1, read as the reverse complement.
ACGGAACGCTGATGACGCGACGGCAAGTCGGTTTGTATGTTACATGTTAAAATATCTTATGAGTGTAGTGAGTTTGTTTACAAATGTATTTATCTAGCTATTTTCTTGTTACGATCATGTTTACCCGTGTAATAGTATTAGTAACGCTAAGCCAAATCCCAGGAGGGACATGCACCAGCGACGAACTCAGTGTTCCACTTATATAAATGTAACTTCATGCCAAGTTTTAAGTCTATAGGTAACATTGTTATCGAAATAATGTGTCAGAAATGAAATAGCTCCAGCCCCGTGAGTAATGTACTTTGCTAACGCTCAGTAAATTATATTACATAGTTATATAAACTTACAGCTGAGAAAAAATATGATATATTTATTGTTACGTGTTATATGTATTTATGAGAAGTATTAAAATTTAAATATTCAAAATAATACTTATTAGGTATTTAAACTGTCTATGTCTGAATAAAAAATATACGTGTTGATATAAACGAAATACAGACTATATAATATTACAGTCGACAGTTTGTAACAGTTTTTACAATATATAAATCCTTTGCACAATTCCTGTAGAGTAAAATCCACCGCTACACAGATATTTAAGGATCTATGAGTAGTTAAATCAACTCAATCATTGATGATATTTTTTATGGAATACCACTTTCACTACTTGGAATTAAGAACAAGAATATAAATAAACATGCATTTGCTTTAATACAATTACAACAATGAAGAAAGAGAAAATGTAACAAAGAATAGTGTTTGTAACGTTATTTTTCCTTTTATTAGTTAAAAGAACCTTCTTTCACCTACGTACAGTAGAATGCACCTCGTCGAGCATTCAAGAGGAAATTCAACTCTCCTTAGCATAGGAATATGTGCGTTTCCTACAATAAAGTCTTTTCGTGAGAATAAAATAATGGTTCATATTGACAGTACTTTCAAAATTAAAATTTATATAATTTTTGCACAATACCTCTTGACTGACAAACTCAGTGCCACGTCATAAAATATATTTAAAGGTGATGTAAATAATTAAATTAAACGCTAAAGCACTTACATTCTTGAGTGTAAAATTCATAAGTAGTTGTCAAAATTCATTTCGTCTTCGCTCAACATTTCCCGGTAATCATGCATCTTTAGATTCCTTGAAAAATACCTAAAGATTCAAATAAGTTCATTTGCCAATGTCTTAATTTTAATTCTGTATTAAAAATGTACATTAAATCATATAAAGCATTCAGAGTCCTACGTTAATACAATACACATATTACATTAATTACAATACAAAAATTAAATAATATTTTTAGTTAGAGACACATAAATGTTGTAGATATTAACTAGATATTATGTCCTATTAGTTATTTCAAATGTTTTGGGATCTTCCTAGCCTTTATACATACTGTATATCTAAAATCATTAGGTTTTTTATGAAACCGTTATGATTCATTAAGTTATAAATCAAATACTCCAGCAATAAAATTCTAAAATAATTATTGTATTGTCTTATTCTTTTAGTTAATGAATCATTAAAACGCAAAAGCCATCGGCAATGTAACTGATATTATATTGAATAAGACTTCAAATTGCAAAAATATAAATTACATTATTGCTACTCTCGCATTAGACTTTTACTAACGCCTTAAATTCTCAATCAGGCAACTTAGTAGTTATGACATCAGCTGTGTAATCATAAGAACTAAATAAAACGTAAGATCAAATATAAAAATATAACGTAACGTTATCTTTCCTTGATTACACAGCATGTAAAATATCACATCAGTTTCATGTCTCAATGTCATTGAGAGGCCAATGTTGTCTCGAGTATCCGTCGTCTATTTGTCTATTCACATGTGTATAAGAATCCATCATTTTAATCATCTCATTGAAAAACATTCTTGAAGCATAGAGCAGAGTTAACGGAATATTATAATTACTTGTGGGAAATACAATTACTCGTATATACCACTAACGCTCTGCCAAATCCCAAGGACCACATAAAAAAATTGTTTTGCTGTAATTAGAAATTATTTATTATTTTATACTTATTCAATAACGATTTCGGAAGGCTTATGTGGCTCGCGATAAAGGTATTTGAATTATATGAGTGTTCTTTCTCGTTATAATGACTTAATACATCAATTTTTTGCCTTGAGCTTCAAGGATGTGGACGCCTTATGGTCGGATATCAATGGTCCGTGGACGGATCAGCGGCTTACGGATGGATTCTGAGATACATTGAAGAGGAAGTAACAAGACTCAAACAAACATTTCAAGGAAATGACTAGAGCTTCTAATCTGCTCTCTTTCAAGGATCAGCGTCATGGGTTTCCCTTCAGCGTAGAAATAAGTACTTCAGTCTCTATCGGAGACGATGCTGCTGAGACAGGTCCACTCGTGTGAATATCACAGCTGACTGCACACGCATCTCATACACTAATATATATTGTCGACGCAAACATTCATCTTCATCACGAATTTCTAAACAGAATAATATTGTCTCTCAGACGAGTTATGGAAAACACCACAAGTAAATACAAATCGTATCTCGTATTTATTATTTTAAAATTAAAATATAGCACATTTGTGTGTACTGTATTGCGTTTTCTGATATTTCGATTAGTACAATAAAATATGATATTAATGTATTTTACAACATTATACATGTGTGTTTTTTAACATACTGATATTCCGATTGAGCATGTGGTACAAAGCCAAAGTAGGTCACAGATGTTGAGTTTGAGACAGTAACTTTAAATCCAAGCCTTGGCAGATTTTCGTGTCTGAGAAAATTCTCTCATCGTGTCTTCATTCTGCTCACAAAAGTGATAATAATTGTTTTCCTTTTACGACTTTTCTTAATGGAAGACTGATTTCTTTGTTTTTCATAGATCACAAGCAAGGTTAGCTTAGCTATTCGAGATTGTTAGTGCATAAAATATGTTTAAACAGTGTTTTAATTTACTTTTGTTTAAAATACTAACGAATAAATTAATGTATAGTTTTAATATTATATGGGTTACAAACAATTGATTATGAGTTATTAAGGCACTGCAAAGATTTCAGTGAATAACAAATATTATGATTTCAGATATAAAGATTCTCAGTTCCGTGAAAACTCTGGTACAACACCTTAATAGATTTTATTTTTTTACAATAACAAAGAGCTTTCTATAATGTATTAGTCATTTTTATTTTTATTTTTAAATAATAGACGGCTTGAACTTAAAAGAATAATAGCTTGTAACATATATTATAAGTGACCATTAAAAGGCAAAAAAACTTTAAACCTTTAAAACTTTAGAAATTAATTATAACTGAAATTAATTATGGACGTATATGTTCCAATATTTCTATTTCAATATCTATATATACATTATAGATTGAACGCACTTATGAATTCATCGCTCACTCCATTTGAACATAGTTCAATATCAAATTTCACCTCTTCCATTACAAATATTAGGCGCAATGTTTTGATAAAATTAAATTAAATTAAAATTTTATCGTCTAAATCTGAGGACAGCATAAAAATTCAGTTATAAAAATCTTATAGCTTATATATAAAAGTAAATGTTCTATTGCATATTACTCTTTTAATCATTTTCACCTACTTTAAACAGTACGTTTTAAAGCTCATTGGCCGTTATAAATATCCTGCAATTTTACTGGTACAGTATTTTCAATCTTTAAATAACAGAAGGATGGAACACTGATATCTGAGGGAATAGCAGGTTCTAAATGTATTTTACACAATGTAAGGTGATAGGTTCCCTAGGTTCCAATATTCCAGTATCTAATCATACGTTTTAAATTGAAACAGAAACTGTTCAGTTACTACTACAGGGAAAATTTAATTTTTATTCTTGCAAGAACTATTAAGATTGCGACTACAATATACTAAAAATATAATGGATATTGGAAAATGTAAAATTGTTTTTTTTTTTTTTGAAAATTGTATATATTAATGGTAAAAATCAAAATGAATCGCTAAATGTGTTGCTAAGCGCAAAACCCGAGAACGGTTAAAATTCATCTAATGTATCTTAAAAATATTTATTGAGAAAGGTCTTTTATGGAGAGATAATTTAAAAATGATTCCAGGAATATCTTTGAATTTAGAAAAATTATAATAGTATTTATGAAACATAATAAAATTTAACTGACAGTAAACTGTTGTCTACGCTTTTAGCTATAGTTCACCAAAGAGGCAAATACATCGATTTACATTTAAATTTCAGAAAAAAAATTAAGTACGCAGTGCTTGGTCAGTAATATAATGCAGATTGCAAAATCAATTGTATAATTTTTATCACAGATTCGCCAATAACGAATTTAAACCATCGTGATCCATAATGTATTGGAATTTCTATTTAAACGTTATACAACCGACGTTTATAAACAAAGCTGTGAATGCTTGCAAGTAAGGAATTCAAAACTGCTTGGTTCTCTTGACCTGGCGCATGATATGTTTACTGTGGCTTAAGGAAAACAGAGAAATGGAAAGAAACATGTCTCGACGAGCCAATCTTTCCAAAACTACAGAACGAAAACCAATAACGCAAAAAAACTCATTATATACAATTATTTTCACCCCGAGCAACCCACTGTTTCGATTGTTCCTCGGTCTCTGGCGTTTTGTGATGGATCCATGTTTCGTCTACAGTTACAAAACGGCGCCAAAACTCGTCCAGATTACGGCTGAACATCGCTAAACACTCTTGAAGTGGTCACGCGGTTACGCTTGTCTACTATTCGTGTAAAATGCGAGGTACCCGTTCAGTTGAGATACCTACAGTATGAGCCAAATCACGCACTTTCATTTTCCGATCGTCCATTATCATTCCATGGATTTTATCGACGATTTGATCACTTCTCTTGGGCGACCTGAACGTTCGGCATCACTAGGCTGGTACGACTACGGCGGAACTCTGTAAACCACTTCTTAACCATCGAAATTGAAGGTGCCGAGTCTCCGTAGTATTTATCACATCTTTCCTTAGTTTCAGTGATGGTTTTTTACAAAAAAAGTAATGAACCAACTAGTGATGGTTTTTTTTTGTTGTGATTAAGATCAGCACAAGAAATTAACTTTTCTCCATTTCCATGAAAATTCACGAGGTTTGCTGATTTTAACGGCTATCAAACACCAACTGCACGACGCAGCTTGCTCAACATTAGAAAGTTGTCCACTGGTGAATTACAGCTGACCGCAGCATTGTTGCAGTTAAAGTTACTGCGCGGGAAATTCAAGAAATCACTGACATCAAACCACCCTAGTAAAATACATACGTATTCAACACTGCAAATTTTATTAAAAGTGTAAGCAAACCATCTCCTTACAGCATTATTGTATGCTTTGCTTAAGTACTCCGTACAACATACGAGAATTATATGACAACCACATGTTTATCGGGTACAGTATTAAATCAATGGTACATACAGTGAAGTTCAACAGTTAGGTTGTGAAATTGCATAAACCTAAACTAAAATAACTTATTACCACCTAGATTATGATGAACAAAAGTGTTAGCAGTTTTTTCTGAAGTAACTGGGAGGCAGTGATTAGAAAATTATTCTCAATACTCTTCACATTGATTCTGGACAATGTATTTAATGACTAACATTCTATAGAAGGTTACATGAATGCCATCACAACACACTAATAGAATGCGAATGTTGAGTTTAGTCTGAAATCTGACACTGTCACAGACACCTTTATATTCCAAATTATGCAAATCTTGGCATAAGCATTAAATCAACCCTTCCTACCATAGCTACTTTATTTGTATAAGACCACACATACACACTAGTTTATTATTTACCTTTCCGTATGGTTTAAAAGGGGGTTAAAATTGAATAACAATCTTCAATACTTAATACCACGATGTTTGAATAATTGATCTTATATTAGATGAAACGTGTTGGTTAAGATAAACAACATATTCCAATACCAAATCAATCCCAGTCTACGTCGAAATCTGCTAAAGCAAACATCGATGATGTGGTAAATGTTTTCCCTGGTTACATCTGATTCAGCAGAGGTGAATTAAACATTTGAAAGAACCAACTTTACAAACGTTGAGAGAGCTCATCAGATAATTTTCTTGGCTCTTCATTTCATTTAAACTCAAAACTTCATATAACTCTAAAAAGAACTTTTTACTTTTGTATTTTAATCGTATAGCCTACATTTAAATGGTTTAGAAAACACTTTACAAACAATTTTATTTAAAGCATAGTTTCATGGACTCAGCTTTTAACGATTGTAATACATGGCAAAATTTCATTGCTTACATATTTACAGCATCGTCAACCGTGCATTGTAATCGTTAAAAGCTTATATTTGCATTATTCACTGACTGAATATATCTGTCAAAATGTTTGTAATCGGATGTAGCAACTTTTTTTCTACTTCATAAGCTTTATAATCTTATTCGGTTTTGCAGTATATTTTGCTAGTATATAAGCTAAAGGTATTTTGATAAAACAAATTTGATTTTTTTGATTTTTAATCAGCAATAACTATAATATTACCAAATTTGAGTTTTGCACCTCTGGTGGTTTTTCAGTAAAGCTTAAAAACAAACAGACAGACAGTAAACGTAAATAGATACACAGTTGGTTACTTTGAATTTTTCGCTCCTCTTGATTGATGAAAATAGATCTAAAAGTTTGTGTAGAGAGTTTTTATACACGCTGTAAGTTACATATCAAAACTTAAACCATAACATTTGAAACTAAGTTATGGAAATTATTTTCTAGCAAGAGGTTGAGCGTAGCCTTACGAAAACATGCAAATAATAATTGGCTTCATATACTATTCCAAAAATATAGTATGATCGTTATATTTGTATGATATAACATTTAAATTGGTATAGTTTTATACAATGGGGTTCTGTCATGATGGTAAGGGAAAACAAACCATTAGTTCCAGGAATTTGGTTAGGAAGAGACATCAGAAGTTGAATAGTTCATACATTGTGACATGTCAGTAACAAACAAGTGTTAACGGAAGAGAAGAATCGTTTTCTGAACAAATTCTATATGTGCAGGGTTATCAGAGAAAATTAGAATATTAGTATAAGAGTATAAAATACACACCACTGTTAAAACATATAACTCTCTTAGACAAATACTCGTAAAATCAAAACCAAAAATGACTCCCAGGATTCAAGAACCTGTGTTTGCAGTATAGAAGGATCTAGTTGTAATAGGAAACGCATAGAAGAAAATAAGACCATTAAACGTTAGGATAAGGAATACAAACAAGATACGAACTGGAGCTAAAAGCAAAAACTCCCCATCATTCTTGGTCTGGATATAATGCTAATACAATAGGTACCTGTGAAACATTACACCTTTACATGAAAAATACTAGAAGCCTTATACGCTAGATTATTAGTTAATCCTCAGTCAAAAGTAGGCCAAAAATCAAACAGTGTAGAAATTAATTTAGATTAAACCAATAAAAAGGCCTACCACCGTTTCCTGATTTTCCACCATATTGTTTCAACTGTGGTGACAGCCATTGGCTATTGGCCACTTTTCAGTTCTCAAGGGTTGATTATTGAGTCCAAACCTATATTCTTTAGTTCGATTTTACATTTAAAGGTTTCTTTAAATTCTTGCATGTTCCATCGCTATCGATTAACTATTTATAATTACACACTAGTTATTTTCTCAACATTAACATCAATTTTATTATTTTGTTGTTGTTATAATTAATTCATTTTATCAAGTGTTATAAGTCAATTCATTGTGTCATTTTAATGGTTTTCATATTGTTATGTTATATTATTTAAACAATTTATTATTATTCCCACATTTTGTTATTATTATTTGTGTACGTAGTTATCATTGCTTAGCAACCATATTTATATATTATTTAATGCGTATATCGTTAAAATTTTTATTGGTCTTAGTTCTAATTTAATATTCAAATCCTATTTAAGCTCTACTATCGTATTTAGTATTTTATGTATGTAATGGGTTTAACGTAAAGAAATAAATTATTTTAATCATTAGTATCTGTTCTATTAAGCGTTCAAGAAAACAAAGACAGATTAAACTTCTTCACCTTTAAACCCCCTAATGAGAAATTAAGTAATAGCCTCACGAATGTTCTCCGATTTACTTAAATAATAGAAAAATACTGTATTAAAATAAGTTTTGGCTTTTTCTATAGACTGTACTGTGTTTTAAGAGCCAAGAACTTATCCCTTAATGAAATCATGTTCTACAGTTCTATAATTTTTAATTTAATTTTGAATTTAACTAACACTTCAAACATTCCATAAAGTTTCATGAATCAAAAGGAGTAAGTACGGGCATTCTGGGGACCAGGGCGTCACCATTCCTTTCCTCTGTTATATTTTATTAATTTCCAGCACAATAATTATAAATCCCCAGTTTTACATTGCCTTCAATGTATTAAATCGGTTTGCCTGCATATAGAGGTTTCCACAAAACCACACTCATATTTGACAACTGCCAGTCTTCGGTACTTGTGTACCACAAGGTCTGTGATGTGGTTTTGTTGGCAGCCCTGATCAACACCTCTTACCCACATACTCTTAGTAGTGGTCATTCATATGGCATGTGAGGTAAATTAGCGTATAGTAAAGTGTAATAAACGTTTTAAAGATACTAGCGACACTTGTTTACATTTAATGCGAATTTCATGTTTTTATTCGTATCCAATAACCGGTCTGGTTATGATAAGATGATACTGATCGTAACAATTGTCATTTACTATTGGCCTCTGGTCAGTCGTAGGTGGTTGGTCGGCCAATGCATACCTATACCTGTATTATGTAGTTCAGTTTAATAATTAGTGTTCTGTATTGAATTTGCAAGTGCGTGTTTTAGAATTAGTGAAGTTGACACACAACATGGTGATTGTCATTCCTGACATACGCGTGTTACAAAGTTCTGGTATGATCTGTTTATTTTAACCTAAATTTTAATTATGTGTTAGGTTAGTTATTTACGAGAAGAAAATAACAGATTGCAGATCTCGAAACGTAGTGTTACTGATTTTTTTATCACTGGAAGATGGGAAATGTCCGAAAAATCATGTTTCGTTCACAATCCTTCCATCGTCAAAAACAAACTTCAAATAAAAAATGGACCAATGTGCCTAATGTGTATTGACATAGGATTTACTCGTACAATCCCCAGTACAATCCGCTATGGCGGTTTGTATGTTCTGAGTACACAAACGATCATGAGTTACGTTGTTTAACATGTCGAACTCAGCTGCGTGTGATTTAGATTTGTTGGCAAAGTTTGTATGTTCTGAGTACACAAACGATCATGAGTTACGTTGTTTAACATGTCGAACTCAACTGCGTGTGATTTAGATTTGTTGGCAAAGTTTGTATGTTCTGAGTACACAAACGATCATGAGTTACGTTGTTTAACATGTCGAACTCAGCTGCGTGTGATTTAGATTTGTTGGCAAAGTTTGTATGTTCTGAGTACACAAATGATCATGAGTTACATTGTTTAACATGTCGAACTCAGCTGCGTGTGATTTAGATTTGTTGGCAAAGTTTGGATGCTCAGAGTACACAAACGATCATGAATTACGTTGTTTAACATGTCGAACTCAGCTGCGTGTGATTTAGATTTGTTGGCAAAGTTTGTATGATCTGAGTACACAAACGATAATGAGTTACATTGTTTAACATGTCGAACTCAGCTGCGTGTGATATAGATTTGTTGGCAAAGTTTGGATGCTCAGAGTACACAAACGATCATGAGTTACGTTGTTTAACATGTCGAACTCAGCTGCGTGTGATTTAGATTTGTTGGCAAAGTTTGTATGATCTGAGTACACAAACTATAATGAGTTATGTTGTTTAACATGTCGAACTCAGCTGCGTGTGATTTAGATTTGTTGCCAAAGTTTGTATGATCTGAGTACACAAACGATAATGAGTTATGTTGTTGTTTAACATGTCGAACTCAGCTGCGTGTGATATAGATTTGTTGGCAAAGTTTGTATGATCTGAGTACACAAACGATAATGAGTTATGTTGTTTAACATGTCGAACTCAGCTGCGTGTGATATAGATTTGTTGGCAAAGTTTGTATGATCTGAGTACACAAACGATAATGAGTTATGTTGTTTAACATGTCGAACTCAGCTGCGTGTGATATAGATTTGTTGCCAAAGTTTGTATGATCTGAGTACACAAACGATAATGAGTTATGTTGTTTAACATGTCGAACTCAGCTGCGTGTGATTTAGATTTGTTGGCAAAGTTTGTATGATCTGAGTACACAAACGATCATGAGTTACGTTGTTTAACATGTCGAACTCAGCTGCGTGTGATTTAGATTTGTTGGCAAAGTTTGTATTCTCAGAGTACACAAACGATCATGAATTACGTTGTTTAACATGTCGAACTCAGCTGCGTGTGATTTAGATTTGTTGGCAAAGTTTGTATGATCTGAGTACACAAACGATAATGAGTTATGTTGTTTAACATGTCGAACTCAGCTGCGTGTGATTTAGATTTGTTGGCAAAGTTTGTATGATCTGAGTACACAAACGATAATGAGTTATGTTGTTTAACATGTCGAACTCAGCTGCGTGTGATTTAGATTTGTTGGCAAAGTTTGTATGTTCTGAGTACACAAACGATCATGAGTTACGTTGTTTAAAATGTCGAACTCAGATGCGTGTGATTTAGATTTGTTGGCAAAGTTTGTATGCTCTGAGTACACAAACGATCATGAGTTACATTGTTTAACATGTCGAACTCAGCTGCGTGTGATTTAGATTTGTTGGCAAAGTTTGGATGCTCAGAGTACACAAACGATCATGAATTACGTTGTTTAACATGTCGAACTCAGCTGCGTGTGATTTAGATTTGTTGGCAAAGTTTGTATGATCTGAGTACACAAACGATCATGAGTTACGTTGTTTAAAATGTCGAACTCAGATGCGTGTGATTTAGATTTGTTGGCAAAGTTTGTATGCTCTGAGTACACAAACGATCATGAGTTACATTGTTTAACATGTCGAACTCAGCTGCGTGTGATTTAGATTTGTTGGCAAAGTTTGGATGCTCAGAGTACACAAACGATCATGAATTACGTTGTTTAACATGTCGAACTCAGCTGCGTGTGATTTAGATTTGTTGGCAAAGTTTGTATGATCTGAGTACACAAACGATAATGAGTTATGTTGTTTAACATGTCGAACTCAGCTGCGTGTGATTTAGATTTGTTGGCAAAGTTTGGATGCTCAGAACCGATATTTTTTCATTTGTCTTATTTTTTTGTAGAACTTTGGAAACAGCTTGAATACAATAATATAAATATAGGTGAGTTCCTCCAACTTAATACATAAACGCTTATATGTTTCTTTCATTATCTAGATTAAGTATCAGTTTCCAGTTTCAAAATCTTTGTTACTACAAGTTAGGAGTGCCAATGCTAAGATTGGATGCACAATTTTAAATATATAGCTAATTTTTGACATAACTTACTGGTATAACTAAGTCACAAGATTATACTCAGTTTGTTTACAGATTTGTTCAGTTTTAGATGTTCTTGTTAACTAAATTACACGATTGTTACAAAATTTTGATTAATTTTTTTAATTCGATTAATGATAACTGTGAAATAGACTTAAATATTGAACATTATAATCACTAAAGTTGAATTTTATTGACCGGTACCAAAATAAGAATATTAATAGACAAGTTTGATTTTTTTATGATAGACACACAAAGGTGTTTAAAATTAGTTTGTGCTAATGGCGTAGTGTAGTGGGTACAACGGGTATCGCAATATAACCGGATGAAGCAACATCGAGAGTGGTTGCTGCTTGGATGGGTGACCGCTAAGCGATCCTGTCCTTGCAAGCAGCCCGCCTGCCCGGCCATTGGTGGTATTTCGGGTCACCGTTACGCCGTTGGTCCTCAGGTTAAGTGTTAGAGAGGACTTCTTAGCCCTAACTTTGCCTGGTAAAATAAGACATCTTTACTTTACTTTACTTTGAATGTGGCGTAACTGATTTTTAAATTTTAAACGAAGGCATAGGATTCGTAAAGGCATAGCTTGGGTATGTTTTTCTTCGTATTTTGATATGTTTAACATTTTATCATGCCCAGTATGATCACTGCACTATTATCCCTACACTCAGATATGATAAAGAAGTTTCAAAGTTTTAATGTGAAAATAGATAGTAAATGACACTGGAGCACAATTCAATTTAAATGTTCTACTGCGTGGATTCTAAACTCAATTCAATTTGTTGCTCGTGTAACTCCACATATTTATCTGTCACGACAATATCAGGAACTACAGAATTCGAAACTTTGACATCGAAGCAATCAACACCTTAGTTTCATTGTGGAAAACTACATACAAGAGTTTTACAATAATATCACATAATTACTAATTTATATTTATCACAACTTTTATAAAACATAATACAGAATTAATACACTCCACTTTATTTATTTATCATTTACTTCATTTAACTATTTTTTAAATAATAAGAATAGAACGTGTAACACGTAGTCAGATTAATTTAATTTAAATATAAACATTTTATTTCATCCTGAACACTTTTCATTTTTAACCTAAATTTGCGTTGTTAAATAAAATGAAAATTATTAACAGAGGTGATGCTACAAGTATAACAACGCACTCTACAATCACAACATGAAGTGTTGTTTGTTTTATAATTCAAATATTGTCACAAACAAAGACAAATGATGCAGTGAGCTGAAATCCAGACAGGATATCATACACTGAATTTACCAAAAGGAGCTTTATAATTTCCTGAAGCACGTCCAATGTCCATTTCTCAGTGAGACATTTATTTTTCCTTGTCATTTCGTCTGCCTCTCACAGTTTTTATGTTGCATTTACGGGTTCCTACTCGTGTAGTATAATTTGTAACGATGAGTTCGTCATACGATCTTTGTAGAAATATCTATATAATTATGAAATAAATTATAATATTTATTACGTAGCTAAGAGCACTGTACAGTAATTTGTTTCATAAAACAATGTATTGCATATGTGCATCCGAGTATTGAGGGGCGAGGACAGTAATAGATTATATTTCAATATAGACATTTCTTACTGTATGAAATATCATCTGAGTACTTTGTGTAACTCGTTCTCACGCACAGGCTTTAGTAGCCCATGTGATAATATTTCTCAAATAATTAAATTAGAAAGTATATAAATTAATTTCACATATTATATTTTGAAAAACTAAACATTTGATTTAATTATATATTTCTAAATGATAATAAATGTATTAATATTTATCTTTTGCTACTTTTTTTACGAAAACTATTTTGATTTGATTTGTACGCAACAAATTCCTATATAGATCCTGTTTATATTCCTGCATAAAGACAGAAAATCATACATAAAAGAAGCCAAGCTAACCAATTATTTAACAGTGAAATCCCGTGGATGGAAATGTACTATCATAGAACTCATTCTTTTGTATAAAGAAATGAAGTTTCGTGCATGATTTAAAGTCTACAGATAAAAGTTTTCTCGAGATAACTTGTGGATAGTTAGGCTACATTCATTACTATGCAATTTGCAAAATGTAAAATCTAGAAGTAATTGCTTGTGACAGTGATTTGTTATAAAGTTTTACCAAATAATCATGACTGTCAACAGAGCAGTGCATTATTGCTGAGTGAATATTATCAAATAGTTTTGATATTTCATTATGAATATTTCAAAGCGCTGACGGAACGCTGACGACGAGGCGCGGCGGCGAGACTCCGTCACCTGGTAATGTGATTATTCCAAGTGACAACTTCTCTGCAGCAGTTAGCTTTAAAAATATGCTTTATAACTCTCGGGCGCTGACGGAACGCTGACGACGAGGCGCGGCGGCGAGACTCCGTCACCTGGTAATGTGATTATTCCACGTGACAACTTCTCTGCAGCAGAAGCTTTAAAAATATGCTTTATAACTCTCGGGCGCTGACGGAACGCTGACGAAGAGACGCGGCGGCGAGACTCCGTCACTGGTTAATGTGATTATTCCAAGTGACAACTTCTCTGCAGCAGTTAGCTTTAAAATAAGTTTTATAACTCACGGGCGCTGACGGAACGCTGACGACGCGGCGGCGAGACTCCGTCACCTGGTTAATGTGATTATTCCACGTGACAACTTTTCTGCAGCAGTTAGCTTTAAAACAAACTTTATAACTCACGGGCGCTGACGAAACGCTGACGTCGCGGCGGCGAGACTCCGTCACCTGGTTAATGTGATTATTCCACGTGACAACTTCTCTGCAGCAGTTAGCTTTAAAATAAGCTTTATAACTCACGGGCGCTGACGAAACGCTGACGACGCGGCGGCGAGACTCCGTCACCTGGTTAATGTGTTTATTCCAAGTGACAACTTCCCTGCAGCAGTTAGCTTTTAAAATAAGCTTTATAACTCTCGGGCGCTGACGGAACGCTAACGTCGCGGCGGCGAGACTCCGTCACCTGGTTAATGTGATTATTCCAAGTGACAACTTCCCTGCAGCAGTTAGCTTTTAAAATAAGCTTTATAACTCTCGGGCGCTGACGGAACGCTAACGTCGCGGCGGCGAGACTCCGTCACCTGGTTAATGTGATTATTCCAAGTGACAACTTCCCTGCAGCAGTTAGCTTTTAAAATAAGCTTTATAACTCTCGGGCGCTGACGGAACGCTAACGTCGCGGCGGCGAGACTCCGTCACCTGGTTAATGTGATTATTCCAAGTGACAACTTCCCTGCAGCAGTTAGCTTTTAAAATAAGCTTTATAACTCACGGGCGCTGACGGAACGCTAACGTCGCGGTGGCGAGACTCCGTCACCTGGTTAATGTGATTATTCCAAGTGACAACTTCCCTGCAGCAGTTAGCTTTTAAAATAAGCTTTATAACTCACGGGCGCTGACGGAACGCTGACGACGCGGCGGCGAGACTCCGTCACCTGGTTAATGTGTTTATTCCAAGTGACAACTTCTCTGCAGCAGTTAACTTTAAAAATAAGCTTCATAACTCTCGGGCGCTGCAAGGCTTTGTGCGTGAAACACTGATCCTGTTTCGGTGCGCATGATGACGTGTCTTTTGTACAGATCATATTTATGTATCAACTGTGACAAAGAAGGAATAAGGAAATGAAGTATAATTATTTAAAATATGTATCATTAAAAAATGGTGCCAATTCGATTAAAATTAGTAAATTAATGTGCAACTATGTGTATGAGAATGTGGTCACAAACGTGTATGAGAAAAAAATAAGTGAAAAAACGGAATCAGTCAATTTAATTCAATGCAACTTCCTTTTGAGAAATTCGAATGATAACTAGAGGCACTGGAGACAGAAGTTTGGAGAAAAATGTTTCGCCTTAAGGGGTTTCTTGCAACTTACAAATTTTTACGAGAGCGTATACTACAGTGACAGTAACAGATATCACAAAATATACATGAAAACCGATGTAGCGATATTTATCAACTTTAGTTTTGTATATGTGTACATTTTATGTAGGACCATCCCTACTGAAATATTTGTGAAAACCCAATAAAGGGAGAATTGAGCCCCTCCCCCTCCCCCCATCGTTAGCCACCCCCAGTTTTTAGAGATTTTTGTATGTTATACCACCAGGTACGCCGAACAATTTACCATAATTAATTTTCCTATTTATTGACGTTCCGTCTAGAATTACTCGTTGACTGGGCAAGATATAAAATATATTTCTGATCGCGGAAGTGGGATAACATGCTGAGTAAAATGGAATCTGCCCCGAGCGATATTGAAGAATGCGAAGACACAATTCTGTGGTAGCACATTATTAAGATCTCAGGATGAATATTATCCGATACAGAAAGCTATTTCGTCACTATACCCATGTTGTTACTACGCTTTAATTTAGTATACCCCGTAAAATATGAATTCCCTAATAGATTATGTATTCTATTTTTATCTGTAATTGATTGAACAGAACAGAACATGTGAATACTTTAGTTTGGATTGCAGTACAAAAACAGTTTTCGTGTTAAGAGAGTCTTATTTGTGGAATTAAGTGACATTCTGAACGGTTTATTCTTCTGCCTGTTCAAAGTAGATTCTTTAACTGATACGTAGATAACTAATCGTTTTATAACAGATAGTTTTTTAAGTATACCTTGGGTTTAAATTGCATATAGTAAAAATAAAGTTTTAGTAAAGTAAATAGTTTCGTTTCTTATACGCTTGTAAAGTCATTGGCTTTCATATTACATAATAATAGACATATTATTTTCAATATTTAGTAAAAATAATAAAGCTGTATACAGATGAACATAATAAATACATTTAAACTCGCAAATATTAAACATACCACGTTAGTTTATTTATACTCTATTAAACTGATTAGTTACCTCTAACCAATTAGTTAAATATTTTTTCTGTTGCTATTATAATTTCACCGTCTAAATGTACATGGAGTTTTGAAACTGTGTTTTATTTAATACTGAATATGTAACAACATTTATCAATAAAAAATGATAAGTAAGCAAACTCTGAAACTTGAACTACGAGTATTCAAAACATTGTACAATGTAAGGTCTTACTCTGATTCGTATTCCTTTTGTCTGTGTGTGTTTTCCTTAAAAATATAGGTTTAAAATGCTGCAAGCTAAAATGCTGCGCTATACATGTAGCATGTTTTTTATAACTTTTTTCACTGTCAAAATGCACATATGATCACTTATCTTTAAATATTGATAGTTTTAAAATAACTATCAAGTGGATAGTTTAAAAGTACCATATGTCACAAACAGCAATGTTAGATTAACGTATTGTCATTACTTATAAATATACCCAGTAAACATAAATATTCATTACCTTATATTTAATTTCGGTTGGTAAACAAATGTAATTTTACTCTTAGATATCATACATAATTTCCCTAAAATATCGTTTCTCATATACAACACAGATTGTATCATTGAACCTTTTACTATGATATACTTAGCAGTATGTTTTTTAACAGTTCCTCTCCAAAGCAGATTGTTCAGTACTCTTCAACTCAGTTACAAATTGGCGGGAAGGTAAGAGAGATAAAGCCTACCTTGTTTATCTGGGCTCACCACTTCCGGTTAATGCCATTTCCGTGTAAGTTTATATCTGCCACATTACATCTTCTCCGCCTTTACATTGTACTGTTCATCGGAGAAGCCGTCTTTTTCAAATTAAACATTTGCGTAACGGTGATTACCATTGAATAATACAAGAATATATTCTAATGGCAATGAAAATAAAGTAATTCTTTAGAAAATACAATATTGTTGTGAAAATGCTACTGACCGAATTGTAGAAATTAATACATTCGATAATAATGAAAACGTACAAATATTTATAACCTTATAAACTATTATTAATAACTGATCATCAAATAAATAGAAAGTACACATCGCAAGATTACTTAATATTGATTATACTTGATTGATTAATATTGATTGATTAATACTTACGTTATAATCAAACCGGTTCAAGGTACAACTCTTCATGTAGGATGAAGGTACAATATGTCGCCGTTTTCACTAAGCAGTGCACATTCTTCTTGTAGGTTAAATTTAAGTTAGTTTTGACTACATAAAATTTTGGTTAATAAAATACCCAACCAAGAAAAATTACAGTTACTAACTAATCTATATATATGTTAGGAATAAACTAAAGAACTATGTTCTAATAACACTTACTTTTAATAGCTGAATCCACTTTTATGTTTTATAAACAGTAAATTGCAACCATACAGAAACAATCACCATGACTAAACTCCTGGTGGCTAAATTTAGAACTACGAGTCGTGTTGTTCACTTTAGCCAACACTCAACAGATAGTGCAGCAATCAATTCAGGTGCAAGGTTCAACATACTCCCCCCACTCGTAAGACACTAATTAATTTATAAATTAAGGCCAATTTTGCTCCATATAAAATTCAGAAAAGTGCCATTCCACATTTCCCCCTCTACCACAAACTTTTATATTCCTACTTTGAAACCTTTAGAACTAATCTTCTCCGGATATTCGCCTATGTAACAATCCCCACGTATTCATGAAATGGTAAAATATAAAAAAATAAAATAACATTGCATGAACTAGGCAAAATTACTATTTTGTAAAATGATGTAGGTGAGGGTAAACAGGGTATTTAAACCCTTAAAAGGTAATGTAATTCCCTTTAAACTAATGTAGGAATTTTATAATTTAATACTTTAATAATTTTTAGAAGCCTTTTTAGATAGAAGGTGTTTTAAAGTTATTATTACGGGAACTTAAATCCTCAAAATTCTAATATATGTGTCCAACTTTGCAAAAAAATCCCCTTAATTATTCATTCGTGAAAAAGGTTGTAAAAGACAACTTTGTAAATTACTGTCAATTTTGTTCTATATGAAACTGATAAAATAATTTAAAACTGGTTTTAAAGGCTAAGATCTATATAAATAAATGTCATCCGTATCATATCTTTAGTGTTGTTCACAGCAACTAATGATCTATTGGTAACTTGCCTATAGGAACTCTATAAATTTAATATTTATAATCACTCGTAACGTATTCTTGGTATACTAAACTTACTTTTTGCCGAAAGGACATATTTAAGCCCAAGAAGCAATATAAAGATGGGATGTTTATATCAACATAACACTATATGAGATTTGTGATCAGTCAGCTGTGATATTCACATGAGTGCACCTGTCTCACCGGCAACGCTTCTGATGTAGAGTGACTCTTGTACTTATTGCTTTATAACGAGAAAAATCTGATAGGTGTCATCAGATTCTGATTTATCTGTTACAGTGCATGACCATTGCACTGCAGTATGTGTTCTAATCTCATGCACTCTTCTAGACTTTATAATTGTTTACATGTATAACATTTCGAAGCTTCATAAAACGTGTTATAGATCTTCTAAAGGAAAATAAATTTACATGTAGCCTTTTACGTAAAATGGTCTATTATAAGCGAAGGGTTGATCAAAGGTATGGCAACATTTATCTTCTTTTTATCTGTCTGCAGGGTATCTCGATAATGAATCGAACTATCTGCTTTTTACTTGAGAATTTGCGTGAGTCTTCAGTTCTAAATATCCAAGATCGAAGTTAGTCATAGCGCATTTCCCCCATCCTAGGGATTTCATTATATACTAAGCGAAGGCTGTTATGCAGGAACTCGTAAGTAGCGTCTTTGAATAAATTGATCATTGATAATACTTTATTCGGCCAAGTTGGTCAAAATGTTATTCGTACTTAATCAAAAACTTCACACATTCTGAAAATGCTGCCAACGTGAAGTGTATAAATCTGACTCTTACTCAAAACGGGTTAACGTTTTTAGACTAAGTATATTTATATTTCAACACCAATCCCTAAAAATGCTTAATGCTGCCTTTTTGAGAATTTTTATTTTCCATTACTCGTATATGTGATACAATAAAAGAGACGTGCTCTCAAATTCTTATGCAGTAGGCAGTTTCTAAAATCAAAAATGTGTAATATTTGTTTTATTAACCTTTGTCTTGCTTAGCCATGCTTCTAGGAATTGTGTTCAGATTCATGATTTAAGGTAAGTTTTGTAGTGGTTGTCATTGGTTGCTCACCACGAGCAGACAGTTGTTACTTGTGTTTTTACTTGAGTTTATATTATTTATGTTATCTTCATCATTTGTTTGCATTACTAGCGTGGAGTTGACACGCTTCGTGTATGTTTTAGTGATAGTAAGTATTGAGTTAACATGGTGTATATTTATTTTAGTGATATTAAGTAAGGAATTAACAAGCTACATGTTTATTTTAGTGATATTAGGCTAAGCTTGCACTTGACACGCTATATAATATGTTTGTTTATTGGTAGTAAGCATGGAGTTCATGCGTTACATGTTTAGTGATAAGGGTGCAGTTGACACCTTATATGTTCGTTTTAGTGATTGTAAACATGGAGTTCACACGCTATATGTTTGTTTTAGAGATAATGAGCATGGAGTGCATGCGTTACATGTTTAGTGATAAGGGTGCAGTTGACACCTTATATGTTCGTTTTAGTGATTGTAAACATGGAGTTCACACGCTATATGTTTGTTTTAGAGATAATGAGCATGGAGTGCATGCGTTACATGTTTAGTGATAAGGGGATGCAGTTGACATCTTATATATTCGTTTTAGTGATTGTAAACATGGAGTTCACACGCTATATGTTTGTTTTAGAGATAATGAGCATGGAGTGCATGCGTTACATGTTTAGTGATAAGGGGATGCAGTTGACATCTTATATATTCGTTTTAGCGATTGTAAACATGGAGTTCACACGCTATATGTTTGTTTTAGAGATAATGAGCATGGAGTGCATGCGTTACATGTTTAGTGATAAGGATGCAGTTGACACCTTATATGTTTGTTTTAGCGATAGTAAATACGGAGTTAGTACGTTACATGTTTATTTTAGTGATAGCAAGCATGGAGTTGACACGCTACATGTTTAGTTATAATGTGCATGCGGTTGACATGTTATGTTTTTTAAGTGATAGTAAACATTTAACTAGAACGCTACATGTTTGCTTTCATTCCCGCTATGTGCGTGTCACTATGTTTAAAAATGAGTTTTTCTTTTATCATCTTAACCTCGATTATAGTTACGCCTATACATTACGTTAGTTATCTATCTACATGTAAAAAGACCAGGTTAAAGATTTCGAAACGTTCTGTTATTGGCTGAGAGTTAGCGAAGCCTATCACTGAAAGAGCTGAAAAATGGCATATCTGTCTGTGTTTTTCCGCACGATATATCGAAACCAAACTGACCCACAGACTTAAAAGTATCATGAAGCTTCATCTCTTTATCTATGCAACACTAATCTCTACGATGGCACATGTTACCGTGTGGTATTTGGCTGAGCGCTAGTGAATATTTCTACATTGGTTTCATAGTAAACCATAATGACAACGAGGAAATTGTAGACAATTTGTACGAAAAACTGAGTACAGTCAAATGAATAATTAGGTGAATGTCAAACTCTGTAGCAGCAAAGTCAGACAGACACATTAATAACAGTTCCAAGACCTATTTCCATAACAATGTTACACTGATTACAGTCATGAGTATAACTTGAACAATGTAAATACTAACCCTTTTCCCACTGTTTTAGAATTAGTAATAGGTATCACAGTAAGCTTTTCTTTAAGAGCAGCTGACTTGACTTATATTTATTCGAAATCAGGTTTTGTACTTTTTACCGTATTATAAAGTCAATTAGATGGTTTACAGTTAGTTTACTTTGTATAACTAGTCACAATAAGTAGATCTATAACCATATAGCTATATAATAAATCTAAAAAATTGGATTTTCAGGGTAATAGTCGGTACGATAAGCCATGATAAACACAATCTAGTTTTTCAATCAATAATTGAGCTCTTGGGATTTAAATATAAAAACCAATGAGAAGTAAACCCCGTGTAACAATTGTCACAGATGAGATTATATTCAAGTGTCTCTTCGCGTCATGTTGGCAGCACTGCGTGGGCTAGACAGCAGCTTGTGACAATGGAGGGAACTGCTGATTGATAACGTCTCTGTATTGATGTGACACTTGACACTTCATTGTGGATATTGCGTGAAAAATGAAAGAGATCGTAATTGTTACCATTACATTTACAACATTAATAGTTTTTCAAAAAGAGGATTTCAGAATCATATTATGTACAGTTTATGATTGAACTGAAAAACCCACAACAGTGTGCTAATCTCACATTTTAACAATTTAAGTGATGTAAAATATACTTCCTCAGTTGTGTTGCAAATACAGAAAGTCTAAATCTCGTGCGTGATAACAAAGCCGTTGAAGCCATTCCTCTCCAAATGATAACCAACATGAAATTAGTAAAATATCACACTAGTTTTCTATACTTCTTCATAAATTCTGTACTCTTTAAAACATCAAGTTTCATGGATAGTGTGGACAGATCATAGTTTTGACAGTTACTTTGTATTCGTGTTTGTGAATCCTCAAATGTTTAATTTTTATAAGAGTGTTGATTTGCTCTGAGCCGTTATTAAGTGCTTTTTTGATTGCTTATGATTTATATACAAAAAACAAAGACCATATAACTTAAAGTAAAAAATACGTGTACGAGTCCAAAATTCTGAAAATAAAAATACTCCTCTCAAGTGTTTAAAACATTTTTTGGCAAAACAATTGTTTTATATTTACTGACATTTGATGGTTTTCTCTTAAGATATGAACTGTAGGTTTCAGAGATTTAATCTGCTACACTATAACTTATCTAGCACAAAAGTTTTTTCTGTTATTATGCATGAGTTTGGAAGGATTTACTTGAAGTTATAAAAATTTAACAATAATTTATAGATTAATAAGTAAAACGATATAACATAACTGTCATATTAACACATGAGTGTTAACCCTCTTCAGTGTTTAATTGTGAAGTCACTTGGTTTCAGATCTGGAACTCTCTTAAGTTCAAAACAATTTTAAATATGGTAGTAATAATATCGTAATTTAGTATTACTACTAGAAAAACAAGCAACATCATTGTGATATTTCAGAGGTATCGCAAACGATTTCCTTTTACAAACGGAAGAAACTTTTTGTAACCAAACGTATGCACATGTCAACGGATAAAATACATAAAAGACTACAAGGGCTAAAGAGGACTACAGGTGTAACAACCTTCGTCAAAGAAAAACAGGAAATATGAAGGATGACAAACGTTCATTTCTCCACACGGCATAACTCCTGAGGGTGGGTCTGTTTGTCGCCTTCTTTGTCGAGTAACTTTTAGTCCGCCCTGTCACAGGCTGTTGGCTAACTCCAGCTTTTAGTTACGAAATCTTACACAACACAATGAGTGAAGTGAGGATCATTTGCAACATTTCACACCACTTCCATATATTTATCTGCCCTGATTCAAAAGGCTGTTTTAAAAATCAAAAATTGAAATATAACACGACTTTGTTCACAACAAGACGGGACATTTTATATAGTATGTGTGTTGAAACAATCAAAACTGAATGTGTTATACAGTATTTGAACTTTAATCTGAACAAACAAATACTTTCTTCCTAGCTCTGTAATGTCTGCTTCCTTGTGTAAATCGATTTTTGACAATGATTGTGTTGAAAGCGTTACATTGTAATGAATTGCCAATCCCATCGTGCTCCAAAACAACTTATAATCCCACGACCATCTAACTTGCATTACCTCAATTCGTCAGGTAAAAACTTATAACAAGACATATCATAGAGAAATAATAAGGATAAAATCTAACTACATGGCACCGAAACTTAAATAAAACAACAGTAAATTTGTACGTATAATTCATTACCATGCAAGATTGGATATAAAACGCTCTCAAAAATCTATTCGGTATTTTTATAGATTGCAACATCCCGTTCAGAAACGAACGGGAGTGAGGAAACAAACAGTAAAGGAATGGAAAGATATGCCCATGTTTAATTCGTCCAACTCCCCCACATTCGATTCCAAGACACATTTTCTATTCCTACACACATTCGATCCCAACACATCATACTCCTATATAGAGGATTAGTTACCCATTGGCAAGGGATCTATTGTCTCAAAGCGAGAAGTTTAGAACTTATTGTATAACCTGCTTAAAATTAAAATCATCTTGTCGAATGAGAAAATTACTTTAAAGAAGGCAATATATACATAAATAACATCGGCAAACGCCAATTTACAATTTATTATCACAAGCACGACATGTTGCCATGTCAAGCATGTTTCAAACACAAGTTTGAAACAGTGTGGATTTCTCAATATATCTGACTAATTCCACAACCATAGCTATAATAATCATTAATTGTAACTATATAATGATAATAATAAACATTAATAACAATAGTTTGATAAAAATATTCAGAAAGAAGTAAAACGATAACAATAACATTATATTGGTTTGATTACCAGTAACAATAGCAAAAAGGATAAATCATCCAACTGTAAAAACAATAATCATTGTTTTTCTCGTCCATTTATGTTTATTCTTTTGAAAATATTCTTTAATTAGATTTATTCAATAATATCTGTGAAGAATATCAAATACAATACAATATAGTTTATATTAACAATAACATTCGACTTCCAATTTAGACAATAATAAGAGTATTGATCTAATAAATCGCATACCATCAACGCATCCTAAATGTAATAGTCGAATAAATTCAAATAGTGAATATTATGGGAAATGTTCCTCATATTTTCCCCACTAAATTATTCTTTTTTTCGTCCATTTATGATTATTCTTTTGAAAATATTCTTTAATTAGATTTATTCAATAATATATGTGAAGAATATCAAATACAATACAATATAGTTTATATTAACAATAACATTCGACTTCCAATTTAGACAATAATAAGAGTATTGATCTAATAAATCGCATACCATCAACGCATCCTAAATGTAATAGTCGAATAAATTCAAATAGTGAATATTATGGGAAATGTTCCTCATATTTTCCCCACTAAATTATTCTTTTTTTCGTCCATTTATGTCTATTCTTTTGAAAATATTCTTTAATTAGATTTATTCAATAATATCTGTGAAGAATATCAAATACAATACAATATAGTTTATATTAACAATAACATTCGACTTCCAATTTAGACAATAATAAGAGTATTGATCTAATAAATCGCATACCATCAACGCATCCTTAAATGTAATAGTCGAATAAATTTAAATAGTGAATATTATGGGAAATGTTCCTCATATTTTCCCCCCTAAATTATTCTTTTTTTCGTCCATTTATGTTTATTCTTTTGAAAATATTCTTTAATTAGATTTATTCAATAATATCTGTGAAGAATATCAAATACAATACAATATAGTTTATATTAACAATAACATTCGACTTCCAATTTAGACAATAATAAGAGTATTGATCTAATAAATCGCATACCATCAACGCATCCTAAATGTAATAGTCGAATAAATTCAAATAGTGAATATTATGGGAAATGTTCCTCATATTTTCCCCACTAAATTATTCTTTTTTTCGTCCATTTATGATTATTCTTTTGAAAATATTCTTTAATTAGATTTATTCAATAATAGTTGTGAAGAATAGCAAATATATATTTACCAATGTTTCACAATTATGGTATAATTTCATTTTCTATAAGTTTCTTTAGTATATTATCCTGAAGTAATTTTGTGACACAAACAATTCTTTGGAACGCGTTTTTGTTTCAAAATTAACAAAAATATTATTTTTTAATTAAAAAGAAATTAAATATAGGATTAAAGAATACTTGGGATTCTTATAAGTTAACTGGATTTTAAAAATCCTTTTTCCAACAGTTTTATTTCAGTCCACTTGAGCCCTTCTCAGACTTTGATTTCATTACTGACTTCACAGAACTCCATTCTTCAGCAAATTGACAATAGGATTTAATTGTTCTTTGTTTGAAGTTTATTTATTACAATGAAAGGACTGTCAAGGAAACATCATTTTCTAACATTTGCCATCTCATTCAGCGGTACAAGAAATGAGTAGCACTGTGTTCAGAGATCCTCAATTTGGTATTTTCCTCGGGATAACTAGTGTAACAAACAAGTATAATCTACATTTTTTAAATCATAAACGAGGGCGTTGCGATATTGAGTCAGGCCACAAAAACGTGCTTTGTGTTAATTCCGTGCACACTACATGTAAAACATGCACATAATACAAACAAAACACTAATTATTAAAACTCAACTACAGAATACAGATCACTGTAGATCTGCACTAAACGACCAACCACTGACAACCGACCAAAGGCCAATAGACTATGGTGATCGTCACGGAAGAAAGATGGAGGTAAATCAGCAAATGGAGAAGGCCCTTTTGTTATTCTTCTAGACGAATTTCTGAAAACCATATTGTAACTCTGCAATGTTGTATTAGAACTATGTTTGATTCTTTACGGTTACTTTTAAGTTAATTTTTATAATTGACAACCTAAGTGGTTTAATTTCGAATGACTAGTTGATTCGCTAATTTAATGTATGAAGTCTCGATTAGTTCCCTTTAAAATAAATGAAGTTCTCCGATGACCTCTGGGCGGATGGAGGGTCCAAATACTCCCCCCTTGGCATAATAGTCTGCCGTTTTCTTTAGAATGTTCTAAAACTATTCTAAACGTTCTAAACTATTATGACACAGGTCATCCAAAAGAATATCCGCCGAAGTAGTTTTGCCAGCAATCTTCTTTGTCAAGATAAATAGACAACAGTATAAGGCAGCGATGAGCTACATTGATTGTTTAGATACAGATAACACATTTTTTCACTAAAAGTGGAATTAGCAATCGTTTTTCTTGTTTTATTATCAATAACGTTTCGGTTGTCATTTAGTTTTAAATAAAATATTTGTCACAAATGTAAAATCCTGATTGTTGAAATAAGTTAATGGAAGAGCACAAAGATAATAAGAACTTCAAAGTATCAAAAGTCTGGAATGTAGGAAAAGTCCAAGATCGTAATATTCTACTTTATACAAAATACTTATCTTCAAAACAAAACTGATCAAGCATTAAACTATAAACCTATAAAACTGAATTCAAGTTCTTTTGAAGTTTGTTTTTGACGATGGAAGGATTGTGAAGGAAACTTTAATTGAGTTTGTTGAGTTCAGTTTTTTTATTAAGTGCATGTTTTAAAGTTAGTGAAGTCGACACACAACATGGTGGCTGTGATTCCTGACACGCGTATCACAACGCTCTGGTATGATTTGTTTATTTTAATCTAGTTAGTTATTATATGTTCGGATAGTTATTTACCTGATGAAGAGATCAGATTGCAGATCACGAAACGTAGTGTGACTGATATTTTGTATCACTGAACAACGGCAAATGTCCGGAAAAATCCTGAATTCAAGTTCTTTTGTTTTCATTTGATGTTATACAATTCAGTAATAATGTATCATTGTATAATAATTAATAAAATACAAACAAATTACGGTTATTATTAGCATGAACCTCAATACCGAACTGAACCTTAGTAATACATAGCACAATCACATGGGATTGGTGGATAACAACTGATGTTTAAATGAACCACACAGCAGGCGCGCCGTCCTCTATGTAATGGGTTTTTGAGGTTACATTCCATTAATCAGGAGACAGGACGTGTAAGCGACATGAAGGTTATACTCTGGTCACTATTAGACACATTATCAGTTACCATTATGTACTGACTGTATGTACAGCCAATTATAATACATTTACAACTAATATTATGTTTCCATAGTTACTTATCTTTACTATCTTTCCCTATTCCCTACATTGTATTTGTATATATGAAGTCTACATTTATTTTCAAACATGTAATTTAGAACATTTTTATAAACAATACAGTACTACACTACTGTTTAGATCAAATAAAAACTTCAAGGTCAAACTTGAATCAAGTCATATGATTTTGTGTAAACATAATGGCATTGGTGATTTGAAGCTTGTATTTATTAGAGAGCTACTTAAAAAGTTAACAATAATATTATTTATTTACATAAAGAATTATAAAAACCAAATTTGACAGTATTTTCGGTAATTCTAAGCAATATATGGGTCAACCTCGATTTTTCTCATATTACAATATAATATTCCAATAGTCAATTAGAAAAGGAAATGACTAGAATTTCTTGCCGGAAAGCAGTTATAGGGAGCAGGCAACTCATATTACAATATAATGTTCCAATAGTCAATTAGAAAAGGAAATGACTAGAATTTCTTGCTGGAAAGCAGTTATAGGGAGCAGGCAACCGCGAGAATTACCTATTAGTGATCAGGGGCACTGACGTGATCTGGGCTTCAAATTTGGAACTACTCGAGTTAATTTTTTTTTTTTTTTTCTAAAAGAGCAAGCAGTGCGAAGCGCTGCGCAGCGGGCAAGCATCGTGCGTGATCTTCGTATATACTGAATTGATTCAGGCCAAAGGAATGACACAAATTCCTTTACCAGACTTTTACGGAGATTTTGTATTGGGCGGATTATATTGGTTTACTTTGCTTTCCAGCATGTAATTATGTGTTTAAAATTGTTTTACATACATTACCTACATTATATTGTAATATGTAATAACAATTTATCAGAAATTTTTAATAAAAAAAAAGGATCACGCACGATGCCTGCCCGCTGCGCAGCGCTTCGCGCTGCTTGCTCTTTTAGAAAAAAAATAACTCGAGTAGTTCCAAATTCGAAGCCCAGATCACGTCAGTGCCCCTGATCACTAATAGGTAGGTAACTCTAAGCAATATATGACCGTCTGGCGGTTGCCTGCTCCCTATAACTGCTTTCCGGCAAGAAATTCTAGTCATTTCCTTTTCTAATTGACTATTGGAACATTATATTGTAATATGAGAAAAATCGAGGTTGACCCATAATATTGCTTAGAATTACCCACGGTTCTACCATAGAAAGAGGAATAATTGTATAGTGAATCGCAGTTTTCTAGTAACCTTAGACACATAGTTCTAAACGCTAAATATTTTTATGTTCTGTATGTTAGGCCAAAGTTTTAAACTAATATTGGGGCTAGTGAAATTACAGAATATTTATTTCTCTCAATACTTCAACAATTTCAGTTGCATGTAATTGTATTGCTACGAGAATGAAATATGTTTTATTAGAACTATAAGTCCTCTCTACCACCTAACCTCATAAAAATGAGACTAACATAACACATGTACAACTATAACTAAACAGAAATCCATTTATTAAAAATTATATTTGAAGTTAACCTTACCTTAAAAAACAAGCATCAATAAATAATGTAACTTTATACATATTTACACTACTATTACAAGATACGCTTGTACTCATTTAACTTGCATTCCATTGCTCCAACTACCACACTCCAAAGCTGCCAACTGCTATACCCCCGATCCCCCAGCATCAAGGCCCTGACCTCCGCCCCGAAGCGAGCGCGCTTATCGATGGCTCTGATGTTTACAGGTAAAGCATTCCACAGACAGGCAGAAACTGTAAACGACTTACTAAAAGTAGGTGTTCGATAAATTGAAATAGTTAATAAGAACGTACCCCTACTTGAACTTCGTTCACTTATTTCAGACAAATTGAAAATTGTTTGATGCAATAAAAGGGAAATAAGAAGATTTGAATTCACTTAAATAAGAGTGATCAAGAGAGCACATGCGTTGCAAGTATAGTTCAGAGTAAATTCTTCAATTTTAATATTATTTAAAAATTACTAGTAATAACCATGTTTTGTAATGACATAATGAAAAACCTTTTGGATGACAGTTAAACACAAACAAGGGTAATACATTGTGGTAATTTAAAATCCTGAATTAATAAAATGTATTCAGTAAAGTTAAAACTTCTGAGATTTAAAAAAATCACATACCAAAGTCGGTGTACGTCCGGTGCAGAAGAATGGATATTGTTGGACCACTGCGCAAGATTTCGTTCCACAACGACGACATCATGGTGGCAGTGGACGGCTTCTTGAAATTCACTGGTTGATTGCACTCCGACTAATTAATTCAGGTAAGTTTTTCAATTATTAGTTGAGGGCAGTATATTTAAAAATTTCGGACTGTGTTAAAAGTGTAACAGACTACTCGAGTTTTGAACATTTACTTAATTACAAACCATGTAATGAGTTGGTTTTTAAATGGGGATTTAGTGACATTTACGAAAAAACACTCGGTGTTAAGTAAGGGGTATAAACAATTGGCTGATTTATTACTACATTTTAAGAAGCAACATAATCGGAATAAAAAATTAAAAGGATACAATCTGAATCATGAAGTATTTAAAGTAGGAGAACTGTATGTTGTATAATTCCAGGACACAGACTTAAATTGCAGAATAAATATGAAGGACCATTTAAAGTTGTGGTGGTGATATCTGATTAGAGTTATATAGTGCAGCATATAAACAAAGTTGTGGTGGTGATATCTGTTTAGAGTTATATAGTGCAGCATATAAACAAAGTTGTGGTGGTGATATCTGATTAGAGTTATATAGTGCAGCATATAAACAAAGTTGTGGTGGTGATATCTGATTAGAGTTATATAGTGCAGCATATAAACAAAGTTGTGGTGGTGATATCTGATTAGAGTTATATAGTGCAGCATATAAACAAAGTTGTGGTGGTGATATCTGATTAGAGTTATATAGTGCAGCATATAAACAAAGTTGTGGTGGTGATATCTGATTAGAGTTATATAGTGCAGCATATAAACAAAGTTGTGGTGGTGATATCTGATTGGAGTTATATAGTGCAGCATATAAACAAAGTTGTGGTGGTGATATCTGTTTAGAGTTATATAGTGCAGCATATAAACAAAGTTGTGGTGGTGATATCTGATTAGAGTTATATAGTGCAGCATATAAACAAAGTTGTGGTGGTGATATCTGATTAGAGTTATATAGTGCAGCATATAAACAAAGTTGTGGTGGTGATATCTGATTAGAGTTATATAGTGCAGCATATAAACAAAGTTGTGGTGGTGATATCTGATTAGAGTTATATAGTGCAGCATATAAACAAAGTTGTGGTGGTGATATCTGATTGGAGATAGTGCAGCATATAAACGATTTAAAGCAAAATAAAATGTTGCCATGTCCATGGCTTTAATAAGTTTACATTGCCATTAAATGAGTTTAATATAATGGAATATCTACAGTTTATTCATAGAAAGATGGACAATTACTTTCTCTTTCAGGAAATGTTTTTCAGACCGGAATACAAATTTTTAAATTAAATCAATTATAAATGAATCCATAAATATCAAGTTATAAAACCAAGCCCCGAGTATTTGGTATTATTGTGTTTTTATTACAGGAAATAATTTGAAGTAAATAACTTGCGATGGATGTCAATGAATGAAGAGGAATATTGGGCTCAGGAAAATACATTTTTTTAATATATTTACATAACAATGTTGTGTTCCAGTGAGATCAATATTGTTTAGAAATAAAAACCCTACTGTGTTATATAGATTACAGTATATATTTCTTACAGTGTTGGTCATGTTGTGAATACTAACTGAATGCAAGTTATTGTTCATAAATAATACAAGGCAACTAAACCACAGATTTCCCAAATGTTCCATGCGTTTATGTTTACCGAAGGAATGTTAATGAAAGAAATGCCCACGTTATCCTGTTTCGTGTAACTAACAAAATAGTTCAGAGTTTAAATTTAGTGACCTATTGGAAACCACGATAAATTATAATGAAGTATTTGAAATATTTTGACTTTATGAAGAAATGTTGAATAAATTTAAAATTATTTTGAAGTAAAGCAAAATTATTTCAAAGTGTTTGAGCCCTAGTCAGGTAAAAAAGAATGGCGTTGTACTGTTTTAATTGTAGGGGGTAATTGTTTCATGTCTGAGATGTATGATGAACACAACGCGATCACGGTACAATGAGACACGCACAATATACAGCGGGACACGGAACACTGTCGGGGCACTCACTCCCTGCGGACGTCTGTCGACAAGACCTGGACCTTGGACTCATCAGCTGTTCCAGAGAAATCAATAACTAGTGGACAAGAGTGAACTGGTTATCGCTCCGCTCTTTCTAGTGATAAGGTAGAATTATTGTATGGCAGGGACATGGAATTGAAACATCAGATAATGGACAACAGTCTTCAACGCAAACAAAGACACTCCCATTTTATATTATTAGTTTTTGGATAACGATTTGTTAAGGATAGGTTACTAAATTGGGGTTTCCTTTCTAAATGATATTATTCATTATCTAACTTATAAAACAAATGGGAGTGAAAGAAATGTAGCATTTGCTACACAAGCAATTTATTTATTAAATATTTATGGGAGAAAAAATATGCGAAAATATTTTAGAATTTAATTAGTGATGTCAAAGTATAGGTAAATTAAATTATATGATTTCTCAAGAAAGGGTCTGCGGATGTAGGGTGATAAAGTGACATGGCAGGTTTTTTCTGGTAGTCTAGTTTGTTAATTAACGTGATTACAATAGGGGTAGTTTGAAGATTACTTTGTTCTCTGTGACCTAGTGATTGGATAGTTGGAGGCCAATCAAAGGTTTGGATTTTATTTAGCTGGTTTACTGGAAGGGGAGGTATAAAAAGCTATGACGCGCGATTCTCGGCGTCTTTTTGGAGTTTCTTTTGCGCTTATTTTAAGTGGTGGTGGTGGTTGTCAACTTATTAGTTCCTTGACCCGTATATGAGGGATTTTGCATAATTAGCTCTTTTATAGTCGAACTACGATGTTCAGATGGGAGTTTTGCTGTTTACTAATGGTAGCTTTCTTTTACAGGGATTGTATACATTTCCATACAAAAGGGAAATAAGAAGATTTGAACTCACTTAATAATTAACGCAAGTGTTCAAGAAAACACATGTAACTGAAGGTATAGTTGAGAGTAAAGTCTTCAGTTTTAATATTATTTAAAAGTTACTCGTAAAAACCATTTAGTATTCATCAGTCAGAGTGATTTTTATACATCAAAGACATAAAACGTTAGCAAATATTTTTGGGTGAAACAGTTAAATTACAGTTTGAACTTGAAATCTGTACCAACAGTTAACAGGTTGTGACATCAGTGGTACAAAGAATTTTTCAGGAAGTTTTTAGTTCAGTTTAATCTTGTTTATAATAGAGAAAATACATTTTATTTTGAACTAATTTATAATCTTTATTTTAATTGAGTTTTATAAGAAAGTTAAATTTGTAGTCCGATTTTACTTTTGAAGCAAGAAGTTAACTTTAATTTAGTTTATTTGAAGTAAGAAAGCCTTTTCTTGAGAGAACTTTTACAACAAAAGAGATTGTGTAAGCTTTTGGGAATAAAATTTAAATATTTACCAATACAAGGATTATTATTTTAATTCCAAAAATGAACTGCTCATAAATAAGCAGATTATAATAACAGAAAGTATTCTCCTATCTATCTACACTAACGAATATAATTATTAAGTGCAGTAAAACTAATCAAAAAATCACGTAAATGGATTTTGTGAAACTTGCGGATATCTACAGGGTGATTCATGAAGTTCTCCCCCCACTTCTACAGCACATGTGTACTAGTAAAAAATAATGAAAAAATGTTATATAAAACATAGGTCCGAAAACGCTTCGTTAGCGAGTTACAGCTAGCGAAAGATTTCGCCTGAATTCCTGGGTAAAGAGTAAAATAAAGCCATACTGAACTTTTGGAAAGGTTAATTAAGTAAGAAATATCGTGGATTCTTATGTATTTTTACCTGATAAAGCTAATAAAATAGGTTTCAGAACTGTACCTGTAGTAGTTTTTGAGGGATTCAGGGTTAAATGCAAAAACTTGGGGCACGAAACAATGTTTTTTTAAGTTTGATGTACAATAACTTTGTTAAAATTGGTAATAAATACATAAAATCAACGAACATTAATTTGTAGAGAATTTAATTCTGAGAAAAATTGATATAATCAAAGTCTAAAATAAAACAGAAATAAGTACCAAAAAATCGATTTTATTCAGTATAATACATTACTAGTTTTAAGCAAAAATTAATCAGGTTGGGCCCCAACCGTACGCACCTTTTTATAATAGATGTTCGAAAATGAGGCCATCATTATCAATACATTTTGTAGCACGTTTGTGTATTGCTTTTGTTGCGTTTCTTAATTTTTCAGGACTTCCCTGTATCTGCACAGCCGAATCCATAATACGGGCAATTAATTCATCACGAGAATTCACTTTTGTCTTGTATACAATGTCTTTCATCCATCCCCAGATGCAATAATCCAATGGAGATAGATCTGGTGATCTTGGTGGCCAAGGGTGAGGCCCTCCACGACCAATCCAGTGTCCAGGAAATTGATGATTTAAGTAAGCAGAAACAGCACGTGAAAAGTGGGGAGGTGCTCCGTCATGCTGGAAGTACAAATTTTGTCTGAGATGTAAAGGAACATTCTCTAACAGCTGCGGCAACTCTTCTTGAAGGAAATGCAAATAGAACTCAGCATTTAGGCGTCCAGGTAATATGAAAGGTCCAATCAGCCGATTGTGCAAAAGGCCACACCAGACATTGACGCTAAAATCGGTGTTGAAAGTTCTGTTCCACTACCTCATGTGGATTTTCTTCTGCCCATGAGTGTTCATTGTGCAAGTTATTGACACCATCCCGAGTGAATTGTGCCTCATACCGTAAACAAAATACGCTTGTAGAGTTGATTATTAATATTTGAAAAAGTTGCAAAAACTCCAAGCGAAGCGGACCATCCCCTAGCTGTAGATGTTGAACCTTTTTGTTTATGAAACGGATAAAATTTGTTTCGATTAAGTGACCTCCACACCGTTGACTGCGAAAACTCCTATCCGCCTAGAAATACGTCGTTGTACTTACACCTGGACTGCGATGAACAGCATTAATAACAATATCATCATTCAAGTTGGACAGCTCGTTCATAATTGGTTCTAGTACTTGGTAGTGATCCTGTTTCCCGAAGAGTACGAAAAGTTCCTGAAATTGTTTTGGTATCTGGAATCCTCCTATTAGGGTAAACGTAGTTCATATTCTTCTACAGCAGCTCTAGCATTACCATTACAGTAACCCAAAATAAAAACCATATCAGCGTATTCCTCTGATGTAAAATAAGTAAGGCATTTTTTCGCTGAATAAACAATCGAATTATAACTCACAGAAAAAATTGCATTTAATAACACGATTTTCACAGAACCCGATCTTCTGCTGTAGCTTGCAAAACACCATTAATACACAGTTTCTAAACGTAACAGTACAGAATACCATTGTTGATCACTGTTATTCGTGCGTTACCAACTTAGAAATTAATAAAACAAAAAAACTGCATTTCGATGATTAGTAAACAATAATGGGAAAATGTTTGCTTCATTTTATTTTCGAACATTTGATGTAAATTTATATTTAAAAAAAATACAACGTAATAAAACATGATATTTTTATTTACAAAACAAATTTATTTAACAGTTAATCTTGTTTTCTCAATTTATCTCATCATTAAGGAACAAACATTTTGTTTTTGTTTTATTTTAACTAAATACCGTACGGTATTTCTTTACAGCTAGTAATGTATTATACTGAATAAAATCAATTTTTTGGTACTTCTTTCTGTTTTATTTTAGACTTTGATTATATCAATTTTCTCAGAATTAAATTCTCTACAATTAATGTTTGTTGATTTTATGTATTTATTACCAATTTAACAAAGTTATTGTACATCAAACTTAAAAAAAACATTGTTTCGTGCCCCAATTTTTTTGCATTTAACCCTGAATCCCTCAAAAAACTACTACAGGTATAGTTCTGAAACCTATTTTATTAGCTTTAGCAGTTAAAAATACATAAGAATCCACGATATTTCTTACTTAATTAACCTTTCCAAAAGTTCAGTATGGCTTTATTTTACTCTTTACCCAGGAATTCGGGCGAAATCTTTCGCTAGCTGTAACTCGCTAACGAAGCGTTTTCGGACCTATGTTTATATAACATTTTTTCATTATTTTTACTAGTACAATGTGCTGTAGAAGTGGGGGGAGAACTTCATGAATCACCCTGTATATAAAAGTCACTACAAAGTTAGACGGCACAGTGAAGCATTGCCTGGTGAATATGAAAATTCACCCGTAATTTTTAATTTGAGCAAGAAGCGAGCAATAAATCTTCCCAGCCCTGATACACACTCCTGCAATATCGCACCGGTCTGCCTGGGTATTAAACACGGTGTCTCTTTGGTTGGAACTCGATCACTAATCCGTTACCAACGTTTCAAGCTGAAAATGATTAACTTTTCCTTTTCAAGCATCAAAGTGAACGTTCACAAAAGGTCTTACATTGTAGTAGCGTTTTTACAAAGAGAATATTCCATTTTATCATTTTATTAAATTCACTAATCCTAGTCTCTTTGATTTCTATCTTTATAAAGTATACGATAAAATGCTCTACAACTGCAAACAGTGTATTGTTTCAAATGGATCAAGAATACATTATTGAACACTTACTGTTTTGTTATAGTTGGAATATTTTTTGCGTGGCTAGAACTTACTACAGTGACATTACCATGGGTTGGGTATTGGAGATCGGTATGAATGTATTTAAAGAGCACAGCACACCAGCATCACGAGATAAATCTCGTTAAATATAAATAAATAAGATACGCCTAACTAAAAGTAAAATATTAACTATTGTTAGACTTGCCATACGTCCCGGTTTGGCCGGGACAGTCCCGGTTTTGCAAGCTTGTCCCGGTGTCCCGCCCGGTTGCCTGCTTGTCCCGGTCACGTCAAAGGAGCCGAATGTTTAAAACAATTGAGCTAGGCCTAGTTGTAGTTTAGTCTAGAGGTTCACGACTAAACAACTACAAAATACTACAAAAAAGAAGTTAAACTTGTTCCTATAGTTGTGCGTTATTTTAAACAGGAATCTAGTGTGCAAGTCAAGCTATTAGACTTTTAAGTCTGTACCAGGCGAAACCGCTGGAATATTTTTTAATCACCTGATGACAGTTGTTAAAGAAAACAAATTAGAAGAGAAAGTTGTAGGATTTTGTGGTGATAACTGCAATACAAATTTTGGTGGAGTAAATAGAAGAGGGAAAAACAATGTATTTGCTCTTATAAAGAATGAACTTGGAAGATCAATAAATGGTATTGGTTGTGGTGCTCATATCGTCCACAACGCTGTCCAGACTGCTGTAGATGTGCTTTCCATTGAAATCGAGGCCCTTGTTGTGAAAATCTACAAGTATTTTCATATTTACACTGTAAGGGTTACTCAACTCAAAGAATTCTGCGAGTTTGCAGATATTGAACACCGCAAATTAATACAACACGGAAATACTAGATTTCTCTCCCTTATACCAGCAATTGAAAGGATGATTCAAATGTTTTCTGCTTTGAAAGAGCACTTCTTGTCTCAGGAAATGTGTCCATCTCTGATAAAGAACTTCTTTGATGATGAGCGAGGTGAAGTGTTCCTATGGTTTGTACATGGTCAGCTAGCATTGTTTAATAAAACTAGTTTAGCCATGGAGAAAAATAAATCCAGTGCTATTGATGTTGTACATGCCTTACAAAAGTTGAAGGAAAATTTGCAAGAAAAAAAGGAGTCTAACTTCATCCCATATGGAGCAAAAACGGTCCTTAATTAAAACACTTAAGGGTAAAAGCAATGTTGACTGTAACCAAATGACCAGAGATTTTAACGAATTTTACAGTAGGTATATTTCTTACATTACACTTTGGGAAGATAGTTTTGGAGAAGCTTAAGATTTCGTCTGGGTCAATGAAAACAGCATTTCATGGGAAAACATTGAAAGAATTGCAGAAGTAATTAATAAAAGTACCGGAAAACTCAAGATAAACATCGACGAACTTTTTGATGAGCTTGTCCTTGCCAAGAGATTTTGGGCCTCAAAAGTAGAAGTATGGGAAAAAGAAGACGAGAAGAAACCAAGTGAAGAAAAATGGATGGAGCTGTTCCATTCTTTTAAACAGCAGAATATTTCAGTGCCAAATCTTGGACTTATAATTGAATATGTTTACTGTCTTCCTGGAACATCTGCACCAGTTGAAAGAGTTTTCTCCATGATGAAAATTGCCTGGAGTGATGATCCGAGGATTAACGCATGAATCCACAGTTCGAAATTTAATGTTATGCAAAGTTAACTTAAAAAAAGACTTATTGAGAAAGATTTGCTCTAGTGAAAAATACGAATGGTATAAAAAATAAGCCTTGCTTTTACATTTTATAGCTGTCAATGTTTTAAGGCCTGAAGTAAGCTTATATTGTTTAATGGTTTCAATTTATTTAATGAAAGCCGTGTAAAAATATAACCCAAACTGTATTTTTATTGTTATAAGATATAATCACTTTTATACTATTTAGAAATTAAATTACATTCATACAATTATACATAAAGTTTTTTGGTTTTTATTTTTAATTTGACTTCATATTTATCCCTCCCCCACGCATTTTGAACAGAGGCGTCCCGGTTGGCCGGTGAAAAATTATGGCAAGCCTAACTATTGTATTTCAAATTAAGGCTAAAGATTACTGTTGCAGGTTTGCTTTTAAAATTAATAAGGCTTTCGGGGAATACTATCCCCCTCGCACCCTCCCCCTCAAAATTATGCCCCATGGCATTACTATAGGCAAAAGGTAAATTTACAGTTACCCACTGCTTGGAGAAATTTTTGTTCAATAGGCTCTACAATTGGACCTGTCATAAATGCTTGGCACTTAGAACTACTTGAAGAACTTATCGTCCCTCTCACTCGCTCCGTCGATGGGGTAGCAAGAGATGAGTTGGCTCATTAGAATTCAAATATAGTCTTCTTTCAAAGTGCACGCTGCTAACGATGGGAAGAATGAAGTGAACTTATCGTCCCTCTCGCTCGCTCCGTCGATGGGGTAGCAAGTGATGAGTTGGCTCACTAGAATTCCAACTATAGTCCGCCTGCACTGCTAATGATGGGAAAAAGAATGAATGATTATGAAGCTGTCACTTAACGTGATATAAAAAAGACAGCCTATTAAGTAAAGAGTCTATTAACTATTAACGAGTTTTTATTGCCAACATTGTGGAAGGATACCGAACAAGTCGTTGTGGCGCAGGCCTGATGTACGTTGAACCTCAGAACTAAGTAAACCAATCTCCCGTCACCACACCTCGTAAACATGAATAACTTCCCTGCAGTGTAACCACCACCAGTCAGAGCTAATAAGTAACGAGGTTAGTAGGATTTGTGTAGAATATCCTGGCTATCTAGTCATCTTCTTTTTTAGACAGAGAAATTAGTATGAAAACACAAATGGATCTTAGTATATACTTTCTCATCCTTAGGATCTCATCTCTATAAGGATGACAGTGCTCAGTACGCATAATTGTGTTTTCTATTTGTGTTCAACTTGGTGTCAAGATGAAGAAAACTAATCTTCTAATTTGGCTCCAACTCTCCTTTCCCTAAACTATCGAACCTCTCTTGTTAAAACGTTACTAGGCAGTGATTTCCCGAATAATCCTTTACCAGTGGAACTTAGCAGACCGGATTCAGCAAGTATCATACACTGTACAGATTATTAAATGACAGCCAAAGGTGAATTAATGTGTTTCTATTAAGTCGGTTTAGGGCCTTGATTCATGATAACACTCATTCAGGCACTCACTCCGATTGCTGATGTTGCTGCTTCCCCAAGCAGTATGGTGGGCATTCGCATCAAAACTGGCAATCAGGTGCCTTGTGGTAAGGGTTCCGAACTCAATAATCCGCCTCATCTCCGCAGTTGGCGGTGGTTTTGGCCGCTGCAAACAGGATTCTGATGTTGCCATCACCTGTCTGCAAGTGAACTCTGTCACGGCTGTGGCTCTGGAACACACTTGTATCATTCTTTTGTGATTTGATTTTGTTACTGATACATATACATATACAATGCTCTAGGGTTGGTACTGCCAGAAATATAAATCAACTTACCCTTATCGGTGCTTTTCCCCATCGCACGGCTGCCAAAGGTCCATGGTTCTTGGATTAGGGCCACGCCTATTTCATCAGCCAAGATGTTCTGGCAGAGCGTTGCCGTAGCTGCTCTGCTGTGGTGAAGGTTTATATGGAGCACCGCTGTCATCCTGTATTGTACATTGCCTCCCTGCAGCTTGAAGATGATCCTGACGCTGCCCAGAAATGGGCGCATCGCCCGACCTTTCAGCTTCTTCAGGGAGTCTTCGTCAAATTGAATTCTCCGTTGGTGCTTGTTTTCCCCCCAAGGGGCTTCGAACAGCTCTTGTTTGCTGTCCACTTCAAGTTCCTTGCGAATAAAGATTGACACCTTAA
This sequence comes from Homalodisca vitripennis, assembly GCF_021130785.1. Classification (NCBI taxonomy): domain Eukaryota; kingdom Metazoa; phylum Arthropoda; class Insecta; order Hemiptera; family Cicadellidae; genus Homalodisca; species Homalodisca vitripennis. Next base: position 141,886,408 of record NC_060213.1, on the reverse strand, counting down.
AACTCTTCACAAGACGTTTGACTGGGCCCATGTCAGCTGAATTCCTTCAAAAGGACTCAATTCCTTGACCTACTTCTCCAGCCACTCCTTGGTTTCTGTGTTGACACAGCCGATCACTATCGCTCCACCTTCAACATGACAGCTGGACATCCTAACGTTTTTGCCCCTGAAGGCGCGTTTGCCCAGTACTTTCTACAGGTTGTTGGTTGTCTACATCGATAGTTTAACTTCCGACTGTTCAAGACGGACAATAGCTTCTCTATTCGGTATGTTTCGGGTGCCTCCTTGATGACATCTCCATCATGACCCTTCCTTCTTTTTTCACCTCCCTTTGCTTGCTTCAGATGTCAGCTGCAATCGCGGCATCTACACACCTGCATAGCTTGAGGTTAGCAGCTTTTGGACTGATTCTGAGGAACTTTTTTTCCCTTGCTCTGGGACTACGACAACATCCAAATTCCCTTTTGAGAAACCGGCTTTGCTGTGTGGTTTTGCCAGAGCTCGGTTCTTCTCTCTTCCCATCTTTTCTGCCTTTCTTTCCGGGGGATTATAGGCTCACCTTTAGCAAGAGCCTCTTTAATCCTTCGCTTTCGTAGTTCACCGCTAGAGAACCGCTTCTTTTTTGGCCCTTCCGACCAAACTTCGCCCTCTGACAAGATAAGTCTGTCATCCTCTACTGGTGACATTTCAGACACTCTTAGTTTCTCAATCGGTAGTTCTTCAGGTTGAGTTCCACATATTATCTCTTGGTACCTCTTGGGTTGGGATTAATGGTTAGGTGTAAGAGAGGACTTAATAGACCTAACCTCGTCAATCGAATATGTTTTTCTTTGCATTCCATAAAGTCATTTTTCATTTCATTTCATTCTCATTTCTCTTGAGTTTCGGATTTGCTTTTTTCTGTTTGTTCTTCTCCATTCTGTTCACACGAGAACCTGGAGTTAGCAGTCCATCTTCCCCGTGACCCGATGGATATTTACGACTGGGTGTCCCCTGGTTCCCAGAAGGCTCCGATGAAGACACAGAATATACCCTTAGTGCCGCGAGACTCTCAGAACAGGCCGTATAAAACCTTAGTCTGGGGTTGTGGTATGAGTAGGGGGGGGGCATCGGGAAAGTGAGGTATAAGGAAATACTCTCGATTTCAGGACCAAACCAAGAGGGTGAAAAGGTTTTCTACCCCAGTCACTGGAATAGTGACAAGGAAAGGTGGCTTCCTCATCTTGCCCTGCCTCTCCCTTAGAAGTTGCAGCACAAGACAAGGAGAGTACATCACCCTCGATCCCATCTGGGAAAGTGTTATGCCGATGAGGATGCCAGTCCCCCACAGAACATTAAAAAGCATAGCATATCAATGATTCAAAAATATTTAACAGCTTGGGTGAGATTGGTACACAACAAATACGTAATTTAGTGCATCTGGTTTGGCGCCGTGATGATGTGGTGCAGGTTATTTTAGTCCAGTGCAGCATGGTGGTTTGTGGGCAGTGTAGGTTCTATCCACCACTGACAACAGATTACATGGTAAGCCATTTATGCTGAACTGATTGATTACTAAACCATCGATTGTAGATATTATAAACCATTTATTTATAAATTATAATCACCCCCAGCTAGCTTTATTTCTCCCCTTACGCATCACATCACAAAGTTAGCCTTTGTAGAAAACCATTGACATATTTGAATGTATTATGCAAGACAAAAAAGTGTTACTTCAATGTATTTTTAATTAAATTAGTTAAAAACATTAAAATATATTTTTAGTACTGTATTGAAACTGAAAACTAAGCATCTAAAGTTGGTTTTTATCATTTGAAGGGTGCCTGAGCTCGTTTAGCTAAGTGATACTTTTGCAGATTTCCCCTCCCCCCCCCCCCCAACTTAATTTACATTGAGTCCTATATTTGGGAACAAGAGACCTATGTTACAGTGATATTCTCAATACTTTTAACTATTCTTCAGAGATAGTGCAGGAAGTATCTCCAGGACTCCGTATGGCTAAAAGAGTCATGTGCCAGTGACATTCTCAATAACTGTAACTATTGTTCAGAGATAGTGCAGGAAGTATCTCTCCAGGACTCTGTTTAGCTAAGAGAGCCATGTGCCAGTGATATTCTCAATAACTGTAACTATCGTTCAGAGATAGTGCAGGAAGTATCTCCAGGACTCTGTTTAGCTAAGAGAGCCATGTGCCAGTGATATTCTCAATAACTGTAACCATCGTTCAGAGATAGTGCAGGAAGTATCTCCAGGACTCTGTTTAGCTAAGAGAGCCATGTGCCAGTGATATTCTCAATAACTGTAACTATCGTTCAGAGATACTACAGGAAGTATCTCCAGGACTCTGTTTAGCTAAGAGAGCCATGTGCCAGTGATATTCTCAATAACTGTAACTATCGTTCAGAGATAGTGCAGGAAGTATCTCCAGGACTCTGTTTAGCTAAGAGAGCCATGTGCCAGTGATATTCTCAATAACTGTAACTATTGTTCAGAGATAGTGCAGGAAGTATCTCCAGGACTCTGTTTAGCTAAGAGAGCCATGTGCCAGTGATATTCTCAATAACTGTAACTATCGTTCAGAGATAGTGCAGGAAGTATCTCCAGGACTCTGTTTAGCTAAGAGAGCCATGTGCCAGTGATATTCTCAATAACTGTAACTATTGTTCAGAGATAGTGCAGGAAGTATCTCCAGGACTCTGTTTAGCTAAGAGAGCCATGTGCCAGTGATATTCTCAATAACTGTAACTATCGTTCAGAGATAGTGCAGGAAGTATCTCCAGGACTCTGTATAGATAAGAGAGCCATGTGCCAGTGACATTCTCAATAACTGTAACTATTGTTCAGAGATAGTGCAGGAAGTATCTCCAGGACGAATAAACACGTGTGTACGTCGGCTCCGTATTTTCACTCTCGTTTACCTGGATTTATCTCACTGTTTGTAATAAGTATTACCGGTGTACGCGGAATTTAATCCGTTATTTCTGCAAAGAGTCTTTCAAGTCAATAGATAAGGCGTGTAGCGATAAAATACGTTTTAGACATCGTATTTCATGCAGCGATCGCCGCCGCAGTCGAGGTCTGGGTCCAAAGGTGAGCCTGTCTCATTATCTAGCGGTACTGAAGCTCTTGCGCTCCTTATCTTTGTCGTCGGACTCGGCCTGCTCCAAAACAACAACAATGAATCCCATTGCAACTGACAAGACCACCAAGGTTGACGCTACTGTCATCGCCGACCTTGTCGGTAAACATCTATCTTCGTGCGACGTTTTCGGCCAGCTTGTAGCCCGCATCACCTATGAGCTCAAAGGTGTCGTCGAAGAGGCTGTGCGGGTCGCACTGTCGTCAGTCAATGATGAGGTGGGAAGGCTGCAGGAGCTGGCGGGCACCTTATCTGTGAGGTTGGAGGAGCTGGACGACCGCTGGAGGAGCGCTGTGACGACATGGAGCAGTACCAGAGACGCCAGAACCTTCCCACCTGGGGGGTGGAGGAGAAGACATATATAAATATTGGGTCCTTGGTGGGACCAAATATAAATAACTCTATACATTGATTTTATTGACATCTTGAAGTTATAAGAAATTCAACTGTATGATTAATAAAAGTTCTTAAATACAAACGAGTCTTCCCTTCCCAACACAAGCGAGCAACCCAGAGATCAGATAATCAAAAAATAAATAAAATATGAATAACAGTAAAACAAAGATTTTCACAGTAAAACTACATTCTTGATGTGCACTTTATCGTTGATGTATGTTTTTTACATCAAAGCAATTAATTAAAAGATTCAACCTTGAAGATTGCCTGTAATAATTTATGAAACATATTTTCTCAGTTATTTTAAACATTGACTACTAATTATTACAAAATTGTTTACAATAATAAAATCCTTTATTTAGCCCCACATTGAATTAAATAACTTTGTTTAGACTTAAACCTTTCATTTTCATGTTGGTGGAGCTTCAAATTTTTGAAGATAAGCCAGCGTCCAAAAGTAGCCATACCATAATCGTGAGCCACACGTAAGAAATACCATAATTCTGACTGACTAAACATTTCCTCTATGAACAATTTTAAAAACTACGGTTGAGGTAGAAATAGACAAAATAGAACATGAGAACCTTTTTAACATTTATTTACAAAATAAACATGAGTATACAAGTGTAGTCGCTAATACTGCGGTAGGCATAGATAATTATTTAAGGCAGACAACTAGCGCTCACAAAGTAGCAACAGACACGTTTTAGCCTATGTGGTACGTTTTGGCTTAAAATTCTCTTTTTACCCAACTAATCAATAACACTAAGTAATGAAGACAATGAGCACATAGAGAAAAATCAGGTGGGGTCACGAATTAATTACCAATTAACCTATCTTTATTAAAGACAATAAAGAATAGAAAAGTTAATATTTGGAATTGTGCATTACGATTTAACAAATTTTACAAGGTTTACAATCACATTTTTCTGGTAACACACATTAGAATCTTATACCCTTGAACAATTTAACTATTCTATACTTACGAAAACTAGGCAGTTAGGTTTACTTGAAATCACAAAATTATGGCTTGAAAATAAATAAAATAAGAGTTAAGACATACACGATGAGTAAATGAGTAAAAAAATTAAAAGTGAACATATTGCACTGCATTTTCTATATATCGTTGCCAACCAGCACCTACATTGGGAATTACTTTGACGAGTATTACTTTGTAATCACGGGGTCATTGAACATTGGGTTTCATTGGAGAGTTAAGCAGTTTTTAAGAATGTTGACAAACCGGAAATTACTACATTAAAAGTCTATTTATATTGTATTTGGGGTCTAGCCTCAATATCAATTGTTCAATTCTACACTTTACTCTAGAAGTCTATTCCTTCACAGTTCAAAAATTATGAATATTTTTGTAAGGGTGTGTGAGAATGCTTACTGAAATTCAATTTAAGTAAAGTAGCATATTAGAATACAAAATCTAAAACTAAAGCATTCCTAAAACTAAAAAATAGCAACAAAAACTCTAAAATATAATTACAAAAAAAGATGTAGTTTTAAATAATAATATAAGTTTTAAGTAATTTTTATGAAGATAAAGAACAAAATAATTATATATTTTAATTAATTTAACAAAAACTGTCCAGAAAGCAACATATGTTCTGAAATAAAAAATGAAGAAACCCAATTTTACTACACAGATTTGAAATATAGATAATTTATTTACTAAATCATCTTAAATATGATTTAAAACTTCAAGTTCTCGCACACCAATATAATTTTGTATTCAAGATCTTTTCCATAAATGTAGAGCAATACTGATTAATAATGCATATCCTTTTTTTAAATTCATACGCACTACAAGATTTGTTTATAAAACGTGTATTTTGTGATGTAATGTCTAACATCGTTTAAAGATTAGGGAAGTGTTGTCTTGCAATGATAGAAATAGTCAAAACAACAAGTACAACAATGTTCACTATGAATAGATGATAAAAGAGAGGATGAAACATAAAAAACTACTTGTGATCTTCAGTCCTTACAATTACTCTCTACAAATAAATGCAAAAATATATTACAGTAAAAAAATAACATCTCGACATATTTACCGTGAAATGTTAACAAATGGACGATGACAAATCTAAATCTACAAAATAAAACCACCTTGCAAATATATATTTATATTGATATTAATTATTGAACTATTTAATAATATTTTATAGAATTAATATAATGTGATGTTGATACCTGTATACACAGTTACATCAGTACAATTACAGATATTATCACAAAATACCTAAAAACTTACAGCAACATCTTTGGTTGCTAAAGAAAAAAAAATCAATCACGTAACATGATAATTAATAAAGTTAAGGAATACATCTGAACTTGTATCTCCTTTCAGTACCGAATTTTGAACTAAAGCTATAGCATCCTTTTTAACCTTTATTCTGAGTTCCTGTACGTTCACCCCACAGTGGTCAGTGGCTCATATTTAGTCACTGTGTCATCTTCACCTATGACGTATTTAACTATCAGATGTTTAACCCTGGCAATTACGATATCTGCATGTTCCCTATGAGTAGATATTTAAATTTTTGATAAACCTAATCACTTGATTTTAGAAACATATAAAGAAGAGCCAACCATGAATAAGTGAAAAATCTACCTACGTTTCCAAGTGTACTAAAGGAAATTTCAATTTTGAAAAAGTGAACTTTACGTCACTGAAAAGAGCAGATTTTTTTAAATGCATGGTTATTTTGTGACAAATCCAGGGGATTTCTTTAGACTTTCTTTAAAATTTGGTTGTCAAGTAAACACGTGCTTCTCTATAACATCCAGCGACTCATGTCTAGTTGAATTAATTTGTAAAATGAAAACCGTTTTGATATATTTTGGGGTGAAATTAACGTATTTGGATAGTCTTAAGTGTGTATATATAGTAAATGATGTATACATTACGTCAGTTTGTTGTATGATTTTCATCTTGTGTTGCTTCATCTAATTTGTAATTACAAAATATTTGTATTTTTATGCTTAGGTATTTTACATCAAGTTTCAACACCTATTCTGATAAGACTAATCATTTACTACATGTGTAAGTTCCAAGGAGGCAATAGAAATAATCCAAACCATGAAAAAAAATTCTTGACTGGAGTCAATGAAATACCATCTTTTGTATGTCTCATAAATAAATCACTGCTTTAAGGAAAATTTCCAACAGACCTTAAACTAGCCAGGGTACAACATGAACTTAAGGAGGGTAATAAAACTGACTGTAATAGCTATAGCCCAATATCTCTCTCTCAACGTTTTCCAAAGTGTTAGAAAAATGTAATGTGATTACACCATCACTTAAAAACGAATGGCTTACAGAATAAAGAACAACATGGTTTCACAAATGGAAAGTCAACCCAATCAGCAATCGTTGGACTACAGTAAGGCTTTTGCTTGCTGGATCATGACCTCCTTTAAAGAAATTTGCACATCTAGGTATATATGGAGCGACTCTGAAACTATTTCATTCCTACATCACTGTTAGGAAACAATTAGTGGAAGTAAAACATAACAATGGCAAAAAACAGATACAGTAATATCTGAACCCTTATATGTGAACAGAGGAGTACCACTAGGGTCAGTGGACCAGTCCTGTACATAATGTTTACAAATGATTTCACAAGATATATGGTAGGAAATGGAAAACAAATAATGTATGATGCTGATGACACTGTCTTACTGCTGAGTAAAAATGCTCCTGACAACCTTGAAATAAGTTATTATATTGCAATGAATGTGGCATTGGACTACTGTCAAATTAATTACCTAGAAGTAAATGAGAGTACATCGAAACAAATTATATGGAGTAAGAATAAAGATCATGTATGCATCCCACCTGAACTTAATCACTAGAAGAACCTAATTATCTGGTCTAATTATTAATTGTACACTTTGTAATAATTTATTGCTTTTTCAGAAAAGCATTTTTCAAAAATTACCAACATAAACATAGCAAATTATTACCTACTTTAAGTTTTTGCTAATAAACTTTTTTTTATTTTTCTTTCAGTGGAAAGACTTATAAATTTGAATTTAGTTAATAAAACAAAATTAATTTTGGGATTGTAAGACATGTTGTCTTTTTAAGTAAAGCAATATTTTATATTGACCTATAAAAAAATATTATCGATTTCAGTCAATTTGCTACCGTTTTGTATATGTTGAAAAGTACATCTAGTAAATTTGAACAATGTTCCATATTTTCTTATTAGAAGATAAAGGTGGAGCAAAAACCTGTGATGGATGGACGTTATGGCATTCAGCGCATAGCTTGTCTGTGTGTCAGTGAAGCCATCCTATACCATGGCAGCTCTAGAACCCTTGTATGTCCTGTCTCCCCTGCAGCTTTAAGAAGAGTGAGACGACTCTGTTTCAAGGGATGAATTCAAGGAAGTCAAGTACTTCAAGTACCTAAAGTAAGTATAAATCAATAATTTTAACCACGCATATCCAGCTCGGTTACTACACTGAAACAGTTCTGATTTAATCATCTTCTCTAGGGATCATACCAAAGAGCCACGGTGATCCCTCTTTTTAGAAGGGAGTTCAGATCTGATACATGGATGGATCAAGAAAGAATAAAGGTGTGGTGGGGTGAAAGACAATACCCCAATTTCTTCTCCTCTAAGGGACTGATATCCTTCCCAACTGTCTTTTAAGCACAAATATTTGCAAATACATCCGTGTACCTGGTTCAACCTACCAAGAAAACCAAAGGAGCTAAAATCCTATCAAATAGTGAAGCTGTATTGAAATGCATTTCTCTCTATAGGAAATGCTTCCTAGGTCTGAGACAAGTGAAAGCTTCCACAAACCCCCCCCCCCCAAACTCCCCTGCTGTTTAAGATGGGTATTTCTAAGTTGTATACGTGTCCCTGCTGCTCAGTTCGAAGAGAATACTTTACACATCATCTGTGACTGAGAAGTGATTGCCTTGTCTACGTGGAGACACCTTCACAGGGCTTTTCTAAAGTGATATTTTTAGCTCCTTGAAGTACCTTGTGGATTATCAAGAGCCTCAGAATGACCTGGGGTAACAGGGGTCAGTCACAGCAGATCCCAGCGTCGTGGTAACAGGGTTCTCTTACCAAATCAATCCTCTCTAACGTATAATATCAACATATACTAATAAACGTGGTGAACATTCCTACAAATTAGGAATACGTTTATTAATTAAGTTTGACATAATTAAAATACACATACGTAAATACGTTTATAACATAATTAAAATACGTATGCGTAAACACTTTTATGCATTATTAAAAATGTTGACCTTTATCTTTGAGTTGTAATAATACCAAATTTTTATGGCCTATATTTTTGTTTAAAATAATTTTAAAAATTCATTTATAAGTTAAATTTTGTTCTGAATATATTCTTTTAAATATTTTTATAAGATTTGCCTTTAACTATGCAGGCTTTGTAATTACTATTTATTATTTTAACCACAAATCTTCTAAAGCTCCTTCGGTATCAAATTTGTGACCTCTCATCTTGCTACAGGGTTCACTTAGTTTACTTGTTTTTAAAATATTTTATTCCAAACTTCGTGATTATAGTAATATAGGGGCCTTTTAGTTTTATTTATGAGTATTATATGTGTTTGATTTATCGAAATTTGTCTTATAAGTATTTACTATAAAACAGCATGTATATATAATTATACAAATAAATATATAAGCTAACATAATTTACGTTGTTAATTTCTTATACAAAAAAAAAACGGATCAATAATAAAAGTGTAAAATAATATTTTAAACAGACTACCATACTGTTGTATTGTGTGTTCTTGTATTAGGAAATAAGTGAGTGTGCTCATGTGCCTGATGAGTGGTGATGGCTCTTCTATCATTACATAAAATAATGAAAAAAAAGGCATCTCTTCCCTAAACACCACTTTTGGCAAGAAATCTTAAATTTATCAGTTTAAAACAATATAAAAACATCAATTCGCGCTTTTAGCACAAAAGTTATATAAATACCGTTAAACAACTTTCAGATGTATGCTTTCTTTATCCTAGGTGCCACATGATACATTTTTTTATACTTTAAACTAACAAAAGATAAAAAGTACTGAAATATAAGAGGATTTTAATTTCTAAAACACCAATACAGTAACTTAGAAAATTTGTTTTAAAACAGTACCTACAAAACAACGTTTCCTTAATTTTAACTAAAACTATGCTTCCAAGCAATCTCCCTGTACAATAAATACTAATTACTAATTTAAATTCATAAGTGTATAATTACTTTAATGATATACTGCTTAAAAACAACAAAACACCAACATTCAGGTGTGCGTTCAGGTGACATAAGAAATATTAAAGGACTTTTTGACATATTATATTCACTGCACAAATTAAATATGTTCAAGGCATATCCAGTAAGTAAATATACTGAGGCTCTCAAGGCCAAAAGTGTTTTATATATGTATGTGTGTTGGATACATTGCCGTGTAACCTGATTCCTCCCCTTCGCAAAGAGATCAGTTTGAGGTTAGTTCGAGAACTTTCAATGTAACAATAAGTTTCCCAACAAAAGTCAATCCACTTTCCCGCCGAAAGCGCAGCGTCATACGTTATTTCGTTTAAAAGTGAAAAACTCCAGTTGAGGTTTATAAAAATTGCACAATTCCAAATGATGGAGCCAGAAATTAATCTCCGTGCAGTTCGTAGTGTCTAAATATCTATGGCCCGGCCTCCACTCAATTCAACTTGTGTTGGTCTGTCAGCTCTTTTGGGACACACATCGCGGACAAATTCCAATATCTGAGGTTTACTGTGATGGTTTTTTGTAGCAAAGATCTGGAAAATAGCACAAAAGATTCATCCAAAGTCAATCTATGATCGTTACAGAACGCATATTCATTTTTTAAAGCCTGTCAGTCAAAATTGAAGGTCTTCCCATCCTCTGATCATGATGCAGACGTACAATCGTTTTAGAAATCACTACACCACTTGAACACATTCGCACAATTCATAGCTTTTTCACCATATTCAGTTTTTTTACCTCATTATTAACCTCAACCAGAGATTTTCCCTTCTGAGATAACGGATAACGCCGCAGGAGATTGAATTAACATTTTTCACTAAACGTACTGTTTGAAATGAACAGTTCTCGATGTAATGACCTTGAACTGGTCTCATTGCAGAGGGGAGGAATCAGGCTACTCGGCAATGTATGTATCATATCAGAAAAAAACACTTCCGGCCGTGACAGCCTCAGTATACTTACTTTCTGGGTATGCCTCTTGTAAAAAAATACACACATATAGGTCAAGGACAATAACCGAAGAGAACAAAACATTTTTGTGCTTTTGTACATTTATCACAGCATAGTAGAAAACATAGCATAAAGGTCCTTCTACAAAATACTGTGCTATAATGCAACTATGTCAAGCTACTTTATGGTATATCACATAGAGTTTTCACTAAGAAGCTATCGGCACGAAGGACCTTCATGCTACAACTTACGACAACAAGTGTAACATGATCATTACTACTATCTAATGTGTATATGTTGTTGTTCAGTTAATATCAGTAAAAAAAAACGTATATAAAAAAGAAAATGTAACATTTTATATACATAAAACCAGGCTATGTACAGAGATGTGCTAAGATATAACCAATGAAACTTACCCTAACTAATAAACAAGACAAGGAATAATGGGCTAGAACCATTCCTTTTATATTAAAAATTTATAACATTTCCTGTATACATATTGTTTGAATTGGAGACAATTTTAGAGTCTTATCTTAATTAAAATCAACAACTGTAATAACACTTTCATTAGTCAATGATTAATTCTACCATTACACGGAATTTAAGTATTACAATAAAATAATGTTTTACATAAAATACTTTCTTGCAAAAGATATAAACTACACTGATTTCTGAATGTTGAAAACGTTTACTTTGGTCTGAATTACTTCAAAACAAAAATAATTGTAATTACTCAGTATTGATTGCATGGTTCTGATTTAAAGAACCACTATGTGATAGTTACTTAAATAAAGAATAAATTAAAATATCAGTTGAAACCTAAATTTTCTGAACAATTTATTTATAAAAATCATTTACTTTCGGTAATGATTTTTAAATTTTCAATATTTTATGGTTCTTTCTTAAAAAAAAGAAAGGAAGAAATGCTGATTTCATAAATTCATATGCCTACTTTAAATTTTTTTCAGTTTAAAGAATCAACAAAATGCAGTTTTATAAATCTAAATTTTAACCTTTCAAATGATTAAATTAAGATTAATAGATCTTAGATAATTTGTATTTAATGGTCCTTATAAACCAATAAGATACAGTACATTAAATGGGATTTACAAATGTACTTAAGTGTTGAAAGAAACCATTGGAAAAACCAAATTGCCAGGGACTATAGAATATTACCACTTGAGTACACAAAGTAGCCGATAAAATTCAATTACAGCGTTTTGTCTAATAAAACAGAAAAGTTTGTAAAACAACAACAACCAACTAGGCAACATCTGACACTTAACACGTTACAAAATATAGCCTATTTCTGTTTAACAATGATATAGTTTAGTTTAGGTTATGTTACGGCTGATGCTAGCTTTTGACAGAGTCCAGGATGAGAGAAGCGGCCTGCTCCACGCTCCAGTCACACTTGTGTAATGCTGCCTCGCACTGGTGTCTTGAGGCCAGCCCTAACCTGCACCAACAATTGGACCTTTTATACAGTCATCTTTTCTCACCACATTATTTTACCACTGAATTACTGGTATGTAAATCAAACCTGTAGTGTATTAATATAACATTAATGACAACAAATTATTCATATGTGGAAGTGTAAAAATACAATGGTCTCATTAATTCGGTATTAAGTTAAAGAGTAAATTATAATTTAGATAAGTAGTAGAAGCGAGCGTGCGCTCGTGACAACCAAGAAAGCAGTAATACACGCCACGGATATTTTTGGTTATGGCTCTGTAGGTGACGCAGAACTGACGAGCAGGTGGTCGGAGTTAGACAAAGGGCGCTCCCGTCCCCCTGCCGCAGAGTGAAGGTTGTTTATAAATACTTCCTTGGCAACCGTGATAAGCATGGAACGTGCACCGGGCATTTGGAAGGCTAACACTAAATGATAAAACCCAAACTGTTGGCGTTAACAGAAAGTACAGCCCAAACTCTTGATACCAGCTAAAAATATAGCCTCCAATTTTGGCATTGGGTGTAGAATTCACAAATACAAGTTTAGAATACACAATGAGTAATGCCGGTGCATCAATATGGCGGCTACAGTCCTCTCGAAATTATAAAGTTGGATCATAAAATAAACACTTATAATCTACTTATTCCTTGAAGATATCTATACAACTTAATGGCAAATTTCAGAAGAAAAGTTTAATGTCGTTTGATACTAACACAACTCTAATAATATTAGGAGAAACAATAAATTACTAGTGCCTAGTTTCACTAGTCGTCCAATATTACAAAAATGTCGCAAACAATGGTTGTATTGAAGGTCTTTCTTTGCAACATACATCAACAAACAGATGTTTGAAGCAGATGATCTAGTTAAGAAATAAATTCTGAAAGCAGTGATGTAGCCGAACTCATTCCTAAACGAAGTTTCCCGCGGCAAAAGTATAGGGAAAAAGTCCTGTTTTTTCGTGCTCTCTCAAAGTGCACGACAACACACGGCAAACCAACATTTGTATTACTTTATAATTTTGGTGCACACTTATTACGCATATTATTCAATAAATATATATCAAATTAATCAGTGAAACATCACAATTAATTTGGTATACTATTTGTCCTACTTAAGTTTTGTTTTCGATAGCAAACGTTTTATTTAATAGATGACTGCAAAATCGACTAGTGACTAGTCATTCAAATTGGAGAATACCTTCTTATCTATGCAACTTTTAAAGTTCAATGATGATACACAGGTGGGAAATCAAGAAGTATTTTTAACGTACACTTTTAATAAAAAAAGATGAACTCTTATGTGTTTTTGAATAAAATCAGTTTATCCACTCAAATTTGAAATTGTTAACCTTTTGATTGCAAAGAACCGAGTTAGTGGGTCCCCAAGTAATTCTGAAAATTTCTGAGGACCGACTACATTACTCTTTCGAATATTTATTATTATGTTACTAAGTATGGACATAGGTCTGTGGATCTGGCGGAAGACAGGGTGGCGTGGAAGAGGCTCATAGACGAGGCAAAGAATCGACTGAGATTTGTTACGCCCCGGCAGTAAGTAAGTAAGTAAGTATGGACATATAGCATTGTACTTAACCTCATTTGAGGTTCATTAATCAATGAAATAAAAATAGATAATCTATCTTGATTTCATTTTTTATTCCTGGTAAAAGCTATTTACCAAACGTGAGTACATTAATTTGAACATTTAACACTAATATATAAAAAAATCAAAAGTCAGTCATACAGATATTTAATGTTTGGAAACTTGGTATATTTGTCCCTATTTAAATAGGTAACAATAAAAAGGTGCTTACAAATAAATTAAGATCATGAAATAAATTTCAACAGGTCTTTTTATTAAAACAATATTATAAGTAATAGTCTACTTGTACTTGTCGTAAGTGCTTGGCACTCAAAGGGTTAAAACAGATAAAATCACTTTGACTACGGTACCTGGTCAGAGTGTCCAGCTTGAGTTGCTTGAGCGCTGCCGGCACTTCCCAGTTGTGGTCCTGAAGGGCTGCCAGACACTCCTCCTCCTGCACCACCCCCTCTGCCCCCACCGCTGCTATCAGCTGCCTCAGCTTGTTCTCCCTCATCTCATTACCCGCCGTCTGGAAAACCAGTATGAACAGATCATAGCCTGTTTAATTCAAACCGGTATTTTCTGATTAAATTTAGGCCACCCAATTCAGAGCATACTGCGGCTGTTATGATGGGCAAAATTACTGTACATATCTGGCCAGCCGCACGTGGTCAAAGTCAAGGTGATTGGCCTGTGTGGCAGCAGAGCATTCGTGATTAGATCCTCTAGACTTTTTATATTATACTTATATGTACTATCTCCAAGGAATTTTTTGTTACCTTAAGTGCAGCACAAAAATCACACAATCAATCAATATTACTGTACAATTCATGGAGCATTTATAAATAAACAATACATAAAACAATTAGTAGTATTTTTACAGTACATGTTGAAATAAGTTAAGTAATGAATATAAATACCTATTACAAAGCTGAAAATGGATGGAAAATAATAGATAGTCCAACATAAAATTAGAATACAGCAGCAGTTCTAATTATTTCTTCACCAAACATAGCCAAAAACCTGAGCAATTTTAAGAAACTTGAGAAAATCCATATACTGATCAATCTACCATGCCACCTTATAAGCTGCTATTATCCAAACCAACAATGACACACAGCTTTTAGTGCTTGGTATCAGCTTAAGTACACCATAGCTGCTGACTATAATGCTCCAAATATGTTACGATACTTTTTTCCCTTTACTTTTAAAAATTCTGGCTGATATGGTTGGAATCCAAATGTTTCAGCCTAGTGTTGTTAAGTATTGAATTGTGTCTTCTAGAATGTTTTTTATCTAAAGTGAAACGTTATTTTCAATATTTCCTTATAATATTATAAATTTAAAAGTACCTTTGTTTGTTTGTTTTGTTTTCACGTGTAAACTATTCAACCATTATACTGAAATTTTACATGGACATTCTTAGGGTCTCTAGGATGAATATAAGGTTTTCTTTTTTCAAAGATGCCTCCAGACTAAACCCCAATGGTCTCTAAAGCAGCAAAAAATCCCATCTTGATCTCTAAAGTTGTATAATATGAATTGAAAGAGCCTGTTAAATGTAATCAACTGTTCTCTTTAAATATTATACATATTATGACAGCATGAACATATGTTTAGTTACTATAACCACTATTTTAAATTTGTTTACATTTATAGAGTGAATCATAACATAAGTAACAATACTTCTTATTTCAACATCGTAGCAACAAGGCAAACCAGTTAAATTAATGTGGATTTTGCTTTATGAATAAATTGTGAATCTGTACATGTAAGGTATTGAATTTGGTTTCCTTAGGCACAGTAGGACGGCATATTAAAAATATATAATTTTTTAATTATATATAACACAAATAGGGAACTCAGAAAAAATCTAAAAATTAATTTACAACACAATCTAGAGGTGGATGGATAAAATAAGTTAGTCTTTAATAGCTAAACTTACAATGGAGTTCAGTTTAGGGTTTTAATATTTACATAATTGAGAATTCTTCACCTTCTCAGAGAGGGCCAGTCAGGATGATAGAAAATCTTAAATATAATTTTAAAGGTTTTGATGGTAAGGCACCAATGATGTGAAAAACTTAAATTTATACAATAACTAATTGTCAGTAATAAATCAATATCTCTGTCAATTCCAATGCCTGGCTAGCTAGCTAACTAAGGTGTTATTGTACAAACTCATTTATCTACCACCAAATTAGCACATGGAAAACTTACCACAGCGTATGAGTAGACAGAATTAGTGGGCTGAGAGGTTGTGGCTGGAGTCTGCGCGTAGACACCCCACCCAGAGTCTACAGGGTCGTACTGGTGTGGCTGAGAGCTGGAACTGGATTGAGAGTTCCTTGTCGTTGTCCCGTACATGTGTACGTTCCTCTTATCCCTGTCATTCTGCTGTTGGCTGATCCACATCTTGTTGACAAGTGACTCCGATTCACTCAGATTCTGCTCAAAACTTTTCACGTTCTT
Organism: Homalodisca vitripennis; assembly: GCF_021130785.1. NCBI lineage: Eukaryota > Metazoa > Arthropoda > Insecta > Hemiptera > Cicadellidae > Homalodisca > Homalodisca vitripennis. The sequence continues at coordinate 141,870,119 of NC_060213.1, read as the reverse complement.
TGCGTCACCATTCACGTTGGGAGTAGAACCGAAGTCTCCCGTACCGAGGTTTCCGTACCTCAGTTCTGCTCCGGGTTGACTGGCGAGTGTCGGTGTGAAACTCTGCGGCAAACAGACACTCTGTGATCTGGAATTCCGATTGCTATCTGACCGAAGGTTTACACTCTTTGTGGACCAAGAGTTTTGCACCAGAGATCCCACCGGGAGCGGTGAGTAATTCGGTGCTGCGACATTGGACGGTTTACGCTGCAGAGATCTCGCACCCATTGACTGTGGCGGTGGATTTAAGGTGGGAATCGATTCACCTGATGCACTTTTTGCCGCACAGTGGTTCCAGGTGTTGTGAGTATTTGCACTGGCTTCCTTCTGACCCAGGTGTTTTTCAAGTTCAGAAATAAACTTTGGATCTAATTTCTTCACCGGGGACTCCTCAAGCTCTGCGTTGCAATAGGGCCTGGAGGGCACGGAGTTGTCCTTGGGAACATTCTCTACACTGACATGTGAATAGTACCGTGTTGGACTGTACACTCTGGACGTATCAAACGGGTCGGGAGAGAGAGGTCCGGTGTGGTTCTGGCAGTTGACGTAGCTGCTGCTACGCTGCTCCTCTACTGCTACTGATTCTGTTGTACTCCAGTAATCCGTATCTGACCCTAAAAAATAACAACAACAAACATAAACATAAATTTAGACCCATCATTCAGGACTAATACAAAACACTGCATACATTAAATTATACATACAACAAAGAATACATTGTATTCACTCTCTACAACCAACGCATAAGGTTTGGTGCAAAAGAAAATAACCTTTGAATACAAATTATACAAAGTGAATTTTAAAAAATGTACCTAATGTAAAACAATAAAGTGTTCACATTTAGTAACGTTTTGAACTTTAAAACAATATCAGACAAAAATTCAGTTCCAAATACATAAAAAAAGTCAACAATTTACCCACCATTCTCAGAAACATCAATGGGCTCGTCCAACAGGCTGGTGCCAGGGCTGTGCCCCGCTGGCGGGGGGGCTGGAGCAGGAGGAGGAGGTCCGCCAAAGTCTATCAGTACAGCGTCTGTCTGCGGTGGCACAGGATCTGGGGGACGCCCAGGAGCAGGACGGATAACCCGGGAGTCAGTGTTTCCGCTGCTACTGCTGCTTCCACCTTGAGGCTTGGAGCGGGAGGTTTTCTCATCACGCAGTTTAGAATACTCAAACTGCCCTCGAGCCGTGTGCCTTTGCAACAAGTGGGTAGTCTGACCTGTGTCAAAATATTATACAATCATAAACGTTCAAAAAAGATAGTGTTTTAAGCTAACTTCATTGCAAACTACAACCACATGTTTTCTAAAAAAAATATGAACATGAGTATAATCTTATTTCACCCATTCTGTGATGAAGGCAATAAGGCCATTGTACAACAATTTCAACTCACTAACCTCCTCTTGACAATTGCACATCCACCATTACATAGTCTTTAGTTAAAATAACATGTTACGGACTTTGTTTATGTGACCTACGATCCCCCTTGTTGGACAACTTCAATGTAGAAACGTCAGCGGTTAAAGCTAGCGGACTATAGCACAACTAGGCAACGATCACCACAGAATTTCGGCTTCAGCCTGATAGGGATCGCTTCAACAAGAGTGCCTTCCAGCAGAGGGCTAAGACACTACACCATATAACTATGCTGCTACTGATTGACTTATTTCTCTTTCCCTCCCTCTCTCTGCCTCTACCTCTCTCCCTCCCTCCTTATTATATCTCCCTGTCATATCTCTCTCCCTCTCTCTCCCTCCCTCCCTTTCATATCTCTCTCCCTCTCTCTTCCTCTCTTTCTCTCCCTCTCTCTCTCTCTCTCTTCCTCTCCCTATCAATATCATTTTTCTGAGTCAGGCAACTGTACCGATTTTCAGTTTCAAAATTAGGCCCAAACGGTTGAACATTATTTTTAAATTGTAAAACTAATTTCTTTTTTCCTGGAATCAATTACTTTAGTAAAGTCAGTATTGTTATCTAAAACAGGATTTTGGTCATTCAATTCAGTAGCCTTCACCCCTATCTTTTTGATAAGGTGGAAAGCAAGTTAAAAAGTTTGACATCTAGTTTGCTTTGATCTGGCTTTATAAGGACTCACTGTCTCTTTATAACACTTCAGAAGCCGCTTCCAAAGACCTAATTGAGTCCACACATCACCAACATCGTTTTTGTACATCTGACATCTGGTAGTATTTGAAGTTTTATGTTTATCCAGCTTTTTAATTAAATAAATTCTCTTCTAGTTCAGTTTGAAGAATAAGTGTCTATGTTTTATCATTTTAATTTTTCAACCTTGTAGTTACCAGTAATTTTATCAACACTTCACTCTCTTTTTTTTATAGTTTGCCTAGTTGTTTAATTTCCTCCTCTTTTTCTCTGATTATGTCTGAGTTCCAATAAATATGTAGATTTCCTTTTTTTTTTCAAGTCATACAACTCTTCTTTCAAATCTTTATTTTCATGAAGAGTACCATTATCGATAACTTTTTCCAATAAAAGGGAGTACTTAAGTTCAGAAATATCTCCATAATTGTCCAAATTCAGTTTCAAATCCAGTTTTCCTTAAGCAATCATCACACTTCCATACTTTCAGTTCCTTGTGTTAAGGTTTTAACTACAGAATATGACAAATTAATGCATCTAATGTGTATCCACGCTTGACAAAATCCTTTACAGAAAACACCTCCATGTCGAACATTTTTACCATATTTTCTCCATTAATTTAATTTAGAATCCGTTTTAGTCATATCTGTTTGATTATGTGAGAAGTTAGGGTTTTTTAATATAAATGAGAATTAGTTCATATTTTAAAATGGAGATATGAATTTGTTGGACTGAAAACATATTCAGTGGTGGTAAACAAAATAACCAGTAGGCTTCAAAAACTATCTTATCGAGTTCTAGCACAGAAATAAAATCTTCTTTTATAGGCCATAGACTGCCTTGCTGACATGAAATGTCTTGTCGGCAGAGTAAAGTTATAAAACCTTCTTTATCGGCCAGAAAAACGCTACTAAGAGTGCAGGGGGATAATAACGATATTATGAGCCCACAAACAATGTCACTACAGGCAACTACTCTTAAACAAGTGCAGAAGATTGACTCTCTAAAACCCAAAGCCCCAGCAGCAAATAATGAAGCCAAACTACTGAAAAACTGCAAAATGAACTTTCTCCCATAATACACAAATGTTTCTCCCAAGGAACCTTTACATCTGGTTTTAAGTGTCAAGGTATATGCTAAACACAAGAAGGGTGACAAGACAGAAGCTTCAAACTAAAGACCATTTTCATTACTGTCAAACTTCTCTAAAGTAACGTGGAGGGTTGCTCTCACCCGACTGTTGGAGAGTTGTAAGTGGAACGGACTACTGACAGATAGACAGCATGGTTTTTTAGTGGAAGGTCAACTACAACAGCACTTAATGACTTGATTGAGCACATTATACACCACCTAGAAACTGGGGACATTGTTGCTGGCATACAGCAGAGCATTCGATTGCTTGAGCTATGACTTAATATTTAGAAAATGAATGCTCTTGGAATCCAAATAGGGAGGCTAAATGAATAAAAAACTACCTCAATGGAAGAAGCCAAGTAGTTGAAGTAGAGCATATCCTGGAGAAATCGACAACCACAGTCAAGTCAGACTCACTTCCTATCCAAAGAGGAGATCCACAGGGATCTGTGCTTAGACAAATAGAGCGAAAATTTCAGAACTTCCTAATAGCACAGCAACCTAAGAAGTGAATCACTTAAAAGTTGTCAAAGAAGAAAAGCTGTCCTGGGAGAGGCATGTAAACAAGGTCTGTCAAACAGAGCTAAGCTATCTTTGTTACTAAGACAATAAGCACTAAAGCAGCTAGCAAAACTTCATACATGTATGCACTGTTTGAGTCAAACCTACGGTATGGCATTATGACCACTTTAGCTCTTCTGACAAATTACGTAAAATGTTTGATAAATTCAATACAATTTTTTTTTTTACACCAATTCAGGTCTTGACGATCTCGTATTAAGCTTACTCAATAAAATCAATCACTAACTTCAATTTAAACTACAATACCACAAAATTATATACTGTAAGAGACATGCAAAATGAATATAGAATGGTGCAAAAGCAGTTTGTGGAAATTATGGATGATGTAGATGTATAGTTCCAGAATGATTGTTTGAACATTCTTGAATGTCAAATTTATTAAACTCAAGCACACACAATTTCATTATAAACTGAATAGTAATAATCTTGTCAAACGATCAATGTCTCATTCTTATCATGAGTTCTTTGTTTCAACAGATGATTTCGTCTAGAATCATATTTGTAGAAACTTATCTAGAGAATAAAACGTTTGTAGACAACCTTACCAAAGTATGAAATCCTTACAAACCAAACGGGCTTTTACATAATATTTTGAGCTAAAGCTGTTTATTGATTCTGAAATACAAAAGGTTGCAAAAATCAGGCTAAGCCGAATACTATGAATGTGTATCCAGAAATGCTAGATCTATGATGCTATTACACAAAATGAAAATGGATGATCTGATGTAACGTTAGCAACAAGCAACATACACGTGTTAAACAGCAAACTGTCAAATAACACAAAAGGTTACTTCAAGTCTGTGCTACTGGCTCTGATGTGACATGTTAGTTACCAACAGGCGCACAGGCTATTGCACAATGTCGACTTTCTTGCCAGGGGGTGTGAGCGATAAGTTTGTTCTTAATTTTAGAAATCTTGTACAAAAAGGTACATTTTTATCTAGTACAAAGGTAAGTAGACACATTGTAAGTAGTTTTTTGAAGAACAAAAAGTGTATGTAAACTGTATACAAATTATACAGGAAGAGATTTTAATCGAAAAACAAATTTGGACTTTGACTGTATTATGTGATAAACATCTACTAGGTAATTAGAAAACTAAAATAAAAATTATGGCTAGAAACATTTGTAGCTAAATTTATTGGTTCACATTTTTAATTTACTACTATTTATAAGGGAAAATGTTTGATTTTTAAAGAATTTTCACTGGTCAAAATACACAATAGGTATATTTATATACATCCATTCATGAACTGTTAAAAAAGGATATTGTGCCCCAGTTAAAAAACAAAATTGCCATACTCCTTCAATTTATTCCGTAATGTCAGTCATGTATTGAAAATAAATATAAAAGGACAACTATTGGTGCATCATCCAATATTGGCATAGGAATTTATAATATCTGTCATAATGGCTACAATGTTTTTTACTTTATGAAAACAACACTACTATTAATTTTTTTTTTCTTTTTTATTGAGGAGGGGAGAGTTACTAGTTGTGTGAAATGTGTCAGCTTACCAAAAAACATTGCTGATTGATATTAATTATCTTAATGCCATCTTTAAAATTAGACCACTCAATTAAAAAAAAGTTATAATATCTCCTTGTAACTTCCTATTTTAAATGAGGAATCTTATACAATTCTGTAATAAAAAAATTAGAAAAATGGTTTAAAATTTAACATTATTTTTGAAATAGAAACTCAAGGTTATTTCACTACAGCCAGCTTTTAAGCACATGGCACTCAAGAAGTTATCTTATCATTATGATATGCATTTTGTAATTGTTAGCAGATCGGAAAGATTTTACAGAATAATCACATATAAGAAGATGATATAGCTATGTGTTTGGCTTCACAGTAATACAAATGATGTTACATTTTTCAACTTATAATCCAAAGAAATTTTTATATTCATAAATAATACATTCACAGTCAGTATTAAATTAAAAAGAAGTTCTTTTTAAATATATTAACAACATTATTGTTGTGAAAAAGAAAGAAAATATGCTACGTAAAAAGAACAAAAAGAACATTGATCAGAAATAGAAAATATAAAATGGTTTCTTCATGAACTAAACAGAATGGTCCAGAAAAAATATTTTTATCTGTAGAAAGCATATAGATAATGTTTCTTCAATTATACTCTCTGGTTTTACACATAATCAAAAGTTTAGTTTTAAGTGTTAATTAAAATGAAACTTTTATTTAAGTATGATTTACCGTAACATCTAGAAAAACTTAATTACTCCTTTGAGGAATATTCATTATTATGAGGAATGTATGGTTAAGTGTGAAAAACTTGTGTATATATAAAACAAAATACGTATGTATAACGAAAAAGTAAGTAAAATACGTTGTTAAACGTGAGTTTGTTTTCAATGAAAATTTAGACGTTCCCTACAAGGGTACGTTGAGGAAGCTGCAAGAAAGTCCAGCACTGGCAGAAGCCACAGTAGTTACAGTACCTAATGTAGGATACAATGTCAACAGACGAGTCAACCACACTGGCATCTCAAGCTCTGGTAAAACACCTAGCAGACGTTTGGAGTCGAAACCTGATAAAACTCTTTCTACCTCACCTGAAATGTGTTGTATCAAAATATGAACTAGTGTTAAAAATACCCTCAATTAAATTAAACTAAAAGACAAGTTTGAATCAAAAAATTAATTCTTAAACAGTGCAGTGATCTTTCAAAACTGGCCATCAATGTTACATTTACATTGTCAATGTTCTTCAATGTTTCTTTACGAACACGACGTAAATAATAACTGTAAAAAATTACATTGTGTAAAAGTAGTAATAGTCAACCATTTTAATCTGTTTTATTTTTTCGTAGTAATTATTCAAAGAATTGAACTTGTATCAATTTTTGTATATTTATTCTCAGCACTATTAAGGTTTGTCAATTCTCAGTATAATGATATTTGGCATTTAATTTTGTAATCACTATATGATCTGATTTATCCAAATAGGTGCATGTAACACTGGAGACGTAAATATGTTGGATAACAAGGAACATAATCTAAATGATGATAAAACATAACAAAACTTAAAAAGCACATTACATACTAGTAATTTTATTCTTTTAGGCCTTGTAGGTGTTAACAGGGCAGTTTCTTTATAATCGACGATGTTTGTGCAAAACTTCTATAATTGAGTTTAGTTCAATTAATAGAACTAAAAAATAAATACTCATTTAATATATAAAGCTCTTTCTTCTGCATTGTGTTGTATCAAAAGTACTATCGCTGAAATTAAATTAAAAAACTTCTAAATTAAGAAATTGAAAAGTAAGACCCTAATCGATGTGGATTGGTCTTATCACTGTTAGTAGTGATAATCTTATATTGTATTCTAAAACATGCATTTCTGGTATTTTCAAAATCTTAAAGAGCTTAAAAAATATTTTTAATAAAAAGATTTTACTGAATTGTCTACGTATGTGTGATTACCATTGAAGTCCGCTTATACTCTAGGCTTAAGAAAAGTTCTCTAAAAAAATTGATTTCATTCTTGTTAATCAAAATATTGGACCTAGGTAATAAAATAAATACTACAAGAATAATATTTTCACCCATTTTAAATTACATTTTGATTTTCAGATAATATAGAAAACAAAATTAAAAATGAACAAAACAATTGTTATTTTGAATTATCTGTGTATAATATGAATATTGAAAACCTGCAACTGTTAGTCTTCTTATTCACAAAACTAATTTTGTCATCAAAAATTAGTTTTTAATTAGAAAGCATGAGTTATTGGGTATAATTATTTTAACAAATCTTAAAACTAAACAAACAATGGAAAGTTTGAATTTTTCCCTGAAGTATTTTAAGTTAAATACAATTAACAAACTTTATTGAAATAGTAAATATTGTTCTGTATGGTTTATATTACTAGTGGAATAACTGCATATAAAACAGTTACAATTAAATCAAGTAACTTCTGATTAAATATTTGTATTGAGATAGGGTTAGTGGCATTTTATCAAACACACTTATGGTCTCTAAATTGTGAGACCTTGATCAAATCTTTTGTAATACACTGGACTTTAATAGCTTGGCTAATAGTTCTATTAAATAATTATTTATACATAAACCGCTAAAAAAAAGACACTAACATTTTCTTTTCTTGGCTTTGAAATACTCTTGAATATAAAATATATTTGAAATGGTTACTTTAGAATTATAAATTGGACCAACAACGTGCATAAGACAGTTTTAACTAAATTTTTATGCAAACTTATAATGAAATCTTAAATATAACTTTTGGAAATTGTTAAATTTCTACATTCATTGTTAAATTTTATACATTGATTGTTAGATTTAAAATTTTTTATTTAATTTTATATTTATTGTAGAATTTTATACGTATTGTTGATTTTTATATTTCTTGGGGACTTTTGTAAAATTTTGTACATTTTGTTACAATCTTGTTGCAATTGTTAATGCCTTGTTCTGCCTAGTTTTAATGCAGCTTGCTCTAAAAAAACTAGAAAACTGTCACAAACCACTAAGTTTTATATCATGTTACTGTAAATGCTACTGTTTGATTTTAATTTTATTTAGTTTTTAGAATAGTACATTGTTACATGTACTTTTGACTTGGCCATCTGGTGGCAAATAGACACTGTCAATACTTGTACAAGCTTTACGCCAATAAACATGATTTGATTTGACGAACAGAAATTTTTAGAGCAAACCACAGTTTAAGGATTTCTGTTGAAGACAAACAGGCTAACCATATGAAAACATTTTTGAAACTAATTTAAACAAAATTTGGCAAGTTTTTATAGATTTACTTTACATATATATGGCATATGCACACAAACATACACACCAAATTATGTTTCAGAAAAAAATAATTGTTTTAGAGGTAAGTTTTTGACACGTGCAAACAATTTTACAATAAAGTAGGCTTCCACTATTTCAGCCTTTTGTTGTCAGACCTTAAGTTCAGTTTCAGAAAAGGCAACGATGAATCAAAGCGTAATGAATACAGTACAGTAACCACCAATACTATTGCTTTCCATACAAAAATAGCTATTTATGTACAGCTTCTACTTTGTTCTGTTATAGTAATGATTTTGACTTAATTAACCCATTTAATTTACTGAGCCTGCAATATTATTCTTTGCTTTTTAAATGTTTTATAACAATAATAAGAGTATTTAATTCCCAGCTCAGTTTAATCTGGTTTAACTGACCACTGTGTTGGAATGAAATATCGCAAACTGAAAAAAAGTTATACCAGAATTCAAAACTTACAAAATTTGAATACTGCTGGAAATTTGTTGATTTTCAAATATAGGATCATAATAAGTTCATCACTATTTATGACTGCATTTATGAGAACATGCAAACTAACTGCAGTGGGACCTGCCTGACACTCGCACAGATAAAACAACAAAATTGATTATGCTATCTCGATTATGTTATTATTTGTTGCTAACAAGAGTAGAGTAGCCAGTGCTTTACTCACGCTTAGTTCGCACTGAAGCGACAGGACTGGACTCCGGGATGCCCAGCACATCCGGCGGCTCCATGGGGTTTCCGCAGGTATACCTCGTCTATTTCTGAAGGACTGCCCCATGACTGGCCCCAAGGGTCCCCATGACCCGTGTGGATGAAGGAGTTGCTCAGAGGTTTACTGATATCTGACGGATCCTTACGCCTCATCGGGTCTACCAGACACCTGTCACATCGCACACTTCACTTTTCACTGTTTATTATTGATTAAAATATTTTTTTATCTAGAGGGGTATCACTACCTACTGTTGAGTTTGTTGAATTTATTTGATAGCATTATTTGACAAGAACCATAACTTTAGAGGTTTTCTTTCAAATATTGTTTATTTAACCCTCACATATTAATGTAGAGTATCATTGAGTCTCTAACAAGAATGCTAATATCTTTAACTTGTAAAGAAGCTTGAAATAAAATGTTTTCCCAAATAATTTTACTAACCCATTTTGAGCGAAACGTGCGATACACGTCCTCTGTTCGGAGTCTAGCAATTACTGTGCATTTCGTGCTTTTTCCACTAGAATGCGCTCGGATGATCTCAATTATGTTTGATACTTATTGTTTTCACAATAGTAGCCAACAAATAATATCAGCTGGAATGGTATGGTATCAGCTGTTACTAATATGATCTTCACTTTCAGTTTTGTTTGCAGTAAATGGCCGTCAGTCGCACTTGTTTACAATGGGCGATAGTCTGTGTTCATCAGAACTTGAAAGATTGTTATTGGAAAGTTGCAGTGACAGAGAATATGGTGACGATGATTTGTTTGTCCGCAAATGTTAGTGTATAATACCGAGCCTAGTTTATTTTATTATTTTAGTTCAGTACTTATCTAAATAATTAAATGCATATAGTATTACATAAAAATATATAACGTGTTAAAATACTGCACTTAATAGTACCGCAAGTAAACTGTGTAAGCGCTGCGGCGGGGCGGACGACTGCCTACCTCTGAAAAAAAACTCCGGCCGCTGGATGTCACGCGCGAAGATTTTTGTCACCCGTAATGGGTTAACAATTAAACTATGGAAACATTTGTTAAGATGGTAAATAATGTATACTGTTTAATCTGTCATTTGAGGTTATGTAGCAACTGTATGATAGTTTACAAGAAATCTGAAAAAAAAAGAAACAGTAGAGACCTCTTTTACAATGATAAATTAAGTATATTAGGTAAAGGACTGTACATGAAGTACTCTGGGCAGCTAACCTGGGCAATTTGCCGATGTGGAATGTACGCAGGTTCTGCCCTAGCCACCAGTATAACTCCGGCCGGCCATCCACAATAGCCACCTGGTCCCCAGGCTCCACCTGCAGGCGGTCCTGTTCGTTCAATCGTGTCAGGGCCTTCATCACTGGCGGAGGCCTCTGGCGCAAGAACTCTCGGATAGCTGCGAATGTAGGCCGCTCACTGGGCACCTTACTCCAACACTGGCATAAAACCACAAGGTCACATTAAAACATTGTCAACTAATAAAAATAAGAATAAATCTCACACTACTTTGACCAGAAATAAAAGAAATTTTAGCCTCCACTCTGCAAAGGAAATATCCTAATTTTCATGATTTGGGAGAATCAAATCACAATAAAAGAGTTACTTTCTCCTTACCACATTTTGTCTTTCGAAATTTAAAATCAGGTACATTATATGTACGAGAGCCATTTCTTTTTCGACCTTCGGTAGGATGTATAATTGAAATATTATGATTAATGAAATAATTTTATTACCAAAAGTTACATACAACTTTTCAACGTAATCGCCATTTAGATTGAGGTATTTGTCATACCAGTGAGCAGGCTTGCCAATACCTTCTTCGTAGAACGTTGCTGCTAGTGTCTTAAGATTGGTATTGCCATCATCTTAAAGCTTCTCGCCGGTATGGAACCTCTGTCCTCCCAGCCACTTCTTCAGTTCAGGAAACAGGTGGAAGTCGTTTGGTGCCAGGTCAGAGCTGTTACACGGGACAATAAAAATTGTCCTACTGGCACCCGTCAAGAAGATGTTTCGTTATTGGATGAGCATTACCACCACTGTGAGGATGGCCATTGTCATGGGTGACCACGACCTCAGAAGTGAGCATGATGACTCCAGAAGTGAGCATGACTCCAAAAGTAAGTATGACTCACATTAGCAAAGTAAGTAAAGTTTCACAGTAACCCGCTGCATTTATCAACAGTAACAGTCCCTGGCTGTAAAACTTCCATGAGTAATGCACCTTTTTGAACCCAAAACACAGTCGCCATAATCTTCTTATTGTTGAAGGTTTTGAATTTTGTTGGTTTGATTGATGAGTTTTAATGCATCCATTGTTTTGATTAATCTTTCGTTTCAGGAGTCTCATATAGAGCCCGTGTCTCATCCCCTGTCACAATTGTTTTCAAAAATTCTTCACCATCAGCATCATAACAATTTAAAAAGGATAGAGCTAATAACATTCGACGAGCATTGTGATCATCGGACAGCACCTTTGGAATCCATTGAGCACAAAGTATTTTGTAACCCAAGTATTCCGTTACAAGAGTGTACAGGGCTGATACTAAAATTTCAAGGAATTGATCAGACAACTTTTATTGTCTTGAACCGTTCAATCAACTCGTTTTCTTTCACAGCAGACTTCCGTGCTTGGCCCCCATCATCATGAACATCAACTCGCCCATCTTTAAATTTCCTACAACACACACACTCTACATCGTCACTCATTAAGTTTTCATTGTATAATCAGGCCATTCTTCTATTAATTTCTGCTACACTAGTCCTGTTTGCAAAAACCGTATTACACTACGCAGTTCACACTTGGTGGGAGAGTAGATTGCCACAGCCATGTTTCCGTATCGCCAGATCAACTCACAAAAGGGTCAGGCTCTTGGGAGGGGCTGAGGTTACAGTACAGGGAATGTGCAAACATACGCCGTGCAGCTTAACCCTTTGACTGGAGGGATTTTCCTAAGTAAGAGTGCCCTAAAATGTAAGTTTTTTTTATTTGTGATTTGGGTTTTTTTAGGTGATTTGGGTTTACTACAGTAGATATGTTATGAAAACACTCAATTAAACGTTTTTGAAGTTTTTTTTTTTGTATTTATACAGAAATTAATCTAATTATGCACAAAGTTATTATATTTACAAAAAATTAGAATAAAATAAAATATTCAGCATTTTCTCATACTAAGGTATACAGGTTAGTAACAGTACACAAGTCTTCTCACAAATCTTTGATGGTATAAAAGGCGAGAAAACAGTCAGTCACACAAAGCAGAACGTCACAATCCCGACACATCATGTCCCGGCACCGCGCCGCTGCTCTATCTGCACACGTGGCATGCTCTGTTCGGCTTGTCCTTATCTGTAGCAGGGATGGTGGCGGGAAAATGCCAAGTAAGTGTCAGGGGAGCATCTTAGCCAAAAATTCTTCTGTAAGTCTTTCTTGTACCATTTTACGTAATTACACAAACAGCCACGTTTATTTACTCACAGAAACACAACAAAACGTTTACAATCAAGGTAACCGGTAACGTAAAATTGAGGTTATAACCTGTATTCACTACACAAACAAACATAGAATCAGCTGATTGAACACCGTTATATGGCCTGAATACCGTCAATTGAGTCTGAAAGAAATAAATAAAACAACAACTGTAATCTAGTTGGAACAACGAAAACTACATGAAACTGTTTCTTATTTATTCCAAGAAAGATCACATTCGTATTCAAGCGAGAGATTATTCATCTCGAAACATTATTATGAAAACTGTTTAGCGCCATAGCGTTTCCCGCACGGCTGTCGGTATTACTGCAGGAGGCACGTAGGGCGCTCCCGAATCTGCTGCGGAATTACTAATCAAAGGGTTAATCTGCTACCGCACGCCTGGCAATTTCAACGCACGAATGGAGGTTGAAAAAAATGGCCCTCGTATGATGTCTATTTAATATCATTAAACACAAGATTACCAACTATACATAAAATAAATATTGAAGGATGCTGGCCACAATGTTGATTTCACTGGCAAACCGAATAGAACTCATAAACAATGCATCTACTACCTTTAAACAAGCAATCTTGTATATATATAATCTGAATCTCGGAAACGGCTCCAACGATTTTCATTAAATTTAGTATGCAGGGGGTTTTGGGGGCGATACATCGATCTAGCTAGGTTTCATGTTTAGAAAACATTGTTTTATCCATGTTTTCAAGCAATGAAAAACTACTACAAAGTCTATATTTTTTTATTTTTTATTATTTCTTTGTTTACATTCTACAGTAAATGATACTTGGAAAATTAAATCTGATGTATCATAAAAAGAGTAGAAAGCCAATCCCCACACCTGATGTTTTATCAGAAATGCCAGAGTAATAATAAAATTTTTGTATAAATTAACAAAGGTTTCAAAACCAAAAGGAAATTTTTTAAGTTGATGAATAATTTCACTCCTTTTAAAATTACATCTATTTATCTATTCATATACTTCTTTCCACATCTACTGCTAAAATCAAATGCCTTCAAACCTTACCTAACATTATACAAGCAGAAAGATCTCATGATTTAGATGTTTAGATGTCTGCAAGATTTGCGGCAGCGTGCGGCACAATGTGTAGCTACCGAAAATGACGAGCAACGAGAACACCAATTAGAAGAATAAAGACATCATAGGGCTTTAGAACTTAATAATTATTTACCAACATGTAAATGTGCCGTTACTGCAGCTGTGCAATATCACGCCTTAGGACCATTTGAAATTTTGTGTACAACCTTTCTGGCAGTGAAACAAAAAATCAGTAACACTACGTTTTGAGATCTGATCTCTTCTTCAGGTAAATAACTAACCTAACACATAATTACAAACTAGGTTAAAATAAACAAATCATACCAGAGCGTTGTGACACACCTCAGTCAGGAATCACAACCACCATGTTGTGTGTCAACTTCAGTAACTCAAAAATATGCACTTAATAAAAACTAAACACAACACTAACTATTACAACTGAACTACAGAATAAGTCATTCTCACAGGTATATTTTTGCACAATCTCAAAGCAGCTAAAGCAATAAAAATTTATAAACAAAAAAAATTGAAAAATGGCAAATAATTTTGGATCCATATTGCTTTTATCCAAATCTTCAAAAATTATTAAAAATAATAATTTTAACTACATTAAATTAAACAGCTCTCTTTTAAGAACCTCTTGACAGAACACCAACACAGCTTCTTAATTATAAGATCTACAACAGTGGTCATAAGTCTTACTCAATGCGTTATGCATCAGTTAGAAGAAAAGAACATGATTTATTGCTATCCAAGCTTAAAATGTCCGAAATTCGTCACATTTATGACGGATGATTAGGTAATTAAGAAAAATATAGAATGGAAAATGCAATTATCATATAAAATCCACTGAGCTTCTGATTAACAGAGGTCCCTCAAGGATCCGTTTTGGACCCAGTACTCTATATATTGTTCTTTATTTGGCCTCCTAATCTTCTCTGTGGGTATGCCTCCACAACAATGCAAGCTTACAACACTACTCTGATGGTTACAGAAAAGCAATCTGACGATCTAAGACCTTCCTACAGTAAATGTAGCCCAACAATACTGCCTTAACAACTAGCCACTAAGATCTGTCTAGTAGAGTAAAGAATATAATTTTGTGAACAACAGTGTTTGAGGTGGAAGAAGAACTAAAGTACTTAGGAATTATTCTAGCTACTTGGTGTATCACCCTATTTCCAATCATAATCAGTGAGGCTATAAAAAAGAAAATGACTACTACAAACAAAGTCCTCCATTCTTTGTTTGAAGTTTATTTTTGACGATGAAAGGATTGTGAAGGAAACAGGATTTTTCCAGACATTTGCCATCGTTTAGTGAAACAAAAAATCAGTAACACTACGTTTTGAGATCTGATCTCTTCTTCAGGTAAATAACTAACCTAACACATAATTACAAACTAGGTTAAAATAAACAAACCATACCAGAGCGTTGTGACACACCTAAGTCAGGAATCACAACCACCATGTTGTGTGTCAACTTCAGTAACTCAAAAATATGCACTTAATAAAAACTAAACACAACACTAACTATTACAACTGAACTACAGAATACAGGTCACAATAGGTCTTCATTCGTCGACCAACCACCCATGACAAACTTAGTGTTACTGATTTTTTGTTTCACTGTACGATGGCAAATATCCGGAAAAATCCTGTTTCCTTCAAAATCCTTCATGTCAAGACTTTAACTGACCTGCATCATCAGCTGATAGAATTCCGGGGGACAGGCGTCGGGTTGGTGGAGGCGCTCTCCCTCTCTGTCTATCTTACGCAGGATTTGGGCGCCATTGAGGCCAAGCCACGGCTCCTCGCCAAACGTAAACATCTCCCACAGAGTAACTCCAAACATCCAAGCATCACTGGCATGGCTGAACATGCGCGCCTTCAGTGATTCTGGGGCACACCATGGGAACGGAACCTGGAACAACACTCTCCATCATAAAATAGAATACTATTGTACTATTCATTCTTATCATGCAATTTTTCCTCCATTAGCAAATTTCAGAGAGAAATTAAGTTACTTTAGTTTACCTTATGTTATTCAAGTTCAGTTCTGAGCCAAAAATATTAACCTTCCAACTGATGACCGATGGCACAGATGATCATCAATACCGCTTGTGAACTGATAAATACGGCACAGCCGTTGGTCAACTTACTGCTATTATTATGCGAAAACCATTTAAGTTATAAAGACATAACTTGCATCAGTTGAATCCTCTACTCATAAATACCAATTCATTTAATATAGTTTATATTCGTAATATTATTCGTTGTCAGCTGACATCGATCGAAATGCCGCACGACATACAGCTAATTATAATGGAAAAGACATTTTTTGTATACTTCCACATAAAATTTATTAAAACATCAGAAAAATTTTGTAGGATAAATTATAAATTTAACATCCGCACTGTTTTTAAGTCCCAAAATAATATAAGAAGTTACTTAACAAAATTAAAACCGAAAAACAAACATCATGAAACCAAGAATGTGATATATAAAATTGACTGTGGTTGCAACAAGACGTATATTGGCCAAACATCAAGACCTGTGGAAATTAGGGTAAAAGAACATATTTATAATTATAAAAAAGAAAACATTGAAAAATCTAAATTAGTTGAACATGCAGTAAAGGAAAATCATCATATAAATTTTGAATCGTCTAGGTGTAGTGTTTAAAGAATCTTCCTGGACTAAAAGAAATAAAATTGAAAGTGCGTGTATGACAGTTTTAAAAGATTTAAAAGTATTTCCCAACCTTCCGTAAATTTCAGTGATATTTTTATACCATTAGTGAAAAAAGAAATCCATTCCAAAATTATGAATTGCAAACCATAT
This sequence comes from Homalodisca vitripennis, assembly GCF_021130785.1. Classification (NCBI taxonomy): domain Eukaryota; kingdom Metazoa; phylum Arthropoda; class Insecta; order Hemiptera; family Cicadellidae; genus Homalodisca; species Homalodisca vitripennis. The sequence goes on along the minus strand of NC_060213.1, from coordinate 141,853,346 downwards.
TTTTCTACATAATTCTTTTATAATTTATTAGTTTTTGATCTTTAAAGTTAGTTTTAAATTTTATTCTATTTTATCATATGTTTATTCTATTTTACACATATGTTTTTTTCTGTAAACAATGTCAAACTGATGATGCCTTAACCGGCGAAAGCGCTATTTTAATAAATTTTATGTGGAAGTACACAAAAAATGTCTTTTCCTTTAAAACCAACTTACTTCCACCAAGGATACAAAGCAGAAAATAAAGCTGATTAGCTATGCAGCTGGTGACGTGCTGCACGGCCTTAACGATCTTTGTCGCTACTGTTGCTAAGTTATTATGTAAGCTAGTTGTTTATAATTCAGGTAGTCTGGAAGATCATAAAGTGGTGGATTGTGAGTTTGGTTGTGAAAATTGATAGTGACAGTGAAAACAATTCATCATTATCTGATATTCCTCTTGCCCAAAGAATTCATCAAACACAAATATGGATACGTGTAATACCAAAAAAAGTTGTACATACTTTACATTTTTATCAAAAACTTTTTTGTATTGTAAATATGTGTATATATGTTATAATTATTTTGTTCACTACAAAACTGTGTATATTTTGTACATTTACATTATCTTACTATCTCATCAAGTCATGTGAAAGTTACATGAAAAAAATTCCAGTAATTGCAAATTTGTATTATTTTACATTTTCTCTGATTTCTAACAAAAAAGATTATGTATAACAATTTTACTTAGCATTTAGCACATATTTCTTAAAAATATCCAAAACATATACTGTGCAAAGACAAAATCCAGTTTATAATTCTGGAGTTTCTTATTATCAGTCGGGAGGGTTAATGGAGTTTTGATAGAGAACCAGCAAGACTGAGAAGAAGCACTGGAATTGGCCACACATAAATGTAAATAAACACAATGAACATTTTGGCATCACTAACAAATAACTTCCTCTGACCAGGTGAGAGAAAAGAAAGTCAGCAACTGAAGATCGATTACTCACTTTTGCCCAGTTGTTGTGGTGTCTGCCAATCACTTTTATTTTGTTGGCTTTTGGTCAGACCAGTAGCTGTACCGTGACTTCTTCCCGATCTTACCTACAGCTAGTCATACCACCAGCTAGTTTTGGAAGGAAGCTTCTTGATTTAGTGTATTTCTGGTTATTGAGGCCCTGCACCTTTTTAGTTAGTACACCATGAAGTCCAGGGAACTCTTTTGCCTTCCAGACTCCGTAGGGTGAAAATCGATTATTAAAAAGTATGGCTGGACGAATATTATCAAAGTTTGCCCCACTCCCTTAACATCCCACACAGTGTTAATTGTTTGTGTAAATTAATTATTTAGGCTCCCAGGACTCTTCAAAATTCAGTGCAAAACAGAAATAACCCCTGCGATGAAATAAAGTAACTCAATTAAGGTGAGGTTGGCAGTGATCGGTAAGACCTAGATCTAAGAACCACACCAACAATGGGATGTGTGGGATGGATATCAAACCCAGCGTGGATCTCAAATTGTGTGTGGATCTCAAACCCTGTGCGGATCTCAAATCTGGTGATCATATTGTTCCTTTCATACACTGGAAAACCTTGAAAACCCCTAGTAATGACTCTCTGAGGCTGTGAATGTGGAGACAGCCAAATTTACAGCATGTGTAAGGTAGAACCAATCTCAAACACTGGTTATCCCCTCCTTATATTGCCAACTTTGTGTCGTGCAGATCACTCTATGTGTGTCAACGTTCTTTTTACATCAATAGCAATTTAATTTATGGCAAAAACGGTTCAAACACATTTGCAACGGGAGTTGAACCTGGATTCTATCAATTGGAGCCCCAGTCTTACCCGTATGCTACGTTGGAAGTCAATGTCTGGAAAAGATATCTTGGTGGATCTCGTAATGATGATATATGGAATCTCTCTAAGTTAAACCACTTGGAATGAGACACTGCTATCTTGGTTAGAAAAAAATCAATGTGATGAGCATTACTAAACTAAACAGCTATTTTGGGATCCATTTATAAAGCCTATACAACTTATACAATATTAAATTAATTCCAAATTCATTTCTATCTATATTTGATTTAATTAACTATATTCTAAAAAATCCAAAATTTTAAAAATTTAACCACAAAATTTATTCATACAATACAAGAACTAAAAACAATGCTCTAATTGGTTATCACACCGCCTCAGTACAACCTTAAACAGTCACATGGTGACATCGCTGAAAATCTATAATTTTTTAGAACCTCTCGCAAATAAGTATCCACATAAAACCTCCACTAAGCTTTTTTATAGTTGGCTTTTGAAACACCCTTTCTATAGTTTAGACGAGTTTTTAGAATTAAAAAACACTACATTTTAGATATAAAATAATTTTTAAATGTAAATTTTGACAATTGTTTATTTACTGTTTAATTTATATATCTAGGCCTAGTTTATTTTAAATTAACCTTCACTGACTAATTTATGTTACTAAAGCACTGTTTTTTTTTCTTTTTTTAATGTTAGTTTAAGTTTAAATTATTTTGATGAAATTGTTTTATTTTGACCATGCCCTAGGCTGCAATATGACATTGTCAATGATTGTAAGAATTTGAACGACAAATAAAGATTTATTTATTTATTTTATTTATCCTATCATTCCTATTTTCATTTAGTGATAATTGTAAAACACAATTAATTCAAGAATACATTTTATTTCCAATGACCTCTTCTGAGGGACAACATTATCTTACATATTGCTGGGGCATTCAGTCAAGAAAAAAGAGGCTTGACTTACTTTCACATATACCATTCTTAACCTCTGGGTAATTTTTTTTTTTTGGGTGAAAAACACTTGGGTAAACCGACCCCTACTCGTTTTCCGGTAGTGCCAGAAAATATGCTATACAAACATTGTATAACGTTTGTATAGCATACGAAATAATGTATAGCATTCGTTTGACCATACGAAAAGAAAGAATAAAAACTAAACTTATCAAAGTTGGGCAAGTTTATTCTACATCAATTTGTACTGTACCGAGTTCTACTATTTGATACACTCATGTTCAATAAATATTGTTAGATAAATGATTAATACATCGAATTGATACATTTCATTGTAAAATAATAAAATAGGAAACAAATAAATCAGACTTTTTAGCAATAACAATAATTTTACTAACAAAATGTCAGAGGAGGTACCAGAGTCAGTGCTAAGAACTGAAGATGCTGAAACTCCAAATCATCACGCTCAAGCGAGAACCATGTCACAGACAAGATGAGACAAACCTGCTTCTCAGGCACCAGCAAACCTATTGCAATGGTGTGACTGTTGGCCATTAAATGGACTCCAACTTCTGCCATTACTTTTCCAGAGCAAGAGAAATTTTCCAGTCCTTTGTTACAACATTACTGACCTCATTCAGTGTTCTGCCCATATCTTGTTCTATACTTTGCATACAAAAGATTAGCAAAACAATAACACACCCTTAATCAACTAATAATTATCAATTATCAATTTAATAATGTAAAACGATTGTTCAAGAAATCACCATTAGTAAACACAATTAAATCTTTGGTCCGACCTTGAATAGTCTGATCTACTAACATACCACTGGGAGTGCCGATGGCCGAGCGATCTAAGTCGTTGTTGGACTTTGGGTCTGAGTTAGATATAGCGCTGGTTCAAATCCTGTCTGTGACCGTTGCACTTTTTATCAGTACTATCGACTTGTACTGTATCGACTCTCCCCTTTATTCTGTTTGATAAGATCCTCGCACAGGCCAGTGGCCCATGAGGACGGACAGAATGAGGTTTAAAAGAGGATCGGTCTCTCCTTTTAAAAAAACACAAATAGACATGGCAATTCTTTTAAATTGCACAAATCTCAGGTGACATAAGTGAAGATCATGTGTGAGGCATTTTGTGCAAAGACAGGATAACAAACCTCAGCAGATTATAAGTCTAAGCTTTGAAACCCTTCTATAAATGCATGAACGATCACAGACGAGTGACTCCAAGGTTATCAACACTAACAAACCCATTTCTGTTAACTGTATTCTTACCACAAAAACTTTGACAAATGTTCTAATACTATTATGTGTTTTAACATTGGTGCTGATCGTGTTTATGTGTTGTGTGACTTCCAGCGTTTCGTTGACATACAATCTTGCTGGTTTCCTATGAAACTGTCTCGAGCTACTATGAAAATACTTTTTAAAAGATACAGAAAAACATCAATGTTTGAATGCTATTAATTTACAACTAGTTCGAGTGCTATCACATTAAACAGTAGCTATCAGTATCACATTAAACAAGTATCATTACCTTGCTATGTTCTGTCATCACATAGCAATCTTCTGCTTGAGGTAATGCTCGCATCAGGCCAAAATCTCCAATCTTTATCTGGAAAAGTTATAACACAAAGTTAATTTATCTATAGCATAAATTAATCTATCAAACACCTTTTAGAGATTTAGTACCGTATTTTATTCATAACAATTACAATAAAAAGTCTGTTTCTATTTTCTTGTTTTGGAAGCTTAAAATTGGAACAATCATGAAAATTATAGTTTTTGTCTCAAAACAGTTCACAAATTTCATGTATTATACAATAAAAAATAAAAAACATACACACGTATGTGGGGTAATAATTTACAATTATTTCTGTTAGAAAAGAATGTTTTTCAAACTTTTCTTCTAAAAGCTTACAAGATTTAAAAATTTTAGAAAATAACAAAACTTTTGCACAATATTGCTGTGATTATGGTCTTAACAAATATGTCAATGTTTACTGAATACTTAAGTTTAACTGTAAAATTAGCGGAAAGTAAGAAATTACTGAAATTATTTCTTATCATATTATATGCAGTAGGTTTACGTCAAAGCCGATGACACATCATGCTTATCAGGGGACAGAGACACACACACTGCACTAGCATATTTTCTTTTGTTTCAATATAGATATGTTGTACATCATTTCTAGGGTGTTCAATTTTATATGAATTAAATATGTAAGAACTTATAGGAAATAATTTCTAGATAAAAATATTAACTGTTTTCAAATTGGTTACTACAATCTAAAATCCTATAAATGTATAAAAATGTTAAAAAATATGTTGTATGTCGTGTGATGTCGGTTTTTTAATTGTAATCTTGAATAATTATCTTCTCTGGACTTATCTCGAACTGAAGATGAAAGTTTTTTATTGGCAAAATACATGTGGAAATCAGGAATGACGGTGGCAATACATTCAACTCAATACTCGCCGACACCGCATCCTTTTGGGAGGCAGAATACAATAACCGTTCATCGTAATGGCGTGTAAAGTTCTGTTCTTTTGAATACTATAATTTATTTTGGTCCCAATAAGGAAAATTCGTCTAAAAATACTGGCCTTCCGAGAAGCAGTGACTGGCACGTAGTCTGATCATAGAGGAAGCAGACATTGCATGTATTACAGAGCTTTTGATAGCGTGCATCATCCAGAATTAATATTGTCTCTTAATAATTTAGGAATTCAAAATAAAGAACTGTCATGATTCAGATCATATTTAACAGAGCGAAAGCAATATGTTGAAGTAGAGCACACATCTCCACAATTAGAATCAAGTAAATATTGTTACATTAGGATATTCAAATCTGTAATACAAACCATAAAGTATGGAGTACCACAAGGGTCAATTTTGGGTCAATTTTGGGATATATTGTTTTTGTGTTACATGAATGGAATGCCCAAAATAGTCCCTCAAAATTGTTAATTTGTCAGTTTGCGGATGATACTAATATTACAGTATCTGGTAGTTCAGAAGAAGACTACCAGCAAATATCTTCTCACATCAGCATAAATTTGGTAAAACAATATTTAGATGGCAAAAAATTACTTTAAAATTCCACCAAATCCAATTTTATTTCTTTTTCTACAAGACAAACCACAACTAAAATTAATATTGGCATCAATGTAAACAAAGAGGAAGTAAGCCGAGTTGAATACACAAAATTTTTAGGATTTTTAATTGATGAAAACCTTTCCTAAAATCGACATGTTGACCATATTATTAATAAAATGTCTTCTGGTATTTATGCACTAAGACAATTGTCAAGGGTTTGTAGTTTACAAACTTTAATAAATACATATATTTTTCTGTAGTGCATTCACACTTATCATATGGAGCAAGGATATACGACGCAACAACAAAAAGAGAATCTGGATAAGTTACTAGTCCAACAAATGAGAGCTCTACGGTTATCCTTAGTCTTAAAAAGACTGACTCCATTAAGAAATTATTTACAGAAAATGGAATTTTAACGGTATACAGTTTATACATATTTATGAAACAGTTCTTTAAGCAAAACACTCAATTCACTCAATTAACTAGAATTTATTAAATTCTAGTTAATAGTCATCAATACAACACAAGGCATAACAGAAATGTTCCCACAACATAATCTTGAATTTTTCAAAAAGAAAACTGATTTTACGGGACATAAGTTCTATAAAAACCTACCAAGAGTGATAAGTAAAGAACAAAACAAAGACATAGAATAAACAATTGAAAAGTCAAATACTATTTACAAAACCATTGTATTTCGTCACTTTGGTTATTGATTTAGATTTTTTATCGTGAAAATTCTATTTAAATATGTCATTTAATAAATGAAAAAGTTTGTTATAAAACTCCCAATATATTGGAAGTTTGCCGTATTCCCTACTATTATCAACTTCCGATATATTAGAAGTTGGTCTCCAAAGGGTTAATACTTTTATAGTGAAACATTTTTTAGTAATACATGGTACCTGATAAGGTAACAATAAATTGACACTCACCTTATCGACAGAGGCCAGTAGGACATTGCGACAGGCGAGGTCTCGATGTATGTACCTCTTGGACTCCAGGTACATCATACCTGTGGCCACCTGCACTGCGTAGTCCCAGAGTGTGGTGATAGGCATGTGACCACATTGCTTACGTAGGTACTCTATCAGAGAGCCCAGGTTGGCCAACTCGGTCACCATCATCATGGGCTGTGTCAGCACCACACCGTACAGTCTGTGAACAATTAAATATACACACTTCACAACTGTAATTCTATAATATGATATAAGATTAATAGGCTCCCCAACTAACCAACTGTACTCTTCAGGATTATTGGAAATTAATAAATTCACTAAACCAATCAATGGTTTATAATAATCACAGTAGCAGGATGTGAACTGAAGGCAGATCGTTACTGGAACCTACACTGCGACTCAGATTTACAATCTCATTACCATCCTGACAATAGCTATATGCTATATCCTGCCTCTTCCAAAATTAAAAAATTCCTCTAAAAGGGAAAAATTGTGTGGATTTAGAATATTAATTTTTCTAATATTAAATTAATATTGGAAAATGTGCACCCGTTTACTACAAGTACAAAAAAAGCTTCAGGCATGTTTCCGGAAATGAGTGGGGCATTGTATGGTGGTAGTGGCTTTTGGAGAGAGTGCTTTGAAGAGAAATGAAGGGGGGGGTTGCCACAGAGTAACGCTTGTAATTTTTGTCGGACAAACTTTGTACACATCAGCGTCCAACATAGAATGCGTCCAAAAATACCCTTCAAAATATTGAATATAATGTATGTATTCAATACCATCCAAAAAAATTTTCTTATAAAAATAAACATCTTTTAGACTTTGAAATTAAATTTTACACACAAAGGAGTACTTAGGGGATGGAATTAGGGACATAGAATCATTTTATTGATTTCAGTATTTTAACGTTTCAGCCAATTATGTATGTTAAAGACCATTATGTAGAATTTAATTTAAGAAGTAGTAAACATATATACAACACCAGAAATAAAAATTTTATTGATGAACAATTTATACTCTAAGTAAGACGAAAAGAAGTTACATTCGTACTGGCATAAAGCTTTTTAACAAATTACCTTTAAATGTAGTCTTTGTCTGTAAATGGTTTTAAATTAGTTCTTAAGAAATGGTTTAAAAAAAAAAGCATTTTATACTTTAGACGAATTCTACAATGTTTCATTAGATGACATAATATTTTAGGTGCAATATTTGTATATCATAAATAATACTTATATTTTGTTATTTTTTATTATTTTTCATATTTGTTGATTGTTAATTTTATTAATTGCTATGTTTGTTAATTGATATATTTTATCATTGTCATATTTTGTTTTGTTATATTTAGATTAAAACAAATTTGATACACAACAAATTATCATACAACATCAAACTGACACTAAAGTAAAATGTTTACTATTTCATTTATGTCATTGTGCAACCATTTAATTGACTTATGTGACAAAGCCTATTGTAACTTAAATGTTATTTAACGGCAATAAACGAATTGAATTGAATACTTGCCTTTGTAATTGTTAGTATGGTATTACAAAAAAATAATAATTCTTGAGTTCAACAACAATGAAATAGTAATTACTCACACTATGACATCCATACCACAGGAGGTGAAATTAAATTCCACAACTTGTATTATGGTGTATAACATGACAGTTGTGATTGCATTATAGAAGGTGATCCAAAAACTACATGCATAATAAAACTCCTAACAAATCTTTACTAATGCTACTAGTACTGGATAATCAAAGCTGACGTTAGCTTAACACCTGTTTGTACACAACAGCTGTTTGCAATCTGTGTTTGCACTAATGAAGTGTTAAGAACTGCTTCAACATATTGTTTGAGAGCTTTTTAAAAGGTCGTAACAAAAGTACTATTACATAAGAAAGAGTACAATAATAAAAGCTTTTTATCAACATATAAAATACAATTTGTAAAATTATTTATCTATAAACGAGTTTTAAGGCAAAAGGTACAAAAACAAAAAACATGTTTTAGCAATCTGTAATAACTGCCAATCAGCTGTCCTCTGTCAATAGACCAGTTCCATTGCACTTACTTGAAGATTTTGTGGATTCAAGATTATGCTATGACACAGTTGTGATATTCTTAAAACCATGACATTCCAAATCTTTAAATTTGTTTATGATTTTTTTGTAATAAAACAATTTGAAAATATTGGTATTGGAATCAAACAAAAAACTGTCGTAACAAGAATCCTTGATACCGAGTTGTATCAAGATTGAGGAAATCTGGTATTGAGTATCGTAATCGACCTGTCTATAATATAAACCATTTCATTGGTACTTTATTTTTACTATTGAGTACTATTTATGTTAGTATTTGTCTAAACCATGAGCTATCCTCAAAAAAAAAAAAAAAAAAAAAAAAAAAAAAGGGATTATGAAAACCTTTTCAAAATTGCTCTGACTAAATTAACATTTAACACTTTTAAAGTAGGCCACATTATGAAACTCATTACTTAAGTTGCTTTCATAGATCTCTCAATAGCTTATGATATACAGGAAGGATATTTAGTTTTATGGATCCCTATCTTATGGAAGTGCTGAAGTTTTGGAAAATCCCAGTCTATTCTCCGAGCATGCAGGTTATTCCTCAAAATAAAACATTATATTTTTTACTCTTATACAAAGAATACAATCAGTAATTAATATTAAACCTCTTAACACTTATTTTTTTGTACTTATATTCCAAACAGCTTTTTATGATAGTTGTAAATGAAGCCACTTGTATATAGGTTGTGGCTTGAGCCTTAAGTATGTACCTGATAAGCTGAGGATTATCCAGCAGATACATGGCCTGCAACGCCCTTGACGAAGTCTTTCAGCATGGCTGGATGTGCTACTCTATCGGACTTGAACCTCGAGAACGTACCTGATGAGTTGAGGATGATCCAGCTGGTGCATGGCCTGCACCTCCTTGACGAAGTCTTTCAGCATGGCTGGATGTGCTACTCTATCGGACTTGAACCTCGAGAACGTACCTGATGAGTTGAGGATGATCCAGCTGGTGCATGGCCTGCACCTCCTTGACGAAGTCTTTCAGCATGGCTGGATGTGTTACTGTATCGGACTTAAACCTCGAGAACGTACCTGATGAGCTGAGGATGATCAAGCTGATGCATGGCCTGCAACGTCCTTGACGAAGTCTTTTAGCATGGCTGGATGTGTTACTGTATCGGACTTAAACCTCGAGAACGTACCTGATGAGCTGAGGATGATCCAGCTGATGCATGGCCTGCACCTCCTTGACGAAGTCTTTCAGCATGGCTGGATGTGTTACTCTATCGGACTTGAACCTCGAGAACGTACCTGATGAGTTGAGGATGATCCAGCTGGTGCATGGCCTGCAACGTCCTTGACGAAGTCTTTCAGCATGGCTGGATGTGTTACTCTATCGGACTTGAACCTCGAGAACGTACCTGATGAGCTGAGGATGATCAAGCTGATGCATGGCCTGCAACGTCCTTGACGAAGTCTTTCAGCATGGCTGGATGTGTTACTCTATCGGACTTGAACCTCGAGAACGTACCTGATGAGTTGAGGATGATCCAGCTGGTGCATGGCCTGCACCTCCTTGACGAAATCTTCCAGAACGCCTGGCTGTGTTAGTGCGTCGGCCTTGAGCACCTTGACCGCCACAGACACTAGCCGACCAGTAGGAGCACTCCATTCGCCTCGCCGCACCACTCCGAATGATCCATCGCCCAGCTTGTTGCCTAGGCTGTAAAGAGCAGAATAATTAATTTTATATTCCAAAAGGGCATTCATGAAAATGAAAAAGCAGATATCATTGCCAAAATATGTACAGAGTCCTGTATGGTGGAACCAGAGCCGGGTTTCTCCTACAGCAAAGCTCTCGTGAAAGATTGGGGAAAGAGGATTAGATCCTTTAACTGGAATAGGGCCTCAAGGATTAAGACAAAAGAATTAACAAACAAAATGACAAAGGTATTAGTGAACCAGTGTTTTAACCGTCCCCCAACTGAGACAGTAGCACTGGGAACGACACTATCCCGATCGTAACAGGATTATGAACCGGAAAATATTTTTTAAACGTAGGAAATATCTACATTTTCTGTGCTTCCATCACCACATTGATATCAGAATTGCACTCATAATCACTGTGTAATAACAAAGCAACAACAGAGTCCGACAGTTTTTTACAACCATTACAATCAATCACACAACTAAACAAAAACAAACAACAAACCTAACCTTGCCATGTAGTAGCTGACAATGACAAAAGACTCAAACAAACAGGTGATCAATTCAGTGCTGCCAGTACCAGACGATGAGACCAGCTTGTCGCTCGGCATTCATCCCAGACCGCTCGGTATGAAACCAATTTAAATTTTATCTAAACGTTTTTAATAAAGCTTATTTTCCTTAAAAATACTCTCCTCTTGCTTACTAATTTGTTTAATCATTCATGTAACAGTTCCAATACATTTCTGGAATTTCTTCTTGGAAAGTTACTTGAACTGATTAGTTGCATTTATGTTCACCTGATTAGTAACTGTTTTAAATCACATAAAATATAAAAACTATATTAACAAGACAACATGTTCTATTGACATGTTTAACAACAGAATTATATATTTTGTAAAATAACTCAAATATGCAGTGGGGCACTTATGGAATTATAATTACAGTACTGACACTATTAAACGCACATAAATGCAAATTTTACAAATAAACCTGTATTAAAACTTAATGTAGAAATTTAGTCCTGGTACAAACAGAACTTAAAAATTTCACTGCTACCGTCCGTGATTGGAGATGTGCCAAACTTATTCCAGTATATATCCTTCTTCTTCTTCTATGGGGCGGCCTATTGCCAAGCACTTACGCCTCAAGGGCCTTTAGCGCACCCCGGAAGCACACCATGAGGCCTACCAGTCTATGATTTTAGCAGTTCCATAAACCGCCGAAAACCTATATTGTCCTCCTGGGTAAATTCACCACCCTTAGTTTGCCTCCAGCACTTGAGTTAGAATGTTAACCTTTTCATAGTATGTTGTTAGTAACCTAATATTGTTATATTTGAGTCAGGAGCTAAACAACTTCATTTTCAGTAACTGTGCAATGCATTTCTTTAGTGTTACATTACATTGTGTGTACTCCGTGTGTATTGCAATGGCGGGGTCAAATACAGTTTCTGAGGGTGAAATACAAGCCCTTTTGTTTGCCAGAACCAAGCGATGCAAGTGAATTGTAAATGTGTGGTGGTAGCAGTGTCGGCCATGACAATGACCTTGATGCTGCACAGCTCGATGCGCTGTCCCATGTTATTAAGGAGGCCAAGGGGATGACGGTGTGGTGGGAAAAGTGAGGAAGGGGTGGTATTGTTTAAAGTCTAAATGTAAACAATAATATTGCCATGTGCTGCCGTCTCCGATGATCGGAGACACAATCGATGATGTCATATCTCCTAAGAATTTAATCCCACATTTTTTGTTGCTGTTATTGGAATTATGTCATGATAAGGTATGTTTTTACACAAACAAACTTTTTTGTACCCTGATGAGTTTCAATTTTTTTTCAGCTGTGAATGTATTATAAAGCAAACCTTGACAGGAACGTAAGAAATGGAAGCCATCATATGCCAACCAGCAAACCATATAATTGTCAATTAGGTTATGCTAAACCAATAACCTTCCTACTTCATTGTTTATTTAATAATTTATTTTATTTTATGGCATTTCTATCTGTGAGTACATACAATTTGTTTTTTATGTTATCCAACATTGGTAAGAGAAGTTATACCAGCACCAAAGGGCCTACATTTTTTTTCTTTAAAAATTGTGAAACTTGTGTAACTATTTGGATTTGGTTTAACGTTTTTATTGAAGAAAAAAAGGCAGGACATTCCAGATGTCTCTTTCCAAAATTAGTGTTGCCCAATTTAAATTATATAATTGCTTTTAGAGTTTACCTAGTTTTCAGAAGTAAATATTATGTATTCTTAATTTTGTAAAACCGTCCAATAATATGAGCACAAGTGTAATAAATACATTAACCCCCAATAGTAATCAAACATGGAAACCTACCTATATCTATATATATAAAAATGAATGTTTGTATGTTTGTCCTTTATGGAATCGTGAACTATTCCGATCATACCGATCATGATGAAAATTTGTACGTATATGTATTTTTCCACGGAGAAGGTTTATAAGCTATGCCCATCCCTTTCCCGATTCAGGATTCCGCCCCACTGGTTACAGAAATACCCATAAGAAATGCATTGCAGCAAACATATGGTAACGTCTTTTCAAATTTTTAATCAGCTGTTCTTTGTAAACATATATTACACTTATAGTTTTAAAGCATAGAGTAAGCTTAAGAGAAACGACAAATTTTGTTTAAACTGTTTTTGCAATCACTGTTAAACATAGACTTTACTATCCAGATAATACAATTCAAATTTGACGTAAAAATTCACCTTTAACTGCAATATTTATTTAATATAAACCATGCTCATGCTTGATCAGAAGAGCAATGCAGATATCATAATTACTATCTTACGTTGGCTACAAATATAAAGAATGTTATAAAATCAACCTTAGTTGTTTTTTTTTGACAGAAGTATGGTTCTCAAAACTCCGTGTGTACATATTCTCTCGATCGAGACAACAAAGCAAGCTCAATCGTGGCATCGGAGATATAACTAATTTAATCTAAAATTTATTATAGTAAAAAAAAAAAATTTACTAAGTAATATAAGGACTTCGGTTCTTAAGATTTGCGTGCGAAGCCGTGGGTAACAGCTAGATAGAGGCAGGAATATGGTACATACCTTCATAATACGCCCAAGAGGCTCACGATGGAACGACTATCAATTATCTCAGCAATGTTTAGAATGTGATAGAAAAAGAATAAGTGAATATAGTGTACTGTTTTCAACGGGAAATTGCGTGCGAAGCCGCGGGCAACTTTTGCAAAAAATTATTGAAATGCGCAGCAAAGCGCGCCGGGCCCGCTAGTATATTATATAAAACACCAATAATGTTTTCATAAAGTAAGCAGGTTTGTTTGCCGATTGGATCATTTTTCTGTAAATTAGCTTGTAATTTCTAAAAAACCCGCTTGAATTTTTCATTGTGGGATGTTTTCTGAATTTCTGAAAAAGTTTAGTTTTCTCCAGAAACTAAATCCTTTAGTGATCCAGTTGGTTTTTTTATTTTTTGAGACCTATATTTTATTAAAAAAAAAACACCAGTAATGTTTTCATAAGGTAGAAGCAGTGTTTTCTTTGAAGTTATACCAAACTTACTCTGCATGTTTATTATTATTTCCAGATATAGCTATTTATTAGTAATAAATAAAGTTCCTACAACTGGCAAATGTATATTATTAACTTAACTAATAAAATTCATAGCACTTGAATCTACTACATATTTACTCTTTGGATAACAAAAAATGAGAGAATAAAAAGATTCACACTGCTGTCAACAACCACCTACCTGACGTCCTTCTCTTGTATAAGGCAGGTGAGAGAGAGAGCAGGAGCAGTCGGTTCTGAGCGGGACTTGCCTAGAGTTCCACTAGTCCCACTCTTGGCCGGTATAAGCTTAGTGAGCAGACTACGCCGCCGCTGCGCCGCGCGCTTCTTCTTGATGGCATCCAAGAGCCTCCGTGCACCCGGACCTCCCATCCCGACTCGCTCCAGGTCCTCCACCAGCACATAGTCGAAGTGTGTCAGCCGCGTCACCTTCACATTACACAATTAAAGAAATCTCTCATTGTCAATGAACCTTAAATGAAGTACTGAAATGTAAGATTTTAACAATTTTCTTTTCCTTCCCTAAGATATTTATTAACCCTTAACCGCCAACCACTTGATACAATAACCTGTTGAAAAGAGTCAAGGTAAAATTTAACTATGCAGGGTTTTAATTAGCAACTTACTTTTTTAATTTATAGAGATAAATACAAGGGTATTTTAAAAAGGACTTACAAAAATTCATATAAATTTATTCAAAAAAAAGGTACAGTGCTGGTTTTAGTGTAGTTTTTAAGGAAAACACATTCCGAGTTTTGGATTGCGTAGTTTGCTAGTGTAGAATCACATTGCAAAAAGCGCTGGTGCAGTTACATTACAGATGGTTGCCTTTACTGGACCGGGGCGTGCTAGCTTTATGTTTTGATTTGAAGAATCAAAGTCAGCCACAACAGTTCAGCATAAATTTCATACCAAGTACACTAAAGATCCTAGTACGCCTACAAATTATGAGTGGCATTAATGTTTTGTAGAAACTGAGTGCTCAGTAAAGAATAAGAAATCATAAGGTTGTCCCAGCATATCTGACAAAGTCGTTGAGCAAGTGGACAAAGTTTTGTCAACAGCCCGACGGAATCGACCCAGCATGCATCAAGCGAGCTCCAAGTCCCACATACATGTGTGTAGTTTAGCGTGTGTTGAGAAAACGTTTGCATTTGAAACCAATAGTCACTTTACAAGCAATTGAGGTCACTAATAAGATTGCCCAGAAGAACTTCTGTGTAGATATGTTAAATCGACCAGATGATGATGACCGAGAACGAAATATTTCTACATGCAAGATAGCACACCATCACACTATCTGACTGACGTCTAAAACTTTCTCAATGACCGCTTTCCAGGTTATTGGATTGATTGTGCTGCACCAATTGCAAGTCCTGAGACCAGATTCCCTAGATCTGAGACCGTTAAAACTTTTTCTTCTTGGGCTTCATAAAGGATATAGTATATGTACCTCTTTTGCACACCACTCTATCGGAATTTATAGTAAGAATCTACGCCACCGCTGAGCAAGTTACACCTGTAATGCTAGTGCAAGTTTTGGAAGAAATTGACTACCGATGGGATGTCTACAGGATAACTAATGAGGTTATACAGAACATCCTCAGTTTAAGGTAAAAAAACTTGATCGAGTTTTCCTTGAAAACTACACCAAAACCAGGATTGTAACTTTTTCAATAAATTTATACAAATTTTCATAGTTATAAATTCCTTTTAGAAAAATCCTTTATATAAAATTTGATTTCTTTTGTATTGAATTGAATGCTTTAAAAGGATCTCCAACAAGAATAAACACAAATAATTTATAAAAACTACAACAAAATAATACATTTAAAATTTACACACTTTGTTACAAAACCTTCATTTTAGTTTTACTTTATTTTAACAGCAGGCACATTGAAAAAAGTAGTTTGGAGAAACAAATCTACACCTCATTATAAATAACTACACACAAAACTAAAAACATGTAGATAAATAATTAAGTTGTCAAACCAGTGCAACACATGCTACGGGAAGTGTGCTAATTGTATAAAACAAATTTGTGAGTAGTGGCAGTTCTCATATCTTTTATAAAAGCTTGAATATTATAAATACATTTTGTAAAACTGTATGTATGGTTTGTAGAAGTAAAAACCACTTTTTACTAATTATATTATATATTAATTATTAAATTATAGTAGTTAACAGCCCGTGTGCTCTTGATATAAGGATAATTTTTAGTAATAAAATAGTTTCAATACTAAGAAAAAAATCAAAGCTTGATCAGATGTGTACTGAATTTTTTTATGCAAGAAATTGGGCATAGTTAGTACAATTGCTCAAGTGTTGCTTAGTGAGCATGTTGCAATTGCTCAATATACAAGGTGTAAGGAAATATTTGGGGTGTAGTTCAATAGGTGAAACAAAGGTTTCTCTTCTCTAATGGTCTATTTTGCATTGTTTACCATCATCCTATTGTACAAAAAAGTTTTTAAATGTATTGATGGTAATTCTAATTTTTTTAAATCATAATTCAGAAGCAGTTTAAGATACATTTCAATTTTGCATAGTTACATGACTAATTAGGATGTTATTTTCTGCTGAGTGAAAATAACATATCCGACAGTTTCATAATGGTGGTGGCCTTTTACATATTTTAAAGCAAAATTTCAAAAATACAATAAGAGAAAAAAATACAAAGACACAAAATATAACGTATAAAAACAAAAAATTTGATACTGTATTTTTAATGAACAGATTACGAATAACAAAATAAATGCGTTTAATACTTACTTATGGTCAATATTTAAATATGTTTATACAAATTGAATGAGATTATTAACTATGAACTTATCTTTTATTTATCATCCATTCATAACAAGTAAGGTACCAACATTTTTGTCTTTTCACGAGTTATCTTAAGTCCTAGCAACTTTTCTCTTCCTGTCAGTTTTTTGAAATTTTGCTTTAAAACACTTAAAAAGCTGCGATTTTGAAACTGATTTTTTAGCAGAAAGTAACACCCAAATAATACATCCAATAATGCCATATTACATCACCAAATTAATGGTTTTCTATTTCTGAATTAAAATTAGAAACATAAACAGAAAAAACTAAATAGAGTGAATACACCATAGTGTTAGAGGAACGTTTATGTTTATTTTCACCTATTGAACAACATCCTAAATTTTTGCACACATTTTTTTAACATCTTACATAAAAGCAAAATTTAGCTACAAAAGCACCATTCTTTGACCTAAGGGATATTCAATACACATCCAATCAAACTTTGACTTCTTTTCCGTATAATCTGGTTGCTACCCAATGGCACGTTACCTGGAGATCATCCCGTATCCTGGACAGGAACTGTTCCAGCTCCAGTTCCCGCAGTAGCTCCTGCAACCACACCAGTCCATCTCCTTCATCAGTCATATTGTCTGCAACATAATAATACTACGATTAGGGGTTAAAACTAAACAAAGTTATGATGTATTCATGATGCCAGAGTTTGAAAAATAACAAAGAGTACCCAGATTTGTTTTATTTTCACAAACAATTTTAATATGTACAAGGAAAGAGTACCCCACACCACTATCGCACAACAAGCTTTCCTGAAGTTGCATGCAAAATTTTAAACTTATATTTTTTCTCAAGATGTCCTGTGGATACAGACAATCATACAGAAAAAAAATGTTTACATCCCCCTGACAGAGGAAAAAAAATTATGTTAGCCTACTTAATGACATACTTCAACGACACTAAGCCAAATTCCATGGTTGGGCATGCACCAACACAAGACCCTATTCTTGTATATGTAGAAGTGAGATTTCATACAAAAGTTTCAAGTCTACAGATGATATCTTTCTCGAGATACCTTGCCACATGATATATTCACAAGTTACGTTTCATAGCGATGTTCAAATAATACAAAGCAAACCTTATCACAGAATTTTAACGTTGACTTTCCACTCGTAAGGACTCGATTTGTTTTATTTATGCTCTATGAATAAAAATGTTTCATATTATAATCTTAAATGATTACACTCAGTTTGTTTACAAACAGTTATTCTGCTATTTTCTCATTGCCATCATGGTTAACCATAAGACCAATGTAAAAATGTATATAAATAAAGACACTCAGTCAAATCCCATGGAGTGACATTCACCATCATCATGCTTAGTGTTGCCTTGATAGGAATGAAGCTTCATAGAAAATTTCAAATAATAGATCAGTTCATTTCCGAGATATCATACGGACAGACAAACAGAAATAAAATTTTTCCAGCCCCTCGAATGATACGCTTGTTTAACGCTTTTTTTGCTATAATAATAATTATCTTAAATAAGAAAAATTGCTCTCTTGCTGTGATTAGAGGAAAACAACAAGAATGCTTGTAAGAGGAGAGGTACAGGACAGAAAGTGACTCCTCCCTACTGCATTCTCGTACAGAGATATTAAATACAACTATTTTATTTATTCTAATTTAGGTTGTTATAAACAAAAAATTATATGAAACCTGGACTATAAAGTGCTCTCCTACACTTAATCTTATCTCCTCTTCCTCCTCCACTAACTGGATATACTTTCTCTAACTGCTGAATTCAAAAAATTACTGTCCGTAACCACTCAATTATTACAGCTGGAAAAACTAAAAATAAATGTTGCTAGAGCATTTGTAAAGACTAAACTAACAGATGAAAATTGTAGTCTCATCCAAGCATGTGCATTAGCTGCTTCTTACGTCAGTTTCTTCACTCAACTCTGAGACTGTACATTTTATATCTACTGTTTTATTAATCAGTATCTAGCATTAATTTAAGTTTTAATTGCAATTTCCAAATTCAACAATGTATAAACCTTACAATCCTGAATATAACTTCATAGAGCAACTACGTTCAAAACCAATGATTTATCTTTTGATTAAGAGCAATATCACAACTCTTGTTGTAATTTATGACACTGTACGTGGGAATATTTTATAGTTTAAGAAACAATGTTTATTTATATCGATCCAGTAATTGAAAGAATACAAACAAAATACACAATCTTACATTTCATGGCGTAGCCTAGTGTATGTCTCTAAAAATGAATTACACAATAAATTAGATTTCTAAATTGATATTTTGAAAAGTTATTACCTACTATTAGATAATAATCGAATTTGTACTTTATTATAGAGCATATTCTGTTTTTCTTAATTAATTAATAATTATAAACAGACCATACACCTGTTGCAGACTCCTGTGGTATCCTAACAGTGATTTTAATGTTTTAACAATGCTGAATGTGGTAAAAATTATCATTAACAAACAGTGATTTTAATGTTTTAACAATGCTGAATGTGGTATTATCATTAACAAACAGTGAAATGTTTTAACAATGCTGAATGTGGTAAAAATTATCATTAACAAACAGTGATTTTAATGTTTTAACAATGCTGAATGTGGTAAAAATTATCATTAACAAACAGTGATTTTAATGTTTTAACAATGCTGAATGTGGTAAAAATTATCATTAAACATACTACCAATTTTTGTGGCTTTCTGCAATTAGACAGTTTTCTAAACAGTTTCTTAGTGAGCACTTAATAGATAAAACAAACGTGTGTACAAAGTTCCATATAAATCCCTTCAGAGATTTCGTGATGAGTCAGTCTGATATTTGGTTTTGATGTTACATACTACCAATTTTTGTGGCTTTCTGCAATTAGACAGTTTTCTAAACAGTTTCTTAGTGAGCACTTAAGAGATAAAACAAACATGTGTACAAAGTTCCACATAAATCCCTTCAGAGATTTCGTGATGAGTCAGTCTGATATTTGGTTTTGATGTTAATAGATTATGAACGTACTGTAAAGTCTAAATAATGGCAATGTTAGGTGTAAAATAATCAGTGTGCCAATCCAAATGTGAAAAATTCCTACTTATAAATATTTTGGAAATTCAACATTGTATTTTACACAAGAGAACATTTATTTTACTATAAGCTCCTACATGACCATGAACATGTTTGGTGAACATTCTCATTTTACGCCTTGACGAACTAATTGTTTTCTACACTTAATGCATGTTAACAGCTTCTAAACCACTTCTACGTAAAGTTTAAATACTTGTTTCCTAGAGTATACACAATTATTGAGCCTGTTCTGGTAACAAGTTTCCTATGCAACAGTAATACTGGGAAATGCAAACCCGTTACGGACCAACTGTTACGCAACTTATACAATTAAGGAGCTTGGTGTTGGCACTGTTTGTCGGAGAAAGCAGACACGCACCATAATCAGCATTCAAGTCAGTCAGGTCAGGTGTGTATGTGTGTATTTGCGCGCGACTACGAGAATATGCATTTCCAAATAGATTTTATATGGTTTAAAATACTAATGAGAAATAAAATAAGTATGTTCGTAGAAAGCACTATTCACAAATAAAAGTGTGAAATTTTATTGAAATAATTATAAATTTTAAAACTATCTTACCATGAAATGTAAATAAATTTTCATACTACCATACTTCTGTTAAGAACACAACTATTAATGTTAAAGTGGACGAAGTTAATAGATAGATTAAGAGAGCTGAAATAGAAAAAAAATCCCTTAAACTTTTGGAAATTTACATAGATAAAAGAATAAATTTTAACAACATTTGTTTAGAAATGTCCCCATCGTAAAGGCAATGAGGATACTCAAAAATACAAAGCAAAACAACACTAGCATATGTATGTCCTTATATACTCCCTCTTACTATACAGAATTACTATAAGTGGATATTGTAGTGCAAAACAGTTTCCAAGGGGTTATTTTTTTTCAGTAGTAAGTTTCCGTAAGAATTATTAAAAACCTATTGTTAAAAGAGAATCATATGTATAGATAGATCTTTTAGAAATTCAGAAAAGACTTTTGACCCAGGTTTCTTTATATAGACTTAAAACTATTCAAGATTTAAATGTAAATAAAGTTAGAATTTACTATGTTATCATAAATATGACATACAAAATAATAACGACCTACAACACAAAGGTTAAATTATTCAATAAACTAATTTTAAATATAGAAAGAATATTTAAAATTTGAAAAACAATAAATGCATGGTAAAATAAAACAAACTTTCCCTAATTACTATAATTTTGAACATTGTTGTTGTAGAGACCATAGAAAACAATATAAAATACTTTAACTAACGTTACTTTTTTTTATTATTTCCCATTTTTATTTTAAAGTTATCCTGATATACTTGTATTCTATTTTAAACAATAGTGTTTTTCTTCTTCCAAAGCCGTTATATGGCGGAGCAAAGTTTTCAATGCCCTACCAACAAGTCTCAAGAATAGTCTACCAACAACTTTAAAGAAGAAACTGAAAGACTGGTTCATTAATAATTTTGTTTACTTTATTGATGATTTTTTTACAGAAATTACGACTCTGTAAATATTTAACATTGCATTGTAACGCACTTTCCAAACTTTACGTTTATGAAATAAAGAGATTCTGATTCTTATGGGTGTATTGATTCTGTTTACAAATTTATTTATCAATGTAAAAAGACTCGCTAATACTGATCCAAATGCCATAAAATCACATGTACCATCATCTAACTCAGTGTTCCTCATATATAAATGAAACTTCATACACAATTTCAAGTCTACTGGTGAGTTTTTTTTTCGAAATATCGCGCGGACAGACAGACAGAGAAATTAAATTTTTCCAACCTGACAAGGATTTGCTAAATCTCAGCCAATTACCTACTCTTAATAGTATACTGGACCATTCAGACTACTCCATGGCCACATGTGAGTCAAATGTGGTGTGGGAGTTCCACCCTATCTAAGAGCCTCTCAAGGGTCATGCACACATGTCCCACTTCCCCCCCCCCCACACCCCTGTGCACCACACACAACTGTCTCACTGTAATCTGATTACTGGGTCTGTAGATCCCTTCCCCTCCCCTCCCACCCCCTCTCATCCCTACCACCACAACAGGAAGTGGTCCCAGGCTCTCTGCAAAAAGTCTGTCAACATCTAGAAGTGGACAACCAGTTGCCTTACATATACTAAGTAGCCCAGTCTTTGCCTCACCATAGATCTGTGCATGCCTTTTTCAAATTCATCAATTCTTGGAATCAGTATTCTTTACCTAATGATAGAAACTTATAGTGGAAGGCCATATGAAATACATAACGTCCAAAGAATGTGTACAAAAAGTAAAAAATTAACATTCCAAAGTACAACAAATAAATGCACAATTAAGGTTGTTTAGTACTAGTTTTAGTATAACAATTGTAAACGGCTAATAAAAATTCAAAAATGAAAATAATATATACATAAACAGATTTTTGTAATAGATAATTTATTTTTCATACAATTAAGTGGAAAGAATTTGTTTCTAAACTTCAGAATTAATCTATTTATAAAATACCAACCAATTAAAAAAAATTTCAAACAACCTCTTCTTACATTGTGTGCGATTTATTGCTAATGAAAATAACTAAATAATTCCAGAACCACTTCAATTTCATTATATTTATCTATTTTTTTCAATGTATAGGTAGCCCAATGAGCAATGGATAACTTTTTAGTTAATGTTTGAAAAACTTTTATAAACATACAAAATTTTTACTTGAGTTTTGCTTTAAATTAATTTCCAGTTGTTCAAGTGTTATTCGTCACAAAATTCACCACAAAACTACCACCAACATCAACAGACTCATTTATTTATTTTTGTGCCCAAATAACACACACAGACCTGTGATTTGTAAGTTAAAGCAATTAACCAAATTTGTGAAACATGTAATCCTTTTGCGTGAGTGTTCTCGAATCTGATTCAACCAGATCTCTATATTTGCTTTGATGGCATAAAAGCCAGTAATTCCAAAAAGGAGGCTATTGTGCTTGAAATCTGCACCAGGATGTGATGGCCACCATTAACCATTTAATGTCATTGACTGCCTGCCGTCTGTCTGTCTATCTGTCTGCCGACCGCCAGCGCTAGCTAGTTTGGACTACAACTCTTCACCTCCTGCAAGTGAACACAAGGACATTGGCATTCTTGTTGGAGCCTTTCATCAATCTATATTATCAGATTTATGATTTTTATGTTGCTAACTTATTTTTAATAACACCAGACTAAAACAATAGAAGGTTTATTTACTATGTTTTATTCTAAACTTTTGAATACATTTTTCACTCTTAAAATGCCCCAGTACCAATTAAAATTTTTAACTTTACGGCCTCAAGATGTAGATTGAGAACAAAAATATCACCAAACTTATCCATGTAATAAGTGAATCATATTTCTAGTTTTTAATTTAAAAACAATGTAACTTGGGTTTAAAAATGTTCTATTTTATATTTTTAGCATGTTTTATATTTTAATAATTTTTATATTATAGACTATTACAATATTTTTCAACATATTTATGTTTTTACGTATTTCTTCAGGGTAAAAGTTTAATGCGTACTACCCTACGTTTAGATTGCGTAATTTATAATATATTTTTGATGAAAATACGTAGTAATATGACAAAGATTTTTAAACGTACATACTTAAAAAATACAATAAAAGAAACCACAAGCCTGCTTTACAGAATCCTTCTAAAAAAATAACACCACATCACAACCCTTGAAGATATAGTTTTAAAAATGTATGTAGCAGGCCTAATCATACAGAAAATTCAGTATTATTCCATTGTTAACCTTATAATTATACAAAGTTACTCTTACAGGTGTCATGAAACGCGATGTTATTACAACTGCAGAACCTGTAGGCACAGAGGAGAGAATGTGCAAGGTGAGAACAATGGGTCGGTAACGACAGACGATTGTTTGTCTCCAAGGTGCGGAATCATTTGTGACATCAAACGTTGCCAGTAGCAATCTACCTCTTAAGTGACACAAGAAGCTTGTTACATGTTTTCGCTCTGCAAATGAAGGAAACATTTCTGCCAAGCTCTGTTGTGGGTTTTTTATGTGAGGAGCACTAAATCTTCTATCAGTATATTACAATAAAAAGTTATTTTATATTCTTATATTCTTTATTGGATTGGTTCTTATTTTGTTTTCTTTTTTATTAATTGTATTAAGATTAAGAAAACATTCTTCAATTAGTTGAGTATATATTATTTCATGACCACTGATTATTTTAAATCTCACCAAACACCATCTGCTGTTGCTATAAATAAAACACGTGTTTTATAGTTTTGGAGTTTCAAAAGTATTGTTAAAAAGTATATTTTTCTCTCTTTTCAAAATAAAAAAACTATTTACTTTTCTAGTTTCCTATAACGTATTTTTTAGGACTAAATAAAAATTTTTCAAATCTGTTACAAAAGTACTTCCAATTAAGATTTGATCAAAAGCACTTCACTTTAACTGACTTTTCCCTATTAATAGCAACACAGGCGTTTGTTATTCTTTATTTTACAAATAAACTGTGATAAATATTATGTTTTATATTTGTATAATATGAAAACTCCTTATTTTATATTTAAATACTCAAATTAACATGTAAACAACACTATGGTGTAGTCTTGTTGCTTGTTTATAAAACTGTTCACCTTAAATACTTAACAAATATGTTAATTTAATAAACGATACTTCTTTACATAATGCTTATTGATTAAATTACCCCATTCCATAACATTCTCTTTGCTGACAATATGATATTTCATTTCATTAGAGGATAATATCTGTTTATTTTCACACTTTTAAATATTAAACAAACTATTACCTAGAGGTATGCAAGATTTCTAATGATGGTTTAAGTAATCTAAGATATTCTTGTAATGCATTATTCTAGGTATAATTGTCTATTTCATGTTGTAAACTTGAAATACTAATTCATATTATTTATTAGAGTATTGGAATAATGTTGTGTAGAAAAATACATTTTAGACGTAGGCTATAATTATGTTCTAATATTTGATCTTAATGATTTTTTTCTAACTGAAAACATTACTTTAAGAACTTAGGTAGCCCATTATTTTACATCCTAATAACAAAATTAAAATATAGCCACAATTTTAATAGACAACCATCAACTAACCATAAAGCCTCTTTTTTATTAAAACAAAATTCAAAATATTGTGCTTTGCAGCAAGGTTTTCCAATATCTAATTCACACCTGACAATATCCATTTTGATAGTAGAAGGCCTTCTGCATTAAATTTAAAGTTATTGGACAACTAGGTATTCCTTTTGCTGCAATGCTTTTTCAATAAGAAGAACTTCTCCTTCAATGAATAAAATTGGTTTAACATGTAACATATATTTATTAATTATGGAATTATTTAATCCCAGAGGTTTTAATAATGGCTTCTGCGCTTCTAATGGGCAGCTTTTTTTGTTGAAATTTATAAGATTTCAATGTATCTTAAAATAATTTTTAAAAATACTGTCTTAAATTAAACATATTAGAAAATATCTTAATTTTCAAGTGATCTTAAATATATTATCAATTATTATTGATATTACATAACATATGATATTATTTATGTTATTTTTCAAAACATAACAAAATAATAAGTGCTAAGACTTTTTTGCTAAGACATTGATATGTAAGAAAATAAGCAAACATTTTCCATTTCACACCAGCATTAACAGGGACTGAGATTATTAAAGAAATAAATTGAACAGGAAACTACAGTATCAATTACCATGATGTTAGTAGAACTGAGTTATGTTTTACATGATTTCAGAGAGAGATAACAACACGGAGAGATAGCATCGTAGTAGCCGTGCTCTCGGAGAGTGAAACTGCCAATCGTGCAGTCGGATGGAGAGAGGGCTACTAATCAAACACAACAAGGTATCTGGCATTCATGATCGGATGACTGACCTAATGACCCCTGACTTTGGCTTCATCTAGGTCTGCGGGTTCATTAATTTACTTTTAGAACTGATACTGATTTTAATTTTTTGTTGGCCATTTCAATTTATTTATCAGGAACGGTTAAATTTTTCTCAGATTTTGTTTTGTATTTTTCTAATGTGTTTGGAGGAAAGAAAAATATCAGTCCTGATCTTGTCTTCAATTAAATAAAAATTATTTCTATACAGGACACAATTATCGGACTTCAATTAAATTTTTAGTATTAGGTTAGGGACATTTATACTCAAATGTCTCAAGGTCTATAGTTCAATAGTTACAGCAATTCATGTAAAAACATTTAACTGAGTAAATTTCTTTCTGCACATAGAGAATGGGCTGTACAGCAAAAGCATCAATAACTTGTTTCCCAACTTGAATGGTATACTTTAATTTTAATTTTAATAACTTACAATGTAAGTCATTCAAATTTTATATTTCCTCTTGCAGATCTACACGAATATTTTACAAAGCATGTCACATGGAACGTATGTACACAAACTAAATGTGTAATTTTCTAGTAATGTGATACATAACATATGGCCATGCAAACACAACTCAAAGAGGTAGAGCATGCATTCTTCTGATATGGCTTAATGATTTTATTTTATCTTTAATTTTTATTTGGTACAGTTGAATATTTAATCTGACCCAATTTCATCTGTTTAACACATTGCGTTAAAGATAATAAATTCTAACCCTTACATAAGGGTTAAACGATCAAGCAATCCAAAATGAGCCAGGCAGGATTAAGCAAATGATTAAATATGTTTTAAACAAAAATCAGTAATCTGTAGAAACGAAATCGTTTTCACCACTAGTAATTAATCATACCAGATGAATTACATGTAATGTATAAAACAAATGTATCATCACCACACTTCATGTATCGCTGGACGACCATGACAAACTACAGGTTATCTATAAACTCATTACATTTAATACTTTAGTATTTGAGAGCAACTGTGCAACATAATTAGTCAGGCCAACAGCTTGTTTTATACTTTCACATCAGCCGTTTCATTGAATGCATTCTGATTCAAAGTGATTATAGTACTTTTAAGTAGACTATTAAAAACTAAGAATCCTTGAATTTATATGAAAAGAATTGTAAATATCAAGTTTGAAAGACAACCGAGACATTTTAAGACATTTACAGTATAGTAGAACATAGTATACTGTTAAAATCATGTAATTAACAATTTGTTGCCTCGATTTTTGAATATTTTATTGTATAATGCATTAAATTTAAATTTTGTACAAAGTAATACTTTTATTGTATCCAACAGACTAAAATAATTATTGATAGCAGTGCTTAGCCTATGCGATAGAAAAAAAAACTTGCTACCATAATCTACCTGCGATTAATAGCATGAACATTACATGAATATCTACAACAATGGTCTACATACAACATGAATATCTAAATCATTGTTACAATAATAAATGTAATAACTAGATTTAAACTCCACATTAGTGTACAATGCATAATTTATTATGATAACATACTATGTCGATGAACAACAAAAATTGAAAAAACAACAACAAAAATTGAAAATAGCAAAAATAAATGTAAAGCTGCTTGGAATCTTATAAAAGATAATACTACTAACACATCAACTCAAACTAAATTAGATATCACACCAGACTGGTTTTAATAAATTTTTTCATTGACTCGGTTGAGCAGACCGTAAATAACATTAACCATCCCAACACAGACAGTTTGACCCTAATTTGTAACTATCCAAATAGAAAGTAATAACTTTTACTTTACACAAGTTTCTGTTGATGACACTTCTAAAGCTATCAAGAGACTAAAAAACTCTGACAGTAAAGACATTTTCAATATGTCCAACAATATGATAAAAAATATCTATCATACAATACTAACAACTCCTTTAACTTTAGGCATTAATAAATGCCTGAATGATGGTTATTTTCCAGAAGAGCTCAAACTTTCCAGAATTTTTGTCCAATATACAAAGAAAGGCCCTAAAAATCTACCAGGAGAAGTTATCGACCAATATCAGTTTGTACCCACATTATCAAAAATCATAGAAATATTAGTTCACGATCAATTATTAGCATATTTAGAAAAAAAAATTATTACCTTGATGTATCACAATTTGGTTTTAGAAAGGGTAAAATGCACCATAGATGCAATAGATGCACTAATTAGAGAAGTTGTGAGTGCCTTTGAGGACAAGGCCTTTGCTCAGGCCACCTTGGTGCGACCTGAGCAGGGCTTTTGACTGTGTGGACCACAACAAACTAGTCCTTAAACTAAATTATTATGGTGTAACAGGAACTCCCTCTAAGTTTTTTCAGTCATATCTATCAAAACCGAAGGCAAAAGGTATGTGTTGATGGAAACTGGTCAGATGAGGCTAAAGTTTCTACTGGAGTGCCCCAAGGATCGGTTTTTGGGTCCTCTGTTGTTCTTATTACAAATAAATGATTTACCAAAAAATATCAAGGCCAAATCTTTATTATATGCAGATGACACAACTTTTATTAACATAAACTCTAATCTCGATGAATTACAAGATCTTGTTAGAGAGACTGTACAAGAGGCCTCATTGTGGTTTAGGTCCAATGGATTAGTGCTCAATGAAGCCAAGACTCAGAATATTATATTCAGCTTAAAACAAACACCATCAGATGATACAATAAATGCTTTTTTTACTACTGTAAAATTTTTGGGTATCTATATCGATAGTACTTCTTGACTTGGAATTCCCATATTGAGTACATATCCAAAAGGTTGTCTAGGGTAATTTTTCTACTCAGGGCGATTATTGTCGTGTGTGCCTAAAAACTACGTAAAATCAGCTTATTACGCATTTTTTCAATCAGTTTTAAGATACGGATTAATAATCTGGGGAAACAGCAGTAAGATTGAAGACATTCTAATTCTGCAAAAGAAAGCTGTGCGAGTGATAGCGAGGGCCCATTCTCTGGACCACTGCAAGCCTCTGTTCATTGAACATTAAATTACAAACTGTGATAAATCTCTACATCTTTGATTTAGTTACCTATTTACTCAAAAATTTTCAAACTCTCACTCTAAGAAGTGATATACACAGCTACTATACTAGAAAATAGAACTAATATTGCCATAGATCATGTTAGATTAGCGAAATCTCAAAACAGCCACATTATAATTTCTCAAAGAATCTTCAACAAAGTAAAACATTTGGCAGATAAGTATCCCACAAAAATATTTCAAAACAAACTGTACCATTGGCTTTTGAACAATCCTTTCTATACCCCTATCAGAGTTTTTTTTAACTACAAGGATATTAAATTTTAGTTTTGTTAATAATGTATACAGGATCCACTGTACAGCTCGCTAAATCTGTTATACTACAATTGAAAACATATATTTGTAAACAACAATGAATTTCAGTAAATTGTTCAATTTTTAATCTAGAAACTGTCCTTTTTTTTTATTCAGTACTGTAAATTTCATCTGTAGAATGTTTATATTGTAACCTGTTATCCTAAGATTTCAAATTGTTGTGCTAGTATTGTAGTAATTCACGTGCAATCAGTTAAAATATTTTTTAATTTAATATCTGTTAAACTTTATAAATTCTTTTGTTGTTCAATTATTTTAAAATCTCCTTTTGTTAAACTAATTGTCTTTCATTATGATATTGATATTCAAAGAATAAATAATTTTTAAACTGTAATGATATTTTAAAAACTGAATAGTTTTGGTTTTATTGCTTGTTTCTGACCATGTCATCTAGACAATATTACTGACTTTGTCAATGCATGTCATATGTTAAAAAAGGCAAATAAAGATTGATTGATTGATTGATTGATTGATTGATGGTTAAGAGAACATAATAGGCTACATTGACAACGTAACATACTAAAAATACCTCATACTTATTTTTGTTGTTCTCTAATTTTGTTGACTGAAGAAATTAAAATTAAACTCCACTATTTGTCTTTTAAATCCTCAAATCTAATTAAATATACCACAGAATCCACTAAATTGAATGTTGTCCTTTCAAAATAACATAGGTTAGTATTACAACATAATAAAATCTATTTAATACAAACCCTACCTGCAAATATGGTTTCAATACGTATAAACAAACATGTGTTAGTTATAACCTGCAGACACGGGATAAATTAATGATCACTATCAATTTGATCACAACACAAAACAAAACAAACAACAAAAAATAATATAAAACTCGTAAACAGAACAAAATGACCCAACCGCAGCGTCGCGTCGTCTGCATTGACGGCGATCGTGTTCATCCAAACAGCTGTCAGACAAGGTCAAGTCGCGGCCTTTACTCAAACCGGCAGATGTCGTAAACATCTGTTACGTTACTGAATAGCAACCCACCCCCTACCAGGTTAGACAACAGTTGCGTCGCTAAACTCAAATTTACCTTACTCACTATTTACAAAGTGTGCAGTCCTGTTCCTTGGTAAAACAGATCAGTAAACGACCATTAATTTTCAGAATAAACAGTAGGGATCTCTGATAGCGAAAAATCTCTGATGCCTGAATAGCAACCCACCCCCTACCAGGTTAGACAACAGTTGCGTCGCTAAACTCAAATTTACCTTACTCACTATTTACAAAGTGTGCAGTCCTGTTCCTTGGTAAAACAGATCAGTAAACGACCATTAATTTTCAGAATAAACAGTAGGGATCTCTGATAGCGAAAATCTCTGATGCCTGAATAGCAACCCACCCCCTACCAGGTTAGACAACAGTTGTGTCAAACTCAAATTTACCTCACTAACTTTAACCCACCCCCTACCAGGTTAGACAACAGTTGTGTCAAACTCAAATTTACCTCACTAACTTTAAAAAAAGAGTTACAAACTGTACAATCCTGTTCCTTGGTAAAACAGATCAGTAAACGACCATTAATTTTCAGAATATACAGTAGGGATCTCTGATAGCGAAAATCTCTGATGCCTGAATAGCAACCCACCCCCTACCAGGTTAGACAACAGTTGTGTCAAACTCAAATTTACCTCACTAACTTTAAAAAAGAGTTACAAACTGTACAATCCTGTTCCTTGGTAAAACAGATCAGTAAACGACCATTAATTTTCAGAATATACAGTAGGGATCTCTGATAACGAAAATCTCTGATGCTGAATAGCAACCCACCCCCTACCAGGTTAGACAACAGTTGCGTCAAACTCAAATTTACCTTACTCACTATTTACAAAGTGTGCAGTCCTGTTCCTTGGTAAAACGGGTAAGTAAACACCATTAATTTTTCAGAAGTAGGAAATTCTGATGACACAAATCTTTAATTTTGTTCTCAATTTTCTCTAATATTCTATGTTGCTGCCTTGGATGCAGTCATAGCTAGGAACTACAGTGCTGTTAGTCCCAGTTTTAAATGTTTCATGATTCAAATTACTGGCAATAGTTTTATGCAAACTTACATGCAACACCAAAAAGATTTAAAGAAGAAAGTCCGAAAAGATTGAAAAAAAGGTACTTTATTACAATTATTTTAAGAATCACTGAAAAATGGGTTCTACTGCTAAAAAAAATAATTAAACAATAAGTAAATATTTTATGAAATCAGTAACACAAATGTCAATTAAAAATTGAATTTTTAGATATGTTTACCCTATTTCAAAACAACAAATCAAACCTTTTTTACTTATTTCCTACAATATTTATTTGCTAAAATAACACCAATTACCATTTCTCGTATTGATGAAAATTGACATGACATTATTTATTAAAACACAACCATTATAAAACAACGAAATTCTCTGTAACTTTTGGAAAATTTCAACTCTTGAGATGAATAACATTTTCAAATTATATACATATTTCATTTTTAGTTCTATTCCTTCGTTACATGTCTGGGAACCTTGGCCAATTATTCCTAATTAATATTTAAATACAGTAATGTACTACAACACCGTTTAAACAATATCATTTTTAAATGGACAAGTTTTTTCCAACTATTTGTATATTACGTTACCTGGTATTACACAACTTATGTAAAATTTAATTTACTATGGAAACTCGGTTGTGAATTTTCACATAAATACACACATGTGTGTTTTGATGCTATATTAATAATTAATCATTTAAAACTAATAATTTTATAAAATATCCCATAGGTAATGGGTGACCAATATAGAAATAAATGGCCAGAGCATCAAAATAAGGGAATTAACCAAATAAAACATATGTTCGAAAATTTTTTGTTTCCAATTTACCTTTGGGTACCAGTAAAACATTATATTTTGTGCCTGAGGAATACTGGCAAATTTTGCCCAAGGACTACTGAATACTAGTTTTAAGCTGTTTTGCACTATTTTACCTTTCTGCCTGTAACTCTTTTATTATTCAATAAAAATTTATGATTTATGCATACATAAATTCTGTTACAGAAAACATAGCATTTGTTTACCAAACAAAAATAAAATTAAAAAATAAAAGGTGACTTGCTGATAAAAAATTGTCCTTTAAAGTATGAAATGTAAACTCTGTACAATAATTCCAGATGCATAATGTTTTATTTCCATAACAATACAGGTAACAGTATATATAAGCACACACTTTTATTTGTTTTGCAACAAAAATACAATTATTTGGCACTTTGAAAAAAAGTTGTATGTTTGATATTTTATACATTTTTCAGTCCCTAATTTGCAGTGTATTTACAATAAAAATTGTCAGTATAAACCCAAATTTCAAATATATATAGTGAATACAACTAATTTAACTGAAAAATAAAAAAAGTATTACAAATCCAGTAATTAGGATATATTTTGATCTAAACATATATTTTGTTAAACAAGGGTTTTTTGTAATAGTTATTTTAATTTTTTTTAATCATTTTTTTAATTTAAAATACTATGTTTTATTTCACTAGAGTATACACGCATTGTTGGACAATGCAAGTTTAAACAAGGCATATCCTAATCAAAGATTATATGATAACTTGAGTCAGAGAATTTCAATTTTGCCAAGAATTGAAATATATTAATCCTAATGTAAATAATATTAAGTATTCCAATACTTAAAATGGAAAAGATGATAATTCAGTCAATCCTTAACCAAGTTTGACAAAAATTGCAAATGGAATAATTTTTATTGTTGTTCAAAATATATGTACAAAATCTCAATGCAATAGCTAAATCCATCTAAAAATACAAATATTTTTCTATAAAAACACATACCGACAAATGGAAAATAAAGCATTGATGGCTCTATTTGTATTTTTTTCTTATTTGACACAGTGGATCTTATTCTAAAACATTGGTTATTCATGACTAGAAGAGACCTACCTGCATATACAATAAACTGTGTTTTACAAATGTTACTGTTAGCATTTTGTCATCACAACACAGATTCACATACAGTACGTATTAAATATTTTGGACCACACAATACTTTTTTCTGTACTTTATCATTCAACAAGCTGTTATCTGAGGCTGCCTACACATTTCCCTAGACTATAGCCTCATTATACAATACAATAAGGGATCTCAATACAATATTGGACAATGTGATATAAAACCTTGTCATAAGGACTTGAATTTTGCCCTATTTAACTAAACATGATTGGTGCTTTGGTAAGAAGTTATGGAAAAATTTAAAACAGTCTTATGAAACTTTATGGGTGATTATTCTTTAAACCCAATCTTTATTACAAAACACTGCAACATGTACAAAACCAGTATTCAAACCACAAGTGTATGCATGCAGATAAAGTTATCACAATTATCAGAAAATGTGGCCAATGGATTTAACCATAAATCTGAACTCCAAACATGTTTATGCTGTTTCATTGTAGACACACATCCACCATTTCATATTTGTTTCTTTATGTAAATTATATAAATGAAAATAATAAATTATTATATGTCAAACCCATTACAAGATAAGATATTTTATAGCTACTGGTAATATGCAATGCAAATTGGATGACTTCAATCAAAAAGAATAAACAGTAACAGATATTAATCAACAATACTTTGCTTATCATGAGGAATAAGTTATCAAAAGCATTAAAAAAGTATAGTAGTAAGATTATACTGATACTTATTTTAAATGCCTTAACACGCAGACTGCAACAGACG
Source organism: Homalodisca vitripennis (assembly GCF_021130785.1). Classification (NCBI taxonomy): domain Eukaryota; kingdom Metazoa; phylum Arthropoda; class Insecta; order Hemiptera; family Cicadellidae; genus Homalodisca; species Homalodisca vitripennis. The sequence goes on along the minus strand of NC_060213.1, from coordinate 141,819,257 downwards.
CCTTACAGCGCAAAGTCAGACTGAGAGTATCCGGTCTCACTCTGTAAAGAGCCACAGTGAAGGTGTTAATATCTTTGTTGACACAGCTTAGAGTCGCAGTGAAGGTGTTAAGAACTAGCTGATACAGCTTAGAGCCATAGTAAAAGTGTTCAATAACTTGTTGACACAGCTTAGAGCCATAATGAAGGTGTTCAATGACTTGCTGACAGAGCTTAGAGCCGCAGTGAAGGTGTTTAATAACTTGTTGATACAGCTTAGAGCCACAGTGAAGGTGTTCAATAACTTGTTGATACAGCTTAGAGCCACAGTGAAGGTGTTTAATAACTTGTTGATACAGCTTAGAGCCGCAGTGAAGGTGTTTAATAACTTGTTGATACAGCTTAGAGCCACAGTGAAGGTGTTCAATAACTTGTTGATACAGCTTAGAGCCACAGTGAAGGTGTTTAATAACTTGTTGATACAGCTTAGAGCCGCAGTGAAGGTGTTTAATAACTTGTTGATACAGCTTAGAGCCACACTGAAGGTATTAAGAACTAGCTGATACAGCTTAGAGCCATAGTAAAGGTGTTTAATAACTTTTTGACACAGCTTAGAGCCGCAGTGAAGGGGTTTAATACTTGTTGACACAGCTTAGAGCCATAATGAAGGTGTTCAATAACTTGCTGACAGAGCTTAGAGCCGCAGTGAAGGTGTTTAATAACTTGTTGATACAGCTTAGAGCCACAGTGAAGGTGTTTAATAACTTGTTGATACAGCTTAGAGCCACATTGAAGGTGTTAAGAACTAGCTGATACAGCTTAGAGCCATAGTAAAGGTGTTTAATAACTTTTTGACACAGCTTAGAGCCGCAGTGAAGGGGTTTAATACTTGTTGACACAGCTTAGAGCCACACTGAAGGTATTAAGAACTTGCTGACACAGCTTAGAGCCATAGTGAAGGTGTTTAATAACTTGTTGACACAGCTTAGAGCCGCAGTGAAGTTGTTAAGAACTTGTTAACACAGCTTATGTTACATGACCTTTGGTGTTATCAAAAACACTTATGACCACAAAGTTAAAATAAACCCAAAATATGGATTAAATGGAAACATTGCAATTGTACTTATATGTGATATTTTTTGAGTATGAGAGTCTCCCGTAAGTCTTATCGAAAATCGAAGGATAAATTATATTCAAGGACAGATTGTACACCAAACAGGAAATGTTGAAACTTACCACTAAGTGCACATCCTGACTTAGATTACGTAACCTTATCACTTATGTGAATGTCCAAATATTCATCAGTAAAGATAGCTACAAGTACTCACCAGTGTCTTGGACTAGTTCAGTACTTTGTTTTTGACAATGGAAGGATTGGGAAGGAAACATTTTTCTAGACATTTGCCATTATTAAGTAATACAAGAAATCAGTACGGTAACACTACATTTCGAGATCTGCAATCTGATATCTTCCACAGGTGAATAACTAACCTAAAACATACATAAAATCTAGGTGACAAAACAAATCCTGTCTGACTTATGCATGTTGCAATGCTGTGGTATGATTTAATCTAGATGACAGTTACGTGTTAGGTTACTTATCCACCTAAAGTCTTGTCACAATTCAAGTTATAAATCTATCAAATATTACGTTTAGAATACAATGTTTTATAGCTGATCTTCACTGTATCATAAGGCTGTGGCTCTTTAACCGGCAGGTCACAATGGTTCGATTTCCGAGGAGGTAAATAAAAATTTGCAAGCGGGTTAAGGCTATTTTCTCAAAAATGTTCAGTAATAGAATTAAAAAAGAACTCCCTAAAAAAATACCAATTTGGTTTATTCAAAATGAATACTTAAAAACGTACAAACCTAACTTTTCGTACTGAAGTATTATTGCATGCTATATTTTTGTGGTAATATGAATTAAAAAACACGAATCATGTAGTATAAACTTTATAAGGAATCCATCATAATGTCTCTATATTTGTGAGTTTCACAATGCAGCAAGGGAGTAAGAGTCACCAACAAACACAATTATTAATTTCTTTATTAATGATTAGAACATATCTGAATGCTACTAGTTATGAGTCATACATATGGCATTCTGATGGATATTTGTGAGTTTCACAATGCAGCAAGGGAGTAAGAGTCACCAACAAACACAATTATTAATTTCTTTATTAATGATTAGAACATATCTGAATGCTACTAGTTATGAGTCATACATATGGCATCCATGCTACTAGTTATGAGTCATACATATGGCATTTCTGATGGATATTTGTGAGTTTCACAATGCAGCAAGTGAGTAAGAGTCACCAACAAACACAATTATTAATTTCTTTATTAATGATTAGAACATATCTGAATGCTACTAGTTATGAGTCATACATATGGCATTCTGATGGATATTTGTGAGTTTCACAATGCAGCAAGTGAGTAAGAGTCACCAACAAACACAATTATTAATTTCTTTATTAATGATTAGAACATATCTGAATGCTACTAGTTATGAGTCATACATATGGCATTCTGATGGATATTTGTGAGTTTCACAATGCAGCAAGTGAGTAAGAGTCACCAACAAACACAATTATTAATTTCTTTATTAATGATTAGAACATATCTGAATGCTACTAGTTATGAGTCATACATATGGCATTCTGATGGATATTTGTGAGTTTCACAATGCAGCAAGTGAGTAAGAGTCACCAACAAACACAATTATTAATTTCTTTATTAATGATTAGAACATATCTGAATGCTACTAGTTATGAGTCATACATATGGCATTCTGATGGATATTTGTGAGTTTCACAATGCAGCAAGTGAGTAAGAGTCACCAACAAACACAATTATTAATTTCTTTATTAATGATTAGAACATATCTGAATGCTACTAGTTATGAGTCATACATATGGCATTCTGATGGATATTTGACAATGTTGAATAAAGAATAAATAAAGAAAATAATATTAATACACTGTTTCGCTTGGAATGATTGGTTAGATCAGTGAAGGCTAAATGATTATCACAGATCACTGATGCATTTCACGTTTCATAGATCTTGAAGACGAAGGATCTAATGATGCGTCTTGACAATATTTTATCTCACAGTACCAAACTTCTTTAAAGATTTTAAAGGAAAAGTGTTAAGTAATATAACAAAAATAGGTAAGGCCTATAAATGTTTAGGTCTCACCAAGTCCAAAATTCTTCAACATAGAGCTTCAGTTAATAATTGGGCTTCATCCATTAAAAACATGTTTTGTGGGAAAGTGTGAACCATTCAACAGCAGTAAAATAACTACCTGATACTCAAAAATGTTAAGAGTGAACGCTAGTCAACTGCCCACCACACATCTGACACTTTACTTTTAATATGGGGCTGAAGTATAAAATTCTGTTATATTTTTAACACTGATGTACAGTTTGCCTTGTTGCCACGATCAAGAAAATCTGTCAAAAGTGTATATTTATAGACATTGTTCACATACATGTATTTTATTATAAAGTGGTCTAAGATAATGTTAAGTAAAAATCTAATGTAAAAAATCTAATGTTTGCAATATTGTTGTGACAAACCGAAATGTTTGATTTTTGCATTAGAAAGCTTATATTTGAATAAAATATGTGATTTTAACATTGTTTGTTTTTTTTATGAATTATAACAAAATCATGAAATATTGAAACTAGACGTTCTTCTATAATCAAATCTAAAAAGTTTATTTTTCAAGATAGATCAGTGAATTTTTTAAGTTATGTACAACACTACCTGAGGGTAAGAACTAGAACACCAACTAATGTGTGAGGAATTTTTATCTGTGCATTTATTGGAGCAAAAGAAAAATAAGTCAAATTTTACTATTAACATATAATGTTTGTAATGCATGCACAATAAAATAAGTTACTAATTGGTTCACACAATGTTTCTATAAAAGGACAAATATCAAGTGTTTTAGTACAAATTTAACAAAGTTATAACATATACATTATGTGGGTGGCAGCTATAACAAAATAGTTTTGACCTCGCTATACTTGATACAACATTAGACATACCTTTCTGCAACATCGCATAGAAAACTTTCTAGCACTGAAAGGGTTGAAGTTTTTGCACAAAATATTTTTGCTGGTGTTTCCAGAGATTAGTTAAATCTGGTCTATTACTTTGTGTGTGACAAACAATATTTCAAACTCAGTAAGTCTTGGTTAACTGGATTCATAAGGTGAGCAGATGGGCATACTGATTGCAAAAAATATTATTATTGAAAAAGTGTACAGTTTGGAAAGTCCATAGTAAGAACCCTTTTCATATCCAAAAATGATAAAGAGTTACTCTTGTATAATACTTTGTATAGTAATGTAGACCATCCATTATCCAAGTACTAATCCAAATAGATGTTTTGTTGTCACACGGTTGTTTTAAGTCTTTGTTGCAGCTAATGAAAATTAATAGTGGTATTAGAATTGATAGGTCAAATAGTATGAGACTGGTCAGAACAATTGGTGCCTGGGACCTGCAGTAGACCAACTAACCTCAAGTAGACAATAATAAATTTACCCTAAATCCTATCCAAGAACACTCAAAAGGCCAGAAGCAGTTAACAATGCAAGTGTAGTGATTGATAATGCAAATACATCACCTGCCATTGAAATAGGTAATGAATTCAGGAAGCCGTTTTTATGGTTTAGAGATAACTGATGAGTAGAGCAGTGATAAGATTTCTGGTAAATTGACACCAAGGCCATTATCACTGATTAGATACTTGCTTATCACTCCAAATCTTGAATGTAAGTTTATAGACAATCTTAGATATTTGAAGATGTAAAATACATTAGTAAATATTTGATTTCATACTAAACTTTAAATATGCACAACACTGAATCATGGATCTACTGATTTACTTTGTCTATCTAAGATTCACATGAGAAAAATCCTTCTATAAAGGAAAAATTACTATTACCTATGTGTTGGTAACATCTCAATACGTAAGTTTTCTCATTTTTGTCTCATTCCTCTCTGAGATTGTTATAGTATGAGACATATAATTGACATTTCTTTACATTATTAAGAAATAATAAAGCCAAACGACCAGACTTGCAATGATATGTCTCGTATTATGGTTACTTGGTCAATGCAGCACAGGATCATTCCCTATTCTAACAGAAATTTGAAATTTTACATCATTCCCTCCAATGATAAAACCTAGGGCATTTGAAATTTCAAGTTTCTACATTTTTAACTGGTAAACAACTATGTCGGTGAATGATTCTAACATACAGCTTTATAGTGTATTAATATGATGTAATCTCAATCAATCATCTTTGCACAACAAGGTTTTTCCACACTTCAAACATATTCGTAGCAATTGTTACACGTTATTGATTACAACTATAATTTGGTCTTTCTTAGTAAATTATTGTTTATATTTTTCTTCCAACATCTTCCATTTATTAATTACTAGGGACAGGAATATGAAACATTTTTCTGTCTTATAACTGGTTTTCCTCTTAAAAATTTGTATATGGTGTACGGGTATAGTCACTTAATTTCTAAATCTAGTATTGTAAGTATGGTTCCAGTCTGATTTCCATTGATTTAACATAAGTCAATCATTCCAGGATATACATGCTAAAATCACTTATCATTCCAAGGCTATAAAAATGTGTTTTTGACGTGACAACGTCTTAAATTAGGTTGCGGCTCGGAGTCACTCATGAAAAAGTGTAACGCCCGGTAACGTTACGATGCCCGTCCAGTGGGTCCGCCGCACGGGATCCGCACGGGATAAAGCAGATAACTGTGGGTCCGCCGCACGGGATAAAGCAGATAACTATGTTTATTCGTGAAAATGTGGAGTGCTTAGATTCGTCATTTACAACAACTACAACAATAAAGGTAAATAATTGTACACTGATATTTCATTATCGTAAACTATGATTGATTGATTAATTGTTAGATTGACACAAAAGTTGAGAAACTGAGTTTATAGGTTATGTCATACTATTGACAAATGTTGATAGTGTTAAGTAAATTATTAGTTTTAAACCACTCTGCAATCAATCGTAATTCAGTCGATTGAGAAGAAACAGCGCGTATTGCTAGTCAAACATTTAAAATAACAAATTATAACCTCTAACCTGTCATAACAGTGCGACCAAACAAACGAACTAAACCGACCAATCACCACGCGCGGAGTTAGAATTTAACTGTGTTTAGCAAGAATTTCAAATTCCAATTTTAGTAAATGTTTTATTCAACTTTACCATTTACAATAACAAATTTTAATTAATTTCAAATTATGTACAATGTTTTAGTAAATAAAATATATTTCTATAGTTAAAATTTGTGCAATTCTTATTTTCATTCAATTCCTTGTTCCTATTGTGCAATTTAATAATATTCATATCAATAAATATTCTACCGAGAAAAAGACGTTGTCACGTAAAATCTTCGCCCGTAAAACCGACTTTACAGGCAACCATAATTTTTTTTAGTTTCAATGTTACTTTACATTTCAAATTTATTATCAAACTTACTGTTTTGTATAGTTTTTTTTTACTTGTGTATCCATAGATGTTTATGCCATAATCTATTAAGAATGCATGTATGCAAAGTACAAGACCTTCAGTGAATCCACACTGCAAAATATGGCCATTTTTCTTAAAGAAAAGCCCTAAGGATATTTAATGAATTACCAAACCCACATGATCATTCTAAGTTAAATTTTTATCAATAATTAATCCCAGAAATTTAGTTTTTATACTAGATTTAGTAATTAGTTGTTAATATCGAAATTTGTCAATTATTGAATTATTTTGTAAGGTTAAACAATAATAATTACACTTGCTTTAAATGCATTGATAAGTGTTTCAGACTACACTAGTTTTAGTTCTTCTAAACATTTCCCAGTTACCAATACACTGTCTAATATTGTCTGCATACAAACATATTTTGTATTGGTGAGTCAAGGAGTTTGATAAGCCTCTATCTAATATAGCATAAAAGAAAATTGGGCTAAAGATGCTACCCTGTAGAACACCTGCATAATAGTATTCATTGATGAATAAATTATACATGCAAGTTGATCATTTAGGAAATGAGACAGATTAACAAATTGTTTCCAGATACAATTTAAATAATAACATGGTGTATCTTGTATTCCAAACAAGCAAAGCCTTTATCCATTAATACATTTTACAAGACAACATCTAAAGCACAACCCGATCAAAGTTTAGAAAAGTTTCTACCAATTCATTGCCTCTTTCTACGGTGTCAACTGTAGAACGGTGTTAACTGTAGAACGGTGTTAACTGTATTTAAAAAATCCTCTAATGCTATCATTGTTGAATTCCCTCGCCTGAAGAAGCCTTGTTGGTTTTCATCCAATAGGCTGTTTACTTCAAAGTAATCAACAAAGTGCGCACTACAGTCTATTTCATCTTTAAACAGCACTGGAAGTAGAGATAAAAGGCAATAATGTCTCCTTAACATATCCCTTTTTGAAAATAGGTTTTACTTTTGAAACTTTCAACTGATATAGATAAATTTCAATAATAAAAGCTGCAATCACAACATGTAGTAGTGGCTGCAGTTTGTAAAGTTTAATTTGTTCAAATTCTTATTGGAATATGATCTTATCCTGTTCACCACTTATATTTGAAACCATTATTGAATTTAGATCATCTATTGTCATTGTGTTTACTACAAATTTATTAGAAGGGACAAAATTATAATTACTTAAACAACCAGCAGTTATATTATTGAAACCATTATTACTGGTAAAACCAACCTCTCTAAGAAGCTTGTCACAGAACTCTATGACGTCAAAAGAATTTTATTAAGGAGATAACTGATACAGCAACAGCTGCTTACTACGCTGTTTTTGACTCTCATCTTAGCTATTGTCTTTCAGTATGGGGCAATTCAAGCATGAGACATATACAGAGACCACTTGTTCTGAAAAAAGTGTATCCGAGTTCTGACAGGTTTACAGCCCAGAGATACTTGTCGAAGAGCCTTTATTGAGCTCAATACTATCAATTAGTGTCTCTCTGTATACTACAAGTGATAATGTATGTACATTGTAACAACTTGACAAGGGACAGAGACCTGCATACATATAACACACACTGGGCTGCAAACTTCAATTTACCAGCACACAGAATGACACTGTACTCGGAAAAGCCATCTTACATGGGAGCTAAGTTGTTCAACATCCTGTCTGAAGATATCAAACTACAGGAAGAGAGAGCATCGCTTTCAAGAGGGAGCTGAAGAAGTGGTTGGTGAAGCAACCGTTTTACACCATTGATGAATTCACAATCTGGAGAACTCAATGGGATTTGGAGGCTTGAACATCTTGGTGAATTTGACCTGTACTGTTCTTGACTCAATTCCATAACATATTGACGCCATTGTAATTCTCAAAGAATGTACAAATAAAAATATATTGTCTATTGTTTCGATAGATCAATAAAAATTATTTAATAATTAAACGATTCACTTACTTTGGAAGGATCTCTCATTACTGAACAACCATTAAATAGGCCAATATTTCCACAAAATTTGTAATTTTATATGTTTAGAGCCAGCTTCCTCATTTATAAACGTCCAGACTAATTTACAGATAGTATCCAAATGTTTAATGCTTTTATCAAAAAAGTTTTCTTTTCCACTAGTACTTTTTTTGTGAAATTTTCCATTTACTTTGTCAATTTTCTGGAATTGTCTCTTTATATTTCTCTGGTCAAAATTCTTAAGCTTTTAACTTTAATTTGTAAGTAAGCAATAGAAATGTAATTACTTAAAATTAGTCGGATGTGCTAGTTACATTACTTTTGAGAACTATGACACAATTTAGGTATTGATCATTGAACAGATGGCAACAGATTTCATTCCTTAAAGGCATGACGTTGTCTTTGTATTAAAATAGCTAATGCTATTAAACATAAAATCAGATAGGTAATCATTGAAACCAATTTTTAGATAGTCAATAAATATGATTAAAATAATAGTATTTGTTATAACCTCAGAAGTCCAAAAAGTGATGATGACCCAGTGATGTTATATTCTCAGGGCTAAACTGATGCCCTGACACTCTTGGTGTAAATAAGCGATGATGATCCGATGTTCTCAGGTGTTAAGTAACGATGACCCGGTGAAATTTATAACCTAATAATTCTCAGGTGTAGGCCTACATGATTAAACTGAAGATACATTTTGTGAAGTTACATAACTTTATGTATGAGGTAAAAACTGTTTGATTCATAATTACATGAAAATCACATTTTCATCACGACTGCTAATTTTATTTTGTTCTATTGTAATATACACACACACACGCACACGCACGCATGCACGCACCGCGCACACACACACACACACACACGCACTTGTGCACAGGAACTGGTGACGATCGCTTCAGCGACGGTCAAACATCACCGTGAAAAAGCCACTTCATGAAATAATTATAATATTTTTTGATGAAAGTAATGGTAGCATTCGATAGCGGATAAGTAGATGTATCAATTAGTATGAAGTTCGGTACTTTTCAATCTTTGAAACAAGTTGGAGAGAAAAAGAATATTGTCTATTTAATTTTCATTTTTGTTATTTCTTTGCTGTTGTTTACGTAATGGTTAGTTTATTTGTTTATGTTTCTTGTTGCACGTATGTAATATTATTTGAAGATTTAGTCAAGTGGTATAAACATGTTTTGCAAAGTATTTCTCTTCCACTCGTGTGTGTGTTTGTGTGTGTGTGTGTGTGTGCGCGCGCGTGTGCGTGTGTGCTGCGTGCGCGTGTGAGTGTGCGTGCGTGCGTGTGTGTGTGTGTGTGTGTGTGTATTCATATTATCTGAACATTAATAGTTTCCCATTGCACATCGGTAGAGAATAATAAATATTGGTAGAAATATATTAACTGTACCAAGAGGTATAAAATGGAAAAACACAGGTATAGTAAAAGCCTTTATTTTTAAACTGTGCTACAACGATAACAGTCTGCTCACTTCCCATAATGCTCTCGCCGGATGGCCTCTCTCTCGGTCACTGGTGGCAGCTCCGGCTTTATCCCCCGCTGGCGTCGTTCAGCCCTCATCCGGTTCCAGAAACCCATACAGGCTCGGTAGTTGGCAAAATAATTACCACAGGCATCCTTGTCGTAGCCATTCTTGTCCAAGCATTTCAACGACGCCCTGTGCTCTTTTAAACAAGGGTTATTCTCTTCCAAGTTCATATTTGTTTTATGCCTGTGTCTCTCTGACTTGTCCTTCTGAACATCAGACATTTTCCCTTCCGATCTGCAAAGAAACCCGGCTGTTAAACACCGAAATCACACTTTCACTGCACTGTCTACTAGAAGCACACAACACAAACTCACTTGTTAATAACACATTCATTGTAAGCTCACAGTTCATTTGTTTCTCTTCAGCGTTCACTCCCTTCCACACAATCCTCTTATTATTTCTCTTCTACGAGGTCATTATTCCAACATCATAAGAAATCGGCCCCTATCATTTGTTATCTTCTAATCATATTCTATGTCCGTAAAGTATCCAATAGTGAAGGTGCTCTTAAAACGCAAAAATCCATATTTAAAATAATTTCAAATACATTCATATCTAAAAGCAGTTAAACCGATTTATGGAATATGACTAATTCACAATGTATTACACAACAACAACAAAATGTCTACAAAAACTAAATAAAAGATGTCCAGTGAAATTTCTCTAAATAATAAAGTGGATACACTTGATTTACTGATATCTAAAGTCACAAATGTAAAACTCACAAAAATAACAAAAAATCTAAATCTATAAAACTTTACACAGGACACAATCATAAAGAGTTGAGGGAAAACCATTTCAAATGGAGCAAAGCATGGTCACACGTGACATTAATGAGAACCTGATGAAGTTTAAATTATTATTTTCAGTAAAATGCAAAATATAAAACAGTGGTAAGATGTAATATGGAATCACTCAATATGAAAAATAATTTCTTCAACATTATGATTTTTTAGATGATTGGTTTAAACATGTTTAGTGTCTATAAATTTCTTTTGATTGTACAACCCAATAATACAATTATGGATGGCTAAATGCAGAGTCCAATACCAAATTTGTCAGCACTAATCTCTATTTTGAGTTCATCACAAATTGCTGAGTTATTTTAATAATGAACATAGACTGGTCCATACTTAACCACTTAACAAGTGTTTAAAGGATTACGCCCAATTATTACTTGAAGCTATGGTGAACATTGGCAATACCTAAACATTCATGGACCTTTGTTTTTTAAAACCATCTTCATTGGGATGGACTATAAAAATTTTATACAAAAACTTTAAGTGACACTTTCTTAAGCGATTTCATACTAATTTTTAATCTTAGATGATATTTTTAATTTCAATTAATAATAAAACTTTCTTCACTAATCATCCACCTCCTTAGCACAATATTACTCAATCCTCCTTACTTCAAAATAACTTTAGGATATTGACTTTTATTTTTTTTAAGGTCCTCTTTTATCCTCTTTTAAGTCTTTCCTGCATAGGCAACTGGCCTTTTACTGATAAAAGAGGTATGATATGAACTGCCGCTATCTCTAACTCAGATCCAAAGTCTGTCACCTTAGACCACTTGGCCATCCGCACTTCCGAATAATTACTATTTCACTATGAAAATTGTGAAAAATAGCCTCAAAAATATAATTTTTGTTGGAAAATTTTTTTTTCAAGGTCATTAGTAAATAACACAATAATTTTTTTTTTTTTGTAAGTTTTTTCTTTATCATTACCATTTAGTACATATTATAGTGAACATTTTAATATATAATATGTTATATTTCAGGTATATTTGATATGTTTTATGAATTAAAACAAAAAACACTGCGCATCATCATAAAAAGACCTATCACTGTAGAGTAATATGAGTATCACTTGGAGGGTTAACAACAATAATAAAGAACCCTTGATTGCAATCTTTCTACAAAATTATTATTTTCCTCTAACCAATTTGTATATAAATACACACAAAGAACTGATTGTTTCTTTGCTTAAGAGAAAATAAACTCAATGTGCGTATTTCTTTATTTATCTTCATTGGAGTCATTTTACATTTTGATTACTATTAATTTACAGTATCTATGGATACTTGAAAGACTAATTCCAGTTAAACGTATTAATCCCTGCTTCTCAACACTTTTTTCGTTAAAATCTGTATTTTTTACTATGCATACTTTTATAAGTAAAATTCTATTTGCTTTTTGTTTTTTATTTGAAACTTTTTTAGTTTTTTTGTTTTAGGTGGGTGGGACCATACCTACAGAAGTGGTATATTTGTACTAAATCAAAATTCCAAAATATAAAATTATTTATACATATCTGTAGTTTCAGAAAATATATAACTTTATGGACTTATTCAATAAATATTTTTATTTTTATATTGATAAAACATACAACAGAGCATGTTTTTATGAAAATTTACATTACCCTGGTAACATACTATATTATAAAAATAATAGTTATTCCTTATATGAAACAGTATTGTCACATCAAGAGTTAGCAATAACATATATTTCATCAATAACAAGTACAAGTACAACATTCTGTAGCAGCACTCATCGTATTTATGTATCCGGAAAGCATCAATTTTTTTACATGTCAAACTTTATATCTTCAAAGTTAGAGGGAATGTTCAAATTTTCTTCTCGTTTAAAAAAATAAAACTTTCCACTACACACATTCTGTATTGTGAACCCCAATCCCTAATTGTCATAAAAATACAGATACAAAAATGTACAATTATAAACCTAGTGTCGGTTGGGGCATTGAGATCTCTTACTAGGCCTAATCAGATTCACCAACGCTGTAATGGTCTACTGGTTCACTTTCTAACAACTCTCTTATATCATGAGATTGATCTAAATAGTTTCTATCCATTTCAAATACATAAACTCATAATTATCCAATAATTTTTATATTTTCACACAAGGCCTTTCAACATCAAAGATGCCATTGTCTGATAAGAAGAGATGCCAATGTTTTTTCCAATAAGAAGAGCTCCTCCTTCAATTAAACACTAATTATTTGTTTACTTCATCACTCCCATGAAAGAGAAATACTTTGCAAAACATGTTTATACCACTTGACTAAATCTTCAAATAATATACACACTTGCAACAAGAAACATAAACAAACAAACTAACCATTACGTAAACAACAGCAAAGAATTAACAAAAATGAAAATTAAATAGACTATATTCTTTTTCTCTCCAACTTGTTTCAAAGATTGAAAAGTACCGAACTTCATACTAATTGATACATCTACTTATCCGCTATCGAATGCTACCATTACTTTCATCAAAAAATATTATAATTACTTCATAAAGTGGCTTTTTCACGGTGATGATTGACCGTCGCTGCAGCGATCGTCAGAAGTTCCAGGGTTAAAGTCATGCTCGCTTATGCGTTGACTGATTTCTTTGGAAAAGGTGCCGTGGAATTGTAATAAAAATTTAAAAAATATTAGGCGTCTTTTAAACTTGTTATAACTGATGTGAAACATCTGATGCCTTTTAACTGACAAAATACTTGTTGCTCCCGGCTTCTGCAAGCATACCTTTAAAGCGCTCATCCTCGTTTATGCATCCACGAATTTCATTAAGAAATGTACCGTTGGAATTTTCATGAAAATTTCAAAATAGTTGGTATATTATAAATGTTTTATAACTATACTTATTTTTATTAAAATTTTCAACATTTAGTTATTGGTAATATTAAAACAAATCACACAATATTTTTTTAAGTTTTCCTTTTATTTTTCATAACCTATATGCAAAAATTGGTATTTGTAGCCTTACAAGTTCTAGACATATTAGTTTTGTAATAAAAAATAAAAAATGGTGGTTAGCAGCTAAAAAACACATTTCCAGAACTATGTTTATTATAGGACATTTTTGTCTAGAATCAAGATTACTATGAGCCAGAGAATTTTATGAACATCTTGTATACATATAGGACACCTTGGTATTGTGTAACTATCTTTAGTATTCAGGTTCACAATACTATATAGATAGATGTGAGTTAAATGTTGCAGCTGAAATTTAATTGAAAACATGTTTCCAAATTTCACAGATACTAAATAGTTGTTGACACTTTCAGCTGACGTTCGACAAAGAGGCTGGCAAATCTGTTTGCATTTAAGTCTTATAAAATATTAAGTATACAGTCCCTGATCAGTAGTATAACCCAAATAGTGAAGACAAAATTAATATCTAACTCTTACTCGAGATTGTACCTGTTTTAACACTGTTCTAAAATGAACAAAGCTGTGAATGTTTTTCACACATTACTCCAAACTGGTGAGCTTCCTTGACAAGTTTTACCGATTCAATACTAATCTTACGGCCCCTATATGTTAAATACGTAAAAAAGCTTTCAAATTTAGACAAAATATTGGGTTTTTTTTAATAAAAATAATCAAAGCTTTTAATAAATTCAAAATTGGTTGGTGGAGCTATAGTAGGTTACATAATAGGCAAATTTGGTGGAGTGCTTAAATCCATACATACATACTCACATGAGTGCACACTGACACAGAGTAGAGACACACATGTACAGTGCCTTTTGGGATTGGGAAACCCCCACATTCGTTTTGAAATTTATTAAAAATTGTTATACTAAAAGTATACTTTCTTTCTCTTTAATTATTGTAAAAACAGAAAGAAAAATTAAAAAACAAAAATGAAAAGCCATGATTGAAGTTTGTACAAGATTAAACAATTCTTTTCCTTAATAGGCTACTCCAAAACTAACTTAATTATTGAAAGTATTTTGTTATTAGTTTTGTATTAAAACTGTACAGAAAACAAACAAACAAAAACAGGGTTGAAAAACAAAAATTTAATTCGATTCAGGTTACTGGTGACTGCATTAAAAATGCATTACTAGTAAATTAATCTGAAATCAAGAACAAGAATGATAAATATTATTACAAGAGTATTTCAATTGTAACTATTACAAAAGTTTGTATTATAGGAAATATGGAACATATAAACAATATCTTAAAGTTTTACTATTTTCTTACAGGAAAAGTTTATGTGTTTTGTGTTGATTTTTGTCGAAGTAGAGGAAGTTTTTGATACTTCAACCCAAACTTATTGAAAGCCTCCATAGAAGTATGACTGGGATTATCTGATGCGGTGAAGTACCGTTCCAGAGTATGTTGCGATGTGGGGATATTCTCTTTCCAAACTTCGACAAATCCCGCTTGATAACTATAATAAGTATAATCCAATTTTGGGCTTTCCTCTTTAATACAAATATCCTCTTTGATTGCGTCTTGTACCATCTTTATTGCCTCTGCCTTTTTTGTTTTCGAAACAAGGCCTTTTTTATCCATATCGTTACTGCAAAGGGGGCAAATCCCTCCAATATCGTAGTAACATTCTTTACAGTAAATTCCTACACACTTGGAAGAAGTCCCAACCTCGGTGCAGTGTACTAAGGGAGGTCTGATGTCGTTGCACACAATGCACTCGTGCACCAATTCACCTCTACCGATGATGTACCTGATCCAAGGGTAATCTGCACGAAGCTTGTCAGAAAATGATACGGCAAGTTCGTTGCCTGTGAATTTTCCCTTTATTTTAGCAGTGACTATTGTTAAAAATGACATTCTTCTCAATAGTATAGTGTTGTGTAACCATATAGCTCGTCGTTTGGCTACATCTGGGTGGTAATAGTCAAGTATCATGTGGCGTAGTCTCATCATAAAAGGTCTGCTGATCCAGGAAAACAACAGGAACACCAATATTCCAATAATCTTTAGGGCACGCCAAAAATCTGGTCGTTTAGGGTTCGGTACACAAGGCATAAAATTTGTGGCATAGAAATTGTAGTCTAAAAAATTTAGTGCACGGACCACACGGCGAGATAATTCTGCAATGAAGCCAGAGCCCACAACGCTGACTTCAGTTCTCGTTCCAAAAGACTGCATCATAGCCAACATGAACATACGACTCTTAAACACGATGTAATACAAGAAGTAGTCCAATCCAATAATTACGAATGCTCCTACTGTTTTGTTTATTACAGCTGATGGAAAAGAGAAAGCTAAATATTCGTTATTCATGAGAATAGGTGAACATGCCTTTGTATAAATTCTTTTTTCAAAACTTCTTAATGGAAAAATTGTTACTTTTCCCTGTGATAATAACTTCTTATCCAATTTCACCAATTCTGTAGTAATGAAATAATTGTCATAATTCTCCTTCTTCAGATACCTGGATCGGTACAGAAATATAGCATAAAGAAAGTAGAACCTAAAATATAACCTATAAATATATAAAAATGAATCCATGACAGCTTTCATGTTTTCAAAGGTTAAAATGCTCGATACTTTTTGTTTGATTTCTCCCAAAATAACATCATGATTTGACTCATAATTGTAATGGTGATGAATATTTATCTTAAAGTAAACTAAACTGAAAGCTCTATCCCAAAGGCGGGTTATTCGTTGCTTTACTGAATTCATCAAAGGGCTAAAGTCAAAGTAAACTAAGTCACAAATCAAATTTCCTGCCTGGACTGCTGAGCACAGCTTGTTCGAAATGTCCACAGTATTGCACATTGACGATAAAACTGTGGGAAGTTTAACCCTACAATCTTCCTGCATGCCGGTGAAAGCATTCACACAAAAATCATAAGTGGATCCGACAGAGTTTTTACAACCATTGATCTTAGAATTGATCCATCTTCCAGCCTCCGATATCGCATCAGTTATAGCCATCACTTTGCGTTTGAATTTCCGAAGGATTTCTTGAAGTTCATCTACGATTCTTTTTATGCCTTTGGCCAGCTCTTCTGCTGCCTTGTGGAAGGCTGCAAATGGTCCAAAGAGTATATCAGCAATACTCTCAGCAGCTTCCGCCACACCTCGTTGTTGACATACCGAGCTCTCTTGCATTACACTTAGGTTGTGTTTAACATTCGCCATTGGGCCAGTCACTATCAACAGTGCAACTAAGGCGTTAAAGTATACTTGTCCTCTACCAGAGAACATCAGAATTGGGGTTATTAATAGAAAGCAACGACCGCACTCAGTAAAAGAGATGCAGATCGTTATCAAAACCATGATAGGTAAAGTTATTACAAAACTTTGGAAGACAGATGTACTTCCCGTATATACTTCGAAATAGTAGTGGTTCACAGAAATCACAGTTCCAATGCACAAGCCCACGATCGCCATTATCACATAGTGTTCAATACTTCCTGGAATTGACAAGTGTTTATACAACTCAAACAGACGGTCAAACAGTAATTTGAATATTTCAATAATGCGATTAATAGCTTTAGTAACTGCAGAACTAGGGTCATCCATATTGGCACCCTCTGACATGGCATTTTTGGCATTCTGTACCATTTTCTTGAGCCTCAGGTACCTATACAGTTTGAACCTGGCTAATAGATACTGACTCACTTGAAACAGGATACACATTTTCAGTTAATCATATGATCCTCTAATGAAAGCAAATTTGAATTCCTAAAACAAAAATAAAAAAGTCAATGAAATTTGAAGAAAAAAATACTTACAAGTATTTAAGTCTAGTCTGAATTAAACAAAAAGAAAATTAACATGTTGACTGCGGCAGACACCTTATGGCACAAAATCAGATTGAGAGTAGACAAGATCACTCAGTCAAACGCAGTGAAGGTGTTAAAATGTACCAACATGCCGCATATGCATGTTTCCAGTACCAGCACGCCACAGTGCATGTCATTGTTATGATGCTGAATGTTTCACTGTTTAATATTATATTTTACTCATTGTTAAGAAGTATGTTTTTTAGACTACTAAAAACCTCAAACTGAGTTTGCTTTTTTTATATATTATATAATATACATTAGTTCTACGAGGGGTATCCAAAAAATAAGTTTCCATTAATTATGAAAAAGTTAAAAAGACTCAAAAAATAACTGAAACACATTTATTCAACTTTTTACATCATACCTTATTTTTCTACATAGTTACCATCCCTTTCTAAGCACTCTTGGTATCTAGGAAGTAGTTTTTTTATTCCAGCATCACAAAATTCACCCGCCAAATTTTTAAGCCAAGTATCCACCTCATTTTGAAGGTCATCGCTGTTGGCAAATCGCCGACCGCCAAGGTGTCTTTTCAGCTCCGGAAACAGATGAAAATCGCTAGGCGCAAGATCTGGTGAGTATGGAGGATGACCAAAAACATCCCACTTAAATTTCCTCAAAAGTTCCATTGTTGCACGAGCAGCGTGTGGTCGGGCGTTATCTTGAATAAGCAGAACCGTGCGCGACAAAAGTCCGCGCCGTTTATTCTGTATTGCCCGCCGAAGTCTGGTGAGAACTTCACAATACCTTTCTGCATTTATGGTTTCGCCACAAGGAAGATAGTCAATCAATAACACTCCACGGCAGTCCCAAAAAACTGTAGCCATTACCTTTCCTGCCGACTCAAAAACTTTGGCTTTTTGAGGAGCTGCCTCTCCTTTTTTTTGCCACACCATACTCTGGCGTTTGGTCTCTGGAGTTGAGTGGTGAATCCATGTTTCATCACCAGTGACTATTCTACTGAAAAGGTTTTTATCTTCATCGTCAAACAATCGCAAGAAAGACTGGGCAGCAGCCATTCGTTGTTGTTTATGGGCATTGCTCAATAAGCGAGGCACCCATCTTGCACACACTTTTGCAAGCTGAAGATCTTCTGTCATGATATTGTGCACAGATGACCGGCTAACTTCAACACTTGACGGCAGTTTATCCATAATTTCATCGAGAGTCACTCGCTTATCATTGTCAATAACTGCTCGTACAGCATTAATGACGTTACGTTGCCGAGAATTGGCCGGTCGGCAACTACGCTCATCGTCATGAACATTTTCTCTTCCTTCCAAAAACATTGCACGCCAACGACGGACCATCTGAACGGACATAACATGTTCACCATACACTTGACACAACTGACGATGAATTTCAACGGCAGTTTCGTTTTTGGCGGTCAAGAAACGAATAACACTACGGACTTCGCAACTGGCGGCAGAACGCAGTGGAGTCTCCATGATGTTTGGGCAGCAACTGACTGAGAAGCGTGACAATGGGCCAGTGACCGGCGCACCTGTTGCCAACCGAACCGCGCTACATATCCCCGCCCACAGCTGCATGCTGTGTTACGTACGCGTCTTTTTACAGAACAGGGAAACTTACTTTATGGATACCCCTCGTAATAGTATACTGGTTGTTTTTAGTAGTTTCTGACTAAGTTTCCGATGATACACCCTCAGACATTACACTCACTACTTAACAATAGATCGAGTCGATGCTAGTTAAATAGTTTTCAATTTAGTGTGCAAACTAGTGAAATTCCATCTTTATAACATTTATATATATATTATTATAATTTAATATATAATTTAAGGTTCCATATATATATATATATATATATATATATATATATATATATATATATGGAACCTTAAATTTCATTATTTATGTGCTACAAAAACATAATCCCAGATGACTCATTCAATATTATGGTGCATTACATTACAAAGCAAATAACGCGACTTCATTGTGATTAATATTTTATTTATATTCTTCAAAAGTAATACAGATCTATAGGAATTTACAGAACACATATTGATTCAAACTATGCAAATCAAGATTATTTTCTCTGGGAACGTAGATATGATGTTAACTCTTAACAAATTTGTTTACCTCTGGCTATAAAGGACCTTCTACCTTTATTCCCGTACATACACATCTCGTACTGCACTGACATATTTTTGAGGTATCAGTCACAGGGTTGCTACAGGAGTCCAATAATGAAATTCCCTGACTTTTCCCTGATTTCCAGACCAAATTTTTCATTTTTCCCTGACTTTTTTCGACGCAATCCCCAGGGTTTTTGGCAATTAATGTGTGGAAAAAAGCGTCGTCTGCAGGCTTGGACTCGGCGTGGCGGCAGTAAGTTTATTTGTGTAAAGGGATTATATATTTTTCCCTGACCAACGTCGAAATTCCCTGACTTGAGACCGGATTCCCTGACTTTTCCCTGATTTCCAGTCCTGTTTTTGTTTTCCCTGACTTCCCTGATTTCCCTGACCTGTAGCATCCCTGAGTCAATGCCGCTATAGCCAGTTAGTTGCCTGTGAATTGCTGCTACAGTCATGCTTCACAGTTACACTTGACAAACATAAAACTCTTCTGCTAGGAGTACTCTACACTAAAAACTGAAGCAAATAACTACTGGTCAATTTGGTCAGGGTTTGTAGTCTCCTCACACTAGTAAATGAGTTTAAATAATGATATTGTAACTATGTTGTTACTACACAGGATATGGCTTTTCTTCTTTTCAATACTTTCTCACATACCTACATACATGTAATACATATACATATATACATATACACATTGGTTAAATACGGTTAACATTTTTATACATTTTTGTACATCTTCTGACAACAAATTGTGTACAAATGTAGAACTAGTATTAAGTTGAAAAGAAAACTAATCTCATTGAAAAAGAAAACCATAACAAATCAATTTTTATTTATTGAAGAAAATTTATTTATCAATAAATGCTGTTTGGAATTTAACAACAAGATTACTCATTTATGGAAGGTAATCATTACTTAGTTGTGAGGCAAGCAGGCTAATGGTCTTGGATATTGAATTCTTCATTTTTAGCTGTACCTCAGTTGTTAGTGTGATCAATATTAGTGTTGTGTGATAATATGTGGAATTGATAGATAGTGTTTACATAGTCAGACGGTATTCTGTCGGGGTTGTGTATATAGGGGGTTGTCCATGATGGCTTTTAGTGGATCTTCAGTGGATCTCAACCACTCCCAATCCACAGTGTATTCTCACAGTGACTCAGCTACTGCAGCATCATAGTCCTTTATGTAGCTCTGTAGTGTTGGTAGCCCTGCAGACGGAGGACAAACACGTTTCTAACAAACCAAGAGATATCCATCGGTTGTCAAATCATCTTGGTAGAGTTGGAGCTCTGGATATCAGGCATATGTAGAATATATCACGATCGGTCGTATGATTGTCTTGTAGAGCAGTAGTTTAGAGTTGGTGGAAAACCCAGACCCGAGCTTCAAGATTGCTTGGTGGGAAGCCATCCCAAGATGGAGTCTTCTTGTCGTGGCCATTCCAGTGCTAAGAGGGTCCTGTCAAGGATGACTCCAAGTTCCATAAAAAAATCCTGGTCCATGAAAAATGTATCCTTAGAAGTTCAATCCTTTTCAGTTGGACCATGCTTTGGGAACCGTCTCTAAAACATCGTAGTCCACTCAATTGTAAATCTGATGAAACAATGAGAACACCTCCTCTCTAGATTACAACTGATGCCTAGGTAAACCAGGCAGATCTCTTTTGTAACTTGCGTTTATGATACTGAAACGATGCAACAAGAAAACAACTGTTGCTCCTAGTGTTGTATTACTATTTTATAGAAGTCATAGAGAGTATGTTTTGAGCCTTCATCACTATTTGGCTAGGTTGGTTGTCAACCCCCATTATCTCATTACCATGGTGCGTTCAAAGGTAACAAAATCATGGCCTAGTATAGTACATAGCAGTATTGCCAAGGTACTCTAAATGTGTTGGTCTTGCTGAATCCCTCTTAAGCAGAAGGTGAAATGGAACCTAACATTCCCACTTCCCACAATAGCCGAGTTATGTGTACGACTGGGTGTATTAACGTGCTTGTAAAGCAGATGGCTTTGCTCTTTGTTGTGATTTTATTTTCACCATTCACTTCTTCATTCAGAGTTCTTTACTTCCTTTTCTAATAATTCCTTCACTATATCCACTTACCGAGTTTGGAATAATCTTTCTGGATCTTCCTTCTTTGTATGGTCTCTGGGAACTATTGACAGTTACACTCGGTTTCAGACTGGGGTCGAAGAATGATGCTGCGAGCCTCGGAGGATTGACAGTTCACGTGGCACTTTGTGTGCAGATGACAATAGTGTGCTTGTTTTATAAAAAAACTATTGTCCTATTTTTTAAATAGCATATAAACTAACCATTTAGTGGTTAATTAAAACATTTTTTAATTATCTTTGGATACAAAAACTCCTACCACTTTCAGCAATTACATAAATTAATTACAATGGTAAAAATGTTTTACTTTTGTGTAAATTTACTAGCGAAGAAAAATGCATATAAACAGAAACAAATTTCAACATTTACTTTACTTTAGTCTACTTAAATACTTCATTTGTTTCAAAATGACTTATTGGAGGACATACTATGATTTTACAATTACTATCCTTTTTCAGTGATTTTGAATAAATTTCTTTACAGAACCTTAAGTAAAATGTCTTTTTAATTATTTTATTAATTTAAGTCCTTGTATTGTCCACGATGAATCTGTCACATGTTATTATGACTCTGACAACTTTTCTAATACATAGATGTTTTGTCGGAAAACTTCTCCATTTATAACCAAGCTTTTGCACTCCAGTGCCAACTTACAGTACAGTTTTACTGGTACTTAGTAAAAAAAAAAATTTAAACTTCTTCAAGTTAATATTTCACATGTTATACACTGAAAACAATACCAAACAGAAGGGTATTTGGGCAACAGATAATATATTAGTTAAAAATTGTTAAGCTTGTAAAGAGACCAAAGTAGGTTTGACACAATTATAGAACATTTAAGTACTATTTCTCAAAGGTTTTTGTACCAAAAAGACATTAAATCATTTTTAAAGTCGTTTAATGATTGAAAATTACTTGCAGCTCTGCAAACGTTATATCCTGGACATTATATTATAGGAATTATTGGCTATTACTATACATTATAAACGAGTAGGTTATTTCAAAACTGTAAATAATTGTCAGTGTTCAAGCAGCTATTGAGACAATTAACAGGTCTGCAAACGATGGTGGGAATGTAACTAATTGGAGTACAAACTGCTCTAATAAGAGGAAGGAAGTCCACTAACAAAACATCATTTGCAATTCTCCAACTGCTTTCTCCATTGTCTTCATGGAGCCTGTCCACTTTTATACTGGAAGAAAATAGGTCTATTTACTCACTTCAGTATTGTCTCCTGTTTAGTAGCTAGTACTAATATAATTCAAAGAATATTTCAGTACCACAAGAATCGAATTTCTTCCTTCAGTTACAATAAAAGGTATAAGATAACAAAGTAGGACTAAGCCATACCACGTGTCATACAATAGGCTGTGCTGAGATCACTTGCAAAATTTCAAGTCTGCAGCTAATTTCATTTTCAAAATGTCTTGCAGACAGACATAAAACATACAGAAAAGAAATTTCTTCATCTCCCCAGCACACAAAAGAGAAATTGTGTCAATCTACTGAGTAATAGCTGAGTGTGAGTGAGTTCAAAGACACTCAACCAAAGTCTATGATTGACATGCACCATCATATAATTCATTTTTGTTTAAGTAGAAAAATATTTTCATGCAAAACTTTAAATTTACACATGAAATCTTTCTCAATATATATTGTGACATGATACATTCACATTTTGGTTTAAATAGTGAGTTAGGTTTCGTACCAGTTTTTAGATAATAAAAGTTGAGTTGAGGCAGAGAGGACTACAACATAAGACTGTGCTGAAATCACCAACTTTAAACATCAACTTATCATCCTGTTATTTTTTATTCCATCATGTATGAATATGCTCCATGTGTTAATATGTCACATGTCAGTATCTCATATGTTTGTGCTCAGCTTTTATACAAAATGTATTTATTCTGATATTCTCATTACCATCATGGTTACAGACTAGACCAAGGTAAAAATATAAGCTAACGTTTAGCCAAATCCCATGGGACAACATGCACCATCAACAAACTCAACGTCGCTCATATAGAAATGAAGCTTAATGCATGGGTCAGTTCGTTTTTTGTATATTGTGTGGACAGACAGACAAAAATAAAATTCTTTCAGCCCCAGGAGTGATAGGCAAATCAGCCAATAATTTGTCACAAATTAATAGACTTCATTTTTAAGTTACTACTTCCTCTTGAATGCTACTCCAATATAACTTTTTTAATGGTAGATGAACCTATTTAAAATATTACTGATATGGATTTTAGGAAAAAGTTAAACATGAGAATTAAGAAATTATAGCTGTAATAAAATCAATTTCTAGAAGACTTTATAGCCATGTTTCTAATTCTTAAAGGTAAATTAACTTACAAAATTTGTAAAAAAAAATGTATTATTACTAGGCTACACATAGTGTTAAAGCTTATTACACAATTTTTTTTAATGATCAAAGTTTTTTTGCAATATTTTTGTTAGTAGAGTATATCGTACGTATCATCTTAAATTGATGTTTCCTATGAAGAGCCAACCTTTTACTGCAATCAATTCATCATCTTTCCTTTGCAATTTTTCCCGTTACTCTAGTAATCTATTCTATGAAGATAGATGCAGTAGCATATAACTCAATATGAGTTGCAATAAAAATATTTTTGTGAAAATACATTTTTATTAAATTGTTTTCAAAAAGCTATTTGCTCAGCTACAACTTGTTTGTACAAACCCCCTCACCACTACAATAGTACAATAGGTAACAATAGTGTGCACACTTATAGTATAGTAATCCTTATCATTATGGGTTTAGTTTACATTTTCCTTGATTGTTATTTATTTTTTACACTGTATGAAAACACTTTTTATCACATGATTTAATTTTAATTGGGGTTTATGTACGTTTTATGTTGTTTTCATTCAATTTATCATGAAGTATAGGATGTTTAAAATTAATGTCTAAGACATAAAATAATTTTACATTTTTTCTATTGACAAAAACAGTAATATTAATAGGTCATGCTTTAAGCACCCTCAGTAATTAATATTTCATATATTTTTATTATATTTAAATTTTTAAGTGTTTTCCACAAGATATTTGAAACCCTATTTCCAAGGCTTTTTACTACCATATGTTGTTTGTATGAAATTACGTGCGAATATTGCCTATTTTACAAGAATCCAACAAATTTGCAACAGCAGCAATCCGAATTAAGTTTTTGAATAGTTATAACTTCGATTAGCTCTTTCAAAAAGCACCACTCTGTCCACTACTGAGAAATGTTCAACTAATACTCTCCTCTAAAGCCTGTAACAGATGGTTTTTATTGTCTGCAATGCTTCCTTCACTCAATGTTATAAATAATAATCAGATAGGCTAAAGCAAAATAAAACTACTTATGCAATAAAATAACATCAACAATAGACCATCAAACTGGTATGCTCTTGGCAGCAATACTGGAAACAATAAAACAAACAAAAGCTCTTTGCTATGCCAACATCCAAATATCAATACAGTACTTTAGTACTATCCGAAGGCAATTTTTGGACTAGTTTTTCTTATCGAAGAAAAAATAAATTATAGTATTAAAAAGAACAAACTTTATTTAACCTATTTTGAAATTTACAAGTAATTATGATAAAGGTTATCATACTCTGCCTCCTAAAAGGAAGCGATGTCGGCGGGAATTATGTTGAATACGTCACCGCCAGTCCCTGCTACTCCTTATCACCACATGTATTCTGCCAATCAAAACTTTCCTCCCCAGTTCAAGGTAAATCTCAGGGATGAAAATAATTATTCATGATGGAATTATAAATTAATCAAGCGCATTACAAAACCAAAACTGAAAGAACAATAATTAATTATTCGAAAGTGACAGGTGATTCAATCATCTAAGCCTACTAGAAGGGTCACTCGTCTAGGCCTATTTGGAGGTGATTTGGCAACAAGAAGTATGACTAATTGAGTATTTTTCATTTCATTATGAAACAAGAAAAGTACTAGTAACATATAATGAAGTTTGTTTTAGTCCCTAATAACTAACACACAACAATAACAAACAGTAGATAAGCAGAGTGGATAAGAGATATTAATCTTTTTCAAAAATACCAGTTTCCTCTAAAAAAATGAGTAAAAAAATCCAAACAATATTTTTTTATTTATTAACTGAATGAAGATAGAGTAATGTAATTTTTTTCTATAACAGCCTAATTAATTTGACAATAGGCTACTCATTTTTTTTCAAGAGAATTAAAACCAGAAATTCCTAATGTACAGATTATATTTCATCTGACAATATTCACTGTTCTAAGTCCCGTAGAGAGCGAAAACACCCATTTTTCAAAACTAAAATGATATGAAACAATAAACGTTTCAGATAAAGGGTTGAAACTTGGATTGTTTTCATATTTTAGTAGGAAGATCATAACCTCCAAGTTTAATCAAAATCTGAGATGGTTGGTGACAATTTTAATTTTTTGTAGATGATTTAATGTGGAATGACCCTTTTTGCCATTATTGAAAAATTCAAGGGCAAATATAAGTCTAGAAAAACTGACGTCGTGAACGTGTTCATATTTATTTTAACTACCTATTACGTAATGTGGATCAACATTTTGTTCTCAGTTTTTAATATATTTGTGAATATCGAAGATTCCACCCTCATGAATATCGATGATTCGATTGTTGTGATGGCTGCTTATTAAACTGCTGAATATAAATATTCTTTCGTAAGTAAACATCACAACTCAGTATTATGTTATTTAACTGTGACTACACAATTGTATAGGTCTAACCAAATATTTATTCAATTATTATTTTTGTCCTGGAATAAAAATAAATCTATTTACATAGTAGGCCTTTTCCAATGCAGTTAATGTAATATATCTCAGTAAGCCTATACAATTATTTAGAGATGGCAATACAATAGTAGCCTTGGCCTATGTATTATGTCAATTCTTACCTTAGCATGCAGTGCCTTTACACTTTTCCTACAGTAAATACAACTTGGCATCACATCAAAACCATTATAAATCGATTAAAAGTTAGCCTATAACTTTTAATTTAGGCCTATAACATAACATTTTTGTAACCTAGTCTACTCACCTTCTTGTAAAGTACAACTGAAACGAAGATTTCTCTCGGTCAATAATATTCACATGGCATGAACTAAAACGAACACAAATCTACCCACGGCAAAATATGATTTCAATTCGACAAGATAATAGTTCTTAGCTGTTGTCTAAAAAACGTTCATTAGTTCTTTAAATTTCTTAATCACAAAGAAATTCCAACTATTACATTTGCTACATATTTTTTTGCTAATATCACTGTTTTCTTGATTTCGCGCCGTCTTGTAACTGTTACTTTTCCTTTTAACAAGGAGTAATGAGTTCAAAGATTATCAACACTTAAGTATTTTGGAATACTTAAGTGTTGGATAAATACATATTTCCTACTTCTTCACTATTCTTTGTTCCCTTGATGGTCGTGAAATAATCCACAATTGGAAATAATGATTTTACACCGCTATGAAAGTTGTACTGATTTGTTTTACTAAAATTCATTTTCCGTGTTTCACAAAACTGTAGCGGGAGATTTGTTACTGACACTGTATTGATAATAACAAAATAATATCATTTCTCGAAATATTTATTTCCTAGCATTTCTTGAAACAGGCCCTGAATAAATATTTAAATTATAAACTACACTTTTTACTTTCCAACATCTACCATAGGCTATACATTTTCTCTAAATTAGTATAGAAACCATTCAATAACTAACCATTTGATTATGAGAGTTTAATGTTTTCCTCATAATACCTGTTTATATTCCGAAATCTGTTAATTACTTTTTATATTATATGTATCAATGATGCCATCCTTCTCGATCTTGGTTAATCTGTCGAGTATACTGTAGTGCATGGAAGTTACCGGATTTCTCGTTATTACTTGTACAGACTCATCCTCCATCTGAATTGTTAGTTTATCTCAAGATATAGTGTTCATATTCAGTTTCATAGGAAATATATACTGTTAGATCGATGCTTGTCTCCAAGACGAACTGCTGACTTAGTTTTCGGCAATGCTAAAACCCACCCTCAACAGTTATTATCATTAAGGTAACAGTGAAATATTAATTCTCAGGGCCTATGCTTTTTGATAAAGTATGCATGTGTACAAAGACAATACTATTTTTATATAAAACTCCAACTCTCCAAGATTCAAAGATATTATAAATATTAAGATCTATCAATAACTAAACATTTATAAAAATTGCGCATTGAGTGAACGCAAATTCGATGAGTGATTTTGAATCTCGTTAACCCTTCCCCAAAAAAGCTATTTTACCGTCTTTTAAAGTATCTCTAAGTCTTCAAGATACTGTCAACTCCAGTACTAGCATAAATACACCTTTTTGTGATTATATTAATCCTATTCCTAGTTTCATTTGTATGGATATCAGTACATTTCATACACTTGGGCATATTCTTCTTTAGAAATATCAAGTTGTACAATAGTGTTGGAAGGTGAGTATACTTAATAAACAGAGATGTACAATATACTCGTGTAGCTGATCCACAAATTAAGCGCACAGCGCTTTAACCAAAACAGCATTGATCCGTAAGCAATTACCCCAGAAGATGATACCGTTAGAGAGATTATTCTAAATATAGAAATAATCAATACACAGATGATTATTAGGAAATACTTAATTTCAATGATCGCATCTCAAATATTTCCCTAGTACTCAACAGTAGCATTACCCATATGAAGTCGTCACACCAAATGTAACAACAGACATCTTTATTTTTATAATAAAAGCGAAGTGAAAAATCTTGAGTCTTATCGTTATTTTTAATCTTCAGGTATTGGCATTGCCCCATTCAGTAATGAGCCCAAACTTATTTTGAATAACACCAATGATAGTATTAAGAGAAAGTTTATTTAAAAATAAAACTCGTACAATACAAGAATCTAAATTACACGTAAATTGTTTACGTACAGAATATAAACACAGTGAGATTTAACATGGACACCTGAGGACTAGTAAGATTCTAGAATATTTTCACTTATTAAGTACGGTATAACGATTTCTGTTATATAGATACAAATAAAAATATTTTACAATTATTGTGTCATCAAACGTATAAAAGACTGCTCGTCGATCAGAATACCATACGCTACATTGTCAAAGGCCTTGGACCTTTCGTAAAATCAATGTTTCTTGATTTGTGATTTAGACTTAATTATTGTATAATATTTTGTTAATGTTATAATTAAATGTCGTTTCAGTTAAATACCTGTATATTTCATATGAAGTGTATTTGTTTCAGTATATTTTAACCATCCCCCCTGAATAAACTTCCTGGAGATTGGTGGAAAAATGGTTTTACTGTAAACTATACACTTTGACCTGATCTTTGCCCTTCTTTGGTTAGTTCAGAAGTACTGTAAAATAACGATTTTAGAACCTAATATTATTAAAAGTTTTCTAGAGGGAGGGCTCCGGAACCACATCTACCGACATCGGAGTTTTCCAAGCCCCCCAACTCCCCGGTGTTCCAGGACAGCATAGTGCAACTGTCCTGCACCACCCACACTGTCAGCTGCTGCTTCTCTGTCGTGGTTTGTGCTGCTGTAAACTGCACCCGGCGCGTCAGTGCGCTGTGACGTCGCCATCAACTGCAACTGTCCTACACCAATAACGCTGTCAGCTGCGTCTTCCCTGTCGTGGTTTGTGCTGCTGTGAACTGCACCCAGCGTCCGGACGTTGTGACTTCGCCATCCGCTGCAACTGTCCTGCACCACCCACGCTGTCAGCTGCCGCTTCCCTGTCGTGGTTGGTGCTGCTGAGAACTGCCTCCGCCGTCCGGACGTTGTGACGTCGCCATCCGCTGCAACTGTCCGGCACCACCCACGCTGTCAGCTGCTGCTTCTCTGTCGTGGTTGGTGCTGCTGTGAACTGCACCGACGTCCGGACGTTGTGACGTCGCCATCCGCTGCAACTGTCCGGCAAAACATACGCTGTCAGCTGCTGCTTCTCTGTCGTGGTTGGTTCTGCTGTGAACTGCACCGACGTCCGGACGTTGTGACGTCGCCATCCGCTGCAACTGTCCGGCATCACCCACGCTGTCAGCTGCTGCTTCTCTGTCGTGGTTGGTGCTGCTGTGAACTGCCCCGACGTCTGGACGTTGTGACGTCTCAATCCGCTGCAACTGTCCGGCACCACCCACGGTGTCAGCTGCCGCTTCCATGTCGTGGTTGGTGCTGCTGAGAACTGCCTCCGCCGTCCAGAAGTTGAGACGTCGCCATCCGCTGCAACTGTCCTGCACGACCCATGCCGTCAGCTGTCACGAACACAGAAGCATTTTTCTCTGCCTTTTCCACAGATATGATGATCTTCAACAACCTCCTCGAACGTCAACGACGCTTCTGCCAAAGTCTCTGGTTGGTTGATGCACTCCGTATTCTACTGACGAGTAGTTCCTGTAAATAGTTACTTAGCGACGCACAGTGATACACACTGATTACTATACAAAACCGTACATAAGGTGTTATTTTATACATGCGCTTGTATTTCGCATTTACAGTTTGGTGGTCTGAATTCCCCTGTATAAACAACACCTCATGGTTTGAATTGATCAGAAGATTCAAAATTGTACGTCGTTTTAGTTCATGAATAGTACTTAACCATTATAAACACTGGCCCACATCTGCAAAATATATTAATCAAATTCCGAAACACTATACGCTTACTGAAACTAGTTTCTGCCATCTACTAACTAACCTCTAGGACCACTCAGCCTCTGGGAGTTCTGGCTTATTTTTATGAATGTTATTGTTCGTTATTTTATAAAGTATACGCACGTTACATTTTATATGCACTGTCAGTATATTATTATATTCATATATAGTCACTGAAATTATTAATATGCATATTGTTTTCATAAACATGGTTTAATTTTTTTTTTTTTTCAATTTATAGTTGTCTTTTTATTCGAAGTCCTGAGAGCCGACTTTTAAATGCATTTTCTTGTGAGGACTGCATCTACACAATATTTTGGTGTGTAATTCATAATAGAGCGTTTTAAGAAAATACAAAGTAGTCCTCGGGTGAATTGTTCAAAATAAATCGTAGGAACTTTCCAATAAAATTGGTCTAACCTCTTACAGACAACTACCCACTGTTGTACTTCAATTTTCTTGAAATTTATAATACACAACCTGTTGTACTTTATATTACACAACCTGGTATGAATGATAGAGTACTGTTCGCGTACAAAAAAATAACCTCACCTTGAACTGCAAGCGACAGTGCGGTCCGTCACGCGCCTGCAACTAATCAGCTGCAACCCAGCAGTGCATGGCCAACTATACACGTCTATTGTTCTCTTCCATCATGGTAAGCAAAACTGACGAGCCGTTATTTGACTGGTAAAAAAAATGTGGTACAAAATGATAGAAAATCAATACAAAAATATGGTGTAGTTTATTTTAATGTGCGACAAAGTTATTTTTAAACGTAGATCTGACTTTTAAAATGGTTAAACACTGTTTTCAGTGATTGGTACATAATTGTTTTTTTGTGGTACAAAAAGGTGCAGAAAGATTACAAAATTTTGATACAGTATTTAAAATGATTCGTGATGGTCGGCTCACAGTTCTATAAAACTTCTGCAAGGCATATCAAGATTTGAATGAGCTATACACTACACTTTTGACTGTAATCTCGGCA
Organism: Homalodisca vitripennis; assembly: GCF_021130785.1. NCBI lineage: Eukaryota > Metazoa > Arthropoda > Insecta > Hemiptera > Cicadellidae > Homalodisca > Homalodisca vitripennis. The sequence continues at coordinate 141,787,686 of NC_060213.1, read as the reverse complement.
AAGCGTACTATGCTACACGTGGTGTGTCGTACCCCTACCTTGTTTGTACGAGTATATAGACAAGACAGTTACACAGACAATATATGATTCTCAAAATCAAAATTACCCAAGGTTATGCAAATATGGCAACTTGGATAATACATAAATAAATTATGAGAATAATGTTAACTTTACAGTTTAAGTATATGTATTTTGTAATAATGGTGAAATTATTAATTTAACTTAAATTTTACACAAAACGCAATCTGACCTTCCTTAATTTGGAAAACGGGTAAAAAACGTGTCTTACCACGGTATGTAATAAATAAATTGTTAATAATTGTCAAAAGCTATCATTTTTTCCTATACACTATCGTAAATCCCCATATACTATCGTGTTGATACTATCCAACATAGGACTCCCTTATTATTTAAGAGATATGCATGTGTTAGTATAGCATAATATGCTGTAACGTATTTAACCTCTTGCCTCCGATACAAAATGTAACAAATAACGCATAATAACTATGTATGTTAAATTCCGTGTATACTACAGTTTAAGATCTTTATAACAGTATTTTCAGCGAAGGGTAAAACAAATCTGACACCTCAAATACGATGGTATTTTGTGATTACCATTTGCACAAGTATCCACGAAGTAGTAAACCTAAAACCTTATCTAGCAAATAACAATAATAATAATAATTCTTTATTGCAGTAAAACAATTAACAAAATTGCATTGCAACCGTCATTTCAATATACTGAATAAAATGTCTATAAACTAAACCTATCTTATCATAGGCACAGTCAACTCCACATACTATATGTGTGTGTGTGTATTTTGCATGTTTTGGATATCAGAAAAGGATAAATAGAATAATTAACTAAGAAAGTAACAAAGTAATGTGAATTGTTTATCAGTAAGAACGGACTTCCCAGCTTATGAAATGTTTATCCCATCTATTGAATAGTTAAATCCATAATGCAAATCATATCCCTATCTACTACTGATACAATATATAATCGAAACCATGACTTCCCTTGCTATAATTATTTGCATTCTATCCTTACTACACAAAAAAGACCGACACCCTACGGGTATTACATATCTGCATTACGAGTTATATCTACTTAAAATATATACGGTTTAGGAATAAATATTCCTGCCGGTTCCATAAAAAATAGACTTCACTGAGGGGGGGGGGATCTACTATCTCTAAATGCCAAACTAAATATGCATTTTTAGTTTAGACGGTTAATTTGTACAACACTGATGGTGTGATGACTATGAAGGTTGGCATTATACAGTACTCGCAACACTTCCAAATATATAAAACTCTATCGTCTTTAAACCTTACGGAAACAAAAACTCTTATAAACATACATTTGTTTGAAAACGAGTAAAATTGATTTAGTTACAATCGACCAGAAATTATATTTTGTTAACATATTTACTTATAACGATCAAATGTATTGTTTTACTATATACTTTGTATACTTCCAAAGGAATGTCATACTTAAGTTTTGCTATCGTAAAAAACACAAACAAGACTTACCGTATAGAATTGTCAGGTCATTTCCAATATTAGTTACGTAGGCTATTTCATTCTGTCAATAAATCTCTGAATAATAGACAGTATCATCACGGGAATAATAGTGGACACATGATTGGCATCATTTATAGCCAATTCAAGCTAATTCAGTTATATAATGTTGTAAGACATACGTAATTATTAGTATAACAAAATTCATAGAATCAATTTACAGATAGGTGCTGGAAAGGAAATATTGTATTACAATTCGATACAAACATCCTCCGGATGTAAGTGTATACACACATCCACCCAGACACCGATGATGAACAAACAGGAAAAAGCAGCGGAAATGCTTATTTCTAAAAATCATGCTGATACGAAAAATTGGTACTTACCAATTATGATGGAGAGATTTAGCATAGGCGTGGTCAGGAGATCTGGCAGGAGAAAAACATCAAAAATGAGAAACAACGAGGGAGAGGAAGAAGTCGAGGAGTTGATTCGAAAAGCTACGTTCGGGAGTGCCAGTGCTTGTGTTTGTGTGCGGGGAAAAATCTTTTAGGCGTAATAAGTGTCAAGTGCAAACAAAATGTAAGTTAAGAAAATGTTGTATTTAATTTTAGGAACTTAGTATTATATATCAGGGTTTATTAATCATTTTTATACGTCTTATTTACAATTCCAAGGTACCTGTACCGTAAGTAATGAAAAGAAAAGATTATAATGTGTAGAAATCAAATGAATAGTTTAATATTGAAATTCATATTTTCCTATTCCATATATTTTATTTAAACGTTCTCAATTTGGAAAAGTCACCCATTTGTTTTAATCACGTAAATTTATGTAAATGTTTAGATATTTTAAAAGAAAGTTTTCTCACGTTAGTTCATGAATACATATTTGTTGCAACATTGCAAAAATTACTAATAATGTTATAGTTAAATAGATTAAACATAAATTGTAATGAATAATTTAATATTAAACATAACTGGTATTAAAGTTTGTGTTCAATATGCCGGTTGATGATATCCATTGTTAGTTAAACATTTTAATCAATATAATGAGATGCTATTACAAATAAAATATGTTTTGGTTCATTTGAGGGTGTTGTATTGCCAATCTAACCTATTATTTAAATCCTCTCACAACAGCCCTTGCTCACAATACATTATAATATTTCACAACCTTAATCTAAACAATCCAACCTTACAATGCTTAGATAAGTTCTTTGGCTAGTCTCAATTAATACAAAGTTTCAGAATGCTGGGCCCTCGAAATTGTACAACATTTCGGTCTGGGCTATTTTACAACATAAATTAGAATTGAGACAACATTTTAAAGTAATTTAAAGCTACTCTTATTATTCATATTTTTCTATAAAAGCGGACGTTCAAAAGTTTTAGAATTATATAAGAAAAAGCAATCTTAATAGAAATTCGAGATGACTAAGCCAGAAGGGAAATTGGACCTCTTGGCGTAGTTTCAAAAATTGTAAAATTGTATGTAATCATCTTATTTTATTTTATTTTTATTTTTATTATTTCAACGGCATAACCATTTTAACAAGTAAGTTTCAAAACAATAGAATACATAATAAAACAAATAGATATGAATTGTAAGATGCATAACAAGAAAGTATAAATAGATAACAAGTAATGTGTAACAATAAATAGATAAATATTATAACAATAACAAAGAAAGATGCTTAACAAGAACGATGCAAAACAAGAAATGAACTATTACGTAGGGTAAGTAACAGTTTTGAAAAACAATAATAAAATAAAAGACTAAGACACAACACAGGCAGGCTAGGCGTAGAGACGAGCCAATAATAATAACAGCTACAGTGATGCAAGCCGGCTTTTTATTGCAGATTTGGATGCGTTAAAGATGTCGAGGGTGGATGGAATGTTGTTCCCTATCCGCTGAATCCTCAGCATTGGGCCATTTGCTGCATAAGAGGAGGAAGCTGCGACCTTGGTGAAAGAATTCATGGCTCTGGTTCCAAACGATGCCTTGAAGTTGATTTTTTCTAGAAGGTCAGGGCAGTCCAACTCAGCGTTGATCAAACGGTAGAGAAATATCACATCCTGAATACAGCGTCTAGAACTGAGTGATGGTATGTTCAGGAAAGTAGCAATATCTTGTATGGGGACCTCTGTGTATCTATAACCAAGACGAACCCCAACAAGTCGCAAGAAACGTCTCTGTATCTTCTCAATATCATCCACAAGGTAGTGCTGGTGCGGTGACCAAACGACGCTGCAGTACTCAAGATGGGGTCTGACATGTGCATAGTACAAAATCTTCAATGAGTGAATCTCGTTAAAGGGCTTGGTGAGTCTCAGTATCAAGTCCAAGTTGCGAGCAGCCTTATTGCATATATTCTGATGTGAAGTTCCCAAGATAGATTAGATGATAAAGTCACACCAAGATCCTTGACAGATTAAGCTTCTATGAAGTGCATGACCTCTGATTGAGTAGGTGTGTAAGACTGGAGACTTATTGCGGTTGAAAGTGATGCAGCTGGACTTGTCAAGGTTGAGAGTCATTGAGTTAGCTTGAGACCATACATCTACTTGTGTGAGATCGTTCTGAAGGAGTACAGCATCTTCGGCGGTGCAAATCTTCATGTAAAGCTTCAAATCGTCTGCAAAGAGAAGATGTTTGCAGCGAAGACGAGATGTGACATCATTTATGTATAAGTTAAATAATGAAGGGCCTAGGTGAGACCCCTGAGGTACACCAGACGAAGCAACAAATTCTTTTGAGATGTGTGATCTGTATCGCACTTGAAGGATTCTGTGTTGAAGGTAACTCTCAAACCAACGGAGAAAGGTTCCTTTGAATCCATATGCTTCCAGCTTCTTTATCAGAATGGTGTGGGACACTCGATCAAACGCCTTGGTGAAATCCAGCTCTATAGTATCAACTTGTTGCCTGAGCGTTAGATTCACGATTTTGCGTGTCATCCTTGCGCAGGGGCCACGCTAATCTTCTCTGTATCGTTCCAATTTTCGTATATGTACTGCCGAAGCAAGTACAAAATAATCTTGAAACATGTAAATATTAACATAAGCATATAAATTGTTTGTTTCGAATTGATTATTGACTACGAACGGGCGATGGAAGATTGGAAAGGATAACCAGATTTCGATGCTTTTAACTAGTTATTTGTCTAGGCACTAAATTAAACTTAATGTTTTACATAATGCATGTTCATAAAATTGCATTATATGGTGATTTCGTAGATGTAGATAGTCACGATTTTTGAATTTTCCATTGGTTGAGAGACTTTTATTGGTAGAGAACTTATCCGAGTAATGTATTGTAACTTATCTGTGTATATTGTCTTAGTATAAATTTTAGTTTGAATTAGCTAGGAATTATGACATTTCACCACTATTTCCACAATATTATTGTAAATTATTCAGTATCAGAAAGCCATCGAGGAAACAGCGAATCCGTTTTGTAGGGAAAAGTCATATAATATTGATTAGGTATGTAAAAACGTATATATTTCCTGGGCCAAGAAAATAGGATGATAGCAAACTCAGATTGGAAAGTAACGACACACAGTGTGTTTTATCATATTTACAGATATTAATGACGTTAAAGAACTAATGCAGTGTATACTAGCAACGACAGCTAGGTGGCCAGAAAATTAGACATGGATTTCAATTTAGGGAATTAAAATTATCATAAATATTATTATCCCATCGGGACGGTTTGCAAAGGTATTGGTCGGTGTTTCTGCTCATTATCTTGAGAAACGTTTGACGTTAAGTGGTGAAATTTCGGACCAATGTTGATCTATGGAGAGCGTGACACATTCGGAAGTTTTGTTTTTCATACAATTTCGTGAACCGAAATAGGTTTAAGGGACAAAACATAGTTAACCAAAGTTTTATTTTTCCATCAGTTTTTGACCAAAGTAGGGCTCTTAACTGAAATATATTTTATTGATTGGGTTAAGAAGGGAAAGTCAACTGTGGCGACGGAAATACAATTTACTCCAAGGAGAAGTACTCTTATATGCACAATACCTAAATAACAAGAGACAGTCGCAATTTCAGTTAATATCTGCCTATTATAGAAACATGTCTATTCCCTTTTATAGTTACCATATGGCTCCATCATATTACATTATAAATGCCTCTACTAAAAGGATTACGAAATTCGAATTAACACTTCTCCAAACTGGCCTAAAATATATTTTCAAGTGTAACTGAAATCACTGGAACCGATCTATCAAATATCATAAAAAATCCTTTTTTGTATTTTATTTCGATATAATTAATGTGAACTCCAAGAAAACAAGTTCAAAGCTAGCAATCAAGTAGGTGTTCATTTAAATCTGGAAGAATGTTTCAGTAGAAAACCAGTCCAAAGGTCAGGACGGAATAGTGGCAAATTGATAGCAGAAGTATTCATTGTCAATGTGACTAAAGATTTAACAAGCAATTAGAGATATCATAAGCGAATCTTAAATTGGATCTCTAATGAGACAAACCGAAAGATCACATAAAAGGAAAAACAGTGGTCCTGCTACAGAGCCCTGAGGTAATCTGGTTTTTATAGCTGTGGATTTTAGAAGGTAAGTGATTCCATTACTTTGATTTTGATCCAAATGAACTCTGTTAATAAGATGGAAACTAAACAGATATACTAATTCCATATTTATTTAGTTTATTAAGAAGCTTATGATTAAGAAGAATTTAGTTTATGATGGTTGACCCAGTTAAACGCTTTAATGAGATTACACAATAGTCCTAAGGTGTGTTCACTGGAGTTGGAGGAAGATTCTTCTTTAGGGTAAAAACTGAAACCGATGAAATAGTAAAATGAGACCTAAGTAAAAAAAAATTGAGAAGGAATCAGAACAACGAGTGCAATTTTGCAAATTAATTTTATTTCAGAAGCACTTATAAAAACTGTTTCACCTCCGACTTCAGAGACTCAAAATATTTCACTTTAAATTTGAAGTCCATTAATTTGAAAACGGATCTGAAGATGGAATATTTTCCAGTGACCATCACTTTTCTCAGACGTGTTTAATATATCAAGTTATGTATATTATGTTAGACCTGCAAATATTGAGTTAGATCCAGTCCACCTTCATCTTAAGTACAGCATCTGAAATCTGGAGTCATGTTCGTCTGAAGGGATCCAGAAATAGTCGGCGGCGAAGAACGAAGAAGCTCAAAACGACCCCCCTCCCCGCATAGTTTCTATACCAGAGACACCCAGAGTACGAAAAGTGATGCAATCTAGGTGAAGAGATATTCTCATCATCTCATCAGATGCACAATTGAGTGACTCATCAAGTGACTCCGCAATGCATCAGCCCTTCCCACCATAGCTGCGTTGGAAACTGTCAGCAGCGTTGGAAATCCGCCGAGCTGTTCTACAGGAAATTGTGGAAGAAGTAACTAGATTTTACTGGTTATATAAAATATAGAACACGGAATACTATTTTGGGATCATAGTCCACATAAAACCCTTCTAAACACGACCATAAGCCCTTTATGTTAAAACAGCGATAAGTGTGTGTCTCACAACAAACACAGACAATCAGGCCTTGGTTTGTGCAAGTCAAAGTGGCCTTGAGGAAGATTTCATTCGTCATCTGAGAGAGAACATCAGCCAACAACGGCTTCTGGTAGATAACAGCGTGACTCTTGGACTCACTAGTGTCACACAAGATTCAGCCCTCACTAGTGTCTCACTGGTCTCTGGGGCAGAGTTGCGTTCATGTCATTGGAAGTCACACTGGAATGTACTCAGCGATGTGATTGCTTCTTAGCGAGTAAGTAATTCTTGCAAGCAACTAAACTCTACAAGCTTTTATATGTTACTGTTACACTTTTGTGAACTATAAAGTCAGACTTTTTAAAGTGAAACAAAAGAGGGTGTAGCCTGGGTTGAGGCTTGATACTGAATTACACGGGGCAAGTCTTAAGATAATAACAGTTGAATATTGAAGACGCTTGGAGCAATTGGAAACATTTTTAATATTACTAAATGTTAATAAAAACAACACTTTTCCAAATTTGTTTGCACGAGACCTTTCGAAACCAAAGGTTTCATCATCAGGCGACCCCACAAATAAATGTAAACCTTTGGTTTCGGAAGGCCTCGTCCAAAAAAAAATAAATAAAAAAAACAATTTGGAAAAGTTTTTTTTATTCACATATTATAGTAATATTAAAAACAGTGGAATATTTTTGTACGTGATGTACCTGGTTTATTGCATAAAGCAAAGATTATTTATTTTGTCTGTTTTTACTGCTTTTGTATTATGTACTTTATTCATACTCTATGTCGTGCTCCATTTCAGGGCCATGATTCCTCCAGAACAACAAGGATTAGAAGGGGAGGTGAGTGAAATATTTATTTATTGGTTTGTATATTTATGATTATGAAGCTGTCTCCACAGTTGTGGCCATGTCCATTCTTTCTATGTACGATACAGATCCAATGTCTAATATATGCTTCGTTCTGATTTAGTTCTATTGCAAAAGTATAAAATCTTCCCAAAATAAACTTTAAATGGATAACAAAACTACTTAAACATTACCTACTGAAATATTAAAACATAATTAAATAATAGATCTACGTGTTTACAGTAATAGCTACACTAGTATTAATATCCTGATTTATATTTGAAAATGTGACACTATAATTTGAGTTATTATAGAAAGGAAATGTTTTTGTTTACGTTCTTGGATGAATCAAAGTATATAATTAGTGTTTTGCAAAAATAACTAGTTTTGAGTAAAAATGTCTGTTTGTAAAGACCACTTGGAATTAAAATTTAATTAATGAATCAATTATCCCCGATTGGAATAAATACTTGAGCATAGAGATCATAGAAGCAGGACACTGTTATTAATATCGTCTTTTGACATCTAATAGGAGTTTAGGAACGGCTTTTGAAATAAATTTAGAAATCTACTAGAAGAACAGACGATACGAATTGAGTATGATTCCAATGCCTTTCCTAACCAGAGGACAACATAATACCCGATTTGAATGTGACAAAAATTTCAACACGAACTGTTAGCATATAACGTGAAGAATATTCGATTATAAGCTGAACGACGCGACGAAGCAAGTACTATCTCTCAACCCCTAATGAACTGTAATGGAATTGTGACAATGAGTGGCTGAGAGTTAGCGAAGCCTATCACTTGAGAGGTTGAAGAAAGCCTATCACTTGAGAGGTTGAAGAAATTTCATTTCTGCATGTCTGTCTAGATAGATATCTCGTAAAAGAATTGATATTTCGCTTGAAGCTTTATTTGTATAAATCAACACTGAGACCAATGATTGTGCATGTCCTTCCAGGGAATTTCGCTCAGCGGTAGTCAGTGTTACACTGGTCTTATGAGTACTGTAATCATGATGGCAACAAGAAAATAGCAGAATAAATAAATTTGTAACGAACTGAGAACAATTATACGTGATTTTAACGTGTGTATATTGACACAATATGTATCCTAACAACCCCAACACTTGCAACATCATATTTCGGTGACTTGGTGTGTATAGTTTTATTATTTAAATACTGCAATGAAACCCAACTAAATAGACAAAAATTTGAATGCATCATGTGCCATGATATCTCGACTAGAACCTTTTTCTGTACACTTCCAATTTTACATGAAACGCGATTTCTTTATGAGTACTATGATGGTGCATGTCCAACCTTGGAATTTGGCATCGGTTTCATGTCTACATCTACGCAAGACATCTGGAGAGTGAAATGAGCTATAGATTTAAATTTTGGATTCAAACTAACCAAAGCATTATTACGTCACGTGATTTGAGACCTAAGAACTTTCAGATTGTAATAAATAATATAATATAATATCTACGTACAGCAATATTCTCCATGTCTCCAAAATTGTTGCTCTTTGAATTGCAAACGATCCCAATAAAGTATTATTGTTGATTGTTGACCTATTTATTTTCTTTTTCACTATTCATGTCGTTTAGCAGAGTTAAAATAATATATACCATCAAGTATATAAATTTAACATCAGTATGGTAAACACTCGTGAAACATAAAGCACTGCAAATAAATATAGAAATTTTTAATTAGAATTTATTAATTAAACAAAGTTTTAGAAAAAAAAAACTGTTCAAGTGTTATTTTTGGGAATCTTTTTATATACTGTTAAAATAAAATATTTGTATCCAACGATGATTAACGGTGGTTATGTGTGAATATCTTAAAAATGCTAAAAACACAAGGAGGAATGTACTTACCATGTAAGTTAATGCACGTAACTTTTGACGTTTACATTTAACTATGTTTTAACCGTACATTTGTTCGACTTTTAACTATTTGCTACTATCTTGAAGCAAAGACTTAATGAGAGAGTTTTAAAACATATTCTAGCTGATAATTCGACAGAGGTAAAGAAGTTATAAAATATATCAGTCAAATCCTTCGACCCCATGTAGTCTGTAAACAGGAATAATATACACAAAATTAGTGTCCATTGTGAATTTTTCTATACTTTCATGTTTGCTTGGTTTAAGCTTATTTTGTTTGTATTTCATCAAAAAGCTGAACTATAGAATATTTCAACCCATTACGCAATTTAGAATTTCAGTAGAACAAAGGAACGTGGTCAAAAGTTTCAGTAGGCTTGTACAGGCTATAACTCTTACTCCATGTTTGCTCTACTTTCTTTTTTGTTAAAAACAAAGCGAAATTTAGAAAAGTGGTTGGAGACTGAGTTATGTTAGAACTGCAAACACGTCTGTTTGACCCTTGGTCTATCAACAGACCTAGTTCGATTCACAATAAAAACAGTTGAGACAGATATCAGATATAGGCATACAATTTCTACGAATGTCGCCATTGTATGATAACAATATCTTTATACTGCACTCAACATATATATATATATATATATATATATATATATATATATATATATACTATTTCATTTATTGAAATGAAAAACAAAGATTATAAGGCTTCTATATATTTCGTGGGATTTAATACCCACATCTTCAGGAAGCATAATATAAGAAAACAAGAAACACAACAAATAAAATAACCAAAAATGTAAATACGCAACTAAAACATTCAAAAACTCAGCTGATATATCATTAATGGCACAGATGGAAATTTGGAAAAGTTAAATTTAAATGTATCTTAAATTTAAACCATTTGGGTATTTTGATTTTAAAAGTAATTGATGTGCTTGTTCCAGTTTTTTAAAATTTTAATCTATTTAAATTTTCTTCAGGACAAGGGAAGACCTTATTAATTCCTTTAAGGTTATAACATTCTTCAATTTTGTCTTGTTTGTGCTCAGCAGCATGTTTGGCCAATGGCTTCTCCTTGTCTTTATGGAAAATATAAAATCTGTGCCCTTGTTATTCTGACTCTAAGGTGGTTAAATGGTTAGATGTTTGTCCAATGTACTGTTTGTTACAACATTTACAATTAATTTGGTAAATTACATTCTTAGAGTCACAGTTTACTGTGCCAATGATGGGATAAGTTAAACCTGTTACGTTACTTTTGAATTCCCTAGAGTTTTTCATAATTTTGCAAGAACCGCAACGTGGTTTGTTGCACGGTTCACATCCATTAGTAACGGGTTGGTGTAATTTAGGTAGTTTAGATTGGACAAGTTTGTTTTTCAAATTTGGAGGTTTTCGAAATATTACTCTAGGTGCTTTAGCCATAAAAGTTTGGGTATCTGGAGAGGAAAGTAGGACCCTTCTTCAAAAACAGTTTTTTCTTGTTTATTTTAAGAATTAAATTAGGCAATCACCATCTATACACATTTTATTAATGTAAATAGATTATTGTTAGGTATTTGGTCTTCCGATAATGTGTTAGTTTGGTTATTTAAACGAATACGTGACAGATACGGCCAAATACAAAATAATTGAATCGTAAAAAGTGAGGGCTCTGTATATGTATCTTCACAATTTTGATAAAACTTGCGAAAAATGTAACATTACAGTCTAGTATATTTTATGTGCTACAATCATTATGTTATTTCTAAATATGAAGTAAACAAAGAAAAAGTTAGAATATGTTAAAAAAAATCTCATTTTTGTAACCAAGCATTCTGAAGTTTCCGACCATAAATATCCTAATTCTAATCTCACTCAGAACAATTTTACTTAAGTCTTCGACAAACTATTATTTAAAGCTTGAAGTAACTCGAACATACCGTTCATATCCTATTGGCTTTCTCTGATAGTTTCAAATCTTACTGTATACTCTCCTGGATAATGTGTTTGTTGTTGAAGTAGACTTATGAGTAACAAACACTCTGAAGTTTCCGACCATAAATATCCTAATTCTAATCTCACTCAGAACAATTTTACTTAAGTCTTCGACAAACTATTATTTAAAGCTTGAAGTAACTCGAAACATACCGTTCATATCCTATTGGCTTTCTCTGATAGTTTCAAATCTTACTGTATACTCTCCTGGATAATGTGTTTGTTGTTGAAGTAGACTTATGAGTAACAAACACTCTGAAGTTTCCGACCATAAATATCCTAATTCTAATCTCACTCAGAACAATTTTACTTAAGTCTTCGACAAACTATTATTTAAAGCTTGAAATAACTCGAACATACCGTTCATATCCTATTGGCTTTCTTTGATAGTTTCAAATCTTACTGGATACTCTCCTGGATAATGTGTTTGTTGTTGAAGTAGACTTATGAGTAACAAACACTCTGAAGTTTCCGACCATAAATATCCTAATTCTAATCTCACTCAGAACAATTTTACTTAAGTCTTCGACAAACTATTATTTAAAGCTTGAAATAACTCGAAACATACCGTTCATATCCTATTGGCTTTCTCTGATAGTTTCAAATCTTACTGGATACTCTCCTGGATAATGTGTTTGTTGTTGAAGTAGACTTATGAGTAACAAACACTCTGAAGTTTCCGACCATAAATATCCTAATTCTAATCTCACTCAGAACAATTTTACTTAAGTCTTCGACAAACTATTATTTAAAGCTTGAAATAACTCGAACATACCGTTCATATCCTATTGGCTTTCTTTGATAGTTTCAAATCTTACTGGATACTCTCCTGGATAATGTGTTTGTTGTTGAAGTAGACTTATGAGTAACAAACACTCTGAAGTTTCCGACCATAAATATCCTAATTCTAATCTCACTCAGAACAATTTTACTTAAGTCTTCGACAAACTATTATTTAAAGCTTGAAATAACTCGAACATACCGTTCATATCCTATTGGCTTTCTTTGATAGTTTCAAATCTTACTGGATACTCTCCTGGATAATGTGTTTGTTGTTGAAGTAGACTTATGAGTAACGGAGTTATAATGGCATTGTAACAGATTAGAATATGATTCTAGCCCGGTAAGCCACCGGCTCCCAAGAAGAGCTCTCTGAAGGGCGACCGTGGAAATGTCTGCCTACTCATGTTCCTGTACATGCTCCAAGGTATACCCCTAGGTCTAGGGGCGTCAGTACCTATGCTTCTACAGAGCAAGGGAGTCAGTTACAATGATCAGGTAAGCCACAAATAGAGACCTTAAAGTGAGATGAAATAGTTAAATAAGAAAAGAAAACCTTAATAATTTGACCCTTTCACTCAAATTCCTCGTGTCTGACCCGATTGGTGAATAGTATTTCGGAATTAAAGTTATAATTTGATACCTTAAATATGTTACCAGCAATGCAGGCTAAGTAGTAATAATGCAATGTTATCGCCAACTTACCATTCCGGGAGACGAGACACATTTAACACTGTGTAAGTACACAATCTGGTTGTCATAAAATCGATAAAGGTTTTTTTGAGCTTAGAAATCGATCGTCAGCCATGGTAGTTTTGGCGGAGGTCTAAATCGGAGTGTATAAAAAGGGTAAGAAATATGAAGTCATAATTTTTTTCTCAGATTATCCTTTTTCTTGTTTGACACAATTGAGAGATAGATAGAGAAAAGAGAGAGAGAGAGAGAGAGAGGGAGGGAGAGAGAGAGAGTGAGAGAGAGAGAGAGAGAGAGAGAGAGAGAGGTGCTGGGGCCGAAGCCCCTCGTTCCCACCTCCACCCCTGACACAAGTATGTGACTTATTTGCCAGGCCTCTTGCCTTCTCCTCTTCTTTCTTCTCTTCGGGCTTCGGAGAGAGAGAGAAGAGAAGAGAAGAGAAGAGAGAGAGTTTTTATTTATTTGAGATATCGTTTTACTGTTTTATTGCTTTTGTACGTCATATATTTTCAATACAACTGAATGTTTTTATTTTGTATTACAATTTCTCGATATAATGTTTAAACACGTAAATTATACAAAGCTATATTTAATGTCATTTTTCACAATTTGACTTTGTTTTTTTCTGATTAAGTTGAAAAATGAGTAGTCATAAAATGTACTAGCAAACTTAACCAATTTCCTAGTTTTGCAGTTGTACCATACCTCTCTGTTCACTTACAGGCGATATTCAGTCTTGTCGGATGGCCATTCAGCATAAAGCTCCTGTGGGCTCCGATAGTTGACTCTGTGTACTCCGAGAGGTTTGGGCGTCGCAAGTCTTGGCTTGTTCCTGCACAGGTAAGTGTAGAAGTGTAGAAGTAAAACATCTGAATTACTAAAAATGAAATTCACTTTTAATAGCAATGTCCTTGTATACTTCAATACTTAAAGACTACATAAAAATATTATCCAGAGATAATGTGTTTCCTTCGAACACGATTCTTGCAAAGAATACCAGGAAGCTAAATGCACAGATTTTATAAATAGTGTAGGTTATTAGATGCCATTTGAAAATACAAATTGTAAAGAGGTCCGTAAAGTTTCACGAAATCTCCTCACATAATTTTTTATTGGTTGAGCTTCACTTATTTTTCCAGTTTAAATATTAATTAATTATAAATATTAGGAAAGATAAACAGGAGAATACTTTGTAGAATGACTTAAAAAATTGTTTATTAATAAACTTCAAGGCTCAAATCGGTTTTCAAGAAAAATACTTTATATAGTTTAAATATTTAGATTTAGTACCCAAATAATTACACGACCACTTGTAGTGTAATCTTTTTATCAAGATAAGGGTTTCTTCTTTCAAATCAAATAAATTAAATGAAAGTTAACCTGTTGTTTCCAGATTAAAATCAAACTATAAATTTAACTCTCCTGTAAAATTTAAATTAAATAGACATTTCTAATTTCATGCAAAATAAAATGAACTTTTCTTTAATATAAGCGAAGCTAAATAAAACTGTAAAAACGCTGAAAAATTCTTCGTACCACGTGTACACTTCCTCTTACTGTTGGTACAGGTTCAAAGTTAAAACTAATTTAACTATTTTCACCCAAAAATTACCACAAACTTTATGTTTTGATGTATAAAATTAATTGTGACTGTTGTATACTAAATCTCTATTGCAAATAACTAATAATAAAGTTGAAATAATTACTTTAACAATACTTGCAAAGACATGTATCCTCTTAAAAACTTGTGCTAAGTGATTTCCAAATATTCTCAATTTCCCTTTATATCAAAATAATACAATAATCCCTGTAAAAGAAACTAACACTAGTTGAAAGCAAATTTTTTCATGTGAAAATTGTAATTCGGCTATAAAAGATCTACTTATGCAAAATCTCTTGCAGATTTGTAGAAGAAATTAAGCACGAAAATCACTAACAGTTTAATCCGCAAAATAACTCTCAAAAGATGCCAAGATTCGGGTGTTGGAGGTTTTTATACTGACCCCTTCCTCTAACCAACTAACTCATCGCCGACACCTTGTTTGGCCTTGGACTATTCAATCACTAGACCTGAGAAATTAATTGTCAACTGAACAATCCCTATTGAAATCCCGTTATCAAAGTCGCATTTCAGAAAACCCGATGTCTTACTGTATTATTACTACTAAAACATATTGTAAATGCTACACAACCATATATTTAGAAATCATTGCCACTTTTCCAGTGGGAAAAAAATCTTGATTCGAAATGGGTGGTCAATTTCTCTATAAATGAAGCTCCTAACCCATGTCAAATACTGTGATTAACTGTGTCCTAACTTTAAACGAAATCTAGACTATTGTCGATAAATAATTTAATTGCTTAACAAATTAAGAAGAGTAACGAAGTTCCAGGCTACAGAGGTTAGGTGTTAGAACAGGCCAGAAACAATTCCGCAAAGAAAACTCAAAATAAAGTATATTTTTCCAAACTGAGAGCTTTTATTTTGTATATTTTTCATGGATAATTTACTTGTCTACCTGTAATATACATTAGAAGTTCAATAGTTGAGGATCTCGATTTTCCAAATTACAATTATCTACCATAAGGTTTAGAAAACTTATCACCACATTATGATTGTCACTAGAAACAAAGTAGATATGACCTAACTTTTTTCCTCATATTATACGTATAATCAACTAGCGTTTGATGAAAAAAAATAAATTATGTTGTGACCTCCAAACAGTGCATAAAATCTGATAATCCGTCAAAAATATTAAAAGATCTAATGGTAAAAAATAAATTGACTGGTACAATTTCATACTAATCATTAAAGAATGTTGTGCGTTAGACACGTTTCTATTGTGTTTGAATGAGTTTTTATGTATTTTAAGTGTAAGTATAAAATACCTCATCTTGTTAACTTATGAGTCACATTGTATCTAACAAAACCTAATGTAATGTATTGACCAGTACCTGATCGGAATCTGTATGCTGACACTATCGTCTTGGGTAGACTTTTGGATTGAAGACACAGAAGGACCTCGAATCGTCCTTCTCACTGGATTCTTCTTCGTCCTCTGCTTTCTAGCTGCTACCCAGGACGTAGCGGTAGATGGCTGGGCCCTCAGCATGCTCAGGAGGTAGGTATACATGTAGTTTTGCATGGCTCTATCATGCAATCGGGTTGTATCCTGGAGAATATACTCCATTTAATGGAGTATGGTCACTTCTTTTCTCCTGTTGAGAAGGTGCTTCTCGGAGAAACACGATACAGCTAACTTCGGCCTATAAGTTACATTACACTTCTCATAGATTAGTTCAAATTAAGGGTCATTTGCCTATTAGGTATTAAATAGAGTTCTTCATAATATATAATTTACATAAACCTGAAAATTGCTTAATTCATTAACACTGAAAATAGGTTAATCATGTTTTAACTAGATTCAGAGAATCTATGGGCAGACGACGTATATTGAAATATGTATAAGGACATAACGTAGAGCAATGGGCAAGGGTTGATTCAATAAGAATGTTAAGTTCATCTTCAGTTCACCTTCCACTTAGTGCAGCGTCCGAAGTCTACCGCATCCATCAACATCCATCTGAAGAGATCCAAAACAGTTGGCATCAGTTCGTTTCGACATCAGAGACACCTTGATTACAAACAAATGTAATCAAGATGAAATTGTGTTCTCATTGTCTCATCAGGTACACAATTGAGTGCACTTACATTACATTACAGTGCATTACATTACATTCAAGTCTGTCACAGCGTTAGACTTCAGACGCTGCACTAAGTCGAAGGTGGACTGGAGCTGAACTTAACATTCTTATAAGGGACAGTTATTTCAGTGCATTATTAATAGTCATTTCCTTCCAATTACATTTACATCAAAAAATCTATCTACAAGTAGTGTAAAGCATTTAGCGTAAATTCAAAGAAAGATTGAACATTTTGTGCGGAGAAAATTGAAAGAAAGTCGAACACAGCACCGAATAATGTAGGCATTTTGATTGATTGGATACATCCATGGTTAGATTATTTTATAGAACTATACCGGTTTGAAGGTGTAGTACATTGAAGAAGATACAATAATACTAATATTCCATCAATATTTTCAACCAACTCCAAGAATTTCAACCATTCATAGGGGTTGAAGCAAATTTTTCCCTTAGAAGAACTTTTTTTTATCTTCCTGCTTTCATAGAAAGGAGATTTTATGCCCTCAACTGACTATCGGCATCGGAAATACCTTAGACCGGAAGTAGAAGTTAATTGCTGGAATAGGAAAGAACGGGATTGAAACTGAAACACACAATTTTAAATCAATTTCCTTCATGAACTTTATACAGAAGGGTTGGACTTTTATTTACAACAATCAAATTGCTGATATGAGCAATGTTGTGAACGAAGGCGCAGTGAGTTATTATCGCAGTAGCTAAGTCAACAGAGCTCAGAAGGCCTCAGAGAGATATACAGCAATCTTGTGTAAATGACATTGAGCTGATAGTTTAGTTTCTCACACTCTACACATGCTTATCTGAATACGTAACTAACTAGATACGCTCGCTGAATACATATGTGTGCTTTTCTTGTTCCGTATTTTGATTCTGCCAACGTTTCAAATAAATGGCATATGCTTGGATCAGCATGGTTACTTCCCTTTAGGACCGTTTCAACCGTATAGCCAAAATTTTGGGTTATAACTGTAACTTAGGTTGAAACATTTATAACTTCTTTGTTATTGGCGATGGAAGGTTTGAAAGGATAACAGGACATCTGAAATTTGCCATCGTTATACGTTACACAGTGTTATACTTTTTGTAACGATGGCAAATTTCCGAAATCCTAAATATATGACGTTTTGTCTAATAGCGCATTTAAAACAGATTTTGTTAAATGTACATTTTCTTAACCATCTTGTTACAAGTTATAAAGAAGGATTAAATTATATCGCGTATTTTTCATCACAGTGTTTTTCGACAGCGTGTCCGATATTTTGCAGTTTGGTGCAACTGATGTAAATTTTGTGAGTCTGTGTGCTTACCCCACCGAAACACCGCTATGTATCCTAACTTAATGAAGAAAAATATGCTGACCCGGTAAATTATCTTGAGAAAGATAACCTGTACACTTTAAATTTAGCATCAAACTTAATTTTGCGTATACAATAACCACCTGTAACTAGTCGAAAGGAGTTCCATGATGTGTATGTCACCATAGAATTTGACTGACCGTCGTTAAAACTTATCACTTCTTATGCTGAAACAATTTTGCTTTTGCTTGTCGAAAATATTAAAAGCTTTATTTTCTGCACTATACATATCTGTCTATTTGTACGCAGAACAAAGCAAAATTGTAATGAGCTATAAACCTGATACGCGACACGTAGTGTAGCGTAATCCTACTTTATTTACCAACTTCAAGTTTCATTTATCTCGAGCCTAATTTTATACTTTTGGTATTACATAGGTTTTTAATATCAAAAGAAATAATTGTTGATAAAACATACATTAGTCAGAATTTCATGCATTAGTCAGGGATTTATAGTGGTTTCTGAATCTAGTATAGCTCTTTTAGAAAGGCAGTTGGTAAATCAATCTTTAAGAAGGACTGTAGTGATGATCTGGTACAGTTAGCAACCCTGTGTAGAGTTTGTTGTTATAGTACAAGGTCTGTATTCTTGTATGTTCTTTGAGATTGGGCTCAGCAGTGTAGTTATAGGTTCCTGTGTCATTCCGTTTCCTGGACTGCTCTCCACCCTCTGTGACAGGCTGTCTTCTACGCCAATGGTCACGTGTAGGCAACCCTGTGTCAAGTTTGTTGTTAGGAAACAAAGGTATATATTGTTGCATGTTCTTTGAGATTGGGCAGTGGGCTCAGCAGCTTAGTTATAGATTCCTGTGTCATTCCGATTCCTGGACTGCCCTCCACCCTCTGTGACGGGCTGTCTTCTACGCCAATGGACAGGGGTAGGAAACCCTGTGTCAAGTTTGTTCTTACAGTACAAGGTCTATATTGTTGCATGTTCTTTGATTTGGGCAGTGGGCTCAGCAGTTTAGTTATAGATTCCTGTGTCATCCCGATTCTTGGACTGCTTTTCACCCTCTGTGACGGGCTGTCTTCTAAGCCAATAGACACGGGTTGGCACATTTTATTAAATACTCCACCACCAACAATAAAAAGCCTCCAGGTCTTTAGAAAAGGTTCAATATAAAAGTGATGTTTTTTAATTCTTTTCTAAAATAATTCAAAATCAATTAACTTCTCAACAGGGAGAACGTCGGGTACGCTTCTACCTGCAACAGCGTAGGACAGACGGCCGGGTTCTTTGTGAGCTTCTTCGTCTTCACCGCTCTGGAGTCTGCAGACTTCTGCAACACGTACTTACGTACTGAACCACTGCCTTATGGTGTCGTCACTCTCTCCAGTAAGATATACAATCGACCTTAAAAATTACTTTAGCTAAGTTCTCTTATCACAAAGGGGTGTAGAAAACTTTCCAAATTAATGATAATAATGAGAATAAACAACAAACCACTTTGTTTCAACTAAAATTAACGTTGACAGCCTTAACGTAGGCATTACGTTTTCTTTTATGTCCTTGTAAAATAATTACGTCATTTAAAATGTACTAGTACATTATAATACATTAGGTATTAAAGAATTATAAATGTACAACTTTCTAAATTAGATATTTGATTACTTATCATATTTACGATTTTACTCAATCTCATAAAAAGTGTATTATATTTTACGCAGTAGTATTTAATTGAACTTTAGCTACAGTAAATATTGTAATTTTACTGTTCTGGATTTTATTAACACCAAGCCAATTGTGCAGTTATAACATTTAGTACTTGGGGTTGGGGAGTACTTTATAAAGGTAGGTTTGGCAATAAAATTATTTTAATTCTTTATACTCATCTGTATAAGTTATACTAACATTATCTCAATACTTCATAGTATACTATTCATTAAAATTTGTATTGAAAATGAAGTTATTAAAAGATAAGTGTTATTTCCAGTACGAATGTATGACTTCGTAAGAGCCATATTTCATAAAAAAGTGTATAAAGCATTATTTTATATATCTGAACGATTTTTAACCCATGTATTTTTTAAGAGAGATTCAGCAAAGATATCCATGAACTATTTATCAATAATTCAACTGTGCCTAAAAGCTTAATTCATGGAGAGAGTAATTATAACATACAATTTCATTCAAGGTTTCCTTAAATACTTCGGGTGGGTATTCCTAGTCACGACGACCCTCGTGATGCTGCTCAAGAGAGAGGGGTTGCCGCCACCAGACGAAGAGCCATGTGCGGGAATCTTGGACACGTATAAACAACTGGCACGAGTAATGCAGCTTCCTGCCCTCAAGAAGTTGGCGGTGATACTGCTGACGATGAGTGTAAGTAGACCTACAGCAAGTCCCCTGACTCACCCAGCAGGGTTCACTTCTGGCTGGTTTATACCTTCCAGTTGAACCCAACACTGGGCACACCAAAACCGATGTGTCACTTAAATCTGGGCAACATTATGGATGTCAAGGAACGGGACCGTTCTAATGTCGAGATTCTGGGATGCAAGGGTAATTCGATAAGTCTAGTCTACTGCGGGACATGGCTGTTGGAGTTGGTGGGGTCCCTAACCTCAGAGGTTCTTGCTAGCCTCAACAAGCGTTTACCACCCCCTGCCTACTTTGACTGGAGAGGCTGGTTCAGAGTTGGCCTCCCTTTCTTCCGGAGGGACATGACTGAGATTAGTGTCATAATTCTTCCTCATGGATCTCGCTAGGAGGCGGCCCCTACCCCAAAACCTGAATATCCTGTCACTCTGGAAGCAACGCTAAGGCCCTTATTGGACTAAGTGCAATTTATAAGCTTCTTGCCCTAAGAAAACAAGAAAAAAACAAAAAAGTCCCCTGACCACAGATTGTATGTAACATAATACACCCGGGTAGTAGGATATCACAAACAGTTATAAAGTTTAAATTATGCTCTAAAATTAATGTCGTGTTATAAAAAAAAAATTATGGTTGCCTGTAAAGTCGGTTTTACGGGCGAAGATTTTACATGACAACGTCTTTTTCTCGGTAGAATATTTATTGATATGAATATTATTAAATTGCACAATAGGAACAAGGAATTGAATGAAAATAAGAATTGCACAAATTTTAACTATAGAAATATATTTTGTTTACTAAAACATTGTACATAATTTGAAATTAATTAAAATTTGTTATTGTAAATGGTAAAGTTAAATAAAACATTTACTAAAATTGGAATTTGAAATTCTTGCTAAACACAGTTAAATTCTAACTCCGCGCGTGGTGATTGGTCGGTTTAGTTCGTTTGTTTGGTCGCACTGTTATGACAGGTTAGAGGTTATAATTTGTTATTTTAAATGTTTGACTAGCAATACGCGCTGTTTCTTCTCAATCGACTGAATTACGATTGATTGCAGAGTGATTTAAACTAATAATTTACTTAACACTATCAACATTTGTCAATAGTATGACATAACCTATAAACTCAGTTTCTCAACTTTTGTGTCAATCTAACAATTAATCAATCAATCATAGTTTACGATAATGAAATATCAGTGTACAATTATTTACCTTTATTGTTGTAGTTGTTGTAAATGACGAATCTAAGCACTCCACATTTTCACGAATAAACATAGTTATCTGCTTTATCCCGTGCGGCGGACCCACAGTTATCTGCTTTATCCCGTGCGGATCCCGTGCGGCGGACCCACTGGACGGGCATCGTAACGTTACCGGGCGTTACACTTTTTCATGAGTGACTCCGAGCCGCAACCTAATTTAAGACGTTGTCACGTCAAAAAATATATAATTTTATGACTGTGATATATTGTGTGATATAATGGCATTAAAAATCTTTGTGAATGTAGTTTTGTTATTTTTAAATAAAACATAATTGTGTTGGTTGCCAGGAGAGCAACATTTTGACAATAAAAGCGCCAGACAATCTAAACTAGACGCCTCATGTTGGTTAGTTACTGGGATCAGTTGCAGAAACGGAGTTCGCTAGCGAAGCACGAAGTTCCCGCGTCTCGCGAACTGTGAGTCAAGGATATTTCTGACTGTTCTTCCTCTGTGTGAGTTGAAAACAAAGTAATATATTTTCCAGATGAATCTGAACGTTGTACCAGTCATTTATACGGTCACATTTTTATCACGATGGACCAAAACAAAAAAAGTGTTTTAGAACAACTATGTTATTTAATACACCATTTCTCTTTTCTAAAACACAGAGCATGGTGGTGTCTAAAAGTATTCTTGTGATAAATACGTTTGTTATAGAAATATCCCACATACAATAGTTGCCTCAAAAACACTTCAATATTGGATTAGTTCAGCAAAGACCATTTTCTCCCGGAAGGTTCTTTGGTTACGTTAACTATCAAGACGTTTTTGATGCTGTACAGAAACCCTATGTATTTATTAAACTAATGTATGTGACCATATTATAGTAAGCATTATTAAAATAACAATTCAACTAAAACCCTTGATGTGATTTGAATGTAGACATGTTATTTGTTTTCAAAGCTTGTAAATGTTCCTTAAGAGGACTCGGATGGGCAAAAAATTTGTTTTACCGAAAATTGTTTTTTTGTGATTTTGTATTCCCTATTTCATTCTTTTTTAGAAAATACTTCACTTAAGATTTTCTGATGGATAGTTCTTTTTTTATAGCTGTTTTTCTAAAGAATTGCAAAGAGATTTTGACGTGCAAGTACCAGAGAGCGATGGCCAATAAGGAGGCCTATGATCATAAAGATCATTTCCACCTGCCTAAAGTGGTAATGGACAAAATAAAACCAATATTTAGGGACTTGGCTTCACCAGACCTTCTAAGGAAATGTTTACACGGAGGTACACAAAACCCCAATGAATCCGTCAAAAACATAATTTGGTCTCGACTTCCTAAAAATACATTTATGCTTAGGTCAACCCTTGAACTAGGTGTATATGAGGCTGTTGCTTGCTTCAATCAAGGTAATATTGTGAGATGTTTAGCTTTAACAATTATGCTACAAGCCTGGCAACAATTTGGTCAGACAAATGAAACAGAAAGATGAGATCCGAATCCGACAAGCAGAAAATGCCATCGAGGAATTAGAAAAGAAGTGCCGGCAGAGGGCAAAATTAACCAAATTAAGACTGGAAGAGTTGCTTGAGGAAGAAGAGGATCCAGATAACCCAGCATATGCCCCTGGACACTACTAACTGTAGTTTATTTTTGTATTTTTATAGAGTTGGTTACAATGAACTTCAAATGCGTTTTCTGTAAAACTATGTTTTTTGTTCGATAGGTACACTTTTCTCAAGAACTATTATAGGTAGCCTGTTGATTCTTTTTTTAATTTGTTCCCTAAGTAATAATCTACATTTTGAATACATATTATTGCCTTATGTTCAGTACTTAATTTTATACATCAGAGTAAATTGTAATTTTTTATGAAATTTTTTGCATAAAAAGAAAAAAAAATGTCACACGTTTATCTGAAAAGATTTTTTATAACCCTGTATTCAAAATGTTAAGAAAAGTACAAGGAGTAGAATAAAAAAAAATTAACTGGCTACCATTTATAGTTTTTAAGATAATGGTACCTAAAATACATCAAATTAACATTGCGGGGATAGGCCCATCCGACTCCCCTTAACCCTTTCATTAAAATGTAGGCCAGTTTATCCATTATAATAGCTTTCACACATCTTTTGGGCAGCTCCAAATTTCGCTGAACACTTATTAGAAAGTGACCTTAACTACACAAATGTAAAAAAAACACGGAAATTTTAGACATCGAAAGTAAAGGAGAAAAGTTAAACACGAATGAAGAATTACATATCTATCTAAATTATAATAAATATGCTCATAACATTTTAAATAGCAATCTGAAAAATAAGACAAACCCAATTTAAACAAATTAAAATATTAAAGACAGATTACTAATCAAAATTACAACTGTGTCATATACATTTAACATCTGTTTAAATGGTCCACATGTGTATATTTAGTTGTTTATTATTTATTTAGAGGTTAATGTACATTGATGATGGTTGAATACCGAAACAATGAAAACATTTTAAAAGGGGTTTAGTTTACTTTTCATTATACAAATACAGAGATAACCCTGTAATGTGGAGTTAACAATATATAGTAAGCATGTTAATTCATATATGCCCAACGCCACATTTTTGGGGCGGCACTAAAAAAAATTCTGACAGGTACATTTTGTTTATAAAGGGACTTTTTGTGTTTCTTACATGTTCAGTTGGTAGTAGTGATTGCAACAGTGTGTGTTGCACCTCTGCAGAAGCCTCATGTGTTTTGCTGTTGTATCTTTTCTGTCAATATTTTGAAGATTGAAAATGGATTCGGAAAACACGTAAGTAATTCTACCTGACACATAAGTAGAAGTTATTTTACAGTTGGATTTATTGTTTGTACATTACTTTAGTGAAAAATAATCATAAACTTACTTATTCAGTCACAGAGTAAACATAACCTCACTTTACCTACTGCCCCAAAATTGGGGCGGTGGGCATAGCAGGGTACATAGCATAGTCAAGCCAAAGTACATTTGAGTTCAGTTATATTTTACAAACAATAGGTAATACCATTCTATTTCCAACTGTTGTTAGTAAAAACAAATTTGTTAAGTCGGATTTACTTTGAGAAATACTTATGTCATCTATTTATTCCAGATACACCGTTGAAGATATACTGCAGTTTCTGGAAGGAAATACAGATATTCTCCTTACTGCTACAGTGTACACTGAGCCACCTGAAAACTTTTTGCAAAGTGATGAAGATAGTGCTAATGAGGAGGAAGACGACATAAATCGACTAACAGCTAACCAGCTGAGAGCGCCGGCTCAACTGCAAGCTACAACTCTTACCTCTGATGGACTTGATCACATATCTTTTGGAGATCCAGATATCACTGTAAATAATCCTGTAGGAGTAGACCTAATAGAAAAACCTTCTACTTCTAGTGATCTTTTAGACATTAGTCCCTCTCAGACAAGTGTCATTGATGAAGCTAATGATCAAGTTAATATTAGTAATAACGGTTTGATTGATAGGAAACGTAAAAACTCCTCAAAGAACGTTAGTTCTAAAACACAACCATGTTTGAAAAAGACCCATTCTGAGCAAATGAATAAAAAAGCTAAGAAAGAATCTTTGCCTACACGTAAATGGGAACAAGTAGACATAGTTCAAAAGCCTGAACATGAATGGGAGATGCCAGATTTCATTAATGTTGATCGAACACGATCGAGTTTTTTTAATTATTTTATGATGACCAACTAATTGATTTGATAGTTCAGGAATCAAATAAGTACGCAATGTTCAAAGGCCATCATACTTTTAATGTAACATCCCATGAAATACGTGTTTTTACTGGTATTCTTTTATTGAGTGGATACTGCTCTGTTGCCAGAAATCGTCTCTACTGGGACACAGGTGCAGACACGCATCACCCAGGTGTAGCAGCAGCTATGTCTCGGACAGGGGCGGCCCGTGATATACGCGAACTACGCGGCCGCGGGTGGCGCCCAGCGAGAACAGAATAAGATATTCTGTTCTCGCTGGTGGCGCCGCGAGGAGAGGGGCGCCGTGGGGGCGCTGTGCACGTGCGCCCTGCACTGACTAATACACCGCTACCCGATACACACGCCCCACCCCTTACGCGAGTGACATGGAACCGTCCGCATGACTCATATGTCTATTTCTGTTCGCAGTCTGAGTCTCGCAGTTATACATCGAGAGATTCCATACGGGCCCTGAGAAGCGCAATTAGGGGAGTGGTGTCGTACGGGAGTGGGAGAAGAGGGGGAGGGGCTGTCTGCCGCCGCGCCGTCGCGCCACAAAGCTTGCCACTGTCACTATTGTCAGTGAGCTGGATCTGCGTGCTGCGTACGATTATTTAAAAAACATGTTAGAACAAATTTAACATTGTCAGTATAGTTAACATACTTCCAATAGTAACAATTAAAATATTTCTATCTGAATTTAAACGTTAATGTATACAATTGAAAACTTAGGATTTAAGAACAATAATTTTGTTTACTTACTGAATGCTGTAAACTGGTTACTGTGGTAGAGCTTCGATCCCACTTAGATTAAAGTCACCCATTATCATCATCACTGCCACTCTCACTCATGCTGCTGTCACTGTCACTATCATCTTGCAAATTAATTGACGATATGTTCTGTCATTTCGTCAATTTGAGGCTCTAACCTAATGTAGTCTTCCTCTACTTTTTTGACGTGGTTTACACAAGATAACCATTCTTCAGTAGTTATTTCCTCAAATGTTGTTTCCACAAGCTGCTTTATTATTTCCATTGAAAAAGACACATTACGTTTAGCCACCCTCTGTTTCATGACACTCCATATCATTTTCTATAGGATTAAGTTCGGGGTGGTAGGGAGGCAAGCGCAGAGTTGAATGACCGTGTTCAGCCAAAATTGCATCAATTTTGAACATTTTAAATTTAGGTTTGTGTATATTAATCAAACTGTACAGCTCCGGTTTTTAGGCTACTTGTTTGGAAATTTATATATTTCTGTCTGATAGCCATTTAATCATGTCACCTTTTCTGGAATTAGATGTTGGCGCTCGGTTAATTTCGACATTGTGGTATGGGGCATTGTCAATCACAATAACAGAATGTTCAGGGAGATTGGGAATTAATTTACTTTTCAACCATTTCTCGTAATTTGCAAAGTTTCATATCGTTATGGTAATCGCGGTTTTTTTGCCTGATTCAAAATTTAGCAACGCGTTTTTTATAAACCCTTTCTCGTTTCCAGCGTGTACTATAATTAATCTTTTTCCTTTGCTAACTGGTACTTTACATCCCTCATTGCTGTTCGTCAGTCCAGGCTTTTAGGGGTTGCATGAGTCGTATGGATATAAGTTTCATCCATATAAATAATGGGTCTGTTCTCAGATCTGTACATGAGTAATTTTTTTCAAAAAAAATTACTCTTTTCTCTCGGATGTTAATTTTTTCTACCAATACTTTTCTGTCATTAGTAGCCTTCTTCCATCTAAATTCATTTTCTTTAAACTGCATCGAAGAGAGAAAGAACTACCTTTAAAATTAATTGAACTCTTCAGAACAGATAGCAGAGATTTTATTGTTGGTCTTTCGCCATGAATTCGGTGAAATTCATTTATAGTCCTCCTAATAACACCTACATCGAAATTGTCTAGATCGGTTTTAGGTTTTGTACGATTTTCGATTCTTTTTTCGGAGTGCTGAATACTGCATTGTCTTGAATTACTTTTTTCCTCTCAGAAACTATTTTTTTAATAGTTGTCAATGGCACGCCAGTTGCAGCTTTTACACGGACGAGAACATTGTTTATGTTTATTGCGGCGCCACTTTCTTTCTCATTTTTCATGTATTCATAAACGTTTGCTACGATTTCTCGAGCTTGGCTATGATACACTTTACCACTTCCAACTTTTTTCAAGAAGTTTACACCCGCCATTTCAGAAATATCACACGGAAATCCTATAAGCAGTAACGGCGGCAAAAACAGTGCAAGTATCACAGAGGCAAGAAGAGTGTTGAACAAGCAAGCGCGAGGTCCGCACTACACAGCTCCGCGATACAGACTGAGGAAGCGTTTACCCCCACTCCTCCAAATGAATGACAAGTAGACCACTGCGCATCGCCAGGCCAGGGCCCGTATGGAATCTCTCCATCAGTACGTTACGGTCACTGTTAGCGCCGCTTCGCAAGCACCCTCGGCCGTGACAGCTGTCTGTCTTACTATTTTATATAATTACATTGATGTGCATTGTACTGTAGTAAGTTGTAAAATTAATTGCCGTTTTTGATTAACACGAAATGTCGAGCAAGAAAAAAACATCTGGAGCATTTAACCGCAAAAGAAAGTTGCAGCAATCTAAAGAAGATGAAAAAGCAGTGTAAAGCACTGCAAAGGTTTTTAACAAATCCACCATTATGTGCGAGTGCATCAATAAGCGTAGAGGACAAACGAATTAGATCATGATGTTGACAATAATTTACCAATAACTGAATCTGAGGTTCTGCCTGGACCGTCAACCAGTCAATCTCCATAGTTATCTAGCTACAGAGACACCATTTCCACCATCAAATATTGATTGTGACGATTCTGTAGCCGCCACCAAAGTTGTGGATGATGATTTATTAGTTGATACAGTGATGTCATCGTCATCTTCATCTACGTCTGTTGTTACGCATAGTCAACAAAGTTCATTGAAATTGTAAGTTGACTTATTTAACTTACTTAGCATTTTTAGGATAAATAGGTCCAGCATAACGCACCGTTTCCTACCGTTTCATATGGTGGCCGCAAACAAAAAACACACAAATGTTTAAGCCCTTATTTGAATTTTATTTAAACCAATTTTTATTTTATACCACCATAACATAGATAGGTGTTAAAAGATGTTTTTAAAAATGTTTACTATATTTTAGTTAAACCTAAATAGGAAGGCCTATTTATTATATACTATAATAAAATATAGATATAAATATTGCATTAAATATTTGAAAATCCTGAAAAAGGGTAATTTAACAGAGTTATCACACATCATTACATCTCTTGCGATTACACCACGATGCCAACTATAATGTTTTGTTTTGTCTTCCAGGAACCGAACAAGGACACAAACACTTTACCTGTGATTTAAATGATTGTGGGAAGTGGCCACCCAAAATAAATGACGAGGTACGGAAAGTGCTTGTTGAACGAGGGGCCTCAGCAAGTCACTGACAAAGA
This sequence comes from Homalodisca vitripennis, assembly GCF_021130785.1. NCBI lineage: Eukaryota > Metazoa > Arthropoda > Insecta > Hemiptera > Cicadellidae > Homalodisca > Homalodisca vitripennis. The sequence continues at coordinate 141,758,622 of NC_060213.1, read as the reverse complement.
GTTTCCTGCGGACAGTAAAGGTAGGAGATTTTCTTCAAATCATTACACAAGGAAGCTGTGCAACGGAGAACAAGTTCACGGAAATTGGGTACTATACTCAATATCGAAAAAATGCAGCATTTTGTTTTCCTTGCAAACTGTTTGGAAACACGAATTCTCTTCTTACTAGTGACCAAGGGTATTCTGACTGGCAAAAAACCTACACAAGGACTTTGACCAGTCACGAGAAATCCTCTGCTCATGTTAAAAAAAACTGTACGTTTTGGCGTGAGCTCTCTGTACGTTTACGATTAACAAAAAACTATTGATGAAGAACATGAAAGACTTATCCATGCTGAAACTGAACATTGGCACCAAGTCCTGAAACGATTACTGTGTATAGTACAGTTTTTGGGGACACAGGGGTTGGCCTTTCGAGGGGAAAAAGGATGTTCTTTTTGAACGTAACAACGGAAACTTTTTAAAATTGATAGAACACATAGCAAAGTTTGATGTTTTTATGGCCTGAACATGTGAGAAGGATCAAATCAAAAGAAACACACGTTCATATTTGAGCAAAAATATCCAGAGCGAGTTCATTCTGTTCTTGTCAGCCAAGATCCAAGATAAAAATCTTGCAAGACCTACAGCAAGCCACATATTATTCGATAATATTAGACTGCACTCCTGACGTTAGCCATACTGAGCAAATGACGTTTGTGATAAGATTTGTGAAGATTACTGAAAATGAAGATGTGGTAATTAAAGAACATTTTTTAGGTTTCATTCCTATTAAAGATTCATCAGGGTGAAGGTCTCACAGAAGCATTATTGAAAGAACTAAAGGAAACGAGGAATTCCTTTAAAAAAACATGAGGGGTCAGGGCTATGATAATGGTTCGGCAATGAAGGGAAAAGCATGTTGGAGTTCAGAAGAGGATCCTTGATCTAAATCCTAGAGCATTTTATGTTCCATGTGGAAACCACTCCCTGAACTTGGTAATTAACGATGGCAGCTCTGTCTTGCAATAGTGCAGTAGACTGTTTCAGTACCATACAAGAAATATATAACTTTTTTCTAGTTCTACTCAAAGATGGAGTATTTTGCTGAAAAACGTTTCGAGTCTAACAGTCAAACCACTCTGCAACACTAGGTGGGAAAGTAGAATTGAGGTATTATTACCCTTGAGGTACCATATTGAAGAAGTATATGATGCATTATATGAAGCTTCTCAAGACAAGAACCTTGATGCATTTGGTAGACAATACTGCCGTAGGACTAGTAAAAAAACTGCAAAGCTTCAAGTTTCTGTGTTGTATTGTAACTTGGCATGAGATCCTGTATAAAACAAACATGGTTAGTAAACTGTTGCAAAAGGTCACAAATGATCTTCAAAGTTCAATAGAATCTTCTTAAGAGTGTAAAATCATTTTTGGAAACTATGAGATCTGAAGAAAGACTAAAACAGCGTCATTACTGATGCAAAGGAACTTGCAGAAAAAAATTGATGTTTGCAGGTGACTTTGAAGAAGAAAAAACAGTTAGACCAAGAAGAGTTTAAAAAAAACAATTTTCTTACGAGAGTGAAGATGAAGCTGCAAGTTCTGGTAAAGATTTGTTTAAAGTAAATTTCTTCTTTGTTGTGCTTGATAGAGCAATATCCTCGTTAAATGGAGAGATTTGAACTGATGGAAAACCATAGTGAAGGTTTTAAATTTCTCTATGATATTGCTAGCTTAGGAAAAGCATGGAGTGAATCAGAGTTAAAGAAAGCTGCAAACACCTTGAAAACAGTTTTGAGCGGTGGTGATGGAGATGACAAACCAAAGAATATGACATTAACGGAGATGAGCTGTTTGATGAGCTTCAAATCTTTTGGACCAATGCTACCCCCTACAAGTCACCCAGCTGGAGCGTTGTCTTTTATAACCAAACGTGGTTATGTGGATACTTTTCCAAAATATTTTTGTAGCATTGAGAATCTTGTTAACGCTGCCAGTATCCGTGGCCAGTGGCGAAAGAAGTTTTTCCAAATTAAAAACTGATAAAAAACTTACCTACGATCAAATTTGAGCCAAGAACACTTAAGTGGTCTAGGCAACCTTGGCGATTGAAAATGATGCCCTAAATGAAATGGAAACGGACATTCTACTGCAAGAGTTTTCAAAATTAAAAGCCAGACGAATTCCTTTTTAATTGCAACATTGAGTATCTTAATTGTAATTATTAGGCTATTATTTTTTAATTTGAATTGTCTGTAATACAACCTGACGTTTAACAATGACTTGTACACACAATATTGATTGTAGACGATTTTGTGTTTTCCATCATACATCACATACCGTAACTTAAACTTAATAATGTAATGTATCGTAATTGTAGTCTACAATGTGTCACTGTATTTGTAAATGAACACTGGTAAATAAACATAAAACTCTGGTTTGTCAGCTATTTTTTTTCTCCTAATTTGTTCCCCTTTGTTTACTATTTAGGTACAAGGTATGTGACATTTACCGTTCTACGGTGTAGTGTATGACGGTTTATCGGGGGGGGGGGCGCCAAAACTACTGTTTGCTTACACCTATAAAATTAGCTAGGGCCGGCCCTGGTCTCGGACCAGATTTAAAGAAATCCTTCGTTATTTTCATGTTGCAGACAATAACAATCTTGATGTTACAGACAAATATACCAAGATCCGACCTCTTTGGAAATACTTAAACGAAAAGTGGTTAGAATATTTTCCTAGAGACGCGTACGTTAGCATTGATGAGTCAATGGTAAGGTATTTTGGGAGGCATGGTGCAAAACAGCACATACATAATAAACCAATAAGGTTTGGTTTTAAAGTTTGGTCGATGTGTACACGTTTAGGCTACATTATTCAAGGTGAACCTTACCAGGGTGCATCTACAAGCAACACCCATCCACATTTAGGTTGTGGAGGGTCAGTGGTAATGAACCTTGTCAAAAGACTTCCCTCTGACAGTAAATATAGCCTGTTTGTAGATAATTACTTTACATCACTGCCTCTTTTAGAAGAACTCAAGGAAAATGGCCATGATTGTACTGGCACAATTAGAGTTGACAGAATCGAGAAGGCTCCGTTAACTGACCACAAATTATTAAAAACTAAAACTAGTATTAAAAAACTAAAGAGAGGAAGCTTTGAGCAATTAAGTGCCAGAAAGTCAGGAACTACTCTTGTCAAATTCAATGATAATAGTGTTGTCACACTTGCATCAAATCGTGCTGGAGTATCTCCCATGGGTTCATGCAACCGCTGGTCACAGCAGGAGAAAAGAAGAATTAGTGTCAAGCAACCATTGTGTGTTGGATTGTACAATTTATACATGGGGGAGTTGATAGGCTTGATCAAAATGTCTTAGCCTACAAACCAACCATAATGATGAAGAAGTGGTATTTGCAACTTATCTTATTCCCACTTAGTTGCAGCATGAACAACGCCTTTCAGTTGTATAAGCAAAGCCCAGCCGGCAAAAGTAAAGATGCTTTCGACTTTCTTGGGTTTATCAGAAAAGTAGTTCAAGTGTACCTGAGAAGAAATGTAGGCCGTCCATCAATTGGAAGACCATCTAAGAAGTCGAGGACCCGTGTTCCAGATGGCTTACGCTTGGATGGCATCGGCCATTTGATTGCCTCAAATACGCTGCGCTGAATGCGACAAGAATACCACCAAGAAATGTCAGAAATGTTCAGTAGGATGCCACGCCAATTGTTTTGTTAAGTTTCATTCCCAGTAGAAAAAAAATCATTCTGAAAAATCTAAGTCATAATTATGTATTTTCGAAAATATATGTTAGTTTTAAAAATAAGATTTATTTCAATTATTATTTTTAAATCATGTAATATTTGAATGAAACAATATATTTAGGTATTACATGTTTGTTCCTTACATGCCCAACGCCCCATTTTTGGGGCGGTCAATTATGGAAAATCCATGAATGTAAGAATTTTTAAATTATGTTTCTGGTTCATTTTTAAGATATACTAATACAAATAAATGGGTAAAATTTAATTTTGAAACCTAAAAATAACTTGGGCATATATGGGTTGAATTGGTAAGCGCATTTAATCGGTTTCTTCCTTAGTTTCTAGATATGTGACTCATAAGTGTGTGACAGATCAGTTTCAGTGCATGTGACTCCATCACCTGGCTCAAGCTGGTTGGATCTGGAGTACCCCGCGAGAAGTACGCTATGGTCACAGTGGATCTCATCCCGATCAAGATGTTCATGCTCCTCATGTTCTCCAAACGTTTAACGGGCGAGAAGCCTTTTCAAGTCTTTATGAAAATCTACCCCTTCAGGTAAACAAAAATGGATATCGTAAGTATTCCAAACTTTATGATGTTTAGGTATAATGGACAAGCCTCTTTCTGGCTTTGACCACAAAAATGTTGATGATTAGGGATGGATTGGTATTCCTTAAGCCAATGGCACTCTGCCTGATTGTAGTAAACTTTTTATGGGATATGGTTGTTACGGAAGTTTGTAATCCAATTTGCAAATTTATATTGATCTCCCCGGGAATCGAACTCGTGACCTCTCGGTTAGTGATCCGTTTACCCCTTCACTACCGTGAAGATCAGATTTGTGGCTTTGCTCGCCATTTGATTAGCCGTGTGTTTGCTATTAGTGATGCAAAAAATAGACCTTTTGGCTAACGTATTATAAGCCTTAAGGAATAATATATGGGTTTCTATTCTCCGCCACACTTTTCTGAGATCGGTGATATGATGTAAAATCTTTATATTACGTGATACGAGTCCGCGACACCACGTGTCGCCGAGGTTGTGTGCAAGAGTTCAAACCTATATCTTATTTTTGATTTTGATTTTGAGATGTCTTGTGGACAAATAAGCAGACCTACAGAAAATACATTTTTTACAATCCTCGACCAGATAAAAAAAATTGTGTGAGCCTATTGGCTTCATTGAAACTCAGACAAATTCCCTTGTATTTACATATACCATCATCCAACTCAGTGTTGCCAACACATAAATGATGCTTCATGCAAACTTTTAAGTCTATAGATCACTTCGTGTTTTGGATATTGTGAAGACAGACAGACAGCTCTCAGGTCCTCGAGTGAGAGGATTTGCTAATACTCAGCAAATTATAACATTCCATTTCGTTATAGAAACACTGATATCCCATAGCCTTCCATATAGAGGTAGTAAAAAAATACGAACCGTAAATATAAAAAAGGAATTAATTGACCCCACAAACCTCCTGCCGTTCTAGCATATTATTTTACCTAGTAAAGGTCATACGGAAACGTTTGAAAAGAAAACTTTATTAGTAATCCCTCTAAGGGACCAATATGTATAACCAGTTTATAATTCATCACCTGCTCTGAGACGATGTTATCTCGTATTTGGTAAAATGTATTTAAATGATTTATTTGCATCTTTTATTTCACATCTACTTTAAGTATCCACAAGTCTCGTGTAAAAATTAAATTTTGATCTCTTAAATGCAATCTAAATAATCTGTGTATGAGACTTAAAATGTCCTCATGAACGAAGATTAAAAGGCAATGGCAAGAATGCGGATATTAAGTAGTATAATGTTCAAAAACGGTAAGGTATTCTCCATCAGAAAAGTAGGTGCGTTCTCTACTACTTGCTTTAAATTAATTTTATTAAGGGTAAAATTTCCAATACCGAACCTTATTTTCAGACTGGGCCTCAACTTGGTTGTAGCTGCTTTCATATGGGCTATTCCTTATATGATAGTAAACAATGAGATCCCTCTCTACTTTTACGGTTTGATGATGCTGGTCTACGGGCTTGTGTCGGTGAGTACGTTTTATAATTACTTCAAGTAGAATTAAGCTGTTGGTACACCTGTTTAGTATGCTATAATAGTACTGTAGCGTGCAATTTGTTATCTTATAATATACCTTAGTTTCAAATAGAATTTAGGAGTCATATAGTCGTAATTGAAATGGTATAAATAATACCCTGATCTCCAAAATTTTAACCAGCGGTATTGCTTGCTTTGGTTAAATCCAATGGTCTCTACGAAATGGGGTAGGATCAACCAAAAATAATCAAGGCAAAATAACAAAACCGAAGATTTGTACAGATTTTCAATTTTTTTGGGGGATTGAACTGGTTTTAGTGCGAGTCTCGCATGCTAACCATATTAGGTTACTATACATAAATGCATATATATATATATATATATATATATATATATATATATATATATATATATATATATATATATATACAAGACCATGAATTAGTAATAATGGTCACTGGAGTCACTAACAAACTCCGTGAACAGAATCAGACCAGCTGATGTTTTTCTATTGAAAACATCTTCTTTAATATTAAATACATTGTGGAAATAAAACCTTACGTTTTACAAATGTTATGAAACTCGAAAAGAGAATAAATATTCACATGAACTTGGGTATTAAGCTTTTAGCGATGCTTAGAAGCTTAAATATGCTTAAAATAAAGTGAAAAGTCAAAAGTAAATTTAATATTTACTAACAAATTCTACCGGTCTATCCTTTCACGATCGCACTTATTATTGAATATCATTTATTGTGGAGAAAATATTAAATTCTAATCCTAACTAATACAACGTGGTGTGAATATATAAGGTTTCCCCGATTACCTTACTTTAAGCTTTCAAAATAAAATAAAGATTTGCTTTTATTGCAGCAAAAATATGTACATTGTATGGCAAACGTCAATACGGTGTTTCTAAAGTTCAAGTCATTCATACAAACAATGCACATTCATAAAAATACAAGTTTACAATCACGCCTTTTTCATTCATCGCCAATGCAACCCACTTAGTTCAGCAGAGTCAGTTTTCTAATTGGGCGGTCTCCCAGTCGAATGCAAAAAGCTCACCTGCATTATAGAATGCTTGAGAAACCAAGAAACGTTTGAGACGAGTCTTTAACGCCTTAGGCTTTGGAGAATCTTTAATTGAATTGGGCAGTCTGTTGAGGAAATGCACACTGCGAGGGCAGGCGTTCATAAACCACCGTTTTGTGCCTCCCAGTCCGGTAGTTTGCTCTGCCACGTGTCTCATACATGTGTGTGTGTGTGTGTGTCACACGTCTATCATTGTTAGGATCCAGAATCGAATCCAGGCTGGGACATATCATTTTTAACACCCCAACAAACATTATCCCAACGTATTCTTATGTAGTGTGACAGAAGGTTCTAGACTAATCCTTGTAATCACTATACAACTCCTGTACATCGCTTTAAATCTTGGTTATGGACATTTGAAAGCATTCAATATGATTGTAATACAAAATGACGGCCACGTGTGTTACACAGATCACCATGTACTCCATGTTCGTGGCCAAGATGGCGTTCTTCGCACGGTCCAGCGACCCTGCCCTGGGAGGCACCTACATGACCCTCATGAACACGCTGAACAACATAGGCTCGTCCTGGCCCAACTCTCTGGTGCTTCTGTTGGTCGACCCTCTCACGTTCAAACGCTGCCCAACAGATGACTCCAACACTTGTTCCACGTCAGAACTTACTAAGGTTAGTAATGTCTTTTGTAACTAATAAAATATGTTACACTATAGTTATCATACAACGTGTAATCGTCAATTGCTACTAATTAAAATAAATTCTTATTTTTTATAAAAATTTTAAAAATATTATAATTTTAACTAATTAAACAAAAATTGGATTAACATTGCCTGTATAGATGAGAAACATATTGATTGGATACAATATTAAGACACTAGGAATTTAAATAAATCTGCTTGGTGTTTAATCCTTACACGTTAAAGCCACAACTATCAACAAGTGAAGCGATTTTATTTTTTGTTTAAAGTTTCTTATTGACGACGGAAGGTTTGAAAGGATAGCAGGATTTCAGACATTTTCCATCGTAATACTAGATTATAAAGGGTATACCACAACGTTTCGAGGATTGGAATCTATCCTCTTCGTCAGGTGGGGGAATTAATACACACAAAAATAAAGTATCATCACGCTTGTGTAATTGTGATATGTAGCGCGGTTCGGTTGGCAACAAGTGCGCCGGTCACTGGCCCATTGTCACGCTTCTCAGTCAGTTGCTGCCCAAACATCATGGAGACTCCACTGCGTTCTGCCGCCAGTTGCGAAGTCCGTAGTGTTATTCGTTTCTTGACCGCCAAAAACGAAACTGCCGTTGAAATTCATCGTCAGTTGTGTCAAGTGTATGGTGAACATGTTATGTCCGTTCAGATGGTCCGTCGTTGGCGTGCAATGTTTTTGGAAGGAAGAGAAAATGTTCATGACGATGAGCGTAGTGGCCGACCGGCCAATTCTCGGCAACCTGACGTCATTAATGCTGTACGAGCAGTTATTGACAATGATAAGCGAGTGACTCTCGATGAAATTATGGATAAACTGCCGTCAAGTGTTGAATTTAGCCGGTCATCTGTGCACAATATCACGACAGAAGATCTTCAGCTTGCAAAAGTGTGTGCAAGATGGGTGCCTCGCTTATTGAGCAATGCCCATAAACAACAACGAATGGCTGCTGCCCAGTCTTTCTTTCTTGCGATTGTTTGACGATGAAGATGAAAACCTTTTCAGTAGAATAGTCACTGGTGATGAAACATGGATTCACCACTCAACTCCAGAGACCAAACGCCAGAGTATGGTGTGGCAAAAAAAAGGAGAGGCAGCTCCTCAAAAAGCCAAAGTTTTTGAGTCGGCAGGAAAGGTAATGGCTACAGTTTTTTGGGACTGCCGTGGAGTGTTATTGATTGACTATCTTCCTCGTGGCGAAACCATAAATGCAGAAAGGTATTGTGAAGTTCTCACCAGACTTCGGCGGGCAATACAGAATAAACGGCGCGGACTTTTGTCGCGCACGGTTCTGCTTATTCAAGATAACGCCCGACCACACGCTGCTCGTGCAACAATGGAACTTTTGAGGAAATTTAAGTGGGATGTTTTTGGTCATCCTCCATACTCACCAGATCTTGCGCCTAGCGATTTTCATCTGTTTCCGGAGCTGGAAAGACACCTTGGCGGTCGGCGATTTGCCAACAGCGATGACCTTCAAAATGAGGTGGATACTTGGCTTAAAAATTTGGCGGGTGAATTTTGTGATGCTGGAATAAAAAAACTACTTCCTAGATACCAAGAGTGCTTAGAAAGGGATGGTAACTATGTAGAAAAATAAGGTATGATGTAAAAAGTTGAATAAATGTGTTTCAGTTATTTTTTGAGTCTTTTTAACTTTTTCATAATTAATGGAAACTTACTTTTTGGATACCACTCGTATTAATACCTCCCCCCCCCTGACGAAGAGGATAGATTCCAATCTTCGAAACGTTGTGGTATACCCTTTATAACCTATAACGATGGCAAATGTTCTAAATCCTGTTATCCTTTTAAGCGATCGTAATCACCATATAAGTGTCTTGCAGAACAATCGCATGCAATGTACCACAAAATGTTTGATCAAGATTAGTAATTTTAATCACTAGAAGAAAACTGAGAAGGCAAACTGCTGAGACTGGCAGACGAGATTGTTGGGTGGAGTAAGGCGTGTTTTGGTGTATTCTTGTTATACTTTTCAATACAATATTTTTTTTGACATCGCACCGTTCTCTTCCTATGTGTATGCTTCAATATTTTTAAAAAGTCTGTTTTTACTTTAAAAAAATAACAAAATACAGATTGCATAAATACGTTTCCAAATCTTTCATTGCCAAATAAATTGAGTTAAAGAAGATTATGTTGGGGGGAAACCACATTAAGCCAGGGTTAGTGGTTGGTGGTTTATAGATACAATAATGCTTAATACTTAATAAAAGATTACGTATGTCTTATTTTACCAGGCGAAGTTAGGACTAAGAAGCCCTCTGTAACACTTACTCTGGGGACCAACGGCTTAAAGGTGACTGAACCACCAACAATGGCCGGGCAGGCGGGCCGCTTGCAAGGACGGGATCGCTCAGCGGTTACTCATAATCTGCTCATCCAAGCAGCAGCCACGCTCGACTTTGCTTGGCTCGGTTATATTGCGATAGTCGCCATAGGCAACCTCCAAACTAACGAAGTACTATTTGAATGTTTGATACAACTGTTGCAGGACTGTGTAGGCGGATGTGTGACCCAAGTGGACGGCTACTATGTGCTGATCGCTGCATGCATGATATTCGGTCTGCTGTGGCTGATGTGGGCCGGTCCCATCACTCGAGAACTGCAGAAGAAAGACCCTCAGGAGTGGAAAGTGAAGTCACAACGCCAAAAGAAGTTGGAGCAGTCGCAGTTCCTGCAGGGACCCTGATTACTTCCGTCACGATACTGACCGAATGACCCATTCATTAAATCACATTATTGCGGAAGTATACTTTTAAGGATGACAGAATCGTGACAGTAATTTGATATATAGTATACGAGTACAATAATAAACCTTTTAACACGTTTGATGATCGATTTTATTTTTGTACAATGCACATTTCGAATTCAATGAATTCATCATTAGGTACTTGTAGGTTAAGGTAAATGATGTAAATAAATAATTGAAACCAAATCGTTATATGTTTTTAACTACCTTGGTGGCTTTTTGTATTAAATTTTATATGCAATCAATTTATATCGTTTAAAAGTCTATGGAATAATAACTTTGTTGTTAGGAAATCTTTGTCATTTAATAATACATTAGGATTAATTTTGGGCACTTTTGTTAATTTCAAAATGTTTTAACCCTTTCAGGGCCAGGACCAAATATGAGATGTTGCAAAATTTTTTCACATATCTATCCCCTTGTGACTAGTCAAAAGTGCCAGGCTAAAATTGGCGATTTTGCAGTCTCTTAGATTAAAATTTATAACTTTTCATAAACATTAGAGAATGACCTAAAAGTTGCACCAAATTACTCGTATAGATATATACTATCAAAAAAAAAATATAAAGATGTAGTTTTAAGTAATTTAAAATTTAAAAAAAATAATGTTTTAATGGATTACATAAAAAAAATTTAATTTTTTAATTTTTTTCGTAATTAACTAAAAAAGGAAAAATAATTTTACTGTAGAAAGCTATGTTATTATATTGTACATTTATAAAGGAACAACCATACAAAATTTTGTGTTATTTCTCTCATAAATAAATTTTTTATGACACATTTTGTATAAATACGCATAATTGTACTTCGCAACAAGTGATAAAGCAACTGACTCTTAACTGCAAGAAACTTAAAATAAATATTCACATTACGGATGTACCGGTAAACAGATGATTGTAGGATCCATAAGCAGTTTCAATACAGTTAAAAACACTATTTACCAAGAAATATTTGCACAATTTTATTTGAAATTTATTTACACTTTTTCTATTTACAAATATGCTACTTACAATTTCACTCCCGTGAGATCGCAAATTGTCAGTCATTGTAACTACTACACACAATAGCTAAGCAGGTAACACTACTAATATTTACAACCACAAAATAAAATAATGAAGAAGAATCCAGCATACAATGGTACGATTGCACTAAAGCATAAAGAATTAACAACAATAGATCGAGTCACCTGATAATGTCACGTGACAATTACGAAATAAAAATGCATAGACCTCCAAAATAAAAATTATATTCATATTAAATATCTACAAATATACCAGGGAATAAAAAAACATAAAACTTTAATCATTTGATGTCGTATTTTTTAAAGAAAATTACGAATATCAAGGCGGCAATATATTGCCGCCTGGCACTTTTCAGACACGATCTATGGCGGCAATATATTGCCGCCTGGCCCGGAAAGGGTTAAGGTTGACAATAGGTGACATTTTTTGCATGTGTGTAAAATTTCAAGGTTGTTTTAGATGTATTTGTGTATGTATGGCCGGTGTCAGATTTGATATTTATAATAAGAAATTTGATATTTGCCGTCATTATGTTACACACCTGTACAGTATTTATAGTCAGTTTATTTCAATAGAAGCCTAAGTAAATTACTATACCTCTAGTTTAACAATCAGTCACACATCAGACATTAGCTTACATATATACACATAAATAACATACACTTATATATTGAAATCTTTTAATCTTTTACTGGTATAAAAATAACAAGATTCAAAATTTGATGCTTTCTTAATAGGCTAATTACTTTTTATTCATTCCTCATAGTCTAAGGGCAAGGACGTAGCCAGCAAGAGGGTTTAAGAGGTCTGGACCCCCAAATTTTCAAAATGTGCAATTGCTTTTTTAGTACATTATCATTATTACTTAAATAATTCAGTACTACTGACATGTACTGCTGAAAGATCGTTCTCAACAAAGAAAAGGGTCAAGAACTTTTTCTGGGCCTTACTCTCTGTCCACTACGGGAAAATATCAGTTGTCTGAACCCCCCCCCCCAAAAAAAATAAAATTCCTGGTTACGTCCTTGTCCAAGGGCAGAAAACCATTTTAAACTTTATAATCATAGAACCTGACTTGTTTTGAACTCGATAGAACATTTTCTCTTAAGAATGAAATTGATCGTCATATGTGCTAGTTTTGGTATTAGTCAACAAAGGGACTTCGAAGCAGGAGGGTATCAAAAAGGGTTTTAAATATGAATGGTAATTTTTCTCAGTTCATATTTTTCTTAACTTGACACTCTTAATCGTCAGCCACCTAAATCAGCGTAGATAAACTAACTAACGTTTGTCTGTATTACTAACTGTTTATATTACTGGATATATAACCGCTAACTGCAAACAGATCTTATAAGTCTCGAATTTCAGTCTCTTTATACAGTATAGGTGTCTGACGATTATATAGCCATTATTTATGGTCTGATGATCAAACTCTATCGATTTAAAGAAACGCCATGTAATATAATGATTACACAGTACACTATTACAAATAGAATAAAAATGTGTACATTTAGGCCAAAGTGAAAATTAGAAGAAATAAAAATAGCAACGTCTCCCACTACCTGGTGTATCCTACGATAAGGTTTGTTCCCCCGCGTCTACTTCTTAGAACTCCGGGCACCTGAGTATAGACTTCATTGTAAAGTTAAAAACGAAGAAAGTGGATCGGTTGCGTTTACTTATAGGTTTATCGGTGAAGCCAAATACACGAGAGCTTGAAACTCACTTAAATAATAATTAACTTTTCTTCCTTCGTACTCCTTTGTGAAGTAACATTGGAAAACTTCGACGTTGTTAGAACTCTATGTTTGCGACTGAATGAACAAGTCGTAATTTATTACTCAAACTCAGAACCATTTGTCCCTTATTACTTCTACGTTACTTATTACTATTTACGTTTGGTCATAAGCGATTATCATGAATCAAAATGTGTGACTTCATTTTTTTCTTTTTGGAATTTTACTATTCCTGGTGATTTTTGACAGGATGCAAGCCCCTGTGAAACACCGTCTCGTCATTACACTGTTTTTCTATTTTGATTTGGTTGATAATTTTTGCGGTTTTATTTTGGAATGAGTACTCATGGTGGATAGGGGAGAATTATTGAAGTTTTGATCTTAGAGAAAGTCTGAACATTATCTCTTCCGCATAAAGGGAATCTAGCAGTTCGGTTGTTACAGGTATCGATATGTTCTGTGCATATACGTTAGAATCTACTGCATCCCAAACAGAATATGCAAGAAAAAGTAGGAATTTATATTTCCTTGCTCCGAGTCAATTGCTGTGTACCGCACACTGCTCAATAAGGTACCACAGAACACATGGTAGTATTATTCAGCCTGACAATGCAGTATAAGGTGATGTGTAGACGGATTTATCGATGGGTTGTATTTATATTTGTAATTAGTTAAGAGTAATTGTTCGACTCTAATGAGCTGGATATGCTGAAAACAATACGATATACTGATATGTACAAAACGAGAGACTGTGTATTAATGACATTAAGGTACTTAGTGCAGTTTTGTATTGAGTGACTACACACTTTCACAGAAAGTCACCTCTGAGGTTCCCTAAGGCAGCCATGTGAATTTCCCAGAAAGAGGCAGAATGTGGAGTCAAAATCAATCCAAGTGTGTGTGTCGGATGAATCAGTCAATATTATAGATACCATCAATTTTCATATTGATATTTTCCAATTTTAAAACTTTTCCCATATGTTCCCGTTCTGTTGCTGGAGGGTTAGACTGAATTGGTTGACAATACCATAATAGCTGGATAGAAATAATATATAATTTAATCTATATTCCTTTATAGACTCAGAAACTATTTGACCTATAATTATGAACATTTTAAATTATATATATATATATATATATATATATATATATATATATAATATATATATATATAATATATATATTTCCACGTAGAAGGTTATATGCTATGCCCATTGATGCAACTCGCCACAAAGCGGCGCTGCGAAAGATACAGTTTTATAACCGCGTGCACATTATAAACTGCAATTACGAGATAGTTACGTATACTAAATAGCCAAACACTATTTGAAGGCGCTACGTTACGATGTATATTTGTTTTTAATGTAAATTTCTGGTTCAACTTAAAGCTTGAGAGTTAGAACACTTTTTAATAAAGTACATGTACGTGTACAATGACTATAAATAAAGAGAGAGAGACGTGCTGGGGCCTGAGCCCCTCGTTCCCACTTCCACCCCTGACACAAGTCTGTGACTTATTTGCCAGGCCTCTTGCCTTCTCCTCTTCTTTCACCTCTTCGGGCTTCGGCTACTTAATCCCCTTCTCGACACTTGCTTGTATCTAGCCTAACAGCACGTCTCCCCTCACCTCACCGCCCCTGTGCGATGAGAATCATCAGGATCCTAATTTCTCTCTTTCTTGCATCTTTGTCCTTACTCTTCCTTTTCTTCTTTTTCTTCATTCTTCTACTATCAAGCTTCTAAACTCTGGTTCCCTCTCTTTTTATTCCAATCCTTCTTGTTGTAGTTCAAACTCTTTGATAGTCTCTTCATCGAAGTCAAAGTTGGCTCTTCTCCATTGTAGATGCTTTGATGTCATCATCTGCTCGAGGTCTCTTCTTTCCTCCTCAAACAGTTCACACTCCATGAGCACATGGTTTGCGGTCTCCAGCTCTCCGCACTCACAACTCTCCTCCTCCACCAGGTAAAATCTCTTGAGGTTCACCTTGAAATTCTCGTGACCAGTGACGAACTGTGTCAGGTAAATGGTATATCTCCCACTTCTGCTGCAGTGTCCCTTTGATGTCCGCCATGTATTCAAATTGATTGTAATACGTATTGAAAATTCATATCAACACGTTTTATCAAATTATTAAATTATTTTGATTCAATGAGAAATTTACAAATATGTGATAAACTTTATGCTATTGCTAAAATTTTAACCTTGTCCTAAACCAGTTTGGTAATAATATTGTTGTCCACGATATTAAGAAAAGTTGGATTAGTTACTTGATCTTCCATAACTAATGTTTTAGTATTATGCATTAAACTCAGTCTATGAAATCCAATAGTAAGACACAGTGGAATGGATTGAGAAGCAAGAGCATCTACTCTACTGTATCAGGTTTACATTTCACTCATTCAAACAACGTATGAGGATAAAAAGGTTGCAAGCTGGGTTGCCCGCAAATAAGACATACGTTTCCTTCTAGGGAATTAAATTAATCGTAAGTATTAGTACAACTAATCTGGCCAGTTTGAAAAGTTCAGGTCTTAGTGTGTATGTCTACGCACTGGAATTGTATGGAAACAGTACACAGGAGTTGTATGGAAACAGTACACAGAAGTTGTATGGAAACAGTACACATGAGTTGTTTAGAAACAGTACACATGAGTTGTTTGGAAACAGTACACATGAGTTGTTTAGAAACAGTACACAGGAGTTGTTTGGAAACAGTACACAGGAGTTGTTTGGAAACAGTACACAGGATTTGTTTGGAAACAGTACACACGAGTTGTTTGGAAACAGTACACATGAGTTGTTTGGAAACAGTACACATGACTTGTTTAGAAACAGTACACAGGAGTTGTTTGGAAACAGTACACATGAGTTGTATGGAAACAGTACACATGAGTTGTTTGGAAACAGTACACATGACTTGTTTAGAAACAGTACACAGGAGTTGTTTGGAAACAGTACACATGAGTTGTATGGAAACAGTACACATGAGTTGTTTGGAAACAGTACACATAAGTTGTTTGGAAACAGTACACTAGAGTTGTATGGAAACAGTGCACAGGATTTGTTTGGAAACAGTACACTGAAGGTGTTTGGAAACACCTCAATGGAGGGTATTTGTCCAACTCGATCACGATAACGCATACAGGAAACTTTCTTCTACATATTTAGATACACTACCTGTTACTTGATAGTGTTAGATAACTGACATCTCCATTGCTCCAAGTGATACCGTGATGGTGATGTTTAGTGACTCAGTTACACTTCGGGCAGTTTTAGCGGGATTGCGGCAATCCCTAGCCCCGTGCCCCGAGATAGATCATGTACTTCCGTTGTAAGAAATGTTCCATTATTCATTCTTAAACACTACCCACTCCCTAAAAGAAAAATATTGATATCTTGCAATCTCTAAAGAGTGTTTATTAATAGCGGCATTTAGGGGTCTAGGGGATGGGCTGACTTTAGTGATCCCCAATGAACTGGAGAAGTACCTGCCCAGGAATAACACTCAATTGTTGCCAAGACTAATGGGGGATTCGAATTCAACCACTGGTTGACCTCGGATAAACGCTACTTTAGCGTGCAGCTGAGGTTGCCCTGCTCTTAACAAAACCCCCCAGGATCTAGATCTAGATTCAGCAACTAAGATTCAGCAGTTGGTGGTGATGATGTAGAGGTCAAGCAGGCCAGCTGAGGACGCGAGGTGTGGCAACTAATCATGGAAATCAAGGTCCTTCAGGTAAATGTGCAGCACAGTAAACCTGCTTCAGCTGTGTTCTGCAGACGCTTTTTGGCAGAAGAATTTCACTGATACAGGAACCTTGGATTTGTAAGGGTAAAATATCAGGTTTTTCCATGACAGGGGTCAAAATTATGATTAATAATGCCAGAGCTTGTATTGTAAGTAACAAGGTGAACAGCATTTCTGTTCTGGAGTTTTGTTCCATGGATCTCTCCACAGTCAGGCTGATGGTGGCTGGGACTGGACGAATCCTGTTGATTACATCATTGTATCTCCAGCATGATAATGTGGATTCCACGCCCTCCAGAGAGATAGCTACCTTGGTAGATCATGTTGGGAGTATATGTACTGTATATAGGAAGACATATGTTACTTTTATCAACTGTTTTGAGATCGGTGGTTGATGTAAAATATACAAACATTACTGGTCACATACATAAAGGATACACACAAAACATCTAAACTGTTTACGGAACAAGTAAAAAATAAAGCACGTATGCTGTTGTATGACTGTCGACTAGTAATTTAGATCTAAATGTCTCACAACAATACATTGAGGATTATTTTGGTTAGTAATCAACTATCGATTAATAAAACAAATTGAGGCTTTCATTATGAATTATTGTCTTATTATCTTGTCTTAATTATCTGATATTATAACAATAATATTCTATTTTATAATGGTTTAATTGCTTTCTAATCTTTTTACCTTATTGTGATCCTATATCAGTGTTTAGAATTTTGCTTGTGTTGTTTGTTTTATCGTTGCTAGTTGTTCAACAAAAATAAAAACTGAAGTTCTTTAATTATTTTTTAAATGAAAACAATCGTTAATCAACCAGTTATTTGTTATTTTTAAGTCATTGAATTATGCCAAACCTATACTAAAATTGGTCTTTTAATTAGTGGAATATTAAAATAACCAGAGTATGTCTATTTTATTCAAACAGAATATTATTAAATAATAGATGTTTAGAAAAACAATTAGATTTTTTCATTACATCAAATATTCTGAACCTGACTCGCTCATGTGAAGCTTCTTGTAGAAAGGGCTGGAAGTCAGGTCAGGAGTAGACATGGTCCGAATGTTGGAGTCCAGAGTCTGCATGAAGCCGGCGAAGCTGACAGAGTCGTATTTATCAGTCAGAGCTTTCATCAGCTCTTTACAGTGGCCGATGTTACGAGCCTCGCACACAATTTTCACCTGAAACGGTCATGTTTAAAACTTTAATTTTTAAAACTTATGTTGTATATGCAAAACTTCTTTATTAGCATATTCATCAAAAACAGTAATAGAGTCAGAAATCAGATAAACTTGTTTTGGAAAAATAATTTTTGAGTCCGATGATGCATCATATTTGAGAGCGATTGTTGAGTTCCAGTTGAGGCCTCCAGTCTTGGTTCAAGAATTCGTCAATGGTGTAGAAAGGCTGTCCAACAAGCAAGTCATGGAGTGCTTTTTTAAAAGCGTTACCCTAAAGCTCTGGTTGTGGTAGATGGTTCCATAGTTTTCGCCCAATGTAGGTTGGTTTCTCCTTGAAAAGTGCTGTTCGGTGTATGGGTAGAGTGTAGCTTGTTGCATAATGTTGTTGTAGTAATGAAGGTCCTTTCCAGTTTTGAGATTCTTCTGGTGTGCATACATGATAACTTCTTGGATGTATAGCGCAGTAACAGTCATTATCTGGAGTGTATGGAAGGCATGTCTGCAGCTCTGCCTTGGTTCTAAGTCAGCCAAAACTCGGATATGTCAACCAAACAATAACGTTCAATAGGCTGATGACAAGAACTTCTTTGTTTCTTCTTCTTAGTAGAAGAAGCTGAGAAACCTCTCATTGCACTTATTCGTATAAGGATCTTTACGTCTTAACTTGCTGCTTTTCATTATATCTTACCCCTAACGCAGCATAGACCATC
The DNA here is from genome assembly GCF_021130785.1 of Homalodisca vitripennis. Lineage (NCBI taxonomy): Eukaryota > Metazoa > Arthropoda > Insecta > Hemiptera > Cicadellidae > Homalodisca > Homalodisca vitripennis. Next base: position 141,739,863 of record NC_060213.1, on the reverse strand, counting down.
GATGTATCTATAATATCTTATTCTGCCAGCCAACACTTGCTTTTTAAATATTTTAAATTGAGTTCTTATGTAACATTTAAATATTTGTATTATGTGTTTCAGTAATTATTATATAAGTTTTCTGGACATCAGATCAACACATTGCTAACATAATTAAAATCTTTAGATATTTCAGCTTTGCTTTGGAAAGGAATTTTCAGTCAACTGATGTTAAACCAGAACAATACATCACAAATTACAATATTTTTTTAGTTATCACCTATTTTTCAAATTGAAACAATTTGAAGTTTTTGAACAATAATCCACAGCCATTCAAAGGGTTGATTCAATGTGAATGATAAGTATAACTCCACTTCACCTTCCTCTTTGTGCAACGTCTGGAATTTAAAGAAAGGAATCTGGAGTCTTGTACGTCTGAAGGGATAAAAAAAAAGTCGTCAAGGAAGAAGCTCAAACAACACAAACTCTTTTTCATCGTTTCGACATGAGAGACATCTAGACTACAAAATCAAATTTAATCTAGGCGAAGAGTTGATCTCATTGTCACATCAAGTGCACAATTCTGATGTCGAAATGATCAGAACCAATTCCCAATTAAACTTCCAAAGGCTGCTTCACTCAGAACACCAAATATGATGAAAGTCGTATTCATATTCAACTCATAGCCGAAAACCAAAAGACACATTTAAATTTTTTGAATTAAGATTTGCAACAAATATTTATAATGAGGGAACCCAATATGTGAACATTGCTTCCAAACAGGTAAAACATCCCATAGAACGTTGTGAAGATAGATCCAATCTGCAAGAGAATCAAATCGATTTAAAGGATTACCTTGACGCTGAACACATCATTCTTGAGCCAAGCTCTCTCCTGAAGGATATCCTTGACGGTGACACCCACATCAGCCAGCAGGGTACACAGCTCTGCGATGCTCCCTGCTCTGTCGCTCACCACCACAGAGAATTTGAGGAGACGGCCATCAGCTGTTAGCCCACGATCCAGGCAGCGGCCCAGCACTGTGGTGTCAATGTTGCCACCACTAACAGTTAGAACCACTCTGCCAACACGACAACATTGTCACAGTGGTGCACTACCTTACCATCCAGATGTAGCATCGTAAAGTGTTATGCAATATCATCTCATAAATACAGCTACATTCTTATTTAAATTTTTAATTATTTATGAATGAAATTTGTTTTATACATTTTCAAATGTATACAGAGTGTTTTAAAATTACGTTAAAAAAATGTAAGGAAATGATTAATTATGCTAAATCAAAGAAAAGTGTTCCAATAAACACATGCCCCATAATGCTTCGTTTTCGGTCTGTATGTCTGTTGTGTTTTTTACATAATAAAATCAAAAATAAAAAGTTTCTTAAGGTACAGGATTGTTACTTTGCATGACTATTTATACAGAGTGTAAAGTTAGTCCTGATACGCCTGGATATATTCCAAACAGATTGCTATATCGTTGTAAAAACTTCATCGTATCTATTAAAATACTTTTATGAACTTTTCGAAGGATAAAATTATTTCCCCCTCCATTTTCAAAGGGGGTAGAAGGGGGATCACTGTAAATTTTCAAATTTCAATCCCTATCTTGTGACATGTCATTTATAAGATAAATTCAAAAGAAACACAATGACGTGAACAAAACATCTCTACAATGATCCTAGCAAAAGTTATGGGCAAACAAGCCCTTACATCTGAGGGTGTAAAGTAAGTCCTAATATGCCTGGGTGTATTCCAAATGGATTGACATATCAATGTAAAATCTTCATCATACCTACTAAAATTTTTTTGGACTTTATGACGGATAAAAATATTTCCCCATCCATTTTAAAAGGGGGGAAAAGGGGATCACCTGAAATTTTTAAATTGCAACCCCTATCTCATTCCAGGAATATATCCAGACATATCAGGACTTAATTTACACCCTGTATGTTTTAGACACAACACTTTGCAAAAAAAAAATAAAAATATCTTGACTATTTTCAAAATGGTGGGAGTTTAAACATTTTAATGTTAAATTTCATAAAAACCATAGTAAATACAACAAAATTATAAAAAACATAAAAATTGCTTGTTAAGTGATAGAATCTTTTGCACCTCATTTGTTATGATCGGTTCACAAGTAATGGAGAAATAAGTTCACATATGTTTATAGAATCCTTTCTTTGCTTTAGTATGAATAATCATTTCCTTAAAGTTATCATATAATTTTGAAACACCCTGTATAGAACAAAGTAAAATCCACTCAATGAACAAACTTCTTCAAATTATTTAAATGAAATTAGTTGAATAAGGAGTGCATTTTACCTTTTCCCCTTAAACTCAGAGAGATGACCGGCCAATATAGCTGCCAGACCTATAGCTCCTGCCCCCTCCACCACACATTTCTCCATCTCCACCATCCTCAAGATGGCGATGGCTATCCATTCCTCCTTCACCACCACCTGCCAACCACAACCACCTTACACCAATCAACTGACTCTAGGACTATCTTATATTAACTTACTTTAACGCAAGTCACAAACCCATTTTATTTTATTAATTCAATACAAGGTAGCTAAAGCATTCTATGTCGACACAAAATATTTACATTTATGCCAACAATTCTTTAATTATCAAAGGGGTATTAGTGTACTACCAACAGAATATCCTATAGTTAAAACCATTGTTTACAACATTATTCCATCAAAATACATTTTTACATATCGTATTTACGTATTTATTACGTATATATTATTGTATTTACGTTTTTTTTAGGGATCCATTTAGTTAATGATCAAAACAAAATCAAAAGAGGAGTTGTTGTTTGTTTGCTTTTATGGTTCCTAATAGAAGTGGTATGTTCTGAAATTAAACCAATAGGCAGTTGGAGAGAGGGCAATTATAATAACACAGTGTTTACTATAAAAAATCATGAAAACATTGTATGTTATGTATAAAACGAACACTTAATTGATTTTAAATGTGTTTCTTGGTCCTACGTTATTTCCTGTTTTTTAGTAAAAAGGATAACAGAATCTCGGACATTTGCCATTGTTATAAGTTATAAAAGGTATAACACAACGTTTCGAGGATTGGAATCTATCTTTATCGTCAGGTGGGGGAGGTATTAATACATAAAAAATAACGAACAGAAAGACATAAAGAAGAAAAGAAAAGGGTTCAAACATCCCCCAAAGCTGCATGGAGTCCAGTCCAGGCGTTGTTACTACAAGATGTAAATCAAAAGTACGAGATCACAATCACACATCACACCAGCACAGGCTACAGTGGGATACTAACAAGTGTTATACCTTTATAACCTATAACGATGGCAAATGTCCGAAATCCTGTTATCCTTTCAACCTTTCCATCGTCAATAACAGTCTAGGTAAAAATTAAGACAAATATAAAATTTCAAAATTCATGATAAATTTAAAATTAAGGTCTATCTAGAATTTGTAACAAATACATTGTGAACAAACTGTGTTATATATGTATTCTAGTTTTATTTATTATATTAACTTGTGTCTTGGGAATTAACCAAGTTGGTAAATAATTAAAATCAATATAATATTATTTTAGGTCTGACAATTGTTTTTAATTAATATCTAAATACACGTCTCAAATGGCCCATATTTTGAACTTATTTTCTAGCTTAAATGTTAATTGATATCAGTTCATGAATTTTAACATTACAACCTATTACCATTTGAGAATCATCTAATTTTCATTCGTTATCTGTTTTAAATATTCATTAGCATTGCTCACCACTTTGTCTATGTACGGGCGTGCAGTTTGGAAAGCGTTCACTCCCACAAGAGGAACTGCCAAACCGTCTGCAAGCGAAGGCATGACAGACACAATTGTAGGCTTACCGCAGGACATAGAGGTGGCAAAACCAGGACATCTGTCAGATTCCACTCCCTGGTAGCATGACAAAAACAAAAAAGGTTTTAATGTTATATAAACTATATATTAAATGTATATGAAATTACAAATTCAGATTTTAAAATGGCTTTATTGGAATGCTTATTTATTTTAGTATACTTTTCAGTATCACTATTGTTATTAACATAAATTTTATCATGGACTCTCTTCAACAATGAGGGAATTTTATTTTGCAAAGTTGTAAGATAATGTCTTAAGTTAAAGCACATTGCCTTAATAATGCACAAGCTTTTTCTGTTTCAGCCAAATAAAGTCTCTTTCCTATCCTAAATTTCTAAATTATAAGTTTTTTTATTACAATTCAAATTGTTCATCTGTTTTAAAATATATTATTTAGTTTTGGTCAATCATAGAGAGAGAATTCTTTCCTTCAGTTTCTCAAAATTAAGGTAGGACCCATTTTTATTACTGAGTGGACCAGTTAAAAATAAAAAACAAAATATAGAAAATGAAGTGATATTAACTTATGGCTCCATCTTATTAATCTCAATTATTTCTTCTAAAGTTTTATACTTAATTATTTCAATAGCAACTACTGAAATATTCGAGAATATTCATCAAAATACTATGGAATTTAGTAAGATCACCTAAACTATTTCTATCTATTTGTTCAGGAATATGCCACACTGACCCTTAACCTTAAATATCTAACTGTTTTAAAGTGGGTCTAGAGAATTGAATGCTCATCACATACCTAAAGTATGACATTAGTGCGGCTTAAAAAATGCCCGACACCCATGTTATACTGCAGGGAATTGACAACATTAGCTAGGTGGCTGTAATACTAAACATTTTACCAAAACCACTAGAGCAATATTTTAGGCTATTAAAATGTTTCTACTAAAATCATAGAATAGAATAGAATAGAAAAATTATTTATTTTCTTGAAAATATGTACAATAGTAAAATTATATAAACATCATTTATACCTTAAGCACAAACACAAACATTGCTCCTTAGTTGTAGACACAATTGACATGAAAATAAAAATAAAACAATGTAACTTTTTGTTAAAGAAATATGAACATGTCTTTTTTTATATTAATACAGCTAAGGTACATCAATAAACAAAATTCAAGAAAACAAAATAGGACCTCAAAAGGCAAGGAACTGCCTGTGTAGAGGCTCCAACTTTCTTAGAAAAACAAAAGAAAACAACACTCAAGCAAATGAAATTAACAAATAAAATAAATTCAAATACGATAAATCTTCCCATTTAAACTAAGCTTTAATAAAACAAATTTGAATAAAAAACACATTATATAATTTTCAAAGTCTAAAGCTAATTCAGTACATAAAATGCCATAAATATAAATTATAACCATATCCAGTTATTATATCTTCCATATAGACTTAACGTTTGTACAGACTTAACCAACAATAAACTTAAAATTAATTATCAACTATTTATATTTACTAGAAAATCAACACTTTCAAAAGACAATAACCACGTTTTTAATTTTTTTGAAAACGATTTAGAATTATTACAATTTATTATTACACTTGGCAAAACGTTGTAAATTTTGGGTCCTAAAAAGATGTAACTTTTTTGAAAAAAAGTTAAATTAGGCTTGGGCACAGTAAATACAGGTTCATTTCTTAATTTAGAGATATAACTACTATTTTTTTGTGGTAAATTCCCACTTCTTACATAAAACAGCTTTAGGACCTTGAAAACAAACAAATGCTTCAGAGGAAGAATTTTACTAGTTACGAATAGAGGATACGAAGCTTCTGTCTTCACCTTTCCTGTCATTAATCTTAAAAAAACTTTTGCAAAAGAAAAATCGGTTTGATATTTGATTCATAATTCCCACCCCAACAAATTAAACCATATTCCAATCTACTATTAACTAATGAGAAATAAACCGTTCTTAAAACTTGTTCTCTACAAATTGTTTTCAAAAAGTAAAAACATCTCAATACATTAGTAAGTTTAGACTTCAAATTTTGTATATATTATGTTTCTTCCAATTTAACTCATGATCTAATATAACTCCTAAATACTTCATAGTGGTTGTCTGACCTACTATAGCACATTCAATATTGCATTTGGATTGAAAACAAAGGCATTTAGCACATTTATAAACTATACAGTCTTGGAATTTCTTCTCAATCCTTAAATTAAAGTTTATATATTTTGTCTTGGCAGGACTTAGCAGCATATTATTACTAGAAAACCACCATTGAAGTGCATTCAAATCAAAACTAAGGGAATTTTTGGGCCACCAGGTCGATTGCGTTTATCTTGATTTGTCAAAGGCTTTCGACAGGATAAGCCACATTCATCTCCTAGCAAAACTTAGGACTTGGGGAGTGACTGGATCTCTCTTGATGTGGTTCGAGAGTTACCTGGCGAATCGTCTCCTCGTCGTGCGTCATGCCGGTGAGACACCTTTTGCATTTGAGGCGGTGTCTGGGGTGCCTCAGGGTTCTCTGCTGGGACCTGCCCTTTTTTCTATCTTCATTAATGACCTTCAGAATGTCGTCACATCGTCTAGCCTGTTAATGTTCGCGGATGACGCCAAGGTATATAGGGAGATATCCACACTTCAAGACTGCGCCTCTCTGCAATCTGACTTGGAAAGTGTCGTCTCCTGGTGTGTGCGGGATGGCATGGATATAAATTTCGCAAAGTGCTCTGTGGTCTCATTCCATCGCTCAGCTAGGGTCATAGTCTTCAACTACGAGATGGAGGGAACCATACTGAATCGCTCAAGTACAGTTAAGGATTTGGGAGTTATCTTGTCCTCGTCACTGAGCCCTGAACAGCATCTGTCTGCAATTACTAGGAAAGCCACTATTGCCCTCGGTCTTATATTTAGGACTTCTCGAGATGGGTTTTCACCATGGACACTTCGGGCCCTGTACGTCCAGTTGGTTCGACCAATATTGGAATACTGTTCGCCTGTATGGTCTCCCTACCTGTTGGGTCAGGTTGAACTCGTTGAAAGAATTCAGATAAGATTCATCAGGCTGATTGGGTTGAGACTTGGATTTGCCTACGACGGGGTTCCTGTTGAAGCTCTGCAACGCCAATTTGGGCTCCTACCCTTGAGCACCAGACGCCAAATTGCTGACCTGATGTTCTTGAAGAAGATTTTGTCGTCGTCTTGTGATTCCCCGAGACTTTTAGAGAGGATCAATCTTCGTTGTCCTCGACCATCTTCAAGATCTGTGCAGCTTTTCGAGAGGGAATTCCTCGCTAGGAACTATGCGTACAACAGTACAATACCGAGAATTCACAGGTTGGGAAATGGTCTTCCTGCGCATATTGATTTGTTCAGCATGTCCGACACATCATTCAAGAGGGAGGTCACTAAATATCTCTCTGGCCACACGTGAAACTCTGACACTGAACGTTATATTTTGCTTGCTGTTTTTTTGTTTTTGTTTTTTTTTGTTAACACTTTTGTTTATATTTAATGGCATCAAACCCTGCATGTATTGTCGCATATTGTATATTTCACTAAATAGAGATGGTTTCTTGTGAATGTTATATATTGCTTGCTATTTTCTTAACACTTTTGTTCATATATTATTATAATAGCATCAAAATTTGCATGTATTGTAGCATGTTTTATATTTTGCTAAATGGAAATGGTTTCTTGTGATTTTTTTATATATATCAATGATTTTTTTTATATATATCAATGAACATAGGCTACGCTAATCTTTATTTTTTCTTTCGTATTGTATTTGTTCATATGCATATGTATGTCTCAGTAGTATATAAGTAACTCTATATTTTATACGCTACCGGTACTTTAATTAAGTCTTTTTTACGGTTCCACCTTCATGTATGCACTTGTTTATGAACTATATTGCTGTTAAGATAAGATAAGAATCTCTTTATTCATAGTTGTATACATTTTATACATGAATAGTGTCAGCATTGTATATACAATATAATTGACTAATCTTTACATTAACAAATTAGAATTCTGGGTATATTTTCCAATTTAAAAATAGCCATACATAATATATAATGGTTTAATCTATAAACATTATATTTCTGCAAGTTCATATTATAAATTAAAGAGAACTTTAAATTATTAAAAATAAGCTTCAAATTAATGAACTAACTAATGGGCCATCACGATTCATAAAATTCCTCTTATTGAGTAAAGTGCCTTTGCTGTCAGGTAACTTGTTAATTTTTTCTTAAAATTTTGGCAAGGTTTTTGTTCCGATCTAATGTGGCAAGGTAATCTTTGAAGAAATTTTAGTCCCGTGTAGGTTGGGCTTTTTTTTATAGAACTCAAGATTATGATGCCCAATTATTCTATATCTGGAAATTCCTGGTATTGTATTTTTGAGTAGGATAATCTGATATTTCAATACATTCTTTTGCAGTTAAGATTGTGGCAGTAATATATAAGGCAAATACTGTTGGAATTTGTAGCTGAGCAAAATAAATTTTTAACTGAGTCTCTCCATCTAAGATTTAAAACATGATCCTGACAGCCTGTTTTTTGTAATTTCAGAATTCTATTGAGATTTGCTCTGACTGTCCCCCCCGTATAGGCTAATTCCAAAGTTGATGTGAGAATGAATGAGTGAATAATAAAATTGTTTTCAATGTTTTGAGATTGCTCAGCTTTGACATTCTTCTCAGAGCAAATAATCCAGATGATATTTTGGATGAAATTCTATTTACGTGGTTTGTCCAAGTCTAAATTTTTGTCAATCGTCAACCCTAGAAATTTGTGCTGTCTGTTTGATCCAGTTCATGATTTCTCTATTAGGATTTTAAGGTTGGTCTCTTTATTTGAATTTTTGTTTTGTGAAAAATTGCATAAGGTGTGTTTTTTTCATAATTGACTAATAAATTTTTTTTTGGGCCATATTTTGAATAAGATTGGGAAATATTAAGAAAAGATGATAATTCAAGCTGTTTTATATTGTCCTCTGTTACAAGAAGATTAGTGTCATCTGCATATAAACAAATTTGCCCGTTTCCCATGACCACACTGGGCAATCCCTTTAAATAGCAAAACAAACAGCAAAGGGCCTAAAATGGAACCTTGGGGGACGCCATATTTTATGAACTGTTGTCTTGATTGAATTTTGTTGATTTTGTTTTCCATTTTGCTTTGTTATCTCAAACATATTTGCTTGCGGTTTGTTAAATAAGATTTGAACCAAGCAGCTGTTTTTCTATCAAATATTGAGGTTTTCCAAAATCTGTAGTAATTTAGGATGTGAGACACTGTCAAATGCTCGGCTCAGGTCAAGGAAAAATGGCAGCCACTTTTTTCTTTTTATCCAATATTTTCAATTATTGACTGCACAAAATCAGTTGCAGCTGTAATCACAGACTTGCCAGATCGGAAACCATGCTGCTCCTTGTCAAAATAAACTATTAGATTCTAGATAAGAGGCAAATTGGTTGTACACTACTCGCTCATAGACTTTTGAAAAACATGATAACTGAGAAATAGGAACGGTAGCAAGATACATCATGAGGGTCACCCTTCTTGAAAACTGGGACAACTTTGGCAATTTTCATTTGATCAGGGAAATATACCTGTGACAAAAGAGGACAATTAATGAGATGAGCCAGAGGGCCACTGATAACTCTGCCACATGTTTTAAGACAGCCACAGACACATCATCATGGCCTGATGAGAATTTATTATTGAGAGAGGCAATTATGGTGCTAACTACATCTGAATTTACTGGTTGAAAGTAAAAAGGACTTATTCATTTGAACATTTATAGTTTGGGAATTTCACATTTAGAACAAGGTTATTAGGCAAGTTTGGTAAAATTAAAATTTTCTACAGTTGATGAGAAAAAACTATTAAAACTTTCGGCTATACATAAAGGATCAGAAATTTGTCTACATCTACATTCAGAAGTAATTCTGAGTTACAACCAGTTAACTTTCTACCCAATTCATTATTAATTAATTTGCCAGGTATGATTTTATCAAGTTAGTAGAGCATTCAATCTTTCTGTCAAAAAACTTTTTCTTTTCTAAAATGACATTCTGTTTTAGTTCTTTCCTTATGTGTTTTAACATTTCTTTGGTATCACTATCTTTAGTACTTCTAGCCTGTGCACTTAAAATTAACTAATGTAGCCTTTTTATTCCTAATACTGTCAGTTATCCAAGATTTACAATTTGCATTTAATTTTGACTTTGGTTAAAGGAAAATGTACATTAAAATGATACATAAATGTGGTATAAAAAAACATTGAATTTTTCTTCAACAGGAGCACAATACATATCCAACCAGTTTTCTCTCTCCAAAAACTTTCACAAATCCATTTACACTGCTTTCAGAAATGTTTCTACTAAATTTATAAAAGCTATTGGATGTACTTTTTGTTTTTACATTGTGTAATTCCAACAATTGTCCATCATGGTCAGAAATTTCAGTTACTATGCCAGTTACACAGGTAAGTTTTTTTATCTATATTTGTTCCAAAATTGTCAATGGCAGTTCTGGAGTGATCAGTAACTCGAGTAGGAAAAGTCAACTAAATAATAAAGGTTAAAAGCTTTCAGAATATTTACAAATTCTATATATGTGTTGCTATGCTCTCTAATACATTTATATTGAAATCGCCTCCCCACTACAATATTATTACTTTTACCATGTCTTTTTTGCTACTGTGCCTAAGAGAGAATCAAACTTAGTTAGGAAGGAATCATCATACTTTTTGCATGGAGATCTATAAATACATACTAGTAAGTAGGAGTCATCACCAAAAAAGAGTTGAGAAAGACAACATTCAAATTCTTTGTCTTTAAGCAGAGACTTAATCTGAGGGTACATTATTGGTTTTACTTTAATATTACTGTTACTACGAGTTAGTATCATTGTTCCCCCACCAACTGTGGTTTTTCTACAGTAATAAAACTGCTTATTTCATAATTTGGAATTTTTAGGTAAGCAAAATCACTTTCAGAGGCATTTATGCTCAGTTAAGAATAAAATTTCAGGCTTTGGCTGGAATTCAGACAGTGTTATGTCAAGCAGATCGATTCGAGATGGTAGGTGCTGCTGAATATTTTGATGAAATATTAATAAATTACTAAGCTTATATTTTGAAAAGGGTTTTTGAAACTTTGACTTTTCCCTTTAAACTAGGCCTAATTTTAAGTACTTTTTCTCTAACATTATTGTAATTTACATTTGGTCTTAATCTAAAAAAATACTGGCTTGTATCATTGGACAAACTCTTACTATCTGTTACCAAAAACTATCAACATGGTTGAGGGTTAATTTCAACTCCAGACACCTTACATTCACTAACTCCCTCCACATGTAAAAGCAGGACCCAACACCTTACTAACACTTTTGCCCATTGAACTGAACACCCCCCTCATCACACTGCACTGAAGACGCTAGAGGTGGTACAGGTCGTGTCGAGCAGCTAATGGCCTCATGTACGGGAACCGGAGAGCCGAAAAAATGCTTGAAGAAAGGCAATGATATCCACGTGGTCTTGATGTTTTTATTGTCTGCGTTGCTGGAAACTGCGATTGTTTAAATTCCGCTACATGACGATCAGTGTTTGAAGGATTTGAACTTGTATCCAGATTTGATAAGGAAGTCTTTGTAGCAATTATTTGCTGGAGATGTTTAACAAAAGCAATATGAGGTAGTCCATTACGAAGTATTCCGTCTGAGTTTTTCGTTGTATGTAACAATGAGAACAGAGGGAGGCACCTGTTTTGTTTCTGAAGTTTTGAGGATTAGCTATAAAATGTTCAGGTAAAACTCGATCTGTTGTAATTTTTCTTTTTATTTCACGATGTTGATGTTATTTGGCACTTGTTTTGCTTATTTTTTTGCTTCTGTTTGCTTTAGCATGTATGCATGTAAACTATTTATGTAAGTTGTTTATATCAAGCCTCTTGTATTTTCACAATACCTATAACAAATGTGAAATGGTGTATACCGTATGTAAATAAATAAACATCATTTATTACCCTCCAAGTAGACTTTGAATCACCTCGACAGTTTTCAAAAAGAAGACTATAATAGACTAATGAATCACGCAATAAACGGATATCTGACACAAGCTTATTCCTAAAGTTTTTTAAAATAAATTTTCAACCTTAACGTTCTCTGGATGATGCCTTTTAACTTTTTCAAACAGCTTATTTTTAAACTTAATTCGACGGCAAATAAAATCATTCATCCACGGCTTTAACTTACAAACCATAGCCCTATTTGCAGTCTCAAATTTACTTATAGAAATTGCATGAATTAAAACATTAAGAAAAACGTCAAAAGCAATCAGAAGGGTTAGGCTGACAATAAACATCCGTCCAATCCGTGGTAGCAAGAACCGATCTAAGTGTTGCGTAATTGATGCGATAAGAACCGGGTGGTAGCATGAGAGCAAAGGTCAGCTGCACCTGCCGCCTGCACACACACACACGCACACGCACCACAATCATACAATGATCAGTTATGTTTGCTTGTACAACAGTTGCCTCTATCTCCGTCTCATCTTTACTATTTACTCGTGCAAAAACATGATCAATACAAGTTCTTGTTTCGTCAGTAATCCTAGTCGGTTCTTTTATTAAGCATTCCAGTCCACCAAAAGATAATATATTATTATACCGATCTACTAAATTGTCATCACATAAAATATTGAAATTAACATCACCAACAAAAAAGACGTGTTTAAAAGATTTAAAAAAGTTATTTTTTATAAAAAAAATCAGTAAGCTCATTTAAAAACAAACTTTTGTCGTACAAATGTAATCTATATATAGCTATTAGCAAAAACTCCTGGTTTAAAAAACTAAATTCTACTGTTACAATATCTGCCGACTTAAAATTAACGGGATTACATTTTATGACGGATAATTTATCTTGATTCCTTATATGAACCACAACTCCACCAGCTCGATAAGTTTCATTATTTAAAAAAAAAACTAATATAATTTGAAATGTCATAGAACTGTATTTCGTTACATTTAACCCATATTTCAGATAATATTATTATTTCTGGATAAAACCCTCTAGCTGTCAGTTCAGTTAAAAATATATCAAAATTACTTCTTAAGCTTCTAATATTCTGATGAATTAAACTAAACTCCTGTTTATTTAATTGCATACTAACCTAAAAACTATATATATACAACAACTAAATGCATTTTTATTTTGTTAATTGAATAAAATACAGTAATAAAAAGCGAAACTCTTATATTGAAATGAAAAGAAGAACTTAATTTGACTGCCTTTAAAAATAGAAAGTAAGACTTAATATACGACCTAAACAAAATTGCTTAGCTTTAAAGAAAATGACAAAAGAATCCAGTTTCAAAATATCAGCTTACATTACTCATAACTTAGATAAATGTTCTTGCCTGGTAACAACGATCACTGGTGCCTACTCTTCTTTTCTGAGGAAGATTTTGCTGTTTCTTATCCATGGTTGGCAAATCATCGTAAAATGTAAACATTCTTTTTTAGTCAAAGAAAATACTCAGTACTCACCAACTACACTTGACGCCAAATGTGTTCGGAATTAGTCAATTGCTCTGATTAAGGAACATTTCCGGTTAAACTACTTTTTTATTCAGGAGGTCCCAAAATTGATATTTTCATTGGTAATCAAAATTCACCCTTTGAGACCACCACAAAATTTTCTCTTTAACAATATGAGGCAAAATATGGTAAAGAACAATTGACTATCTAAAAAACAATTTTCATTCAAACAAACTGAATTTGAAACACTGAATTCCACTTCCTAATCTTACTTTTAAAAACTTCTTTGTTAGGTCAAATTAAAGCCATCCAAATACAAACAATATTTAAGTGAAGGAGGACTTGTGTAAATAACGTACGATTATTTTACAATTAGGGCGAAGACTCTTGATGGCCAAAGCAGCTCCAGCGATCAACCCTCCGCCACCAATCGGTATGACTACAGCATCAACATCCTGCACCTGCTCTATGATCTCCAGTCCTATAGTGCCTTGGCCTGCGATGATGTGGGGATGGTCATACCTAAGCATCGAGATAACAGTGTCAGGAAGATATAAACATATTAAAATTACTGAATCAAAAAATTGATAAGGGTTTAAAAAGGTAAGGTTGCAAACCCATTAATGTAGGTCAGTCCCAGCTTGGAAGCTCTGACCAAGGCCACGTGCCTTGCCTCCTGCATGTTACTCCCCTCCACGATCACTTTGCCTCCAAACCGATAACACGCCTGTATCTAAAACACAAATATTTCAAAAACTGTTAAGTAAAGTCAAGATTGAAACGATTTTACTTTTACATGCTACTAATCACCGTCATACCTTCATAATGGGAGCAAACACTGGCATGACCACAGTGACTGGTATCCCTAGCTTCTTCCCATGGTAGCAGAGTGCCTGGGCATGGTTGCCGGCTGAAGCAGCTATCACTCCTTTCTTCTTCTGGGCCTCCGGCAGCATCATCAGAGCGTAGCAGGCCCCTCGTTCCTTGAAACTGTCCGTACACATCAGCTGTTTGAAATCTTAACATTTCTGTACCTCACCAAACAATGAACAAATCCTGACTAGGAGCAGAACTGATTGTTCATAGAAAAAGACAGTTGATAATTTGTTTTCAAGAAAAATATGTAAAAAGTTACTAAAAAGTACAGAAATGTTAAGTTTATTTTATATTGATAGGGTGGTTTAAGTTTCGTTTAAATTTTTGAAATATCCAAAACAGTCAAACCGTAAACAGTTACAACATTACCTGAGTTGTTTTGGAAGAAATCCTAAATATTCTCTGGAAGGAGATAAAAAGAGGAATCTTTCCCAGAATGGTTGCTGAGTAAGGACAGTCAATAACTTTAAACTGAATGTTCTGTTGTTGTTTTTAATAATTAATGAAGGTCATTCAAATTGAAATGCCTGATAAGATAAAACAGGAACTTCTCATTCACCTTCTTACAAGTTAAATATGGAATTTCGTTATTTTCACAAGAGCCTTGGTACTCTGAAGTCACTGTATTAGCTACACTACTATATAGTCTCTGATCTCCCCAGGAGGGTTCACTTCTGGCTAATATATACTTTTCAGTTGAACCTACACTGGGTACAGCAAAATCTGATGTGTCACTTAAATCTAGGCAACCTTATGGATGTCCAGAAGCGACACATCACTAACCGCAAATGTCGAGATATTGGGGTGCAAGGTTAGATCGATAGGTCTAGTCTACTGTGGGGGTTGACTGTTAGAGTTGGGTGAGGCTCGCTAAGTGTTCAGTTGCTAGCCTAGAAATAAAGGCATTTCACTCCTGCCTGCTTTGACTGGAGAGGCTGCTACAGAGCTGGCCTTCTTTCAAGGAGGCATGACTGAGATTTATGCCGCTATAAATACTTCCTCGTGGAACTTGGCATGAGGTGGCCCCTACCCCAAATCTTACCCATCCAGAATATCCTGTTACTCCAGAAGCAGTACAAATGCTCTTTAAGGACGAAGTGCAATTTTTCAGCTTCTTATCCTTAAAGAGAAAAAGTCTTTTTAAGTCTCTAATCTCTTAGTGTGGCTAGATATCTGGAGCAACTAACATCTAGAATTCCAAATCCTATATACCTATTGCTTAATAGGACCATTTAGCTAGCTCCACCAAGGTTTTAGTAGACTCCGGCCTCTACCAACACAGTCTGGTATCTTTTAGATTCTGTAATAATCTCCGTTTCTGAAAAAAACTGATAAGGAAAACTGATATCTGACTCGACATCCTTCCAGCCTCTAACTTCAACTTGTAGCCTTTAGAGGCTTTAAGTTTCTGCAAGCTCTTTGCCTGTGTGATTTCCTCCACTCTCTGGTAGTTTTGAGATTCTAAAAAAATCCAGCCTTCAGAGGCTGCCTCCCTCTGGGACCTCTAGATTCTTGGGAACTACCAGTCTCTGAACCCTGAACCCTTTCGGTCTCTAGAAACTTCAAGCCTGCAGGTTCTCTTAATTTCTCCTGGATACTTTCTTGGCTCCTCCCTAACTTTTGGGGAATCTATGCCAAAGAACAGTCATACAAATTTTGGTTGAAATCCATGAATTACCAGAATGTCCAGGATTGCTGAGTAGCAAATAGCTTTTCCTTTGTTTCAAAGGGGCTTGTGAATTATTATTGTTAGTTAATATTTATCCTATAGAGCATCCATATTAATTTTATATTCAATCATTACATTTATATGTTGTGGGAATTACACCACACAAACATACTATTTTTATATTTGTTTGTGGGTGTTAGGTCTTCACCTTCTTGGGCCCAAAGACACTAAACAGACATTATGGTTAAGATTTGTTCTATAGAATTTTTAGGATTTAGGCTAAAATTATGCAGATCACAAGGCACCTAAATTCACCAAATGGAGAAAACAATTTTGACAGTGGGGCTCCTCTCCTTTCCTTCCCATAATTCCTACAGAGGAATTTGAATTTATTCCATGTAGAATATCCATACCAATTTTTGGATCTATCGATTATATATATACATATTATTTACATGTGTGTAAATAAGTCACAATATGGTCATATATATATATATATATATATATATATATATATATATATATATATATATATATATATATTGTGACTTATTTACACAAAAATAGTACGATTGGTACATTACCAATCTAATGTTACCTTCCACTTCTCTGCAAAAAATCTTGTTTAAGAAAAATCTCCATTCCTTCAGATTCAGACATATGTGATACCTAAAACAGAGAGAAATATGTTTTACAGCAGAAACTACAGAATATTTGTGTAAACTATTTATTTTACATTTTATTACATCTTCAAAAATTATAATTTTTGAATAAACATATTAAAGCTTGTTAATCTTCTATTTCATATAATATAACTAATCTTTGTAACAGACTAGCAAGGAGTAAACTACTCAAGATTGAGATTCTACAACTATTTGCTGAAACAAAAGGACAGACAAAACTATAATAAAGGGTAGCACATAAAGATTGGTCACTTTTTAAATAAGGATAAATTCTATATTTATCCACACAGAAGAGAACTGTTTACAATAGAGCATACAGTCTAAAGGTAAAACACAATCAATTCATGTAACAATTTTAAAATTATTCCTACTACAAAAACAATCAGTCTAATCAAGACGTGGGTATCACGAGAGCCTCGTGGAGACTGTAGAAAGCCTTCCTAATCAAGTAAGCCTATAAATAATTTTTAAACTGTTTGCATTTGATTGAATTTTGATTACATTTGGAAGTAAATTGTAGAGTTTAGGACCAAAATAGAAAAGTGAGTTTTTGAAAAGGTTGAGTCTGAAACGGTCTGAAATTAGGTAATTTCTGTGCCATGTGATATAATCATGACTTAAATGTGGAAAAAGATTTTTATCTCGAAAAACAAACATTATCAAATAAAAAATGAGAAGGGAGGCCAAGGTTAGGATCCCGCTGGATCGGAAACGCTCTCTACAGCTCTTATCTGGTCTCATTCCCCAGACGACCCTCAATGCTCTTTTTTGAAGAGTGAATACTCTATTAAAGTTAATGACACTAGAAAATTCCTAAAATATTATTCCGTACCTCAACTTTGACTCAAATATGCCTAAGTAACCCAATTTAAGAACTTGTTCGGAGGCAAATGTAGAAAAGCACCTCAGGGCGAATGTAGATACCCATTAGTTGTACATCAGGTCTACTGAAATAATCTATACAGTACAGGAGTGTAGTTCAGAAACATTTTATAACCGTATCTAACCATAATCTGTGACCACAGGTTCTTAACTAGGGACCAATAATAGAAGACTGCAGATTCATAAGTGTGCCAACTTGGTGGAAGCAAAGTTGCCGTAATGTTAACCCTAGCCCACCCTTCATCATCCCTCGTCCCCTCATCCCCCGCTTCACCTTGTCCTTCTCACCCCATCTTTACTCCACAGAATAGATACGCTGTGGTGAACTCTAAACACACTGTTCTCGTCAGCCTCAAATGTCAACGTACGATTACCAGTCTACTTCTGTTATCGGTCTATGATGTAAACTAACCCCACAAGGAGTGCGCACAACATTTTCCTTGATCTTGAAGGCAGCTGAGGTGACCTCTGCAAAGGTCACAGTCACGGGTTTCTCTGGTACGCAGGCTGGATCACTGACTGGAATCTTGAGTTTCTCTTCTAAGCTCATCTGTACAGAAATCAATACCTATAGACTACAGAGAGTACATAGACTAAATATATAGTAAAACTCCAATGGCTTTCATACCCGACATAGAGTTTTAACTGTGTGATGTTTATTATGTCTGAAGCTACAAACTACCGGCCAATCTCACTTATTTCAACCCTTTCAAAGGTGTTTGAAAAAGTTGTACTCTCTCGACTTCTTGACTTCTTCAGACTTAATAATCTTCTTACACAACAACAACATGGATTCACAAAAAACAAATCAACATCAACTGCTCTGATTAGCTTCATTGAATATATAATAGACCAAATAGAAGTGAAAAACACAACTACTGCAATACTACTTGACTTAAGTAAAGCCTTTGACACGCTTGACCATGAACAACTCTTGACCAAACTATCGTCCTTAGGTGTACAAGGCACTGCAGCAGAATGGCTGGAGAGCTAGTTGACCAATGAGAACAGGTGGTTGAAATTAAATATGCCCAACATAATAAAGTTCAGCGAATTAGATCCTGCCCATTACCAGTTTTTAAGAGGCGTTCCACAGGGATCTGTCCTGGGGCCTGTCCTATTTACACTTTTTACCAACGACCTGCCTAAATATTTGGAAGAATTTGCCACAACCCTGATCTATGCTGATGATACTGTTCTGATTCTGTCTGAAAAATCTATAGAACATTTAGAGATCCAGTCATATATTGCTATGAATATGGCTGTACAGTATTGCCACAATAACAATCTAGTGGTAAATTAAACTAAAACCCAGCAGATAATTATGGGCAGCAAAAAGGAACAAACAGCTCACCTGCCAAATATTCGGGTGGCTTCAGAAGCAAAGTACCTGGGAGTGACAATAGATAAGGATCTCAGCTGGACAGCTCATGTTGACAGTTTGTGTAAGAAACTAAATACTGGGATCTATGTTATAAGAAGATTAACAAAAATTACAGACACTGCCACGGCTAAAATAGCATATCATGCTCTTTTAAAATCTCATCTCCGTTATGGTATCTTAGTATCTTAGTATGGGGAAACTCCTACATCGCATCTTAGTAATCCAGAAAAAGGCATTAAGAGCACTGACTGGCTTACAACAGAGAGACAGTTGTCGTCCATTCTTTGCCAACTTAACAATATTGACGGTCACGGCTCTCTATATTCTGGAGGCAGTTACCTTTGTTCACAATAATGGACTACCAAGAGGTCTTGACATGCATCATTACAACACTCGAAGGGCAGAAAACTTTCCTGTGCATTGAATGGCCCTGTTTGAGGAGAAGCATCATACATGGGTATGAAGCTGTGGAACTATTTACCAGAAGATCTGAAGAAGAGTAACACAAAGGCTTTCAGGAGTGAAGTAAAGAAGTGGCTACTAGAAAATCCCTACTACACCATTGAAGAATATCTAGAAAGAGATTTTTGATGGAAAAAACAAGACCAATTTATTGTATACAAATTTTAATATTGTTAGTTTTAAGGACGCTGTTACTATTCTCTATGAATAAGTAAATAAAGAATATTGTCTATGTGGCAAAATTCATCCCCATACTCAAAAACGTAGCTTGGAAATACATTTTTTGGGGGGTCCAGACAACTGATATTTTCCCGTAGTAGACAGAGAGTAAGGCCCCATTTTGTTCTTTAAAAATTCTTGATCCGTTTCTTTGTTGAAAATGATCTCTCAGCAGTACATCTCAATAATACTGAATCAATTAAATAATAATAACTAAAAAAAGTAACTGAAAATTTGAGGGGGGGGGTTCGAACCCCTTGCTGGCTACGTCCTTGCCCAGACTTTTTCAGCATGGATCATCTTCCTGATTGCAAAGCTCTGATTCACACCTGATTGATTAATTGACTGATTTAATTACAGCACACTGAGTGAATGAGAGACTCAAAGGGCGTGGTTAGATTTATGCGGATGCACCACAGCCGCAAAATGTTGAATAACATTTTGGAAAACCACATGAGAGTGAGAAGTGTCTGTAAAACTAACTATAATAATAAAAGTGTGTGACTGTAATAATATTTTGTGTGCGTATGGTATGGTCCTGAGGACTATAAATAATTAGTGCTAAAAAATATGTGTTGTCTGAAATTAACATGTGCATTTTATGTTTTCATTAAAAATTGGAACATCAATGACTCATCATTATAGGTTAGACACATATTCATGAAAAATTAACAATGTTTCCACTAAAGGACGCCATTACACCATTATACATGTATCACTAAAAATGCATTAGTGATGGTAAAATTTTGTTTCAAAATGTTCTATTCCAAAGTTCCTGGGCTAGTTTGGTGACTAAAACTAAAAGCAGCATTAGAAGAATTTTTAAGACATGCTTTATAGTAATAAAACCTTGGTGCTACTGATTTTTCATCAGTACCGTAATTCCAGTTACGATAATACATTTACCTAGTAATGAAGATAGCATTGTAACTCAAGCTAAAATATTAAACCTTTGTATAAAATCAACCATTGCAACAAAGTAATTTCATCACATATATTGACAAGTTGCTGGAATATGTCATAATTAAACTTCACAATATAATCTGTTTTTCTTTCTTCTGTGTTTTTATCGTTTCCAACATGTTTAATTTAAAAAGGCTCTATCATTTCAAAAATTAAATCAAATTAAATCGTATTATATTTCAAAACACTTTAAATTATGACAAAACTATATATTACCAATTTAAAAAAAAAACAAAATCAATTTTAACTTCAAACAGTTAAAGTCTTCATCAACACATGGTACCCTCAGTCTTGTTCAAACACTTTAATTAACAGCTCTAAAACTAAAAAATGTTCTTAAATTCCAAATAATTAGTACTTAGAGTAAAATAATAAAATCAGATTATATCTGATTTTATTCCTCTCTATATCAATAGAATCTTTCATAGAAATACAATTGCTTTTTTTCTTGTCTGTATATATAATAATTACAACTCGTTAACTTTTCCTTAAATAAGATTTTAATAGGTTAATTCTTTAATTTGGTTTCTTTCCAATAAATAATTAATAAAATAAATTTCAAATTAATTTAACATATCAAATATACTAAAATCATATTATATATACAATTGTTTATGCAGTTGCTATTTTCAATAAACTGTGTTATAAACCGTTACAGTCAATTTTTTTTCTAAAATCTTAAAATGATTATTTCTCTTATTTCGGATCATTTCCTGAGATGATTTTAACTGCGTTTTGGTAACGTATTCTTGAAGAAAGTGTCACAGTTGCTAATCCTTAAAAAGTAAGAACTACAGCCAAAGAAACTAATGCAATATTATTTATGAATGTGCAAACATAAATTATTTTTTCATAATATACCAAAAATATGTATTTAATACCATAATAAATAAATCACACCTTATTCAACTTTTCTTCTTCTGGTGATAATTTTTCATTCTTCATGTCCATTTTTAACCCTTGAGCTCCTATCTGTTCACAAGGTGAACTAATCGTATATCTCCTTCGTCGTAAAGATTCTAAAAAATATGTAATTAACCATTAATTGAGACTTTAAAATCTACAAATAAAATTTGTATCAATACAAATGGTCTTTCTTTCCTGTGAAAACTGTTTTGAAAGGTACAGTTTGTAATTTTACATTTGTAAAAAAACTTCATTACAATCAGGAATTTTGTAAAAGTCTGTTTTGAAGAGCATCGTGCATATTATTTGAAAGTGCAGTAAACAAAGTCCCTGAAGAATATTTTGTATATGATTACATGTATGAATATGAAATGAAATGAAAAATATCTTTATTAAAGAGGCGGAGTTAGGGCTATCAACCCTATCTACCACTCAACCTCAAAATATAAGATACAAAACAGTAGGCTATAGTTAATTTACTTAAGAGCTGGTGGCTCTAGTGAAACAACTTTGAGTTTTACTTTTGGCCATAGAGTTATGGAATAACTCTCATTTGAACCCTTTTAATCCCAAAGTTAATGTGTACAGATGTTCACAAATTAGTGGATATCACAAAGAAGGATACTTGTAGCAATTAACCTTCCATGTACATAAAGTGATCATATAATTGCTTATTAATTTTATATGTATCTCTTATGAATACAATCATTTAGAAATATTTTGTAAGACAATTAATTTTTAGCATAATAAATTGCAAGAATAGACATTTCAGTTATCACTGTAAAGTTTAGTACAGTAGTTAAAAATAAATAAAAGAAATTTAAATTTAAAATGTTGGTTGGAAAATAAAATAATAAGATTTTAACAAAGATTTGCATAATAACTATAGTGCTGGGATGTTTAGCAGATACATTGCAGTATGTCACCAGGACTTTTGGGA
Organism: Homalodisca vitripennis; assembly: GCF_021130785.1. NCBI lineage: Eukaryota > Metazoa > Arthropoda > Insecta > Hemiptera > Cicadellidae > Homalodisca > Homalodisca vitripennis. Next base: position 141,717,468 of record NC_060213.1, on the reverse strand, counting down.
GACATTTTTAAAAAAATAGCTGGAATTGAATGAATTAACAATGTATATGATTAATAAGCAACAAGAAGTTTTATTCAATTTTTCTTCAGAAAAAAAATCTAGCTGTTTTGTACCTGTATTGTTTGAAAAATCAAAAATTATGTATCTTAAAATAAAAAATTAATTTGGTGCATATTAATCATATATTTGATCGATATGCCACATCTCCAAAAATAAGGGCTTTTAAGTGTTTGAGGTTTAATACTGTACTTGTGGATAAAACGTTTGATTTTTATTAGTTATACTCAAAGTTGAAACTCAGTTGTTTCATTACACCCATCTCTTAAAGCAGAAAATTTTAAAAAAAAAAACTACTAGAAAGAAAGGTTGGGGTAGAGTTTTACTATGGTGAATGAAAATTGAATACTGTTAATTTTTAAATCTAAAATGCAGGGCAATACAAAAATTACAATATTTAACTGTTTAATATCATCTTATTTATAAGATTTATTTTGATGACAAGACATTCATTTTAAAAGATTCCTGTTTATTTTATTTTAAAACAATACAACTTTAGGAGTATTTTTTTAAGTTTACCTGTATAGTTAGGTGTACTGCATTTATTGATTTTTTCTCTCTTTGACCAATTCAGAATACCAATGAACAGTTAAATCTCTAAGCACACATCCTTGTAATAAAAACACATTACTTTTATAGTTACAGAGGATTTTTATTGTGTATTTACATAATTTAGAGGTTATGTTTTGAAAACATTTGACATTTCCTAATGTGCATTTATTGACATAAACAGCTGATGTCAACTTCTTTGCAAAGTAAAAATTCCAATATATTTCTCATAAAATTGTATATAAAGCTCAGTCTATTCTTTAAATTATCAGTTAAAAGAGTACAAATAATTACTGCAAGGAACAATAGCCTCCTGAGTAGATTGATAGAGTGAAAGTTGGGTTTTTATCACTTTTTCCACACCAATAACATTTGGCCTCATATGCAAGAATTGTTTTTTTATATTAATAAACTACCAACTCCAACAGTCATCTCCTATTAATAGTAGATATTGTGTGGTGGTGGGAAAAAGCTACTTTGTTTCAAGTTATAATCGTACATAAATTAGCAAAATTATATCAGATATCTTTCTTCATTCCTTAAGGATTTTTGTTTTTTTCATCCTTGCAATTTCTGTGAGGTCTATCTTTCCCTATGACATGTGCTTCAGGTCTTATTCTATTATAGAGGGTTACACTTTGGGGAATTGCTATCTGTACTGTAAAATCTAAATTGGTTACAGAAAAAAGTTCACATTACAATAACAATTCTACAGATGACCAGAAGCATCATGTCTCTTATAGCTAATATTGAGATGTCAAGGTGAGAGAATAATCAGCTAATAGATCTTGTTTACTACAGAAAATATCTGAATGGATAGGGCTTCCTTAGTACAAAGGGATGCAAGCCTAGACCTAGAAGTGGGGGGTACATTATTTGTCACCTGCAAATGCAGCCTGAGATTAAAACTTACTATGCAAGACCTTATTGTGACACTCCACAATTCCACCTCTCCTTTCATTGTTACTACCACTCAACCATACCTACTTTTCATACTATTCTTTTTTTGTAATAAACATGTGCTCCTTAACAACTACACCTTCAAACTTCCAAACAGCTGTACAAGGAATCACAATCTAGCCTCACTGGAGCCCACAAGACATGCTGGACTTTACAATCTCCCAAATCACCACCTTTAAATCTATGAAAGAAAACCATCCTACACGGGGAGGTCAATCCACAACCACCTCCCACCAGAGCTATGACAAGACTGGAAAACCACTCAAGACTGCTCTGCAAAAAATGGCTACGGAATCATCCTGTCTACTCAATAGAAGAATACCTTCAGAGGACCTTCATATTATAGTCACTAACTAGTTTTAAATCTCACGCCATTTCTAATATCAAAGATTACGAATAAAGATCATTCTCATTTCCTCTCCCAGTAATTATGAATACTGATTATGGGGTTAAAGGAAATAGGGTGAATCCACTATCACTGGTTGAGTCTTATTTGCTCATTTTCAGAATAATAAGGGATTAAAATAGTGTCTGTAATGCAGGAGCATTCCAAAATCCATTATATTGAGGGCAGCTGAGAAAAGCTCAACTCTGGTTAAGGAAGAGATATTAAAGTGCAATGCATTCTTATATTATATTTCAATTTTTTTAAATTGACTTCCCCTTCTACTAAATGTTACTGAGGAATAAGTTGCATCCTAGAGCCATCCCAGTTCACCTTCCTGTTGTCTCGTCTAGGCTCTCCCTTTAGCCGTTCCAGAAGATCTCAACAAGAGATGGCTCAAACCTTTTCACCCTACCTATCTATCATCCCAGAATTCTTTTTAATCATTAAGAATGATTCCATCTTAGAAGTAAAATATCAAGGCTTATAACCAAACCTTCTTTTGCATTTCCCCTTACTCAGAATTATGTTGTGTCATAGAATATAATTCTTGGTGAGTTTGTGTGTAACTTCTAGAATTTTCATATGCATTGACAAAACTGGAAGTACTAAATTAGAAGATTGTGAAAAGTACCAGAAATAAATAAAGTAATATGAGTCAGTCAGTTGTTGATATAAATACAAACAAGTAATTTGTCATATAAAAATGTATGTAACTGCCATTTAACTTTTTGTACTCATATGTATAACTAGTTTTTTTGTCCACTTTTATGAAACATCCACTGTCCAAGTACTTAAGACGTAGATGACACTACTTGTGAATTTTGGCAGAAGGAACATGGTTTCTTTTTATTGTGCTATGTTATTTTTTATAAAAGACCATTTATACCATGTTTACCTTATTCAGATTTGAAAGCAATTTTTGTATTTCGGAACTTCATTTTAAAAACTTGTACACTTTGTTAATTGGAACACACAAAATGATTTTACTCTGCTAGTCAACAAAACCATCTTTCTAAATGAAAAATAGAAAATATTTTGGTTTATCTTTACATTATAGAGCATGTTTTTCTAAAAAATTAAACATAAAACTTGAACTCATTTTTGTATTTACAACCATTTTTAAGAAACCATGTCATATACTTGAAAATGGCTCAGCACTTTGATATGATATGGTTAGAACTTGGAGAAAATAATATCCATAAATAGAAATTCACTTAACCATGTCAGTATGAAAATAAAACTTATTTTTAGAGACCCAAGCTCTTCCCTTTACTCATTAAAACATAAACAATACTCTTTAAAAATAGAGCATTAAAAAATGTTACAGTCTCTATTACATCATATATAACGTAAATAATAATAAAGATAAAAACAGTTCCATTAAAATATTCAAGAAAGTTTTGTGTGTGAAAACAATTTTCAATTGTTGACTTTTTTAATAGTGAGCATTTACTATCTATAACGATACGCATTCTTATTTCTGTTTATGCTTCAAGCGATAAAACATTAATTAGGACAAATATTTTGATTTTACATCAGTATAATAACTGAACACAATAAAGTGATACTAACTCGTACCTTTAAAATTAAAGTTTCCATCAGCCAATGACATTTGAAACGTTAAAATATTACTAAACTTATTCAACTTTTATTGGCCTTCAGATACACAAATACAAGTAAGTTTTAAAGGATTTCAATCAAATAATGAAACTTCATTAGATTAACTGTTAATATTACACATACTTGGCAACATTAATATATCTAATGAGTAGAGAAAAGTTGTTACTAGAAACACGAACACTTACACAATGAAACTACGTGTTTTACTCTACCAGTGACTAAGACTGTATTACATGATTATATATGTTTGAGAAACACTATTGTTCTTTTATGATGATCTGGGGAACAATGCCTTTTATTGAAGTGAGAACACAATAGATTTAACATGCTTTTGACAAAAATATTATTAACAAACAATAAGCGATGGCAGTGAAATATGAGTAAATTAATGCTTTAATTTGAACTATTGTTCCATCCCTTCACATTTTCCAAATACACAATGCTAAAATAGTATGTTATTTAAAATGTGTATTGATTTATTTTTAAACTTTTTGTCCATTGTAGATTATTCCTGAGATACGGTTTCTAATAGAGCAATGAATTCATCATCTCGTTGGCTCACCAAAGTTTTGCTCATGGCTGTTTTTACAGATAAAAGCACCCTTCTTCCACAAACCAATCACTGTGCATTATCGTGGCTGCTAGAAGCATATCTAGCCTCACAGCTGTCTAAGTTAGTATACCTCTCTAAAGCCAATTCCCTCCTCAGATTGTCCCAAAGTCTTTGTTGTCTCATCCCTGTCGTGAATCATCATTTGAGGTAAATTCTCACAAGCAGCATGGTTACTGGTTTAAAGCAGGAATACCATGGGCCCTAGATGGTACCTGATCTATGCTCACTAGATTTTTTATGTGGGGCTACCTAAAATTGGTGGTATACAGTTTAAAGCCAGAATCTATTGAACAATTAAGAGAGCGAATAGAGTCTGAATGCAGAAGAGTTAGAAGTGAAACATTTGTAAATGTCAGGAACATGTTTGTGCAAAGACTGTTTTACTGCATCGAGGTTCACGGAGAGCAATTTGAACTCTTAATGTGAGGTATGGAAGTGATTTTTTAATTTAATTAATATTTACTAAATATATTCAGTATTCAGTAGTCATAACTGATTTGGTACAAAGTTAACTTTTTAATATTTTTATTTTCATTTTAATAATTTTTTAAATGTGAAGGTATAACAAAATAACTGAGTTAAAAAAGTATCTTCTTCAAGAAGGTTCCCTCTGAGGTTAAACAATTGTTCTTGGTTTGTAACTTTTTACTTCATATTCTGAAAGATTGCCGCAAGATTTCAAGTAATATCTGCTAAGTTAAGGGGGTGCAAATTACTTTTCAACATCATACGTTCGGGGATGCCATTTCTTGTATAGTGGTCCAATTTCAATTCTATAAGTGTATTTTTATTAACTAACCATGACCTTAAAATTATATGTTACAAGACTATAAGTGCTATTTGAAAATTTTGAGTTACCCCCCACCCCCTTTCCCCTGAGGGAAAAAAAACTTTAAACTATCATTATTAGTGTAGCCCATTGTTGCTAGTAAGAGTGCCGAAAACACATTCCACATATCTAAAATAACAAAAAAGTTTTATTTATTTAAAATAACAAGTACCGGTAACTTATTTTTCAATCATCCAGTATGATAAAATAATGCCTTAAGCTTAAAGATTGTTTCAGTTACGTAAAAATGAAAAATTGATAAACAGTTGGGAGTTATTTTCAACATTAGTTTATTGGTTTTGCAACATTTTTCAGTGAACTGTATCACCTTATCTAATAACAAAATTATTATTTTGTAGGAAACACTCTTAACCCATAACAGCCTATTGTAGCCATATGGACACGGTTGTACATGCAGAACTTACACAGAGCATGAACATGGGCTCTAGACTAATGTCTAGGCTGTAACGGGTAAAGCACATTTAAAACTTGAAGTTTAAATCGTGACTGTACGAGTACTTGTATGGAAATGAAACCCAAGAACTATTACTTCGCAATGGCAAGATTTATGTACGATTTGATTAGACAGAACTATGACAAGTTTATTGAGCAATAACGTGAGCGCAACCAGGAACTGTTCTCATGGACAGATGGAGCGTTAAAGTCATATTGACTATTGACCTATTTAACCCTTTGGCTGCCATGCTATTTATGTATTTTATGTTTCACTGCTGCCTGGAAGTTTGAGTGACATGTATCTGAAGACTGCTAAGTCAAATTAGCATATACCTGGTGGTACATCGTTAAAAAATAATCATAACTTTATTTAAAAATTTTACAGCACAAATATAGTTCTAATTACTGTTAGGACGGAGGGGGGGGGGGGAGAAAATTTGTTTTATGTTTCATTGTATCAGTCAGTGTTAAAAAAAAAACTATTAAAAAACCAAATCACTGTTTAAAATAGTTATCTAATTGTAAACAAAGTAGTGGCATTAAACTCTCATGTTGACGCCATTATTGAAAGAAAAGTAAACTAATAAAAAATACTTTTAAAGTAACTGAGAGCCAGTCAGTAAACAAAAATACAGGGTGATTTGGGTAGTGTTACCGGCACTTTCTGAGCTTATTCTACTATAAAAAAATAATGGAAAAAGTTTGTATAAACATAAGTCCAGAAGTGCTTTGTTACTGAGTAACGGCCAACAAAAGATTTCACCCACGATTTAATACCCGAGGTTAAAAGATCATTTGCTGGGAGTTTGGGAAGAGGGATTTAGAGACGAATGCAGTTTTTTCTAATGGTTTCTGACATGATAAATTGAAAATTTTGTTCTGTAACTGTATGTCTCGTATTGTTTAAAATATACTATGTAAAACACTAAAAAGACCATTCGAAAAATGATTTTTTATGTTTAACGTACAATTAATTAGTTAAATAGGTAATAAAAACATAAATTTTTACAGAGAAACTTGTAGAAAGTTTAATACTGAAGAAAATTATGTACAATAAGGCAATTATAATGAAATAATAAAAACATAAATTTTTACAGAGAAACTTGTAGAAAGTTTAATACTGAAGAAAATTATGTACAATAAGGCAATTACAATGAAATAATAGTATTTAAAATTTTACTACCAACACTCATTTTGTAGAAAAACAAATTAATGAAATTGAATGACAGATAATTATTTGTACGCTTAATAATGTTTGAAGTAAAATTTACACTTCACACTACCCGAATCATCCTGTATATTTTACCTACGGCACTAATGAAGTATACTTTTCCAATGACATTATTTTAACTGCACATAATGTAGCTATGGAGGGAAGGATTGATTCAATACTAACGTTGGGTTCAGCTCCAAATCACCTTCCACTTAATGCAGCGTCTGAAACCTGACTCAGCCACTGACTCAGGTTGTCTGTTCCAAATCCTATAAGTTTGTGCTCAGTTTTTTGTTTTTTTTTTTGTTCTTTTAGGACAAGACGCTTAAAAATTGTACTTAGTCCTGTAAAGACCTTTGCGCTGCTTCCGGAGTGACAGGATATTCAGGATGGGTAAGGTTGGGGGTAGGGGCCGCCTCCTATTGAGATCCATGAGGAAGAATTAGGGCACTAATCTCAAAGTCATGTTCCCCCGGAAGAAGGGGAGGTCAGCTCTGCCCAGCCTCTCCAGTCAAAGCAGGCAGGGGGTGGCATACCCTTGTTGAGGCTAGCAAGAACCTCTGAGGTTAGGGAACAAACCTCACCAACTGCAACAGTTATCTCTCACAGTAGACTAGACCTATCGAATTGCCCTTGAACCCCAGAATCTCGACATTTGCGGATAGTGATGTGCCGCTCCTGGACATCCATACGGTTGCCCAGATTTAAGTGACACATCGGTTTTTGCTGTGCCCAGTGGTGGGTTCAATTTGAGGGTATAAACACCAGAAGTGATCCCTGCTGGGTTTTGTGCTCAGCTGGGTTATTGAACAATAACCCCATCCAGTTAAAGTACAAAGCAGGTTATAGGTACTGTAAAACCTGCTCAGCCCAACATCGCGTGCTGTGATAACTGACACTGAATTACCTGCTAGAAGATAGAAGATTGTCCTCCCAGCTTGCAGAACACTTATGGATGGGCATGCCTGGTCCCTATGTTAGTTCAGAGAGTTACTATCACGCCCTGTACATCACCTCGCCAGGTCACACTTAACCCGTTTCTGCCCAAATTATTTTTTTTGTCAGATTTTTTGGTTGGCCTTTGGTTATTTGCTTTATTATCAGTTTATTTACTATAGTTTTAGTATGAAATATGTAAAAATTTAATAATAACAATAAATTATAGCATGTCGACATATGTCGACAGTGGGCATGAACGGGTGCAGTTAGAGAATTAGAGGCTTAATGTAGACATTTGTCCGACAGTGGGAATGAAAGGGGTGGTTTTAAAAATAAGTTAAAAAATGAAATAATGATGCTTTTATTGTTTCCATTACAGTATTTATGAATAGATTACATATCAGAAAGGATTGTATAAGAGATTACTTCCTCAGGAAGTATGGAAAGCCTCCGCACAAAGCACATGGCATCCAACTTGACAAGTCTTGCACCGTTTCCTTGTTGCTTTGGAACACAGTGCGCAGCGAATTTGCTTTTGAACTGTTTCTAAATGATGATCTTTTCCACTGAATCGGATTTCAGGCAACACCCTACTGGATACTGTCTGGCTTGGCCGTCCTGCAGAGGATCGATGGCTTGTGCATGTTCGCATGTACGTACGGACAATGTAGCGGGTGAATCCAAGAAGATCTAATTTTTCTTCAGCTCCTTTTGGCGTCATTCTGTATAAAATCCAAGCATTATTCATACTCACATTCAGCATGTATGCAACCATTGGCCAATACCACTTTTTGTTGCGAATATGAATACGGTAGGTAGATACATTTTTCATCTAGCCTATCCACCCCACCCATATTCATATTGTACCAATTGACACAGTTTGGCTGTGGCACAACGATGTGTTTTTTATTGCTAGAGGACCAACGCTTTGCTTTCCCCTCAGGATGAACGCCTGTTGCTGTCGACGCTATAGTAAAAACACTGTTGTCCATGTATCTTACAAGTGTTATGTTGGTGTCTGTGTCAGTTATTTGATGGAAAGTACCTCTTGGTTCTTTCTTGAGATCTTGAGGTTTACGAAGAGGGGCATCCTCAACTCTGTCTACCCTTATGGTCCCTGTACCATGATATCCCCTGTTTTTTAACGCTTCAAGCAGTTTTAAAAGATGTAAAGAAGTTGTCGAAAAACAAACTATATTTTCTGTCCTGTGGGAGTTCAGATATAAGATCAATGACAACTGAGCCTCCCAACACCGAGCTCAGGAATAGTTGCTCCAGTCCGCTTTGCCCTGATACGGTTTCCCGCTTGAATAGCGTAGCCTAACCTTGTAGCTAATATCCAAACTTTATATCCGAATCGGATAGGCTTCCCATGGATATGTTGTTTCAACCCGTGCCTTCCAAAATAAGGTACCATGGATTCATCAATGGATAAGTAAATGTCACCTGGGAAGTAACGAAGCCATCGCTCGTTCAGCATGCAAATAACAGAGCAAACTTTGGCAAACTTGTCATCTTTGTCTAATTTATCATTTTCACAGAAGTGAATGTTTTTCAAGATATCCTGAAAACGATTACATGAAATTGCACGTGAAACTGCTTCATGATGTGTGTCCTCTGCCGTTTCCCAGTACATTCTGTAACGAGCCATAGTGTTGTATCCTGATAGAAAAAAGAATGGCGAAAAACAGACGTATTTCATTTTTTGATGTAGAAAAGTTTATGTTTCCTTTTTCTAGGGAATATTGATTAGTGCAATAAACAATGTACTCTACGACCTCGTCATCAAAGAACATTTCAAACAGTTCTACAGGAGAATAATCATTTGACAAGAAATTCGCACGAGTAAACTCTATAGAGCTTACATCTGCAATGTCTTTTTTCTTCCCATGTACGTTTTGACTTATTTCCTTTCACCTTCTTTTTTGTTCTAAACATCTTTTATTTGTTTTCTTTTTTTAGTTCTGCTCTCTAACGTATTTTTACTAACTTTTCCTTGGGTTTCTTCTTCAAAAACAACATCTACGCTTACTACACTGTCATCTTCGTCCACAGGTTCCTCAAATTTCTTATCTTCTACTTGTTCCACTTCTTCTTGGTCACTTTTTTCTTCAGGTATTCCACCAATTCTTATTGTAACTAACCCATCTTCAGTTAATTTTCTTCCTATCAGCTCACCACCAGCTCTGAGTTGGTTGCCAGATAAATGATTTATGTTGCCACTATCATCGTCATCGGAATCACAGTCACTGAGGCTGGATTATCTGGTGGCTCAATAAAAAATGTTGGATCTATAATATTTTCACTCTCTTCCAATATATTAGCGATGTCAGCTACCGTCAACCTAAAAAAAACAATTTGTTGTAATGGACATCGACCCCTACCGCTGGTGCCCACTGTCGACATTTGTCGACATCAATATTTATGATTGTAAAATCGATACCCTAAAACAATATTTTACACGTTCAACACAGTAATACGTCATACACATATCTTATATCACTATAAATAGCGTACGGTAAATAATATATTATTATTTACAAGGTTGTAATACACTTACCTGTCTATCAGTGACATAGTGAGGCTGAGAGTCAATCAGTAGAGTTGTTGACACAAAAGCACCAAACTAGCCACTGCCCGCGGCGCATCAACTGCTAGTTCAGAGATACCAACATAACAGCGGGATATTATCGTAAGAGTCCTAGACAATCAAAATTTCCCACAAAAAAATATTAAGTTGCGTGTCGACAAATGTCGACAGTGGGGAAGAAACGGTTAATGGCCCTTGCTGCTTTTCCATTCTGTGTGTTAGGCACTAAGTGTGGCCCACTGTATTACACAATTATAAAATTCAACCCTTATTCAGGTGTGTCTGGAAAGTACTGCAATTTTTCTCCAAATAAAGAAACAAATTAATATTTCACTATTTTTAGCACATGCTGACATTTAGAGTTGTTCTTTTACGCTAGTGCCAATGTATAGGAAACCCAATCCAAATTAGGCAAACCATAAATTAAATTACACATTATTTGGTACGCTTATGAAAAAATAATAAATAACGGATAAAAAAAGTTAACTTGAGGCATTACCTCACTCTAGTATAGTAATGGTGATCATCACATGACTGGTAATGACTGATCTTCAGGAGATTAATAAGTGACATTAGTGCAAAGGATCTAATGAACATAGTATTGTTCAAGTAAAACACATTGTACATAAACCAATATAAAGCTTTATTTCATAATACAGAAACCTTGCACGAAGGCAGCACATCATATGTACTGTACACCCTAACGTCAATCTTACTTAAAAATCATATCTACACTTTTATTTACACAGCAGTAATGATAGACTAGTGGGAATACCGTAGGAAATCATACAAGAAACACAATATACAATACACAAACGGTGATCCAGCATATCCGTAATATAAAGATCCATTCACATAAACGTACAATACAATCCACAAAGTAACAGAATAAGTTAGAAAACAGATTTCAGAGAAAGGTAACAAAAGTGATTGCACAAAAGTTCCCCGCAGTTATCAGCAGATAATGCCACGATCGTGTAGTATCTCGACGACGGAGGACTTCTTGTGCGTGTGGTTGTCGTTGTGGCAGCACTGGGCACCACACTGTGCGCAGGACAGGCAGGCATAGGAGCGGCGTGCGGGGGACTCGCGTGAGAACGGCGTGTCAGCCTGGTTGTCACCTGAGGTTGCCAGCAACAGAGACTTGCAGATCGGAGAGTCTCCGGTGATCCAAGGGTGGTCCAAACACTCCTGAGCCGTCAACCTGTCACTGAACATACAGCCGATGTCACGAACATTCCATGGTACTTAGTGTATCATGCTTTAACCCATTGAGGGAGCAATTAACCTAGCCTGTCTAGGACTAGAATCTTGAATTGATTTTGGCAAAAATGCATTTTTCTACCAAAGTATTAATAGAAGTATACAGATAAATTAGTCAATTTTTCAGGACATTTTAGTCTATTTAGTTGCTCTACGATAGTGTTTGTTGCTTCTCCAAATAATTTTTTTTTATTTTTTAGTAAGAAAAACAAAAATCAAAAGCAACTCACAATATTTTATTACTTTATTTTGTTTATCTGTTTCAATAATTTTTTTTATTCAAAAACACCACAGTGTTTTTACATGGAAAACCAGTTTTATTGGATTACTTAATTATAAATTACAATAACAAAACAATCGAAAATCAACGACATTTTTTAACTATTTTATAATTTTATGATGAGGTTCTGAATTAGTTGTCTGGGAGATGAGATAAAACTGTTTGTTACATTCAATTGTTTTTATTATAATGATAATTGAGTATCTTTGATCTCTCAATATCACTGTCCAAGTATCTGTCTATTTCGGAAGTACGCAAATTGTCTTTTTCCATGAGGTAGCAGATCAGCAACCTCATTCAACAACTAAAAACTAAACATTGAGAACACAATAGATATAATGTAAGCAGAACATTGAAGTACCGAAAATTTAGCATATGGCAAAATGTAAACAATAACAAAACAAGCATTAGTTGTGGTTCCAGTGGGCAAAAACGAATCGAAATGGAATAATTGCTTATAAGGATGCACAAGGGCACAAAACTGTGATCTAGTGGAAAAACAAACAAATAGGTGATCGTTAGCGCCTAAAAAGAGCACGAGTGTTGTTGGGGAAAGATTATTCAGTCCCGCTCGGCCGCAACGAGTGACACTCGGGCAAATTTCTCAATGGGTTAAGTTTAGTTATAATAGCATCAGAGATCAATAATAGAAGTTGATTGGTAATCGTATGTTGAAATTTAAGGCCGAGAGCAGCACGACTATAGTTCACTCTAGCAGTCTCTCTAGCGGACATACTTTGCAACCAAGCTGTGGAGTGAAAATGGGATGGGAAGAGTATGGTGGAGTACTTTTTTTTTATTCAATGTTTATTGAAGAATTAAATTAGGCTATTGACGTTTATACAAATTTGATTAATGTATATATATTTTTCAGATGGCTTTGTGATATATATAATCAAAAAGTCATCTGAATAATGTTTCATCACCTCAAGTTAACACAACACATTGAAACCTTAAGCCCACACATCAGTTCACCAACCTGGGCTTGACGCGCAGTGTTGCCTGGATGAAGTGTCTAGCACACGGACTGACGTGTCCAAACAGCTCCTCCGGGAAGGAGAGATCGCACTGTGTGATGTTACAGAAGGTCTCCTGCTTGGTGTCTCCGGCGAACGGGGAGTAGCCGCTGAGCAGCACGTACGCCAGGACACCCACCGACCACACGTCAGACTGCAGCGAGATCGGGTCATAGTTGAGGATCTCAGGGGCTGCGTCAAACATAAGGATGTTACATCAAACAAGAATTTCGTTATCTCTCTCCTACCAATAGAGATGTAAAGAACAACTGAAAATCATTAATTGAGAACTCCTATTTAATGGCATTGATTGTTAAAAGGTTTTGATGGAAAAAGTCAACAACAACGTATCAAGAACTAAGTTCTTTACACATATTGTCACATGTTTATGTATGTTAGTCCCCTTTCCCATAAGTGTCTTAAAAATTAATGGATCCCTTTTAAAAAAGTTTGGAAATTTTGAAGAACAGAAATATGTCATATTATAGGAACTGTCACTTTGAATCTCATAATTCCCTCAGATAAAATCAATTTCTTTTCAAATGTTTTTCATACCTCTCTCTTACCAAAAACAGATGTAAAGAGCAACTAAAAATCTTTAATTGAGAACACCTATTTAATGGCACTTATTGCTTAAAGGTTTTGATGGAACAAGGTCAACAACAACATATCAAGATCTACGTTCTTTATAGAAAGTGTTTCACATGTTTATGTATGTTAGTCCCCTCTTCTATAAGTGTCTCAAAAATTGATGGCACCCCTTTAAAAATGTTTGAAAATTTTGAAGAACGCATAAATATGTCATATTCGTTAATAAATGTGACTCCTTTTTGAGAGGAACTGTCACTTTAAATCTCATAATTTCCTTCAGATAAAACCAATTTCTTGAGAGCAGCTGAAATTTTTAATTCGTTCAACTGTTGAGAGAGATTATACTTACTTCAATACCAATATTTGTAACTAACCTAGCAACACAAAATACTAACTGGGTTTAAATTTTAGGATTTATAAACATTGATCCCATCTTACATTTTACAATGTAACAATCTGTGATGTTCTTCTTAAACATCCATTGTTACTATACTGAATTACAGTGCTTCTTCATTTAAAATCTTATTTACTGTTCCATAAAATTCAGTTATTAAAAATAATAATTAGTGAGTGGTCAAACACAGAAAGCTTGATGAAGTATGACACTTAAAAGTGAAAAAATAAAACCTCTCAACAAATGGTGTAGTGGGGAACACAACAAACAGTAATCAAGATTATGGAAAAAAAGGTCACTCCTAAAAACAATTAAACCATAGCAGCCTGCACCAAAATAGTTTTATGACATTTGAGGTTATGTTGCCATATTGCTGTTTTCCTGATGTTGAAATGGATCGTAATTCTTTATACACATAAAACTGGCATCAGTGTTGGGCACAGAATATATAGAAGGATTAAAACACAACAGCCCATTCCATATTAAAAAAATGTGTAAAAAATAACAGCCCTTCCATGTTAAGAGTGAGCCATAAGTACAGTACAAGATGTGCTGTTGTATTACAATGGACAAACATAGACTGCAGTTTTATGAGAAAAACACTAATTACATGGAAAATTTGTTGTACTAAAATACCATTAACAATAACTGCAGAGAAAAATAATGCAGTATTTACGAAAAAATTCAAGTCATACTTTATTTATCTCTATATTCATTTGAGGAGTTTTATAATTCTGGGTTAAGCTGAGTTTTTTATACAACAGCAATATATCAATTTGTGTTTTTTGTGTTTATATATTTATTTGGTTTGTTTTGTGCATTTATTTAAATTACTGTTGCTAAATTTTTATTATTTTTATTTGTATTTAATTATATTTGAAATATATTATTATTGTTATTGTTATAGTTCCATAGTTTAAAAATGTTTCTTTTTAATTATTTATAATATTGTTAACTATTTCTATATTAAAAAAAAATTAATCTGTGTTATGGCTAAAGCTGCAATTATTGGGCTTTTTTGATTGGATTTACTATGGGATTAGAGTATTTTATCAAATTAAAACCTCTTAATTTATAATTATATTAGTTAAGTAATTTTTATGACGTTATTCAATGCATACAAAATTTATATTCAATGAATAGTTAAATAACTTTTATAACGTTATTCAATGCATACAAAATGTATATTCAATGAATAAAGACATTTTCAATTTAATTCAAAGCCATTATCGAACAATTTGGTGCAGGCTACTCAAGGAAAAGAATGATATTGCAGCAAATGCCACAAATAGAATTCAAAAAATTCAAATTCAAATTCAAATTAACTTTATTCATATTATTTGTACAATTACATTTGAATTTATACAAATAAGGAATGGCATCATCTTACATTTTTTATTTTATTATATCCTATGTGTCCATATATTCTCCAAAAGAATACAAAGCCTTATCTGTCAAAAATCTTTTAAAATGTTTTTTAAACAATAAATCATTTTCTATGTTAAATAAATTCCTAGGGACTTGGCTTATAAATTTAATACCTGCCGAGCTAGGTTTTTTATAATGAAATTCCAATGCATGTTTATGTACTGCCAATTGATTTCTATTTCTAGTAAAGTAGTTGTGATTTGACCCCAATCGGGGTAATTTGTCAAAATTTGATCTAACCATCATAACAGTTTCCAGTATATACATTCCGTAAATAGTTAAAATTCCTAATTTTGAAAAATACTCTTTCACAGATTCCCCATCCTTTAAGTTCATGATTATCCTAATTGCTTTTTTTTGAAGTTGAAGAATGCTTAACAGATTTGAATTACTAGTGGCCCCGTACAACACAACACCAAAGTTTATATGAGAATGTATGTGGGCATAATAAATGGTTTTCAAAATTTCAGTTGAGCAATATTTTGACATGGTTTTAAGAGCAAACAATCCGGAAGAAATCTTTTTTTGCAAAGCCAAAATATGTTCGTTCCAAGTTAAGTTCTCGTCTAGAAGTAATCCTAAAAATTTAGTGTTAGTTAATTGAGAAAGAAATTTGTATATTGTCTATTGTTATGTTTGGCCATAAGTTTTTTTCTATTTTGTTTTTTGTGCAGAAAGAGATCATATTTGTTTTATTAAAGTTTAGTAATAAATTTTTATACTGCAAAAATAATTATTAATTACACATGAGTTCCATTTTACCTGCAATTTCTATTTCATTCAAGCTTTTAACCAGCAACTATTAAATTAGAGTCATCTGCATATAGACACAGCTTGCTCTGATCTTTTGTTCAGAACATTTGGCAAACCCAACATATAAAGTAAGAAAAGAATTGGGCCCCAGAATGGAACCCTGTGGCACTCCATGCCTTGATATTTTTAAAGAAGATTTTGCATGAGTGATTTGATTTAATTTGGTTACAAATTGCAAGTCAACATACTGTGGTCTATTTGAAATATAAGAAGCAAACCAGTTTAATGTAACATCTTTAATACCAATATTTTTTTAAAATTTCTATTAATATTTCATGTGATACACTATCAAAGGCCTTGGTAAGATCCATAAAAATGCCAACCACATAATTCCCTCCATCAATATTGTCCACTATGGTTTCAATAAAATCCATCCCAGCAGTTATGACAGACTTACCAGCTCTGAAGCCATGCTGTTCTCTGTCAAATATATTATTGGTTTCAAGAAAATCAACTAGTCGTAAATACATCACACGTTCAAAGATTTTTGAAAAAGTAGACAAAATGGATAAAGGTCGATAATTATTAGGGTCAGTTTCACTTCCTTTTTTGAAAACGGTTATAATTTTAGAGATTTTCAGTTTTTCAGGAAAGATTCCAGACACAAAAGAGGAATTTATAACATGAGTCAGGGGCTTGATCAGGTACATTTTAGCTTGCTTGACAATTGGCATTGGAATTTCATCGTGGCCTGCTGAATATTTGTTAGGAAATGACATTATAATCTGATTTAATTCTTCCTCACTTACTGGTTGGGTGTGGAACTTTTTAGCATTAGAAGTTTTAAAGGTACCAGTGTTAACAGTGATGTGTGATGACAAGTTTTGGTAATATTTTCATTATCTACAATATCAATAAAATGATTGTTAAAAATTTCACAGATTTCCTCTGGTTCAGAATATTCATGGTTTTCATAAATCAATTTAATATGTTTATTAAAATTGTGATAATTTTTTGTTTCATTATTAATTATTTTTCCAAGTAGATTTACATACGTTTTTCAGAAATTTCTAATTTTATTTTCAATATATTCCCTTTTTTGAAGAGTTTAATTTTTTGCTGTAATTTTTTTTTCAAACTGTTTTTAAAAGCTTATTTAGTGTTCTATCTTTGGTTAATCTTGTAGTTTGACTTAAACTTATAATTTCTGCTTTTTCTTTTTCCAAATCATAATTTATCCATTTGTCTTTATTAAAATTTACCCTAGACTTGACCAGAGGAAAACTAACATCAAAATAGTACATCAAAATTTTATGAAAAACATTGTATTTAGTGTCTACTGTTGCATTGTAGACTTCCAACCAAGTTTCATTGCTCAACATATGTTTAAAGATCTCAATGTTTTCTCTTGTATATTTTCTACAAAACTGTGTTACGGTCTTAAAAGATGTCTTTTTATTACAACATACATTAACTTTCAAAAGTTGGGCATCATGATCAGAGAGCTCAGTAATAACACCTTCAACCATAAGTGACTTTTTCGGTAAATTTGTTATAATATTATCAATTGCACTTTCACAATCCAGGGTAACTCTAGTCGGAAAATTCACCAAGTACTGCATGTTATGTTGCCCTTAAAATATTACTTAAATCTATCATGACTTTTAGAACAATGCAATACATTTATGTTTATATCCCCAGCTAAAATTACATGCTCATAAGTTTTCAGTTAAAATAGTTAAAACAAGTATCAAGTTTATCCAAAAAGAGGCCATCATAAAATTAAAACCTGGAGTTCTATACAACCCCACTAATACAAAAGAAAAAATCAAAAGCTCGGCAGGAAACAATACAACATTCAAACTCTTTATCTATACATAAGTTATTAATTCTAGGAATTACAACTCTCTTAACTTGGTAAGAGTTGCTGCCCAAAATCATTAACTCCTCCACCACCACATGTTTGGCGACAATAGTTGGTTTTTATAACAGAATACGTTATTAACTTTAAGCAAATTTTATCTCATCAATTTTTTAGTTTATGTTCACTTCAACACTATTAGGGTCTGGTTTCAACTCTTCAAGAACTATTTCCAAAGATAATTTCCCGCGATAAAAAAGTGTTGTGGATATTTTGATGTAGAATTTTTATTGTAAGATTTGCATTTCTTGAAATCCCAAAATTTTTTTATATATTGTGGAGGAGCTATTTACAGTATGTTTTGATCTATTTGAAATATCTACTTTAATGGTGGAAAACTGATTTAGGCTTGCCTAAAAAAAAGGGAGTCATTGTGCTGTTGGTGTGGCGTATATAGTGTTGGTGTGGAGTATGTTGGTTGTGCTAGTGTTGTTTGTGGAGGACATATGAACAGTTGTTACAGGATGGACTTAGGAAAGAACTTTGAAATTCAGGAGACACCTTCCCACTCTCCCTCACACTCCCTTCACTTATCACAAAATCACCCATTTCACCTTTCACTGCTCTCACAGGACACTTGCTTCAGTTGGTTGCTTGGAAGTGAAGTTATTTCTTGGGTTGGAGTATGTGAGGAGAAAACAAGTTCGCTCTTGTAGGCCTGCGGCTGCGGAGTCGACCAACCTCTCCTATACTGGGGGGAAAGTGGAACTTGGGAGCTTATTTCCAGTTCATTACTCGCAGAGTTTCGGTTGAGGGCTGTGATGGAGTACCACGAAGACAAATCTATAGAACCCTGAATCTGCTCGAGAAATTTCATCATGTGACAGTCCTCTCCTGAGTTTTCTCTGAGATTTTTCATCATAAGAAACTATGGTTACTGTAGCTCCAGTAGCCAATTGAAAATTTTGAGAAGATTGGAAAATTAAGTGTTCAATAGTGATCTCATCTCGAACAGCACCTATTGGAGAACAAATCAAGGTGCTTGAATCCCCCTCCTCTCAAATATCCATAGCCAATTGATGAAAGGCCAAATCATAATCAGTTTTCTTTGGCTTGTTGTAGTACTTGGGTTTAGTAATGAGGCTGTAAATTCCTGCACCATGTCTGTGATTTGGTACGCAAGATGTGAACTGACACAGTTTAAATCAGAAGGCTTTCCACATTGCTGCTTAAATATCACGGCAACTCCTGCTGTCATGTGGCGATCATGATCGAAGTCTGCTGAAATTGAATGAGCAAAAGCCACAGATGCATTCTCTTGATGCTTGACGATAATATCTTTCATATTTGCAAACAATTATTTGAAAAGGGTTTTTTTTCTCTTTTGAGATTTCACAATCATTGGTGGGTTCTACAGTGCACACTTTATTCTGTAACGAAATAGTCACAATTATTTTTGAAACCAGTTTGTTTCGGAATGTCATAGGCATTTATTTCCTTGCATATCCTGTTAACTATCAATTGCTTTCCTAAGAAGTTTAAGTGGAATTGCCATCTCGATTAAAAACATTTTTCAGATAAAGCTGTCATGTCCACAAAAGAAACATTCTTTCATTATTCTGGTTTTTGCTCATAGTAATGTAGATTTTAAATTCATAATTTTCCTCATTTATTCTATGGAATAGGGGTAGATCTTGTCAAAAGGGTATGGCCACACAATATAAACTCTACAAATGCCTAATAAGGACAGTAAGACAGATTTTAAATTAGTGTAAATGGTTTGAGGTGCTTTCCATTGTAAACCATCATTTGCACCTCCCATGATAAACTAAAAATTCTTCTGGTGCAAAAGTTATATTTCTTTGTTTGGTCAATAATATCCATGAATTTAGCACCAGGTGATACCAACTCATTTACCTTGGAGGTTTTCTCGAGTTTATCATGAATTTTCCTGGCTTAGATACCTGCCCATGGCTGTCACCAACTATAGTAACATAAGGAGATGGTATTGGTAAAATGTCCTGTTTAGGGTAACCTGTAGTAAGGGAGGCCTGTTCAGTTTTGTATAGCTTTTTTCACAGAGTATTTCAGGTTTTGTTTGGTTCCGAGGGTTTTTTATAGACAAATCATTTTCCCTGATGTGAGGTTTTTATGCTATCATAGTCATTATTAGAACTTGGCTGGTTAATAAATGACAACACAATGTCTTTAGGAGTTTAAAATTCCATTTTTTATAACATAAGCAATGTAGGATCGTTTTTTTAGCACAATCAATTTTTCAGAAAAATCTGGGATCTTTATGTTTCTGAAATGAAGTTCTTGCTGTTGAAATTAAGTTAAAATGTAGTCAACTGCATTGTAGAATATACACCCCACCCCACAATCAAATGAATTATTTTGATTCGGGCCATCAAGTGATATTAAATCAGTTGTTGGTGAGTTCTGAAAATAATGAATAAGTTTCAGAGACACCAGCTTAGCAATTTTCAGAGTTACCACTACTTCTCATAGAGTCATAGTGATAATATTTATTTGCCACTTTTTCATACACAAGTAGACTCCAATGTGAGCCATTTACTGACTTATAACTATCAACTTCCCCACTGTCATATTTGGCATTGTTTATAGGGATGAGTAAGTATGTCCTTTTCATGTAAGGCAAAGGGGATCCAGAAGAAATGATATAATGTCCTCCATTTCTTTAATTGCTTCAACTATTGTTGGGGTTCATTAAAAAAAGCGGTTTCTCTTTATTCCCAATCACTTTAACGGTAAGTACCTGGAAATAAGAAATCTATAGTGTCATCTGTTAACCAGGGTCTGGCCTAAAAATATCCAGTTTTAGATCTGCTGGATTTTACCTGTTGTTTTTAAAACTCTCATTTTCTTTCTTTTTGTAGGGCATCATATTTTAAACTGTAAGTCCGAAAAATTGGTTTCAGACTTATTGTTGCTATTTTCTAAGGTCTCCTCTTGATTTCTGTAATTTTTTGATAACAAGGGAGATGGATCCTGAATGGGCAAAATTTTTTGTGGGAACTTTTTCTGTTGATGTTTTATTTTTGCATATTTCAAGTTTCCACCTTTATCCTGCAATGAAAGAACTTCTCAGGGTCCTATTTGTGTTTTATTTTTAAGTTGTGCTCTTGTTTTAATGAATGGACTAGTTTCCTGTGTTGTCCTTGATTGAAGATTGTTGTGACATTTTAAATTATATATAGACTATGTATAATATTAATAAAACAATAAAAAATGTCTATGTAAACTGTTTACTATCCAGGGATTTATTTTAATATATTTTATTTAATAATTAATATTTGAATTCACTCTAAAAAATTACTTCCAAAAGAGTAGGCAAAATTATTCAGATTCCAAATGGATTTGAACCAGGTATCTTGAGTGTGGGGAAGGCAGTCGCATTGGCCAAACTGAGCTACACAACCTTATCTAGGTAGGACTTGTTTAAGCTTCACTTTCACTCATTCAGCTTTACTACAGATAATACTGGAACCTGTTATCTCTGGAAAACCCCAGGCCAATCACTTGTTAAATCTCCTCCATAAAAATGTCATATCAGCTTTTTAGTGTTATCTTTGATGTTTAACTTTCTTTGAGCTAATATATTGTCTCATATAGTGTCATTGAAATTGAATGAATATTAAAGGTAAATATTAAAATATATACTTAGTTTATAGGTTAGTCCATCAGTTAAAACTTTTTTGTCCTGTTAAATAAAATAAACTTAGCTAAAAAAGTAAGTCCTGATTGCTGAGAACTTAAATCCTATCATAGTCTTCGAGTTATACATTAAAAAAATTTCACTACTTTTATGGTTTTTACATTTTAAAAAAAACTAATAATACCAGTCACTATTCAAACAAAACATGCACTTCACACAAGCTCTTCTCTTCAAGCACTTATACGGGTTGAGTACAAATTTTTGAAACGTCGGACATACTACGGCTGTTCCATTTAAATTGATTCAGTACACTTATAATAATTTTTATTCATTTGCAGTGATAATAAAGTATTCTATTTAGGAAAATCGAACATGTTTGGGGGGGGGGGGGGGTGGGGGGGGGGGGGGGTGGGGGGGGGGGGGGGTGGGGGGGGGGGGGGGTGGGGGGGGGGGGGGGTGGGGGGGGGGGGGGGTGGGTTTTAAAAACTTTCAACACACGCGTCGTTTTGTTCATATTAAAGGAAATAACACTGTTTTGCGTATTTGTCATAACCTGTGAGCAAAAAAGTTTGGTATCTGTAGCTTAACTATTTCTAGAGATAATATTTTGTAATATTAAATGGCGACTAGCAGCTAAAAGACACATTCTAGACCTACTAGACGAAAACAGACTTAAAACAGCCTTAACCGATACATAACAGTCTTAAACCTATAATATCATGATATACTATTATCTCTTTCTGTTCAGTGTTAAAACTGACAGGGAACCCTCTCCCGATTGTCCAGCTTATGCAAGGATAAAACCCAGATAAGTCTTGGATAAAAATGAAATCAACACTAAAATAAAAACATTTACTTGACCTCCTCAGAATTTGATGAAATTTGATATGAAGGTGTTGCTGATTCCTCCAACCTTTAAAACGGCTTCAAAGTTACGGATATGTAGTTTCTCAAAATCTACAAAAGAACCACAACGAACATATATTATTTTGAAGTCGCCATAGCTTTTCTTCTAATTGAGCTACACAAATGGGAGTGGTGTCATTTTTCTCTGTGCCAAATGCTCAGAGAACACACAAACACAACTTACACAATACACAATACACCTTACTTACCTCAGGAGTAAACAGATCACGAAGTCTCCACGTACGCAGCGTAAAGTGGCACAGCGATAGAATAGAGCCCCGATTTGGATTTGCCTTGGAGCACACCTCCCCCCTCCCTTACGACTAACAATAAATAACAGCTAATCCCAGACACCGGGGTGCGACCACTTCAAAGCGATAACAATACACCGGCCGCCACCTAGAACGGCACTAAATTGAATCGCTGATTTAAGTAATACCTCACATCAGTCTGTAACACGGCAGATAGTATCGGGGATCCGGAGAAAAACACATGTTCGGCGTAACGAGCCCACGGAGGCCAACACCTCGTTTTCGGCCCCGAAACCGGCGGCCGGGCCCTATACTTGCCCCCGGGCCCCGGGTGACTCACTACCGCCCCCCCCCCCCACAATCGGTTGCTGCCCGCGTTATTCCTGCCGCTCCGGTACCGCGTGATCAGTGTAATTCCCTATGCAAAGTGGCCGATAAGATCCGCCGCTGCGGGAACGTTTGGACTGCTTTCGCACCCGAAAGCTGCCAACCTTATCTCACAAGGGAAACAAAGGGTCAATTTGGAAAAAATTGTTCTTGCCGAACCGCGGACAATGGTCGAGATAAAACAGCTAGGAGGCACCGAGCACCTCGCCAAATTGAGGAACGCAACATGAGTTAAGGTAACTTACGTTTAACACATTTACGGACTGAACATCTCCAAATTAAAGTAAAATAGAGTAAAGTAAAGATGTCTTATTTTACCAGGTGAAGTTAGAGCTAGAAGCCCTCTCTAACACATGAGGACCAACGGCTCAAAGGTGACAACCGAACCACCACCAATGGCCGGGCAGGCGGGCTGCTTGCAAGGACAGGATCGCTCAGCGGTCACCCATCCAAGCAGCAGCCACGCTCTACGTTGCTTAATTTGGTTATCTTGCGATAATCGTTGTACCCGCTACACTACGCCATTGGCACGACACAGCAAAATCCTTTCTTAGTACGCATCTACTGGTTGTAAGAATTATTTATGTCAAGTTTCATGGTCCAATGCCGTTCAATTGTATTTGACATTTATAGATATGGATGAGTGGGCATCGCCGATTATATCAGCTATAGGATAGCTTTCTGACCGCTTAATTATTGATCTAGGAGCCGATTATATCAGCTATAGGATAGCTTTCTGACCGCTTAATTATT
The DNA here is from genome assembly GCF_021130785.1 of Homalodisca vitripennis. Lineage (NCBI taxonomy): Eukaryota > Metazoa > Arthropoda > Insecta > Hemiptera > Cicadellidae > Homalodisca > Homalodisca vitripennis. Next base: position 141,693,692 of record NC_060213.1, on the reverse strand, counting down.
GATCTAGGAGCCGATTATAATAATTCATAGCAGTTACCCGCGACTTAGCAAGTTCTTTACTACTGACAAAACAGGGACATCGTGGACAGAATTCTTTACGAGGCAATGAATAGCAAAGCAATGAATTAGTCGAGATATTTGAAAATAAAGTAAAAACTAAGGTTAATTTGAGGTTTTAGAAAGAATTCAATACACACAGACTATACCTACTTAGGATCTCAAGAAATATTACACACGACGACTCTTACGCAAAGGGCTCTTCATTTGACGGCCCTTCATGGCCCTTGAAGACGACCTTCGGAAAGTTCTGGCCAGTTCCATAGGGAAAGACAATTGAAGGCCGAGAAAAGGTTAAGAAGCAAAACATCATACACTGGACTATCTCAGTGCCGGCAACGTTATGCCGTAGTTCTGCGCGCTGGAGGAAGTCGTAAACCCGATATGGTCTGCAGGAAGACATCAATGTCCAGCGCCGATCTTCAATTTGTAAGTGGTGCTTCGGAGCTCGCTGACTTGCAAGCCGGCTGCAGAGGAGATGGCCAATTGAAAAGTACAATGCCGAACCCAGTGAATAGTTTCCTAGCAGGCGGTCTGTTGGCGCGAACAATTCTGCTCAACTTACAACCTCTTTCTAAAACTTACAATAATGCATACAACGACTGTAGGTAGTGGTAACAAACGAGAAACACGTTTTAGTTTGTTGCAATAATCGGCGATGATGCAATAAGCCGTACAAGCTTCGTATAAGTACTTGGTACTATCCAATCATTGATTGACGTTTGCAGTGACTGAGTCATTCCTAGATTAGATATTCTTAGTGATAGTTTCTTAATGTAAAAGGAAAAGTTATTTGTTAGGATACTTTCCTGCTTTCGAACAGCGTATGCCGTTCTATGATATTCAGAAGGATATGGTATGCGATCACTATCGTGATATAAACGCTGTTACTGTTTGTTCGTTTTTATTTTAATTATATAATTTGTTATTTTAAGTCAAACGTTATTGACAATTAATTAATTGGCAGCTTTTATATGCTTGCTACGTTTCTGTAACTGCTTTGAAAAATTGTGAATTATGTGAGTTTCTATACCTTTTGGCTTTAAGTGTTACCAATAGATGTAAAAATAAAAGATTGGTTTCCTTTTCTGCGAAGAAAGTTGACGTTTTGCAGGAAAATCCGATGTAAATAGGTGTAAATAGCGCAGTGTAGCGGTTACGATGGTTGTCGCGAGATAACCGAATCAAGCAATGTCGAGCGTGGCTGCTGCTTGGATGGGTGACCGCTGAGCGATCCTGTCCTGTCTTGCAAGCAGCCCGCCTGCCCGGCCATTGGTGGTGGTTCGGAAGTCACCTTTAAAAAAGGTTGGGACACACATAACCGCACCGTGCCCGACACGTCAGTCGGCCGTGTGCTGGCCGTCATACGGTGAAAGAAATGCAGCGCAGTTTTCAACCTGCAAGTCCACACATGTCCGCACCGACACCAGACCGTCGTGGCCGCACCGTGCCCGCACCGTCACCGATATGTGGAGTTTGAATTTTGACGGGCACGGTGCGGTCTACGAGCGGTATCATATGTTGTTTACTGTTGCGTTCTTCTTTTTTAAAAAAACTATTTAACTAGTCTACACGTTCTATTTTTATTGAATTATTTAGTATAGCCTACTAAACTCTACATCTTGTGTTCGCGTACAAAATCATATTTATTGATAAAAGTATTACATTTTCTTACCTTAGAGTAAACTAGTCATATTTTCTTATTGTGCATATTTTCTTATTACAACAAATTTGAAAACCATGTTGTACATTAGGTGATTTTAAACAACTAAATTCTAATTATGAAAAATCTATATACATTTTTCATTAATTAAAAAATAACAAGCATGTAATTATTTGCTAAAAAATCTATTTTTTTTTGATGTATTGAAGTTACTTGATAAATTTATTCCGGTATTTTGTAAGGGTCTCATATTTAGAATGTTTCTATGACATTTTTATTTTTTTATTCCTTTTCACTTCAGTAAAGTAAAAATAAAAATATTGTATTTACAATAAGATTTTCAAGCAAGAAAAACCCCCATGTTAAAAATAAATAATAATAAATAATTTATTTCCCGGTAATAACAAACTGAATATTACAAATAAATACTGTATTGTTGCCAGTGCTTAATAATAAATAATACTATGACATAACGTATTTTCAATATCAGAAAATAACAAATACAAAACAAATGTAAACAACGTTGTACAATTTTCTACTTACTTTATTTCTAATTTATGTACTTAGAGTAATAAAATATAAAAAGTAGGTTACATCCTTTTAGGTTTTTCTTTTTTTTTAAACTAATAATTAGGCCAATAGATTTAGAAAATAAGGGAAATTTAGGTACCCCATAGGGCTGTGTTTGTGTTGGGGATACTATATACAAAAGGGTAAAAAAAATAAAAATAGTGGAAACTAGCAAGAATGAAATGATAAAAATGAGTTATTGTAGCTCATGTAGTAAATAATGTACTATTACGTTTCAAAGTTTAAATTTAGTATAACTATTGTGCTGTATTAAATAAAAAGGATTTATGCACGATTTACAATTAAAATATTAGGATTTAAACATGTAACATTAAATATTATATTATAAATAATTATTTTATAATGCTCTAGCGAGTTTATTTAAATATTATTATAACTTAGCAGACAAGACTAAACCATACACTAATTTATTAATCTTAAACATATATACTCAATATCATTTTGTCCGATCAATCGTACTCTAATTTTTTTAGAAAATATATTTATGTTTCTACTATTTTTTGACTAATTCTGGAAATAAATTATATGTCCCCTCGGAGCTATAAAAGAAAAAAATTTTGTAAAATGTGTTTTTTGTATGTTCTCCAGTATATATTTTACAAAATATTTACTATGTTTTTACAAATTATTATAAAACGGGCTTGCAACATGGCAAACTCTCTGGCATCACACTATAGCTCTTGGGTTTAGCCTAATACAAAAAAAACCTAAATATACTGTTTATAGTGTATTTAACCGAAATTCACTCCAATGAAACACAATGAACAAGAATTTTAGGGATAAAAAATATAACCAAGATAATGATATTTACAAATTTTACATAGTAGCTGATTGTACAAAGCTCTTCTGTAGCATTGCAATGTTTTCATTCACCACAGCGATTCATAAAAAAATAACAACAATGAAATTAACAATTATCACAATTAATACTTAATCTTCCGAATATTTTTTAAGTGCCTGTCACTTCGAATTCAAAAGAAACATGCTCTAGTACAAACAGTGAGATTGTTTGCGTTCGGACTGCATACGGACATGTGTGGCCTCACGATAACCGAGCCGAGCCCGCACCGACACTCGGCCGACTCACGTGTCGGGCACGGTGCGGTTATGTGTGTCCCAACCTTAGTCGTTGGTCGTCAGGTTGTGTTAGAGAAGGCTTCTTAGCTGTAACTTCGCCTCATCAAATAAGTTACTTTTACTTTTTTAATACGTTGTAATATCCATAAAATAAGTTATTAATATTTGCCAGAAGCTGAGAGTCAATTTGAATTGTATAATCACATAATTTAACTCTCAAGAAATCGACAGAGAACATTTTCAATTAACATAAATCTGTTGAAGAGTTAAATATATCAAATGGTAAATATTTTTATACGTCGTATTTATCTATATTGCAGTCACCACGCAAATATATGTTAAATCAGCGTCAGCCAAAGTCACAATTTTCATCCAAACAGTCAGTATTTTACTCGTTTGCCTATGGCTAATTTAACTTATAACCTATGTGGTTATGTTGATTTTAAATGTGTCAAGCTAAATTATATAAAAAAATATAATTTGATACGTTTTCATACACATTTCGATCCCCACCAAAACTAGCGCGTCTGACAATGAATTTCCTCATCGATGGAAACTCCTCAATCGATTACACGAACTCCTACTAACAGGTAAATCGTGCGACTATCTATACAAGGCAAACAACTACAAGAGACCTGGTCTGTACCATCCGCATACACAAGTATACGGACATTGGCATTAGTGTACACAAAGTGTATTCATGACTTATGCATATTAATGGTATAAAGATACAACCACTCCTACTTTTACATGCATAAGCATTTATATGAAATCAGTAGTCTACGCTGCATTAAAATGATGAATTTTTAATTACAAATCAGTTACGATGTTACTCAGTATTCTAGTTTTCGTTTTGTGTTTGAGTCAGAAAAAACACTCATTGTTTCAGTTCTTATCTCTAAATAAGGTTGGATGAGTATGTCGTCGAAGCAAATTCCCATTTACAAACTATGGTACAACATCTTTCAATTTCGTCCAATTTATCTTTAACTGTACTCTGTTGAATGCTTTTCTGCCTATATCAGCAATATGACTAGCAATTTACTGGATAAGTACAATAGTTTTATGATCTCTTTGCATTATTTAACCGACAAAGAGCATGCACCGGTAGGTTCTCCCAATCAGAAAGGTCCTTTTTGGTTAAATGAGGACACATTCTGAACCCAATTTAATAACATTTTCCAACTTAAACGCCACTTTAGTGTGATCCAAAAATTTCAGAATCGTTATCGAATGCGCAAAATATTACCCACAATTGTCCCAAATATAGAGCCGGAACTTGAACAACCAATCAAAGTCATCATGAAAATATAAAAAATTTGACAACAATTAAGTGAACCGTAACACATTACAATATTAATTCTGTCTGTGGTCTAAGTAAATTGTACACTGAATATTCAATTAGGTGTAAGCACCACAATGAATAATGTCTCTTAACTCATTAAAGACCGGTAGACTCGACGGCCGAGCGGTCTAAGACGTTGGACCTTGAATCTGAGAGAGAGATAGCGCGGGTTCAAACCCTGTGGACGTTGCACTTTTTGCCAGCACCTTATACTGTATCGACTCTCCCCTTATTCTGTCTGATGAGTTCTCGTGCAGGCCAACGGCCCGAGAGTGCAGCTTAAACAGAAGGTGACCTCCACTTCCTCTATTCACTCCGTATGGTATCCAGAGATATAATTGGAGAGGTCAGCGTTCGAGATCGTATCGAGTGCGAGAACCGTGAGTGGTCCATTACTGCAGTAATACACAAGTGAAGGATTAGACAGATAAAAAGAACTCCGGGGTAAAAGGCTGCCCCACCGAGACCACGCCTATCTCGAGTCCGCCAGTGTTATTCACACCTGGTGCGGGAATAACATGTTATTTCGTCTCGGTGGGTTATTCGACATGCAAATCTGACCCGCGGCAGGACTTGTTGACCCCGACCTGAGGGCAGGTCCTGACTGTAGGTAGGTACCTGCAGGCACACCGGCGTGGGTGTGAACTAGACGACAAGCGACCTTACCGTACTGTTCAAGGTCGACTGGTGATAACACAATCAATAGAGTGGCTACTATAGTTTACCCTGCGGCGGTGACTGTGCAATCACTAGTGAGGACCTGTAGTCGTGATACAAGAAACTTTGCGAGTGTTGTCAAGAAATAACTTGGCACAATGCAGTATCGAAGTTTTACATGTTTGAAATAATAAATGAAAACTTAATAAAACTCTTCAACAGATTAAATTTTTGCTGGATACTTGGTAATTTATTCGAGTTGAATATTTTACAGAAATAAATACTCGTACTTTTTATTTGCATTAGAATGTATAACTACAATCAATTATAATAATATGTAATGCTTGTATGAAAAATCTACAATTATATTCTACTTTTCGCGTGTAAGGCCGGTCCTCGCGAAACAGGCATGCATTTGTAACGCGAAAAGTATGCCAAACTTTTGGCATTTCAATTCAATTATTGTGATTTATTTTGAACTTTTATAGGAGGGATTCAACTTTTTATTACATTCCTGCCCTGTCATAATTGGGAAGATGATAAAAGACCGTGATAAAGGCCAGGCTGAGAATTTACATTCAATTTTACATATTTTATTCAACAGTCCCACGATTGCGCCAATTATTGACGTTGTACCACTGTATCTGATGTTAAATTTCTAATTGACTTTGGAAATATTAAAAAATATCTTTGAACCCCACATGCTGTAATGCTATGTATGTCATATCCACTACACAGTTTTACAATTCTCAGGAACTTCACGTTGAAATTGTAACGTTCTCTTAGTTGTATTTACCGGGTAGTGTGTATTATTATTATACAGGTCAAGTATTAAATATGATTGCCTTTCTTCTAATATAATTGTAAATGCGAAAGTCACCATTTTGCTTTCATGCGTACACCATTGTACCGATTGTACTGAAATTTTACACGGATATCCTCAAGGTCTCTGGTATCAATATAGGACTATTCTTATTTCGGAAAATCCCTCCGGGCAGCCCTCCACAATTTTCTAAAGTAGTTAAAAATCCCATCTTGGTCTCTAAAGTTACGAAATATCAATGCAATCAACTGCTCTGTATAAACATTGTTTTATGACAGCACAGCCATACGCTTAATTAATTAATTTTATCACTATTTTAAATTTGTTTAGAATGTATGTTCTTGAAAGCATAGAGTAAGCTTGGTAGTATCAACGCTTCATATTTCATATTTTTATGCAACCGCTGTTGAGCACAGAGTAAGAAAATATCCAGATAAGAATATTTAAAATTTTAGTAAAAATATACTTTTAACTGTACGACTTTCGCAACCATTAAGTTTTAGATATAAAAGAAAAAATTACTATCTAAAGTTTATTGTAAATTTTAAAAAACTCATCTTAATTTTCTTTTGACAGAAGCAGGCTTCTCAGACCTGTCTATATAAACTAAGACAGGCGTAAATTTTAAATGACCATAAATACTCACTTTTTGACATTTTTACTTGTTCGTGACACTACGTTGACGTCGGAAATATAATTCACCTGAACCGGAAGTGCTCAATACACAAGCAAAGTCAACGAAATTACGTGGCAAGCCGTGGGAAATTGCTTGTATTGTTATATTTTTACAATATTCAATAACATTGGTATAAAGTCAGTAAATATTTATTAACCCTTGTTTACTAACATTACATTAACATTGATTTCTAAAGTACTACCACCTTCCATATCGGAGACATGTGTGATGCATTTTGGGTTACCGGTGGCACGATTGGGGGTTAAATGTGTGAAGGATGTGAATGGATTCTTTACAAATGTATCACTCGCTTAGAAATCAATAAATTATAAAATTATTTTAATATGTGACTATGCTTTATTCATTATTATGCATACTAACGTTATGTTTAATGCAATATTTTTTTGTATTGTAAACTATTTCTATGTTTTGTTTGTTATACAATGTTAATACTAATGAAAAGTTTATAGTGTGATCATTATTTAATCATTTATTTAAATGGGTTAAAAATTACTTAAAGGTATTTTATTTATCGAAGATCAGTATTAAACTAAATTTAAATTTCAAAAAGTACTGATGGTGACACGAAACCTTGTACTGAATTCACATCACAATACATTACGCTGTCTATCTTTTCGGTGCAGTTTAATTTATTCCGATTATACAGCATTATTTTAGTTTCTCCTGCTATCTTCATGGGCTACCTTAAATATGCAGAATTTTATGTCACATTTTTAACTATTTCAAATCTCTCCCCCTAGGTTTTACAAACATTAGACTGCTGGCATGAACATGCTTGTACGCTAGCTCTAATCTGGTCGAAATCGCTGAGTTTAGATAATACTATTTATCATAAGTACAATTACATTTTTCATGGCGATTTTTTACATTAGTGTTGTATTTACATCGTGAATTAATTGTGCGTGGTAATGAACATTGGAACTTACTCAGAGGGTAAACTGAAAATTCCAAGTTTCCTTTTTTTATAACAAAGACAACTTTAATATACAGTATTTATTGTCTAATTATGTTGATTTGGGTTAATTATCTTAATTATTTGTTCGCATTGAGAGGCCAGTGGCATAACTTTTCTAGTTTAAACCGTCCAAAACTTAGAAATACCATTTCAGTAAAACAATGACTCCAACTTTTGTTTTCAACATTTTGTCGACTGAAGATGGCAGTCTCCATAGCGTGGCCGAATATTTAAAAATTAAAATTGTGTTATGATTTTCTTCGACGCGGTTTCAACCAAAAACCTTTGATGATAGCCAGATCTAAAACACGGTATCTCATTTGTCTATTTACTAGTAAATTAATTGACGTAATAAATTTATAACATTTTCGCAATGTTGTAATAAATATAAGCCTCCTTATAGTTGGTAAATGTGCATAACATACACAGATTTTAAAGATAAACTATTACGTAATTCAAAATAATAAGCCATTAAAAAGTATGAAGGAAAATATACTGCATTATCCTCTAGCAAGGACGTAGCCAGCGAGGAGGTCCAAGGGGTTCGGGCCCCCTCCGAATTTTAAATTGTTTCTAATTACGGTTTGAATAAAATATTATTATTATTTAAATAGTTCAGTATTAATGACATGTACTGCTGAAATATGGTTCAAAGCATTGAAACGGGTCAAGAACTGTTTAAGGAACAAAATGGGGAATGAGCGGTTGACTGCACTTGCCTTACTTTCTGTCCACTACTGGAAAATATCAGTCATCTTTACCTCCCCCATCAAAAAAAAAAAAACTTTGCCTGGCTACGTTCTTGTCCTCCTGTAATTGTTGCCAAGAAAACAAGAAAAGCCTGTTTCACAGTAAAATGCCTACACATTTGTTATCGATTGACTTACGATTAAAAACAACTCGAGGAATCCGAGTATTATTCACACATTACACAAATAAACTCCGAGAAACGAGGTCATTACAATGTGTTGCTAATACTCCACAATTTGCCGACAATTAGGTGGCGTTAATGGTTTCCCGGAGGCGAGAGCAAGCCATGCGTTATTACACACGCCGGTACTAATCGACACGTTTAATCGTGTCAGGGAATCGGAACGCGGACAACACAACACGGTTAATCGGAACACTCGATTCCGCCTAATCGATTCCCAGCCGCGTACAGTACGTCACACTGATCTCGTCCGAGAAGCGTTTCCGATTCACGAGTTGTCGGGAAGTGGGGAATTTTCCTTGATACGGGGAAATATTTTCCATCTGCAAATTGAAATATAAATTAACTATCTAACCGCCTCTACTCCCCTTCGATATAGATACCACCAGATTTTTTGTTCTCTTCGGAAGGATATAGGACATAAATCTGTCATGTCTCATCGGAAGAAGGGGAAGTCAGCTCTGAACCAGCCTCTCCAGTCAAAGCAGTCAAGAAGTGGCACCCACTTATATCCAGACTAGCAAATACCTTTGACTCTTAGGAACCCCCACCAAATCTAACTCCACCGGTGAAGTGCAGTAAACATGTATGTCTGCAATCAGGCATAATAAGACCTTGAAGGATTTTACAAGAAACTGTATTACACCGTAACCATCGTAACCAACGAGTATTCTGTCAATTTCGAACAATGTAAGGGTAATCCCTTAGTGTGTATGGTAATAGATCTATTGGATTTTCAAAATTTTTATATTTTGACACTAAATGATTTGAACTTTTAATAAAAAAATTTAAAAAGGAACACAAATAGCATTTCATTGTTTGGGTAGACGATAAAATGTTTAAAACAACACAAACATGTACGGCACAGTGTTGGATATGTTTCCCAGTTCTAGAATCTATATGAGCTGTCAAATGTATTCACCTTTGAGGCTGAAGCATGCAACTGTGTAGCGCCCATCTTACCTGCAACAGAAAAAGTAAATAATTAATGATAGCTCTGAATTTTGCAACATACATAACTACAACTCCTAGAATATTGGATTATATTGTACATGTTTTGAAACAATATAACGTTCAAGTAAAAGCCACTTAAAATCATTCATGGAAATGACTATAGATTAAAAACCTAAAGAGTTAAGATGATGCCTTCGGGTTGTTGTCTAGTTAATTTAGTTTTAACTACATAGCCATAGACCATCAACATTCGTTTCCTTAAAGGCAGGAAAATAGGAAATAACCTTTAGTCACTACATGTCAATAGGGGGTGTTATGTATATTTTGTAACCAAGCTCAAGAATACGGTTGAGTATAACGATTTTATTTCTTACCATGTTGATTAATTATGACGCACGATATATGTTTTAATAAAATATTACCAACTTAAATAATATCAGCCATTCTCTTCATCTTTCATATACACAATGTAAAAGATTCATATCATGATATCTGCCGTTTTCTGTGAGTGATTCATAAATATTGTCCATATTATTACTTCAAAAGTCTACAACTCCTCGCAGAATTATAAAAACTGGGAGAGCGGAAGTTTTTTTAACTATATAAAAAAACCTAGCGCAGCCTTAAGTTGTCTATACAGACTTTAACAGAATCGAATTTCTTCTATTCTCTCTGTTTACATTCATACTGAAATATTGACTTTTTTTAAAGGATGGTCATGAACAAAATGAGAATTTCTCGTTATTTTAGGATAATTTAGAGTTAGTGAAGTTGACACACAACATGGTGGCTGTGATTCCAGACATAGGCGTGTCACAACGCTCTGGTATGATTTGTTTACTTTAACCCAGTTTGTAATTATGTGTTAGGTTAATTATCTACCTGAAGAAGAGATCAGAATGCAGATCTCGAAACGTAGTGTTGTTGATTTTTTTTGTTTCACTTAACGATGTCAAATGTCCGGAAAATCCTGTTTCCTTCACAATCCTTCCATCGTCAAAAATAAACTTTAAACAAAGAGGATAATTTAGTGTTCAATTTCCAACGGTAAACACAAATTACTATGATTTTATTATATGTAATGAAAAACACGACGTAATCTGTATGAAACAAGATTGTCGTATCCTACCCATTATAACTGTATTAGTTACACAAGAGATAACTCATCCGATAAATTTTAAGTTGAGGCACGTCAAAAGAGAGCGCTTGGACTGCCATCTGTGGAGCAGGCTAAGGTAGTCGCGTGGGGAACCCCAGCGTCGGACCTCAGAACTAACTAAAACAATCTCCGGACCTCACCACACGTGGTCGGTCGCACCTGACCTTGGCCAAGGTGCCATATCAGTCCCGCAAAAATAGCAGGGTACATTCGCAATGACCTTGTTAAACGCATAAAGCTGACTTCACCCAATAAAAGACGCATAAACGGTTAAGTACAAGCCATAAAACATTCCGATGCAATGTTGTTACTCAAAACACATAACAATATTCCCGTTGGTTCAGCAATAACAGCTGACGCCTTGGCGTGTAAGGGGAAATATCTCGCAATTTACTGCACTGGAAGCCCGGACTGCAGAGCCCATCTTCGCTGTCGACACTGCGCTAATAAACATCCGTTAATATAATGGATACTGCTATATATACAGTTAGGTGGACCGTGGCGCCGTGCCGCGCCGCTTGGATGACACTCACACTGGATGATCCTTGCAGTAACGTGATCATCCAGGCATACAGTAGTCAGCAAACCTGGTCACGTCAGCGAGGTAGCGTTGACTACCGTGTTACTATTTAAAGAAAAGATGATCAAATTCATTTAGATAACTATGACGATTGATGACTTTTCGAAAACAGAATTCATTCCAAAATACTGTTTTCCTCACCACTTATGTGTAGAAATAGTAGAAATATAATATACTGATAAGGTATGAAATGACATTGTGATTGAAAATACATACAAAGACTGGTATTATGTTGCCCCCTTTTGTGTTTAATAAATAGATTTATGTTTCGTCCACTCTAAGAGAAACAAATTCAGTAAGTGGTAATGCTTTTCTGTATGAAACCATTATATTAAAAAATATAATTTTATAGTTCTTTATTAAATGAAAGCTCTTTTTGGAACAATATATCATAATAACGTACAATTATGTCAAAGTCAATTCCTTTATCGAATAAAGATAAATTCATAGCACAGATCATTGTCAAAATTAGGTCTCCGGTAACCTAGGTATGTTATTGTCGAGTTACTAGTATTATAACTAAAAAATATCTATTCCATATAATGAAACAAAGGAATTTACGCGTATCAAATCTTGGGCAAGTCTGTGAAATATAAATTCTTAAAATGTTAAAAAAAGTAAGCCATTTGAGTAAGGCATATAACCTCTTAACTGTTCATAAACTGTAATCTGTAACAACTTAAAAAAGTAATAAAAGTGTAACCACGAGTTCGTAAGCTCATTAGGCACAAGAAAAGATAAGTTTACGGAGAATTCAGCAATAGCAGAACATAATTACAAAACAAAACACCAATAGAATTCTATTAAACATAAATTTAGTGCTTTCGATTTAATTCTATTATCCAAGAATAATAAGAAAACCCTTACAAGACGGAAAATAAGTTCATAGATTATCGTAAACTTGGCAGCCTGTGATGAAGAAGCCATACTGATCGGTGATTGGTCAAGCTTCAGCCAATCACGATAAATTCATTCACCTGCGGATGTGCATTACCTCTCCTGTCAGTATTAGTCAAACGTTTATTGGCTGGCTTTCCACATCGAGTCAGAACTTAATCAAAGATTTAGTGTCAGCAATTTTTCTACGCGGTGTGACCCAGAAAACCTAGACGATAACCATGACAGCGGCCGCGTACCACTAACGCAAGAAATAGCCAAGTTCGTGTCGCAAGCCTCTGGGCAAAAACCGACATCCTTTCCAGGCGAGTGCATTGGTTGCTGAAATTACCACAATGTTTTCTCGTGACATCGTCATACCGGACAAAGGAATGTGGTGGAACATTACAGGACAGTATTTTATGAAGGATTAAATACGCTCCACTTCACCAGTATGGTCTTACTTCACATTGTTCGATTGTGTGTTACGTAACATACCATTCAATTTGAATAATGCTTTTATCTACGACGCGATCAAAAGTCAAAGACTTCACAGACATCGTCGGCAGGCCAAATAAAAGGAGTAGCCAATTTCAAATTTCCCTGAGGCAAGCGAAATGAACCGGCCTAATCAATTTGGAAAGTCGTCTTTTTCTCATACGAGACCGACCAGCCCATTGTGAATGTATTGGGAGGGGCCGTTGTTTAGATACTTAACACCGAACATTGATATTTAAAATATCGATTATGCGGATGAATAAGTCGAAAGTTTACCATCGATTTCTATAATATTCGAAAGCCTCACTTGAACATACTACAAGGTCGGAACTATTTCGAATTTTCAACTAGTATCGATAGTTTGAATGTTTCGATTGTAGTTGCCGACTATCGATGGCCAGCTACTGGCCGGTGGATGCTGGACGCAATATCTGCAAGTCCCCGTCACGCCCCCGCGGCTAGCCGCAATCAATAGCGAGCAACTTTCTACAGCCGGCTGCTATCAGCCACCGGAATGCGGCTGGGACACTTTATAATATCCACTGTTCTGCAACAACACTCAGAAGTAAAGATCAGGTCCCACTTAGAGTGGAATAACTCACAGAGTTAATATATTGAGCTGGAAGTGCTTTCGTCTGAAGTAACAAACTCGCCACAAGGTTGAGCGAGCTCTTTCTCGTACGTAAGAAGGTTTTTGGACAAGCGGCTTTGATTTGAGTAGTCTACCATTGAATAACAACCCAGAATTGAATAACAACTCATCGAATTAAATGAATTTACAATCCAAATTTGTTGATCTTATATTAACACATACATATAAAATACCCTAAAAATCAATAGAGCTTTTCCTTGGACTAAGAAGAACCTAGCACTACTTTCTCACCAGTTGTTGCAGGACAAACAGACATACCTGATTGAACAGAAGCCATGCACAATAAAAGAAAATTGATAACTCCGATAAGATAAGATATACACCAAAACAGTACATCCTCTGAAGGACAGTCGTCCTCAATGTCAACGGGTAAGCCTTCGCGACAGCGATTAAGACAGAAGCCGTCTCTAATCAGCTGATAGCTTGAAAACAGCTGTTTACTGCAGATCCAGCCGTAAACTTTAATGAACCTCATTTAGGTGAAGGCTGATTTCCTCGTACGGGGCTGGGACAGTAAAGTACAAGCACTCGAGGGTGTTTATAGCAGTTGTCGAGATTGCGAGTCGACTACACCTAAAACAATTACATACGCTCATAAAAGGGACGAAAACGAGCAGTGAAATATCTCCTGGCTCACATTTGCCGGACATAAAATACAACGGTAGGCATCTACTATAATGGCTACGCAATACCTGCCGTGATAGATCCTCTCGTGAGACATCGATGCATACATTTCGCTGTGTGGACCACCCAGGATTAACTGAATGGAATGCGAACGACAGAGATAACAGTACCTCAGTCCACAGTCCACAGTAACCACAATGACAGGCTATTACGGCACACTCTCAATGTCACAATTAATAAACCCACTCAGGAGGCTCTACAAGGGGACTCTGTCCTCTGATAGGAAACGGAACATTCCTATCAAAAACCATAGATTTGGTTAGCGCATTACATCACATTTTTGGAGCTAATGAGCGAATGACGTGATCATAAAACGTGTGTATCATGAATTATTTGATTATTATTAAGGGCAATTCATGAAGGGCACAAGTCAATGAATGTGAAAACTTATCGACCTGTAATTAACCATTGGTTCTAAAACATGCAGATATCGATTGACTCTAATCGCTGACTCACTGATTACGCCGAAAATCGTTTCTCACGTTGATTTGACGTAGGTGCAAGACATGACTCGTAGGGTTTTTCGCATAAAAATGATACGCGGGTTTATTTTTATGGATTTTTAGAACACTTTTACCGATTATGTGATATATGTCTATACTCCAACTCCAAACTTTCAGCCAATAGGATGTCATCGTCTGATAAAACTACAAGCATCAATATCTGATTGTTATCTTGAATCGCCGGAAATAAGGAATTCAAACGATGACACTTGGTGGCCATTGTTGTTATCAAAAATACGCCATGTGGATACTCCACCTACAAACTTTCAGTCCAACCAACCGCATAAAATCTGCTGTAACTAAGATACTGACATATAAAAATAGTAAAAGTCAGGCTGATAAGGTAAAATGGTCTTTAAATGCTGAAACAAAAAAGATGCAAGAAATAATCTCATTGAAAATTTTCTAGTAACAGATTTATGTAGCGAAATACAACTGAAGTATATTGTTGGATGCCATTATTCGTCTCAAGTATAGTTCAATTGCAGGAGAATATCACAAGTTAAGGGGAATGTTACCCAAAAAATAAATAAAATAATAATTTTTTTTTTATTTTTCCTTATTTTTCTATGGAATGTACTGATTTCATTGCAGTAATTTGTTTTTTCCTATGATTACTATAAGTTGGTAAAAAAAAAATATTATTAAAACCCTTGCATGTCATTTTTCGACACTAACTGAACATCAGTCATGTTCCACTAGCTAACACTTTCATATATTTCATTGTTTTGCTGTATTTAACTTTTTATGTTGGCTATACTGTCTAGCTTCTTATTTCAGGTTACTATTATTGTTACTACTGTCAAAAGAGGATGGGAAAGCGGCTTTTAAAATTAAAATCTGTCTCGGGTAAAGTAAAACTTGAGGATGGTAAGGGATTAGATGGGCAGGGTAGGCTAAGTGAGCCTAATATTCAAAAACTGCAGACCTATTATGGCCTGGCCATAAGGCAAAATGTGCAGAATGTTGAAGAGATGAGAAAGGCAATATGAGCAGTGTACTTTCACACGATGTCATCAAATGATAAACCTACTCATCAGCTATGCCCTAAAGACAATGAGACATGGTGTAAATATAACCTGAGTTTACTGACCAATGAAATGTATGACCATGATAAACATTTTCACATCCCTGAGTGTGTTATGAGTTTTATAAAACCCATATTCAAAGACCTTTCAGAAACCAAACTGTTGGAGCGATGTTTGAAAGGAAAAACTCAAAACCAAAATGAGTCATTGAATAGTGTCATTTGGTCCCTAATACCAAAAAGAACTTTTGTAACTCTGCCTACCCTTAAATTTGGTGTTTACTGTGCAGTTTGTAGCTTTAATGACGGCTTTTCTAGTAAATTACAAGTTTTGGAAGCATTAAACCTACGTCCAGGGAAAAATTTTGTAAAAGCGATGCAGCGCCTAGAAATAGTGCGAGTGAAGGAAGCGGACAAGAAAATTCAAGAATTAGAAAAGAAAATAAGGAACAAGAGAGCTTTGAAAAGAAAACGCCTTGAAGACATGTTTATACAAAGTGAAGACCCAGATAATCCATCCTACAGCTAAAGAAACTACTAGGCTATGGTAGTTAAAGATATTTTCTTCGATTCCCGTAAGTTGGTTTTTTTATATTTAGATGCAAGTTTTCTCAGCCATTTATGAACTTAGACCTCTCAAATTTTTACCACTTGTACTTTGTACTATAATCTAGGTGCTGACCAAAGGGTTTTACAAAATAAAAAGTATTATCCTAGAAATAAAATATATTTTGTGATTTTTTTAGTTTTAAAAAGGTGATTTTTTTTAAATTAGTTTTTTAATACTAAAATATGATAAATTGTAATTTTGGTTGGTCACGAACTATAAAAAGGTGTGCTTTAAAAGACAAAAAAAAAATTAAAGCTCTATCATGACTCATTATTTTAGAAACCTGCATTAAGTTTATATGGACTAAGATAGGCGGTAACAGTCCCCTTAAATATCACTTTGGGAGAACAAGAAGGTTAGGCAGACATTATCAATTTATAAAACAATTTGGAAAGCGTACTACCAATTTGCTCAGAAAGCGACTTGGTCGACCAGAGTCTCATAAAACCGTATCAAATTTCATAATTCATATTCTACAAATAGTTAGATTACATGGCGTACTTCTTACGTGTCATTATTATATAGAATTTTGTTTGCGTACAACTTTTAGAAATAATATTGTTAGACAAGTTACTGTGTGTTATCTCTAACGTCGTTATGTAACGTACCTTTATCAACCGAGCATTACGAGGAGTGACACAACCATCAAGACGGTCTAGTGTTAATGAACACAATCGGTCTTGGGCAAATACGTGAGGCTACGTTTTCTCGTCATAGGTTTAGTTATGACGTATTTACTGATTGTCATTGCGATCTAAATGGAGAATTAGGAACGGGAAATGGTGCAATCATCGTTTGTTATATTGTTACATTTTCAAGTCTCGGCGTTTTAAAATATCTCACTTGAAGACAGAAAGAGTAGAGCACATATTTTCGCCTTACAAGGTGTTATACTCATTTGAAGTAGGATATGTGGAAAATTTAACAATGATGACCATATAAAAACGGATAAAGAAAAAATGTGATACTTTAAAATCTGTTTATCAGGGAATTACACGGTTTTCGTTACACAACAATTAATGAGTTGAGGTAATAACATGTTTAACTATATAAAATTTATGAAAATGCCATGATTTTTAATAAAATAATATTTGATGAAATCAACTTTTATTAGAAGTGTAAAACACGTCATTCACTCAAATAATCTTTTATATAAATATTATACAAAATGTAATTATAGTACTATCAAAAAAACGAATGAAAAATGCCAAATGAGAAATCTTCAAATTCAAATCTTTTATTACCGTAAACAATATACATTATATGGTAAAAGTCAGCCATTCACTATACAATTTTGCAATCATTCACACATACACATTTTGCAATCATTCACTCCGGTCACTCACCAATTTTCACCATTTTCAACGCCAGGGTCTGTTTTCAAAACGGGTGGTCTCCCAGTTACATGCCAAAAACCCGCCAACATAAAATGCAATTGACGCTAAAAAGCGTTTAAGACGGGGTTTTAACGCCTTAGGCGTTGGTGCATTTTTAATGGAAGCTGGCAATCTGTTGATAAAATGGACACCTGCTTTTGAAGGTGGAACATAGAACTATTTAAATAGAAACATTTAAGAGAGGGCATTCTGAAGAGTTTGGGAATAATCAACGAACACAAATTGTTGCCCGCTGCCACTTGTATTGTCCCAAAATTACTACAATGGAGAGTTCGGAGACAAAACAGGACTTTTGAAGGATTTTGATATTGAAGGTATATACCCCCAATAAACCACTGGACAAAGCTTTGTAGAAACATTTATCAATATTTAAAAGTGTCATTAATTAAAGTGGAGTTTTGTTTACTGATATTAGATATCCACATGAGTGGAAAATATAAATAGATCAGCAAATGAAATTTCTAAATCATTCTTTTAATACACCGCTACGATTTACTTATCATAGGATCAGAACCAACAAATTTTGTAAATGTTTGATCTTGAATTGTGATACTTGGGCTATAAGTTTTTTAATATAAGTTTGAAGTTTTCAACACCCTGTATATGTAGTTTATTATGTTACAACCATAGTAAAACATTGCTGTAATGCCGAACAAATTAACAGAATCACTCCACTCAGGGACGATATGGTTAGCTGCTATCGTTGAGCGATTATCGCAAGAGTCGCTTCAGGGACGGTATGGTTAGCTGCTATCGTTGAGCGATTATCGCAAGAGTCGCTTCAGGGACGGTATGGTTAGCTGCTATCGTTGAGCGATTATCGCAAGAGTCGCTTCAGGGACGATATGGTTAGCTGCTATCGTTGAGCGATTATCGCAAGAGTCGCTTCAGGGACGGTATGGTTAGCTGCTATCGTTGAGCGATTATCGCAAAAGTCGCTTCATGGACAATACCCCTAACAGCACATACGAGGTGAGTACTTTTTCACTTCAAATTCTCTTCCCTCCTATGGAGGATGACTAGAATCCCTAGCCACAGTCCTCTGGCACTTTGAAAGAAAGAGAAGATCGAGAAAGCAGAGCGAATCCTGTGGGTGCGACACTTCCCCACACTGTGTGCAGGAGAAACTGCGGGAGAAAATGGAGGAGATTTCCCATCGGAGCGAAACACCGGACAGGACACAACATCGCTTTTGTCACCTCCTGAGGGAATTGTGCCACTCAGATAGCGTTTAAAACAGTGCCTTGGGGAGTACCACGTTGAGGCCGTACATTAAACAAACGCGTACTTTCTGCTTCTAAGATGATGCTGTTATATATTATTTTCTAAGGCACTGCAACCGTTTTTACCTTTATTAAAAGGAAGAGAGGGCACTACATAGCTAGCACCTAGTATGAGGCTAAATTTTGAAACTTATAAATGCAAATTCGTCTCAAACCCATAATTTTTCACTACAAAAACTTAGATTTTATCGTTTCAATGGCTATGAATTATTAAAAATACGATCATATAGCAATGCTAATAGTTTACAATTTATATTCAGTTTAGATTTTTCTACAAGAAGCTGCATATCGAACATATTTGATAAACAACTAGTATTAAGATCGAGACACTAAAAACCACTGTTTATGAATTGAAACATTTATGAATTGATGTGAGGTCATATTTATAACGCAGTTTTAAACTTCATCCCAATCTTAAAAGACCGGCCTCAGATGCGCGGCCGGCAGCCGCCGTTCTCTCTTAAGAGCTTAATTAAGATTAAACCGTTCTATTTAAGTTTCACTTAACAGTTTTTAAATTCGCTGACCAATCACTGAAAGACATTGAAAACTCTGAATAGTATTTAACTAATTTACATTACATTATATTTCTGAAGGACCATATCTAAGTGATAGTGCTCCATGTTTAGTTTTGCCCCGTTAGAGTAAAATGAGGTATTTCACAGTTTGCTGGATCTGTCGGCTAAAAAGCGTGCGGCAGTTCACGTTCGTAAATGCGACGAACAACTCCGAGCATGCCATTTGAGTAATGTGTCTTCAGACGAACATGACTCCAGATTCCAGGAGTCAAATCAACGACAGCGTTAGATTTCAGACGGTGCACTAAGAAGGAGGTAACATTGAGTTATAACCTAGCTATTATTATAATTCAAATTTAATAACCTTCCCACCGTATATATGCTTTTGGTATTATTGGATTATCTATTTTTTTAAAGTAATAATTCCATGAAAAGGGCTTAAAGATGCTTCGGTTCCTTACTTTTTCTCCTGGCACACAAAGGGTCAAAAGGGTTAACTCAACTCAGTTATTTTACTGTCAAAAAACATACAATGCATGGACAACCGTCAAAATACATGTATATACGATGTGGTATATAAAAGTAATAAACCAATACAGAGTTACCCATGAAACCTAAAATAAGGTAAACTAATTACGAAGGTCTTCATCTTCCTCTCTTCCAGGTATTCTAGAACATTTTTAAATAAGGAACTTTTTAAGTTTATTCACGAATTCTCCCTGCCATCAGTAATACTTTTCAAGTAAAGAGGCAAAGAATTAAAAATACGAATGCAGGTATAAAAGCACTGATTTTCAAATAATTTTGTTTTGTGGTGAGGTAAGATAAGGTCATTCCTAATCCTTAAATAGTGATTATGATTAACATTGTTGGTGACAGTGAAAGTTTGTGGATACTTTTTGTAAAAGGAAAGACGATGAAAAATGTAAATAGACGGGAAAGTCAGAATATTGTTTTGGCGAGAGACATTTTTACAGGACTTCGCACGACTTAATTTGAAAATGATCCTCATAGCTCTTTTTTGCTGGCGGAAGATGTATTGGGTTTTTTGTACTCTCAGTTCCCCATAGACATTAAAACCTCACGTTAAAATTTCGAAGAGGCTGGAAACGTGAATTGGGGGAAGATGATTTTGGGACACCAATACATCACTGACCAAACCCGACCACTGTACTACAAGGGAGGCTTAGATTTTGAACCTGTTGTCGCCCGCTCGCAAGGACACTTCGCCCGACAAGATACGCGGTTATTGCCACATATCGCCGAATTGTGTAAGCAAGATTAGCGAAGCCCGGTACAGAGCGAGCGAAGTAATAAACAAACTTAGCATCATTTCTCAACGGTACACAGCTAAATTACAGAGTAACAACTTAATTGAGGGTAATTGAGGCGGCCTACTGAGATTTCTTTCTGAATTGCGCGATGGAATTCCCGCCTGCTACCAGCCGTGTGTCACTTTACAGGTCAATCCTTATCCTGTAGGAGACAAATGCTGTAAACCGACATAAATCTTAATTTATCAGACATCTTAATTGCACTTGGATTAGCAACGCCATTGAATTAAATTAGCAGACTCCTTCGATCGCTGTTCTTACTCCACCCATAACATTCTTACAGGCTTTACGCAATAGCACTTACCAGTGCAAAGTGTTAAAACCCAGATAAGCGTAATGCTCGTGTGAGAGTGGCATTTCCACATTTTGACTTTGATGGAGGGGGTGGAAAACCTACTGCTTCATACTTCATCTGAGCTTATAGCGCGATCTCTTTTTCGTGCATTTAAACGTATCAAACTTGTATCAGTATCATTTACCTGAAGAAGATATCAGATTGCAGATCTCGAAACGTAGTGTCACTGAGTTTTGTATCACTGAACGATGGCAAATGTCCAGAAAAATCCTGTTTCCTTCACAATCCTTCCATCGCCAAAAACAAAGAGTTGTCCAAATGTTATGTTGAACCCTTTTATATTACTAAAAACTTCTACTATATGTTGAGTTTTAACATTACATATACTCTTCATGATCAGTACCTAATGGAAATAAAATGAATACATTTTATTACCGCAGGAAAGGCGAAGGCCATACGAGACTTCCATTGCTCTTAACCCTTCGAAACGATAAATACACTTTTAAACGCGATTAACTCGGCAAGGATACTTATTAATATCCTGTATAGTTTCCTCGTACTCACGTACAATTCTGACAGAAAAATACTGTAATCACGGATTCATAAATAAATGTTTTAATTTCTGTGGTTTCTAAAATGATCTGATCAACCTTAATAGTCATGTGATACAACATGTGAGCAAAGATACACGTGTCACCCAATCATCCAAGTTATACACACATAATGCGAGTATCATCCAGCAATTGGGACAGGAGCGTTGCTCAAAAGATACCCCGAAACGAATAATAAACAAGGTAGGAGCACGCTACACCACGTATAAGCTTCGCTGAAATTGTACTCATCAGTTAAAAACTGTGGTTAATTTCATTCTCAATTGCCCTGCGGAAAGACAAAGAATCCTACAGAATATACATTTTTACATCGTCCGGTAGGCAAAATAGAAATTGTCAGCGTACTGAGTGATAGGCTGTAACGACACTCAGTAAAATTCTATGGTTGGACGTGCACCATCATAGAACTCATTCTTGTTTATGTAGAAATGAAGTTTCATGAAAAACTTCAAGTCTACAGATGAAATCTTTCTCGAGATATTTTGCAACATATACAATCACAGTTTTGTTCCATAGGAGTGTTCAAATATTAGTTCCACCAACTTTTAACACTGACTTCGTAGTCTATTTTTAAAAATTTTACACTGTAAATAAAAATGTCTCATGTCAAATCTCATATAACTGTAATCATCTTGTTTATAAGTTGCTTTATTTGTCATTTTCTCGTTGTGGCCATAGTTACTCATTAGACCAATGTAAAAAAATTCGCTAGCGCTCACCCATACAAGTCACACGCTGAGTTGCTCATATAAAAATGAAGCTTCATGCAAAATTTCAAGTGCGTATGCGATTCCGTTCTCGAGATATCGTGCGGACAGTTCGCAATTTCTCTCTTGAATGATAAACTTTACTAACACTCAGCCAATGGTAAATCCAAAAACGCGTCCCTTCCTGAACAACCCATTATAATATTGACTCGATATTTATACTATTTTAAATATTGCACGCTACGTGAGACCAGAGAGCGTTTTCCTTATCCACCCGGCAACGGCCTCCTCGATCGGCTGTCAACCGTCCATCACCACTCGATCAAGTGGGCAGCGCAAAGAGAATGAGGTTATGTTTGATAGCTGGACTTAGATTATGTCAAGTTGGGATGTGTTTCCATCAGAGGTAAACTAGACCAAACGTGGTTCCGCTCAGGATAAAATGAGGAAACTCTCATGAAAATACACGGACCAACATAGAACTTTATTATTAGTACAAATGATGTCAGTAATGTCAAGTCTACGCTCAATCCGTTCTCGGGATATCTCTATGACTGATATAGCCTTCACTACTGCTCAGCCAAATTCCAAATTCCACAGAAGGGCATGCACCAGAAACGAACTTGATCTATGTAGAATTCAAGTTTCATGCAAAATTTTAAGTCTATAGCTTAATTAATTAACAAAATATCCAGCGAGCAAATAGAAGAGGAATGTTGAAGCCCTCCGAGTTTCGCTAACGCTAAGTTTAATGGTATTCCCAAGGTACTATTTCAGTTGGGTAGTGTTTCGTATAAGACCTACAACAAGTGCAGATCTACGAACCACTGGCGTAGAATGACAACTTTGCTTTTCGCTCTACTTTTAACAACCTACTCCGTAATATATATATTTTTAGATTGCCCCCTACTTGTACTCGATGGAGGGAGGTAGTAGTGAATCTGTTTATAATCCCTACACTCTGTACTGCTCAATCTGTAACCAGTGCTCAATAATGTGAGGGTGTTGCCCCGCTAGACCTGCTACGGAACGTGGAGAGCCGAAGACAATTACACTACACAATAGAGCAACCAGGTCCTGGCCACTGAAGCCCCGAGGGGACCCTCTTGTTGCCATGCTTGGACCTCTGCTTTCATATCTTAGCTACTCCAGATTTTCTTGTCACTACTTGTAATGTTCCGTTACATTCAACCAAAATAACTCGATTTCAGGATAAACGCAATCTGTTTAAAACTCGTATTATCTTCTACTTTATTATTTCCCAACAAATGGCTGTAATTATAATCATGATTTATCTTAGTTTTCTCTAAATAAAGTTTGTTACGGATTTCATTTCATTGTGCATAATAAAATTTGCCTAGCAATTACCATTTTAAAGAACATGGGGCCATACTGTATACCATGAGATATGCCATATGGATATACAGGGTGTAAAAATCCCTGCACGGACTTAATTAATAATTAAAATTAAAATAATTCCCGAACGATTACAGGTAAACCAATAAAACTTACTGGACCTATAAATTTACTTTTTGAAGTAATTACCATTTTTTTGTCATGTGAGGGGGATGGCTCGCAAGGAGCCAGAAGGAAATCTTAAATAAGAGCATAGGTTGAGTAGTACATTGAATTAAAGGTCTCTTTTGGTGGATTACAATGCCGCAAATTCGACCTGATGAGGTTCACTTCAAAAAAATTATGCTGGTTTAAAGTTTGAAACATATATAACATAGGTCCTGTTCTATATGGTTTAATATTCTTGTCTTGGCTCAAGTTGTGAAAGTTAAACTTAGTAAATGAATACTGGACTTAAGAAATAGTTTTTACGGTGGTAGACATCTAATGAAGAATGGTCTACAAGGAGCTCGGAAAAAATGTAACGTACGCATAGCTTAAGATGTACATAGTTTTAAAGTGTTATGTAAGATGTACATTAAGTGTCGACCAAAACCCAACCTAAAAATAAGAACTTTCTATCATAATAACCGATACCACTGTTTTCCCTTTCGCATTGAACCCTTTTTTATAATGATGTACATCTTGAGCTATGCTTACGTTAAAAACTCCTTATAGGTGCAGTAATGATGTGCCAAGTTTTATTGCTTTACCTGTAATCGTTCGGGAATTATCAAGCCCGTGTGGGACTTTTTTTACCCTCTGTAAATACATTTCTCATGTTACACGAAACATACGCACGAACTTTTGGAAGCACAGTACAACTGCAGTTTGCATTCCTCTGCCCGTATATACAAAATATCGTGATCGCACAAGCTCTCCAGGTTAGCATCGTTGACTCACGATTGATATATTTTTCAAATAGAGGTGTCTGAATATTAAATAGCATTTTTCAAATTTAGAAAACTTTGGTTACCTTTCGATCGTACACTTCTTTCATCTCACAACAGTCACCTGTTTTAGTGATTACGTCATTCGATTGAACGATACGCAGTTATTTATTTATATACCTCTTAGTTGGACCTACGCTGCACTAGAGTTTCCCTATTTTCCACCACAGACTGACAACCTATTCGAGACGACAATTTCCGCACGGAGAGGTTACACTTGGTTCAAATGTTTTATCGTGAGATGAAGATACACCGTAGCCAGCACGTGTTAGGTGTCAAACTTCATTTATTTCCCACCATTTGATCAATCTCGTGGTAGCTTCTACGGTGAAGCAGAATGGAGATGATTCGCACCTCATACCAAACAAGCTCTACCTCTTCGCTGAGCGTTAGCGAAGCCTACGACTTAGAGGCTAGCAAAAATTCTCTTCTTTCTGCCAGTCTGAGTTTGCACGAAGCTCAAATTCTACATAAGCAATATCAAATTTGATGATGGTGCATGTCTCTCCCTGAGATTTGATTAAACGTCACCGAAGACTTTTCATCACTCAGAATCTCGAGAATGAATTGATAGGTTTGAACATTTGAATGGATCTACTGCATCTAGGCAAAAACCGCTTACGACTATGGTGAATGGGTACTCCATGTGATATCGCTAAAAGTGGCGAAGCCTGTTACGCTACGTAGTACACAGGAGACGTAGTATAGTACATTGTAGAGTTGAGCAATGAACAAGCGCGGCCAGCGGAAATGTTAATGTGGGCGGGAGCGCGAGCTGGCGGGCGGGGGACTGTTTATGAAATATTGACAGTTGCACGGTCCGACGCGCTCGGGTGCCCCCTGACCAGCGCAGGCCCGCGCCGCCCGCTAACTGACCATCACACGCAGTCTGGCGCGCATAACACGGTTATCACACTCCGTTGTGTCGGCATCCGGACAACTAGAGCAGAAAACAATCTGCGGACAGGCCGATTAACCACAATACACGCGAGTCACTTCGAAATTTCCCCCTCACGTTTCAATATACGGTAGAACCTCTTTAAAGACCACGTGTAGGATTAATCCGACACGTTCGGGACTCGACGCTTGCCGGATTAAAGAAAATTTCGGACTATGGAGGTTATTTATAAAAATACAGGAGTCGTATAACGAATAACACAATTTGGACAAAAAACTTTTACTGTATGTATCAAACATGGGTTTTTTAAACAATACACAAGTACGGGAGAAATAGTAATATGCCTTTTTTAAGTACAGTACATGATGAAATAAATTTGAATACAGTATGAATTTAACTGCTCAGAGGGTAAAGCTTTGTGGCTCTTGAGTTTTGGCGGTAGCTGTCGAGTTGCTAACTTTACAATGTTCATTGTGAAGCCAATTCCATAATTTTTGTCTATTGCCGTTGATGCCGTATTAAGGTTTTACTGTACCTTTTATAACGCACAGAAGATTCTATGCAATTATAAACAGTGGCTTTGGTCTTATAAAACTTTTAAAAATACCCGTTCCATCAGATGAAGAACTTTGTAAATTTGATCAAATTCCTGAAGAATAGGGAGGCAGCCAAGGATCCTCTTTCATCCATAACAATTTCTTTACAATTGAACTAACAGATGTGACCATAGCCACCCTCTGCTAGAACCTTGGAGACATCAAACTCCGCGCTGCTAACCTTCAACGTCTTCCTCATCCGACACTCGGTCACACATTGGTCCAGATTTGGCGATTTGTCCCACTCTCGTTTCACGGTTGTCACAATCACAAAACTGCGATAGGAAGTGAAGCGACGCGGAGAGGACCTTGATAATCTCGTGGGCCGTGGAGAGGTCGCCGCCCCTCTCATCGCGTCGCCGCTCCGTGGCCTCGCGTTCCGGAAACTGACATAACCTGACTTCTGCTACCCAAACATAACCTCAACCTCTGTCTGCTGCCCACTAGATCCGAGTCGTGACGGACTGTCGACAGCCGCCGATCAAGGAGGCCGCTGCCGGGCGGATACGGAAAACGCCCCCTGGATTTACATACCCCGCAACACAGTGTCTCTGCGGATGAAAATCAGGAAATGTCAACGCTGTCATTAATATTACATTGCTCCGTTCACGCAAGGCCGCCCACTCTCACAGATAACATTGTGAACTCATTCAGCAGAGATCAGCTCCACTGTTAAAAAATCGTCAAACAAAAGCAACAAAAGTGTTCGCGAGATTGGAAACGTGGGAGCTATTTCCCCGTGATCCAAATGGAAGACATTGTTGCCTATCTGAAACACGGTTGGTATAGTCTGGTGATTGTGTTGAACATGTTCATGAACCATTTTTGTTGCTTAGACTTCGGAGGCAAGGTAGGCTGACGAGTAAGACAGAACTCTTTCTCCTTTTATTTACTTTTACTTAAACCCGTTCATATTTGTGCAACTCCTGACAGCTTGAATATGTGAGCTGTTAAAGAACATTAAAAACTAACTTTGGCGGAAAATCGCATTTACGTGACGCGATTCTCTTCATATCAATCATTCTGAGTACTTGACAAGATAAAGAAGGCTTCAAAACCCAGTATCTCTAGCAGATATGATGCCCATATCTCCATTCTTGCCCTTGGAAACACAAGGAAAGTAAAGATCATTGGATCACCATGTTCTGCTTCAGTTCGGTGATGGCTATGACACGCTTCTGGCTTTGGCCACGACAAAATACGTGGCGGATGATCGTCCCTTTTGGCTTTCACCAATAAAACTGGTCTAAAGTATGTATAAGTCATCATCCTTGATCGTCACAATTTCATGTTCCGAATGAGACAGTCAGGAATAGTCTGCAACCAAAATGGTTTGAGAGGCTACTCGCTTGGGCTCGGAATTCGGAATATCCTTACCAGAGAGGGTATTGTATCGAGTATACGCGGTAGAGGTAGTACTCCGCGGTTCGATCGTCGGCTTTTAACTAGAGGGTCAAAATATCACCTCCTGAGCAGTTTGGATGGATTTCAGCTGGAACCCATCTTAATTGCGTTCGGTTCATATGTTTCTCTTCAGGTCAGAGCAGGACACCTTAAAGAGAGGAGATCATTTAAATATTTTAATTACTATGCTGAATGTCATACGACGAAATGTGTGTTATTGACACTTAGGAAATAGTACCGCTTAACGGCCACACACTTACTGTCTATATTGCATTATCTCGCGACAATCGCCATACTATCAGTAATGGCAATCAATAGTTGATTATCAGTTACATCAGCAAAAACCGGAATGATTAATTTTCACTGCCCAAGATAATGCACTATAGTAATCGCAAATTGCAACAATCACCAATCTCCTTTTTACGTTAACCGGTATTATTGGTAATCTGTCTAGAGATAAGATACCTCTTACTGCACAAGTCTCTAGATAGCTCTCGCCGGATTAGTGGCTTTAATCAAGTTTCAGCCGAGATCGTTTTATTAAGCAGAAGAATATTTACAAATGGTTGACGCATTCATTCTGACATTTCGAAAGAAACCTTCAAGGTCGTTTGATCCAATCGATTTAGGTTTCCTTGCATCATCAACAGTGATTTATAATCGAATTTCCTAAATGCCAAATATGAAAGGAAATTTTAAAAAATACAGATCAATACCAGATTTTTTATTGTTTTAAGATGGTATAATTCAAATAATTACAACTGATTGAACGACTCTGTGGCAGCACTAGTGTATAACTGATTTATTTAAATACACCTAAATAACATTTTCCTCTGTGAATCACACGCTGTTACCTCACTGACGCTGCCCTACTACGAACTCGCCTCCTCGTAATATTCCTGCCCTGTATCTTTGAAAAGTCATTATGCTTTTTAGACGGTACTACCAAGCTTTTCATGAGCTATATTCCAATACAGTAAACGGCAGAATGGTCATATTTGCCTTAATGTTCGATAACCCAGTATTTGATGCACAATCACATCACCGAATATAGTACCTCAGTATCTGCCATTACCAATCAGGAAAACCGTTCCATCTCGCTCAAGGCTAAGCCATTAAACTGGTTTATCTTCTTCTAAACTACACTTCCAACCCTACCCACTGCCTCTTAATACATCCTTATGCTGGCTGATTATTTAAAACTGTCACAGCATTTCTCTTGATGTGAAGAATTTGTAAATTAAGACAAAGTATCCTAATCGAGTCCTCTTTATCAAATATTACCAAGGACAACAATGAAAATTCCGAAGGAGTCAAATAAATCTTCGTTAAAATGCCCACATGTCCATTCCAATTGGCTAACTGGCAAATTCACCGTTCGTATTAAAGAGCGCAGCTCTTCATTGAGACTAATGTTGCCCCGGCTAATTCCGACTTCTCGCTGTTTTCCAACATCTGTTGCCCAATTGACCCTTGACCTTGACGGAACCTAACGTACAGCACTGGCCGTTAGAGGAGGTCGTGGTACGCGAGCGCAGAACACGAGGAATACCGATCGACCCCGCTCGGCCAACTTCGGCAACCCTCGCCCGTTTCCGGCCCCATTGTTGTAACCGGTGTCCCGATTCAAATGGCAGCCTTGTAAACAACCAGCTGCCATTAAACTCATTACTGCAGACCATTATGCAGATGTGAACACCAGTGTTAACCTCACCTGCGAAGGTTAAACCCTGTATGAATATTCAACTGAAATTGTTCACGGAACATTGTTAGAATAAAGAGCATTACTCGGTGTACAGCACTTATAGCGAAAAACTGCTTCAGTATGCGTGTCATGTTGTGTACACATGTTTACAATGACACTGCAATATATCTTCCAACAATTATTAGAAAGTCTAATAACAAATCTCTTTTCTCGGTTCCTTCCTATTTGATGATCGCGTAATTTGCTTTCTCCCACAGAGAAAAGTTATTTGATGGGGGATGGTTTCCACCAAACGCTTTTCTAATTTCAACTTTCCGTTTTTTGTTCTAAAATTATTTTACTATTTCAGAAATAATAATATTACCTCATATGGAGCTAAATAGAGGTGATAATAAAATAATTAGTTGCCAACAAATTTGAATTGCACGTATCACAGCACTAATATAACAAGGTTTTACGATTCAAAGACCATTTTATACTAAAATCTGCTCATATTAGAAGGCATCTTTATTTATTTATTTATAAGGTAGGAGTAGGTACACCACACCACTTGTCGCGTAGCAACCTTCGTTAGGGTTCATTCCGAAATTTCAAATCTATAACTCTCTTGCGCTAAAATAGACAGACAGACAATCATAAAGAAAGGACATTTTTACATCCCCCGGCAGATGAAAGAGAGATTGTGTCAACTTACCGCGTAGTACAGATTCCATAGTTGGTCATGCAACATGCACCATAATAGAACTCATTCTTGTCTATGCAAAAATTCAGTTTTATACACAATTTTACGCCTACATATAAAATTTCTCGATATATCTTGCCATTTGATATTTTTTTATTAGGTTTCATAGTAGTTTTAAGTGATAAAAGGTTCCGATGAGCTTGGGTGGACACTACAACGCAAGTATTTTTTCATTTTACTCTATCCTGATCACCACAGACCAATGCAAAAATATTAGCTGACGCTCAGCCAAATCCCATAGGGTGACATGCACCACCATCGAACTCAGTGTTCCCCATACAGACATTAAGCTTCATACGAAGTGTCAAGTCGTTTCATATACGGTCAAATCGTTTTCGAGTTATCGCGTACACATAAAGATCCATAAACCTCAATTATATCAAGAACAATCTCCAAATTATAACACGCAAGCTTAATAATGTCATAATATTGTATTTAGTGCGTCTCCAAGACTAAGACACAAACATTACATCTTTTTAGTCCAGAGCTAGCTAGGACAACAAAATTGGTTTAGCCGAAACATCAAAAACTACGTTCTGTTAGGTTAAGCAAGCTAAATAAACCGTCCACCAATTAATGAAATGCCTTATTGCGGAATCTGCAAGTGAAGCGGCATATCAGAGGATAATCATTGCCAATTAGCACAGCATTAATGTCCTTATCTCGCTGCCCCGCACGATCTCCGTCATTTGTTCGAGCCTTTATTGGCGAGCTGCACTTATTGCCTGTTTAATGCCCGCCAATTAAAACGCCTCTGTTATAAACAATCCAGTATGAAAGATTATTCGCCAACGCGCGCACATAAATCTATTGCAAATGTGTTTGCTCTTTCGGAAACTATTGAGCTCCCTTTATCACATTATGTGACATTTGGTCACATGCTGGACAGTTATCGTACTCTTACAGTTCACATATTAGAAAATGTCAAGTCAAAAAGAACTAAATGCCATTGAGTATATAGTACACTTATTAAATAGATGATAATCATCACTATAATTATCATTATACAACGATTCCTGTATCTGCATTTTATAATTACAATTAAAAGAGATTTCATTAACCAGTCATAAATTAAGACAATAGAAGACAAAGTGGACAAGGAACTAGTTACTTCTATTCTTGAAAGATTGGAAATAAAAGTCTTAACCAGTATCTTACAATGTTATTCAACTGTTGCTGTTGCTATATTTACGATTTGGTACATGATTGCTGGTATGAGACGGCTACTAGCAGTTTTATAGTACCAGGCACGTGCCATTTTGATCTTGACAAAACGGTCCTGTTGCCCAGGATTGTCAAAATTTAGGTATTTTTCGTGCACGACTTACAATTTATTATCGTTTAATTCGATTTGCTATTTTTCAACTCTAGATTGGGAAGTCTTCAAAATTTTGAATTCATTGGTCTAAACACCTTCCTACAGTTCTGAGTGGCATGTACAAAATGGTCATCATGATCAAAATTTCGCTGTCAAAGGGGAGAGGTATGAATTCTTAAACATTTTTAATAAGCTAATATACACTCAAAAACCTGCAATATTTCCCTACACATATCATTTGTATTCCACCAGAAACAGAGATACACTCATCATTCCGCACCACCACAGCAACATCTTCAAAAGACCCATATCATATGTTGGTCGAAAAATATTCGATGGTCTCCCGCATAGTTTGAAAACTTCTTCAACTGAGGCGTTTTTTTAAAGACTTTAAAACAGAATTTGATAAAACATACTTTTTAATCTGTCGACGAGCTGTTTAACGGAACTCCTTAGCCTGGACCATAAACTAATGCATGATTGTCTATCACTTTTAGTTTTAATAACATTGTTTGTATACTAGTAATTAATATTTTGGGTTATGTTATTTATAACATACACTACTACTACTATATAATTCATAGTTCTGATATTATATAATAAAAACTATTTAATGACTATGTTCTACGCATGTATATGTCTTTGAACAATAAATATTTTGATTTGATTGTGTTTCACTGTCACATCAAAGTGTCGTACTTCACATTTACAATTCCCAAGACAGGTTACAGTTTTCCAAGTAGAGTGGCGTTACCCCTGCGTGGACTCCAATGTCGGGTCGAAACCGAAGGTGACTGAACATTCACTCGCATCTGGATCACACAACAAAGACTCCTTTGAAATCGGAGCAATGCTCGAAAATTGTCCTATCATTGCTCATTTCCCAATTTTAACACAGTTTTCCTTTGTTACAGTAGAGTCGCTTTGTGTGCTTCAACGATGGCTGTGACTGCAAAGGATTGACGTTGGGTTCTTATGCTCATTCTGTACCATTCTTCATGCCTTGCTTGACGCTTGGCCGAATGAAAAACTTGAAAAGTCCTCAGAGACATTCAATTACGAATAGCGAATTGCTTGGACTTGATATTCCCTGACAACCTGTGGAGAACGGCTACTCACAAAGCACCTGGTCTAGATCAACTTGAAACTGCGTACTCATTCGTACAAGGTAGGCATTTTAAATTTAAAAGGGATCTCACTATTACAGAAAACAATTTATTGTTTCTACGATAACAAGTTTCATTTTTAATATTCTAGATTCTTCTTTTGGTTCCAAATGGTGTGTACGTCAAAAGAATATCATACTTTGCAATCTCTTACTCTATACGATCCACTGTTGCTAGATTCTTAGCTCATTAAATTCTTTGTACACTAATTGACAAAATTGAGGTCCCCAGTACACTTAAGGACGTGAACCATTTCCGTCAAGGCAAACCAACAATTTGCACACTTGAGATGGACATAACTGCCCTTTTCCTTGATGTACCAGAAATCTCTGTTGGATTCCCCTCCGGAAAGGCACGCACACCTTTATCTTTCACCAGTGAAAGATCATTGACTAACTAACGCCAACAACTTCTCAAATACTCGGCCTACGGAACCACGATACGTTCAACATTACCTCCAACTTTTCTTGCTCGAGCACAGAATTGCAACGTCCAAACAAGTAGAAGGTTGCCAAAAGGGGAAAGGCAATCAATGAATGATGGGATGCAATCCATGAAGTGTTGACAAGTGGTGCTGCACCCATACCCAGTACCGGATTTGAATCGCATTCCCGCGAGCAGAAACCTGACGCTGGAGGACTACTAGATAACTAGATCACTTAGGACTACAAACGGAGGACATCCTGGACGGATCCCGTTCAGGGAACGGTTCAGTCTCGGAGTAGAGGTAAAACACCCGTATCGTGTCAGAGTACAGACAGCGGTTTCCATCCATTGTCGACACAACAGCCAGGACATTAACAGTTGCGGTCACTGTCTGAGACGGCAGGTGTGCTGGGAACTGCGTCAACGCCCCTTATGGCTCAACAGCCTCCAGGTCACCATTGCCGAGTACAATCTCGACAATGGCTAAGGCCATTTGACGACTTTGTAGCTTGGAATCTATGAATGCCGTTACGCGGCCACCCAAAGCGACCAAGTTGTTCCACCTCTTCAACGACTCTCTAATTAAAAATATATCGGTAACACTACGTTTCGAAATCTGCAATCTGATCTCTCCTTCAGGTGAATAACTAACCTAACACATAATTACAAATGTGGTTAAAATAATCGTAAGTCAGGAATCACAAAATGTTTTAGGTTAGTTATTTACCTGAAGAAGAAATCAGATTGGAGATCTCGAAACGTAGTGTTACTGATTTTTTTGTATCACTGAACTATCGGCATATGTCCGCAAAAAATCCTGTTTCCTTCATAATCCTTCCATCGTCAAAAACACTTCAAACAAAGAATAAAAATATATATTTTCGTAACTTTGACTAGTAAAGTGCATTACTGAATCCGCAACTTCACACCATTACGCAATCATTTAAATATAGCCTACCCAGCATATAATCTGTAAGCCATTGTTGTCAAAACCAAAGTAAGATTTCTCTTCCTTAATCCACTTCCTGGAATCGCCTTATTTACAGAATTAACCCGTTTTCAATAATATAGGCCTAGTATTAACAGTCACCAAAATCTAATTAGCAGTTGAAACGTTAATACATTAGTAGTAAAATTGACCGTTTCAAGCCAAAATCAATAAATTACTACTGATTTCAAACATGGCCGAATAGTACAGTGGTGTTTAAAAAGCTGCTTATAACTCACTGACAAAAGAGATTTGCTGCAATTTATCGATCTAGAATCGCAGGATTATACACGTCTTCTCCTTATTCCACGTATCTCTTGTCACACAACCGTTTTAAATTAATAATGACGAACACCGACTATAGTTTAAAAACCCCATTTGATAAATGAAGTTTACATAAAACTAGACCCGCACTAACTATTATTTCTGGGTACTTCTGTTTGGAAAGCAAGGATATAGCAAGGGAAGGCGAAAAATGAAGGGCATGGAGATAAATATTTTAGCCTCCAGGTCACAATTGCCGAGTACAATCTCAACTTTAGGCTACGGCCATTTAAGGACGTTGTTGCTTGGAGTCGATGAAATCTGGTGCGCGACCACCAGGAGACAAGGCAAGAGAGGACGACAAATGAAGGGCACGGAGATATATTTCAGGAATAAATTGAGGGTGTTTTGAATTGCATCATGGAATCTCAAAAGGTAAATTTGCAATGTCAACTTCAGTGTGACGTAAAACACAACCACAGGCAAGTTCCCAATGCAGCCAAGTACGTTCTACATCCTTCCGCGAATTGCAGCCTTCCGAAATCTTCCTTCCTGCGATAAGACTTCCGGTCCGGCCATGGCGGTCGCCGGCCGAAGGAAAGCCTTCCTATCGGGTATTCCCATCTACTTTCCTTCCCATGGAACAAAGCCGTGCCAGGGCCAGCATTTCCATACAACGGCCCCTTCTCACAGACTGAGGCGGCCTGTTAGCCAACACCCGCACTCACTTCCGCTCCTCACACAATCACATCACAGTCCTGTCCGCTAATGGCTCGACACCCGGCGCGGCGGAGGAAGCGGACACCTTTCGCCCACTCCGACTAGGATGGACGGGCCATTACACGATTAGAACGTCCCGTTACGCAAACAATCTACATCTACGAATCTTCTGTGACGTCGTCCATCAAAAACAGTAGACGGCAAGGACAACTCAAGTTACAATAGTTACAACTTAGTTACAATATATATACTTATCATAGTTTGGTTATTTAAACGCATATGTGACAGATACGGGCAAATAAAAAATAATTGAAACGTAAAAAGTATGGGCTATGTGGTGTAATGGTAGAGCACATTCACCCGGCAAGTGAGAGATCCGGGTTCGAGTCCCGGCGGTGCAAGTACTTTGACTAGCATATATAAAATGACTGCATAACGGAACAATTTTTTCAGGTTTTTACTAAATCTTCCAGATGAATTATAAATGGAGAGACATAAACACATAAGTGTTAAATTTAATATGCACTTTAATAAAAAAACAGTTTAACTCCTTTCCTTAAAACTATAATTAGTATTATAGTTGAAATGACAACACTATTTCGAACATTTACAACTGACCTGACAAAATATTGACTAAAACACAGGTACCTTAAGAAAATTTAAATTCTTTCATGCCACTCCAGTGTAATTTAATCAATACCTGAATAAAAATATAAAGGTGCTCCATCTTAACCATTAAAACATTAACACCTCAACAAACCGATCTGAAATTGGTATATTTCTCACGACCAACTCTAGATCTATTTGATTTAAAAGTTTTTTTAACTAAAAATGATGGCATACAAAATAAATGTCGCCTTATCACTGCAAGTAAATTTAGAAGATTTGTGTGTGTGAAGTGGAAAATTATTGCACACATCCAGGTTCTGCAAGTAAACGCTTAGCAATAGCTCTTATGGGTATTGCTCAGGCTTGTGACACGGCTCCCACTCAATCATTCTTCGGAGCAGAACAGAAAAGAAAGGATGCTGGGTTCTCCAAGGAGGAATTGGTAGAGGGATTTCCTAAAGAGTTGGGATGGTGGGTTTGCCAAAGAGAGTTCGTTAAGAGTTCAAACACACATTTCAAACAGGCATTTTCTTGTATCACTTTTTAGTCTGAAACAACTTGATACTGTGCTTCAATCAAGAGGTAGTGGCCTCCTCCTAAATCCTTAATTTCCCCTCTTTCAATTATAAAGATGTCACAGTGTAGTCAGGATCTGACAGCGGTTTATGAGCATATTAGTATAATCAACATCAATTGAAAACACAAGTTCTACACAACAGATAAAATGACAAAATACAACTGGTTCATGTATTATATGCAACACTGGAGTCACGGATAAAGAATCTCTATATATCTTGAGATAGCTTTGTGTGACCATTTAAAAATACTAAAGTTAGTTATTTAATATAACTGGAATTACTGGAATTTATAAAATCGCGTCCACGTTTCAGAAGTTATTTACTAATTTCTCAATTATAATACTGTATAATGTTATAACATATGGAATTAATTAATCTTATTCTATGAGCATGAATAAATAATCTATATAAAGTGCTCTATCATAAGAACTGTAGAGATTTTCTTTCTTTAAATAAAAATATATAAGTGCTTAAATCAGAGAATGAATAAGAATCTGGTTTGAAAGCAGACAAAAAGTGTTATCCATCAGTCATGCTAATTAAATAAGAATGTAAAAACCATAGCTTTTTGTTTTTTTAAAGATTTTTAAATATTTTAAGTAACTTGAATTTGTTAAATATTATCAGTTGATACAATTGATAAACACATCGGTTATCTCATCCGGACTTTCTGACCATACAGCCCAATCAGCCACAATAATCACATCAAAAATAAAAAGAAAGCTTCAAAGAAAGAAAAAGAATTTTCAGCAAGAAAAAAGAAAACAATAGAAAACTTTTCAAATCCAGACTGCAAACCCAAAAACTGGGCCATTCTCCATGCTCAAGAGGACATAAACGACTTGTATGGACACCTTCCACACTATCACACAATCTTATTCTAGATGAAACCTGCCCATTAAAAAACCTGCGCAACCAGACATAACAAAGGCTTTAAGGCAGTGCTGGGACACGGAATGTGCCAAATTAAAAAGTGAATACATAAAAGCTTTGGAAAAAGGAACAATGCACAGGAAGAGCAGAAGACAAAATGGAGACGACTGCAAGGAAAAAGAGTTACGACACTAAACTAAAATCGCTACGTAAAGAATATATGGCAGAATATATAAACAAAGCTGACAACAGGTCCAGAGCGTTATGGCAAGTGGTAAATAACCAGCGTAAGGCTAAAACTGACAAACAACACAGAATTGCTCCTCCTCATGGACAACACCATTATAACACAACCAGCAGAAGTGGCAAACTGTTTCAACACATTTTTCTCAACTGTGGCACACAGAACACTCCAAAACTCTGATCTTAAATCCGAACCCAGACCCAGATGACTATCAACCACCTCCACCTATAAAGCCAGAACTTACACTTCAAACCAGCAACAACTAATTGTAATCTTAAAAATCATAGACTCCCTAAAACCAAAAACCTCATCTGGAGCAGATCACATATCAGCTAAACTTGTAAAAGCATGTAAAAACGAACTGTTAAGACCACTCACCCTTATAACTAACAAATCTCTTTCACAAGGAATTTTCCCCAACCAATTAAAAATAGCTAAAGTCTACCCAAAGTACAAAGCCGGACCACATAATGACACAAACAGCTATCGACCTAATTTCACTCATTTCTACTTTTCAAAAAATTTTAGAAAAAAGTTGTCTTACACAGACTCCTAAACTACCTTGAGGAAAACAAAACTTCTTACTTACCAACAACACGGATTCCTAAAGGGCAGATCAAACATCCACAGCCTTAATACAATTCATAGATTACATTATAGATCAACTGGAAGAAGGCTGCACAGCAACCTGCCTCTTCTAGACTTCAATAAGGCTTTTGATTGCCTAAAATCACGAACAACTACTCCAAAAACTAGGAAACCTTGGTATAAGAGGAAAAGCTCAAAGCTGGTTCCGTAGCTACCTGACTGATAGAAAGATGTTTGTGGAAGTAAAAATTACACTGAAAAACAACATTACTACAGAAATGTGTTCAATCAAAAACCACTGACACACAAAGGGGCGTACCACAAGGATCGGTTCTGGGGGGCCAGTCTTGTTCCTCCTACTTACAAATGACATGCCCAACTGGCTAGGAGACCATCTGTCGTACCGTCATGTATGCAGACGGACACAGCACTAACAATAGCAAATAAATCAATAGCAATACTCCAGAGAAACACAACTGCCACTTTCAATAAAACAAAACTTTTCTGTACCAGAAATGACCTTGTCTTAAATAATAAAAAAACAGTTCAGATGACTTCAGCAATCTACGCAGAGACCTTAACTTGACGCTCCCAGACCTAGAAATAAAAAAACACCACCAGACACCTTGGTATCATAATTGATGATAAACTGTCATGGAAGCCACAAATAGATCAACTGTGCAAAAAAACTATCTGCAGGAAACTATGTTATACGTAGAATAAAACAAATAAGTGGCACAGACACGGCCAAGGTAGCTTACTTTGCTCTCTTCGAATCAACACCTGAGATATTGGCATTGCCACTTGGGGAGGAAGGGAACATCCAAAACCAAACCTTGAGAGAGTTCTGATCAACCAGAAGAGGGCAATTAGATGCCTCGCAGGCCTTAACTACCGTGACAGCTGCCGAGAAACACTTCAAAAATTTTAAAATATTGACAGTCGTATCACTCTACATAAGAGAAGTAATCTTCCACACTGTAAAAACATCACAGCCAAGACACTCAGATCTGCACCAGCACAACACTAGACATGCCTCGGACTTCGCATTGCCCCCACACCATCTGAGCCTATACAAGAGGAAACCATCCTATAAAGGAGCCGCCTACTTCAACCACCTTCCAGAGCACTTAAAGAACCAACCACCTCACCGCTTCAAGAAACAACTGACTCTGTGGCTCCAAGAGAGACCTTTTTACACAGAAGAAGAATTTACAAACAGCTAAAAATTGTTACCTTATACCTGTATAACTGACGCTATGTACTGTTCTCAAAGAACATGTCAATAAAGTATATTGTCTATTGTCTATTGTCAGTTGATGATGTCAGCTGCAACAGTAATTTTTTCTTTGAATATTGACAAGTTGGAGTCAAGTTATGCAGTATATTTCATCAGATTCTTAGTGTTTAACTAAGTAGTAGACTTTCAAGCTAAGGATGATGAAATAGTGCTATGTAAAATTAGAGAAATACCAGAGAAAATAATGTAAGACTTTGAATCTAAGAAATTACAAGTTTTCCAAGAGATGATGAAGCTAGTGATGCACGAGGTGGGTTTAATTCATAACTATAGTGATACTGGTTTTCTTGAAAAAAATCGAAACAATATTTAATACTATATAAATGACAAGTTACTGAGCCAAATTGTGTTTTATTACAGCCAATAAAACCTATGCAAAAGTGCT
The DNA here is from genome assembly GCF_021130785.1 of Homalodisca vitripennis. Taxonomy (NCBI): domain Eukaryota; kingdom Metazoa; phylum Arthropoda; class Insecta; order Hemiptera; family Cicadellidae; genus Homalodisca; species Homalodisca vitripennis. The sequence continues at coordinate 141,654,059 of NC_060213.1, read as the reverse complement.
ATAAAATAAAAACATTACACACGTGTGCACGCACACAGTAAGTTTTACATTTAATTGCACTTAAGAAATTATTGGATCAATTGAGAAAAGGCTGGTTCATGCTTTTAAGGATAAGGTACATTACGTATTTTTAATAAATAGGTCCTACTAATCTCAATCACCATACAATCAATAGTATATGAACGTCTTACTACAACCAAACTATGCCTGGACCTACACATATTAAATCTATTTAGGTGAATTGGGAAATGAGATTTGATCATGGTTTCCTCTTGCTGACTATATCTATTTTACTGTTTCTAATTTAATTTATCTGTGGATATACTGATGCATGCAAAAGCTACAGGGAATTTCCATATCCCAGCAAATGTAACAATGTATGTTCTATATTTAAAAAATTAGTAACGTATCAATCACATCAACACATATGTACAAGATTTAGAACCAAGTTAATTTACTATAGCATTTGTTGTAGAAACTTTGGACTCCTTGTGTAGACCTTCACTGCTGGTCCACACAAAGATCAGCCACTCACAATATTATTCTGCACCGTAAGATGTCTACTTCACTCAATGTGTTAATTAGATCTTTTAATACCTAGTTCCTACTCTACATCATAGGCTACTAATTCAGCCCATCAATAACTCCAGACAGTATTTAGGATGTTCATAGCTCTCTTTTAAAATAACTAAATAAAAACAAAACATAAGCATTTCTGTAGCATCCCTCCTGAGTTTAAATATTCCAATAATGAGATACCCAACTAATTTGAATAGGCTACATAAAATTTATACATCAGCAGGTGCAGAAGCGGATTTCAGAAATGGCTCCACTTCATAAATTTTCTAAACCCATACAAAATTAATGTATCAAGGACCTCGGTGTTATGGTGTCATCGTCATCTTGGAATCCTGCGAGACACATACATTATGTCTCCAACAAAGCATCCAAACTTCAGATCGTCCCGAGACTTTACTTCACCACTCTGATCACGTTCTAGAAGACACTTGAGCGACCATTATTGGAGTACAAATCCGTTGCCTGGTGCCCCTACATGAGGATACACACTGATCCTTTAGAGAGAATTCATTTGAGGCTGGTGCGACTGGTTGGGACACGCATAAGCTTCCGTTACTCTGAAGCATTGAACTTCAACTCTTCTTCGGACTTGAGACTCTTGGTCAATGGAGATTAATCCTCAACCAATTGTTCCTCTACACATTCCTAACAGACTAATCGATTGCCTGGAGATTCTGGACTCCATTGACTTTAAAGTGCCAAGAGGAACTCGATCCAGGAGTCTGTTCACTAAAAGATTCCTATTTATGGTCAACTACGAATGTACTCCACGTATTCTCAACGACCTGTGGATCAGTGCTGACATAGTTGATAGCAACCTACAGGTAGTATCTCAGAAGCATCAAAAGCCTTAACCTGTGTTTTTTCTTTTTCCCTCATTGCGTTGTTGCTAAATTGTTAGATTGAGATTACTCACATACATTCCGTATTCAACACTGCCTTTTTATCTGCTGTTTTTGTTCTTAGAATACTTTTGCTCTTCATTAATTAATTCATTGCATTAATTTTAACCTGTTTTACACATTAAGTAGTTTTTAGTACATTATACCAGCTCCACACCTATATGTTTGTTATTTCAAATTTGTATTGTTGTTGATTAAGTTTGCATTTTATCTTTCCTTTTGGTTGTTACAGACTACTTTGTTGCACATAACTTTAATTTATTGTTGTTAAGTTTGAACCTGTTTTATTAGTTGAGTTTATATACTGCAAGTTATCGCAATTATCACGCATACCACCTTCCACTGGTTATATGTATAAATGCACGATATTGTATCAAGTTTCAGTAATGGGAAACCGTTAAATAAATAAAGTAATAAATAGCATTTACTTTGCAAATTACTTTTTAAATTTAAATTCTAAAATTAAATTTAGTCTACTTTTTAGACTATAACTGTATGACTACATAGGGACTCAGCTTCAGAATAGGTACCACATCTCGGATAGCTTGGGACTATCTAGGCGCTCCTAGCAACCCGACCGATATTCTTATAGGACAGAGTACAATATGTGGACCCGGTTTTTATATATAGATTGATACTTAATTTATCAGATAATATCTATTAAGTAAAACAACCTATTTATTCAACTTTAAACAATTTCCTACAGTTTGAGTATAATTTGATATCCACAACACATAGCAACTGCATATTACATTAAAAATTAATAAAATAGTCCAATTATTCTAAGGAACTCAAGGGTTCGTGGTGAAACTGTCTTTAATTTTGATATTTTACTAATAGGTATTGGTATCATCTTGAGGCATGTTATTCACAAACTTCATTTCTACCCTTTTGCCGCAAGCATTAGTGTGAGCCCATTCAACTAGTTCCTTATCAAGGTTTTTAAAAAACTTTGGAGAGTTTTCGCATCTTAATTGTTTTTATTTATTATCTATTCACTTACTATGCATTTTCCTTTACATAAAACAAAAAATAATGTGTAGTGGGTATATTACCAGTTGGCATTAAGAACTACACTTATCAATATATTAAATACTGTAATAGAACTAGCAATGTGTATCAATACATAATAGTTAGTGTAAAATAAACTAATTCAATATACAATACCCATAAATTCATAAAAAAACATACCTGCTGTAATAACCTGACATATAACAAAACAGTTACATAAAGAAGATATTTGTTACAAAACCTTTCAATACTTCTCTCTTTCTTTTAAAAAGATGTAGAAATGGCTCTCTCTAAACAACGAGTGAGATAGATAAGCGGCCTACACTCGGTTATCCCGTTGTTTTTATCGAATGGATTGATTGCTTTTACCCAAATAAATAATTCAATATTACAATTATTTAACCATATGATTTCAACTAGTTACAGTAATTTTTCATGTAAGCAATAAACAAGAAGTAACTAATTTTTGGAGAATTTCAAAATGGCGATCAATATGAAGAAATTATGTGAAATATTTCCGTATAAACATGTGGGTTTGGTACCTTGTTAACCATATGAAGAATCCTTTCCTCCATTTCACAAAAGCGGTTGATCACTGCTTTCCGGATTCTTAGATATTGTAAAGTTTTTCTAATATATAGGTTTAGGTCATAGTTTATTTTGTAATTTTATTGTTAAATTTGTTATTAAAATTGTAATTTATTATTCTTGTTTTAAATGTTTAATAACTACTGTTGCATACGATTGTTATATAATATCGAAGTTTCATAATATATTGAATTGTTCGATAATAACAATTGAATAACAAGTGTAGGCCGTTTATTAAAGTCTCCCCCAATAGTGTAATTCTATAGTCCATGACTTTTAGTACCAGCCCAACTTATCGAAGTCAGTAAAACAAAGTGTACTGTGATATAAAGCAATTTCATTCACTTTCAGAAATTAATTGTTAATTTTTTTATGAAAATCATGTTGAGAAATAATATTACAGTATGTTTACAGCTGATATAGATTAATTAATATAGATCAATAGTATATTGATGGTTCAAAATTTAAAATTGGATTTGCATATTGTGTAAAAAAATTTTCTTGTACTATGAGTTTTAATGTGAACTTTTTAGACAAGTAGCCTAACCCATACCATGATTCCGTGATTCCAAGAAATGAAGGGTATAGATAAGTAAATCATCTTACCTGGCAAATGGTGTGTCTTCTACATCATAAACATTAGTTATTGTTTCATTCTTGATAATAGTGGCAAGAACATCTTCATTCACTTTAAGTAGTCCATTTTGGTTTTCGTTTATTTCAATGCCATCTTTAAAAATCGATTTAGACATTTTGAGCAGAGTTCTATTATTGTATATATGGAAGAAGTTCAATATCGTAAGAAAAATACAACACAACAAAAAGTTGCAAAACTAGGTTTACTCAGTTAACGTTTCTTTACTAGGTTAAGTTCACATCAAATTTGCACATTGTACTTAAATCCCTGATTCAACGATAAAAGGAACAGTTTAAATATTAATAGTTTGAAAATATATATTTAAATTCGGTAAGAGTTTATTTCAAACAAAGTTACTAAGTTCAACCTGTTGAGTTGAAAGATCCGTTACAAGTTCAAAAATGTGAAAGCAAGTTTGCAAAATCTCATTCACTTCACAACGACGTAGATACACTGTGCAATCGAACTAATCAAGTAAGAATAATACACTTCACAATATGTTTACAAAATGTGAGTGCTTTATCACTTGAAAATTCCGCTAACACGACACACACAAAGACGCGATTGACGTTTGAACTAAACAGAACTCACAAATTCGTCTGACAGTCCGACACAAAAAACATACAAACCAACAGACAACAGTTGGTTGCCCCACTCTTCGTTCTGATTGGTTGTATCAAAGTATACGTTTGTGGACCTTTCCGTGAACGCCAACGCTATCTATTTGGAATTAGTTGAACCTCTCCTCGTCGCCTGGTGGAAATATTTCGAACTACAAGAACGAAATTGACAATTTGGAAAATACATTTTTCATTGACTATCAAATTCCGATTCTGACATAAACCAAAATGGTTTTCAATGAGTATTATGCCTTTTGAGTAATGCTTAAATTGATTTTGCAGACTTTAGAAAGAGTCAAATCATTTCTACGCCACAGTATAATGTATTTCAATTCTGTTAACGTATATATTTCTGCAACTTATATTGTATCAATGTTTATTGGGTTTCCATTGTTTTAATACTGCACATTTTGTTGTAATCAGTTTTCTTCTCATATTGTAAACTGAGTTTATTTGATTTTGAAATATTTTTCAACTGATAAAACGAAGACACTTAAAAACAATGTATAAAGTCATCACTATACATGACGTGAGTTAAAATGTACACTCAAAGGTTCCAAACAAATTATTTATTTACCTACAGCTTTACATCAATCATATAATTATTAATGATCAATCCAGTAATTATGAAGAAAAAAATGTGAATTTAAAAGGGGTAATAAAATAAGTAACATAAATAGTATACAAAGAAAGAAGTAATGCAACTCAAGTAAGTTATGAAGGCATGTAATCAGCAAAATAAGATGTAAAATAGCAAATACAGATAAATTTACAATACAATATAAAAATTCCAATTATAGAAATAGAATCAAGAACAAGAATACGTTTAAACACAACTGTGAATAAAGATTTAATAGCAAGAATATATACTTAAATAATTAATTTACAAAACCTACTTACCATACCTATGTTATGTGTAGAATACTTTCTCCTCCGTGCGTTTGGATAATGCCTAAAACATCGTAGTGCACTCAATTGTGCATCTGATAAGGTAATGAGTACGCCTATTCATCTAGATTACTCTGGATGGCTGTTGAGTAAACCAGACAGAGATCTTGTAGTGTATGTGTCGATACAATGCAAAGAATTCGTTTTGAACTTCTTCATTGCTAACCTTTTCTCGCGCCAATTTAGATTTCAGATTTCAGAAGTTTCATGTAACAGTACCAAATTTCAGATACTACAATGAACGGAAGGTGAAATGGGACTAAACTCAACTTTCCCATTCAATCAATCCTTCTTACCGTAGCTGTATTATGTGTAGAGTACCGTAAACCGGGGCTACTTTGCACCACTTTTAGGAGTTGAAATAAATATTATCTCATAAAAATTAAAACGTTTCAAAAAATTAACAAACTACTGGTTTTTATTAATTCTTATACTTCCAGGAAACCATTCCACACTCATAAATTGCTGTATTATATATTTAAATATTTTTTATGTATTTTTTTAATTTGGTGCAAAGTATACCATAGGAGCGGGTTACTTTGCACCACCTGAAAAATTGTTTATCTTTTTATGAAAAAAATTTTTGGTGCAAAGTATAAGACCCATTCATAAACCCTTAAACATCTGTTGGCACCACTGAATACTTATATGATTTAATTTTTTCATCTGAAAGGGAGAAAAACAACAAAAACTCATGATACGTCACAAAGTGTATTTAACATGGGAAAATTGACAGTGAAAAAATGACAAACTTAGAGATTCTGAAGCTTAAAACCTAATAAATACTTGCAGGTCTATGTTCAAAAAAATTATAACATATAATACACACTTTATAATGCATTTTCTTAAAAAGAAATTAGTCCATTTTTCCAAAATTGTCTTGAAGCTCTGGAACTGCAAATATTCCTCTTTTGCTCAAAATTTTGGGTAGATTTATAGATCCAGCAATTTCATTCCACTCATAAAATAAAACATCCTTATTAACAGGCCACTTCCAGTTGCCTAGAGACTTCATCATTGCACTTACAAAAGCTCCATTTTCATCAACGCTTACAATGGTACCTGGGTAATATTCGTTTTCGTAGTTAACAACAACAAATGAATCTACTTGTAGATCAGACTTGTTAATGGGTCTCAGTCTTGATTTTATTGTTAGAAAAGCCTCTTCTTTTGCTGCTTCATTGATCTCCTCTAATTTCTTTTTCCTATAGGACTCCCAGTCATCGTCGGAGGAACTTTCATCAATACACATTTCAGATGAGTCATCTATGGACTCATCACTACTATCCAGTTGAAATTTAGGCCGACAAGATTTTTTTCTTTTAGTTAAACAAGTCTTTGTGGCTGCCTTACTCGTGCTTGGTGTTTGGTCATCAATCATGGATTGTGGGTGTTTAACACTAGCATTATCACTAGTTACAAGTGATTGCATGGAAATTGTTTCTTCGTGAGATAAACTTTTTCCTGCTGGCACAGCAAGTTTCTTTTTTCTTGTTATTTGTGGCTTTGTGCTGCAGGCCTCTCGTGTTGACTGCAGGGCAATGAGGAAAGCAGAACAAACAGCTGAAGGCTCCACTTGTTTGTGTGCAATTCTCTGCAGTAAAGGATCTTCATCACAGGGATAGATTCCAGTTTTTTTGAAGCCACTTTCTAAATTTTTTTTATGTTTGGCTCTAGACGTTCAAGGACTCTTTTAAGTAGAGATGGAAATTGGTGTTTTGGTACAACAGTATGGTTCATACCCTCAGGAGATAATTTCCAATCACTCAGGACTTTTCTCCAAGCTACCTTCATGGGGCGGAAAAACGCGACGTCTAATGGCTGAGTTAGATGCGTACTGTTGGGAGGTAAACAGATGAAATGGACGTCATTTTCTTTGCACTTCTTGAAAATGCATATGTTGAGGTGTGCAGACAAATTATCAGCAATAAGTACTTTTTTCCCTGCCAGTTTCTTTATTCTTGGTAACATGAGGCTTTCAAACCATTCATTGAACGCCACTCCATCAAACCAACCTGATTTGGTGCTTTGGTAGCGACAGTTCTTCGGTCCTCCTTCCATCCATGTGTCCCACAGCTGAGTCGCTTTGTAGACAACAAACGGAGGTAAAATTTCTCCAACTGCATTTCCACATATCATGACCGAAGTGCTAGATTTTGAAAAATAGCAAACATTTTCTGGATATTTTGTCCCACGCCGACAAATGACTCTTTTTTGCCTGGGTCATCAGTCAGGTTAGTTTCGTCCAGATTCCATATGTTTTCTGCTGGAACATCTTTTACAACATCTCTTAGATTAGAAATGAAGTCTCGCACTATTTCCTCGTCAACGCCAGCTCTGCTACGTTTAATATTTGAGGCAAAACGTTCTTTAAGCCTAGGGTATCGCATCAACAAGCTCTTCATCCAATCCCTGCCAGGGAGATTGTTGTAGAATTCCTTAATAACTCTGCCAATTCGGCTGAGATATGAACCAATGACAAATCTAAGATCATGATATGTCATGGGAAAGCCATAATCACTCATAGCTTCAATGTAAGAAACAAATGTTTCCTCCTCTTCTCTAGTAAATATGGGCTGCTTGCCTGGTAATTTGTCATGTTTCTGTTTAGTTTATTGTCCTTCGAGGAATGTTAAAATGTGCCTCAGCTTGTCTTTGGGTAAAGGTTCCATTTCTTATTGCTTCCAGACACTCTTCTAATTTTTCTTTTGTGTAGTCTGCATATTTACGAGCTCCCAGCTTCCTCTTATAAACTTGCACCATTCTGAAACACCACAGTTACCAGTGTCAGACCTACTACTATTATCAATAATTTTTTTATTAGTAGGCTAAAAGAAAGTGCAATCAAAATATTAAAAATAGAACACTCTACTGGATATTATGTCAATATTTATTAAACTCATTGTTCTATAAGGTACAAAAAATACTAAATATGAAATTATTTTTAAAATTTAAATGCAAAATAATTATTAGATTGTCTATTGTTTACTGGTAGGCCTATGCATTTATCTTTGTAAATAAGTAAGTAAATAGTTACAATTTATGTAAAATAATAAACATTATGTACTATAAATGTGACTAATAAGATAAAGAAAATACAAAGTATTTTTTTTAAATATTAAGGGGCTACTTTGCACCAGTTTTATGCTGGTGCATTTCCACTGCATTTTCCAGTGCATTTTCCACTTATTATAGTGGAAAATTGTAAAACTAGGTCGAAATGATTAATAGTTTCTCCTACAGATAGAGTTGAATCTTTTTTCAACTTTGGTGCAAAGTAACCTCACAAGGTGCAAAGAAGCCCCGGTTTACGGTACCTAATTGATGAAATTCCGTAAAATTGCCAACTACAGCATACGATTATCACTAAGTAAACTAATAAATTTTGTTAAAACGTATACGAACTATTAGATAGTCTTTGAAAAGTTTACGCATAAAAACCTTTAGTTGCATTGATTAAAATGAAACTGGCTTCGAAAAAACTTTCTTATAAAAACGAAGCCTTTTGATAAATAATAATCTTTCGTACAAAGAAAATAATGAATTAAAAACACATACTTTCATCGCAATTATCAATGTATAATATATTCTAATCTCTTAGTTATTATAGTATATATGTTAGTATTGTAAAAAGGCTGCTGAATGTTATATTTTACTATATGAAGACCAAAGACCCATTAGTGTTTTATATATATATATATATATAGGATAGCAGGGATGAATAGTACAATAATGTCCGTTGGAAATAAATAAACAAGGTAGCCAAGGGTTTTATATACATTATATCATGGTGGTTAAAAAAAAAATCATCTACTCATTCAAATTTTCGCTGGTTCCGAGTCTGATTCTATTTGATTGTTCACACATAGTGGCAGCCCTGACAGGGAAGGTGGAAAACGTTTATTTTCAAATAGAAGAAAGAGAAAAGTGATGTTTTACTGTTTTATGTAGTTTTGTTTTTGGCAAGATCTATAGGATAGCTGTTTTAAAATTACATTATGATGTAAGTTTATTAATAATTTATTTTTATGTAAAAATAAGTTTATTGAAGGATTCTAGTTAAAATAATTGGTACTGTAATTTGCCATTAGATTTTAATTTTTCAAAGATAGCCTAGCAAACAAGGCCTAAATTTATACAATTTCACATAGATAGAAAATAAAATGTGCCTACATGCAGTCATAAATATACTTAAACAGGTATTAGTTTACAAAACCTACTAAGCAATTTTGTTTTGTTTTTGAATGGGTAATAGCCTAATAAAAATAAGTAACTAGGACAGCAATATTAATTAATAAAGGTAAGGGAAGGCCTTAAAAACTAGATACTGTATAAAACATTCTATGTAATGGGAATAAATCCTTTGTAGGTAAGGCAGCGGGCTCTCTGGTAGAGCAGTAGACCATTGGGTAGGGCAGTAAGCACTCAGGCAGGGTGTTAGACTCTCGGATAGAGTGATGAGACCTTGGGTAGGGTGGTAGGCATTTGTGTAGGGTGGTAGATCCTCGCGTAGGCGTTACAGTAAGGTAGTTGGGTTAGGTAAGTTATTGTTAGCTTCATAAAAAAGAAACTAATTTTTTGTTGTTTTACACAAGTTCTAGGAATATTTTTGGCTGTAGTAGGGTAGGGTACGATAAGCGGACCCGGTTTTTTATATCGAAGAATGTAATCATCGATACCTAATATTCGCATCTCAAATCCTAGACTATCAATCAATATAAAAGTATCTATAGTCCTCAATAACAATCATATTTTAAATTAAAATATAAATTTAATATTTACAGTGATCATACAAATTATTATCATCGAAATTGGCAAACGATATTACTTAATCATAACCATCGATATAATCAATCGATACTGATGAATTATTTTTAACAACTTAAATAATCTATATGAACAGCTGTAAACACTTTCAAATAATACAATTAAGGTAGTATTTTAAATTTCACGTAACATTGTGTATTAAAATGGCCGTCAATCTTAGGAAGCTTCACGAAATTGCTTTAAAAGACGATAAAATATGTTTTTTATGGCTTCAGGATGTTGGGTTAGTACCTAAGAATCCATTATGTGATATTTGTGGAAAGTTAACAAATGTAACTGTCAGAGGAGCTAACATGGTCGTCTTCAGATGCAAAAAAAGAAGGTAATGGTGGACACAACTTTAGTAAAAACGTTTTCGTTCTGTTTCATTTAGTTAAAGTTATGAGTTTCCCTGATTTTGGTTATGTTCATTTATTATTTGTTATCATTAAATTCACATTTTAATTTAAACATATGATTGTTATTACTTTTATATCGATTGATAGTCTATGATTCGATATGCGAATATTAGGTATCGATGATTATATTCTTCGATATAAAAAACCGGGTCCGCTTATTGGACCGTACCCAGTATCTATAGTCCTCAATAACAATCATATTTTAAATTAAAATATAAATTTAATATTTACAGTGATCATACAAATTATTATCACAAAAATTAGGAAAACTGAAACGACCATATTTGCTCCTCTGACAGTTACAGTTGTTTCTTTCCCACAAATTTCACATAATGGGTTTTTTCGGTACGAGTCCCACATGTTGAAATCACGAAAAAAAAATGTCATCATCTTTCAAAGCAATGTTGTGTAGTTTTCTATAATTGACTGCCATTTTTTGTAATCAAATGTTACTTATATAAAATTGAAATATTATATTACGAGTATTATTTAAAAGTGTTTATACACCTGTTGATAGATTATTAAAAATTAATTGTTCAAAATAATTAATCAGTATCGATTGATTATATCGATGGTTATGATTAAGTAATATTGTTTGCCAATTTCAATATAAAAAAACCGGGTCTGCTTATCGTACCCTACCCCTGTAGTATAATAAGAGCACCATTACAGTTGAATCATCGATATTCATTATTATCTAAACTACCGAAACAAGAATGGTGTTATAAATGGGTAGGGTCCAATAAGCGGACCCGGTTTTTTATATCGAAAAATATAATCATCGATACCTAATATTCGCATATCGAATCATAGACTATCAATCGATATAAAAGTAATAAAAATCATATGTTTAAATTAAAATGTGAATTTAATGATAACAAATAATAAATGAACATAACCAAAATCAGGGAAACTCATAACTTTAACTAAATGAAACAGAACGAAAACGTTTTTACTAAAGTTGTGTCCACCATTACCTTCTTTTTTTGCATCTGAAGACGACCATGTTAGCTCCTCTGACAGTTACATTTGTTAACTTTCCACAAATATCACATAATGGATTCTTAGGTACTAACCCAACATCCTGAAGCCATAAAAAACATATTTTATCGTCTTTTAAAGCAATTTCGTGAAGCTTCCTAAGATTGACGGCCATTTTAATACACAATGTTACGTGAAATTTAAAATATTACATTGTATTATTTGAAAGTGTTTACAGCTGTTCATATAGATTATTTAAGTTGTTAAAAATAATTCATCAGTATCGATTGATTATATCGATGGTTATGATTAAGTAATATCGTTTGCCAATTTCGATATAAAAAACCGGGTCCGCTTATTGGACCGTACCCTTATAAATTATTGGTGTCAACTAGGTCTACCAAAACTAAAATATCAAACCAAATTTTGCTATAGGTATTTAAAATTATACTTCAATATAATAAGAGGCCACCAACACAATGGAATCATAGTATATCCTTAAAAACAGTAAAAAGTAACTAAATGTTAAACTGTTTTGTTTGTTACATTTTATAGATACATGACACAGATAGTTTTTAAATATAACGTAATTCGAGTCAAAAATTTTTTTCTATAGTTTAGATAATCTTAAATATGATTCCATTGTGTTGGTGGCTTCTTATTGCACTAGCCCTATCTTGGCTATGTGTATGTATAAATTAGTGCTTTGTTATTATCTGACAGCCACTATTTTTTTAACGGTACTTAATAAACTACATTATTAGAAAAAAAACAGACTTTATTTTGCTTACTATTAAAATTACATGTCATTATGACAATCGCTTCTTGTTTTCTGTCTCCTAAAAGAAGCAAAGTCGGTGAGGAGGCTACTTTATCCCTATCAACTATTTGTTATTAGTCTATACTCACGTATTTGTTATAAATATAAAAAGTTAAGTTGACATTACAAGTGCTCACATGATCTGGGCTCGAATTTAGGCCCTGTCTACTATTTGTTATTACACTATATAAATAGGTTTAGATTATCATAAATATATTAGTAAGTTGGTAGTACCAAAGTTAAAGATTTAAGCTTTATGAGCGCTTACATGATCTGAGTTTGAATTTGGTTATTATCTCAAAGTAGTGCAAGCATTTCTTTTATCTCCAGAAGTGTGGGGTTTTGTTGAAGGTCCCACTGTATCCTGCACTGATGACTAGGAGCATTTCCAATCTACTTTTGTGACTTCAGATCACATCCCAGGTTGTCACCACTTTTCTGACATCAGATCTCATTTGTGCGATCTGAGGTCAGTAAAGTACCAATCGGAAATGCCCCTGGCCATCAGTGCCACCCCTACTCCTGGCAGAGAAAGAAAAATATCCCTCAAGATAGTACCTAAATTCAAGCTCAGATCACGTCAGCACTCGTTAACTTTTTATATTTAGGTGATAATACATAGGCTATGTATGTATTTTACCTACTATTAAATAGTAGATAAGGACAAAGTGGCCTCCTCAACAATATCACTTCCTTTTGGAAGGCAGAAAACAAGCATCAGTCATAATGTAGTGTTAATAGGTCTCTGGTAAGAACAACTCTGGTAAAAATAATAGCCCCCTGATAATAACTAAGTACTGACTTGTGTTAGCATACAAAACAATGCATGACAAAACGAAGCCTTCAACATTTGCCCCAAGATTGGTAATGGAGATGGAACTAGTGCATCACATCATTTTATGAGTACTATGTTCTTTTTATTGAGAAAAGTCTGTTTAAAGAATACAATATAAATTTCTTTAACGTTATTTTTCTTAATTTACTAACCTCACATTGTGTGTGTGTGTGTGTGTGTGTGTGTGTGTGTGTGTGTGTGTAACTTATTTGTGCAATTAAAGTGGTTTAAATAAAATTTTCTTTAAAATGGTGTTAAAATAATTGTTAACAGGTATTATTGCTCACCCTGTATAGGCCTACATGCTTATAAATGTAGATATAATTAAATTTTACAATTTACCTTATTTTATTGCTCCACTCTTATTGTTTTGGTAAGAAATATAAGAATAGGAATAATAATACATAGGCAAGGCTATATTTGAAGGTATTTGTTAGTTATCTATCAACATTTTTTCTTTGATAGTTGTTTGAATTGTTGTGTTAAATGCTGTTTTTTTTTTTTTTTCAGGCGAAACCAGGCTTCGGCTTATAGGACGCCTGCGAGCAAAGCACAACCACAAACATGCCAAGTCAAAGAACCCATTCATGTCTACTGCAGAATAAGACCTATGGAAAACCAGAGCGAAACTGCTTGTTTGAAGATGATTTCACCTTCCACTGTACAGATGCTTTCACCCGAAACGGCAATAAACTATCGGGACGGTTATTTGAGGGAGACTCAATATACGTTCAGCTATGTATTTGATCCGAATACAAATCAGAAAGCTGTCTTTGAACATGTTGCTTTACCTTTAGTTGATAATCTGCTTCAAGGAAAGAACGGGTTGTTGTTTACGTATGGTATCACGGGCAGCGGTAAGACCTTTACAATGACCGGGTCCCCTCAAGATAATGGTATTATGCCGAGAGCTCTAGATGTAATTTTCAACAGTATTGCAAATTTACAAGCCAAAAAGTATATTTTTAAACCGGATAAGCTGAACGGCTTTGAAATACAAAGTGAAGAAGATGCCAAAGCTGAAGGACTTAAGGAAATACAAACCCAGTTGCAAAAACCAAAAACCCCTAAAGTTCGAAGGTAATTTTGTTTTTGTCTTTTAATTATTTTTCAAAACAAAAGTTAAAAATCTAACAAAAAATTTATATTCTTGTGTAGGAGTATATTTTATAAGAATTTGTCATGTATTACACAGAATTATTAAAAAAATTATTTCCCGGATGAGTCATGATTCGTTGTTACAATTTATTATGGTGTCATTATGGTTTTGCAGATAACACAAAGTCTAACTTTAAGCTAATTAATTTATGTAAAAATAATTGTGTCATTGTCGTTATTATTTAAAAACCAGAAGGTTGTACCATATTCCAAAGGTGCAGAGAATGTCCATTTTTTCCTATCCATATGAAAATATTTTCCCACAAATTTTGAAACCAAATTGTAGGCTTATTACCATTCAACGTTTCCAGGAAAAATATTTTCTCACCAGATTTTTCCAGAAATATATAAGATAGTTCTGAATCTTCTGAAAGGACTTTGTTCACTTTTTCCAAAGAAATTCCTTCCTGACAATCATTGTCCATGTTTGAGTGAGAAATTTCAAAAGTTTCAACTGGAAATATGCCTTAGATGGCAGTTATTTTAAAAGTCTGTAAAGTAAATGTATTCTGATTGAATCTGTTTGTGAAGTATTTTTCTTAGAAACTTAATATTTTTTGTAAATAACAGAAGTATTAATTGTCTATTTTTATTTTATAAATAAAAACCGAAGAATGCTCAGAAAATTAAAAAAACAAAGAGACCAATAAACTCATCACCTGAAGTGTGTGTGAGATGTGTTCTCCAATAATTGGCAGGTATATTACCCAGCCAATCACACAGACCTCAGAGGATTAACAATAAGTAGTAATAGCAAAAAAATCAAATTTGATGTAGCATATTTTAACAGTGGAAATATTTAAATTGAATCAACATGTAAGCTTTGGTTGTCCATTGAATGCATTGTTTATTACCAGCATGTTCATTACCACCCCTGTGAAAGAACTCTGACCTTCTTACTGCTTAGTTTAACAATATTTAAACTGTTACATTTTTTATGAACAGATCTTTAATCCTCTGATTACATTTTATTCTGTACAACTATATTTGCTAAATCAATTCTAGTACTTTATGTCCTGTAAATTAACACTAACTGATTTATTCATTATTAAAAATTGTACGTTCTTTTATTAATTTAATATATTTTAGTATTTAAATAAATGTTGCAAAATTATATAGTTTATTTTATATAAATGAATAATATGTGATAAGTTTTGTAAATGTGAGATATTTTTCAGAATGGAGAGTGATTGGTTGAATCGGGTGCCAGAGGAGACAAAAATAGAGGATATAGATGAAGATAACATGTATGCCGTGTTTGTCACATATGTAGAGATTTACAACAACTGTGTCTACGATTTGTTGGATGACAACTTTGAAGAACTGGCCACCAAACACAAGTAAATGAGTGAAATTTCAAATTTGTTACTAAAATACCGGAATGATAAATATAAATTGGTATCTTTAGTTTTAACAGGATTAAAGCATAATTTAAAATAATAATAAAATAATAGGAATAACTTTACATTAGAAGTGTTAATAACAATAACATTTTGGTCTGGTTCTACAAAATGGAAGCGACCAGTCATTTTCATCACGTATTTCATTTTCTCAAACTTTTGCTCTTACACTTTCATCATACATTTAGTAAATAAAAAGAATTAATTAAAATCATTTGTGCATCATTTAGATGGAATAAGATACCTACCTGCATGGCAGTCAACATTTTCAAACTAAATGTTTGGTTGACTAATGGTCAAAAGCAGTTATGTTGTAATTAAAAATTACTGCACTGGGATCACCAGCGTATCAGAAAAGCTCTAATGGCTTTTTAGTATCACTTGCTACAGAGCACCAAGCCAGGAGGCTTTATTGCTGATGAGCTTGAAGTAAGCTAATCTGTCCCATGCTGTTTAGTGATTTTATTGCAATTATGTCAGTCAAAACTTCACTTGCTGCACTGTTTCTAAATTTCAATGATTATGGGTTGTGTTACATAGTTGTCACACCAAACTATTTTGATTCTGATGTCATTTCAGTTAGGGGTAGGGAACTTTATTTGACCAATGGACTGTTTGTTTTTACACACCACTCGAATGTTATTTAGTGGCTATGTTCTTAGCAAAATGTGATATTACTTCCAGGTTTTAGGACACTCATCATCTATGAGTTGGAGAATGTCATTAGCATATTAAAGTTCAGTATGTGCTTCAAGATGACAATTACTAAAATGTGTGAAGAAAGTAGGCCCCAAAAACGAGCATTGAGGAATACCTCTTTGTACTGATAAGTCTTAGTAATTTGATTATTCTGTGTTTCTGTGTAGGCCTAGCTTACACAACTTGTTTTATATCCATATGTCAACTCTTGACCTACTTGTTTACCGAGTAATAATTAACCAGTGAATTCAGATTGTCAAGGAGTTACCAACATTCCAACTAATAGTGTATTGGAGCCTAAACAAATTATCTGTAGTAATATTTTATCTGGTAACTACTCAGTGATGTAACCAGTACTTGACATTGGCAGGTAAAGAAAACCTGTGTAACAATCTTTTTTTAAAATTGTTTGTGATCTAAAAACAAAATTATTGACGAAGGAATCACAAAGACCAGTGAATAATTCGGTTAAACGTATTGTAATTATTTATTTTTTGGAGCAGGGGACCCCAAAGTAAATTGGTGAGAGAAGATGGGGCCAAGAACATGTACGTACACGGAGTGACCGAGGTGGAAGTAAAATCCACAGAAGAAGCATTCGAGGTGTTCAACAAGGGATTGCGCCGTAAGCGGATGGCACACAACTCTCTGAACGCGGAGTCCAGCAGGAGTCACTCAACCTTCACTGTACGTCTGGTGCAGGCGCCACTGGACATGTACGGGGAGACCATGCTGCAGGACAAGCAGAAAATATCTATAAGTCAGCTGTCCTTTGTGGATCTGGCCGGGAGTGAAAGGACCAGTCGTACCAACACGGCAGGGATGCGGCTTAGAGAAGCGGGTATGCGATCTCATTCTGAACTCGGATTATCGTTTAAAAAAAAACCTAAAATATTTTCCATTTAACTCAATTCTTAATATAATTAAGAGATAGGATTATTAAAAAACATTCATATATTGCACTTGGTATAAAGTTTACTAAGCTTAATTTCATTGTTCTAAGTTAATAGATA
The DNA here is from genome assembly GCF_021130785.1 of Homalodisca vitripennis. Classification (NCBI taxonomy): domain Eukaryota; kingdom Metazoa; phylum Arthropoda; class Insecta; order Hemiptera; family Cicadellidae; genus Homalodisca; species Homalodisca vitripennis. The sequence goes on along the minus strand of NC_060213.1, from coordinate 141,636,643 downwards.
TTCTCCTGATTAGCCACAAATTCTCTTGGAATGTTTATCTTAATGACATTAAAAATTGTATATGGATAATTGCAGTATAATCAGTTTCCTCTACTGTTACATAGGTTATGTATAATATTGTTGCAGTTTGATGATGAGCAAAATAATGAGCGATGATTGAGGTTATTTAATTCAGTAGCACTCTTGAAAGAACTGATGTGAATTTTCAGTTTTATTGGATTATTGCTCTGTATTTTGTAATTGTTTGAATTGTGGCTATTCAAAATTAAAAAAATAAGCATTAAAGTGTTAGCCTTTTTCAAAAACAATTTTTTGATGAGACACTCTTTTTATTTTGGAGGACAGTGAACTATCAAGGGAACCAAATCTAGAGCGGGTTTGGATTTTGTTAAAAATTCATTTAATTTTGTGGCCACAGCTCAAAAAGAAATGAGCTAGTTAATGTTTTTATAATATGGCAATAGACTTTTGTTTGAGGTCAGAGATAGGCACTTTTGTTTTAATTCTTTTTATAGCCAATCCAATAACAATGCTTGCTATACATGTGGGTAGGTGATGGTTTTTCCCGTTCCAAATAATCAAAAAAAGAGTTCTTTGAACCCCAAACCAGACCACAACATGCTCTATTTTTCTAATACTCTCCTGCAAAGTGTACAATTTAGTGTTCTTTTAGTTTCAGGAATGTAACAGTAAATCTACATTTTGTCCACATACAATTAAAGTCAACTGAATTACACCAGATTACTGAATATTGTCTTTAGAATACATCACAAGATATTTTTTAATAATTCCATTTGATTTAATTACTCAATTTTCATAATATTCTAATAAGTGCAAAAATGTAGAGTGGTTATCCAATGTTGTTAAGTATAAAATTGGTGTCAGTTTTTTTTCAAAAGATGCTATTAAAATGTTAACAGAATGCCGATGCCGAACATTTGCCATCCTAATATGTTACAATAAAAAACAAAAGAAAAAAGAGTTACAATTGTTAAGATTTCTAAGTATTATGATTTTTTTGACACCTGGAAAAGTGGGTATAAAATGCCAGTCCTTGCAATACATATAATATATATTTTTAGTGTATACAATAGCTTATGTCCGAAATCCTGTTATCCTTCCAAATTACTCATCATCAGTAACAAATTTCAAACAAAGGTATTATTAATTGAAAAAATATGCACCATTGCTGTCATCTCTCTGACTGTATGTACTTATAAATTTGTCTTTTTACAATCCTATATTACATTTATTCTGGTACTAAATACATGAGAATCTTATATTCATTGAATCATTGTAATATCCAGGTGTACCTGTGTAACGGCAGATTTATTGGAATACCTGAATAGATGTTTTCTGAGAATGACTTTACAATGTCTGATTAATTTTCAAGGGACCATCAACAACTCCCTGATGACATTGCGTATCTGCCTGGAGATTCTGCGGGAGAATCAGATGAACGGGACCAACAAACCTGTGCCTTACCGAGAGTCGAAGCTCACCCATCTGTTCAGGAACTTCTTCGACGGAGAGTGTATAGTGAGGGTGATAGTTTGTGTGAACCCCCGGTCGGACGATTACGACGAGAACATGCACGTGATGAAGTTTGCCGAGATGAGTCAAGAGGTACAGGTGGTGAAGCCTACGCCACTGCGCAACATCGACAACTTGCCCTCGGGCCGTCGTCAGGCCAACCAGGTACAAATCACGATTTTGTTCGGTTCTTGAAAAGTACTGTATCAATAATTTTATTTAGTGACATTCTTATGGCTGTGTCAAAAATTCAGCTATAATTATTCAGAACTGCACTAATATCAGATAAAAGTGAATTGAATTGCGAAATGTTCAGTTTTAGTAACTTATTGAGTCAATAAATAACATTTTTAAGATACTTAGTGAATTAATCAGTAAAAGTGACAATGTGGAAACAATAAGAAGAAGGCATTGTATGAAGAGATTTGTATATCGAGTAGACTCTTGGTATTATATTTATATTGGAAAACCTATGTGTACAAAAATTAGAATCATAATTAATTCGCTGATTTTTAAAATATTTGGAAAATTGTTAAACGAGTTTATTAATATGTTGGCAGATCTTCAAACGAGCGATGGCTAACCTCAACGACATGGGAGCCAACACTGAGAATGTACCAATCGAGGTGGGAGTCCCGGCTGTGTACAGGTGAGAAAAAGTGCCTTTCTTTTTTATGTTACATATTTTGGGCTCACGTTTTTCTACTTGACAAAACCAAGACTGTATTAATTTAAATTGTTTTTAGTTGTGAAACACTTATGTTATGACTAGAACGAACCACAGTGAAATTTAATCTAGTAATCTAGCATAAACTGTGATTCATTTTTTCTGTTCTCCCATATACATTGTACCGAATGGATGTCATTTACTACAACAGCTGGATGTGGAGGGCATTATGGAATTAAAAAAATAATAGGGTTATTTGTAGAGAAATATTCTGGTGATGCAAGCACAACTTGTTCTGACTCTGGGTTAACTTGTACAGAAGTACAGGGGGCTGTACACTAATAAATGAGTATCTTTCAGAGCTGATAATCATTTATTGTAACACTTCGTTATGTCCAGACATTGGCCTGGAACAAATATCACAGACTGATTTATTTATCAAATAAAACATAGTCCTATAGTGCTAATCCCAACATTTCCTTTGAGATAATGCGGAGTTCCCAAATAATTTTCCAAAACAACAAATTAAAAATACTTCCCTTTAATTGGACGACCACAAATAACTAACTCCACAAAAGTGGGGGATGATTACCGCAACATCTTCACAATGATCCTGCCTAAAACAACTTCACATTAATTAGCTTTAAGTCAAAACATCAATTAACCCTCTATCGGTTGAATTACCGCATTTGCTTGATTTGATTGGGCCGCTCCGTCACGGGAGAACACACTCGTGGTTTTATTATTTTAACAATTCTATTAAACACAGACTGTTACATATTATATATCATTGTAATGTTATTAAATTCTCTATAATATGGTTATATTTGAAAACATTCTTAAGCATATAAGGTAATGTAAACCAAAATGAAGTTCTCGGTTGAATACAACTAATACATTACGTAAAATCAATAGTTCCGGACATAGTACTTAGGAATTTGGCTTTGTGGCCGAGACAGGCCAAATTGTTTAATGGATATAAACACAGTTGTATCGGAAGTATGTATTTAAGTCAGTCAAGATAAGAAACGTTTTATCGTAATATTGTATATTACAATCCCTACAAACTGATCTCCACCTACCCTAGCATACTATTTTTCATTTGTCTCGTAATACAACGCCAGATTGTTGTCATCCATTGTTTACTAGTTTGGTGCTGTAGTGCCGTAGTGCTGTTGGGACCTGATTCCTATGGGTCTTTCCTCTTACTGTCGGAACACCTTTATTAACTCTCTCCCGGTCGAATTACCGCGACACACTTTTGGCACTACTGGACTGAATTAAATCGGCCGCTCTGCCGCGAGGGGACACTTATTCGCGTGTTTACTACGTTTTAATAAAACTATTATTTATTGTACATCGTTACAACGATGATTAAATCCTCTATAATAACGTTGTATTTATTTAACAAAATATCAACCTTATGAGGTAAATTAAAATCAAACAAAAAGTCAAACTTATATGAAAAATCTTGTTTTAATTGTTGTATAAAGTATCGTATATAAAGGGTTATAAATATAAAAATTAAGATAACACTAAGACTTTGTCTAGTGTTATCTTTGTCTAGACCAGACAGGCGGGACCCGAGTGGTGGTACCAGAGGCGCGCGAGGCATTGGCGGGACACACGTGTAGCGGTGCCGGCGTCGCGAGGCAGCGCCGGAGCACTGTGGCGAGTCATCAGTGTCCCTATCTTCTTGGTTAGAATGGTGAATTTCCTCATCACTAAATACATCGCTATTCATGGAACTTTCATCGTCACTGAATCCATCACCTTCATTATCCACTTCATTGTCAAAAACGCGATCAATTTCGCTATCACGCAAACATCTTGAACCTGCCATGCCATCTATGAAGTACAGAACCAAGTGTAAAGATTGAGAAAACAATTAACAAAATGATTTCAGTAAATAAGTGGTTATAAAAAGTCCCAAATAGTTCATCAAATTACGTAAGATAGCAGCACAAGTCAGAATGAATTATTGTACTACTAAACAACTAGATCACCGTCAATGAACCGTTTCAAATTATTAATCCTAGATTGCGTCCTTAGTCATAGAACTATGAATAAACAAGGCAACAATGACACTGCCAATAGATATTTCCAGTATTAGTTCCCCAAACAATCGTATGACAGCAGCACAAAGCAGAGGGCGTGGATAAAGCAGTTGGAGGCGTTTGGACTTTAGCGCCAGGCGCCCTGCCGAGGCGTTTGCCTGGGAGAGGGTTAACTTTATTAGGTTATCTTCAATCTCTGTTACTCCACAATCTAACATCTGGATTTAAATAAACTACGCACAACTTGATTGTAAAGTCATTGTTATATTTCCAGTCTGGCTTCACAGTTTCCCAGCCTATGTCTCAGTGGGGCGGACGATGACAGAACGCTCAAGACCCTCATGATGTTCTTGGAGTTTGAGATCGCGAAAAGGAAGAAATTTGAATCGGAAGCAGATGTGAAAGGTTTGTCGTTTACTGTTTTAATTGTGTTTCACTTACACACAGAAATCTAAATCCATACATCTTATTGTATTGTTAATATTGTTCATAGGAAAATTAACTCAGTTTATTTAGCGTATATTTTTGTGTTTTATGCAGTACACGATATTAAGTGGTATTAATATAAGTCCAGTTCGTCTAGAACGAATGTGTATGCTCAACATAGTCTAGTTTCTATCAAACGAAAACTGATTGTTAGAATTAGGTACTAACAAATTAGCCCAATATTTAGAAAAAATTATATTTGAACTATTTTAATATTAATTAGGTAGCAGTTTACTACAAATGTGATTTTTACTTGTTTAAAATAAGCCAAAATGATTTTCTTTCTAGCAAAATTGTTATATTGGCAAAAACATGACACAATTTTTTACTTGTAAAAAATTTATAAAAATTTTAACCTTAATTTGAATGGTGCTTTGTGTATTTTAATAACAATTTACATCCATGCCTCTATACCAATATGTGAAACTTTAGGACCTAGTTATATAATATAAGATGCCTTTTTGAAAGTAACAATGCTTGTATAAAATCAATAAGTATGATTTTTCAAAAATTGTAGATCTGTGAGTAAGACAGATTTTATTAATTAATAAAAGCATACCATACTTATTTAACTTCCTGTTATAGCGAAAGATTTCCGGCAACGCCTAGTTGAACAAGAAAAGGAACTTCTAATGTTGAGACATCAGAGTGCTCTTGTTTCAGCTGACCTTGTTCATTATAAGGAGAAGGTAAGTTTTATCTATCCAGAAAACTAATCCTATGTAAACAGATTACATTATCGAAAAATAATGTTTGTTACCCCTTTTAGTGTCATTTTATCAATTTCCGTGTGAAAAGTGCTGTATCATTTTATTACAAAATTATGCATGCAGTTTTAAGGAAATGTTGTTTCTTAATATATCTCCTTCCATTTTTCACAGTGTTGGAAAGAATGTGCTTTATGAAAAAAAATATATGTATTTTTAAAACAAAATCTTTTTAAATTAAAAATTTAATAAAAAACCAATTTTGACTTTTGATAGCATTAATGTCTGTCTATATTTACAATTAATTTTCTGCTGCTCATTCAGTAGAGTATAAAAATATCTACAAATATCATATTTATTTACTTCATTTTGCAAAATATCTTTTTTGAGATGAAAACAAATGCGTTACTTTTTTGGCACAATTAATACACAAGTGTCAAATTTGTGAACATTTCCAATGATTTTGCTTCCAACTTACTAATATTTACTGCTGTGCTCATAAATATACAGATTGTTGTAAATACTTTATTAAAATGTAGTAACAATTTCAATTCAGTTTACTATAGTTAAAAAAAAAAAATTCTTAAAGAGACTATTCCAGATGTAACTACAAGTGTTAAAAATAAGAAAACGTGAGAAATCAGATTTATTTTCAATGCAGCTATTCTTTAGACAAATTGTTTTAATACTCATTGAGCATATTAGCCATTACGATGAGTTTTATAACAATAATAAAATATTTCACCACACTCACACAATTCACAACTGTAGTAACCAAAATATCCAAAGGTTTTACTTAGTTGCATATCATCATAATCGAATAACTAGATCTAACTACCTCCTTTGTGTCTCAGTCTCAACTTCTTATCTTTAATATTTTGGGGTATTTTTTTGAATAAAACGTCTTTCAGTAACATAGAATGTTATCAACTTGGGAATACAACATTATGTTTCTTTTACATAAAGTTGTTTCTTTAAAACTAATTTAAGAATTAAATGTAATACCAATAATTTGTATGTTGAAAACCATTTACTTCAAACCAAGAGCTATTCCAAAATACTTGTGCTTGCAGGTTCAATCTCTTGAGTCCCAAGTCGTCAAAGCAGAACTGGATGCAAGCAACGCCAAAAAGCAGTCTCAGGGATATGAAAGAGTAATCAAACGATTACAAGATGAGGTGAGTCGTGGTAAATCATCAATCAGGTCTCGTTCACGTTATTGTCATGGGCTACGCTCACAGTCGAATGGCATTGCATCATAACTTGGCTTTTACTGTGCGCTCATTTGTGCCGATGTTGCTGATGGAGGGGTGAGGTAATTAACCCTCTGCTAAGACAAAATCTGCCAGTTGTACTCAACCTGCTCCCCCCCTCCCTTATTGCTGTCATTTCCATACATTTTGCTGCTATCTAGTGTTATCTTTGTCTATTTCGACACTTCTACATAATTTGTCATTACATCTGCATGTTATGTCTTGGTTTCATATGAAAAGTATCGTTTATTTGTTTGATATTCAACATCCTTATAGTGAGTATTATTTTCTAAGTACTATTTTAAATACGGTACGTAAAACTTCTTCTGTCCAATTAGTTATTATAATTGTATAATCAGTGAAACAGTTATGTGTAGTCTATAATTGTATATGTACAATTGCTATTTATTTTGCCAAAACATTTAAATAATTTACAAATAATGACTTATTCTGTATTCAAGCCTGATTTATAAGCTACTAGCTGTTTCCCATGGCTTCGCATGCTTTGCTCATGGATGAACACTTCTGGTTCAAATGAACTATATTTCCAACGCTGATGTAGAATTTTTTTGCCACGATCAAGAAAATCTGTCAAAAGTATATGTTTATAGCCATTGTACACATACATGTACTTTAATATAAAGCGGTCTAACACTCAAGCTTTAAGTTCAATCAGAAATTTATTTTAAAGACAAATATACATCAAAACTTAGCGCCTTCAAACAGTGTTTGGCTATTTAATATACATAACTGTCTTATAATTGCAGTTTATAATGTGCAGGGCTTTGATAACTTTTATATTTTATATGATGGTGAGTTACATTAATGGTCATAGCATATAAACCTTCTACGTGGAAAGATACATATACGTACAAATTTTCAGAATGATCGGTGATAATTTTCAGATTAGTTTCTGATTCTATAAAGGACATACAAACGTTCATTTATATATATATATATAATCTGGTTTCAGACACAACCACGGCACTTGCACTGCCTTGACAAATCTGTTTTGTGATTTGATTGATGCTAAAGACAGCGGAAAGTATAGTTGAGTTGTCAGGTGTACCTCAGGGAAGTTGTCTTGGTCCTGTACTGTTTAATCTGTACACTTCTGACTTCCCTACGTGTATCAAACATTGTACGGCACATTTGTACGCCGATGACTGCCAGTTGCACTTGGCCTATGATCTTGGTTCAGTGCCTGAGGCCTATACCCATATAAACTCAGACCTTAAGAACATAAGTAAATGGTCTGTTGACAATGGGTTAAGGCTCAATGTACGCAAGTTCACTGTCCTTCATGTCATCCCACAAAATCTGGTACGGGCCTTGACGGATAGAGGTGTGGGGATCGCTCTTGATGGTGAGTTTTTGGCAGTGTGTGACCAGGTCAAAACTCTCGGCATCTTGCTTGATAGCGACCTAACTTTCTCTGATCATGTCATGCTATCCAGCGTGCTCTTGGCAGATTAAGAGGCCTGGAATACGCCAAGCTTCAGCTTATGCAGGCAGTCGATGGTATTTCTGTCATTTACTACTGCTATCCTGCTTACGGTAACAGCATCTCGCGGAGTGACGTTAATCGCATTCAGAGACTTCAAAACTCTGCTATACGTTTCATTTTCAATTTGAGACGATTTGATCACGTATCCCCCTTTCGGGATGCTGCTAAGTTTCTGCCAATGGAATCCGTCTGCAGGATGTTGACGTGCTGCATAGTCCACAAAATCCTATCACACAAGGAACCACGGTACCTGAGTGAGTGGTTGTTGTTCCGGGAGGAGGTCTCACAACGTAGCACCCGCCATGCCTATCTGCTAAACTTTCATAGAGTCAGATATGAAGTCGGAAGAAGTAGTTTCTCATACTTCGGCCCTAAGTTGTACAACGACCTCCCCCTTAGCCTAAAAGAATGCAGTTGTTCCACATTTAAAAGGAAGCTTAAAGACTTTTTGATTGTTGACAATTAACTAAGTTAAGCTATTAGTATGTAAGAATAAGAAATGTTACAGTTTTTACCACTGCATTATTTTAAATTAGCCACTAGATTTTATTGTACCTGTTTAAATTAAGTTTAGTTTAGTTTTTGTTATTTAGTTTTTTAAGGCATTCAGTGACTTGAGTTGCTCTGAAAAACAGTAACTGTACTGAGAAACGCTTGTAAATAAAGGCATTTTTATTTATTTATTTACTGTGTAAGATTTTGAATCTGTATAAAACATTGTTTTACTTTAATCCAATTTTCTGCCTGCTTCGGCTTAAGAGACATAGTCGTACTAATATCGCACACATTCAGCACGCTTGCTCACGTAACCCTCATTGTCTGTGACTAACCAGATCCAGGAGAAGGACCAGGCACTCAGTAGACGGCTACAGGATAGGGAGAGAGATAAGCAGCGGTTCCAGTCCAAGATCGCTCAGACTGCGGAGAAAATGTCTCAGCAAATGGAACTAAAATTGACCGATCAGAAAAGAAAACTGGAGGTAGGTTTGTGCAACGTCGTCATTCAATGTACCTGATATATTTGATCAGTTTTAACTTTCTTAATCCTTTCAGGACCAATGGTCGATATATCATTCAACAATGTTATGTTGAAAAAGACCACTGAATAACATATCCTCCAATTGTATGTATCATCCAAATGGGCAGATTTGTACAAATATTTGTTTGATGGCCTTGGTAGCTCTGTTTATGTGGCCGCCAGTTTTTCTGATCACTCTTTTTTGACTGATCAAAAATAATTTTACTGCGGATGAAGAAATCAACAATGAAAGCAATTTTTACACTGTAAAGATTTATAACGAAGAAAAAGTAACAGTAATGTTACCAGTATTCAGGAAAGTGTTTGACAAAGTTCCACAAAATATTTTATTCAAACAAATTATATAATTATGGAGTGATATTGATTTAAATCTCTAACATCAGGTTATAAACAATTGAAATTCTATAATCTCTCATTCATTCTTTACATAACATTCATTATGCTTTCTATGAACATTTAGTATCCGGAATACCTTAAGGTTCAATATTAGGCCCAACATTATTTCACATGTTTTAAATAATAAAGGTAACAACACAAAAAGACCAGTATTTAACTTTTTGGCTGATACTAAATTGATTTTAATTACACATTTACATCAGATACTAACGTATAAATTAGGAATACAAATTTGTAATTCTTCAAACTTTGATGTAAATAGTGATCAAACCATTCTCTCATGAAATTGTGTTGGAAATGAATGATCTAGAATTCTTTTTTTCAGAATGTGAACAAATCACAAACTTAAAATATGCTATACTTAATTACTTCCTCAGAAATTAGTGCTAACTCCAAATTATGTCATAATCCATAATTTTTTAGGAAATACTACAAAATAGATTACATGGAAAAAGTAAAAGTTGTAATGAAAACAAAGTTTAAAATAAAAGGTTTAATTTTTCTTTGACTAAAATAATTATAATGAAAATCTTTAAAAAATCGATTGAAATGCTCAAATCATCTTGAATTTCAAATCCTAGGCTTTGTTAAAAACCTTTTTAATCTAAGAATGATTGAAACAAAATAATCACCAGTCCAATTCTTGCCATTCTTAAACCTTTGGAGACTGATAACATAAAAAGTAATCCACGAATACCTGTTGAAAAAAAAATTGTTTGGTTTATAATATTTTGTTGTTTTTAATGGTCATTGAATTAAATTTGGGATAGATCGTTAATTAGATTACTGCAAAATGATTTATTACCAAATTTATGATTTCTTTGTAATTTTTTATTCCGGGCATTGTTGCAAGTAATCATGAAATAATTTATGAAGTCCTATGTTCTGGTTAATTAAGATAAGTCAATGTCCCTATCAGTTGTAGACAACATCATTTTAAAACTTTTGATTGAATCCTTTTAAACTCTATTGGACCTTAAGGATTCAAGTGAGCAGATCTATTACTTCTAATAAGTTAAGTTAATGTTAAAACACTGAACAGGTCATATATTGTTAATAAGATTATTCTGTTTGTGTTAGATTTTACATAGTATTGCATATGAATCGATGATTTAGTTGTAGTGACATTCATATGTTTTGCTTGGCATTTGTAACTTTACAGTTTGTTGAGCTATGCATGCTTTAATGTGGATTAATGCTTTTAAATTAAGTGGAGCAGTATTGTAAAATATATGCTTGCATACACTTACTAAGCACAGCCATAGAGCATATATTTAAAATATTAAGAATAAGTTATTTTAAATTAAATTTTTTTGCAAATAAATTGTGGCTATTGTATTGTAATACTACCACTGAATCACAGTTAAAAAATAGAAATTACCACAGGATCTGATAACTAACGAGTTACAAAGATCTCTTAGTAGTGAAAATGGTGCAATAAATTTTGGATTTGGAAAATATTCACGCACAACCACGAACACGAACTGGTTTGGTCGGCAGTGCAGACACTGAGGACTGAAGATTATGAGTCCTCCTCTTCACCTACTTTCTGTCCGTTCTAATGTACTGGAACTTTATAAGTCATTAATAAAGTATTCTTGTGACCGAAGATCGTAATAAAAAATATTATAGGAACTGAATTGGAGGTTTTCGTTTAATATTGTACAATTTGGGTCTTTGTTTTGAAAATGTTTATAGATTTCATATTCTTCCAGGGTGTCAGTTTTCCAACCCATATTGCATACATGTAAAACCTTTAAACTATTATCTATGTCATGGTTATTTTCAAAAATGTGCCAAAAATAATGCTAAAAATGGACAGACTTAAAAAAAATATGATTAACAGCAATTGAATTTGTTTGAAATGTAGCAGTGAAATATTTTACTTCAAATGAGGCTGGTATAAATTATTTAAATGTAGATTTATTCCATACCCCCCCCCCCCAGTGGTGTGCTCTTCACTCAGATTCATCCCCTCTCAAAACCTAGTCCTAGTTACGCCGCTGGGTTCAATCAAACTTTTTTTATGCCGTGTCTTGGATAATCATCTCTGCAGTACTGTACTCTAACTCTAAGTGTTTTAAGGGGATTTAGTCAGTCACAAATGATGGCACGATTCAGCATTTTCTGTTATCAGGAAAAGGTTGAATATTGGAATTTATCTAGTGCTATTGCACCATTGTCGGCTAAGCCCAGTTACTGATCGATATGTTACTGGAATACTTTGGTTCTATCAGTTTTGGATTATAATCTCTATTGCACTCGAATTTTATATACATTCTTAGAGGATTTGAAGGATTGCCTGTACAGTGCCTTTAACAATCTTGTCCTTACATTTTACCAGCTTCTACTTATTGGAATGAAATACTTAATTTATAAACAAAAACTGTAATAATTATTAAATTGTATTTTTGTGAGGCCTTTCGTGTTCAAGGAACACATCATCAGACTCACATAACTGAAATAAAAGTGGTTAAAGTAATAATACAAACAATTTAGAATATTATGTCTAAATTAGGAAGTAGTATGTCTACTGTATATGAAAAACTAATATTTAATTAATGTTTATACAGAAGAACCAAAATGATTTAGTAAATAATGAGCCTGGACCTTTTCAAAATTCACTGTTACTGCCTTTAATCTATTTAAATAATAATTTTTACATATACAGTAGACATACTTCCTGGTCTTTAACATTTTATCTCCTTGTATTTTTAATGATATGTTTTTTGTCATAAGTCTAAATTGTTTGTTACTAAATTTGTTACTAAATTGTTACTTTAACCACTTTAATTTCAGTTATGTGAGTCTGATGATGTGTTCCTTGAACACGAAAGGCCTCACATAAATACAATTTAATAATTATTACAGTTTTTGTTTATAAATTAAGGAATCTTGTCCTTTTGGCAGCTGTACATATAATGTTGTGAAGAGACGTGTTTAAAGCTGAAGCCTATTTGTTGTCGCTGTATTTAAAATGAAGGCTCTCTATCAGACGGCTAATTCACAGCTGTTTTGCTCTGAACAGCTGGAGATGAGGCAGAAGGACAAGAAGCTACAACAGGTGAAGCGGATTCTGTCTGACGAGGCTCTGAGCACTCCTCGCTCCGGCTTGCCCTCCAGCTATGATCTGCGGACCAGTTCCACTGAGAGCTTGTCCACCCCCGCCTCTGCCACGCCCTCCTCCGTCACTGTGCGCAGGAAGGTGAGATGACCAGACAATCTTACAGCCTAGCACAGATCTGCTTATCTTGCTTTAAGTTTTCACAGAGAATTGGTCAATTTTTGTGTGTGCTAGGAACCTTTAACCCTTCTCATACCACTAATAAATCCATTAAATTTCCTATAATGCCAAGACAAGTAAAACAATTTGTTTTGTGAAGTTCAAAGCTAATTATTATAAGTAACTTATAGAAGGTAAAAGCAAAAAAAAAGTATAAAACCGGGTATTTCACTTTAAATTAGCATATTTATTGATAAAAATAAAAAAAAACCATTATTTACAAAACTTAATTTAAAATAAATATTTAAAATAAATTTAATTTTCATTTCATAAACTGATAAGCTTAATTACATTTTACTATAAAAAAAGATAAATATTTCAAACTAATCACAACACTACTACACGATAAAGAATAATAACGAGATACGTAGTAGACACGTGCTTGTGACAACCGAGAAAGCAGTAGCCTAATACATGCCACGGATATGTTTGGTTATGGCTCTGTAGGAGACGCAGAACTGACGAGCAGGTGGTCGGGGTTAGACAAAGGGCACTCCCATCCCTCTGCCGCAGAGTGAAGGTCATTTATAAATACTTCCTTGACAACTGCGATAAGCACAGAGCGTGTACCGAACATTTCAAAGACCTTTTGTGAAGTAAAAAACTCACCAAGAGACATAATCTCTAATATCGGATATAACTGTATTTGGTGTTTTGGTCAAAGTCTGCCATTCTTAAATATATCTGTCGGAAGGGTCAAGTCATTGTTTCCATGAAACCTACACATGTCAAAGTGTCATAAGGCTGAGATAAAATGATAGACTTAACGTAATGGTAAAAATAATCCGCAAATCACTATTTAATTTCAATATAGGTGATAATTATTATATACATTGTGTTCATTTTAGCTGTGCCAACATTGCTATCTAAAAACAACCAAATTTACAGAAAAGTTTAAATTAGAGGGGAGGGGTTCAGCTAATTTTTAACAACAGTTAAAAACCTGATGCTTTCTTTAAAACGTTATTAACTAAAATTTGAAAGGATAATAGGATATCAGATATTTGCATTAATATATGTTATAAATCATAGTGTTATACATTTTATAACATAACTATGGCAAATGTTCAAATTCCTATTATCCTTTTCAAAATATGAATTTGGAATTTCAATATCTGGCCACCATTTTCCAACGTGGTAACATGGTGGTTAACTTTAACATTTCTTATGGAACATTCTTTATTTTCTTGCAATTTTTGATACAAAACCACGTTTGTATTCTTAGCAATTTTAACTCATTTAGGAGACAATAAACCTTCTACAGTTAAAAAAATTACATGTTTAAACACATTTAAGAACAATAGTGTGAGTAATTTCAAATGTAATAATAAAGCTAATAGCGTTATTGTTAGTGAACTATTATTATCATGTCTAGGGTCAGTATAAACTGTTATCATGTGTACAAAAATCTAATACAACACTATTAAAATATTGACCACTATCGACGACAATCAAGCAGTACATAAGATTAAAGGACTTTAATAGAATTTAGAACACAATGATGCCAATCCCGTTTTGAAATGGTTCAATCTATTAAAAAACTGTTTAAAGTTACAAAATTGATCTTGATTACAATAGCTTTATTATTTTTTGAATTAGTTACAATTATAATATTCTGACAATCGACACTGGTTTTAAAAAACAATGTAAGCTGCATTATTTTTCTCTTGGAAATTGCTTCTAATTTAGTTAATTTCAACATATTTTTAATGAACTAGTACAGACCTGCTGAATTTTCAAGGTCAATGGTTTAACTAAGCTTATAAATGGACTTGACTTAAAATTAATGAATATCTGAGTAACAGCGAAAGTGTGTCTGTGTGTCCAGGGTCCGTACACTCCCGTGCCGCCCAGCCGCCCCACTCCCGAGTGCAGGACTCGGCCGGCGACTGCAGTCAGCAACCCTCGCCACCGCCGCAGTCGCTCAGTGAGTGACGACAGGTGGCTGGAGCACCGCCCTCCCGCTCCTGTACCACTCAACACTGTCATGCAGCCTGTCATCAAGAAACGCAAGTCCATCACCAAACTTACCGATGTCAAGGACCTGGCCAACCCCAAGACCTCCAAGTATTGCTTGATGACACAAGAACAGGACTCGGAAGGCGATATGGAGACACACATCTACAAGGTGGGGGGTAATTCAGCATTGTTGAGAAAGTAAGAGTATCATGGGGTGGGCAGACTAGAGCTGCCATCTTGGCGTTCTAACGTCGCTGTAATACACATCCAACTGTGGTGGTGTGCGCCACTGCAATACTATTTAAGTGCATTTCGTGATTTAGTTTTTGTTGGCAAAAAACCACAAGCCAGTTGAAATTTATCACCAATTTCTTTGTATGTAGGGAAAAGTATTGATGAGTGAAAGCCAAATGAGGTTTTGATTTAACCCATGAGGGAACTCGTTGTGGCTGAGTGGGACTGAATAACCTTGCCCGAGCTTCACTTGTTGTGCTCTTTCTAGACGCTAACGATCACAGCTTTGTGCCCTCATGTATCCTTATAAGCAATTATTCCGTTTAGATTCATTATGTTTGCACACTGGATTCTCAACTAATAGCTTGTTTTGTTATTGTTTACATTTTGTCATATGCTCAATTTTCGTCACTTTAATGTTCTGCTTACATTCTATGTATCATGTTCACAATGTTTGGTGTTTAACTGTTTATAGTTGTTGAATGAGGTTTTAGTTCTTCCGCTACCTCATGGAACAAGACAATTTGAGTACTTCAGAAGTAGACAGATACTTGGACAGTGATATTGAGATATCAAAGATACACAAAGACTGACTCAAAATTGAATTATAGAAAGTAAATATAATTCAATCATTACATGTAATGTAAATATTTTATTTGAATTATAATTTTAATAATAACAATTGAATGTAATAAACAATTTAATTTTGTCTCCCAGACAACTAATTCAGGAACTTGTCATAAAATCATAAAAAATTAAAAACTGCAAGTAAATTTTAATTGTTTTTTTTTTATTATGTTTTATATAATTAATTAACCAATAAAAACTGGGTTTCCTTGTAAAAAACATTTTACTGTTTTGAATAAAAAATTATTAAAAACAAATTAAAAAAAATATTGACAGTTGCTTTTGATTGTTTGTTTTACTTACTAAAAAGTTTGTAAATATTTACTAGATAAAATTAAATAAAAAATTATTTGGAGAAAGCAACTAACACTATTGTAGAGCAACCAAATAGACTAAAATGTCCTGAAAAATTGACTAGTTTATCTGTATCCAAACTCATTCTATTAATATTTTAGTACATACATGCATTTTTGCCAAAATCAATTCAATCATTCAGTCCTAGACAGGCTGCAGTAATTGCTTCCTCAATGGACTAACAAATTAATGACAATTATTGATGATGACTGGTTGTAGTCCTTATGTTGTGACTGATGGAAATAAAACAACAAAATGTGTTTCATGACTATTCTTCTGTACACTCAGATTCTCTATATATCCATTTATCAACATCTTAAATCTTTTGCCCTGTATCTTTCATTCTAGCATCATCCTTCTTGGCATATCGTCCTTTCTTACCATATCTATGTTATCCTTTAATGGTTCTTTGTTCCTCATTCTATCTCTATGTCCAGCCCTAGTATACTTTACACTTTCCTGTCTCGGCACCATATCCAGATTAGCTACATAATACAATCTAAATTTTACCTAATAAGAATATACCTTGAAACACTTGTGTTTTTTGGTACAATGTAAATTTCGGATTCAAAGAATCCATCTTAGGGTATTTGTAGAGGTTAAGGTAAATAAATAATTAGACCAAATTGACATATGTTTTAACTACGTTGGTGGCTAAATTTTTTATTTAATTTATATACGTGATAATTTTATATAGTTTAAAAGTCTATCAAATAATAAATTTTTTGTTAAGAAATCTTTGTCATGTAAAAACCACCATACATCTTTGTCGTGTCATACGTTGGGATGAATTTTGGCATTTATGTAAATTTAAAAATGTTCTAAAGTTGACTAATAGGTGACTTTTTACAGGTGTTAATTGAATTTAATGATGTCTTCATTGCTTTAATATATATATATATATATATATATATATATATGTTCATTAAATCAAACTTAGAAGGATCGGCAGGTTTGTCCAACATAGTAGTTTTGACAATGATGCTACATTTCTAATATATTTTACCCTCACTATTTGGTATGTTTTGACTTACAAAGCTCGTGTGTGACACATATGCCTCTGTCCGCAGGGTGACGTGGTGCCCACGTGTGGAGGAGGTGCTCAGGTGATACTCAACGATGTTGAGATTCTGAAGCAGAAGTCGCCCGGCTCCTCTCCGACGCGTAAGCGCAGTGGCAACGTCGCAAATGTCGAGGAAAAGTGTTGCGTCTCCATCGAAGGCCACTCCAAGCGGTCCAAGTATTAGTGGCCTGTGCAATCGTGATGTCATCGTGTTCATATTGTAAAATAGTTTATCATGTGATACTTTTAAACGTTTATGATAACACAAAGTGTGTCATTCTTCAGTAGGTTTGCATTTTATTAAAACGTGTTTTAAGAATAGCAACATTTTAAAAACGTTTTATATTTAAATATACATATGTCTGGACAAAAGTTTTACATTTTTTCTTAGAGTCGTCTAAAGATTCTTTAATCTACAATAACTATATACTTGCCATATTTATATTTATTCCTCTATATATTTATTTGAGTTTATACATATTTTTAAGTTTTAATATTTGATTAGACTAATGTAAATGTGCTGAAGCACGTACAAAAATTGTCATACCAATTCTCAGTGTGCTAATGAGCCAACTTAAAATTTGTAGGACTTTTACCAAAAAAGTGCATTTTGAGAAAATGTACCAAAAATCTAATGTCACATGTTTTAGAAGTTTCTTATGTTATAAAGAATGTTTTAAATTGAGTTTGATAGTTTTACAATGCTTTATCAATTTACAGCTCAAAATTAACAAAAACTTGCATACTTGGAGAAAAAAGATAAAATTTTCTAATTAATTACAAAATGCTAGATCTGATAACAAACTGCATTTTAATTTTTTTTATTAAAAACCATTACTGTAAATGACATTAAAACAATTAAAATAATGTTGTTAGATTTTTACGTATTCTCAGGTATGACTTTGCTTTCATACACAAAAGGTTAGGATCCATTTCTCACTCTCGTAACAAATGTAATAACCTTCCTAATGGATCTGAGCTTTTGTTACCTGATTGATATTATATATAACATTACAAATATCGTAGTTAAAAACAAATCTCCAGCTTCAGAAGAATGAGCGAGTACTTATTTTCGTACAAACGCAAAGATCTACTTAACAATATAAGTTTAGGAGTTAGTATAACACATTTAATACTCGTTTAGTTATGTGCATCCAAGCATTGCATTGAAACTTCTTTATTTTTACATGTAGTAACTATTGAAATTTACACAGTTTTACCAACCCTTAAACTAAACGATTGGCCTAATTCTTTACTTTGTGAAAACTCAATAATATGACGCGTATGTTTTTTAAGTAAGTACCGTTTTGATATATAGAAAAATTTAAGTAAACTTTTTGTAAGAATTTTATTTTTATATGAAAGCCAACACTTTTATCTACTTTTTCTGTGTAATTGCAATCAATATTAAGACACTTATATATAAAAACATTTGTATACTATCGTCATAAAACACTGCCACCTGATTTAATAGTGACTGCAACGCGATTATTTTAACACTATTGCCGTTGTTGTGGCGCTAACCTTCAAGATTCTTCTTCTGATAAAAAACACGTTTTGTTCATGGCCCGTTTGTTATTTTGCTTTGTTTGTGCTCTAACAAAGTCATATTGGACCACAAGTAGTGATGAACAAATAGTGGTTTTTATGCTATATTTTCCAAGCATTCGCTAGTGAAAAAACTATCTTTTAGGTTTGTGTCCACGAGACAACTGAGCAATCGTAGGTTGTTTGTTAACACAGTTTACAGTAATGTATCTCAACTAGAGTCCTCCCACTCGACGTCTGTCAAAATATGCCGGATTACTGGAGTACCGAAATGGCGCAGTGCCGAACTTTAGAAGGTCTACTGCAACAACACGTCTTTACAGTCGGTGTGATTCTTAATTGAAGGGGACATTTGAAATATGCTTTAACAAATGTAAAAACGATTGATGTTTGCCGTAATTGTAAAAAGATTGATATTTGCGTAATTGTAAAAAGATTGATATTTGCCGTAATTTAAAAAGATAGATATTTGCCGTAATTTTAAAATAATTGATGTTTGTGTAATTGTAAAACGATTGATATTTGCCGTAATTGTAAAATTATTGATGTTTGCGTAATTGTAAAAAGATTGATATTTGCCGTAATTTAAAAAGATAGATATTTGCCGTAATTTTAAAA
This sequence comes from Homalodisca vitripennis, assembly GCF_021130785.1. Taxonomy (NCBI): domain Eukaryota; kingdom Metazoa; phylum Arthropoda; class Insecta; order Hemiptera; family Cicadellidae; genus Homalodisca; species Homalodisca vitripennis. The sequence continues at coordinate 141,617,312 of NC_060213.1, read as the reverse complement.
CAATTGATGTTTGTGTAATTGTAAAAAGATTGATATTTGCCGTAATTGTAAAATTATTGATGTTTGCAATAATTGCATTTGTGGCTTGCTAAAAGTGTGACAGCGGTGGAATTTCAAAACAGTACTTACTTCAAAAAACACACCTCGTAGTTATGGTGGACTCGCGGATTTCCAGATTAATGTTGAGGTCAGCCTGTTTGGATGTAAAAGTTTTGGATACTCTAAAGTTGAGTTAAACCACTTCTGACGTGGCTGACAAGCTCTATCTCAATATAACAATGGACAGTAATATATTTTAATGTTTTAACCATTCAATCTCCTAATAATTAAATTTGAACAATTGGAGAATTCAGAATTTTGAAAATCAAAGATCTACATTTCTTATTAACAATATAATTTTCATATTAGTAAAACAGTTTCGTACCAAAACACAGTGTACCATTTCCATTTATTGAAATTCATGCTTTAAAAATCAAGCCATGAAACGTATCATATTATGGTGTATCATACAGTAAAGATCACAGTTCCGATATTTAACACAAGTAAAATATAAAACAAATTTGTTTGGTGAAGTTAAGAAACAAATTGTAAATAGACTGGATACAAAATAAGATGTCAACTGACAGCTGTCTACGCTATGTCAGTGTGACAGTGATGTCTAATTATACGACAGTTCACGCTTCGTGTATTAGCTCAGCGGATAGCAGTAAAAATGTGTACTGTTAAAAATAAGCAATTTCTGAACAAAATTCCAATGCCACACTTTAACGTTTGAACATTTAAAATCTCTTGTGGGGATACGTAATAACGTAAGCTGAAGATTTGATGGATTTTAAAAGTACCATCTCTCTTCCCCCCCCCTCCAAATGGGAGATGAGAGTAACCTGAAGAGTTTTTGATGGGATGATCCATGTAGTGATACTAAAAGTATCTTTAAAATCCATCAATGACTTCCTCAGGTTATGTTATTACATATTTCTAGAGGAGACTTGAAAATTGTGAAAAAGTCAAAACTTGTGAAGGGGGTATACTATTGTATTTAATTTATAAAAGGGAAGTTTCAGTGTTAATGCGAAGTAATTTAATGTTTTGTACAAGTTACTTAATGATATTGAACACTTAAAAATACATAGCTTGTGTAGTATTATCTTAAATAGCCTAACTAACAGTAGTTTGTAAGTTGCACTTTGCTCTCCTAAGAGAGTTTTTATTCTGAATAACATTATAACCTCAACATTAAGGTGATTGTTTTATTTTATACCATATTTATTTTATGCTATTTTTCCTATTACTCAGGGTATTGTTCTTAATTAATAAAAGCAACTAAATTTAATTTAGTTAAGTCTAATATGATTTACAGAATAACAATTTAGCTTTAAATGTAAATAATGGTAAATTAGTTTGATATACTTATAAATGATTTTATGTATGTATACAATTCTTCAATATGGTCCGAGAACCACATACGGTCCATGATGGGTGATATGAGCATATCTATTAGTTAATTTTAATGCTTAACCAAAAGATTGGACAAACATTTGCTCCAAGTACAGAGATGGTTCCACTGCCCTTATTTGAAAATTCTGAAAATATTGGAGTTTAGAATAAATACAGTTTGATTTTCTTGTAGTATAAATGTTTAGTTTCATCCCTTTAATCAAAAATAGTATAAAAATATTGTAAATTTATTACAAAATAAATGTACACTAATAGATTAAAGCAACTGTACATACCAAAGTGTGTTTTGTCTCTTGTTTGAACAAAACAACACTCTTGTTCTTCAAAAGGGTTAAATCTCATTGACTTATTTTACCAATTTTCTAGTTTATAATCCGTTTAGTAACTTTTTGTAAATGAATGCCAAAATATTTTTTTGCCATGAATCTCTTTTGCTCTCTACTGTTTTGTGTGTATCTTAAGCAGTTGTATAAGGTTTGAGTTCCCTTCCACTTGAAATAAATGCACGTATAACGTCAATAGGTAGTCTTCATATTTCAGTATTCCTTTCCCATGTTATGTTTAGCTGGAAACAGTATTTTATGTCTTACACATTTCTTCTCTCAGCTGTATTTGCAATAGTTTTCCTTTTTTGTAATAATTGAGTATTTTGTCTTTGTCAGTTCAGTATTAGTGTTCTGCCTCATGCCTCAGTGCTACAGTTTTTTATGTGCCTATCTAATGTGCCTATATTAATTTACATTATTTTCAGGGGTTGCAGTAATTTTAATTTTAATCTATACTACAAAGAAACGTATAATATATATATATATATACGTATATATATACGTATGTATGTTTTTGTACGTATTGTTGGTGATGCAAATGATCCATGTATGCCTTGTTGAATTTTATTTTAATTGTCACTTTAGTTTTAATGTAACATTGATGTACAATTAATGTAAAATGTGTTATTCATTTATGCTAGCATATAATATTCATTACTCATTCATAAATTAGTTTTATATGTTCACTACTGATCTGAAAACCAAATGAAGATCCCGTCTTGTATGTATTAGATACAAATAGAGTATGGGTTTTTGATGTAAAATAGATTTTGCATCTCCAGGTATTTCATGCACGTACTCCAAACGTCCTAGTGAATGTATAAAAGGGATCGCTCTCTTCACAAAACTTTGCTCTCTGTTTAAAAGTATGTTTTCAGTATGTATTTTTGAACCTTCGTTGGTATTATGACCATGACAAGTACATGAACAATTTTTAACAAAGTTGTATACTAGTTTTAATTTTTATTTTATACATATTTATATTGGAAGAAATATTAGAAAAAATAAATCTTCCAGTGAGAAATGTTGTGTTTTATTCTACCTTGTATTGTATTATGATGTGATAACAGAAGAGTTTTGGACAAGGATGTACAGCAAAACATACTGTATGTAAAAAATAGATGACAGCTGAGAATTGTCACAGTAGCTTTCTTATATTTACAGCTGGTGATGCAATATGGCCACTGTAGCTTCAAATGGTATAAGAGCTATATCAAAACTTTTGACTCCTTGAAACAATGTTAAACCTCAAACACTTTAATGCCTGTTTTGGATATCTCATTTCAAAGAGATAATACGTGCATCCTAATACTTTTGATATTTTGTGTGTAAATTTAATACTTTTTAGATAACTAGCTATGGTGGGAAGGGTTGATTCTGTGTGAACGTTGAGTTAAGCTCCTCCAATTATAGTGTAATATAGGTGAAGAGATATTCTAAATAGTTTCAGATTCCAGTATTCACACTTTTTAGATATTTAACAAATAAATTACAAAAGTTTTTAGTTTTTATGGATAACCAATAAAAATGTCAGAAAAACTCAAAAACGTTTGATGCATATTAATATTTTTAAATGAGACATCTCGCATAAATTCTATGGTTACGAGTGAGGGTGTAAAACTGTTTGAGATTCAAAATAGTTATTACAGAGTTTAATTTCAGTTGGCTATCAGTACAACAAGTGCTCTTCCTTTTTTATTTATAACTTCCTAATTTTGATTTATTTATATCAAATTCCCTTGGGCTTTTTGGTGTATTTGGTAATTTCCAATAGTCAATAGAAAGGAAATTGTTAATTTCCATGCCTAACTTAGGAAATAATAGAGATTAAAAATTAAATCCAAATTCTTATTTTTAATGGACATAAGTTCCCATTTGAGTCTTAAGTTTTTGAGATGTGGATGAGGATAGTCTTAAAATAGACCAGTGGTGTAACTAAGAAAGGGATAGAACCCTCCCATAAACAATTTAAAAACTATACGTACATCAATAAAGCTTTTTTTTACTTTAACCCTGCGGTGCTCGTGCGGGCTACATGTGTAGCCCAGTGTAATTTGTTTACCTACTACTAGGAGCGCTGTGTTCCTAGGAGGGGCGGAGCCGTCAGTACCTTCAAACCAATAGCTGCTCAGTCCAGTCAGTGTGCTCTTGCACTGCATAGAGTAAGGGTGTCCGTGGTGATTTTACTTCAAAGTGATCTGGGCTACAACTGTAGCCCGCGCGAGTGTTTTGTGTCATGAGTAATCCGAAGCGTGCCAGATTGACCCAAACGAGATATTCTTGATGAGTTTTGACAATCCTTTAAGTTCCTGATGAGGAGGATTTGCGTTGCCTGTGGACAGTGATGATGGAGAAGTAGATCATGTGGGAAGAAGAAATCCATTTACCCGATGAAGAAGATGCAGAAATGGCGCCTACCGCCCCTTCCAATCCACAGGACATGAGCGAATGTGATGATGAAGATAATACTCCTTTAGGTAATATTTTTTATTCAAAGGACAAACAGAAGAGAGTGATAAAGTGGAATAAGTGTCCTCTTGATCCATCTAACATTCGTACAAGGGCTTCAAACATTGTGTTGCGATTGCCCGGGCCTAGAGGTGAGGCTCGGAACACTAAAAACTGAGATTGATTGTTTTAATTTATATTTTGATGATGATGTTATAGAAATGATAGTAAATGGAACTAACATTTACATATCAGGTATAAAAGACCAATTTGAGCGTGAAAAGAGATGCAAGACCAACAGATAAGACTGAAATTCGTGCTTTTATAGGAATTCTACTTCTCTCTGATTGTTTGGGCAGTGGAAGGAAACACACAAAGCATATTTGGGACAATAATCGTGGAAGTGGCGTAGAATCGTGTTACTTGACAATGAGGTGAAAATCGTTTTCATTTTCTAAATGAGGTGTATGCGATTCGATGATATTCGAGATCGTCCACAAAGAAAAGCTGTAGATAATTCTAGCACCTATTAGATCGTTTTTTGAGCTGATTGTGCAGAAATTTAAGACGTTCTTCACACCCAGTGAGTATTGCACTGTTGACGAACAATTGTTGAAGTTTAGAGGCAACTGCCAATTCAAGATTTACATTCCAAGTAAACCAGGAAAATATGGGATCAAGGTTTTTGCCTTAGTTTGTGCAAAGACTATGTATGTGTGTAATTTAGAAGTTTATGTGGCTAAGCAGCCTCCAGGACCTTTCAATGTGTCACAGTCGCAGAGGACGTAACAATTCGAATTTGTGAGCTAATTGCAGGAACAAATCGGAATATTACAATGGACAACTGGTTTACTTCAATACCTTTGGCTGAAAAATTATTTGAAGAAAAACATTGACTATTGTTGGTACGATGAGGTCTAACAGAATTGGCATACCCGAAGATCTTAAGGCAAATAAAAGCCGAGAATTATATTCCTCAATATTTGCACACCACAAAAAAAAGACTCTTGTATCTTATTGCCCGAAGAAAAATAAGGCAGTTGTCCTACTCTCGACAATGCACAGTGATCAAACCATTGATCTAGACAGTGGGGAGTTGAAAAAGCCAGAAATAGTTACATTCTACAATCGTTACAAAAAATTGGAGTCGATGTGGTTGACCAAATGTGTGCTAAGTATGATGTATCAAGAAACACCAAGCGCTGGCCTATGGTAATATTTTTTGGGCTTGTGAATAATGCAGCAATAAATGCTTCACGCATCTACAAGTTCAACAATATGGACACTTCAATGCCTAGACGGGAATTTCTAGACCATCTTGCTTGGGAACTTATTCATCCCCAGATCAGAAAACGCCTGGAATCCTCAGTGTTACCCACTGAAATGAAAATTCGAGCTAGGCGAATTTTGGGAATAGAAGAACCTAGACGTCAACCTATCCCACAAGACAACAGAGTAGGCCGTTGCTATTTATGTGGCAGAGCACGTGATAAATCTACACGGAAATGCTGTGACAAATGTGGCTACAAAGATTTGCCCTGACCACTCTTCGCTTGTATGTCATTCCTGTCTCAACAGTGAATGAAGAGTTTTATGTTATAGTCTACAACAAATGAACCTTATAATGTAAATTCAAGAGTTTTTGTAAAATGAAAAGATCAGAAAATGTACTTTTTAATGGTAAGATATTGACTTTTACGTAAATAAGCAATTTAAAACTAATTTATATATTTTTATTGATTTTGTAATAAACATGTTTATATAAGTGAAGTATTTTTTCAATCATTCATGTCCTGAACTTTTTTTTAAGTTTTACGACCTTAAAGATAGGCAATTTTCAAAACCAGCAAAATACAAAATAACGTAACTTTACAATTTTATTTTTTTATTTAAAAATTGTTGTTTTTGTAAAATACATTAAAATATTAATTTAAGTAAGAATATATGTTGGAAATAATAAAAAAATATCTAAAACAGTGCTAAAGTTAAATGTCACTGTACAAAAAACAAAAAAAAACTCGTGGGCTACAAACTGTAGCCCATGCGAGTATTGGCGTAACAAAACATCACGCGAGTAGCGCAGGGTTAATCTAATTTATTATTTTTAAATTTAGATTTATTCCATACTGCTCCCCCCCCCCCATTGTGTTGTGAGTTCTTCAATCAGATTCATCCTCTCCAAAGCCAAGTTCAATAGTTAAGCCACTGAAATAGACACCCTACATAATAATAATAATATTATCTCAACATGTTTTATTCACATAAAAAAATAAAAGTCTTAGGAGAGAATGGTTAAAGCTAAGGTGCCATATGATTTAGGTTTATATAAAGAACAGAGGAAGTGCTGTGGATGTGGCCAGGTATAGAAGAGAATGGTTTGATAAGAAATTAGTCAAATAAAATTGTCTTTATGCATTCTGGGCAAAGCTCCAGCATATTTTACACATTTCTATTTCAAAAGGAATCTGCTGGAATGAAATATATTTTTAAACATCTTAGGTGAAGAAATGACGTGATCACTTTATATTGAATTGTGATACCAAAACTTTCAATATTCGCAGTTGCACATTGACTTGCTAGAAAAATTTAATGTCCATCTCTGTACAAGTAATGTTTTCTTGAACGGAGTATATGGACTTGGCATTTGGGGGGCAGACTACAATTGTACCAATTGTTTTAAAACAATGATATCTGATAGTAAACAGAGATTCAGTACCCTTCATGAAGTACAGTAATACGTACAGTATTTGAGCTGAATATGCACATTAAGAGTTTTAGGGCCAAAACAAATGTACTATGTCAATTCATTAGCATGAAGTTAAGTCATTGACTAAGCTTTCAGTAGCATGACATGAAGGTCAGACCCAGTAAGTGACATACATGTATAGTCAGTGTTATCACACTCATAGACAAAGTTGTTATCAGATGTGGTTTGCTGTGTGAAGTGTGGTGGCTGGCCAGAGTAAAGTGAGAGGAATGTGTACAGTTGTTTTACAGTGTACAGTGCAAATTAGACAATGTCTGTACCAAACCAGCCTCGAAGAGTACAAATGGAGTCTTACTCTCTCCGTAACATGTATCTGAGCGTATTAATTAGTAAGACCTTTTCTTGTATATTCTTAACTTGATTGTGTTAGTAATAGGACATATATTGATAGTAATATATACTTTGTCCAATCCATAATATTTACTTCTATTATTCTATGTCAGATATTTAAAGAAGTGGTACGGTACAACTTTGTTTATTCAGATTAATTCGGACCAGGAGTAATCAAGAACAACCGGGTATACGGTAAAGAATGGATTACAGATAATAAGGAATATATTTATCACAGTAGAAAAGAGCAAATGTATTTATTTCACTTACAGGGATAAATTATTGAGAAAACAAAATAAAAAGACTTTTTTGGAAAAACAGTGTTTTGTTTTACTATTTCCGGAAAGTATGATTGCACAGACAGTTAAAGATCATTATTTCAGATGAAATATCAAACTGTAGTTCAAAATCCAGTCGGTTTAACTGCACCATGGGATCTGAATATGACATCTTCAGTTTTTCTGTTGCCGTTGAAGAATAAGATGCTGATACAATTTTTACATTGGTCATCACACTGAGAGTATGGATTTTTGCAAATCATTTACATCTTTAAAATTTAAAATTATTAACATTTCAGGGACCTTACTATAATACTGCTACTTTTATATTGCAAGTATTATTGTGAACATCAAGCATGTTTAACGGAAAAACAAATTACACTTGAAAAATGTAACAAATATTTTCCAAAAAATTGTTCCCCTTCCGCTCTGTAGAACTGATCCTTATTAACCAGAGATCTGGGTAAACAAGGTTGTACTGTATTTCTAAATGTGTCCTAAACACACCTAAGTTACTGTAATACCTAAGTTATTATAATAGTTACTAGAGTTAGTGCACTCTAGGTTTTAGGCTCTTTCTCATAAATTTATTGAAATATTACTTTATTTTTTAAGTTATGAACAGTTGTATTAATAACAAGACCAGACCACAGGCGATTCCATGGGCGTATATAAGGGGAAGGGCTTAGGGGACTCAAGCCCCTCCCTCTGAACTTTTCAAAGAGAAACATTAAAACTGCACTCAGTAGTTTGTTTTAAGATAGAACACAGTTAAGGGTCTCAATAATTTCCTAGGGGAAGATTCTTGTGCCCCTATTTTTTGGGGGGCTCCTAAACCACCTGTGTGTCAACCCCCTCGAAATAATTTTCTATATACATCACTAGTCTATTCACTCCATATTCCCATACAATATCACTCAGTGTGTCAAATGGGAAAGTTCACTCTGACATCCATCCGTGCACTGGAAGAAATGACAGTCCCTTGAATGGATATTTTCACAAACAAACATTTAAATCTAGATACAAAGTCAAGCTGTGTTGGTTTTACTTCTCAAGTCCAAAAATTCCTCTATGGCGTAGAATGGTCTACTAGTCAGCCGTCTTTAGCTTCTTCCCTCATAGAGTCTTCATGAATTCTGGTAGATGGTTGAAACTTTGCCCATGTAAGATGGTTTCTTTTCATTCTGTATGGTAAAGTGTAGAGGAAGATAGAAATTTGATGCGTGGTGGATATTATGTCTGTGTATGAGGGCTATTCAATAAAGAATGATCATAATTTTTTTTGAGGTACCTTTATTAATCCTCATAATTTCGATGGTCCTTCTCAAAACGGTCTCGCTTGAATGCGATGCACTTGTTCCAGTGCTTCTGCCACTCTTCAAATACATACTGGAAACCATTTTTCCTCAAAGCCATCTCCACTGCTTCTGATGATAGATGGCACCACGCTCCCACAAAGGCGTTTCTTCAAGTTAGGGAATAGAAAAAGTCACATAGGGCTAAATCCGGAATATAGAGAGAGTGAGGGATGCACTTCACATTGATTTTTGCCAGATATTCAGCAATATGTGGCTTATTAGACAGTAAATTATTTAAATTAACTTATTTTAATCAATTTATAACCACTACATACTGCATATTCCTGAATATTTTTTTCATCTCTGTCTAAATCTACCATTTATGAAGGTACTTACCAAATAACCCTCTTTTATTACTGATTATTTGCATCCAGTATGCTCTACTAATGACAGTATAATAGTACAATAACTTCATCATTGCTAAGTGATCCGAAATTAATTCATTGTACATTTTTAACAAAATAACTGTGACACTAATACACCTCACTGAACAAAATCACTTCGCTTGGACAGCAGCGACAACACATATATACACTTCCATTAATTCGTGGGTTAGAAATATTTGTTGTGAATTAAATATCAAGAATATTTGTCACATCCATGAAAAGAGTGGATGTATTATATACACTGTACACCGGTCTTTAATGGACTAATATAATAAATTACCAACATTCATTCTGTAATATAAAATGTTCTTAAGATGTATCAAAATAATTAATTTTTTAACTAAGGCATTCTATAGTTTTTTAGAATCTTGTTCATAAAAGCATTCTGGAATTTGTTATATTTTAGGCATTTAATTCCACATTCCAATTCCAAATTCTACTTCTTATGTACCTATGGATGACCTGCATTATTCTAAGGCTTTGTATCATCAAAGAGGGTAGATTGACCATCAAGTAATAAAAAAACCCAATTTTCACAGAGCCTACTCTTAAATCCTACTCCAAATCTAACCTCCAAGTAGCTGTATTTAAGAAAATCTGTATTAACATCTAAAAAAGTATATCATTAAATTGGTATATGATTCCTTTTATTTATGTACAATAAACTAAACAAGTCCAGATATTTTCAAATGTAAAAAAGTTTGGGATTGGGAGACAGTGAAATCCTAGGAAGTAGGATTGTTGAAGTAGACATAATTCTTTCCCTGTATTAAATGTGTAATTGATTTTATGACTTAATGAATATACTAAACTAAAAGTGCGGGTAGAAATATCAGTTTTTTATTCATAGTAATTTAAAATTACCAGGGCAAAAGCCAATTCATAACAGTACAAGGGTCTAAAAGGGTTTTTGTATTTTCATAGTACATATAATCTATTAAGAATACAGCACCAAGTAGTGTAGCTTTCATTTTTACATTCAAATCCAAGGGAAAAGAGACCTTAAAATTATCTGCATCTGTTAAACTCTCTTTTAGAACACCACTCCACCTTTTTGATATTGATCCGATTTCTTTCTGGCCGACTTCACTGACTACTTTGTAATTAACATTTTTACATATACGATAAGTACAACAAGGACCTTTAATGCGAAACACATTCACATTCTTCTTGTTCTTAACCACGAAAGAAGAACACAGGACACTACAAGTTTGGTGGACACTGCCTATTAACTTTTTTGGAGGGGCAAAGACTTCCACCTTCTGCAGATAACAAGGACACCAACACGATTCACAAGCTAATCTGCGTTTTATACGCATCACTTCTACTTTAGTTGTATCTAATACTTTTATAGTGAAAGGGCGGAGATGTCCGAGCGCATTTCTCGACAAACAGTTTGACTTTTCATAGGCAAAGTAGAGGTTCTGGCCTGTGGTGTTCTTTATGGCGTACCTATTGGCGGTTTCATATCCCACAAGGATTTCCACAAATTCCACTCCCTGCTTGACCGAAAGTTCTCTCAATACTTTGAGATGTTCCAGTCCAGGAGGGCTGTGGCGGGTCTTTCTTGTAGGACAAGCCATCCAGTTAATATCAGATGATGTACTGAAAGTTCCTAGGCACAATGCAAGACATTGACTTTTAAATGTGGACGTTGCTCTAATCGAAACTGAAGCTCTGTTAAATACAATTGTTCTTTGTGTATCTTTTCATTCCAACGGATTCCCACGACGCTGAAGGAGGGAGAGTTCCTAGTTGGTCACTTCTAATTTGGAATTTTTATACATAAAAAAGTTTTATATGATAGAATATAAATTGGTTACATTACAAATACTATGATGAATTTGAAAATAGGGATACTCCTAGTAACAAATTTTAAGTCATTTAGTTTTACCAAATTGTATTGACTCTTGAACTTATTTCATTTATAATGTTAAGGACTCTTGTTATTTGTAAAATAAGTAATTTGACACTTTCAGCTGATTTCACCATTAACAGATCTTTTATAATAGTTACATGTATCTCCTTTGGGTATTTTTAAGCCAACATATAAGCTTTATTTGTAGGTATATAAAATAATAGGGCATATGACCCTGGATACTGAATGTCAATCAAGTTTGTGAACACATGATAAATATGTCTATTTTTGGAGTTTAAAAATGATTTGTAATGTTATTTCTAAGGATTAGAATATATATTTTAAAGTATTGCCTAGTGAATATCAATATCGTATTATCAATCAATCAAATTCTTTATTGGCCATAAAAAGTATACAGTGATGCATATATTTATCCATTCATCACAATAACTGAAACTTAAAAAAGAAACCATTCATCCATCCTCATTCTTAATCCAATTGATTCCCATTCCAGTCATTGTGTTGTTTCCAATTCAGTGGTCTTCCAGTTAAATGCCAAAACTTTTCAGCTCTATAAAATGCCTGGGATGCTAAAAAGCGTTTCAGCCAAGTTTTGACCGCTTTAACTGATGGAAAATGTTTTTGGTATTAGTAACTGTGAACTGTTAATGAGGTGAACTCTGCATACTTTTTTGTAGCTGAAATGCTCTAAGGACTTCAGTTTTGGCAGATGCCCCACAATGTCAAGAATCAAGAATCAAGAATCTTTATTGTCATCCCACATAACAATGTATTGACAACGTCAGAATAGCACTAGTAGGCCTAAATAAATATATAAATATGACCAACATATAGGAGCACATAAATAAATTAAAAATTAAAATTAAAAATTAAGTTAAAATTAAAATAGCCTACAACAAAACAGTTTATAAATCACATGGCACATAAAAATCAACATAGCAAAATTTACATGAAAATGCAATCACTTATACTACAGGAATAAAATTCTTCTACAGAATAAAAAGCTTTTTCTTTTAACCATTTAGTCATTGAATTCTTAAAATTTTTACATGAAATGTCTCTTACAACTAATGGTAACTTATTAAAGAGTTTTACGCCTAAATAAAGATATGCACCGTGTGTTTTAGATAGTCTAGCAAACGTCTGATCAATAGAATGTTGGTTTCTAGTATAATGATTGTGGACTGAGCTTCTTAAATTAAATAATTCTAAGTTTTCTTTTACATATGATAAAATTTGTAAGATAAAAATTGAAGGAAGCGTAAGTATATCATATTCTATAAAATATGGTTTACAGGTGTCACTATAGCTAATATTAAAAATTGTACGCACAGCCCTCTTTTGGCACAAGAAAACCTCTTTAGCACCACTAGATCCACCCCAGAGAAGGGTGCCATACAGAAGGTGAGAGTGGAAACTCACTGTCACTCCATAGGACAGTATTTAGCCAAATTTCTCAAGATATGAATGCCTGAGGATAATTTTGAACACACAGAATTGTTATGAACATCCCAGTTCAAACCTTGATCTAGGTGTATTCATGGGATTGTAGTTGAATGGACTTCCTCAACCATGGGACACCAACCAAGAACGTAGTCAGGAAAAAAATGGGAAGGATCCAGTCAAATGATATTTACCCGTAGTGGACAGAGAGTAAGGCCTCATTTTGTTCCTTTAAAAGTTCTTGACCTGTTTCTTTGTTGAGAACTATCTTTTATTTCTTTGCTGGGTATGTCCTTGCACCCAACATGACAGAGTCAAGTCTAGTATATTAGTACTTATTGTGATCCCCCACAGACAAAAGATTGTGTTAGTAATTATTTATAATTCCAAATTTTAAGTCAGATTTAAATCCTGTGGTCTATATGGTGAGGCTTTTTCTCTGATTTTAACACGACTTATTTCAAGTAATGAAGCATAGTAAGTAGGGGCCTAGTCCAAGCTTTTTCTCACATCATATATTTTTAGCTTCACACACTTCAAATGAACCATTAGACATGTGAATATTTGTTATATCATTGGCCAATAAATAAATCAAAACATTTATTACACCATTGAACATTACATAATTTTTGGCGTTAGTGAAATATTAAACTACAATGAAGATTTGCATATGATAAGTTTGTATGGTATGTACAAAAAAATCATGTAACCTTATCAAAGCTACAAGAACTGAACAAAAGATGGTAAGTTAAAATTATAGAGCCTCATCCAAGCTGTAAAAATCTCTTTTGGACAGATAATTCCTCAACTTTTTAAACATTGAAATGTAAGCAGTGTATTTCGTTTCAGGTGGAATGTTATACAACTTGGGTCCTTGATAAAAAATGAGTTAAAGATGAGGGAGAGTTTAAAATAATCAGAGACCATATTATGTTTATCTCTAGTATAAAAGTTATGGTTTAAAGTTTAAAATCATTTGGGATTTTATGATTATAGCCACAACACTAAAGTACAATCTGTCCAAAAACGCTCCCTTCCAGTTTCACCCTTTCGTGAATTGTATAAAGAGACAGTCACTATTTTCGGCCTTTTTTTTCTTCATATGTTTGTGTCATTTTCACTTGATCTCATCTGATAATTTATTAGTGGTCATCCCTATTAGAAATAAGTTTTCATCTTAAAAATAGTGTGATTATAATCAAAACATTTTTTTCATGTGTTAATGTATTTTCACCTTCTCAAAATGGCAGTATGATTTTTCACCACAGCTAATATATCATACCTCTCTGTCGGTATGACGCTTGCATGGACATCTCCAACGATTCCATACCTCCAACATCTGCTTCTTCTGTCACCATATCAAGAGGCTTGTATCTCTGCTAGTTGTTTCTTCGGGGCTGCTTTCGGCCCAGTCTTCGGCAAAGAACTCGTCGAAAGGTAATATTCTCACAATTACAAAGATTAATAATTAGAGGATACTAAGATCATTAGTTTTATTAAACAGAGGTCTTAGCCTTGGACATGCAATCTCTATTGAATAATCTCAATCTAAAAATATTGATGATTTTTGTAACAGTAATTTTTGTTCTGTGTAGTTTTACCTAATAAGTAAATTATTCATATACACAGATTCTACCCTACATTCTTGTATCCCTATAAAAATATATTCATTTAAAAATGTTTGTATTTTTTGAGGTGTGTCTGTAACAGTGTCGTAACTCGGACTTGGTATTGGGGGCATGATTCTGATTGAATACCACACACGTGAGGGTATGAAATAAATCTACATTTACATAATTAGACCGGCCTCATTTAAAGTAAAATATTTAACTGCCTTATTTCAAACAAATTGGATTACTATTATAAGTATATTTTAAACATGGTTAGGCCTTTTGGAGGGTTTTATCCCCCCATCATCCCCTCTAGTTACACTACAGGTCCGGACAAAGAATGGAGTTTGGGAAAAGAATTTGTAGAGGAAAGAACTACTTTTCATAGTTTCTGCCAACGATCATGTACTTACCGTAGGACTTAATCAACTTGTGCAATCTTCCTTCAAAGATTCATCGCATCAATGATGAAAGGTGTGCCGCCAAATGATTGTAAGTAAACATCTAAGCTCGAGCTTCATGTGCAGGAACAAGTGACAGATGGTGGTGGCCTATAACATAGTGTACTTAAGCATATAAGCTCAAGCTTCATGTGCAGGAACAAGTGATAGATGGTGGCAGGCTATAACATAGTGTACATAAGCATCTAAGCTCGAGCTTCATGTTCAGGAACAAGTGACAGATGGTGGTGGCCTATAACATAGTGTACATAAGCATCTAAGCTCGAGCTTCATGTGCAGGAACAAGTGACAGATGGTGGTGGCCTATAACATAGTGTACTTGCATCTAAGCTCAAGCTTCATGTGCAGGAACAAGTGATAGATGGTGGCAGGCTATAACATAGTGTACATAAGCAACAAGCTTCATGTGCAGGAACAAGTGACAGATGATGAGGTAGCCTATAACATAGTGTACATAAGCATCTAAGCTCAAGCTTCATGTGAAGGAACAAGTGATATATGGTGGCAGGCTATACCATAGTGTACATAAGCATCTAAGCTCGAGCTTCATGTGCAGGAACAAGTGATAGATGGTGGTAGCCTATAACATAGTGTACATAAGCATCTAAGCTCGAGCTCATGTGCAAGGAACAAGTGATAGATGGTGGCAGGCTATAACATAGTGTACATAAGCGTCTAAGCTCGAGCTTCATGTGCAGGAACAAGTGATGGATAGGTGACAGGCTATAAAAATAAGTGTACGTAAGCATCTAAGCTCAAGTTTCATGTGCAGGAACAAGTCTATAGATGGGTGGCATGCTATAACACATAGTGTAACCTAAGCCATCTAAACTCGAGCTTCATGTGCAGGCGAACAAAGTGATAGATGGTGGCAGGCTATAACATAGTGTACATAAGCATCTAAGCTCGAGCTTCATGTTCAGGAACAAGTGACAGATGGTGGTGGCCTATAACACTAGTGTACTTGCATCTAAGCTCAAGCTTCATCGTGCAGGAACAAGTGATAGATGGTTGGCAGGCTATAATATCATAGTGTACATAAGCATCAAGCTTCATGTGCAGGAACAAGTGATCAGATGGTGGTAGCCTATAACATAGTGTACATAAGCATCTAAGCACGAGCTTCATGTGTGCAGGAACAAGTTGATAGATGGTGGTAAGCCTATAACATAGTGTACTTGGCATCTAAGCTCAAGCTTCATGTGCAAGGAACAAGTGAATAGATGGTGGTAGCCTGTTAACACAGTGTACATAAGCATCTAAGCTCAGAGCTTCATGTGCAGAACAAAGTGATAGATGGTGGCAGGCTATAACATAGTTGTACATAAGCATCTAAGCACAAGCTTCATGTAGCAGGAACAAGTGATAGATGGTGGTAGGCCTATAACATAGTGTACATAAAGCATCTAAGCTCAAGCTAGCTTCATGTCGCAGGAACAAGTGATAGATGGTGGTAGCCTATAACATAGTGTAAAAAAGCATCTAAGCTCGAGCTTCATGTGCAGGAACAAGTGATAGATGTGTGGTAGTCCTAATAAACAATTAGTGTACATAAGCCATCTAAGCTCGAGCTTCATGTGCAGGAAAACAAGTGATAGATGGTGGCCAGCTATAACATAGTGTACAATAAGCATCAAGCTTCATGTGCAGGAACAAGAGTGATAGATGGTGGTAGCCCTATAATAAAGTGTACATAAGCATCTAAGCTCGAGCTTCATGTGCAGGAACAAGTGATAGAATGGTGTGCTGGCTATAACATAGTGTACATAAGCATAAAGCTTCAAGTGCATGAACAAGTGATTAGATGGTGGTAGCCTATAACAAAGTGTACATAATGCATCTAAGCTCGAGCTTCATGTGCAGAACAAGTGATAGATGGTGGGCAGGCTATAACATAGTGTACATAAGCGTCTAAGCTCGAGTCTTCATGTGCAGGAACAAGTGATGGATGGTGACAGGCTATAAAATAAGTGTTCGTAATGCATCTAAGCTCAAGTTTCATGTGCCGGAACAAGTCATAGATGGTGGCATGCTATAACATAGTGTACATAAGCATTCTAAGCTCGAGCTTCATGGTGCAGGAACAAGTAATAAGATGGTGGCAGGCTATAACATAGTGTACATAAGCATCTAAGCTCGAGCTTCATGTGCAGGAATAAAGTGATAGATGGTGGCAGGCTATATTAACATAGTGTAACATAAGCATCTAAGCTCGAGCTTCATGTGCAGTAACAAGTGATAAAGATGGTGGCATGCTATAACCAATAGTGTACATAAAGCATCTAAGCTCGAGCTTCATGTGCAGGAAACAAGTGATAGATGGTGGCAGGCTATAACATAGTGTACATAAGCATCAAGCATAATGTGCAGAACCAAGTGATAGATGGTGGTAGCCTAATAACATAGTGTACATAAGCATCTAAGCTCGAGCTTCATGTGCAGGAACAAGTGATGGATGGTGACAGGCTATAAATAAGTGTAACGTAAGCATCTAAGCTCAAGTTTCATTGTGCAGGAACAAGTGATAGATGGTGGTAGAGCCTGTAACATAGTGTACATAAGCATCTAAGCTCGAGCTTTCATAGTGCACAGGAACAAGTGATAGATGGTGGTAGCCTATAACATAGTGTACATAAGCATCTAAGCTCGAGCTTCATGTGCAGGAACAAGTGATAGATGTGTGGCAGGCTATAACATGGTGTACATAAGCATTACTAAGCTCAAGCTTCAATAGAGCAGGAACAAGTGATAGATGTGTGGTAAGCCTATAACCATAGTGTACATAAGCATCTAAGCTCAAGCTTCATGTGCAGGAACAAGTGAAAAGATGGTGTAGCCTATAACATAGTTGTACATAAGCATCTAAGCTCAAGCTTTCATGTGCAGGAACAAGTGATAGATGGTGGGTAGCCTATAACATAGTGGTACATAAGCATCTAAGCTCAAGCTTCATGTGCAGGAACAAGTGATAGATTGGTGGTAGCCTATAAACATTAGTGTACATAAGCACATCTAAGCTCAAGCTTCATGTACAGGAACAAGTGATAGATCGGTGGTAGCCTATAACATCGTGTACATAAGCATCAAGCATCGAGCTTTCATGTGCAGGAACAATTTATAGATGTGTGGCAGGCTATAACATAGTGTACATAAGCATCAAGCTTCATGTGCAGGAACAAGTGATAGATGGTGGCAGGCTATAACAAAGTGTACATAAGCATCTAAGCATCAAGCTTCATGTGCAGAACAAGTGATAGATGTGTGGTAGCCTATAACATAGTGTACATAAGCATCTAAGCTCACAGCTTCATGTGCAGGAACAAGTGATAGATGGTGGGTAGCCTATAACATAGTGTACATAAGCCTCTAAGCTCAAGCATCATGTGCAGGAACCAAGTGATAGATGGTGGTAGCCTATAACATAGTGTACATAAGCATCTAAGCTCGAGCTTCATGTGCAGGAACAAGTGATGGATGGTTGACGAGGCTATAAAATAAGTGTACGTAAGCATCTAAGCAGCTCAAGTTTCATGTGCAGGAGAACAAAGTGATAGATGGTGGTGAGCCTGTAACATAGTGTACATAAGCATCTAAGCTCGAGCTTCATGTGCATGAACAAGTGATAGAGATGGTGGTAGCCTATAACATAGTGTACATAAGCATCTAAGCTCGAGCTTCATGTGCAGGAACAAGTGAGAGATGGTGGCAGGCTCATAACATGGTGTACATAAGCATCTAAGCTCAAGCTTCATGTGCAGGAACAAGTGATAGATGGTGGTAGCCTATAACATAGTGTACATAAGCATCTAAGCTCAAGCTTCATGTGCAGAACAAAGTGATAGATGGTGGTAGCCTATAACATAGTGTACATAAGCCATCTAAGCTCAAGCATCCATGTGACAGTGAACAAGTGATAGATTTTTTTTTTTTTGGTGGTAGCCTATAACATAGTGTACATAAGCATCTAAGCTCAAGCTTCATGTGCAGGAACAAGTGATAGATGGTGGTAGCCGTATAACATAGTGTACATAAGCATCTAAGCTCAAGCTTCATGTACAGGAACAAGTGATAGATGTGTGGTAGCCTATAACATCATGTGTAACATAAGCATCTAAGCTCGAGCTTCATGTGCAGAACAAGTGAATAGATGGTGGCAGGCTATAACATAGTGTACATAAGCATCAAGCTTCATGTGCAGGTAACAAGTGATAGATGGTGGCAGGCTATAACAAAGTGTACATAAGCATCTAAGCTCAAGCTTCATGTGCAGGAACAAGTGATAGATGGTGGTAGCCTAAACATAGTGTACATAAGCAACTCTAAGCTCAAGCTTCATGTGCAGGAACAAGTGATGAGATGGTGGTAGCCTATAACATAGTGTACATAAGCATCTAAGCTCAAGCTGTCATGTGCAGGAACAAGTGATAGATGGTGGTAGCCCTATAACATAGTGTACATAAGCATCTAGCTCAAGCTTCATGTGCAGGAACAAGTGATAGATGGTGGTAGCATATAACAAAGAGTACATAAGCATCTAAGCTCAAGCTTCATGTATGCAGGGAACAAGTGATAGATGGTGGTAGCCTATAACATAGTGTACATAAGCATCTAAGCTCGAGCATTCATGTGCAGAACAAGTGATAGATGGTGGTAGCCTTATAACATAAGTGTACATAAGCATCTAAGCTCAAGCTTCATGTGCAGGAAACAAGTGATAGATGGTGGCAGGCTATAACATAAGTGTACAATAAGCGTCTAAGCTCGAGCTTCATGTGCAGGAACAAGTGATGGATGGTGACAGTCTATAAAATAAGTGTACGTTCAAAAGCATCTAAGCTCAAGTTTTCATATGCAGGAACAAGTGATATAGATGGTGGCATGCTATAACATAGTGTACATAACATCTAAAGCTCGAGCTTCATGTGCAGGAACAAGTGAGCATAGATGGTGTGCATGCTATAACATAGTGTACATAAGCATCTAAGCTCGAGCTTCATGTGCAGGAACAAGTGATAGATGGTGGCAGGCTATAACATAAGTGTGCATAAGCATCTGAGCTCGAGCTTCAAGTGCAGGAACAAGTGATGGATGGTGGCCAGGCTATAACATAAGTGTGCATAAGCAGTCTCAGCCTCGAGCTTCAAGTGCAGGAACAAGTGATGGATGGTGGCAGGCACACTAACATAAGTGTGCATAAGCATCTGAGCTCGAGCATCAAGGTGCAGGGAACAAGTGATGGATGGTGAGCAAGGCTATAACATAAGTGTGCATAAGCATCTGAGCTCGAGCTTCCATGTGCAGGAACAAGTAATGGATGGTTGCAGGCTATAACATAAGTGTGCATAAGCATCTTAAGCTCCAGCTTCATGTGCAGGAACAAGTGATAGATGGTGGCAGGCTATACAAACCTAAGTGCAAATAAGCATCTAAGCTCCAGCTTCAATGTGCAGGAACAAGTGATAGATGAGTGGCAGGCTATAACATAAGCGCAAAAAAGCATCTAAGCGCTCCAGCTTCAATCATGTGCAGGAACAAGTGATATATGGTGGCAGGCTATAACATAGTGTACATAAGCATCTAAGCTCCAGCTTCATGTGTAGGAACAAGTGATAGATGGTGGCATGCTATAACACATAAGTGTGCATAAGCATCTGAGCTCGAGCTTCATGTGCAGGAACAAGTGATGGATGGTGGTGCAGGCTATAACATAAGTGTGCAATAAGCATCTGAGCTCGATGCTTCATGTGCAGGGGAACAAGTGATGGATGGTGGCAAGGTGGGCCATGCTATAACATAGTGTACATAAGCATCTAAGCTCCAGCTTCATGTGTAGGAACAAGTGATAGATTGTGGCAAGGCTATAACATAAGTGCAAATAAGCATCTAAGCTCCAGCTTCATGTGCAGGAACAAGTGGATATATGGTGGCAGGCTATAAAACATAAGTGCAAATAAGCATCTAAGCTCCAGCTTCATGTGTAGGAACAAGTGATAGAATGGTGGCATTGCTATAACATAAGTGTGCATAAGCATCTGAGCTCAGAGCTTCAATGTGCAGGAACAAGTGATGGATGGTGGCAGGCTATAACATAAGTGTGGTGCATAAGCATGTAAGCTCAAGCTTCATGTGCAGGAACAATGTGATGGAGATGGTGGCAGGCTATACACATAAGTGTGCATAAGCATCTGAGCTCGAGCTTCATAGGTGCAGGAACAAGTGATAGATGGTGGCAGCTATAACATAAATGTAAATAAGCATCTAAGCTCGAGCTTATAGTGGTGACTTGCACTATTATTGAACTTTATGTAGACTGTATAAAAAATAAGCTTCATGCAATATTTCAAATCTATAGGTCAGTTCATTATCGAGATATTACAGTTCATTATTCAGTTAGATAGACAGAAATTAAAATTTTCCAGCTCCCGAATAATAGGCTTTGCTAACATTCAGCCAATCACAGGAAGGAGAATACGTGAGATAACCACGAAATACCCAATTTTGTCGTGAAGTCGGTGAAGAAACAATGAATCAAAAACAAAAACTGTACACGCAGAGTGATAGTTATGGTTGTGTCTGAACAATATACTCAACATAATTAATGGTACAAGCCAAATAGGTATTGTAAACTTAGGGAAGAAATTAAAGGCTATAACTTGTGACTCAATCTTGGTTCCAGATTCGGGTATAGGTCAGTGATGTTTTCTCACGCCGTCTTGTACAGTGTGGCCCTAGTGCTACTTGCATTCTCACCCTCAGTCATCTGTCTCACAGTTGGCAGGATTGTTGCAGGCCTCGCTTGTGGCATGTTCCTTCGCTACATACCTTCTTATGTCATGGAAATTGCAGATGTGAGTAATTTTGTCTATCATAATTTTTTAATAGAGATTTTCAAGTTATTTACATTTAAAAACAAGGTAGAAGTGAGCCTCAACACTTGCTGTGTAACAGGCTTTGCTGAAGTTGCATGCAAAATTTCATTTCAAAAGTCTATAGCTAAATTTAATTCTCAAGATGTCCTGCGAACAGATAGTGGTCAGACAGAAAATAAATTATTACAACGTTCAGGCAGACAGAAGACAAAAATATGCCAGCCTACTGGGTGATAGACTCTCAGTCACATCACATGGATAAATAACCGCCTTTATCGAACTCATTCCTGTTCATGTGGAAATGAATTTTCAAGCCAAATTTAAAGTCCATAGATGATCTTTTTAGGCTAACTAAAAACAGCCAAATTCTACACGGGGACTTGACCACCATCAAACACAATGTTCACTAAGTGGAAATGATCTTACATACAAATTTCAATTCCATAGCTCAATTCGTTCCTGAGATATCCAGCAGATAACAGATACACAGGTATATAAACAGACAGAAAAGAAGTTTGCCAGAACCCTCATTGATAGCTAAGCAATATATGTTTACAGCTCAATTCATTTTCGAGACATCACCCTTTGCAATGCTCAGACAAATCACATGAAGGGACATACACTATCATTGAACTCTGTTTTGTTATATACAAGCAGAATATCGAAAGACCTGACAAAATGTAACGGAAGTCTGACTAACCAATTCAACAAATATGACATGTTAAAATGACATGTACTCAAGTTTTCTTATTCTATGATTTTCTCGATACACCATTGAATCAAATCAAATCAAAAATTCTTTACTAACATATACATTGATTTTAATCATACACTTAATTAATTAAACATTATACAATCAAAAGGTTACAAAAAGATACAGAGTCAATGAGATAAAGTAGTTAAGTTACATAGGATATTTGATGTAGTCAGAAAGGTCAAGCATTGAAAAATTCCTCTAGAGTATAAAATGATTTCTGTAGCAGCCAGGTCTTGAGTGATCTCTTGAAGTTCTTGTCTTCTCTATTTCTCTTCAGTTCTTCCGGGAGTGAAATTTTAAGTCTAGGTAAGTTTATCCTCAAGATATCGTACAGACAAACAGACAAATGGAAATTTTCCAGCCCCTTAAGTAATAGGCTTTGCTGATGCTCACCTAATAAATGTTCAACATTATGAAATGGAAATGTATTTTTGATTAAATTTTTATAGCACCGATTTAAGCATGTACTGAGTTTCAATTCTATAGAGCTGTCAGTTGTTTAGGTTATACATTTTAATCTAAACACCTATGCAGACATATAAAACATTAAGTATTTTAGCACATACCTTCATAGGAATGTATTTATATTTTTGGATGGATTATAATATGTATGTTTATCCATTGCATAGTCTGATATACAATGATTAAATGATTGTCTCCTAGCCAAAGAGTATTTTGAAAAATAATTTAGTTTCTGATGAAATATTATTTATTGCTGCAGTCTGAAGTGTACAAAGTGTTGAGCCCTACAGTCCTTCCCACTCAGGCCCTCGGATACCTACTGGCCTACACTCTAGGGCCTCCTCAGCTTACGTACCACCAGCTGTTATGGCTGTACGTGTCTGTGCCTGTTATGAGTCTGGCGAGTTACGTCTGGTTGCCCGAGTCAGCGAAACACGATGTGTCCAAAGGCAAACTAGATCGTGCAGAAGTCACAATAGCATTTCTGCGTAGAGGCATCTCTACCAGTGCAACTCAAGCTGAAGTTCTGTTCTTGCAAGTGAGTAAATCATGGTCCAGATGTTTTACAATTACTTTTTAAATCCTCAATTAGTATTGACAGTTTAATTTTAATTTTGAAAATCCTGTACAATGAGTAGTACAAAAAAGGGAAGAAAAGATTAAAACTATAAGTATTAAAACTCAGGGATGAAAATGGGATAAATTCCTAAAAATAAATGGTAAAAGTAGTATAACACATTTAATGATAAGGTCAGGTCATTACCATTAGTCATACCTAGAAGTTTTTGGCAGCTACTTGACTGCAGGGACCAGGTATGACTACTAGAACTAAGCAAGTAGTGGGAAGTGGGTAATAATGAACTGATGAAGTGGGTACAATGAGGTGTTGGTAAGGTGGGTAATAACGAGCTGGTGAGGTGGGTAATAATGAACTGGTGAAGTGGGTATAATCAAGAGTTGGCAAGGTGGGTAATAACGAGCTGGTGATGTGGGTAATCATGATTTGGTAAAGTGGGTAATAACGAGCTGGTGAAGTGGGTAATAATGAACTGGTGAAGTGGGTATAATCACATGTTGGTGAAGTGGGTAATAACGAACTGGTGAAGTGGGTATAATCACATGTTGGTGAAGTGGGTATAATCACATGTTGGTGAAGTGGGTAATAACGAACTGGTGAAGTGGGTAATAATGAACTGGTGAAGCACATGTTGGTGAAGTGGGTAATAACGAACTGGTGAAGTGGGTAATAATGCAAGTGGGTATAATCACATGTTGGTGAAGTGGGTAATAACGAACTGGTGAAGTGGGTATAATCACATGTTGGTGAAGTGGGTATAATCACATGTTGGTGAAGTGGGTAATAACGAACTGGTGAAGTGGGTATAATCAAGAGTTGGCAAGGTGGGTAATAACGAGCTGGTGATGTGGGTAATCATGATTTGGTAAAGTGGGTAATAACGAGCTGGTGAAGTGGATATAATCAGGAGTTGTTTTATTGCAGACACAACATGGATGGAAAGTTTACCCACTTCTCAATAATAAAATGATGAAATATTTTGATATTTCATTTTAATATCTGCAATATTTCAAAAATAATCATAAGACTAATTTTAAAGTTTTGAAAATTTGTGATTAAAAAATCTCTTGTGATTTTATAATTGATGCTATAAAATCTCACAAAAAGTATTAAGATAATAACTTGATTGTATTTAATTGAAATAAAAAAAGTGTGTTTTCATGTAAACACATATATTGTACATATGAATGGTGCCAAGTTATTTTAAAGAAATTATAATACATATGTATAACAATATAGTTAACTTTCATAAATAAGTTTTAAACGTGTTTTTAATTCATTCAATATAAATACACTCTCTAAAATTATCCAATACTTTTGTTAACAAATTCACCAATAGTGTATAATGGATATTCATGAAAATGAATAATCTTCTAACATTTTCTTAAAATATTTTTCTCCTCTTTTAATATTTATAAATTCTAGCTGTTTGTCAAAATTGTGCTTCCCACTTTTTCCCAGATTTGTTTGAAAATCTGCTTTCCGGATACACAGATTTCTATTTAAAAATATCTTGCTGAGCAATTTAAATTGCCTAAATCAGAACTAATTATAGTATTTAGTTTAAGAAAATTATAGGATCTATTCACAGTTTAAACAATATAGTTTACAATTTGAAACTTCCAAAAAACAGCAAAGTAAGTGACAATCTGCTGTTTCTACAGCAAAACCTTGCGTTATTCACATTAACCTGAAATATTTCACAATAAATTATATTATTTTGGGTTCATATATTATTTCTGATAGTGTATCTGACTCCAGGAGAAAGTGACTAGAGAGCCAAGAACCAAGAGTGGATTGCATTCGCTCCTCTCCGACCCTGCCGATGTGCGAGCGTTGACTGTAATGTTGACTCTCTCCTGCCTTCAACCTCTCAGTGGGACTCCCATAGTCCTGACACTGACTCAGCACCTCTTGACCAAGTCCGAGTCACTGTCCAACCCCAACACCGCAACTATTGTCATCGGCGTTGTTGTATTCTTCATCAGCATTATCGTATCTTTGTTTATGAGGGACTACAGTTGCAAGAGACTACTTGCTTGTTCTTCCATTGCAATGGCTGTTTCGATGGTGAGTTTCGTAGAATGTTAGCACAGATTTTTCAACACAAGTGATAGTGCTAAATTTCTCCTTTACATCACCAGTATTGGAGTTGTAATGCCAATGTTTCGAAGTAGCTTACAACCTTTTTAGTGGTGATATTATTCACAAGATAGTTGACAAGAAATCTAAACAAATTATAACAATTGTAGAAACCTTCAAACACACAATAACGGTCATTTCCACTTCTTCCTCTAAAAAATTCGCCTTGTATTAGGCTAGAAGCCCTCAATTAAACACTGTACAATTTGATGGAAATTCGCTTATACTCCACTTGCCTAATATGGTGAGAGCCAAGGCCAGATCCAGTCTTAATTTTCAGAGAGGTCAATCAAAGTTTTAGTGTACCATTATTAGACTATTTCTGTGACAGGAAATGTGGTACTTCGATACAACAAAAAACTAAATGATTGATGATAAATTTATTCATACTCAAAGTGTACTTGATAAAATTAAGTTAAATTTGTATAAGGATGCAATACAAGACTGTTTAAGTTTTTTCATAAAATTATATTTTTTCAAAATCTCGGAGGGACCATTTGCATATTGGTGAGAGCATGACTTTGGTATTGGGTCTCAGGTACAAAACGTAATTTTTTTGACATACAACTTCTTTGTTTCCAAGTGTGCTTTGCCATATTTTTAATTATACCAATTTTGATATCTAAGGAAGATGACAGACAAATAACTTTTCTAAAATGTAGTTTTAAAAATTTGTTTAATATTTAACAGTAGAAAATGTCTGAAATCCCGAAAGGCTTTGAATGAATAACATCAGAATTTTATGATTATAACATTTATAAACTTTGTACAGTGTTATATGGCCGTCATAACTACTTTTTATGCAATAACCATTACACACCTATGGGGGGTCACGGAATACCACCCTAGGTCTTCATGTATATCATTTAAAAGGTTTTTATTATTAGAACATAACGCAACAAACCATACTTCATAACTAAACGGAAACAGTTAAAATAAGATCAATATTAAACAATAAAACGCTCGCCATCTTGTACGAGTATAAGATGAATGTTTTAGGAATCACTACATGAAAATAGAGCACTTTAAGTACTGAATTTTGTAAACATTAGAAAATTTGGTTATTAAAAAGAATATTTGGGTGTGTCCATTAATTTTAGACACCGACACTGTATATGTATATAAATAGTATTCAGTATTGTAACGCGACCGATTTGGGGATTAATTGGTATCCGCTGCCACCACCGGATGATTCCGGAAAAAGAAATAAAGTTTGTGCAACAACGTTTGAATTTTTAAAAAAACACTGTTTATTAAAGATTAATTTATAGAAATCACACAATTTACATTGGATAAAAAGGGGAGAGCACTTCTGAATGATATAAAGTATTGAATTACATTATTGAAAGAATTTAGAAAAGTTTTAAAATAGGGCAACAGAGAGTTACATGTCTACGAGTCTGAGGCCTGAACTAGACTAGCTTCCCAGCACACGCAGGTGCTGACTCTGCATTGTCCAGCAGTCTTACTGCTGACCTCCTCAACAGTGCTGTACACTTTACAATTATTATGTCTTTAGTTAAATTTTACTAAATGAATGAAAATTTTTTATAAAACCAAATAAAGCATAATTTCTTGAATTATTGTTAATATTGGGTTCGGGTCGTTACATCACCCTCTCCTCTGGAAAAGATGTGTCATAGGATTAAAGTGATGGCACATCTTGAATCTATTATATTCGTATATTAATGACTTATTTGTAACTTTAAAATGTTTTTTTTTCTTTGAAGTGTTCCCCACATTTATTAATACATATTTCTAATCTAAGTTTACATAATCATGATACTATTAAGATTTAGGATTATTACTAATATACAACATTTTCTTTTCAGAGTCACAAGCCGGTCAGAGTCTTTTGATTTGTCACTTTAAAGATTTTAAAAATTTTCACATTTTTTTTTTTTTCACTACTTATTCATGAGGGGGGGGGGGGGGGTCATCCGAACAAAGGAGGCTTCGTGGATGATCTCTGCTAATGGAGTTCCTTCCTCCACCTCACCGTCAGTTGGCTCTGGTCTGGGCCGCTTGTGCTCTGAGTTTGTCTTTGCTGCCGACTGGTCGTGCAAAGGCGTCTTATTCTCCTATGACATATAAAAACTACGAGCAGTACACAATTTAAACTTACAACTACATACATGACAATAAAATTATAATTCTTATTTACATTAATGACGACAGGTTGTTTACATTATATCCTTGCAATAATGAATTTAGTCCTATTTCTAATATGATCATCAATTAGATTCTTTTTTATATCTTTTAGCGTTTCAAAAGTTAAGTTATTGTTTTAATAATATAGAGCGGTTTCATTCGGCTGCAATATGTTTATTTTCGGTAATATGAAGGTGCGTAATATTTCTTTTATAAACTATATTCCCTCTGATTCTTGAAAATATCTTTACCACTTTTTCCAAAAATATCACACCTTGATATCTGTTTAATGATACCTGAGGTGTTAAACAACAACTTCTAAATAATCTTTTACAATGTCTGTTTTAATTACAGATGTATCATCTTCAATATTTCTAAAACAATTTAATATTACTTTGTAAGGTTCTGCAACACTATAAATCCAATCATTACCATTTTGTAACCAAAACGGTGAATTTACATTCTCAGTTAGAACTCTGTTACACTTTTGAGTTACAGAACTTAATCCCATAAAACAGTGAATAGATGCAAACCATCGACTGTATGGTGTAATACACTTATTGAATTTGGACAAATTTTAACATAACTGTGCCTACATTGAACATATTCATCTGAGGCGAGAGGTACATAGTACTGCCTATCTTTAGATTATCAACAAGTAATCGTGTTCAAATTTACCAAACTAACCAATGTCTTAACCTAGGTTGATAAAGTGGTATCACTTCGATTTTATAGGTTTCAAATTGTCTATCAATTGAGCTTAATGGTACTGTAACAATCAATCTTATGCTAGCTGGATTAGCTAATGTTGTGCTGTACAAAGATCATAATACAAAAATATATCTTCATCATTTACAGGAACAATTAGTTTCAAATGAGATGGTATACTCTTCTCAATTTTATTCAAAACTTTTGTAAAATCATGTGGAGATTTAATAATTTACTGCTTATCTTACCAGAGTATATAAGTTCTAATGCTTGCCTAAACTCTACTACTCTTAACTTAGCTTCATCAACAGTTTGACCTAAATGTCTTAACATTGTTGTAATTGCCATATGTTTTGCTAAGGACTGATGCATCATTATATTTCTGTTCATTGAAGTTTGTTAATGATGTTATTAACCTGTCGTTGGCTGTAGATAACTTAATCATTATCTCATGAATAGCTTTAGTGTTACTTACAATTCTAGAATTAATATCTTTCATCAAAGTTATTTGTGTATGACGCGAACTAACAACTGTACCACTTACTAACTTTAGTTCGTCTACCTTGGTATTTACATGTTCTAAATCTTCACTAGTCGGTACACCAAATAACCACTTTAATGCATAACCTCCTGCATTTATAAAGTCCACGCTTATTTCTAGAATGTCCTACAGGTGGCAAAAGTTTTAATAAGTCAGTTATTATCACTCTCATACTGCTCGATTCCTTCCTTCACTCTTATATATTCAAACTCGAAGTCTTCATCCCAGACGTTCACACTGATATTTTTTAAACTGTTCTAATTCTACACATCTTTCTTTTAAATGGTATCAGTTCGTCAAGGATTTCCACTAGATCAAAGTCTAAAACGATTCTCCATTCATCTCCGGATATCACAGAGTCTTCTAGCTTCCTAAACACAACTCCTTGGCTCATTTCAGCTGCTTTGACCAACGTAAATAGTCATTAGTCCTGTAACAAAGTTATACTTGACATCTATAATCTAACTTATCATTTATGTTATGCATATTCAGTGTTGTTTAACTAACTTCTCCTTATTGTAATATAACACAATTGATCTTCTTAAAATAACTCGATTTGTCCTTTCACTTCTTACAACTTTTTTTTCTTCTGGCCTTCTGTGTTAGTACTCTCAGTAATCTCATGTGCTTGTGTGGATATTTCTCAGACAAATTTTAGTCTTCAGAGATCTCTTTTTTTATGTTTTCTCTCACACAACATTCATACTCATTCAGCAACATTCGTTTCACATTTTCACTTCTGTCAAACTGATCATTTTCACTTCATTCGCTACTGAGTTGTTATCCTACAAGATGAAATTTCGAGAATATACAACAACTTCGGCTCTTCTCTTACTTCTCTCATGATATAACACTTTACTTCTACAATTATTATAGTACAACTTGTATGCTTCTATTTACAACTCAACTTCATAGTCTTCCAGTCTGGATGGCTTCCTCCTTTCCCTGGCTGGTCTTTCATTGCTTCTTTCTTGGGCAGGTTGTAATCCACTCGGTCCAGCTTGCTCTGCTGCTTGGCTTGGTACTGTTGGATCTTCAACCTCCTCTTCTGCATCACTTGCTTCTTCTTCGAGGCTTACTCCTCTTCTTGCTTCCTTGCTAGGAACTTCTAGTGCTTCTTCATTTTCATTTCCCATGGAATTCTTCTACGCTGTCTTCGCTTTCTTCTTCTTTGTTTTTCAGTTCAACTACTGGCTTGATTCTATTCACGTGCACTTTGACGTTTTTTCCCTCTTATTCTTAAAACTACATTTAACTCAGATACGATTTCTACTATTTTGTATGGACCTTTCCATAACTGTGAGAGTTTTTTAACTCTGCCCTTTTTTATGTGTGGGTACATGCAGGTACACTAACTGTCCGACATAATACTCACTTTTCTTTCGACTTCTTGTCGTAATGCTTCTTTTGAGCTTTCCTTGCCTTTTCCTGGCAGTGTTTCGATATTTCTTGAATCTCTTTTAATCTGGTTCGTAGATCTTCTACGTAATCTGAGTTAGACATCTGTGTCCTCAGTTATAGTGAGATCTGCTTCTAAGGGTGTTTCCATCTTCTTTCCGTACACCATTTCAAAAGGTGTGTACCCTGTACACTCGTGTTCTTGGCTGTTGTATGCCATGTTGATCATGGGTAACAGTTCGTCCCAGTCTGACTGGTTTTTGTTGACAAAGTGGCTCAGCATTTTAGGGATGGTTCGTCGGTGTACTCTCTCTGTCCGTCCGTTACTCATAGGGTGGTAAGCAGTCGTCTGTAATTTTTTTTATTTTCAGTAGTTTGCAAACACTCTGAATCAGTTCTGATGTGAAATTTTTCCCTTGGTCTGTAATTAATTCTTTTGGTACTCCGATTGACGTTATAACTTTTCTGAACAAATGCTCGTGCTATGGTTTCAGCTGTTTGATCTGGTAATGCTATAAATATTCCGAATCTTGTGAAATGGTCGATAACAGTTAATATGTACTTGTTATTTGATCTAGTTAACGGTAAGGGACCTACTATGTCGCATGCTAATCTATAACCAAATTCACTCTCACTTCTTGAAACTTCCCTAATGGTGCTTTTTGATTTTCCATAGTCTGTTCGTCTGTTGCATGAGTCACATGATCGTACGAATGCTGTTACATCTGCTCTCATTTTTGGCCAGTAGAATTTATCTTGAATTCTTAATATGGTCTTCTTTATTCCTCCATGTCCACTCGTTGGCAAATCATGATGTAGTCGTATTACTTTCTCTCTCCAATTCTCTTGGTATTACAATTAATTTTTCATCTTCTTTCTTGAAGTACACTACTCCTTGGGGGACTTGTTTTGAAATGTTCATGCATTTTCAGTTTTTGACATTCTTTATCTTTCTTTTTGAGCTGCTTTAATCGCGTCTATATCTAATAAAGGTAACTTTTCACACTCGTTTTTTATATACTACTCTACTTAGACAATCTGCATTTTTGTTTTTCACACCGGGTTTGGTGGTAAACTTTGTAGTCATACTCGGCTAATTTCAAAGCCCATCTGGTTAATCTACTTGAAGGATCTTTTAATGATAGTAACCATTTGATTGCACTGTGATCTGTGTAAAGAGAAAACGATCTTCCATAAAGATAACATCTGAAGTAATTTAACTGCCCAAACTACAGCTAATAACTCTCTCTCGGTTACACTGTAGTTCTGTTCTGCGGAATTCAACTGTCTTGATGCATACGCTATAGGATGTTCTACACCGTTTATTTCCTGTCCTAGCACTGCACCAATCGCTACGTTGCTGGCATCTGTGCTAAGAATGAAAGATTTTTGAAAAGTCTGGGTAGATCAACAAGGGTTCAGTGGTTAGTTTTTCTTTTAGTTTTTTGAAAGCGGTCTCACAATCTGGTGTCCAATTAAATTTTTCATTCTTTTTGATCAATTTAGTTAATGGTTTGGCTATGTCCGCAAAGTTTGGAACATGCCTTCTGTAGTAACTGCATAATCCAATGAATCCTCTGATTTCTTTCTCATTCTTTGGCTGAGGGAACTCCTTTACAGCTTCAATCTTTTTCGGACAAGGCTTTACTCTTGATTCGTGATTATATGTCCTAAAGAAATTAATTTCGGGTTTTGCAATTTGGCATTTCTTTAGCTGCACACTTAAGTTTACCTCCTTAAACCTCTCTAGCACGTCACTCAAATCTTGTGCATGCCTGTTCTATGGTCGGGCTGTAGACTAAGATGTCATCCATGTATGGTAAACAAGACTTTCCTTTCAGTCCTGATAAAGTGGTATCAATCAACCTCTGGAAAACTGCAGGGGAGTTTTATAAGACCCATGGCATTCTGGTATATTCATAATGTCCTGTTGGAGTACTGAAAGCTGTTTTTCTCTTGGCTGTCAGGATGCATTTTAATTTGGAAGAATCCCGAATTCATATCTAGTGCAGTAAAGAATTTACTTCCACCAAGCATGTCAAGTGTTTCGTGGATATCTGGTAAAGGATAAACTTCTGGTACTGATGCATGAGTTCAGATCTCTGTAGTCGATGCACATTCTGTGAGTTACAACACCATCGGGACCAGGTTTCTTTGGCACTATGACCACTGGTGCTGACCCATGGTGATACACTCGGTATTATGATTCCTTTATCTAGTTGTTCCTCTATCAGATCTTGTATCACTTGTTTCTGTGCATGAGGCACTCCTGTATGGCCTTTTGTTAATGGGAGGGTGGTCTCCTGTGTTAATTTTGTGGCTTACTTTTGCTGTACATCCTAAATTTTCAATTCCTCAAGGCTAAACAAATTTCCAAATCGATGAAGTACGTTTCTAATCTTTGCTTTTTCTTCTGGTCTCAAATGCTCTATCTTTTCTTCTACATTTTCTTCTGAATTCGTCGCTTTTTTTAGATACTGTGTTGACCCTTTTTGGTTCTGTCGAATTCTTTGGTTTTAAATGAGGTTCTTCTAATTTACAGATCAAAGTGTTCTTGTACATTTACTAAATCTTCTGGGCTTGTATTAACTACTTTCGTCCAACAAGTTCCATTTCTTACTTTAGTTAGACTTCTGGCTAACATAAATTCCATGAATTTTTACAAGTGCTGGTTCTGTAATTACAACTTTGTTCTCAATTTCTTGCTTTCGTTGTTTCACATTTTTCCCCAATTTTTAGTTGTACTAACATTTCTGAACGGGCAGGTATGTTTGAGGTTAGTTCTGCAGTATGCTGGAAGATTTTCAGGCAAGTTTTCGTTTTCGTTAGGCTTCACTTGCGCGTTGATTGAGCGATCGGGTTCTACTTGGAAGGTTTGAGTTCGCTTGGTGGCTATACCAAGTCCACTCACACAATCATTCGTAGTTTCTTTGTCTCGTTCGTATAGGTTGACTTGCGTCACAACCTTCAATACTTAAGACATATCGTTCTAAATCAATGACAGCTCTTTTCCACCTAAGCATATCATACCCTATAACTGCAATATAATCGTCAGGCAAGTCTGCTACTATGAACGTACAACATCATTTCTGTGTCTCCCTAGCTTTATAGTCTGTTTTACTTGACCGTAGGTGTGCATTATGGCTCCTGTGATGCCAATGTACACGAACATCAGTCGGTGAGATAGGTCCTTTGGGTGACCGTTTTCTCTATCATCGAGGATTTGTGCCCCAGTATCAATTATTACTGGCCCATTGACACTCCCAATGGTTCCATGAGCTAGTAGTTCATAGTTGTTTTCCTGCTCAGTGATGTATGCAATTTTAGGTTTTTTCTTCGCCTGTCCAAAACCTTATCTTGTGTAGGTTCAGATTTACTTCCTCACGGGGTTGCCAGCGGCGCTTCTGGGTTCCCCGCTGTAGTTTAACGGTAGAGCGTTTCTTGAACTATAACCGCTTCCTGAAGGTTGACCTCTTTCGTTACCCGTGTTCTTTGTTCTGGCCCAGCAATTATCAGCCGTATGACCTTGCTTCTTGCAGAAGCTGCAGTGAGGACGTGTGGAGTTTGCCTTTGATTTACATTCTGATTCTCTGTGCCCTTTTCTACGGCAAATATCCACATTCCTTCATCTGCCTTGTCTGTAGAGCTTCTACATCTACAGTCTTTTGCTACGTGTCCTATCTTTCCACAATTGTAGCATTTACTTGTTAAATTGTTTCCAAAAACTTTTCCTTGGTTTTTCTTCAAAATGGATTTGGCCTTTTTTCTAAGTTATTTATTGCTATTGCGGTAGTCACTGCTTCTCTAAAAATTCTTTGGAAACTTAATCCCTTGTTTGTCTGCCAATTTCTCCGTAAAGTCCTCTGACAAAGGCTTCCATTGTTCTTCGGTCAGCTTCTTCTCTTAATACTCTATTTACTTCTTTCGTTATTGGTGGTTCTCAGTGTTTTGTCACTGACCCTCTTTACTCTGTCAGAGAATTGTTCGATAGTCTCTCCTTTATTTTGTCTGATGCTAGCTAACTGTTCAAAATAATAGTGATCTGGTAGGCTATCTCCAAACCTTTCTGTTAGAGCAGACTTAATTTCTTTAAGTGTTGTGGGCGTTTTTGCATTTTTTCAATCTGATTTTGAAAACTGTAGTGCACTACCAATTAACTTTAATTTCAATACTTGTAATGTTGTGTTTCGTTCCAATTGCTCAGTTCTCCTATGCCTTGAATGCTGTCGAAGAATGGCCTGAGTAGATCGGCTCTCTCTCCATCGTAGGGAGTAATGCTAGACACTAGCTCAAATGATGGCCTGCTTGCTGCTCCGATTGTCATATCCATAGCGGATGGTGACATTCCTGTTCTGTTCAGCACAGAATTTCCCGCGATGGTTTCGTCTATGCAGTCTTGAAGAGACCTGACTTTGGTTGAAATTGCATCAAAAGCCTCTTGAAATTCAATGGTTTTTCCTTCAAACGTTACTGTAGGAACTCATGATTGTTGATTTGTTATAATGATCTTAATAATCTAACATTTAATTTAGGAAACTCTACAAAATTTTACGAAGTTCGATTTAAAATATACGACTGAATTTATGACTAATAATACTATTTTTTCTTCAAAATCCCAAAAGTTTTCTATCAAAATAAATTTTCTGATAACCAATCAATGATTGATAGCCTATCTATACCCAATCCTATCAATCAATCATCATCAATTGATATTAGTGATAATAATCCATATACATCATATTAAAACTAATTAGTAGATTAGCAATGCCTAACCAATTAAACAATATCGATTTACACAGTACAAGTATACTAATGTGACGTATAGATTTTGAATAACGCACTGGAATAGCGTCTAACTTCAAATTAAAATTAATTTTAAAAACATAAATATTTCTCAATAACAACAATTATTTAAACCCAAAATATTAATTTTATCATAGCTATGACACTTTTGTTTTAAGGAGTGCTTTTACATTACAAAGATTTCATAAATAATTTTTTTATCTAGAAACATTGGCAATTCCTGAATATTATTTAACACAAGTATTCTTATCTTAATTTTTAAAATGAGAAATAGGTGCCCTGGAAGTGACGACCTGACATTGAAGTGCACATTGTTACTCCATGTTAGGAGCAATTTAATTTAATTTACTTGTTACTTAATAATTGATCACAAAATTAATAAGAAATTGTGCTATCATTCAATGCTGCATTCACTATTACACCACAGCACCTTTATTCTCTCTTATATCTATGTCTTATTTTATTATATAATTATTTAACGTAGAATATTTGATAAAATTTAGTTTTAAAGTGCAGCCAATGTTTCTTTATTATATTTATTTTAATTTCCAAATGTGAACAAAGGCTCACCAAATATCGCCGCCATTGTGACTGCCATGGTTGCTAAGGCTGTGTGACAGATGATGTTGGTTGTTGACAGCGTCACCACGATGTTGGTTGGTTTGCTCCGCTTCCGTCTCCATTGGCTGGCGACGTGATGAAGATGGCAAGATGGCGTCCTTTCTCGGGCGTCCTTTCTCGGCTTGGCGTCTTCACGTGTAGATTCCTTTATCCAATTCCATCGTCTTCCTGTTGCACGTTTTTACTCAAAATTTTGAAAAATCCAACTTGGAAACACTTTTCCTAAACTGTTAAAACTATACTTGGACACTGGATTACACTGTTTGAATAATTTTGATGTTCACGTGGTCACTTCGGCGTCGGGGGGAAAACAATCAACTGTACAGTTAAATTGTCCCAAAGTTACGCGATAATCCCACCGCTGCCACCAAATCTGTAACGCGCGACCGATTTGGGGATTAATTGGTATCCGCTGCCACCACCGGATGAATTCCGGAAAAAAGAAATAAAGTTTGTGCAACAACGTTTGAATTTTAAAAAAAACACCTGTTTATTAAAGATTAATTTATAGAAATCACACAATTTACATTGGATAAAAAGGGGTGAGAGCACTTCTGAATGATATAAAGTATTGAATTACATTACATTGAATTACACGGCAAATAAATTATTATTATTATTATTATTATTATTATTATTATTGAAAGAATTTAGAAAAGTTTTAAAATAGGGCAACAGAGAGTTACATGTCTACGAGTCTGAGGCCTGAACTAGACTAGCTTCCCAGCACACGCAGGTGCTGACTCTGCATTGTCAGCAGTCTTACTGCTGACCTCCTCAACAGTGCTGTACACTTTACAATTATTATGTCTTTAGTTAAATTTTACTAAATGAATGAAATTTTTATAAAACCAAATAAAGCATAATTTCTTGAATTATTGTTAATATTGGGTTCGGGTCGTTACAGTATTATACAATACACATAAAAGAATATTGTGGTTGTATTTTCAAGGTTTTGGCTGGTGTGTATTTCAATGATATGGAAAACGTGGAAGGACCGAGTTTCCAGCTAACGTCTTGGACTCTTACATCCTCTGTTTTACTACACTTAGCTACCTACCAAACAGGTAAAGCTCTAGTAAAATAGTAATTATGTTTGAATTTGGTCTTAAGTAGATTTTGTATGCAAAATTAGCCTGTTGCAATGTCCTTAAGGTAGCATTTAAGGAAACTTCTCCGAATATACATTCTGTCTATGATATATAAAGCGGTTAAGTTCATTGGCTAACTCGGTATGCCATTTCTTTCCAATATAGCAAGCCATTTAAACTTTAAAAAAATCCATGTCTTATTATTATGGACGTAAAGAAAAATAAAATGTTCTGGAATACTTATAAATTTCTTTAACCCTAGAAGTGTGGAACCAGCATATTTTATGTCGGTTGTAATTTATGTGTGTTGTGCGGAACCAGCATATTGTATGTCGGTTCAGTTTTTCATTAAAAATAATTATTTATCTTCAAACAATCACCATGTTTTTGTGTTTATATGTTACCATGTTTATATGTTTTTGGTATCATTGAAATTGTGAGATTCCACTCTACACTTTTAATATAAACTATTTTTCTAACTTCAATATTACGGTCGTGGTGAAATGTTTTCTGAAGAAGTCATCATTTGAGTTGAATTTCCGCGGGTGGCCGGGTCAAAGAAATACGTCATTTTCAACCAATCACAGCAAGTTACGTATTGCCTGCAAACAGTGCTGCCATATGTCAATAGACGCGAAATGAAATATTCTTTCTTCCAGTGCAAACAGAAAGTCATTAGAACGAATAGTTGATTTACTATAAATATTCTAAAAAGGGACAATTCTAAAGTTGTAAACCAGCATATTTTATGCAGGTTAGTATAATAACATTCACACAGTTATTTATTGTCAATAAAGAAAATAAAAAAAAAACAGTGTAAAGTGAAAGAAATGATCTACCGGTACAATCTTTCAGCGGTAAATTTAGTTCAGTAGGTATCCGGCAGTGCAAAACGAAAGAGATGAATCACGGCGTCGCATCAAGACCAACCCAACCCATCCCTGTCGGCCATTTTATTTCACCACGAGCTTATTTTTTTACCGATTTTCATAATTTAGGTCTCTATTTTTTTAGGTTGAAATACTCTACTGCATAAATGCATATGAAATGACAAAAACATTATAAAACAATGTTATTTTGAACTATAATATCTATTGTTTATATATTGTCAAAAATTTTACAATGCAAGGTTTTACGATATTTGACGCACAACATTTATTTTTTACTCAATTTAAAAAATTATTGAGCGTATTTCTTTCAAACATTATGTGCTAACATAATATAACAAGTAAAAAAATTAAAAAATTGTTTTCATATTTTTTTTTACATTGCAAACCAGATTATTTTTGATGAGTAAATTCTTCAACGTGCGACTGTTAACAAAAATGTTATAACTCACTTCCTTTTCAAAGTATCTGAACATATCTTATATTTTATTTTAGCCAAATAAACATACTTACAAAGTGTATATTCAAAAATTACATAAACATAAAGTATAAGTGAACATTTTTAGCTTGTTTCTGCCTTTTGTTACAAAATATTTTCATTTTCAAAATATTTTTTTTGTATGCTTATAATAAAATAACAGTTTATTTTGTTGTTGTTTACTTTTAGTGTTTTCTAATAGCATGTATAATTTACAATAGAAAACTATTTTTTATATAAATATATAGTCACATCTGGAGGTAAAAAAATGAAAAGCCCAAACCCTTGTACATTTTTATACATTTTCACTTTAGTAAAACAAAAATGGCAAAATTACAATTTTTGTTTTATAGAAATGTTTAATATATTTTCTAATTTGGCATAAAATTCTCTACATTTTATACATTAAACATTTTGACCTTACTTTAATATTTCAATACCTTACACAGGTCCAAATTTGAAATTTTCATATAAAACTTTTTGCAATTTCTCATTACGAGTATTTTCATAAAAATATATACTAAACCCAAGAATATCAAAACATTTATTCCTATTTCAAATAGTACTACTTCTGAGAAGAAAAACGATATATAACAATATATGTTTTCTTGATATTAAGTATTTTTTACGAATTTTTTAATAAACCCTTGCAACACGTCGAAAATGGACTGACGTTTTATCTTTGGTAACATGGACACACTTCTAGGGTTAAACAATCTGTAATTAATGAATCTTTTGTATCTCAAATGGATTTCAAGATATTGATTACATGTAAATCCCCTAAGAATTTCTCAATCACCAAGTGGTGAAAGAAATGCTAAAAATGGTGTCTAAACTTCGTACAAAAATTTGTTAAAAATATCTCATCTCATTGGCCAGTTTGGTATGACTTTCTACTCCAATATAGCTGGTGTTTAAATTTTTTAACTCACAAATCAGTTACTTAAGGATTTAGAGAAAAAATAAAACGTGTTCTGGAGACATTGCCTACGCCTTTTGTAATAAATAAGGTTTTAAAATATAAAAAACTATAAGAGGTGTTTGTGAAAATCAACTATGTACGCCTCCTAGAGGCAGATGTCTGACGACCACTTACATAAATACTGATAGATTGATAGTTAACCGGCTGAACAGTTGAAATTTTTAATAAACCTGATCCTTCTTTGAAAATTTTCCATATTGAATATGAATAATTTAATCCCTTTTAGAATCGAATGGCAGAATCCTGACGAAACACCAAGTGGGAGATAACTGCTGATACAGACCAGGCAGCAATTTTGACTTCTTCACAATCAGCAAAATTAAAACTAAACTATCTATATGATTGTCTTATAGTACAAAAGCTAATGAACCAAAATAATATTTTAAGTGTTTTTGACTTCTCAAATGTTGTTATGGATCGATACCTGTTATCATTGTTAGCTGCAATGCTTGCTATTAAAAAAATGGTTATATTTTACTTATTTGTGCATTATTTTGCATAATTATTGGTAATAATATAAGAATTTAATTGAATTTTTATAACATGTTGTTTCCACAGTAACATATTTCTAATTTTGTTATTTTTTTGCCAGCACATTTTTTATTTTTATTGAAATTTTTGTAAATTTTCATTTTACGAAAAATAATTCTATCAATTTTATTTGAAATTCACACAAAAAAAGGAACATTTTATATTGAATATTTTGGTACCATAAATGTACAAAGGATTATAAATAAAATAATTTGTTTCAAAACCTTCCCAACGCGATATACAGGTTTTTCCAGTATCTAAAAAATATTAGCGTGTACAATTTTATCTGTTTTCAAAAGAGTTAAGGAATACAGAAATATGGACATGTATTATCGCTGAGTGTTACAATCAAGCCTGATGCTACCGAAGGCCCTATAAGTTACATTGTATATAAAGTATTTTTTGCAGGTTTCGCAAACATCTGTCATGGCACGTATTCAATGTTCAGTACACAGAAGAAAGAAGTAGCAATCTCTACAGCAATGACAACTACATTCTTCTTCTCATCCATCGCAGTCTTCTTTTACTATCTTCTAGATGATCACTTGGGGTCAGCCGTCACAATGTGGATCTTCGCTTTCTTCTGTGTTGTTTCTGCATTAGTCAGTGTTACATTCATACCCGACAGTCTCAAATTTGATTTTTATGCTGACTAAAAACTTTTGAATTCTGCAACGTACCACTTCAAACAATTCTAATTTGTTAGATGCTCTTTACTATTTATAATATTTCTAATTTGTTAGGTGATCTTGATCCCACACTTCCACTCCATATATTATTTCACTTTTCCTCCTGGATTCTCATGTTTTTCTTCAACATAGATTTATAACTTTTAAGTCCCTATGAAAGTCCATAATATTTTGTTGAGAATTTTCGTTTAATTTTCAACATTTATTCCGTTTTCCTAATTTTTCCAGCCAAACACTTTATATTAAGCAAGAATTCTTTATTTTCCTCATCATAATTTTTGTTAAAATAAATTGTATTTATGGAAATAAAATTTTTGTTTATGTTATACTATGCATCATACTTTGCTAACAGGATTTCAGACATTTGTCATCGTTATAGATTATTAAAGGTATAACACTTTTCACAGATTGGAATCTATCTACACAAAGAGAATGGATTCCAATACTCAAAACGTTGTGTTATACCTTTTATAACATATAACGATGGCAAACGTCCGAAATCCGGTTATCCTTTCAAACCTTCCATCGTCAGTAACAAACTTTAAACAAAAAATACTTTACTAAACAGACAAAAATTATCTGACCTTATTCCTTTTTTTAGAAAAATTATTGTAGGTTACAAAAAATACTGTGTAAAGATTCACATAATTGGGAGAAGCAAATGTACATGCTTAACCCTCCGAGCGTCCATCATATTTCCCTAAATGTCCACCTGTTTTTATAGGTTTTGCAGTATTGTTTTGCATAATTCATAAAAAATCTTAAGAATGGTTTAAATATAGAGTATTATACATCATTTTTCTTGTAAAGAATCACAGAATGATTATATAAAAATTAAAATTAAAAAAAAAATTTCTTTTGCAACAACCTGTGAAAGGGAAACAAATATTTTAGAAAATTTTTTTAAATATAAAAGTATACACATGTTATTATTATATTACTTCTATAACAATTTCATAATAGGCAAATTAACACATGAACACATAAATATACAGGGTTATAGAGTTCTGTGAATATATTCATAATGTTATACAAACTTACATGGATATGCACAAATTTGAATTTTTGCCTATTTGGTATTGCTAAGTAACACAATACAATTTTCTACTGATGTTGGAGCAGGCTGAGGGGCTACTTCTTCTGGTGCTGTTCTTGTGAGTTCATCAATTAGAACCATCACAAATTTTCTTCTGGGTATGTTTTTTCAAATATAAGATGAAGGAGTCAAAAATTTCCATGTCAAGCGAGATTATAAAAGATCTTTTTCCAATAGCGAGTGGTGGTCCGTGAGCATGATATGTGATAGATGGATTTATCTTTCATGTCCACTCCACCCATGTATAAATTATACTGCTGTATCATGTATGGCTTTACAGCCTCACTGTGACTTTTGAACCCATAGGTCTTGGGCATGAAAAGCTGTTGACAAAAGGTATACTGGTTTTCGGGTTTTTTGTTTGTTTGTACCCTACGGCTAACACAGGCCCTCTTCTAAAATAAACACTCTGTTGTTATATTATTATAATATTGTATATATATATATATATATTAATATAATATTACACCAATAATAGTGCGGGTTGAATTAATTTGATCGGCAAGTGCCCGCCATCTTAAAATAAGATGGCGACGTTTTGCATTTAAAATTAAAAAATTAAATTAAAATAAGAAAGGTGCCGTCGACTTAAAACAAGTCTGCCGACGCTCGGAGGGTTAATAATTGCCGTCCAATCAATGTCATGTTATTTGTTTGTTCAGTCTATATTAGCTATTCTAGAAACATTTAGTTTAGTGCCTCTCACTATAACACAGTTTTTAAAGAGAACAATTTATTATTGTTTTCAACTCCAGGGTTGTTATAATGCCTATAGTAGGGTATTTGCCTTCCACTAACAACCCGGAAGTATCGTGTTAAATCCTGT
Organism: Homalodisca vitripennis; assembly: GCF_021130785.1. NCBI lineage: Eukaryota > Metazoa > Arthropoda > Insecta > Hemiptera > Cicadellidae > Homalodisca > Homalodisca vitripennis. The sequence continues at coordinate 141,574,959 of NC_060213.1, read as the reverse complement.
TGTGACCATTGTTTCAAAGGATTTATTCCTTCATCAGACTATGAGAAGTGATGGACGGCTACGTCATTGTGTATAATATACAAATAAATGAACAACACAATACATATATGAAAACAATAATAACAAAATATACAATGTAATTCTAACACGATTGTGGGTGAACAAAAGTGTAGGTCACAATGGTAAGGGAATCACTGTGACAATTTAACTATAGGAGATAAAGAAATAACTCTTGATTAATTGGGAGTGCTGATGGCCAAGTGGTCTAAGACGTTGGACTTTGGATCTGAGTTAGAGACAGTGCAGGTTTGAATCCTGTCTGTGACCCTTGCACTTTTTATCAGTACCATCGACCTTGTACTGTATCGACTCTCCCCCTTATTCTGTTTGATAAGATCTTCGCACAGGCCAGTGGCCCATGAGGACGGGTAGAATAAGGCTTAAAAGGGGATCGGCTTCCCTTTTTTTTACAAAAGAAAGAAAAAGGAAAAAAAGATGGAAGGCAAGTGCCCTACTTTAAGTGCCAACTTATTAAAAAAAAATACCTATCTGGCAGTGCTTTAAGGGGTGGCCTCTTCCATAACCTATAATTCTCAATCAGTCTACCTTAAAACCCTAGAAGTGTCTATTAGACATTCTGGAGCGCATGTTGATTTTTGTATGTTTGACAGTCTCTTTGTAAATTTCATACAAAATCTTATATAAAGAGTTGCGTATACTTTTTTCCTGTTATGAACTAGGGAATAAAGCATAAGGCTATATAATTGTGAAGTAAAAACAAGGAGTTAGCTGGTGTAAAACACGTCAATTTTTACTAAAAAAAAACAACATACAACACCTCTACTTCAGACTCAATAAAATCTGTCATGTCATATTCCATTATAATGTCATGAATATCACTTTATCTACAAGGATCAGCCATTTGAAGTATTATGCACAATAGTGTATGATAAAACTTTGTTCGATTTGATTAAAAACATCCCAACAAAGAACAAAATTATTTGTTTATAGACAACAATCAGTTCTAAACAGAGATTAATCACATCTGGAAAACCACACAGATTGTCAACTAAAAACAGGATAAAAGAAAATCAAGACCACTACAACTTTCAATTAATGTATATAATTTAAAAATACAAACATTTAATGTTGTTTAAACTTTGGAATGCAAAAATTGTAAATTTATTTGTATGCATCTTTTTATTGTTCCTTATGTACATAGGAACAAACATGCCAGATTTAAAAATATCAAGTACCTGTACAACTGAGTTTTGATGTTTTTAATATTTGGTATTTGTGTAGTGCTCCACAGAATAATTCATAACTTAAAAAAAAAAAATAAAATAAATTAAAAAAAAGTAGTGGGATGATTTTTATTTTATTGTGTTGGGGGAAATATAAGATATGACAATATTTATTTGAATGATAAAATCTGTAAAAATTTTGAATTAAAGAAATTATACAAAAATGTAAAATTTTGTTAAATGTTAATAAAGAATAATTGTAGTTTTCCCTATGTAAGTAGGAAACAATTGTAACTTAAAAAGTTTTAAAATGTAAGTATCTGTAATACTGAGTATGGCTTTTTTTATAATTAGTGCAAAATATTGAAAATCTGCACTCGCACAAAAGTTGGCTCTTAAATTTGGCAAATAGCTTTTACCAGCTGTAACAAGATACATAATCTATGTTTATTTGATTTATAATGCATAAAATGAGACTAAGTACAATGTTATATATCAATATTTAAAAACAGAATAATAAATATTCGAAAAGCCGATCTAGTTGACCTACGTCACTCAAAGGGTTAATGTACAAGGTACCGCACTATATATAATTTTACACTCTATTTTTAATGTGTCACTTTAGTTTCAATGCAATTTCATGTGATTATTTCAAACAGCTGTCATTTTGAAATTCAAACTAATCTTTTACTTTGAGCCAAGTCAGTCTAGATGCAAAATCAGGCACTTTAGGGCGTATGTTTATTGACTTGCCAACGTTCTTGGAAAACTACACAAATTCTATTATGTATGCAGACGATACTGTTCTGCTATCTGCCCAAAAGGATGTTGAACAGCTGGAAATAAACTACATCTCATTTAATATGGCCAACAATATTGCAGATACAATGATCTAGTATTAAAACAGCTCCAAGACTAAGCAAATCACTATAGGAACTAATAAAAACTATGTGTCAGAACTCCCTGACCTCCAAGAAGCAGAAGACATGAATTATTTAGGAATAACAATAAATAATAATTTAACTTGGACAAATCACATTGACAATTTATGCCTAAAGCTAAATTCATCTCTATATGCCTTACGACGAACCCATGCAACTAGCAACCTTGAATCAACTAAAATAGCGTACTATGCGCTATTTGAAAGTCATCTTAGGTATGGAATAGCAGCATGGGGAAGCAAAACAAAATTCAACCTTTCAAAAGTCCTCAAAATAAAAAAAAATCAATACGTTTAATGGGCAACCTAGGACCTAGACAAAGTTGCAGAGCTACATTTAAAGAATTGAAAATACTTCTGGTAACATCCCTTTACATAATAGAAACAATATTGTATTGCCAAACAAGAGACATTCCTCAAAATGGTGATCTCCATGAGCATAATACAAGACATGGTCAAGACTTTCCACTACCTCTTCACAGAACAGCCTTATTTGAGAAAAAACCTACCTACGCTGGGAAGAAACTCTTTAATGCTCTGCCAGAAGAAATCAAGATAATCTCAAGAAAATGAAGACAGTAATGAAGAACCGGCTACTGCAAAGAACCATCTATACAATAGAGGAATTCTACTCTTGGAGACAACACAATCAAGACCACTAATACTTTTTATAATAAGACTTAACTAACAACTATGTACATCTTATTTTCATCGACGCTACTTGTAATCTTAAATATTATCAATAAAGAATCTCTGATTTCTGATTATATGAACTTTGACTTACTATGGCATGAGAAATCGTGGTTTGGCATGATACCACGAAAACACCCTGAATGTATTGTGCAATATATGTTGATAGCACACATTAAATTTTATTGAATTCTGGTAAATTCATAAATTTATAAGGAAGGGAAAAATATTAGCTTTGTACTTATCACAATGGGACAATTCGTGAAATTTGGGAAATTCCGGATCATCAGGGTGCCTTTTTATGATACGTCTAAAGTTGTCATGTTGTTTACAGTTCAGTAGCCCATATAGTGCTACAATATTTTCAACACTTTTTATGTGAAAATAAATATTTGTAGTACAAAATAAACTAAGAGATAGCTAGTTCAAAATTTTTGAATTTTCTCTAGTAAATTCACATTTTTTTAAAGAAAAAAGACTGACCTATTTAGGCAAATTGCCAGGATAAAAATTCCTAGCCTCATTGGAATCTATATAATCAAAGACTCTATATGTTCTTTGGGCCCTGCAAGATCCTAGATATAACTGTCTATGTATGGATGTTCTTTGGCTAATGCACAACCGTAGATATGGCAGTCTATGTATGGATGTTCTTTGGCTCCTGCATAACCCTAGATATAACTGTCTATGTATGGATGTTCTTTGGCTCCTGCATGACCCTAGATATAACTGTCTATTTATGGATGTTCTTTGGCTCCTGCATGACCCTAGATATAACTGTCTATGCATGGATGTTCTTTGGCTCCTGCATGACCCTAGATATAACTGTCTATATATGGATGTTCTTTGGCTCCTGCATGACCCTAGATATAACTGTCTATGTATGAATGTTCTTTGGCTCCTGCATGACCCTAGATATAACTGTCTATTTATGGATGTTCTTTGGCTCCTGCATGACCATAGATATAACTGTCTATGTATGAATGTTCTTTGGCTCCTGCATGACCCTAGATATAACTGTATGTATGGATGTTCTTTGGCTCCTGCACGACCGTAGATATGACAGTCTATGTATGGATGTTCTATGGGCCCTGCAAGACCCTAGATATAACTATCTATATATGGATGTTCTATGGGCCCTGCAAGACATATTTTTACTAGGCATTTTTAAAGCTGTGCACAGTTCTCTTCTGTACCACCAGAGGCAAACTGGACTGTAGTTTGTATTATCTGCAGTGCATAAATCAAAGATCCGTTTGCCCTAAATATAAACCCTGGCTCGAATCCGGAATACAAACCAAAGATTTTTAATCTTCTGTCCAGCAATTTTGACATCCAATTATATCAAAATTATCAACTGGTTGTGACGATGATCACACATGCCATCATATTTACATCAATAATACCTAGTTCACACCTGATGGACTCTCCTCAGGAGTTCCTATTATGAACAAGAAAGCGGGATGGGAACTGGTGAGTTTTAAAAATGAACGATTTTTGGTAGTAATAATTATTTATTTTACATTAAATGGAACAGACATCTGTTCAACTTATATAGTTCGCATAACAGCGTAGTCAGTCTGTGTGTGACCAGCGAACACGAGGGCAATGTAATAAATAAGTACAATGACTCTCAGCAGGCCTTGGACACTTATAATCGTCAAACGAGCAAACAGAATTGTACATCATTGAGCAAATGAAAAACAACGGTAGAGTGAATTATTGATTTGCAATTTTAAACTTTCAAATACAATGTAATACGGTAGTATAAAACCTGAAGTATAAAACAATCACATCTATTTCAATACAATTAAATTATAACATATATGTCCAACGTCTAACTGACAAACTAAATCGACTTTGAGACAAAATGAAAACCACTTATCGTAAGATACATGGTGTAAAACACTACAATAACTTTTCTAACGCTATCGATCTATCAAAAAGGAAAAGTACGAGAAAGAATTTAACGATCTTAAATTAAGTTAAAGTTTAACCAGTGTGTACCTACTTAACTTAGACAAACATTACAAAAATAAACTTACAATTAAACAAATATTTACAAAATTATGCTGTGACAGGAAACCTAAGGCATCTAATAGTGTTGGGGGGAGGATGTTGCTAAAGTAAATCATTACTCATTATATCACTAAAAATTACTTAACTAGCGCTTACTTCAAGTTTTACAAGTTAAACTTCCCATTCTGCCCCATACTTAACACTTTTGTTCACAACAATTTCTGCCAAAACCGACCTCATTCACTTTACTCGTATTTATTTCATCTGTTAAAAACGTTTCCCATTAGTTTAGTATTCACCTCCTTCGACCAGCTTTCCACAAATAAATTGATAATTTATATTACACATATTACAGTATTAATAAGATATATTGAAATCTAAGTGCATTAAATCGTAAAGTGCATAAGCTAACTAAAACACACACACTGTTGCTGACAACCAAAATTTAATCTGAGATCAGGCCAGAGGCCAACACGGGTACAACACGTAACGAACAGCAACGACGACAGTTTGGTTCACCCTTCTCCGCTTCAAACAATTTGGACACATGACAGGGCAGAAAGTGAATTTATTACAGAATCAAAACGACTGAAACATAATTGTGGCTTTAGTACAACTGTTAATGTAGATTTAACAAATAAATAACGTATGATAGAAAGTCTGTGAATGTAGTGTAAGGAGTGTCGTTCTAACTATATTTGATGGCCTGAGAGACCCCGTTGACAGTCTTGGATGTGAGGACATCGTTCTCGTATTGCAGCACGGTTTCTTTGCCGTTCTCCGCAACCCTGCAACATTAACATCCCGTCGACAAAGTTCACCAAACGTTGAACGAAAATGTTGTAGTGTCACAACAAGCAATATAAATCTATGTTAATTTTCTGATACCAGAAATAAGGTTTTATTTACTTAACCAAATTTTAATGTTTGAAAATAATTTTACAAAGCAAACTCAAACTTCAAATTTAGCTTATATTTTGTGTTAAAAATTGAGATTTTTCATCAAGCTATCAAGCTGATATTTAGTACAGTGATTTATAGCCAGTATAAGAGATTATCCTACCAGATTTGTAAATATAAGTAAAAGATTACGTAAATATTAATTTTTAACTATAAACTTTTTAATGTTACTTGTGTACTTGTATTTGATTTTTTAAGTAAACAATGTAGGTCTATGTATAAAAATTTCAGTAACATTAGTCTAACCATAACTGAGATGTAGGTAACTTAAGAAAGCCTATGCCCCATTTTAATAACATGGGGGCAAAAATGTGACCAATTCCCCTTAAAATAAATCATTAGACATGAAAATATTTCGTTTTAATGTAAAAACTCTGCAATTTTAGATATGTAAACAACTGCAGGCTATACGTTATATTTGTCAACCTAAACCCAAGCTGTGAAAGCACTGTGAGTGAAAATGTTAATTGCAACATGATTGGGTTCCAAATAGCAGTAGCAGTGGCTACCCTTACATGAGGACATTCCACAGCATATGTAAATATTATATAAATGGACTCATTTAGCACGTTCTGTTCCTTAGTACTATTTGTGTCATTGGGGTTTTTTCTTGTTATATTGTGCTAATTTAATCAGCACAGCAAATACACAAACCAGGAACTCTGAAGTGAATGTCACAGTACACTTAACTTATTATGGTCTTCTTCAACTTAGGCTGATTTTGAATGTAGAGTTAATTTTTTACAAGCATCGAAGAACAACAAAAACATTTAAAAACTCGTACAAACCGAACAGAAACCACTTTCCTGTACTTAAAACTATCAGAATACAAATTTGTCAAAGCGGTCCAAACATTAGTGTTACAGTAAAAGTATAAAATATAAATGTCTAAACTTACTTTTTAGTTGTGATTTTCTTTCCGTTTATGAACTTAGTGGTAGTGGAGGTCCGTTTGACGGCGGGGTTGCTGGAGCCGGAGCCAAACGACGTAGAGAAGGATGTGAACTGGGTCGAACCTGAACACAATCATCCGATGTTAGAGTTACGTTATTTATATATTTCAGAGTAACTTAGACCAGTTCTCAACCTTTGAATCTGTTTTAGAAGAATTATATTAATTTGTTTACCTATAATTTATTGGGGTTGTTTTTCTAAGAAGGACATTATATGACATTATCCATCCTATATCCTAATGTATAGTCATTGCCAGTAAATATATTAATTTAATCAGATACTAAGCAATAAATATTTATCAAAAAGTATTATTTCTTACAGTTTTTAAACAAATACTAACAACCTGCAGAGAACTTTAACCTTTCCTACAAATATATTGAATGGGACATAATTACAAAACGCAAAAAAATCGGATTCGGATGTATAATCAGATTATCAAGCTAGAGAGAAGTTTCTGATTAAATAATTTATAACAAGTACTTAGTGACTCTTGCCAACGAAAACAAAAACACATTATTCATGATCAAAATATAAATAAATGGAATCAATTAAAAGCTGTCATTAATCTTCTGGAAATACACTCAGTAAATCATTTGTTATGGAAAATATTAATACACTGATTCCTTTATGATAATTTATTTTCTTCATATTAAATGCAGATTATAACAGAAAAATTTCTCAATATTTTTTATCAGTATTTATAATTTTATTTAAATTTATGAACTATACTTAATTTTTAGTTTAAAGCTACATAACGTCAAGCTGTTTAACTACTTGTTGGATAACAGTAACGACTTCAACAAACTCCATCAAAATTAATTTAGCCTATACTTTTACGATAGCAACTTAACCACAACAAAACCGATGCATACAATTTCTGTTTTAAAATTAAATTAAAGCAGTCTATACAAAGCAGTTAAACAAAAACAAAATGCGTGTTTCTATTATTGTGTATCTAAAAACTTGGGAGTGCCAGTGAGTTTGAATTTAAATTAAAATCTATTTCTAATTACTACCAGCCTACCAGATTATAATTCAGACAAATCATTTACTATTAGCTCACCTAAAAATGGATCATCTGGGAGACCTGTAATATAATTAACATAACCTTAAGTAAGAAACACATCCTCCAAAATTTGATATTTTGTGTCTTTTTTCTATTTATGTGAACTAAATTTACTGATAACAGATCTGTTTGAAATATGCAGAATAATGTGATCAACTGACAAAATTAAATTCAACATACGTTAACTTGTGAAATAGAAGGTTTATATTACATTTTGATTGTATCTTCTCTCTTAACCCTCCATCAGGCGCTTAAAATTAGAAACACCATCAGGCGCTCACGGAGGTTTCCTCCAGGTTAGCGAATAATGGATATCATAGTCGTTTAAACTGTTTTTATTTGTTTAAATAATCATACTGATTTAATTACAATGTAATATATTCATTTTTAGAAATTAAATAAAAATTACTCTCTTATGTAATAAATTTTCCAAACAAGAAATTCAAAATTTAAAAAATTTAATTATATAGTAACAACATGATTTATTTTAAGGAATAATGCAATTAATTTTAAAAATGTTTAACCTGCTGTATTAATATATGGAAATTAACTTAGTTTTTAACTTCTTACAAAAATAACATAATTCAATTCTTGAGATATTATACAATTGTAATTTCAATTATTATTCTGAAATCTAAATTTATTCTTTACTAAACATTTTTTTACATACTACCCAAAGTTGCAAAACATTTTCCTTCTGGTTCTTATAACGACAATGTTCACTCCATAAACAGTACTGAAATGTTCCCTAGCACACTGGTACTGTACTGACAAGTCTCTCATCTTCATTCTCCATTTCACAAAATTCAAATAAAATATATTGTAAAACTTAAAAAGAAACCATCACAGGTCACACATTTAGGCGCACACGGATTATTACTCCATAAAAACTATACATAATAAGGCGCTCACGGAGATTTCGTCCAAGAACTACAAACACACCATCGGGCGCTCACGGATGAATCGTCCAGTCTCGCACGGAAGTAGACCTCATACTGACAGATTTTGACAAAGATAAGCGGGAGGCAATTGTTTCGCTTCCCCGAAAGATGCTCGTGAAGTATACTGCAGGAAACTACTGCTAACATCACAAAAGTAGTACTATTTTTAATAATAAAAAGTACATGGAGGAAAACTCCGTTTAGCGCCCGATGTAGGGTTAATATATAAAAAATTTACTAAAAATCGTGTATTCCTAAAAATCTTTAGAACAATGCAATTACTACTTTACTTAACTGTCATGTTATTACTGAAACAAATTATTGGATTTCAGAGCAGTGGTTATTCTTACATAAACAACAATATGTATTCATTTAGAGGCCTATTTTACTAGTTATATTTATTTAAAATAATATTTACTTTGGTAAAACTGTTTTGGAAACATCCGTGATTTGGCTAAAAAATTTGTCTATCTAGACTTTTGCTGGTTCTTATATTTGTCTTATACATAAATTGTCTTGATGATTTTGTAAGCTTTTTGACAATAAACATATTCTTACAGAAGACCTAGAATAATTACAAAATAAAATCTTCTAATACTACTAGCTCTGTGACCTCATTCAATAAATAAGGTGCCAATATGCCTAGAGAACTACTAATTTGAGATTTTCAGATCTCAAGTTCAAGTTATATGGCTAGCAGCATGTAAACATAAAAAATTAAGATTTAGGTGATCCAGGGGGGAACTTGAACACAGATGATCTAGATATGGAGGAGTTCCTTACGGTGGAAGATCTAAAATCTGGAGAGCCCTAGATTAAGGGAAGCGAGAGATCTTGGAGATTTGAAGATGATGGGTGGGTGGAGGAGGCAAAGAAGTTCACAGTGAAATAATGGAGGAATTTAGAGATCAGGATCAGCATGAGGTATGCTCTAGCTGGGGAGATTCAAGAATTAAAAGATCAAGAAGCTATGCAACCATAAATAAAATAGCGATAATATGAGTGAACAAAAACACAAGTGATTCGAATTCTAAGGAAAACAAGAGAATGAGGGAAGTCAAAAGGAAGCTGTGAGACAAAAGAGATTTTGGGAGATTATTGAACATAAGTGAGGTGATCCAAACAAATATCTCTCATTCAAATGATTATTAAGTTACATGGGGAGTATGAGGCTAATGAAATCAAAAGGGAGGTGTGAGGCAAAGGAAATTTTGGGAGATCATTGGCCATGAATGAGGTGGTCCAAACAAATTCCCCCATTTTGATTATTATTATATACATAATCTGCTATTTCTAAGAAACATTTTGAACCAACCAATTTTAATCAAGGAATCAACACAAGAGAACAGGTCTACGTACCTCCATGGCCAGCCCCAAACATATCCTCAAATCCCAGACCTAGCCCGAAGCCGAACGGGCTGAAGAGCTGGGAGCTGAGTGCGTTACCAGATGGGTGAGAGTGTCGCTGCCGGGACCCTGCGGACAGAAAACACTATTAGCACACAATTCCACAAAACAACAATGATGGCTTTAGTGAGGACAAATCCTTTCTCACTGAATAATACTTCTTTTAGATGTTAAACTCATTTTTATTGTGGTAATAAAAAATTGACAATAGTCAACATTTTTTATGAATGAAAATTCTTTACAAATTATTGTAATACTCCACTACTAGCGAAATATATAAGAGCAAGTGCTTTTATGTAATCTATACAAGTTTAATCTCATTAATAACATCTTATTTGTGCAATTAATTATAAAGTGTACAAGTCACTTATCCTAGGCCTGCAAACCCGACATTCTTATTTTACTCAGATTCTTCTCATCAAAAGCATCTAGAAGCAGGCAGAGAAGTCATAAAAAGAGCTTGGACCACCTAAATACTGGTGACCAACATGTTTTTAGCTCCATAAGATTAAATGTCCTGATTTCTGATCAAAGAGTTAAGGGGACTGTCTCATTTTAAAGACATATGTAATTAAATACTCAAAAAGTATGTACTTTGCATTATAGCAAAAGCATTTGGATGTGTACTAATTTATATAGTGTAATGTTATAAGCGTTACAATTAAAGATTAATACATTTCCTCCAATTAAACATATTTTCTCGCGATGTACCTAAATACAATATCCCTTCCTGAACAGTCAAACAAAAGTAAATTTCATATTTTCCTGTTCTATGGATATTTCAAGATGGGCATACAGTATTAATAATTTTGAAAGCCACTTTCTACTTATACATGGTATTTTTTACAGCAGTATTTAATAGCTGTCATCTTCAAGTATTGTTTTCAAACGTTCACAGATTTTAATGTCTTACCATCTTGGAATGTTATAAGTTTACAATATGTAAATAATCAATCGTAAGCACATGAGTGGTTTCTAAACGTTTAAAGTTCAGAATTTAAGTTGATACTAAGTTGGTTAGTTGATTGAGAATAACTTTACTGAGTAAGTAACATATGTGTTTTAGTAATCAGCTGTTTTAAACCAAACTAAATCAGATTAATATTGAGACTTGGGAAGCAAGTGGAGCAGTCTAAAAATGTAGATCTACAGTGCATGAGCTTTCGATTGATACCAAATCTGTATATAAAATAATAGTTTTAGATATCTACTACTGCTGTGCAAAAATCAATTAACTATTTTAGAAATATAGAACAGATTTCACAACTTTTGAATCTGTTAACAATCTGTATTTGAAGTTTCTTTAGTGATTTCAAAATGAATAAGTGATTATTGTTTTAACAATTACACAGTTTAAAAACAAAAATATTCTAAAATGCCTTAGTATTTCTAGCCACCGGTCCACTAAGGAATAATGATTTACTTATAAAAGGCAAAGAATAATCACAACTGACGTGTAAACCTTCATTAAAAGCCTGACCATGAGTAAAATTTATCTTATCTGGGACACCCTTGAACTACTTTTACTGTCTAATTTCAATGAGGAATCTTTGTACCGTACACGCAAAGATTTAGCACTATACACTACTTTGGAAACGTTAAAGTTATCTGCAACGTGCTTGGTTTTAATTAACAAATGGGTGGCGAGGGGGGGGGGAACAGATGGCTGTGAAACCGATTGGTTCAGAGTGGAAACGATGAGTCATCTGATTAGGAGACTGGCATATGTAACAGTTACATGAGCAAAACATTCCGTATGTTTACATCTGTCAGACAGACTAAAATAATTGGGGCAAGGAGAGATAACAGCTGTAGTTTTGAAATTGTATTTATGACAATGGCCAGGCTCACTGAACAAATAATGAATTAGCTCTTCGCCTTACACAGAATAGAAAAAGTTGTTATAAAAGTCTAAAATAAAAAGCTGTTTTTTTACTAGAAATTAAAAAAGGTCAGTACTTGTAAATCAAATGATTTCAATAAATTTCAACATTTTATAACTTATTGATGTAAATTACTGGATTTTCTCAATTTTATATTTTGAAACTCAAAACAATGAACTAATTTTATTAAAATTATAAATTCCAGATAGGCAGTAAATATTTTAACACAATTTTTAACGACTATAATTTTAAAAATCAAACTACATTAAAAATATCTTTAAACAAAAAAGTGGACCAAACCATGTGATTTTGAGTCACATTTTCAATATAAACAAAATCTACAGTAAACTTCAAATCAAGGGGTGCACAAAAGGCCCTTAAGGCTTAAGTGTATGGCAATAGACCGCCCCATAGAAGAAGAAGAAACTTCAAGTCCCTATCTTTTTATTAAAAAATCTTCATTGAAAAACAGTTATAAACCAACAATTAAGAAAATAGAAAGTTAAGAAATAGAAAACTACATAAAGACAAAACTACACCATTTCTCACCAGGCATTCCATCATCTGGTAGACCTGGAAATATTAGTGACAGATGGTTCAATCTTATAGGTTAAATTAATGCTAGATTACACTTCAAACTATCGACAAAGCTCAATACACTAAATTTCAAAATGCTCGTTTAATAAACTCAAAAGTCTTCACAACGTACAAGGGCTGTCCGTAAAATAACCTTCAACTGATTACAAAAGCATTAAGATAATCCAGTTTAACTTCATAATTATACAGCTTTCATGTAGAGCATTCCCACACATATTTAGACACCATTTTTCATTGTTAAGTAGTTAATACAACCACTGTAAACAAGATAAGTAAAGGTCAGAACTAGGTAGCTAAAGTTTGGTGGCTTCTAGATAGTATAATTTGTGCCTATAAAGAATGGTATAAATTTTCAACCTTTTTGTATTAATAATTATTTTATTATTCATTCCAATCACCCAGTTCCATCCTACTAATAAGAGGTGCACATAACAGCCTCATGAAAGTATACAATAAAGTTAGTTAACGTTTTGTAAAAAAGTATTTTATAACAAATGTACTTAGAAGAAGTGAAACTAATCAATAAAATCTTAATGAGATTATAAAATAATTTATTTAAATTTTATTTGTATTTTTTGTAAACATTGATGCTTTAATTTCAAGATCATCATTTTAGACAGATATTACATGTGAAAAAGTAAACTTTTTCTGTTCATCCAATTTTATCATCAACCCATATTCTAAAAGAAAATAGATCGGCATACTATATCCACCCAGTATTTTGCTGTTCCCTTCTTTATCAGTGAATCTTCATGTTCAAGTATTACATTTTCCTACTTTACACCATATTATACATCTATGTCATCATCATTTGCCTGATCTTCATGCTCCATAATTTCCAATCTTTTTAAATGTTCATTACTTCTTCTCTGGTATTCTTTATTGCAGAGATTACAAGATGCAGTCCAAGTACAATAAACTAGTGAAAATAAATTAAACTCACTAATTGCCTGATTATATTTAAGTTAGGCGAGGCAGGAAACAATGCAGTGTTGTACTAATCTGTGTAAAGTAACATAACTGTATTGCCTTAGATGTGGCTGACAAAACTGTGTTATGGCCATTCATTATTTACAGTTCCTGGTTTAAACATAGTAGGTATACAAGGTGTTGCTAGTACCTAATAACATTAGTTATCAGGTTTGAATCAACTACTGCCTGGTTTTCCTCTATTACCAACAAACTCCCGCTGTTTTTAGGCAATATCATCCATTCTTAAAGGCACCATTGCCTTTACACTTTCACGATGATGGCTAATTTCTGAAGCCATCAAATTTTTCAATAATAATAGCCAAAAACCGTAACATTTTTTATGATAAACGTCAAAGTATAATGTGAAAAGTATGTAGGCTTCATAATTTTGCACAAAAAATATTTCAATATGTTTTTTTATATATTTCTCATTGTATCTCAAGGCGTACCTAAAAATTAAGCAATTGTGACCCTACTGGCCTATATGATAGTCTCAGGTTTTTCTTTAAGTACGGGATCGTCTTTAACATACCAATGAGACAGACAAACAATAAGAACGCATAGCAATGTGTACCCTATTGGGTACACAAGACGCTATATATGAAATCTCAGCGTGTACCCAATTGAGTAAATGTAGTTGTGAATGTGTTAAGAAATTACTACTATAAATCTTCAAACAAAAACTGGTTTTGTTAGATTGACCCACTGACTATTTTGCAGCCTTTTAGATTTTATCCCATAAAATAAGAAGTAATCACAATCAAGATATCAAATTTTAGCACTTGGAAATTTCAATTGTGAGCTGAGCTAAGCCTCACAATAATGCATACTACTTGGTAAAGATACTCCCAATATTTCAATAGTTATTGAAAAACGGAGATTACTTTTCAGACAGCCTTTGTCACAAACAGATGTGGAGAGAGATTGTAAATGTTCCTCACCTCCAAACAGCTCTTGGAATGGTGACCCTCCAAAAAACTCTCTGAAGACGTCCTCAGGGTCTCGGAAGGTGAATGGGAAACCAAAGCCGAACTCAAAGTCTGCGTCGTGATGGTGTCGACTGCGGCCTCTTGAGCCTCGGTCCTGGTTCAGCCCATCCTTCCCATACTGGTCGTACACTCTCCTCTTCTTCTCTGTGACAGAATATCATTATGTAGGCTGCAAAATATCTGGAAAACAACACTCAAAGTGCATCATGATGGTCGACTGAGGCTTCTTGAGCCTCTGTCCTGGTTCAGCCCATCCTCTCCATACTGGTCGTACACTCGCCTGTTTTTCTCTGTGACAGAATATCATTATGTAGGCTGCAAAATATCTGGAAAACAACACTCAAAGTGCATCATGATGGTCGACTGAGGCTTCTTGAGCCTCGGTCCTGGTTCAGCCCATCCTCTCCATACTGGTCGTACACTCGCCTGTTCTTCTCTGTGACAGAATATCATTATGTAGGCTGCAAAATATCTGGAAAACAACACTCGAAGTCCATGTGACATATGGATGACTGTCTGCATTCACTAGTGAAGTGTCTCCTAAGAAAGTAGTGTTTTAAGTGGTAATATCCCAACAAATTATCCTTACGTTTTCACATAAATCTTACCATGGAACATTTGTAAGTGATTAACATATGTTTTAATTAAGAAACTACAACTTTAATTAAACAGAACTAAACAAAGAACTGACACTGTGAAAAAGTGAACGAAGATTTTTACATAGAGAAACACTCAAACTTTTAAACAATGATCAAGTTTTACTATGGGATTTGTGAATATTGCACATAAAGTAACAAACAAAATTTTTTAAAGTTTATTTAATTTTATTTCTGGTCTTCACAATTTACTTGACATAAATGTCTAAGGTTGTTACCTCTCGAAAACTCACACTAGTTTTAAAATGCTAGAACTCGCACACGGAAGGTACTTCCAGGTTAGAGGAACAATGTTTTAACATTACTTTATTTCCTACATAAGTTGTTATACAAACTAATATATTAATATAATACTTATATAAAAAATTAAAAGGATAGATATTTAAAGCTCTAAAACAAACTATTTATATAGCATTATTAAAATTACATAGAAATGTGCTTTTTAATTATCTTATCCTAATAAGAATAACTACACATACATATAAACATAATTGAACGTAATTTTACTCTTGGCAAATAATAACGTTTTACATTTTGAAAAAGACCTGATTTTACGGAACAACTGATAACAATTTTCAAATAGAGGTAATAATTTGAACTAAATATGACATTTAATACACAGTAAATAGAAAACATTAGAACAATACAGTTTTCTGGTAGTTTTTCACTTTAAACTCCACTACATTAGTTCTATATTGCCCAGAGCAGAGTTGATGCAATGGGCAGGAACAGAATGTTCTCGACACATGAAAAAAACATTCTTGACATCTGGTCTTCAACAGGCGGTTCTTCTTCCAGTCGCAACAGTAGCAAAGTCTAGAAATTACGTCTTCAGGAGGCGCAGGCTGCGGTTGAGGAACTTCAACAACTAACAGCTGACATATTCTTCTTTTCACCCATGCTGGAATACTTTTGATGTTCAACCTTGATAGCACATGCTGCTTGCACAATTCTCTGCCTGATGTCTTTAAATAATGTACAAATCATGTATGGATCTTGTAGATTTTCTTTAAAAACTATGAAAGTGTTTAGACCTGCAAAATCCAGCATTGTGTAGAAAACCCTCAAACTCCCACAGTTAATTGTTCTGGCAACGGAGCATGTTTTTTTATTCTTGTTAACTCCACCTTTACCTGAATTATTATAAAAAAGAATGATTTCTGGTTTGCCATAGGTTCTTGAATGTTCGTGTCCAAGTCAACTGAATCATCGTCGTGCATTGAATCATGAGAGAATCATGTTTTTACGATCGGTAACTAACAAAAGTGCATTTATCGTTGAAGTAGAGCGTCCAACCTTTCTTTCCTTTTTTTTCTATGAACATTCGTGGAGTGGAATCTCTTGTTTTTTCTTAATGTGCCAACTAAGGTAAGCAAGCCGGTGATCTGCCAGGGAACAGAGTAAAACCAATTATCGACTGTGACATTTCGACCACACCCAGTAATCGGCTTGATCAAACGTGTGACAACGCATTTAGCTGAATTATCAATGTTGAACAGATATATTTCCATTTTTGCTGCATAAAATGTCTGAGACACATGCTAAAACATTCCAATAAAATTATTAATTATTTGGGTGGTTTATTTTTCATACAAACGTGAAACTTGCATCACCCCTGAAAGGTTTCTAGCACTCCTGACAACATAATTTTTTCCACAGTTGTCCATGAATTGTTCAAATATTTTTCGTATAGCAACCAAAATTATCCAGCAGTTTTCTCTCTTGTCTTGTTACGTAGTCAAACCTCAGTGCTCAGCAAGAACTGAAACCTACTTCTTGCCATGACAAGAGGGAAAAATTCAATTCCTGTGCCAATTTGCATAAACATCTATTCGATTTTCATATGACGATCTCATTACTCTTGCCATTTAAAAAAAAAACCCAAAAACCGATCTCAGCTGAGATGTTGTTGCCTTTTAGAATCTTCTCCTCGAAAAATGTTTATTTTGTCAATCTAAATATTAGTATTATCTACAATTTCTGCAATCATTTCGTCGGAAAAGAAAAGATTTCATACATCTGAAGCAGTAGCGAATTCTTTAACTCTTCCATCTACACGCATTCTTAAAATGTTCCTTTCTCTCATTCTATTTTGTGTCTTGGGTTGCATCTCCCAAAGTGTTTGTTTGTCCTTACTTATGTGCACAAAATTGTTCGTCTCTTAATTTCGCAATGTTTGACAATTAAAGGCACATTTTCTAAATCTTGAAATTCATTTATTGAAATACCTGCTGGGATTTCTTTGTAATTCTCAGTCTGTTTCTCCATTTTCTTCCTCTTCTTCATTTTGACCACGATCTTCATTTGCACTCTCCTCCATATAGCTTTCGCCATTAATGTTTGTGCTGTCTCCCTCCTTCATAGAAATAACCTGTCTCCTAAATTCCAGTTGAATCACGCCAAATTCTTCTCTTTCAACACTGGCTAATAGCCTTACTATACGATCAACGTCAATGTTCATTTCACAAAGTCCAATAAATCACTGAATGAATTTTAAAAAAGCAAAGGAAATTATACAAACTTGCGCATTTGTAATTTGAACACACAAAAACAAAACTCCGGGTCCACGTCACAAAAATCTCGCACACGGAACCTACCTCCAAGGTGGCGTAAATAGTACTGTCAGGCTAACACAAAGCGACGTAATAGAACGGGAGTGGAGAAATCTTATTCTAGGAAAGAGGCTCGTGAAGTAACTAGAAGATCAGCAGAGCTGATCGCAGGTTTCTTGGAAAAACTAAGAAATTAACTTAGAGGTAACTTTCGTGATTTGAGTTCTGAAAGGTTAATAGCGCCCCCAAATACCCATGTAGAGCTTGTAGTGTCAAGAGTAAAATATTCTGGTATTAAATGTACAGGCCCATATCACTTCTGGTACCATGCAGGCTGTGTTAATATTACAGACAAACACCTAAAGAAATGGTCAAAGGTTGAGATTAACACATGGACCTACAGAAACTGCTCTGACCCCCCCCTCCACAAAAATCACCCATGATATCCATATTCCAAAGACAGTGCTAACCAGTCACTTGTCCTAGCACCCACAACATCATCCAGTCTAGGAAACAAAACTTTCAATAACTAACTTAAATTACACCCCTGGAAAACAGACACTTTGTAAATGAACTTTCACAAGACTCATTCAGTGAGGAGGATTGTGCAAGTTAGCTAGTAGTGAAGCTAAGGTTGAAAAACTTACTGAAGCAGAAGATAAATACAACAGAAGATTTGAATCCATGATCCAACAGAGTTACAAAGTCAAATTTAAAAAAACCAAAAGAACTTGGAAATTCAAAATATTTTTGAAGACCATGATTAAAAGCAGTAACATCATACTAAAGACCAATCTATTAAATAAAAAAATCTCGAAACACAAATTTCTCTTTAAAAAATCCAATCCACATAAAAACTTGCAAAAGTATACTATACTCTAAACATAAAAAACTGCTAACAGACGCCAAGCAAATATAGACCAATTTCATGAATTTCTACTTTTTCTAAGTAATAGAAAAAGTTGTAAAAAAGAGACTGATGGACTGACTACCTTTAACAACAAGACTTGCTAACCAATAGCCAGCGCAGGTTTGTGAAAGGGAGATACACAACAACTACAATTGCTGAGCTGACAGAATTCATTAGCCATCAATTGGAGACAGGAAAGTTTGTAACTGGCTTGATGACTGACTTCAGCCAAGCCTTTGATTGTCAGGGACACAAACTTATCCTACAAAAGTTGTATCATTGGTTCTGCTTACAGATGAATTAAAAGCTATTTGGAGGTACGTACCAAAATTGTGGAGATAAGACATCAAAATAAAGGAACATACCAAAATATCATATCTAAACCATTACCTGTAAGAACAGGAATTCCACAAGGATCAATCTTAGGCCCTGTTCTGTTTATTTTATTTATTGATGACAAGCCTCATTTCCTAAATACCTACTGCTCTATTTTACTGTATGCCAATGATACTAATATTCTGCTCACTTCTGCAATCATATAGCACTATACATGGTGTACCAGTACTGGCACTCAAACGACCTAGTAGTCAATACAGTATAATCAAGAAAAATATTGGCATTCAGTAGTAGACGAGATGAAATTGCAGCTCTTCCAGAAGTTGATATGCAACCCAAGGCAGATTTTATAGGCACGACAATTGACAAAACTCTTTCATGGACGCAGCAAATTCCTTTTATACGACCTTTTCAAATCACTGTAAAGACAACATATTATGCCCTTTTTGAGTCTCATTTGCTGTACAGGATTGCTATATGGAGAGGCACTAAAGTCACTAATCTACAGAGACTTTTCCTGATCCAGAAGAAGTAGTGAGAACTCTTAAAGGTCTACACCCCTAGGACAGCTGTCATGAAGGCTTCAAGGATCTTCGCATCTTGATAGTTGTGGCCCTCTACATCCAGGAAGTGATTGTTTGCCGAAAGGAATGAACTCCCTCAGGGAACAAATGGCTGGTGACCAGTCCGTTCTATGAAAAATCTACATAAGCCACATAACTATTTTAAACATCAAGAATGCTCAATTTAATTTGTAACTTTAACATTGAATACATTTATCTATAAAAATTGTAAATAAAGAGACTTCTATAAGGATGATGATGTTGACTGTGACTTCTTGAGCTTCGGTTCTGGTTCAGCCTATCCTTTCCACACTGGTCGTACTGTCGCCTCTTCTTCTCTGTGAACAGAACATTATTATTTAGTCTACATAATGCCCGGAAAACAACACTAAAAGTACAGGTCATGATAATGATGAGTGCGACCTCTTGAGTCTCAGTCCTGGTTCAGCTCATCATTCCCATACTGGTCATACACTCGCCTGTTCTTCTCTGTCAACAGAATGTCATTATGTAGGATACACAAAGTTCGCACCACAATGGTGCTTGGGCCTCAGTCCTGATTCAGCCAATCCTTTCCATACTGGTTGCACACTTGCTTCTTCTTTTTTGTGAACAAAAAAATCATTTTGTAGACTACACAGTCTGCATAATGTGGTGTTGACTGCGGCCTCATACGAAGACTACACTTACAAATCTCACTTTACCAGAAAATTTTAACGTAACTCCTTCATCTGGTATGTTACTATAGGATGCTTCCTATATTATTGAATTATTTGTAGGAATATTTTTTTTATTTTTAATTAAGAGAATTGTAAACTTATATAATAGTTGAATTGTAAGATTGTGAGCCTTCCAGCAGTGCTGAATTTCTTGTCAATTCGGGTTCAAGGAATGCTAGAAGCTTCCTTTTGTATGTAGGTATTGAGCACAGGTTACATGTCTGGGTTGGATAGGTACCATTCAACACAGACATTGTGTTGCTCAATTTTGATTGGCCAATGTTAGCTTGATTAGATGGTGGGAGGGACTTCTAGATCCTTCCGGTGGCTTCAACCACGTTTTCAGGGGATTCTTTGCTGTGTGCTCAGAGAGTGTAGTCGTGTTAAGTGATAGCCTACTCTTGCCGTATTGATTTTTTCGGGAAGAAGGTTGAGTTGTAAGATTAAAATTTCTTTTCAAAATTTAAAGTTTCAAGTTTGAATTAATTAATCTATAATAGTCATTTTGGTTACTTGGTGAAGTCTTCAGGAGAAGTGCGAGGTACTGTGAAAGTTAGAATTTAATATTGAAATAGAAATTTACTTGATGATATTTTCCTGTTCAATTTGGTTTAATCAGGAATAACCTACTGAAAAAGAAAATTTATTTAATCTTCTGAGATTCTATATATATTTTAACAAGTTCCTAAATTTAACATTCAAAGCCAAGCGGATAATTCTAGATAATTCATTAATTTGCAAATTGGAAATTTACAGAAAATAAGTAGTTCGAAATTGATACAATTTTGAGTTTAACTGGTTGGACATTGTGTTTGTTCATAAATTAAATATTAATATTACCTTAATTTGTTTGATTTTTATTTTGAGAAGAAGTCTTATTTTATTGTTTGTTTTATTTTATATTAGAAGATTATTTTATTTTGAAGTTTAATGAAGATTTTTATTTTGAGTTTGTGTTGAAACATTAGCACTGAGAACTTGAAGGACACAATTATTGAATGATTGATTGATTGTTAGTTTTAAGACTGGACTTGTGTAGTTTTGATGGGTAAAAAAAAATGAAATAATTGAGAATAAATTCTAAGTAAAAAAGATAGCTTGGCGTTGCTGTATTATTGATTTTAAAATTTCATTAAAATTAATATTTATTTTATACTGAGTTTAATTATTGAATTCCATTGGAACTTGTGCATTCTTAAGATAAAGGGTTATTAGTTCAGAACACAATTGATCGCTCTTATACTAAAACAAAAATAGTTGTGATTTGTTTATAGAAGATAACCTTACTATAGACACGTTACAGTTACGTTACTTTGTATCTATACAAGTACACCACACCATGTGTCATTGATGTTGTTTGCAGAACTTCCAGTTTATAATAGTTCATCTCATTCTGATAGTTAGGCAAAAATGTATTTTATGTCACCTTTTTAAATAGCATATTATTATAATCAGTTTATTAAATTTCTGCAACTCACTCTTTGCTAACATGGTTACTCTATACAACAAATGTAAAAATGTTCACTAAAGCTCAGCCAAATCCCCTGAAGTGCACCAACATCGACCTCGATGTTGCCTTTATATAAATAAAGCCTCATGCAAAATTTCAAATTTATAGGTCACTTCGACACGGCTAATAATCTTAACATGATATAATAAGCTGTTACATAAATTTTGAAAATAAGATTTTGAAGCGTTTACAAAGACGGAAAATGGTTTGAGACATTTTTAGAAACCTCATCCAATATAATGTTAATGCAGTAATTTGTTCTTAATTTATTGTCACCATCAACCAGATTGGTCTTTATTGTTAACAGATATCCCCAATAAACAACAATAAATTATAAAAAGAAATACTATATGCAATATCAACTTTATATACTCTCTAAAATACTAAAAATAGAATAAAACTTTAAAAGCAAATATTGTATGAAATGTTACACACATATCTCTACTATTTTTCTAAACACTGATTACTGTTATCAGAGAGAAACAAATCTTGCTGTTGTAAGATAAAACAACAATTGTAATCTTACTCTACATTGGCAATTTGTTAGATCTGCCTACAGCAAAGACACTCGTTATTAGGAGCCTTGATGCTTAATACAAGTTGATAGCCGGCCAGGGAGCGATAGAACCAACAGAACACAATGACTGGCACGCACAACGATTGTCATTTCTCTTTGTGCCAAAACTCAATTCAATCTTAAAATACCACAGGATGAGTCATTCTACCTAGAATAATTGTCTTAACTCTATGGAGTTTTTGCTTGCAAGTAATTTTTCTTAACCCACTGGCACGCTAATTTCTAATGGCATTTTTAGTGCCTCCAAACTCACTTTTTTCAAGGTTTGACAAGTTTAACAAACAAATTGCAATAGCTTGAGTTTTATAGGAGATATAGTGACGATATTTTAATAACGCATTATACATTAAGTATTTTTAATTAATCAAAAATACGGATACTGCTATATACCAAAAATTTTTAAATATTAGACAATATCTTTAGTAAAAATCTTAGAGATTAGTATTAGCGTTGTTACAAATTGTTACATTGCAAGTTATTTAGAACAAGTCTTTAGTATTGGCGTTTATTTTACTGATTTTAACCCTTTTAACTCCGGCCATTAAATCAAGTGATGTGCCAGAAATCCCAAGCCATTTTCAGACAAAATGTAAGGGTTTTGTAAAAAATTCATAACTCAGTTATTTTTTAAGATATTTAGGTAATTCTTTTTTTGTTTTACTTCTTTATACATGTAGCTTACAGAAATATACAAATAAAATTATTATTTTGAAAGTAATTTTTTTTAAATGCATATACATATATAAAAAATAAATAAAAATGAAAAAATTTCAAGTTTGATCATGGAAACCATATAGATAAAAAAATATTTGACACAAAAATACCCATTTACTTTATGATATATTTAATCCTTAATAAAAGGAAACAAAAATTATAGGCCTACCTTATTTACAAGTGGAGTAACATCAATTTTTGTAAAGCTGTGTAAATTTTTCTTTTTGCCATTTCTGGTCAAGGCAATGTAACAAGACCTTTGAAATTCACAGTACTTAAAATAAGCATAAAACCAAAGTTATTTCTGACAAAATAACTAAAACTGTTCATAATCTAAATTTTAAAAAATTTTTAAAACAATATTTACATCACTACAAAATGTTTTAGCGCTTGTGGTCACCAAAACAATTGGGTGCACATCCACACCATTTACAACTAGGTTACTAATTAGTGTATTTTCACTTACGGGAGACTTTGAACGATGTCTTTTACTCATTTTGAAATAAAACAAATAATAAACTAAACTTTAACTGCCGTACTTTATACTGCTTTAACCTAAAACTGTGAAGAAAACGGAATATTCACAACCACGTGATATACAGCTGTCTGCAACAAGCGTGAGCAGTCAGTCGAGACGAACTGCAATTGCTCAGTCACAGACTGACAAAATACGAAGTCAAACCATTACAAACTAATATATTTCGATGCAAAATATCTTTGTGCACAAGTCTGTGAAATTTCAAAGCATTTGGTGAAATAGGTGGCCAGTAAAGTAATAAAAAGTGCACGTCCGCACTATACGGACGTCGGGAGTTGACGCCATTTTTACAACGTCCGTATAGTACGGACGTCGGGGTTAAAAGGGTTAAGTTACATCTGGATCCAGTGGGGTTTTCCAATGAGTAGAAGGGATTTTTCAGCAGCCAGTTCGTAAGGTGTTTCTTCAGCTTCTGGGATGGGATGTTCGTCAGGTCCTCTTGGATCAGGTTGAAAAGTTTTGCTCCAGTGTATGATGGTTTTTTACTGTACATGCTGAGGTGATGAGGAGGCAGGGCAAAGTGTGAGGCACGTCTAGTGTAGTACTGATGGATATCTCTATGTCTCAGTTGTGTGGAGACTGTGTGGATGATGGCCTCTTGTATGTAGAGTGCCACTACTGTGAGGATTTTTAGCTCGACAAATGCTGTTCGGCAGCTTTTTCTTTGCTCAAGCCCTGCAAGGCATTATATAGACATTATAGCTCTCTTTTGTTGAGTGACGACTCTTTCAAGGTTTGTTGCAGTGGTTCCTCTCCATGTAGCTATGTCGTACCTTAGGTGGGATTCAAGAAAGGCAAAGTGCGGAGTTGTTGTTGCCTCTGGGGTGTTATTTGCTTGAGTAAGCACCTGCACTGATCTTCTTGCACAACCCATCTATGTGTGGTTTCCATGAGAGGCTGTAGTTGATTATGATGTCAGTTTTATATTCCAGCCCATTTATTCTTGCATCTGTTAAGCAATTCCTGCTTTAAAGTGACATTTTCTGCCAATACAGCATTTCCGAATTCTGCGGCCAAAGTGTGAGAAGTGTCTAGGTTGGGTTCTTCAACAATTTCAAAATTTTCAAGTTTTTCTTTTACTAGTTCTTTGAAATCCAGCTGAGATGGTTTGATTAACATATCGGTTTCATTTTTTGTATGGTTGTCTATTAGTGGATTCCTAAAAATGTTGTCCTGGTTTTTGGACTCTTACTGGCAGCCTTTCCTTCTAAATTAGGAATATTAAGCAATGTTGTTTAGATCAATGACCTAGATGAACAATGTTTAGTTTATATTATTTACTGTTTACTGTTAGCATCTCTCAACGGTCACA
Source organism: Homalodisca vitripennis (assembly GCF_021130785.1). Taxonomy (NCBI): domain Eukaryota; kingdom Metazoa; phylum Arthropoda; class Insecta; order Hemiptera; family Cicadellidae; genus Homalodisca; species Homalodisca vitripennis. Next base: position 141,549,910 of record NC_060213.1, on the reverse strand, counting down.
CATCCAAGCAGCAGCCACGCTCGACGTTGCTTGGTTCATTTATCACCTGATAACCGCTATATACTCGCTATGTAGTCTATGGATGCAGCTTTTTTGTAAAAACCTGGCATGCACTTGTGGTTACAGCGTTCCTCGCTGCAGCAATGTTCGATATGTTTATGTAGCAGTTGATGAGCGACCTCTCCTAATGAGCTTTCAAAATGATAGTTTGACAGGGCAAAATCAAAGCATAAATGATGAAGTGCTGTAAAGTGATTAATTATAGGATAATTTATAATTTTTATTCATTTTAAAGATAATGGTGTGAAAAGATTCATGCTGCTAGATCATAAAAATTTATTTTATTAACAACATATTCCTCTTAACATATTAGTAATAATCTATGAAATTCAAGTAAATGGGAAAAGAATTTTTTTAATGCCACCTGTTTAAATTTGGTAGACCAGGGCAAGTGCCTAGTGAAAAATTCAAGCTTGACTATTATAAAGTATTGAATTTCATACTGTAATGTACTAAAACCTACTTTTGGAATTTGTATGAAAAAATTAACACTTCTTCATTATTTTTCATGTAGTTGTTATAATAATAGCAATTTAATTATATATACAATGTCACAGATACGAAGTAAAAACCACTGAGTTACAAAATTGAAGCTCTAAACACCTTTCACTTGATGTGACATGAAATGACTGTCCTGCATAACAAACAAACCGACGAAGCAACCACAACATTTAACACAGAGGAGGAAATAATAAGACAGAAACCACCTCACACAATTAACTGGCGAAACAGACAAAAAGCAGTGTAAATAAATCAGAGCAGTAATTATTGGAAGACACTGCAACGTAAACAAACCGACTTCTCCGGCTAACATCGGACTTCAGCAGTGGTTACCGGGGCAGTTCGCCAACTGACTAAAAATACAAGATAAATTATTGTTACAGAGTCGTGGCCAATTTAATGTTTGCGTCTATCACGAGCAAAGACGACTGCATAACCTGTTCGGCTGTCAATCTCTCAACGGCTCGGGTTTCTTCCTCGTCTATTTTCGTGCACACCTACGCCAACAATTCTGCTATTAATGTATTCAACATATTGACTGTCTCGCCACCTGTTCTGCAACTCTCGCCTTCTTCTTTTACTTACAGAATTAGACCACTTAATTACGTACGGTTCATGCAAAGTTGGATAGTGTGTGTACCACTTCCACATTATTTATGTGTATATTTTTGTGAAGAGAATGTTTTTCTTTGAACTAAAAACAGAAAAAATAAAGAAGCAACTTAATTGCTATTCAAATGGAACTTTAATTACACAAGTAATCACTCCATTGAGGTCAACCCTAAATATTAATTACTGAATTTAATAATGTCGTTACTTTTTCATTCTCAGCAATTTCCGGCATTCCTTGGCACTAATGTTTTACACCAAGGTTACTGCAACATCTTCTAAACCTTCTCTCTTCCAGCATAATCAGCCAGCCCTTCCTGCCTCTCTAGGCTTTCATACAACCTCATCAACCAACTGTCTATTTGATACCAAGGTTACTGCAACAACATCTTCTAAACCTTCTCTCTTCCAACATAATCAGCCAGCCCTTCCTGCCTCTCTGGGCTTTCCTACAACCTCATCAACCGTCTATTTGATACCAAGGTTACTGCAACAACATCTTCTAAACCTCTTCCAGCATCATCAGCCAGCCCTTCCTACCTCTCTAGACTTTCCTTTATCCTCATTAACCAACTGTCTCTATATCTTTCTCTCAATCTTTAATTCCATTCTCAGTTTTTTCCTAAACCTTTTTTATATACTCATACCACTTCTGCTCCTTGCTCTTGATCCTCTCCAGATTTATCTGTCTCTTTCTAGTAACCTTAAATACTTGTTCTGCCACTATAGTCATTCCAATGCTCCTTCTAAGGCTCCTCATCTTGCGAATTTGGCTGAATCAAGCTAGGATCTGCGCCATGTAACAATGTACGTAAGGACCTTTAATTACTAAATACACTATTTTTAAACGATTGTACTAAAAAGATTTGTATTAATTCATTAAATTTCTTCCAGTTAAATCACTTTAAAAAGAATATGATTATTATATAAATATGATTATGTATTTCAGTAGGGATAACTGTTTCCAAGCTGAAATGAATGGTTTGACATTTACCACACACACACACACACCACTGTTCAGGGACTGACACAGTCAATCAGACAACCCACTTAGTCCCTCCTACTCAACACCTTTGGAGTCTCGGTTTGTCTATTTAGTGGCTTTCAGTTTGTCAGTGGTCGTTACACAATAATAGTGAAATCTGTTTGGCCCTTTCAGTCTTACACTGCAATGTACTGATGCTGGGAAACAAACATTTTTTTTGTCAAAAGAACATTTGAAGATACCATCTTGCATAATATGAAGATTATATGAAAATGTGTGATTTTGTCTTTTTGAAGTAATCTAAATATCCAGGATAGGCCAACAGTTACTGAAAAACATTTAATAAAAAGTGTATTGTAATAGAATATATTTTAAAATATTAGAAAAACAATGGTTTAATTTTCAAAAATCAAGATAGAATGCAATGTGATAAGCCACAGTGTTATGCATCTTGGTGAAGCAGACACAAAATTAAATAATAGACAGAGGACAAAACAGTTTCACACACTTTTATGTGCCCTAAATTTATATACATACAAATAAGAGATTTCAAAAAGAAATTGCACAAGAAATAATTATCTAAACTTTACGTTGTTGTAATAAAGTGTATGGCAAAAATACCCTGTTAAAGTCAGGTCAAAAACAGACTTAAAACAAATTGATTGAGTATCAGCAGGAAAACTAAAAAAGTCGAGAAACTAATGTGTTTGAAATAGATAAAAAAATAATTAAAAAGTACCAATTTTAAGTCTACAAGTAGCTTGTGACCTAAACAATATAACTAAATGGTAGAAAGCAACATAAGTTTTGAAATATGACATTGTATGTGTTGGACAGTATAGTTGTGTTATATTCTTGGATACATTTGTACAAAAAACACTCTTATGTACACAGTTATGAACATAAAAACAGAAATACAAAAAACAAACTAAAACAATTTTAACAACTCCTAGCATATTTTTTACTCAGTGTGTTTGTTTGTAAGGTAAGTGTCATATAATTTTTAAATTATGGTTGCCAATTTAGAAAATCTTGTTGATCTAATAAAAAAGGAAAATATTAAATTAAAACATAATGTAAAGCAATAGTGTTGGAAAGGAAATGTAAATATTTTGTAAGTCGTAAAAATAATTGTCTAAAATACTAGGATATCTGTTACATTGTTCGTAAGAAATATTGTAGTATGATTATTTAATTTATAAACTATTATGATGGTAAATTATCAAAGCAAATATTGCTGACACATACGGGAGGTGTGAGTAAACCAGATTAGAATAGCATAAAGAGAGAATACGTGTTAGTTGGAGCCCAAAAATAACAGCGTCTGGTTATATTCCAACTTAATAATAGGCGGGTGGAGCATGTACGTTAACCGTTGCCAAATTGATGTTTCATGATGTTTTTATTCACAAGTAGTAAGTCGGTGAGGTCATAACACAACAGTTCATGTTAGAAGTGAGAAAGAATCAACGTAATCTGATTCTTTGATAAAAATATTTTTGACTTCTAAATTCAGAAATCAAGTGAGTGTAATGTATGAAAGGACTCATCCGGATACGGAGCAGTAATGTGTTAAGACCATCACCAAAGCGTTAATTGTGAATTTGGATAACAGCATTTAATAAACCTCAAGTAAATTAGGTAATCTTCACTCAGTAAAGTAGTGACACAATGTATAATCCTTATAATACACGAACAAAAGGTAAAGATGCAGGAATTAGTGCTGTTTGGAAGTGAATGGTCATGGAGGGCAGTAAAACAACACAACGAGTAATGGGATGAAGGGTAATACTTTGTGAAACTGTACCGCAGGCGACAAAGTAACGATCACACAAAAATAGCCAACGCAGAGTTAGTGTACACCAAACACCCTCAAAAGCCGAAAGCACTCGTTAATATCAAACAAGAAGAATTTGGATACCAAAGAAACGGGCGAAGGGAGTCTCGAATTGGAAATAGTTCCTGAAAGACGGCTTGTTGGGTCGGGTTGCGGAGACTTTTGGTGCCGCACTTCGTTGATCGTAAACCCTCCGCTTGGCATCTGTTGAAAGTGTAAAACGTTAAAGAAACTACACTGGTCACTGTTGACCGTTAGTTGAAATCGTTTGCACATCATGTTATTAGAAATAGATCCCATCACAAAGCCAATCAGAGAGCCTCATCATCATTAAGAGCCATTAGGATTTAAGTAGCCTCAGTGAAGACAATTATCCAAGATCAAATTAGCACACCTAATTAATTAAATGTTGGTGTAATTTAGCTTTGAAGAAAATTACTAACTCTCTGTTGAGGACTGGAAGATATAAGTCATAAAGAGTAATCAAACAGAAATTGTTTAGGTCTACAATATGTATCTAACTGACTCTTAATGGTGATCTACACGCTATCTAAAACGGATGTGAAAGTCAATAGGTACCAATGATACCAACATAAGCTCAACAGAAAATATCCTATAGTTAACTGATCAAATCAATTGATTAAGCTATTAATTCCAGACATTCCAAAAGTTATTAGAAAGGTATAAAAATATTATCCTCTACACAATTAAATAAAGTTCATTAAAAAAAGATGGAAAACAGTTAGGATATAATCCAGCCTAAGATCAATTTAAATAATTAATTACGTTTATATCAACGCTGAGAAAGTAACGTTGTGAAGGACATTTTTACGCTTGCACAAGGAATACAAATAGCCAGAACAGCTATAGATTTGACTGATCGTTTGAAGAAACTGCTGTTCGGAGATAAATCCCAGAGCCTACCAATTAGACTGTCGGCAAAGCTGTAAATCAACGATTGTTGATGCCAAGTTTAGCTGATTTTGAAACACTCAACAACAACTCACTTCATTCCGGTTTCTTTTAACTGTTTGTTAGTCTATTCTATTTGGTTATAATTGGTAAGGTTTTTTAATACGTAACCTAAAATAGCACTATTTATATGGAGTATATTAACCTGTTCTGATATGTACGAAACTGACAAGTTCCAAGTGCCTGAACTTAAGAAAAGGTCTATAGCATTACTTCAATAACAAGAAAGGATATTCAGATAAATAGAGAGGGCTGGAAATTGCTAGAACAATGGGAGGAACATTTTTGAGTAATCGACCTCAACCATAGCCACATAAGAATAGGAGGACAACATTGTTCCAGCATCTACTAGACACAACAAAGGTGGTCCCTCAGGTCTAGGCTTGCCGTTGGAATTTGATACTGATGGAGATTCAGCCACTCCCAAACGTCAACCTTTTCCAAGGATACGTTTAATTTGGTGTGGAACTTTGGTGGTTAAATGTTTAGAAGAGTCCTAGTTTCTGGTGAAAACAATATGCTCAATTCAGAAATAATTTTCCTGTGAAAAATTTACTATTAATATAATACTTTAAAAATCTAAATACGTGTTAAGAAACAGAATTGGGCCAATCAGAAGGAAAGGGGGTATTGTTATTACACTGAATACGAGAAAAAGTTCGGGCAAAGAAAACCACTATTTTAAGTTTACATGTTTTACACCTAGACACGAACTGAAAAAACTGCATTGGAAAGATAGAGATGGGAAAAAGGAAACAGTTTCTATAGACAAATACAAACTGATTCTCGACCAACTCAAGTCCGAATATGACGAAATACAACATGAAGAACTAACGAGAGATTGTCTGTAATTGATGGGTTCTTTGACCCCAAGAGTTGGACCCCAGTGGAGACTGCTGTTGCAACTCTGCTTCTGTCAGCAACTTATTATCTGTCACACAACACTTTTCCAGAGCTCCTCCCAGACAACTTTATCTCACATAATATTGTACTCCATTTTATTAACACATTTAAAATATTACAATGTCACTTGTTTACCGCTCTTTTTGACACTTATTAATAGGTTTTACTGCGTGATAATTGTCCTTAAAAATTACATATTACTAATCTTCAACTTCCATATGACTGTTATACCTCATTCTCAATGATAAAAAGAGAACCAACAAGGGTCTTTGCCCACTTGAAAAGGTAAAAGTTTTTTCTCCTCACCTCTCCGATAATACGTTATTTAAAACTATTGTTTTTTAAGTAATGAAAATAAATTACAGCTTCATCGTTTTTCAGTTATTAAATTAAATTATCATAAATGTAGTGATGGATACCTGAAATAAAGGTAAATCTGGCATGAAACTAATTTGTCCCTAAATAATATAGAATTATTTTAATTACAAAGCTCTAATTTAAAGAACTGTTGAGCAACGGGGTAGTTAAATCCATTAATTCTTTAGTAGCAGAAATAATCACATTTAAGTAAGCTTTCAAAACACATTAAATATTTAGCTTGGCAAGAAATGTTTTTCAAAATATCTAAAATTTGTATTTGGAAAGGTACAGTTAACAATTTTCAGAGACTGATAGTCCTTTTATGTTAGTTAATTCTAATGTTTTCAATTATTTGTGGACGTCCACATGTTAAATGAGTAGTAAGTTAAATTATATTGAGCTACTGAATTTGACTTTGACCATAGTCAATGCAGCTTTGATAACTTTTAGCTGGAAAAGATTTCATTCTGTAATATTGAACTGATTAAGGGTTATCTGAAATATATTTGTGACTAAAAATAATTAAAAGTGTATCTAAATTATTATAGACATTACGTAAAATGTCCAGCAACTTTTTTACTAGCAAATGCTTCCACAAAACAATACATTCTACTGCATAGTGTGTTCCAGAGCAATTCACATTTTTTGAAACTTCAAGACACTGGCAATAAAACAAAGCAAATAGAAATTAATTATACTGTACCCTAAAGGAAGTGAAATTATTTTTATTTAGAGCTTTATTTAAAATTTTGTAATCAATTACATTCTTACGTTTATTTGTTTGTCTGTCTGTGTGTGTTGTGTGTGTGTGTGTGTGTGTGTGTGTGTGTGTGTGTGTGCGCGCGCGCGCGCGCGTACCAGTATGCTCATATGCAGTATATAATTAAGTGCCCCTAAACCCTCTGCAAAAACGTTGGTTCATAACTCCGATTTACAAGGTCAAATAGTTCCAGGTACACAATTTAAAACTAAATTAAAATTATATGAAAAGTGACTAAAACATGCAACATATTTTGATATGCTGTATTACTGAAATTTCAGTAAAAAGAAAGTGAAATGAAAAAATGGTGCAAAATCAAATAAACTGTGGGCAGTGGTGTAACAATTGTGGTAATCGACAAAATCACAGCAATAAAGGAAATGATAGACTAGGAGTGGCGAGCGGGACGGGAAGCCTTGAAAGCGAGAGTGAAGTTTTTATCTTGTCGTGTTGCATCAGGGCATTATCATTACCTGCTCACTCCTGCTCAGGAAATGAGCCACTTAATCTAAGGCTGAACTGGCCTGGGTCACACACAACCGATTTTTTTTTTATCAACTCCAAGGTGTTTTAGGGGCCGTCCTTAAATTTCGTAATGCAAAAATCCATCTTTTCAGACCTGTCCCCCCTTTAAACAAAAACATTAACGGTACATAAAACTGCTGAAATCTTGCCCTCCTCTCCTGGGACATTACGTAATTTAGGGACGGCCCCTACTCACTACGTATTTTATTTTTAAGATAATGATTTTATGAAATACCTAACTATATCATGACGTACAGTAACTCATCAATACAAGTTGGCTGAAGTGAAATAGCCTTGAATTCTTCCCCAAAAGAAAAAAGTTAAACATTCATCAATACAAGTTGGCTGTAGTGAAATAGCCTTGAATTCTTCCCCAAAAGAACAAAGTTAAAACATTCATCAATACAAGTTAGCTGTAGTGAAATAGCCTTGAATTCTTCCCCAAAAGAACAAAGTTAAACATTCATCAATAAAAGTTGGCTGTAGTGAAATAGCCTTGAATTCTTCCCCAAAAGAACAAAGTTAAAACATTCATCAATACAAGTTAGCTGTAGTGAAATAGCCTTGAATTCTTCCCCAAAAGAACAAAGTTAAACATTCATCAATACAAGTTAGCTGTAGTGAAATAGCCTTGAATTCTTCCCCAAAAGAACAAAGTTAAACATTCATCAATAGAAGTTAGCTGTAGTGAAATAGCCTTGAATTCTTCCCCAAAAGAACAAAGTTAAACATTCATCAATACAAGTTGGCTGTAGTGAAATAGCCTTGAATTCTTCCCCAAAAGAACAAAGTTAAACATCGTGCCTTTTTACACACTTTTAATTATAGCGTTATGCGAGATATCTCATTTCAAAGATATAATTAATACATATCCAAACATTTTTTTCTAAATCATCAATCATCGTCAATAACAAGCTTTAAATAAACAATTTCTCTTGTCTAATTACTTCAGCATATTTATGTTTGTAGTCGTGCTCTAATTTATTTGCTAATTTGGTAGTACTGTTAGTGTTAGTATTACTTGTAAAGTTATCTTTAACTACTGATGAGATTGTCAGTTTCAAGTAAGTTATTCAACAACGGACACCAATTGGACAAAGTGAAGCCGTATCAGTTAATTGGTTGTAAATTTTGTTAAATTATCTATCCAGGCCCTCTACTCTTAGCAATTAACTATGGAAAATAACCAAATGTTACTTAGTCCATTTAAAAAATATTTAATTATAATCTAACATATTGTAAAATTATTTGCAAAACAGACGGTCATAACATTTTGAAAAAACTTCTTTGCTGATTAATGCTGTGTAAATAAATTTGTAATCTTAGTTGTTTAACTCGATGAGTTAAGTGTATTCAAGGCAGAAAGGATCCAACTCAATAATTGGAACACAATGGCATAGTAGGAATAGTCTGTCGTCTGGTAAATGGCATGCATGCCGAGACCAAGGTTAAACAGAGGTACACCTTGAGTGGCATGACACCATGCCAGCAGTCATTCAGTAACTGTTGGATACTAGAGATCATTTGTTGTTTAAGTAGATTAATAGGTAGACAGCATTGCTATTCAGTAGGTTTAGTGGTTCAGGTGTTTTTTAATAGTAACATAGACATAGACATAGATATTTTATTTGTACAAAACGTTCGTTACATGTTTTTTACAATAGTGAACTGGTACATTGGTCATAATATATAATACATACTAAAGCCTTATAGTAATTTTTATTATGTTATAATAAAATTTAGTCAGAAAAATAACAAACACTTGATTTTTTATTTAGAATTAACTAAGGAGGTTTAGCTGTAGTTCATCTATTTCATATATAGCTTTGTCATAAGAACAGTCTTTAATTCTTTTTTAAATTTTTCCTATGGTCATTGACTTAAATGTTAAGGGTAGGTTATTGTACAATATCAACCCCGAATACAAAGGGCTTTTTTTCGTAGAATGTAAGAGCGATGGAGGGGTATTCTAAAATTAGCGTTATTTCGAGTGTTATAATTATGTTGAAAACTTAGATCTTCTATTAGTTGGTCTTTGCTTAAATGGATATAAACCAACAACTCATATATGTACAAACTGGTTAAAGTTAATATTTTTTTATTTCTAAACAATGATTTGCAAGGTGCTCGAAAATGAGAATTTTGTCATTATTCGGATAATTCTTTTTGTAATCTGAAAACTGCTTTAATGCCAGGAGCTAGACCCATAACACAATCCCATAACTAAGAATTGATTCCACATAACCATGGTAAACAGATTTTAGAACGTCAAATGAAACATTTTCTCTTAAGTGTAAAAATATAAAAGAAATGGATCTTAGTTTTGACAGAAGGTCATTTAGATGAGCTTTCCATTTAAAATTACTATCAATTTTAATTCCCAAGAATTTATGTGAGTCAACTAAATTTGGGGAAGTTAAAATTGCCATTTTTATTATTTCTAATACCAAATTTTATTACTTGGGTTTGATTCTATATTAAGTTTTTTAAACCATTGGAATGAAAACCAAGAATCCAATCATCCATCACTTCTGAAAGAGTGATTATTAGTTCTTCACTAGTAGAGCTTTTGATAATAGCTGTTGTGTCATCAGCAAATAATATTAAATCTTTTGGGTAATAGATCTAGGAAGATTGTTTTATAAAAAATTAAAAAGAAAAGAGGACCCAAGATAGAACCTTGTGGCACTCCCACACTATTACTTTTCCAATTTGAATACACTTTATTGTAGTTCTCTTGAATAACTGTTTCTTTGTTTCCTTTTTGTTAGGTAAGACTTTAGAAGGGGACAAGCAATTTCCACCAATGCCATAGTCATGTAGCTTTAAAACAGTAAGACCGAATGATCTACACAATCAAACGCCTTAGACAGATCACAGAAAATAACCGGCTGTATTCCGTGACCCGTCCAGACCATGTAATATGCTGTTTGTAAATTCTGTCAAAGCTGATTGAGTATTCATGTTTTTTCTGAACCCGAATTGTTTATCGTAAAAGAGTTTGTTTTTTTCAAAGTAATCAACTAATCTAGAGTGAATAATCTTTTCAAATATCTTTGAGAAATTGCTTAGAACTGAAATAGGTCGATAATTATTTAAATCTAACTTCGAGCCCTTTTTAAAAAACTGGAGTAACTTGAGAATACTTTAATCTATCAGGAAAAATCCTTTCATTTAAACATTTGTTGATTATTTGTGTGTCAATGGTTCTGAAATGATATCAACAGAGATTTTTAATTAGTCTTATTGGTATCTCCATCCCACCCTACAGAAATTTTATTTTTAAGACCTAAAACACATCTCCTGATCTCATCAACTGTACAAGGTTCAAGATTGTGCAATGCAACCCTCTCTTCAGTACAAAAATTTCTTAATGAATTATGAATTCCTTTTACAGTAACCTTTGGAACACTAATTTTTTGTACAATGCTAGAAAAATAATCATTAAAAAGTTCAACAATTTGAGCTGGATTACTTATTTTCCGTGTTTATTTGAATCTATTAAAGTAATTTTATCTTCTCTGTTTTTTATTATCTTTACCGAGTACTTTATTCACAACATGCCAGGCAGCCTTGCATTTATTTTCTGAGTTCTGTAATAAACGAGGAGTTTGCCCTTTTCTTTGCCTCAATAACTACTTTTTAGAAAATCTTTTTGTAGGATTTAACATAACTTAGAAATTGTATACTTCTACTGAATTTTGATTTTTCAGTGAAGTTCACACGTTTTCTTTTTGCTGATATTTTTTATTCCTTGTGTAATCCAATGTAAAACTACTTTTTTCTTTTCTGTTTAACTTTAACAGTTTTTGGAACAAAAGCAGACTCAAAAAATGTCTTAAAAAAAACAAGTTAGAAAAGTTATTGTAGCTTTCATCGGCATTTATTCTTGGGCTTACTGTTAAATCGTCACACAATTTTTTTTAGTGATTTCCATAAAAATATTAATTTGTTTACTAGAGAATATCCTTTTCCTTACCAGTATTTCTTTAAAGCCTTGCTTTTCTATTGTATTTTGTGGGATATTTAAAAAAATCGCATTATGGTCAGAAAGACCTAGGTCAATATTCATTTTTGGCTATAACATCATATCCTTTTCTAGTTAATATGTTATCTATACACAGTCACTGCTACTCAGTGGTTTTCATGGTTGTAGAATAATACGTACACTGTGAATTAAACTCTATGTGTTTTGTGGTTCTGGTAGATTAAAGCTATACAGTCATTGCTACTCTGGGGTTTACATGTTTATAGCAAAATAATAGTTACACAATTACTGCTACTTGGAGGGTTCATGGTTGTGACAGAATAATACCTACACAATTAATTATACTCTGTAGGTTTTGTGGTTATGGTAGACTAATAGCTACAAAATAATAGTTACACAATTACTGCTACTTGGAAGGGTTCATGGTTGTGACAGAATAATACCTACACAATTAATTATACTCTGTAGGTTTTGTGGTTATGGTAGACTAATAGCTACAAAATAATAGTTACACAATTACTGCTACTTGGAAGGGTTCATGGTTGTGACAGAATAATACCTACACAATTAATTATACTCTGTAGGTTTTGTGGTTATGGTAGACTAATAGCTACAAAATAATAGTTACACAATTACTGCTACTTGGAGGGTTCATGGTTGTGACAGAATAATACCTACACAATTAATTATACTCTGTAGGTTTTGTGGTTATGGTAGACTAATAGCTACAAAATAATAGTTACACAATTACTGCTACTTGGAAGGGTTCATGGTTGTGACAGAATAATACCTACACAATTAATTATACTCTGTAGGTTTTGTGGTTATGGTAGACTAATAGCTACAAAATAATAGTTACACAATTACTGCTACTTGGGAGGGTTCATGGTTGTGACAGAATAATACCTACACAATTAATTATACTCTGTAGGTTTTGTGGTTATGGTAGACTAATAGCTACAAAATAATAGTTACACAATTACTGCTACTTGGAAGGGTTCATGGTTGTGACAGAATAATACCTACACAATTAATTATACTCTGTAGGTTTTGTGGTTATGGTAGACTAATAGCTACAAAATAATAGTTACACAATTACTGCTACTTGGAAGGGTTCATGGTTGTGACAGAATAATACCTACACAATTAATTATACTCTGTAGGTTTTGTGGTTATGGTAGACTAATAGCTACAAAATAATAGTTACACAATTACTGCTACTTGAAGGGTTCATGGTTGTGACAGAATAATACCTACACAATTAATTATACTCTGTAGGTTTTGTGGTTATGGTAGACTAATAGCTACAAAATAATAGTTACACAATTACTGCTACTTGAAGGGTTCATGGTTGTGACAGAATAATACCTACACAATTAATTATACTCTGTAGGTTTTGTGGTTATGGTAGACTAATAGCTACAAAATAATAGTTACACAATTACTGCTACTTGGAAGGGTTCATGGTTGTGACAGAATAATACCTACACAATTAATTATACTCTGTAGGTTTTGTGGTTATGGTAGACTAATAGCTACAAAATAATAGTTACACAATTACTGCTACTTGGAAGGGTTCATGGTTGTGACAGAATAATACCTACACAATTAATTATACTCTGTAGGTTTTGTGGTTATGGTAGACTAATAGCTACACACACAATGATATTTGTAGGTTTTCATGGTTCTGGTAGATTAACATAGGTAGATATATACACTAATCACTGTGTTGAATAGAAGAAAAGAAAAGAACCATTTTTCACTTCTATATTTCAGGGGATTTAATACCCTGCGTCTTCAGGAAGTTTTAAATATAAACTAATACAAACTAAAAACCGTAAACAAGAATGAAGGAAATATAAACTACATTTTTTTGAACTAAAATATTTTCATACAGATGATTTTTAACAATACAAGATTTGATAACTATTAGACCTATTTCAACAAATTTATTGATATCCCCGATTAATAACTATACAAGTGTAGCTGGGTATTAAACCTTGCTGCGATTAGAATGCTTAGTGATCAAACCTAGTCTTGTATTTCACTGGATTTACAAGCATTATTAAACCCCTAAGAGCTGGGTTATTTCAGACCTACCCTCTGTCTTGACTTTGGGTATTTTTGTGAGATGGAGACATTATTTAAGGATAATCACAGCCCTAAATTGATTAAATTTTATATTTGTGGGTTTTTAGAGTGGTAGAGAATGGTAGGAATTCTGGGAGGAAAGTATTTTTATTTTTGTATATTATATATGAAACACTTAGTTTGTTTTGCAACTATGGCAGAGTACTTCTCGTGTATAATTTGGTGATAGGAAAAGAGAGAAAGGTCTAAAAACCTGTAAGGACTTATATAAATTATGCTGCAAAAACTACGCGAGTCTGGTATCCCTTTTCCCTATTCACCTTACCAAACAATAATTTGCCACTTCTGACATCCAACAGACAAAACTGTTGTAGTCACCTCAGACATCAAGTACAACAATACGATCTTCAGTGTGTCGGCAGAAAGTATTCTCAACTGCAGCACTTGGTGGGTTACAGTAACCAAATAATGTCGTTTAAATGCACAACACAATGACTAGCTTACTCACCATCTGATAAGACTTCGTAGGCCTCTGAGATCTCTTTGAATTTTTTGTTTGCTTCGTCTGGATTGTCTGGGTTCTTGTCCGGATGCCATTTCAGGGCCAATCTCCTGTACCTGTTAACAAAAAATTTAAATCACTCAAAACTCCTGCAGATCAGATAAACCCTAAAGACATGATGATCAACACAATCTCAAATTCTAAAAAAAGAAAACATATTACAGAGGTGTGAGATATTTACATAATTTACCAACTTTATAATGGAAACAGATCTATTAAAATTAAAAAAAAAGAAGTTAATCACTATTTAGTTCATTTGTCTCTATATTTGTTGGGGAATATTTCAATACAAAAACCGATTAATTAATTTAAAGAAGAATTCAAGATAAATGGTTAACATGTAAGTTTTATCATTTGAATGAACAAATGCTACCCTTTTTAATTTATATTTTAAAATTAATATTAGTATTTATTTTATTGTAGTGAAGCCATTCTTTGTACCCTGTACACATCGTGGAATAAAGTGGTTTGACTATTGACCCTTACAATTATTGCAATCCTAATGTTGAAGTTGTTGAGGATATAAAAATAAAAGTGCATTAAAATTGTAGTTATTATGACAACTTACTGGTGTGTTTATATTACGTGACATATCGCAAGACTTGGTTGTGGCAGATAAATTATTGTTTAATGCACTCACGCCTGACATATATTGTTTAAACTCGATTTATATTGATTGAGTATGGAAGATATTATTTTTCTGCGATAACAGTCGTATTAAAATAATTACTTCAATATATTTTTACATTATTAATAAATAATAAAGCCAATGGCCATGCTAGCAATGATGTGTCATGTACTACAGTCGTACATTATCTTTTACAGAATTAACAGCATTAATTTGTCGTTAGTCTGTTGATGAGCTTGACCAAAGAGCAACTACATTACAACTTACTATTATTGGTAGTTAAACTACTTCTGACTACCAAGTGTGGATTTGTGCAATAATACTCTGCATTAGTTGTTGTACCGAGTCTATTAACTATAAATTTACTAAATAATTACATTCTATTTGCCTTCACTTTTTGTACGGGACTAAAAAAAGTACAGTCAAGCTGAATATTAGACATTAATTTTCAAAATCACTATTTCAGGCCACCACTTCTGTAAAACTTGTGGCCAACTACAAAGCTTGACACAGTTAATAAGAAATACTAAAATCAGCTCTTCAATTAATTTACTTGATTTAATTTATCACTTGCAGTATCCTTAATTTCAATAGAGAGGACTTTAATATATTTCTACATAATACTTTACTAAGCTAAAGCATGTAAATATGCAGTACATTCAAACTGACTCACTTCTTATTACTAATATTTTTTTTAATAAAGGCTAAAACCCCAAAACTAAAGATCCATTTAATACAAAATTGATAAAATAAATCCCATAAAAAAATAATACATTCCACTTTATGTTAAGCCTCGTTAAATTTATCGAAGCCTGAAACAAAAATGTCCCATCAAGCAGCTCTGAGAACATATGCAGAGAGGAAGAGAAGAAAACGGCCTTCAAAGCCCGACTGACCGCATGAGAATTGGCAGCAATCCAGCCTCAAATATAAACCTGGTCTATACCCGAGGCTCGGCGGTGTCTAGAAATATGTTTCTGACTTGGTGCCAATAGGACAATGTGAAATAGTGCATTCATCTTTCCGCTTTTACTGCAATCTCGTGGGGTGTTTCAATCTGCAGTGTCACGTCAAAGAAAATTATATACCGTGAGTCACTACAGATCCTGCTTGAACTTGTGATGAGTCAGGAGCAGTTACATGTTCATAAATCATTCAGGTTTAATAGAGGTCTAAGGTGAGTCAAGAAGAAAATCCTGGTGTTACTTTTTACAATTTCAGTTTTGTTTCACTACTCAGCTGCTATATTGCAATAGTTTACATAATACAAGACTGGACTCGTGCTCAGCTCTTCCAAGTTTATATTAATAGCATCCCTTCAAGTATTTGAACAATTAGAAAACATTGTCGTGCCCAGCATTGTGCCTTGCCAAATGCCATGTATTGGAGACTGCTGCACATGTAATACACAGCTGCCAAAGAACGCTTGGTGGTCATATTAAGCATCATGATGTAAAGAAAGAATGCAATTGGTTATATCCGATGTTGCTTGGGCTGTGGCAAAAGTACTATTTTTTTTTATACCAATGTAGGTTGTCATCATTAATCCAAAATAGTATAAAAAGAGATGATAATACTGAGGTATTAAGTGGAATTCTGGAGTTGAATGATGAATGCTATAAAAGAATATCATACACCAGTTATTTGGCTCTATTTAAAATTACACAATAAACACTAATAGAAGCACCTTCTTTTCATGCTGGACTTATCGTGGAATCTAGTTGTCTAAAACTATGTCTTATTTAACAAATAAAAGGGTATGTCATCAACTTTTCTAACAAATGCCAACAAAATTTTAGAAATATGGATGAACAGAGAGAACTCTTGAGATTGAATATTTTACAGAGACTTCTCAGTTCAGTGATCCTTGCTACCGATGTTGCCAGCCATCAAAGGAGTTTTTCGCAGATGTCACGGATAAATCTGGCCCACGTACCTACAAGGTTGGCAGTGTTGCCAGCGGAGTTGAATGACCCAAATTGTTTGGGGGTTTTAACAGGCGTTTGTTACTGAATCTAATCTAACACTCAGTTCACATATCATTACTACAATGACATGATGTGGATTGTTTCTTTTGTTCCTAACTGGTTTTGGAAAAATAAAATGGATTGTAATTTTAAAATATTCCTATGGAATGAAACAAAATGTCAGTTGAGGTCTAATTAAACAAATTAATAATTTAACAGCTTGGCTGTAGTAAAATTATCTTTAGTTTTCCCCCATAAAAACTATCAAACTTCATACAATTGTAAGGACTTATGGGAGAAGTCTCATTTTAAAGATATGTAATATGCATCCAAATGCTTTTTATTGTAAAGGGCATAAAAAAGCAATACAATAAAAACTATATTGCTTTTTTTTAATATGGTGGTACAACAAAGTATGAAATATCTTTCTAAACTCATAAAATCAAAAGAAAAAGCATTTGGATGCGTATTAATTTTACCTTTAAAACCATACCATAAGTATGTAAAATTGCATGAAGTTTAACATTGTTCTTATGGTGGATAACTCTGGGCCATTTTACTACTGTCAGCTTCGACTTTAATCCCATAATTCTAAACCGACAAAACAATGAAATAAAAATGATTAAGAAAATCATCATATCAAAGATTTTGCTTATTTATAAAAGATGTTTGAAAAAGACTAACATATTCTAACCATTAGTATTATTTTCAGACCTAAAGTGTAATGCTTAGTTAAACATCGTTCTTAGGGGGAAAACTGAAGATCATTTTACTACAGCCAGGCTCTTAAATCATTAATTTGTTTAATCAGACCTCACCTGGTAGTTTGTTCCATCACATAGGATTTTTTTTAATTGTAATCGATTGAAATCCATGTAAAAGATTATGAACAATCTTCAGCTCTTGGGCTGACTAGCATACATATTGAGTGCTTTAATTTGTACTTGTAATAGATGTAGTGTAGAGATGTTTTAACACTGAAGACAGAAACAAGCCAAACCTAAATATTTAACAGGCTATATTTCTAAATGATGTTTTAATAAGTTTTACTTGTTAGGTATGGAGTGGAGTTTCATATATTCATTGCTACTTGCAATTTTGTTTTTAAGTTCTCTTTGTATTATACTCTTGAGTCATGTTTATAATATACATAAAATACTAATACATAGTTAATTTTATATTTACTACGCCATTCTAATAATGAATACCTACCTGTTGATTCAAACACAGATACACAATCCATTGTAAGCAACCTTAAGATTCGGTAGTGTGGTTTTAGATGTGCTGTAGGCTATATACACAATGTATATTAGGAACTTTGTACACATAATACCTGTGTTTTTCCCTTTGGAGGTCTAAGACATGACATTTAGTTGGAATGGATATGGAAAATTGGCTAGTTAACACACAGTAAGTGCATTTAATTTGATTTTAAAACCAGATTTTTCAGACCTTTGTGTAGAAGACACTTTTTCTCAATTCATCAAAAGTACGTATTAACAGTCACTAAAAAGCACTTGTGAGCACGTCCAAACTCTTTACAAAGCAAACTCGAAAACAGCTAAACTCACAAAACTGTCTATTAGCATGAAGTCAGATATTTAGTGAACATCCATTGACGAAAAACAAGTTAATAAGAAATCAGCTGATTATTAAATTTGTGGAAAATAGGTTAACATTTTTTCTGTTGCACGTGAGCTGAAGAAAATAAATCACGTTGGGGCAGAGGCAAATTGAGTCTGGTAAATAATGAGCAACTTCTTGTTCTATGTATGTCAGTTATGAACGTAAGTGGTTGTTACAAGTTTACCAGCCAAAACATGTAGTTAGTTCTAACCGACTTCTGCATCCTAAATCAATTCTGTGTTTCACGACCAATCCAACGGTTATTCCCTGGTTCCACAAAATGGCAGCAATAACCACAACAGTCTCTCTATTCATTATCACATGTCACTGGGCCCGTTACTACGTTAGATTTACAGGTCCATTTATCTACAGTAAACACCAACCAGAGCACATTAATATTTAATCATTATTTTACTGAGATACATTGAAAAAGATCTTTCTGTAATAGAAAACTTATACATCAACAAGAGTACAAAATTGTTGAGAGCAATGATGGATTAAGGAGGAGAGGAGAGTCACAAGAGTCATGAACCCTCCTTAAATTTATTTTTCTTTTTAGTTTTAATTTTGTATAAAATTAAATTTTAGACACCAAAATGCGTAAAAATTATAAGATATTTTGTTAATTTTTCCTTTGTTTAATTAAACATACAATTCCGTAGGAGATATTCCATAACTCCCATATTTCATCTTTGTGGATCATTATTTCCACTATAATTATAGTTAAAAAATAATAAAAATAAAAGATATATAATGCAATAATAATAATAAATAAATATATATATATATATATATATATTTTTTTTTTTTTCCCAACAAAGAAATAAGCCTACTGTTGTAACAAAGTGAGGAGTTTTTCAAGTCAGTTAGGACAATCCACTAGCAGGTGAGACACACAATACGTCATTATCCATGTGGCTGAAGATGTGGGGGGAAGAGGGGGAGGGACTGTAGGAGAGCCTACACAAGCCCACATGGTACTTGACTGTCCATACTACGACATAACATCACCTGACGTTCGCTGTACAAAGGAAACATCAATCTTGCTGCTGGGAGTGACAATAGACCTGTCCACACTTCTTTGGCATGACCACAGTCACAGTGCGGCGTGAGGAAACACGAGCGAGGATCGTAACGGTGAAGGGGAATGGATCAATCACACAATCGGGCGCAGAAACTTAACCGGACAAAATTATTGATCTAATCACTAGTGATGAGGATGAGGATGAAATCAATTCTCATTGTAAATATTCATAATTCCTAATGCCACAAACAGTTAACAACATGCATGAAGCCCTACATCACTTATAACCTATAAAATTCTATGAAGGAACTTTACAGACCACATTTCTAGAAAAAGCTATTTATTCTAGTTTCATGTAAAATGGTCTAAAATCAGAATCAAATATGACTGGTAATGTCTATTTTATATATAGCCAAAATAAAAGACTAAAACAGCTATGCACCATTAATCTCAAAGACTTTTTAGGTTTATTGGAGCATTGTAAGGTTAAAAATGTACCAATTATGAATATTTTTTGTCTATTTTGGAAGTGTTTATCAAGTTCATTAAAATGTTTCTTTCTTTCTAAAACAAGGCCTACGACACAAAACATGACCATAAATAATTTCACTAATGTAATATACTTTATGTTTATGAGTAAACTGCCTATTTTGATCACATGTGAAATTGTTATATTTTTGGATCGCCTATAAGGAATAATAAATACATGAACAGACTGAATTAGTTTGAATCCAATATTTGAAAGTTATTTTGGTACATGAAATCTATAGACAATCTTTGATTGCTAGGAATTAAATAGGGAAGCCTATCTTCCCAGCAACTATCATCCTATTTCTATTTTTCCCAGTTCATGAAAAAAATTATCAAAGCAGTGTTCCTTCTATTTTGCCAAATGTTATGTTTTTTTCTTAAAGCAAATGATTCAAAAATATAGCAAGTTGATGTTACGACTGTAACTGGAGTACTTCAAAGTGTTATAGATTGCCTGGAGAGGCAAGATTATGTGCTGAACACATACTTTGGTTTGTGGATGCACCACCAGATACCTTATTGATCAATATTGTATCACAAGCGTTTGGAGTCTGTACAAATATGGGTTACTGGTTACCAATTTTAGTAACAAATACTAATTTGTATATTACTACTATATAGTATTATGACTGAAAAAACAAAATGTGTTGTTCATTGGAATCAGTTCCAACAATTATCCATATTTTACTGACATCAACAATAAGAATTAATATATTCATAATTTATTATGGAAAGTGATTTAACAAGCTGAATAGGCCGACACATAAAATTATTTTCAAAATAAAAAAAATTATTCTTAATGATATTTAAACACATTTTACAGCCAAATTGAACATGTCTGTTGTAGCCTGTAACATTGTCAATTTTTTATTTTTTGTTATCCAATTTTTTGAAGACCAGTCATGTTTTATAGGACATTTTTAACTTGAAATAGACTACAGTTATTGCTAAATTGTCTTTTTGGTAAAATAATAATAATTATTACCAATGCAATCTTTTCAATTGTACTTAACTTATGTGTAACTGAAAACTGTAATTTGTGATACAAGCAATTCTTATTTATTTTCATAGTAAAAGGTTTCTCCTACGCCCGTGTTTAGAAGTAAAAAAAGCTTTTTAATGCTTTGTACTATAGGTTACACTCAGATAGAAGCCTAAATAGTGTTAATACATGCCAAACTTAATTTACTTTAACCCTCAAACTTGGTAAATTGCTCTTAACAGAAGAAGCAGTGCTTGACGTTATTTTCCAAATTGATGAAGTTAATTGTACCATTTACTGAAACTAAGAAGACAAGTAACAAGAAGCACTAACACTCAGATAACTGGGTGGTTTAGTAGACAACGTTGGCCCCGTTACCCTACAAGCACTCTCTAACGGCCTTGAACTGCTTGCACAATCACTTCTATAATGCATTCGCAATTAAGTTGATGGTGATGAATCCTCTGATAATTACTGTGCGGGAGATTTAGACTTGACAGATTGATTATGGTTCGCTTTCATAATTCTTTACGACTGAGAACTCATGTAAAATAAAGAACTACATATTACTGTAGAAAATCAAAGCACTTACTAACCGTATGAGTTCTTTTCATTTTTCAACAACAGTATTCGATTTCAAAACTCAACACTTTAAAGTGATACAAAACTTCTGTAACCTTCTTAGAAAACTGTAAGCTAAATTAGCACAAAAAGCTAACTTTATGTATTATTTTTAAATGTTTTATTTGAATGAAGTTCACTGTTTTTATACTAAACAAAACGCTTGGTAAATGTTACAGAATAAAACAAAACTAATCACAGTTAATTTAAGGAATCAAGAATATAGTAAAAACACAAAAAAATCACCTCAATTACTATTTCTCGAATGATAATACATTCTTTTTCTAACTAGATATCACACCTATGCCTATTATGTTAGTAGAAACACTAAAAATCACAATTACGTGGCATTTAAAAAATAATTTACTTAAATATAATAATCCTTATTTTGAAATAAATATGTATTCCTATTACAACTCAGTTGGCGATGGCTAGATTTAGTCAATAAAAAATATATATTAAAGAGAATTAAGTATTACACTTAAACAGTTCCATTTCTGTGTAATTATCAAGCAAGCTTACTAGCAACAATAGTTCATTACTAGTTCATAGTCTCCATGTAGCCTATATCCTAATTATTGAGCACATTTTACAAATATGCATATTTCTTATTTCAATCATTACATTTAGTTTTACTTTATTTAGGTGACAAATTTCCACTTTCCTCGTATCGATGAACAATTAGCAACGTTCAACGAAGCCTTCACCAGTGTCCTTAACAATATTATATACCACCTGACTGCGTGCTCCGTCACGCGAGAACAAAATCTTTCCATAACAATGTTGTGTACAAGAGACACAGTGACCACAAGTACCCATGGAGGGGGGGGGGAGGGGGAGACAGGCCTTGTGTTGCCCTAAAAGGGCCAGCTATCGATACTAGTAACTTGACTCTGGCAGTGTGATTGCATTAGGACAACGGCTACAACTCAACTCTACCTTATGTGGCCTCCCTCTGACCGCTAAGATATTCTCACATTTTGAGGTTAGGTGTAGGCCACGCCACGGCACGATCCTGCCAGACCTGCAGCCGCCACAACACTACTCACGTGACGGCCTCACACATATTGTGTGCAATAAATGGGCAATCACTACTTAATTAAAAACACTTCTAAATAGTTACTTTACAAAAAATATTAATAATAAAAAAAAATTAAAAAAGAAACAGTATTTTCATTCCAAATAGAATACAAGTTGACAAACTACTTTCTTACAGAAAAACAAAACAAAAAAACTTTCCAATTAAAAGATATAATATAAAAATTGTTTTTATTTTGTTCTTACATGTTTGGAGATATTAATTTTGTTGAAATTTCTTTAAAAAAGACCTCTAAATAGTTACTTTTCATACAAAAAAACAATAATTGAATACCAAATATAAAATACAAGTTGACAAACAACTAAAAAAAAAAATAAATAAAGAAATATTAAGGTATAAATATTATATTTTCAGCTTGTTTTTACATGTTAGAAGAGTAAAACATTTTTTGGGAAATTTTGACTAATTTACCGTTATCAATTGAATATTAACCACTATAACTTATTGTTATCAATTTTTAAATATTAACCACTATAACTTATTGATACTATAATTGTTGTGTTTTGAATCTATTAACTCACTCCTTCAGTTACCTTGTTAGATAACATTAGCCTCTTTGTTAACTTTCTAAATTAAGAAAACAATACTATTATGAAACCGGTTGCATACATTACTAAAACGCATAATCAACGAAAAAAATCAAGATTTCTAATTTTAATGATCTACATATTAAAATGTGTCCAGTTTATTAACAGTAAATGATACTTACGCTTTTTTAATTTCTGCAACAGAAGCTTGCCGCTGCACTTCTAACACTCGGTAATAGTCGACCATTCCGGTAACAACGCACTACTCAGATCTGCAACAGAACGTCTCTCATTAGTGAAGAAACAATCATCTGATTGTATTTCATTATAAATGAGACTAGAGTACAGGGTGATACAAATAAGAAAAAAATATGACTGTCAACTCCATCTGGGAAATACCTGAAAACTCAAATAATGTTGACAACCAACACAGATCGATTAGAGAAATAAACAATTCTTAAATTGTAACAAATTATATATTACTACTTTAAACATCACAAACAAATTTATTAAGGTGATGATAATATTCCAAATAATTTTAACCAGCTTGGCCTGAAACTTGCGACAAAACATATATACGGGTGGAGCAAACACAAACCTATTATTTGATGTTTTTTTCACAACAATCTAAGGTCAAACAACACCTATCTATTTATAACCTGAGATTGTGCATAGTTTACATTAGCTAGCTATGGTTAAACAGTTGACTAGATAGTTACTATCTAATAAATTGCTGATCTTGTCTCACTTCTTGTGAGCTAGATACTTTTATTCAGGTAAGCTGTGTGTAGTCTTGGGGTAAATTTTAACATTTGACTATTTGAGTGTTCTTAACAAGCTACAATATTTGTAAACATTCTATAAAGGATGCTTTATGAAACCAATTAATCTAGGGGTATTTTAATAATAAATCTGAAGTGAAGAAACAATAGGTACTAAAGATTGGGTTTCCTACACAGATTTTATTGCTTAATGTAATTCCAAAGCAAAGATTGCATTTAAAACTGATAATAATAAATAATAAAACAAGTCAGTTTGAAAACAACCCGGGAATCCTTAGACACAACTATATTTTATTTACAGCTTTCACATAAAGAAAATTGATTCTAAGCCAAAATTCAAGTACTACTGAACTTTACTAACCATACTTTTGTAAAAATATTTAGTACTTTACCTATTTAACACATTGTTACTTTGTTACCTACTAGAACCCCTTTAACACTATATATTTTGGAAATTTTATTTGGTTTTGGGTTTACACCATAATTTATACAAAGATGATCTATTTTACATTTATATTTGATACTGTAACTTAGAGATTTAAGTTAGGTTTTTTTATGCATAATATTTTAGTCGAATGCAAAAACCCCATTAGACCAAATATTATTTGTTTCACTGAGTTTATAAAACTTGACAAACTTTATGTTCATGGAAGATAATAAGAGCTGAATTCAATTGGCTAGGCTTATGTTTCTAATGCGGCTATTAGTCATTGGGGTTTGACTAAGATTGTTAATTTAACATGAAAACAAAATAGAACAAACTAAGAAAGCCATGTAGGTATTGTCTGTATTAAGATAATCAACCATCTTGATGTTACGTAAGAAATCTGAATAGTAACTGTAGTGTAGTCTACTGAGTCACAATATCTTTTTCATACACACAATAGTAAAGCTCTTAATTAATTGTCCACAGAACATTAAACATGATAGTTAAATTACAACAGTGGTAACTTAGGTAATGTAGCCGAAGACAATGAGGTACTTGATATTGACTTATACCTCAAAGTCCACTGACAAGATTACTTCACATTTTCTCTGGCACTTTTCTATTAATTAGACAACGTGTTTGTGAAAAGTTTATGTTAAATTCTGTCATATTTCAGGGCTTACAGTAACAATAGTTATCGTGCCAATATCAATGCTCTAGTCTGGATATTAGAAGCCATGAAAGTTGAACATTTTCATTTCATCAGTACCTCCATCAACTTGATCACACTGATACCATACCTTCGCCACCAACTTTCCTATCCCAATAATTTTACTTCAAATTTCCAAAGTAGTGTTGGGGCAAGTTTAGAATGGGGTGCTAAAAAATCAGAAATATTTGATGAATAACTCAAAACCTTGGTAATTCTAAGCAATATATGGGTCAACCTCGATTTTTCTCATATTACAATATAATGTTCCAATAGTCAATTAGAAAAGGAAAAGACTAGAATTTTTTGCCGGAAAGCAGTTTTAGGGAGCAGGCAACCGCCAGACGGTCATATATTGCTTAGAGTTACCTGTTAGTGATCAGGGGCACTGACGTGATCTGGGCTTCAAATTTGGAACTACTCGAGTTAATTTTTTTCTCTAAAAGAGCAAGCAGCGCGAAGCGCTGCGCAGCGGGCAGGCATCGTGCGTGATCCTTTTTTTTTATTAAAAATTTCTGATAAATTGTTATTACATATTACAATATAATGTAGGTAATGTATGTAAAACAATTTTAAACACATAATTACATGCTGGAAAGCAAAGTAAACCAATATAATCCGCCCAATACAAAATCTCCGTAAAATCTGGTAAAGGAATCTGTGTCATTCCTTTGGCCTGAATCAATTCAGTATAAACGAAGATCACGCCCGCTGCGCAGCGCTTCGCGCTGCTTGCTCTTTTAGAAAAAAAATTAACTCGAGTAGTTCCAAATTTGAAGCCCAGATCACGTCAGTGCCCCTGATCACTAATAGGTAATTCTCGCGGTTGCCTGCTCCCTATAGCTGCTTTCCAGCAAGAAATTCTAGTCATTTCCTTTTCTAATTGACTATTGGAACATTATATTGTAATATGACTTGCCTGCTCCCTATAACTGCTTTCCGGCAAGAAATTCTAGTCATTTCCTTTTCTAATTGACTATTGGAACATTATATTGTAATATGAGAAAAATCGAGGTTGACCCATATATTGCTTAGAATTACCAAAACCTTCATGGAAATATACCCTTATACAATTTTAAATTGTAATTCTCTACAATTACTGACTACTAACATTAACATTGACATAATGTAATCTTCTATCCCTATCTGCTATATGTGTTAAGTGATATATTAACTTTAATTGTTTTTACTAATGAAATAAATAACAAAGTAAATGTTTCAGTCACACTTGAGACGGTCGCAAAAGCAAAACAAACTAAAAGCAAAATTATTTAAAGTATAAAATGTAACTAAAGTAGTAATCCTCTGACCTTATCTACTATTTGTTATTTACATGATATAGGTAGATAAATATGTAAGTAGTGTAGAGAGAAAAAGATAAATTTAAACTTTCTCGATGTATTTTCCCAAGCTTAGATAACATTGAACAAATTGGTATGGGAAAATACCAATAAGAAATGTCCCTAGCCATCAGTGTGGGCTTTGGTGCCTGTCAATTGTCCTGACTTCTGATGGAAAACTTCCCTTGGGGATTTGAGGTAAGAAATATTAAATTTGGATGTACTGATAACTTCTTTGTTTGAAGTTACTGTTTTCTACCCACAATATGTACATAAAGGACAGAGGATTCAACACTTGTAATCATCTGAAACGTTATTGAAAATTTCCACTTTGTATAAATTTAATTTTAAATAATTTGAATTTTATATAATGTATCCATGTATACAAATAGTAAACTAAGGATTTTCTGGTAACTGCCAAGGAGCTTGGGTAGATCTTGAGAATAACATTATCTGATTAATTTGTTGGTTAGCCTATTTTGTGAGAATAACATTATCTGATTAATTTTTTGGTTAGCCTATTTTGTGTTTCCGACACCTGCTTTTGTATCAAATGTAATGACAAATTTTCACTTTCTGATGTATTTAAAGAAATTGAAGTTGATAAAGTAATTGCAGATAATTATCCTTTTGCAAACAATTCATTCTTTCAACTTGTAAATTTCCCTGATTTTTCATTTTAGATAGGCAAAATTTTGGATGTAGTTGGATGACTCAAGCAATTGAATTAAAAATGTAATTTCCCTTTACTAAGTAGCTGCATTGTATGCTAATGTTAATTAATTCTCTGAACCCCAAGTGATGGTTTTTCACTGCCAGTTTCAATGGTTAGTTGCTCTCAAAACCAGTAATCAACGCAGTACAGTGAACGAAAATATTTAGTTGTTTTATTATTTATTATATTTTTGTACCAATGACAGTATGTAACCCGGCTGTTAGCTGCCATTACCTAATTAACTAATTGTTTTCTCCTTTACTTTGATTAACTGACATATAAAAAGTTGAAACCCAATAGCTCTGATAGTTAACTAAATTGCTCCAATTTTTTTAAAGTACTGTAGGCTGATTATGCATACAAATCTACCCAAATGTATAATATAAATTCTCTATGGCCATTTTTTCATGTAAATTATTTGGCTAAAGTATAATAAGCGGCCACCAACACAATTGGATTATGATTATTGATTTTAAATATCGATACTATCGAATACGACATTAGACCAATATATTTACAATTAATCATTGACAGCTTTCTTTATTTAGACTAGTGACATCATTGACAACGACAAGAACAATAGCGAGGAATACACAAATATTGGCTCAAAATGTTTTTATAAACAATGAAAATTTTTTTAAATGGTTACAAGATAATGATCTTGCTTCCTTAAATCTGAATTGTTCATATTGACTAGATGAAAGGTAGAATTAAAGATGGAGATCAAATAGTGTTCTTTCGCTGCAAGAAAAGTAAAAATAGTACATGAAGTTGCAAGAAATGCACTTCAGAAAACTTTTTTTGAACATTCTAAATTTGGTATTATAAATGTAATGGAATATCATATACTATTTTAATTGAAATCAAACAAACTATGACTTTTTAAGTAATGAATGTACTTTGACGGCATCAATACCTGCAGAAGTACAATTTCGGATTGGCTAAAGTAATCGTAAGTACTACGCTGCTCAAAACGTCATTTAAATAAAATTTTGTTGTTTTATAAGATCTTAAACAAATACATTTATTTTACATATTATAAAAGTATACCTTCACTATAGTACAATTTTAAAAGCATTAAACTTAATTCAGTTCGACATTATCGCTTAAAATTAATTCAAAATAAAATCATATTTAGACATAAATTTAAAATTAACATCATATTTCATTATTCACTAATGGCGGCAAGAATAGTAACGTGTTTTTTTTCCCAAGCAGTTACGTTTAACCTTGAAAATACATAAGTTAATTAATTGTTATTGTTTTTTCATAACATATTAATTATATATTATATTTTAATTATATTAATATTTATACATTAATTTCCAAGATTGAAAACTAGCAAAACCATACTGTGCTTTGAAATATCTATTATATTATTTGGTCCGACATTTTGCTTTCAGTCCTTTGGATGGTCATGAATATCGATGGTTCGTATCATTTGATAGTCATCATCAGATGGTGTTGGGTGCTTATTATACTGCATCATATAATTTTCCTTTTTTTTATATATTGAGAATAATACCAAGTGATTAAAGAAGGTTTACAACACTGCTTCCTGTTAATAAAAAATTGTGAGATCCAAATTTAATTTACTGTTTTATATTTTATATATAATTTATGTTATAGTTACACACGTACATTTTTTAAAACAAGATCTTGCAAAAACGCCTTAAATGAACAGGGTTAACAACTTTAACTTAAAGGCTAAAATTACCTTTGTATAGTAAGTTACTAGGTAAACAATATTTTTTGCTCTTTAATTAAACGTTTAAATAAAATAGATTTCATAATTTATATATTAATTAACACATTGTAATACTTGGAGAAATATTTATATTTTGGGTGTCCTAAAAATTGATTGTTACCTATACAAAAGAATTAAAATATAAATAAACATTTTCAGCTTTATAAATAGTCTGATTTGTTATGAATGAAGTAAGAAACACTTTTAACCAAGTAGCAATCGAAGTCAACCTAGTAGAAAATGTTAATACACCAAATGCCTCACAAATTACACATAAATAACCTGATTTTATTGAACAATGTTACAAGTCATGAAATAATAAATTAATTATCTATAATTTAATATGTGTGGACATTTATTACCAATAATTCTCATCATATCTCAAAAATGTATACAACAAAGAAAATCACCAAACAGCATGAAAAAAATTACAATCATGAAGTAGAGAACATTCCAAAATGGGTTGTATAACAAAAAGCAATTTGATAATACAAATCTTTAATAAAATAATTTGGTAAATTATTCACTCTAAAATTATGTTATAAAATTAACAAAATAAATAGCCTAATCCTCCATGCCACAATCTACCTTTCAAATATTAGCTGTTTATTAAATGACAATGTTTCTAGTGCTTAAAAGATTTTAAATCTGTTTTCTTAAATTGAAAAACGTGTGAATAAAAAAATCTTAAAAACACTGTGCAATACTTAATACTATTTTCGTATTAGAAAATTATACAATGCTAAAGGATAAATGTGCAACAAAGATGAGTTTCGGGTTTGAGGTTATGTTACATCACAGAACCAAACAGCCTATGAAACCACACCTCGGACTGGCATTTATCCTTAACCTGAATTTCATATTAAAATGAAAGTGTAAAGATATATTTACCCCAAAAATAAATATCCTTTGGCTGTAGAAATCAATAACAAAATTAACGGATAAATTTTACAAACAACCCCAGGACAGGGACACATAAGAAACAATCAATCTTTCTTCCTTAGTGGTTACTAAAGCCGCAGCAGTGCAGCCAACAACACAAGGTTACGGCAAAATTATCGTGCTTGTAAATATAAATATATCGTATAGGTAGTGTAAACTCTTACCTGCGACTGAAATCATGAAATATTTATTACATTCTCTCGCTAACTTTCAATTGATAAATTTGAACACGAGCTTAACGACCACACGAGTTTGATTGTCTCTAATAACAAATTATGGTAAATATTAAATTGACCCGTCTTCTACAACTCCGATTTAAAAAATATATAAAATGACTTGGCACATAAAATACATACCTACATTTATGTGTTTCCCACTTAAATGTTTACATGCTAATATACTATTTCATTTTAGGTCTGGTTATAGCTACACATTGAAGGAACCTAGTAAAATAGTTATTTTCATATGTATTGGAATAAAATGAGTTGTATAAAACTATACCATCAAGTATCGGTTATTGGTATCGAAAATTCCTGAAGTGTTGGATTATTTTATTGCCAAAAGTTCGTTCCTTCCTCTATACTTACAAAGCTAAAAAAAAGAGGCGGGCCATAAGCTTATTCTAATATAACAAACTATTAAGAAGGGTTTACAGTAAAATAATCTTTGTATTAACTATTTAAGTGGTATATTATACAATAATTGTTTCAGACCACACATCTCGTGGTACTCAAACAAAATGCAAGTGTTCGTTTATAAGCAAATAAAAGTCTTAGCTCTCGCTATGCAAGAGCTTCGTAATTTACAACAGCATTAAACACCAAATGTTGTGGTCTCCGCGGGGATTGACCTCGTGACTCAAAGTTTGGCACAGGTCAACTACGAAACGTAGACCCGAATAGAATGAAATGGATATAGCCCGATATATATTATACAAGTGGAACAAATGCGTTTGATCAACAGGCAGTCTCCACGTTGCGTCATGTAGTCTGACAGTCTGGGTCCCACCGTTATATTATCAAGATTATGTACAAATGTGCGTGAGCGTTCCCGGTGGACTGAAAGTAACCTACGTACGGTCTTGGGCGTTACGTGGCGCATAAGTGTGAGCGTGAGAGCTGTAATTACTCAACTGGATCACCGGCACGCAACTGCAACTTCCAACTTCTTCCCACAACACAACTGTTCTGTCAGCAGCAGTCAACGTCGCGACTCCCTGCCGTTGTACACCGCGATGTTTGGTCAATGCTTCCCTGACAGATCGCCCCCGCCCCTCGCTCCAGCGATTACGTAGGCTTAGCTGATGGAGTAGGCCGGAGTTGAATAAGTCACTTCCAGCAGGCGGCAGTCTGAAATGCCAATGTACAAGACCCTTTCACGCTCCGCTATTTGACACGGATACCTACTGTCTATTTTTGCCGAAGGAACTTTTCAACTTGCCTATACGCAAGTGACCATCTCGCGTAAAATTACTTCAACTGGGCATCATAATACATTATAGTGAGATTGCCAAAAATTGTAATGTTTTCCCTCCTCCAAAGTCGACTCAGCCTTAAAGAATAACGCATTATTAGAGAACACCCACAAACCAGAAATCAAAGGAACTACCCAATAATTGAGAAACTATACTGATCTGGATATTTCAACTAAGTATCAATTAACTACACAAAACTCTACGTTTAGCGTTAATTCAACAAGTCTCCACTACTCAACGTTGATAGAATTACACGAATTTCCTTGTGACAGACTACCAAATACCACACTCACGATCTAAATACTTTAGAAGCGTCTCCAAGATGATGGGCTATGCCTAAGTTGACCATCGCTTGATATCTACCAAACATGTCTGACGCGTTGAGTATTTTGTCAGTACGAAGTTACAATAATATTTTGACAAAGCCATCAACAAAAAATGTCCCTTTCAGATTTGCTGCGAAGTACATTCAACCGTCGACAGGAGGGACGAAATAATCGGAGTCAATGTACACGACTCAAATAGAGAACAATCAATGGGGCAGAGAATAGAGAGGTCAATGAGTGCATCCTGTTCAGACCTGACACGTACTTCCTGACCGAACATACATCCTCTTCAATGACAAGTAGAGTTTGCCAATGGAATATCGTTTGTCCGAATCTGATATAAGGGTAAGAAAGAGAAGGGAGAAGTTAAATATCCTCCAATTCCCTCATATAATACATAGCATATTAATTTAACAATGTGTTACTTAAGATTGTGCAATCGGTTGTCGGATGGAATAATTTCATTTGAGTTTTTTTGTACAAAATTTTGATAAAAGTCGTTATCGAAACAAACCAAAACATTCGAATCTGCTTTTGGATATTTTGTTTTTATCTTATCCGAAGACTGAAAAAAATATCATTCCACGAGGAGTGGTGATGGTTTTAGAGGACTTTTGTATTCAAGCCCAAATATAAATGGTTTGAGGCATAGATTGATGCATTTTTACACTATGTACATGAAAGATGGCTTAAAAGAATGACGTTTTTATTTGTAAAAAACAGTAATTTCCCGAAGTAAATATTATTGAAAACCTGTAATACTCTTAAAATTATAATTTGGCAAAAAAAGTAGAGATTTAAAATTGCCACTCCTTAGATCTATAACTCGTATACAAACGGCAAAACTCAAATTTTTATCTTGATACGTTTTTATTTTGACCTGTTCACAAACTGCCTACATTTGCTATTTTAAATACTTGTAATTAATTCATCTCGGAGTGATAAAAAGGTCCAGTTTTAGTGTCTCCAGGGAAATTATCTCAGAGCTACGAATTGAAAATTAATAATTATTACGACCAAAAACGATTGGCTGACTAGCACGATTTAGTTTGAAAATACTGTAACCTTTTGGCTGTTTTCTGTTGAAGAAAAACGTGAGTTTTTTTATCTCAGATCCAAAAAGGCAATTTATAATTAATTATACAGGGATTAATATTTTAGATTGTTTTATGTACTTCTTTCCGATAGAGGAAAGACTTTTAAATTAACCCTTGAAGGTGAAAATGAATTTCAAATCTTAGTTGGTACTTAGCATTCTAAAACCTTTTTCGTAATTGAAACTTGCTTAAGTACTCTTACGAAATAATCTTAATTATTCTCTCACAGACGTTTGTATAACTTGTGCAACTTCAACATTACCTAAAAACGATTGAGAATGTAATGGCAATAAAATCAGCAGATCGGACCTAGAAAATTAACGTCCCAGATCAAGTGGCACCCACACGCATTCGTACAGAATACTCTATTGTGTATTCATCCAACGTCTGTTCAGAGAAGTAAGCTCTATGAACGCTTAGAACGTAAAACAATCAGAGTGCAGCATTGTAAGGCCAAGCACCTATTGTTGTGAAGACGAACCAAAACGTCTACAAGGCCAGTGATGACGTCATTGGTACCTTTACACGCCTCGTGGCGAACTCACCGGTGCAATTGAAAGAGCTACAATCTCACAGAACGTGGCTTTAGTCATTGTACTTGTTACACCAGTCTATTCCTATTAAGATAAGTTTTACAGCGAATTTGTTCGGTGGAATTTGATAAATACGAATTGAGTGTGCGCTGTTTAAGGTTGTCTAATACGCACTGATGAGAATGCACGCAGTGATGTGTACACTGTAAACTGATTTAGATTCTTGAAGGTTGCGAAATTTAGAAATGCACCTGCAATATTTGCGACTTGAAACGTAAATCTGCATCAGACTGACTCAGAAGCATCTTGAACGCAAATCATTTCTTATTTTTCGATTTTTACGTCTCGAATAACCCAAATCTGATTATTGTACGGATTGTTGTTCATAATTTGTTAAGAAGCAAATTGCTTAACTAATCCGTTTTCAAAAATCTTTATTCCGCTTAGTAAAATTGTTTGTGCTGTGTTATGCTTTATTCCAAAGACACGGATTTCTTTTAGCAGTCTTGTTTCCGGGCAGTTCTCGCAGATTCGACACAGAATATTAACAGGTGCTTTCGTAAACATACTTATTACAGACGATTGGACCACCACCATTATCTAATTATAGTTTACTAGCACACGCTTCGTAATCATAACAAACCATACACGGGACACTTTGTTTGTTTTTATTATGAAGATGGGTCACAATAATAAATTATTTGTTACTTGTTCTTGGAGATAATTGATTAGCATTGTCCTTTAGTTTACGTTTTGGGTACGCGTGCGAAAGCCATACCATTCCCTCCAGCCCTTAAACAGTTGCTGAAGATAGCGAATTTCTGGGCGAACTAGTGTCCGGGAATACATAGAGGAACAAAAAAGTAGTCTACTACGATTATTTTAGTTTTAGCTGTAAATAGCGGTTTCCGCTTAATTTAAATCACTGTGTTACTGCAAACATAGTGCTTAGATTATAGTAGTCCCTTACTAATGCCCTTGCATCTTATGCCTTTGGGAAAAAAGAAATTGAGAGTATGAGTATTTCAGGCAGTTTTGAGTACACCGTAATCATGTAAGCTTTACGTGTCCACGTTCACGAAAAATATAAATACTTACCGAAA
Source organism: Homalodisca vitripennis (assembly GCF_021130785.1). Lineage (NCBI taxonomy): Eukaryota > Metazoa > Arthropoda > Insecta > Hemiptera > Cicadellidae > Homalodisca > Homalodisca vitripennis. Next base: position 141,515,557 of record NC_060213.1, on the reverse strand, counting down.
TACTTAGTGTAATTCTTTTGCCATAAGGATCAAAATTTCTACTACAGGTCTCTGCTACATACAAACCGTCGAAATTAATAGAATCAGCACTCGATTTCTCAACCATACAACAAACCATTATTGCATCATCCAATGAAAATCCTGATCCTTATTCAGAATATATTGGCAGATTTGGTGTAAATAAGTAATCTCAGAATTAAAAACAAAAAATAGAACTCGGCTATATATCCACAAATCAAACATCTAATGCTCAGTTTGTTTACTTTACTGCAGCTTAGCACTCATAAAATAATGTGTATGTGGTGGGTAGTATCTGAAAATGTCCACCCAAGAGGAGGTTAGTTAATAAAATACAGAGTTGGAATGCCTACGAACATACTACGGTGACTAATGCCCTTACTTCATGCCTCATAACGCCAGGGTTATTGGGAACTCAAGGTCGGTTATTATAGTAATGCAGAACCAGATATAACGATAATGATAACCACGGCCTTCTCCTTAAAGGTGGTATTCGTGCCTGGTGGTTACTTTGTTCAAAATCTGTCACGGGTGTCCCTCCATAGGCCTACGCCTAATCAAAAGTCCAACTGACCTATCATATATCTTTTTGTTTACACAAGACTATTAATCTTAAGTCTCAATCATATTAATATGAGTTTTATGTTTAGCAATTGAAAGAGAGCAAACAACGAATTGACAGTCTGTTTTGATTAATGGACGTCGTTCAATGCAAATTAACATATATAAATCTGGGAGATATACATTTATAGGTTAACCTGCACCAATAGGTTAGTTTCATTTACAGTTGCTGTTATTGCCAGTTTTGTTGACTCAATGGTTTTGTTTAATTGGTAACTCTGCTACCATACGAGCACCATACGTTTTGTTTTGGAATTGGAATCTTAAAAGTGCAAAAATTAAAACGGTCAATTATAATACTGAAATATTCTGTACCTACTGATTTTCCACATTCGGACATAACCAACTGCTGCTATTTATACAATAAATGTCCCCGATTCTTCAACAGAAAGGAAAGAAATTCACAATACAGTTCAAAACACGCTTAACTCCATAACAAAGTGTATTTATTCAAACAATACTTATTCTGGATAAATCTGTACACTGTTTGGGATAAACAGTAGAAAACAAACACAACTTCACAAAACATACCAGTTGCTGAACAACTACCGTCTGCAAACAGGGTACAATACGGGCATACAATAAAGTCTGCGAACAGACCAAAGTAGAAAGGGTACTACTACTAAAACCACAACAGTGCAGCATATTTACATCTACAAGCGGGAATGGCGGGAGGATAAACAGCGGCTAAATCCAGCCGGCAGTACGTCAGCTGTCCTGGCGTCATCAGCTGGCCGTACTGTCTGCCGGCAGGGCTACAGCAACGGACAAACACCAACCACTCACTGAAGAAGGACATCCTTAATTACAAAAATACCAGTTTTGTGGTTAATTTCTACTTCTGTTCAGGCACATTGATTTAGTGCTACGAAGAACGAATTTCCTAATTTGTTATTTTTCATTCCGATTGAAAAATCAAATGTTAGGAAATTTCTAAGAATGATGAGTTAATAAAAGTTACAAGAGCAGGGCAACGAGTTTGAAATACATTCCACTTGAACACAACTAGGTAATTTACTCTTTCCTCCAATCGCGGAAAAAGTAATCCCATTTTGAGAAGTGAAAATATCAACCACAGGGGTTTTATCTACACAGTACTGTAAATTTTTAACAAGTGGGAGGGCAGGTTATTATAAAAATACGAATATGTAAATGTAAAAGAGGTGTATGAGACTACATAAACCTATTCTCAAATTTAACTCAATGGCAAAATTATGAAACGGACAACTTTAAACAGTGGAAAGCACGACCTGATATCTTTTCTTTCTTATATCAGTAGAAATAATTAATTATTAATTTAAAGTTTCTACCACCATATAATAGCATGCACAACTTCTCCATAACCTTACTTTTGTCGCTCGAAACCCCAGGATCTTAACTAATTTTCTCCGTTTTTGTCGATTATCACCTCACGATTATTTATTTCAACTAAGCGGAAGCTTTTACCAGATCTCTACGTGGGATTTCCTGTCAGTATCTTAGAATCACCAGATGGTTTAATCAAATCAAACAGCACTGGGAAATCCAAATACTCATCCTATTATTACTCAATTGTACCCGCGAAGGAGGTGTAATACGATTGATAAGTGAGTAAGGTATAGTAATGTGAGGAATATCCCAATGGCATTTGAGGCGTGCCTCTCACATGGCTTAGTTCATTCCTCAGTCATAGAACTCAAGTTGTCCAAATTTCTAATCATATTTCAAATTCTGTGAATATGAGTTATGGAGTTCCTCAAGGATCCATTCTCAGTCCAATTCTCTTCCTGCTTTATGTTAATGACATAAAATCATCACTGCCACACGGGAAAATCGTGCAGTATGCTGATGATACGACTCTTTGTTTTAACGAATCTTCGAAATCAGATTTGGAACAAAACGCATTTGTTGGAATGAACAATTGTGTCCAACATTTTCATAGCCTCAATCTAAATACAAATCCATCTAAATCTAACGTTTTAAATTTCACTTTAAACCCAGTAGACTTTGAGTATGGACCTAGCGTTATGTTAGCGGATACAATACTAGAAGAAGTCTATTCCTCAAAATTCCTTGGAATTTACCTTGATCAAGGTTTGACATGGAATGTTCACATCGATCACGTTTGCTCAAAATTAGCCTCAGGCATTTATGTTCTGAGGTCTCTAGCCAAATACTGCCCAAGTCAAGTTCTGATAACGGCGTATTATGGCTTGATTTATCCACACCTCACTTACGGATTGGTACTGTGGGGTGCCTGTGCAAGTAACCAATTTTCAAGAGTGTTTAAGTTACAGAAGCGAGCGATCCGCACCATTGCAAAATTGAAGTTTAGGGAGTCGTGCAGGTCAACTTTTAAAAGGTTGCAACTGTTAACTCTGCCTAGCCTCTACATTTTAGAAACAACGTTGTATTGTATGTCTAAATGTGCCTTGATTGTCTAAATGTACGGGCCGAGACATTCATTCGTACGGGACTAGAGGCAGAGACAACTATCGAACTGGGAGACACAGGACGGTGGTTTATGAACGCTTGCCTTCACAGGCAGGGGTTCATTTTATTAACAGATTGCCTAATGAATTAAGAAAAGCCTCTACGCTCAAGGCATTAAAAACTCGATTAAAACGCTGTTTAGCGTCAAATGCATTTTACAATGTAAAAGAGTTTATGGAATATGTCTGGGAGACCACACAATAACAAGACTGACTCTCGAACGAAGTGGGAATTATTGGTGATGGATGAACGTGGAATGAATGATCAAATGTATGCCTGAATGAGAGCTCGATGTGGTATGTATGTCCAAATTTTAACATATTTGACGTTTGCTATACAAATGTATTTTGTCTCCGCAATAAAAAATTGACTATTCACTATTGACAGGTGGCAACCATAGGAGATGTTAGGTGTTGCGCGGCAACGCCCAATAAGAGGGTTACTGCGATGTCGATAGGAAGCTAATTCCAATACAACATAACCTCAAAACGGTTCAGTTTCCGACCAACGAGAGTTTTCCACTAATTACAATTTTATTCAGCGCACCTTGTAGTTACTACGTACAGAAAATATAAACACTGTTCTTGTTTTAAGGATGCATTTAATATAGTATAAGTAGAAAGAGGCGTCGCCGAGGTAACCGAGATCGTGCTATCAGAGCGCTGTTTGCACTGTTACTGTTACTTCACTGTCTACAGCTGATTGCGGTGCTCGATACACATTCAGCGGTCACATTCACATATCGCACTCGGTTCACGCTTCGTGGGTTCCATTGTGACTACGGGCCGCTAAACGGTTTGCGGTGCCGCGCTGCGCGACCGCGGCCGATTTATCGCTACCGATCGCGGCCGACTTATCGCTACCGACCGCCGCGCCGCCCAATTATTACGTGGAAGGCAACATCTTATCGGAACTCTAGTCGGCTATTTCCGGAACCATTTCTCCGGTCCGATAATACCGCACAAACGCGTCCACTTGTCTGTGTATTTCAACCAAACGTTCAGGTCTCAACAAATGGTTTATTCGCACATTGTGCTAGTGACCTAATCACTTTACAGTAGTTTTAATTGTTTATCTAATTACGACATTACTTATGACGACAGACACAGTTACTATATCCAATTAAAGTGGCGGTCGGTTTAAAACTGATCAAATCTAACGAACACCACGAGTTCTGAATACTACATGAAAAAAAATGAATTTTTACTGATCAACTACAGTTCCTTTATCGGTCGCATAGTAACGATTAAAATGCAATCACTCATTATTTTTAATTTGTTCTATATAACGTATCTCATGCTTAGTCTTTTAGGCGACATGTTCATATAATGTTGTTAAGTAATTCTAGTTTTGTCAGTTTTCATGAAATTTGAAATCGAAGGTAAACGGAGTTTTGAAACTCGCGCACACAGTGTTTATCGCTGATACAGATCAAAATTAAATTTCAAATTAAATTGAACCAGTTTTTACTTCATGCATAAAGATTATTTTTCTAAAAACGTAGACATTTCGTTACTGACGAAACACAGGCTATTAATGAAATACATGACCACAAACTTAAAACCTTAAAGACATTAAAAATTACATCACCCGCTCGGAAGCGGAGTCGATGCAATTTCTCGAAAATCCGAACTTGTCCGATTTCGGGAATTACGACTCAGCTCGCCTTACGCAAGCGCCACTCACCGGTACCGTTAGTTTACTTACAGGTTAGAATTTACAAGCCACGCCGATGTTGCTGTAAATTCTGCCCCTTACACTGAACAAACATTACCAGGAACCCAAGTTTATATGAGCTCATCTGATAAATACCTGACTCATATGTTTACATACGTTTACTAAATGAGAAACTGCACGTCTTGTCCATACATAAATGGAGTATTTTCTTGTATTCTGCACAATTTTTTGTCGCCTTAAAACATTTCAATATCAATTTTATTTGTAGTACACGAGGAAATCGCAACTTCTAATTCCCAACACGAAACTGGTCTACAATTTATTGCGCAACGTTTAGATATATTAATAAAAACAAATTCAGAAATTCTTCACAAACTTTCCCAAACATACTATACAATTTGCAAAATCAACACTTATCGCCGACATAAAGTGTAGGTAGAACAATCCATACATTGTGATATATGCTAGATGCAATATAATAGATTAATCTATAATTTGTCTAATTAGCCTTTAGTATCGAAATTTCAAATATTATCTGGGCAAGACCCCAGTCTGTATAAATAGTCTTGTATACTACACCGCCATGGTCTAAGGCACCTGTAAATAAATTCCAGGATAGGACACTGTTGATGAATGTAATCCCAAAGGTCGACAACAGACGTGCGCGTGAACAAGGTCCTTGTTTTTGTTGTCAACAGGACAAAAAAGTCGTGTATGTCATAATGACAACTCATTCGGGCCAACCCTCACATGACACCGACGTATGTGTTGCAATGAGTAACATTTCCAGGGAAATCACGGCCATTGGAGACAGCGCAACTTTCACCTCTCCGAACTGTGACTTGTTAAGTTGCGTTACGTCCAGCCATAATTGTATTATAATCTGGTGCGAAAATTGGAACTGGGTATCGCGAAGGCAACACAATCTTGTTTTTATAACCGGTATCGTATCTCCAGATAAGTTATCGCGCCCGGATAGTGTGACAACTGTCGACCATAATGTACCCAGACAGTTCAGACACAGATAGAGGTGATTTAGGCCGTTCGGCTTTTGTGATCTGCGATAAGCGACATAATGGGGATTATGGAAACTGGGTTTTTAAATTAGTCAATAACGCCGAATGGCATTTCTGTGAAGCCCAACATAACCATATATCATACAACGAAATTCGACAATTTGGAGATGACAAGGTTAAGATAAGGATATCTCTTACAATCTTAAATATACAATGCCCATGATAATATTTTAAGAATACCACGAATTCTGATAAAGTCTAGTTCCAATTATGTCTCCTATAATGTGACGTACTATCTGAGTAAAACAACTCACAATTGGATGCCCCTAACCTAAAACAAGGTAGAAACACGTCACCACACTACGTGTCACGTGACGGGCTTTGCTGAAGATGCACGTAATATTTCAATTCTGTAGCTCATTTCATTCTAGAGATGTCCTGCGCACAGATTGAAAATTTATATAGAAAATGAATTTTTACAATTCCCAGCAGACAAAATATAAATTATGCCTGTCTACTGACTGGTGGCTTCAATGGCGCTCAGCCAAAACCCATGGATGAACATGCAAAATTTAACGTCTACCACATGATACAATAACATTTTTTCTTCCTAAAAATGGATCTTATAGCAGTGTTTAAAATATAATAATTCTACCAACCAAGTTAAAAACTGTAACTTATGTGTTAGGGTAGTTGCTAAATGTGTTAATATATAGCACGTTAAAGTCCCATATGGTTGTACTCAAATAAATTTATTTATCCTACCATTTTCTCATCACCGTCGTCATGCTTACGCATAATTTACCACATCATTTACCATAATTTTCGCTAACGCTCAGCCAACTCCCACGGAGTGACATGGACCAGCAACGAACTCGGTGTTTCCTATATTGAAATGAAGATCCACACCAAATTCCAATAGGTAAGTTTGTTTTTGAGGTACAAACGTGATAAGACAGAAATTAAATGTTTCAGTTCCCTGAGGACTTCGGCAACGCCCAGCCAATAACAGACTGTTGAAATCCTACAAGTCTATTCTTATAAACCGATCACTCGAGCTTACCGATTTGGCCGCGAGATAGCAGGCCGATTACGGCCAATCGACGTCTCTGAGTGATCTACTCTTATGATCCATTATCAATAGTACTACCGTTAAATGGTACACACCGTAGGTGATATTATAAGAGTTACATAGTTATTGCTATTGTTACAACCACAACTGTTTGGTAGGTAAAACGCGCTCCTATTGTTAGCACTGTGGATGATGTCTCGCTTATCACCTCCCAGTGGGTGGAGATGACATCCGGATGTCAAGGTCTCACTCGTACGAGAGACTCGACAATTTTTTCTGCACATACTGTTATCTGCTTATCGACTATATATATTAATATAAATACGATAATGTTATATTATCAGATATGGCATTAAAATGTCGTATAACTGTACAAGAAGAGTCTACAAATGTATTTATTCTAAAAATTGTCTATTTTATATCATGGTCACCCATAAGACCAAAGTAAAAATTTTCGCTAGCGCTCAGCCAAATCTCGTGGATGTGATATTCACCTTCATGTGAAGGAAACAGGATTTTTCCAGACATTTGCCATCGTTCAGTGGAACATGAAATCAGTAACACTACGTTTCGAGATATGCAATCTGATCTCTTCTTCAGGTGGATAACTAACATAATACATAATTACAAATTAGGTTAAAATAAACAAATCATACCAAAGCGTTGTGGCACGCCTAAGTCAGGATATGTGACTTAGTTCCCATCTTCATGTGATTACGTGTGAGAAATGAACCTTCGTGCAAAATTTTAATCCATAGGCCATTTTGTTCTGGAGGTATATGCAGAAAGACAGACATAAAATTTTCTCCATCCCATTCGAGTTACATTTTAAATTAAATTTTATTTTTAGATCGTACATTCCAATAAAACAAGTGGTTACGGGTCCACCTCCGGAGATTATACTCAAAATTATGAATTTCCAAGCTTCTTGACAATTCTTTTTACAGACAATTCTAACAAACCGCAGCATAAAATTTCTAAAAGTCAATCTTAAAGACAGACATAAAATTTTCTCCATCCCATTCGAGTTACATTTTAAATTAAATTTTATTGTTACATCGTACAATCCAATAAAACGAGTGGTTACGGGTCCACCCTCGGAGATTGTACTCAAAATTATGAATTTTCAAGCTTCTTGACAATATTTTTTTACAGAGAATTCTAACAAACCACAGCACTATTTTGCAGTAACCTATACACCATTTAAGTGGTGGCGAGAAGGGGCAGTAGGAAATAAAACAGAGAGGAACAGCGCCTTACAAACATAACAATATAAATAAAACGTAAAATCCGGCACCGGCGAGGCGAATGACCTAACCCTTGTATTAGTAGTAGTAAATTTTCGCATCAAAGTTACATAGCAAAAAAATCAACTTATTAGCAGTTGCCTGAGAACGTGTGGCACAACAACCCTCCCCCCCCCCCCCCCGGTGTGCACGCCAGTGGTTCTAAGAGACATTTTTTGTTTCAATGACGAGTACTGTGAGCCCCACACGAACGTGAATAGTGTAGAACGAGAATAGGATCTCCGTGAGAATAGGACGAAGTGTCTAAGGAACATGTTTACGACTCTATCAACTCAATGTGTCGGCTACCGCCATGAGACGACGACCTCTATTGTCAAGGTCCCTCCACTCGCCTACTCGTGCCGCTAGATCTTCTGGGCTGAATCATACCAGGATCTAAAATAAAACTCTGCGAGCTGCCCGTTCTCCGTTAGATCGTGCCTTGGGAAACGATTCATCAATTTGCTGTCCATTCTAGTATTCACTTTAGGGAAGTCGGATGATTCTATCTTTGCTAAATATTGTCGAACTTTGAAAACGTTTTTCTCAGAAGCTATACAAGATACCACAACTTTTTCTACACTTTGCTTCTTACTTAAATGAAACAAATTAAACTGGAGATTTACCAAAATAAAAAAGTAATAATTTAACATTTTTCAAAATTTTATATTTAAAACTACGGTAATTGTACAGAGTTCATTTATAAATCCTCAGTTTATTTTAAACTGTTAGGAACAATTACAAATATATATATATATATATATATATATATATATATATACATATATTTATTTATTTATATCACGTTTAAAGACAAGGCATGGGTAAGGTGAAAACAACCACAACCAATTAAAACGCTCCATGCAGCGCTTGGCTTATATTGTTATAACATAAAAACTACTCGTCAGAAATCAATAATTTTGGTCTTATTTTAAAGCTAAAGATGCAAGGAACAAGAAGATAACAAAATGTTGAATTCTTAGTCCCAACAACCATGCGATTTCCCTTACTTCAGATGAAACCGACTAGTTTTAAAATATAAAACCTGTTACGACTATGTGTGGCATATCTATTTTATTTTCTTTACAATATTTTATATTTGTTTCTGCTTCGCTTTTCCCGTGTTCCTCCCGACATTTTCATTCCCTTCTGTCAGCTATATCCCACGAATCAGCTGGGGAGGTCTACGCCACAATCGATATGACCGCCACCTGCATGTCAATCTATATTCATGGCCTCGTCTCACAAAGGAGGAGGGGGCCCCCTTGTCGCCCACCTCCAGCTGGGATAGTCCATTCTCCATTGTTCAACATCATAGAGACGCTGGATTGTCTTGTTTATGCCGGAGATCTTCTGTATCAGTGAGAGCTTTAAGTTGCCAACTTAAAAATATTGCCTTCGAGGCTTTCAGAAGTTATAAATAATATCAGAAATATATGCACGAATAGTCGAGCAAATACACACGAGTAGAAATACATAACTTTGATCATGACCACCAAACAGGATTCGAAACTGAATTGGATGATCTATTTTACAATAACGCTGGCTGCAAAAAACAAGGTACTCTTGGCCCAACAGATTTTGTCCCTTCTAGAATTTTCGTGGCAGAACGAATCAAAATGAACGATGACGTGCCTTACACAAGACGAGCAACACTAATAAAGGCACTTCGGTCATTAAAGTGTCCTGTAGTGGGAGCCGTAAAAATAGGACGCCCACGGGCGAGCTTTCATTATCACGATCCATTTGAACGAGTCATCAACAAAAGCCATTACATTTTTCATCTTATTCAAAGATCGGCGTCATCCATATCGGGGCTTTTCCCGACCACACATTCCTTACATTACGTTTTGATTGGTCCAAAAACACGTATACTCGGGTTTGCTGGGTGGTCGGTGTCAATACCATGAGCTAGGTTTTCCGGTTGCGTGCTTCCAAAAAATTGCTGAGGAAATTAAATCTTGAAATATGTCGGCCTCCGTGTGAAAAACCGACTATTTTTTAGTACATTCCGGATTTACTTTTAAAAGCTAGGGCTTTCTTTAACAACAAAGGACCAGGTTTCCTGGGCCTGGGAATTGCCTCTCAGCCATCCGGCTTATTGTGCACCCTCTTCCAGGTTTAAGCTGTGTCAAATCCCAGGCCTTACAAAACCACGAGATATTCTGTTCATTGCTTACCTGCTCCAAACCCTCTTCAGTATGCCTAAGTAAACCAAGGGATCTTGAGCGTTTGCTCTGTAATGCCGGACATTCGAATATGAAGTGCTCAGCTGTTTCATCAGCCTCGTAACATTTCCTGGACAGGGTTTCCTGAACGTTAATGCCTATTCTGTTCAGTTGGCTTTGGAATATCTAAACAGTTCTTCGTTCTACTCAATCTAAGGGCATCTGCTGCAATGTTCCTTGATGGTCCATTGAGCAACCGCTTTGCTTGGGCGTTCCCCTCAGTTCTTTCCAAATGTTCTCGGTGGTCTGAGATCCACTTGGCAATCGATCTCTGAGCTAAGCTGTAGGAAACTACAGCACTAATAAGAGGACAGTTGGCTCCTAAGTTATCGCAACTATCTGCCCCCTCACTACCCAAGATTTCTCTGTGTCCAGGCACCCACGTTAGCATAACTTTATTGGTTTTCACCAGTGGTTTCAAGGCCATACCGCATTCCCACACCTTCTTCCAGGTGCAGTTATGGTTGGCCAAGGCCTGTAGAGCAGCCCTGCTTTCCGAGTTGATGCAGATGTTTTGCCTTTATAGCCTCTTTCAACGTTAATTCTAGCACATTCATTCCGCAAGACCAGTGACATCAGCCTGAAAAACGGTTGCCAGTTTAACTAGACTAAAACTAGAGCTGGTTCTAGGTCTGGCTCCCCAAAAACCTACCTCAGTACCCTAGGATAGCCTATTGCATTAGACGCTTTGGAAACTGATACCAAGGAAAAGCATATGTAAACAAAATGATCAAACGTCTCCACATAAAATAAAATTGTAACATGTAAAAAAGGAATTTGTGTCACAACACTAAATTGGGGTATATTATTCAAATTTTTCATAAGATAAACCGCGAAGAGGAGATTTTCATGTAGTGATCCAACATTTCATACATTAACTTATTATAGTTGGAACAAACATTACGCATTATAAAGTCAACAGGAAGATAAATGCTACTAAGAAATGAGTTTATGCTTGAATGCATAAACGCTCATACATCATTAAGAAATAATTTACTTCAAATTGCTGACTTGGTATGATATCAAGTTTATGCGATTGTTGAGTTTAGCTCGTTTCTCACTTGGCTTCTGGAATCCGCCTAGAGATCCAAACTGAATGTGAAATAGAGCTAAACTCTACATTTGCATCGAGTCAGCCCTTAGCTACGCAATTTAGATACAGTGTTATGCTTGTTCTAATGAACAACCAGACTTTAATACAACATTCGTTGTGGCTTCTTGAGTGCCGCAATTATAATTAGCGTTGACAGATCCGGAGGTGTTAAGTGTGTCACTGTACTCGGTTTCCCCAGATTTACCACGATGTCGTCGTCGTGGGTCACGAGGTTTATCGTTGCCAAAACGTCGTGAGAAGATTCTGAAACCCATCATCATGGTTGACTCACGATATTACTGTACACTTCAAGGACATATTGGACCCAAAGAATTATAATTTTGGATAGTCTAACGCAAGGTATGGAAATTTTTGAAATGCATTTGTAGCCAAGAGGAGCCAAAACGATTTTTTGAAACAATAAGTACATTTATTAGGTCTAACTACCATTCTCTGTACATTTGTACTTAGTACAAGATATCTTGGAGTACGGCCCACACCAGGACTGCAATAGTAGCGCAGCATTGGATAGCCAATGGGAAGTCTCATTTTTCAGACTCGTCGCTTCTGCGCAGTGGTATTCGCAATGATCCACACAGCTACGTCAGGGTAAAATGCCATAACCATAGAAATAGTGTGTTAAGGTTGTGCAATAGGTTTTCACCCACACAAACAAAAGGACACATGTTTGTATTATTCCACGATGAGTGGAAGGAATTTGTGAGTGGAAGCAAATGATGTGCATTTTATCAAGTATGTACCAAAAAGATAACTGGGGGGGGATTACATGTTATTTATTTATTTAAAAACGTGTTCTTTTTTTAAAAAAAAAAAGGAATTTAAATCGATGTGATATAGTAAGATGACATACAAAAATTATTTGCGCTATACAAGGTAAATAATGTAGCATTTTATCAATCTACAGTAGATATTTAAACAATTATGAAGAGTGGAAATGAAATATGACATATTAAAAGTGATGTAAAAACTAACACAACAGTTAAACATCGAAGTTAAAAATCAACAATTTTGTTGAGGTTAAGTTCCATAAAGAACTATTCAGTAAGAACTTCCCCTTCTTGATTTACTGTCTATGATATTGCAAGCAAGAAAGTGGCCCATGTAACGATGAGTCTAGCAAACTCATAACGATGAGTCTAGCATACCTATAACGATGAGCCTAGCAATCTCATAACGATGAGTCTAGCAAACTCATAACGATGAGGCAAGCATACATATAACGATGAGTCTAACAAACTCATAACGATGAGCCTAGCATACCTATAACGATGAGCCTAGCATACCTATAACGATGAGCCTAGCAACCTCATAACGATGAGACTAGCATACCTATAATGATGACCCTAGCAAACTCATAACGGTGATACTAGCAATCTCATAACGATGACACTGTCAAACTCATAACTAGACTAGCAAACACTAGACTAAACATGAGACTAGCAAAATCGTACGAATCTCATCTAAGTCAATGGTGAGACTAGCAAACGTGTATGACGATGAGTCTAAAAGCTGACAACGATGGACGGGAACGGCGGACTGTCACTACTGAGTGGACTGTCGCTACGGACCAGTGGTGATGAAACAATCGAGCCTATTATAGAAGGAAATTAAATAACGAAGCCAGGCGAGTCGCCAAATTAGGCATTGACAGAGCCGCTGTTCTCGTCAATCTTACATCAGTGGGTCGCACTAGCGAGCACTTAACAGTTTTATGTTGACCACGGTTGTGTGTTGGAATTTCGTAATGTGGGGTCGTTACACCTTTTGTCATAATGGAAAGTATGCCCTTTTACCTACACTTAAAATGTTAGTAAGTTTTGACACATTTGGGTATAAAATCGTTAAGATTGACACCAGAAACGTCTAGCTAATTTTATTAAACCTTCAAAGATCTTTTTCCATCAGAGCTGAACTATGAGAGTGGTGAAGAGAATCCTTTAAGGAGCTCAAATTACTGACATTGCCTGCGCTGTACGTGCTTGAGACGAGCATGTTGTGTTGTTTCAGGTGTACGTCGGTGCAAGGCAGGGATGTCCATGGTCATAATACAAGAGCTGGAGAAAACTACAGTTGCTCAGCACAGACTACAGCTTCATGGCCATCTCCCATCTCAGATGGATGTCACATTTATTGGTTACCAGAAAGAATCAAATCATTACAAATCAATCACAATTCAAAAAGACGAACCAATTATTACGAAGAACGAAGAAAATTTAATAGAAAACACATTTTATTCCGTGGGCGAGTTCCTGGAACTCAGCAACCAACGTTGTCAGAGCTGAAAGATGTGGGGAGCTGAAGGGTGTCCGACTCAGTTGATATGACAGATTTTAAAATATATGTATATGTATGATTGTGAAATTTATTGAATGCATTATTATTATTACTACTTATTTGAAATGTTTATTTAATTTTAAATGTTTTCATACATGACGAAGCTTATTGGCTGAAAAATAGGATTGGTGACGCATGCCATACAATTTTGTTTAATTGTTAAATAATGACAATAAAGAATTATTGAATAGAATTGAACTGAACCATTCAGTCCAACTGAATAGGCTAGCGCAGAGGCCATCGGGTCTATTAACCATACCCCGCAACATGCCTCCGACTACAACTACCTTGGTACAAGCCCACCACCAAGCATTGCAATATGTGAACTCTTGTTATAACATTACTTCTAGGAGGATTAGTAACAGATACAGTTAGCCGTGGATGACGGCAAGGATAGAGGTGATCGATAAGGTCGTGGTTCCCAGCCGAGCCTACGCCACAACCACACTGGATAGTGTATACTGGTTACTGGATACACAGCCTTCGCCTCGCAGTCGACTCTGGTGGGCGAGCGATATAAGGACTGAGGAGCGGAAAATGGTTTTTTCCTTTCCTTTCCAAAATTCACCGTTAGTGCCTTTAATCTAATTAAATATTAATTTTTACATTTCATAAAACATATTTTTGGTCTTTAAAATTTTATCTCTTTGTATTTTTTTTTTTTTTTTATTTAAGTCTAAATTGTAGACTATTATTACTTTACTTTTATTTCAGTGGGTCTGATGGTTCATTGAATAACTATGAAAATAAAATTTCATAATTATTGGAGTAAATTACGTATTATAATACGAGTTTTATTTACGGCGATTCAAGATTTTCGAACAACTGAATTCTAAAACATAAATGTAATTAAACAGTCAATTAAGAAAATTGAAGAAAATTATTATCGGTCGGGGTAAAAATGGGTACAAAAACATGCTCTTTTTAACTTTAAGGCCTTTTAAAAAAGTTTCTTGAAATAATTACAAAAAATAATTACAGGTTCCTGCTTATCATTGTGACCTCTTAGAATAGTTTAATATGTAATAAATAGTTAATAAACTATTTAGTATAAAAGTAATTATTTTTTTTATAGTATACCTATTTTTACCCCATGGTTTGGGGGGAAAAACGGGTATAGTAATGTTTTCATAGTAAAACACAATAATTACAAGTGCTGTACTTATTTTACCCAGTATTTGTGTAAAGTAGGCACAGTAAAAATAATAACTAATGAAATATTTTGGTCACAAAAAATTTATTATTACTAAAAATATCAGTTAGACAAGTAATTTATTTAAAAAATTAAAAACATAGAAACAGTTCGTTGAGAGGGGCACTTCACACAAACTTGAAAAATCTTCCATTATAATCTGGTACAGAAAAAACATTAGAAATTTGTCCTAAATCAACCCACTCAATGTCTTCTTTATCAGGAAAAATGTAACGCTCTCCTTCACCTTTGCATTTTGTCAAAAAAAACTTTACGGAATATCGCTCCTTGTTGCGAAGATCTTGTGCAGTAATTTGTCCCCTGTACTCCTCACAACCGTGCCACATTCACTTTGGTAGTTTATACCTACCCATGATCCTACAGTGGGTTCAGTAGGTTTTACGTTTTTAGGTAGGCTGCTTTCATCGTCACTTTCTGCCGTATCAAATAAGAGCGTTTAGTAGCTCTAGGTTTTTTTTGCGGCTTTGCTTGGACCAATCCAGGCTCTTGTTTTATTGTTTTTCCTAAGGCTGTAATGGGTTTAGGCCTATTAGTTTTACTTTTTATTTTCTCTTTTCTGGCATCTTCTTCTTCTTTCAGGTCTGTCCATTACTTCATTTGTTGTTCATTACTTCACCACAACTTCCTTGAACTCGTCGCCTTTTTGTCTTAGAATTTTTTCAATGCATCTTTTACACTTGATGACTGTTCAGGTGACAATGTACTTAAAATTGCTTCTCTCAGTTTCTTCATTGGTGAAGGAGAAATTTCAGGTAGGCCTGCTACAGAACTTGATGGGCCGGGTAAATCTTGTACAGGATTAGCTAACTTTAATCCAGTGGGTTCTGGTCGGCCAATGGGTGCCTCTGCGATGTCTTTGGGTGTTTCGATGGAGTTTTGCTTAGGTTGTGCTCCACTTTGTAAGTCCATTGGCCTAGTTGGTTGTACTGAAACAATCCTTTTTTCTAAAACAGGACTTATTCACAGGATAGATCCCAGAGCCCTTAAAACCACCAATAATGTGCTCAGATTTGAATGAAGTCGATACCAGTTTACTTAGAAGACTTGGAAAAAAAAACAGCCTTGTCAACATTTTTAAGCCGCGATTCACGATACCAGTTCTTCAAAATTTCTCTCCACGCACTTTTCATAGGAGCAAATACCCCAACATCCAATGGCTGAAGTGCATGGGATGTATTTGGGGGCAAACACAGAAGAATAATGTCATTGTCTCTTGCCACTCGGGTTACGTTATAGGTCAAGTGACTTCCATGTCCGTCAAACAAGACAAGAACTGGTTTTTCAAGATTTTTTGTCTGATTTGCAAAATTAATGAGCCATTTCTCAAAATGAAATCTTGCATCCAGCCAGACTGTGTGACTCCATTGAGTGCACCTGGCGGTCCTCCTTGAACCCAAGTACTTTGCAAATCTCCCTGTCCTTTAAAAACAACACAAGGTGGGGTAGCGTTCACCGGATGCACGGGCTACAAAAAGAACACTGTATTGCAGTCTGCCAGCTCCTCCTGATCTTGAATAGGACACTTTTGCACTTTTAGGGACAAAGACCTTACCCTTAGTGGGATCTGTGCCTAGGCCAGTTTTCGTCCAAGTTGAAAATACGTTCTGGGTGATTTTCTAACCCATTTTCCACAAGAACTTGCTCATAAATTTTAAAAAACTCATCTACCACAAACTGAGACAGTCCTTCAGCCCTTGCTTTTGTTAATATTTCGGGTTTCCGTTTTGATAGTTCATGTGCCCACCTTTTTTCAAACCCTCTTAAAAAGTCATACCCTGGCATATCGTCCTTGAATGGCGTCTTTCTACCCACTGATTTTACATAGCTACACACCATATATTGCAAGTCTTTTCTATCTAGTGGATAACCACATTTTGCTGCATACAATAAAGCCTCCACAATATAGTTCTCCTCTTCTTTTGATAGCACTGTTGCCTTTCCAGAACCAGGAGTTTTAGGAGGATTTTCACTCCACCGCCGAAGGGTTTCATAAGGAATGTTATATTTTCTTGCTGCAGCATATACTGAGCTTCCATTGTCAACTTCCTTTACTGCTTCCTTCAAAGAATCTTCATCATATTTTTGGGTTTTTTTCTTTATGTATGTGCGTGGCATGATCTAAAACAAAAAAGTGAGGTTAGTTTTCAGTTTTTAAAAATATTATACCTATTTTACCCCATGTTAACAAATTATGAATAGCATAAAACCTATTAAACTTTAAAACATTAAACAAGTTAAAAGTTAAAGTATATATGTGTAATGTATACATACCTGAATTTGAAAACTTCTATTTGATTAGGTTAACTTTTAACAATGTCATCAGTTAGGTTGTCTTGGTTACACTGACTCCTGTGAACATATGTTTTTTTCATTTTAAGAAGCTACCAGCAGTTTAGCCAACTCCACTTTCAGTATAATATCATATAAGATGATGTTATACATTTATGGTATTTTTTTTCTGATCCAAAAACATCAATAACTCAAGTTTTTATAATATAAAATATGTAATGTTTTATACCCGTTTCACCCCAGTATACCCATTTTACCCCGACCGACCCTACACGGACAAAACTGACGATCAAGCGTCTTGTTCTTTTTTAAAAAAAGTATGCCTACCAAGAAACTTCTTCAAAACCCACATTATGGATTGTGATACTTAGATTATAGTATAGGAACTTATAAAAACTGTAATAGAATTGCTTTCATCAATAAAAAAATAACATAAACGTTTACCCCTACCTTCCCTTTGTAGAAGACTTTTCATAGTGGATGATTTGCACGTGAAAGAGCATTTTCCAGGCCTTTCCCATCGTCTGTGTGTAACATACAGATGTTCAAGTGTTTCTGTTGTTGCAGCATCTGACATGTCTGTAGCATGTTTAACTATTCAACATATAAACCATAAGCGAAAACTTCAGCGAAAGCGATTAACTAACGAATGACCACGTCACCGGCGCCAGTAATCGTGTCCACGAACCTCTCGCCACGATGGTTTGTTGCAGAGGTATTGCGCATGCGCTTTGGCAAACTGACGACTTCGTCCACTGCCGTTTCTCCCGAAGGCCCACCCGACCTTTCCGACAATTGCTCAACAGTTTAGAAACGGCCAGTGCAAATTAAAATGAACCTTTGCAATGTCGGCATGTCCTAATCCCGAACAAGGCTGGACCGGCGAATTGGCCCCACTTGACTCCGATGCAGCCTTGGGCCTTGTACAGCGACGAGTGGGACGGCGGAACTGAGATGTGCGCGTGTGGGATGTCGGAAGCGAACCTTGAACCTCAGACCCGTAAGGAGGCTCGGACGTCTGAAGACGGCAGACGCAGTCAAGGCCACTAGAAATTAGTGTGAGGCCAGGGGCGATGTAGTGGGAAAACGGAGCGGAGAGTACCTAAATTCAAATTAGGCACTTACCTTCGAATAGGAATCCAAATAATGGGCACGCGAGTTTCGTTACAGAACTATGAAGGGCAAATCGAACCTACGTGTAGACGGTTTACTAGGATACTATCTGAGACAAGTAAGCAAGATTTGCTAACTACGAATTATAGTACTAGGCCTCGCCATCAAATCGCGCTGTAAACACAGAGTTGTTCCACTGAGGGTTCTGAAACTTTCCAGACCACCCTCGTATTACTTCGACTGCTACAATTAGTCAACTATTTACTAATTGAGCAAATTTTTCTGTTTGGAGGTTTGTAAACTTTCACGTCTGTACAAATATGAGTAGCTTTATTGGGAAACGTTTAAAACGAATTTATACATAAGGTAACTTTTATTACTTTAATATTGATCTTAAAATTACTTTAACATTGTTTATTAATTTATCTACTAAATTCAAATAGTTAACATATTGTACTAAAAACAATGCAGATTTTTCAATGAATATAAGTATATGCCTCACAATACATAATTAGTATTTTTTTAAGAACTAGGGTCCAAAATATGACATTTATTTTTAAGATTGCAGCATAATTTATTTCTTGGCGATTACATAACCTACTTACTACTCCCTGATGTAAAGTCATATATCACTACTCACTATAATTATATAACAGCTGTAGCAACTTTGTAACAGTTCTGTAATTTGTAACAAAAAACTTCAAATTTCTACTAAAGAGAATTTTGTTTTTTAAAGTCTGCATTAAACTTAAGTTTAATAGTTTCTTATGTATTTTTAATTTTATATTTAGAAAAAATTAATTTGATCCTTGACTCTGATGATAAAACCTCCATAGGATTTGTCTTCGCACTGCCGAAATTTTTGTATTCTGACATTTTAATTTTTTTATTTCAGTAGGGGTTGTTTCTTGTGAACAATTTGATATAATAAATGCGCATATGAGTAATAAAAATCTATTAACAAATATTTTACGAGAACATGTTTTCAACCATTTGTAACTTCCACTACTGCACTTTCACACACATAATAGGCTATAGAGTAAAAACAGCAAAGTACAGTCGAACTGAAGGTCAGGATTACCATAAGCCAACACCCGAGGCAATAATGGAAGCTATAAAACCAATCTACATGATTATCCAATAAAGACTTGTTACAGAAGTGTTTGCATGTCAGAATGCAAAATGCTAATGAATCTTTCAAAAATGATGTGTGGACATTAATACTTTAAAATAATTTTATGAGAAGAAAAGTATTATAAATAGTTAACTACTTACAATGTCACTGTCACAGGCCAAGTATTGAAAGAGTGTGGTGTAAGTGAACTTGGCAAAACTCTGAACAAACAATGATCAAACACAACAAATTACGTGAAAGAAGAAATTGCTGTCCAACTTTTTAAAAAGGAGCTAGGCTAGAAAGAAGGAGAAACTACTCTCAGACAATGCAGATAAAGAAAAGCATTACAAACCTGGCAGCTTTAAGAATAATTGGTGGAAATAAATTTTTAATATGCAGATTTTCCACGTTCTTCGAACTTTCCAGAAAAGATGTGAAAATTTTTACCATGCTCAGGTATGATTCTGGTTGCTGTGGATCTACTTTAGTAGCATTGTTAGTAACTGGTTATGAATTTATAGCATTTTCAACTTAATGCTTTAAAAATAAATAAAAACAATGTGTAAATTACATTAACTACCTTTAGACTTGAGTTTTGAAAGTAGATAAATGTACGTAGAAAAGTGTAAATAAAATTAATACATGTAAAAGCTGTGAAAATTAAAGGTGATATCGCTAATAGTTTTTGAGGCCTTAGGACAGACATGTCCAATTTCACATGCACGGAATATGGAGGGCAGTCTCCCCATAAACCACTTGAAACAATATTTTTTCATAAACACACATAAAGAGAGATAACTTACAAAATAAGCTAGATATGTCACACGTTTCATGTATCATTTTTAGTTTTTAGATTCTGAACAATGTGGTAAACACTTATCACATGGTTGGTTTATTTATTTATATACGGAGAACTCCATTTTACAGATAAGTACAACTAAGGCTGACACAAAAAAAAGTGATCATAATCTAAGACAACATCAACGTTTAAAACTAATACAATATTATGGCAGCAGAACACAAAATTATGTTGATTTGAATACAAGCTACACACACATGTAAGCAGTAGGCTATGTGTGTTCTTAGCCAAATATTTATTTTCATAGATGTAGTCATTTCTCAAAATGTTGGTTAATTTCAATAACTGCATGAATGCATAGGTTTATTTATATTTTTAGGACATGACCTGATGGACATTTATTGGTGCAAAGACTCTAATAATTGCACGCAGCTAAGTTTTGTAGTTGAATGTTGTTTTCACTAGACATAGACTATTACAATATGTAGATCGGCTGAATAAATCATCTGAATCATTTGGTGTATAGCACATTTTCATCATATTGTTAAAATGTTATTGTACTTTCTAAAATACCACTGTATGACGTTTCTAAAAATAGGTTACTATATAAAAATTAAACATGTTTGAACCCCATGAACAAAATGACATGACATATGATGGTAATATGCAACACTTTTACACAATGCCAGAGGCTACTTCTTTATTTATTATAGTTTCCTTTCTCTAATTTGTTCATGTATTTTTTATAGATTTTAATCCCTCATACCCGATTCCTAACAAAATCCAAGCCTGAGCACAAGAGTAATACATTGATGAAGATAGCCTAATCTATGTTTTATGTCAGTGATTAACAATGTCACTGATAAAAATACTATAGCATATTGATTTTATTTTCACCGAATAGATCAAAATGAGGACCTCCAAGAGAAGAAATAATTAACATATACAAAAGCAATGTAACATACACTCCAATGTGTCTTTTTTTATAAAGCCTATTCCTAACTAGTTGATTTTGAAACTCTTAAAAGCTACAGTTCAATTGTTCCTTTGTCTATACTGTTTGAATCTTTAATAGCCACAACTCAAATGGAAAGCATTATTAGGAGGAAGCTACAAAGTACAAGTCTAGTATGTTCTAGACAGTCAATTCAAGGACTGGCTGTAAATCAGATCGATAAGGCCTAAGTTTACAAGTTTTCATCCTGGTCTCGGAGATAGAGTAGCCTGGTCCTCGTACATGCAATGATTTTAGTCATGGGGTTTAATCACAACGTTTAGGCTAGTGGACACCTAAAATACCAATAAACAAGCGTATTTTAATTTACATTAATAGCGTGTGAAGTAGATTGCATAATGTGTTTATTTTGCTTCTACTGTGTATTTTTCTACGAGAAAATAGCGCAGATAAAATCAATAACCAACTACCCAGTCCTAGACACGAATGACGGAGGCAATCCCAGAACCGTATTGATTTGTTGAAACAGACAAGACGGGCATTGAATGTCCTTGCTTGAAAAGAACTGATTCAACCGCATAAACTCTTGAATATTCATACTAATTTCTTGCATAAAATTAAACAAGCAACTTAAAACTAAATGAATATAATCAAATACAATACAAACCAGAACAGAAAACGAAACAATCCAATATAAACAAGCACACTAGAAGAACGCACTAATCACTAGACACATGTTTAACTAACAGCTGATCACACACTGAAAGACGGAACAGAACAGACTGAGTCAGCCGGTCTGATCGGTTTGGTTGGCGGTGGCGTGAGCGAGGGAGCGACGTGGGCGCTACCTACAGGCCTTCTCGCGAGCTACAACGGCACTACAGCTAATTGCAGCATCGTGCATATAAATAAACTCGTGGGATTACACGACTAATCTGTTTTAATTATTTTAGTAACATTAGTGCCAACTTTTCTTGCCTATGACCACTTAATTGCTAAAATGACGTTAAGCTATTCGTTTGAATTTTAATGAGAACGTTTCACATTCTCAATTAATAAATTAAAAAGAAAGAAAAATTAGATAAATAGATCCATAATGTAGAGTAAGGTTCGCACGTTTAGAAAACAGAACATTAATAAAACCATATGCTGTTAAAAATCCCCCATTGTCAACCTCGCCGCTATAATGATTTGAAAATAGGATGTTGGTGAATTATGACCACGACATGAATAATTGAATTACATTCGCGTTATAAAATCTGGTATAATCCTAAACATTTTAAAGTAAGTTCTGTTTCAAAAATTTCAAGAAATGTTTCATTGTTGAGTAATTAAAACTTTTTAAATACTTATAACCATGCGAGTTTAGGCTATACATTTTGCCAGAAGCAATCTGAAAGGAAAGGTAGAAAGTATAGTATAAAATAATAGAAAAGACACTGGTACCCATAATAATGATCCTCTTGAAATTGTCTTACTCCCACACATGGTGGTGTGAACGGATTCCTCAGCCACCTTATAGCCTCTACTACCAGTGGTTAACCTCTACATAGCCCCTGCTGCTCTGGCGGTAATTAGAATATCCAATTGGCGTGGGAAGAAACCCCTTTAAAAACAGAATAAAATCAAATCTAGACCCTACGTCCAAATTGACTTCTCGATGTAGCCAAACTATAGTAAATAGAAAGCCGCAGTCACGGAGTTATAAGGCTTATAATAATTTCCCGCACTGATAATTTCAGCCAATTTGATTTATTATTCTCGGTGCTTTGCACACAATTGGAGAAATCACTTTTACCTAAATTGGACAAACGCTGAACGATTCGATAAATTGCATACTTTTCCTTTTTACTGGCAAATCTTTCAATATCAAGCGTGAACGTGAAATTGCCGCTAATTTTACTCGTCACGGGACATTTCTGTGATTTCAACCAATAGAAAGTTAATGGTGGAGGTCTGACCCCGATTATTTCCATAACTGTACAAAATAGTAGTTGGACTTTCCAGAGAATACAACTTGCATCCGTATGGGGGAATTAACTTGCATTATGTTAAATGTGCAACAGAAATGTTGTTCTCTAAAGCTAGTTCTGCTCACTAAAGTATAGAGAGCTACCACATTATATCTTTTGTCACACTTTTGACCAATTTTAATGTTATATTACATCTTATTTTTATGAATTAAATAATCTGAATATTGAGAATTTTTGTTATTGTAAGAGTGTATTACATTGTGTTCAATAGTTTTCTATAAAATATTTAAAATTGCTGGTGTTTTCGTTTTCAACATTTCAAGGGATAGACATTTCAACATTGGATGCAATATATTCTTATAGAATAATACAGGTCAAAGATAGTAGTTATTGTGCTGTACATTCCTTGTATAATCTTATTATTCAAACAGTATTTCAGTATCCATATTTTAGGTCAGGAGATCTCCGCCAGTTTATCAATGACCACCAAAGTCGACTGATTGTTTACCCATTCGAGTTTTGAACATTAATTCTATTCAACTGTCAAAATGAAGAATGTACTGATTTACATTTAAAACCAGTTTTTTCAAACTGATTTTTAGTACTTCATCTAGTACTAGGTGATGATTTAAACTTGTCTCTTTTACATCGAGGGAGATTTTTAAACCATACGATATTCTTATGTTTTATAACTTATGAAAGATCTCAATGTTTATAAGATTATTCCAGGCTCCAGATAAAATTAGCGACATCCTCACTAACTTGGTCCGCAGGAGTGGAATTGAGAGGTGAAAGAATGTAGGGAAATGACCTTTGACTTTAAACCTGTCTGCCATATAAGGACTGTTTGACAGAAATACTAATCAGAAATTGTCACTACTGCGCGGAGATTGGGGAGCTCCCAGGAATATGGTTAGAAAACTAGACGGTAAAATTTCGAGACTTCGACACCAGATCGAAATCAATTCTGGGCGACTCGTCCGTAGTTTTCTCGGCCGCCATAAAGTGTTCGCTGTTGAAGTATTTACTACGGCTCGCTCTCCAGGAAAGGATGCCGCTAGGACTGGCCAGGCTCGCAAATCCGCGGTTATCCTTGCAATCTCGGCCCACGCCAAGCCTTTAGCGCTGACCAAGGCCCGTCTGTCCGTCGCGAGAAGGGTGGTCCGATTGATGTCGCTTTCACATCGATGACTTTCAAAGTCATCCCGTTACTTTGAGTAGCTCAATGGGTGGGAGGGCTTTAAACCTTCATAGAAATCAAAAATTATCTAGTGAATAAATAATACTAAGTACATCTAATAATTTGAAATTTTAAAACGGAGATATCAATATTATTAATTTATGTTTTCCGCACTTTCTCAATATCTTGTTCTACTGGAGTAATACATAACACAATGTAAAAGTTATTATTACATCGATTTTTTTCTAAAAAAATATTAATTATACTTTGATTTTTGTTTAATTTTATTAAGGTAACATTCGCCTACGAATAAAAAAGAGCTCCTGAAAAGATTGTAAATTAAATTTGTTGAATATCCTTCATAGAAACCTTCATAGAAATCAAAAATTATCTAGTGAATAAATAATACTAAGTACATCTAATAATTTGAAATTTTAAAACGGAGATATCAATATTATTAATTTATGTTTTCCGCACTTTCTCAATATCTTGTTCTACTGGAGTAATACATAACACAATGTAAAAGTTATTATTACATCGATTTTTTTCTAAAAAAATATTAATTATACTTTGATTTTTGTTTAATTTTATTAAGGTAACATTCGCCTACGAATAAAAAAGAGCTCCTGAAAAGATTGTAAATTAAATTTGTTGAATATCCTTCATAGAAACCTTCATAGAAATCAAAAATTATCTAGTGAATAAATAATACTAAGTACATCTAATAATTTGAAATTTTAAAACGGAGATATCAATATTATTAATTTATGTTTTCCGCACTTTCTCAATATCTTGTTCTACTGGAGTAATACATAACACAATGTAAAAGTTATTATTACATAACTAAGGATAATAGTTATTATTAAGTAAAAAGAACTTAAACATTATACATTATGAACGGTGCAATTTGACAGCTTCCGGATTGTTTTAACGAACTCCTTGGGCGTCACGTATACTTCAAAAAGTACGGTAAAAGATTTTAGTCTATGTAGTTTTAATGCTGTGAAATCGAGGTTTATACAACACCACAAGGGTACGCTCTATTCCATGCTTAAGTTTGTAATTCACAGTCAAATCCCTGAATGGAAGGTCCAGGAGATTACAAATCATGGTGTTACTATTCGGACGATTCATGGGGAAAATACAATGAAATATTAAAAGATAACATTCCGCTGTCGTAAACCTTTTTTCTGAATTTTGGCTTTAAGGGACAACGTTTTTTCGTATTGATCGGACAAGGAGCACCCACAACTACTCACATTGGCAGGGCTCAGCCTTAATAGTGGATTCATTATGAAATGAATGCATACGCCTGAATAATCTGAGAATCATTGTTTGGTTTGCGACTAACTGTTTACCTAATTCATTAAAACACGAGTTCAAATAATACTTTGAACACTAACTTGGATTTAACTTTATCCTAACCTAACTTTACCCTAATTGAGTGTTGCTGATTTCGTCCAAGGATCGAATTTAGTAAATATATATAGTATAGTTTTGAAATATCTATAGTACAAGGATTGAATTTAGATATTTTAAAGCCTTTGATGACCTAAAAGTATAATTTCACACATTAAACACAATTACAATCATAATTATATCGTATATATCCATTGTCATACTGGTTTATTTTCCAATACTATAAATTGAGGCGCGGTAAAGGTGAGCACTGGGGCTGTTATCTGTGGAGAGAGATGCCCAGGTAGCTCGGGAGTAAATTCTTGGAACTGTCCGGAAATATCCTGTTAGCTTCTCAATCAAAGGTATTAGATAAAACGCCTAACTAAAATGTTACCATAGAGAAGATAAATCCAAAAGGTCGATGAAATGATGATGTCACCGTAGTACATAGAGGTGTATCAGCTGTGTATCCGTAAAGGCGGGAAAAGTAAAGTGGCGTGGAGAACAAATGATTTACCGCGCGCAACGCAAACACAGCTGATTTAGTGCCGTCGGGCTACGTGTGGGTCTGCAGACAGAAGACCACCTGGTCTGGCAGAGCGTGGGCGAGAATACTCTGGACTTTACTGGCATTACATTATCTCCACAACCACAGTTCACGTAGTAGGCTGACCAAGAGTCAGACAACTTCACTAGTGATTCAAGTAGAAAATATGTGTGGTCAATAACTTACCAATACAATATTAAAATGACGTGTAGAGTGATCACAGAAAAAGATGATTTGAAACATTTTTGAAGGCAATGGGACCTACCTTACTCTGGTAATAACACTTCTAAAGGATGACAACCGAATAGTTGTTTGTTTGAAGTTTGTTTTTGACGATGGAATGATTGTGGAGGAAACAGAATTTGTCTGGAAATTTGCCATCGTTCAGTGATATAAAAAGTCAGTAACGCTACGTTTCGAGATCTACAATCTGATCTCTTCTTTGGGTAGATGAGTAACCTGAAACGTAGTAACAAAATAGGTTAAAGTAAACAAATCATACTAGAGCGTTGTGACACGCCTAAGTGAGGAATGTTGTGTGTCAGCTTCACTAACTCTAAAACACATAAAAACTAAACACAACACTAATTATTAAAACTGAAATACAGAATACAGGTCGAAATAGGTCTGCATTCGCCGACCAACCACCTACGACTGACCAGAGGCCAATAGCAAATGGCAATCGTCACGGCAGATGGCGGCAAAATACTGGGTTTGTTTAAAATGATCACGTTATTCCTTCCAGAAGGTATTTCTTTGTGTAAGTTGTTTATTTTCTTTTTTTGTGTAGTCTTGTTATTTTTGCCTTTCTTATTTATTGTTGTCTGCTTCTCATTGTTGCTGTTTGTGTGTAATTGTTGCATTGCTGTCCCCACTATTGCTTGTTATTCTCTTTTTAGTTTATCATATTGTTACTATTACATTGCTTGTTATTCTCTTTAGATTTTATCATTGTAACTCTGTTACTACATCTATTTGACTGCTAATTATCTTATTATACTTATCTTCACATCTACTACGGTTATCGCACATCACTGTTGAATCATTAGTTATACTATGGCACCGTACAGTCATTTTGTTGTGGTAGTAGTGTTAGTGTTCAATAACATGCATGCAAGATTTATCGATTTAAAAAAGAACATTTATTGAAATAACTTAAGCCAACTATGTAAGTAAGCTATTTTGTAAAATTGGTTTTGTCCGTTGGAATAAAATAAATAAATAAACCACGTGATCAATTTCTTTAGGCCCGATAGTGTCAAAGTTTATTGTTTCAATAGAATATAACACGTCCAATTTTTTTTCCATTTGCATTATAACATCCGTTTTAGGAATTTTTCCATTTTCTAACGATTACAACTAAATTCTTAATTATTGCAAAGATTAATGAATAGAGAAATTCAACTGACGTTTCAGGCTTATACCATTCTCTTCTTCATGTAAAAATAATCAGTTAGTCCTACTACCGGCATGTTGATCAACATAAAAATTACGTAACACATCTTTATTTCAAGACGTTCCACTTTTTATAGGTAGACTTTACTTACAATATTCAGGGAGCAGCATTGTCAAATTCATCAAATTTACCAACCTGGAACAAATAAAAGACAATTAATACACTCCTTTGATTAACAAACATTCACGCAGTAGTATCAATTTAAAAACTCCTCATTGATGACTACCACATAATTTAAAACACTACAGTACTAATGAAATACTGTGAACAGCGCGATCCGACTATCAGTCCTAGTACTATAGTTGACCAAGGGTAAGTAACGCTACCGGATTCGGTAATTCCTTAAAACCTCTAGGTTTATTTTACCTTAAATATGTTCCATTCTAAATCAATAGTGGATTTTGATAGAGGACGTTTGATTCAATGATTACCTAGTACTTAAAGGTACTTTGTTATTATTCGCAACTACTTTGTCCCTATCTACTATTTGTTACTAGGCTATATTTAGTAGGTAAATACGTATTTACGTATTATAAATAGAAACATTTAAAGTTCATATTTAAAAGCGTTCGTTTGATCTCAGTTGAATTTAAATACTATCTCAAGGGACTTTTTCTTTTTCCGCCAGAAGTGACGGCGCCACCGAATCCCATACATGGCCAGGGGCATTTCTGATCGCTACTTTCCCAAACTCAGATCATGTTCCAGATCGTCCAACTTTTTCCGACGTCAGATCACGTTGGACGATCCGGCACGTGATCTGAGATCAGGAAAGTACCGATCGGAAATGCCTCTGGCCATCAGTGCTGGCTTCTGTCAAAGAAAGAAACCCATCCCTTGAGATAGTACCCAAAACTCAAGCTCAGATCACGTAAGGGCTCGTAAAGGTTAACTTTATCTTTGGCACTACTAGAAACATATTTCTGATGACCTAATCTGCAACTAGAGACAGGGACGACTACCGAACTGGGAGCCACAGGACGGTAGCTCACGAGCATTTGCCTTCTCAGGCAGGAGTTCGAATTGTCAACCACTTGCCGAACACGATCAAAAATGTCCCCCATGCTGAAGGCATTCAAAAAACAACATTGACTACACACGCGTTCTACAGTAGACGAGTTTATGGCACACAATTGAGAAACCCCACAATTGGTTGACTGACCGGTGAAGTGATGGAATAAGAGAGAGTGGACGCAAAAATTGTACGTTTGAAAGGGACTTCGATGCTAGAATGAATGGAAAATTTAGCTAAACAACTTGACGATTGCTATAACATCGTTTTCATGTCTTACGCAATAAATAATTTATTATTATTCTTATATAGCGTAGTTAACAAGTTAGTAGGCAGGGATATAGTAGGCTCTGGATAATTTCAAGGTACCTTCTTGAATAGCTTTGTGAAGGAAAGAAGACTTTTCCGGACATTTGCCATTATTTGGTGATACAACACAATCAGGAACACAAGGTAAAATCCTGTTCCCTTTAATCCTTCCATCATCAACAACTTCAAATAATAAATAGCTTTATTGGATTTGATGAAAGTTACTGACCAAGCCGAGCCTTGATTGCGACTCTGGCATTTGTCAGGTCAACATCCACGGTCATTCTGGATAAGACCACTTGGTACTGGCCTAGAAAGAAAGTGGGTTTGTTATGACGCCGTATGAGGAGTTCTACTAAAGTCTCGATGAGCGGTCACATCTCTGTCATGTTCCTCACCAGATGATTGCTGCCTGGGCAGGCCTACAAATCAGAGGAAGAAAGTCGTGTCAGACCGTAACCTAGACTTGATCTGGACAAGGAATTCTCTCCTCCTGAAGACCAAAGTGAACGATCAGAGATTTTAATATTGACAGAACAATATGAGTTGGTGACCTTCTAACGGTGGTGTTAGTTTCACTAATTATGTCTTTTAAATTTCGTTATTCCATTTCCATTGTCCTCTACTAAAATTGCTAAACATCTAATTAGTTTCTGGTCGGCTCGGTAAATGATTGGGAATAAAGCAAAGAATCAAAAAGATTGCTTTCAAACAGTATACATTTTGTGCAAAACCTTTTCTGGTACAGTTCTTTTCATTAAATCCCACGGCATTAACCTCTCTAGCAAGGCCTATAGATAATAGAAACGAAATAGTAGATATGTATAAGTGCTAGTACGTTTAACAGAGTATGGATGAAAAAATAACTAAACAGAAGAAAATACTATCCATACTAAAACAAAAATCATTTAAGGGGTTCTGGTACCAGTAGTATCAACACGTACAGTAGTATTCAATTTGAGTCTTGAATTCAGTGTTTTGACTAGAAACCTCACATAATCTGCACCCAAACTCACAAGTAAAGGCAGTCAGTAATAAAAATTGCCTGTTTTCTAAACAAATACAAGTCTAATGAGTATAAATCTAAATCAATATTCATATTCTGTATAGTATTTTCGAAATCTCAAATTAATAACAAATAACCAATTTCGTAAGGATTTACAAATTAATAATCCATTTAGTTGTCAACTTAGAACTCTCAATTGTTGGTATGTCGTTCTTCAAGTGACATAAAAATGCTGTATAAGAATTCTTATACTGTCATTACTTTTGGAATAATGATGAGTTACAGTGGAGAAAGCTAACATTGTGTATAAGAAGACAAACCGAATGGACTTTGTAAGTGCAAGGAACACTGTAGAGATTGTTTAGTTCTCGTGTGAACATATCGTGTTGCACCACTTCAGCTGACGTCTCACTCAGGACACATTCATCAGCTTTAATGATCCCTTACTAGCGCCTCAGCACCAACATCATACTCTCGGGCAAATTACCATCACAGCTAATCATGATGATCTCTCATAAACAGGTTATCCTATAAAAAGCAACGTGTTAGTATAATACACAGAGTTGCCCTAATTCTTCACGGCCTTTCTAGGAGAAAAAATATAAGTATCGATACCGGCACGTGTATAAAACACTTCAGAACATTGTTGCGAAACGCAAAAAAATCTCTAAATAATCAAACTACTACAATTAAAATCGATTGTCTCTACTCTTTATGTCATCTCGTAAATTCTGAGCAAACGTTAATTTTACGATACGAGGAACCTGTCATTGAATTTATCCTTTACCTATGACTCACTTATTATTAAAAATAAATTTTGCTTCAAATTTATTGAATTAAATTTAATTTCAAGATGCAAAAAGATATTTGAATTCCTCGCCGGGGACAACAATTTTATATTCCTGAAATATTAATCTTTCTTGACTCTATCTTAATAGATATTGGGTATTTGACACCTTTAACAATCCTTGACACGCAAACAAAATTAAGTGATTACTTACATTTTAAGTATAATACTTAAGTGATTACTTATTTGATCTCGCAGCGGGGGTTTTCCCACTGTAAATTTATCGATTGTGTGCTACTGAAAATAAAAGTTTGTTGAATAGTAAAATAAATCTCCTTTTTTGTTCTCTTAGAACAAGAAGCTTATAAATTGCACTTAGTCCTATAGGAAACTTAGCGCTGCTTCTGCAGTGACAGCATATTCAGGATGGGTAAGGTTAGGGGGTAAGGGCCGCCTTCTGTCGAAATCCATAAGGAAGAATTAGGGCACTAATCTCAAAGTCATGTCTCCCCGGAAGAAGAGGAGGCCAGCTCTGAACCAGCCTCTCCAGTCAAAGTAGGTAGGGGGTTGCACACCCTTGTTGAGGCTAGCAAGAACCTCTGCGGTTAGGGAACAAACCCCACCAACTCCAACAGTCATCTCCCGCAGTAGACTAGACCTATCGAATTACCCTTACACATCAGAATCTCGACGTTTGCGGTTAGTGATGTGCTCCTGGACATCCATAGGGTTGTCCAGATTTAAGTGATTCATCGGTTTTTGCTGTGTCCAGAGGTAGGTTCAACTGGGAGGTGTAATCCAGCCAGAAGTGATCCCTGCTGGGTTTAAATCTCCTTTTTATGGACGAATATATTTATTGCAGCTATTAAAACAAACTTATTTATTAAAATAAATAAATTAACTAACCATGACGTTCTCTGCTACGATTACGACACACGCAGGCGCGGATTTCCCTCTTATCTTTAATATCTTTCCTCCACGTCAAAATCCTGTCCTGCACTTTCTCTAATTCTATAACAACATTTCTAATAAGTGTTTTTCTCTTTCATGGGAAAACCCCGCTAAACGACATTTGAACGTCCATAATACTCTCAATGTTCAAGGTCAACTGACACTGGTACGGAGAGGGTGTACAACAGATATCTCTGTTTTTGTTTCACCAATAAATACTATTTTGACACATATAAAAATCTAAAACGGGAATCCCCGCCACATCTGTCACGTAGTGTTAAGAGTTATCGCAGAGTTCACTTGAGTTCAGCACAAATCAATTAAACTATTAATTCAACAAGTTTAAAAGAATTTTGAGATCGTTAGTCCTATTTCACATACCGCATGAATATATTTACAGTTTTAGACTATACAGCTCTACAAATGAA
Source organism: Homalodisca vitripennis (assembly GCF_021130785.1). Lineage (NCBI taxonomy): Eukaryota > Metazoa > Arthropoda > Insecta > Hemiptera > Cicadellidae > Homalodisca > Homalodisca vitripennis. The sequence goes on along the minus strand of NC_060213.1, from coordinate 141,483,183 downwards.
CATAGGTACACATCAAATTTATTAATACACTCTACATGAATTTAAATTTAGCTTCAGTTCACCTTTCTTTTATTGCAGCGTGTGGTATCTGACGCTGTCTCAGACTTGACTCTGAATTTCTTTGGATCTCTTCTGACAGACATGTTTCCAGATCCCAGGAGTCAAGTCTGAGACAGCATCAGATAGATACCAGACGATGCAATAAAAGGAAGGTGAACTGGAGCTGGATTCAAAATTCAATTCAACCGTTCTTACCATAGCTACGTTATGTGTAGAAAACTCTGTTGTTTCACCGAGCTTAGAGATCGAGTCTATCACATCGTAGTGCACTCAATTGTGCACCTGATGAGACAATGAGACTACCACTTCACCTATTTATACGTGTATCTGGTGTAAAAATGATGTAAATGTTTCGTTTCGAGCTTTTCGTCGTCAACCTTCTTCGGATCCCTTCAGAGGAACATGAGTCCAGATTCCAGGAATCAAGTCTGAGACAGCGCCAGATACCTGACGCTGCAATAAAAAGAAGATGAACTGGAGCTAAATTCAAAATTCAATTGAATCAACCCTTCCTACCACAGCTACGTGATGTGTAATATCACATGTTAATCTATGCTTTCAAGATTCATCTATAAGCCAAATGTCCTTCTGGCCTTGCATGAGAGATGCTAATAAATCGCTGTATAGACTACTTCACCAGCAAAATACGTAAGAACATACATAAGGCTGTTTCATGGAGGACGTTTTGGCTCTTCTAATTTCACTTCATATGGAATTACAATTTGGATTTTGTCGGAATTTTATATGTTAAAAATTTAAAAAGTCTGACTCTTTTCAAAAGGCACAGCAAAGACATTATCTTATCTTATTGCAGAACACTTCATGTCTTCTTACAATGAAATATATTAATCTGTTATATAATTGTTGAGATACGGTTCCACTTCCATACTTCCAATTCGACGTAGTTGAGTGCTTTGATATCCGCAGTGCGATGTCATTTCCGGGCGATATCAGTTCCGGTTGGCGGCCACAACAGTCTTACGACTTGGTTACGTTGGTAACGCGGTCCAGCCGGAAAGCTTAACAGAGCGTGTTATAGGAAACCCCTGCTCCTTCATCGTCACTGCTTCCTTTTATTAGCTGCTAACATACATTCAGTGTGATGGAGTCCGAGGGAAATTCCATTCCGTTCCGCAGTTCCTTTCCTCAGTCAGATGTACGCACTCACATTCCCGTTACCGGTCGGAAATGATGGGTCATTGTGAGGAACACTGGAAACTGTACAAGGGGAATTGAGTTAGGAAGATCGCACGGTGATTCTGTATGATTTTATATCCGGCAGAGAAATTGGCATAGGTGGTTGACCTTGGGTGGTTATCAAGCTTACGGCCGTTGTTGGTTTGTTTAATCTCAATTCCTGAATAGTGCAGCCTGAATTTCCTCCACACCTAATAAAGTAATGAAGGCGAGTATTCCATTTTCAGTCTTCATGATCAATGTCTGAACTAATTGATTCTTTTCAGAAAAAAATGATCAGATTGTAAAGTAAAGTACAAAACGTTTATCTGTACGCAAAAACTTCACAGTACTTTACAATCCAATTTTACATTGCCCTAGAAGAAATAAAAAAAGTAACTATGATGCCATTTAAACAATTCATACGGACACATGAATTGCATTATGAATGGGGTTAATTTCACGGCAAATATGAGTCATAGGTAACCTTTATGATTATAATGAGCCCGGATGAACCAAGCTTGAGTGAAGAACAAAAATATAGTACTAACTTCTTTCAAATTCTTAAAATATTATGAAATGGATCTTCTCCAGTTGTTTTGCCATCGGCACTTAAACATGTTGGTTTTGATTCAATTGACTTTTCGTTTTCAAATAATTACACAAACTATCAAAGAAAAAAGTTTCGTTTGGAAATTTTTTCCAACGGCGCAACCGATTCTTCATTCTTAAAACCAAGTCTTCTTCATAATATTATGATCTTCGACTCCGTAGTATTGGTCATCATGTCCAATACTCTGACGATACTAGTGTTGTCTTGCATTCACTGTTTGGAATCTCTTCAAGAAATGTTACAAAGAACCTTGAACCGACTTCATTTACTTTTGAAATAGGTTACCCCAAATCAAACTTTAATAAGACTAAGATTATAAAATTTGAACTGGTGAATAGGGTTCACAAGACATTTCACTACAATGGGGATTCTCTCGTACTTTCAGATCTTGGGTATTAAAATTGATTCAGACCTAAACTGGAACTCTACTTGATCAAATCTGCACTCGGCTTGCCAGGTCGTTGTAGTGATTTCGGTCAGTTTCTTAAGCAGAGAAACTTTAAGAACTGTATATTTCGGTCAAATTAATCCTGTTCTTAGCTATGGAGTCACGTTGTGTGGGCGGCTCCTAAATCCTCTTTGGCGAGAGTTTTCGTGCTTCACAAAAGAGCGCTTAGGATTATCTGCGGCCTCAGACAAAGAGAAAGTTGTAGAGGATACTTTCGTTTAGAGGGAATTTTAACTTTGACCTCCCTTTTTGTCAAACCTATTTCTACTTTTGTTTTCAACAATAGAAGCCTATTTCCTCAATATTCCATTCAGTAAAATACAAGAAACAAAAAACAGTTGCATTACTCCTAAACATTAAAACTCTTCCAAAAATACTTAATATCTTGCCTGACACAGTAAAGAACCGCACTGACATTCGTCTTTTTAAACCCATGCTTGGATCCTTTCTTGTGAATTTTACAACTCGTGTTCATAGTCTTTCATAATTTTAAGAGTTTTTAACAGTAGTTTAAGAAATAGTATTTATTATACTATGTTCGAAACATTGCAATATGTCTATGAACAGTAAAGAATTCTATCCAGTAATTAGATAACTGCTTCAGATAGATGGCGTGATGGGCGGTAGCGATGAGAAGCGCCAAACTGAGGAAGGGCGTCACGCTTTTGCACCCAGCATCGGCAGTTCGATAGTAGAAGCGTCTACCACTCACTGCTACCTGACTACTCCAATTCCACTACAGTACTTCCTACAGACACTAGATTGAGGTTAGGAATCACCGATGGAATGCGCATGCGCGGACGACAAATTGCAGTAATCAGCTGGGCCGGTATATTGACGTTGGCGGGAACGCCACCACGCGAACATTAACCTTGTTTATAACCTCTAAATAACCTGCGTGCACGACTGCCTTTCCTACGGTCGGGTTGTGGAGGACGCTTGATTTGAAAATTGGGAAAATTGCGGTTACTTCACCTTGAATAAGGGTAATTTTGAATTAATACTACAGCGGTTATTTGTTACAAATGAGACGTGACTGCAGAGTAAAAACCTATTTTTAATTTTTCAGGCGTTATGTCTGTTATGTCCATACTCGCCTGTAGGTTCATAATAAATTGTCCGTAGTTATTGTTCTATGATACAGCTATGATACTATCATAGAGCACCCTGTGCTCTATGGATACTATTGGTAGACTGCAATAATGCTACTACAACTAAACTGATGCTAAAACATGGATCGCAGCGTAAAAAAGGTAAATTATAATTTACTGTTATGTAATTGTTGAGTTAACGGTTGTAAAATATCATTTGAAATGCGTAGGCTTTCTAATTTTACATACGTAGACCTTTAATGCAGCCAGTCTGGACAAAACATTAGTTTAGTTTGAGGTTTAATAGTTTCCGTTCGTTTTGGTTTTATTATTGGGAACGATAAACCGTCATATACAATCCAACAACAAATTCCAAGTAAAGGTCATTCTAAAAAAAATTAGATGGACTTACCCATTGAGTTTTCTGCAACAGCTAGTGGAACCTACCACCTTTGGGGATCATATTTGGTAAAACTTTTAGTACTGTACTTTGAGGGAATGAGGAGAATCTGGGCCGTAAACAGCGGTAGTTGCAACCTGCCAAATTCGCCCAAACTCTCAAAAGGCGTATTCTCCACTTTAGACTTGGACTTGATCTAGTTCCCACTGGGCCTACTCCAACTTGGGCTCGGGATTGGGCGAGACCGAGACCTCGTGAGCCGCGAGTAACAAGACAAAGGGGCCGTGAGGGGACAGCAGCGACGGCCCACGGCCCAGCGGCCCACGCCGTGTGGCAACTGGTGAGTCAGTAGTACGTCACGACCGGGGGCGGCCCGCGGGATGTCCACGTCCATCGCCGCGATAGGTCCAAAGTCCAATGCTGCAGGTGAGTAGCGGTGGTCAGCCAACAGGGAGGAATTTATGGCGAGAAAGAAATAACGAGGAAAGGATAACAGTGGTAAGGAGTGGATATCCCAACGAGGTCAATGTTACGAAGAGTAACAGACAGTTCTACCATTGATTATGCGACAGTCCTTAAGAAGATACATCACCCAGTGCTAAAATCTTTTGCCACCTGGAACGTTGTGGTTTCCGCTATCTAGTGGCTAACGATAGAAACAGTGATTATGAAATAAGTACTTCGTAACATAATAAGTCAGCTCTTAGGATAATAAAAAATACCTAAAATTTTAAATTTAATGTGTCACGAGTTCATTACTACAAAATTTACATTCATTACAATGCTAAATAAATCAATAAATTGTCGCAAAGAACTAGTTTTTTCGGCATCGCTCATAATGTATGCCACATAATCCTCAAGTAGATGCCTGGTCTTATTCTTCTAAAGTCAAACGTTTAACTCTTCAATTTCAACCCTGATTGGACAAATTTTTAGAGGTCTTCAGGTGACTACTGACCTCAACCATTCTTCACCTCATTGGTACTTTTCAGCGTACTGACCACTAAGTCAACGAACTCCATTCATCTGAACATTAGTCATATCTGATCCTGACTATAGTTAAGAGCAATTTTATCGTTAGAAGGTTAATGATTCAAACGAAACACTTTAAAGTTCATGAGTTGTAATTTCAGTACAGGATGAACATCACATACAACTGATCCAGTCTGAACTTGTTGGGACACAGGAATTACGCAATGCAAAGCAAATTGCTCACCAGCAGAGAAAGACTTTAATGTCAAACCAGTTTTAGTTGGCCGGGTTGCGACATGAACCTCGTTACTGTCTGAATTCCTGCATACAAGTGAACGAGCAACCAGTCTAACGTGTGGATAAAGTAGACTAAATTTACTACGTTGGCTTACTGAAGGAATTCCTGTATATAAGAATGTAGATGAACAGCAGATGTTCATTAATAACCTTCCAGATTCTCGTTTTCAGTCGAGGTTAATCTTATTAAGAGTAAAAATTATTTTGATAAAAAATCCTGCAAGTTTCACACTAATAGTACAGGTACAATTTCTACTGAAGAGAACACTGTGGAAGATAGGAAAATGTGCAGTGATTCAACAAGGGAAAATGAGATATAGTAATCTTTATTTTCTTTTTTTTTTGTTCTCTTAGGACAAGAAGCTTATAAATTGCACTTAGTCCTGTAAGAACCTTTGCGCTGCTTCCGGAGTGACAGGATATTCAGGATGGGTAAGGTTAGGAGGTAAGGTGACCGCCTCCTATCGAGATCCATGAGGAAGAATTAGGGCAATAATTTCAGTCATGTCTCCCCGGAAGAAGGGGAGATCAGCTCTGAACCTGCCTCTCCAGTCAAAGTAGGCAGGGGGTGGCACACCCTTGTTGATATAATAATCTTTGTCAGGTTGTTTTCAGTTCAGCGTAAGTCGAATTTTGTAATAATTGTGGCGTTGCTCATCCATGATTTAGACAAATAAATTGAGCAGACAGACTTTAGATTTCTGTAAACCATTTTCCTACATTTCGTCTCTTCGCGTTATATCTATTTCATTTTAAAACGAGAGTTAGATAAAACAGTGATAGTCTAAGAATATTTGGGGCTTGTCTAAATTTCAAATAGATGTGGTAAGATCCTTTGAATGTCTAGGCACTTTTCAAAAAAGAGACTTCTCAATTTCTAGAGTATATTTCGATGATTACCGTAACTTCCTATGTATTCTGGATGAAAAATCAGATAAGCTTGAATCTATTTTTAAATAACCTAACAGATTTGAAAAATTAAAACAAGTGTTGTAGTAGAAATGAATTTTGTTTATAACTTTGTCTAGATTGATTTCATAATTCATTGATGAGGTATAAAGTTTTATAGAAATACAGTTTACATTTATTTTGAAAGTAAATGGGTGTTGAAGCTAGATCTTGTTTTCCAATAAAATTCGACTAGGTTACAAAAGCAGGCCGTGTTGGTATTAAGAACTTTGCTTCACCATTATCTACTCTGATCACTATTGAAGTACGCACTTGTTGCCTAGTGTCCCTACATGAGGATACACACTGATCCTTTGGATATAATTCCTGATCCTTTGGATATAATTCCGTTGAGGTTGGTGCGACTGGTTGGGACATGCGTGGGTTTGGGCAAGTACCATTTAATGAACTTCAACTCTTCTTTGGACTTGAGACCCTTAGTCAGCGGAAATTAATCCTTGGCCAGTTGTTCCCCTACAATTTTCTAAACGGACTTATGGATTGCCCGGAGATTTTGGACTCCATTAACAATGTATTGTTGTTAAGTTTATATACTGCAAAATATTGTATCATTCCTATGTAATGGGAAACCTTTGAAAAAAGGGCGCAGTATTGGCAATATAGGGGCATTAGTATTATATTACATCGAACATAATTTCTCTTTGGCATCGGTGTAATCACTACCAGCCGGCACATCAGCATTGTTTGCTCTGGTCAGTGAATGGAAGGGCTGGGCGGTAATGGTATCGACCCTATCGATCGAGCCCAGGATCGATAGAGCTATTACTCGATAGAGCCCAATCGAAGACACTGTTGGAAATATCAATTTGTTGGCTCGCGTGATCTCCGCCACGATCGTGCTTCAGGCAGTTTAGATCGAGATATAGAGTTCTACTTAGACAGTTACTTCCGTCTTTGTCTGATCAGTATGCCCAAGGCAAACTGTCCATCGATGAATGGAAGCCGGCCTCTCTGAAGCTCACAATCGCAGCTGTAATAACCAATCAGCTGACTCAACTCAACCCAACAATGAGTGAATCAGGCGAGGGATTTCGCAACACTAGCGACACACTAGGCGGTTCCACAGACTGGTTTCTCTGGTGGAGGAAAGTCTTCTTGACGTCTTCGGCAATTTGGGCCACTGCCAGATCACGTAGCGTGAACGTATAGTACATTAATTTAAAGCTGATTCATGTGTTTTCACTCGCATCTCGTTGGAAAATTCTACAATGAGGAAACGGATGGGAATGATGCAATGTTGTGCTTTCTTGATTATGTCTACCTGTAGACCAAGTTACTTGCTAAGTCATTGGAAAAAGTATGTTTTAAGTCCAAATTGCTAACATCTTAAGGTCAATAAAACATACGAGTAAAATACAAAGAATTTTCATGAAAGATTTTCTTTATTCATATGAATGCACGGTCGGGCATTAGGGCAATTGAACAATTGACGACAAAGTAAAATCGATATTATTACTTGGTATACAGTGCTCTCCATAAGGGGTAACAACACATTGGGAAGATAAAAACATGTGATAAAGGTCCCCTCCTTATTAAAGTTATGCACTGTCACTCACTCTTTTTAAAATCGGTCTGTATTCTGTCTTCAAAACCCATAGCTCATAAACGGTTAGGGTTACTACATTGTTATTTTCAAATTAAAACTGAAAACGAAACTCAGATTGGCAGTTTTCAAAATCTTTAGACATAGTAGTGAACTTTTAAAAACTGATACTGCCTCGAAATGTTTCACAAGAAACCAACACACAAGAAATGAACACAAAGAAGCCCAAAGAAGATACCAAAGTTTGATACCTATTTGTTGAATGGCCTTAAGTCAACAAGCAATTAATTTTAGGTCTAAAGATGAAACCTTTAGCTGAAGATTAGTGTGTATTCTCAATGTATTTTCATATGATCTTATTACATTTTCAAAACATCACCATTATCACTTGGTGAGAATATGTTAGTTTATTTTTTACCTCTGGCTACAGTATAATAATATAAAAAAATATAAAAAACACAAATAAATAACGTTTCAAGTAAAGTCGATGTAAGTATATAATTTTGGAGCTCTGCCAACCTATCTCGGATTTTATATAATAAATATTTACAGAATTATAATAGGTACTCTAGGTTGCCTCCATGTGCAAAATATTAGGGGATCATAGAACATGCTGGGGATTTTCAATTCTGTACCATTATGGTGAAGGAAAGAAGTTACTCTCAGGAGATCGTCTTTGAAACTGAAATATACCGTAATTATCATCCTGATATTGTTCATAGATAAAAGTTATCTTTATAACTTTTTGTTTCTAAATGGGGTTTTATTTTCACATAATTGTGGGTGGAACGTAGAAGTTAAACAAGGCTAAAGTTACGTCTTTTGCAGTTCCAATGTTACTACTTTTGTTGTGTGAGATACAAATACCAAAAACATTTGGATCGTTCTTTCTTGGTATGTGGTCAGATACCCGACTATTGTACTTTCTCAGCTTTCCAAATTCGACCTTGACCTTGCAACTAAATGAATCAAAATGCTGACATACCTTTGCAATGAGCAAGCGTGGTAGTTTCAGTAAAGATTTGCTGACTTTCCGGAAGAGTTGGCGAGTTCCCCGACCCCGGAAGTACAACAGTTCCAGTCAACAAGTCGACGGGCCTCGGTGAGACGAAGGAGACGCAACATGCGATACTAAATCAACAGCTGAGCCGTAAGTACAGTAATGTTGTGAGAGATGGTGCAACAACAATCAGCTGACTGACTCACGCCACCCCGCGCCATGCCGGGTCAGTCACCTGGACATGTCTCGACATGTATAACGAGAGTATAAACACGTCAGCACAAGTCGTTCACCTTGGCCGGCACGAACCGGAAACGGGAATTTGATTTTGTAATTTCCAACGGAAAAAGTTCCTGTAATTAGTTGGGAAGTAACAAAACTAGAGATTAAAGTAACGTTAGACAACAAAACGTACCAATTTCCCACAAACTATTACAGAAATTACATTAAAATTTCTTGAAAATAACGTTCATTTTCAAATATCTATGCAGTCTACGTTGAGTTTTCAACTGAGTTATCAAACTAAATATCTTGTTGGTATTTATGTGTTCTAGACAGACCATTTGTTGAGGTAGTAAATTTTGAACTGATCAGTGCAAATTTCCACATTGCCTAAGCTTCTAAGGTCCCAGCTCCAAATAAATGCATCTGGATTAGATATTTTACGATATTCCTAGTTGGTCCTAGTTGTTTGTAATAATGTACTTTAACTAGTGCAACCTTGTTATTTTCTTTCTTTATTTAAACACGACGATCCTGAAATTGTTTAGCACATTGTTTCAGATCGATTCTAAATTACATCTACTTGGTACAGTGTCTTTCCTAGCAGGCATTTATAAAATCGGTTTCTCAATCCTATATAATTTTACTTATTTTCTCTGTTCAAAAAAAATGTATAACATAGAGAGACTAAACTCCAATATAATATTTATCGCACTACTTTACTTAAATTTGTGCGTGCTTATTTTGATTAAAATACTTTACGATTAATATTGATGGCCATATTATTCAGTTATTTATTTACAATTGTATTCTACATGAGTAATTAAAATTAGTTTTACATTTAAATTGGAAAAAACAATTCCGATTCAGTTTAAAATGTGGTAATTAAATAAAACAGTATGCTAATTCATGAAAAGTGGCAGTGAATTTAAAAGCCAAACTTTCTAAAGCCATTATTCTTTATGAAATAATTATTATTACTTATTGTAAAAATAAATGTGTTAACTTTGAGTGCAGTAATAGGCTATTAAGAATATCATTAGTTACGTTTATCACAAACAGGAGGAGGAAATGGCTAACCGGATATTAAACATTTCCACACTGGAAGGAAATCACCCGAAGCTATCGGTACTTTAGAACTATCGGAACTAGTTCAAAGTAGTCGCGGAAAATAAGAATTAACTCGGAGCCAGAACTATCGGAACTGACTCCCGAACTAATTAGTTCAAAATAGTGCTGAACTACCAGAGACCCAAGTTGTCTCTTGATGTCAGAACTATCGACACCTATAAGGAGAAATTTAACTAGTTCAAAATATATCAGAGACAATGATGAGTTGTCAGACTCTGAACTATCGCTCGAACTTGGAACTGGGGTTTGCAGATCTGGAGTTGGAACTACTGCTCCCAAAGTGATTAGTTCTCCAGAACTAGTTCTTTAAGGAGTAATAAATCTGAACTCCAATTAGTTGATTCCAAAGATGGAATTGACCATACTGGAGTTGTATTGAGATATTAAATTTTCTCCGAATCGTGCTTAAAGCGGTGCATCGATACACCGAGTGTGTCCTGGACGACATATAGGCTGACACACTTTCGTATAAGGTGCCGCCGGAATGTGAGTGGTTGTGTCCACTCATTCACTCATTCACTCACCAATCACACTCACCGGTGCCATATGGCCGAGATGAAGCGGCATTTCTCCGACCGGTTCTCGGCCAAGTCTTTACCACGCTTGTTTGGTCAGTAAATACCGAGCAAGATGAATAGGATGCCGGCGATTCTACTTTGTATTCAGTCAGCGCGGAGGACGCCCGTGTCGAGTTCTTTGTTGTGGAAGTCAATGGCTGATAGGGAGAGTTGGCTAAGGGCTGCGTGGTGATAGCCAAGCCTACAGCTGTACAATGTGGACAATGAGGCAAGGCGTAGGAGAGTGGAGGGGGAAGGCTGGACTGTAGATCTACTAGGCGGGTTCAAGGCCAGGCTAGACCACGAGTTCCAAGCGGATTTGTCACTCGCACAAGTCATTTGGTTGACTCTGTTAATTTGGGAGTTATCAGGAATTGCATACTTTTCCAAAAGATTTGAAGATGAAGATGTCTGAACGATATTCATGGTAATACAGTCACACACCTAGTGTCGCGTAACAGACTTCACTGAGGTTGCAGAAACATTTCCTAGTCTACAGCTCAATACATTCTCGAGACGACAGCATTGTGTGAAATCTGCACATCCCCGGCAGACAAAACATAAATGTCAACCTACTGAGTGATAGACAGGCTTCAGTGACGCTCAGCCAAATTCCACGATTGGACACCCATCAACTCATTCTTCTCTATGTAGAAATGAAGTTTCGTGAAAAACCCAAAGTGTGTATACTTCTAGTATTGATGAAAACTTTGTCAAGATAACTTGACATTTACATTTTTGACGTGACAACGTCTTAGGTTGCGGCTCGGAGTCACTCATGAAAAAGTGTAACGCCCGGTAACGTTACGATGCCCGTCCAGTGTGCCGGTCCGCACGGGATAAAGCAGATAACTGTGGGTCCGCCGCACGGGATAAAGCAGATAACTATGTTTATTCGTGAAAATGTGGAGTGCTTAGATTCGTCATTTACAACAACTACAACAATAAAGGTAAATAATTGTACACTGATATTTCATTATCGTAAACTATGATTGATTGATTAATTGTTAGATTGACACAAAAGTTGAGAAACTGAGTTTATAGGTTATGTCATACTATTGACAAATGTTGATAGTGTTAAGTAAATTATTAGTTTTAAATCACTCTGCAATCAATCGTAATTCAGTCGATTGAGAAGAAACAGCGCGTATTGCTAGTCAAACATTTAAAATAACAAATTATAACCTCTAACCTGTCATAACAGTGCGACCAAACAAACGAACTAAACCGACCAATCACCACGCGCGGAGTTAGAATTTAACTGTGTTTAGCAAGAATTTCAAATTCCAATTTTAGTAAATGTTTTATTCAACTTTACCATTTACAATAACAAATTTTAATTAATTTCAAATTATGTACAATGTTTTAGTAAACAAAATATATTTCTATAGTTAAAATTTGTGCAATTCTTATTTTCATTCAATTCCTTGTTCCTATTGTGCAATTTAATAATATTCATATCAATAAATATTCTACCGAGAAAAAGACGTTGTCACGTAAAATCTTCGCCCGTAAAACCGACTTTACAGGCAACCATAATTTTTTTTCATTAAGTTAGGTTTTGTAGCAGTGTTAAAATAATAAAATTGCCGGTAAAATAGCGAGGGGGACTACAACGCAAGAGTGCGCTGCAGTCAAACATAGTCAACGGCTGTTAACATTGACACTGTTACTTTTCCATTTTATCCTATGCATTAACGTAAAAATATTCGCTAACGCGAACTCAGTTTTGCCTATAAAGAAATACAGCGTGAATAAAACTTTCAAGTCTATAGATCAGTTCGTTTTCGAGATATCGTGTGGACAGACAGACTTACAGAAATGAAATTTTTTCAGTCCCTCGAGTGATAGGCTTCGATAACGCTCCGCAAATTATCTGTATGAACGGCACGGCGTTGTACTTGAGGAGTTGGGAACTTTTAGAAAAATAAAGAGGAGTGATGGAAAGATAAAGGAAGGCGGTTAAATGCAAGCTTTGTATAAGACAGATTTAAAACATTTTACTACTATGGATTATAATTGAATGCTACGCATTTCTCAAAGATCCAAAAATATAAGTTTTAATATTGGATTTTATTTTAATATTGGATATAATTGCTATTGAAAGGAAATGAGTAAATTTGGTGTGTGAATTGGCTAAAAAGTGTATTGTTATGTAGTAAAGAAGAACCAATCCCGACCACCATTTGGCCTAATTTAGAACAATCTGTGTTTTAATAAATTATTATATTGTTTTTAGTTCTAAGTCATTTCATTTCGCCACAGTTGTAACCCTGTGATGTAATATAATGTTTCTAAGCTCTGTTATAGGCTATCTCACGCGAAATGGCGTCGCTTAGTCTTCCAACCCGCGTTCATGCATGCACCGAGTTGGGAGTTCTATGGTTGGGACGAGGTTTATCAGGAGTGTGTAAGTCCGGGTCTTTAGTGGGATGGTGGTTGGAACGCTTACTCTTTGCATATCCTGGATATTCTCTTATTAATCTTCTTTTTATTTCCTCCTTATTTCATTCACTACCGTAACAACCAAATATTAAGCGAAGAGGAACGGAATTTGTAACTAAGGTGGAAGAATATATTTTGCCCCGATATAAATTATGATAACTGAATACGTATCTTTAACTTCGAAGGTACTAAAAGCAAAGCGCAACTTCAATGACATAAAACAAGACCTAGAAAACGGAGAAGACTCCGTCACTGAAATAACATACGTTCCGTTGATACTCTATACCTGAACATAGATACCGAACTGTTCATGTATAAATGACTGAGCGATACAAGATCGGGTTTTAACAACCGGTTCCAGCTGTAGACTCAATCAGGCTGGCCACTTGCAAGCGAGGCGAAACTCGCGAGGAACGTTTTCCCGAGACTCTCAACCTCGCACAGGCACCAAAGAAAGGTTACAACTCAGTCAGCTACCCCGGCAAAGTAACGAACGATATTTTTCCCTGGAGTCTTAAAAATTGCCTGATTCGTTCTCTGGAGTCTTAGAAATTGCCTGATTCGTTCTCTGGATTCTTAGCAATAATTGCCTGATTCGTTCTCTGTCTGGAATCTTAGACATTGCCTGATTCGTTTTCTGGAGTCTTAAAAATTGACTGATTCGTTCTCTGGAGTCTTAGAAATTGCCTGATTCGGCCACATACACTACCGCGGTGGTTTGGTTACAGGAATTTTAAGACATTTGCCATTGTTCAGCAATACATGAAATCAGCAACGCTACTTAGTTACAGGTCAGAAAAGGACAAACAGGATTTCGGCCATTGTTATAGTTATAAAAGTTATAACACAACGTTTCGACGAATGGAATCTATTCTCTTCGTCAGGTGGGGGAGTTATTAGTCATACAAAAATAACGAACAGAAAGAAACACTTGTATACTTCACTAGCGTGGTAGTGTGGTGCGTGATTGTTATCCTCGTACTTGTGATTTGTATTCGGGACTTGTATCCTGTGCAGTGACAACGCCTGGCCTGGACTCTAAGCGGTTTGAACTCTTTTCTTCCCCTTATTTACTTCTTTCTGTTCGTTATATTTCTATGTATTATTATCTCCCCCACCTGACGAAGAGGATAGATTCCAATCCTTAAAACGTTGTGTTATACCTTTTATAATCTTTAACGATGGCAAATGTCCGAAACCCTTTCATCCTTTCGATCTTTCCATCGTCAATAACAAACTTTAAAGATTCTTCCAAACTTCCAAAGAATTACAGGTCACTTTAGGTCTGCACTCAATGACCAATCGTTGACAACAGACCAGTAGCCAATAGTAAATAGAGATTACGAAGTGGAAACAAGATGGCGGCAAACCAGGAAATGGGGCACGCCTTGTTATTGGTTCTTTTTTGTTGAACTTCTTAAAACCAACTAAATACGATGTAAAACGTTAATAAATAAAGAAAACACGGACTGACTCAGAGTATCATTATGCAAGAGAAATTAAGTGTAAACAGCGGAATTGTAAAGCGGGAAGTAATCAAATACCACTTCCTGTCAGTGGACGATAGCGCTAACGGAAACGCTAAAGTTAACGTAACTACAGTATTACTATGACGGGCGGTTGACTGAGTTTCGTTAATGTTCGTGACGTCATAAACTGGCTGGTACAAATAGTTCAAAATGTTAAAGAATGACGTAATTTGACTCTTTGTCCCATTTATTAGTTCGGCTCGACGAGATGATGGATTTTAGTGAGAACACAATGGCGTGAAAATCCCGATTGGGGCTGTTTCCTCACAGATTATTGTGATTATGCATACTGAAGTCTGTTATTGTGACTAGGGACAATGTAAAAATGGGGAGGAACGCTCTACACCACCTCCGAGGAATTAAAAATACATTCCTTGGACTTAGAGAAACGTGTTGTGCCAAGTTCCAAGTGTCCAGGACTTTTCCATCAGAAGTTATCGCAAAGACGGACGGACGGATTGCTCTTTAACCCCAAAATCAAAAGGCTCTTCCTTGGAGCTAGAGGAACATATTATGTACCAAGTCTCAAGTGTCTAGAACATTTCTATCAGAAGTTATCGTAAAGACTGACGAACGGATTGCTCTTTAACCCCAAAATCAAAAGGCTCTTCCTTGGAGCTAGAGGAACATATTATGTACCAAGTCTCAAGTGTCTAGAACATTTCTATCAGAAGTTATCATAAAGACTGACGAACGGATTGCTCTTTAACCCCAAAATCAAAAGGCTCTTCCTTGGAGCTAGAGGAACATATTATGTACCAAGTCTCAAGTGTCTAGAACATTTCTATCAGAAGTTATCGTAAAGACTGACGAACGGATTGCTCTTTAACCCAAAATCAAAAGGCTCTTCCTTGGAGCTAGAGGAACATATTATGTACCAAGTCTCAAGTGTCTAGAACTTTTTCTATCAGAAGTTATCGTAAAGACTGACGAACGGATTGCTCTTTAACCCCAAAATCAAAAGGCTCTTCCTTGGAGCTAGAGGAACATATTATGTACCAAGTCTCAAGTGTCTAGAACATTTCTATCAGAAGTTATCGTAAAGACTGACGAACGGATTGCTCTTTAACCCCAAAATCAAAAGGCTCTTCCTTGGAGCTAGAGGAACATATTATGTACCAAGTCTCAAGTGTCTAGAACATTTCTATCAGAAGTTATCGTAAAGACTGACGAACGGATTGCTCTTTAACCCCAAAATCAAAAGGCTCTTCCTTGGAGCTAGAGGAACATATTATGTACCAAGTCTCAAGTGTCTAGAACATTTCTATCAGAAGTTATCGTAAAGACTGACGAACGGATTGCTCTTTAACCCCAAAATCAAAAGGCTCTTCCTTGGAGCTAGAGGAACATATTATGTACCAAGTCTCAAGTGTCTAGAACATTTCTATCAGAAGTTATCGTAAAGACTGACGAACGGATTGCTCTTTAACCCCAAAATCAAAAGGCTCTTCCTTGGAGCTAGAGGAACATATTATGTACCAAGTCTCAAGTGTCTAGAACATTTCTATCAGAAGTTATCGTAAAGACTGACGAACGGATTGCTCTTTAACCCCAAAATCAAAAGGCTCTTCCTTGGAGCTAGAGGAACATATTATGTACCAAGTCTCAAGTGTCTAGAACTTTTCTATCAGAAGTTTATCGTAAAGACTGACGAACGGATTGCTCTTTAACCCCAAAATCAAAAGGCTCTTCCTTGGAGCTAGAGGAACATATTATGTACCAAGTCTCAAGTGTCTAGAACATTTCTATCAGAAGTTATCGTAAAGACTGACGAACGGATTGCTCTTTAACCCCAAAATCAAAAGGCTCTTCCTTGGAGCTAGAGGAACATATTATGTACCAAGTCTCAAGTGTCTAGAACTTTTCTATCAGAAGTTATCGTAAAGACTGACGAACGGATTGCTCTTTAACCCCAAAATCAAAAGGCTCTTCCTTGGAGCTAGAGGAACATATTATGTACCAAGTCTCAAGTGTCTAGAACATTTCTATCAGAAGTTATCGTATAGACTGACTGACGGATCGCTCTTTAACCTCAAAATTAATTCGTTCCTTCTTGGACGTAGAGGAACATATGTACCAAGTCTCAAGTGTCTAGAACTTACCTATCAGCAGTTATAGCACAGACGGACGAACGGATTGCGTTTTAACCCCAAAATCAATTGGTTCTTCCTTGGAGCAAGAAGAACCCGCGAACAAAGTTCCAAGCCTCTACGGCCTTTCTATCAAGAGTTATCACACAAACGGACAGACAGACGAATAACGAGGCGATCATGCCTTATCAGGTTCGTAATAACTCGTTGGTTATGAGCCATTAGCTTCAACATTAAACGATTTTCAAATATTACCAAGACAAAGTGTAGAGGACCTTCAGCATCTACTACAGAGTCAACATCATTGTCTGGAGGTGACAACACAATTAGTATGCATTAACTTGACAAGGTAGGAGTACGCCTGACCACGTGTCGCGGGCTCGTTAATCTTCAAAGCCACGGGCGTTTCCTCGACGTCCCGGTGGGATATGGTTCATCCTATTGTCCGTGAAGCTCCTTGACCCAACTACCGTCTAAAGTACAAAAAGTTGCCTGTCTGTAACCATGCCAGGGAGGACTGCCTCCTACCGGGATTCCGAACTGTTCGAGGTCAAGTGTATATTCTTTTCTGATCACAATAAGGACATCACATGGAAAACCACGCTCCATCATTGAACTCGATTTTGCTTATGAAGACATTAAGTTCAATTAATAATTTTAAGACTATAGTTTTATTGCCAAAATTTTTTTCTGCAGTGACGATCGTCATTTGCTATTGGCCTCTGGTCAGTCGTAGGTGGTTGGTCGGCGAAAGCAGAGCTTCATTATATGCTGTGACCTGTGTTCTATAGTTTTAATAACTAGTGTTGTCTTTAGTTTTTTAGTGCATGTTTTAGAATTAGTGAAGTTCACACACAACATGGTAGTTGTGATTCCTGACTTACGTGTGTCACAACGCTCTGGTATTATTTTTTTAATTTTAACCTAGTTTGTAATTATGTGTTAGGTTAGTTATTTACCTGAAGAAGAGATCAGACTGCAGATCTCGAAACGTTGTGTTACTGAATTTCTGTATCATTGAACGATGGCAAATATCCAGAAAATCCTGTTTCCATCACTATAGCTTAATTTGTTCTTGAGATATTCTGCAGATAAACGATCAGGATATTTTACTAATTCCCATCTCTGACGCTAAGCTAAGCAGTTGCAAGAACCAGTGGTAAACTAAGGACTTAACTTTGGGGGGAGGGGGTGGAGGATTATTCTGATGAAGAAGTAAAGATCACGTCACATAAAAAGTACGGAATAAATCTAAATTTAATGATTATAGATTCTTCTAATACAAATTAAAATGTTAACTGCAGTATTTTAAACAATTTGTATTGGTGTTATACGTATATATTAATTTTTAGGACTTTTGAGGGTGACTACTCCCCACCTCCTTTAAATACGCTTCTGAAAGTTTAACTTACGTTTTTGGGGTATTGTTCACTCTCTTACCTGGACCAAATTTTCGTATCTCATCCGACTTTCAAGCTCTATTTATTTTATTTTAAAAGAAGACATGAAAACGTCCAACACAAATAACGAGCAAAATTATCGTATTTAACTGAGTGGTAACACTGGCAAAGACTGACTGGTAGTCTGAACGTGTCTGTCGAAGTCACACAGATTTGTATTTTTATTGAAGAATTATGACAAACGTTAAATAATAATTCATTCATCTGACGTTTTATGAGTGAGAACTTCCGCGTCTCCGATAGGTAAATCCCTCTGATTTGCGTCACCATCAGTTCGGGTGCGTCACTCCTTGGACTGAAATTCTTTCATAACCAACTGTTGATTTTGACTACATTTTATGATCTTCATTTGATAATGAGTAACTAAATATTACTCTAATTCTTTACAAATACATTTTTATAAAAAATGACATGTAATTACGCAATACATACGAACATGTTGGGTACAATTCGTTTTAGTGTCTATTTTAACATTTTATCTATAAACAAACAACAAATGTTTACTTTCTTATTTCAGAAGCGTAGCAGTGGTATTAATCATACAAGTTGACTACTAAAGTTCAAAACTGTTTCAATGTTGACCTAGTTAATAACCATGTTAGAAAGTACAAATTTCGTTTCAGAACTAAAATAAAGAAAATCTTCAGCTAACATTTGTTTATTACTTGTTAAATATACTAGGTAATTTCCATGTTTCCCAACTGATTTTCGATAGACGGTCGATTCCTCCGAAAAAATGTAACTTCAATTTTAATGAATAAAACCGCTTTTTTCATCGGTATAGTATCGTCTTTGCAACCATGTTTGTCTGTATGTCTTTTATAGGCTCAGAAACTATTTGACCGATCATTAAGAAAATTTGTATATATATGTATTTTTCCACGTAGAAGGTTTATACGCTATGCCCATTGATGTAACTTACCACCAGGCGGCACTGCGAAATATAAAAGTTATTAAAGCGCCTGCACATTATAAACTGCAATTATGAGACAGTTACGTATATTAAATAGCCAAACACTATGTGAAGGCGCTATGTTTTGATTTTTATTTGTCTTTAAATAAATTTATGGTTGAACTTAAAGCTTGAGTGTTAGACCACTTTATAATAAAGAACATGTACGTGTTTAATGGCTATAAACATACACGTTTGACAGATTTTCTTGATCGTGGCACCAAGGCAAACTCTATATCGGCGTTGGAAATATAATTCACTTGAACCAGAAGTGCTCATACACGGACAAATCTTACGAAAAGAGTGCGAAGCCGAGGAAAACAGCTAGTAAAAGTTAAAAATGGTTAACAAAACCAATTTTTGTTCTCTTGCATAATTATAACGTGAAAACGGTTACGTAAACACTTAGTAAATTATATCAAATTAAAACGTATGAAATTGCGATTATGAAAATGTACTACGCAAAAAGTAGAAAAATTCTCTCGTACCATTTATTATAACCTATATTTTCAACATAACAAAACATTAGAAATCAAAGTTTTTTTATGTTTTATTAAATAAAGATTATTAGTTTTTGTAGTTAGTGTACAGTTAATTTTTAGCGTGAAATGTTTATAAAAAAAACATAAGAACGTAACAACTTTAATTTACTTTACAATGTTGGCAGGCCTGCCGTGTACAGTTTGACAGCTGAGAGATTCTAGGTTAGGGAGCCAGCTGATCCGAAAGTGGCTTTGACATCGTACCTGCGTCACTGCATTTTAATTTTAGCTGTTTCCCGTTGATGCTGTTCCAATATGCACGCTGATTACCGACCTGTAGTTCATACTACATGACGAGTTGACGAATTTAAGGTTATGTTCTTCGGAAGTTAATTCAGTCATTCGTAAATGATTCCAGAGTGATATTCTCAGATGTGTTTTTTTCCTGCAGATAGAAAATGACCAAGAATAATTTGAGGACAGAAATCTGCAAAATGCAAGAAATGAGCTTTACTCTTAAAAAAATCGTCGCACCTTCTTTATTACATTTTTTCCACCAAGAAGACTGTTCTCATGTTCATGTAGCATTGTAATTGTTTACGTGAAAATCGAGCTTTATTTCCTGATATTGAACATTACGTTCGGTCTTGCCCAAGCGATCACTAAACGAGAAGAAGTAGGGAATATCACTGTACAAATCTATGTACCCTGCAGCACACCGGATAAATAAAAGGCTTTTGTCCTGATTTACACAACAGTATTAATTTGCTAGATACAATTTCTTATCTAGTACATTAATGTTGTGTAGATAAGAACATTAATGTTCTTCCAATCTCTCTTGTACTACCCTCGTGGATGAAAACTCGCTATTGAATGCATACGTTTATTACAAATTATAAAATATAAATACAGCTGACATGTGAAACTCTATTACACGTTACAAGCTGTGGATGGTCATCCCAATGTCTATAATTTCATATATTTATAAGTATCTGTATTGATCATGAACTCTAAAGTTGAAATTTTTCTTAGATAAAAACTGTTTTTTTAATGGCATTAAATTGATTTATTGCATGTAACCTTTTGATAACCCTGTAGTTGCTCATTGTGATACCAACTCAAAGGCTAGTAACGGACTATAACCTACAATTCTGAGTTTTTATTGTTCCGCAGTTTTTGTACATCTTTCTAGCTATATTATGAATCAAAGCGGTGAACTTTGACGAAATATACAACAATGTAGAGGACACAGAGCTAGGGTAAAGTCGGCAAGCTTTTTGGAGTTATTTTTCACAATTAACTGAAATTACTTTATGTTACATTTCTGGGACACTGCTGTGCGAACTTGTAAAAATTTCATTTATCAAGACAATGACGAGAACAAACGGTCCAAAGACCACCAAGTCGTCAGACCACAGACGTTTAATTTTTTTTGTAGTGGTGCTGGTGAACCATCAGCTAACTGAACCTCGGTCGTCCCACATCGCCAGCAGAACATGGCTATCTAAGCCTTCAACCCGGTTTATGTGTCTGTCTGCTTGAGATCGAAAGGGAACGACCTTGGATTGAGATTAAAGACAGAAAGGTCTCAAGTTCCAAAGGCGTGGTTTTTCACTTAGTTTGTTGTTGCCAAGGTATATCTGACACGTAGCCTAACAGTTGGATTGGAAATTATAATTATATTTCACAGCTACTGTTAAAGCTATGTATATTGTAATACGTAATATTATAAGTATTAGTAAATCATCATGATTGAGAACAAACGCTCAGTTTACTTTAATATATCCTTTGTTTTCATGAAGCGACATGCTTTGTAACGGAATATCATTAGTTTCAACGATTTTTTTTCTCACCTTGATTGTAACAGTAAAACATGAAAATACGGCAAAAGGTCAATCCTCTGATGATTGTGTGTTTGTATTGACCTGTTACACATGTTACGCTATCTTGTTACTAATAATGGTGTATCCACGAGAATGAATCTTCCAATAATTAATCATCGACAACCTTGACAGTTTCTTCCTCATCTTAATATTCTTTGGTGATCAGAATAATTTTTCCTTAAGAGTTTTGGTGACAATTGGTTTAGATTTTTTTTATATTACCATTGAAGTGCAACGATTACCGAAAGAATATGAGTATCGAACTGGTTCATCAGTGTTCGATATTGTTTGGAAATGTGATTTTGGTTGCAATGTTAGCAGAGATATACTCCAGTAATACTAGCATAAAATGCAAGTGACGGAAAAGATAGAGTATACCCAAAAGGAAATTCTCTTATCTTTATCGTTTATAGGCCTACTTCCATTCACCATTATTTATCATTGTAGAAAAGTTCCCAACACTAGTAAGGCAGTATGACTAGTACAGGGCGAAGTAGACTGTACAGATAAGAGGTGCATGCAGGTGTTCATTTCACGCTACACGCTCAGTAATCTTCGCCTCGAATCCTCAGTAACTAACTGTATCGCCTTATCTGACGCAGAGCTCTCGAGATAAAAATCAAGACGTGATAATCCCGATAACGGTTCGACTCGTTCTTATCAAACTGTCGATAGCTCAGAACACTAGATACAGCATTTTCTGGGAACTGGTTTGAAGATAAGGGGTATTGGAATCGGGTTGTTGTGTCAAGTAACAATAGAAAGAACCAGTCTAAAGCCCCCCACAGACTGACGAGCATGTTCGCGAGCATGCTCGTGACGGTGTTGGCGGCGAACATGCTCGGCCGTCTGTGGTGACGACCAACATGTTCGCGAGCATGCTCGCCGGTCACCCTCAGCTGGAAGTCTCGGTTACCCTTGGCTACAAACATATACATTACGCCCATCTGTTGTTTATTTTAGAATGTATAACATTAGCGGCGATTTATCATGCGCTCTTGAAACCTCTACTTGTCCCTCGTTGTTGTAGAAGTCCCTGTAGTATTTTCGGATTTGGTTCAGCCAGTGATGTTTCTTTCCCCGGACCGATTTGCGTTGCTTCATGCCTAAAAGTTGGCGAACATTCTTCCTCCATTTCGCCTTCAGTGAGAACTGCAGTTTCCGTGTTTTCCTCCCAGTCTACCGAACTAGGCGTCAAATAAGTTGAGCTTTTCCTTCGTAAATAATTGTGGAGTGCGCAGCAAGCTAAAAATAATAACTTCAGTGGTTTCCAAGCTCGTCCCTGATTGTTGTTTGCAATACTTGGAACCTATTTGCTAAAATGCCGAAGGGCATTTTTCAACAACTCTTCTTCCACGGCAAATACGATAGTTGAAAATCCTTTCATCGTGGGGTGATTCCCTTATTAGGGTATGGCTTCATTAGGTTTTCTTTTAAGGGGAAAGCTTCATCTCCCAAAAAAACAAAAGGTAAACATACATCTCTGTTGTTTGGAAAGGTTCGTTGGTGATGGCAAATTCAACTGGCCGTTTTCCAACTGTTGCCCAAAATCGGTTTCAAAGAGAACTCCCCCGTCAGACACCCGTCCATTCACTCCACAATTTATCGTACATAAATTCATAGTTTGCGTTTTACCACAGCCAATAATACAACGCTGAAGAAACCTTTGTAATTGAAGAAATACGAACCACTTCCAGGAGGTTGAAGGATGGCAATATGCTTTCCATCAAGAGCCCCCACGCAGTTTTCTACTTGCCAGTATTTTTTTTTAAAATCTGTAGCAATAATATTCATCCAGTCGCTTTCATTCTCAGGCAACTGAAAAAGAAAAAAATATATATACTACTATGTTTTGAAGATGTGTCGTTATAAGTGTACTATTTCCATTGTTTCTTTCACAGGAGGCCGAGAACTCGCCCAGTATCCTGGCCAGTCCAGACGGAGGTTCATCCACCCCTGCTACGCCTACTAGTTCGCTCTCACAAACACCTGCTCAGAACATCAGATCACAAACATCAGACTCCGCGAGCAATGTACAACGGCGCCAGCGTAAAAGAAAAAATGTCTCGGAGTATGATCGAAAGAAAGAATCATTTTTGGACGTAGCAACCAACGCTTTGAATCAACATGTTAATGAAAATCAAGCATTTGGGAACAGTATCGCCTTCCTGCTGGAAGACATGGATAGACGCCAAAAGATATTTGCACAAAAACTTATTTCAGATGCACTTTTTCATGGTAAATTAGGACATTTAAATGAAAACTCAGTCATTCACTTAAACAACATACAGAACCCTGACAATTACGGACCAAATTGTTCACGTGGATTCGCTAATGTACAACCTACCACTTATCAATTCCAGGAATACAATTACGGGCAACAGAACTACCCTTTTCCCCAGCGATACTTACCACCACAACCACAACAACAACAGGCCGCAAACAATGCAATGTTTGTCAATGAATCTACTGCCGCCAAGGGGTCTACTACCACTGAAGTAGATGAAGAAAATTTAGGACAGTTCTTTAAAATTCAACTAAAGTTCACAACCAATTACTTATTGAACGTTTAATTTTAATGTTATAGTTCATATTGAGTAATACTATTTCTTTTTTAAGTTGTTTCAATAAATTTGCTTATTAAACTTTGTTTTAAGTCATTTTACTTGCACCCGTTTCACCGTTTTACTCAACTGATCACTTCGATAGTTATTAGGCCTTGTATTATTAGCTGCATTTCAATTCGTATACGGTATAAGATTTAAAAAGAAATGTTTAAACTTACGTGCAGGTATTCCTCACGTAGAGCATTATAAATTGTAGTGCAGGTTTCTGGTATGATTTTTCCCAGCGACTGAGGCGAAATGGCGCAGCTAAACTTTAGGTTTTCATAGGTTCTGCCACTTGCTAAAAACTGAAGTGTCGCATGCAAGGCGCTCTTTACAGCTGATCGGCTCCCTCAAAATACTATTCTGTTTCACAATATCTGGAGAAATACGTCTAAGAATGTCTTCGAAACAATCTTCAGTCATCCTCAGGTAATTTTTATAATCATTTGGTTCATTTGATGCTAATTCTTGCAACAGTGACATGTGTGGCTAAACTGGTTCCTATTTTTAAGCCAATTCTTGCACCATATTTTACGTACCTTGCGTTTTTTCTCCCTCCAAACAAACGAAACCCCCACAAAGGGCCACCACAGCGTTTGCATCCATTTTCGCACCCGCACTGCAAAACTTGACTATCACACCGTAGAGAAGCAACAGTACTGAGCGGCGACGGCGAGCATGTTCGCGAGCATGTCCGGTCGTGTGTGGGCAACGCCTAGCATGTTCGCGAGCATGTACGCCAGCATGCTCGCGAACATGCTCGTCAGTCTGTGGGGGGCTTAGGCAATAAGCAAGTCATTATTTAGTAAAAGAACCCTAACCGTGACATGGAGTTTTACCAATACGATCAAGTCCGTTTTAAGATTTATAAGACTAGAATAAAGCATAGGAAGGCGAATTTTTGCAACTGAATCTATTCCATTTGGTATGTACTTTAGTCGTTTGTAGCTCCGAGTCTTCTTTCTTCAAAGGAAGAAAATTCCATATAATTCTCAGAACTCCCTAATTTGCTATGGGCCATTAGGCGTTTAGTAAAACCATTTTAGAAACCATCAAGGCTACACATGGTTCATAAATTAAAAAATGCATTATTCACCGCAGTTTAATTTGCTCTCAGTCAGTGGAGCTAGAACCTGTGTGTGCTTAAAATGTTGTTGTGTTACAAATTTGAGTAGTTTAAAGCGCTCAACTTAACAATAATAGGCCCTAGTACTACATTTTATTACGAGCTAACTAATAAAACGACCTTCAGATTTCCCCCATAAGAACAGTGTTAATAACGCCTTTATTTTTAGTCGCAGGTTATGTCTCATTTTTAAGATATGATTAATACGTACTTAAATGATTTTTACTTTTCTTTTTTTTAAATCTCAAACAGTTAATACATCATACTATAAATATTAAAATGTATAATTTACATAAAAACTAAAAAAATCCAGCTTATTTATACGGTCCTCAAAACGAGTCATCCCCCATAACGCTACTATCATACGTAAAAAGACGTGAGGCTTAACTAGTTATTCAGGAGAAATCTCTATCTTTTTACACTTCAAGTTCAAATATCAAAAAATTATTAATTTAATTTAAAAATAAAAGACGTTAAAATGAGACATAAACAATAATGCAATAATGGTAAATAATGAGGTTTAACATTTTATTTTTGGAGCTAAAATCAAGATGGCCCCGCAAATATAGTAGACTCTTAAGTTTGTCTGTCAACATTAATTATGTTTTTATCATATTGGGGGGTGCTTCCGCTGGGAACCCCTCCCCCCCTTCAATTCACCACTGCCCCTGTCCGTGACGCGGATGGCAGCAGGTTATAAGAAGCATATGGCCAAATCTATCGATGGCGCCAAATTCCATGGACGCTTGGCTCAAGAGTCGGGCATGTTGTAGCTTGTCCTAGGCTTGCTTCACCTGGCCGCCGGCCAATTCGGCCTAAATAAACGTTACCGGCCACTGCCTCCTCTGCCACAAGTACCCCGCCTGTCTGCGTATAACACAAACAAGACGCATCTGCCGCGACCTCACGTTCTCTCAACGGTTGTCGTCGGTTTTAGTCCTGAACCGCCGAGTATCCCGCGTCTGTCTCTGAGATGTTCGCAAAATAGTTGAAATGTTGCCAGAGTATGAAATACGCAAAAATACGTAGATGTGCAACCTCACTCCCTCTCCCAAACGAACTAAAACAATTGGTTTTTAACTAAATACCAAAAGCTTACTAGACAAAAATCAATTTGATCTTTTAACTTTTAAACTGCTAATTCCCCAAAACACGTTTTGGCGTACCGTCTCTTAAGTTACACCATCGCCATAAGGAAGAAACCCTAAAGTTATTAGTTGATAAAAGTTGTTATTCCTGGATCCATTGTTTTGCTTTTTAGGGCATAAACTCAATTAGCGAAGTTGTAGCCGCAATTCGCGTAAGAGAACATCTAAAATTAAAATAAATTTGTTGACTATAAAAAGCTACACGCTCAGTAATCTTCGACTCGAATCCTCAGTAACTGTACCGCTTTATCTGACGCAGAGCTCTCGAGATAAAAATCAAGACGTGATAACGCCATACATTTTTTTATCGCATTTAAAATATTTATATAATAATAGGAATGAAAAACCTGTAATACTTGCACGAATAACTTTAGAATTAATTCAGGTTTCACATTCAGTTTTTACACAATTTAGTGACATATAACGTGAAATACAAGTATCGCTTTAGGAGTGATTATTGTCAATAGTTTATTTCAGCCTAAAGCAAAGACAGTTTTGTGTCCAACAGTAGAAATAGCTAGTCTAAATGGGAGAACAGACGTCCATAATTACAACTCCACATTGACTCAATGATGCAGTGATTAAAATTGCCTTTCCTTGTTACATTATGCGATAGCAAACGCACAAATTCCCTGGCAATTTTACTCGCCAGCTAAACGTAGCTTTCGACCGGGGCGAAATCGAAACCGGAGCTGGGACACTGCGTTCAGTGGAGGTGAGCTAGATATAATTTCAAAATCGCGATGCTCAAAAAATATATCAGAGCACTCGTAATTTATACTAATAAATTCCACATTTATATAATATCACGAACAAGTTTACGAATACCATAGAAATCTGCAAATTTAAAAACTGTACGTAAAGTTTAGGAGCTTTAAAGTTAGGAATTGTTATTCTAGCTGGAACCTAATACGGAGTTAGCTCAGTAAACTCGGTATGTATTTGTATTTAGTGTTTGTATTCACCTTGTTGTATCAGCTAGGGCAATGTTATCGTGTTGCATGTACAACAAAGAGGATCGTTGGTTATTCAAAGACACGAATTGCGCGTTATCAAACACATACTCTCACCGACACAACTCGGTTTTAAAGTAAACACTGAGTAAAGCTGCTTTGTTTTAATGCGGTTAGCCACCGTCCTACATGGTGTATATTTAGATCAAAGGGGGTTGGGCTGATCCCCTTAGAGACCCACCCCCGACCCCTGTACCCACCGATGTGCATCGATAGGGAATATGGACTTATCCCAATTACCTTTAATGACATCAAGGATATTCAGGTAAAACCTTTGATTGTATTAGTTACACAGAGATAACTCAGGGGTCAGGTAGCAAATATTTGAACGGTAGCGATCCATGTTTGGTGGTGCAGCTCTAGCGTCAGACCTCAGAACTAACTCGGACTTCAGCACACAACATCCTCACGAAGGAATGATCTCTTGTGTCACTAAAACAATCAAAGGTAGAACCAATCGCCCTGTTGGAAAGAGTAAAAGTTATTCATCTACCTCCTTGTTGATAGATGAGTATTTGCTATGGGAATCCTCGTCCTTGGTGAAATAGTTTTTTGTGTAGTGTCCGAATTAGAACATTTAGAAAGTGGGAATTTGTTCCAAAGAATCACAACGGTGTAACATATGCTATAGTATGAAATCTTTATCAGGCGCAGTTAGGACTATTTGGTTATTTTATAAATGTAACTTTGTGAATAAAGGAAACAACGTAAAAAGAAGATTTTTGATACAAGTAGTACTACACAACATTTTTTTACTGCAATTACAAATTCTTAACTTCCAGGGAGGGATGTTTACGGATTTTCACCCTTTAAGGACATTGTTCTGGCAGTACCTCTGTTAAAAGGACTCGAACCTCCGAGTTCTGTGCACAATTAGGGATTGAGTATCGAAAGACTTTTTCAAAAAAAGATTCACAAATTTTAGAGGTGATAGAGAACATCATTTCACCCTTAGAAGGTTCTTGATATGTTGGAACTTCTTTAGGAGTCGACATGCTTTGGATCTTGAGGAAATAGAATGGAAAATTCGTGGTGATGAGGATGTACCTAACAATGATGATCATGGATATTCAATGATAGTTAGGCTGTAAAGGGTTTCGCCTTGAAAAAGAGCTTCTTTCTGGCGGAAGATATCTTGGGTGTTGCGACCTTTCGGTATTTTTACCTGGCTGGTAAACCTGTATATGGTATATGGCTGGAGTAAGGATGTCTTCACAAGGTTCAAGATATAACGTTCTTCTAACTTTTGTCAATAACTTCAACTCGAGTAGTGGTAAGATTCAAATAAAAAAAATTCAAATTCAAAATTCAATTATTTTCAGATAAGCATTGATTACATTGCGGTATATGTATATCTAACCCTGTAGCATTGCTAATCGAGAGAGAAAATTTGATTTAAACAGTGTTTTGATTATATTCAACATACTTTACGTGCACATGTAGGTCTACGTCTACATTAATGTTAATTACATTGATCTAGCAATAAATAGTTCTTATAAAAATAAACAAATTAAAATAATTTATAGATATAAAACACTTCTTCTTACAATAAAAAATTACAGAAATTGTTTTTGTTTGAAAATGGAAAAAAAATTGGAGTCGTAGATTGATTATATAAAAAAAAACTATAAAATTATTAGAAACAATTGAACATTTTATATTTAATAGATGATAAAGGGATGGATACTTAGTCAAATTGCTTTTACTGATCATGGTTATATGCTTGTCGACGTCTCACAATGAAATTAAAGGTATCTGTAAATTGTTTCATGGAGATTATGAATGAGATAAGCCGCCGATAAAGAACTTATCAGTTAACAACTGTTATCTTTTCACTATTCAACTGGAAATTGGAAGAACTCCGTTGCACCGAAACCGGAAAATTTGCGATGATGGTATTCCTTGCAATGACATTGACCTCAAGGATGACCACACCTTCCGCCGGATCATGGCCTTTCTGGAGGCCACATCGTCTAATCAATGGGGATTGACCAACAACGAACCCCCAAACAATGGGACCTCCCAGCGAACCTCTCTGCCGGAAGTAGGAGCGAAGGGAAGATGCTGGGAACGGCCCGTTATTAAATATCGTAAGACAGTCAGCTGATCGCTGCGCCAATACCAGCTGATTGGAGAGCAGATGACATTGGCCCACTTCCCGCAGGGCCGCGCCACTGTCTGCAGCCCGCCCACCGCGACTCACTGCTCAGTTGACGGAAGTCCGACCGTGTGACGTCATCTCTCCGCAGATTATGGAACTAGCGGTCGAGTTTGTGTCACTATTAATAACTACCACTTTTATTGCTTCCTCGGTTTCCACTTGTAGTTTGTCACAGTTAATTATCGGACAGAATATCGGTTTAAAACTGTCTGCCGCTGTCACCGTTATATATTTTTATCCGCGATAATCTTAGCCCTTCACTAAGGTTCAAAGGGTTCCCTTATATATTTTGAATATTTGTAAATGGATTAAAATGCTATACTTATATCAGGAGAACGTACTGTGTTGTACACTACTTTGTATGCATCAATGGCTGAAGGTACCGCTGAAATTGGTTAATAAAAAGGAATTAAGGAGCATTCACTTCCATTAATTTGTAATTTCAGTGGCGTAAATAGAAAGTTATTAGACGGAGCTGATTCACAGAGTGGTTTATGAAAATCCCTTCTTGAGGTGCTCCACAGAACATTTTTTAGCTTTATACCTCATAAATGTGTTGTAGCTTAAAACTAATAGGTGCAACCTTAATGTATGTTTTTTAAATTTTATGGGGGGGCTTATGCCCCCCCCCAAATCTTCCATCTTATATACACCCATGGTTAATCTAATTCTTGAATGTAATTGAACCTGAACATATGTCTGATTGTCTTTCTCCAGATCATTATTTGCAATTATTCCAATTTATTCCAAAAAAAGGAAACATTCAATTATATAATTACAATTCATTTTCTAGCTCCGTGTTAAGCATTTAGTAATGTCCATATAAGAGCAACTAGGAGCATTTAAAAATAAAAATATATTTACCATAACAAGTTGTAAAAATAAAGGTAATATGAGTGTTTTTTTTTTGTTTGTATTTTATGTGATGTAAAAGAACAAAAAAGATTATTGGGAATTATTTTTATTACGAACCGGACGTGTTAGAGTATATATTGATTGTACCCCATAACAACATTGTATTACTTAATAGGGCTTTAATGTATGAAACATATAATTTACACACCCCGTTACTTTGTAGGTGTTTTAAACATATTTTATAAGTTATTAAAAAAATATTACACGATGTTTCTTTTATATCATCAAATTATACACCTTTTTAAAAAAACTACCTCATACAAAATCCCATAATTATAGGCTACAATATAAAAGAGCATAAATGAGTTTAATCATTATATTATATTATTATTGTTATGGGGCAGAACTCAATGAAGTTTCATTACAGCCAGCTAGCTCATGTAACTAGAACATAGCTAGGAAAAATGTGAGGGAGGGAGGGGGCGAGGGTCAACAAAACTGATATTTTCCAATAATGGGCAGAAAGTAAGAGAAGTGCAGCCAACCGCTCATTCCCAATTTTGTTCCTTAAAAAGTTCTTGACCCGTTTCAATGTTTAGAACGATATTTCACCAGTACTGTCAGTAATACTGAATTATTTAAATAATAATAATAATCATTTGCTATAAAGTAATTTGGAAAAATTAAAAATTGTGGGGAGGGGGTGCGGACCCTTTAGGCCCCTTGCTGGTTACGTCCCTTTCGTCTATGCAAGAAGAGAAAATTAAATACTAATTTTAAAATGATAAATATAACTTCTACAAACTGATATAATGACAAATTTTAATTTTAAATAATATAAGATAGTATCACATCACAGTAAGGGGTGTAGTAATATTATATTTAAAGTTTTAGTTACATTTGTTCCACTTTATAGTTTGTATGTCATCCTGGTTGCATAAAACACTAAAACAATACCTAAGTGTATTGAGATTGCATACGAAAAATTGAAGGAGTTTGCACGTGACTTTTAGTAGTGCCGGAGATTTTTAAAAAGTAATGTTTCATTTCTATAAATTCGTAATACAGTGTGTCCACAAAGTCATCTCACACTTTTAATTGCTTATAACTACTTTATTATTTATCGTAGGTCAGTGAAACAGATGTAACTGAAGGTTTTTATTAGTTTAGTCAACAACTGTCGTCATGGTCTGGTTAACATTTTTTGTAACATCAGCGTGATTCACCGAAAATAAACGTTTTGTGTGCTCTCTCCGAGACCACGTTTTGGTCCATTTTTCTTTGCTGAAACACTATAAACATATTTATCTGCTAGAACACTACGCTCATTGAATGTAAATTTGATTTTTTAATACGATGGAGTTCTTCACTACTATGACAGAATTGTTCGTGATTTTTTTGAACGAGAAATTACGGGAAGTTGGATGGTCGAGATAGGTGGAAAGGCTTGCCCACCACGTTTAATTGACGCTGCTTAAGTTAAGTTTGTAGTAAGCATATTCGAAATATTGAGCACTTAAAGCAGAGAATCGGAGCTGCGATTGAATAAATTAACCTCAGAAATCCTGATCAGGGTATGGTAGGAAAACTGAGTTCGTTTTGACTTCATCAGGTTTATTCATGGTCCAAGTTCAATAAACTGACTTAAAACTGTTAAAAGTACTCTTTAATCATGTTCATCTTATTATTTTACTGGATTTACTTCTGTAAATAAAGTTATTTAAAAGAGTGACGTGACTGTACAATTCACGATTTAATATTGAACTGACTGATATTGTTTATTACCTATTGTCTCTGAGAACAAATACTCACATACTGACACACAAACAGGCGAATACGTGTAGACTGCGTTTGAACAGTAGCCTAGATGATATTTTATTTACCTCAATACATCGGTAATTGACACTAAAAAATTTCAATTAGATTCTCTTTATTCCCTATGGCTAGTAAAAGTAATGAATATAATTTATAAATGTATTAATATTATAATTCGAAAAAAGAGAGTTTCATCATAATAAAACACGCCCCCAAAAATTATACCGATTTACAAAATATTTCTTACTATAGTGTACAGAATTAAATAACAATTTACCTATAAATACATAAAAACCTAAAACTCTTGTATAAAAATTTAACGTTTTCATTCACTATTTAGACTATTGAATTTTCACAAACAACTCCACATTAATTAATTTCTTTGCTAAAGATTAATAATAAAATAAACACGATTGGTTGAATAGAAAGAACAGTTCAATTTTCAATAGCTAAAGCAATTCTGTTGCTGAAATGTCATGGGGGTACACGTACCTCACTGTTTGAAATAATGTTAGTAGCAATGCATATTTCCCATTACCTAAAATACAGAAAGTTGACTGTTACAATAAAAACTGAGAATGGTCTACAAGGAGGTCGTCAAAATGTTTACGCAAATATAGCCCAAGATGTACAATATTTTAAACGAGCAATATCTTATGTAAAGAGTCAGTAACTATCTTAATACCTATTTCTTAAGCCCAGTATTCATTTACTAAGTTTAACTTTCACAACTTTGGACAGGAATATTAAACCACCTAGGCCACCTACATTTTTAAAAGTTCCAAACTTTAAACCAGCGTAATTTTTTAAAGAGTGAACCTTTTCTGGTCGGATTTGCGGCATTGTACTCTACTTATAGATACCTTTAATTTAATATACTACTCGACCTATGCTCTAATTAAAAGATTTCCTTCTGACTCCTTGCGGGCCATCCTTCTGACAGTGGTAGTTACTTCAAAAAGTAGATTTATAGGTGCAGCAATGATGTACCAAGTTTTATTGCTTTACCTGTAATCGTTCGGGAATTATCAAACCCAAGCGGTATAACATACACACACACACACACACACACACACACACACATATATATATATATATATATATATATATATATATATATACACACACACACATATATATATATAAACAAGACCAGTGTCTATAAAAGCAACATACTTTGGTATTATCCAGAGGCCACTCTGTCCCTATCTACTACTTGTTATTAGGTATAGATTACATTATCATAAATATGTTACAAGCAGTACCAAAGTTAAAGTTGAATTTTTCGAGCAAAAAAAACATCCCTCGAGACAGTACTTAAATTCAAGCTCATATCACGGGAGCATTCGTAAATGTTAACTTAAACTTTTTATGGTTATAATAAGTAGCCTACGTATGTATTAACCTGTAACAAATAGTAGATAGGGACAGATTGGCCAACGGATAAAACCGAAGTACCACAAAAAAGTTTAACTTGGCTAGCAAGTAGACTGCTGACTAGTATTTAGTTAGCTAGGACGGTATGCACGACGAGAGATTGGATGACCTTGGAAGGTCACAGAAAGGCACCTCCTTATCGATGTTTACTGAGTAGAAACTACTGTAGCAGGAAACGGCGCAGCAGGAAGCGGGATACTTGTTTCCTGTCATTTGTTGCTGAGAGTTCCAATTGCGGTGTGTCACATTCGCAATGTCCGTGTAGTCTTCTGCAAGATTTCACTTTGCAATTTTAGTTGCGTAATACATAACCTCAAAAGTTAACTACGTCTCTTTCACAACTTTATTCCTCTTATACAACCTCAAAAGTTAACTACGCCTCTTTCCCAACTTTATCTCTCTTGTATAACATAAAAAGTTAACTACGTCTCTTTCACAACTTTATTCCTCTTATACAACCTCAAAAGTTAACTACGCCTCTTTCCCAACTTTATCTCTCTTGTATAACCTAAAAAGTTAACTACGGCTCTTTCCTAACTTCATCTCTCTTATAGAACCTCACAAGTTAACTACACGTCTTTTCCAACTTCATCTCTCTTGTATAACCTCAAAAGTTAACTACGCCTCTTTCCCAACTTTATTCCTCTTATATAACTTCAAAAGTTAACTACGCCTCTTTCCCAACTTTATCTCTCTTATATAACCTCAAAAGTTAACTACGCCTCTTTCCCAACTTTATCTCTCTTGGTATAACCTCAAAAGTTAACTACGCCTCTTTCCCAACTTTATTCCTCTTATATAACCTCAAAAGTTAACTACGCCAATTTCCCAACTTCATCTCTCTTATATAACCTCAAAAGTTAACTACGCCTCTTTCCCAACTTCATCTCTCTTATATAACCTCAAAAGTTAACTACGCCTCTTTCCCAACTTCATCTCTCTTGGTATAACCTCAAAAGTTAACTACGCTTCTATCTCAATTGTATCTCTCTTTTTACAGAGTTTGACATTTCCAATCATCCTTATTCATTAAACTTCGTCATCTGCTTTATTGTAGGGGAAGTGCAAACGCAATTTTTATTCTTTTTACACTTTTGAGATTTCTACAT
The DNA here is from genome assembly GCF_021130785.1 of Homalodisca vitripennis. Taxonomy (NCBI): domain Eukaryota; kingdom Metazoa; phylum Arthropoda; class Insecta; order Hemiptera; family Cicadellidae; genus Homalodisca; species Homalodisca vitripennis. The sequence goes on along the minus strand of NC_060213.1, from coordinate 141,448,590 downwards.
TTTTATTGTGCACTTACATAATTATTTTATTTGCTGGATAACAGTCTGTGTCATAAATTCTAAATATTTATTTGATGTATGTGTCTTTTGTACTACGGTATTAAAGACCATTTTCGACATTGATGTTACAAAGAAACGTACTTGTACTTACAGACATGGTAGATCCACTCACCTAAAACATAACATTAATATTTAAATTGATATAACAGTACAGTATTCTATGAATAAACTAGTTCATTTCACTAACTAAATTGTAAATGTGCTGTAACGCACAGTATTTTTTATGTACAGCTGTTGACGGAAAACTTGTGTATTTATTTACCATAACAACCTTTATCTACCTTTTCAAATAGAAGGACATTTTTTTTTAATAATTCAAAATGTTTTTGGCAGGAATATCATTTGCTCAAAAATATGCGCATCAGAGATTTATACCATAGATGAATAACAGACAATAGCTTGCTAAAACGTTTTGAAAAATAAACAAAATAATCTATGAAAACGATTTAATAAATATTTAATATTATGGCTTAAAACGAGACAACGCTTAAATTATACGCCTCAAAATTATTAATAAAAAGCATTTAAATAAAAATTATCGTTATACTGGCAATAAAAGCAATTTATTAAAAGCCGTTCTTCTGTAATAATGTTTTACTAAGTAAACTAATACAATTATATTAAGTGAAATAAACATGTTTAGCTAATATGTAAACTTAAGAACGTAAAATTGATCAGGATATATTCTATTAACACGTAGTTGGCATAGTATATTCTGGACATTGTTAGAATTTTCAACTTATCCGTCCCATAAAAAAATCAAGTTATTGTTGTCAAATTTTTCACACGCAATATTTATATACGGTACATATTTCATTATTGTATGCATGTATTTATATAAGTGTATATATATATATATACTATATATATATATATATATATATATATATATATATATATATATATATATACTATGGTCTAAATTTGCCAAAAGTAAAAATGTCATAAAAACCTTAGACCCTTTAGAATATAAAAGTCGTAACAACATAAGTACTATTATGCGTTTAAAGTATAACTAACATTAAGTTCTCTTAGTCATTATGAAGTAAAATAACACTTTTCTTCTTAAAATGTTACAAAGAAAGATGACTGTATTTTATGTACACGAGGAGTCGACCAGTTACAACCAGAGATAAACTAATATAATTAATTATATTCTATCTCGTACAGACCTGGCTGCGCTGAGAAGTAGAACCTGTTTTGAGGTTACTTATTCTGTAGTTTCGAGGGAACAGCACCAAATAACTAATTCCTTTTACAAAACTTGGTAAGTTGTCGATTTTTATTTTGAGAATTTTTTATTTTCCATTTCTCACCGTAATTTTTTTATACGATCGTTATTAAACACAATTAGAGATCTTGAAGAATATTTTTTACAGTAAGCCCCTACAATAAATTAATTTGTTATTATAATTTTAAATTATTTATTAAAATTTTTTTCTTATATTGATTAAGCGTAGCATCTAATTAAAAACCACCTGTATTTATATAACATTGTAGTTACGTTAGAAATGTTATAATAGATTTTCAAAATTACAATATTTATTAACAATCGCGATAGCGATAGTCTCGATTAAATCAATCAATAATAAAACTTACGATAACTAATTACGATTTGAATTTTATAGCATCGATAGCGATGGTCTCGATTATATCAATCAATAATAAAACTGATAACTAATTACTATTTGCATTTTATAGCATCGATAGCGATAGTCTCGATTATATCAATCAATAATAAAACTTACGATAACTAATTACGATTTGAATTTTATAGCATCGATAGCGATAGTCTCGATTATATCAATCAATAATAAAACTTACGATAACTAATTACGATTTGAATTTTATAGCATCGATAGCGATAGTCTCGATTATATCAATCAATAATAAAACTGATAACTAATTACTATTTGCATTTTACAGCATCTATTAAAGTTATAGTGTACAGTCGACGGGCACTACGAAAATAGCGTGGACTGTAAACCAAGCGCCTTCACGATAAAATGTCCTATTTGCTTCCTTCTCTGCAGGTTACGATTGGCGCCTTCATAAATTTAACGCGATGACTCATATTCTGACCAAACAAGCTGTAGTCGCGACACAATTTTGAAGGCGCTATATAGGGTTACGCGCGTTTTCACAAGTTCTGCCATGTCCGTACAATTTTAGGCCTTAATCACTTTTAAGGGGGGTCGGAAATAAAAAAAAATATATATATATATTTTTTTTAATGTAATTTTAAGGCTTGTGATTTTAGCTTTCTTTTCATACCACATTTATAGATTTTTGTCAATTAGTTTTTTTTTTCTATAAGCATATTAGTAGAGTGATGCAGCGCCAATTTTGACGGTTTATGTCCAAACGGTGACGAAAGTTGGTGTAAATACCAGCGAGCGATAGCTGAAAATACAATGTATGACCATGCTGCTCACACCCACTTACCTTTAGCAGTAATGGAGGAAATTAAACCCATTTTCAGAGATTTGTCAAACCGAGAATTGTTACGAAAATGCCTGCACAAAGGAACTCAAAATCCTAACGAGTCATTGAATAATATTATATGGACAAGGATCCCAAAGACAACATTCGTCATGAAGAAAACCCTACAATTTGGTGTATATGAAGCTATTGCCACCTTTAATAAAGGTAACATAGTTAGATTAGAAGTTTTAGAGAAACTAGGAATTTTCTCAGGCAATCAGTGCATTGTGGTAATGAAGTCGCTGGATGAGCTAAGGGTAAAAAAAGCAGAGAAAGCGATGGAAGAAATGGAAAAAAAAGTGCCGTAAGCAGCTTGCCTTAGCTAAAAAGAGACTAGAAGACACTTATGAAGAGATGGAGGACACAGACAATCCAACATATGGAGCTGGAATGCATTGATTGTAAGTTTTTTGTTTACATCAGTTCTTAAAAATATTAAAATGCGATTTCTCGAAAACTTGCTTTATTTTAAAACTTTTTTATTTTAGGAACATATATCTCAAGAACCACAAAAGATCTTGATTTAAAAAAAAATTGTTTCTATTTAATAGCTTTACATTTTAAACAGAGAGATCATTAAAATCATACATATTTATATTTTTGCACAATTTTTAAATCATTTTTTTCCATCGTAATTTTTAAAAAGTTTTAAAATCTGTAAAAAATATAAATTAATACTTTAATAAAAACCCTCCGTTCATACAACACTTAAATATATGTACTTTAAAATAAAAAAAATTGCAGCATCCTAAGTCAGATAGTTTTGGATAAATGTGTTCCTAAAAATCAACAAAATAGCATGGGGTAGATAGACCTGTCCGACACCCCTTAAATAAATATTTACCCCTTCAAAATATCGCAAAGAGTCTGTAAACATGAATATTTATTAAAAAGGAAAACACAAATGAGAAAGGACAATTTTGGAAGTTGTTGGCGATTATTTTAAATTTAATTTAAAAATATGAAAATAACAAACTATTCAATATCAATTAAACTTTTATTTTGCACAGCTAAATTTTAATACTCAAAGTGCCGAATAAATTTAATTTTAGTGCTAAACGTTTTATAAACGTTTCGTAAGCATTGTTAAAAGTAAATAACAAGTGCATAAAAGTAACAAAGTGCAACATATTATAAATAGTTCTTTACAACAAAACCAGAGAATAATAAAATAATAATTGCAATTACTTATCATTCCATGTTTAAAAAATTCACTAACGGTTTTTAGATTTTTTTTAGTTAGCATAGCATAAAAATTTAATAAACACTAATAACACTAAATAACAATAAAAAATATAATAAATAAAGACAAATTTATTACAAATACAAAAATAAACACAACTTGCACAGTGAATTTTTAGAAGAAACAGAAGAACAAAAAATATGTTGTTTTTGCTCGCTTAAAAGCCCTAAAAATTTGGTAAAATAAAAAATTACTTCAACACATGAGTTTTAAGACGGAAAATGTAAGACGGTTTGTGAATGAATAATTAGTACAGTTTTTTCTAATCTATTACTATATAAAATACATTGAGAAATATCATCATTTATGGATGTGATGTAGTCTGCGGTAAACGCCTACTGAACCTCGCGTCGAATAGTATGTCGAATAAATACTAGTTTTGACTAGTTTAGACAGTTTAGACAGCCCCTTCGCACGCAATTTCCTGTTGAGAAACAGTACACTATAATCACGTATTCTTTTTCTATCATATTCTAAACACTCCTGATATATAATTAATCAGGAGGTGTCATTCCTTCGTGACCCTCTCGGGCGCATATGAAGGTGTGTACCATATTTCCTACCTCTATCTTTCGTGGTTTTTGCTAGGCGTTGATAAGTTATTCAGTACAATTAATTTATATGGATGAATCTATATAAACTAATTAGGTTATAAAGAATCAAATACGGTCGTTAAAATTAATTTTCTGTGTAAGATATTTCCAGTATTATTGTGGTGTTTGCCTTGTGCTCTGATCAAGAAGATGTATCAACGAAAACCAATTTCGATCATAAAGTGTCTTCTTTCGGCTCTTTTCATTTACCTTCGATCTAACCAAATTCGATTACCCTATGTGCAGACATTTACAGATTTTTGAGGTGGTTTTTATAACAACGTTTAGTAGTATTTTCATTGCATTAGATAGTTTATTGCTCATTGGTGTCATTGGTGTAATCTAAATTTGAAATTAGGCAATAACTTCTTCTATGCAATCTACATGACATTACTGATCAAGCACGTTACAATAATAATTTTCTAAATGTTAAATGTGGTTAGTCTCAAGATGTGGTGAACCCCAGCTGTGCTGTTTCAAGTGTTGTGTCCTTTATTTTAATTTAAAATGTAGTTTTTTTACCCAATTAGTGGTTAAAAACTATATAAAACAGTTCTTAAAAACATTTTTTGTTCATAATTTACATAAAAATGTTTAGATTTTTTTCGTAATCTTTTTTTTCCAGTACTTTTCCTACAACTAACCTTACCCGTTAACTTTAATTGTTTTCAGTGTTTGTTTACTATTAGTAGTTTTTTCAAGTGAGAAGGTAATGGAACAACTTAAAATTTGCCCCTTCAAACAACTCAAACTGTTTGGATTTTGATACCATAACTAATGATCACAATTATTGTTCTAATAAGCAAACAATGAACATCATTTCAGGAAAAAACTATTTCTAATGACGATGTCAATAATCAAAACGAGTGGCAAATCGAAATAACTAGAAACAAAAGACATTTGTCAACAGCCAACGTTTCAGATGTTAAGAAACCTTGTAGACCTACAGAGTACGTTGCAAAAACTGCTAGACCTATTGAATTGCACAACAGATTTGAAATGCTGAGTAACGCCAACCTAGGCTCTGAAGAAGAAACGATGAATGACGACAAATGTAGGACGAAGGAGAGGCCTCCACCTATATTTGTCCCCAACATTGTCAACATAAGTAAAATGAGGTAAACATTGAACAAGTAATTAAAAAAGAGTCATATTCATTTAAATGCATAGCTAGAGATAAAGTAAAAATTAACACTGATACTATTGAAGCCTACCGCGCATTAGTCAAACATTTAACTAACATGAAAGTAAACTTCCATACATACCAAATAAAGGGTGACAGAGCTTATAGAGTAGTGCTTAAGAATATGCACTTCTCTACGGAACCCCAGGAAATTAAAACAGCTATAGAAGCTTATAACCACAAAGTTAGGAATGTTGTCGAACCCTAGAAGTAGCAAATCTAAAGATCCACTGTCAATTTTTTTTGTAGACTTAGAGCCAGCATCAAACAACAAAGACATTTTTAAAATTGAATTCCTACTAAATGCCAAAATTGTACTTGAGCCCCCTTACAAACGTAATGATGTGGTGCAGTGCAAAAAGTGTCAAAGATATGGGCACACAAAGGCTTACTGCTGGTACCAAAAACCGCTGTGTAAAATGCGGCTCAGATCATGATACTAGCAGCTGTAAATAAATCTGTAAATGTTTCCTCCCAAATGTGTATTATGTGGTGGTGAGCACCCAGCCAACTATAAAGGTTGCTCTATTTACAAAGATATTAAGAAAAAGGCTTTTTTCACCTCTAAGACCAGCGTTAAAAAAAGACACTCCTCCTCCAGTGCAAGATCGAGAAGTAGATAGACCTATATCTGTTCGTACTCAAAATTCAACAGGTAATCAGTCTCAACCAGTATCACCAACCTTATCTTATGCTAGAGTGGCATCAGGTCAATCAAATATAGAAGCAAATCACAATCTGAATCAAATAATTGATGGATTTTTAAATAAGTTCGAAATGATGATGTCTCAACAAGCCCAGCAAATAGGTACATTAATTAACCTATTGACAACTGTCATATCAAAACTAAAATGAATAGATTTTTATAGGATTGGACTCTGGAATGCCAATGGCTTGGCCCGACATGGCCAAGATATTCAACTTTTTATTTCAATACACAAAATAGATATTATGTTAATTTCTGAGACCCACTTTACAAACTTAAATTTTTTCAAAATCCCAAATTTTACTTTTTATTCTACAAACCCACCCTGACAATACGGCGCACATGGAGGTAGCGCTGTGCTAATCAGAAAACAAATAAAACATTATGAATTACCTAGATTTCAAGAAGATCATATTCAAGCTACAAGCATAGTGGTTGAGGACTGGATTGGGACCACTTACATTTTCTGGTGTTTACTGCCCCCGAGGCACAATATTACCAAACTTCAATTCAACGAATGTTTCGAAACTTTAGGGCCTCGTTTTGTAGCAAGTGGTGACTTTAATGCCAAACATGTCCATGTGGGTTCAAGGTTGATTAAACCCTAGAGGTAGAAAATTTGTTAAATTGCATGAATGACAATCACTTGAGTTACGTATCTACAGGGGAACCAACCTATTGGCCTTCAGATCCCAACAAAATTCCAGATCTTCTTGATTTCTTTGTTACGGGAGGTATTTCTCCTAACTATATGGAGGCTGTTTCATCTCTTGATTTTGTCGTCCGATCACTCTCCCGGTCATCCTATCAATAAGTTCATCATTTGTATTGAAAGAAAAGGCAGCGTCCTTATCGAATAAAGGCACAAACTGGGTGAAGTTTCGTGAAACGTTAAATGACAGTTTAAAGTCTTAAATATATCACTTAAAACAAGAGAGGAAATAGACAACGCTGTGGAAATTTTTAATTATACATGTTCAGAATCTGCTTGGAAATGTGAAAGCGCCTGAACTTAATAACGCCTGAACTTATAAACAACGTGTGGCAATATCAATTACCCAATATATATTAAGCAGCACATTGCTCAAAAACGTCGCTTACGAAGAATATGGCAAAATTCTCTAGAAATGTAAGAGATAAAACAATGTTTAACAGAGCATCAAGAAAGTTAAAGATTTTGTTTAAAAACTTAAAAAACACATGGTTTCAAGAATTCACTTCAAATCTCTCCCCAACTGAAGCAACAGACTATTCTTTATGGAAAGTAACAAAAAGCACGAAGAAACCGCAAGTGCCCATTCCTCCAATATCTAAAACCAGATGGTTCTTGGGCGAAAAAGTAACAGAGAGAAAACTGATTTGTTTTGCTGCATATTTTAGTAATGTTTTCAAACCATACCCCTGTAGATAACAACTTTGATAAATATGACATGTTTGTAAAGGAGTTTCTTGATTCACCTAACCAACTCTCACTAACCTATTGGCTCCTTTAAACCATCTGAAATATATGATGAGATTAAAAATCTTAATCCCAAAAAGGCCCCTGGTTTATGAGTTAATAACAGGTAAGATACTACAAGAGCTTCCTAGGAAAGCCATACTCTTTCTTACCTTCGTATTTTAATGCTATTTTGAGGCTTGAATACTTCCCACCACAATGGAAGGTGGCTCAAGTTATTGTTGTTCCTAAGCCAGGAAAACCTCAAAACGAAGTAATGTCCTACAGGCCAATCAGTCTACTACCTATACCTTTCTAAATTATTCGAAAAGTTATTTTTAAAACGACTTCAGGTTTTTTATAACTGAATGCAATTTAATTCCCAATCATCAGTTTGGTTTCAGAGTGCAACCACTCCACTATCGAACAAGTCCATAGAGTAGCTAATATAATAAGGCAAGAATTTGGAATCAAGAAAATTTTGTTTCTGCAGCATTTCTCGATGTGAGTCAAGCCTTTGACAAAGTGTGGCATGAAGGGCTTCTATTTAAAATAAAAAGTCATCTACCTCACACTGTTTACAACATTATAAAATCTTATTTAGAACGAAGGTATTTTCAAATCAAGTTTGATGATTGTCTTTCAGATCTGAATGAAATAAACTCTGGTGTACCTCAGGGGAAGTGTACTAGGACCAAGTGCTGTACTTAATTTTCACTGCAGACATTCCAACTAATCAAAATTCTTTGACAGCAACATTCGCCGATGACACTGCCGTACTGGCATCCCACTCCAACCATGTTGTAGCATCACAAATTCTACAAACTAACTTAAATTCTATCACAGTTTGGCTTAAAAACTTGGAGAATTAAAGTGAATGAAATTAAATCTGTTCACGTCACATTTACGTTGAAACATGACACCTGTCCACCAGTGTTTTTTAAACAACATTCAAATTCCTCAAAGAAATGAAGCTAAGTATCTGGGTGTACATCTCGATAGGAAGCTGAACTTGGAAACCACACATATGGAACAAAAGGCTCCAATTAAATTCAAAATTTTCAAAACTAAAATTGGCTTTTTGGGAACAAATCCCATTTATCAATAGAAAGCAAACTGTTTGTTGTACAAGACTGTTTCTAAAGCCCATCTGGACGTACGGAATTCAACTGTGGGGAGTTGCTTCTACATCAAATATTGAAATTATAACAGCGTTTCCAATCTAAAGTTCTCCGAAAGATATTACAGGCCCCATGGTATGTTCGTAATGAAGTCATTCACAGAGACACGAATATCCCTTTTGTTACTGAAGAAATTCCAAAGTTCTGCATCAAGTATCAAAAACAAATTAAACTCTCATCCTAACTACTTGGCTATTAATCTGCTGGACAACAGTTGACCATCAATTTCGGCTAAAAAAGTCATGATTTAATTTCTTAAACTTAGCTGATCGATTTTAAAGATGAACAATCTCTTAAATGTTTTATGTTAATTAAGGTTTAATGAACTTTGATTAACCATGTCCTTAAGATTTATCATCAAATTTACTTATTGTTTGTTGTATATAAACAGATTGTAAATAAATTAAAGTCAAAAAAAAAAAAAAAATGTTAAATGTAAACAAATATTTCTGCCTCTTTGATGATCTTCAGCTGAAAGTATTAACAGCTGTTAAGTATCAGTTTACTTTGTATTACGTGTCGTAACGCAGTCTGCCGGATCGAAAGTAAAATATTCCAAAATCAATAACAGTTTGTGAATTAAATATTGATTAAATAAACAATTTAAATTGGACCAAATTGTGAATCTAAACCATTCTCGAATACCATTGAAAACACACACAAAATTTCATCAAAACTTTTCAAACGGTCCAGTCGTTTAGAAGGAGTTCGGTCACATACACACGAACACAAGAAATATATATATATATATATATATATATATATATATATATATAAAGATAAACAACTACTTTCAGTCAAAATTGGTTTTGATGGTCATGACTTACATTATTGGGCGAAATTGATTTTGACTGCACGGTTTGGTTAAAACTGCTTTTGACTAGCCAAAACTCGTTTTGTTAAGAGAGCATGACCAAAAACTGGTACTGCATTTGAACTTTGGTACAAATTAGATTTGACTTTTACATACTCAAGGCTTCTAGTACTTTCAATTTTATAAAAAACGACTCTTTGAGAAAACGTCTCATTACTGAAACCGATATGATCTCTTATCAATTCTTCATCAGAAAACAAATAAAACTTAATTCAGATGCAAATTTAAACACATCAACTGTCGAGGACGAGGACGGTGGGAGGGGGAGGGCGAACTTGAGCTGCAGCCAAAGCGTTAGCGCCACGTCGAGGCCTACATAAACATTCATAGAGTTGTCCAATACTGTCCGATGTCCTTATTTCTTACAGGGGCCTTAGAAGGTCAAATGACTTGGACCCTTATGTCCAAACTTGGATGTCGCAAGGTCCTTCCCTTCCTCGCGAGACCTTCCTTCTGACTGGCCCTGGCAGTGATGAGACGGTGATTGAATTGTTGAGAAAAAAGAACTTCGTCATGCTGAGGTGTTAGGTCTTGTAGAGTTCAGATGTAGGTTAGACATCAAGTTATGATAGCTAAGAAATGCTGTTGGACTAAGGTACAAGCCAACATAGCATGTAGAGTTTCTATTTTCATTATGAGGTCAGACTTCAGGTGGGTTGATCACAAGTTGGACTTGGATTACGTGTGGTGTAACAATTTTGACTGGTATTCGGTGGCTTGATCATCACAAGTTTTATCTGGATTAGACGGTTGATCATCACAAGTATGACAAAGACTATGTGGTTGATAATAATTAGTTTAACCTTGAATATATGGTTGATCATCACAAGTTTGACCTTAACTAGGTTGATTAATCATCACAAATAGGATCTGGATTTTATGGTTGATCGTCACAAGTTTGACCTGGAATATTTGGATTTATCACAAGTTTAATCTGGATTCGGTGGTTGATAACTGGTTTATCATCACAATTTTAACCTGGATTAGGTGTATTGATCATCACAAGTAGGGTCAGGATTAGGTAATTGATAATAACTAGTTTAATCTAGACTAGTTGGTTGATAATCACAAGTTTGACCTGTATTAGGCGGGTTTATCATCACACGTTTAACCTGGAGTAGGTATATTGATCATCACAAGTAGGACCTGGATTAGGTGGTTGATAGTAACTAGTTTAATCTAGAGTAGAATGTTGATCATCACAAGTTTGACCAGTATTAGGTAGATGTATCATCACAAGTTTGACTTGGATTACATGGTTGATAATAACTAGTTTAACCTAGATTATTAGATAGTTGATTATCAAAAGTTTGACCTCGTTTAGGTGGGTTGATCATCACAAGTAGGATCTGGATTAGATGGTCGATCTTCACAACTTCGACCTGACTTCCACTCTGTTTCATGGAACTAAATTGATTCTTACTCTCCACATTATAAGTGACTGCTTTTACATTACATCAATCAAAAGCATGGTTTGGCCAATATTGAAGACATTCAATCACACAAGTGAAAATGGACGATGATCACTGAGGTTAACTGAAGTAAAGAATAACTGCAGTTACCTCGTCAAACAATGCAGATGTAATGACAGCTGCTCGGGAGGCAATCTGTAATCTAGATTGTGAAGAATGGAGCTACTGGATCGTTCCCTAATGATATGTTATTTGGAGTAAAGCCAACACCCGAAACAAATCAAGATTGTGATAATTCGGCTCCACCTCCCTGTGTGTAGGGTGCTCTGGAAACTGGTCCAGCGGTTTGATGTTAATCTTGATCCACACGACACGGATTGTTAAGTTTAGCTTCGTAATGAAGGTTCAACAATTCGTGATCTTTTGATGTGACCGTAGTTAATCAGCGGTCCAGCCTTCAAGAGAAATGCGGTAGTTTCGACATGATTGCGTTCGAAACTGGGCAACTGTGTGGACTTTCGACCTTGGCAACGACCGAGGATTTCACCGCTAACGCCTCTGGCCGAAGCAGGTGGAGCTGTGAAGGTATGGACATGGCCATCGAAATGGCACCAACAGCCAGATATGTCCAACGACGTCTAAAATAAATAAGTGCATGTTAAGTTTTTTTTTAAGTTTATAAAAGCCAAAGAGTGAAGAAATAAAATTTGGATTGGCACTGGAGAAAACTGAATAGCTTTTGTAATAAGGACTGGTACTTGCTCTTATATTGACTTAAAAAATCTATAACGCAAGGATAAAAACCATTCGGAAAAATTCTTTTGACATTGGTAATATTAAAAACATTACAGCCTCTCTAGTACAAAAAGAGAAAACGCAAACTAGTTGTCAGCATCGTCAGTACAAAAATCAAAGGACTGTTAAAACCTGGCTGATTTTAAGATCCAGAAAGAGCAACCAATGACACATCAAAAACTGTTTGAGTATGGATTTATATGATGGAGGGATGACTTGTTTGACGGATCTAGATCTCTGCGGATACTGACTGTTGGAGTTGGTAACTGTAGTATCCTAGACATGAGGAGTTATTCTCCGTCTGCCTATGTGGTTTAGCAGAGGCTGCACTACAGTGTTATTTTCCACATCCTCCAAAATACCAACGGCTGAAGTCGAAATTACCTCACAAATACTCCCACGTGGACTGTTGTGTGAGATCTCGGCAAGTGCTCTCTTATAGACAATCCGAATATCCTGGAGTACCAGAAGTAACGCACAAGACCCTTTTAGGGTTACTTAGACCCTTCAATGTGCAGAAATTCTAAACGAGTGGAAGGAACAAATAAGACTAAATTCCTATTGATTCCTAAGGTAACTTTGAAAAATCATAAAACGTCTTTTATGTTTTCATGTTGGATCAAAATCGAAAAAAACTGTGACAACAGAAAAATATAGATAAAAGCACAAGAAAAATTAAATCGCGAAAAATCAATCCTGGGATCCAAATTGAAGTCGTGGAATGTACAATCGAAGTACGGATAAGATAATCATTATCATCCGTATACCAGAATCACCCGTTTCTTCTGCCATCATCTTTGAATGCCATCAATCACCCACTCCGGCACCGACCACCTCCTGAGTCCGGACCGGATGCCCAGAGGAGGCCGTGGAGAGTCGGTTGGGCCACCAGCCCGCAGGCCAGTGTCTGCTACAGGTGTTATCACAGTTTCACTGATCTCGCCACACCAACCGGTCCAGGAACACGTGTGAGATACTTCTGCGGGTCAAGGACCAATAATGGCGGCTAGGGCGATCGACCCTGGGAATGGCGCGTAATCTGTATGTTTGGCGGGAAACTTTCATGTCTGCCCCTCGGCCGCCCTCGGCTCTGGGAAATTTCAATAATGCTCATGATAAAGTAATTTGCAAATAGGTAAATTCAAATTTAAGATTGTTTGAGTTGATAGGCCAATAAGTGTAGCAGACACCGTTGTGCGATGATTTTGAGTTTGACCTACATCTTCGTTCGAACATAACCTAGCGAACAACAAGCTTCGCGAAAGATGGCGCAGTTGGGCATTCATCTGGAATTGAGAGTGTAAGTTAATTTGTCTCACAGATCAAAATTTTTCATACGCCAAAATAGAAATAGTATTTTGGATTAGGATAACTATTGTACGATTTACTGTTTGTATTTTTAAGTGTAGTACTGAACTTTTGAACGAGGAAATTCTCTTCAGGGAGGAATTTAGCCCAGCTAGTGATACAGCTGGAAATGAAATACATATAATCTAACAGCTGTAGAAAAGGCATCACCACTTCTTATAAGGAAATAAATCGATTTCTGACAACCATAAAAAGAAACATAATAGCATAATAGTGAAATAGTGATCGAAGGCAATCGCAGATGAAACCAGTGCAAAACATTCTTTTAAGTGAAAATTAGATAAAAAAAATTAAAATAAAAAATAAAATAAAATAAAATAATATAAGCTAGAATTATGATAGGATACGACAAACGCCTACATCAAAATGAGTGTTCTAACAATTATAATTAAATTATTTATTAATTTGAGCTATGAGAAAAATAGGCTTATATTACATACATAGCACAGAACTGTTGCAAAAAACACATGAATACGAAACATGTATATTAAGTTTTTTCTCAGCAAAAATACAAAATTTGCTTTACTGCTATTTTCTCTGAAACACTTCTTAACAAGAGAAACTGTAATACTCAGTAAATAAAAAACTAAATACATTTACGGTTTTTAGATTTTATATTTCTTTAAAAATATATTTTGATTTACCATAACCATGAACCAGCCTCTATTCAATTTCATTTTAAATATTTAAGTTTAGTTGTATGATAATGACCAATTAATTTATGGATTAATAGAAAAAAAACTTTATTACTGATACGATCTCTTTAAAGTTTCCTCGATTACCTAAGAAAATTCGGACTTTGATTTTTTAGTCCCATTTTTTTCACCAATAAAGAATTCGCAATTAGAACCTGGTTCATTCCATCCATTCCCACATTTAATGTTCACTCCCAAACTGCGGAATTGCGGAACGGACATGAGTCCGGAAAGAAAGTAAAATTCTTTCGTGTTGTTAAAAGGACGCAGTGAGAGTAGCAGAAACTGATAGATTGTGCTGATAACGACGGTAATAATTACTGTGTACGAGCGATGTGAACTGGTGAATAGCTGAATGAATAAGCGAATGAGTGGCCGTCGAACAATGGACGCAACGTGAGCAAACACGAGATGAATGGGTGGCAGGCGAAGTCACGTGTATACATTCATTGTATAACTGGTATGTTAGCTACACTTGGGGATTCGCTTTCACCTTCATCATGCTTTGGATTTGAATCATTTCAGCATCACGTTTTACGATTGCTAACTTTTTACACTTTCTTCAAGGTCAGACTTTTTGTTTTAAAAGCCAGCTGGGACGAAACGATCAGAACTATGTTAAACCTCATGCAATTTTACGCACTTACTTTTTCGGTATTGTTATTGGAGGTGCCTCATTTTGAAGATATTACTTAAACGAATTCATGAGCTTTGAAGTTTTTCTTGTAAATTGTATACTTATTATATATTTAAACGATGAAGTTGAACAAATATTAGAGATTTTTTTAATAACCAATAAAAATATGGAAGAAGCTAAAACTGATAAGTTGCGAATTAGATATGTCTTTAAAATGAGGTAGGCCTATCCCATAATTCTATGACTAAAAATGAGGTCGTATACATGCATGAGAATTAACAGGGGCTGAAATCAAGATAGCTGATCGAGCATGATTAGTGGACATCATCATTAGTGCAAAGGATTTTGGGTCAACTGTAGCTTTATGTGCTTCTGTTCTATGCTTTGAAGATAAGAGAGGTGAAAATCGGCCATACTGTTAGTAATGGTTCTTCTATATTCATAAGATAAACATTTGCAACTGATGACTTTGCCCAGTCTCTACATTTTTGTTCCGTTTGATTAAATGTGCCCAAACCGGGGGACGTGACATACACGGGTACGAGACTAGAGGCAGAGAGAGATAACTACCGTACTGGAAGACACATAACGGTGGTTTATGAGCACTTGCCTTCGCAGGCAGGTGTTCATTTCAACAACGGATTGCCCAATTGTATGAAAAATACCCAAACGCCTAAGGCATGAAAAACTCGTTTGAAGCGTTTTCTGGTATCAAATGCAATCTACAGCGTTGACGAGTTTCTGGCGTTTAACTGGGAGACCGCCCAATTCGATGACTGACTCCAGCGCTGGAACTGGGTTGAGATTAGCGAAGGATGAATCAGACTGGAATGTATGAACAATGGTGTAAATTTTGGACGTGGTGGTAATTTGATATGAGAGTTTAAAATTTAGAATAAATTATGACGTTTGCCATACAATATGCAACTGTTACGAGTGATACAGGATTTGATTTGATTTGAACATGCAAAGTTTTTTAGGATGTGCCTTTAAAAATGTGTGCATCAACGATGAAACATTTACTCACAACAGCATAGCCCATCGATGCATAGCCCATCCTCTGGGATGTCTAATTTGTAGATTTATTACAGTAGCGTTTGCTTTTTGAGATCCTATAGCACGTTGCTCCCGATTAGGTTCAATAAACTCTGCCCAGAATTGATTGTTTGATGTCATTATCGTAGTCGCCAAGAAATGGTTCTTGGCAGCTCACTGCCGTGGTTGGTCAGTTCAGAAACTAAGGTCTTGTCAGACAACCGCTCCAGCCAGCTATCCAAGTCACCAAATACGACGAGCACGTTCCGATTGAGTCCACACGCTGTCGAATATGTTTAACTGCAGCTATGATATTCCTGCAGTAGCCTCCCAGAAAGGTCCCTCGGAACAGAGTCACAACATAGAGATGAGTTGTAAACCGGTCGAGATAGGCAGGCAGACTGGCAGGTCGTATTACACTCCGGTGTGACCGCTTCACGCCTAGGTGATGTGCCGTAGAGCAGTAGAGAATGGCTTCAAGTTACGCTGCGAGTTTACTTGTCCAGGTGAAAAAGTTGGGTAGGCTACAGCATCCAAATGGTGCATGGATGCTTTGTGTATCTGGTGATGGCAACACCGCTCCTCATCCTTGGGTCTTTTCAATTCTTCTTGGATGATTTGACATGCTTTGTAGAGTTCTCTTCGTAACATTGGTTGGTAGAAATACCCCAGAGGACTCGGAATTTCAATATGTGGATGCATCCCAAATCATGAACAAGGCTTTTGACAACTTCACTTACTCAACTTGTCAGTTGGAAGGATATTGAAAGACCAGTTAGTGCGATCAATGTGCAATTGGGTTGATTTTGTCAGCTCTGTGAAGCACCATGTAAGAAGGCAACCACATAGATAATTAATTCTAGGCGTTTAACGTAATTTGGACTATCTTGGAATAACGCCCACGTAATAACGGCTGGTCTTTATACATAACCATCTGGAGCACGTGTGGGAAATAAGATTGTAGGTACAGTACCTTTCTTCAGTTAGATTTGGCTTAAATCATATCGTTTTCTAAGGCCGTATTCAGTTTTAAAATGTAGTTCACCAAAGTCATAATTCATTACGTACTGTACAACTTATGTATTTATCTTCAGCTATTTCCCCGTAGACCTGGTTACAGAATTGTTTAAAATTCTATTCTGAAAATGACTATTGTCAAACTTTGTGGAGCATAGAAAAAGAGAAAATTGTCGTAGAGTGATTGTTATACTATCCTTATCTTCGGATATGGTATTTTCAAGGGATTTGGCTGTGGTGAAATTAAAAGAACCCAACCAAAAATTGATCTACCATCTCAATCTGGCAAGGCAGTACTTTGAACGGTACCTTCCCACTGAATTCTTGAAAGGACTGCTGGTGGGGAAGTCGTTTTGCAGGCTCGGCTGGTGATGCGGGCTCCATATATTTTACCTCTCTGACCTCGCCAATACCAACTTTCCCATCAAACTATTTTCCAACTGCCTTAAGTGCTAACGACCCCCATCGTTAGCCAGTTTGGAATTGAAATGTCTACGCGGTGGTAGCATAAAGATCTGCATTGGAGTCATACTCATAAAGTTGTGCTGGATCCCATAGTCCTCCGCAATCTAAAATTTACTCTCCAAGAAAAGAAATTTATATAACGTGTTCAGCGCATTCAGTATCAGGATTAAAAGAGCACATTGGTCAGAGGACATTTCAAGAGATAAACTCGATTTATTGATAATTCAATGATACGAGTGATATAGATCCATTTCTTACTCCACAAAAAACGTACGTGAGGTGAGAAGGAAGATAACGTTAGGCTAAGAATCTGACTTATAAGGTAAACCGCAACATCATGACAAACAGTTGTCAATGCGCAATCTTAACCAAAAATTAACACTTTGAATGTCCTGTAATAAAAATAACGTTTGAACTGTTTACTACTTCTACATTCAGAAACAGACATTCAGAGACATTCAATGAAACATTCATTCAAGTTTATCTTGTGGAACATTTCGAAGTACGGTTGCAAATGAAATGGGTCGATTACAGTCCAACGTTGTTTGCAATCACAACGCATAATCTAACCATGGTGCAAAATATAAATCTTTGCTTTGGCTCTCGACTGCTTAGATTTAATTGTATCTATAAAATTCCTCGAAGTGGCTGATTTAGTCAAAGAGAAAATGTGACCATCTAGGATGCAGCAGGTGCTCGCAGAGCAAAGTTCTGGATGTGGTACTTGTTCAAACATGCACGGAAGTTGGTCTTAAGTGAAACACCGTGGAGAATGAATCTTCCTTCATGTTTCCTATTCCCTGATATTTCTCTCCACTTCAAATGTTTTTGAAATGTATTCATTCTATGGCCAAAGAACAAGTGATACTTTAATTATGACTTATTTTGTTTGGTTTCGAGAAACGCGTCATTTACAACAATTCCAGACTAAAACTGCTAATGGGTTAGCGAGTTCAGTGACGTTGGGTCCTCTTAAATCTAATTGAATTTAGAGTAACAAAGTTAATTTTGGTGTTAGCGGTTTCTGTGCTATCTGACTCTCGTGAATATTATAGAATTCAAAAAGGAATTTCTAAGTAAAAATGAGCAACGTACTTTTATTTTTGAAGCAAGCAAAATAAAATAAATCGTAATTGAATCTTTTGGATTCCCTGAGAACTTTTTAGAACAATTTATGTTATTAAAAACATCTTTAATTGTCTATGTTAGTTTATTAATACTAATTCTGGTGCTTTCAGGCTTCCATGAATATTGTTGAATTAAAAGAGGGCCTTAAAAATGTCAACTTCGCGTTTACAGTACTAGTTACTGGACAAAAATACATCGTATTAGAAGCTTGTGATTCACAGTGGAACTTAATAAACATCACAATTATAAAAACAAATCTCTTAATTTTTCGATGTAAGTACTAAAATGCTCTGGCGGTGGCGGTTCCGAACCCATTAAATGATTTGGAATTTCATTTGCATACTCCGTTACAGTAAGCACAGATGGTATACTTTTAAACGACATTCGAAATCGAATTCTTATAACTCACTGTAAAAAGTAAATTTACTCCCTCAAAGGCAAAATACTGACAGCAACCGTGCCAACAGCTAGAGGGCCAAGGATCCAGTTTCTTGGCACGACATTTAGGTTTATTTTCGGAAAAGGTCTTTGAAAGAATGTTTTCACATTCATTCTTGGAGTAAACAGCAGTTTGTAAGCGGCAGCACCAGTGAGAACCGTGTCAGGGTCATGGGTCCTTCCGTATAACCCAAAATACATATGTGTCGATCCAAAAATTAAAACATAGTTTACAATGCAAAAGCAAATTGCTAAAATGCAATGGTTTGATCATTCTGTAACGATAAGATCTACGATAAATGTATTTGTATTGAGGACGGATAACGATATATCACTCACTCGTATTTCAGACTAGGATGATGCAATGTTCGAAATTCGAACCCGAATACTTGGGATGATATATATTGTCACGATATTGATAAAACGTCTAAGTGTAGATGTTGTGTAAGACTAATCCAGTTTAATTATTACCTCTTTACTAAAATATATAAAGAATAGATACAAAACTTACGCTCGATGAGCAAATGGTTTAGCAAATCACAATTCTGTTGGGCAAAGGTTGATCCAATAAAATAGTATGAAGCTGAAAAAGTGTACTTGTTGTATAAGACTAATAAAATAAAATGATATCTCTTTACAAAAAAAGGATAGATACAAAACTTACGCTGGATAAGCAAGTGGTTTTGCAATCTGTTGGGCAAAGGTCGATCCAATAAAATAGGATGAAACATGGTGGTGCAGTATAAACGATTAAACTTATCTATATGAATACTGTATTCGAAAATAGTAAAATTTAATTTTATGAATTTCCGAAAGGCTAGGAAGCATTGCATATATGGACAGAGGATGAATATAAACAGTTTACAAGTAACCTGCACAATATCTACACAAGACCACAAGCCCAAGCGATATTGTGATGTCTATATAATTTCAAACAGGTATAGGTTACGAATGTACAAATTCATAGCCCTATTCAGAATGCACTACACATTTTAAAACTTTTAATCTGAATATAGTTATGAATCTATATGCATAAAAGAGAAATTACTTTACTTTTTGTCAGTTTTAAAAATAGATTCAAGTTTTTGTTGACTGTATTATCAGTCATATGCAGAAATGCAACAGAAATCGGCCAGCTGGCTGGTTACTCAAAGAAGTTAATCGTGTCGATAAAAGGACCGACAAAATTGGAACAACCGAATGAAAATTGACTGACGTCATTAATACGATTAGTATTTGGTCGAGTGATATTCGCGTAGAAACCAATAGATCCGTATTACGTAAAAACAGATTTTCCAAATAGTCCAATTGTATAAGCACACAAACTGGCAAACTGGGGGGTTTTCTTTTTAATCGATACTCCCGAGATGGATCATCAGCTGTAGTAATTTTGGCGAATATCGAATAGGAGAGTATCGATAGGGTTAAAAATAATTCTTAAATCGTTTCGATGAGAGTGACGACTTTCAATCCCTTCGTATAACTGTCTATGATTAATCACGAGGAATAATCCTTTTCATTGAGACATGGTCAGGAATGTCGTTCGCTAGCCATAGGTTTTCGTAATCGGTAATTTCAACAACGTCGAACAAATTGGTTAAAAAATGAATGAAAGTATGGTATATTTTCATCGAATTACACATATTATGCTGAAGGGCGAGGAAAACTAAAACAGTACAAGTTAGTAAAGTGGTTAAGATTTTATTGCGATTGCAGTATGATAAAATATGTAGCTTAAGCAACATCTTGGGATAGAAATGAGCAAATAGAAACGGAATAGAAAGTTGGAACAATGGGTGAAGCAAGGAGCGAAGCAGACGAATGGGCGTAGCTCTTGTCTACCAGCTGCCACAATACATAACGGTTTATCCCGTGGTGATGGGACATAAACGAAATAGACTACTAGAGCACCTAAAATAGTCCTACGGTGGATAATATCCTGAATCCCCCTCTACACCTCGCGTTCACCATTTTTACGTGTAGGAAAAGTTACTTCTTAGTCTCATCAAGTGTTGCAGTAAACAAATATCGTCAGTCGTTACCGTAAACAAATATACAAGTTTGTTTTATATAATCTGTTTTGCAGACAATCTGTACGCCAAACAGGCAGTAATAATAATAATAATAATCTTTATTGCGTTAACAATTAAAAGATTGCATTCATCATAATATACATTTGCATTAATTCTATTGCAGTTATAGCTATTCAATTGTACAGGTATAACAGAACTGGGATTTTTATTTTATTCTTGTTTTCAATAGTTTTCAATAATTTTCGTCCCAGCAACTCAACATGAACTCTTAAACGGAGTAAAACACCTTTGACACCAGGAGGTGTTTTAATTGAGATTTGAATAGTTTAGAATCACTGAGATGTTTAATTCCCTCAGGCAGCTTGTTTATCAGTTTCACACCAACTTGGGACGGCAAGTGTTCAAATACAGTCGTTCTATGTTGTACAATCCGAAAGTTGTCCCTGCCTCTTGTCTCGTATTGGTGGACGTCACTGCCTTGGACTAACTCGCATTTGATTCGACAGTATAGAACGACTTCGAGAATATACAGACAGGGTAAAGTTAACAATCCAAGCTCCCTGAAAGCATCTTTGCACGACTCTCTGAAATTCAATTTGTAGAGAATTCTGACAGCTTTCTTTTGAGCTCTAAATACTCTTTCGAATTTGTACTTAGAACAGCTGCCCCACAGTCTCAAACCGTAAGACAAATATAGGTGTATCAAGCCAAAGTAGGCCGTTTTTAATACACCAATAGAACAGATTTTTTCAAGGTTCCGCAAAATATAAATGCCAGAAGCAACCTTGGAGCATATGTTATCAATGTAAAAGTCCCATGTCAGTCCTCGATCAAGGTAAATTCCAAGGAACTTAACGGATTCGGCCTCTTCTAAGAGAACATCGTCCATCATTACCGCGGGACGATACTATTTGTTATTATCGGTGTCGAAGGCAAAAATGTATTGAGTTTGATTTTGAGCTGATGGTTTTCAAATTGAGTCTTGAGAAATATTCGATGCATGAAATTAAATATATAAATGATTTCTATTCATTGACTAGTGACCATGCCAACGTCATACCGGGAACAGCTGGTGGTCAGTACAATATGGCAACACCGTCTCTACTGTGTATGGACTGTTTTCGTGCGGCCTCCTCTAGGAATATTCGCAATACTAACTGATTCGACTTGGGTTATGTTTCTCAGTGAATTAAAACTTACAGGGGAAAGAAAAAAAGCTTCTCCCTCTTTATTAAGGAACCAACAGAGCCTTCTTAAAGTCATGTCGTTGTTCGCCAGTGTATCCGTCGGTTTGATAGTTTTTGAAAGAAAGACCTATAGATACTTGAAAGTTAGTCCAACTTGGTGCCAGGAGGAACATGCACTGTGCGGTGTTGCCATATCGATTCTGATCACCTGATGTTCCCGCTGTGGCCACTGTTGTCTGTTTGAAGTGCAGGTTGTCTGCTGTTGATTTTGGGGTCGAAAGGCCAAAGGACATTCCGTGCAATGTTTGCTTGTCCACAACACTTACACGATCCAATTGATACGCGAAGTTCAAGCTTACGAAACTACTCATAATCATGCAACAAGGTCAAATATAGTTTTTATGTTTAGGGAAGGAACCAGACGGTGATAAATGAACAAAAAGAAGGGAGGATGCTCTAACAAAAACGCACCAATTGGTTATCAAATTAATAACAGTTATTAATTACCTCAGGAATTAATCTTCTTGGAAGGTACAAAATAAATATAGGAATTTCTGTCAGTGATGATAGCTGTTAACTTTGTTATAATATTAACTTTATGTAAGAATACAAAACGTAATGAACACAAGAATAAATATAGGAAGAAACATGAGTAGAAATAAATAGATTGATGACCACATGATACACAAGTAGTTTAATGATGTTTTGATGATAGTCGTTAATACCCAGTTAAAATTACTGAAGGCCAATCGAACGCTTCATCTGACATACGGCAACATTAAGTGCCAGGAAAGCCTCAAGCGATTCCTTTAAATGGTAAAAGGCTATTCGATGACCGAAGCGAAATTCAAATTACACCAGCAAACGATTCTACTTACAGCTACAGAATAACTAGAAATGCAATAGCGAAACTCACACTGAACACTTAATCCTTATCTCAGACTTAAGCGGCCAAGCCGTTATCTCCGAATCGAGTCCATTGTCTGCCGCACACCTGTGGTCAGCCGAGGTCGTTCAGCTGCTGGCCTGTTGCTGGTGAGTGACTCACCATCGGTGCAATTTAACCTCACTTTTCCAACCCATTGGATGAAGACAATGCACCTCTACCTACTTTGGACCAAATTACTTCTTTTAAATTACCTCCTCGCTTTGTACACGTACTTTATAGCTAACACGCTATCTTGTTGGAATTGAGTGGTGCGAACAGCTTGGGTAATCTTGCAGGATCGAATTTTTAAAGTGGTTCCTAAACGATATTTAAACTTTCCAACACCTACCGGCCTGTTGGTTGTGATTCAATCTTGATTTCCAAAATTTAACTAGCCTTTTCTTCGAAATTATGGTTGTGTCCTGCATGTAAGTTGACTATAATTTGTAGTTGTTATATTCAAAGACAAAACTAGCCTATTCCAGACAGTAATGCCTATTCCACTAGTCCAGTCACACCTGTCTCTTTTGACGACTGAACCTTAACGTATTTTAATATTGAGACTCTTGCATTCACAGATTTGCACAGTGTCTATTACAAGACTAGGATTTAGATTGGACTGGTGGAGGAAAGGTGCTGAAGGAATTGAAAATACTCGAGGTAAGTATACAGGATAATTACTCATGGATAAACTAAGTACTTTTATGAGAGTTTTTAAAGTGTAGCCAAAATGGAAAATACTAGGATGGGGAAAGTCTTCGGCCAAAGGAGGTTTCTTTGGGTCTTCTATGTCTGAGTACGAGGGTCAAGAACTATCCTGTTTTTAAACAGTTTTCAGGACAGCAGTGGAAACACCAAATCAAGAAACGTTTTTCACAACAGCAATAATCACAGTAGCTAATGTGGCATCTTATCAAAGAAATTGCAAGCAAAAGTTCGTGAAGATTATAGACGCGTACAAACGAAGCAACATCAAATTCAATTTCATGACCTCCAAAATTTGCCAGTTGATTCCGTTGGGGGCTATTAAATAAACAATATGAACATTATTCAAGTACTGCACTTATGGTGACTTTTCAGAAGTTTCAAAAATTGTATTTTCAATTGACCAAAGCAGAAACCCAATTCAAGTAAACCAGCAGGCAAATGACAGTGCGAAGCCTGCTAGGGTCTGGGATGTCTGTTTACATCTGAGGCCAGATTTAGCCCGCGGTCTGTGAATAGTCCTGTCTCTCTCACACACAGACACATACATAGAACCTTAGCCACGTGTAGGGCCCAGCTGTTGAGTGTACGTGGGTGTATCATAGATCTTGTCAACGTTCCTCGGAGATTGCATCTTTCTTCTTATTAATCAGTTCTTATACTGTACCTGCATATGTTTATTCTGGATAATAATCTTTGCTCTGTTCATTCTGTTCATCCCTTAACTTCCTTATCCTGATATATCCTATGAGTCAGTGTGTACGGAAAGCCATACACATTTCTTTTAGAATAGATCCATACGAAATGCCATTCGGTTAACAGAACTGTTGAAGGTTTAACTGGAACATATTTTGTAACCTGTGGTGTGGTTGTAATTCAGCTACTTAGAGGTCGGCAAGGGTGGGCTGGAATAGAGTTTTTCTCTAGATATATGAGCTAAACCACTTCACTGTTGTGGAGTTATTTCGTCATCGAGAGGTACGAGTTAAAGGATGCGATTTGGCATTGGAAGCTGGATTTCAAGAGGCTACCACCGAAATATTGGTGGTTCGCATTCCGCTTAATACTGTATGATACTCTATGTTCCTTTCTTTATTGGGCTATTGCTTAATTGATAACTGCTATGAACCAGACACTTTTGGCAAGGAACACTAGCATACCTCTTTTACCGTTAAATTAATCTCCATTCAAATTAACCCTTAAATACGTACTGAGGTAACTCGTCTTCTCAAGTAAAGTTAATCATGCACATATTATATCGCAGAGTCAAACACATGAAAATATTTTAGAAGTTTAATCCCAAATGTTCAAGGCGACATTCTGCAGTGATACTGACGTACTCCGGCCGAAAAAAGTAGAACCCATTATTGGTCCAATCATCAGTCGCCAAAAGAAACAGAATCCTTCACTTCAGGTTTGTTTGGATTTAGGACACGACAGACCGGGTTAAATGGTGGAAACCGGAATAAAACACCCCAAGAACCCAGAACTGCCTTATTACCAATGCAAACCAGTTTCACAGTTCATTAATTAATCTAAACCTCTTCACAAGCTAAAGGTCAATGCTACCTTTGAACTTGATTTGGACATATCCATATGATGTAAAAGCTATTGATAATATAAAACACAAACCCTGAAACAGAGACAAGGTTTTGCTTTTAAAAATCTTTGCACTATCGAGAAAAGGTCATATGAAACTTCTATACTGAGGTTTTGTAGTACATGGACGTCAAATTTGAGTGCGTGGAACATATGTCGAACCAGGACAGTTACCGAGGATATATTTAGGAAAATTGAAGCATCTCCAGAGCCTACAGATATTTCCGCTCACTTTCTCTCGACATCTTACGGGCGTTTGGATTTTGACCATAAGTTTCACATATATCCTATTGAACAAATGTAAACCGTAAGTTAATAAATACAATTCTAAGAAGGCAACGCACGAGGAATATAGTTTATCTTATTGGGCCTGGATTTGTGATTGTTATGCATACAACCTGGCACGGCAAAGCCTTTTTTCACACAACCGTGAGTGTATAAAGGTTGTTGGTATTGTTTACATTCTAAGCAACAAACGATCATTGAAAAATGTTATTAAATGCTACTGGATCCAAGAGAGAAATACTGATTAATAATTTTTTATAGTTGAAAATGGACTTTTGAATGCACATCTGAAGGATCTAGGGATTGCGGTATGTCAGAAGCAACATATTTCAACCGAGAGAATTTAATTAGATCTAAGATATCTAGGCTCTAAGCATATACAGTTTCATGTTTATGGGCATAAACCTATGAGTTCATGAATGTATACAAAATCTGACACTGTAAAACTCAAACCTTTTCCACAAAACTACCTTGCTTCTCTGAAGAATATGGAGAATTCCATCAAACTTGTTACGTAAAACGTAAATCGAAGGAATTGTCGGTGGAGCTTACATAATTTTCATAAATGCAGACATGGTTATAAGCCCATAAACTTTGACATTTATATTCAGATTTTTATGTACTACTTGAAGTACCTAACAGATTATTCACAAATTTGAAGACCCTAATGAGCTAATAAAATAAAATCCAGGCATGAATCTACTAGTAGTTCAGTTTGTATTAGGGATATTCCAGTGATCGGATGCACCCAGAGACCTGGTCCTAGATGTTGGAGGCTTGTAGAAGGCAGATGGTTCTTAAGATCGAATGTTTTAAAATACAACTTAAAGACATACCTGGGTAATCCTAGAATTCATCCTAGAGTGTCATCAAAATATAGGAAACTATTAAGCAGAACGTGGTTCAGAGTCCGGAGGTCTGAAAAGTTGAAGAAGCTTATATCTTCGGCGGAAATATATAAGCATCACAGAAATGAGAGTTATCAATCAACGGGTCGGTAAAGCATACCCTCCAATTAGAGAGTCGTAGAAAGGTTTACGATGGCATACACCAAAAAATCGGTTTTCAAATCAATATTAATTACTTGCACCCGAGTCAGAACACCCAGTAAGCCTGATAGGGTTACAGAAGATCAACCATCTGAACGCTAAAAATCTGATAAGTGAAACCATTTGAATACGAGCCGCAGGAACGCACAAGTATTCTCATTAACCCACTGAGGTTTTGTCACGACAAGAAAGTGTTCACGTGACTTCCTTTTAAAACAAGCGGCGGTAAAATTAAACAAGTTGGAGCCAAAATCGGCAGATCTCAGTGGTCTGCGTCCGGGTCACGAGCAGCGCGGCGGGTCTCGGCTTTCTATTGATGGGGTTGGCAAGTATGGCCATTAATAAAGCACAAGTGGTTCTCTGCGACCTCGTCCAATCGGTTGGAATTGAGAATGTCCCAACCACAAGTTCTATTTCAATGCATTTGTGCATTGCATTGACGAGTTTCCGAATTCAGAAGTCCTATTTGTGAACCCTAAAAATGGTCATATCCATAGTCAAATTTAATGGGCTTCTGGGATATCACAGTCTGCCTTAAGGGAGACTCTCTGGGTGGCTTACGGTTGCCTTTTTGAGTCAATGCTGAGATATAACACAGTTTTCTGGAGAATTTCTGATCTCAAGTTTTAATAGAATGTTTGCTCTGCAGAAGACGGCCATGCGGATCGTATAGGATTTCGGACTGCGAGATATTGTAGACGCGGTCGTCCATATGCCGAGTTTCCCGATTCACACGTCCTATTTGTGAACCCTAAAAATGACTACATCCATAGCCAAATTTAATGGGCTTCTGGGGATTCACAGTCTGCCTCAAGGGAGACTCTCATGGGATGGCTTACGGTGGCCTTTATGAGTCAAGGCTGAGATATAGCATAGTTCTGTGGAATTTGTCATCTCAAAATTTCAATAGAATTTTTACTCGGCAGGAAAAACCTTGCGGATCGTCTAGGGTGTCTGAACTCGAAATCTTGTAAAGCAACATTTTCGGCCAGATGGCATCTGTAGTGAAACGACCTTGTAGTCCAGCAAAAAAAAAAAAGACAAATCTCTTACACTTTTACGCTCTTGTTACTTTTGATCGTAGTGTTATGGGACCTCAGATCGTCCAACTTATCCCACTTCAGATCACGGTGGACGATCTGGCACGTGATCTGAGGTAAGATCATATAGATTGGGAATGTCCCTGACCATCAGTGCGGTCTTTGGTGGTCAGTCAGCGCTCGTAAATGTTAACTTTAACATTGGTACTAATAGTACCATATTTATGATTATTAATCTAAACCTACTTATACCCCGCATAAACTATTAGTAGATAGGGACAGAATGACCTCAACATAATGTTTACGTTGACATTAACAGTACGATACAACAGAGTCCCTGAGAGCCCGGAAATACACAGACCATGTGACATAGCAGAAGTAATTAGTGGAGTTTCACCTTGAGGTTATAATCAATTAACTACTCAATCGTGCAATTCAACCTATACACTTATTCAACCGTTCAACCCGGCAACCCTAACCTTCGACGGTATCGCGGAGAGAATCGACCGCGCGAGGTCACACGCACAAATACAAATAGACCGAGAGCGAGCAAAGAGGCAACAAAGACTGCAAACATTCGAAGGCCAGCCTCATTCCTCTATGGCGACCCACAGCAACTAACAGCTGAGTTGGTATTGGCAGAGGGCCCACCCCATGCGGCTTGGCGGTTGCAGAGTTGATTAGTTAGAATTCACTTTGGAACAGAAATTATCCTGTTCATGTAATTATTCATGAATAGAATAAATTTATTAATAGTTACAATTTATTTTATTTTCAAAAACATAATTATAAAATTTATTTGCTAGACAGTGATATGGGGAAAACAACTGTATTGCTCTAAAAGAGGTAATGTCATCAACTTTTTACCAATAAAATACAACGGAAGTCACAAGCAGCATATAAATTGTATTTTGACATTCCATTAGCAATAATGACAATTTTGCAGACTACAGCATTTTGTTTCACAATAAAATGTTTAAGTAACCCACGGGAATAGGAATAGTGGCATATTTTTGTAAGAAAAAATGTTTTATTATTATTTTGGAAACCTTATATAAATGTAGTAATATTTTATTTTTAGCTCTAGTATATTTAAAATACAATATAATGGTAGCCTATATTTATATAAATTGTTATTGTAAAATTAAGTACTATATTATAATATATGTAGATATTTTTTAATGATAAAAGTAATAAGTTTGTGTTTATTTTATGATTATTATTTTTAGTTTGGCAGACTCTTTTACATAGATATTAAATTTAATATGAAAGTCTTTTTTTTTCAATTTAATATAAGGATTTTATTTAATTTTCGTTTTACCGGGGAGGTAAACCTTAGCATAGGGTTCCCTTATAATTGGGCTTCATGCCTGTAAGGGCTACCTTTTGCGGGTAATTATTGTTAGTTGTAAGTAATTATTGTTTATTAATGAACTGTTTTAATCATGTGTTATTTGTTTCATTTCATTTCATTGAGTTTTTATATTCCTGCAATAAAGAGAGTTTTCTATTCTATTCTATTTATAAAAAAAATTACTTTGAGGGGTAGGCTGACGCACTGGGTGGCTTAGGAGGGATAAAATAGCCTCCAAAAATAGGGGCTCGGAAATCTTCCACAAAATTGTTGAACTTTAAGACCTCATGAATGTGTTCTATCTAAAAACTGGTGCAATTTTATTGTTTGCCTTTCTGAAATTCAGCGGGGGCTTAGCCCCCTAAGCCTCTTCCTTATATACATCCATGAAAAGGTGTGCTTTGGTTATTGAATACCCTTGAAACAGTTGTCCACAGCCATATTCACTTTTACAAATAGATTTCCTAATCTTAATGATTTACTTACACCATTTACAGCAAAACGACCCTTTCCAATACCTGAAACAAAAGAAATTCTGGATGAAATCTGACAATATGTTACGCATCAAGTTGCGAGAATAAGCGATAACGGGACTGTGCGTCATTTCCACAATCTTATCTCGTCTGAGAACATCTGATAAGATTAAACCAGATTTGGTACCAATAAAGCTACCGTATCGAAGTTGTATGGTGGATTGGGTAGTCAAACAATGAATGGTAAAACTGTTTATTTCTGTACCCCAACACATTAATAGGTGTCAAGGCCAGTCAGCCTCCGTGTGTCGGGAAGAATAGTTCTGTTAATTGCTTTCTTTGAGCACGAAGTCCTCAGCCAGGGTCGGGTCACGCCTGACGGAAGTGTGACCTACAACATTGTAACCAACAGCTGGTCCATTAATCATCTGTAGGTCAAGAGTTGTAGGTCAACCGCATCCTTCAAGTCACACTCAGGGAATATTGTTTTTCTTGGCTTCTGCGATGGAACCATACGTTTCTTGTGGAGATTAGGACTGATTCTATGGGAAGATTTGCACCCAGCAGGGATCAATTCTGGCTGGTTTATATCTTCCAGTTGAACCCTCACTGGGCACAGCAAAAACCGATGTGTCTCGGCAACCTTATGGATGTCCAGGAGCGGCATATCACTAACCGCAAATGTCGAGATTCTGGGGTGCAAGGGCAATTCGACAGGTCTAGTCCACTGCAGGAGATGACTGTTGGAGTTGCTGGGGTTTGTTCCCTAACCTCAGAGGTTCTTGCAAGCCTCAACAAGGATGTGCCACCCTTTGCCTACTTGGTAAACGGACTGTAGGTCCACGTCGTAAAACTGCCGGAAGCATTTCCTACCTGCTTCTTAAGGGGTGGACAGTGGGTCCCAGGCCGGGATCGTGGACCCACTGTCCGACTTACGGGTTTCTTTTGACGAGGGGTTGACAGGGGATCGTCGTAATCACTCTGCAGCACTTGAACGAGTGTTCCAGATCTATACTCTATATCTGCTAAATATTGTTCATTTAAAACCTATCGTTAGCGGCATTATGTAAGCTAGTATATCTCTGTAGGCAATACGTTTCGTTATTATTTATTTTTGATTTATAGGCAAGAGCCACTATTTAAAGTAATAAAATATTTTGTTTTCGTATCGTTACCTATTTAAAGTAATTTTAAACGACTATAAATGTGATATATTAGATATAACCTATTGGTTGTTTTAATTATCAAGTGTTAATAAAACAATAAATAAACTTTCCATTTCTATTAACTTGTACTACGTGAAGTGTCTACCCGTAGGGCCTATACTAACTATGGACTAAAAGAAGGAATAATTAATACTTAATTACTTTAGATGTTTATGATTCATTAGGTAATGCCGAATTACTCAGATAGTAATATAGGCCACTCAGATAGTGATGTGTGGAATTTGTTTAAATATAATTCAAATTAGCAATCTACTTCATATGTGATAGCTAGAGTTTTGGTTTGAGTAAACTGTTCGTATGTACTGCCTTAGCAGTCTACGCTGTGCGAGTGTAGTGGAATCATCACTAATCACAATGAAGAATGAGCGCAGGTATAAAAACTAATGCACGGCCAGGTCAGTTTTGAAAAGTAGGACAGTTAGTCCACAGGTGTCGGCGTGGACTAACTGTCCTACCCTGCAGAAAGGTGACGTCAGCCACCCTCGTCAAAACTAGGCGTGGACCTACAGTCCTACAATCTGCCTACTTTGACTGGAGAGGCTGGTTCAGAGCTGGCCTCCCCTTCTTCCGGGGAGACATGACTTTGAGACTAGTGCCTTAATTCTTCCTCATTGATCTCGAAGCGGCCCCTACCCCTAACCTCACCCATCCTGAATATTCTGTCACTCCGGAAGCAGCGCAAAGGTCCTTATATGACTAAGTGCAATTTATAAGCTTCTTCTCCTAAGAGAAAAAAAAGAAAAAAAGGGAAGGTTGAGTGATTGGATTACGGGTGCGGTAAAGACAAACTTGTTGGATGAGTAAGGCTGGCGGAAGTTCTGTTCAGAAAATAACACTAGTGATCCTTTTCGAAAGGTTTAAAACAATAGGTTTAGTGAAACGTAGTATGGGGTATCAGTTATTTGAATTGTGTGGTTTGTAGTTTGAAAGTAATGAATCGCGAAAAAGTATAAGAAACTGTGATAAAGCATTGTGGCTGATAATGAACTTATGTATGTTCATTTATTAAGTACACATTGTTGACATACAGGCGATCCGCAAATGTGTCATATGGCAATATGTAAAATGTCAGCAATTAAAGGTCAACCAATTTCAAAGGGCTTGTCATTATGGCATATACTGTTGGGATACGTTATCGACAGAAAATGTACGTACATCCTGTTAAGACGTTGTGACTTTCTTTTGTGTGAAATTATTTCTTTAAGTCTTTTCACTAATTGTTTTTATTGATTACAATAAGTCGATAGTGAGGGATTTAAACGTCGAGTGATGAAGAATTGGGATAAAATTATTAACTTTTGCTCTAGCAGACGTGTAACCCTTTAACTCGTTTAGTGCTGTAAATTAAAACGCCATTGGCGTTAAAACAAGCCCCGTAAAATGCAACAAAAACAAAGCAGAAATAAGGTTTCATTCAAACAGATAGTTTCATAAAAGTTTTTCCATAATGCCAAGTGGTTAGCAGTCACAATTACTAATGTCACATATTAAAATGGCATTTGATCGTCCTCAATTTATCAAGAAATTGATTTATCCTGCAATTTTCACGTTGTCATCATGGTTATATATAATAACAATTTAAAAGTGTTTGCTAGAATGCCAAGTTATACATACATAATCATACACATTATTTATACTCGTATTAATCATTTTACAAAAAAATATTCTAGTAGAATAATAAAGCAAAAGAAATTCTGCAATGGTATATTTGTTTTGATTAAGTACAGTGAACATCAGTTAAGTATTTACTATTTTGCATTGCACATGAACATAAGGTTCTACATTATTTTTAATGTTCGATATTAATATTCAAAGCGTGAAAGTGATTATTCTGTTTTAAATGTATTACATTGAGCATTTTTCAAGGATTCCTTCAATACAAATACCATTATTAAGCGAGTGTAAAATATGTTTACAACGGAAAACGGTAAAAATTTATTTGCAATTTTTTGTAGGCCTCTCCGGAAATCGAACCTGCAACCCCTATATAGTTAATACAGTAGCAGTAGCCTTACATATCAGCGAAGGTCATTTAAAGGACTCTTCAAGTCGTCAATTGACTCTTAACGAATGACCATTACAGACAGACATTATTAGTTCACGATTCACGTACAAACCAACGAAAGCACCGAACCAAAACAATGAACCGGTTCGGTTTCCGCGATATCCACATTGTAGGAGAAAACAGCAGTTCTGTAAGGTCAGGTAAGAAGATAGTAAATAATTCAACACGAGGCTAGAAACGTAATGTTCCGACTCGTCATGAACTATTCAGGGACAGCTATTGCTGTTTACTTATCTGTCGATTAGCCGTCGATAAGCTGTCGATAAGGTTTGTCCCCTTTATCAACACTGGAATTAGAATACGCTGAAACAAAACAAGTTTATCGTTATCTATTTTGTTACTGATAAAACCGAAGAAGCATCAAATATAAGACGTGTATGAGATACATTAAATCTGTTTTATTAATAAATAAATTTTAATTTATGGTAAAGTCCCTTTATTTTTTCTTCGTGATATACAAAATTAACTTGGCTTTTATTTATTCTACTAATAAATCTACACTATTAAATAAAAATATGACGGTGTCTGTTTTTGTGTTTGTATCACTCAATCATGTATACACTACTAGACCGATTGTACTGACATTTTACAATCGTTGCCCTATTTCGAAAATTCTCCCGATTTTGGAAACTTATTTATCCACCCCATTATTCATCATATTTATAGACGGCTTAATCAGCAGATAGTAAACGTGTTTTAATCACTTTTCACAGTCAAGAATAATAAGTATCTTAATTTAGGCAAATTTAAATAGGTGATAGTAACTGTTTGTTGTCCATCTGAAAAGTCAGTTACAATTTACAAATTAGTGTCCTGTTATGCGCGGAATTTTTTGCCTGAGTTTGTTTTTATTGGTATTTGAATTAACTTCAGTAAGACGTTACCATTTATTACATCATAAGTGTGGAAAAGCTAAGGACTTCGACTTTAGTCTCCCTTCACACTTAGGATTTCTCCACACTGGCGTAAAATAGTTCAATTGGTACTGATATCGTTGGAGACATTCAATAAAATAACGGAGAGAAATCCAAGAAATGTACTTATAAAAAACCAATTTCAATCTCAGACTTTAGGGCCCGTTTACTTAAATATAAAATGGATCAAGAGATTGGAATATCTTTCAGTGTTTATAACTTATATCAAGATTGTTAGGAATGCCATAAAAACTCTCTTTTACAAAATTAAATTGCGTTCAAAGCCGTAGAACAGCTCGAAAATTCATAAACAATCTCATGGGTGTCACACATAACTAAAGAGTGAATTCACAGCCTTTTCAGCAGTTAAAACTAAACTTCATTGAATGATAATTTCGTTAATTTTGGAGAAGTCGAGCACAACTTCAGTCACGTGACAACATACTGTATTATCCAGTACTCTTATCACTGTTGACACCTCGTAAAATTTGGCTCATCTGGATGCAACAGAACTGTCAATCGTCCTACTCAGGGTTAACAGTGAGGCCAGTGTCAGATTTTACTGCTGAACTGGTTCAGGATAGGGGACTAATCTAAAAGCATTAATTCTGTTTAAAGCGGACACAAACGCTGCTGCAGTTCTCTGTGGCAGATTCTTATTTCGAGAGAATTGCAGAAAAGATCAGAAAAATTGAATTGAAGAAGCATTTTAAGCAAGGTACAAGAAAGCCAAATCAGTATTTTGGTGGTCGTGATGCAATCTATTCTATCTATATGATTAAACAAAATTGTAGAAAGTACCACACAAAGAAATGAAAGTGACACTAGGGTTTCAAAGAGTAACTTGGACTAAACAGTTTTTCTCATAAAGGTGACATCTGTTCAAACAGTATGCAACCTTCGCCCTTTCAGGTATAAACAATATTTTCTAGCAAACTAGAACTTTCTCGGTAAGTCAAGACAGTCACGATGAAGAAAAGGTAAAAGAGCAGCACAATGATCTAAAAGTGAGCGCAATCACGGGTCTGGGATGAAAAATGCAATTGGTCGAGAGGCACTTCTCTATCACTGAGAATTCCCCGTTGTGAAATTGAATCCGTACCACTCTCTCCCACTTGGACGGTCGAGTATGTAATTACAGAGGGGTCCAGGTGCACCACAACATTTAGATTGTTATTGGCGATCAGACTACCGAAGTAGGTTGTAGGTTCTAATTAATTCGGGTCCGTACTGCAGCCATCAGACTCAATGGGATACCATTCTTGGCGAGATGAGGAGATGAAGGTCGCTGCTGGCTCGGGGCGTCAGAAGACAAAGCGTTCGGCGGACTCAATGAGTTCGGATAAACCTTAGTGGCCGTTCGAGATCCAAATTTGGCAGCGGCGAAAATCGACTAAACAAAAAAGTCGTGCGTCTCAAAAAATATCGAGGCCGTTCTCTCTTATTCTTGTCTGATTTCACCTCCAGCGACGTCTTTTAATTGAGGGTCGCTGAAACAGAAAGCCTGTCTCCGACTGCGTGAGTGAAACTGAAAATAATAACAGGAGGGGCCCTAAATACGATCCTTGGGCAGACTGTATCCGATCCGCTCTAATTATTGAGGAGAATAGGAGATGTATAGTTTTAACGTCACTGTCCGTGAGATGTCATTGTTTGGTGTCTCTACGCCAATTGCTTTGACACCCAACTCATGAATCAAAGAGATGGGTGTCATGATTGCAGCACTTAGATAAAATTTGTTTAATAGGTTTTGTATACTTCATTTGATAGTTAATTTTTATGTGTAACAGAAAGAGATCTTTCAATCCTTTGATTGGATTTATCATCCTGAATCCTTTTTACCAAGAATTTGTATGCGCGAGTACTTTAGAACGGGATAAAGAGTAAAATCATCATAGCGAATCAAGGTATGATGACAGTTTTGCCTTTATCTCTAGAGATCACACTAGTTACTAACATTTCAGAAACGTAAATTCTTTTACACAGGGCCCCTTTAACCTTCTTTACCTCTAGAGATTGCACTATTTGTCAACACTGTAAAGAGATGCGACACTGTTCAGAGGTTTGTTTTCTTTAAATCACCAACATTTTCACCCTCTTCACTGGTTACTCCCAACCTTAGCCAATCATGAGTTCAACAGTGTCCTTCAGCGTACTGGTTAGATCGGATTTTATAATAGCCGAAATTCTATTTTTCAATGAAGGTTACCAAGTAGGTTACATAAAAATGATCACACATATCCTAGACATTTAATGCATACGCCTACTTACTGTTAAACACCCCCATCAGATCTTGTACAACCTGTAGGACTTGGTGACACGATAGATGGCGTGACCAGAAGAAGAACCGACAGTAGGACCGAAACAGGGACTCCGGTGTAACGGGGATCAGCGTCGCACGTCCGCCGCTTTGTCCCAACACAAAGCCGGATGAAAGTGGCTTGTCGCAACCGCTATGTTACGCACTCTGGATTGGTTCTGGTGACAAAGTTGCCAAACACCTCGCCTACAACGCTGATCAGATCGGATCTGCCTACGGTCCGCGACAGATCTGTCACGATCCGGCGGGTTCGTGAAAGGGACGCAAATTCCCGGGTCCATAGCTGATAGAAAATCTGATACTGTCAGAGTGTACGTTATCACGCCTGAATGAACGCAGGTTCACAATCTTCTAAGCCGATTAAAACACTACTTGGTGGTGAAATCGATTTTGGATTGAGTAAAATCTTTTAAATATAATTGTCACAACACGTCAAGATGACATTCCTGAAGCCAGAAAATGAACAACAAACTTCTTTTGATCACTTCAGGGAAATTATTGACATTTGAAGCAGCCATTTCGAGTCTTTTTTATAATCAGGCTCAATGGAAAACGTCTGGTGATAAGGGTGTAACATTTTTACAGAAAGTATGTAAAATGTGACCGGAGGGAGTGACATATGTTTTATTTTGAACAAACATGAGTTAATTTTTTCCACTATGTTTAAAATTTTACGGAAATAATAATTTTTTATATTTTGTACTTAAAAATACGTTACTCCCTCTGGGAGAATAATATCTAAATTTTGGAGTTATAAAACCGTATTCATGTGAAATCTATGTCAGAGTATAAGTTTAAAAAGAGGATCGGCCTTTGTTGTTTTTTAAGAAAGAGAATTATGATTCGTCAATTTCAGATTTGTGCAATGCAAAAAATTAATAGAGAGTCGCATCATCTTCAAATTTTAGACTCTACTCAAAAGAAGGAGGAACTACAATATTAAAATCCAATCCTTATAGACCTTTATCGAAAAGGTATGTAAATTAGAAGCATAAATGTATTATTACAGTTTTGTCTTCAAGTAAGATAGTTTGAGTACTGCATACAAGTATGCAGTAGATGGTAAGTAGATATACACGATTTGTATTGGTTTTAGCTCTTTTCTAAGTTTGAGACGTCCAGCAGTAGACGTTAGCGGTCGACACGACATGTTGCTCCAGGAAGCCGATGACCTTATTCTCAGTCCATTCCTCTGAGCTTATTTCCATGTGACCTCTAACGCCAGTAGCTATACCGCGGTTCTCACGGAGTCACTCGCGACTTCCACTCTGCAGATTACTCTGGTTACGAATCTCTTTCAAGGACACTAATGAGATTTTGGATTAGAAATGATGATTTCATTAAGGTGCAGTTTCTCATCATTAGAATTATCTACTTTGTGGTGAGGTACTTCCAATCTTAAAGGTCCAAGCCGTAATGAAGACCCACTTCCAGGTGATAGAGGGTCATTTACCAGATCTACTTGGATTTGATATGTTAGGCGGAGTTCCTCAAGTGATTGTATGCTGATTCCAATGAGGTCAGCTTCTATTTCGTGGTGATAACACACTGGTTAATTTGCAATATTTATAAATGCATTTGTACTGTCGTTTCACATGGTGAAATTTATAAATCTCTCATGAATTTTACATTAGTACAAATGCTACTCATTTAATATAAGTGGTTTATTTATGTGGTTGGTTTTCTCTTGCCTAATTCATTAATTTGAGGAATCACTCGGTGGGTCATTCCATTTAAAAGTTATGAGGCATCCCTGCCGCCTTCCTCATTATGGAGGAGAGTAGAATGACGAATAATTTTAATATCTAACAAAAACATTTTTAGTTGATGGGGAGGATTTTGGTGCACCCGGTATATCTCTAAAATGTAAACTGTAAGATAGACAAGGTTAAGATGGCCTATCTGGTGGTTTGAATGCTTACTATACAAGTATGAGGTCGTAGGAGGTTGGTCAGCGAATGCAGACATATTGTGACCTGTATTCTGTAGTTCTGTTTTAATAATTAGTGTTGTGTTTAGTTGTTTATAATGAAATAAGTGTTATAATTAATTGCATGTTTTAGAGTTAGCGGAGTTGACACACAACATGGTGGTTGTGATTCCCAACTTAGGCGTGTCACAACGCTATGGTATGATTTGTTTATTTTAACCTGGTTTGTAATTATGTGTTAGGTTAGTTAATTACCTGAAGAAGGGATCAGATTACAGATCTCGAAACGTAGTGTTATTATTCTTTTGTATCACTGAACGATGGCACATGTGCGGAAAATCCTGTTTCCTTCACAATCCTTCCATCGTCAAAAATTAACTTCAAACAAAGAAGCAAGTATAGATAAACAATCTGCCTTAATAACGAATACGGACCAAAATTCGTTTTGAATTCGCCTAAAGTAGTTAGAGTTAACACAAATTTTGGTAACGACATCTTCTAAGGCTTCAATTGCAGGAAATCTCATAAGCTATTGGCTCCCAATATTCCCACAGCTGACGGCTTGGCCAGCGCAGTTACCGCATCATTACAAGTACACGCGCCTCGGCAATTATCAGCTGATCCGCTTTCCCGCCAGTTTGTTTCCAACAGCTGATCGCACCGCCCGCGGCCGATCGTGGCTGTGTGGTCTCTGGGCTGACCCATGATAATGGCCAGTACCATATGGCGCCGTGTACCGCGTACTGAGCGTGCAAATTGGCGCCACGCTGAGATAAGAATAGACGATCTTCCCCTTGAATAAGCGAGAGCTGTAATTGCCGTAATGGGATAAAATTGGTTTGCTCTTATAGTATCAGCATCAGCATGAACCGAGCAGTCTATCAAATCTGCGATGCCGTATTCACGTAAAGACGATTTACAAATAAATACTGTACAGTATGTGCAAGAGAATACTTGGAAATTCTATAGCAGTACGCTTATATACATTGAGTAATAGTAACTCGTGCAGGAGTAAATTTAGGGAACTTGAGTTTTTGTCACTACCCTGCTTATACATATTTGATACAATAATATATTGCCATTCGAAGTGTGTGCTGACGCCGGGTAGGGACGTTCATAACTACAATACTAGAGGCCGGGATAATTTCAGAGTTGCCCAACATAGACTAAACTCTTGCGATAGCCTTCTCATCTGAAGTTGGTGTAAAATTTTTGAACAAAGTTCCTGATCATATAAAGAACCAGACGAACGAACCCTTTGAATTTTAAACAATTACTCAAGCGCTATGTAATATTACATGAGTTTCATAGCGTGAGCGAGTTTATGGAACATCAAATTTGACCGGACATCTCTCACTGGGTGTTGACATCTCTATTCTTATGTTGACATTGTCAATTTTAGATGAAGTTTTCTTTTACTAGGTACAAAAATTATTTAAATAAAACAATTTTAAACATTAACATAATTTATTGGTAAGTCTATAGGGTTACGCGTATTTATGACGATTGCTATAAATACGCAATCGACTCGAATTGATTGTATTATTTAGTTTTCTTGCAATAAAGAATTGTGATTATTACTGTACGATAAAAATTAGAAACAATTAAAACTGAATAATTTACAGGTCTTGAATGGCATATCAACTCTTATTTTCGGTTTACTACCTTGATGTGGATCTTGTTGGGAAAGTGTATTTTACATTTCTGAAAATTGTGAATTTTGTAAGAATCTCTTTAATTTATCGAATATTTTATGATTGTCTAACTTAGGACGTCAACTTGTAAAAGTACAAGAAGTAAGACTATTCTTGTTTCTCATTGCATGAAAACATAAACACTGATAACATTGTCAAGACAAAGTTTACGATTTGAATACAGTTTTGATGTAAAGTAATGACGGTGATAGAACTTTGGGAAACAATGAACGTTTATTGGCCATACGTAAATCTGAACGTGAGGGAAAGCCATTATTGATTTGCCGCGAGGAGAAAATAGAAACACGTGAAGACTGTAAGAAAACATGACAGAGCACATTTGTAGAAAGTTGTGTCTTGTTATATCACTACGTGGCGTACCCCAGGGACCGATCTTAGTTCCTTTTCTGATTCGCGTTAGCTTGAATGCATTGACTGTATTCTGAATAGAAATCTGTGACTCTCGAGGCTAAGTACGATGTATTTATGAAACAGTAATTCTACTATTACAGTAACATCATACGTCATAGAATACTAAGATTAATTATCGCACTGCTTTAATAAGTCACGCGTATTCCGTATTTAGGCTGTTTTTTATTTTTTTCGTGGAGATAACATATTCTACAAAATTATCAGTGTTAGTTGTGTGTACAGGTAAAGGGCCTATAATCATGCAGGAACTTCAGTTCTTCGGACATATTATTACTAAAAATGTTCTCACTTATAACCTCAATGCAGTCTGAGGTATCCTAAATTTTGGATAGGACATTAAGTCTGTAAACTTTCAGCGATTTAGTTATTGGTTTAAAAAAAATTCTAAGAGGGTTCTTTATACGACAGTCGCATTTTAATTGAAATGCTAAACCTTTTGAAGGTCAAATGGTACAAACCCACTTACACATTTTTATTTGCCTCCACGGGAATCGAACCTGTGACCTCTCGGTTAGAAAGCCTCAACGTCATCCCTATGCTACAGTGAAAGTCAAGATTAAATCGCTGCCATTTCAATGCCCGGGACTTGATGGTTACCTTCAAAATAGTTGAACTACACGATTAGTACTTATCACTGAAAGTAAATCACGGTACTAAGCTGAGTGACATAAATTGTAGCGCTACGTCATGCGTCGTTATCACCGAAAGATAAGAGCAAAGGATCATACATGAATAATAATAGATTATATTACATTGCAAGAGTACTTAATCACTAAAAGATTATAGCACTACACCAATTAATCATTAGTGTGTGGTTTACAAATTACAATTATTACGCCATTATGCATTGAGTCACTGAGAGTGAAATAGTGAGATTTAAGTTTAAAAAATATAAGAAATAAAATAATCTAGGATTTTTACCAAACAATGGCTTGCTCAGTAACACATAATTAAATACACTAAGAAAACTTCTATATTCCTAAATAAAATTTTCTTGCGAATTTGTCTTAAAATGAATTTACATAATACTCGTAATTTGGCTCATTAATATTGTATGCATCTATATTAACATATGCAATTTTGTCTTCCGTATATGTTAAACTTACGTCTTTCTTAACATAAAACCTACGTTTCAAGAGTATCAGATAATGACAAGAGAAGGTCGGAAGATAGTCACGTTTTAACCATATTTAGGACCGAACCTATCTTGAATGCCCAATACAGTCGTGTGACAACATCAGAATTTAAAACAGGCAATTATTTAGTGTGGTTTTCACTTTCACACTGAACACCTTACGTCAGCCAATCATCTGCTTTGAGCAACAGACTCAGAAAGAAGCAATAAACCGTTTCCTTGTTTACATCGAAGATCACAAAGAGAAATCAACAGAAATAGACCAGAACGAGTGGATCACAAGGAGAAAACTCAATAAGCTACAAGGACACAGATTATCCTTAATGGATCACATACGACTGCAGTGTCAGGACTCAAGACCATGACAGGCCGGTAGCGATCGGTGGCCATTGGAGCGGGGAAAGTGAGCTAAGCGAACGACCATCTGAGTACTTCATTGTAAGAAGTACCAACACGAACGTAGCCATCACCCGGATGTGACATCTGTCACCAGTTATGATCCTTATAACTTGGACGGTGATAAATAATGATCACTGGAATCTCGTGAAAAATAATTGGAATTTTCACCTTTCACAACTCTTTTCATATTCCTGATGTTGCAGTGTTTTCCTACCTTAAAATGTGGTGAAATGCCCTATAAATATTTGTAGTTAAGACGAGATAAATATATCGTGCTTACCCCAAAATCTCTGCTTTGGGATGATTTACTTGCGTTGGTAGTATCAGTTTGATAGTAACCAAATTCAGTTTCATCTTCACCTTCACCAAAACAAATGATGTGATGATTCATCTCACAAAGAGTGACACACTTCCTTGTGTGCAATCAACTTATTGGAATATTTTCGCTTCTAAGCGTGGAATTCTTGCTAATAATGACCTTTAATGTCTACGCGGCTTAAAGGACTACGTCTCGAAATATCCGAAGCACCCATACGAATTTAGGTAGATGGACAAGATGATTTTGAAAGTTGATCTGGTGGTTCTTCCGTCTACCTTTGAGAATATGGAGAATTGACAACTTATAAAATGAAACAAATCAACAGCCATCACAAAAACTGGCGATCTTTATATTTTTCTCTAGATTTTTAAGCTTTTTCAAAAATATTAGTAGGCTCTAATTTAATAAGACAGGTGCAAGTTGGAAAAGGTAAAAGTAACGAACGTCTAAGGTTGGCTTTATATAAAAATGTACATGTTGAAGTCCAGTTACGTTGTTTTCTTCTCACACATAATCACTTAACGCAGAATTTTGTCGGCTAACGATAGTTTTAATCCTTAATTTCTTCTTTACTTTTTGGCTGCTCTCTTAAACATCTTCGAAGCAGCTGTATGAATTTAGATACATGAAACAAGATGGTTTTGAGAGCTGTATGGTTGCACAGGTTGAGGTCCGTCCATGGTTGAATTGTAAATGTGTAAAGGAACCATCTAAATGACCTTATCTTTTTTCCTGGAAAACGACTCTTTTCGTTTCTGCACATTTGATTGATACAGATTAAGCCACGAATAACATTTGCGTCTTTCTTATCTATAAGAGGAAACGCCTTCGATGTCGCAGTGAAAGAGCAAGAACATCTCTTGACTCAAACTGACAACAATCACACCATCAACATAACACGCGTGCGAGAATTCTAGACGATCCACCGTGTGACAAAACTACTTTTAATTTTACACCATATGTTAATTATATCTTATTTACTCCGCCAGTTAGTTTTCTATTTTGACAGCTAGTATGGAAACTGTCATTCACAAAGTTTTATAGTCATATATGAGTGAGGATATTATTAAGAAACCATCCCAATCAAATCAGGTAAAATATGACTTGAAACTTCTCAGCAAATCAAAACGGAAAGAGAGATCTGGCTATTGTAGCTGAA
Source organism: Homalodisca vitripennis (assembly GCF_021130785.1). Taxonomy (NCBI): domain Eukaryota; kingdom Metazoa; phylum Arthropoda; class Insecta; order Hemiptera; family Cicadellidae; genus Homalodisca; species Homalodisca vitripennis. Next base: position 141,405,592 of record NC_060213.1, on the reverse strand, counting down.
CTACTTTAAAAACTAACCCGCTCCACGTAAACGGCGCTGTCATTGGACGCCATTACACTGAGCATTGCATTGTATGGAAATATGGCCTATTCCGTTGGAGTAAACTGTGACCCTTTCCTTAGTCGGTTCGCAAACAACCGCAAGTAAATCACGGCACTAGAAAGCAAGCACATTTTTTCTATTAGCAAGTTCTCTTTTCAAGCGTTTATCATTACCATAAACCAAGCTCATGCATTCTCTAATCAGTTGAATTTGCTTTAACAGCCAAGGAATAAATCTGAAAGAAGTGGTCATGCCGTTTAATAATTGTTAAAATTAGCTGAGCCCACTAAATAATACCAGATTGCAATAGTCGTTTTCCATTTACAAGTGATAAATCCTCATAAGTTAAGGGTTTTACAAAGATTCGTCTAGTGTTAAAGATGTCTTGTATCACCAAACGTTGGAAACTGTTCGGAAAAAATCTTTCCTTTACAATCCTTCCATTATCAAAAAGAAACTTTAAACAAAACAATACAAAGATGCACCTATACATTTTCCTCAATGGCTCATGAAAGTTTTGATGAAGTCAAAAGGAGGGGGGATTTTCATGAGATAATTTATTTGAAATCACATCTTCAACCAATATGGTAGGACTTTTACCAATCAATACAAACACTGAGTCCAAATCTATTTTTATGTCCATATACGTGTAGAGGAGATGGCAAAATATGGTAAGAAAATGCCAAAACGTACCATGACCAACTGCTTGAAACGTAATTATGAAAAGTTTTTTTATAAGCTACCATTTTTTTCATTGAAGGAATTTATTTAACAGTTGTTCTTACTAATTCTTTTAAATCTCAACTTTTCTTGGGACACTGGACAACATTATTACCTTTCAAAGGTTCCCGCTCTTCCAAGTCCAAGTAGAATAACCAGTTCCATCCTGATCACGTGAGGCTGTGCGGAGGCTAACCCACTACCCACTAATCTCCTCCGGCCGCCAGCTGATTTAGTGAATCAGGTGACAATCAGCTGACCTCTAGGTAGTCACGTGACTCAGCTGACCTCTCTGACCCAGAGGATATCTAGAAGATTCGATCGCGGGGTTGGAACGGTCTTGAAACGCGATTGAAAGGAAAAGATCCAAATATCAGGCCAAAGTCCAACAGTTGTAAAGGTGTAGCCGACCGTTCAGATCTACGCAGAATTACCCCAAAGGCGAGTGGCAATAAAGCCTTTCACTCTGCTCACAATGACTTCAGACTCACTCAAAGTGCTCAGGAATTATTACCATGACTCTTCGTCTTCCTATTTAAGTTGATAAATTTCTCCGCCATTGACGGTACACAACTTTCTCTGCATTAAAAGTTGCCATGCACAACCTTTTCGATGATCATTCCCATTTCTCTTTGACATCATTTACAACCTAATGAGATACCTGATTCTTTCTATGATCTCTTGAGTCTGGAGTCTTTTCACCAAAAGGAGTGCTTGTTGGATAACACGCTATCATCAAATTATAATTTTCTACGTTTAACAAATCTTATTTACAATTTTAGTGACCAGTTTTACCACTAGCAGCTCAACGTACTGGAATGTCCAGTATGCAACTGCAACTTTTAGAATTGATAATTCTTGTTATAATTGTAGATTGATGAGTTGACTTCTAGCATAGGATGAAAATTAATTTAGAGTTAATTAAGAAGGAATCAACCATCACATTAATGAAAAATTTGAAAATAATTGTTCTTAAAAGTAGGTTCCTACATCAATTTCAAAAATAGGTACCTTAAAGTAACGTCTGCGATATTGTAACTAAAATAACACAATGCCTTATCTTATCGCAGGCGAATTATACATTTTCTTCAGATAGGAATTGTAATGTATTGTTGGCACTAGCTATTTATTGAAGAGAGGCTTATCTTCTCGGCTTGTTAAGATAAAATATACTTCCCACTATAGTCATGACACCTCCCACTCTATTTATAGTCACCGCCAGAGCGTGAACGGCCAAGGGCATTTCGTGTGTTGCCGTGTCGTCCATCCTCGACAAACGTGGTCGTAATGGTCCTATACATTCCAAACCACCGCTACTTCCTCTTAGACCCAGTCCGTATATCTGCCGTAACTGGATTCAGGGAACTTGATGAATTGTGGCAAAGCCCAACATTTACAGAAGATATGAGCTTCGTCCTGCAGCTTTACTTTCGTTTCGTAATTGTTGTTTTTTTGGATATCATCATAGCATCCATCTGCAATTATTGGCTTCAAACATCTGGAGTCCAGCCTGGCAGCAAATCAAATTTAATGACGTCTTTGCCGTAGATACCGTCTTTGAAAGATAAATCCTCGTTCAGGCTGATATCTAATAGTTAGAAAATCAATGTGACGAAGAAGAAAAAAATCAATAACGACCTAGATTGTTGTTAAACAACAAATCCTGAACTGTACAGTTTGGTTTAGAATGATTACCGTATCTGGTTAGAGAATTTAAAACAGTTCTGGTATAACAAAATGCTCTCAAAAGAGAAAAGCCTTCAATGGCAAGTAAAGACGGAAAAGACACGTTTTAGAGATATGGTTATCTCAACGTCAGTCTTATCAGGAGTGCTGAACACCGCAGATCAGCTGATAAGATGATGACGGAGCAGCACGTGCTGTCACCCGAGCCTGCACTTCCAGGAAGCTGACATCACTTCTCAAGAGCTAGACGTGGACATAGTAGCGCGGCGCCAACACAACTGATTCTCATCCATCATCAGTCTAGATCAATCTGATGGCTGAACCTAAACCGACGTCTGAGATACATTTAATTGATCATCGAAAAAATCTTTCAAGATCCATCCATCCCCTCAATGTCAGAAAAGACCATCATGATTTTGAGATTGCTAAGTGAAATGTCTGTATTTTCTATACAAACCCATTGTACAGGTAGAGTTATGCATGAAATCATATTGAAATCAAAATACTAACAGAACCTAATAAGTACGATTATCCTAAAACTATATCAAAACTAATTTTATTGAATAAAAACAACTCTCACCGATCACAGCTTATTTTTATACTTCGTGTCAATACTTATGTCGTGAAAATTGCTACAAATTAAGAAGAACAATAACGACTTGAAATATAAAATAATAATTGTATTATTTATACAAAACTGTAAGCTATAAAAGATATCAAAACATTATCCAAGAATCGAAAAATAATTAAAAAAGAAGAAAATATTAAAATGTTGCTTGTGATAAGCGCTAAGTTACCTATTTAATGAGCCAGTGCTTCATTTTTACAAAAAGAATACAATACTGCCATCCAATATCAAATAAAGCATTCATTTTAAAAACTAAAATACTTACCGATAAGAACAATTTATATCTTTGATGAAAAATAGACAATAAAGTGGTCATCTGTAAATGTGTCTCAGCAGTGGCACTTATAAGCTCATCATCATAAGTGGGTGTCACATAGGCAGTGACACTATCTTGGACTTTTACAGTACTTCCAATGTACTTGGCACCTACCCAGTTCTACTGTATATTTCAAGTTTTCAAAAATTTTTTATATAATACCTTTAATTTACTTTTAAAACACCGATATATTACATCTTTAACTATGTATCTGGAATAGAACAATTATCCAAGTTATTAAGTATTTTATTTTTGTCTCGAAACCCATCTTGGATATAATATGAAGATATATCTCACGATAGGTGTAAGCAAGGACGTAACCAGCGAGAGGTCCAAGGGGTCCGCACTCACCCAACTTTCAATATTTTAAATTAATTTTTTAGCAAACGATTATTATTATTTAAATTATAAAGTATTACTGACATTTACTGCTGAAAGATCGTTCTCAACATAGAAACGGGTCAAGGACTTTTTAAGGAACAAAATGGGGAATGAGCAGTTGATTGTACTTGCCTTACTTTCTGTCCAATACGGGAAAAATATCGGTTTCTCCAAACCAAGTACTAGATATAAATGGCTAAGAAGTCAAGAAGAATTTTATTTTTGTATTATCATTTCTCAATGTGAATTTGTATACTGTGTACTGTATATTCAGGCAATAAAAGCATCGTTTATGTAATTACATTACTACATAAGTCCAATAAATTTCAACTATTAATCCTACACAGCAGTGCCTCCACAATTATTAATATCAGTCGTCAATACAACCTATTCAAAGACGTAAAAACTTAGTGCAAAATTCACAATTTGCTTCTTAAATTTATAAGTTCCAAAAATTTGAATAGTTTCGGGTACGCCTCTTCCATTTTCGTCTTGACCCCTCCCAAAAGTTTTTCTGGCTATGCCCTTGCTGGAAGAAAGTTTCTTCCTGTAGAGATGCTTCTTCAAAAGACCCCCTGGCTTCAAAGTCTTTGATAGTTTTGTGGATCATTCGAGACCAACTGATAATTTCCTGTAGTGGACACAGAGATATAAGTCACATTTTGTTCCTTAAAAGGTTCTTGACCCGTTTCTTCGTCGAGAACGATCTTTCAGCAGTACATGTCAGTAATACTGAATTATTTAAATGATAATAACCGTTTACTACAAAAGTAATTGAAAGTTTGGGGGGCGGGGGTTCCGGGCTCCTTGGACCCCTCGCAGGTTACGTCCATGACCGTTAGCAAAATGCTAGCAATTTCTCAAAAGTAATTCATATAATCATTTCACCTCAATCCACATAGCAATCGGAAATCTGAGTTTGAATGCTGTGTACTTTCCAGACGCTATTACATTGTGCTTAAAGGTCAAGTCGTAGAAAAGACTAGCCGTAAGTAGAGACAATCTCCATTCCATTTATCTAATGCAGGATAGAAGTAATAAAAATCAGACAGAATCACCGACTAGTTGAGAGATTCTCTGAGTTTGAATCGAGTGGTGGACGAAAGTGGTGTCCATTCTCCACGGAAAGGAGTATAATGTCACACACTGTAGTGCGTGATAACGTATCGGTTGCACAACTTCGACACCAGCGATAGCCTACACTGTAGTATACTGATAGCACTGGTAAACAAACAAGTAGAGCTTTGGAAACTTTCATAACCCACATTATGCTAGCGGGAAATGAGGAGAAAACGTGTGCTTCAGAACTTTACTTATTGGCTGAGCCTTAGCAAAGTCTATCGTTCGTGGGCCTGTCTGTCTGTCCGCACGATATCTCGATAAGGAACTGGCCTGATTTAAATTCTAAACTAAGCCTTCATTTCTATGTAAGGAACAATGAGTTCGATTACGGTGCATATCACTCCTCTTTGGATTTGGCTGATCGTTAGCGTATATTTTTGCAATGGCCTTATGGGTAACCATGATACCAACGAGAATCTCAATACATCATTAGAGATTCAAACCTGTTTTAGCACACGTAGGCTAACTATACCAATACATATAACATAATTGTATAGTCACTTGGTGTGTAGACCTATAATTTAAACACTGATATGACAACCAATTTAACTAACAAAAATTTGAATGTGTATAAAGGAACAAGATTCGCCAAGAAAGATTTTATATGTAGACTTGAAATTGTGCATGAAACTTCATTTCTACAAGAATGAGTTCTATGATGCGACATTTTTGTGTCTTCTTTTATGTACGATTGCCTGTCTGTCTATCTGTCTGCAGCACATCTCGAGAATCAGAATGAACATTTGCATGCAACCTGCGAAGCATGTTACGAATCGCACTGTGGCATGCTTCTACCTTGTAGCATTAAAACTGTACTGTATTAGTAGTCTGCAGTTGGGATAATCAGACACCAAGGTGTTAAAAGTTTCGCGTTGCTGTCGCTTTCTCTTACGCTGTACTGAACTTATTGCTGGCTAAGTGTCTGAAAACAAGGAATAAATGTATACCCTTCCCCAAACTCATACATGGGCATCACAGAACAGCTTTTCGACTATACTAAAATAATTTTTTAAACGACGTAAACAAGGTATTTTTATGCATCTTAGAAATTTTCAAATAAAATATTTAATTCAAAGGTTTTTGAATTTTATGTTATGTTAATTAGGCTGTGTTTTTTACTTTTTATACTTTAACATACTTTATAAATAATGAAATGCAATATATCGTATAAAGATGAAACATTCACAGATGTGAAGTGAAACAAAATAGCAATCATGCACCATCTTAAGTTCTAGTTCAGAAATCTTTATTCAGGAAATCGTTGAATACATGCGAAACATATACATCGTGCAGAAAATTCAGATCACTAATACGTGCTGTTATTTTTAACACTCCCAATGCACCTTTTAGGTGTGTGCGGGAAGTAAGTTGGCACAAAATTGATGATTATAATAACATACTTAAATTTAGGCATTATCAGTTCATTTTAGTTGGTAAGTTTAGTTCTACTACCAATACTATAAAATATGGGCACATACTATATGACAATGTGTAAATAAATAAATAAAACAATAACAATATAAATATCAACAAAGAAATAACAACAAAATATATTTAAAAACAGTCTTTAGAAACGTGCAGTGATAACATTTAGTAAAAACCTATCGGCATTCTTATTGGCATCTTAGTTCTTTGGCTGTTCACTTTTCCTTCCTCCATGGAAATGAGGATTAGTGTTTCAGTTGACACTAAGTGTAATATTGTAGCGATCACCCAGCTGAGTCCCTCGCCAAGAGAGCCCAGCGAGGGCGGAGGTGTGACCGGAAGTGAACAAGGAGGCGCGCCCTCACAAACAGCTGTTCACACTGCACCTGTTACACGCTACAGTGCTGCCAACTGTTGAACACTACAAAACAATTAATTTGAATTGAACATGAGCTGCATTCGAATAGTCAGTTCTATCGGTTATTGTAATGTTGGACAAATTTTAATAGGGAATTTACTTACCGCATTTTTAAATTAATATATTTACGTAATGATACAATTTTGGAATAGTTTTCGTTGTTTCCAATCAGAAGTACTTGTATAAGTGGGGAACTGTAACATTTTTAATCGAAATCAAGTAGAGTTATCTGGTATATGTATTTAATTTTTGACAGAAAACACTTAATTTAGTAAAGAAGCAGTCAATCTCAAACTGAATGGTAGGCTATTTCAATATTGTGTATTATGAAATTTTAAGTACAGTACTAGGATAATATATTTTGTAACCCATCATAATAATGTCTCCTAGATGTTTTCAACCCGGTTTTAACTATTTTAGGCGCTATTTTATCATGTTTTTAAATTCCGAAAGATTTAAAAGAAAGGACAGTGCTTATAAAATATATTTTTCAGCTGTCCACCTGTCCCTAATTTGCTGTATTGCGTGCATCCCCCGTTGTGTTGAACATTAATGTTAAGTTTATTTTCGGCGTTGTGTGTCAGGACTGGAGTTCAACGCAATGTTTATTCGTTTATTGACGTATTAACATTAATACATGCCTTTCTTACGGTTAAGATTTGCACCTGAAGACGACATTAGATACTAAGGTCTCGAAACGTCGCGTCGTGGAATTTAATGATTTAATTAACGCACACACATGTCTCCAATTCTGTTATTCTTAAAAACTGAAAAAGCGTTTAAAACAAAGGACTTTCAAAATTGTCAGGTTAGTGGTGTTGAACTATTAGTAGGGCCTAGATTAGATCATAATCTCAACGCCAAGTTCATTCGTTTATTGACGCATTAACATTAATACACATCATCCGTTTAAAATTTTACACATGAAGACGACAGTAGCTTTGTGGGTTTTAAACATTTGTGGGAAGAAACATTTTGTTTTGTGGGTTTTAATTAACGCACGCAAATGTTTGCGTTCCTGTTATTTGTTTAAATTGGAAAAGTATTTAAAACGAATGACTTTAAAATTGTCAGGTTCGTGGTGTTCAACTGTTCGTAGGGCCTTGATTAGATACCATCCTGGTTCATTAAAAAAATTATATCCTTCCAAGAGTTTTTCTTCTGCCCTTGTAAGAAGCAGTAAGAAATACAGCTTTACACCTATAATCCATAACCTTTACGAGTAGAGTCTACGGCAAGGCGATAGATCAATCCTCTTCACCAGACGGATGCCCCACCGAAGGTCAACACGAACATGTGCCGAGTATGTTAATATCTTTGCCCTATTGGAAATGAAATTACCACCACTGGTGTAACCACGCGTAAACCTGTAAATGGCCGACAGACGGACATAAAATTATTCATACCCATAAATCAACAACATGGAAAAGCCCACGCTGTGGCATTGAGAAGAAAATCGCCGATGTGGGTCTGCAATACAGATCTTGCAGATATGTAAGGAGCAAGGACTTACAGTGATGGAAATTGAGAATTAAAGTAAATTTGCTACATGACGATTTATGACTGAGCTTTCATGGAGATCGAATCAACAAAACTTAAAAAAATTAAAAGTAGGCCCTTTCTTTTTTTTTACTCAATAAAGTGTTAAGGAGGAAACTGATATTTTTGAAAACTAATTGATCCGTTCTTTTTTTAAAGTTTGTTTTTAAGGATGGAAGGATTGTGAAGTGAACAGGACTTTCGTGACATTTACCATTGTTCAATGGTACAACAAATCAGTAAAACTACGTTCGAGATCTGCCATCTGATCTCTTCCTCAGGTGGATAACTAACCAAACACATAGGCTAACTAAAATCTAGGTTAAAATAAACATAACGTACCAGAGAGTTATGACGCGCTTAAGTCAGGGATCACAAAAATCTGTGTCAACTCTAATACATGCTCTTAATAAAAAAAATACCCGAGCTATATAGTTAAACCCACTGGCAAGAAGTTTTCATTGGTTGGTCGGTCGGTGGAGATATATTTTGATCTGGATTTTTTTTAGTTCGTTTTCAATAATATTAGGGTTTTGTTTTTTTTTAAGCGCATGTTTTAGAGATATTTGACACACGAGTGAGGAAGAGATCAGATTGCAGACTTCGAAACGTAGTGTTACTGATTTCTTGTTTCACTGAATAATATCAAATGTCCGGAAAGCAATGCTTTATTTATAATTGATTTTGATTTGGAAACTCATTAGACCAGCTCCAGTTTTATAGAGATTTAGCAAGTGTTATAGTGATTTGTGAAAGGGTGTACGTAAGATGAAGAGTTGTCCAGGGCATTATATCCACGAGGCAGGTAAGAGTGCTGCGGATAATAAGGATGCCTTTACATTTCGGAATTCCAATAAGTAGGGTTTCCAAAACATGTTAAGGATAAAAATGTAAAGAATTCAAGCACAAGGAGATGAACCTTCGCATTTAAAATTCAAATCTAAAAGAGTGTTTCTGGACATTCAGAATAGTAAACAGCTGTGTAGATACACAGCTCTAGTGGAGCGCATGTTTACTCACTTGCTACATTATTGTAACAAATTTAAATATAATTATATTAGACCAATAATTCCTACGAAAATGGGCAAGAATTACGTGTGGCTTCCATTCCAATCAAGAATTCCTTTAGTTTATAGTACCTTAAAAGGTTTTATCCGATAAGAAATATAAAAGTTCTATATTGTCCTTGACTGCCTGCTTGGTATGATTATATTCTGAATAAGACATTCAAATTTTTCGCATCTCCGTCCAATCTCATCAGTTGATATCAACTTCTAGATTTAATCAGTTATACCTGGCGGCCAGAATATTGGATCAAAGTGGGTGCAAAATTCCGATGGCAATTTTAACGTAAGCAAATCGTACGTTGGGGTGTGGAGATGTGGAATCATTGAAACACAATTTCTGCAACAAGCTATTCACTATTTCAAGTATCACATTTTTGTACAATTCAGATCAGGAACTGCACACTTATGATAAGGTAGGAATTAGCCACGCCACATGTCTCGTACAGGCTTCGCTGAGGTTCAATAGAAACTTTCAAGTGTATAGTACATTTCAACAACAACAGAGAAATAGGCAAACAAAAAAGAAATAAAATTGTGTCAGCCTACTGAGTGATATGGTACCAAATTCATGTTGGGACGTGCAACATTATAGAACTCATATGCAGAAATTAAGTTTCCTGCATAATTCCAAACTTAGAGATATCTTGTAGTTTGGAGATATCTTCCAGTCTATAACGAAGTATCTTGTCGAATGATAGCCTACATCCACATATTTGGTAATTAAGTTGAGTTTCTTATCAGTGTTTAAGCAATTAAAGACTACACCCAAGTCACCATAAAATGATGTTCGATGTGTTGGGATAATTATACTACATATTGTGGTAATATGGTAAATGTTAAAATCTCTAACGATTATTTGAGGTTGCTTATACATTTATTTATTCTGCTATTTTCTCGTTACCATCATGGTTACCCATAAGACCAATGTAAGAATATTCGCTAACGTTCAGACATGCACTTTTCTGTAGATTTTATTTGCACAATGTACATTTCGACTTCAACGAAATCATCATCGGGTTCTTAAACCTACGTTGAATTCGAAATTTACATTGTGCAAATAAAATCTACAAAAAAAGTGTTAAAAGGTTTCATTATTATATCTTTGGATAGACAGACAAATTAAATTTGTATAGCCCCACGGGAGATAATATTGTTCTAACCACATTTTGGTTTTGCTAAAGCTGAGGCAAAAACTTTATTGTTCATAACACAATTCCTGATGTTAAATTATTACTTTGCAGATTCCGGTTCCGCACCGTAACTAACTCCCTCCAGAGGGTTGTAATTCACGTAATTACGTTATCTGGCTCACCTGATATTGAATACGAAATCCCGTAGAGGCTGGGCAGTGGTGGGTGATCTGCTGTACACACTATCACGCACAACACTACCGGACTAGCTGGCTACACGTGTGCCTCGCTACAGAGCAGTCGCGACACTGGCTGCCTGGCTGGCTGCCTACTGCCTAGACTGCACAACTCCTGAGAGGTCGTAACCTCCCCTCCCGGCACACACCGGCCTAGACCCTGACCGCTCAGCACTCAGATCAGTCGATATGCAATGAAACCCCAAAAGGGAAGAGTCTACTGTATCTTCGGTTTTATTGCAAATCAACTCTTCTCCGCTCACTCGGAAAAGGCGGCTGGGATATTAAACTAGTTGACGCATGCATACTGGCAGTCCTCATTACAGCCTTCAACTGATCCACAATAATACATAACTTCTGAAAATGTATAATTATTATTTATTGCATAAAAGCAAGTGCATATGATATACAATGACGACTATTTTCAAACTGTATAGATTAGAAATTGTACTTTTAAAACTGATAGCTTTTTTGTCATTTTTTCGTGGTTTACGATATCATTAGGCGTCGCTTCGGTTATTGTAGCCAACCCAAAATAATACACTGTAAAGGCTTAGTTTTGGATGGGAGTATTCTTGATTTTTAGGAGATAATTAACTTTATTATTGGAATGAGTACTCTTCACTTTGCGAGATCTTGTGCTTAATCCATTTGATTTTGGGAGATCTGCTCGGTTGAGTGAGTACTGTTGATTTTGGAAGCTTTTCTGTTTGGTTTTGGAAGATCCTCCACTTCATTTTGGGAGATCTGCTCGATTTTGAGGATGAGTACTCTTGATTTGGGGAGATTTTCTACTTGATTGTGGGAGATCATCCACTTGATTTTGGTAAATCTGTTGGATTTTAAGAGTGAGTACTTTTGATTTTGGGAGATCTGCTCAGTTTTGAGAGTGAGTACTCTTGAATTAGATAGTTCTACCCGATTTTGATAGTGAGTACTTTTGATTTGGAAACATCTTCTGCTTGATTTTAGGAGATCCGCTCAATTTTGATAGTGAGCACTCTAGATTTGGGGAGAGTTCCTGTTTGATTTTGGAAGTCCGCCAATCACAACAGGAATTTCACGAAATATTGTTTGTTTACGTTGTATAAGATTCTATTACCGAATCCATTAAATTCATGTGTTGTTCATTAGTCATGTGCATGAAACATCCAATAAATGACTTCTATTCTAAAAATATATCTTTTAATATGGTGCTTTTTGAAGAGGGATTTGATACACTGACATGGTAAGGTAGTATAATAAGATCAAAATTAATAACATTACGTGATACATTCAAAGGGATTGTTAAATGGAATATCAACATTAGTGAATTTCACATTAACATTGATCAAGCGGCGAATACAAGCTTAGATTACTTTGTTTTTATTTTGCAACTCTAAATGCAATAAGGAAACAGTTATGTAAATTATTATCTTGGGGAATATTATAGGCTACATTTTTTGTTAATAAAAAATAAACAATTCCAGGTAATTGTTAATTGGTCTGTGATGAGAGTATAAAGGACAACGTCTTCATAGCAAGGAAAGACCTCTTCTAACTTGATCTCTGGTCAATCATCGCTATCAGGAATACAGAATGGTAACATTGCAAACACAGTGGCATACTCACAGTATTTGGAAAATAGGAATTGATTGTAGAAAAGGGGAGAATTTGATAAAAGGATATGACTGGGATACTTGCAGTGTTGCCAAGTAGTGCAAATATCAGGGGTAAAATAAGAAAGGTCCAAGAAGAAGACAGACGCAGTTAGATGATGTGGCCAGGCATTACTTTTGCTGATGGAAGTTGCTGGAGCGGTTACTGGATATCCGTAAACATTCGAATCCTCTGGGTATTTTATCAAATCTGTTTATATACAATTTTATTCAGTGAATTACCAAATGGGGTGTAGACGATAAATTCACCACCGTAGCAAAATCCAATAATCCAACCCACAGTATTATCCAATTCATAGAATATCCGATCATATATTTTAATTAGCCAATTTACAATAAAATTGTATAACGTACATCAATAATTAGTTTAAGATATTTCAGAACTAACACAACAGTTACGGGGTATCTAAGAACTTGTAATATTTTATATTAATCCGAGAAAATATTCGTACAGAGTAGTAGTTTTATTCATAATTAATGCCTTCAAATATTTCTGAATATATTAATTTGAAGGTCAACCCGTGGAACGACAGTAGATGGTTGTACAATTGTATAAAATAGCCGAAAACTTGTTTATCAAAGAAGCAGTGCTATGTTTAGGAATATGGTTAACACTTACTGCTTTTGAGTTTTCTGAGCCTCCAAAATTAGGAGACCACAGATCATATGCGGTTAGATACAACCAAAATATGAAGCCAATAGTATTTCTGTGTTAACGAAAGAAGAGTCTTCACAATAAGAAAATACCCCTACTAATCTACAACGTGTGACATTTTAAATTAAAACCAAATCCTAGCCTCTAGCTTACGTTTAGAGCGTTTTTTTTAAAAACGTATGTAGGGCCTATGTTACGCACGTAACAGTCTTTCCATGGAAATATTTCAAACTTGGCAAAACCATTACTTTTAAAATCTCTTGTGTGAGTTCTTTACAACCCAAATCCGATTGGAAGAAGATAATTTTCTGAGGGAATATTTTACAACAATAACAGTTTTGGATATTATATTTTCTTTACTTAGACATGTCAATGGCAAGCTAATTACAACTATAACATACCAAGGTAGTTCATACAACATTAAGCAATAAGCAGAACAACAAAATCAATAAGTTAAGAAAACAGGATTTTAATCATAACTAATCTAGGATGGATATTATTATGTGTTAGGTTAGTTATTTATTTGGAGAAGACATCAGATTGCAGATCTCGAAACATAGTGTTACTGATTTTGTGTATCACTGAACGATGGAAAATATTCGAGTGAAGTTTAATGCAAAGTACTATGCAACTAATACAACAAACGAATACAGCAGTGGATCTGCCGGAACTAAAAGCTAGATGAAAACAAATAATTATTAAAAATTCACAAGAATGTTTATCATTCAATGTAAATACAATATTAATTTCTTCTAGCTTAGATGGTTCTTAAAAATTAATATCGGGGTAAAGCAACATGATACAAAAGGAGAAAGTGATTGTTCCGGTCATCAGGGTAAAACTGAGAAAATGATAACTCCCTCACTTAACTCACTGCAGGACTTATTTATTATTGTTTTATAAATAGAATACGTGAATTTGATATAACATCAGAGATAATCAGCCAGCAGGTGTTATTGTTACCTTTGAAATACATGACATAAAAAAATGTTGTGAATTCTGAATTGTGCATGTTGCGGAATTAGTTATAGAATTATATACAGGGGCGCTGAAATGTCTTGAAACGGTCTAATATCTTTTGTATACTCATAAACGCACAAACATAAAACTTTGTACTGTGACATAGGGCATAAAATTGAATTTTTTGATGGAATCAGTACGCGGATGGCCCGTAAGGAGTCGGTGGAAATATTAAATAATAAAGTAAATAATAAAATCTAAAATCATAGGTCAATGGGCATACCATTTTTTTAATTAGGGGTTTTAATTAGTACAAATTCATGCTGCAAATTAGACCTCAACAGTTTAATCCTAAACAAAATGGCGGTGCTCGTCAATACTAATGTTATGTGCAAGTTCAAGAATGGCTTACGTTTTTTGTAACCATATCATATGAAGCTACAAAACATCACACATGATAACTGTACACAAACACATACTTTTAGATGTATTCAGTGTTCTGCTATTCTTCTATGAGAACGGTCCACGAGGAGTCACTAGAGCATTTTTAATGTAAGCTTAGGCATTTCAAAGGGCTAGTTAAGGAAAGAAGTATGCCGCAAACCGCACTTCAAAAGCTTTATCCGTTGCAAAATGGTGGTGGTTCAAAGATTTTAAAAGTAAACTAAATTCATTACAACGCTCTGGAAGTTGCTAATTAGGATAGATTCACATTAACAGTTTTTATTGGGTAGTAACAATAGCAACACAGAATTTACAGTTTTTTTAATCATTGAACTGCCACCATTTTGTGACGTCACTGAGAGGCAAAGGATTTACAAATCCTTTCGTAAATTTGATGTGAATTTTTAATAACGAACCATACTATTAGATGAGCTGTTAAATTCAATACATGTCATTTCGTTTGTAATCAAACTGAAATTATACAGGAAGCGTTCGTTGGTTTTACACCAAAAACGTACTTGCAGAGTTGTGCGAAGGCTTTCAAAATAAGTAACGGAAGTCATAAATCTCATTGAGTCTTCAACGCAGATTGACTAAACACTGACCATTTTTGGATAAACAGTGGTTTTAACATTATCAGTGACTTAGGTTGGTAAACTGTGAGTCACGTGTCCCTGGCAGCCAATCAGCGTCAGCGCGGGTCACGGCCTTCTGTATATGGCAAATATCCTTCCCAGAGACATTGATACTGTAGAACATAACCTAACATTTCACGTCAATGTCGCGGTCACAGCAACAGCTGTTCTTACTGTAGTTCACTGTGAACCGAACAAGCGGCTATTATTGTCGGGAAGGCGACTTCCTTGGCTAGTGAGTTATTAGGCAGTTCTAGGGCACTGCCTTATGAAGCAAACTCAATTTTCTGATATTGGCTAGCGGCTAAAAATGCTGACCGAAATGCTTTGCCGGGATGTGTAATTAGTAAATGGTGATGTTGATAATCTTGTCCTAGATAAGCCAGCGCAACTGAGATAAATAAATCAATAAAGGTTCCTTCCGCAATCTTGAATCTCAAATATTCACGATAACGTTTGTGAAAAAGTAGCGCTAAAATACACAAAAATTAAATTTAGTCATATTAAATAGTAATATATATATATATATATATATATTTAAATATACAGTTCTGTTTAATCTTTAGTAACTCATTTGCACTAATTTTATAAAGTATTTGGATATATTAGGCGTAGGCGTTCATTGAGTCAAATGTTGATTTGGGACAGACCATTACTTTTCGTCAGTTGACGAAGAGGATAGATCCCAATCCTCGAAACGTTGTGTTATACATATAGCGATGGCAAATCTATGGAATCCTGTTATCCTTTCAAACCCTCCATCGTCAATAACAAACCATTAACAAAGAGCCCATTACTGTTTAAAAGAATCGGGAAAGAACCCAGAATATGACGGTAAACTATCTTAAACTACCCTATAGGCGTATCGTTACTATTTGGGGAGTGAGAGGGGGAGGGGTCTTACGTACATAAGCAACGGAATTAGGTAACTTTATTAATAATATTTCTTGGTAAAGCTATTTCTATTAGCGTGCAGTGTATGACATTCACATTATCGATATAAAATGTTAGTTTTAATCTCTGAGAGGCGTCTCATGTACGTCAAATATTACAGATTTCAGTTCTCAACTCCGAGAGGTTTCTACGTATATCACAGATTAGATTTCTATATTCCTCTCTGAAGCTTCACGTTTTCATCGAACAGGTTACTGATTTTTCAGTATTCCTCTCTTGGAAGCTTACCTTCACATTATATATTATCTATTTTATAGAGTACCACATGTTAATTAAAATATATGACACTTTTATAAAGGGTGTAAAACAGTCCCGCATTAGCTTGGTAATTCCCGAACGATTACAGGTAAATCAATAAAACTTAGTACATCATTACTGCACCTATAAATCTACTTTTTGAAGTAACATTTTTTGTCATGTCAGGGGGTTGGACCGCAAGGATTCAGAAGGAAATCTTAAATGAGAGCATAGGTCGAGTAGTAGATCAAATTAATGGTCTTTATTAGTAGAGTAAAATGCAGCAAACCCGACCTGAAAAGGTTCACTCTTTAAAAGGTCATGTTCCAGATAATATTACTGGAAATAAGTTGTAAGACATTCGGTGTTACGTAATACAAACTTTATACACAATAGCTGTTTAGTTTGTTCAAATTCATTCATATAATATATATTCATAGCATTACTAAAAAAAATCAAAGACTTTTTACTACTATTACGTTGTATGTTAGTCCGTGCGATGGCTCTTGATCTAAAGGCCCTAGAGACCTGAAACTTGGTAAATAGGTTAGTAATGGTCTAAAAAAAGAACTATATCAATTTTGGAGTCAAAAGGTAAAAATTAAAAGAAATGATAAAATTCTATCATTTTTATATTGGACTTCTGCGTAACCATGGTAGCTATGAGAAAAACGTTAACAAATTTATAAACATTAACAGATTCAAAAACATAAGTTTAAAAAATCCAAGAACATAGTGTAAATCATCTAGCACCTCACATGAGTGCGTTTCAAAATATTAAAATTTTCTATAATATGAAAACTTCAAACTTTCAACTTTTCTAAAATAACTTTAAACAATCTAATTGTTTTCCAGGTTCAGAAAGAAAAGAACTATTGAACTAACAACTAATCTGAGTGTATTTTGTAATTTATTATTTGACACATTTTATTGATTTGACACTCGATGCATCATGTTTTTGAGATAGAAACTCAAGTTAGTACTATTAGTTTTGTTACATTTACATACATACCGAGTGTTTATAGTTAAGTTCGGCTTATCTTGGGATGTGGGTTCAATTAACGAACAATCAGTAGTTTTCCATTCAGAATAACAATTGTTATCAATTCCATTAAAAGTTTATTTTTGTTACTCATTCACTACATCTGTCAAGGCGAACAAAGTCCTCCTATGGACAACATTAATTAATAATCTGATTAATCAACATGCATTTATAAGATAAATTATAAAAAAAATAAAACATTGAAGGCACTGTAGGACTGTTATACTGGTAAAAATGGGTTGTTACAGGGCCGACACTGTAAGTTAAAATGGTCATGTCTAACCTTGTTGAACATTATCTCCATTATGAAATTTCATACAACATTTCAGGTTTTCAGTTCAATTCGTTTCCGAGATGTCCTGAGGAAGAAGGACAGACAGGTGGACTAACAGAGAAAAGAAGGAGTATCAGAAAAAAGGATCTGCTCACTGAGTGTCACTAGCCGTAATGTGGAAAATTTCAAACACTTTTAATAATCTCTCCAATTTTCCAATTGATAGGCACATATTTGAAACTAGACAGAAGAGTAATCTTGGCGTAACTGGGTTTCGCACTAGCATATTAAAAAAAATGTATTCAATACCTTGGACAAAATTGTTCAACAGCCTTCCTGAAACAACAAGAGATTGTAAAAGTGCAACTTCATTCGTTTTTTTCTGCCGTAAAGGCTATTGCTCAGAAGAAGAGTATTTAGGAGACTTGTCCTAGCTTAGTTTTCTTATTACACTCTTTAGCTCTTTCAATTAAGGCTCTTTACATTGTAACGTGATGGATAAATGTGTACGTCATTGTTTACTGTACGACTACGTGGTATACAAATGTTTTGTCTATGAACAATAAATTATTTGCCTTTGACTTTGAAAGCTCAATTCAATCTCGAGATATCCCGCTGACAGCTACGCTTTGCGCTCAGCCAAAGCCTATGGAGGGACATGCACCGTCATCTAATTCCTGTATTGACCGTATAAAAATACAGCTCCATGTAAAATTTAAAGCCTTTATCTAAATTCGTTCTCAATATCGTGCTGATAGATATACAACAAAACCCATCCCACTGAGTGAAAGAAAGGCTTCACTACCGCTCAGCTAATAAATACGGAAATAAGAATTTTAACGGATAGAATAACTTTTATTATTGTGCCAGTGTTTATATTTGGTTGTAGATCAAAAAGAAATTAAAAGGAGAGAAATTAAACCCTATTTACTACGGCATGTTAATTATTACACAACTTGAGCGAGTTTTATAGTTGTGTATTATGTTGTTTGTTCTGTCTTCGGGTGATTTCATCCGATGCTACCATTGGTCAAACAGTCATTAATCAGTAACACTTGTTGAGAAGCAGCGCGTTTTAGAGGTTAAGTGGCAGAGAGGACTTTACTCCATATTTTCGCCTCTTTAACAGATACACTTTTCAATTCATCTCATCTAATTCAAGCAAGGCTTTACCTCATTCAATTATTAATTATTGTTCGTCATTGTTTATATTTGCCACAAAGTCATCCTCTCGTTTCTAACGAGTAGCAATATGTTCATTGCATCTCAGTTTGGGTTCAGACGAAACCTAAACACACTGCCCGCTGTATTTTCATTGCTGGAACAAATTCACGCTTCTATATATAATGGTTCAGTGGTCCTTTAATGTGATCTTAGGCAAGCCTTTGAAGTTGTAGGCAACCAAATCCTCCTTAAAAACTCTATCACTACGGTATCAAATGCGTGACTTGAAACGAGTCCTTGTCACACTCGACCAACAGAATTTAATTTGTAGAAATCTCCCTGTATCCAAAGATGAGTCCTTCTGATTCATCCTAATCAAAATTGGTCTTCTCCATGGATCTACGTTGAGACCGACTTGTTATCAATATTCATAATGAGTTAACTTCATTTGTAAACAATTCTGACTCACCCCACAAAACAAAACAAAAATAAATTAGTTTGCTGATGACACTAATATTCTCTTTGAATGCCGTGACTGAGTGTCCATACAAGCACAGTTTGATAAGTATTCTTCTGGTTGAACTAACTGGTTTTCATTAAGTAAATTATTCTTGAAAACGTCTAAATCTGAAACCATAATTTCTCGTCCAACCGCCTTCTTGACCTTTCTTTAGATTTTAAATTTAATAATGATGGTTTCGGTGATTTTAGTATGGTTAAATGTTTGAGAATTAATACTAGCATCATATTAAATGGAAAATTATATACATTATCTTTGGAAAGATCTTAACTAACTCATTAACGCCTTAAGACGTCTACTTTCTGTTGTTTACCAAGAAGCTTCGTTGCTCGCATGATTACGGGATAATAATTTCAAGAGAGTTTTTGTTATCCAAAAGAGAGCATTGAAAATTGTCTGAGGGATGTGACAGGGAGATATGTTGGACGTGTAGGGACAATCTTCAGACAGATGGTACATTTACCTTCGCTCCTGATTTATCATGTTGTATCTTATATTCATAAAAATGCCAAAGGATTTGTAAACGTTGCCCCATAACTTTTCTAGTAGACATAAACATAATATGGCCCCTGATTATTTCTCTCTCCATTAACTCAGTTTTAATCAAGGACCCAAGTTGTACAACGTTTCACCTGAAAAAGACACGCTTATAATTTTAAAATGTTTAAGTAGAAGATCAGGAATTATCTGTCTGAAATAGCTTACTACTGCTAACTACAGCTCTATAAGTTTTAACTTGCCAAATCTTAATATTGTCTTATTTGACTAATGCCAAAAACGATGTAATGTTCTATTGCGTAATCAATGTTTTTATTTGATTTCAAAATAAATTTCCTACTCGGATGTGAAAGCACTCAGTTATCCAAATCGAGGACATTTCCTGGTGTATCCAGAGAGCAAGACTTCCAGAGTGAAGTGTTTATAGCTACAGGGTCTGGGGAGAGAGTTTCACCAGCCATAAACGAGTCAGAGGTTGTGAGAACTCCTTCGATAGAGATTGAACCGATGCTGATCGTGATCATTGATTATCTGAAGACTGTGGAGTAGTCGTACAGAATAATATTCTTCCATTTTTTGTGGTTATGAACACAAGTAAGGCCTGTCATTATCATGTTCTGTCTAGTTTCGTCGGGCGTATATCTACTCAATTATTACAACAAATAAAAATCATCAGTTATAGACGTATTATGTAACAGCGTAGAGAGATACCGTGTAACAATTTGTCTAAGATATAACTTGATGTTGAAACTCACGGTCCATATAACAATACAAACTCAACAAAAATTGTTTGCCCAAGACATACAATTGCAAAACATGTTACTTTACAAAATTCTTCTCTTTTGGGCAAACGAAATAATACTACTTTGCACAGCATGTTAAACTCACATAATTTGAATTCCGTGACCTTGTAAAAACGTATGTATTGATGAGGCTCACTTATACAATACGTGTGTGACTAACTTCAAGCCCCGTTCCAAGTTTGTTCAGAATATCACGTTCACAGGCCAGCGTTATTTCACACTAGCAGTTACCCGCGGCTTCGCGGCTTAGGGTTTGCACCTGAACGAGGAATTCTGATTTGAGTGGATAAAATTTACAACGAAAATGTATAGTTTGTTTTCTTCCCACGATCAAGGAAATATGTTAAAATGTTCTATAGCTAATTTTTACTCTTTATTGATATAGAAATTTATAAACGTACACAACTCTGAGAACCCTACTTTTGCCAAAAGACAACTATTTTATGTTTCATAGCAATCTTTAAATGCATAGTACAAATTAGACTACATTGTCTCTTATAAATTCACTGCTAACAGTTACCCACTTCTTTGCAGACAATTTAGCAGGCGTTGCACATATATAACCACTGCTGGTTCGAGTGAATTATCTTTCCGACGCCAATTTTGAGTTTGCCTTGTAGCAACGATAAAAAAATACGTAAAAAGTGAATATTTATGACCATTTAGATTTATTTTGTTCTTAGTATGTTTTGTTCCATACTTGATTTTGTCTTGTTTCCTGACCAAGAAAATATAAATCACATATAAAAGAAACCTACTTCTGTCAAAAGTAATATAGGTTTTTTATTAGTCTTTAAACTTATAGTAAATATTAGATAGTAACATTGTCTTTTTTGAGACAACCTGTAATCAAGCCGCCGAAATCTGAGCTTTTTGATATAAATAGTACTAATTCTACCCTGAATTTAAGCACTTTTATCAATACTGCCCTTTTTGTTATCCTAATATTATAAATGCGAAAGTACTTTTGTTTGTTTGTTTTGCTTTCACGCATAAACTATTGAACCGCTTGTACTGAAATTTTACATGGACACTCTTACGGTCCCTGATATAGGCCTATTCTTTTTTTAAGAATACCTCCGGGTTAGGCCCACAGGTCTTAGCGAAAAATCTAAACTTAACTTAACTTAACTTTTTAACTTGGTCTCTAAAGTTGTGAAATATTAATTAAAAGAGCATGTCTAATGAAATCAACTGTTCTGTGTAAACATTGTTTATTATTTTCAATTTGTTTACATTTATGGTGAATACATTATCAAAGGAATAACTCTGATTTTAGTTTTAGCGATTAGGTATACTCATCTACTTTAAAAAAATGTTCTAAAACATAATATGGTCAGAATTTCACTCCTTTTGAACCAGGCCACCAAGAACTATGCTAGATGAAAGTTCGCTAGACTGTGCTTTCGAACTAACATACCAAATCCAGCTCTAAATGTTCTAAAATATTCCTGCAATAGTTTTTTGGTTTGTATAGAAGCAAACGCGTAGTGCCATCGTTAAAATACTTTCAGCTGCGCATTTTTAACAAAATATAAAGTATTAGATCTAAAAGACAATTTTACTGTCTCAAAGTTTAATCTAAATTTAATCAATGATATAAAACACACACACACACACACACACACACACACACACACACACACACACACATAAATTCATGATCTTGAAACAAGACAAAATCAAATTACAGTGGACATAAATAAATATGCACTTTTTACGTATTTTCTTGATCGTGAAAAGAAGGCAAAACTCAACATTGGCGTCGAAAATATAACTCACTCTAACTAGACGTACTCATAAAGGTACAACTCAAACGAAATAGCGTGCAAACCCGTGGTAACTAAGAACTATCTATAATTAGTTATCTGTATAACACAAAAATACTGCAAACAATACGTCTAGAAGTTATAATGAATGAAAACACAATAAGATGACCTGCGAGCGTCCTGACAGCATTCTCGGCGTTGTCATCTGACACTTGTGGGAAGTGGAGCGGTCAGCGGTTCACCATTCCTGGCTTGCTGACGGCCAGAGGCTGAAGATGCACTTGTCAACAACTGCAGTTTGCACCACGAGGCCATCTGTGGATGAGAAACCCATCTTCCTTTTCAACAACAGAACCGGCTCTGGATCGACATATAGCAGGTCTGCCTGCCTTTTTGGTTTAAAATAAAGTGTATTTTCTATGCTCCTGTTGCATGCTTCCCAAATGTTAAGTATTATAAGAATGGTTCTTCATTACTTGTAATTATTTTAAATTGGATCATTGGTTAGTACGTCGTGTTAATCTAGGTTAATCTGTGATATCTTACTAAGTTAAAACTATAATTGTTGTTCCTTCAATTCCTCTATGAAGTACAGCCAGAGATAGAGCTACCTTATTGGTATATGAAAATTCTTTGTCGGTATAACTATTGTATGTTTATTAAACCGTTAATATACTTATTGGAAGTTATGCATTATTTCCAAGCTTTTGCGGTGTTTTTAATTTTTAAATTAAAGAAAGTAACTGAAATTATATAAAAAAACAAGCATGGTAATGGCACACTTCTAAGATTTTATTGGTGATTGCCAACAAATCTTAAAATGTGGCGAATTTAGGGACTACAAATTAGGGGTTTTGAAGACGCCTAATAACCAATTTAAAATATGAATACACGCTGAAAATATTGATATTATATCAAAACAAAACAATAGCGCATTTGTAATTAAATTTTCTTAAATTGTTGATACTTCCACAATTTAAATCAAAGGCTATCATGAGACTTCCATAAAGATACCTTCAAGATATTTTTATTAAGCTAAGGCCCTAATTTTAAATCGTACTAGCATTACCCGTTATGGTCTTAAAACAGTTACAGATTAAGACCCACATTGCAGCCTTAAGACCCTGCTGAGGGAACTGACAGTTTGAAATTCATCAAGACTCCATCGGCTTTCTCTGGTCCAACAGTTCAACTTTCCCGCTCAGCCACGACCAATACACTCGACAATTAGACGTTTCTATGCTCTTCACACTTTGATGGCTATACTTTGATTGCCTTCAATAAAAACCAACTCCACATTAATTACACTCCTTCCATTTATTGCCCTCTTAATGGGTTACAGTATGAGCGGGTTTCTTACTTTCACAATCTCCTAACGTCAACAATATAAATGCAATATACGTTCTTGTGTCCAAGAATATTTGAAAATATCTGTTACTTTCTAATCATTCTCATGCTATATTTCAATTTCTCCCCCTTTAGTTCTGAAGAAGAACTAGTTTTGAGAAAACCTGTGATCAAGCCCGCGAAATCTGAGCTTTTTGATATAAATAGATACTAATTCTACCCTGAGTTTAAGCACTTTTATCATCAGTATTGCTCACATGTTATCCTAATAATATTATAACTGCGAAAGTGCCTTTATTTATTAACGAACAAAGGCTCTTTCGCATTTATAATATTATTATGATTAGGATGTGCTATATAAAAAAGTTTTAAAGTATTCAGAACTCAGAACTACTCAATAATATTTTAAACTAAATCAAATCAAATAGTTATTTATTAAAAGATACGAGAATGACTGAAGTATCAGGATACCATAGTAGTTTAATAACCTTAGAACGTTAACATGATATTTATTTAGCGTGTAAGTAATGTTTTGCGAAATAAACAAGGTAGAAATACACCACACCATGTCTCACGACACAAGTTTCGTGAGATAGTATGCAAATTTCAAGTTATTCAGATAAGAAAGGCAGAAAATTATACAGAAAAGAAATGTTCATGTACCCCTGGTAGACAAAAACCTACAATGACGTTCATGGAGGACCATGCACCATCACAGAATTCAAGTTTCATGGAAAGATCTACAGATCATACTATGTCCTTATATTTTCTTGTTACCCATGAGACGAATGTAAAAATATTTGCTAAAAAACCGAGTTAAAACCCATGCACTACCATTGAACTGATGGTTGCTTATATATAAGTAAAGTTCCATGCAAAATTCCAATATGATAGTTCATTCTCAAGATATCGTGTTGATAGAAGACAGACATACATACAGAAATGATATTGTTTTACGAAATAATGCAAGTTTCACGACACAGACTTTGCTGAGGTAGTATGCAATTGTCAAGTCTTGAGATGAGACAGACTTACGATTGGATAGAAGAGAAATGTTTACAAAATCCTGGCAGACAAAAGAGAAATTGTGCCGGCCTCTTAAATGATTGACTTCTCTAACGTTCAGCCAATTACGCATCGGAATAGTATCATGAAATGACAATATATTGAAGTTGAAACTCTATTTAAAACCAAATAACAATTTTATTATAACAGTGGTAACAGTCTTCAAATTGTCAGCCATTGTCGCTGATTCTCCAGCAAAGCGCTCCAGACACCCCCCCTCCTACCAACCTTGGCCTTAGTCCTACGACACCCAAGGCCGCTCCAGATACAGACTAACTGCTATAGTCACGGTTCCATTACAACTATCGACCTTGACTTCACGGATAACGCTCTTGACTTAGCTAAATGTTTCTCTGACCTTATCTGTGGTTAATTAAACACAGATGTGTATCAGGGAGTCATAAGAAAGAATTAACCCATATGGTTGTGCAACCCTTTTCTAGTTTTAGTTCAACCAGTGTAGCGTCAAGTTGTAAAGTTTATATTGGATATTATTCAAAGAAACACGAAAATAATATAAAACGATGAAAATGAGGAAGCGTATTTCAACAAACGATTAATATTTTTCTTACCCTTGGCTGTGATCGTTGATTATAGGTTACATTTTCTAAAGATCATTAAATAGTTTGTCAGTGGGTTTGGATCCATTGTCCTGAAAACATCACGCATGCTGTTTAAAACCCCTCCGGCTTAAAACAAAACTAATCAATAAAAATAAATTAGAAATAATTTTAAGTTATCAACAAGTTGTAGAATCAAAAGACAATTTCAACATCTCTTATTGCAAATGGTAATGGCGGAAGTGGATGTTCTGATATTGCATCAATACATCTCAATCTTAGACTATAGCAGAGGTTTAGCTAAATCCATATATATATATATATATATATATATATATATATATATATATATATACAGGGTGACAATTAAGTCTGGAACCTCTTTTTTAATTTTTGAACCACAATAGAAAGAAATACCAAAGTTCACACGTGCTTACTGGTGATAGTAACGCACACATCTGCCCAATTACCGACCAGATAATCCCTTTAGGGGACGGTCCACAAGGAGTCAGACAAAATTCTTAAATAGCAGCATAGGTCAAGTTTGGTATCAAATTAAAGGTCTTACTTAGCAGAGTACAATGCTGCAAACCGGACTTCAAAAGGTGGATTCATTCAGTAGTTATAGCTATTTGAATTTTACAACAATTGAACAATGGAAATTATTAAGTAGCCTACTACAAGTAAACACCAATTTTTAAGTACCTGTGATCAAAGTAAATATTCAAAATGTTCCCCTCCCATCGTCTGGCAATGTCCTAGGCGGTTGTAAAAGCCATCCACTGCATTTTGAAGGTAGTCACGAGGAATATCTTGAGCTTCTTGGACTATGAGATTTCTTAGGTGCGCCAAATCTCGTGGCTTAGTACGATAAACTTTATCTTTGAGGTATCCCCAAAGAAACAATCCAGCGGAGATAAATCAGGGGAACGAGCAGGCCACTCTACTGCACCACGTCTTCCAATCCATCTGTGAAGGAATATTGTATCCAAGTATTCTCTAACAAGGAGAGCAAAGTGTGGTGGCGCGCCATCTTGTTGGAAATAAATTCTTTGAAATTGTCGACCAAGAGCAGCTTGTAGTGCAGGAATTATCTCATTTTGGAGCATTACTAGATACGAGTCACCATTTAAATTACCATTGATAAATAATGAGCCCATAATTTGATTTCCTATAATACCCCCCCCCCCCCAACGTTAAGTTTCTGTGGATGCTGTGTATGACTCAATCTGCCACTTTCACATTCTAACAGTAGTTGTGTTATTGGTAATAATTATTGATTCCTGGCTTTGATTAATACATTGTCAGATGATGGCAGGGGAACATTTTAAACTCTTACTTTGATCACAGGTACTTAAAAATTGGTGTTTACTTCTAATACTTAATAATTTACATTGTTCAATTGTTTTAAAATTTAAATAGGTATAACTACTGAATGAATCCACCTTTTGAAGTCCGGTTTGCGGCATTGTACTCTGATAAGTAAGACCTTTAATTTGATACCAAACTTGATCTGTGCTGCTATTTAAGAATTTTGTCTGACTCCTTGTGGACCGTCCCCCAAAGGGATTATCCGGTCGGTAATCGGGCAGATGTGTGCGATACTATCACCAGTAAGCACGTGTGAACTTTGGTATTTCTTTCTATTGTGGTTCAAAAATTAAAAAAGAGGTTCCAGACTTAATTGTCACCCTGTATATAATTTCAATACACATTGAATCACAAAAAGTATTTGCTCCGTCGGGACTCGAACCCGGATCTCTCACTTGCCAGGTGAGTGTGCTACCAGTACACTACAAAGCCCTTACTTTTTACGGTTCAATTATTTTGTATTTGGCCGTATCTCATATATGCGTATTAAATAACCAAACTAACCTATGATCGGAAGACCAAATACCTGTCAAATGCCTTCTACAAATGATTTTTATTTTTTGTGATTCAATGATATTAACCGGTTTGAATTATTACTTAAATTAAAATAGGTTATTGTCATTTATACAAATTTAATAATGTAAATTTAAAAGTTATTTGACGGGTATTTGCTCTTCCGATCATATGTCAGTTTGGTTACTTTTAGTAGCGGTACTTGCTAAGAATTAAAAATAGGTTATGTCAGGATGTTTAGTCCTGCAAGTATTTAAAACGTGTTAACGAAGGCTTCCTTTTCTTGCCAGACACGAGTCTAAAAATAATGATAACGACAAAGTAACTGTTGGAACAACCGTAAGCGTGCGTTGTACACTTTTGCAATCAGGAAGCTTCAGGTCTATAGACAAACAGCTGTTGCTGGTGCTGACTCGAACAGGCAGTACTACCAACATTAGCATTGAATAATATCGTACACAGCCGCGTTCTGTACCCCGGTCGCTCACCTTCCTGCTTACTAATGGCTTCCATAATTCACCAGGGCGTTGCCTCCTGCTTTTACCCAACACTTAGACAACAGAATAAAATCTCTCTTCGCCCATTCATGTTGACTGAATAAAAGAATAATCTGTCCCCGATGCAGTGACAAAAGTCAAAGGGCAGTCCTGATAATAATGTGATATAGAAACGTCACTAGTGCATGAATGAATACGTCACCTAGAAAACAACACATTTCTGAGCTGTGGCGTAATCAGAAAGACATAAGTACGCTCGTTTAGTCGCGCTCTTTCGTTGCGTCGCGTCTCAACGAAAAAAGTCGGTGAACAACATTAAAAACATTACGGAATAGAAAGTTCTCACAATTATATTCACTGGTTTGTTAATATGTAAATGATTATACACCTTAACAATTAATTATTTATATATCAACCACCACAAATAATAATGAGAAATCTATATATATATATACTGTATATATATATAAATGCGAATGTTTGTTTGTATGTTCCGTTATAACTCTGGAACCAATGCACGAAACATCGTGAAATTTTGTTCAGTGATTCTACACGTTACTGGAAATAACATAGGCATACTTTTAGAGAGGGAAACATAGATTTAATTAATCTTTTAGTTATAAATATTGTTGTTGATGTTGGAGTGTTTCATATTTGATCCGACAGACTGCGCTACGACACGTAATACAAAGCGAACGGATACTTAACAGCTGTTAATACTTTCAGCTGAAGTTCATCGAAGAGGCAGAAACATTTGTTTACATTTAAAATTCCGAAAATGTTTATTGTAAAGTGCTTGATCAGTAGTGTAATGCAGGTTGCATAGAGGACGTCATTGCCTAATTTTAAATTCAGATTACACCAATGATCAATAAACTATCTAATACAATGAAAATACTATTAAACGCTGTTATGAAAATAACCTCATTGTACAAATCCGTGAATGTTTGCACATAAGGTAATCGAATTTGGTTACATCGAAGTTAAATGAAAAGAGCTGAAAGAAGACACTTTATGATCGAAATTGGGTTTCTTTGATACATTTTCTTGAAGGCACACTCCTAAATAATACTGGAAATATCTTAGACAGAAAAGTAATTTTAACAGACTGAATTTGATTCTTTATAACCTAATTAGTTTACCGAGATTCATCCATATACATTTATTGTTCTGAATAACTTATCAATACCTAGCAAAAACCACGAATGATAGAGGCAGGAATATGTACCACCTTCACAATGCGCCCAAGAGGCTCACGAAGGAACGACTATCAATTATCTCAGCAATGCTTAAAATGTGATATAAAAAGAATAAGTGAATATAGTGTACTGTTTTCAACGGGAAATTGCGTGCGAAGCCGCGGGCAACTGCTAGTTATTTATATGTGGAAAAGTAACTGATTTATTAAGGATTCGATAGAGCCTTCTTAGAATCGTAAACATGTCTGCTCGTCTGTATGATAACTTTTGATAGAAAGATCCTAGGCAACTGAAACTTGTTACATAGATTACTCTTGGTTTATGGAAGAACTCTATTGATTTTGGGTTCAAATGGTCAAAGGAACATGTGATAACTCTTGATAAAAAGACCCTGGAGACTTGAAACTTGGCACATAGGTTCTTCTTGATCCATAGAATAACACTATTGATTTTGGGGACTAGACGTCAAAATGAAATATGTATGTACGTTTGTGTTAGCGCATCTTACTTAATTGTTTAGAGCACTGCTTTTATTCGTTGTCCAATAAATTTAGCACGTGCATGAAAAACTTAAACATGGGTATGCATTTTTGTTTTTGAGACTCCTAACTACGTAATACCTTAGTAGGTATAGTTATGAATTTGAATTAATTTATTAGACAATATGAAATTGATTTTGTATTTCGATAAAATGTAAATGTAGACCCACCAGACCACAAAAAATGCAAAGATATGCCAGATATTTTTTAATATAGTGATTAAAAAAGTCAAGTATGAAACGAAACGTACAAAGTTATCAAATACAAAAATATGTTTAGGTTTCGTGAAAATTTAAAGTTTAAATTACGGTGAGCTAAAAATAAAAGAGTACCCGAATCTTAAGTGTAAAAAGGTAAAGTTTGTATTTACTAAGAACAAAAATGTTAAATTAGATTTAAACGACAGCATATTTTAGAACAGGTAAAAGTATAGCTTTAGTTTTGTATCTTCATTAAGGCTGTGTAAGTCACATCATAATTATGTGCATAATTATTATAATATAAATTTCAACATTTGTTGTGGAATAAAAAAAAACACGTGGCAAAGATCTTGAAATAAAATTGATAATTACTCACTTTTATGATTGATCGTTACGTTGGAATGTACAACTTTTATACATAATGATCTAAATTAATCCAGCTACAAGTTTCTAATTAATATCTGGTTTCCATCTCGTTGGTTCTCGCTGAGCAAGTGTAGGCGAGGTTCGATGTGTGAGCACTGAATTACGCGATTGGTTCGGCATTTTGATTAAGCAGAAAATCGAGTTGATTCACTTCTCAAGCATCTCAACGTCCGATGGAATATTACTACTCTGAATGGAATGTGACTTGAGTTGCATCAGTTAAGTTACAATAATTCATATCCATTCAGTCACCTTAAGGTAGATTGGGAGTAGTAGCTTAGCTCAAAAACGATAAAGGCATACAACCAGTGATTTTTCTTAAAATTCGCGACGAATAAAATTTTAAAAACGTAGTATTTTTCGTCGTCGACTTTCTTTGGATCTCTTCAGATGAACATGACTCCAGATTTCAGGGGTCAAGTCTAAGACAGCGTCAGATACCAGACGCTGCAATAAACGGAAGGAGAACTTGAGCTAAACTCAAAATTAAATATTAGTCTTCATGCACTTTTAACTACCTTATTATGTCCTAAAACTATGGGAGATATCTTACATTAATGATATAATTGTTACGCATCCAAACAATTTTCAGTTTGTCGATATTTTTATAAGTTATTCAGAAATAATTCAAACTTGTTTGTGCTTCATCGTTTAACAACTACTAAAGTGTACACTTCAAAGCCCAGGAAGTAAAAACGTTTGGATACTTATTAATTACATCTTTAAAATGAGATATATCCCATAGCGATACTATAAATATTGCGCTACATATCAATACATAAGTTTAACATTATTCTTATGGGGGAAAATTAAAGATCGTTTAAAGCTTCCCTGAAGACAGACATTTGCAAAAACTGGGGTTGGAAAATCCCTAAAGAATGTGATTAAGAATACGTAATGTTGCATGTACCTCGAATTTTCTTAACACTGGAAGAAGAGAAATGAAATGAAAAATTGTTTATTTAAACAGGCAAAGTTAGGGCCTCATGGCCCTTTCTTACACTTAACCTGTAAAGGAAGAGGATAGATTCCAACTATCGAAACGTAGTGTTTTATCTTATAACATATAGTTTAACGATGGAGAATGTCCTTAAGCATGTTATCCATACAACCATCCACTGTTAATAAATATTGCACTTGTAACAGTAAAAAAAAATCTAATTGATAGATACTTAACCTGAAAGGAATTCGGAAACAAGGAGCAAAGTTGAGAAAAAAAGCAAGAGTCGTCTGCTCACCGCTGATCAAAGAGGCTGCCGCTCGTAAATCAAAGACGACCGGAGATGTGAGCCACGATAGCGATGTAAATTGGCGGTCTTTGTCTTGGCTTGGCGGGAAGCACTTGCGATGGCCATTGTTACGGAAGGTATCGAGATCGTGGTTTAGATAACTGTTGACAAAACATGCCATCGTGTGTCAAACTTCGTAGAGTCAAACTGTATGATTGTAAAATTAGCTCAGTGCTTTGTAAAACAGTTATGGCCAAACTTGTTTCAAATGAGAGGTAACAAACGGTAACATCAGCCAAAGAAGATGTGAAACCATACGAGTGCTTAGAAACACTATACTTATCAACGTAAGTGTAAAACTGTGTTATTGCATCCTAGCAAATTCGAGTAAGTTAGTTTCTAGGTTAAGTTTTAAATAGTAGCATACCTTGATACAGTATTCCAATTACACTTGTATTCACTCTCACCAACACAATTACATGCCATATAAACCACAATAAATACAGTACAACAATAATTACTTTAACGCACACACGCACACACAAAAACCAAAGAACAAGCACGCACTGAAGACAAACGACACAAGTTTTTTATTGGTTTGTATTGTTGTTCCTCAATTAATCTAGGTCAGCGACCTCCCCTCCCTGCCCCGCCTGAGCTTATCTATCAGCTGTTCGGTCTGCATGTGCGGGGGAAGGGGGAGGAGTTTATCCAATCTTTATTTATAGCTCAATTTATCAATGTCTTTATTATTTTGTTATCATTGTAATATTTTATTTTAATAGCATTGTTTACTGACACCGTTAGTATACTTTAAATGTACACATATTACTGAGTTTCGGTTTCAATGTATTAATTTAAAGTTTTACCTTTGGTCTAGTTTAGGATGGTTATGTATTTCATTTGAATATTATTCTGCCAGTCGTTAAAGTTAGTTCAGATGTTTACCTCCAATCGGGATAGGCCTGGGAGATTCCTCTATATTCTATTTATTGTTGGACATTTAACAGTAAACGTACTTCTTTGTGTTTTTATGTAAGATTTTGTTTTTTATATACAGATTGGTATTTAGGGTTGATATGAAATTGCAAATTTTCATGTATAGGTGTGAAAGAATAGAGGAATAAAGAAAGAGTATTACTTGCAATGGCGTAGACAATATGGTGAGCGATAGTTATGTTTCATCAGCAGCGATTGTTTGTGAGTAGGCGTACTATGGAAGTACCTTTTAGGTAAATAAACTTCTGGGTTTGTATGTGGATAAATCAATATTTAACGTATCACTTTCCATGGTTTTGTATACTTAGAATATTTTGTTCCGAAAGAGGCACATCGTCGGTGAGGTTCTTGGAGGTTGTGAGGGACAGTATCTTGAAGTGGAAGGATCATGTATCACTAGTGGCTTCAAAATTAAGCCCTGCTTAGGGTATTTCTCAAGTTGTTAATCCTGAGACTTTATAGGTAGACTGTCTCCTACGCCTATGTCTACTCGCACCTGAGATATGGAGTGGTGTTCTGGGGCAACTCGGTGGACTGTAATAAGATTTTCATTATTCAAAAAAGAATTATTCGGACAATTTTTCTGCTGAAATACAGACAGTCCTGCAGACTCCTTTTTGTTCTATTTAGAATTATGACTTTGGCCTCCCCTATATATTTAGGAAACTCTGTGTGTACATAGAATATCCAACAAAATTCACTAAACAGTATGAACCAGTATCAGCTGAGATACGGAGACCTTCAGTATCCAGTCCACCGATTAATCTTATATGAAGCTGGAGTTTACTACTGAGCTCTGAAATTGTATTACAAGCTTCCACCACATCTCAAAATTCAAAGTTTCCCTAAAACACCATCTCCTTGACCGGACCTATTACACGGTAAACGAATTTTTAAACGAGTAAAAATGAATGCATTAAAAGTTTTTTTCACTCACAGCCACAAGTATTTTAATTTAGTAATGCTTTAGAATTTGTAAATGATTGACTTGTTAAAAATGATGTAATGTTGCTAATTTGACGTTTCATTATGTTTACTTGAGCATAGCGTATTTTTGTAGACAAAAAATGAATAAACCTTTTTGAATTTGAATAAAAAATATAGTTATGGTTAGTAATTCATCAATACATTTTGAACATATTGACCAAGAACAATTTGACGATGTCCCATATATTTTACGCATGTAAGAGACAAGAAATACATTAATTATATTCTATTTTAAATGCTACTTGCAGCAGTTCAACGAAAACGTTACCGAACGTAGGGTGATCGAATGGAAACAGTTATACTGTATTTGTATGACCTATAGATGAGGATGAGACGATGTATTACACCTGTTTAAGATGTATTGTAACATTGTAACTATACAAAGCTCCATATAGCACGATTAAACAATACTTTGCTCTAGTTGTCTTTCCTGTCAGGCACATTACATTGACTCTCGACACTAGCAGTTGTGCTGCCAGGTTCTAGTTTATTCCATAGCTGCCTAATCGAAGCTTTTTTATTACTACTATTTGTAATTACGCATTACTAATTTGCTTGAGTCGTCCTCCCAGTCAATTAGGCGCGTCATATTGTGCGTTTCTATTTCCTCCCAAGCAAAGTCAATTATGCTAAACAGGTTTTGGAGACGCGAAGGTCTAGGCGCCGACTCCGGAGGTAAACCAATCAGCAAAGTACACTGAAGACTGCGGACGCTGCGTCATTGTTTGTTTTCGCCGTGTGAACGGGTTTTCTTCAAGGATACTTTACTATGATGTTCAATTCATTACGAAAGGTTCAATAAAATCTTGCAGAAATGTATACCTATTCTCGTTTATTGAGTGTTAACGAAGCCAATCTCGAAGGGCGGAAAAAATTGCATGCCAGTCAGAACGAAATGGCCTATAGACTTGAAAATTTGAATGGAGTTTCATTTCGATTTTGGCCAAAATCTAGTTCGATGATGATAGATGCCACCCCATGAGATTGGGCTTAGCATTGGCGAATAGCTTTACATTGGTC
The DNA here is from genome assembly GCF_021130785.1 of Homalodisca vitripennis. NCBI lineage: Eukaryota > Metazoa > Arthropoda > Insecta > Hemiptera > Cicadellidae > Homalodisca > Homalodisca vitripennis. Next base: position 141,371,317 of record NC_060213.1, on the reverse strand, counting down.
TTATGGGTAACCAGGATGGCAAATGTCTATGAAACTTCGTTTCTACATTGACAAGAATGAGTTGAGAGTTGGATGATGCATGTCAATCCGTGGAATTTGGTTTCGGCCTTCATATTTGCCCGCAGGACATCTCGAGAATGAAATGAGGTTTATAATTGAAATTTGCATGCACAGCCTCAGCAAATCCTGTTAAGTACTCCTAGGTGTACTCCTACCTTGTTTATTATGATAACGAAATTAATTAGTATGATTTGGTTGAATACGGTTGCTTAGTATAATTCCAGAACTGCTTGAATTTAAAGAAATCAATAACAGTGGTAAAAATAAGAGGGTGTCAAAATGGTCTGGTAGTCTTAGGGGGAATAAGAGCCACATTTAGAGGGAAAGCTATGTGCGTATGAAGAGAATACAACAGTTAGAATTTTTAAATTGCCCACTCAGTGTGTAACCTGTACGACAATACGACGAAGAACATTTACGACGCAGCAGCGACCTTTACGACCACAACGAAAGCAGCAATCACGCACTCGAAAGTCCTTCGGCGGAAAAAGCTTGTGGCCCGATATGGAACCATTTATTTATTAGTGGTTTCCTTCATTATTTCCATTTCTCCCCATCAGTCTGTTTGTCGGACTGTCAGTCAACTTTCGCGCTAATTGTCGCACTGCATCAATCAACTCTTGCGGTGAAAGTGCGCTGATCCGGCCCGCACTGCAGTTGTCTGAAGGGTTAACCAGGTGACAGGACAGTTTAGTGTGTCAAGGTTGCTTGGATCCCCGACAGCAGTGAGAGTTGAAGAATCGGTATTGTTAATGATCCCAATTAAACCTTTGCCTGTCAACCCTAAATTTTGGGAAATGCTGTTGGACTGTGTGTATAACCATAAAACTGGATAAAATAAGACAATTTCGTCAAACCTAAATCCTCAACATGTTATCATTGGGTATCAAACCGCTGCCTGGTGTAACGTTTCTTGGATCCTGTTATTTCGATCCAGGAAATATTTATCGCGGGTGTACTACTCTCTCTCTCTCTCTCTCTCTCTCTCTCTCTCTCTCTCTCTCTCTCTCTCTCTCTCTCTCTCTCTCTCTCTCTCTCTCTCTCTCCCCCTTCCCCCCTTCTCACCATATATAGAGTACACTTTGCGTCAAGTTATATACCAAATTATAAGCTCAAAAACTCTGGTAAAAACAACAAAATTTCTCTTCTGAAATCTTCCAAGTGTTCTGTCATACATCCAAATCAAACTCTTCTGAATTCATTATATGGAAATGGATTGTTTTATCTTTATATTTGACCTTTATGTGGCCGATGAGTGGAAAATGAGCTTCACCTTATACAACGAGTAAAAAATTAATATGACAAGGTAGAAGTACGCCCCACCACGTGTTGTAACAGGCATCGCTGAAATCTATAGCTCATTTCATAGACAAACAGACAATAATACAAAACAGAAGTTGACACGTAAACGCCGCATAAACAACGCATTCTGTGAGGAATCAAGTTTAGTGGAAACTTTAAAGTCTAAATCTTTCTTGACATATCTTGCCACATGATACACTCAGATTTTCAGTCGTAACATTGGGTTTCATACCAGTTCGTTTTCGAGATATCCTGTGAACAGACAGACAAAAATGAAATTTTTTCAGCTCCACGAGTGACAGGTTTCGCTAAAGTTCAGCCAATTAGATTTTCGATATGCCTAGAAAAATACTTACTGTACCTAAACACCTACATTATACTATCTTATTCTACTTGATAAGATCCTCGCGCAGGCCAGTGGTCCATGAGGACGGGCAGAATAAAGGTTAAAAGGGTTCGTCACCTCCTTAAGACAAGACGCGTATCATTAGCAATGAGGAAATTTAATTAATTGAAAAATAACCTGCATTATATACACGTTGAATTCTTACTGACTATGATTTAAATTATCCGTTTCATACTGTGTTAATAAATTACTAACAACATAAAGATCTTTAGGTGCTTCGGCCCCGCTATGTAGAGCCATCGTCAATCATCACATAATCATCCAAAACTGGTAGGAGCAGTATACTCATTCACATGTAAGTGAAAGGAAGGAGCTTTATTGTGATTTGCTGAAGCTTGACCAACCACCAACAAATGTGACCAATCAGCGCAACGATAAACAGGCTGCTAACGTTCCGATAGTTTGATAATGTCTTCTTTGTTCGAATTGATTTCCTTCTTCATTATTTCTGAGGTTTCTCTTATTATCCTTTAATTACCGTATATAATTTATGAAAGTTCTTCTGTTTTGTCGCATTCTATTGGATTTTTAGTTTTGTACCTATGTTTTAATTTCTCACAATCTTTAGCTTTTGTGATCTTAATGTATTATGAACTCGTACAGATACGAAACGTTCTGTTATCTACTTGTATAGTAGACTGAGCTACAACTACATGGACTTTCATAGACTCCAGGCGTACAAAGTGAAATCTTGCCTTGACTAGTCCCAAATGGTTAAGTCAAGTTTTTACATCGTATCTCCTTAATACCCTACCTACTTTAATAATCGTTATATAAATGTAAAAAGGCCAGTTTTGTACTTTTGATTTTGTTTAATTTGGATTAAGTGTGGAACATTGTCATATATAACCAGGAGAACCCCAGTCTACTATTACAACATTCCGTCATGTTATGTATATTCAATTTATCCAATCATGTCGTTAAAATTCTTAAAAACACAGTAGGTTTCATGTTTTATACACATTGCTTCCAGCGACACGCGTTTTTTGTAACAATGCCTAACTGGTATATATTAGTAACAATCTATCAATGTAAAAAATACAGTTTTAAGGAAAGCAGATTATGCTACACCATCAAACCAAGGATACCTAATTTCATCTACTGAGGCCGATTCTTCAATGGAAGATTATTGTAATAACCAATATTATGAGTGGAATGTACAACCAACAAATATAATTCCCTTTATTTTAAATAGAAACAAGAGTAAACGAATAGAGATAACATAATAATTTTAGAGTATAAATATATGTTATGAATTATGACGAAAATCGCATGAGACCCAATAAATGCAGTGGCCTCAAGAATCAGCCTAAATATGGGGTTGGGCTCTGTTTACAGCCCTACCCTTCCAGACATCGCCTGGTAGGCTGCATTCTTCACTAATGTGTGGGAAGCACCAAAAGGTGGCCTATTAACCTTTGAACGGGAGGGGCTGCATGAAAACTACTCCCTCCATGAATCTTAACACCGCAACCGGAAATCTAAAGGAGGCGAGCCTACCCATTTTCGTTCACTTAGGATAAGTGGCTGAGAAATCTCGTATTACACTTAGTCCTAAAAGGTCGCTTGCTTCCGGAGTGACAGGATATTCAGGGTCAGTACGTTTGAGGGTAGAGGACTCCTTCTGTCGAAGGTCCAGGAGGAGGGATAGCGGGATGTACGAGTACCTCAGTCATGTTATCTCTGAAAAGGCTAACTAGCTCTATTCCAGTATCCCCGTCAAAGCAGGCAATGGTGGCACGCCCTTATGCCCAGACTAGCAGCCCTTAACCCTAGAGAGCTCCACCCACTCCAGTACTCATCCACCGCAATAGACAAGACCTATCGATCCACACTTCCACCCCAATATCTCGAGATTTTGCGGTCAGTGATATGTCACTCCTAGACATCCATAGGTTTGGCCAGATTTAAGTAACACATCGTCTTTTGCTGTACCCAGTGTAACTTCAACTGCAAATTACAACCCTTTTAGTAGTGATTTATCACGGAGAAAATGTCCTAATAGAATAGAATAATTTATTGTTCAGACATATTACAGTGTTTCGAACATATAATACAGTCGTAACGTATAATAAAAAATATGTTTTAAACTACTATTAAAACTCTTAAAATTATGAGAGACTATGAACAAGAGTTAAAAAATCCAGATAAGTTGTAAAATTCACCATTCAAAAGAAAGGATTCCAGCATGGATTTAAAAAGACGAATGTCAGGGCAGTTCTTTATGCTGTCAGGCAAGAAATTAAATTTTGTTTGGTCTCAAATATAATAATGATTTTTGGAATACTTTTAATCTATGTTTAGGAATTATATAACTGTTCCTGTTTCTTGTATTATACTGATGGAAATATTGAGGAAATGGGCTTTTATTATTGAAAACAAAAGTATAAATAAATACTCTCTACTTATATTGGTTAATTTTTAATTAAAGTATTTCTAATTGCTCTTTTTTATGTTAGTTTTTTTACATTGCCTTTTTAAATCTTCAAATTTTATTTCCTACATAAGTTATATTCCTTTCAAAATTTATATTTTTATTAACTAGGTTTACTCAGGTATTCCATGCTCTGGCCTTGTATGGTTTATTTTAGAGATTAAATCTTCTTTTTTTCATTTGTGAATGAAAATGTTTTTATTAATGTAAATTCATTCCCTTATATTGATTTATGATTTTTGTGTGTGTTATTGACAATGCAGACTGATGAACTCGTTTCCCCATACACAGGCTGATGCCCATGTGGGGATAATTTCCTATAAAGATATTTTTATGTATTTTATTTACTCTTTATATAAATTTTGGAAATAAATAAATCAATCAATCAATAGATTTGACAAAAAGGGGGGGGGTCAAAGTTAAGATCCCCTCTCGACGTAAATATCCTCTACAACTTTCTCTTTGCCTGAGGCCGCTCTTTTTTGATGCGCAAAAACTCTCGCCAAATAGGATTCAGAAGCCGCCCTCACAACGTGACTTCATAGCTAAAAACAGGGTACATTTGTTCGAAATATACAATTCTTAACGTCTCTTTGTTTAAGAAATTAGACAGACATCGAAGACAATTTAGCGCGCTGGCTAGCAGAACGCAAACTTGATCAAGTCAAGAGTTCCAATATACTGTAGGTCAGAATCAATTTTAATACCCAAGAACGAGACAACTCAATCTTCTCCAGCTAGAACACATACTCCGAGTTGGTCGAGGACTATTGATCAATTCCACCTGGTATTATAGGGACAAGTTCTTGACGTAGCTGGGACACTTCCACCCTGAGCTACAGGTGGTAGATGTTTCATGGAGTTCTGAGGTCAGGACTAAATTCCTGGAACAGAGAAAGAGTCCGAGTAGTAGATTTGTTACGCTCACCAGATGTGAAGCTGTAAAACTGGTCGAAATTGTCACTACTTACCCGCCGGGACGTCTGTACCTCAAAGACTGCCAGGTGTTAATGAAGCAGGAATGTGATGTGGTTGTAGTAATGACACTCAACCGCTAGGAGCGCTGCTGCAGCGGCAACCGGTTCCACTTACTGCCACCAGCGTCGTATAGTTCGCTGCGCTCGTTTCGGCCGCTACCCTATCATTAGTCATTGCCGATTGGAATTTAATCATTACAGGCCTTTGTAAATTATGTGCGAATAACTTCTTTATTTATGGCCCAAGGAATGTAAACCAATGTCGGGGCAGCTTTCTCCACATTCGGGACTCAATATTATATAGCAATTACGGGACTCCGATATAGCAATTGTCGGTTAAACGGTTTTCAATTAGTATATCTGTTAGTGGCATCTGTTAATTAACTTAAAGCAGGATTACTTTGACTGCTAAAGACATCTAAAAGTTGCGAGTATTTTAGCAAATCATCTCCGTTCTTTATTGTTTTACGAACTTTGAATCGACATAGTTATTACATTAGTAATATACAAAATAAACTGTCAAATTTATTTTACCTGTTTAATAAAATAAAATACAAAATATTACATTCCAAAAATGTGCAACGTTCAATTAAATTTATTCATCTAAGGATAGTTATTTCTATAATATGTGGAAACCATTTTAGTTTTGTGTATTCGAAAAACGGTCAAATTTAGTGTAAGAGTACATAAATGCGTCATCGTATGAAAATATATGAGTTTTTCATTCCGGGAATATAATTTCGGTAATTGAAAAAGTACATTATAATTGAGTTTAGATGTTGTTAGATATTATTGTTTGTTTCTATGTTACTTATTAACTAGTGTGTTTAGATAATTGAATCAAACGAACTCAAGACTATCGTTTCTGAGCTGTTTTCGGGCTGAACGTCAGCGAAAGTATTCCCTCGAGGATTTGAAAAATGTTATTTCTGTCTGTATATTTCCCTATCTGTCCACACTATATCTCAACTAACCTGTAGGCTTAAAATTGTACACGAAGCTACATTCCTATGTAAGCAATAACGAGTTCGATGATAATGCCTGCATGTCACTTCATGAGATTTGACTGAGCGTTAGCGAACATTTTTACAGTGGTCTTAAGGAGAACCACGATAGCAACGACAAAATCCCATAATAAATAGATTTGTAAACAAATTAAGCACAATGCGTAGTTTGCGTTTAGCTCAATATCACCTTCCGCTTGTAGGCTACAGCCTTGACTTCTGTAACCTGGAGTCCACGTCCGTCTGAATAGACAAGTTGTCGACGATGACGTTCAGAACAAACTACAAAAGACTTATAATGTTGAACGTCTTTGTCGTCAAATGTTGTATATCTTCAGACGGACGTGAATTTCGGATTCCAGGAGTCAAGTGTGTGCCAGTGCTAGACTTCAGAGACTGCACAAAGCGGAATGTGAAATTAAACGAAACTCAACATTTGCATTGAATCAACCCTTCTCGACATAGCTACGTTATGTGTAGGAAACATGTAGCTTAAAGCGAAGTTTATTACGGATAGCGTAGTGGGGTGTATTCCTACCTTGTAGTAGAAGTAAATAAGAAGTTTGCATATAGGCTATCAAGATAATAGACACACCTGTTTTGGGGGAGAAGTTGCAGCCAGAGTGGCAGCACTTAACGTGTTTTGCTACAATTTCATTTTAATTAAAAGTGTTTAGGCTATATAAAGAAAATTGAGGCTATTATGATAATATGGCTAGGAAGTATTAGCGTGGTTGAGGAAAAATATATCCTAATTATTTACAAAACTCATAAAAATTGAAATCTCTTTAATTCTTCACATAGTTTTTCCATGAACTAATACACTTTTCGAACTACTTTTTAACTTCAACAGTTCAGTGCCCAATCAAAAAACAACTGCAGTATCTATTATTGGTATAATACTTGCAGTATCAAGAATGTATATCTCCAGTATGCAAACCTTTTTTATTAATTGAAATGTCTGTTTCTTAAATCCTTCTTAAGATTTATGCACTTTACGCAACATTGGGACCATACGATAGATACTCCAATTCTTTTAATCGCATTTCACATCCTTTATTCCTTCTTCTTTAATTCGTGAAATATTTGCGATATGGACGTGGAGGTTTTCGTGCACCACCAGTATGGCAAGGGTCGACCTCAAATTCCATCCTTCCGGCGGCTGCTAGGATGTTCACCCCACGTTACTCTATACTTCGTGCATGTAACCCGTACGGTGGAAAGTGCATCACATGCAGTGGTAGACTTTCTCTATACCCCCCAAAAAACAAACTAGGTGAGAGAAAAATTGGCGGCCCCAGTGTGGACACCTGGGGACTCCACTTTCTACAGGCCGTGTCTATTTGAAGGTGTCCAATTAGCCGCATATTCCGCTCACGACAGACGAGACCTCCTAGCAGAAACTCTGGCCAATTACCGACATAACGTGTACTTCCACGTCCAGGCACGCCGAGTACTACCTCTGTCTATGTATGGCTTGATTGACGCAGTGTGCAGGAGGTACTTTTCGAGGACTGACCCACATCAAACAAGTAGCTAAGTCAGGCTAAAACAGTGAATATAGCTGGAACTGGTTAGAAGATCACAAACATGTTCTTCTATTCGCCATCCTTTTCTTCTCACAGCTTGAATCACTAGCAACTGGTTATAGCTTCACCACGTCTAGCCTTTTGTATGCAGGCTGTTTTATATTTAGACACTTGATTATGGTTCGGATTCGCTCGATGTATGGTTCATATATTGGGCATTTGTTTTTGTGTGAGAGTGTATTGTGTGTGCATACCGTATGTGTTATAAAAGAACACCAATACAGGATGATGCATATCCATTAATAATATAGTATGTCTTATTTGCTGGAATAATATTCAACATTATTTCCCTAAAAATTTAAAATAACCCTCTAAAAATAATATTTCGTATACACAAGAAGTGATTGGTTGATGAACGCCAACTAGCAGCTAAAGACGTAGTGTTATCTGGCGGCAATGATCAGAATTAACTCTACTGTCCTAAAGCACTGGTGGCTAAAGCATACTGTACAACTACTCAGATTATGTGGTGAAGAAAATAAGAACAGTCAGTACTATACACAATTCATAATATGAGTACTTCAATTTCTTACAGCAAATTTTCATATCAGCTTCATTAGACTATCTTTGTAACATTATCATACGGCAAACGATACAAAGAAATGCAGAGATGCGATATTTGTAGGACACTGAGAGATTTATAAATGACCATATACTTATCCAGTGTGGGGATTATAACCCCCACCCCATTGGTAAAAATATTCGAGGTATATTTTAACTAGTGTGAGACTGAAATTATTTTCGTAGTCGAACCATGTCCATAGCTCAGTTTTGTTTTTGCTTATTTGATATTTTATCTATTGCAGCTAACAGATGATGCAACACCAAAACTTACGCCCAGTATGTTTTTGAATGAGATTTCATGTGACACCCGTAGGAATTAAGAAGTGCAATACAAGTCAACCCCTTTTCACACTTCCCGCGCTTCGAGCGAGAGAGACAGCGGCACGGCAACTAATAAATGGCAATGAACGCCTACCGATGATCACTTTGAACGGCTAGTTTGTAATAGTAAACACTGCTCTTATCTCTATTGTTGTTAACGGTAGTTGTATATTAGTGACCTTCGTTTAATAATACGAACCGACAGTGTTAGTAGCAATGCAAAATTAAAAGTTCAACACCTCTAGTTTGCCGATTGCACTAATTTAAAATTTGTATTTCTCTGGCTGTTACTACTGTTACAATTTCTTGGTAGGGTTTTACCAAAATTGTCTAACTGTGATAGAAAATTGTACCAAAAAACTAAGAGTAAGACATGTAACAAATAAGACGTCTATAAAAACGTATTTTTATAGCTGATCTTCATATAGAAGTAAACTGTTAATTGTTTCCTGCAATAAACAATATTATTATTATTATTATGAATAAACAAAAATAAATAATAATAATAATAAACGCGTTATTAGCAAATAAATGTTAAGCTTATATTGAAATAATCTCTAAAACTGTAAATACCTATCCAACCTACCGATAACGTCCAAATTTGATCGAAAATAAAAGTAGGTAAACTTGAAGCTGTTTTTTTTTTTATTTTAAGAGAGTCAAATTATTTAGGTCCAAAGTAAAGAATTTTTATAGATGTTTAGATTTTACTTTCTATTGTCCTAACTATGACCTGGAATTTCATACATATTGTTGTTATTTAAAAAATCAATACAATTATAAACTAATAATGATGAGAGTGTAAAGACACTATCTCGCCGAAAACTATCCTCTCGTGGTCTGAGACCCCAGACTATCCGGGACCAAAAGTTCTTTTGAAACTCAAAATTTTCCAAGAAACTATATCTCAGATATACCATCTTAAGACATCCTGAAATTCCGTGGTCAACAACGTCAAAAGCCTTATTTACCTCAAAAAGAAAGAAATTGTGCTCATTTCGACTTAAACACACAAAAGCTTTTCGAAAAACAAATAGTCACAACGGAAACTGTGGAGAGATTATAATGAAACCCAAATAGAGATTAACATTATTGGTTTACATTTATTGGTATTGGATGAAAGAAAAAATTACAGTAAGTTACAGGAATAACTAAATTAGTGTACTGTAATACATACACATTAGATTGTACACTATGCAGGAGGATATTTTCTCAAATATTTATAAAATTTGAGCAATAGATATTTAAGTCTGAACCTATCAAGATTCAATATATATTTGTTTAGAACGGAGAGAGGTTTAACAATCTTCAGATCTGTGGTGGAGATTCCGAATTATAAAGGAGTTGAACAAGAAAGTCAAGATAGGAGATAATTCAAATCATAAACTCAAATAGTTTTTATTAATAACTGGTGATACTATTGATAACTGTTTCAATGTAATAATATGTATACGAAATTTCACGTGCATTCTTTGATTTACACAGGAGGTTGTAGGCTGAGATTAAACATTTTAAACAAACATGGCTAGACAAAATGATATGCTACGGACCCGGCATTTCTTCATATATCAAAATTCATATAAAATGGAACGGTTGAATTGTACACAGTTCCATAAAACAATAGTGATCGTCAAGATGTTTTATATCAAATTTTTATGACGAGTTATCAAAGACATTCCACCATTCTACTCCTGATACCCTGGCAATTATAGCAGAGAACTACTTGTCATGCCCTCCCATAACGTTAGCAAGGTGGCGCAACATCTGCAAAGTCTAATAAGAAAATCTTCCTTCCTCCTTTTCATATAAGTCATATATACATCCATCATACCAAACTACCGACGAGACTTCTTCATTGGCTGATGTGTAATTCAGTATAAAGCCGACTTTTCTAATTGATGCCAAATTATTGTCATATACTATCACTTCATGGCCTTTTGGCTCTGAGGTCTTTTATAAAGTAACATAATTGTTGATGAGTAATGGCATTATTTATGTATTTACGTACGTGATTCTTCTAGAACAGGACAATTCATGATTAAGTAAAATAAGTTGTGGGAAAATTCTAATAAGTGAACTAACATACGCTCTTGACAATTGTTTTAAGTTAAATATACAGTATTTTCAACACTGGATGGAACTTTTTTTATTTTTTTTACGCGGATTAAATTATTATCTGTCGAGCGACCCCTCCATCGTTCAAAGACACAAGTCTTACCTTATATTTTGTTTGTAAGTGTAAATAGACATAAAGTATAGTAATAAAAAATTGACAAATTAATTATTGAACTTGATCAACCCAATTGAAGTAGGCATCTCGGAATCTGATTATGGTGGTAAGCATTTTAGTTCTCAGATTTGCAGTCATACGATGCGGTTCCTTCTTCATCAAATATGTTTCAATATCTACCCTTGGAGCAGGGTCAAGTAGTCCTTCGACCCATCTAACGAGTGACTTGGGTAAATCAACATGTATTAAACAACAAGTATATTCATAGATTAATATACTTTAACACATTTGATAACGGATATGGAAGCGTGTTACTGACGCGTATTATAATATGTAATGCACTTTCTTTCGCTCGACGAACAAATACTCCAATCTGTATAAGAACCTCCTTGACTGATCTCCTGCAGACATATCCCAAAGTGAGACTTAGGTACCATCCTTGAATTCTGAAGCCCACAGACTTTTAGCATAAAAACACTCTTCTCTAGCTTGTATCTGTCTATCCATACATATTTAATAGATTCACCAATGCTGCTGAGCAGGATTGACTTCAACTACTTACACTTTGCCAAATCAAAACATAATGTTGAAAGAAGATTCTGCCCCCTACTCCATTCGACCTATTTACAATGGCAGATGAAGTTTTCATGACATAAATAATCAAGATACTTCGTGAAGCATGTGCATGTTAATATATTTTATTTTAATTTTTTTAATATATGTAAGCATGGTAGACTATTACAAAATAAAACTGAGTCTCGCTAAACTGAGTTAGAGTGGAAGGCTTTACGTTCGCCCTACATTGGACAACACGTGGCCGGGAGAGCAATTTCCAATGGACTGACGTTTACTATTTTTATTTTGACATAAAGATAGCAGAATTTCAAACCAAATTCCGATATCAAAAGTATCGTGTTTACAGAGCACATATAAAGAAAAAAATCTGATGAACTGGTGAGAGGGACTTATACTTCTACTTAAAAATATGGATGCGTTTTAAGGGCACAAATGTAGATTTTACGGTGTGTAGGTGTATGTTAACATTTTCTTGTACATTTTCTCTGCACAAGTAGACAAGTAAAATTCTTTAGATTTTGCAAAGCAATGCAAATAAATAGAAGCTGCATTATTTAATGACAAGCTTATATTGACTTTCAGGTGGCAAAAGGTAATCCCTGTTTTAAGAGCACGGTATTTATTTACAATACCGTGACCATGAAAAATGGACTTTTTTTCATGGGTTGGGCATTTATAGCCAAGTATTATTATCACAGGTGCATATAAACTGGGGGGAAAGTATATTATTGTATTATATTGATGCCTTTCGGGCATTATTGCGTTAAAAATGGAAAATAACCGACAAAATTCTGTCGAACAACACTTGGAGGGTTAAGGATCAGGGGCATCACGTGATCTGGGATTCGACTTTTGCAAGCTCGAGTTAATTTTTTTTTCTAAAAGAGCAAGCAGTGCGCAGCGGGCAGGCATCGTTGACAGAATTAACGTACTTGTCAGCATCATTTCAGTAAAATTGCCAGAGATACTGTCAAAAACAGAGTTTTCAAAAAATCGTAACTCCTTTGATTTTCGTTGCCGACGAATTTTTTCTTCACTATTGTTTTCAGAGGAAAAAAATGAACATACCTTTCCATGGTCACGTTATTGTAAATTGATACCAAGAGCACTATTCTACAAATATGTAAACATTCGCATAGGTACATACGCGTATTGACTATGTAAAGCTGAAAATTCGATATTATCGAACTTAGTCCATTTCTGAATTATGTTGCGAAACACGACTCTTGGCCATCGCACTTATTTAAAATCAATAAAATATTTTGTACTTAACAAGAGTGAATTAATAGAAAATTGTAAACTAACAAACAAGAGATCAATGCTCCTTCCATCCTATTTTTCATAAGTAATCCTAGTCTACATAAAGTTACATTTTATATTTGTTTTAATACCTTTATTATAAATCGTTTCTACTTGCTTTGCTAATCTGTCTCTCTCATGTACTGTACCATGAAACGTCGTCGAGATGAAACTGAGAAGAAGAAGAATGCAAGAATCTAAACAATAAAAAAACATAAATGCGGATGTAAACACAGTCAATCAATTATGACTTATTGTTTTATTTTTTAATTTGTGCTTTAGTTATTTGAATTAAGTGTGCTCCAGATTTTGTACTTGATACTTGAAGTTGTATTTTAAACTGAAGAAAAATATATCACCTCCATAAAAATAACCAAGATGAAGCAAATGTAAGCCTAACAGTTACAAATAGATTGTATCATCAAAACAAAGCCTAACATATTATGCTGTGACTATTTTTATAATATGGAAAAAACAATCTTTGTAAACAGTGATGTGTTTGAGAATATTCCAGAATATTTGTTTTGTGGCTTAACATGCATTTGTAAACATAACCCTGATGAGGTAGGTTATAGTTTCTACAATCAAGATTATCTTATACAGTACAAACAAATTTTTTCCTCTGTATGAATACAACTATTGGTAATCGTCACATTAACGACCGGAGCTGCAAAACGAGTTTCGCGTTATTAACTTATTGGAATCGTCTTACAGAACAAAACAATATAAGGTTTGGCGGGGTGGAAATGAGAAATAATGAAGTTCTAGAACATTAAAAATGGAACAACTGTTCAAGCGTGGAGCAATATTTCCATGTTTAACATCCACATCGGGCATCACGTGACCTTTTGTGACCATGATTCAACCTCGTGATGATGTCATTGGATGCGGCGCTATCTTTGCAAATGTAAATAAAAAATAATACTGAAATGAGCAGAATTTTGATCCTAATGAACAATGTTTTTCTAAAATTTCGAGCTACAAATGAATTAGTTGTTATCAAGTTGATACGAGTGCCTCCGGCCATCAGCGGGAGCAGCCGAAGCCCGCGCTGATGTCAACGAAAGAAAAACATCCCTCGAGATAGTACCTATCAGTAAAATATCAAATTCTAGTGGGGCTGATCAGAAATATAAATTGAATTGTAATGGAATGGCAATTATGCACCGTGTAAAAATCTTAATAAATCATGAATACCCCTAATATAAATATATAAATGGACATTAATAGAGAACACTTACCATTAGTGTGTTCCAAAGAATGTACATAAACTAAATAATCTCGTTTCAGTCGAAACGTAAACTCTTAACATGCCCGACAAAACACTCCGACACACCAATTCACTACGATTGGTCGAACTAGTGGATGGTTGATCCATGATCGTCACGCACTCACTCGATCCAAACTACAGTACATGATATCTAGTGAAGCACTGACTTCTGCCCCGGAGCGTTCAGAAAACAGATACGCTATCAGTCCCAGCCGCAGATAATTTTTACAACTCACCAGTTCATTACAATTGGTCGAACTAGTAGATGGTTGATCCATGATTTTCACGCACTCACTCGATCCAAGCTACAGTACACGTTATCTCTGACTTCTGCCCCAGAGCGCTCAGATAACAGATACGCTATCAGTCCCAGCTGCAGATAATATTTACAGATATCCAGACACAGAACATTAAAACATTAAGAACAACTATTTATGTATATACCCTCTAAAATCATGTTATTTGTCATTTGCACCCCCTAAAACCATATATATTTTTTGTTCAGGAGTATGAGCAGAATACATTGATAACTTCAAATTCGTGATTTGCCAGGTCGGCCTTTAATCTTATAATTTCCCAACTATTGACTGGTACTTTGGCATTATCCAGAGGCCACGATTGTCTTTAGGAGTTTTCTTGCTAGAGCCCTAAAAAATTACATAATTAGAAAGAACAGAATTTATTTGACTTGCTGTGAAGATTACATGATTATGTTATTCATTTTCCAGGTGTTAGAGAGGGTTTCTTAGCTCTAATTTTGCCTGGTAAAATAAGACTTTCTTTACTTTACTTTTCTGCCTCTCAAAAGGAAGTGATGTCGGGGAGAAGGAGGCCATTCTGTCCCTATCTACTATTTCTTATTAAGCCATTTCAGTAGTTTTAGATTACATGTTATTTTTCAGCATATTTAAATTTACAATTAAATTAAATTAATTTTAGTTAAGGGTAGGGTACGATAAGCGGACCTGGTTTTTTATATTGAAATTGGCAAACGATATTATTTAATCACAACCATTGATATAATCAACCGATACTGATTAATTATTTTGAACCATTAACTTAAATAATGTATATCAACAGCTGTAAACAATTTAAAACAATACTCATTATGTAATATTTCAATTATTTATAAGTAACATTTTATTATTAAAAATGACAGTTAATTTTTAGAAAACTAAACGACTTTGCTTTAAAAGATGATAAGACATGTTTTTTGTGACTTCAACATGTTGGACTCGTACCGAAAAACCCATTATGTGAAATTTGTGGGAAAGAAACAACTGTAGCCTAACTGTGAGAGGAGCAAATATGGTCGTCTTCAGTTTTCCTAATTTTGGTTATAATAATTTGTTTGATCACTGTAAATATTAAATTCATATTTTAATTTAAAACATGATTGTTATTGAGGACTATAGATACTTTTATATCGATTGATATTGTAGGATTTGAGATGCGAATATCAGGTATCGATGATTACATACTTCGATATAAAAAACCGGGTCCGCTTATCGTACCCTACCCTTAGTTAAAACTAAGTTATTGATATGATTCACGTACTAAAGAATGTATATTGTATAAATAACAATTATTACTATTGTATAGTATTATAATTTTACCAAGTTATTTCGGAAAGGGAGAAATCATTAACTCCTTTGACTAAATATGTTTCTGGCTCAATACACTAGTGTTCAGTTCACACTATTTCACAGGATTGCAGACACAAGTGGTTTTCTTCCGCTCCAAAGTTTACAACAATACGAGTAAACACAATTATAACATCCACAGAGAAATTAACGGATATAATAAATTATTCCATTACAGAGGTAAGTTTAGTTAATTTTTTTATCTCATGATTTTAGGAGCTTTTCCAATTAAGTTATTTTATTTGTTCCTTTTAATTTTAAATGGCTCCGAAGATTAAAAAAATTTTTTTGTAAACAACCACAACAATGCTTTTCATATTTTCGATTATCTTGTACAGACAGAAATCTTGTCTCATTTTTTAATTTATTGTTTTAGTCCTAAAAATTTTGTTTTGTAGCAAATTTTGTTAGAATGATTATCTTAGCAAATTATACACAGTGTATTAACAAAATGGTCAAACTTGATCGATTTATAAGAACCATTGATGTATTTGAATTTTATTAATTTTTAACATAAGATAGGCTACTTAACATTCTGTAGTCTGTCAACAGATGAATTTAATGATTATTAAAGCTTTATTATAACAAGACAAAAGAGAATTTGTACAATTTCTAGTAGCCTACATAATTTAATATGACCTACTTTTTTTAAAGTTTTGAGTTACACTTTGTCATTATTTTTAAAGTTTATAAATTAGAATTTTTGATAAAAACTAACAAAATGGTTGAAATGAAAGACTAGAAACAACAAAATAATGAGGTACTGTATTAAGATGATTCAGACACAAAATTTATACTTTTAGACATTATTGGAGTATGATTTTGTGTTGTAACTTTGCTGCATATTCCTGGCAGGTGTCAGATGTTTTGGGTAGGGTCCAATAAGCGGACCCGGTTTTTTATATCGAAATGGGCAAACGATATTACTTAATCATAACCATCGATATAATCAATCGATACTGATTAATTATTTTTAACAATTAACTCAAATAATCTATATGAACAGCTGTAAACACTTTCAAATAATACAATTAAGGTAATATTTTTAATTTCACATAAGTAACATTGTGTATTATAAGTAAAATGGCTGTCAATCTTAGGAAGCTTCACGAAATTGCTTTAAAAGACGATAAAACATGTTTTTATGGCTTCAGAATGTTGGGTTAGTACCTAAAAATCCATTATGTGATATTTGTGGAAAGGTAACAAATGTAACTGTCAGAGGAGCTAACATGGTCGTCTTCAGATGCAAAAAAGAAGGTAATGGTGGACACAACTTTAGTAAAAACGTTTTCGTTCTGTTTCATTTAGTTAAAGTTATGAGTTTCCCTGATTTTGGTTATGTTCATTTATTATTTGTTACATCATTAAATTCACATTTTAATTTAAAACATATGATTGTTATTACTTTTATATCGATTGATAGTCTATGATTCGATATGCGAATATTAGGTATCGATGATTATATTCTTCGATATAAAAAACTGGGTCCGCTTATTGGACCCTACCCGATGTTTTTGGTTTGTTGTTTATACCGACAGCGAAACCTGCACTAAAAGTTGCAGGGGAAGGGCATTCATGTTCAAATACCTCTGATAATTTCGGCTCAAGTAAAACGGGTCTTTAAAAAATATAATTACTTATAGTTCAAGCATGTTTTGTTAAATTTGTTCATAGTTAGTTAAAGTTTACTACCTAATAAATGTTTGGTGTTTAAAATTCTTTAATTTTGTTGTACAATCGTCATTATTCCCAAAAATATCAATTTTGAGAAGGAAACAGTATTTAGATTTCTGATGTTTAAACATTATTTAATTCATGTTCGAAAAAATCTTAGGATTTATATAATTTTACTATTCAATTTTTTAGCAATCTTGAATTCATCCATTCAATATGAGAAAAATGATTTCAAATATCATTACTATATCAAACTAATGTTTTCGTGTCTATTAACAATTGTAATGCTGAAGTTATTACAAGTTCTAGAATTTTATTACTTATTACCATATTACTGAATTATTATTCTATTGAAATTAATTGTAATTGTAAAATGCCTAGGTGACATAATTATATTGTTATTCAGGAAAGTGACAGGCGAGGACTGAAAAGACCTGACGTGTATCAACATGCAGAGTTGCCGGACTGTCTGGTGGTTGCTCCCTGGGCGTGCACAGACGCGCAGCTGACAAAGCATGAACGGGAGATCATTGTTGACGCAGCATGTGGAGCAGCTGTGCTCAGGGGAGCTAATGTTTTTGCCCCTGGTGTCCTTGGAATGATGCCCAGTAAGTGGAGTATTTATTTTGTCCATGGTAGGCTTGTTACACCAGATTTGAGGTCCAGTATTCTTCTTAAGGGTACCTGAACCTATAAGCAGTGCGTATATGAACATATTGTGCAATTTTATGCTATAGTTAAGGAGACATAGTTTTAATTGCATTGTTATGAGTTATTTGAATTTTTTAATCTTTAAAAAGTGTTGTGCAACATGTAACAAAAACTTGTGAGTTTGAAGGATTATTGCCTGGGCACTTTGTAACAATCTTGTGCAAATAGTTAATAAACAATCCTGTATCCCAAGGACTATAGAGAATTGGTTTGTTCAATAGAATATAATATCTTTTTGAATAAATTTTGATTATTGCCAAATTATTACAATTCCATTGGGAAGAGAGAGAAAATGATTACCACATACTGTACAACAGTGTGTAATATATTATATGCAATGTGCTTGGAAATCAACAATAGAAAACATGAATAGCACCATATTTATTACCAGAAATATATTACTGTAAATACTGCTGGCCAGCGTTGTAGCTTTTGCAAAAGTTCAGTATTGTGTTGCTGTCGGACGAACAACCAATCGGTAAGTTTAACCAATCAGGGAAAATGAACTTATAAAGAAGTTTATGTTTGGAAACAGACATCATGATGATCTTGCTAGTTAGATGTTTGTTTTTAAACATTTTGTTTCAATAAAACTATTGTTCGTACATAACCGTAAGCAAGTAGTTAAAGACACTAAACTCTCAGGGTCTGTAAATGATTATATGACACTGATTTCACATTTATTTACATATCTGACAAGGTTTATAGTGTGTCAAACGAAGCAAAATATGATTTGAGAAAATAAATTTTCCTTTCATATTTTTAATCCATTTGATAATCCATTTAATCTCATTATAACCTTACCAAAACTAGTGTGGCTTCTTCTTCTAAGAGACAGCCTATTGTAATGCACTTAAGCCTCATAGGCCCATTTGCTCACTCTGGAAGTTTACAGTTTTAGCTGGTCTACAAACTGCTGAAAACAACCGATCAGCTCCTTGGAAAATTCACCACCCTTTTCCAGACTATCAAAGATGGTGTAGCGCTCCCTTGCTATTGCAGGGTAGTCAAAGAGCAGGTGTTCAGTAGTTTCCGTCTGCTCATCACATAATCTACAGAGTGGATCCTCCCGGAAAATGCTAACTCTGTGAGGATGCTTCCTCAGGTGACCATGTCCTGTAATTTATTAGGCTTACAACCTTAGTAGACACCGATCTACTTAAGTAGGGTAGATTCACCCTGGGGGAAGGCAACTAAGGGAGTAACCAACTCATCCTCAGACCCGTATGCATAAAGGTTATTGTTTAGTTTTTTTGGTGTAATTGTTTGGAAGCTATCGGGCTAAGTGTGGCTAACAATCGGTTTCTTTCTTTTGAGAAATTTCTTTATTTATTTCAAGAAAAAACAGGTTGTGTACTTATTGGAAAGCCACCTCCATTATGGAATAGCAGTCTGGAGTGCTTCTTCAGGTGGCAATCTCCACAGAGTTCTGGTAATGCAGAAAAAAGCAATAAGGCTAATGGCTGGAACCTTGAGAGAGCTGCAGAAACATTTTCAAAAACTGGAAAATATTGACAATAACATCCATTTACATCCTAGAAACCATATTTTATTGCTTAAGTAAGGATCCTCTAAAACAAAAAGACCTACATTGCCATTACACTAGACAAGCAGGGGATTGCACTGTACCAGTCCATAGAACAGCATTGTTAAAAAAAAACATCTGGAATGAAACTCTTCAACAAGCTACCAGATCATCTGAAAGACAACCCAGGATCTATAAAGAGAACCCTACGGTGTTGGCTGCAAGGCCACGCATACTACACATTCGATGAGTTCTTCTCATGGAATGATGAATCTTAATTAGACTTCTCATTTAATAATAGAATTCACTTGTAAAAACCGTTTGACTCTGTAACATGTCTTGATAATATTGTCTATTGTCTAAAATCCAATCAAAGACGAAAAATAAATATGAAGTTTTAAATTAAAAACGCTTTTAGAACAACACAAACATCAATTTAACAGAATGCACTGTTTTTGAAAAAATAAAATCAGTTACCTTAAATTCCGCATTGCAGGCACCCAAGAAGGTGAGTGGGTGAGTATTTACACTGACTCCGGTCGAAGGTGCAAGCGAGGTCTGACCGTGCCTTTTGTCGACCCAGGGAAAGTGTTTGTGGGTAACGGCATCATGAGAATGTCTCGAAGTCATCTCTTTCAAAAGGATCTCCATCCTAAGTAAGGTTTGTTATACTGCTCTTCTGTTATCTTGCACATGATTGTGTCCTATAGTAGTGACCTATTGTACGGAGTTTTAGCTTTATTTTCTTGATTTATCAAGAAACCAATGAAGTCATTTTGAGATTTTAGTGCAATATTTTCAGAATTTATGATAGAAGCAACAGTGAAACTATTCAAATGGATGTGTTTTTGCAAAGTATTAAATGTTTTTGTTAGTTTAAGGAATTTATCTTTGTTATTCAAAATCCCAGAATAAATGAAGTTTAACCTGAATTTGTTTCTGAATTTTATTAACGTTTTTATAAAAAAGAGAGGCCGATACCCTTAAGCCATATTTCACCCATCCTCATGTGACTTAAGCTATTCAAAAGCCACTGATATTCAAAAGTAAGATGATTTTTCACTGGCCTGTGCAAGGATCTTATCAAACAGAATAAGTGGGAGAGTCGATACAGTATAAGGTCGATGATACTGATAAAAATGCAACGTCATAGACAGAATTTGGACTGTATTATCTCTAACTCAGATCCAAATGCCGACGTCTTAGATCACTCGACTTTTATGATGTCCCCGCGCTTAGTCCTAAAAGGACCTTTGCGCCTCCTTTACTTTAATTTTGTGGCCTCAAAGTCTGAGGCTTTTGCAAAAACCAATCAGATTTGAGGGCTCCTGGTCTCTAATGTCCTTGGGGCTGAGGAGATATGCTCCCAGGTATCTTTTCCGAGTTTCTACAATGGCAGCACAATCTAACCGAATGTGCTCTGCTGACTCCTCCTCCTCTCCACAGAGTCTACATTCGTTACTCTACCTTCATAAGGTGCTTCCTTAGAGGGCCATGTCCTGTCAACATTCCTAATATCAGTCTTATATCCTCCTTGTTCTGGTCTAAGAGAGCTGTCCACCCTTTAACGTAAGGAGAGATAAACAATTTGGATAGTCTTAATTCTCACTTAAAGCCTTAATATGAAGATAAGTAAAGGTGGTGAGCCGATAACAAAAATAATGAAAGTACAAGTACGTTATGATTTTGCGAAGGGGTGTAGCAGTGGAGGTAATGCTGCCGGCTAGCGGAGTGACTGCGGTGGAAGTGCCACAGCCACTAGGACTGCTGCAGAATCTCCCGTCCATAGTCTGCGGTCGTGTGGTCTGTCCTCGGCCCGGAGACAAGGTCATAGATCTCTGTGCAGCTCCTGGCCACAAGACTACCCACCTTGCTGCTCTCATGGAGAACACGGTTAGTGCTGATTCATTTTGGAAATACCTTCACGTTTTATCGTGTGAGACAACACAATGTTGAGTTATATATCTGAAAATAATGCAACTATGGAGGGTAGGGTTAATTCAATGCGAATGTTCAGTTTTGCTCCAGTTCACCTTCCTCTTATGTGCAGCATCTGAAATCTGATGCTGTCGCAATGATGAGACAACGAGAATACCTCTTCGTCTAGATTGCGCTACATTTTGCAGTTGAGTTGTCTGTGATGTCAAAATGATGCAAAGAATTCGTTTTGAACATCTTCGTTACTGACTATTGTTGGATCCCTTTAGACAAACAAGAATCTAGATTTTAGGATAGCATCAGATTTCAGATCCTGGAAGGAGAACTGGAGCTAAACCCGACATTTGCACATCTGAAAAGCATTAATAAAACTTAATCATGATTAACAATATGGTATGAAAACCAAATAGAGACAAAATATCTAAAATAGCTATCACCAATATCTCTGAATTATTGTCACAGGATCGGAATAATTTTTTGGTCATAAATATGAATTGCATATTTTTATAATTACATAATAAATATACCATTACATGAATATATGAATATAAACTGCACCAAACATATGTCTTGTGAACTACAATTTAAGAAAACTTACAATACTATAAAATAAAATACATTACAAATTCATTTATTAATAAATTATAATGTGTATACTAGTTAAACCTAAGTTAATAGAAATGTAATCAATCAATAATTGATTCTGGATTTGGATTTGGATCGACCAAATTAGATTTCTATGGTCCAAACTAGAAACATAGGAGAGACCAGAATGTTTCTGTTTTAGTTTTCATGCACAACTATAATAGGACTTGTTTGTCATAGTTAATTGGGACTTTCTAAGTAACAGTTGATCTTATGTTAGTAAAAAAGCCTTAAGTAAAAAAATATAGTTAATTTACCGCGCCTAAGTTTTTAACTGGGTACATCTAAGTTTCAGTTTCAGGGGTACCCAATTTGTGTTGTTTTTCAAGATTGTTGTGACTTTCAGAATCATTTAACCTAGCTAATGTGGTAGACTGGCAGCCTAAGTCGTAGGACCGATTCCGGTAATTCCGCCGACTTGATGGTATTTCATATGACCTTATTTTCTCCCTATACTAAAGGTATAACTGTACCCAGCAGGGATCACTTCTGGCTGGTTTATACCTTCCAGTTAAACTTACCACTGGGCACAGCAAACTCCGATGTGTCACTTAAATCTGGGCAACCTTATGCATGTTCAGGAGCAGCACATCACTAACCGCAAATGTCGAGATTCTGGGGTGTAAGGGCAATTCGACAGGTTTAGTCTACTGTGGGAGATGACTGTTGGAGTTGGTGGGGTTTGTTCCCTAACTTCAGAGGTTCTTGCTACCCTCAACAAGGGTGTGCCACCCCCTGCCTGCCTAGACTGGAGAGGCTGGTTCAGAGCTGGCCTCCCCTTCTCCCCCCCTGTATAATGTACGCAGATGATACAACTCTCCTTTTAAGAAATGGCTCAGCTGAAGAATTGTATAATAACTCTGTTCATTCTCTACAAAATGCCATTGCCTACAGCAAATTAAATGACTTGGCAATAAATCCTGACGAAACTACACAAGTGCATTTTAGCAAGAAAAAAGTCCTACCTGCAAGCATCCCCAATACATCAGTGCTTAATCAGACTAAGTTTTTAGGTGTAACTATAGACAGCGGACTCACTTGGACAGATCACGTAAACAACATTTGCAGAAAGATCAGTACAGGTATCTACGTTGTTAAACGTATCAAATGGGTTGGCACTCTGGAAGCGGCAAAAGTAGCCTACTATGCATTAGTAGAGTCTCACATTAGATACAGCCTTATAATCTGGGGAACCTCGTTAGGGAACTTTAAGAGAGTGCTTGTACTACAAAAGAAGGCAGTCAGGACTCTTGCAAACCTTGAGCCGCTGCAAAGCTGCCGACAGGCCTACCAGACCCTAGGCATACTTACAGTACCTGCACTCTACATCTATGAAGCGATCTTACACGTCGACAAATTACACCTGCAGACTCACATGGACGTTCACAATCACCCCACACGCCATGCCTCAAGGCTTACCATTCCGCAACACAGAACAGCCCTCTTTGAAAAAAAAAAACCATCATACATAGGGCGAAAATTAAAAAACCTCCTTCCAGACTTCCTCCGAAACCTGACAGGCGACAGACTGAAGAACTCGCTTAGAGAATTTCTACTTAAGAATCCTGTCTACACTATAGAAGAGTTTCTGGAATCTACAAATGCAAGAACTACCATGACCTTCAACATTTAAACAATTTTTAATTCACAACTATTATATTACAATTGTATTATAATAACTTTGTATTATAATCTGACAAATTACTGTTCTTAATGATCATGTAATAAAGATACTTTGACTTTGACTTGACTTCTTCCGGGGGGACATGACTTTGAGATGTAGTGCCCTAATTCTTCCTCATGGATCTCGATAGGAGGCGGCCCCTACCCCCAACCTTATTCATCCTGAATGTCCTTTCACTCCAGAAGCAGTGCAAAGATCCTTCTGAGTCAATACCTAAATGCTCCAATTGAACAGGCAGAGAAGAACAAAATGTCTTTTGGTTGGGTGTCGGGTCAAGTGAGGCTCTGATATATGTTACGTTTATAGTATATTTTGTTTCAAGAAAGGATCTGGTAGCAATTGGGTAGGGCAAGAACCGGGCTATTGAGTTTCCTTCTCATGCAACAGAGTTCTAGTAAATTTCTGTGGAGACAAAACAAGATCTTCCTCATGACAGATTATAAAAATTTTAAATCT
Organism: Homalodisca vitripennis; assembly: GCF_021130785.1. Classification (NCBI taxonomy): domain Eukaryota; kingdom Metazoa; phylum Arthropoda; class Insecta; order Hemiptera; family Cicadellidae; genus Homalodisca; species Homalodisca vitripennis. The sequence goes on along the minus strand of NC_060213.1, from coordinate 141,347,006 downwards.
TTCCTTATTCTAAAGGCTGCGGTAGATCCTATACCTGAGTAAGTAAGAGGGATGTATATGACTAATACTTGGAGTTCTAACAGGACATAAACACCTTAAGAATCATCTAGTAGATAACCTGTGTCTACACGTTAACTCTAATTTTTTTATGCCTGCAGGGAGTGCTGGTGGCATTAGACAAGATTCCTCGGAAGATTGAAGCACTCAAGGCTCTCTGTGAGACCATGCAGGCCGACTGTGTGAGAGCGTATGCCTTCGATTCCACCAGAGCGGTTTCAGCTTCTGCTCATGCCTCTGGTTCGGACTGGTCACCACCTTTTGCTCCCAACACGTTTGATCACGTTCTGTTGGACGCACCGTGCAGTGCTCTTGGTCAGAGGCCTCAGATTAGCTGCAAGATAACAAGCAAACAGATTTCCTCACATCCCAAGCTACAGAGGAAGCTGTTTACCACGGTAAGTTAGGAGAGAAAATCTGCTAGCTCAAAAAATATTTTGTTGTTATTTGCCGTATAAGATCTAATGTACATTATAGTCTGACATTCATTAGAAAAGCGGTGGTAACGTTGTAATTTAAGATAGTACAGATCTAGATGGAAGATAACAATTTGTCATATTATCTAATCATATTGCAAATTAGGACCTTCACTGCTACATGAGTAAGTGTACCCTCTTTAGCACAGCCGGAGTAAGAGTAATGTGCGTCCGTTGCTGTAAATTTATTAATAGGAAATTGATGAAGTTGTACATCTAAAGTTTACTGAGTTGATATCTAAATTAAAAATGTTTACTTACATGAAATGTATAGGTGTACTTAGCAACAATATTACAAGACTGTGTGTATACTGATATTATTCATTGCAGCCTTGTAAAGAAGAGAATTCTAACTTTAATTTTCTTACATAATTTATTGATAACATTTTTTGTTTCTTCCTGCAGAAACAAAAATGTTTTAAATGTAGTTTCTGGGATACCATATGAGTTTGATTTAGCAACAATTGATTGAGCATAAGTAACTGATTTTTTTTAGTATTTGTGTGAGTAATGGCTTATTAAACATTTCTAGTTTGCTAATTGCAGGCATTTTTAAAGAAGAAAAACCTTAGCTTCTTTATTTTAACAATAGAATTATATTTCACTTGTACTCATACATTTGTTATGAAGGCTGTTCAGAAAGTAATATAAGTTGTTATTACATGTATTTATGTTTCACATTTCCATGTTATTTCAATACAATTTCCAGTTTTTCTGAACAGTTTCATTTTTTAAATACTCTCTGCAAAAAAATCTTCCGTCTGTGAATGTAGGCAACTTCCCTTATGCTTTGAAGCTTTTCATGATTGAAGAAGTGCTAGGGATGCAAGTCTCTTCATGTATGTAAATAAATTAAATTTAATAGTAGCCAAGTTTGGACTGTAAGGGATGAACAAAATATTAAAAGAATTAGATGAAAAGTTTGTTGTGTGTGGTGAGCATTTTCATGCATGAACATAAGGCCAGATGTGAGAAAACTGAGGTAGACTTCATTGGTCTTGCCACGTTCCAAGAAACCAACAAGCAACATGCTTTTAACACCCCAAAATAGCATTGACATTTGCTTCCTTGGTTCTTACTTTCGTGGGTTTACCTTGGCTATTTTGGAGAAATGGTATTTCCCCAACATTGACTCAGGGCTTAAGCTACGATCGCATTCACCACATTTTGCGAATCAACTCAAGAAAATGCAACGCTATTTAGAAAGGCTTTTACAAAATTGTGACGAAAGAACAACTAACCGCCAATAGTATATCATATTTGGGAAATAAGTTAAGCATTAAAAATACTGTTTTCCAATGATAGTATAGGATAAAATATTAAATGCTATGCCACCGGTTGACAAACTGTCTGTTAGGAAAGCACCTACCTACTCTCGGATTGTTAGATGTCCAAGTTTGAACGTTAACAACAAAACAAACTAATTGCGCTAAAACTACGGGAGTTACATTAAAATTGAGCTTGTTTATTTCTGCATCTAGACATACAAAGCAAATTATTTACAAACAATAAGTAAGTTTTGTGTCTGTAAGAATGAAAAAATTACTGATTTTTGGTGCTTTACTAGTAAACTGTAATTTCCAAAATTAATTATTCATTGTTAAACGTGCCATTGAAGGTCTAAAATTGTCAAATATATTAAAACAATATTCAATTTATTACGGCTTCCCCTAGCAGTCAATGATGCATTTAGGCCATGCATGATGCACGAGTAGTATCCAACGAACGTCCATACTCTGTTGCTGTTATAGTACTGCTAGTGCTCCGTGACTTGACACACATACGAATGAAAACGAACGTTTTACGTTTCTATACGTCCTGTCTTGACTTCTGTAAGTAGTCCTTGTGATTTTCGAGGGTTTGTTATAGTCAGACTTTATTAATAATGACAGACATTCATAAAAGGTTCAGTATAACCAATTTAAGCATATAATAGAAAGGAATTCATTTCAATAAGATTTGAACATTTTAAACAAGGCTACAGATTTAATGAGGTTAGTTCATAACCTGATTAAATCCTAATTAGGTTTCTATAGATAACTGATGTTAAAAGTAACTTATTTTGTAAAAAAAACACTTTACTTTTTAATTTTATTTTGTATTTTATGTATGTTGAGTCGATTTTTCATTTTTATGCATACTTTTTCAATCAATTAAATATTTTACTTTGTAACTAAACTGTTTTTAATCAAACATTTTCACAAAAATCTCATCTTTTAATTATTGAGGTTCTAAATATTTTAACAACAGTATTTTTATTCAAGTAAATATTGGTTCTGGATTATATAAATATAATGTATGCCAATCTGTACAAATGGGGATGCAATGGGATTTTTTGCAGGCCGTGCAGTTGGTAAAACCTGGTGGCTCGCTGGTTTACAGTACATGCTCATTAACGAGAGAAGAGAATGAGGACATCGTCAGTTGGGCTCTTGGTTCGTTCCCTCAGTTGGAATTGGTTCCGGCAGTTCCTCTGGTGGGAAAACCAGGAATCGCTCAGGTCAGAACCTATCAAACTCCTTCAATAACGTTAATGCACTAGATGTATAGTGCTGTTATTCTAGTATATAAACGAGTTTATATTCTGTTGATATTATAGACCAATTGTATTTTTACACTGAAAATAAAAATATTTTTTAAAAAGGTCGTCCTATAACTTGAACTACATATTACTTGGTATGTTTAAGAGCAAATATTAAATAGCCAATCAATAAAGTTCTAACCTTGAAACTAATAAACTTTGTTGGGGAATTTCATTTAAACCTCAGTTATTTAAAGAGCCGATGGTTAATGATCGAAGTGACGTACATAGTTACACAAGCACCGTTGGCCACTAGCTGTGGCCTGTCAGCTACTTGTAATTTCAGCTGAGTGAGAGGCCACTCTTGATGGCCTACTGAGTACAAAGGGTTAAGTCTCTAAGTTGCAGTGGAAGGCCCATGTTGGGTTATTGATCTTTACCATTGAGAGATTCTATCAAATGCACTTTTATCATAAACCAATACATTTTATGTATAATTTATTACATAGTCATAATATTAATGTAATGTAATCAAATATTTATACACCAAATGCTTTTGAAAAGTGTTTAAAAAATAAGGCATGTATCCAGCAAATAAGTTTTTATAATAATAAAGGTTTTATAATATGTGATGTAAGCAACCAGTATGACAAAGTGATTTTTTGATTCCCAAGAAGAAATGATTTGAATGAATTCAGAGTCACATGTAGATGGCATTAACATTCTAAAAAACCAGTGAAAACGCTTTTCAAATCATGGTGATAATTTGACGGTTGGTAACGTCGTTGACTTTTGCTCAAAACACAAATCCTGGAGTGGAGATGGGACCCCAGTCAGCCATATAGTCCTCTATATTTCGCGGAAGATGCGGGAGTAAAACAAAAGACGGGTGTGTGTGTGCGGGAAAAAACACTTTAGGTAAAAGTATCTAGTGTCAGTGCCCAATAATTATGTGAGTTAAGAATTTTGTATCTAAATATTAAGAAAATAACATAGGTAATATCAGAGTTTATTCAATTAATATTGCAACTTTTTTTAAATTTTCAAAGTACTTACATTTAAAAGCAATCAATTTACAGATTATTTACACAGATAAAATTAACAGTTTGTTATAGAAAAGATATGTTTAAAATTTGCATATAAGATATGTAAATTCCTAATTAGCACAAGAAATTTATACTTGTTAATTTAACATGAAGTTAAAATGTAACCGTTTAAATATTTAAAGAGAACATTCTCTCCTTGCATAGTTTGATCATTGTAATTGTTTAGATATTTAAATAGAAAAATCTCTCCTCGAGTAGTTTGTAAAACATAATTGTTTGAAATATTAAAAGAGGGACATTTCTTCATGCTTAATATGTTTATGGAATTTATCTTAAAATTAATGATTTGAAGCATAAAATTGAAGTACAAATGTTATCATTAGAATCATTGGAATCTAACTTGTTATTCGAAACGATTATTAAAATTTGTTCAAGTTCAATATAAATGGTTATGGGTAATAAGATACTTCTGATTTTACATAATGTTAAAACTATTGCAAAGAAATTAAATTTTGAAATAAAATAAAAATATGTGTTACTAATAAAAATATGAGAGTGTTGAATTGCCGATGAAACCTACTAATAAATCCTCTCACACTATACCCAAGCAGATATATATATATATATATATATATATATATATATATATATATATATATATATATATATATGTAGTTAATAATCTAACTTTACAAGGTATATTCTAACCTTACATATTTTAAAGACAATTATTGCATTCGTTATATTGTAAGGGAGTCACCCATTTCTGAAGCTTCAATAATGTGCTTGATAACTAAGTTCTGTATTCCAGAGTTCCCTGTGTGAAACAGATTGCCAGAAAGTGCAGAGGTTCGGACCACCACTAGGAGACAGTCCTGAAGAGGACACCATTGGATTTTTTATCGCTAAATTTGTTAAAGTCAAATTGTAATAAAATAAATCCGATATTCATATTTTAAGTGAGGTCTCGATTCATTTATAAACTCAACTTATTTTTCACCAGTGACATTCTTTCCCATCTTTCTTCTTCAGTCACTTTTCCGTTTCAAACTATCCAAACGTTGTTGCTGACATGAACACTGACATTGACACTATTGCAACGTGGGCCTTCAAACACGGACTGAAACTTAACGAAAGCAAGACTCAAACTATTCTCATTGGAACTTCCAGACTTCTGAGCAGTATCGACTTGAACAACTCTCCTACACTCGTATTGAACGGTCATCCTCTTTTTACAGTGACAAGGTCAAAAATCTTGGACTGACTATTACAAAAACTCTTAGTTGGGCCGATAATGTTACTTAGACTTGTGGCAGGGTATTTGCTGATATTCATAGTCTTAAGCAATTTGCTATTTATTTACCCTTGAATTTGCAAGTAATGCTAGTGAAGACCCTGATTTTCTGCCATTTCAATTACTGTAACGTAGTTATAAAGCTTTCGGACAGGTTTCAACGTGCTCAAAATTATTGTATTCGTTTTATCTTCAACCTTAGCCGATATGACCATATGACCCTTCATCAGTTACATCTGCTAAAATTGAATCTACTCCGTCAGTTCCACATTCTTAGCATGTTACATTCTATTTTGTATAACGATTATTCCCCTTCTTATTTGTCTGAACGCTTTTCTTTTATTTCTGAAACAAGCAATTATAATACTCAACATGGAGCCTCTTTGTTGTCTATTCTGTGTTACAATAAATCATTCACAGTTTTCACTTGTTGACTTTGGAATAATCTCCCGGATCATATCAGAGGTATTCGTTGTCAGGAGCGGTTTTGGGGGGTTCTTAAGGACCATCTGTTTCAGGCCTCATCGGGTTGATGATAACGTGGCATAGGGTATGGGACGATGGCTTTGTATGAATGGTGATTGGTGAATATCTGTTATTTCCTTCCAATTTTTATTCTATTTATTTATTTTTAATTTCATGACGTACCTTCTTTTCATTTTATTATTTTATGTAAATATAGATTATCATTTTTGAATATAAAACAGTAATGTAGACTATACTGTGGCTCTGTTTTATACTAATAGTATCATTTATAAATTTATAGTTAGGTGTAAGAGAGGACTTAATAGTCTTAAAATAGTTCTAACCTGGTCGATTGAATAAGTTTTTTTTTGTGTTCAATAAAGAAATTTTTCATTTCATTCTTTCAGTAAAACTTTAACAAATTAAGTATCCAAATAGCCCTTATACCCCAGTATAAAACAATTAAAAATGAGATCATAAAATAAAACAAAGCTAGTTCTAAGAACAGTCAACAAGTTATGCTATAGCAACATTCAATTAAAGAGATATTTACCTTGAAATATCTTTGTTTTAAAATATGTATTTGTTTTGTTGTTTTTATAATTTCTGAATTTCTTGTGATTTTTCCTAAATTCTAAGCCATGTAATTATTAAACAAATGATTATTAAATCATTCCTTTATCTACTTGTTTCCAAGGTAATGCACAGATCAAAGAGCTGCCATAAAATATCAAATTTACAATCTAAAAAAGCATTACAAACATCAAAGTTTAGAATTGTAGAGAATTTATCTAAGTTGCTTTGCGAATAATTGCACAATTTTGTGAAACCCTTTTTGTTTATCTTTTGTTTTGAATCCAAGACAACTCACAATCAGATATTAGAGTGTCACATTTATCAGAGAGTTATAACAATTTATAATTTATAGCAATTTGTGATATATGGAAGTGACTCTAGAGTCTCAAATCTCTTAAGATTTACAAAGTGAATTTAGTCTAGGAACTGAGAGACAATTTACAGTATATATGTGCCATAAACTAGTTTTTCTTGATATTGATATAGACATTTTCTTGACAAGGAAATTGATTGTCAGCGCACTTAGTTTTGGTGGATGTCAAAATGGTATCGAAAGAGTAATTTTTTCTTAGATTATATATTTTATAGCCTGATACACTTAAAGCCAATCAGACACATGAATATTACTTATATCGCTATCAGACAACTAAATAAGTAGACTGGAAGTCGCCTCTTTAGAAGTCTGATACACGCCTCTTTATAAGGTGATCTGACACTAATTTAACATTTATCACATTTCTAATCGTTGGTTTTAAGAGAGTTAAGGTAATAAAAATATGATCTGAGAAAGAAATATCGTTCTATATTCTTAACCCTTTTGATACCATTATATTTTGATTTCTCTACTGATTTCAAGATAAACCAGGTTATGTGCTTATGCAATGCATATTAGCTCTTGGACCATTAGTCTAAAAAAAATTTAGTGTTTTGGTTCAAATTATATAAATTTGAAATTTGAACCATAACAACATTTTGTGAAGTTGAACAACTTTAAAAATTGAGTACTGAACCTGCTATATCTTTTGTTTAGAGTAGCAACCAATTTCATTATTCTTGTAATGTTGTAATTGTGATAGATTATATTATACTAGCTGTTTCCTATGGCTCCGCACGCTTTTCGTAAGCTTTGCCCGTGTATGAGCACTTCTGGGCCAAGTGAGTTATATTTCCAACGCAGATGTAGAGTTTGCTTTATTGCCACAATCAAAAATATCTGTGTATGTGTATGTTTATGTATCTTTATAGTCATTGTACACGTACATTGTACTTTATTATAAAGTGGTCCAACACTCAAGCTTTAGGTTCATCATAACTTAGAGCCGTCAAATAGTGTTTGGCTATATAATACACGTAACTGTCTCGTAATTGCAACTTATAGTGTTCAGGCGCTTTGAAAACTTTTATCTTATGCAGCGCCGCCTGGTGGTGAGTTACATCAATGAGCATAGCATATAAACCTTCTACGTGGAGAAATACATATAAATACCAATTTTCATAGTGATCAGTCAAGTAGTTTACGATTCCATAAAGGACAAACACACAAACATTCATTTTTATATATATAGATTATTATTTAATATGATTTCATAAAAAAGTAACAGGTTTAATACGGTTTTGCAATTGGTTGAGCATTAGTGAAGTCTATCACTAATGAAGTCTGCAATAGGTTAATAAGAACGAACTTTAAATTTTGTATGAAGCTTCATTTTTATATAGGCAACATCAAGTTCGATGATAATGCATGTCATTCCAATGGATTTGGCTGAGCATTAGAGAACATTTTTATATTGGTCTCATGGATAAGCATTATGGTAACAAAAAAATTGCAGAATAAATAAATTTGTGGAAAAAAGAGGACAATCATATGAAATCTTTAGATGTGACATAATAACACATGTAATATAATGAAATGAGCTACAGACTTGAAACTTTGCATGTAACCTCAGAGAAGTCTGTTAGGTTACACATGTGTGTGGCATACTTTTACTTTGTATATTTAATTACTATGTGGCAGGCATAAATAATTTTAAGGGCAGTAGATTTTAGCATCGGATGATGTATCTTCTTATAGACTGTTACACAGTTTGATTGAAGGTTAAACAGATGTAGATTATGGTATTAAATCAACTAGCAAATTGATTTGTTGTTGTGCAAAAATTATATGAATAGGGCTTGGCAAAACATCAAAGCACACTACTTCTTTGTCAAATTCACAGTTGATAATCTAACAAAGTCCACTCAGCAAGAGGTGGCTACAAGCGTTTGAGTAAAGTTTGGGCTTCAGAGAGAATTTCCCTTTACTTTATCAGAGCAGTTGATTGTTATTCAAAGCTTCCTTTGTACACAACTGGCTTCCTATTTCTATACGTTACTCACAATCAATATTGCCTCTTTACCATATCTTTACACGTGGAGAAAAATATACCATATCTTTTGTGTTTTGCTTTTACTTTCTTTTCTTATATTTTATTAACGTTAGGATAAAATGTAGTCAACAAACTTTATGTAAACTTGGAGGTTTTCCTTTTGAAGAAGATTTACTAAAGTGAATTATTCCATTGTTCAGTTATGACATTAATAAGGACTTTGTATTCATTAATTAATTTCTTTATTCACAGTGAAATCCCATTTGTACTTTGATATGGAATAAACAAAGACATAATGAATAGCTTATCTCGTGTCATGTATATTTGATTACAGTAGATAACGTAAATAGCCATAATAACCTATACATAACAAATAGTAAGGTGAATTTAGGAGAGTTACAAATATAATGTATCATCAATATGATAGTAATAATAGCACAAAATAATATATAAACAAAAGTATTTTAATTTGGAAGTAAATAGTGAAATTAATTATAATCAGCAGTGAGAAAATAATAAGGAGAAATAATACAGAGAAGGTAAGGTTTAGTGAAAGTGTGATGATACATATTATTGTACATATTGATTTCTATTCTTACTCTAAGACTGCAATATCACTGTCAAGGAATGAGATAGTGGTGAGAAACAACGTTTTCAGGTTTGTGTAATACTGGTATAGGCCTGTAGAATTCTTCTTCTACTTCTAATAGGTGGTTTATTGCCTATGCACTTGAGCCTCAAGGGACTTTTGCACACCCAGGAGGTGTACCATGAGCAACCAGCCTATGGTTTCAACAGGTCTATAAACCGCCGAAAACAATCGATGAGGTCCTCCTGGGGAAATTCACCACCCTTGTCCACTACCAACGATGGTGTAGCGCTTCCTTGCTATTGAAGGACAGTCAAAGAGCAGGGCTTCAGCAGTCTTCTCCTGTTCACCATTCTACAGAACGAATCTTCCGAAGAATCAAATCAAATCAGTTTTTTATTGCCGGAACATTATACAACGCATGGCAAATGTCATATTTTTACTGGCTAAAATTTTTTTCAAACACACCACAAGAAATCTCATTCAAACATACAATTTTGCAAACGTACCTACATCCATTCATTCACCAATTATTCCCACTTCCAGCGACGAATTTAGTCAGTCTTTTTAATTAGTGGTCTTCCAATCATAAGCAAAAAAACTCGTCAACATTATAAAATGTTTGTGACACTAAAAAGCGCTTCAAACGAGTTTTTAACACTTTGAGTGTTGAAGTGTTTTTAATTGAATCTGGTAACTTATTAACGAATTGAACACCTGCCTGTGAAGGCAAGCGTTCATAAACCACCGTTCTGTGTCTACCAGTTCAGTAGTTATCTCTGCCTCTAGTCTCATACACATGTATGTCTCGGCCTTTCGTCATGGCACATTTAGACATACAAAACAGAGTTGTTTCCAAGATGTAGAGACTCGGCAGCGTCAACAGTTGCAAATTTTTGAAGGCTTCCTTGCACGACTCTCTAAATTTCAACTTAGCGATAATGCGGATCGCTTGTTTTTGCAGCTTGAACACTCTCAGGAATTGATTGTTTGCATAAGCTCCCCACAACACCAGCCCGTAAGTGGGGTGGGGGTAAATCAAGCCATAATACGCCATCATCAGAACCTGACTCGGGCAGTATTTGGCTAGAGACCTCAAAACATAAATGCCTGAGGCTAATTTGGAGCAAACGTGGTCGATGTGATCGTTCCAAGTCAACCCTCGATCTAGGTATATTCCCAGGAATTTCGAACAATATACTTCTTCCAGCATAGTGTCAGCCAACATAACAGCTGGCTCGTCATAACTATCTACTGGCCGTAAAGCAAAATTTATAAAATTGGATTTTGAGAATTTGTTTTAAGATTGAGGCTGTTAAAATTTTGGACACAGTTGTTGATTTCAAGAGAATGCCGACTCTGTGAAGATACTTCTTCAGGTGAGCATGTAATCAGGTCCACAACCCGAGAAGAGACCGATCTACTTAAGGAGAGAATGTTAGCTGCCACCCTGGAGGAAGACAACTTTAGGACTAATCCACTCATTCTCCGACCCGGATGCAGCCTCCCGGATGGAATCTCTCATGTTCAGCGTGAACCTATTTCGATACAGCTCCAAAGGGTTCACACCTAGACATTCCACAGAACGGTTGAGGTCACGTCATATAGAATTGAGTTGTAGTGAAAAGCTTCCTAGTCCACATTGGAGTTCCAGATAATCAAGGAGTCCTGGAAACATGATATGGAGCAACAAGACAAAATGAGTTGTGAGATGGAGTTATCCTCTGATTACCAAAAGCTACCTCAAAAATACTAGATAACCTATCTTTGTTCAAAGTCATGGCCCTAGTTTGCCCCTATTAGACCCAATGTTGAATCCGTCCGTAGCAATAAGAGGGTTGAGTGCTGAGATTGGAATTTTTTAAATCATCATGTGACACCTTAGTGTTGCTGTAAGAAGCTTCCAAATGACGTTTGTAGGTCCTTTGAATCATTACAGACAGAATAAGTTTCTGGAATGTATATTTCTTCAACCACCATACCTTAACTCACCGTCGTTCATACATACTAATCGTTTGAGTGACATATATATATATATATATATATTATATATATATATATATATATATATATATATATATTAGAAGCAATGTTGAATCTACTTTTGAACAGTAAGATATGAGAGAGCCTAGAAAGTAACGCTTTAAAAATAAACATAGTTTACCCCACAGATGCTTGGAAAATATTTACTTATATCAGCATTCCTCCAAAAGGCATTTGAAATATGACTAAGAGCAACGAGACGGAATATGTTATCGAGATGTACTCTACTATTTATATCAATTATGCCATGGGTGTCGAATTGCCGATCTAAGGCCTGGATAAAAGTACTGTCCTATTAGGAATCGGCATGTTCTACAAAATTACATATCTAATAAATGGAGTCACCAAATTTTGTGTTGTAGTCCCTAAAATTCTTCATGTGTATTCATTTCTAAATACAGGAGATAATTGTCCACGTTAGTCACTAAAAAAATAAAATACAGTTTTTAAATAAATGTTGTGTTTAAGCAACTTACGATTATTTGAAGTTATAAACTATTATAAATGTATTCCAATATTATTTCTCAATATCTTCTTAGCTATGGAATACATTTTCGCTTACCTCCGGCCTTTGCATAAGCAGCCCGTGGTAAATTGATTTATACCGGAGGGCTCCAAAGGGATTATAGGCTTTGATCAACACCACAAAGCCTACCTCAGCGCAGAACCCAAACTATATCGACTCAGCTGCTGATATCGTTTTTAAAACTCATCATCAAGTCTTGGTAAACGATTTTCCATATTGTAAGTTTCATGTGTATGCTGACGATGTATAAATGTTTATTCACAGTAAATTTTGTAACATTTAAAGAATGAATAAACAGATTTCACAATTTTTAAATAAAAATAAACCAACTTCAAAACTTGTATTACAATCGAGGATCAAAAAGTAAAATGTAATTTTAATTTGAGAAAATGGAAGCCAATACCATTAATGTTTTTGGGACTGCGCAAAATTTTAAGTGTACTAAAACGTAATTATGAGATTAAAAAAGATTCAATTTGAAGATAGAAACAAGTGAAACAAGTTTTAAGGAATATATTTTCCTTAGAACATGGTCATGTTCTACTTCTACAGTCAATTAATTAATTGAATGATTGTATAATATTTGCAATATTTATTTTTATCAAGTAGAATAGAGTTTGGTAATATTTAGTAGGCAGACTGTTTGATGGCTGTGGAAATAGTTTGGAGCATTCCTATGATAATCAATACTGGTGATTTTATCTAAGTGACCCATTTTACTTATCGTCCGATTAGACGGCCGTCTCTCATTGGTGGACTCATCGCGTCCTGTCTGTCTGTCTGTCTGTCCGCGCTCTTTCCAGGAGTATTCAGTCGTACCTTAGCCGTTCGGGAGATGTAATCCGGCCGCGGTCATTCCAAAATCTTGCGCTTTGTTTTCTCTTGGAAGTTCTCCCCCTCCCTCAGATGAAGCGATGCAGAACCAAGATCAACATCGGTGAGTTGGCATCTATCCTCAAATGCACCCTTTACACATCATGTCTCATGCGTCCTTCAATTTCGGGATGTAGCCTAATTGTTCTCAATCTTAATTTTATTCTTGTCTCTTACTATCAACATCTCTCTCGGAACTTAACAATGATGCCATTAAATTATTTCCCTGTCAAGACAGATGAAATAGCTGTACTTATGATTCATAATTTAATAGAAGGTAGAACCTCTGTTATAAAAACATATTTATAGTATATATGTATTGGAGATTCATTGAACATATGCAATGTATAAATTACTAATATATCAAGTTTTAAATCTGAAAGTTTTCTTTTGTTGCTTATGAAACAATACATATTATATTCAGAAGGACTGTAATAATATTTAAAACGTATATTTATAGAATTAACTGTCTAATACATGTATCTCTTAAAATTATTAACTCGGTGTTAAAGATATCCGAGGATAGTAACAGAACAAGAAAGAAATTGAATTCAACAAAGAAGACAGCGCCTGATCAAAAATAGGTGGAAATCTGTGATAAACTAGTCACGGGTCTTTTGCGTTATACGACATCATTTGTTTTAACGTTTCCTACGTTTAATAAGAGTGTTTCTCTGATGCGTTAATGATATGAACACATTTTTGGACCTGTATTACATCAATACATGAAAGTAGATAAGCAGGTAATCGGTGACCGGCGACCAGTAATCAATCATTGTTCCTTATCTTATCGCAAAATCCGGTTTTATCTGGTATTGGCGCAGGTCCCAGTCTACCTATGCAATCGCAGTGTCTTGTTGTACTTAACCTAACCTTTAAACGTAGAAAACGTTTAAAGAAATGAGGTCGTATAACGCAAAAGACCCCCTAGTCATATTGAGTGGTGATTAGTTGAGCTTCAGCCAAACTCAATATCCACTTTAAGACTCTTTTTACCCGAAAAATTGAGCTGGATTTTTAGTTATGTTATATTCCGTACATCTTGATGGTAATTACATGAAACGTTCTAGCCTTTTGCCGCCATTTTTAAAGCAAGCATCCCTTTCCTCGGGATTTAACTTACTTTTGTTATATTTAAATTTCACGAACTTCATTAAAGATATTCAATATTTCTACAATATTGCTAAATTCCCGCTTGTATTCAAAATATACAATTTTCATGTTGGATTTTTTTACAATTTTGAATAGCATTTTAACAATGAACGATAAAATTTATAAAATTTACGATTTGTTCCCATTTTATTGCGGAAAAGAGGAATGGTCCTTTCAAAATATAAATTTTATCACGTTTTTTAAATATATAAATGTATGTTTTTAAGGACGGTTATATTAGTATAAATAGTATAAATTAATTTTGTCAGAATATTTTATTCGGCGTTTAATTACAGCACAATAAATTTAATAGACATATCTTTCGTAAAAAATATATCATGAGTTTCCTGTTACACTTATCAGACAGGGCTTCAGTGTAAAGTCACCGCTGAAAAACTTCGTTTGCTCTGCCGCTATCGTTGGTGCTCTAAATGCAAATCCGTTTGCTAACGTAAAACAAAACCAACAATTCCCGAATAAAACCTGGCTTTGTTTGAGCGGGGTTTTACACCAATGAACACTCAGCGTACACCAAGTTCCAATCTGCAAGTGAATTGTTAAACACTGTTGTTTAGTGAATGGTATGGGATATAAAAACACGTCATTAGAACGCTTAATTACTTCCTGATTTGTTCAGGAATAACTGTCATTCCTATGTTCATTTATAATTACAGAAATCTTAATTTAATTTCTGATATCTCTAATTTTATTTAGTATTGGTAAGATTAAATTGTAAACAATGATGAGGTTACTAATACAAAATGTTTACCTCCCCCCCCCAAATAACAAGGGTTTGTAGAAGTAAATGCAACCAAATTGTACGCTTTTGCGAAGACCTTGGGCAATAAGAAGTGATCTGATCATTAGATGTATTATTCACGTGTTGGAGTAAAATAATATCTTGTTGGCGTAAAATAATGAATTGTATTTGGCTATTTCGAAATGGCAGACTAAAATATACCGTACTAAAAGTAGACGTGTTTTTAAAATCCTGTACTTTCTAAAAATTAAGAAATAAAAACAGTGAAGACGAATTATTAATCTGAAAAAAAAAAAACCTTTAAAATGATATGTCACATACACATATTTAGTACATTTGCGTACTCCCGAAAATTAAATGTTGCGTAAAAGTCAAAATGGACATAACTGAAAAAATAATAAAAAGTTGCATGATATGGTACTTAATTTAAATTTCTTTGATAAAGAAATGTTTTTTACACGTAAATAATGCTTCAATCTCCAACCGCTTGAAAACTAAAAAAAAGCAAAAATGTTAAAAAGGAAAGCTTATCCAGTATAATTTCTGTATATTATAATTATTATAATTTTCCTACCGTAGTTTTATGCTACATTGTTTTTCGGGTTAATACATTTTTTTAAAGAAACATTTTGAGGCAATCTTTTAAATCAATATTTAATCATTCCAAAGTGGGAGACTGTAACATAAAAAGTGTCAGGTTTTAAAAAATCCCTTATTTCTGTATTTTATTTTAGTACATAGATAGTATAAAACCGTGCAAATAGTTCATTTTGAATTAATTAAAAATATTACATTTTATTTTCTTCACTTTGAGAATTTAATTAATAGAATAATGGTTTGGAATGAACAATAGACAAGAACTAGTGACAGCGTTTCGATTTAAATCGAAATAGAAACTCCCTGAAGAGGTGTTCTGGCATTTCAGGTACAGCTTATTGTGAGGTATTCCACTCAAAGAAAACAATGAAACAACGTTAAAACTTTGCGCCCCTTTATCAGTTTTAAATTTACAGTTGTGAACATGGGATGCCTCCTTAAACATTTCTAAAGTTTACGTTTCCCTTTTTTCGTTTCTTCATCACTTAAGCCGCGCCGGTATCGATATGTGATTCTATCTGTAACTTAAGACCTCTCTTCACAGAATGTACATGCAGTGAATATACATGTTACAGAAAGCATCATAACTTATTGATTAATATAGTGTTTTGTTTTTAAATAAATATCCATCTCTAACAAAACTTCTTTTAGTTTTTATTCACACTTTTATAGAAAACTACTAGTAAACCGTTAACAATGCAATAAAACAAGATGGGTTCCTGAGCTAGTTTATTAGTTGTAGGGATAATATCTCGGTTTTATTTTTTAACATAAAATCTCATATAAACACATCTAAATTTATAATGTAAACTAGGAAATGTTTGAAATGATGACGTAACGTTACCCAAACTTGACGTAATATTTAATAGCTTAGTTCCCGCGGTTTTATCAAAGTGTCAAGTGCAGAAATGTGAAATTCTTTAATACGGAACAGCAATTTCCGTGTCTGGTAGTGAGTCACATTCAGCAGATGGTTATTATATACTAAGTTTTTTCAGTATAGAATTCTTTATTGGACAAATCTGTGTTTCTACATTTTTCTACAACATAGAGATAAAGCCTACATTTTTGAACTGTTAAAAAAATCCTAAATTAAGCTCTGCAAATCTTAAAGAAACTAGCATTGTTTTCTTGATGTTTGTGAGATTTAATCATCTTAACATGCCTACATAAGGAAATAAACCAGTTTTGATAATTGTGTGCAAAACCTATTTTTCTTATAAAACCTTGTGATGGACAATTAATTTACTCTCAATGCTTTATAGTGGTGTTATTACCATAATGTTATATGAACTATGCACACAAAGTAATTATTCGTCACCATACATTTTCTAAGTTTCTGGAATTTTATTTTTGTGATATATTTACTATATATGTAATATGGATTATATCGGTAAAATAACTTGCAACATAAACAGTATTTTGTCATTTCAGACTTTACGTCAAAGCCTTACGAAAACACTCGAAAAAGTATATAGTTGATATTAAAAAAAAGAAAGAAAAAAAAAAACAATTTAAGGCTGTTTCATGAATTGTAACAGTTTCCTTATTTTGTTATATTTATTGTAAAACATTTACTCAAAACACATTTTGGGTGTGGCGGAGAACCTGCTGTCTAATAATCTTTAAGATTTCGTACTAAACAAACAAACAGCAGATTTTGAGTGTTCGTACAATTAACCTCTAATATTCTGAACAAAACTGAACATTTGTAAACTTAAGAAAACCGACTTGGTTCATATACACTTGATTCACACTGGAGCAGAAAGTTATGTTCGTGGTGAAATACATTATTTATCGATTTACAATGTTCGACTTGTCAAATATTTGAAATTCCTCAAAATATGGAATATATTAAGGGATAATATAGGAATAAGGGAAGTATCCTTTACCCTTTAAACGTGATGCTGGAGCGCCAGGTTCTTATATCAGCCGCTACAGTTTTATGCACAATTTACAGACGGGAGGCGGAGCTCTGCTGAGATACGAGGATGAGAAGTTATTGCCGATAGTATTTCCACTCCGGCAAACTTCAGGATTTATTCCTCTTTGGCAAGACTTATGTACAAGGCTCGCTTTGTTATGTATTGTTAGATGCTGGAGCGCCTGGTTCTTATATCACCCGCTACAGTTTTATCCACAATTTACAGGCGGGAGGCGGAGCTCTGCTGAGATACGAGGATGAGAAGTTATTGCCGATAGTATTTCCACTCCGGCAAACTTCAGGATTTATTCCTCTTTGGCAAGACTTATGTACAAGGCTCGCTTTGTTATGTATTGTTAGATGCTGGAGCGCCTGGTTCTTATATCAGCCCGCTACAGTTTTATCCACAATTTACAGGCGGGAGGCGGAGCTCTGCTGAGATACGAGGATGAGAAGTTATTGCCGATAGTATTTCCACTCCGGCAAACTTCAGGATTTATTCCTCTTTGGCAAGACTTATGTACAAGGCTCGCTTTGTTATGCGTTGCTGAATGGTTGACTGTAAATCTATATTCTACTTGTTAAGTTTTGTAAAGTACAATAACTATACTTTATCACAGGATTTGGGATATTTACACTACGTTTCGAGGATTGGAGGAGTGTATCCTCTTTTACATGTCAAATAAACCTTAAGGCATATGGTACGAAAAAAACCAAATCGAAATACAGTAGGGAACTCGGCAATGTCTAACTTGACAACATAAAAAGTTGTACGCCACAAATATACAATTATGTTCTTGTAAACCCAGAATGGTCACCGCAAGCTACTACGTCAATGTAAAAACAGGCGCACTGAGATCGCGCGCGCGCGCGCACACACGCACTCGCACACACGCACGCACACACACACACACACACACACACACACACACACGCACGCACGCACTAACGCAAACACACACACACAGAACTGACGGCGAGAGACCAATTCCATAAGAATATTTTGCCCCCTGAAGAAAAAGGTAGGTTATAATTCTCGAAACATGGTATTCTATTTTTTTTTTTTTTTTTTTTTTTTTTTTTTAATATACAACGACGGAAAATATCTGAAGAATCCTGTTATCCTTTAAACACATCCTTCGTCAATAATAAAATGAAAGAAAGTAGACTGATTGCTACAGCATGGGTAGACTACTATGTTATAAACTAGTAAAGTGCTTGACTTATTTATAGTGGCGTATGTGCCGTGATCTGTCTCTATAAGTGTAAAGCTCCATATGTGCTTGTGTGGTCTATCATAAAAGCTGGTCTGTTTGTATCTACAGCTTGTATTATTAACGTTTTGCTTCCCTTGATTGATTCTGTACAAACGATATGTACATGAGAGGTTTGTTTGTTCAGACACAACGCTTCTTGTTTACTCGAGTTTTTTAAGAAGCCGAGACTTAATTTGCATTTTGTAAAGACCCAACCTGATTTTTCTTAAAATTGATCGAAGTTTATTTGTTGAGGTTGAAACTATTAGGCATCAAAAGGGTTAACAATAAAAATATTTTTCAGTTCATATTTATTCTCGCTTTACGCACTTCAAACCAACCGTCTCACTCGTAAATTAATGTTAAATCATAATCAACTGACCATAAACAGATCAAACGTTTTGCTCAAAGTGGCGACTCTTTATTTCTTGGGTGACAGTGATGTAACATTTACGAGTATTTACTTGTCTGATGGTTGGTTTTACATGTGTCAAGGTAACTAAAATATTATCTGAGAAACATTATCGTTTCATATTGTTAACCCTTATGATATCTTCCTATTTAAACCCTCACCAAAACTAACGTGGCTGACTACTGATTCCCTTCTTATGGGAGATTCCTCTATAGATTTCAAGAAGAACCGTGCTGTGTGCTTATATAATGTAATTGGCTCTTAGCTCCCAGACTACTATATCGCTGAAGTTTGTCTATTTGTATCCAGGCTCTAGTATTATTGAAACTGTCCATGTGAATAGAATTTCATCTTTATCTTCACAGTTGAACATAAAATACCTGTCTCCGTTAATACATAGCGGTCTACTATTTTTATCACATTTTAATACTGATTTGTGGCATTGCCTTTAACTAACTGTTATTCACCCTTTAATTTGATATGCTCTACCCATGAAAACCTTTCCTCTGCTCCTTGCGCACTGTCGTCCTGGGAGTGTTAAGAGGTCATTAAATACGAGATAAAATACTGTTTCATGTGCACTAACAACATGTAAAGTTGTCTATCTCTACATGTAATAGTAAAATAATGCTGGCTTGGGACTTAATTAATACCCTGTATATGACATGATGGAACGGATTTTATTTATTCATTAGCGATTAATTTACTTCGTGTTTGAAAATTACAGCCATGAACAATATTCATACAGCCACGTTGTATATGTGATGTAATTTTAAAACTACGAGTTGAAATGTTCAGGCCAATAACTCTAATGCACGTGTCGGCCGCAAAACTAAATACCTTGAGAGAATATTAATTTACTGTGGCAGTATTTACATAACTAACTTCCAGCAATCCCACACCCAGGAGTCAATATATCCAATGAACATACTAATTACATTACACAATGTAAACAGTCAAGTTGTACCTGGAGTGTCTGTTATGATACGACAACAAATCATCATCGGAATATTGACCAGTATTAGACATATTAATTTCTAAAAGAATTTTTCAAACCATTAATTTTATAATCTTTGTATTATGCTACATCAAGGTAATTTTATTTTTGACATATTATAATTTACAATTTTAAACTTGACTCGAGCGTGAATCTCATAGGCAGAGGGCATTTACAGCTATTTAGACTCAAAATCAGGGCAGATGTTTTGTACGTTCGTGTAATAGATTGTTTAACATTTACTTTTGCATGTGGATGATCTGAAATGATTACAGAATGTTGGATATTTGTCATTTTAATCTATTGTAATCTACGTTTCGACAATTGGAATCCAACCCCTTCTTCAGGTGTAAAAATTTAATACGTTGTTCTACAAGCACAGATGTAAACAGTATGACAGTGAACTCACTAACAGAACCTGTTGTTCATAATAATTCAAACACTGCACTAGGCTTGCCGCAAGAACTAGATAAAGTGAGAGACCTAACTTCCACTTGCATTTGCAATGATTTCTACAGTCCAGATTACAATATTTTATTGTCATCTTAATAAAATTAAAATTTATGACAGGCTGGTATTTTTTTATAGCAATATTATTTTTTTTATTTGTCCATTTATATTGAAAATATTTTGTAACTGTATGGGTTGGGATTTATTCTTTTTTAATCTAGTCAACAGCTCCCCCTGTAATTTGAACTTGTCTTTTGGGGGGCGAGGTGCGGTGTAATCTGCAATGCAAGACTAGAAAACAAATCACTAAAACACTGCTTGATTAAAGAAGAATTTCTTTATTTTCATTATCATGTATAATGTCGTATATTATTGTGGTTTATATTTCAATCTTAATCTCTTCTAAAAGATTTGTCATTAACGCCAACTTTTGTCAGTTCAGATCAGATGTTTAAATAACGGGTTGTTTACATTTCGTAAAGCTGTTATTCTGCTTTGAAAGCATGTGCAAAACTTAAATGCACAGCCTGCCAAAATAAGTACACCTAGGTGTGCCACTGAACGGAGGCTACAAAATGGCGGCGACAGTCTCGTCCCTAACGGCTACAGAGCGAACAAGCGTGTCGTGACGTTAAAGGAACGTTTTCCCCCAAGCAATACATACATCCATAGTCCGCTAAAAAAGTAGTCACTTCAAAAATAACTAAAAGTATATGTGTCAACACATTCGTACAGTGATAACAACAACACAGCCAAAATGTTTTATATATTATGTTCATTTGATATTGTCAGTGGATGCTGCTTAAAGTACACTCCCATATTTTTGCATTTCTATATCGTAAGTAAATATATCTGTCCTGTTTCGATGTTTAAGAAGCGATTGGTAGATCAAAAATTGTGCTAAAAATTGAGAAATTTTAATGAAACACATTGTTATATTACTTCCAACATAAGTTCTCACTCCATCATAAACATAAGTTAATAAAATCATAACAAATTTATATATATATATATATATATATATATATATATATATATATATATGACCAATAAAACATTCCATAATTTACGAATTACGAATACATTTGAGAGATTTACTCAGATCGTATTGGAGCGGATACCAGAACTGTTACATTAAATTGGAGTCGTCTTTTGTAAATATATTTATTCATGTGGCAATTCCACCACACAACGTTTTATAATTCTGGATGACTTTATACTGGTTTAGGTGAGTTTACACTGTTATATTTAGTTATATCTATTAGGGTTTTTATTCACCGTAGCTCTTTACATTACAACTCTGTTGCTTTGCAGCACTCACATATAAATCCATACTTCAGACGAAATCCTTTGTTTTCTTGTTTTGCGCAAAAATTAACAATAGTAAAGAATAGGTATTCAGTTTACTCGTAGAAACTTAAGAAATTTGGGTTTTACACAGGGGTTTGAGTTTGGCTTTTACAAACAAAAGGAAAATAATATCGATTCGGAAAAAACTCATCTAAACTATAAGATTGCACAATGGCCATCTCATTAAAAGTCAGGGACAAACATTTCATTTTTCATAAAATATATACAATTTTGAAATATAATTGAAAACGAGTCTCCATTCATTTCCTTTTGTTTTGTTCCTAATGAGCTTGACAATGTTTTAATGAGGACACAACTTTTATAAAAGTAAAAAATTTAATATTATGAAGTAAATTACATATTTTAGATAGTTATACAAAAGTTTTAAGTATTCTCTATAGATATTTATTTCATATAGTAATATTAAATATTTGTTTTGTACATAATATTGCAATAAAACAGAAATAAATTAAATCTCTATTGCAGTAAATTAAATTTTCGAGTTGGTAATAAATAATCAATTAAATTATCGGTTCCAGATAACAGCAGAATATTAAATCAGAGGAATCCCCAGGGGCATCGCAAGAGATTTGTATTTGTAACAAATACAAATCTCAAATGTAAACTCTAGGAATGTCAATCTGAAACAAAACCAACTGTGCTCGCAGTAAAAATCGTATTTGTTTGGTCGGATTTTTACATCGATAAACAAACAGCATAATGTAGACCGACATGATCGTTTCAAGAATTAGCAAACATTGCTTTAGTTCCTCGGGACAAAACCTGTTCCCAGAGGATATAGAATCGTTGCGGCGTTTCTCTGTCTTACAAACCTTTTCAAATGTTTTGTAATTGATATTTTTACAATGTTCATATATTACAAGGAAAAAATTTTGTCCCGATAGTTTATGGTATGTGGCTAGTTGATCAAAAACTCTAACACGAAAATATCGTTCAGTTTTTTAGATAAATAATGCTGTACGGTTGTGCTGAAAAGTCTGATGTACTCGTTCAGTGGTTGGCTGAGCTTGTTTTAATGGCGCTTGACAATGTTTTAATGAGGACAAAATCTTTATAAAAGTAAAAAATTGGATATTATAAAGTATAATACACCTTTTAGATAGTTATGAAAAAGTTTTAAGTATTCTCTATAGTTATTAAACCCATATAGTAATATTAAATATTTGTTTTGTTATTCGCACACAATAAACAGAAATAAATTAAATACCTAATCCAGTAAATTACATTTTAGGGTTGGCAATAATCAGTTAAATTATCGGTTCCAGATAACAGCAGAATATTAAACCAGAGGAAATCCCCAGGGGCATCGCAAATACAAATACAAACCTCAAATGTAAACCTCACAATACGTTTGCCAATCTAAAACAAAACCAACTGTGCTCGCAGTAAAAACCGTCTTTGATTGTACGGATTTTTACATCGATGAACAAACAGCATAATGTAGACCGACATGATCGTTTAGAGAATTAGCAAACATGGCTTTAGTGAAATAGAAGTTCCTCGGGACAAAACCTGTTTCCAGAGGATGAAGAATCGTTACGGTGTTTCTCTATGGAACAAAGCTTTTGAAAGTTTTGCTAATTTTTATTTTTACACTCTGCATATATCGTTAAACGATAGAGTATTTGTATCCCGATAGGTTTTGGTGTGTAACTAGTTGATCAACAACTTTAAAATATAGTTCAATCGCTTAGATATATAACAGTAGGCACCTTTATAGAAATATCTGAAGCATTTGTCAAGTAATTGCCTAAAAATGTTAGCGAATATCTATGCAATATGTTGAGAACGAACTGACTTAAAGACTTGAAATTAGGCAAAATCTGCATTTCTATATTAGCAACATGGAGTACGATGATGGTGCATGTCACTCCTTAAGGTTTGGCTGAGCGTCAGCAAACACTTCTAAATTGGTCATAAAATTAAACAAGATAGCAACGTTAAAATATAAGATTAAATAAATTTGTAAACAAATTCAGTATAATAATAAGAGATTTTAATAAGTGACACGTAGCTTAGTTATCACAACACATCGTAGAGGCAATAACTTTGCAAAGTAGCGAGTACAATTGGGTGTTATTGTAACATGTGTAACACATTATATTAACATTTTCATGCAGCCTCACTGAAGTCTGTGTCGGGACAGGATGGGGTAGGCCTACTCTTACCTTGTTGATAAAAACAAAACACGAGCATTTACAGGTGGAGCTTTTACATTATGTGGCAAGATTAAGTAATGTTGAGGTTTTCAGTAAGCAATGAAGAAAGATTAGCATATATTTTCAATAATAGGGGTTTTATCCAAGAGAGGGCATAATTTTGGTATTGCAATTCCAAAAATTGTTTATGCATTTAATATTAACATAATAAAGAAAAATGTTGCTAAAAATGCAACAGAAATATTAGTTATCTAATAGTAAAACAATATATCGAATTATTGCTCATACTACATAATTTGTCTCTAAATTTCGATATATTGTAAGGACATTAGAGTTAAAAAATTGGTGATACATTCGTGGAATCATATTTGGGATTCTCCTTTGATTGTTCTTGAAACTTTGCCGTTCTTGTGTCAGAAAATGGCTATCAAGCCATATAAAGTTATTGCTCATACTACATAATTTGTCGAACTGTAAACTTCGTTAACTGTTAGGGAAGCTTTATTTATATTTACCATGCTTTACCTTCCATAACTTGTAAGTCTTATCGTACATAAATATCGAAACATAGACGTAGATTTTGTATTCTTAATAAAGTAGCTTTTAAAATTTACGCGTGACCATAAATATTACTGCAAACACTGAAACATATAATTTATTCTGTATGTTTTATCAGTCTACATTATCAATTACATTTTGTTAATTTATAGCTAATATAAATGTATGTCAGATGTTAAAATGTCATATAATTATATCTCAAGTTTCGTAAATATTGAGTTTTTCTTGTAGCCATGATGGTTTAAGATCAATGTTTGCTAATGTTCAACCAAGTTCCATATCATTCTCGAGAGATATCCTTAAGATATTAAGGACAGACAGAAAAGGAATTTCCCACCCTCTTTAGTGATAAGCGCTCAGCCAAAAATTCTAATTCAAATACAATAAAAAGTATTGTTAAAAACTATTATATATCTTTATAATAACGTGGCTTTCTTACAAAGTTCTTAGATCTCAATAGTATTTAGTAGTGAAAAAAAAACACGCTAATATAAGAAACACACGTACACTCTTTCTAAAGAATCAAAAATGAAGTATCAATGTTAAAAATAAACACTTTAGTAGTATACATGAACGTTTTTCTACAATTACTCTAAAGACACTGAATATGTATTAACAGTGAAGCTACGTTATATATAAATAATAATTATACGATTTTAAATAAACTGATAAGTAATATTTATCGTTTAACCTTTTATAATAATAATTGTGCACTATAGTTACTAACAAACAGCTACTAGTATATGTGTCTTATGCTACAAAATATATTATTTATTATTTTAGTGATTATTTTACTTAGTGTTTGAAAACTACAGCCATGAACAATGTTCATACAGCCATGTTGTATATGTGATGTAATTTTAAAACTACGAGTTGAAATGTTCAGACCAATAACTCTAATGCACGTGTCGGCTGCAAAACTAAATACCTTGAGAGAATATTAATTAACTGTGGCAGTATTTACATAACTAACTTCCAGCAATTCCACACCCAGGAGTCCATACATACTAATTACATTACACAATGTAAACACTCAATGTGTACCTGGAGTTTCTGTTATGATACGACAACAAATTATCATCGGGATATTGACTAATATTATACCTATTAACTTAAAAATTCATTTTTGAAGGCTAAATTTCAAACATTTTATATTATGCCAAGTTCTGATGATTTTATTTTTGAAATATTAAAATTCTGGATATTAAACTCGAGTCAAGCGTGAATGTCTTGGGCAGAGGTAATTTACAGCTATTTACGGACTCAAAAATACAGGGCATATATTTTGTACGACCGTGTAATAGATTTGTTTACATGTACTATTGCCTTTAGATGATTTGAAAGGATAACAGAATGTTGGATATGTCATTGTAATCTATTACAAAATAGAATACAACGTTTTAAAAATTAATGGGAATCCATCCCATTCTTCAGGTGTAGCAATTTAATACGAGCTTTTGCAAGCACAGATGTGAACAATTGGCAGAGAACTCACCAACAGAACTTTTTGTACATAATAATTAAAAAAACATACTTAAGTGTTCAGGGTGGTGAGAAGGAACATTAACCGGATAACTACTAAACACATGTACACTACACTAAGGCATGCCTTACAAACCTGATAATGCAAGAGACCTAACTTCCACTTGCATTTGCAATGATTTCTACAGTCCAGATTACACTATTTTATTTTGATCTTAATGAAATTATAATTTATGACAGGCTGGCATTTGTGAATAATGTTTTATCGTTAATACTATAATTGTCTTATATTTTCAAAGTACAATTAATAAAATTATTACTACTTAAATTACAAAATTGCAACTTAAAATTTTGCATTTTTTGTAATAGCGATATTATTTTGTTTATTTGTCCATTTATATTGAACATTTTCTTCGTAACTGGATGGGATGGGATTTATTCTTTTTTAATCTAGTCAACAGCTCCCCCTGTAATTTGAACTTGTCTTTTTGGACGGCGAGGTGCGGTGTAATCTGCAATGCAAGACTTACGGTTCTTTTATTATAAAAAAACAATATTTTTAAAGTTTGTGATATGTTTTATTGTGTAATTTTAAGTTGATGTTATTAGTTTTTATTAATTCACATAACATAAAAATCATACATAGTTATTTTATCTAAATTTATAATTATTTCTATGGTATTGAGCGATAAAGACTACATAGCTACTAATGGTATGAATTGATTTTATAAATTTTGACGACTTTTAAATTGGAGCTTAAGTAACTTACACTGAACAAAATTCCATAACCGAGAAAAGTCTGCATTGATCCAAACGATCCAAAATTTTCAACATTATTTACGTCAATAATAATCTGATAAAAGTTAGAAAACAAATCACTAAAACACTGCTAGATTAGAGAAGAGTTTCTTTATTTTCATTATCATGTATAATGTCGTATATTATTGTGGATTATATTTCCCTTTTAATCTCTTCGAAAAAATTTTTATTGACGCCAAATTTTGTTAGTTCAGATCAGATGTTCAAATAACTGTTTGTTTACGTTTCGTGAAGGTGTCATTCTGCTTTGAAAGCATGTGCAAAAATTAAATCCACATCCCGCCAAAATAAGCACACCTAGATAGCCACTGAACGGAGATTAGAAACGCTCTGACTTCAAAATGGCCGCGACAGTCTCGTCCCTAGCGGCTACAGAGCGAACAACCGTGACGAGACGCAAAGCGATAGTTTTCCCTGTGCAAGACATACATCCATAGTCCGCCAAAAAAGTAAACACTTCTAAAACAACTAAAAGTATCAAAGTGTGACGATCAAAGTGTCAGCACAATCTTACAGTGATACCAACGACGCAGCAAAAATGTTTTACATGTCCGTTTGATATTGGCAGTGGATGCTACTCATAGTACACTTCAATATTTTTGCATTTCTATATCATAAGTAAATATATCTGCCCTGTTTCGATGCTCAAGAAGCGATTGGTAGATGCAAAAATTGTGCTAAACACTAGCGAATTTTAATAAAACACAATACAAAATTACAATAGAAATTGTTAGAATACTTCCCACATAAGTTTCCATCATTCCATCATAAACATCAGTTATTAAAATCCAAATAAATGTTTATATATGGCCAGTAAAACATTTTATAATTTACGAATTACGCTTAGGTTTGAGAGATTTACTGAGATCGTATTGGAGCTAATTCAAGATTTGTTAATCTATGATTAGAGTCGTCTATTGTAAATATGTGTATTTACGTGACATTCCCATCTCACAACAGTTCACAATTCTGGCTGACCATACGGTTTTGGGTGACTTTACACTGTTGTATTTAGTTATTTAGTTATATATATATATATGTGTGTATATATATATGTTAGGGGTTATATTCACCGTAACTCTTTATATTACAACTCTGTTGCTTAGCAGCACTCAGCACTATTCACTGGATATATCCATACTTCAGGAGAGATTCTTTGTTTCCTTTTTTGCACTAAATTAACGATAATAAAAATTGGTATTCTCGTCGAAATTTAAGAAGTCAGGGCTTTACAAGGAGGTTCAGTTTGGTTTTTACAAACAAAAGAAGAGGAATCGCGCCTGGAAATACTTATTCAAACTATAAGATTGCATAATGACCATTTCATTCAAAGTCAGTGACAAACTTCTAACTTTTCATAGAATAAATACAATTTTGAAATATAATTGAAAACGAGTCTCAGTTCATTTCCTTTTGTTTTGTTCCCAATGAGCGTGACAATGTTTTAATGAGGACACAATCTTTATAATTGAATATAAAACAATTCAGTGAACAATTGAATATTATAAAATATAATACATATTTTAGAGGTTATAGAAGGTGTTAAGTATTCTGTATAGTTATTTATCCCATATAGTAATATTAAACATTTAAAAAGTAAAAAAAAAGTAAAGAATGTCTTATTTTTACCAGGCGAAGTTAGGGCTAAGAAGCCCTCTCTAACACTTAACCTGGGGACCAACGGCTTAAAGGTGACTTCCGAACCACCACCAATGGCCGGGCAGGCGGGCCGCTTGCAAGGACAGGATCGCTCAGCGGTCAGCGGTCACCTGTCCAAGCAGCAGCCACGCTCGGCGTTGCTTGATCTGGTTATCTTGCGATAACCGCCGTACCCACTACACTGCGCCATTGGCTACATTTGTACACAATAGAGCAATAAAAACTATCAGAAATAAATTAAATCTCTTTTCCAGTAAATTAAACTTTAGAGTTGTTAATAACCAGTTAAATGATCGGTTCCAGATAACAGGAGAATATTAAACCAGGGAAATCCCCCAGGGGCATCACAAATACAAATACAAACCTCAAATGTAAACCCCACTCTACGTTTGCCAATCTAAAACTAAACCAACCGTGCTCGCAGTAAAAACCGTCCTTGTTTGTACGGATTTTTACATCGATGAACAAACAGCATAATGTAGACCGAAATGATCGTTTAGAGAATTAGCAAACATTGCTTCAGTGAAATAGAAGTTCCCCGGGACAAAACGTGATTCCAGAGGATATAGAATATGTACGGTGTTTCTGTATGGTACAAAGCTTATGAAATTTTTTGTAATTTGTATTTTTAAATATTGTGAATACCGTTAAATGATAGAAAGTTGGTGTATAATGATAGTTTTATTTTTTGTATTTAACTATTGGTCAACAACTTGAATGGTAAAATATAGTTTACTCACTTAGATATATAACACTTTGTGGCTGTACAGAAACATCTGAAGCACTTGTTCAGTATGTGGCTCAGTATTAGCGAATATCTACACGATATGTTGAGGACAAAGTAACCTAGCCATTGTATGTTACAAAATAGAACACTACATTTCTAGTATCCCCTTTTTCATGAATCAAATAAAAATGGTTTTTAAAGAAACCAAATAAAAATGTAGCTATGACGTGCCAGTGTCTATATTGACACCATAAAAAGTTCTACGTCAAAAATATTCAAGTATGCACATTAAAATACAGAGTTTCCAGCGTAAGCACGAACTAGCTACGTCACTGCAAAAAACAGGTGCTTTGTCCACAGCACGGAGTGTGAGAGCAATAAGAAGCATATTTTGACACCTGAAGGAGAGATCCTAATCCTTGAAACGAAGTGTTCTACATTTGTGTTAAACAACGACGGAAATGTGAAGATTCCTGTTATCCTTTCAACTCATCCATCCTCAATAGTGAATTTCAAATGTATATTGAATGCTATAGAATGAGTAATATGTTAGAAAACAAGTAAACCGCTCGAGTTATAAGTAGTGCGGTGACCTGCCTCTATAAATATAATGCTCTATATCTACTCGTGTATTCTACCAGAACAGCTGGTCTGTTTGTATCTACAGCTTGTATTATTAACGCTTACGTTCTCATGGTTAATTGTGTACAACCGGTATGTACGTGAAAGGTTTGTTTGTATAGACTGAAAATATTCCATTCTTCTTATCCATTTTAGATTTAAATTTAAAGAGCAGTGTTGTTTGTTGAGCCCTAAAGTCGGAGAGTAAAATAGTTTTACCCGTGCCGTACAATAACTCGAGGAATGCGAAGTACTTAGCTTTTAAGTTAACACAATCATAATGTAACGAATAATGAGTTCTATACCATTTTGAAACGAAACGCGATTTTGCGTTTATCCCTCAATAAAGATTATATACACGTACGCAAATCTGAGAAGCCTATTTCGGTAAAGAAAAGCGTATACATATGGTCATCGCTGTATATTCCGGTCTAAGGTGTTTCTGGTGCCATTGTTCAGTTTGTCTAAAAGGTAAAGTGGTTCAGTCAAAAACCAACTAAGGTGTGTTTTATAATAGTCTTTTAATCTATAGCAAAAGCTAAATAGTAACTTTGCCTTGATATTTGCATTACACTAATGATATTTACGAAATATTAGCTAGATTTACAGGGTTAACAAAATAAATTATTATTTATCTTAACAACGCTTCTAGTTTACTCAAGTATTGTTTCCGAAGCCTTGGGACTAAACCTGGCTTTTCTTGAAATCGATAAAACATATTTCGCTAGTTCCTGTAGCAGTCAAAATGTGCAGATTTAAAAATTTATGGAACGACAATTTGTTTTTAGGCTTTGCACGCTTAAAACCAACTACACTGACACGCAAATAAAAGTTAAATCCGCGTCATTTATGTAAGGACGAATATTTGGCTGAAAGTTGTGATCTATAGAATTATAGAACCAAGAATTTATGTGCTTGGAAGTAGATACAGTATCGGGTCTCAATAAATTATAGTTGATGTATCGTTGAGTTCCCATCATTTCAGAATACAACATCTCGGCACATATACTTTCTAATTGTAGTCTCTCCGTCTACTATTTTGATTTGTTGATTGATTTTTGTATCAATGCACTTTATGTATATAAATTGTTATGCTATTGAAAATATACTTTTATGAGCGATTCTTTACAAACGGTAGAAAAGTCACTCCTCACATTTTCATTTGCATAATAATTCTGTTATGTATTTAATTATTAAAGATACTTTTAGGAAGTGTTTAATTTATAGGTAGTTTAAATGTACGTCACATGTTAAAAGGTCATATAGTTATATGTCAAGTTTCGTAAATATTGATTTATTGTGAGTTTTTCTCGTAACCATCATGGTTACCTTTATGACCAATGTTTGCTAACGTTCTCGAGATATCTTGCGGACAGACAGAAATGAAATCTTTCCAGCCTCTTGAGTGATAAGGTTTGATAACGCTCAGCCAAATAACAGTTCATTCTCGAGATATCTTGCGGACAGACAGAAATGAAATCTTTCCAGCCTCTTGAGTGATAAGGTTTGATAACGCTCAGCCAAATAACAGTTCATTCTCGAGATATCTTGCGGACAGACAGAAATGAAATCTTTCCAGCCTCTTGAGTGATAAGGTTTGATAACGCTCAGCCAAATAACAGTTCATTCTCGAGATATCTTGCGGACAGACAGAAATGAAATCTTTCCAGCCTCTTGAGTGATAAGGTTTGATAACGCTCAGCCAAATAACAGTTCATTCTCGAGATATCTTGCGGACAGACAGAAATGAAATCTTTCCAGCCTCTTGAGTGATAAGGTTTGATAACGCTCAGCCAAATAACAGTTCATTCTCGAGATATCTTGCGGACAGACAGAAATGAAATCTTTCCAGCCTCTTGAGTGATAAGGTTTGATAACGCTCAGCCAAATAACAGTTCATTCTCGAGATATCTTGCGGACAGACAGAAATGAAATCTTTCCAGCCTCTTGAGTGATAAGGTTTGATAACGCTCAGCCAAATAACAGTTCATTCTCGAGATATCTTGCGGACAGACAGAAATGAAATCTTTCCAGCCTCTTGAGTGATAAGGTTTGATAACGCTCAGCCAAATAACAGTTCATTCTCGAGATATCTTGCGGACAGACAGAAATGAAATCTTTCCAGCCTCTTGAGTGATAAGGTTTGATAACGCTCAGCCAAATAACAGTTCATTCTCGAGATATCTTGCGGACAGACAGAAATGAAATATTTCCAGCCTCTTGAGTGATAAGGTTTGATAACGCTCAGCCAAATAACAGTTCATTCTCGAGATATCTTGCGGACAGACAGAAATGAAATCTTTCCAGCCTCTTGAGTGATAAGGTTTGATAACGCTCAGCCAAATAACAGTTCATTCTCGAGATATCTTGCGGACAGACAGAAATGAAATCTTTCCAGCCTCTTGAGTGATAAGGTTTGATAACGCTCAGCCAAATACCAGTTCATTCTCGAGATATCTTACGGACAGACAGAAATGAAATCTTTCCAGCCTCTTGAGTGATAAAGTTTGATAACGCTTAGCTAAAACTTTTAATTCAAAATACAATAAAAGCTACTGTTAAAACCTATTATATATCTTTATATTAACGTAGCTTTCTTATAAAGTGCTTTGATGTCAAAAATATTTTAGTAATGAAAATAAAGAACACTAAACATAGGTAATACATGTCCACCCATTCTAAATAATAAAAAAAAATCAAGATTCAAGGTCAAAAATAAACACTTTAGGCACAGTTTTACATAAACATGAACGTTTGCCTACAATTATTCTAAAAGCACTTAATATGTATCAACAGTGATACTACGCTATTTATAAATAATAATTATATGATTGCAAAAAATCCGATAGTTATATTGATCTATTTGACCTTTTATAATAATAATAATTTTGCACCTTAAGTTATACTAACAATCGTCTACTAGTATACATGCCTTATACTACAAAACATATTATTTATTATTTTAGTGATTATTTTATAATTCGTGTTTGAAAATTACAGCCATGAACAATGTTCATACAGCCACGTTGTTGCGTGTTGAAATGTTCAGGCCAATAACTGTAATGCACGTGTCGGCCGCCAAATTGAATACCTTGAGAGAAAATTAATTTACTGTGGCAGTATTTACATAACTAACTTCCAGCAATTCCACGCCCAGGAGTCAATATATCCAATGAACATACTAATTACATTACACCATGTAAACACTCAATGTGTGTCTGGAGTGTCTGTTATGATACGACAACAAATCATCATCGGAATATTGACCAGTATTAGACTTATTAATTTCTAAATTAATTTTTCAAGGCTGATGTAGGAAATGATGATTTTACTTAGCATGATTTTATTTTTAAGATATAATTTTGAATATGAAACTTGATTTAAGCGTGAATCTCTTTGACAGAGAGCATTTACAGCTATTTTCGGACTCAAATACAGGTCAGACATTTTGTACGTTTGCTTATAACCCATAGATTGTTTCTTAAACAATAACATTTATTATTGCCTGTGGATGATTTGAAAGGAAAAAGAATGTTGGTTATTCGGCATCGTCATATTTAAAAAAAAATTGAACAAAATGTTTCGAGACTTGGAATCTACCCTCTTCTTCAGGGGTAACAACTTAAGACACGGTTATGCAAGCACAGATGTATACAATATGGTGAACTCACTAACAGAACATGTTTTACACAAAAACTGAAGCACATACTTGAGGGCTTTAAGAGGTCAGAAGAACCACTGACCGTGTAACTGCATAATAAACAACGCACTACACTAGGCATGCCACACACCCCAGTGACTGTGAGATACCTATTAGTGCAGTCATTGAAGCATTATTGCTCCGAATTATTTTACTGTGAACCGAATTGCATACAATTTTGGAATGAGGTTCATCTTACCCTTAACTTCAAAAGTGAAAATGATTTGTACTCCGCAACCACCCTGGGGGTGATTGCCACCCCTTCTCGGGGGTGATTTTTGTTTTTCAAAATAACCTTGGATATCGATAGAAGGCCTAATTGTAAGCAAAAAATCATCTATAAAGTTTTTCGAAAAATCCAATACTTTTCTAATTATTGGCAATTGAAAATTCGCAATTCTTTCACGTTTTTCATCGTTCTTTTGCAAATATCTCCAAAAAAATACGTTTTATCGAAAATTGTATAAAAAATAAAATTGTAGCAGGTAAAAAAAATGAACAATTTGGTTATTTATAAAGTATTCTAAGTGCAATATTAAGGTAGATATTAAAGATCAAAGCCGTTTTTTATTTTGTCTGAAATTTAATCGGTGTGGTCAATGCCATCTAGTGGCAAGCAGATGCATTTTAAGCATTCTAATAAAAAATGGTTTTATAGTGCTTGAAATAAACTTTAAAATGAGCACTATTAAAAGTCTTTTGCACGTAAAATAAGTGAGCTGTATTGCAAATAAGAGGAGCATCTAAAGTTTTTTTCTTTTAAAATCAATGGGTTTCATAAGTGCCATTTCCACCAAAATTAAAATTAATCGTATTCCGCCTAGAATTAACTTTATTATAAAGAGTTTGATAGATTTTATCAGTTTGGCTGCTTCAGGACACATATGTTTAAAAAAAGTCACGATTAAAAACAAATTCAAATTTAAAAAAAAACCACCTTTTTTCATAATATCTCAAAAATGAGGACAGATACGTATAAAATTGTAGGAATGAAAACATTAGGTATTTTTCTGGCAAACAATTTGGTGTTTTTGTTTTTTCTTTCAAACAAAAATTGACGAAGATATGATTGTTTAAAAAGCGCGTGGTAGCGCAATCACAGCCTCTCTTAAGCCCTTTAACCTTTCACCGTTTGAGAAAAAGGTTTTTTACTATATATTGCAATAAAGGATGTTGTAGCTCTATTAAGTACCGTTACAATGGTTTTTTATAAATTGCGATAACATGAAATTTGAAGGAGTTATGGTCCAAAAACTTATCATATTTTTTTCTACTTAGTAACTGAAAATTTCGGAGTGTGAATATTTGGAGCAATGTGAAAGTTCGCAGTATAATAGAGACCCAAAACTATTGTAATGTGTAAATATATATACATAATATGGCTAATATATTTTGGAAACGTAGGCAATGATTAAATATGTAATCATATATATTTACGGTTTTAATTTATGGGTAGTTTTAAGGTTAGAAAACTTAAGAATATGATAATCATTTTCGAGAGTGTGGAATAATATTTAAATCCTTTTCATTTTATAAAAAAAAATGTTTAACAATTTTTTACCAAGGGGTAGTTTTCAAGGGTTGAAAGGGAGTTAATAATTTGATAATTATCATAGAGAATATAAAAAATATTTCTTACTCTATATTTTCATCTTTTTATGTCGTACCAAAGTATTTTTTGTGATTTTTCAATTTAGGGGTTGTTTGCAAGGGTTTTAAGATTTTCAAGGGATTGAAAATGATTTTAATATGAGGTAATTGTGTTAGAAAACACTTTACAATTTCACCACTTACTATTAGACATGTTTTCTAGCGATAAAATGGCTCAATGTCAATTTTTACATTAAGGGGTTGTTTACACCCCTAAAAAATAATAGGCGGAGTTCAGATCATTTTCACTTTTGAAGTTAAGGGTAAGATGAGCCTAATTCAAAAATTTCATGCAAATCGGTTCACAGTAAAAAAATTCGGAGGTAAGACTGTATTTTTCGCTTCAATGACTGAACTATATCATGAAATTGCACGTGTAATCATTTCTACAGTCCAGAGTACAATACTTTATTGTGGCCTTAGTTAAATTCCAATTTATGGCATCAGAGTAAATTAAAATTCTAAAAAGAATTCTGGGAACCAAATAATTTAACTGTGCTTTTAATTATAGCATACCTATTTTTACACTTCCCATTTAAACAGTATATAAGTAATCCTTGTGTTACAGCTACCACGTTATTTAAGGTTTCTAGGAACAATATTGGTACAACCCGAGCTATATTAGTCATCATTAACGGAAATAAAAACGTATTTAAAAAATATCACAAAATTAATGTACTTAAGAAAAAATAGATTTAGTTAAAAAGTATGACCGTATGTATTTATTTTAGCCCGTGGTCACTGTTTTACAACGTCGATTGCTCGATTTCCATGAAATTTTATATTTTGATTTATATTAATTTATTAGGTACTATGTATTCTGATCAAACCAAGCAAATACAATAAAACCACCATTTATAGCTAATTGCTTAGCAAAGCATATAAACTGCAATAAAACATAAATAGAATTTGCTTTTGGAAATTGTTAAACAGTGAATAACAACTTGAGGTAAAAATATAATTTGATCATAATTATTTACATCAATAAATTGTTTAATTTTTGATACCCATATTTTTTTTAAAGGAATACAGATCTAACAACCAAAGATAAAATTAGAATGATTTTATAACTTATTGCATTATAATAATGGTCGAATCTCTGTATTACACACTGATTATTAACCAGTTTCCAATTTCAAAAACAGTAGATCTTTCTACACACATATACAGTAGAAAAAGTATGAATATCTTGATATTCTTCTATACCTTTATAAAGAATGCTAAATGCTCTACTTACATAGACATGTTATGGAGCGTGTTGGTAGTAGCGTTTTGTGGAGGGCGGTAACATTAAAGGAATATGATAAAAATGGTAAAATTAAACCAAAAAAGATCATGAGATTTATGTTAGTAGGGAGCAAGTTAGTTCCCTCCGGAAATAATAAACCTAATATTGAAGTCATAATTACGGAAGTTTGCATTTGTACACGAAGGTTTTAGCCTTACAAAAGTGGGAACATTAATTCCGTTCAGTAATAATGTACTTAGAATAAGTGCCCTATAAGTTTGAGGTGACTTAAAGTTGTTACATAAAAAAGATTGTAACAATAGGTTACTACCAACCTAAATTTCAGGCTTTTTTGATTAGATTTTTCCATTTTAAGGTGATTATTGATTTGCATATAACAAGAATACGTGTAAATAAACGGACTTGAATAACTGTTATACATATAGCACTCAATGTTTTCTGTGATGAATTATTTCAAATTACGTAAAATGCATTTAGAGTGTTTATAAGCTCAAATGCAACAATTTATTCTCTGTTCTATATGTACCTAAAAAGTAGTTTTTTTTCCAAAAGCGCGAAACTTTAAAACTGTTAAAAACATAAACAATATGTAAAAAACGAGTTTATGAACAATTTGTTTATAGTAATATCATGAGATAAATAAGAGTTTAAACTAAAATAGAATTCCAATTGGATTCACATTACTCCAAATTAAACATCAAGGAAATTACCTCCATCAACACGTCCATCCAGTGCCACCAACAACAGCAAACCTTTTCTCTCTGTCCCTTTGATGTGGGCAGTAGCTGCTAATTAATTACATGTTAGTGTTTGCCCATTTCTATAACTTGAGTCAATATATCTTCCCTGTTTCAATTTGGAACAGATTATTTTAGGGTAAAATAGTAAAACTGTACTAAAAACTTTTAAGGAATTTTGAATAAAACAATTATATATATTTGCACACTACTTTCTGTCATAAATACAAAATAGTGTCTTACGAAGTACGCGTAGCTTTGAGAGATTTACTCAGCAAGTAAGTCAAGTAAAATAAAGACGTGGTATTTTACCAGGTGAAGTTAGGGCTAAGAAGTCTCTGTAAACCTTAACCTGGGGACCAACGGCTTAAAGGTGACTTCCGAACCACCACCAATGTCCGGGCAGGCGGGCTGCTTACAAGGACAGGATCGCTCAGCGGTCACCCTTCCAAGCAGCAGTCACGCTCGACGTTGCTTGATCTGGTTATCTTGCGATAAACGCCGTACTCGATGGACTGCGCCATTGGCGATAACAAGCTGTTATACTGGTTAGACCTTTTATTGGTTTGGAGCTTTTAATCTTATATCTAATGATATATGTAGAGGCTGTAATCACCGTAACTCTTTACATTATCTCAGTTACTTTGCAGACTCATAAATATACTCGTACTTCAATGGAGATCCTTTGTAATTTACTTTTTACGCTGAACGTGACAATGGAAAAGAATGTTTTCAATTTTATCGTCAATATTTAAAAATTGTGTTAAATATTATCTAAGTTGTCTGGTTCCCAGGAAAGCTCACTTATGGAGGGATGCTTTCTGGTTCAAAGCTCATACCAACCCGTTTGAACCTACACTGAACATGACAGAAAGCGTTTTGTGTCTTACATCTGGACAGCCCAACGGATGCCCAGGAGGGTCAATCATTAACCAAAAATGTAAGATGGAAGGGTGTATCGATAGGTCTAGTCTACTGCAGGAGATGACTATTGCTAGATGCTATTGTTGCTAGCCTGGACATGAGAGTGTGTTGACTCCTGCCCTGAGGGTGGAGCAGAGTTGACCTTCCCATCTTCCAAGGTGATACGATAGAGATGTATTGTCCTCCTCATAGAGCTCGACAGAAGGTGGCTCCTACCTCAAACCGTTCCCATTCAGAATACCTGTCACTTCGGAAGCGTGAATGTCCTTTTAAGACTAAGTGCAATGAGAGGTTTCTCAACTTCTTGGCCTAAACAAGGAAATTAAGTTTCCGCTACACACCTCATGCAACAATGTATTTTTTGTTTAAAGTTTGTTGAGTGAAGATTGATCTTCATAGTGAGGATTTATAGATGTGTAATTAAACAATCGGGCCTGATGCTGAGTGTATATTAAACAAGAATCTCGCATGGGTTGCAAAATGGCCATGACATTAATAATAAATGTCAAACTTTCAGTTTTAATAAAATAAATCACATTGTTTTAAATTAATGTGCACGAGTCTCAGTTCATTTCCTTTTCTTTTGTTTATAAGAAGCGTGACAATGTTTTAATGAGGACACAATCTTTTATAGTCTATGAGGCGACAGCCAATTTGCGCTGTACAAGCACATAACCTTGTTTTCCTTGAAATTGGTAGAGGCATTTTTAAAGAAAGAAATCGATTGTCAACGACTCCAGTTTTGGTGGTAAAAATGGTAGTGTATCAAAACGGTTATACATGTGAAACAATAAATTGT
Organism: Homalodisca vitripennis; assembly: GCF_021130785.1. Classification (NCBI taxonomy): domain Eukaryota; kingdom Metazoa; phylum Arthropoda; class Insecta; order Hemiptera; family Cicadellidae; genus Homalodisca; species Homalodisca vitripennis. The sequence continues at coordinate 141,308,171 of NC_060213.1, read as the reverse complement.
TTCTCCGATTAAATGTTTTCTTGCTCAATACACTTAAATCCGACCATAAATAATAGTAAGATCATAGACAAAACCCTACGTAAAGAGACTTAAAGTTGCCACTTAGGGGTTTGTGCATGTTAGCTAATGCTTACATACAAACTAAATACTATAAAAATGAACTATTTTATATAAAATTTAATTAATGTGCCTGGTGGTAGGGTTTAAGTGGTTAAGATAAATAATAATTTATTTTGTTAACCCTGTAAATCTAGCTAATATTTCGTAGATGTCATTAGCGTAATGCAAATATCAAGACAAAGTTACTATTTAGCTTTTGCTATAGATTAAAAGACTATTATAAAACACACCTTAGTTGGTTTTTGACTGAACCACTTTACCTTTTAGACAAACTGAACTATGGCACCAGAAACACCTTAGACCGGAATATACAGCGATGACCATATGTATACGCTTTTCTTTACCGAAATAGGCTTCTCAGATTTGCGTACGTGTATATAATCTTGATTGAGGGATAAACGCAAAATCGCGTTTCGTTTCAAAATGGTATAGAACTCATTATTCGTTACATTATGATTGTGTTAACTTAAAAGCTAAGTACTTCGCATTCCTCGAGTTATTGTACGGCACGGGTAAAACTATTTTACTCTCCGACTTTAGGGCTCAACAAACGACACTGCTCTTTAAATTTAAATCTAAAATGGATAAGAAGAATGGAATATTTTCAGTGATAACTCAGCAGTGTTTATAACGTCATTTAACAACAAAATTACAAGCGAAGCCGCGGGTAACTACGAGTATAGTATAATCGTTGTATAAAAAAGAATAACAGTAAATCAAATATATACTCCTGTTATTATATTTTAGTGTTGGTAATTAACAGTGTATTATTGGTTCTGGATAACATCAGATTAATATTCTGTAATATTAAATATTTTTAAAAAATAGAGCAATAAAAATGAACAGAAATAAATTAAATTTCTATTCCAGTAAATTACATTTTAGGGTTGGCAATAATCAGTTAAATTATCGGTTCCAGATAACAGCAGAATATTAAACCAGAGGAATCCCCAGGGGCATCGCAAATACAAATACAAACCACAAATGTAAACCCCCCATGTACGTTTGCCAATCTAAAACCAAACCAACAGTGCTGGCAGTAAAAACAGTCTTTGTTTGGTCGGATTTTTACATCGATGAACAAACAGCATAATGTAGACCGACATGATCGTTTACAGAATTAGCAAACAATGCTTTAGTGAAATAGAAGTTCCTCGGGACAAAACGTGTTCCCGGAGGATGAAGAATCGTTACGGGTTTCTCTACGGTACAAAGCTTTTCAAAGTTTAGGTAATTTACAATTTTACACTGTGTATATACCGTTAAACGACAGAAATCTTTTGCATACAGATAGTTTTTTGTTTGTGACTAGTTGATCAAAAACTTTAATGGGAAAATATAGTTCAATCGGTTAGATGTATAACACTATGCAGCTGTATAGAAATATCTGAAGCATTTGTTCAGTAATTGGCTAAATGTTAGCGAATATCTGTTCGATATGTTGAGAACGAACTGATCTATAGACTTGAAATTATGCAAACACCTCCATTTCTATATTAGCAACATGGAGTACGATGATGGTGCATGTCACTCCTTAGGGTTTGGCTAGACCCTTTCATAAGTTGCTAAGTTCCTCGGGACATAACATAAATAATCGTTACGGTGTTTCTCTATGTTACAAAGCCTTTAAAGTTATTTGTAATTTATATTTTTACAGAGTTCACATTAACATGATAAAACGTTGGTCCCGATAGTTTATTGTATGTACCTAGTTGATCAAAAACTTTAATAAGAAAATATCGTATAGTTGTTTAGATAAATAATACTATACGGTTGTGCTGGAAAGTCTGATGTACTCATTCAGTAATTGGTTGAGCTTCAGCGAAGCCTATTACTTGAAAGGCCAGACAAATTTTATTTCTCTCTGTCTGTCCAATATAAATGTTTTTGCATGAAGCTTCATTTCTATACAGTATAAGCAACATCTAGTTCGATGACAATCTTAAATATGCGTAATACAAAAATTTACATAAATAAAAATGTAATACATTTTGGTACGTAGTACCACAACATATTAATAATGTGTAGAGGGTCTGTTCCAGTAAACGTTTTTCAATGATACTTTTAATTAAAGTTTTTGGAAAATCATATGTGGAGAAATATCCATCGTATATCAGTTTGTTTTACATGTAAACAAGTTGTAAGTCTTCCAATATAAATCAAACAAACAGTGCCCGAATTCGAAACAGGTTTTGTGTTGAACAAATTTGTATACCAATATACACAACGTTTCGAGGATTGGAATCTACCCTCTTCGTCAAGAGGTATTTATACATAAAAAGTAAAGAACAGAAAGAAGAAAAAAAGAAAATTAACTGGACTCATACCCAAAAGCTGTTTGGAGTGGCAATTGTCCTGAATCCTAATATCCTTTCAAACTTTTTATCGCCAATAACTAATTTTAAACAAAGAAAAAAAACTGTATGAAACTAATTCAAACGACCAGAGAAAACATCAAAATTCGCAAACATTGTTGTAATGAAACAGAAGTGTCCAGAACAAAACCCTGTTTGTGGAGAATACAGAAAGTGGCGTTTCCTTGTGGATTAACATTCTGCAAATGTATCAGTCAATCAAAAGCATTTTAATGTTATAGAACAAATTGTTCATAATAGCGTCAGTCTACATATAAATGTCCCTTGTGTTTAAAAAGCCACTTTATTTAAAGCTGTTTGGTGATCAACTCCAAACCTGTCTGGAACTGTTGTCAGGTCATTTTTTCTTTGACTTTATAAACACGTACTGATACTGGGTCCCTAGTCATGAGGGACCCTTTGGGAAGGAAAAGGCTGATGCTTGCCGTGGGCTCGGAATTTAATATGGCAGGACCTCAACAGTTCAACGGAATTTCTAGGTGTAATTCTCTAGGGCTGTCTTGAGTTGGGTTCACACTGAACATGTAAGTTGGAGGATGAGCAGGCTAGTTTACAGTGCGTCCAGGGTAGAGTCTGATCACAAGACACGGACAATCTGAAGAATCGTCTTTATAGAGTTGGTATTTTTAGGGATGATCCGCTCTGTAGCTGTAATGTATTGAGTTGGAGGAAACTGCTGAACACCTGTTTTTGGTTCCCTACAACAGTAAGTGAGCGGTATGTCATCTTAGGCACTTTAGTCAAGGGTGGTGAATGCATCAGGAGAACTTGATTCGTTGTTTTTGGCAAGTAAACTTCTAGGCTTCACAATACAATACCGAAACGTTATATGCCCTTGTGGTTTAAGAGCATGGCAATAGCCCACCTGTTAGTAGAAAAAAGAAGAATTCGGAGAAGTAGTAGTAGTAGTAGAAGAAGAAGAAGAAGAAGAAGAGGACGAGGAGAAAGAGAAGGAAGCGAAGAAGGGATAGGAGGAAGAGGAAGATGATGAAGAAGAAGAAGAAGAAGAAGAAGAAGAAGAAGAAGAAGAAGAAGAAGAAGAAGAAAATTATCCTTTAAACTTATACATTTTGTTGTGTAACTAGCTTACAGATTTCACTTTTATTACATTATATCCTTTTTAGGCTCATCACTTTTAGACTCAATATAGGTAGTTTTTAGTTTGATCTGTCGCGCTGTAGTGACTGTGCAAGAGACAGTTTCTTGAAATATTTCCTAAAACAGGAATAATATTCTGCAGTAAATATTTAGACTGGTATCAGATTTCATTGTTTCAGACAGGACGTTATAGAGCCGTATTAATTATGAAGGCGTAGTATTCCAAAACTCTGTCAAAATTCACGAATGCCAGACAGGATCTAAAACTATTTTTCAGTATCTAGAACTCTTTTGCAAAGTGTTTTCTTCCTTTAAAGATAGGAATAAAACAGGTTACGTGTATGACTGTTAGTATATTTGTGTATAATGGCTACTTGAATGTTCTGAGTATTGTTCTAAGAAATATTCTTATACATGTTACTCAAGTATTATGGAGTGAAATGTGTTTATTGTTCAAGTATTTGTTAAATTCAAAGTATCATCTTTTTTAAAGTTGGGAAACTGAGGACAGAACGCAATTTTAAGTGTACTATAATGAAAACCTTAAAGTGTTTGGTGAATAAATCTGTTCGTTCTTTTATACAGCCATCATCTAGAAGTTCTTTTTATAAACTGAAAAATAGTCAATACAACATAGATCGTATATCTATGAATAGCAGAAAAAGATTAATAGTATATGATGTCAGATTTGTTACAGTAGAGATTATTTCCTTAAGTGGATGATGCCGATAATTTAATTGTTACTATTGTTTTTGTAAGTGTAATACAATTATAGATTATCTTGAGGACTCCGTGGTTTTATGTGGAGCATCCATCAGAATAGGAAGATTGCCAATGGAAACCTGATCAAATATGATATCTGAGGAGGTACCGTCATGAATGGTAATAAGAGAGATGGCTTTATTTCTTTTACTTCTGCCTCGAAGAAAATCTTGATAAACTTCGTGATCGTTCCTACAAAAGTTCTCACTCCGGAACGAGAAACTGAATTGTTGTGTTTGCCATCGCAACGAGTATCTTACTAATAAAATATAAATATTATTAATTTTTAAATGGACGTTAATATTAATCATATAATGTTTTATAAACGAGTATGAACGAATATTATAAATGAATATAAGTTGAGTATGCTTTGTTTTTACTGAAATATTCTTTTAAATTTATTTTCTTTGATTATCAATAAAATTGTTTTTGGACCGGTCCTTCGAAAAAGGAAATCAAAATACACTTGGACATATATGGATATAACATCTGTATTTTGTTTGTAGAGTTATATAGTTGTTTTTGAAAAACACCTCTCTAAATTTTAATGAGAGATACAAATGAAACATCTTTTTAACCAAAAATTCTTATTTAACATGTTGACTGCGGCACAGAATGATTAGTTGGTCTCACTCCTGCAGTGAAGGCGTTAAAAATCTATTGTTTGCGACAGATGAATTGCATTGAGCATATTAATAATAATAAGTTATATAATAAGAATAAACAAGTTTAAAATGTCTAATTTGAAATTGAATAAAACTAACAACCCTGTTCTATTTCGGACTGAATTTTATTAATTTGGGAGCCGGTATCTGTATTATCCTATTTTTTCATTATATAGTGAAGAGAGACTTTTTATTACTCAAAGTGTGCTGCTTCCACTAAATTAATTAGGATAAATTTTATGTGGAAATTACGAACAATTGTAAATTAAAGCGTTGCATTAGTTCTTAAACTATTTGCATGTAGCGTACATATGTATGCTAGGCACGGAATTGAATTTATTTTAGTAATATTTTTACTAAGAGTTATTAAATTTCTTTTTTAGTATTTATTTAGGAAACGAAGGAAATCTGATTACGATAATTGGGTTACGATAAATATTCAAGTGGAGTTCAGGTAAAAGCGAGTCGTGGAGAGAATATTTTTTTATTTATTGGAAACGTGGTCAATTGTTATTCACAGTTATTTCTGTCTGTTTATCTGTCTGCACGATATCTGAAAATTAACTGGCATATAGACTTGAAATTTTAGATTTTTAGAGAAATCGCAAAAATTGTGTTAGCAAAATAGTGTTCCCTTGAAAAATACTTGTCTCTAGATGATGATGAATCGTGTTTTTTATTTATGGTACTAAGGTTTTCAAAAGTTCTGTAATTTATACTTTTTGCACTGTGCATAGACTATTGCATGATTGATAGTTGATTCCAACCGATATAGTTAATTGTATATGGGTTAACAACAACTTTAATGGTAAAACAGTTCAAATGCTTAGATATACAGAGTGAGTTTTATATCGCGGCACACCTGGATATAATTTAAACGGCCCGAGATATCTATGTGAAACCTTGACCCTACCTATTATAACATATTTTTTTAATTTTTCAAGTTGTTGAAAATTCCCCCCCCTTTTCTAAAGGGGGGTAAAGGGGGGCAACTAAAAATTTTCAAATACAAACCCCTATCATGTGACCCCCCATTTTAAAGGGAATAAAAAAAGAAATCCAATAATGCAAACTAGAGGTCTCTACGTTTATTTTCATCGAAGCTTACCACTTGAGGGGCTAGATAAATTTTAGTTCTCTGTCTGTAAAGTATTGGCTTATTTTAACAGGCAAAGAAGGGCTAAGAATCCCTTTCTAACACAACTTGGGGACTAAATTACGGACCACCACCAATGGACGGGCAGGCGGGCTGCTTGCAAGAACATGATCGCTCAGCGGTCACCCATCCTAGCAGCAGCCACGCTCAACATGTTTGTCACTCTATCTACACGATATGTTAAGAACGAGCTAACCTGTAGACGAGTAAGTTTGCATGAAACCTCATTTCTATGAAACATGAAATTCGATTATGTAGCCTATCATAGAATTTTTAACATGCGACATTAACCTTACAACCCGTCTCAGCGAATCCTGTTACATGCTGCGTGATGCGATTAATCACGTGTTAACAAGTGTTAACACTTACCATGTAATATATTTCATAATTATCAGTAACACTCAAAATAATACGTGAAAGGTTGATAGATATGTAATAAATTCATTAACGATTGATTACAAATAATTAAAATACTCGTACTTATTGATAAACTGCTGTTGTAATGTCTACTGTTATTTTACCTAAGTGACAATTTGCAACAGTTCGATGTAGAGAGGAATTATCCAAATAAATTTGTACCTGACAAAATATCTGGAAGTGTTTACTCAGCCCTCGTCAACAAGTTCAGTGCAATACCGTTAAAACTCCCTTTCCTCGCTGTCAAACTAAACTGGGTGAGAGAAGAAAGGAGTGACTTTTTCCTTTAGTGTATCACGCATTTTGTTAAATTCTTATATTTTATCTAGTTAGTCTTACTAGTTAATCTATACAATAGTTATATTTTTCTTACTGAGGAATTTCGATACATGATTATATTCATGCGTAGGCTATGTGGTGCTGCTGTTTTATTATTTATAATTATATATTCTTTTGTCGTTCTGTATTCGGTACATTTATAGCACATAATTAAAATCACCAATGACGTTCTTCCCCATAAAAGCCATTTTCGAGTGCATTAAATTAAATAGATTATAAGGTAAATATAGAGAACTTGCGAAATTGACGTAATTAAAATTATGTTACATGCTTATGTTTATAAAATCGGTTTTCAAATAGATCCAGTTTTTCTGATAAGACCTGCAGTTGAGTATTACTAGCAAATCCGCAGGAACTTCATCTGGGATTTAACCGGTTTTTAATTATATAGTTACACTAATATGTGGACCTCACATACTAAAACGTCAAATTTATTTAACGTTATTGGTGGTTTTGATTAAGTAATATAGACCTATAGACCTGGCATTACTTTAATTTTTAAGTTACTTATTCAAAGTAAGGTTACAGAACTAAATTTAATTTTATACAGATTATTTAAATCGGGTGTATTGCCCACATTACTTCAGTTAATAGTTAATTACATATTAAAATATCGCCGGTATACATATACATTTGTGTTATACCTTATAAATTATGTTGAATAAATAATTAAGATTAATTTGGTTTTATATATTTAATGTAAAAATTGAACACTTATAGTGTGAATGAAACATATTTATGGTTACTTGTATTCTAAGTAAATTACAAAACAAAACGAAATGTGATTACAATAACAATACACTTTTAAAACAGTTGGCGACGATGGTAAAACCGAACAGTTTAAACCAGAATTTTAAGTCCAAGAAAGCATTGGAATTACGACTTAAAAACACCAAGATATTTACACCTAGAATTGATAGAGGAAAGTTTGAAAAAGTACACAATATGACTAGAATTAAACGCAGTACAGTCGGAAGTTGAATCTTCTGTTGAACTGAAATGACGGGTGATCCTCAAATTCGTTGGCAACTAGAAGAGATTTGTGGACTTGTTAGAATACAAAAGACGAAGATTTGCAGCATTAAGTAAATCATACCGAAGTGCTTCCAAATGGGCTTCAACTAATATTCCTAGTGCTCCTCTTCTACCGTATTCCCATGATGAGAGCTTCACTAATTTCATACACAGTTTCGAAGTATTAATACATCTTTGACGTAATACAGACCAGAAATTGAATGTTGATATTCTACTTTAGGCATTGACACCTCAAATTCACGAACAACTTTATAGGTTGGTTGGTACTACTACCTTATGGTCAGATTGTACAGTCGTGGCTACTTGTGTATTCTGTCAGTACAGTCTGCCTGTCTGTCTGTCTGTCTACCTGCTCTTGTACTATTTAAACTGTTTCTCTCCTGATTGATATTAGATTTGCCGTGAATTTGTCAGACATTATTTACTGACTAATTTCTACTGACATTATTCACTGACTATTTACTGACTGGCTGTAAACTTTCTGTTACAATAACATTAGTACGATCTTCAATTAGAAGTAATCATCCTTTATTTTGCTCATCCAATCACCTCCATGTTTGCTACCAAGAAACAATTAAAACATATTAAATTGAAATTTTAAATTCTCTGTAAATTTATAGAAGCTTTACATTTAGTGAATCGTATAGAGATTTAAATATCCAACAATTTAAAATGACTTTTAGAAGCTGCAAAGTTAATCCAGAAAAATATACAAACGTTGAAAATCCATATTTTCAGGAAATCTATATATATTTGGTGCACAAAACGTATGAATATTGGTTTTATTTTAAATCTAGGATTACTGCAATTTTAGTTGCATATACGAGTAGTTATAATATTTGACATTTACGTATATATTATATACGTAGATAAGATACATTACATTTACATTTCTGGCCAGTACTTATTAACTAGAAATAAAATTTAATGTAAAACTACTTTATTTTTATTCACAATTAACTTAAATACGTGCAGCTTTTTAAGACATATTTAGTTTACTTGTTATATACTATATTTTTACTGATACATGTGTATCACAGAAAATACTAAATATATGTATTGCGCCTCTCAGATAATTTTGAGAAAAGTAGTAAGGCTCTTCATGAAATCTAGCATGTCCATCCATCCACCAATGGCCGGGCAGGCGGGCTGCTTGCAAGGACAGAGTCCGCTCAGCGGTCACCCATCCAAGCAATGGTCACGCCGAACGTTGCTTGATTCAGTTATCTCGCGATAAACGCCGTACTCGCTATACTGTACCATCGGCAAGTCGAAGGGAACATGTGATAGAAGCAAGAGAGGATTATCAAAGGTAGTATGGGACTCTTTAATTTAATTTAAATAAATAAAAAATTGACGGCAACAAGTGCCGGAGTTACAGAAATTAGCCGAGTTATGTAATTAAAAATGCTACAACAGCAGCAATACTTAGCAATTCACTTACTTCAGATCTTTGTCTACTTTACTGTATGCTGTTTGCTCATTGATACCAAAGCAAATTTGTTTAAAAGATGGTTTTTGTTCCGCGAACCGTTGCCTTTGTTGTGCGTCAGCAAACACAGAACTGAGTGTACTGTTTATCCAGCTCGTGATATCTCTACCGTATATAATCACACATAACTTGCTCAAATGTTATAAAAGTATAAAAATTAATGTATAATTTTAAAATTGTTATCTGGAATAGTTACATATAACTTTTTGTATTTTATATTTAATATTAAGTGAAGTTGCAATTAATCCTATGTGGCTATAGTATATAGTGTTACTTTATGATGATAATACTAGACTTTCAGGGGCTTTATCGTATTATTGCACATTTGAGTTAATCATGTTTATTAGCGAATTTATCAATTCCAAACTTAATGAAACTAAATAAAGTGGAATGAACGTTTAATTTATCATTTGTACCCTCCACCATCAGAACCCCACTTTTATTTGTACAAATTAAATAATACATTTCGAAATTTATTCATATTTGCTATATATATATATATATATATATATATATATATATATATTTATTGAAATTATATATATATATATATGTATAAATTAATGTAAGTAATGTATTATGGTTGCTAATATAAAGTAATGAATTATGGTTGCTGAGTTTATAAATGTTGTGAAATTGACAAAATGTAATTCTATTATTTATTATTAACGTTACAGTTATGATAATTATAGTCTTGCATTTTTAACGATTTTTAACTGTTAAATTTTTTAAAGGTTTGTTCCTGTCATTGAAAAAGCGATGTTTATTAGTAAAAAGAATGAAAATGTAAAAATGTAATGAGATTCGTTCCGTTATATAAAATAAATTGGATGTATTTTGTAAAGACGGGGAAGTTTGTCAATGGCATTTAATGAAATACCCATTGTGCAGTCCTTGCGTGTCCACGAGAATTTTTATGTGATTCATTTACGTTTGAAATCCTTGGTCACGTTCAGTTATTGGTTACCAATATTGATAAATCTTTTTTTGAAAAATAAGTAATTGAAAATTAAATTGTAAATTGTACAATAATTTCAGTGTAATTAATTTTTTTTACTAATTTACAATTTAAATATATATATTTAAATATACTATATATAATATATATATATATATATATATATATATATATATATATATATATATACAGGGTGTATATTATGTCTGGAAACACCCAAATATATCCTTTAATAATTTAAATATAAATTTGAAACCTCTTACAATCGTGATAGAGATTGGGGCATCTAACTTTTTGGAACAATATTTTTGTTATGTCACACCAACGGGGGACGTCCTGCCGAGGGTATCGTGAATATTCTTAATGGAAGCCTATACCTTGTGATACATAATTTTAAAGGTAATAGCTTACTGAATTGAATGCCACAAACCGCATCTCAAGGGAATTATTCTATCAGAAAATAGAGCATTTGTAGTATTGAAAATTTACTGATGTTCAACAATGTAATTTTAACATGGTTCTTGCCACAAAATGTGTTACACTAATTTTTTAGCATTTTTTTAAATGTTCAATTAAATAAAACAAAAATTTCATTTTAAGCTGGTTCTATTAGCACAAATTTGCCATAGAACATACATATGTTATTGTATGGAAATTACTTATGTTATTGATTTCTTATTACAAATAAAAAATAATGTATGCTGTTAGAAAAGTCTTACAACAAACGTTTTTACCTGCATTTGGTGTCAAAGCAATTGTTCGAACTGTGTTCCTTCTACGGTTTGACAATGAGCCAATCTTGTGTAAAATGATTCGACAGAGTTGCCTAACAATTTTCTTCAGTTATCAAAGCAATCTCCTCTATAATCCTGTTTCTTAGGTCTTCCAAATTATGAGGCTTTCTTCTATAAACATTGGATTTTAAATGACCCCATAGGAAATAATCGATTGGTGACAAATCCGGAGATCTTGGAGGCCATTCGATTTCTCCTCTTCGGCCAATCCCATTTATGAGGAAACCTTAAATCCAAATACTCTCTTACCTGTCTCCCATAATGGGGTGGAGCACCATCCTGCTGAAAACCATACATTATCAAAGTATTCTCCTGATGCAATTTGAATAGCTGGGATTATTTCATTTTGGAGCATATTGTAGTAAAGTTCGGCATTTAAATTTCCATTGATGAAAAGGGTCCAACAATTTTGTTACCTAAAATTCCACACCATACGTTCAGTTTTTGTGGTTGCTGTGAATGGGACTCAGTAATCCAATGTGGGTTTTCACTAGCCCAGTAACGGCAATTGTGCCTGTTAACATTGCCATTTAGGAAAAAAGTTGCCTCATCACAAAATAGTATGTTGGTCAGAAAATCTCTATTGTCATCACATTTGCGCATCACAAGATCACAAAACTCAACTCTTCTGTCGTAATCATCCTCACTTAACTGTTGGACTAAATGAACTTTAAATGGTTTGTATTTATTAATTTTCAAAATCTTACTCACAGACATAGGGTGCATATCATGTTGCTGTGCAGCTTTTCTGAGCGATGTATGTGGGTCTTCAATAAATGTTTGCAAAACATCTATGCATGTTCTTCATCTGTTGCAGATTGTATCCTACCCGACTTTGGCCGATTACGTACACTCCCTGTCATTTCAAAACGCTCAATAGTTTTTGATATTGTTGAAACACTTATGGGATTCCTTTCTGGGAAAAGTGTCATTAAACAAATTACAAACTTCCCGATAAGATCTTTGACGATCGCCATATCCTCGCATCATCAACAGAGTAATTCGTTTCTCTTTTCAGACAATTCCATTAAAAATGCCAAATAAAAACTGAACTACTGTAATTAGATAACTTGTTGACAGCAATGCTTCAGAGACACTGATTAACTCGACAGGAATGATATGACCTTTGTCCATTTTGTAATTCCCAAGCTGTAGACCTGTCTAGTGAAAGCTCTATGCTCAACAAACTGAAACCTGTAGACCAGATGATTAATAACACAATAATGTTTCTCATAGGCTAGTGACCTTTGTCTCTTTAAACCTTCCTGCTGACTGGAAAACACCAAGTACAGATTCATAAGTAATCAGAGAAAGTGACTCATAAGTTTTATTCATTGTAATAAAAAAAAACTGGTAAATTTTGTACTAATGAAACCAGCTTAAAAATAAATTGTTTTATTTTATTTTAATTGAACATTTAAAAAATGCTAAAAAATTAGTGTAAACACATTTTGTGGCAAGAACCATGTTAAAATTACATTGTTGAACATCAGTAAATTTTCAATACTAAAAAATGCTCTATTTTCTGATAGAATAATTCCTTTGAGATGCGGTTTGTGGCATTAAATTCAGTAAGCTATTACCTTTAAAATTATGTATCACAAGGTATAGGCTTCCATTAAGAATATTCACGATACCCTCGGCAGGACGTCCCCCCCGTTGGTGTGACATAACAAAACATTGTTCCAAAAAGTAGATGCCCACATCTCTATCACGATTGTAAGAAGGTTTCAAATTTATATTTAAATTATGAAAGGATATATTTGGGTGTTTTCCAGACATAATATACACCCTGTATATATAGCAATAATTTATGAAACAATTAAATTTAAATTTCTTTATATTGAGCTGCGTTTTTTTTACTTTACTTAATTATTTTCTAAACACTACTAAGCCATGTGAAATAAATAATCATATTATCTGTTATCCCTATCTCGTACTTCATTTGCGTCACGATAAAGAATGATGCACGGATATCAACATTTGTTCTGACAAAATTAATTCTTACCAAATGTTCTTCTTGGTAGATACCAACAAAACATTTATAGACCACCTTAACCAATAAAACTATTTAAATAACATAGTAGTTAACAAAAGACCTTCAAGTAAGTACTGTATATTTATAGAGTGTGTGGAAACAGCCAAAGTTATAGAAATGTCATATTGGATACAGCTGCGAATGTCATAACACTAGAACTGAGTTGACAACTCTGAGAGAATAAACTTGTCGGCCTTCTGAAGGCATTGAATCAAATTCGGAGAACGACTACAAACTTAAATGTAAAATATGTTTCGTTCAAGTTCAATTTATTATTAAAACCTTAATTATGGGAATTGTCTAGATGACGCGATTTAATATTCATGTAAAAAGTTCAAATTCAATGTATTATGAAACTGTAATTATGGCAAAGGCCTATAGGACGCGATTTAATATGTATATAAAAAGTTCAAATTCAATATATTATGAAAACTGTAATTATGGCAAAGGCCTATAGGACGCGATTTAATATTCATGTAAAAAGTTCAAATTCAATGTATTATGAAAACTGTAATAATACTGTTGTTAGTGAGTGGTGCAGAATATAAATACCGGCTTTGTTTATAGCGAGGTTTACATCGATGAACACACAGCGTACAGCATGTTCCAATCTGCAAATGAATTTCTAAATACTGTTGTTAGTGAATGGTGCAGAATATAAATACCGGCTTTGTTTATAACGAGGTTTTACATCTGCCAGTGAGTTGCTAAATACTGTTGTTAGTGAATGGTGCAGAATATAAATACCGGCTTTGTTTATAGCGAGGTTTTACATCTGCCAGTGAGTTGCTAAATACTGTTGTTAGTGAATGGTGCAGAATATAAATACCGGCTTTGTTTATAGCGAGGTTTTACATCGATGAACACACAGCGTACAGCATGTTCCAATCTGCAAGTGAATTGCTAAATACTGTTGTTAGTGAATGGTGCAGAATATAAATACCGGCTTTGTTTATAGCGAGGTTTTACATCATGAACACACAGCGTACAGCATGTTCCAATCTGCAAGTGAATTGCTAAACACTGTTGTTAGTGAATGGTGCAGAATATAAATACCGGCTTTGTTTATAGCGAGGTTTTACATCTGCCAGTGAGTTGCTAAATACTGTTGTTAGTGAATGGTGCAGAATATAAACCGGCTTTGTTTATAGCGAGGTTTTACATCTGCCAGTGAGTTGCTAAATGCTGTTGTTAGTGAATGGTGCAGAATATAAAAAGTGGCTTTGTATGAGCAGGTTTTTACATCAATGAACACAGCTTACAGCAGGTTCCAATCTGAAAGTGAATTGCTAAACACTGTTTAGTGAATGGTGCAGAATATAAAAAGTGGCTTTGTATGAGCAGGTTTTTACATCAATGAACACAGCTTACAGCAGGTTCCAATCTGAAAGTGAATTGCTAAACACTGTTTAGTGAATGGTGCAGAATATAAAAAGTGGCTTTGTATGAGCAGGTTTTTACATCAATGAACACAGCTTACAGCAGGTTCCAATCTGAAAGTGAATTGCTAAACACTGTATAGTGAATGGTGCAGAATATAAAAAGTGGCTTTGTATGAGCAGGTTTTTACATCAATGAACACAGCTTACAGCAGGTTCCAATCTGAAAGTGAATTGCTAAACACTGTTGTTTAGTGAATGGTGCAGAATATAAAACCTGGCACGTTATTTGAACGCATAATTACTTCCTGATGTTTTTATGACCAATTTATATTCCTCTGTTTATTTATAATGTTTCAGAAATCTTGATTAAAATTTTTAATTGGGTTTTTAGTTTAACTGCAGATTTTTAAAATTTTATTATAATACCCTTAGAATCGGTAAGATTTTATTGCATAAACATGATGTGGTTACTGATAGAAAAGTTTTATTTACTCCAAAAAAATGAGGGTATATAGGTATAATCTTTTAAAGTGTAAACACCCAATTACCTGCTTTACGAATATCTTGGAGAATGAGAACTAATTTTGAGATATATAAAGTTAAGGATATCATACAAACTGAAATGAAATAATGATTTATTCCAGCATTATTGACTGTTGAAGTTATGTCGTTTTGACATCTAATATTCTACACGGAGCTTTAATCTGAGCTAAATATTTTACGAAAATACTAATGAAACGTTTTTGGGAATATATCAGAAAAAATCATCATCATTATTATAATTTTATGACATTCGAATTATAGATGTAACATTACGCTGTATGACATTTTATTGATTTCTATAAACAAAATGTAAAGCTGAATTATAACTCTAAACACTATCTCACCTTAAAATGTCTTGAGAAACCCGATCTTTCGATCATTAACCAGCTATTGAACATATCTTGCATTGAATCATCTAGTTTTGCCGCCTCTTTGGTTTTACTAAAGCCAACTTCTAAATACAGGAGACCTACATAGAATTTCAAGACTATTTATTGGAGTATCTCTCCTTCCTTTCTACAACAGATACTTCTACAAAGATTATATGACATTTAATAGTTTTGTAAAACTATTCATCTATTAGGGAACCTAACACTATTTTACAATTAATTAAAATCAGCAATAGGACTGAACACAGGACTGTCAGAAGGCATAATGCAATCACACTGATATAATTTCAATTGTTCATACAGGGAAAGAGTTTGTTTACATAAGTAAAGAATAATTTACATAGGAAAAGTAATGTTTGGGAAAGTGAAAATCAGCTGACAGCTACGAGGAAAATAAATAATTACTTTCGCAGATCTCAGCTGTATTGGAAAGTTACCCATTAATAATAGCATAGCAATTTTTGGGTTAAATAATGATGAGCTTCATAGAAAAATTATAAAAAGATTTCGTGTGTTTTTTTGTATCGTAATGAACTTTATTTTTCCAAAACTTGTCTCGAAAGTTCTTATGCAGGGTTCAATAGCATTTTCATAAACGCTATTTCGCTCCGAAATAGGTAACTTTCAAGCTAGTAATGAAGTACAATCTTATCAATCACTTTACATTGGATCTGATGACCAAATGCGTGTGTGTCCTGAAACAAATACAAAAATCCGTGACGTGTGTTAGGATCGTTTGCACCGTGTTTCTTTAGGATCGTGTTTAAACAGCGCAGAGCAGGACGTTCCCAGAATACAGAATAGTTCTACACGTAACTCAGCTATAGTGCATAGCGTTCGTTCAATGCGAATTTGAGTTTAACTCAAATTTACCTTCCTCTTACGTGCAGCATCCGAAACCTGGAGTCATGTTCGTCTGAAGGGATCCAAACATAGTCGGCGACAAAGAACGAAGTAGCCCAAAACAAACTCATTGCATAGTTTCGACATCAGATCCGTCTAGACTACAAAATGAAGAGTAATCTATGTGAAGAGGTATTCTCATTGTCTCATCAGCTGCGCAATTTATGAGACAATGGGAATTCCTTTCTACTGTTTTAAACACATATTTAATAATACATTTCTATTTTATTTCATACTAAATCGTCATCCGCAATTCTTGTGTAGCCAGGCAAAAAATAACAGTTTTGCGTTATTATCTATGCTAATACTAGGCCTACTATGGAAAAAAACTATTATTTTATTTCGTATTTTCTAAAGGATTTATTATGTCGAATAATACCTATCTTTTATATCAGTTTTATACATATTACCACATTTTTATCATGTCTTTCGTATTTTTCTATAAAATACCGTAAAACACACAAAATGTGCATTCTAACGGCTATTTCACAGTTTTGAATTGTTTGTAAATTAGTACAATTTCCTGCCCCACTTTCGCAATATTTCTTCACATTTATAAACAAACCGAAACATTAATATTATTTTTACCAATAATTTATTTTGAAATATTAAAATTCTAAATTTTGTCTAAAAATAAGTGACATACAATATGATTTATATTATATTCTATTATTGTAATTTTTTAAATACATTTAGAGAGCAATTAAAATGGTCTACCAATAAGCAGATGAATGCCCACAACAAGGAAGGATAGTACAGTCCAGTTTTTAAATAAATATCTTGCAACTAGAAAGAATTTTTAAAAAGTATTTAATCTAAATCGCCATGAAAACTACAAGGGAACGTTTAAACGTACAAAAAATAAAGGAAAAGATGGTTCCCAAAACTATATTTAATATTTTAATCACTTTACCGGAAATTATAAGGATAACATATTGTTTTTACTTTATATTGGTGACCGTTCATAAAACACACCTGTTAACTAAACTCATCTGTGTTGCCGTGCAAACTTGACATCAAAAGTAATAGCTTTTTTGCTGGTTTCCCGCGGTTTTATCAAAGTGTCAAGAGCAGGAATCTGGAATTCTTTCACACCGAACACCAATTCCCGCTCTGTCTGGTAGTAAATCACGCTCTGTAGGAGACTTTTATATATTACAGTTTTTCAGTAAAATATTTAATATCATTCTTCTTTAGATATATTTATATTCATTAATATTTTGTACAACTCAGAGAGAGGCTTACATTTGCTTTAGTGATTTTTAATCATCTTCACAAAGACGCACATTTACGAATAATCTTGTAATGACAATATTACGTGACAATATGACAATATCCTTTAACATTACTCTGTATATAGTAGTGGGTTACTTTCCAATACGGCGGAGATCTACGAAAGTCATCGTTTCTGTCGTAGCTAAGTCATCTGACTTTCCTTCTCCCAAACATTAGTTTTCTTACGTAAACATCTCCTTCCCTTCATAAAAAAAATTGAGATCACGCCAGTATGGTTCCCCTATTTGCTTTGTCCTATGTGCTTTGTTATGTTGTGTGTTGTTTGTGTTTGTTGTTGGTGTTACATAAAATAGTGTTACGTTTCCTTATGGAAGAATAGTTAATCAACTATGAAAGTCTGATAAGATATCATGTGCCTTTTTGTATCGAAACGAGAAGTATCGTTCAATACTCGTCTCAAACGTTCTATTTAAAGGCTCGATAAAGTTTTCCACTTTTGTTTTCGAGGATGAAATTTGCTATTTTCTTATCCAACCCATATTGCGATACTCATTCGATTTACCCTCACTGAATGCTTACTAGTACTTTTGCCACCACATTGTTTTATGAACTAGATAAGCTTTATAAAGTAATTTATAACAATTTTCCTTTTCACTTGTAAAAATTTGCAAAAATCATCAAAGCCACTTGGACAAGTAATATAGTTGGCATTTAAAAAGATAATTTAAGGACATTTTCCTTGATTTGCCAGAGTTACGTTATTTTATTGTATATGTAATGTAATGTGGAATCCACTCAAAACACGTTATGGGGGTGGACGATAGTAGTTTGTTTCATAATATTTAAGTAAATGCAACATCTAGCGTTAACTCATCGAGCAACATTAGGTTTTTGAGCAATGTCACTTCAACATGTGAACGCGTAACAAGAAAGCTTACAAACATTATAAATAAACCCACCTCTAATATGTTGATGAAGCCACAATATGTTCAAAGGTTTTTAAGTTGACTTATTTCCCTTTACAATCTTCCAATGTGTTAAATATTAGAAATAACTCAAAATATGGGATATAAAAAGGGATATAGTACAGGAATAAGGGAAGGGGTATACTTTACCCTTTAAACATGATGCTGGAGCGCCTGGTTCTTATATCACTCGCTGCAGTTTTATCCACAATTTACAGGCGGGAGGCGGAGCTCTGCTGAGATACGAGGATGAGAAGTTATTGCCGATAGTATTTCCACTCCGGCAAACTTCAGGATTTATTCCTCTTTGGCAAGACTTATGTACAAGGCTCGCTTTGTTATGTATTGTTAGATGCTGGAGCGCCTGTTTCTTATATCACCCGCTACAGTTTTATCCACAATTTACAGGCGGGAGGCGGAGCTCTGCTGAGATACGAGGATGAGAAGTTATTGCCGATAGTATTTCCACTCCGGCAAACTTCAGGATTTATTCCTCTTTGGCAAGACTTATGTACAAGGCTCGCTTTGTTATGTATTGTTAGATGCTGGAGCGCCTGGTTCTTATATCACCCGCTACAGTTTTATCCACAATTTACAGGCGGGAGGCGGAGCTCTGCTGAGATACGAGGATGAGAAGTTATTGCCGATAGTATTTCCACTCCGGCAAACTTCAGGATTTATTCCTCTTTGGCAAGACTTATGTACAAGGCTCGCTTTGTTATGTATTGTTAGATGCTGGAGCGCCTGTTTCTTATATCACCCGCTACAGTTTTATCCACAATTTACAGGCGGGAGGCGGAGCTCTGCTGAGATACGAGGATGAGAAGTTATTGCCGATAGTATTTCCACTCCGGCAAACTTCAGGATTTATTCCTCTTTGGCAAGACTTATGTACAAGGCTCGCTTTGTTATGTATTGTTAGATGCTGGAGCGCCTGTTTCTTATATCACCCGCTACAGTTTTATCCACAATTTACAGGCGGGAGGCGGAGCTCTGCTGAGATACGAGGATGAGAAGTTATTGCCGATAGTATTTCCACTCCGGCAAACTTCAGGATTTATTCCTCTTTGGCAAGACTTATGTACAAGGCTCGCTTTGTTATGTATTGTTAGATGCTGGAGCGCCTGTTTCTTATATCACCCGCTACAGTTTTATCCACAATTTACAGGCGGGAGGCGGAGCTCTGCTGAGATACGAGGATGAGAAGTTATTGCCGATAGTATTTCCACTCCGGCAAACTTCAGGATTTATTCCTCTTTGGCAAGACTTATGTACAAGGCTCGCTTTGTTATGTATTGCAGGACACTAAACTACGTATCTCGATATATATATTTTTAAATCTAGTCCCTTCGCGATATTTGAGATGGTAAAATGTAGATTATTGTATGACGCGAGCTTTAACGATTTATAAGGATCGAGAATGTTGCGATGTATTAAATTTCTCTTTTGTTTAAAGATTGTCAATGATGATAGACAACTTTAAATGATAATTAAGACTTTGAGAATTGAAATCTATAAAAACATCCTTAGACACAAGTTTATTCCAAA
Source organism: Homalodisca vitripennis (assembly GCF_021130785.1). Lineage (NCBI taxonomy): Eukaryota > Metazoa > Arthropoda > Insecta > Hemiptera > Cicadellidae > Homalodisca > Homalodisca vitripennis. Next base: position 141,287,956 of record NC_060213.1, on the reverse strand, counting down.
ACTACACAGTGTTTGGCGATGCACTTGAGACAGTCTAAATATAACAATTGTACGTCAAGAGTATACCAAGTGAATAAGCTCACACAGGTGAGGCCTGATAAGGATTTGCAAGCATAAAACACTAAATTCCAAATCAAAGTGTTTAGAAGCTTTAAAACTCGCCAAGGTCTAAATTGACAACAGAAAACGTTTTGTCAAAACATTCTAATGTGTGTGTGCGTGTGCGTGCGTGCGTGTGCGATTGACAGCCACACTAGTTTAGGTGAAGGGTGAAACAAAAAGTATCAAAAATGTTAAGCAATATGTTTTTTCTAAATTTATAATTTTCTTAGCAATAAATGCTAAGGATAAATGATGTAGGAAGTGTGCCACATCTGCTTACATGCACTCACACAGTGAAGCCTTGCGGAGTATCTGGATGAATGCTGGAAGAATTGCTACTTCGATTGTTTGTATATAAACAATCGAAGTAAGCGAGGTGGCGACTATCTGCGCATGCGCAGTGCTATATGACAACCATACGCTCTCATATGTGGACGCAGAAGGGGTTGGCATTGGTGATTTAACCGTGGTTCAAAATGAACATTGAAAAATTGATTTGATTTTTTAATCTTCCGGGAGCTGAGAGGCAATCAAATCTTCTTGAAGTCGATAGAGATATTTCCCTTCAGAATGAATTGGATCGTCAGCCATGCTAATTTGGTAGTCGAAACTGGAGAGTTTAAGAAGTTTTGAGCTATGGAATGATATATCTGTGGTTAAGTCATATTTTTCATAAAACCCAACCATTGATTACGTAAATTTAAATGATATTATAAATACGAAATTGCCTTTGTTTGTTTGTTTTGCTTTCACTCGTAAACCGATTCTACTGAAATCTTATACCAATTCCAGGTCAAAATATTCTGAAATCCTTAACATATTTTTCAGTTTATAAAGAAACTAACTCGTAAATAATATCATTATTAATGTACTTTTAACTTTACATTTTTAGCAAATATTAGGTATTAGATCTAAAAGACAATGTTACTATCTAACTTCTATTATAAATTTAAAGACTGTTATTATACCCATCTCAGTTGTCTTTTGAAATAAGTAGGCTTCTCCGATCTATTATATATACTTTCTTGATCGGGAAACAAGGCAAAATCAACTGTTCAGCAAAGAATACTAATAACAAAGTATATTGCAATGGCCACAAATATACACTTTTTGACACATTTTCTTGATCGTGTCAACAAGGCAAACTCAACTTTGGCATCGGAATATAAGGGCTCTCATTCAGGTGAAAAACCTAAGAAGTTGCGTGTGAAGCCGTGACTAATTGCCAATAAATGATAAATTAGCGTCATATGGGTACAAACAGACGAAATATTTCAATGAAAGTGGTGAATTTCAGTATTTTTTTGGGGGGGAGGGGGGGTAAACGTGATATAACTAATACTATTTGTTTAGACGGATATTAAATGTGTCGAGCTAATAAATATGTGATCTTACAGAAAAATTAGCGTTTCCTGTTTTAACCCTTTTAATACTTTCCCATTTCGGTCTCCATCAAAACTTAATTGTCTGATGATCATATTCTTCATCAGGGGCAATTCCTCTAACGATTTCAAGAACATTCAGGTTGTATACTTCTACAATGCAATTGGCTCTATGGTCCTAAGACTATTATATCCGTGGAGACTGTGTATTTGTATCTAAGTTGTTGTATTACGTGAACTATCTATTTGAATTGAATTTTATTTGAATAGTTTGAATAAAGAACACAGTTGTTGTACAAATTAAATGTTAGGGGTACCAATTTTACCACTTGTAAAGAATCAATTAAGAAATGTACAAAAAATATGTAAATGACTTATGCTGCAACAAATTATATTTATTACATTATCGAGTGACTTACCTTGTGTATGAAAATTATAGACTTAGACAATGTTCATATGTTGTAAATATAAATCAATTAAAATAGTTATATAATAAACTTCGAGTAAGTCCACAACCGAGATTGAATTTATCTAATGAACATACTAATTACATTGCTCTATACATAATTTACGTAAACAATCAAGTTGTAACTGGAATATCTATTGTGAACAACAACAATGTACCACTGGGATATGTTTGGCATATCATTTTATAAGTTAAAGTATAGTCTGATGGTTTAAGATATTTTATAATCACTTTATGCTAAGCTCAGATGATTACTTTTGACTGCTTTCGTGTTTGATATGAAGTATGGCCCCCTTATACAGGCATAATCGATTTAGGCTAATATGGATTAGCACAATTATTTCTACAGTCCAGAATACGATATTTTATTGTGATCTTTATTAAATTGAAATTTAGATCTTGAGACCATCAGAATCACAGTTAATTTTAAACAAGCGTTTTGCAAACATTAAGAAATATAACTATGCTATCAAGTATACATTAATAAATTTGTAACTCCTCCATTGTAACCAGTATCTTTATTTAAACAGTATATACAAAAACGTTTAGTTTTACAGCCATAGAAAAATAGATCTAGTTAAATATATGATGTGAAGTAAATTGTGCTACGTACAGATCTTAAACACAGTTTTACTTCCATCCTAAATTTTTAAATTTATTTTACGAATTGATTAATTTACATTTTTAGATGAGTATTGTTGTCCATATAGCAACAGCACGTCAAAATAAACGGATTTATGGATAACTCCTATGGATGTTTCATTTAATGTGTTCTAAGATGAACATTGTGATTTTATCTTGTTGTCCATATAGCAACAGCACGTCAAAATAAACGGATTTATGGATAACTCCTATGGATGTTTCATTTAATGTGTTCTAAGATGAACATTGTGATTTTATCTTGTTGTCCATATAGCAACAGCACGTCAAAATAAGCGGATTTATGGATAACTACTATGGATGTTTCATTTAATGTGTTCTAAGATGAACATTGTGATTTTATCTTGTTGTCCATATAGCAACAGCACGTCAAAATAAACGGATTTATGTACAACTCCTATGGATGTTTCATTTAATGTGTTCTAAGATGAACATTGTTGTCCATATAGCAACATCACGTCAAAATAAACGGATTTATGGATAAATCCTATGGATGTTTCATTTAATGTGTTCTAAGATGAACATTGTGATTTTATCTTGTTGTCCATATAGCAACAGCACGTCAAAATAAACGGATTTATGGACAACTCCTATGGATGTTTCATTTAATGTGTTCTAAGATGAACATTGTGATTTTATCTTGTTGTCCATATAGCAACAGCATGTCAAAATAAACGGATTTATGGATAACTCCTATGGATGTTTAATTTAATGTGTTCTAAGATGAACATTGTGATTTTATCTTGTTGTCCATATAGCAACAGCACGTCAAAATAAACGGATTTATGGATAACTCCTATGGATGTTTAATTTAATGTGTTCTAAGATGAACATTGTGATTTTATCTTGTTGTCCATATAGCAACAGCACGTCAAAATAAACGGATTTATGGATAACTCTTATGTATGTTTTTTTATTTAATGTGTTCTAAGATGAACATTCTGATTTTATCTTGTTGTCCATATAGCAACAGCACGTCAAAATAAACGGATTTATGGATAACTCCTATGGATGTTTAATTTAATGTGTTCTAAGATGAACATTGTGATTTTATCTTGTTGTCCATATAGCAACAGCACGTCAAAATAATCGGATTTATGGATAACTCTTATGTATGTTTTTTTATTTAATGTGTTCTAAGATGAACATTGTGATTTTATCTTGCGTAAAATACACTTTAATGTCTTGACAAGTAAAGCAATTTCAACTGGGATCTATTATCCTTAAAACAGTAGTTGTTAAAAAATAAAAATTCTTATCTGTGAAAATAAAATTTATCACTTACGATGAATAATGAAGATAAACAATAAGTGATTTATTGCCACATATAACACAAAGCACACGTGATGACTTGTCATCCTAGTACTACACATATAATTATCACACATATTATCACAGAATATTGTATATAATTGATACTAAAGTGTGTGTGTAATTTTAAGAAATAATTAAGTTAAATCAAAAGCGAATTTATGACCAATCTGCATTTAGAATGGTGTGTGACGAATATTGCAATTCAGTGTTTAAAACAACAACAGAAACCAATTGAATGCTCATTACTCCATTAAACATCCAAATTAAACATGAAGGAAATTGCCTCTCTCGACACATCCGCTCAGTGCTGCCAACAACGCAGCGAATATTTTCTCTTTGTCCATGTGATATAGTCAGTCATGGGCGTCATTTCAGCTTTTTAACTGGGGTGGATCTAGGAACTACTGGGGGGTATGGAATTACCCCCCCAGGGGGGGGGGTGCCGGGGCCCTCCCGGAAAAATTGTAAGAAAAGGCTTTAAATTTTTGTTAGTTATTTTTAGCTTTTTGCTCAAGCTACAAATTTTACATAAACTGCAACTTAGCCTAAAACAATAATTTTAATGAATTGAGTTATTAACTAAACCACAAGGTCCACAAGTGAGGTAATTATTGTTCACACACAACTCAAAAGTGTGCCAATTTTAATTTATGTGTGCCCAGCCCGTTTGTTTTTTATAAAAGGAAAAATCAAGTAAACATGATCAAACAAATTTCACTTTATTCTATGTAACCAGACTGCATCCACAAGTTAGTTTTAAACAAAATGAAGCCTTCTTCTTCTGGCTTGATTGAAGTCATCAATTACTTTTGAAATGTCTATTTCTACACTCCTTTCAATAGCCAAAAGGGCTAACGAAGACAACCTCTCTGGCCAATAGAGTTTCTAGTATATGTCCTTTAACCGCCGTAAGCATGAAAAGGATCTCTCAACGATGCCGAGTTATTGGAATTGTATAGTACAAACGAAAAAAGTTCAAAAAGCATAGGGAACACACTTTTCAAAGATGTTTGTACAAAACGTCAGCTCTTTCTTGGATACTTTTGCTTCTTGATTCCTCCGTTCTGTTAAAACAGTTTAGTTCAGACAGAAGAATGTCATAGTCTAAACTATAGTATTTACACACATAATCTGTACACTGGCTGTGTCTATTTCACTTCCACACTAGAACTTTGCTTTAAGTGGTTAAGTACATCTAGGTTGTTTTCTTGAAGCCTGGCCTCTATCTCCTCGCTTAGGATATCAATAACTGGCCAGAGGATTGAAAACTTTGTAGTACTGTTGTACAGATTCAAATGGAGCTTTACTCCCACCCCCGATTTTTGAGGGAATTTTGCCCTTTCTTGGCAACTCGGCAGCTCTAAAACCGCAGTACGTGTCAGCAATTTCTGTGCAGTGATTGAACAACTTGGTGAAAAACTCATCTGTTCTGAAGGATTGCAAAACTTCAAGTGTGCTGTTTTTTACAGATTTCACAACTTCATAGGTCACACTGCTTGACTGAAGGGTCTTTGACAGTATGTCACATTGTGTTAGAATCTCTCCTGAGTAATAGAAAGGTCAAATACAAAGTTGAAGTCCCTCCATATTTTCAACAAAGCATTGGCTTGTCCACCACTGTCAGGGTCTGTTTCAGAAATCTCCTCGTAGTGTCGTAAGAGTGGCATCAAAATTATCTAACAAAGAACGCACTGCTTCGACACGGCAAGCCCCATCTGGTATCACTCAAAGACTTCAATGTTGCTGTTCCACCACTAAAGCTTTTTGCACTTTTTTTGAATGTTTTCAAAAACAGCATGTCTTTTAGTTTGATTTCTCAATGAAGTTGTAAAGACTTTGAAGCACAATGAAGTGTTTCTTATTGAATTCACGCTTGTGCAACAGCTTACAATGCACAAGTTCAATATATGTGCATTGCAGTGAATGTACATTGCCATGGGGGCTTCTTGTATAATTCTAGCTGCCACTCCTTTGTAGGGACCCCTCATGTTCGAAGCCCCATCATAGCACTGAGCACGCAGATGTTTAATATTCAAGTCCAGTGAAATCAAAACGTTCTTAAGTACATTTGCCAGTGTATCGCCATTCAGTTCTTCTAGCACGGTAAACCCCCACAAACGACTCATGAACTTCTAGTTTATCATTAACATGTCTCAAGACAATAGCTACTTGCTCGTGCTTTTGCTATGTCTTTGGGTCTCATCAGCTATAATGGCAAAAAACATTTGCCATCTTTAACTTCTTTGGCAATGTGCAACTTAATTTGTTCCCCAATTATGGACAGAAGCTCATTCTGGAAAGTCGCTGAAGTATATTGAAAATTTTTGCGATGCTCTACAAAGAATTTGTTTACTAACTATTATCTTTGGAACGAAGCCTCATCAGCTCCAAAAAGTTTCCTCTGTTTTTTGAATCTGTAGATTCGTCATGACCTCTTTAGAGCAATAGATTGTCTCCCACAAAATATCAGGGATTCACACAAAGCCTCTAAGTACAATCTGTTTTCTTGTACTTCTTCTGAATACTTTTGATTTACTTTTTCAATAACAGTGCCACTTTTGTCGGCTTCTCTTAAAGAACTGAGTTTAGTGGTTACTACTTCGATGCGAGTTACTCTTTTCATGATTCTCAAATACTTTTACAGCTTTCTTCATTTGGAAAACCCACTGAGTGTAAATACATTTTCTGCATTTTTTTTCTTCTGGGCTGTAAAACGAACGGCAGGCAAAACAGAACGCTTTGTCAGTTAGAGGACTGTATTCAGCCAAGGATACAGTTTATAACCACTCTGGCCTAAATTTCCTACCATCCGTTTTTAGGGAAATTTAATTCTCGTGGTTGGAATGAGCCTTCCCTAAAAAACGCCTTAGCCAAACCTGGGCCATGTGCAGCAGGATCACGTTTATTAATTACAGTGATTGTCAATTGGTCAGATGAACTAGAGGAACAGCTAGGACTCTGCAACTTCATCTGTAGGAGTAGTTGTGGTATCTTCATTTGTAGTTGTGGTTGTTAACTGAGCCGATGACGAATCTAAAACGTCTACTTACAGCCGGTTCTGGTTCATGTTCCAAAACAACTCCTTCTGGTAGTTCATCTTCTAACGTTTCTTTTTTGTTTGCTGGGCCTGAGCTAAAGTAGGACAGCAACGAAACTCTGCCCTTTTTTGTTCTTCTGAGCCTGAAAAAACCCATTAAGAATAGCAAAAGAACATTTAAATAATGGCAAAATGCTACTAGAACACAGAGTCCTAAACCTAAAATTAATACAAGTCTAATATAACATGCATAGGCTTTGCACAATTTTTTTGATTTTGGGCGCTATTGTGTGTGACACTATTTCTCATCTCTTTGTTTTGACATCGTACCATTTGATAGGGGATTGAAAGGGCAACAAAAAAGATGCCCTGACATTTGACTTCAAGTTTATGGTTTTTCATACAATTTAGGTTAAGAAATTTTAAATGGCAATCATTTTGAAACTAATGATTGAATTAAATTGGTAATTCTTCTGAATATGGATATTGTATTAGATAAAAACCATGCCAAGTTTGAGTTAAATCGGTCAAAAACATTCTCGAGATATAAATAAAAAATTTAATAAAACAAAATGGTAGATATCTCAAAAACGGTGTTTTTTAAGAAAACCAATTATTTCATTTTTACTTTATTTTGATTTATCTACCAAAGTTTTGTTTTGTAATTTTGGGAAATTTTGTGTAAAATTTGTATCGGAATAAACACAGCCTAACAGCCAATGAGTAAAAACAGTCATACTTTTTATTTGCATACTGTAAACATGTACTTTAAGAAGCTGTAGGCGTACACGAAAACCCAAGTCTGGCCTACATTACCAGGTTTCGAAAATAGTTTAACAATTTGCTATTAATCTGGTATTTTTATTACACATAATCTTTTTTGCCTAAAGATAAAGTTCATTTAGTGCCTTACTCTACGTTGATATTGTAAAACATGTTATTTTAAATAAATTGCAAGACCATAAAAGATCTGGATGTTTTACTAATTATTTTGTATGACCTTTTTAGTCATTGGCTCTTTCGACACAAACGTCTGCTGCAGCCTGACAGCCACGGCATTGCAAAAACAGCTGTCAAACACAGGAAGGCGGGGAGTTATTAAAATGACAGTAACATAACCTAATTAGAGGTATAAAGCTGAAATTACTTAATTTCAGGTGATTGGATGGTATCGTTGTTATTTTTACATATATAGGTTAAAGTAGTGTTGCGTTAAATGTGAGGTTATATGACATCGGTAAAAGCATTTAGGTGGCCAAACAAACAAAAATAAACCTAGTATTCCATACCGTACTATAAAAACAAGCTACTTCCCTTATATATGCAAAAACTTCTCCTATATACCAACCAATTACACCTATAAAATGTTTAAACAACTAAAACCATAACCGTAACAATGCAGAACTAACTGGCAGAACTAATAAAGTTAGAAGTTGAGGGTTATGTTTTTTGGGGCCATTTATTGAAATCTAGTCAGTAAAAAGATTTTCTATTTTTCAGCATTAGGCCTAGTTGGATGTAAACAAAGATGGGGAAACTCAGAAACTGACCAACACCTAAGTTTAACCTACGAAATAAGAAATAACTGAACTAAACTTACCATCTCTTAGTCCATGCAATCATACGACGGTTCACTTGAAATGTAATTCACATCGTACTGCAACTGCACTAATCGAATACATCTACTGAGGAGTAAGGTTAAAGTAGGCAGGCGACACGACAGACGTTGTCTGCTTCTAGCTGTAAAGACAATATACTACAACAGGTGCCCTGTTGCCAAATCTCCCTCGCCAACTGTGTATTACAGAGTTGCCGTTTCCAGACGGCAGACGAGAAGCAGCCTACATTGCTCATTCTCGCTCTTCACGCATTTAATGTTCCTTATTTCATTTCGTAAATTCTACTACACCAATATTTCATTTTAAGTTTATGATTTACAAGTTTTTAAAAGACGTGCTATCTTTCTGTGCTAAACTAAGCAAAATTAATGGAGAATTGATAAAGTTAAAAGGTTCCCTATTGGTAGACTTGTATTTTCCAGTTTTAAGTAAGTTATATGTAAATTATTTAGACATTTACTTCAAAATTCTGGGGTGGCAAAATACCGGGCTCCACAATTCTGGGGTGGCAACTGCCACCCCTTGCCACCCCCAAATTACGCCTATGTAGTCAGTCGATTCTAAGTAATTACACGTCATTGTTCATTGCTGTATCTCGAGCGTGTCTACCTTTTTTCGATTATTATTATAAAACAATTGTGTTCAAAGACAGTTTGTAGATATTTTAATTGAATAATTATAGATATTTTCACATTATTTATGTCATAAATATAAGTTGTTAAAATCAAAATAAATTTTATGAAAGGCCAATAAAGAGGGTTGTATTTTGAAAATTACGCATATTTTAAAGAGATTTACTCAAAATGTAATGGGGTTGATCCATCAAATGTACACTAAAGTTGAAGTCGTCTATTGTAATTATATTTATCATATTAACTTTCCTCCATACAACAGTTTAAAATTCTGTAAATCATACAGAAATGTTTTTAAGAGTAGCCCTTAAAATTGAAATCTGACTCATAATATATACTCGGGTAATTGTATACTGTTATATTTATTAGGGGTTGTATTCATAGTAACTCTCTAATGACAATAAAAGACTTTTCACACTTTAATATTATTTTTAATGTACCTTATTATAATAATTATGATAACTGTGTTACTTTGCAAGATAATATATTCATATTTCAACTGGGACTCTTTGTTTTTGACTTTTATATGTTAAAGATTAAACAATTGGTTTTCCGCTTTCTTGTAGAAATTTAAGAAATCAGGCTGTAAAAGGAGTTTAAGTGTTTATTTTACTACCTAAGTTTCAAGCTTCCCCATGTGGGTACACTTTTGGAACGTTTATATCTTTCAGTTAAACCTACACTTTTTTAAGGAGAAGCCAATCCCCTTTTATGCCTTGTTCTGCCTGTCCTCATGGGTTACTGGCCTATGTGAGGATCTTATCAAACGGAATAAGGAGGAGAGTCTATACAGTACAAGATCGATGGTACTGATAAAAAGTGCAAGGATCACAGACAGGATTTGAACCCGTGCTATCTCTAACTCAGACTCAAAAAAGTCCAACGTCTTACACCGCTCGCCATCGGCACTCCTAAACTTGGTACATAAAAACCGATGTGTATCTTATACTAACAGAAAATGTCGAGATATTTTATCGACTAGTCTGTGTACTGTGGAGGATGACTGTTGGAGTTGGTGTTACAGGCTTTTACTAGCCTGGACATGAAGGACAGCGGTTTCCTGCCAGCTTCGACTGGAGAGGCTGGACCAGAGCTGGCCTTCCCTTCTTCTTAGGTGGCATAGCTTACTATACTTTCTCTTGGGATCTCGATAGGAGGCGACCTCTACCTTCATCCTTACCCATCCTGAATATCCTGTCACTTCGGAAGTTATCGCATATCGGGTAATTTTAGGACTGAGTATATTTCATATTTCTCAGCTTTTTGTCCGAAGTGAACAATAAAACTTTTTTTCCACTACACATCACGTCCAAAAAGTTTTGTTTGTTTAACATCCCTTGACTGAAGATAGCGCTCCATAGTAAGATCGGAATATTTGTAGATTTGTATTGGTAAATATTCAAGACCGATTCTGTATGCATTTTAAACAGTTGAATCTCGTGTGGGAAAAAACTCATTCGAACCCTATGATTTACACATTTTCATTAAAAAGATAAGTGACAAACTTCTCAGTGCTCGCAAAATAAATCCATTATTTTATGAAAGAGAAAAAATCTCTGTTTATTTCCATTTGCTTTGTCACTAATGACCGTGATAGGGGTTTAATGAGGAATCGACCTTTTTATAAAATCGAAACTCAAATCACTGAACATTATAAGGAATAATAGGAGTAAAGTTTTAGTTAGATATGAAAAAGCTTTGGAGAATACAAAGCTTTTTTTTCTCCTATAGGGATTCTATATATTTATTTGTAATTCATACAGTTGAATAAAGCGAACAAAAATAAATCACACACCAATACCAGTAAATTCAATTTTGTAGTTGGCAATAATCAGTTAAATGATCGGTTCCAGATAACAGCAGAATATTAAACCAGGGAAATCCCCAGGGGCATCGCAAATACAAATACAAACCTCAATTGTAAACCCCACTCTACGTTTGCCAATCTAAAACCAAACCAACAGTGCTCACAGTAAAAACCGTCTTTGTTTGTACGGATTTTTACATCGATGAACAAACAGCATAATGTAGACGACATGATCGTTTAGAGAATTAGTAAACATTGGTTCAGTGAAATAGAAGTTCCTCGGGACAAAACGTGTTCCCGGAGGGTATGGAGTTGTTACGGCGTTCCTCTATGTTACGAGGGTTTTCAGTTTTTTGGTAATTTATATATTTACTATATTTACTGTGCACATGATAGAAAGTTGGTGCATCCCGTTAGTTTATCTTATGTGTCAACAACTGTGATGAGGAATATTTTTCTACAGTCTAGCAATTTAATGCTATACAGGTATACTGACATAATATCTTAGGTATTCGCTCAGTAATTGACTGAGCGTTAGCGAAACCTTTTACTCGAGGGGATGGACGAATTTCATTTTGTGCCTGTCTATCCATATTGTATGTCAAGAACAAATTAACATATAGAACAGAGTTTTGGCATAAAACTTCATTTCTTTATAAGAATAATAAATTGTTTTTAATACAAATAAACCGATTGAAATAAGAATGTTTGTATATATGACATTGATATACTCAGAAACTATTTGACCGGCCATTATGAAAATTTGTACGTGTATGTATATTTTCACGAATAAAGTATATGATATGCCCATTGATGTAACTTGCTACCAGGCGGCTGTTCAAAGCGCCTGCACATTATAAACTGCAATTACGTGACAGTTTCGTATATAAATAGTCAAACAATATTTGAAGGCGCTAAGTTGAACATAAAGCTAGATAGAGTGTTTGACCATTTTATAATAAAGTACATTATAAGTGTAACATGCGTATTTTTATAATTTTGTTGAAGTTTACAAAACACCCCAGCCTACAAAAAATCAAAAAACGTCCATAATTCAATTTATGAATACGAGCATTAATGACCACCATGAAGTAATTTTTATTATTTATTATTTTTTTTTTAGTATATTCTTGACCGGAGAAGAGGAAAAATCAACAAGATAACAAAAATAATAACATCGAGTTAAATTCCAGTGATCATTAATATATATTTTCTAATATATTTTCTTGATCGTGGGAAGAAGGCATTGAACATTCAACATTGGCGTCAGAAATACAATTTACTTGAACCAGAAGTGATCATACATGTTCAAAATCTACGAATAGATAAAAAGGCGTGTAAAGGCGCGGGTAACTGCTAGTAAAACATAATCTCAGTTTGACAAAACGAAAATTGCTCAAAGATAAACTACACACATTTTGAAAACCGCGCCAAATACTAAGTGACCCATGTATTGAGCAATGTTTTTTATAATTATAGATTATAAACATTTCCCCTTTATTTAATTCCTTATACATTTAATGTGTAATGTTTCATAAGCACCGAAAGAAAACTTTCAGATTTAGTAGGGCCTACTTTATAACACAGTACTTAACACATTCGATAGCGGAATGTTGATAAGTACACTGTATTAGTAATTATGTCAATTAATGTACAACACATATTATTATACTATTAAGACAAGAGGTCATACCGTCTATAAAAGTACGAATCATAAGTTACAGTTACTTAATCTGTCTTGTCAGCAAAGTAATTCAATTACATAATTTATTCATAAGACTATATTCTAAGAAAAATATTACCTTTTAAACTTGTTTTGTACGTTCTTTTTTCAAATTGGATCTTTTTGAATCACATAATTACTCTTTGATATATTTAAAATTAAATTTCGCCTTTGAAACTCATGTATTATTTATAAGCTTTGAGTAACTTTAATTTTTACAAATTACAACTATTTTTTAAGTTTTAGTAGCTTTATTTTAGTACAAGTATTAAAGTAAGTTAATTTTTATTTCTAAAATTGAATTATTTTTTAGTGACTAATGTTGTGTGATTCCTCCTGTAATTAGGAAGTGAAGATTAAGAAGTTGATACTCTTTGACGTATACCGTACTGAGATATTGAAATTACTGACATATTTATTGGTATACAGAAGGTAGACGTTAGTAATAACTAGACAAGCACATTTCGTTGCTCTTTCTCACGCTTCAAAGGCCTCTTGAATGAATCCTGATACAACTAGAAATATTTTCCAAATGTCTGTGGAGTGTCTATGCTTATTTGAAAAGAGTTATTTTCTGCACTCCATTCTATTTTACTGTTCTAAGACAAATTTCGCATTGCTTCAATAGAAATATCACTCAGCAATATATTCTGTATCGTTGCTCCATGCCATGATTGCAAGGATTCCTAGAGGGACAATAATTTGGAATACTGATGTAACTGAGAAGCTTCCTACAGCAACTCTGGGGTATCTGATGGCAATTTGAAAAATTCCATTCTAAGCATTCCATTCTCTCATTGCCCCAAACGGATTCAACATAGGCTCTAACAAGGAGGGGACTCAGACCGTTTCTCTCAACAAAGTTACTAAGTATTTGTGACGTAGGTTTTGATCATCGGAAGAAAACTACATCTCGGCAACTCCTTCTTTCTGTCTTGTTGATACATATCATGTACCAGAGAACTGCACCATTATCTGTAACACTGACGTGGACCAGCAGCTTCTCACAATAATTCTGAGGTTACACATGGTGATAAAAAATACAATTCCCACACTCAATCCTGCCTCATTGCTGATTATGGTCATTCGAAGAAAACTGCATTTCGGCATCTTTTCTGTCCCGTTACTCCATGTCATGTTTCGTTTAAGGAACTCCCACAGCAGTTCTATCTGGAACCCCAATGTAGAATAAGAAGCTTCCCACAGCAACTATGATGTTTGTTATGATTGGGAACAACATTCCAATCTCCACAATCAATCCTACCCCTTTACTACAAGATGGACCTTTATGTTAGCTCCAAAGGAGTTCACTCGGACCATTAGCATGAAAAAGACATGTTCTCATCATCCGCGAGGTAACTGGAATAAACTACAGCTCGGTATCTCATTCTGTATCCTTGTAATTATTCAAAGGACTCGTTTACGAGTTTTTTGGACCCTAATGTAGACGAGGGTCTACATTCCCACAGCAATTATGAGGTAACTTATAGTGATTTGGAAAATTACAATTTCCGCACTTAATCTTGCCCCATTGCTTTAAGAGGCATTGCACATTGCCATCAACAGAACCGTCACTCTGACCATTACCATAATGTTCATTAGCATCTTGGAGCATGAGAAGTAAAGTTCATCTCGGCATCTAATTCCGTCTAGTCGTTCCATGTTATGTTTCAAAGCACAAATATACGAGCGTTTTCTGGAACCCTAATGTAGACTAGGGTTGCCATCAACAGAAACGTCACTCTGACCATTACCATGATGTTCATTAGCGTCTGCGAGCATGAGAAGTAAAGTTCATCTCGGCATCTAATTCCGTCTAGTCGTTCCATGTTATGTTTCAAAGCACAAATATACGAGCGTTTTCTGGAACCCTAATGTAGACTAGGGTTGCCATCAACAGAAACGTCACTCTGACCATTACCATGATGTTCATTAGCGTCTGCGAGCATGAGAAGTAAAGTTCAATCTCGGCATCTAATTCCGTCTAGTCGTTCCATGTTATGTTTCAAAGCACAAATATACGAGCGTTTTCTGGAACCCTAATGTAGACTAGGGTTGCCATCAACAGAAACGTCACTCTGACCATTACCATAATGTTCATTAGCGTCTGCGAGCATGAGAAGTTCATCTCGGCATCTAATTCCGTCTAGTCGTTCCATGTTATGTTTCAAAGCACAAATATAGGAGCGTTTTCTGGAACCCTAATGTAGACTAGGGTTGCCATCAACAGAAACGTCACTCTGATCATTACCATGATGTTCATTAGCATCTGCGAGCATGAGAAGAAAAGTAATCTCGGCATCTTATTCCGTCTAGTCGTTCCATGTTATGTTTCATAGCACAAATATAGGAGCGTTTTCTGGAACCCTAATGTAGACTAGGGTTGCCATCAACAGAAACGTCACTCTGACCATTGCCATGATGTTCATTAGCGTCTGCGAGCATGAGAAGAAAAGTAATCTCGGCATCTTATTCCGTCTAGTCGTTCCATGTTATGTTTCATAGCACAAATATAGGAGCGTTTTCTGGAACCCTAATGTAGACTAGGGTTGCCATCAACAGAAACGTCACTCTGACCATTGCCATGATGTTCATTAGCATCTGCGAGCATGAGAAGAAAAGTAATCTCGGCATCTTATTCCGTCTAGTCGATCCATGTTATGTTTCAAAGCACTAATATAGTAGCGTTTTCTGGAACCCTATTGTGGACTAGGAAACTTGCAACAATAACTGTAAGATAATTTATAGTTATTTTTGAAATTTCAAACTCCTTAATTAGTCCTTAAAATATAAAGATTTACATTTCTATCAACATGATAATTATACGATTAAATAATGAATATAACGACAAAGGACCTCTCTAAACATAAGGCTAGTGTTACCAACAGCAAAACATGGATCTTAATTAATAACACGGCAGTTTCTGCTCACGTGTTATTCCTATTGTTTAATTTATACTGTTTTGACTGTTTGGGTATTGAAGAAGCGTTGACCAGCACTTATCCTTCGGCTAACTAAATTGTCCTTTAAGGATCTGAAGGCCTTCTAGGAACAAGAAGCCTTACCGGGTAATAGAAATTATGATAAGCAAATTAAAATAAATAACACTTTGAAGGCTGTTTTTTTAAATACGAATGTAATTACTTGAAATATTATTCATTAAATTTTATCGCGCAAGGCTGCGATAATGATACTGGCTAAAATAAAGCGATTACAGATCACGTATAAATGTGGCTAGTTCACAGCCTTACTAATTGTGGAAAGCCTGAGTTTGAGCGTAAATATTGTACAATAGCCATCTCATTAAAAGTCAATGACAAACTGCCATTTTTTCACAAAATAAATCCAATTTATTTAATATAAATGGGAACGAGTCTCAGTCCATTTCCTTTCTTCTGTTACTAATGAGCGCTGCTGTGCTTTAATGAGGAAACAAAACTTTAATCTTTTAAAAAACTAAATAATTGAATAGAACAAGGAGTAAATAAATTTTTACTCGATCATTGACAGGATTTTAATATTAAGTATTAACTAAAGTTGATTAGGGCAAATATTTATTAAGATATTGCGTCATGGTCAGTAAATTTATAAAATAAAATTCTATATCTGTTTAAATCGATAATATTTAAATGCTATATCCTGTAAGGAGATGAAAAATATTTAAAAATTATTTGTTGAATTAACGTTTTATCAATAAAAATGAGGGCCTGTTGATGGACGGTTCACATGGAAATGGAATAATTCGCTAGATATTCTTTATACTGAAATAATTTTATCTTCTTTTTTCATTCATTGTTCCTAGCAATCGCCATCAAAAGTTGTATGTATTAACTTTGATTATCGTATTTACACTAGTAATACCAAAGGTATTAATGAAAGAGTGCTCTTTGTTACTTTCATAGTTAATTGTTACTAATGAGTTTTGAAGCAATTTTATTTCTTTTAGCAATTACTTCTTATATAATTTTCATATATTTTAATGTACCCTGATGTTACTCTACATGTATGCGTACTTCTGGCACCGATACGTTACTTTTAATGTTATTGACACAGCGTGAGAGTTACTCCAGCAAAAAATTATAGAGTGCCACCATACTAAAAGATGAAATTAGCATCTACCACTTTAAAACTACATTCAAAATTTGACAAAGTTTCTTGCAATAATGCATTTTTAAATAATAATGAAATTTTTACATATAGTAATAGCGTCTTTCAATTTCAAGAAATATTGATAAACAAAACGTCCTTGACCTACGGGGACTCGAACTTGGATCTCTCATTTACCGTGTGGAATTGTTGACCACTTCATAATATATCCCTTACTTTTTGACCATAAATAACGTTTTTGTATTAGGATCTCTTCTGTCATAAGTGTCTACATAACTAAAGTAACATGTGATCGGAAGCCAAATATCTGTCAAAATAATTGTAATAACCATCAGAAATGAATAATAAAGTATTAATATTATATATTATATTACCACCACAAAAGTTTTTATTATTAATACTATACATTAAATTATACGATAACTGTGCGCATTTTGCTAGAAAACAAATATTTTTTGGAATATAAATATTATCATGTTATTTTACGCGAATACTTAATAATCAGGGGCAGAGGTTCACTGTAAAAATATATATTAACTTTAGAAACGTATGCAGAATGTTATTCAGTTACCGGTTTTATTGATATTTCTGGGAAATTATTGATCGGGGAAAACTCATTGCCATCGCAGTCAACTTTTATTTGTTACTGTAAATCAAACTCAATAAAAATAACAATATTTCTAACATATTTATACACTAATAAGCAAAAATATGAATAATTTAAATTTAACGGGAGAGTGAATATTAATATTATTTAAGTGGAAAAGAAATTTCCCGGAGTATACAGAATTCGTTTGCATTTCTTTATGGATTATCATTATGCAATATAATTTAATGAATTAAAATAACTTTGATGTTACAAAATAAATTATTTATAATAGTTTCACGATGCATAAACATTTGTAATATTTTAAAGAAGCCATTATATTTGAAGCTCTTTGTTGTGTGTTTGAATCCAAACTCGTCTAGGATTGTTCTCCGATCGCGATTCCATCGTAAAAATCAACAAATGTGACTTTTTGACTTCATTGTATTATATTTGACGCTTTCTCAGACTTGACTCCTGGAATCTGGAGTCATATTTGTCAGTGTTTGAAAGAAAGTCGGCTACGAAGAAGCTGAAAACGAACCTTTACGTCGTTTAGACATCAGAGATACCTATGAATAGGTGAAGTGGCAGTCTCATTGTCTCATCAGGTGTACAATTAAGACAATGAGTTTACCGGGTGATATCTGAGAAAACATCTGCAGTCACGGATTACCCGCTCAGTAGAGTTGGAGCGAACTATTGAACGCTTTATTTTCTATTTCCATGCAACAGTAAGGGAATATTATACCATCTTAGGCAGTACAGACTAGTGCGATGAATTTATTCCGGAGGACCTAATCGATTGTTTTTAGTGTTCTTGTTGTATTGCTGAAAACTGGTTGGCTTCCGGGTTCGAATGCCCTCAAGGCTTCAGTGCATAGCGCTCGTGTTCTCCTAGGAGAAACTTCCTAGGAGACTCTTTCTAGGAGTATTGCGTGTTTACTCTAATAGGTTTCTCTAAGAATCCCGGCACACAAGGGGTTGACATAATTGTAAATAAATCTTTATTCTGATTTATTGATCCAAGAATGATTTTTCTTTTAATTCTGAAATTGCTTATTACTGAACGAGAGTATCCATTGCATCTAACATATGATTCAACTTCTTAAATCCATCTTTAATCCATCTTTATGTGAGCATGCTTTTCCAAGTTACAGAGAATCGCTCTTAATTTCACAGATTTTTGATGATTTGATTAATCTTTCAAACGTAGAAACGTAGTCAGTAGAATCTGGCAATCAGAAACGAAACGCAGCGTCACTGATAATTTTTACCTCTGTACAATGGCAAATATCCTTGTTTCCTTCACAGTGCTTTCACTTTAGAACTGGTCGATGTATTAATATGTTTACTAAGCGAAATTACTTACGTTTTTATTAAAGTTTTTTATTGTTTGATTGTGTATTAATGAAAACGAAGGAAATCTGATTATAATAAATGGTAATAATAAATATTCAAGCAGAATTTAGGTAAAGATCAGTCGCGGAGAGAATATTCGTTGGATTCATTGGAAGCGCAGTAAATTGTTATTCACAATTTGTCTTGAATAAGAAACTTTTCCAATCTTGGAAAATCTTTGACTATGTTTGTAGTTTTTTCTAATCAAACAATGTATATTAATCTCTCAGTTCTATGCCAAAGATAAATCTAAAATTCTATTACAAGGGCTTATTTTTGGGGATGTATTTCACTTGATAATTTCCGATATGTTAAAGAGTATCAACTGAATATTGTATATAAGGAGAGGGAATTAATCCAAACTTATACTTACTGAGCTTTAGTGAAGCCTATCACATTGAAAAATTTAATTTCTGTCTGTCTGTCCGCACGATATCTATAAAACGAACTGATGTATGGACTTGAAATTGAGCAAGAAGTGACCTTCACATTCGTAGTGACCAATATTTATATTTAATTATAAGAACTGTTTGTTAATTTGTCAGCTTTTAAATAAAAACAATTGCTGATTGCGTTTCAATCAGCACAAACGTTAACCAATGCGTATTTATTAAAACTTAATGACAATCTCTCCTGTGTACATGATGGGGAGCGAGCCTAACTTCATTTACTTTTGTGTTTGTTAATGAACATATATATTTTAGGTAGGTATGGCATACATAATCAGACTACTACGATCGTCCCCATTGTAGCACATTCCAAAAATATCTCATAACTTCATTGAACATGGCACCCAGAACCCAAAACCAACCCCAGTGCAAAAGTTTATACATTTTTTGATTAAGTTCGTTGACCAGCTTGGTATGCCATTTCGTTTCAATATGGTGGCCGATTAAACTTGATTTATTCACAACTCCGTTATCTATGAACCTTGAGGGACAACTAAAACTGTCTTGGACTATTTCCTAAACATTTCGTAACATTTTTAGAAATCTTTCGTAGCGCAAATGGATTTCATGATATTGGGTTAATGTAAATCCCATGAGAGTAAATTTATAATGTTTCTACCTATTTTGTCCGACTGATGAAAAGACCATTTTTATAAGGAAAACGATTTCTTTGCAATTGAATGTAATAAAAACAGGTTACGTACAAATAATTAAGTTTAAAAATATTTACAAAAATTAAATATGGGTAAAATTAATATAAAATATTTTACAATAATATTTTAAAATATTTTAATAGATTTCAATTTACTTCAATTAAAAATTTGATATTTTAATATATAATTTATTATAATAATTTGATATTTTAATAATTTATTTTACATGATCAAACCTATGAGGTATTGCTGCAATTAAACCATAAAATTAAAATATCATGTTATAGACGCAAAATACATGGAACATATATACGTAGTCTTATATACGGAAATAGCCATTTATTTTTGTGTGGTGTAGGAAATTAAATTACAATGCCTCCTTGACCTTTTTCCTTAGTATTATTGTTATAAGCCACAGGTTAATTATTGTTTTTCTCTAGAACATTACTTCCAGATTTGTTGAATGAAAAATCTTTGGAGTGCTACAATTTTGTAAACGAGGGTGAAAGTAAGAAGAGTTTTAATTTTTTTATTTGTGTGCTTTAAGGTATAAAAATATTGTCTTTCGGCAGTTTATTAAAACCATGTAACATACCGCAGTCACCATCAGCGTGACGTCATCATCACTACTGTGTGTTGTGTTTTCTTAAAATCACGTCTTTGCTTTATTCAGTGTCTAACCCTTACTGTTTTAGGTTTATTAATGTGTACGATCCATGGGAGCTTTTCTGTTGTTAAAGTTTTGGTAAAACCCTTTGGTGGTCTGAAAAACAATAGAAACTCAATTACCAGTCAATCCTACATATAAAATAGCTATCGGGGGAAGTATTCATTCATACCTCTAGTTCATTGAGTTTACCTCTAGTTCACCTTTCTCTAAGTGCAGCATCTGTAATCCGATGATCTCGCAGACTTGAGTCCTGAAATCTGACGACGAAGAACGAAGAAGCTCAAAACGAAATCCTTGTATCGTAGTGTAATCTAAAAACAAAACAAAATTTAGAGTAATTTATGAGAAAAGGTCTTCTCATTATCTAATTAATGATTCGTATTCCATAATGCCCAAATGAATGGAATACGATGTTAGCTGACACAATTTAAAAGCATGGTAGAGCAGCCATGAGTCTTCTACACATAACTCAAGTTATGGTCGGAAGGAGTCATTCAGTGCGAAACTGATGAGACAATGAAAATTCCTCTTCACTTACAGGTTACACACAGTTTTGTAGTCTAGGTGTCTCTCTTTCAGAAACGATGCAAGGAGTTCGTTTTGAGCTTCTTCGTTGTTCGTAGCTGACTACTTTTGGATCCTTACAGATGAACATAATTCTATATTTTTATAAGTCTGCGAGAGCTTCAGATCACAGACGCTGCACGTGAGAGGAAGGTGAACTGGAACTAAACTCAACATATAAAACTCTGATGTAAAACCCTGACCTAGTAACTTTTTTCATGAAATAGTTGTAATCCAATTCTTAAAAAATCAATAATTTTAAGGTTTAATACGGTGAAGTAAGATTACTATATTCCCTTATTATGTTTTGTGTATCTCCTCTAGTTCGCACGTAGAATTCCGTTCGTCCAGATTGACTAGAGAACGTTAATTGGACTTTGACCCATGTGAGACTAGTTACTAGGCTTTGCCAATTAGCTAATTCAATCAGACCATTGCATAAGGGCTAGTTAAAGAGTAGTCCCTTTGTTCCTCTGATCTCTTGGCTAATAACTACATCTGTAACTACGCAGGATACGCTCATTTTACACTTAATCGTATTCCTTTTGTCGAAGACGACAAGCGTTGCTTTATAGCTCAATAAACTTAAAGTTGCTATGATTTCTTTGTCTAACTTTTTTAGGCATCTGAGAACCACAAATCTTTTAATTCCCGTCCTAAACAACCTAAATGGGTTTCTTAATACCACATGGTCACCTATCGATCAGACATTGGCCCTATCTGAAGGTCTGCAGATCTAGATAATGAAATGGCTGATCTTGTCTCTGAATGTGGTTCTTATTGGCTGAGCGTTAGCGAAGCCTGTAATTCGAGGGATTGAAAAAAAGACAATTTCCACCTCTCCGGTTGTCTGCACGATATCTCGGAAAGAACAGGCATACATATATTTCTGTACTCGAAGTTTAATTTAGATTTGGGCAACATTAAGTTAGATGGTGGTGAATATCACTCTTTAGGATATTTAACATGTGTAGCTATAGACTTGACATTCGACATACAATCTGAGCGGAAGTCTGTTGTGTGACTGTGGTGTGTGTCGTATATACAGTATTACATAATCAGCAGTGGCGAAACAAAGTGAACAAGTCACCGGCACAGTAAAAATAATTATACATAACACTTATACTATTAGACAGTAACATGTGTAGCTATAGACTTGACATTTTACATACAATCTGAGCGGAAGTCTGTTGTGTGACTGTGGTGTGTCGTATATATTACATAATCAGCAGTGACGAAACAAAGTGAACAAGTCACCGGCACAGTAAAAATAATTATACATAACACTTATACTTATAACACTTAAATGATTATTATTATTTCTAATTTTTATTTTAACCTAAGCAAGAATTTGTAACGGTTTAGTACTGATTTAGAGAGGACTGAAAAAAATTCAGTTCGTACTTGAACAAAACCTTCCTGACAAAACCTGCCGCCCCTTCTGGAGTTCACAGAAACTCAACCCTTGTCAGAAAGTTCAATGAAATGACGTTAAAACTCTTGCTTGGCCCGCTGTCAGTTCTAAACTGGATGAGTGGAGAAGGAGACGTCTTCTGTTCTTTCTGTGAAACCGTGTATTTGGTTTACTTTTGTATATTTTGTCAGGTTATATTTACTATTTACTCTATAGAACGAATTATATTTTAATTAAATATTTCTCATTGAGTAATTTTTGAGCAATTATTTAGTTATATTCATGAATATGTAATTATTAATGTTATCACCCTATGTTCTCTTCATCAATAACGATTCTCCTAATACAAAAGATTTTCGAATATATTAAATTAAATAGATTATTACTTTCTTCTTATGAGTTGGCTCCATCCACAAAACACGTAAAAATAGATTATTAATTTGTATTACATAATTATGATTATAATATTTATTCTACAAATAGATCCAGTTTTATCTGGCAATACGTACATTTGGGTATTATAACAAATCCGCAAGGATCCTCGACATAAATCTTTTTTTACCTTTTGGATGAGTTTAGAAATTAAATAACATTTTATAACTTAATTTGTTCATACATATACAGGGTGTTCGTAAAAGGATGTTACAAACTTCTGTGGCCGATAATACTCATGATTCAAAATAAAAAAATCTTCTATAAATTTAAGTTGAGAAATGTGTTGTTTAGCCGTTAGTTGCCTTTTTGTACTTTTTTAAAATTGTAATATCTATAGAACTACTAAAGCTGCATATACCGTAAACCTATCATTGGTTAAAAAAAAATTATTGTTGCCTGTAAAGTCGGTTTTACGGGCGAAGATTTTACGTGACAACGTCTTTTTCTCTGTAGAATATTTATTGATATGAATATTATTAAATTGCACAATAGGAACAAGGAATTGAATGAAAATAAGAATTGCACAAATTTAACTATAGAAATATATTTTGTTTACTAAAACATTGTACATAATTTGAAATTAATTAAAATTTGTTATTGTAAATGGTAAAGTTGAATAAAACATTTACTAAAATTGGAATTTGAAATTCTCGTTATACGTATGCTCGTGCACACAGGGATGAACACACGTTTTGTCTGTTGACAGACAGCAGCTGCTGTTTAGCATCAGTTATACAAAATTTACACCATGCTGATGTCTCTCATCTGTGACATGTTTGTTGCAACGTACCTTTAAAGTGATCGTTCTCACGTCTTATGCTGTAATGGATTTCGTTACTAAAAAAGTACCGCTGGAATTGTTTAAAGAGTTGCAAAATAGTTGATATTTTTAACATTGATTGTACAATAGAGTTTAAATTTTTAACAATTACATATGGCTCTCATAAAAACTTTTGGGTATAAAAAAATTAAATTTTTTGGGACTGTAAAATTTTTCGAATTTTAAAATGTTGGTGCTGTAAGAAAAACATTCAAAAACGGTCAAACGACACACCGTTGGAAAGCTTATCTATCTTTTGTTTTCAACACAAGAAAAACCCTCGAAAATATCCAAAACATTTCTGCCATATTTTACAACACTTAAGAAAAATCTTTTTGCGCCAAAATTGTTTAGCGTTCATAGACCTTTATTTGATGTGCTAAAAAACTTATCTTGCTATTTAAAAGTATTGAGATTCGAACCTGTGACCCTCATTTTCGGGCACACCCTATATTTTAAATTTGACAAACACAATTTTACGATGTTCATTATAGGATTAGAGTGTATTGCAACGCTCTATGTCAAAGTGTTCAACTACAGGAGATGCAGCCGGATGGTCAGAAACATTATATATACATATGTACTTGTGAATTTATTAATTATGTACTTTTGCTATAATGCCACATTTATATAATGTTATTGGTGGCTTTAATTAATACTGGCAACCTGGCAGTACTTATAATTTAATTAAGTTATGTGCACTAAATTAGTTACAAATTGGTTATTGAAAATGGATGTTATGTCACCATCAATTCACTTTATGCGAGTTAATTATATGTAAAAATCTCACAAGTATAGATATAAACATTTTGTTACACCGTTGTAAATTATGTTGAATAAATAATTAAAGATTTAATTGGAAAAAAATGTGGTAAAATAAAAAATGATGTATTTTTATACAAATAAAAAACAACAAACTAAAAATTATTTTTGTATTTGACTGTTGTGTTGGTAAACATTTGAACAAAAGTATATTGGACATTCATTTGATTTTTATTTATAGTTTCCATAAAATAAATAGTCTATAAAATTTGTATCAAGCCTTATTAAAACCGGGGAAAAGTCCATTTGCTTCAACCGTCAACCAGTCGCTTGCGTATAATAAATAAAACGAACAGTTAACACAATAAAAACCTGGTTTACTTGAAACTTATTTGTTTTCACGTCAAACAAACAAACGGTATAAAAATGGTTCAGATATATAGGAAGTTAGTGGCAAACATAATTGATGTTAATGAAAGAGTTTATCTTGGAGCAAAGCACAGCCAATTACACACCTAGTAACATTTTTGTAATTTCTTCTTCTATTTACGCCTTGGAATAGTTATATATACATATACTTTGTGTAATAATAGATGGGTAAACATGCTACTGAAATATGATAAACATTATTATTTTTTAATTTGTATTGTTAATGGAATTATTACATAAAATAAATATCAATAAAAATACATTAGTAATTGGTAATATTATAATCCATTAAGATAATATATAAATAATAATTAAGGAAACAATTTTAATTTAATTTTCTATGATATTAAATTGTCATGCATTATGACAATCTTTAATTTCAGATGATAACCATAAAAGCTAATCAAAACTAATAATCTGTCTAACTTAAAGATAAAATACTTTAAATGTGTAAAAAATGGTTTCATGTAATTTTTGGAATATATTAAAAAATATTGTATAGTTGTATAATTATTGCAATAACTCAATGATTAATCAAAGGCTCAAAAGTAATAATTGTACAATTATATATATATATATATATATATATATATATATATATATATATATATATAAGAAAGTGCCACCCCTTTTCGCTTGACTTGTTCCCTTGGTATTTGGTAACTGCTAAGTGAAACTGAATATAATCATGTTTCAGAATTTGTAGACCTACCTAACGTATCCAACGGAATATAATTGGTAATTCTGGTTTTTCACATTTAACATTCTGATTATGTCCTCGAAGTAATTAATTTTAAAAATTAGATTTTAAACATGTCAATATGTATTTTATTAACATTATTTAAATTAACAAAATTCAAAATTCTATTCAAGCATTTTCTATTGTGCACCAGAACGCACAGTCTGCCACAAATAAAGTCGACGAGCTGATGCTCATGGCAGAAGAGCTGCGTCCTGATATATTTGTTGTTTCTGAGCATGGATTTACGGCTGATACTGTTGCGATGTTCAGAATCAATAACTACGATTGGCTAGCGTTTATAACCGAACTAACTACAAAGGGGGTGGCGTGGCAATCTTTGTCAAATATCGACTAAGTTACCAGCCATTAAAAGTGGATTATAGTAAGTGATCTAAACTTTGAAATAGCTGGGGTAAAACTTGATCAAAAATCCATTGGAAAAATCGCAGTAACTGGCTTATATAGATCTCCAAATGGGTGTAGCACCACATTTTTTGACAACTTTGAAACACTCCTAAATTTCTTTCATTCAAAATTATTGAAGTTCATCATCATAGGTGACTTCAACATCGACGTTCTGGACTGCGCTAACCCCCTGGCCCAGCGGCTTCGCGATATCTTATCTTCTTTCGGTTTAACATGGTCCGTGAACTCACCAACACGAGTTTCTGCCGCGTCGAGTACGGCCATCGACAACGTCATCACAAACATCCCAGACGTTTCGGTCTCTGTTCTGAACGCGGCCATCTCGGATCACTTCGCCCAGGAAGCCATAATTACCCACTCCAAACTAAAATTTGAACCTCCCTCCGTGAAAATAAAACGAGATTTAAAGTCTGCAAACGTTGTTCTTTTCAACAATTGTCTCAGGAAGGAGTCGTGGTCATTCCAGGATTCTTTCGATCAAGTGGAGGAAGTCTTCAATGCATTTTTAAAGCGAGTAGTTTTTTCATTTAAATGTCACTTGCCCATTCAAAAATTTCAAAGAGCGTTTTCAAAGGAGAAGAGATACCTGGATTACTCAGGATATTCTCAAATCAAGAGAAAGGCTCAAGTTTTACCATTCGATATGTAGGGACCGAAAACGAACAATTCAAAACTTTTTTCGAAATTTCAAGCAAAATTATCGAAAAGAAATAAGGATGGCCAAGGCACGAGATGTCGAAACCAAACTGAGACAATCAGACAAGTTTTCAAAAAGCGCTTGGAACATTATAAAAAACAGTACAAAACAACAAAGTTTTTCCAAATTTTCAACTCCGACACTTAAAACAACAAATAAAATAATTGATGATCCGTTTGAAGTGGCAAGTGAATTTAACAAATTTTTTCAACTGTGGCTGAACCAGACGACTCATTTCGGATAGCCCTCGCGATGATCCATTGACGAGACCGATCTCGTCTATGGTTCTTTTTCCTGTGAGTGAGGTGGAGGTGGCCCGTATCGTGCGGGATTTGAGACCGAACAAATCCAGTGACACCAATGGCATGTCTGTGTGGTTGATCAGGGGCTGCTTCAAATGCCTCTTGACTCTAATTACCCGACTGATCAATCTTTCATTTGCTCAAGGCGTATTCCCGTCGGCATTGAAGATTGCCAAAGTTATACCAATTTTCAAAAAGGACGTTGCTTGCATTCCGAGCAACTATCGTCCAATTTCTATAATCCCAGTTTTCAGCAAAAAGTTTGAAAAAGCTTTTCTCAAACAATTTGAACATTTTCTTGATCGTTACGAGGTTCTATGTCCCGAACAATTTGGGTTCAGGAAAAACAAGTCGACAATCGATGCTATAACGAATCTCATTTACAACGTTGTCGAGGGCCTAGAGAGGCGACAGCACGTGCTAAGCATATTCCTCGACCTCTCTAAAGCTTTTGACTGTGTGCATCATGCAACACTGTTGCACCAGTTGTGGTCAAGTGGTATTCGGGGACTGCCGCACGATTGGATCTCGTCTTATTTGAAAGATACAGAGCAGTGCAGCGTGCAGCGTGCAGATAGCGAGTGTCTTGTCAGGCAAAGTTAAAATGCCCTACGGTGTCCCACAGGGATCAATATTAGGGCCAGTCCTTTTTCTAATTTACGTCAACAGATTGAATTCTGCAATCCAGAATGGAAAATTGATTCAATATGCTGACGACACGACTCTCTGCATCAGATCAAAATCAAAAAACGAACTTGAAATGGAGTCATTCATTGAGTTGAATTCATGCATCGAATATGTCTCCAGAATCAATCTGAAAACAAACAGTTCAAAATCAAACGTCATACATTTTTGCCTTCGGCAACAACAAGAGCAAGAGCTTCGACCCGCGGTGATGGTGGACGATTTCCTTCTGGAAGAAACAGACTCCATTAAGTTCCTTGGAATGTACCTTGATCGAGGGCTGACATGGGACGATCACATTGAAAACGTTTGCTCTAAGGTTGCTTCGGGAATTTATGTCCTGCGCATCTTGCAAAAATTTTGTTCGTTGGATGTATTAAAAATGGCTTATTTCGGTCTGATACATCCAAATTTGAAATATGGCTTGTGGGGAAGCTGTTCTAAATACAGACTTGAAAGAGTTTTCAGATCTCAAAAGAAAGCCGTAAGAATTCTTTCAAAATTAAACCCCAGAGAGTCGTGCAAATATGCCTTTAGGGAGCTTGGATTGCTGACCCTTCCCTGTCTCTATATTCTCGAGGTGGCCTTGTACTGCCGACTTAAATGCGAGTTGGTGCGGAGTAGGGATGTCCACCAATATGGGACTAGAGGCAGGAATAACTTTCTAGTCGAAAAGCACAGAACGGCAGCTTTCGAACACTTACCATCTCAAGTTGGAGTCGGACTAATCAATAGGCTCCCTGAAGGCATCAAATAACTCAATGAAAAAAAAAATTCAAAACTAGACTAAAACATTTTCTTATGCCAAAGGCATTTTACTCAACTGATGAGTTCATGATGGGCCGCTGGGATGAACATTTTTGAAATTAACAACCACGAAATCCCCGGTTCTGATACATACAAGAATCGTATTGCATTGTATGTATTTACCTTGACCAACATCATTTATCTGATGTACTTATCTACTTTATATAGTTACGTTGACGCATGCCATGCAATATTGTAATTGTTTCACGCAATAAAGAATATTATTATATGTGGCATTCGTCCAGAGAAATACGATTGGGCCTCTTGATACTAAAGTAAGCGCACTATATCAAAGTAGGTGTCTAATACAGATATTTACGAGCTATAAATAAATATTTCCTTCTGAAAATGATATAACATTAGTGAATTGGGTGAAGGGAGGGTTCTAGAAAGGTTTTTTAAGTATTTTATATTACGAGGTTTATTCGTATAGGACTAAGAGTACTGGACAGTGTACATGTGTGCAATGAACACACTGAACGGTAACAGGATGACAAAGTGTCTAACGATACAGTAAATACTATCTAATCAATTATTACTTTGGAGCCTTTGATCACTCATTGAGTAACTACTAGTGGTCTGTGTTCAGGGACCTGCTTGTACAGTCGTGGCTACTTGTGCATTCTGTCAGTACAGTCTGTGTCTGTCTCTCAGGGCTTTTGTATAATTAACGCGCTTCTCCTCTGATTGATTTTCGCACTTGTCTTGAATTTTTCAGTTCTGAATTTATATATTCAGCTCCTTTCCAGCGTTCTCTAGTGCAGCCTCTGAAACCTGTGCTGTCACAGCCTTAAATCCTGGAGTTAGAAGTCAGCGTCCGTCTAAAGAGATCCAAAACAAGTCGGTGATAAAGAAGCACAAGACACACTCTATGCATCTTTTCATAAAACTACAAGATGTAGTGTAATCTAGGTGAAGAGGTATCTCATTGTCTTACCAGGTGCACAATTCAGTGAACTACGATGTTTAGACGCGATCCCAAAACACAGAGAAACAACCGAGGTTTCTACACATAACCTACGCACATAATATGATAAAACGGGAGTTTTTTTGTTCTCTTAGGACAAGAAGCTTATACATTGCACTTAGTCCTGTGAGAACATTTGCGCTGCCTTCGGAGTGAAAGGATATTCAGGATGGGTAAGGTTAGCGTGTAGGGGCTGCCTCCTATCGAAATCCATGAGGACGAATTAGGGCTCTACATATCCAAAGTCGTGTCTCCCCGGAAGAAGGGGAGGCCAGCTCTGAACCAGCTTCTCCAGTCAAAGTAGGCAGTGGGTGGCACACCCTTGTTGGGGTTAGCAAGAACCTCTGAGGTTAGGGAACAAACCACACGAACTCCAACAGTCATCTCCTGCAGTAGACTAGACCTATCGAATTGCCTTGCACTCCAGAATCTCAACATTTACGGTTAATGATGTGCCGTTCCTGGACATCCATAAGGTTGCCCAGATTGAAGTGACACATCGGGTTTTGCTGTGCCCAGTGTAGGTTCAACTGGAAGGTACAAACCAACCAGAAGTGATCCCTGCTGGGTAAAAACGGAAGCCTCTATGAGTGTAATTGTCTTTGTTCAGATCAAGATGATCATTTCAACAACAGCATCAATGTTTGGCATTTCACGTGATTAAGATGAGGATATACTCATACTTTATGTTGTTTGTTAATATAAAAACAAAATGTGTTTTAAAGCAGTTGTTTATCTCGCATACCGTTGGCTTTGTTGTACGTCAGCGAACACAGAAGCGAGTGTATTGTTCATCACACTCATAACCTTTTTACCGGTATAACTCTATTTGTTATTTATTCTTATTTTATATATCAAAATAAATGTCAATATTTATTTTAATAATTGACAATATTTTAAGAATTAAGTAAATCCGAAATGGTTTATTTTGTTTGAACGTGTAATGGACATTTGGATTTGAGTTTTCACTTACTGCATTTCTGACTATCTTATATTATGGGATGACTATAAACAATTTATGGGATGTATATATGTACGAAATCTATAAGCTACATATGTTACTGTGTAAATATTAATATGTCGAGTGATTATACTCTGTTTACAAATGTATTTATTCTGAGATTTTAATGTTACCATCTTGATTATCGATAGGACTAAAGTGATCACTAACGCTCAGCCAAGCCCCACTAAATGCACCACTTCATGTTGTCTATATAAAATGAATCTTCATGCACTAACGCTCAGCCAAATCCCACTAAATACACCACTTCATGTTGTCTATATAAAATGAATCTTCATGCACTAACGCTCAGCCAAATCCCACTAAATACACCACTTCATGTTGTCTATATAAAATGAATCTTCATGCACTAACGCTCAGCCAAATCCCACTAAATGCACCACTTCATGTTGTCTATACAAAATGAATCTTCATGCACTAACGCTCAGCCAAATCCCACTAAATGCACCACTTCATGTTGTCTATACAAAATGAATCTTCATGCACTAACGCTCAGCCAAATCCCACTAAATGCACCACTTCATGTTGTCTATACAAAATGAATCTTCATGCACTAACGCTCAGCCAAATCCCACTAAATACACCACTTCATGTTGTCTATATAAAATGAATCTTCATGCACTAACGCTCAGCCAAATCCCACTAAATGCACCACTTCATGTTGTCTATACAAAATGAATCTTCATGCACTAACGCTCAGCCAAATCCCACTAAATACACCACTTCATGTTGTCTATATAAAATGAATCTTCATGCACTAACGCTCAGCCAAATCCCACTAAATACACCACTTCATGTTGTCTATATAAAATGAATCTTCATGCACTAACGCTCAGCCAAATCCCACTAAATGCACCACTTCATGTTGTCTATACAAAATGAATCTTCATGCACTAACGCTCAGCCAAATCCCACTAAATGCACCACTTCATGTTGTCTATACAAAATGAATCTTCATGCACTAACGCTCAGCCAAATCCCACTAAATGCACCACTTCATGTTGTCTATACAAAATGAATCTTCATGCACTAACGCTCAGCCAAATCCCACTAAATGCACCACTTCATGTTGTCTATACAAAATGAATCTTCATGCAAATTTACAAGACTGTAGATCAGTTTGTTTCTGATATATCGTGCGGACAGGTTAATGTAAAATACATTTTTCCAGACCCTTGAATGATAGGCTTCTAAACGCTCAGCTGCTTATCGTGATTTTCAACAAGTCCTATTTGTACTGGAAATAAGCTGGCAGAATAGTTTGACTTTTAAAGCCTATAGCTGAACAACAAACATAAAAAATACAATATTAAAACAAAAACGTTCTTTAATTATGAAAATCTGTGTATATTGTGTTGGCAATACTGATACACTTAAATAAAACCAAAATGATTGCATAACCAATTGCGGAAATACGATTTGCATTTTTTTATTTTTACATTAACAGCTTATATAAATAATGCTGTTGAAGTTGCTTTAGGCCCTTACACCGAAAATAATATAATATTGCCTGGGAAAAGCGAGATTCAGTATACGCAATACAAACGTATTACTGTTATAAATGAAAACTCTGTTTAATTGTGCTCAATTCTTTATGCTAAATTGTGTGAGTAAGTTGCGGTAAGTTAAACTTTTATAGTACATAAATATTTTCTCGTTAATTGATGCTTAAAATCCTAATGTCCACAAACAATAAAAAACAGTATTGGACTTCTATATGTTCAAAACTTCCTAAAAGAAATAAAAAAAAGTTTAATGTACAGTAACGAATATAAATAAATAGTTAACTTATTATTGGATTGAACGTTCTTTAAACAGAAAAATTAAAATTATTTTATAGATTAAATTTAACAGAATAAATATAATTAATAAACTTAATATGATTATTAAAGTGAGATTACTCCACAAGCAGATAAGTATTTATAAAAGAGAAGCGTGGAAATGTTAAATGGATGTTTGAGGAGATTCCCTTCTCAACCCATCGAGTTATATCTGACAACTTGGTGCAGAGTTTTAATTTCCTTTTCACTCCACTGTTTTGACAAGGATTGCGTTACTGTAAACTATTTGGAAGTGGGAGTTTCGTTGGAAGGTTTTTATTCAAATGCAAACTGAGAAGAATTGTACTAATGTTATCAAATAATAATTTCAAACTATAGTTACGTGTTGTTTTTAAAATGATAATAAATCATTAAAGAAAAAACTTAAAATTACTGTATTTGTTTATACTGTATTTTTATTCTTTTTACCCATTCGTTACGTTATGAATAATTTAAAATAAATTTATTTTTACATATCATTTGAATGTCATTGATGATTGCTTTAATCCCTGATTAGACTCTGAATGCTAAGTGACCAAAATTACCGTAGGGTCGAAAAATGCAAATACTTGAAAAAAGCCTTTACTTGAAAGTGTTTCATTCTAAAATCTGAGAAGAGAAAAAGTGGTGCAACACCCTTTTTTTACTTTTTATAGAAAATTCCAAAAGTAGCATTGCTACAATCTGAGTTATTAAACCATTTTCCAATTCCATTAATTTTATTTTTGGGTCACGCGTTCCAAAAGAGGAACCAACAAACGGATGTTTCAAAAGTTATACTTTGAAAGTCTTAAAACAATATTTTTTTCTGATACAACATTTGGCCATGCAGACAACTCAGTAAAACAACAAGCTTATTACGTTACGGCTAGCTGGAAACAAGGATTGTTAAAGTTTCTTTTGCACATATATTCCAAAGATCTTGGTAAGATTGTAGACCATCCACATAAGGAAGTAACTCTAAAAAGAGTATAGATTGTTATATTTGACAAGTCCTAAATCCTAATCCTAAATCTATGTTGAGTGAGAGTACCGCTACAATGTTATTTTTTTAAACAAAAAATGATATTCTTATTCATTTAATCAATAGTTTCTATAAATATAGGAAAACAAGCAAATACTTATTCAATGAACAGGCACTTTGAAATTGCAATTTAAATATTTACCAAAAAGCATATTAATCCTTGTTAAAAACTCCAGTATTGTATAACTGAAATAAACACTATAGACAAATTTAAGACTGCTTATTCTTAGAAATTATAATTTATTTTATAATAAAGTACAATTATGGATAGAGAAGTAATAAAATATGGTTATTTTATTGTTTTAGTTACGTTTTATATAATTTTAATACCCTTCTTATTGAAGAGAAATTCATTACAACAATTTCGAGTGAATCTGTAATAGACTCTCAATCTCTTGTTAACAGAATATGAAACAATAACATTATTAGCATACTTTATTACATTTAAATAAGTATAATGTATTAACATAATGTAGGATGATAATACTAGTTTTCTTTGATTATTAAACCATGGAATTAAAAATCATATCTTATTAGTCAATTATTTATCGATACATAGCATAATATAAAATTAATGTGGAAGAAATGTTTATTATTTGTACCTTCTACAGTCAGGTCCTTAATTTGCCTTGTGATAAAAAATTTTATAATAGATAAAATCTATTATTATTCTGTATATACATTATTGTTTTGATTAATTTATATTTTTGCACACAGTTTATTATTATTATTGTGATATCGGTAAACGGTAAAACCGATTTTTTATTGTTCAAGTTACTGTTAAACTAATTACAGTTTTAAACTTTGTAATGATTTTCAATTGTTAAATTTTGTAAAAGAAAAAATAGTTTTGTAAAAGCTCTTTAAAACAGTGATTCATGTTAATTAGTGAATAAAGAAAGGAAATGATGACGCTCGCTTCCCGTTATATCAAAAGAATTGGATTTGTTCTGTAAAGAAGGGGAAGTTTGTCATTGGCGTTTAATGAAATACCCATTGTGCAGTCCTCAAGCGCTCATAAGTATTTTTCACGCTATTCTGTTCTGTTTGAAATGTTTTCAGCACTTGGTTACATTTATTTATTAAAATAAAAAGTTACCAATATTTCTATTTTTTTAAACATGGATTAGTTACAATTTGATTGTAAATAATTAAATATAGTTTGTATTATAGTGATGATGTAATAAATTGAATCATTAAATTTAAATATCTTTATATTGCAATGTGGTTTTTTCAATATTATGCATATTATCATTATGATGCGTAAACATTTTCTAAGTGATTCTGAGCCTCCCGAAACAGATTATCGCACTATTTATGTTATCCTGATCTTTATACTTTTATACTGTACTAGCTGTTTCCCGCGGCTTCGCACACGTCTCTTAAGCTTTGCCCGTATATTTCTTTGCCTTCAAATAGTGTTTGGATATTTTAATATACGTAACTACTGTGTTGTAATTGCAGTTTATAATGTGCAGGCGCTTTGATAACTTTTATATCTTGCAGTACAGCCTGGTGGTTAGTTACATCAATGGGCATTGCGTATAAACCTTCTACATAGAAAAATACAAATTTTCATAGTGATCGGTCCAATAGTTTCTGAGTCTATAAAGGACAAACACACAAACATTCATTTTTATATATTATGATTGCAGAAACAGTTTAAACAAAATTTGTCGTTTCTCTTAAGCTTACTCTATGCTTTAAAACTATAAGTGTAAAGAAATTTATATATAAATATTTTTTTTTGTCGCATTATATATGTTTACAAAGAACAGCTGATTAAAAATTTGAAAAGACTCTTTCACTTAATAACATATGTTTGCTGCAATGCATTTCTTACGGGTATTTCTGTAACCAGTGGGGCGGAATCCTGAATCGGGAAAGGGATAAAAAGTATCCTATAACCTTCTACAGATCAAGACGAACAAATTAAAAAAAAAATTAGGCGAATCCGTCCAGCCATTTGTGAGTGATGCTGTTACACACGAACAGTTTTCATTTTTATATATATAGATTTTTTATATATATAGATTTGCGTCACGATCAAGAATGATGTACTAATATCAACATTTGTTCTAACAAAATTAATCCTTACGCATCATTAATTTCATAAATTAAAGTATCTAAATAAAATAGTAATTTTTTAAAATAAAGACTCAAGTTAAAAAAGACTTAGAAGTGTCATATTTGATGCAGATAACTGAGAACTGATATCTCTGAGGTAATAAACGTTGGTAATCGTCGACTGACTGTCCCTTGTGGTGGTACTTCAAGGTTCGGTCATCTCTGCTACTCTATTTTTAAATCTTTATTATTGATTTGCTTGAAATAAATTTAAATGGAAAGCCTAGTACTTTTGCAGATGACGTAAAAGTGTTTTGTTCACATAACAATAACCCATTCAATGTTGGTTCGAAAGTCTAAAAAGTTTTAAACCGACGGTGTTCACAAAATAAAA
The DNA here is from genome assembly GCF_021130785.1 of Homalodisca vitripennis. Classification (NCBI taxonomy): domain Eukaryota; kingdom Metazoa; phylum Arthropoda; class Insecta; order Hemiptera; family Cicadellidae; genus Homalodisca; species Homalodisca vitripennis. Next base: position 141,251,973 of record NC_060213.1, on the reverse strand, counting down.
TGAAAACCACTGTAAATAAAACTAAATACGTAAATTCTGATTTCAAGGATTTTTATTTTAAAATTGATTTGATATATCACTTATCTCATTGTTGAGAAGACGAATGTCAAGGATGTAGCCAGCAAGGGGTCCAAGGGGTCCTGACCTCCCAATTTTCTAGTAAACGATTATTATTATTTAAAAAATTCAGTATTAATGTTATGTACTGCTGAAAGAACGTTCTCAAGAAAGGGACGGGCTAAGAACTTTTTAAGGAACAAAATGGCACCTTACTCCCTGTCCAGTACGGAAAAATATCAGTTGTCTGGACCACCCCGCCAAATTTTTCCTGGCTATGTTCTTGGCGAATGTAGTCGTGTATCAATCGGTAAAGAAGCTAACTAACTTCACATATGTGGGTGTTATAATGGACAAAAAATGAATTGAGGAAAAACATATCAGAAGTTTTGCACAGTAATTTTAAGTCTCCAATAAGAGCATTTTATAATCTTAAATTTGTTTTGTACCAAATTATTAGAAATTTTATATTTTAGGTTATTTGAATCAGAAATAAAACAGGGAATAACTTTTTAGGTGGCAAATGTTAAATTGCTCAAAAGATAAATTAAGGTTATTTCAAAATATTTTTTAAAGAACAATTTTAAATAAGAAAATAAGAGACAATTCATTCCCTTTGGTCTTAAAAGTAAAAATCTTATCGCTAAAACATCAAAATGTAAGCATGTATACAAAATGTCCAAGTTTCATTATGTAAAATGTGATAACACTGGAACTACCGATCTGTTATATGGCAGAAGTTTACGTCAGGAAATGTATGTTAATAAAAGGGTCCTTTTTTGGTTAACAGATTAATATCACAATAATTTGACCTCTTTGTATTAATAAATCTAATAACCTATAAATGTTAAGCAAATTTATTAAATCTAGTAAAGCTGTAATGTTACATTTTGGCTGTATATTCCAAAGCTATTTTTATTTTATTTTTCTTCTATTTTATAGGGTTTTTTTTATTCTGGGTTTATTTTACTCTTCTGCATTTAAATAAAACTTTAAGTCATAAAAGTAGTATGTCTACAATGCTGTTTCTATTAGTTATGATCTGCATTACAATAGAGTATTAGTTTTTTTTTTAAATAATTAACTTCGTTAAATATTAAGCAACAGTTATCAGCATTCAGATATGGACATGCCAAAACTAGGTATTTATACTAGAATAAAACACAACCTATGTTTACATTTTTAATAAATAAAAACCATGAAACATTGCCAGGCGACGTAAAACTAGTTTATAAAGAGACGAAACGTTCAGTTTCTCGTTTTTTGTAGTTGGTTAGTGGATAACCGAGAAAATGCGTTTTTGTTAAACTATTCACGAACGCTATGTAAGGTGCCATATAATATAACCACGATAAATAATAATAAAAAAACTATTCTATTTACCATTCTATAATAATATGGAAAATATTTGGTTGTTACTAAATTTGAATTATTAAAAAACAACTTAGCTGAATACTCAAAAACTTCCTATTTGGGTTGCTGGGAGTAAGCTAGACAAAACTACCATTTAGGTTGTCGTTTGGTGGTATCTACGAAGCAATGTTGATGGTAACAGACCACTGAAATACAAAATAAGGGTACGAGCATCTTACGGTCATAGATCAACATAATAACATACAAAATTAATAGTCATGCTTGGCTAAACGATCAAAAGCATTTTGTAGGTGAAGGATAAAGGGCATAAAAGGTAAACTGGTACAATCCGAGGCAATATAATGTCAATTCGTAGTATTGAGTTGATTTTTGTAAATTAACTGAAGTGTTTGGCGTGGTGTTGAAAAATAAAAACATATTTGTTAATCTGAACGCATAAACTTGTTATTGAAATTATTTTATTGATCACAGTGTGAAGTAATAGTTGTTTTTAAAAAAGTTTTTTGTCAGTAAAATATTGGAATGCCATCTGTTTTTATCCGTAACGATTTGTCTTAAGTGGTTTATTGTTAACCTATTACTATCAAACAATTAAATATTTATCCATATAAAATAATTTCAGCTTGCTAAATAAAGGAGTTAAAATTAAACATTGAAAGTAATTTATCTGAATCACATACGCATAAATAATAGATTTATTAAAACTAAAAAAATCCCTAAAAAAATTCAATCCATTCTACGGAATAAAAACATGCACTTTAAGAACTTATTGATAAATTTTATAAAAGTAACAACTTAAACTTAAACTTTTATTAAAACGATACTAAAGCACACATCCCCTCTCCACTCAGAGAGTTTAGGTCTGACAATAGGGAAGGCAGAGTTTTAACTTAATTTCATTCAACTTTTTGACGAGGGTTGAGTTACAGTAAACTCTTCCGGAAGCGGTAGGAGGCTTTATCTCAAGGTTTTACAAAAGTACTTTCGAGGGAAATTCAATGTATTAGGACTTTTGTACTAATAAAACGAAACTAAATTCAATTACTGGTTTTAAATAATTATAGTAAATAGCAATGTAAACATTGATAAAAAGTGCAACTACTTGAATTAAATTTAAAACTTCATTATCATCGATTTCGTGCTTTTTTTACGTAAAAGTTTCTTTATTTTTCAAGTAGTATCTGAAAACTATTAGAAGTTGTGAAATAGAACATAATTAGCGAAAAGCGAAATCATGTTACTATCCAAAATCTGCAGATCCCCAGAGTGGGTCAATATTCTATAGCCAGTGATCGTCGAAACGTAAAATAACGTTTAATGAGGGTTCCGAACATATTTGCCTTACCAAAGGGCAAAGTGATGTGCTGGTTTGTCGACTTGTCTATTTCCTAACTTCTATGTTAGCTGAAGTTAACTAAAGCTTCGGACAAATTCTGTAGTATTTTAATTTCTTTTAAACATATAGAAACATCTACACTACTGTCAGCTCAAAAATGTACCCGACTTTGAAGTTAACGGAGTACTTGGATTGGAAAGATCGATTGTTTTGGTGCGCATATATAAAGTAATATTTTCTTTGAATATACTATATTGGACAGTGGTTTGTGGTGTAGTTTTCTTTTATTTCCATCGAATTATAGTTCTCTGATCGTTGTTGACAGGCAGTGCCTTGCCATACTACGCGAACGAACTACATTGGGTACTGTTGTTAAAACAATTATTAAAAGCGAATATTTCTAATACTTTGCCTTATTGGAGCTTTTTATCAAAAAATAACTACAATGCACAATTAAAAATTCGTAAAATATGTACCTTTTGATACGAGAACAAAATTCAAAAATATTTTAGAACATTATGTTTTGTAGCTAACCCCAATTTTTATTTCTAATAAAGCAATGGTTTAATTAAGCTTCCTAATGTATCTTTGTTACGTTTTCATTAAGCAGAAAACGTTAGAAAACAGTATTTTATGTATCAGGAACGCACAATAAAAATCTTGAGACAAAAGGGGTTTCTAGTAATGTATTAAGGCTTATACCTCGTCCTTTTCTACTATAAATTGATAATTATGTTGAGTAACCGATGGGATTAGGCTTAAACATTGGATACATATATTAGACAGCTTCAGTATGGACTTCCCGAAGGTTTGGTCCTTGTTCCTATTTTATTATCCTTACAATTATACAGCCTAAAAGGTTTTTTATGCAAATGATATTGCATCACAACCCAGACACGTATCCGTATAGAAAAATACTCTCAGAGCTGACATTGTTATTCTCAGCCGTTATTTTTCACTCAGAAGTTGAAGTATAACTCTTTCAAAATCGAAGTTCCCTGCTTGTCGCTTACAGCATGGTTAAACTAAAACCTAGTTTAGCTCGGTGCGGCTAAAACATTGAGCATTCAAAGCACTTTAGGGGCCGATCTCTTCACTTCCAAAACCTATGTTCGATGACAGCAAACGCTAGGACTACTATCTAAGAACAATTGTCAGCATCATTTTCAAGAACAATCAGCAATATCTTGCGCATACATGTTCTGACTGTAATCTACTTTCCTTCTGCCTGGATAAACCGTGTAATATGAGACGTTTATATGCCACTAAATGAGACTATGGTGTAAATGACATCCTCAGACGTGAAACCTTCCCGGTACTAATTGATATTTCCATTACCGGTATAAGATGGGCTTTGATGTAATGAGAAAGTTTTATAAGATATTCTCCACTCCTAATCTTCCTATTTTCAAGGCATTCCAAATCTTTGTAATTTACAATATAAAATTATCTAGACTTACATAAAATCTTATATAGAATTTATCATTATAAAGTTGTATTAACAACTAAAAATACAAATACTCTTGATTTCCGATTTTGAGAATTGTAAAATTAATCTCTTCTAACTTATACTAAAACAATGAATTATTATAAGATAAAATTCTTCACTTTGCAATTCTTTATCGAACTTTGAATGACATGGACTGGTAAACACGTAAGAGGAATACATACATCGACATGTAAATTTTAAACTTACCACAACCGAAACAGCGTTGTTAAATATATGGTTTGTTTAAACAGTTCTAAAGGAATATGTTAATGCGAAATGTGTGTAAAATTTAAATACATTTATAAACAAAGAATTCTTATATGAGATTTTGAAAAGTGACATTTTTATTCATAGAGTAAAATGAAAAGAATGGAATGAAAAGTCTGTATTAAAGCTCAGTGCCAAGATTTGATTACAGCGCATTCTAGCGTTGTAGTGCCATCTCTAACTCAACAGAAATGCTATCATTTGAACACTGCTATGAAACGTAACTTAATGAACAAAATATAAATCTTTTCATGAGTCATGATATCTTGAGAAAATTCTATCTGTGGACTAAAAAAGAACTGGAATCGTCATTTCTATATAGGTAAGAATGAATTCTATAATGGTGTATGCCAAACCTTGGAATTTGAGTGAATGTCATTAAAGCCTATCACTCAGTAGGTTGACACAATATCTCTTTTGTTTGCTGGGGGATGTAAAATCTCTTTTTTGTTTGATTGTTGTCAATCTATCTGTCAGTAGGATATCTCTAGAATGAAATGAGCTGCACCTTGAAATTTTCCAAATAATATCAGCGAATCCTGACAATTGGTGAGGCGTACTCCTACCTTGCAATAAGAACTAGAAAAGTTTTTTGTGAAGCTTTTGAGCTTTTGAACACATACCATTTGTATAAAATTGTTTTTATATACACGAAAAAATAATTCTTGTAATATTATTAAGTATTCATGAATAATAACAACGTTATTACTCCAAATAATAAGTCACATTAGAATTTTTTTATAGTAAAAAGTAATGTTATACTTTTACGTTGCCAATTTATGGTGTACGCGAAAATGTTAATCAGATTTGTTGATTAAAAATTATCATTTTTCTTAAGTCAATAAAATCATGGATTTGACCTAAAATTTCCGTTGTTTATTTGGAAACATTCCATCAGAATAAGAAGATTGGCAATAGAAAACCTGATCAAATATGATATCTGAGGAGAGGCTGTCATGAATGATGATCAGGGAGATGGATTTATTTCTTTCACTTCTGCCTCGAAGAATATCTTGATAGAACTTCGTCCTGCCACCACTCCGGTAGGATGAAATTGAATTTTTGTTTCTCAATACGACTTAGATTTATTTATAGAAACTAAATATTATATTTGAACTTGGAGTACATGAAAGTCTAAATTACATAAATTGAATATGAGATCCTGATGAGTTTTAGAGTTTGTTTTCTCTAAAATTTAAGAAGAGCAAATTCAATTTTTATTTTCTACGAACATATTAGGCTTTTTTTTTAGTTTTTTTTACCAAATATTATTGCATTTGTACCACTATGTTTTCAAGTGTTACGAACAAAAAATAATTTAAAGATTAACTAGTTTACCAGCATCGAACTCTTAGGCGGACACACAGAAAATTAAAACAATAAACAAAACAAAACAAAATAAACAAACTAACATATGATCGGAAAACCAAATACCTGTCAAATGATTTTTATTTTCATTAAATTTGTATAAATGGCAATAGCTTTATTTAATTTCAATAAACATTGAATCGCAAAAAGTACTTGCTCCGCCGGATATCTCACTTGACGGGTGAATGTGCTATATATATAAATTTATATATACAGTACCTATATATATATATATATATATATATATATATATATATATATGTATATATATAAGTAGATATGAATATGGCGGTTCTAGCTCACTTTTGGGACAGACAGAAATTCCATACAAAATACTGTTTAAAGGACAATAAACGAATCTGTAAAATCAAACAGTAAGGCGGTTCTAGCTCACTTTTGGGACAGTCAGAAAATCAACGTAAAATACTGTTTTAAAGGACAATAAACTAATCTGTAACTCACGAATGAAAAATTAACCGAATCTTTACCTGTTTTACTGTTCATTGTAGGCTTCTAATTTCTAAGCTGTTTTAATGAAAAAAATCCAGAAATCTTAATAAAAAATCTATAAACGGAAATAATGAAATTTGCTAACAATCACTCGAGAAGTCGGGCGGGGAGAATGTGAGTAAAACCGCATTCTTTTCACGAGGTTCTTCATTTACTTTCTCCAAATGTACTATAAAATCATCAAAGATTTCAGGTTTAAAATCGTAGTCAAATTCAATGTCTAAATAGTGAAAGATTATAGGTAAAATCTTCTCATAATAAACGTGTGTATTTAAACCTACAAACCTAATGTATTCTTTGAAAAGGAAAATAATTTTGTCAACGGTTCCAAGAGATAAGTAAAAATTTTTGTTCTTTTTTCTAAATTCTGAGACAAATTTTGTTTGCTTCTTATCTCCATATTGTAATTTTCTAAGCAGATTATTCAAATGTGTTAGCTTATTTCGAAATTTCTTAGGTTTAGGTCTTTCATACAAAATTAAATTACAATCTCTACAAACTAATCTTTTATCAATAATTTCTCCTCTATTATAACACTTGTAACAGTTGGCATTATACTCTTCCATTTACAAAAGAATAAATGGAAGCTATGGAACTAAGTCTGCCGAGATATAAATTTTTCAGCGCAAATGTTTATGTTTATATTTCAACTACCGAGATAAAAAGAAATGATTTTATTTTATTATTCAACTATTTAGGATATTTTGTCTATGATTACAAAGATTATTACGGAAGAAATCGAGATTTTTCATCAGCGAAAGAGTATATTTTTAAAGTTTTAGAAGGAATGAAAGAGAACAATATGAACATCATTAACTACTGAATTTCTCTAATATCGTTCTTAATCACATCATAGGCTAAAAATTTCTCAGAAACCACAACCACATAACAAATCGCGTTTGTAACAGCATTTTGAAAATCCATATTGATAATTATATCGTTCTTTGAACTAGAAATATTTGTCAAACTCTTTGTTGTATCAATGACATAAATGGGTCTATTTGCTATAAATTCTTTGGGGTTGTAATACATTTCCATATTTTTGTAGTAAACTTTCTTAAAATCTTGATACATCTGATACATGATTCTGAAAAGACCACCGGAAATGTTTAAATTTTGTAATTCATCTGGATAATAAGAACCATTCAATTTTACTCTGATATTTTTTACATCCAAACTATCGAACTTTGAAGGATTTTTTTTCTTGATTATTCTGTCTATCTGTTTGAAAACCAATGATAACGAACTTGGGATTGAAGATATTTCTATAAATATTTGTGATATCGAACGAATAAGTTGTTCCGGAAATACCTTTTTGTTCAATACATTGCCAATCTAGAAAATTAAAACGTGATGTTTTGAGATTTTATAATTTCATCAATCAACTGAATTTTACTCGTGGTTTTATAATCAATCATTGGAACTCTAATGAAAAACTCGTTAATTGTAATTTTGCCATCAACAGGCATAACATTTCCAGTTGCAGTCTTCAGAATCACATCATCGTCTTCTGCTCTTATAAAACTTAGATAAAATCCTCCTTTATAGATCGGAATAGTAACATTTTCAAAAAATCCTAAGCCGAAATGTGCTAAATCACCGACCGCTTCAAATTGTCCAAATTTAAAAGTTGATTCAAAACTGTTTGAAAATACATCACTTTTGGAATAACAAATGGTTCCTTTAATAGTGCTTAATTGGCCACAGTTTTCGACTTCTTCTATCAATTTATTGTGTTTTCTTACTTCAATCTTAGAAAATAAAAACGGTATAAAATTATCGATTAATCTAACATTATCAGTTCCAAGATATGCTTGACCATCTTGTTTTGTTAAAGTTCCAGAAATATAAAACTGGAAGTTAGACGAGCAAAAGTTATCTCCAAAATCAATATTAAACTCAGTTCTTTTATTCGGTTCATTCAAATGTTGTTTACTAATTGGATAGAAATTTTTAAACTCCGCCCTTTCAATATCACTAGCATACTTTCTGTAGTCCACCATTTAATAAGAGAAAATTTAAACATCATGTATAAGAAAGATATCATTTTTTCATCGATCTAATGTACGTTTTTATAAGAAAAGATATAAATTAGAGTCATTTTTTAATGATCTACTTCGTCATATTCAGGATTCTCTTCCTTAAATTTTGCAATTTCGGCCACATATTTCAATAAAATCTGCACAGGATAGTAACCGCTATCTATAATATTGTTCCAATCAACTGTATCTTTATTTTCATCCAAAAACTTTAGACTCAAGTGTTGATAGAGACAAAGAACAGACATATGATCTTTTAATTGATAATGTATATTTTCTTGAATGAACTCTGGGGACAGAGTTTGATATTTAGCAATGTTATACCAATTCAATTTGTTTACGTATAATCTCATCATATCTTCGGATAATTCATATTTTTTGAGAAATGTCATCCCAATGTTCTTTTTTCAAATCTCTTTCGTGTTGCATGATAAAAAGATCGAAAGCACTGTAATGTCCCGCCATCTCTATTTATTAAGAAAAAATTTCAAGTTTTTATAAATTGACTCTTTTTTGAGTTACATTCAGCACATTTTCCCGAAATTCTTTTAACTCCATTGATGTTTGCATAGTATTTTATATCATTTGTTGCAGTTTTTTCTTTACATCTCACACAATATATGAGCGCCATTTATATAAGGAAATTTTATCATGCATAAAACCCTACGCGAATACCTATTTCAGTAAGATCTTCCTCCATATTATTAAGTTTTTTTTCTAATTTTTGAAATTTGACAGCATAAGAATCATTGTATTCAACAAATTTATGACCAATATTCTCAAAAGTTTTCGTAGCATCTAAACTAAACTTATCAAAAGACTCTTTAAATTTAGTAAGTTTTTCATTAATTTCACCAACATCGTCTACTGATCTTCTATTTCTGGCTTCTAACTTATCATAGACTTCTGTCGTAAAATCTTTAACATGCTGTTTATGATTCTCATAATTTTGTTTTAGTTCATTAAACATTTTAATAGGATCTTCTAATTGAATCATTACAACAACATCAAATGGATTAATTCCTTTACTAACACCGCTAATTCTTTTTCCTTTAAAATCTAAGGCATTTTTAAACATTCGGATCATGTAAATCAACAATATCGATGTTTTCTGATAATTTTAGAGGTTTTAAAATTTGTTCTTTAACAACAACATCATGTTTGTCAATACCAGGTCGAACACCGACAATTCTTTTCTTATTAGCCAAACTAACATAATTCTTTTCAACTTTGATTGCTTCAGTAATTTCATCAGCTTTTTCGATATGAGACATTAAATTGGTAAATAATTTTTTTACACCATCATCAACTTCTTTTTCCAATGTTTTTATTTTATCAGCAACTTCATTTGAACTCATGAAATTTGCAAGTTTGTTATCATATTCTGCTTTAAAATCTTCAATCTCGACAGCAAACGTATCTGAATCTGGAAGGTTTTGTAATAAATTTTCTAACTTGTTATCAAACTCATTTCTCAAACTATCAAAATTCAAACTATTATCTACATTTTGAATAATTTGTGTTCCAAATACGTCAAAAATATTTTGTGAATCCATATTTATTAAGCAATAATTTGTTAACAACTTCTTTAAAATCTTTACCATTACTCAGTTCATTCAAAACAAAAACACACAAATGTCCACAAATTGGGGGATCTTTATAGTCTTCAATCTGAGAGTCATTGTAGTAGACGCTTGATTTTTTCAAATATTTGATCAATTCTATAGGTGGTTTGTCCTCAATTCTTCCATACGAATCAAAATAACATGCATTCTTATCATTTTTATAATAACAAACCCAATGCGTTCCACTCCCCAAAATCGAGTCTAAATTCACAATTCCACATTTAAATTTCTTAACTTTTTCGGGTAATGTATCTCTCATGAAAATTCCTCTAAAATGTTTAATATTTTTGCAGATTTCTTCCAATTCTCCGATTGTTAAGGGTTTCAAATTTTTTTTAATGTTTGATTTCACGTAATTCAAAGTTTTTTCATCTAATCCAGATCCTGTAACATCTTCCAAACTCTTTATCTAACCAATTTAAAATGTTTCGAACAATAGGAATCACATCTTTTTTAACGATTGGAGCAGCTTTACGAACATAAGGAACAACATTTTTAACAACTGGAAATATTTTCTCCAAAATCTAATAAATCTTTCAAAAGTCCACCATTTTTAAGTTCTTTCAACTGATTATAAGAAAATTCTATTCTGGTTCCTTTATTGTTTTTCTTATGTTTTTCGAGTTTATTGTATTGTCTATTTGTTAAAAATATCTTATCTTCGCCATTTTTTAGTTGATCTATTTTAAATTGAATACTAACGGGTATTTTTTTCTTAAAAGCGGATTTTATTTTTTCTTTCTGATTTTTGCTGAAATTTACGTTCACCTCCATTTATATAGTTAAAATTTCAAGTTCTCTTCAATTCCCATTCCTAGTTTTCTCTTCAAAAACATTGCTCCAACTGTTGGAAGTGCAACAAATCTTTCACCTAAACTAGCATCTTTTGATAAAAATCTATCCATTGCCTTATCTTGCAAAACTTTATCTGCTATATGTCTGGAATTTGTGTCACTATGTTTTGCATAAAAAATATCGTGTTCCATAGCAGCTTGATCTAATTTATTTATACCAGGATCTCCTCTTTTTAGTCTTTTTTCGAGTTTTGTGCCAGGCCCCAGATACTGATAAGTTGGTACGTGTAATTCAAAAGGTAAATTGTTGATAAAATCATTCAAAAGTCCACTACCCTCAATCATAGATGAACTTATTGTCGGCAAAATTCGTTTTAAATATTTAATTCCATCAGGTTTTTCAATCATTTCATCAAGTTTGTTCGAAATAAAATCCTTAATCGCTTTCTTTTCGTTCAAAAAATTGTTGTTTCCAGCCTTCTCTTGAGCATAAATATAATTAATAATTCCATCGAGTTTTGTCAAATCGTTGATATATCTGTACTCAATCTTATTATCACTGTATTTTCTTATACCAGATCCTTCGATTCGTTTTTCCCAAATTGGTTTAATCAAATTGAGATATTTTTTACCTTTACTTGACTTTGGTTTCTTAGTTGATGGATCATTATTTTTGTAAATTGAATCAGATTTCCATAAAATTTCAGTATACTTTTTCAAGTCTTCTTCAGAATATAAACCGTCTTTTGGAACATCAGTGCCTGTTAATAATCTCCATAAACCCTGAGTACCTTCGTACATTTTTTCATTAATAACTATGTCATTATGCTCAAAATTCACAGGCAAATTTCCAATCATAAAACTTTTCTTTTTTTCTGTCCCAATACAAACCAAATTTATCATCCTTTGCTCTAGGAAGAAATTTTTTACCAATTTCACCAATTATTATATCCGTTGTTCCAGGACTTATTGGTTCAACTATGGTAGAGTCTTCAATGATTCGAGGTCTAAATGGTGTTGAAGATGGTAATTTTGGCAATTCAAACTCAGATTCTGGAATCGAAATATCAGCAAATTGTCGTACAACTGGAACCAAATTCATCAAATTTTGATTATCGCTTAAAACATTTTCAATTTTGCCCTCAACATTTTTTATTGCAGATGTTACAGGTTGATTAATTTTTTGAATAAGTTCTTGTTCTTCTTCATCAATTCGAATCTGTTCTTTAAATTCTTTGATTAATTTCTTTTCGATTTGATCAAGTTTTTTTGCTTCTTCTGAAGTTACGTTCGCCATTTATTTAGGAAAATTTTGAAACGTGGAACACGAAACGTGGAACGTGAAACATGAACGTGAAACATGAACGTGAACGTGGAACGTGAACGTGGAACGTGAACAGATTTACCGTTTTTCTGTTATTTTCATAATGTAAATAAAAATTAAAGATAATATAAAAATAATTGTAACAAATATTTTATCAAGTAGATTTGTCAGACCACTGAGCAGCATTTATATTAGAAAATTTATTCAGATATTTACCATTTTTAGGCTTCAAAGTTAGATTAATAGTTAAAAATCCGTAGTCTTCCTTCCAAATTTTATCACATAACTCAATAAAGTGGTTAAAACTCATATCAGATCCCACATAATTGTTATAAATCTTTCTCGAATAGTGATCATCTTGCTTAAAAACACACAACATATTCAAATTATTTCTAATAACTTGTTTATCAACCTTTGAAAAGCATTGGGAAAGATAGATACATGATATGTTTTTGTGACGAGACATAACGAAATATTCCTTAATAACGTCCTGATTTTCCAAAATACAATCATCAAAAACGATTAACGAATTGGGTTTACACTCGCTTAATGGAACTATGTCCTCAGAGGCATTATAAAAATGTGATACCTTTTTGCTTAAGTTTTTCTCAATATTTTCAAATCTCTCTTGCAATTTTTTATAAGCGTCTTGTTCTAAAGATTTACTAAAAACATACAAATTGGAATAAGGAATCAACCTATTGTAGATAAAATTCAATAATAAAGTTGTTTTTCCACATCCACTTGAACCAACAATTAACAATCTGATTGGTTGATCTTTCTTATTTTCTTCAAACGTTTGAAGTTTTATCTGATCTTTTTGCTTTAAAAAATTTCTCCATTTAAATAGAAGATTTTCATCTTGAAGCAACGCTTGCGAAAATGAAGCTGTTCAAGTTGACTTCAGAAAGCTCTAAATTAGTTTTAAACTTGGAACATCCTATACACTTAGAGGAAGAATCAAATTATTTTATCGGTTTAAGCGGTTTTTATTCTGACAATTTTGTAATAAATATTAGTGAAAGTTCTCCTTATTGTATAGGATTTAGTGAGAAGAACATAACAAAATATTATGGTTTAAACAAAGGATATTATACTTTCGATCAAATAAAAAATTCCCTTAAAAATTATCTAAAAACATTCAAACAATCAGATAAATCTTTAAACTTTGACGAAAACAAGTTTGAAATGCAAAAAAATTATCTCTCTAATAAAATTCAAATAAAATCACCAGTAAGAATAATGTTTTCAGCAATTATTGTAGATTTGTTAGGGTTTGTTCAAGAAACTATTGAGCCAAATCAGGTATATTTAGGAAATAAAACGCCAAAATTTAGACCGTTTGATGTAATTGAAGTGCACTGCAATCTCGTTGAACCTAGTTTTGAAAATCATACCGAACATTTACACAAAGAATCTGAAATTTTGTACACTTTTTTTCCCAAATGTTGCTTATGGATCAAAAATCAGTGAAAAACCGAATGAAATCGATTATATTCCAATTAGAAAAAATATTAAAAGAATTCAAAAAATCGTTCTAACTATACAAGACTCTGAGGGAAATTTAATAAATAATGAGAGTAAAACAACAATATATTTAAGATTGTCGAAAGAATGATGAATCAAGGGGGGAACGAATCGTTCTTACCTTCAAACTTTCAAAACGAGTTGATAATGATGATAAATACCAATACTTTTATCTAAAAGATAAGGTAGCCCTCGAGGGCCACCTCACAAATATTCACAAAAAATACGAATAAAGACAATGTTAAAGAAAAATACAAAAAAAGCTTTGAAAACATAGATTCTGACAAGGGTATCGAATCGCGACTCTTTCAAAATCTTCATCCTGACCCTGTTTTCATCAATGAATCAGGACTTTATACTCAAAATAAAAATTGCTTGTTAAATTTTATTTCTATCTAAATGGAGACAGTTGTAGACCTACTCAATAATCAACTAAAATTCAATAACAAACATATCTTTACGATTGTTGACGAAAACAATGTGATCTGGTTTAAGGCTAAAGACGTAGCAAAAATTCTAGAATATGAAAATACTATGCAAACGATCAGAATAAACGTTGACGAAGATGATAAAAACTTCTATTTTAATCTAAATATAAGGGGGGCTATAAATAGCTTACCTTCAAACTTCCAAAATAACACTGTTTTCGTTAATGAATCTGGGCTTTATTCTCAAAATAAAAATTACTAGTTAAATTTTTTTTCTATCTAAATGGAGTCAGTTGTGAATCTACTCAAATTCAATAATAAAGAAATTTTAACATTTGTTGACGAAAATAATGAATTTTGGTTTAAGGCGAAAGATGTTGCAGAGGTGTTAGAATATAAAGATACGAAGAAAGCAATTAAAGAACATGTCAAAGAAAAATATAAAAAAAGCTTCGAAAACATACATTCTGAAGGTAGGGGTGATTCGCCCCCGCCTTCAAACTTTCAAAAAAACACTGTTTTCATCAATGAAGCAGGCATATATTCTTTAATCTTGAAATCTAAAATGAAAATAGCAGAAATGTTTCAAGATTGGGTTTTAGAAGAAGTTTTACCAAGTATTCGTAAATTTGGTGTGTACAAACTTGAAAACAAGATTAAATATTTAGAGGACGAAGTTAAACACTTGCAAATTAAAGATGAAATAAAAACGGAAATAATCGCAAAACAAAGTGTAAAAATTGACTTAATGAAACCAGACCTTGTTTGTAAAGATTTTGCTAAGAAAAAAACACCATGTTTTTGTATTAATTAAGAAGAATCACATGTGGGAATATCCTTATTACGTTATCAGAGCTCAAAAGAGAGAAATACCGAAAAGATTGAAAGAACTTGAAATTGATTACCCAGAAATGGAAATTTTATTAAGACAAGGAGATCCAAATTCTATCAATCTGTATAACCAAATGAAAGAATCTTTGAATATTTTATACAACGGAAATCATTTTACTACAAATATGGCAGAATCTCGACTGATTTATAGAATATCTAAATTACACGATGAAAATGTTACTCAATTTTACTAAAAAACTCTTGAATTATGATATTTTGTTTGTAAATGTTTTTGATAATTATTTAACCATTTTATAGTTCTTCCACATTCACATTGAGTATCTTCATAATATAATCTATGGTGATTCTTCTTTACACAATCTTTACAATATGAGTCTTTCTTATCTCTACTATAGGGATGACTATTAAACTCTGAAATTTTTTTAGTTTCTTTACATTTAAGACATTCTTTCTCTTCCAAAGTTAATTTTTCTATTTTATCATACAGCTCTTTATGATACTTCCTATAACAATCTTTACAATTATAAATAATTCCATCTTTTCTACTTTTATCTTTATAAAAAGCTTCAAAACCTTTTATTTCTTTGCACATTGAACATTTCTTTTGAGCCTCCATTTATATAGAAAAAAATCTTTGACTTTCTCAATTCATATTCATAAAACTTTCCGGTTATTTCTTCATTATTTAAATCTTTTATACTATAAGTTACAGGATCTGTGTTATTAATTTGATAAATCACAAAGATTTCTCTTGACCAATTGTTCTTATATTTGTTCGAAAATGTTTGTTTTTTACTAACAATTCTTACATGATCATTGACTTTAAATTTAGTTTTCGTGTGAATTTCTGGTGGAACATACTTAAAAACCGACTCTAATAACTCTTTTTCTGCATCTTTATCTACGTCTTTAGGCTTCATTTTGATTGTGCTATGAACAGTATCGTTATATTTCTTTACGATTTCTTGAAGAATATCGATCCATTTAAAGTTTTTATTAATCTCAAAAATTACTTTCATTCTCTCATTTTGAGTTCTGTTATATCTCTCTACAATACTTGATTTCTCTTCGTTTTCAGTATGATAAATCTTAATGTTGTATTTCCTCAAAACATCGTTAAATTCTTTATTTTTAAACTCTAAACCCTTATCTGTATGAAGTAAGTTAGGAGGTTTGTGATTGATCCTTATGGCATCTTTTACTATATCTTCGAAGGCTTTTGAAACATCTTTACCGTTTTTTCTTTTGATAGCTCTTGACCAAGCATATTTTGAGAAAGTATCAATAACATTTAACATATACTTAAATCCATCATTTTGATCTGAATAGTTAGACATTATAACTAAATCTGCTGCCCATAAATCGTCAATTCCTAAAGTTATAATTTTTCTCTTTTTAAACTTTTTTCGTACTGGTGCATGAATTTCTCTAGCTTCAATCTCGATTTCTTCCTTATTCTTAGATTCTTTCTTTACTTGTTTTTCATTTGGATTCTTTATAAATTTACTCTTATTTGTCTTACATTTTGAACATTTTGCTGCAATTCTATACAACCCGTTTTGAGTTTGAACGATTTTAGAATCTATATTTTTCGTTTTTTTCTTGCATTTGTGGCAGTGAATCAAATCATCTTCCATTTACATGTCAAAGTTTCCAAGTTTATTTAACTCATCTAATATATTAGATTTTGCTTCGCCTTTATATCCATACGGTACTGTATCGATCTTATTTTCTAGGACATTTCTCTTATCATCTTTAGCGTTCAGTGCCAGCTTGTTTATGGTGATGGTATACAATTCATGTTTATAGCTTTTTATTACAGTCATCTCCCTAAATTCTTCTTTATCTTCGAACAAACATCTCTTTAAGTTTTCGATATTTATTGTTTTATTTACAACGCTTCTCTTAATTCCTTTACACCTAACTGGGTTTTTATCTAGATATTTGTACGAGTACATCTTAGACCTTAAACCACAAAATTCTTCTAAAACTTCGCTATTTAACTCATCTTTGAATTTCCCTATTACCTTCTTATTTTTAGTCGTGAAACATTCATGATCTTTTGGATAATCACTTGTATCAAAGTCATCTATATTTTCTTTAATAATTTTAAAAGGATCTCGTTTCAATTCTAGAAAATAACTGTCTGTATCCATGTAACACAGATTCAAATCTGGATCAAACTTCTTTAATTTGTTGTAATAAAACTCGTACATTAGCAATTTTGAGAGGTCGAGAACTGAAAATCCTATGTAAATCGGTTTGTTAAATTTAACCTTTTGTTTGTACATGTGACTCGCTATACAGTTGTCGTCAAAGATGTTAAAGCATTTGAAGTTCGTTTTCTTGGCCTGTTTCATTGAAAATTCTTCATTTCCTAGTCTAATATCACATCTGTTTCTCACATTTTCCATAGATTTTCCAAAAACTGAGTTGTTCATCAGCTTATAAAAGTCCTTTTCAAAGTCACTTGTAGCTTTGGTTCTCATGTTTGTGTTAAAATCAATGTAATCTTTCATAAAAGGCTTCTGATCGAATGCAATAACTCTATTCACATGTTTCAAAATCATACCTTGTTCCAGATAGAATTTCAAATTTCTAGAATGAACAACATATTCAGTTTTATCCAGTAGAGTTGTGCAAAGTTTGTTGTTATAATGTTCTGGAGCAAGAGGCAAATCTTTATGATTTTCATGTAAATTCTTCGGATATTCTAGATCGACTTCGAGAATATAGCCATAATCTTCGTCGCCAGTGAGTTCCAAAATTGTTTCTTTCCAATCTGCTGTTGTATACGTTTTAGGATCCATCCACTTGATTTCGTTATATGGTAAATTTTGCATTAGGCCATACCCATAAAGGTTATTAGCATCGACGTACAACAAATAGTTTTCAGGCTTTGTCTTATCAAAATCTTTTAAATATTTGTTATTTGCTTTCACATATCGTTTAATACATTGAGAAATGCCTCCGCGAATACCTTTTTCGATCATCAAATACATATTATAATCACTAATTAATTGTAATTCTATATTCGTTAATTTTAACATAGCATCCCATGCAAGACTGGGAGCTGTTAGATAGTGTGCTGGATCAAGTTTATAGCAATTCAAACAAATATTCCTAAAATTTTCAAAGATATCAGCGAGCAATAGAACATCTTGAATGTTATAGAGATCAGAGTAATTTCCTAGATTTTTCTCTTTTAATTTATTCCATACATTTAAGTAGTGTTGAAAATCTTTCTCAGATATGCTCTCATCTGTCAAAAGTGAATAGAAATCTTGAATTCTCAATTCTTCTGTGTAATCAAGTTTTTCAATACTGTCGATAAATTCGTAAGGAAATATGCCTTTTCCAGATAGAATTTTAAAGATTTCTTCTTCGTCATTTGGTTGTCTATCTAGAATTGCGTTCAGACCATCTTGTATAAAATGATTTGTATGTTTGAAGTCTTCTCTCTTTAGATTTTTAGCTAACTTTTCTATAGACGATGCCATAAATCTGAACGTGTCTACGAAAGAAAACTTGATGAACTTTCTTGGTTTATCATCTTCAAACTCATACCCATATCCTGAATTTACTGAATAATTTATGTATTTTTCATCGGTGTTTGCGATCAAATCAACGTTTCCATATTGTTTAGCCAATTCTTTTATGTACAAATGAGTGTCGTAACATGACATATTGTGACAGAAAACTGGAATATTCTGAGGAAATTTGAGATTCAAGTTACAAGATAAATGAGCTGAACCTCTAAATTTACCTGTTAAATGACAATGATCTCGTACTTTTTTTCTTGTTTGATTATCAAAACCCTCACATTCACAAATATGGCAAAGATTTGAATTTTGATATGCAATTTCTTCTTCTTCGGTCAATTTCATAGGTATTTTATTCTTAGAATTATACTTTTTAGCTATGTATTTCGATAATTTATTAAGTTCTTCAAACAATTTTGCAGGAACATTTGGCAAATCTTCTTCATTTTTGGCTCGATAACATATCGGCTTGTACATACGATTGGTCACATTAGACACTAAGTATAGAGTAAAACCATATGGAATGTGCTTCTGAATCTTGGTTGTGATCGATTTTTGCGGATTGTTTTTGCATGTGGGAATCTTCTCTAATATGCTTTCAAAATCCATATAAATAACGTAAGGATGAGAAAATTTCTTTTGATAATTAATAAATGTTGTTGTTTGACCTGGAAACGGCATAATTGGCTTACAAACTTCGTGATTTTTACAAATTTCTAAATGGTCTGTTAAATCTCCAGATTTGTAGAAATGGCTTAAACATCTTCTGCATAGAAATTTTTTGTGTTCATGCTTAGATAACTGAGAGAAAACGAGCTTATTTAAATCTGTTATCAAAACATAATGAGATTTGTCTTCTTGTTTAACATACAATAAGTCAATGTTTAACTCAGCGTCGTATTTTTTCAGAAATTTGTAATGGAACAATATTGAGTTTCTCATCATAACTGTAGATATTTATAGACATTTTTGGATATTTGTACTTGGAATTGTGACTTCGTTTTTCAAATAATTGTATATCTTTTAAGGACATTGGATACTCGAAACCTGAAAATATCTCGTCATTTACAAATTTCTCGTATTGCTTTGCTCTGTCAGCATTCTTTTCGGGTTTTTCAATAGCGCATCGGATAGAATAAACAAAACAGAAATCATCTTTATTTTTGATATTTACACAAGCTTTCTTATCTTTGATTTTCTTTGGTAAATCGATATATGATCCTGCGTTCATAAATTCGTGTTTATTAAGGCTCAAAATCAGTTGTTTACAGCGTTTTAATGTCCATCCAGAACCTCGATTTGGATGATTTGTCTGTTCTCGATGTGTTAATTTAATTAAATTGCTTAGTAATAAAGTCGTTTATGTCAAAGATCTCGTCTGCTTTTATAGTAAAATACATTGGGCAAGTTTGTGTTTCACCGTTCACTAAAGTTCTTTCGTATTCGCATTCCAAAGAGAGATATCCCTTCATATTTTTAACGGTTTCTTGAAATTTTTCGATTAAACTTTTAATTTCTGGACGCAAAATAGAAAGATATTTGTAAATTGACATGAAATTTTCATTTAAATTCGTTAAAATGTATTGCTTGAAAAGACCATGGATAGAGGATAAAACTTCTACATCAATGATATTTTCGGGTTTCTCATTAAGAGTTTTGTCAATTTCTTCGATCATTTCAGACTTAGTTTTTATCGTTTGTTTCAATGGACAATTTCTCAGCGATTGATTGAATTTTTTCATCTTTAAATAGATTGAGATCTTTTTTACTTTCCTTAAAATTTTTCTTTAGTTCACGCAATTTTTCTATATTATACATCTTCTCGTGACCATCGATTTGATTCTCTTTAGCCCAAGTCTTCAAA
The DNA here is from genome assembly GCF_021130785.1 of Homalodisca vitripennis. NCBI lineage: Eukaryota > Metazoa > Arthropoda > Insecta > Hemiptera > Cicadellidae > Homalodisca > Homalodisca vitripennis. The sequence goes on along the minus strand of NC_060213.1, from coordinate 141,231,577 downwards.
TAATTTAATTCTTTTTCATAAATATCTTTATTTTTCAGATGATTCTTTGACTTATAATGTCGGGTAAAATGATGTTCAAAAACATCTTTTTTGCAGTATGGGCACTCTATCTTTTTCCGCTCCATATTTAAAGAGCAAAAATTTGTAAACTAAAATTTTGAGAAGTGGTGATTTTTTGACACAAATCAGCACAAATTGTAGTAAAACAGCTGTAGATTCTTCTATTTATTATAGAAAAATCTGTAAACTAAGACTTAAAATTATTGAAAAAATAGTATAGTTATAGTAATAAAAGTACTTTTATTACTATATTGGTTTGTAGGGGGTAATTTAAATTCTATAATACTATTTTTTCAATATTTTTTTTCTTTAACTTTTTCCAAGATTTTTCATTAAGATTTTAATATATTTACAACAGAATTTTCGAGAAATATCGTTCACATTATCAACTTTAAAGCTAAAAATTCGCAATAATTAGAGAAATTCAGTAGATTTTCAGGATTTTTCAAAAAAACTCTAGTATATGCACCTTAAGAGCTGTAGTTTTGACCCTAAAAACACGTTTTTAGGGTCAAAACCCCGGTTTTTTGTGTATTTTGGAAGTATAGTTTTGATTTTTCACCTTAAAAGTGTAGAAGTATTAATTTTTTTCTATGTAAATGGCGCTGTTACAAGAGTTGAATAAGGTTGGTGATTTAAAGTTCAAAGAATACAAGAGATTAATAGAATTAGAAGAAAATAAGAAATACAAAATTGTGAATCTGGAGAAAATAAAAGATAAATTCGGGTTTACAATAATTGCCGAGTTGGAAGATTGTAAAGTACACTTGCCAAACAGATTTTTGACTGTTTTGGATGAAAAAAAGATTAAAGAATTGAATAAAAATGAAAAATTACACTTGGTTGTTACTGGAAAGAAGACTATTAAAGATAAAGACTGTGTTACAATTAACTTCGTGGAATAAAGATTTCGAAGATTTCTGGATTTTTTCATTAAAACAGCTTAGAAATTAGAAGCCTACAATGAACAGTAAAACAGCTAAAGATTCGGTTAATTTTTCATTCGTGAGTTACAGATTAGTTTATTGTCCTTTAAACAGTATTTTACGTTGATTTTCTGACTGTCCCAAAAGTGAGCTAGAACCGCCTTACTGTTTGATTTTACAGATTCGTTTATTGTCCTTTAAACAGTATTTTGTATGGAATTTCTGTCTGTCCCAAAAGTGAGCTAGAACCGCCATATTCATATCTACTTATATATATACATATATATATATATATATATAATATATATATATATATATATATATATATATATATATATATAGGTACTGTATATATAAATTTATATATATAGCACATTCACCCGTCAAGTGAGATATCCGGCGGAGCAAGTACTTTTTGCGATTCAATGTTTATTGAAATTAAATAAAGCTATTGCCATTTATACAAATTTAATGAAAATAAAAATCATTTGACAGGTATTTGGTTTTCCGATCATATGTTAGTTTGTTTATTTAAACGCATATGTGACGGCCAAATAAAATATAATTGAATCGTAAAAAGTAAGGGCTCTGTGGTGTAATGGTAGCACATTTACCCGGCAAGTGAGAGATCCGGGTTCGAGTCCCGGCGGAGCAAGTACTTTTTTTTTTGCGATTCAATGTTTATTGAAATTATATATATATATATATATATATATATATATATATATATATATATATATATATATATATATATATGTATATATCATTACCAAAGTCAATGTAAAAAATGTCCAGCAGATTATATTGGCTCAACAACAAATACCTTGAGGACAAGAATGACAGGACACCTATTTGATTATACACACAAAGATTTAAAGAAAACTCTCATGACTCATGGTATAAATCACAATGAAACTTTTGAAAATACATATTCAGTCAAACCTATTCGGCAAGTACATACAAATTCAAACCCAATTTACCTCAGAACATTAGAACAAGCACACCAATTGGTTTTAAAGAGCAAAATTCCACATGGACTCAACATCAGATAACTTAGCCAAAAACGTCTAAATTTGAAATCAACATATGGAACAATTGTTTAGTTCATGTCATCTGTATTTATTATTATTACTTATTCACTGTTTATTTACTTTCGTTTGTACTGTTTTCTTTTATATTTTATACAATTTTTGCACCTAAAGACGGTTTTCACCGAAATATAGTGCCAATGTTTTAAAAACACTTTGTTTTAATTGTAAAGTAATTTACTACAAATAATATATATATATATATATATATATATATATATGTATACATTTATGTAACGTTTGAGTGATCGTATATATATATATATATATATATATATATATATATATATCACTTACATGTTATCCTTATTTAAATTAATTACTATTATCAAAGACTTAACACACTTTGGACGTGAAGTCAATGTACTCGTATGTAGGTTATACAGTTGACTAGTGAATTTCCAGGATTTTATAACAGCAAAAAGAAAAGAAAAAGAAAAAGACCAATAAATACTCAACCATACTCCATCGGAAAAACAGCTGTTATTATACCAGTTCGCACTTCCTCAATGAATAATACAGTATGGTATGTCGTTTACGGCATCTTTCCTCTTGAGTTCTGTTCCTCTAAAACTGCTTAGTTATAATTCTCATTCATTTGTCCATTTTATTTTTATGGTTAAGTGTTGTTTTCAAAGATTTTCTCACTTTATTACTTAAAAGATTTACATTTTACTACAGATAATAGTTACAAAGAAATTTGAGGTAATGAATTAAATATATATATATATATATATATATATATATATATATATATATATATATATATATATATATAAATGAATTTTTGTGTGTGTTTGTCCTTTATAGACTCAGAAACTATTGACCGTTCATTATTAAAATTTGTATGTATATTTATTTTTCCACGTAGAGGGTTTATATGCTATGCCCATTGATGTAACTCACCACCAGGAGGCGCTGCAAAATATATAAGTTATCAAAGCGCCTGCACATTGTAAACTACAATTACGAGATAGTTGTGTATAATAACCACACACTAAGTGAAGGCGTTAAGTTTTTATGGATATTTGTCATTCAAATGAATTTATGTTTGGCCTTATAGCTTGAATGTTAGACCACTTTATTGTTAAGTACATGTACGTGTACAATGGCTATAAACGTACACTTTTGGCAGATTTTCTTGATAATTTCAACAAGGTAAACTCTACATCGGCGTTGACAATATAATTCACTTGAACCAGAAGTGCTAATACACGAGCAAAGCTTACAAAAAGCGTGCGAAGCCGCGAGAAACAGCTAGTTACTAATAAACATTTAATGTCAATCTAACCTTAATAACTAAAAATATTATTTTCAACAAATTTTGCAGTTTTAACATATTATTTTTGAAATTCAATAGTAGTAAGGCAATTACTATACATTAAAATGAATATTAAGTAAACACTTCACTCTTGTCTATAATATTCCCTTTTATAAGATTGTTTCCCATTAAAACACAATTATATTCATTAGTAACCAAAAGAAAGGAAATGAACTGAAACTCGTTTCCTTTATATAAAATAAATTTGATTTACCGAGTGAAAACGAAGAACTTTGTCACTGAATTGTAATGAGATCGCTATTGTGCAGTCTTTGCGTTCGAACGAATAATTTTCCATGCGAGAATATCCTTGTTTAAAACTAATTCAGCATCCAGTCTTGTTTTCCTGTTCAAAATCATAAACTTAGATCGTAAATAAATATTATATGGAAATCAGATAGTAATAAAATATCATAATAGCAATTACCCAAGGCTTTAAGGTATTGTTCGCAATAGTACTCGTATTACACATCATGTAATTTTAGAAGTTTGTATGGTACTGGTAAATGATGTGTTTATTTTTAACAGAATTCTGAAATTTATAGGTTGAAATACTACCAATGAACACACACACATACAGAATACATATCTTAAGAATTTCGGTTTGGCCATTTTATAACTCTTTGTTTAAGACACCGAAGCATGATATATTTTAAGTTCCTTTAAGGACAAGAAGCCGAGAAATTGTGTCTAGTCCTAAAAGGACCTTAGAGTTGCTTCCGGAGTGACAGTATATTCTCGATGGGTTATAAGGTGAAAAGTAGTTGCGTGAAAAAATAAGCAACTACAACTAACAACACATATGGAGCCCCAACAACTCCAACAGTCATCTCCAAGACTGCAAGAGACGTACGATGTATCTTTGTACCCCAATATTTCAACGTATGCGGTTGGTGATGTGCCGCTCCTGGACGTCCATAAGGTTGATTTAAGGGACGCATCGGTTTTTGCAGTGCGCAGTGTAGGTTTAACTGGAAGGTAAAACCAGCCGGGAGTGAACCCTCCTGGGAGAGCATGATAAGTTCAAAAAATACTATATTATCTCATAACATTGTTATTTACTACAGTTAGTACTTTCTTGTTTTCATGAAATGTATGCTCAGGATTCCTACAATTTTAAATATTTAGCTGCGTTTTAAATTAGTTGCTTATTATTTATATATATAACTTGAACTAAATAGAAAAAATTCTTACAAAGGCCAGCTATTCTGTTTAGATTATAATTTTGTAACTTTTGGTCGAATATGGGCGAGAATATTAAATAAATGCGTGTACATATATGTGGGACACTCCTAGAATATAGACATATATGCCAAATTCAGTTTAATAAGATTAGTACATTAGGAATGTTTGATACCTCCATAATTTCATCACAACCCGTGTCCTGTTCCTGTACACGAGTTAAGACCTGCCAAAGCTGCTTGTTCCTGGACTCCTTTCATATCCTGCCAATAAATTAAATTACTGGAATATTCTTTACAGAGATAAAGATTTACTATTAAAAAAATTGAAAAAGACATTTTTGTTTAAACATAAATATATTTAGCTTTTTCATTTTGAAATAAAGATTTACTGCCTGTACCCATACTTTAAAACAAGTTCAGGACTTAACACACTGATTATATAAATATAACGTATCTTCAATTTATTCATAGGTTTTTTAGGTGGGAATACCATTTTTATTCATAAGCAGAATTGTTTAGATTTCAGTTGAGTTTATAACAGTTGAATTAATTTTCGTATGCTATTTTCATCAGAGTTTAAATTGACCTTACATTCAGTGCAGTTATCTTTAACTGAACCAGCACAGAAGCAAACAAAATCTATTTAACAATTTTCCTGTTTACAATTTAATTTCGATTTTGACGAGAAAATGAAATTTCTTTTCCCGTTCCATTTTATATAAAAAATTAGTTAAAAGCGTACACCATAATTAAAATAATTCAGTATTACTGATATGTACTGCTGAAAGATCGTTCTTAACAAAGAAACGGGTTAAGAACTTTTTAAGGAACAAAATGGGGCCTTACTCTCCGTCCATTACGAAAAAATATCAGTTGTAGGAACCCACTGCCCCAAATATTTTCCTGGCTACTTTCTTGTGCATTCATAAAATATATTAAAACATTATTATATAAAGTACGTATAACGATAACAAAAACTATTGACACATACAAAACCAACATCACAGTATCCATCCAAACCAGTAGGAGTCCTAGATAATAATAGTTCTGTACCAGGAATTCCACAAAAAATGAGTTTCGACTATCAAATCTCAGTGTGATGTTTTATAGACTAACTAGCTCTATGGAGTAAGAGAAATTGCGAAGAGACAATGAGTCAGCGTTCACTGTGACTGTCCCGGACCACTTCGATCTTTTTCTGCCCGCTGCTACTGGCCCGGACCACTTTGACCTTTCTGTGCCCACATGTTACTGGCCCGGACCACTTCTTTCTACCTTTCTCTGTCCACTGCGACTGGCCCGGACCACTTTAACCTCTCTGTGTCCACTTCGCCCGGACTGGACCAGGCCGGTAGCAGTGGTCGCCATGCTTTACAGTACATATTGAGTGAATCTCACGGATCAAAAATATAAAAATTCTGTTGTTATTATGTAAAAACTAGCTGACCCGGTGAACTTCGTTTCACTTACCTCTTAACATAAAACCATATTATTTTAAACCCTAATTATGTATTGCAGAACCGGTAACTTTATAAAGGCATCATCACAGTATAGGCCATGCTATGACATCTTAGAACTGTTCAAAATTCAATGAATACAGCGCCTTATACACCGCAGCTGTTGAACAATGCCACAATAATTAATAACAAAAAAACATAAAGGTTTAAAACATTAAAGACAAATAGGTGTTTTTAAATGTATGTCAGATCAAGTGTCAGATAATTGGTTGAATTAGTTTGTAACGTGATAGTCACTTTCCTTTAAATTGATTGATTGATTTGTTTTTTATAGAAGAAGATCTTTTACAATGCATTGTCCCTTTTGCAAAAAGTGGATAAAACGGAAGAATAAAACAACTACCTGTCCCAGTTGCACTAAAACATTATTAAGATGCGACGAATGTTTGACAACAACCGCTGATACTTTCAACTTTTGTATCAAGTGCGGTCACAATTTGAGCCGCATAATAAGAATTAACAGGGCCAAGGAACAAAAAAATCAAGTGAAACAACAATGTTATCAAAATCGAAGTCCGTCTCAAAGATGCTATCATCATCATCATCTGAAGGAATAACATTTTCAGAACTTAATTTAACTGGTGAAGAATTAAAATATTTGGACGAGATAGAAGAAAATCAGGAGCACAACAATCGGCTGTGCCAAACTTGTCCGAGTCACCGAGGCCTCCCACGACGCCGTCAATATCATTGGATGAAATAGGAGAAAGTCAAGAGCACAACATCAGCAATATTCTGGCTTTGCCAGACTTGTCCGAGTCACCGAGCGCTCCCACCACGCCGTCAATCTCATTGGATGAAATAGGAGAAAGTCAAGAGCACAACATCAGCAATATTCAGGCTGTGCCAAACTTGTCCGAGTCACCAAGGCCTCCCACCACGCCGTCAATCTCATTGGATGAAATAGGAGAAAGTCAAGAGCACAACGTCAGCAATATTCAGGCTGTGCCAAACTTGTCCGAGTCACCGACGCCTCCCACCACGCCGTCAATCTCATTGGATGAAATAGGAAAAAGTCAAGAGCACATCAGCAATATTCAGGCTGTGCCAAACTTGTCCGAGTCACCGAGGCCTCCCACCACGCCGTCAATCTCATTGGATGAAATAGGAGAAAGTCAAGAGCACAACATCAGCAATATTCAGGCTGTGCCAAACTTGTCCGAGTCACCGAGGCCTCCCACCACGCCGTCAATCTCATCGGATGAAATAGGAGAAAGTCAAGAGCACACATCAGCAATATTCTGGCTTTGCCAAACTTGTCCGAGTCACCGAGGCCTCCCACCACGCCGTCAATCTCATTGGATGAAATAGGAGAAAGTCAAGAGCACACATCAGCAATATTCTGGCTTTGCCAGACTTGTCCGAGTCACCGAGGCCTCTCACCACGCCTTCAGGTCCTAGCGAGCAAAGTAAAGACATTATTAGCAAGCCGGGTTTATAAATAATTTTGATATATAGGTGGTTTAACATTTAATTTTAACCCTTATAATTCGAAAGTTATATAGTTTAAAGATTCAAGTACGGTACCGAGAAACTTAAGAAAATATGTTTCTTACCATAAATACTGATCAATATATATGTTTAATTTGATTTGTCGGCACTATAATCGATTTCTGGATCGTAGGAGAATGCTGTTTGTTCCAGGTTCACAGGAACGTTGCGGAATCGGTCAATTTCCTTTTCCCGGGCTCGCTGCTGTTGTGATCGATGTGCCCGTACTCGTTGCATTGTTTGTCTATCCACTTCATTCTGATTTACTGTAGAACGCAAATGTGCCATACCAATACGACTGTTATCATTATCAGTCTCTCGCTGGTCATCAGTGCGATTAGCGCGTGAGGTAGCTCGCCGCACATTCGATCTACTTCGACGACCTATGTTAGGTCGTTTTCTTCTCGGCGTTGTAAGCAGTATCTGATATTAATGTTTTATTGCACTAATAACGTTAACTTATAATGGCGTCAGCTTTTTTACCCAAAATTGCATGCAATAGTAAGTAAACATAATGATACTGAGACACTTCGTCATTTGTATTTGTTACAGCTGATTAAATTAAATTAAGTTAAAAATGAACATCAGTAAGACGTTTGACAGGTAAGAACAGTTTGTATGGGAAAATAAAATTGTCGGTTTTAGTATTTTCTTTGCAATTTTGTTATATTTTCTTATCGTTTAAACCTTCCCTGGACTTCCACGAACACTTCAAGACCAAAATTAGCCAAATCGGTTCAGCCGTTCTCGAGTTTTAGCGAGACTAACGAACGGAAAATCATTTTTATTTATATAGATTACTTTAATTTTAATATGACTATAATTATATTTTGCATAATTTAAATGTTAACAAACAGTTTTAAAGCACAGTCATATTGCTCTATGAACTACTCTTCCCTTTTAAAATTAAAACAGTTCGAAGTTCGAATATATCTATTCGATAGAGAAACGGACAAATACTGACGTATAATTACTTAGAATTTTCTGATTACATCATTCGGACAGAGGGACAATATTTGCTGTGCTGTTTCCAGCACTGGACGGATTTGTTTAGAGAGGCCGTCGATGTTCAGTTGGGAGCACTGATTATTCAATTAGGTTCTGTTACAATAACGGAAACCACCAGTTGTGTGTTTTTAGTGCATAAAATATAATCACATAATAAAATAAATTTCCACTAAAGTATTCATTGATCCGTTCTTGTAAATTCAGGTTAATTATTCAACGATTCATATTATTTACTAAACTTAGGACTATTGTCAGCAATGTTTATTAAGTTGTTAATACTTATAATTAATAATACTGCATATTGGTTATATATAAACCCAAGTTAACCTTGTCATATTATTATTAAATGTTGCCCGCGGCTTGTCACGCATGCTATACGTGTATGAGCACTTGTGGTGCGAGTGTGAATTATATTTCCGACGTCAGTTCTGAGTTTTCCTTGCTGCTGCGATACAGATAATATATCACTTAAGTGTTTATTTATGGCCATTGTAATTTACTCCGGTTTTAGTATTTAGTAATAGCTTGTTTTGCCTTATCTGCTTTTGACTACTTTAATTTACTTCGTCTAAGCTATTTATAACAGTTGAGTTTCTCTGATCGAGAAGATATAAGAAAATATAAGATATATCCGTTTATTTTTCTATTCACACGTTAAGCAACATACATACTCACATTGATACTTATAGATGCACTGGCTCATCACTTGTCAAAAACGAAATAAACAAACAAGAACTCAATACTTCAAACTTTGTACTAGTCTTCATTTTTTAGCTTATGAGGATAAACAAAACGCTGGATTTTTTCCATCGTGAACTAAACCCTTGTAGTTCGTCAAAATTAAAGATTGTCAATAAAAGATCTTTATCGAACATTAGTATAAACTAATTATGTATTCACACATAAACTTACTATGGTAGGAAGGGTTGATTCCAAAATTCACATAATTATGTTTATTGAGTCACTGAAACTACATAATTAATTAATATATAGTATGGCAAATAGCTACAACCAATATAAAAAATATAGTTGGACAGAGTATTACACAATTATTTATGTTATATAATTCAATGATAATATTTAATAAACATTAACACTATTTTCAACAGTGTTTTCGGGTTACTTGTTAATATGGGTAGAACAGACAAAATTTATAAAGCATATGTAAGTTAATATTTTCATATTAAAGCTTGCTAAGGTTCAAAAGAGTAATAAAAATAAAATACTTCTCGCGGGTCTTTACTGTTGGTTATCAAAGAGGCAGTTCCTTTGATGTTTTGATCAAAGTACTATGTATCCAACTGTGTATTCAATGGAAATATATACTTTTTTCTGTGAAGAATTTTTAAATCATAATATTCAATGAAAACATGATAAGTTCTCAATACACATTTTTAAACAATTCACTTTTTTAATGTTCTATATTGACTAAAAATCTACACTTAAAATTTAACTACATGGCTGAGCGTTAGCGAAGGTCATCACTCGGGAGGCAGGAATAAAACTTGAGATCAAACTGACCTAAAGAATGACATTTTTAATTTCTATAGAGACAATATCGAGTTCGTTAATGTTGCTTATCAACTCACGACTTGGCAATAACTCATGTAAAACATATATCTCTAGAAATAAACACAATAGCCCACACGCCAAATTTATCTTTAGTCTATCTGAGGGATGTAAAAATTTCTTTTCTACATGAGTGTATATGTCTGTCCATCTGTCTGCAGGAGATATTAAGAATGAAATAGGCTAAATTTTTGGATGGAATTTGTCAGCAAGGCGTAATACTTGACAACATGGGCCTTGTTGCTATTGCGCTACAAGAGCCTGAATTTAGGTGCACATCGTAGCTAAATTGTCACCTTCTGGGTACAGCACACTTAATTTGATGTCACTTCAGAGGTGCTTAAGTAGCACACAGACAGATTCAGTACGGTGGATCTGCACACTGAACTTCCAGGCAAATTAAAATAATCATCCCGAGAATGTCTGTGAAGTTGGCCCACCCACAATAACCCACCCACTTAAAAATAGATGGAATCGTTAGTTTATCGTTAATTTACGATTGTTTAGCCATTTTTAACGTTTGTTTTAAACTCCATTTATTAGTTTTTGACGTTACAATAAGGGTGGGCCAACTTCACAGTAGCCAACCCATACGTCAGTTTGGGACAAACTACATGCCAGTCGTTAGTTTTTCGTTAGTTTACGTTTGTTTAGGCATTTCCGACGTTTGTTTGGACCGATTTATATATATTTTTTTAAATATTTGAATGTCTCCGATTTCGCGGGTGGGCCAACTTCACAGTAGCCCACCCATATGTCAGTTTGGGACAAACTAAATGCCAGTCGTTAATTTTTCGTTAGTTTACGTTTGTTTAGGCATTTCCGACATTTGTTTGGACCGATTTCTATTTTTTTTAAATATTTGAATGTCTCGATTTCGCGGGTGGGCCAACTTCACAGTAGCCAACCCATACGTCAGTTTGGGACAAACTACATGCCAGTCGTTAGTTTTTCGTTAGTTTACGTTTGTTTAGGGCATTTCCGACGTTTGTTTGGACCGATTTATATATATATATTTTTAAATATTTGAATGTTTCGATTTCGCGGGTGGGCCAACTTCACAGTAGCCCACCCATATGTCAGTTTCGGACTAACTACATGCCATTCGTTAGTTTTTCGTTAGTTTACGTTTGTTTAGCCATTTCCGACGTTTGTTTGGACCGATTTATATATTTTTTTTAAATATTTGACTGTCTCGATTTCGCGGGTGGGCCAACTTCACAGTAGCCCACCCATATGTCAGTTTGGGACAAACTAAATGCCAGTCGTTAATTTTTCGTTAGTTTACGTTTGTTTAGGCATTTCCGACGTTTGTTTGGACCGATTTCTATTTTTTAAAATATTTGAATGTCTCGATTTCGCGGGTGGGCCAACTTTACAGTAGCCCACCCATATGTCAGTTTCGGACAAACTACATGCCAGTCGTTAGTTTTTCGTTAGTTTACGTTTGTTTAGGCATTTCCGACGTTTGTTTGGACCGATTTCTATTTTTTTAAATATTTGAATGTCTCGATTTCGCGGGTGGGCCAACTTCACAGTAGCCCACCCATATCCTTTAGTTTACGTTTATTTAGCCATATCCGATGTTTTTTTGGACCGATTTATATTTTTTTTTATATATTTGAATGTCTCGATTTCGCGGGTGGGCCAACTTCACAGTAGCCCACCCATATGTCAGTTTGGGACAAACTACATGCCAGTCGTTAGTTTTTCGTTAGTTTACATTTGTTTAGCCATTTCCGACGTTTGTTTGGACCGATTTTTTGTTTAATAATATTATTTGTCAGTTCCTGCACTATTTTGTAAATTTAGTATTGTTTGGTGTATAATAATTTTAATATTGTAATTTTTCTCTCGTAGTTTAGTTGTATTATGATTAAATAACTAATATTAATGTTGAAAAGTGATATAATCTATTCAGTGTTTTTTTATTTCATTTAGGCATGTAAATTTTTTTGTTATAAATAACAAACATTTAAAGCTTCTTATATCCTATTAGAAGCGATTTTGCGAGAAACAAGTTGTAGTATTTCTACCTAACTTTAAAGCGCCACTTGCGTAATTCATAATTTATTAGTAATACATGTGTCAATTTCTTCACCATTTTTAAAATTTATTACTGTTTGTAAATAATAATTGTAATAATGTGTAATTATGTATAGTATTTTACTTTTAATATGAATGAATAACCAATATTGGTCTTATTAAGTAACTTAGTTTTTTTTATTTAATCTAGGAATTTAAATTTTGTCGTTGTAAATATAAAACAGTTAAAGCTTCTTATAGTTTTCCTACTTAGTTTTTAAGCTTTAGTTACTTATTTTCTATAAGAAGCATTTTTGCGTAAAATTCTTATTTGTATGTAAATATATATAAACTTATTTACTTATTTCATAATTTAATATTAATATATTTTATTTGTTAGCTTCTTTACTATTTGATAAATCTAGGAATGATTTGAGATTTATAATATTAATATTGATATATAGTTTATTGTTTTTTAGTAATAATATTTACACAATGAAAATGTAACCAAATAATTTTGTCGTTATAAATATGATAATGAAAAAAAGCCTTTGAGGAACTTTATTATGTATTCGTATAAACCCCGTTTATTGAATAAAATGTATGTAATTACAACGTAGTATTATTTATAGTATATAGGTAATATTTTCAACAAATCTTTTAAAAACAAACACGACGATTTGAATTTCTATAGCATATTTACTATATTTTCGTGTAAGTGACAACAAATTTAAAATAAAGGTCCTACACTGGAATAACTACTGGAATAACTACTAATTGAATATAAATATAAACATTACAATATAACAAAACGGCCGTAAACTAACGAAAAACGCGGTGGGCCCCGCGAAATCGAGACATTCAAATATATATATATATATAAATATATATATATATATATATATATATATAAATATATATATATATATATATATATATATATATATATATACACATTCATTAAATTTGTATAAATGGCAATAGCCGAATTTAATTTATTTCAATAAAACATTGAATCGCAAAAAGTACTTGCTCCGCCGGGACTCGAACCCGGATCTCTCACTTGCCGGGTGAATGTGCTACCATTACACCACAGAGCCCTCACTTTTTACGATTCAATTATTTTGTATTTGCCGTTTCTTTCACATATGTGTTTAAATAACCAAACTAACATATGATCGGAAAACCAAATACCTGTCAAATGACTTCTATTTACATTCATTAAATTTGTATAAATGGCAATAGCCGAATTTAATTTATTTCAATAAACATTGAATCGCAAAAAGTACTTGCTCCGCCGGGACTCGAACCCGGATCTCTCACTTGCCGGGTGAATGTGCTACCATTACACCACAGAGCCCTCACTTTTTACGATTCAATTATTTTGTATTTGCCGTTTCTTTCACATATGTGTTTAAATAACCAAACTAACATATGATCGGAAAACCAAATACCTGTCAAATGACTTCTATTTACATTCATTAAATTTGTATAAATGGCAATAGCCGAATTTAATTTATTTCAACAAACATTGAATCGCAAAAAGTACTTGCTCCGCCGGGACTCGAACCCGGATCTCTCACTTGCCGGGTGAATGTGCTACCATTACACCACAGAGCCCTCACTTTTTACGATTCAATTATTTTGTATTTGCCGTTTCTTTCACATATGTGTTTAAATAACCAAACTAACATATGATCGGAAAACCAAATACCTGTCAAATGACTTCTATTTACATTCATTAAATTTGTATAAATGGCAATAGCCGAATTTAATTTATTTCAATAAACATTGAATCGCAAAAAGTACTTGCTCCGCCGGGACTCGAACCCGGATCTCTCACTTGCCGGGTGAATGTGCTACCATTACACCACAGAGCCTTGTGCTACCATTACACCACATTACTTTTTGCGATTCAATGTTTATTGAAATAAATTAAATTCGGCTATTGCCATTTATACAAATTTAATGAATGTAAATAGAAGTCATTTGACAGGTATTTGGTTTTCCGATCATATGTTAGTTTGGTTATTTAAACACATATGTGAAAGAAACGGCAAATACAAAATAATTGAATCGTAAAAAGTGAGGGCTCTGTGGTGTAATGGTAGCACATTCACCCGGCAAGTGAGAGATCCGGGTTCGAGTCCCGGCGGAGCAAGTACTTTTTGCGATTCAATGTTTATTGAAATAAATTAAATTCGGCTATTGCCATTTATACAAATTTAATGAATGTAAATAGAAGTCATTTGACAGGTATTTGGTTTTCCGATCATATGTTAGTTTGGTTATTTAAACACATATGTGAAAGAAACGGCAAATACAAAATAATTGAATCGTAAAAAGTGAGGGCTCTGTGGTGTAATGGTAGCACATTCACCCGGCAAGTGAGAGATCCGGGTTCGAGTCCCGGCGGAGCAAGTACTTTTTGCGATTCAATGTTTATTGAAATAAATTATATATATATAAATAGAAATCGGTCAAAACAAACGTCGGAAATGGCTAAACAAATGTAAACTAACGAAAAACTAACGACTGGCATGTAGTTTGTCCCAAACTGGCATATGGGTGGGCTACTGTGAAGTTGGCCCACACGCGAAATAGAGACATTCAAATATTTAAAAAAATAGAAATCGGTCCAAACAAACGTCGGAAATGGCTAAACAAACGTAAACTAACGAAAAACTAACGACTGGCATGTAGTTAGTCCGAAACTGACATATGGGTGGGCTACTGTGAAGTTGGCCCACCCGCGAAATCGAAAAATTCAAATATTAAAAAAAAAAAAAAAAAATAGAAATCGGTCCAAACAAACGTCGGAAATGGCTAAACAAACGTAAACTAACGAAAAACTAACGACTGGCATGTAGTTTGTCCCAAACTGACATATGGGTGGGCTACTGTGAAGTTGGCCCACCCGCGAAATCGAGACATTCAAATATTAAACAAAAATAGAAATCGGTCCAAACAAACGTCGGAAATGCCTAAACAAACGTAAACTAACGAAAAACTAACGACTGGCATGTAGTTTGTCCCAAACTGACATATGGGTGGGCTACTGTGAAGTTGGCCCACCCGCGAAATTGAGACATTCAAATATTAAAAAAAAAAATAGAAATCGGTCCAAAAACACGTCGGAAATGGCTAAACAAACGTAAACTAACGAAAAACTAACGACTGGCATGTAGTTTGTCGCAAACTGACATATGGGTGGGCTACTGTGAAGTTGACCCACCCGCGAAATCGAGACATTCAAATATTTAAAAAAAATAGAAATCGGTCCAAACAAACGTCGGAAATGCCTAAACAAACGTAAACTAACGAAAAACTAACGACTGGCATGTAGTTTGTCCCAAACTGACATATGGGTGGGCTACTGTGAACTTGGCCCGCTCGCGAAATCGAGACATTCAAATCTTAAAAAAAAAAATAGAAATCGGTCCAAAAAAACGTGGAAATGGCTAAACAAATGTAAACTAACGAAAAACTAACGACTGGCATGTAGTTTGTCCCAAACTGACATATGGGTGGGCTACTGTGAAGTTGGCCCGCCCGCGAAATCGAGACATTCAAATATTAAAAAAAAAATAGAAATCGGTCCAAAAAAACGTGGAAATGGCTAAACAAATGTAAACTAACGAAAAACTAACGACTGGCATGTAGTCAGTCCCAAACTGACATATGGGTGGGCTACTGTGAAGTTGGCCCACCCGCGAACTCGAGACATTAAAATATTAAAAAAAATAGAAATCGGTCCAAAAAAACGTGGAAATGGCTAAACAAATGTAAACTAACGAAAAACTAACGACTGGCATGTAGTCAGTCCCAAACTGACATATGGGTGGGCTACTGTGAAGTTGGCCCACCCGCGAAATCGAGACATTCAATAAATGGAGTTCAAAACTAACGTTAAAAATGGCTAAACAATCGTAAACTAACGATAAATTAAAGATTCCATCTATTTTTAAGTGGGTGGGCTATTGTTGGTGGGCCAACTTCACAGACATCGAGAATGTGAAGAATTGTGGATAAAACTGTAGCGGGTGATATAAGAACCAGGCGCTCCAGCATCTAACAATACATAACAAAGCGAGCCTTGTACATAAGTCTTGCCAAAGAGGAATAAATCCTGAAGTTTGCCGGAGTGGAAATACTATCGGCAATAACTTCTCATCCTTGTATCTCAGCAGAGCTCCGCCTCCCGCCTGTAAATTGTGGATAAAACTGTAGCGGGTGATATAAGAACCAGGCGCTCCAGCATCTAACAATACATAACAAAGCGAGCTTTGTACATAATTCTTGCCAAAGAGGAATAAATCCTGAAGTTTGCCGGAGTGGAAATACTATCGGCAATAACTTCTCATCCTCGTATCTCAGCAGAGCTCCGCCTCCCGCCTGTAAATTGTGGATAAAACTGTAGCGGGTGATATAAGAACCAGGCGCTCCAGCATCTAACAATAACATAACAAAGCGAGCTTTGTACATAATTCTTGCCAAAGAGGAATAAATCCTGAAGTTTGCCGGAGTGGAAATACTATCGGCAATAACTTCTCATCCTCGTATCTCAGCAGAGCTCCGCCTCCCGCCTGTAAATTGTGGATAAAACTGTAGCGGGTGATATAAGAACCAGGCGCTCCAGCATCTAACAATAACATAACAAAGCGAGCTTTGTACATAATTCTTGCCAAAGAGGAATAAATCCTGAAGTTTGCCGGAGTGGAAATACTATCGGCAATAACTTCTCATCCTCGTATCTCAGCAGAGCTCCGCCTCCCGCCTGTAAATTGTGGATAAAACTGTAGCGGGTGATATAAGAACCAGGCGCTCCAGCATCTAACAATAACATAACAAAGCGAGCTTTGTACATAATTCTTGCCAAAGAGGAATAAATCCTGAAGTTTGCCGGAGTGGAAATACTATCGGCAATAACTTCTCATCCTCGTATCTCAGCAGAGCTCCGCCTCCCGCCTGTAAATTGTGGATAAAACTGTAGCGGGTGATATAAGAACCAGGCGCTCCTGCATAATGTTCCTCCTTTTATATTTCTCACTTTGAAGAAGTTCATTTATTTGGGACAGTTTGTAATTGTTTAACGTTTTTAACACAATAAACGATTAGATATTAATCTCTCAGAATACAACTTTGGCAAATGTAAAATAAATGAGCAACCCTTACTGTCCGAAATGTAATAAATCATTTACTAATATTTTACTAATATTGGCTATTCTTGTAATGTTTAGGGTAAATGTGAAATATTTTGATATACTTCTGTGCTGCAGTAAGTAAAATTTAGACTAATTGTTAATAAGATCATAATTAATTTTGTAGTATGAAGCAATGAGACCATCATAGTTACAGAATATCAGAGTTTAGTGAGTGTACTAATTATTTAAACTTAAGAATAAGGAATGGAAACAGTATAGTGGTTTAGCTGAACAGAGGAACCTTTAATGGTTATCAAAAGGCTTATAATTTGGTTTTATAATAGAAAACAGTAACATTAACGACGCCATGAAATGTTTTTAAGAACTCAAATAAAAAAGTCTCAACTAAAAAAAAATGCTTATTCAAATTGCACCATATTTTGAAAATGCAAAAAAACAGGGAAAAATAATAAGCTCAATCAAATTTAGAGAATTTGAAAAGTTACAGCCGCAAAAATCGTTAGTATTTTACAGAAATAAATAACATCCACGGATTGTGAATCAAAACCAAGTAGTAACAGAAATTGGTGTTTCGTGTGCAAGAGTTGCTGTAGGGTCTGCGCTTGACACTTTGACGAAGACAGTAAAACCAGCAAAATAACCTTTTATATTTTCTGTTAAATTTTCTTAGTAGCACTTCATCGTTTCAGATTTAATTGAAACGTTTAGTAGTAGTAAAATGTAGCTTCTGGGACAGGACCTTTGACCCCTGTTATCTCTCTGCGGGGGGTCCTTATCAGTGATAACCTTTGACATTTCCGCATATTTTAAGATAAGCACGTGCCAGATAACCTTGACCCCAATTAAAAAGCAATTGACCTCAATTAAATAACAATTAGATAAGCCCGCGAGGTCGCTACTATTGTTTACGTTTCGTTATCGGCACGCACCGGTTCGTATCGCGAATTCTTCACCTCTAGGTCATTGAAGTTGATATTATTGTTTACTTTCATCCCACTTTTGGAGGAGAAAAAAACATTAAAATGTCAGAAGAACAAAGAAAAGCTTACAATTTAAGAGTTTTTGAGAAATAGGTATCAAATATTCTACGAGAGACGTGAAGGTGAACGAATTCAGAGCTCTTTCGTTTCATCTTCGACTTGGACGTGGGGTGATTCAAAATATTACAAAGCACAGGTTTTCACGTCCAACGGATACAAACAACTGCGTACAAGACTCTCAAGTTTCAAGTAGTGGCAGCTAGCTCTAAGGATGAAGATTTGAGACCGGTTACAACTTTTCATAAAACTTATAATTGAGAGTAATAAAAATTTTGTGAAAGATTTACTAGTAAAAAAATAATTTTATAATTTTGTTTTGATGTCTTAATAAAGTTAGAAGAGAGTTTCAGAAGATGATTGGTACAATTCATTCGTAAACTTCAAATTGCAGAGAAAGAAAAAAAGATTGTTGAAGATTTACTAGTTTAAACAATTTTATGTATATATATATATATGTTTAATATAAAATATAACTTTTTACTGAGGTATTAATTTTTATTTGTGTTAACATCCCAATAAAGATAGAAGTGTGAAAGATTCAACAGCTCAGAAGATGATTGGTATAATATTCATTATACTAAGCTTTGATATCAATTGACCTGACCTCTGATAAATGTTTTATCTAACAACCAATTTAATTTTAAAAGTAAGCGGTATTGTTTGATCCACCGCTAACAGTGATTATGCACCGAAACATGCTTGCAACGTCTGCTCTCCTGATAATATCACATTTTTATTTTGTCCTTTATTTACCCTTGTTTACTACATTTTGTCGACACGTGGTCACCTTAAACCTTTAGAATGATTAAAACTGTAAATTTCTATCAACACGTGTTCGCCTTTAACCTCAAACGTCAGTTCTGGATGGGTATATAGCGTTCTCCTCTTCAGAGAGTTGATCAAGTTCAATTTTCGACTTCTACTCGTCCGCTTCTCACTTAACAAGTAAGTACAACTATAAAATAGTGTGATAGAAAATGGAAACCTTGCGGTGTTAACACAAGTTTTCTATCACACTTTAAAAATAATAATAAGTACTTAGTTTTATGGAGCAGAGAATGGAAACCTTGCGGTGTTAACGTAAGTTCTCTGTTATTAGTAATTTATTTTAGACCAGTGTGATAGAAAATGGAAACCTTGCGGTGTTAACACAAGTTTTTCTATCGCACTTTTAAAATAATAATAAGTACTTAGTTTTATGGAGCAGAGAATGGAAACCTTGCGGTGTTAACGTAAGTTCTCTGTTTAGCTAGACATACATAATTATTATCATAAACAGCTTTAATTAATGTAAAACTTATTATTTTTTAGTGTCGAAGTCTCAACTAGGGTTCGTGCGTCTAACTGAAAACGCTTTTCCTCCACATAGAAGCTCACCTTCAGCTGCTGGTTTTGATTTATGTAGTGCCTATGATTATGTAGTACAGAAATTTGGCAGACAATTAATTAAGACAGATATAGCAATTAAACTACCTGAAAACTGTTATGGTAGAATAGCACCTAGATCCGGTTTGGCTCTACATCATTTCATTGATGTTGGAGCAGGTGTAGTTGACAGGGGACTATACGGGGAATGTAGGTGTTGTACTATTTAATCATTCAAATCAAGACTTTGTTATTAAAAAAGGAGACAGGATAGCACAACTGATTTGTGAATTAATACTGTATCCTGAGTTATGTGAGCTTTCTGACGTGGGAGAGACCGTGTGAGAGGATCACATGGGTTTGGGTCTAGTGGTGTGTAGTATTAAAATAATTATAAACTTTTAAGATTTATTTAAGTTAAAATAAAATATTATATTTTTGTTAACTTTTGCAAGCGTTTAACAGGTTAACTAATTTTCTTTTTTTCTTTTAATGCAGAAAATGGAGCAAGCCCATCATGTCGTGGAAACCGTGGATTCTGACAATGAATCCATGAGATCTGATGCCGTGGTTGACCAACCAAAGAAAAGCACTTCTTCTTCTTCAAAAGTAGATGGTGCGTTGATCAGCTTGATAGTTTTGATTCAAAATTTGTATACGATTGGGTTAAATTCTTTGGATATGTGGGAGAAGGCAGTCAACGGACTAAAAAAATGCGAAACTTTAAAAAACAACTTTGACGCTATGGCCCTAGTGTTTGACTTAACACAACTTATGAACGTTTTTTATTCCAATGTACATATTAACCCAGTAGATCTTAGTCAAGAAAAGGTCCCGTTGCTCACTGCAGAAGTTAAAACATACGATGAAGTAATGTCTTTTTTTAAACCAATTTTAAGTAAAAAACCGTTGAAAGGGAAAAAATACACACCTGAAATAGTTAATGCTGTAATTCAATGTTTAAATTATATTCTTTCGGGCTCATTTAAAAATGAAGAAGAAGAAAAGAAAAGTAGCAAGAGAGGTAGATCAAAACAGTTAAAACAAAAATCTGTTAAAAAACTTAAGAAATCTCGATCAGCCTCAACCTCCTCGTCTTCTTCTTCTTCATCTTCTTCTAGTTCATCGTCTTCATCAGACTCATCTTCTTGCAGTGAAGACACGGAATCTGAATCAGACTTTGATAGTCTTTTTAGAAGTAGGAAAGGGAAGGGTCCAATAGTCTTAAGTCAACAATTTCAATGTTTAAAAAATAAGAAAAGATTAAGGTTTACTTCTCCAGGAGAGCAGGGTACGCATTTAATAAAAATCGAAATTACTAAAACAAAAGACCTAAAATATTGCAGTTCAAGTAGCATGTATTGGCAGATGGTATCAAAAAAAGGCTTGTTTTTGATTGATTCCACTAAAGGTGATGAAAAGGAAGCTCTAAAAAAAACTGTCTTCTATTTTAAACTATTTTTGGTAAGAAGGTTTAAAAACATTGAAAATACAAAATTAACGGTGATTGATCAGAAAGTAAAGAAGTAAACATATTATGTAAATAGGGTTAGTTAAGTGATATTTCTTTCTTCTATCTTAACCACTTTAGAAATTTTTTTTTTTTTTTTTCAGATTAGTTTACATTCAAATTTTACAATGGCTAAGAGATCACACTCCAGTTTAGCCGGTGATGAACAGGCTATGGAAGTAGACGCTCTACCTACAAGATTGACTAAGCGGAGACGTCTTGAAGTTGTTACTCGTGTTGATGAGTTTATCGAGATAAAAACCGCTTTCAAGGGAATACTTAAAACTTTTTTCCTTAAAAACAGTGATTTGAATTTATTAAATATTTGTGATTTTCTCCAACAACATGAGGATAAACTCGAACGTTTAATTAACAGGGTCATAGCCGAAAGTGATGCTATTAAGTTTAATATTGTGCTTGAGTGCACTTATGTAAAACCTCTTAGCCAAGAGGTAACACCTCGCGCATTCAAAACCAGAAACAAGAAGGTTTTGGAAGAAACTTCCATTTCCAGAGTTGTACAAAAAATGTTTAGAAAAATTTGTAGAGAAGAGAGTGAACAGTTAAGCAAAGGGAGTGGGTGGACTCTTCTACATATTGATGGGATTTTAGTACGATTCAGCAGGTACAAACCGCTTAGAGGTAGTACTTTCATACCTTTGCCATCAGCAATAGTGCTTAAAAAAGCAGTAATCAATCCGATGAACTTACATGATAACGAGTGCTTTAAGTGGGCAATTTTATGTCATTATGTTAAAGGTGTGCACAGGGAGCGCGTAAACAACAGATACTTTGATTTACAACATAAATTTAATTTTAACGGTATTCAGTTTCCAACACCTCTAAATCAAGTCGGTAAATTTGAAAAAAACAATCCGACTGTTAGTATAAACGTATATGGACTTAACAAGAATAATGAGGTGTATCCTCTGAAAGTGGTTAAGACTGAGAAGAAAGATCACATAGATTTGTTGTTATTTTCTAACAATGTAGGAGTAAGCCACTATTGTTATATTAATAATTTTTCTAGATTAGTACGTGTACAAATGACAAAACATAAAGTAAAGGCAGCTTTTTGTAAAAGTTGTTTAAAACATTTTCAAGGCTTACGTGCTAAAAAACTGTTAAAAAAAACATAGAAAAGACTGTGTTCCTAACAAACCCGTAAAGGTTGTTATGCCTCATCTTACAGATAATGAGGATGATCCTACTTATTTATCTTTTAATAACTTTCATTTTAAGTATAAAGTACCTATAGTATGTTATTGTGATTTTGAGTCTATTCTAAAAAAGCCTAGCTCTGAAGAATGTAACAAACAATCTCAACATGTAACAGTAAAAGAAATACATGAACCAATGAGCTTCTGTGCATATTTTGCTATCAACGAAAATATGTTACCACTAGAAATTGTAAACAGTTTGCCTAATGAGCCCTATCTCTATCGAGGTCCTAATGCCGGTTTAAAATTTGTAGAGTACATTAACCCCATTTAGACCCCAACTTATTTTTTGTTTTTTTAACTTATAGATTTTTTGTTTATTTTTCTTATATTAGATGTACTGAACACAATTACATCCTTTTTTGGTTCCAATTAGATTTTTATATACTGAATATTTACATGTTCCCATTTGGGAACAGCGGGCTTCAAAGGGTAGGGCAATTAAAATTAATCAAATCCATTCATAACACATAATATTTCATTTAAAAACACACACATTTTATTAATGGCATATTTACATTATTGTAATTATGAATTAATACCTAAGCTTTGTTGTGAAAGAGACTTCAAAACAATGAGTATGCAAAGCAATATTACACTTTCTGCACTTCAATTCTTGTGCATTTTTTTTACATTGTCCACACCGTGATTGTTTATTATTACTCACAAATTACATGGTTCTGTCCATCAAAACGGACTTCCAATGTCACCCTCTTGTGAACTGCCAGTACTTTGTCGGGGTTGGTCTACCAATTGCCAATCGTTCTGAGTATTTCTGCAAGTAAGCTAAACTTATTGTCCTTGTAAAGTTTAGGAGATCAAGCTGCTGAGGTTTACTCTTTTCTAACCCAACGGTAGAGCTGCCAGCATTGTTGACGGATACGTTTAGTAAAAATGAAAGCAGTTGCCAGTACCATTTTTTCCCCTCTAATGTTTACTCTCATTTTTAGCTACATTTTCATCCATTCTGTCAACTCCACCCATATAAGTGTTGTACATAACTACTGAAGCAGGTTGATTTACATACACATATTTCTTCAAAGCTTGACTATAACGCTTAACCTTAGACATAGGGTTGATACCCTGCTTTTGTTGATGCCATTGTGACTAACATTATTGTCCATATAACGCACCAATGTAACGCCCGAGGCTGAATCAGTTACAGACTCACATAGTTCCACTTTCTCTTTGGCCATTGATCTTACTTCTGTCAGAGGGGCTTTTTCGGTACGATTTGCTCTTATGGTTCCAGTACCATGAATATCTTTTTGCTTGAGTGTTTCCAAAAGCGGAACACTTGTAAAGAAATTGTCAAAATAAATACTGTAACTGCTGCCTTTTAGATTTTCTATCAGATCCAACACAACTGAACTCTCCTAGCCCTACATTTGTGTTTGTTATTCCTGTTTTTGATCCTTCATAGAGTTTTTGATTGAACAACATAACCCAAACGGGTACAGAGGCACCATGCCTTGAACCCAAAACGTATTGGTTTGTTGTGCATTGTGCTGTTTTCCACCGTGACGATCCATAGTATGGAATCATTGACTCGTCCACACACAAGTTTACTTCATTTGGAAAACACTTTAACCACTTATCATTTAGCAGATTCCAAAGAGGCATTACCTTCGCAAAACGACTCGTTTGACAAGTTGTTGTTGTCACAAACATGTAGGTATTTCATAATCTGAATGAATCTGTTGCGTGACATAGCCTCTGAAATAGCCTTGTTGTTTGTATCTGGCCTTTCATCCCAGTACATTCGTAATCTAGGCACTTGACTATACCCACTTATCAAAAGAATTGCTAAGAAAACGCGCAATTCGTTTTTGCTGAGTTTGAAATTTGGTTCAACCATTTTGAAGAGCATACAAATTTGAAAAATCACACAAATAAATCAAGAACTTCCTCATCATAAAACAATTCAAAATAACTAATTGGATTGGTGCTTTTCAAAATTTTGAAGCCATTCAGGAAGTTCAAACTCTTCTTCTATTTGTAAAGAAACATCTGTTGGCAACCAGTTGCGCTTTTTAATTTCTTTTGCTTTCCCTAGGTTGATTTAGGCCTACACTGTCAGCAGTGTGTTTTGGAACTGGAGGTTTATAACCTTTGAAACTACTAGATCCGATAGGCCTATTAGCTTCATTTTGTTCTTTGTCATCTCCTTCAACAGAACTGCTGTCGTTTAATTTGCACTAGTAAGTGAAGTATTACCTGTTTTACAATTTCTCCATCG
The DNA here is from genome assembly GCF_021130785.1 of Homalodisca vitripennis. NCBI lineage: Eukaryota > Metazoa > Arthropoda > Insecta > Hemiptera > Cicadellidae > Homalodisca > Homalodisca vitripennis. The sequence continues at coordinate 141,206,849 of NC_060213.1, read as the reverse complement.
ACTAATCGCTTTACTGTAGCTTCAGCATGAGAAAGAAGAATGTTTACGAGGAAGTCGATCTAGGTTATTGTCATCTTCTTCCCCACTATCTTCATCTGATTGTGTTCCAGAAGGATAATAGTGATACAGCCAGTAAGAACATCATCATCCTCCAACAGAGCATTGATATGATCATCCAAAGTCAACCTAGAACCAAAACATAATGTGTAATAACCCCCTACCCATTGGAGCCCACTGTTTCCCAAAATGGGAAACACACAAATTTTCAACCTATTTACGATTTTAAAATACAATAAATCTGATTCTAGTCATATGAAATCATTAAAACAACTTATAATAAAGTACATTTTAGAAGGTTTCATACCTAACTAAACATTTGTTTGTAATCAATAACGCTTACCTTTCAGGAATATCCATGATACAACGAACATAACCTGAAAAATACTGCACTGTCACAACTGCTCCCGCAATAATATTAGTAAAAAAGGCAATGTCACCTGTTTACAGGGTGACCAACTGTTTACTGATCAGGCAACAAAAATTCCCTGGTTGCATTCAAACTAGTATTAAAAAAATTTCAAAATTTTGTTCCCATTTGAAACAGCGGTCTAAATGGGTTAAATCTATAGCAAATCTGATTGGTGATTTGTTAAAATGTAAACGTACCCATGTTACCTCTTACTAGGGAAGAAAGTGATAGATTTAAGTCGGCCACCCACTGTGAATGTTGTAACACAGAATTTAGTGAGGCTCTTAATGCTCCTTGTAGAGACCATTGTCACTTAACTGGTAAATTCAGAGCAGTGTTTATGCGGTTCTTGTAATTTAAAAAGACAAGATCAAAAATCTCTTCCCGTTATAATTCACGGTAGTTTCTAATTATGATACCCATTTTATTATTAAACATTTAGGACTTGATCAAAATAAAGTTGATGTTGTTCCTAACACCAAAGAGAAATACATTTCTTATGTAAAAACACACAGATAGCGGTATTAAATTAAGGTTCATAGATAGCTTTAGGTTCATGGCAAGTAGTCTAAGTTCTTTGGTTAAAAATTTGAAAAATGATCAATTTATTCACACAAAAATGTTTTTTCGTGATGAAGACTTGTGTCTTGTAACGAGAAAAGGAGTGTATCCATATGAGTTTACCGATAGTTGGGAGAAACTTGATGTAACTCAACTCCCTGCTAAAGCGCAATTTTATAATAGTATGGGTTTAAGCGAAATATCGGACACGGACTATGAACATGCTGAAAAAGTATGGAATACATTTTAAACTGTCAAACCCTCGGTGATTATAGCGATTTGTATCTGAAAACCGATGTGTTGTTACTCTGTGATGTATTTGAAAACTTTAGATTAGTTTGTATAAATAATTATGAATTAGATCCAGCACATTATTTTACCTTACCTAGTCTTACCTTTGATGCTATGCTAAAGTATACTAAAGTTGAACTTGAGCTGATTCATGATTATGATATGTATATGTTTATCGAAAAGGGAATAAGAGGAGGAATTACCCAATGTGTTAAACGCTATGCAAAAGCTAACAATAGTTATTTAGGATCATCTTTTGATGCTGGTAAAGATGTCAGTTTTCTTACTTACATTGATGCAAATAATTTGTATGGTTTTTCAATGTCTCAACCAATACCGAAAGAAAACTTTAGATGGTTAAAAAAGGGAGCGATAAAAACATTTTGATGTTATGACAAAGCCTGATGAAGGAGAAAATGGTTACATTCTAGAGTGTGATCTATCTTATCCACAACATCTTCATGAGGAACATAATGATTTACCTTTTCTCCCTGAAAACAAACGTCCTCCAGGATCAAAACAGATCAAGCTGTTAACAACATTAACGGATAAAAAAAAATATGTTTGTCATTATTTAAACTTAAAACAAGCTTTGCAAAACGGTCTTGTGTTTGAAAAAGATTCATAGAATTCTAAAGTTTTCCCAGAGTTGTTGGTTAAAACCTTACATAGATTTTAATACTAAAAAACGAAAAGAATCAAAAAAACGATTTTGAGAAAGAATTTTACAAATTACTAAACAATGCAATGTTTGGAAAAACAATTGAAAAACATTAGGAAAAGAATTGATTTAGAACTAGTTACTAATAGCAAAAGAGTAGATAAGTTAGTTTCAAAGCCTAATTTTAAGAATAGAATAATATATGGTGAAAATATTGCAGCTATTGAGCTATCCAAAGATAAGATTTGTTTTAACAAACCAATTTATGTAGGATTCACTGTCTTGGAGTTGTCCAAACTTCACATGTATAACTTTCACTACAACATTGTAAAACCTTTTTATGGTAACAAACAAATCAACATTTTATATCTTGATACAGATTCTTTTTTTGTATGAAGTATTTACTGAGGACTTGTATGAAGACTTTGAGAATCCTATTCTAAAGCAAACACCTCGACTTATCCAACTATCCTTTTGATCATAAGTGTTTTGATGCATCTAACAAAAAAGCATTAGGCAAATTTAAAGACGAATGTACAGGGATTCCAATTGTAGAGTTTGTAGGTTTACGACCTAAACTTTTATGCCTACCGCACAACAAATGATGATTATTTACAAGAATCCAATAATCTAAGATTTAAAAAAGCTAAAGGAATTTCAAAGGCTGTCGTGGATAAGACTATAGTTTTTCAAAACTATTTAGATTGTTTGTTTAAAAATGAAAATATGAGAAGAGATGTAAGAACTTTTCAATCAAAGAAGCACAATGTAAAAACTGTAGTAATTAACAAGTTAGCTTTAAGTAATAAGGATGATAAGAGATATGTTTGTCCAAACAACATCAACACCCTAGCATATGGTCCATTATAGCTTGTAAGTTCTTGACTTGTCATTTTGTGCTTGTTATTGTGAGAATAAACAGCTTTTTAATCAAAAACTTTGTTTTTAATTCACAACCTTTTCATATATGACATACGCTTGTATGTTTCTTTCAAGGTGATTAGAAAAAAAGGAAAGAAGAAAAAATCGAAATAGAGTAACATGTTCCTTTATTGATAAATACAGAAATCTACATAATTTTTTTAACAATACCAGACAATGGTAAATATTGAATTAAAGCATCATGAATGATCAAACAGTAGGCTGCCGTATTAGCAGGTTATTGCAGCAGACGTTTGAATTTCCAGTCGTATATCCAGTGATCCTGATTTTAAACGTTTCCACTTGCTTAGAACAGTCAATAACAAATAAAGGAGTTTTAGCTAAAAATGTTGTTTTATCGAGACAAGGTTGATCATCACATCCTGAATAATAAGAAGATTGAAATCTTGTATACAAGTCATACATTAATGATTTGTTGCTGTTCAAGTTATCATATGGATAGTACTTGCTGTTGAGGTAAAGTTTCACATTTTCTAGATGACAAAAATCAAAATGAGATGCATTTTTAGCAGCGTTATCTTTACGATTTGTTTGAAAACCTAGTATGACGTAGCGTGGCTTTTCCATAACTGAACTAGTTTTAACTGTCCATGTTTGAAACTGCGAGGCTGGTAAAGATGGATACTCGTTTAACTGCCATCTTCTAAAAGGAATAGAAATAGGTTGATCTTTATCTACAACTTTTAAAAGAGATAATTTTATATTGTCTTCAACTTGTACGTAAGGTACTTTCCAAATAACTTTTGCCAAATTTATTTTAAAATCATGTAAAGCAGCTCCACTCTGAATGATGGCATTCTTATCACTTGATGCTCTCAAAAGTACCAATTCCTGTTTAACATTTAATAAAATATGATTATAATCTTCTACAAATCCAAGAAGCAATTTAAGTGGTACACAAAAAAGAAAAGTTAGTTCTATCACTTAAATTTTTCTACTGATGCAATTTTCCAACCAGCATTTTCCATCCAGTTGACATCACTTGGGCGAGATGTAAGTATATTTTTCATTGTAGTCGTAATACCAACATTTTTAACTCTATCAATTTCTGTACCACACAGTTTCGTATCGTATTTCATCAAACAAAAATGACATAGCATTATTTACCAACTCCGTAGTTATATCATCAGAATTGTCCGCAACCTTTATAATTTTTCCCTCAATCAGAAGGAAACTTCGACTTGGTAATGTGTATACATCTTGTTGGTGAACTGGAATTCTAATTTCATCACTATTCTTTAATGAATTCGAAGAGTATGGATTGTGAGAATGCCATTCAATATTAATTACTGAATCATCAAAATTTACATTTTCACCAATATCCAGTATCCCGTTCATGATGATAAAGGTGATTTAAATATTCCTAGTGAGTTAAGAAATATGCGGTTCCTCAATGTTAACGGCTTCACTGTTCGAGGAATACTGACATTTGGTGTAGTATGAAAGGTTTTAACTAACTTTTTTTGAGAAGATGCAGAGGTTGAGTTAAACACCAAGCCCATAGTTATTTTCCTGCTTTCTCTCTAATGTGAACGCGTAAATTAATGTTTTCACCTCTGAAATTAATTAAATCTCCGTTCTGATCTTCTAGTTTTATGTTAAATTCTGATAAAATTATTTTGTTTGTAAATTGGAAGATATTGTACTGATTCAGGTCTTTCAACAATTTTAAATCCAGGTCCAACCACTGGATAAAATTCATGTAATACGTGTCCTTCGATTCCGTCTCTATATGAACCTCCTACAATATTACAAGTGATTCGTATGATATCAACTTTGTTAATGGCCACTTGACTTGATGATACATGCCATTTATTTGCATCCAATATCTTGATATCTTTATCTATAAACCCAAGTAACGAACCTAAATTGTGAGGTTTCGAAACGTCTATTCTCTTAGAACACCATATTTCACTTTTAAGTGTATTGTTGTTTGCTTTTAACTTGAATGTTGTAGTCGGATCTATTTCTTTCAATTTATTGTTAATATACTTATGAATGTCTTCTATTTCATAAGATCCAGTTGGAAGAGATATTGTATTGGAGCCGATGTAAAGTACGTTATTGATATTTCTTCAATATTGGGAATTGAATTGTAAGTCATAAATCCAAAAAACCATTTCCCAGTCATTAGATCTTGATAAATCTAAAGGAGGAAACAACGTACACTTGAGATCAGACGATCTTCCTGTAACACAAATCATTTCTTCACGAACAAAAAGTCTAAACACAAATGACCGCAGTTAAAAGTATTTTCCTTCTGCCTCGGAAAGTAATTGTATTTGATTGTAACGTGATGGGGTCCACTGTTAAAATAATCCTCTAACCTCGGTCGGCGGTCTTAAATTGCCAAAACTCGTCAAAGTATTCTACGTTATATCCACGTTTCACATAACATACCCAATGTGTACCTTTTCCATTTATACTATCTAAATTAACAACTGCAGATTCATTATCGTTAATTTTAGGCGGTAACAGGTCTCTCATAAATACTCCTCTAAAGTCTGGTAACTTTAGAAGCTTTAGCACATTTTAAAATGTCAAACTGTGATAGCGGTTTACTTGGAAGCTCATCTATTATTTTCGATGAATATTTTTTTTTTTTTTTAATCCTGATCCGGAATACGGTTTTAAATATAACCCCTTTCCCTTTAAGGTTTTTTTTCATTTGCTTTGTTTTGTTCTAACGAGTCAAATTGCTTTGGCGGCGGTGGTGTATTCATTTCAATATCGTTATTTATCATTTGTTAATTCAGTTTCCATATAAGAATCATGACTTGCTAATCGTTTTGCAGAAGGAAGCTCTTCACTATTACCATCATCATATTTCATAATCACTCTCATCATAATCAGGTTGAGTTGGAAGATTTAGGCGAGGCTTTCTCTAACTCCTTGAGGATGTTGAGGTAAGTAACGTTTCGCAGGTGTTTCTTCATGTCTTCTAAACTAACTTTCTTAACTTCTTTTCTTGAAAGTGTTCTCTATTGTTGTAACTTCTGTTGTTTTAAGTTTTTTCCACAATCTTCTGTTCACCCTCTAGTTTTTTGTAACGGTTCTGCTTGAGTAATATGGTTTTTAATTTTTTTTCCAATTTTCGCATTATTTCGTTTTACTATAATCTTCATCGTTTAAGTGTTCATTTTAAGTGTTCTTTATGTTTTCTAGTTTTTCCGGAGTTGGAGTTCTGTAATTTCTTTGATAATATCTTCTTTTGTTTTGTTTAATTTTTTCATTCTCAATTGGTTTCGCATTGATCCGTTACCTCTTGTTTGAAAACACTATCAAATCTCATCTTTACTCCTTGATCGTCAAACATCGACAAATAGTAAAACGTGAAATGCAAAATGATTTGTAACTTTTCCCTTTATAGTGTTACAAAGCGTATCAAATCCTGATCGATAACGTCCTTTATTCACTTGTCTTTCTCTATCGATAACAATAAATTTATTGTTTCCTTGATCCCATACCCTAAAGCAAATAGTTTTAAATGTATCGAAACTCATGTCAGGGTTTACATTGATCATGGTAGATATTTGCAAGTTCGAAAAATCAGACCTTGTTGAAGAACAACTATAAAATTAGCATTATCAGTTAAAACAACTGTACGTTTGACAAATATAATTTAACATGTTTTGTCTTCTCCTTTTGACAAATTTATAAAACAAACAAATGTCTTCACATGGAAGAAGTAATTTTTTATATTAGTTTGTTTACCACAAGCTACATCATCAAAAAATCATTATGGAATTCGGTTTCACTTCACTTGGGTGTGGGACTTCATCGTTGTCTGAAAACGAAAAGTATCCAATCTCAGGAAGTTTTTTTAACACACATTCCAAAAACTCATACTTTGATTGATACAATGATTTCGAGAATATATAAATATTCTCAAAAAACAGACCTTGCGGAGAAAATAATAAATTTAACATTAAGTTCGTTTTTTTTCCGCAGTTGGAAGGACCGCAAATTATACATCTTATAGAATTAGGTAATAATTTACCATGATGTTTTTTGTATTCTGAATTCTTCTCCTTTATTATCATATCTAAATTTATAACAGAAAAAATTATTTTTTTGTTTTTCAAAACTTCATTATAGAAGATCTACTTTATCAATCCAACTGTCATGTGATTTATCAAATCCTAACCAACGCACTAAAACTTTATCACCTTTTTTCCTAACAATCTTTTCTACTAAATACGTGTCTTTGTAATTGGTTTTGCTTAGTTCCTCTTGATAGAATCCTCCTTTAATGACATTTCCTTTATCATCTCTTAATATATATGTAATAGGTTTCGTTAACTGTACTTTATATACAGTATATATTTCATTGCTCCATTGAGGAAAATAACCTTTAGTAAACACTTTAGATTTTTTGCTTACTCTAACTGGATCACCAACTTTGAATCTTTGTTTTAAACTGAGGAGTTTTACGGGTTTTTAACAATCCTTAATAAAATATCTCTCTCATTTAGATTTGTTACATCAACAGGTTTGACTCCTATAGTTCTGTGAACAGTATTGTTATATACGTTTACAAGCTTTGGTAATAAACCGAGCCAGCGGTAACTACCTTGTTCACTAAACGCTCTCCACATTTTACTTTTCAGTGTGCGGTTAAACCTTTCAACGATTACCTACCGCTTTTTTTATCTGAGAATGTATGATAATGATTTATATTGTACTTATTTAGTAACGATTTAACTCTAGAATTGAACCATTCAGTTCCCTGGTCAGTCTGAAAATGTTTCATAGGATATTTTAATAATATTGGTTTTAGAACTTTCTCAATTTCAAGCCCACTTTTAGACTTCAACGGTATAGCAATTGCAAATTTACTGAAACAATTAATAATTGTCATTATATATTTAAAACCCTTATTTTCTTTTTGAAATGGAATCATTTCCACTAAATCTGCTTGATATAGATCATTAATACCCTTAAGTTCAACATGACGAGTATGAAAATTCCTACGTGCTTGTTTTATGCAATTCTCTTGCAATACCAGCTCTAACAGCTAATGTATTCATCATGAGTTATACTCTGGTAGTGAAAAATAAAAACAACAATATATCATGATATAGTATTTTATTTGACAAGTTCACAGAAAGGTGATGCTCTCTTGTGTTCTTCTTGCGGATTGTCTTCTGGACTCCACTGATCCAAAGTAACACCGCAGCTAACGCAGGTAGTCGAATCACCAGTTCCAATGTAGTAAAACCCGGTGCTCACCATTTCTTCTATTGCAGGATATGATTTAGGCCACATCATAAAAGTCTCTTTCATAACCTTCTCAGTTTCAGCAACAGACCTTTTGTACTTGCAATAGTTGTTATAATCCTCCTTTATAAATTTACTCAGGTCACAATCTGGATTGTTGATTTTATGAACGAAATTTAAATGTCTAATAGTTAGTCTGGTGCTGTCTGACTGCCATCCGCATCCGCAGCAAATAACATTCTCAAAATACTTTGTCCGATAAAATCCAGAGTTTGTTAAGTCCTTTTTAGTACAGTTGAAAATGTTACAACACCCATTAACGGTATCTACTGACATTGTTGTTGTTGTTAGAACAGCGCACGTACTAAAGACTATTACAAAAGAACAATTATTAAAAATACATTTGTTATCTATGAACTTTGAACAGATAATGATGTCATAACTTTATTTAAACAGTACGTACAATGTCTTTTCTTAAACGTTATGCGGGTAGTGTTCTTTACATGTCATGCTTAAGACAATGTCTATATCACATTTCAAATTGCTGGGTAGTTTATCATATATATTTTCCACATCCTCAGAATGATTTACAATGAAATGTTTTGGGATAAACTTGACCATACCAGCCGACATATGTTTGTATCCTTTTTGAAAACACTCCTTAAAGGCTAAATTGACATTTTCCATTTGTTTCTCCACAAGCTTTTGTGCATTGAACCATTGCAACAATACATGTACATTAATATAAGCACAATTGTGTGGACTGTGATTAAAACTACATTCTTTCATCGAACTCGGTTGTACAAATTGAGATCTCAAAATAGACAAATTGGGACAACCGAGATCTTCTATATTAATAACATTAACACAAAAATCTGACAGTAAACTAGTTATAAACTTTTGTTTTTTCGTTTCCCTTCACATACACATTTCCGTTTATTTTAACATTTGAAAATATATCTTTCATTGAATTATACTCTGTAAAACCAGATCCCCAATACAGTCCCATGGTATTGTCTCTCCAACCACAGCACCTGTTTTTGTATTTGTGGTGCGAGTTCATGAAAATTACACGGTGGCTGAAATAAATGGAGCTCATATATTTGTGCATCAGTTGAAATAAGAGCAAGTTCTTTTACTATAAATTCATTGTTACTATTTTTAAACCCTTGAAAATCTATTATGAACTCCATCTTCTTCTTCTAGTGATGAGCTGTAAAATCACGTGGTTCTCTGACGTCAATAGACTGCTTCACCATTTGTCGGAATCCCATTTTTCTCTAATAAAAAAAAAAAAAAGAAATAATTAATAACAAATAAGTGTTACACTAAATATTATTCTAAGTAAAGTTGATTTTTAATCTTTTTATACTTTAAAAAAAAAAGCGTAAGATTGTAAACAATTGTTATTTTACATCTTTAACGTTTTTTTTTTTCAATATTTAAAATAAAACAACTGTTAAACAGAGAACTTACGTTAACACCGCAAGGTTTCCGTTCTCTGCTCCATAAAACTAAGTACTTATTATTATTTTTAAAGTGTGATAGAAAACTTGTGTTAACACCGCAAGGTTTCCATTTTCTATCACACTATTTTTATAGTTGTACTTACTTGTTAAGTGAGAAGCGGACGAGTAGAAGTCGAAAATTGAACTTGATCAACTCTCTGAAGAGGAGAACGCTATATACCCATCCAGAACTGACGTTTGAGGTTAAAGGCGAAACACGTGTTGATAGAAATTTACAGTTTTAATCATTCTAAAGGTTTAAGGTGACCACGTGTCGACAAAATGTAGTAAAACAAGGGTAAATAAAGGACAAATAAAAATGTGTTATTATCAGGAGAGCAGACGTTGCAAGCATGTTTCGGTGCATAATCACTGTTAGCGGTGGATCAAACAATACCGCTTACTTTAAAATTAAATTGGTTTGTTAGATAAAACATTTATCAGAGGTCAGGTCAATTGATATCAAAGCTTAGTATAATGAATATTATACCAATCATCTTCTGAGCTGTTGAATCTTTCACACTTCTATCTTTATTGGGATGTTAACACAAATAAAAATTAATACCTCAGTAAAAAGTTATATTTATATTAAACATATATATATATATATACATAAAATTGTTTTAACTAGTAAATCTTCAACAATCTTTTTTTCTTTCTCTGCAATTTGAAGTTTACGAATGAATTGTACCAATCATCTTCTGAAACTCTCTTCTAACTTTATTAAGACATCAAAACAAAATTATAAAATTATTTTTTTACTAGTAAATCTTTCACAAAATTTTTTATTACTCTCAATTATAAGTTTTATGAAAAGTTGTAACCGGTCTCAAATCTTCATCCTTAGAGCTAGCTGCCACTACTTGAAACTTGAGAGTCTTGTACGCAGTTGTTTGTATCCGTTGGACGTGAAACCTGTGCTTTGTAATATTTTGAATCACCCCACGTCCAAGTCGAAGATGAAACGAAAGAGCTCTGAATTCGTTCACCTTCACGTCTCTCGTAGAATATTTGATACCTATTTCTCAAAACTCTTAAATTGTAAGCTTTTCTTTGTTCTTCTGACATTTTAATGTTTTTTTCTCCTCCAAAAGTGGGATGAAAGTAAACAATAATATCAACTTCAATGACCTAGAGGTGAAGAATTCGCGATACGAACCGGCGCGTGCCGATAACGAAACGTAAACAATAGTAGCGACCTCGCGGGCTTATCTAATTGTTATTTAATTGAGGTCAATTGCTTTTTTAATTGGGGTCAAGGTTATCTGGCACGTGCTTATCTTAAAATATGCGGAAATGTCAAAGGTTATCACTGATAAGGACCCCCCGCAGAGAGATAACAGGGGTCAAAGGTCCTGTCCCAGAAGCTACATTTTACTACTACTACGTTTATTTTACTGGTTGTTTTATGACCTTTGCATAGTTGAATAATAAAATAAAATATTGATTAATGTTTTATTGGTTTTAAGACAATGTAAAAATAATTTTTTCAAACTTTCTTCTTTAATTATAACAACTAGGGAAATTAATAAAAGGTTTTAATCGTATTTAAAGAATAAGGACTACTTCGGAATCATGAATAATTTGACTCTTAACTGAAAAGGCCTTTACCCACAATCGCAGAGGCTACTATTTATTTTACTGTATTATTATTTTAGCTAAATATATTATTACATTTATAATTTATTATTAATAATTTTGTTGTTTAATGCAATAATTTCAAATCATATACTCTTGTTACTTTTATTTCATTACGTTTATAATAGAGTGGGAATTTTAATTTTATATTTCATTTTATAATCTTTGCGTGTTTTTTTGTAATGTGTTGAAAAAAGGATTGTATTTATTTTTAATGAAAAATGGGACGATTGCAAAGTATAATACGAGCGTTATATATTCTTAACAATAACAATTAAGAAAACATATTTACTGTAACGTACAAAAGACCTTAGATTGGAAGAGATCAAACAATAAAACACTAATAATATGCCTGGTTTTTCTGATGTAAAGATATGGTAAAGAAGCAATATTGATTGTGAGTATCGTATAGAAATAGGAAGCCAGTTGTGTACAAAGGAAGCTTTGAATAACAATCAACTGCTCTGATAAAGTAAAGGGAAATTCTCTCTGAAGCCCAAACTTTACTCAAACGCCTGTAGCCGCCTCTTGCTGAGTGGACTTTGTTAGATTATCAACTGTGAATTTGACAAAGAAGTCTGCTTTGGTAGTTTATGCAATACCTAATGAATAAACAGCTTTGCATTTTTTAATACAACATAAAATATAAAATTTGAAACAGATGTTTGAAATTGTACCGAAGATACATTACTAAAATGTAGTTTTTGTTTAAAACATTCATGACACATGTGAACATATCAAACTCATAAATATACAAAGTCTTTTCGTAGTAGTAAAAATACCCGTTATTGTGTTCTAGTCGACCTGTTTAACGATGTTTTTATAGACATTTACATTTTATTTAATTTTAAGACGATTTCAGAAGCATTAGACACTAAACCAATGCTGCTAATCAGTATAATATCGTTGCACGTTTTATATTTTATTTCTACCAACACTACTTCTGCAGTGTTGGTATCAATGAAATAAATTATGTGCAGAATTTGTATTTATTAATTCCATTTGTTACTACAATACCGACAAATAGCCGTGGCAAAATAATCTGGCTCTAATTTAGGTACGGAGATACACTGATTGGGCTGGTTGATCTAGGAATCTTTTGCAGTATTGATAAAGTTTTGTAAGCCACTTATTATTTAGCGCACAGCTTTAATGTTGGTGAATATAACAATACTACGGTATATTATATACATTATACCGTAAACCAGCACAAAATATTTAAAGATCAGCATTAAAACACTCTCTGTACACAACATAACATAAAACCTTGACATGGGTGGATAGTTACAGGTTATGTAATTTCCCCTCCCACGTGATGCACTCATACTGTCTCAAGTACAACACAGTGTAGGGGAGTACATAGCTTGTCATCCACCCCTTCACGCCACGGAGTGTTGTGTTGTATTACATGTAAACCTATAGAGAGCTGTAATATTTTTATAGGGTAACTGTTTTGTAGTGCGTTAGGTGTTGGGTTTCGCGATTAGTAATTGAAAACTGAGCCGTTTAGTGAATTCGTTTTTATGTTGTCAAATGGAATAAACCCATACACGTGTAAATACAGTGTTGGATAATGGATTTAGTTTAATATGGATGTGATGAAAACTAAACTATCTGTTATTGTGCAAAATATAACAATAAAATTTAGATCTTTTTAAATGTATAATTTAACGCTGATACAATTTTTGTCATATTTTGTAGAAGAAAAAGTTATAATTTAAGGAGACAATAGTGCGATACAGTAATAATAATAAATTTTTTATGAGGGAGAGGCAGGTGAAGTTCACCGATGTCATAGCACAGGGAGCGACAGTGGATCCTGCAGCAGCCGGCGAGGTTGGTGCTGAGGCGTTGGTAACATCTACGATGGGATTAATTGTCTCGGCTTGCGACCGGTCAATGCCACGCAGGAAACCCCGGCGCGTTAGGCAACCCGTTTATTGGTGGACAGCAGAGATTGCAGAGAAACGAAACACCTGCCTGAGAGCAAGACGAGTCGCCACTAGAGCGAGAATACCCGCAGACAGAGTTAGTAAGACGGAGGCTTATAAGGCTGCTAAGAAAACTCTTCACCGGGCCATCAACCGGAGCAAAGCTGAGAGCTGGAGGAGACTGAGAGATGATTTCGATTCCGATCTTTGGGGTCTGGGTTACAAGATTGTAACTAAGAGACTCAGCGCCCGCACTCCACCTTCCGTTATGGATGACGGAAGGCCCACCATGGTTACATCTGTTCCCGAACCACCCGCTACGCTCACAAGTCGCTTTTGGACGGGTAGAGGACTTTCCTCTCTTCAACAACAAGGAGTTGGAAATGGCCGTTCACTCCCTGAAGAACGACAAAGCTCCCGGCCCCGATGGAATTCCAAGTGAGGCCCTCAAAAAAGTATTCCACATCAATCCCCGGTTCCTGCTAAATATGTATAACGCTTGTCTGACCAATGGGATTTTGCCTTCTCCTGGGAAAATCCCCAGACTAGTACTGATTAGCAAGGGGAAAGGTGATCGCGATACCCGTCGTCCTACAGGCCTCTTTGTATGTTGGACACGGCAGGTAAACTTTTCGAGAAGTTGAATCGTGCCCGACTGAGTTCCGCTGTGGAAGCTGCCGGTGACTTGTCCCCGCGTCAGTACGGCTTCAGGAAGGGACGATTAACAATCTACGCAATCGGAGAGGTGCAACAAGCGGTGAACAGAGCCGAGAACTATAACCGTTTCACTCGCAGAGTAGTGCTTCTTGCTACGCTTGATGTCAAGAACGCCTTCAACTCGGCGAGATGGGTTGATATGCTAGACGCATTGCATAACACCTTTCGTATCCCGGCATATCTGCGGATGCTAATAGAAGACTACCTCCGATGCAGAACTCTCATATACGAGACGAAAGACGGACCGCGCACGATGGATGTCACTTCCGGTGCCGCACAAGGTTCCGTCTTAGGCCCGGATCTCTGGAACGTTGCTTACGACAGCCTCCTTAGGTCCGACTCCGAGATGCCGGAGGAAACGGTTTGACGTCGCAGCCATAATTGCTGCACGCAACGCGGAAATGGTCCAGCTTAAACTGAACCAGGTCATGCGAGTCGTTAACAGATGGATGGCAAATCACGGCCTTTTGCTCGCTTTGAGCAAAACAGAGATCGTGATTTTGACTAAGAAACGAATCGACACCGTCGTCCCATTAAGAATGGGAGATGTAATGGTACAGACCACGCGAGCCGCAACATACCTTGGTGTCTCTTGGTGGACAATAAGCTGACTTGGAGGGACCAGATTTTCCGTAAAGCGGACAAGGCCTATAAGATGGTAACTAATCTTAGCAAGCTCATGGCCAACCTCGGCGGTCCCAAGTCCAGCAGGAGAAAATTGTTAATGTCTACAGTCCAGTCCGTGCTCCTTTACTGTTGGATGGATGTTGGAGGGCAAGGACTACTTGTGCTGCTGGTCCAGCTTTGCACAGGGTATACTCCGCGCCAAAAAGACTGATCTGGACCGCAACGCGAGACAGACCTCATATCCGAACAGCTAGATAGGTGTGAGCCCTCTGGGCGTAAACCAAAATTATGCCTAGTCTGAAGTTTTAATAACAACAAAACAACAACAATGATCATCATAATCATAACAACAAAAACAATAATAATAATAATAATAATGTGCTAAGAAATATGATAGATGTTATTACTACTCTCCACTTTTGGAATATTTTCAATTCAATACACAGTTCATCACATGTCACGGATTCAGGGTTTGCGTACAATCAGGAGCGAAACAGTTTAAATAATACAAAAACAGAGACAGATGACAGACAGACTACACTGACAGAATTCACAAGTAGCCTCGTCTATACAAGCTAGTCCCCGCTCACAGAACAATCAGTGTGTAAACGAAGACTTCAAATGAATGAACAATGCTATAGTATTTACTGCAGATGTTATCTTGTAACAAGTCTAAAAGCTTTTTTAAAAACACATTGTAAAAGTGAAAATTTTAAGCTCTTATTTATGAATTCACTATAATACTTAATATACAGTAGAGTCCCGTTAATCCGACCTAATTGGGACCGAGCCCTATTCGGATTATGTGATTGTTCGGATTAGCCAGAATTACAGAAAAATACGGTTTTAAACTTGAGAATGGGTCTATTTTGTTATAGAATTATCAACATTTGTTATTAAAATATGTTTTCTGACTGTTGCATTGTATTTCTTGACAAATAAACGTGTTTGCGAATACTAAGCACATTTACCGTATTTAGTGTGAGAGTTCTATTGTTAAGTAATGTGAGCGTATTGGATATTGTACGGGTCCACGCGCTACGGGACGACGAGAACCTGGGTGATAAGGAGAGTTGGTGCCACACGCAGACGGTGCAGCAGCGCTTAACCTTGCACTACGATACCTAGAGCAACAGGCTACTGCTACACCTGCCGATATCATGTTTATGACACGATGGTGAAACTACGCGTCATCCAATAGACTCTCTTCAATGCGACAGAAGACAATAACTGAATTTATGTCTTTTCAATTAATATTGTACTCAATAATAATATCAGTACTGTACGTCCAATTTTTGTTTGATTTCACTTCTTAATACAGTAATTTAACTCATACTTAACCTATAAGTTTCAATTTGGTACTGTATTTAACTTCATTATTTTTGTACTGTACCGCACACAATTTGTCTTAATAAAAAATACTGTATGTCTATTTAATTAAAGTTTTCTTTGTTTATGTACGAAATGATGCACCCATTTTCAATTTTTAAGTAATTAGTTCCTACAATTGTCCATTATCGTTATAAATAATTCCTCCTGGACCTGTTCGGATTAACCGACGTTCGGATTACACGTGTTCGGATTAGCGGGACTCCACTGTACTATAATATACTTAAACTATAATATCTTGGGACGAACTCTAGACCTATGTAAAATTGTTGACTTTTCAGGTTTTTAAAATTTTTTAATGTTTCGTTATTTTTTAAATTAGAAAATAAGGCAAAAAGTTACGCCAATCTATATTTCCTGATGGGGTATGTAATAAAAATCATGCAAACATTTGCGTCTATGTATTAAATGTCTAAACCTAAATTAAAGACATTTTTTCACAATCAGTACATACAAGAAAGCATAATACTGAGTTTTTTGCACTAAAATGTTCGGGGTACATAGGGAACATGACCTCTTTCCATGTAAAAATGTGTAAAAAACGACCCTACATACCCAAAATTGCCCTATAAGACAATCTATCCAGGTTCAAAGTAATTTTATTAATGTAATGAAAAGTAATTAAATTTTATTAAATTTTTGGATCTAACATGGGGGTTTATGTTGAAACTAATTATGCATTTCGATTTGTTTGGCTGCTACTGGTTCTGCATGGATGGTCTGAAACACCCTGTAACTCTTTCTAGAAATAACGGTAAAACTGAAAGTAAAGTTGCATTTTTTATTATTTTTTACATCATAAATCTGGTAACTAGTACCTTAAGGTAGACTCGTGGTCTAGAGGAATAACAGTTTATAAGGAAGAGGAATAACAGCGAAAATTCAATTTTTAAAAGAAGGGTACAAGAAGCAATCGGATTAGGATGATGGCACATGAATCTGTACACAGCCCGTCCAAGAACTCAGATCACTGGAAAATTGACTGATGCAGTGATTTTGATCATTCGACCGTCAATTGACTCGAATAAAGGACATTTGTTTAATACCTAATGCCTATTGTCTCTTTTGACTCAATTTTACTCATTGTCCTAGACTGTATAACATACTCTGCATAGAATAAGATATGGACTAAAATATAGTTTTTAGATAAATAAATCGTAAAAGTAGTATATACAAAATAAGGATTAACTAAGACAATGAATAATAATAAGATCCAACTAAATATATAATACACAAAAATACGGTAATCGTACAGCTTCTTTCGAAGAAAATTGATGAAAGGAG
Source organism: Homalodisca vitripennis (assembly GCF_021130785.1). NCBI lineage: Eukaryota > Metazoa > Arthropoda > Insecta > Hemiptera > Cicadellidae > Homalodisca > Homalodisca vitripennis. Next base: position 141,189,611 of record NC_060213.1, on the reverse strand, counting down.
GTCCTTTAAAAATTAAATTATTAAAAAAAAATACATTCATAAGAGCTTGAATTTAAAAATACATACGCCATTGAATTTAGATTACTTTAATAGCTTAACACATATTTAAAAAGATACACGAGGCTACAAACAGATAGCTGACAACCGGCTATTTTTTTATCGTAAACGAACATGACTCCAGATTTTAGGAGTCAAGTCTGTAACAGAATCAGATTTCAGATGCTGCACGTAAGAGGAAGGTGAACTGGAGCTAACAATTCGCATTGAATCAGCCTTTCCATCATAGCCGCATTACATGTAACTGCATATTAATTTCACGGGAAAGTAAGAGATTTTGTTTTAAAATAAGACGTTCATCTTTAGTTACTATTTTTAATGACAATTAAATAACTTTAAAAAAGGAATTCGAGAACAGAATTTATAACCTAATTAGGACCACTAGTAAGTGAAAGAATAGAATTTCAGCATACTTTCGTTCAAAGCCTATAAAATAAAATGTCAATCCCATCTCTCCAGCACAAGAAGCCAAAAACTCTTTTTTAAGAGGTTTATTTCTACATACATGGCAACTGTATTGGTTGCACCAATTTGGATATAAAGAGTGGTATCGTTACATTTAAACATGTTTATAGACCTCCCTGGGAGTCGAACCTGTCAATTCTAAGTCAACAGAGTCGAAGTTTCTTTAAGTGAATCGTTATCTAAATATCGAATGAGTGTGGATGTAAGAGGACAATTCCAAGAGAAAGACTTCAAACTGTACGACAATTTATCACCTCTGTAGAATTAGAAGTTGTTGGTTTGAAGTCAAACTTGAAGGTGATTTTCGTAAGTTATTTTTCTCTTCTGGCTCTATAGAAGCTGAAGGACGTCTTGGGATCTGAGAGGAACTGCAATTAACTACAAGTTAGGCATACGTGTTACATAACTGGTTTCGCTAAAGTTGCATATAAGATCTGTAGTTACAAATACTTATTTATTCTCAGACAGACAACCTTGCAGAACAAAAATGAACAAAAATTACGATAAGCCAATTTCCACCGTTAAAGATAGCACAACACGTTTTTGTTTATGTAGAAATGATATTTCACGCAAAATTTCAAGTCTACGGAAGAATTCTTTTTCGGGATATTTTTCCTGTTTTTGTGTATTGTAAGTTGTTTAGATTTAGTTTCTGTAACTAAACAATTTTATATTTTCAAATGAAAATGTGACTTATCTTTCTGTTTTCTTCGTCTTCTAACTTTACACCCCGGAAGCATGAAATGGCGCTAATTTCAATTTCAGTTCTCAGCAGTCCCACGAGACGCTGAAAACTACCTGCGTAGCTCTAAGAAAAGTTCCTATTAATAAATTGGCAAAAGTAACCACCAAACAGAAAAATTTGTGTTTAGTAATTTTGTTCATGCAATATTAAATCTAAACACATCCTCTCTTGAAAAATGTGTCCTACATATTCATAGCCAGCAGCGATTCAGTTCCATTATGTATAATATAATACGTGATATATGTCTGTAATGAGGTAGAATTGGCGGGTTTAATGGAAACATTTCCAAATACACGAAGACAACATTTAGTTTATCATACAAGAACGTTTTCCTCTTCAAAAAGTATGGATGAACACCATCTGAAAAATATAATTTTCAACAAAATCAAGACACAGACTAAAGGTTATTCAAAGTTTGTATACGTTGTGGAGTTTGCAATGTTAAAGGGAAATAACTGTGAATAACAATTGGCCACGTTTCCGATAAATCCTACAAAATATTCTCTTTGCCACTCCGCCTGTATTCGAACTTTACTTGAATATTTCATATAACCTTTGTATTATAATCTTATTTCATATTTCGGTTCATCTAATGCATAATTCAGACAACTCTAATTTGAGGAATAAAAAAGACAATTGTGTTTGAATTTCAATTACTTGAATTGTTTAAAACATAATCTTCAAGATAAGGCGAGAAGCAATACAATTCGAATAGTAAACCATGTTTTCTGTAATGTGTACTGAGTTTTCTGTATGTATATATGCATGAATCTTACATTTGATTTTGTTACCATAACAATCTCCCAGTTGGATACTAAGTACTCCCAACTGTCTCTCGAGGGAATCCCCTCTGTAAACACCTGAGACAGACCAGTGCTGCCACACTCACAGCAAATGTTGTCCCTCTGTGCAACTAATACAATTACTAGAACGTAATTAATTAACTACCCGTGAGTATTTCACCATGTCTGGACCCTGAATAAACTATTGAACTCATGGGAGTTTGAAGAAAGAAATAGATCATCTATGTTCCAACAACCAATCTTGTATTGCTTTGTGCTCTTCATGAGTAGGTAGAGTTTATTGTATAAGAATGAACTATTCCACATTTTTCTAAGTTGTAAAGGTGTAATGTTAATAATAGGAAATACCGTTTATTGGCTGAGCGTGGGCGAAGTTTTGGGCTGGAAAATGTCATAACTGTCTGTCTTTCCATTGGCATTATTTTTAGCAACAAGAAAATCAGATCAGTAAAATAACCAAATTTGCAAATACAAGTTACTGGGTCAAATCATTTGAATTAAAAAAAGTAATATAGTAACTCATGCAATAAATTTAATTGGTCTGTAATAGTTTGATTCGTATTGCAAGGCTTCTTCTTTACTTCATTGGCGATGCAATTGTGTTATTTGTGCACGGAAAAGATAGAACTGACCTTCCACAGAATTTAGCTGAACGTTTCCAAATCCTAAAACTCAGGACAGGAATAAATTGAGCTATGCACTTCAGGTTTTCTATACTCTCTTAGTTATATATCTGTTTGTCAGTTTTGCGCTGTATATTTAAGGGGATTCAGCACCCTTGCAACATTTTTTTTATATTTAATTTTGCATGGAATTTTTTTATTGTTGTTTGGTCATAGAGCCCTAACATACATAAAAAAGTTAAAAAAAAATTTTGTATTTAACGTTACCAAAAAAATAACGTTTTTTCAGAAAAATGTTAATTTAATAAAAATGTTATTCTGAAAAAACTACTTGATCAAAATAGATGATTTTGGTGTTAAATGAAAGATATTTTTATGCTCAAAAAATTTATGTATTTTCATTATTGCATCTACAGAAACACTGTTTTTTAAATTATTTTTTCAACTCATAAAAAAACTGTTACAACATTTTAAAAAACATTTTTTTTACAAAACACCAATGGTCCAATATTGATCAAAATACATAAAAAGGTAGCTTGTAGTACTATATTGTTTCACAAAAAAATCATGGATCTATCTTTAACGGTTTTCAAGTAATATCCAATTTTCCTCCTGAAAACAAAGAAAATATAAACTTTCGGATAATCGCAATTAAAGTTAGACAATATATTGATATCTAAATACTGTGTATTTTGGTACAGTTAAATATTTTTATGCAATTATATATTGATTTATAGATAGTAAAGACCATTTATACATCAATATTATGAATATTCATGGGTTATAAAATTTCTCATAGGCTAATTTACTGGTAAGCTACAAATTTATTTAGCCTAGGCCTATTTAAAAAATATGACTTACTCTTAAAACTGTCCTGCACCATATGATGTCCCTTCTCCTTCCAATCTTCTTTCTTCTTCCCTCATTACTGCTAATCTTTTCTTCCTTTTGTAGTCTTGGTATTTAGCATATTTCCTTTTTGTTGCTATGCTAAGCCTCGAGGCGTCAAAAGATTTGGCGATTTTCGCAGTGTTCGTACCAGGACTGGTTCCAAAGCCAGATGTTTGTTGGATATCAGTTACTGTTTTCAGATACCCTGTGTTGTAAGTACAGATGCCTTCACTGAGTCTCATAAGTAGGGTACTTTTAAAAACAAATATAGTTTTTGGGCATTTAGACCATAAAACACCGTGAAGAGCTTCATTTGCGTTTTGAGTTTTCCCATCAACACATCTAGATAGTAATGTTGTAGAACCTAGTCTTTGATAAATTGGCATAATCTTTGCCATCACATCTTGCCTTATTTTATTTTTATGGGATGGCGGGTTTTCTCCTTTCGCAAGGGCTCTCTGGTAGAAACACCATGATTCATCTCCAACTCGACAATTCATGTGCTGTGGTTTATCGTCGGTGGACATGCAGTGATGTAAAGTAGCAAATACTGCTTTTATCATATTTTCAACACTGCCAATGTTGTTTTGAATGGCATTATGGTAGTATGCGGTGAGCTTTGTAATTGTTGTGTCTTTTAGGCTACCAAGAGATTTACCGCCTAATGTGCATCCGGTCTTTTTATTGTCTTGGACAACATACCTCAGAGCCGTACCTAGTCTTTTGGAAACATGATTGACACATTCAATCTTTTCAATTTCCAGGTCACCATAAGGTTTCAGTGAATTCAAGTGGACAAGTGTCTTTGAATCACCATCAGATATTAGAGTTTTATACCGAAACCCATGAGCCAATGAACGGGACCAAATCCTCTCAGCTGCAACGACCTCCATCATAGGAGATGATCCATCGTAGTTTTTTTCACAATTCGGCTTGTGAGAAGCCATCCAAGTTTTTAGTTCTGCAGGCTTTTCTTTTAGTTTGTTTGACATTATGTCACAGCTTCGACAGTATTTTGATAAAACTTCAAAATCAATGACAAGACCTGTGTTCATTTCAATGCAACAGCCAACCCCATATTTACTGGTAAAACCTCTCTTGTGCCAACTGCCATCATAACTCACTGTCAATTCCAAAGGTTGATCAGTACAATACCTCCCAATAAAGTATTAGCTTTACGAACCTCGCAGCGCGCAAGTTCAAGATTTTTTTCAACATTTTGAGTTGCTGATAGAAGTAAGGCTTTCTTGTGGGCATTATAAGATTTATTCTAATTGGATTTCATGTTCATGTACGTCGGAAAAGTTTGAATGCCCCTTAGTCCTTTGCCCATAGAAGAGAAAGCTTGAACCATGCGTCTGTTTACATCAAACGATGGTGTTTTGGCTTTTTGCTGTATTCTAGCCGAAGTATCAAACCGAGAGCTATAGGCACATTCACTGCAATATATTTTAAAAGTAATGGCAAACCCATTTACATTTAGTGTCTCCAAAACTACACTACCAACAGATAAACAATCAGGACAGGGAAATGTGCATATAAATGCTGTTAGCTGATCTTTATCAACTAATAAGTATGTAGTTGCATTTTCATCAACATCAATATTATCATTATAGCTATGATATAGAGCAAATCCAGTTTTTTTCCTGCTTGTTCCTCATCAACACTAGTTTTACCTTGATTTGATGGTAATGTTTCAGAAACAGTTTCTGTGGTTGTTTGGCCTAAAGCTGGGTTTAGGTTAGGTTCCTGTTCATTTGTAGATTTCCACCGTTCCATAATACTCTTCCTATTTTTCTGGCTCATCACAAGCCTTTTCTTACTTTTCCTACCCATTGTAACACAAGTAGATAATGTTTCACTAATAAAGACTATTATAAAAAACCTCTCAAACACATCTGATTACATTGACATCTACTAACTGAAGAACTACTGGTGATCTTCAGCTGACTGACAAAACAGTTTTACCTAGTGTTTTCTAGTCCGCTATTTTCTTCGAATTGTTTTGTTCAAAAGTTTTATTTAAGTGTTTTTTAATTATTGTTTTTTAACTTTTTACCGTGGTTTAGATTGTATTTGTTTGATTAATTCACAAGATTCGTTCACACAAGAAAATTTTGATGTTCAATTCAAATATTGTAAACAAAGGCTTAACCTAAAATGTTTTAAACCTACTCCTACCGCTATGACAGCCAGCCAGGCTTAATGAATTGTTCCCGCTCGGACAAAGTTCGACGTTAGACATTGAATGAAATGCTAACTGTTCCTCTTCCCGATAACAACAACGACTTCGTGAATCCAAAAAAGCGACATATTACTAAAACTGCAAATGCTTTCTCCACCTCCTAAGAAGTACTACCTCGATGTGAGTGAGATTCATTCAAAAAACCGATTCAAGATACTTGAACCAACCCATACCAATGTTGCAGATCCATAGCTACTGTCTTCCTTCCTCACAACAAGGACATGAAATGGAACAAGGATCTCCTGATGATATAAAGAAAAATAAATCACGATCTAAGATCCACCAATATTTTTGCGTGACGTAAATAACCACCAAGAAATAATAAAAGATATTAAGTGTAATGTAATATCAAGTTTCACAACTGAAATCAAAGCTAAATCGATCAAGATAAACCTAACAGAAATAAATGACTACAGGAAACTAACTAACTTTTATGAAACAAATCAAGTAAAGTTTTTTCACGTTTAAAACCTTCCCAGGACAAAAACCTTGAAGTGATCATTCGTAAATGTTCCCTACTCTCTAACTGACGAAGAAATCAATCAAGAGTTATGTGACATGGGTTACCCGACCATTAAAGTTATCAAGATTGTTCAACAAAAAACAAAAGTCCAATGCCACTCTGTTTTGTAAGCTGGAGAATTCGGAAAGTGGTCGCGATATTATGAACCTTGAACAATTGTTTCACGCCATAGTTAAAGTGGAAATTAAAAGGAAGTCAAAAAACATCCCACAGTGTCTGAGATGCCAAGACTTTGGTCACACAAAAAACTTCTGCAAACTGGACCCCTCGCTGTGTGCGGTGCTCGGGATCCCATCTCTATTCAGACTGCCCGTGTCAGTAAAGAAACCAAAAACCAGTGTGTGTTAACTGCGGCGAGGAACATACTTCAAATTACAGGAGGTGTAAATACTACCAGGGCATCAAGCAGAATTGACCGGTCGCAAGAAATCCTCCATAGGGAACGACCAAGAATCTCGTCCACAAGTTACAAACAACGACACGACCCGAAAACTCAACGAACCTAGGGAAAACTCAACCAAAATCATCTCCACCTCGATCTCCGTTGAATATGAACTCCCCCAGCTATGCTGAGGTGGCTCATCCGTCGTACATTCCTTCAACTGCAAACTCCGTAGAGGATCCACAATTCTCTGGAAGCAGGTAACATCTCAGGTCTTGACGAAATAATAAGCAATGTAGTAAAAATACTCATACCCCAGTTGAAAAAGGTTATTCAGCAGGTTATTGCTTCTTTCTTTAAAAATGCCCGTGACTAACAATCAGGGCCCCAACTCTCTTTAAAAAAACTAATTGTTTCTCAATTGGAATGCCAATGGCTTTGAAAGACAAAAAACATCTCTTTACAGATTTCCTAGTAAGACATAATATAGATGTTTAGCATGTGTCACTGAAACTCACTTCCTGCCCAATGATAAATTTAAAATAAGTGGCTATTCTATTTACAGACAGGACCGAGTGGCTCCTCATGCCTCTGGGGGGGTGTCGCAATTTTGATCAAAAGAAACATAAAACACCACGAATTTCTTGCTCCCCAGTTACAAAGTTTAGAAGCTGTTTCCATAAAAAATAATTTTACAAAATGGACTCAACTTTTCATTAGTATCAGCATACTTACCTCCTAACAAACGTTTTGTTGATGAAGATTTTAATAGGATTCTCTATAATAATAGTCCTACTATTTTAATGGGAGATCTAAACAGTAAAAACACTTTATGGGGATGTCGCACTAATAACCCAAAGGGTAATAAATTGAATGACTACTTGATGCGTACAACTATTAATATATCTGCTCCTGTAGAACCAACATTTTATCCGTGGCAGAGAAACCAGCAACCTGACATATTAGATATTGTTTTGTTTAATAATTTCAATGAACCGATAGTACAGCAAACCTTATGCGAGTTAACGTCTGACCACTTACCAGTAATTGTAACTTTTCAATTAAACCCGATTTTACCAATCCTCCATTGAAACTAATAAATGGTAAAAGTTGACTGGGCTGTATTTCATAACGAATTAGAAACTAATATTATCTTGCCGAATTGTTTTACAGTCTTTCGAAGATATTGACAACTGTGTACTACAATTCACTGAGCTGATTAAAAATTCGGTTAAAAAAGCAGTCGCAAAACAATCACAAACCATGTTTTGTCCTAATCGCCCTCCGCAAAGAATTCTTAATTTAATTAAAGAAAAACATGTTTTTAGAGAGACGGTGGCAGAGACACAGGCATCCAGAAGATCGCATGCAGCTTAACAGGCTCACATCAGGAAAATAAAATCAGAATTAGATATTTTCAAAATTAATGACTATCAGAAATATTTTGAGTGAAATTAAACCCAGGCGATAGTTCAATGTGGCTGGCAACCAAAAGAATTCTCAGAACGCCTTCTACGATCCCTCCCCTTCAACAAGGCCAGGAGACGTACCAGAGTGACTCTGAAAAATGTGAGGTTTTTGCGAATTATTTTGAAAATGCTTTTCCCCTAACCCTACTGTTAATTTGCAAACTGAAGATGAAGTCAACAGGTTTTTTAAATAGCACAATCTTATCTGCTGAGCTTCCCACTCAGTATATCTCAACATCTGAAATTAGAAATGTTATCCAATACCTACCGTTGAGGAAAGCTCCTGGGTATGACTTGATAACAAACTTAATATTAAAGGAACTCCCGCCAACAGCCCATCAGCTATTAAAAACTTTATTTAATGCATGCCTACACGTTGGTTACTTTCCTAAATCCTGGAAACATGCTGAAGTTATTGTTATCCACAAGCCCGGTAAGCCCTGTTAGAAATCCCTCTAGTTACAGACCCATCAGCCTACTACCCACTCTGGCAAAAGTATTTGAAAAGCTAATACAGAAGAGGACTATGCAGATTCATTGAAGATGCTCAATGTATTCCTCCCCACCAATTCGGTTTTAGGGCAAAACATTCTACTACGCAGCAACTTGCGAGGTTAACACAAAACAATAGTGCAAGGGTTTGAAAATAAAAGACACTCTGCTGCTTTGTTTCTGGATGTTGCTCAGCGGCCTTTGACAAAGTATGGCACAAAGGCCTTTCTGTATAAGCTATTTCAAACTGGACTTCCAAATTACTTGCAAAACATCATCGAATCATTTTTAGAAAACCGGACTTTTTCAGTAAAAATAAATTCTACTCATTCCACTGTTCGACAGATCCGGGCTGGTGTGCCACAAGGCTCAATTTTAGGACTATCCTGTTTAATATGTTCATGCATGACCTACCCATTCCAGCTCATTCTACGCTTGCTCTTTTCGCTGATGACACTGCCTTGATTTCCCAACATCAAGACATTGACACAGCAGTTTGACATGCTTCAGACTGATACAGACCTACTGTTGGATTGGTTCGTTAATTGGAAAATCGCACTTAAACCCTCTAAAATGTGAAGCGAAAATATTTTCGCTAAGAAAATTCAATCCCTTAAGGAATATAGAAATTCAAGATAACATCATACCATGGAATGAAAATGACAGAACTGTTAAATATTTGGGTGTCTTATTAGACTCTAAACTTACTTAGAAACAGCACATAAATTCAAAATTAAATCAAAGCAAACACAAGATTGGCACAAATGTACCCAATTATCAATTGAAGATCATCTCTTAAACTTAAATGCGCTCTTTTATCTACCAAGGAATATTCAGACCCCTCTTAACTTATGCTTGTCCAGTTTGGGGTCCTTGCCTCCATAAATCAAAAAATGAACAAACTTCAAGTATTCCAAAACAAGTTTTTGAGAATAGCAACAAATTCTCCATGGTTTGTTAGAAACCGACAGATTCATAATGAATTAGAAATTCCGACCATCTGTGACTACATCCGAAAACTAAGTGCTACATTTTCTAGAAACTCTGGACCAATCAACAGGTGCTGTCCATTTTAACATTGGCCAAAGAACTGTCAACAGAAGACTGAAAGCACGTCTTGCTCAAGACATTTTATTATAATTTGAAACTTACATTGTTTGTCAAGTACTAATTTTTATTGTTTATTTTCTGTTAACTGTATTATGTTTATAGGGTGTCTCCATTGGAGCAAACCCACTAATGTTAATATTTCTATGTTCTTCTGTTCTCTATGATTCAAACTTCTGTGTATAATTATTTACTTGTAGTAATTGAACCAGAAATTAAAGCTTTTTGAAAAAAAAAAAAAAAAAAAAAAAAAAGAACTACTGACATCATTTGTTTACACTTTGTTATTATAGGTTATTTTTGAAACAGGTGACTCATAGACCTCAAAGTAAACAAAGCCAAGTATATAATATAATAAAAATGGAATACTATAACAAGATGCAACTGCATAGGAGGAATGGAGTAAACACTGCACTAGCCTACCTTTTGCATCCGCGCGGTGAGGCTTGTAATGCTTTAGAATAACGCCAATTACACATGAAATAAACAAGTATTCGACTTTTTTATTATATTTTTCTTGTTTATAACTAAATTAACATTTTATAAAAAAAAAATTTTTGTAAAAAAATATTTTTTTTACCATTTCAAGGGTGCTGAATCCCCTTAAAGAACGAATTGACTATGGACTTTAAATTTGTCTTGTAATTTAATTTCAGTACAGGCAACGTCATGTTTGACGATAGTCATATCCGTAATGTATAGGATTTGTCTAAACATCCGAAGGGGTATTTCGAGTACAGTTTAATCTGAACAATTCCAATGTTCCATGGTACTTTTACTCAGGCAAGGGATTTGAATCAACGTTGATGAAGCTTATCGTTCAATAGAATAGCAAAAGTTTTCTTCTGTCAAGTGTAAGGTTGTGAAAACTTCATTTCTGTCTGTCTGTGCGCAGGATCTAGAGAGAATGCAATGAGTCATAGACTATACATTTTAGCTGAGTATATACAACTTCAGCTAAGCCTTTAAAATACATATGGTGCTACATACTCCTACATTTTAAGAAGGTAGCATCAATGTAAATAACTGTACTTACATTTGAATTTTAATCTAGGGTTTCAGCTGTAAAAAGTCATGACTAAGGTATATTTTTAAGTAATGACTAGCAGTCGCCCGCGGCTTCGCACGTAATTTCCTCTTGAAAAGTAGTACACTGTATTCACGTATTCTTTTTCTATCACGTTCTAAACATTCCTGAGATAAAATTGATGGTCGTTCCTTCGTGAGCCTCTTGGGCGCATTATGAAGGTATGTACCATATTTCCTGCCTCTATCTTTCGTGGTTTTTGCTTGGTGTTGATACGTTTTTCAGTACAATAAATTTGTAAGGATGAATCTCGGTCTGTTAAAATTAATTTTCTAAGATATTTCCAGTATTATTGTGGAGTTTGCCTTGTGCTCCGGTCAAGAAATATATGAACGAAAACCAATTTCGATAATAAAGCGTCTTCTTTCGGCTCTTTTCAATTACTTTCGATCAAACAAAATTCGATTACCTTATGTGCAAACATGCATGGCTTTGTACAATGAGGTGGTTTTTATAACAGCGTTTAAGAACACTTTTATTGTATTATATAGTTTATTGATCATTGGTCCAAACTAAATTTAAAATTAGGCAATAATTTCTTCTATACAATCTGCATTACACTATTGATCAAGCAGTTTACAATAATAATTTTCTAAATTTTAAATGTAAACCAATGTTTCTGCCTCTTTGATGAACTTCAGCTAAAAAATATTTTAAGTATAACTTAGTTACATAGGAATGGAACGCTTGCCTTAGCAAAAATTTCACGGTTGACAATATGATTTACATAGGTACTAGACAGGTAAAAGCTACCTTCTGTGTCTATGTTCATGGGAAGTGTAAGAGTAAGTTCCACAGACGAGGAGGTCTCCAGGAAACATTGCGCATTCGCTGTTAAACGATGTCGAAACAACAGGCCGTTCTCTTAACCACATACAACGTAAGTATCTGGAGAGTATGTAGCAATTATGTCGGAAAATAGTGCACAAAGTAAAAATGACTAAAACTAATAACTTTTTGTAAAAAGTAGCGCCACATCTTAAAACTTTCAATCATAAATAAGGAAATATGTTCGGTAAGTAGGTAAACGCAGAATATGGGTAGCGTCTTTACTGGACTGAAACTTTTAACGGTTTCCGGTCAATTTTCAATATTTAATGTATTTCTTAAAGGTGATTTTTATTTTTAATTACAATTAACAAAGCACGTATAAGGACATCATTTGTGTTACAGTGTTGTTAAAGTGAACAAGGAATTTATGAAATGGAATTGTGACATTGATTGACAATGATTGTGACAAAATTTATATTAGAAAAACAAAAAGAACAAACACGATTTAAAGAGCATTTATCACACACAGAAGAGTTGAAAAATCTGCTGTAGCTAAGCATTGCATTGAATCAGGACACAGAACATCAATTATCAATCTAAAATAATAAAAGAAGTAACAAAACCAATGAATTTAAATGCTTTGGAAACACTACACATGAACATAAATAAAGAAAATTTCATAAACAATGAAAATGGCCTTATTTAAAATTCCGGATTTTTAATTTTAATAAAAATAATGTAAATATTTATTTGTGGAGTCACCTGATAATGAAACCTTTGGTTTCGAAAGGCCTCGTCCAACACAATTTGGAAAATTATGGTATTATTTATATTTATTAGTTAGTTAGTTATATTATATATAGTATTATTATATATTATTATTATTTATTATTATTAGTTATTATTATATATAGTATATATATTATATATAGTAGTTAGTTATATTTATTAGTTTAAATTATTAATAAGAATATAAATTAATAGTTATAATTTGATTTTTCAGAAAACCCTGAGCTAAAGGGCTTCGCTTACGCTCAGTCAATAAGAAATAGTTACAAAATAAAACAATGTATACATCTTTAGAAACTTTTTCATAAATCTCAAATACAAGTAGTGTTTTCTTCATTTTTTCATTACAAATCTACTACTCCGTTAAAATTAACTGCAATATTCTCTATAATGAAGAAAATTACCAGAATTTCAACTTACAGGATTAGCGTTAGAAGGAGTTATCGAGCTGAAGATGATCTGAAGTGTCTCAGTACATAGGTCGCAACATCTCAAGCTCCTGGCGCTGGAAAATTGATTGACGTAGTGGGTTTGATCATTTGATCGTCTACTGACACGTAAACAAGGGCAATCTGCTTCATGTCTACGTGATTCTGCTCGTGTATAAGACTGCATGATCTGCATCGACTATCACATGAAGATGATGTGAAGTGTATCAGTACATAGGTCGCTACATCTCAAGCTCCTGGCGCTGGAAAATTGATTGACGTAGTGGGTTTGATCATTTGATCGTCTACAGACACGTAAACAAGGGCAATCAGCTTCATGTCTACGTGATTCTGCTCGTGTATAAGACTGCATGATCTGCATCGACTATCACTTGAAGATGATGTGAAGTGTATCAGTACATAGGTCGCCACATCTCAAGCTCCTGGCGCTGGAAAATTGATTGACGTAGTGGGTTTGATCATTTGATCGTCTACAGACACGTAAACAAGGGCAATCAGCTTCATGTCTACGTGATTCTGCTCGTGTATAAGACTGCATGATCTGCATCGACTATCACATGAAGATGATGTGAAGTGTATCAGTACATAGGTCGCTACATCTCAAGCTCCTGGCGCTGGAAAATTGATTGACGTAGTGGGTTTGATCATTTGATCGTCTACAGACACGTAAACAAGGGCAATCAGCTTCATGTCTACGTGATTCTGCTCGTGTATAAGACTGCATGATCTGCATCGACTATCACATGAAGATGATGTGAAGTGTATCAGTACATAGGTCGCCACATCTCAAGCTCCTGGCGCTGGAAAATTGATTGACGTAGTGGGTTTGATCATTTGATCGTCTACTGACACGTAAACAAGGGCAATCTGCTTCATGTCTACGTGATTCTGCTCGTATATAAGACTGCATGATCTGCATCGACTATCACATGAAGATGATGTGAAGTGTATCAGTACATAGGTCGCTACATCTCAAGCTCCTGGCGCTGGAAAATTGATTGACGTAGTGGGTTTGATCATTTGATCGTCACTGACACGTAAACAAGGGCAATCAGCTTCATGTCTACGTGATTCTGCTCGTGTATAAGACTGCATGATCTGCATCGACTATCACATGAAGATGATGTGAAGTGTATCAGTACATAGGTCGCTACATCTCAAGCTCCTGGCGCTGGAAAATTGATTGACGTAGTGGGTTTGATCATTTGATCGTCTACTGACACGTAAACAAGGGCAATCAGCTTCATGTCTAAGTGATTCTGCTCGTGTATAAGACTGCAAGATCTGCATCGACTATCACATGAAGATGATGTGAAGTGTATCAGTACATAGGTCGCTACATCTCAAGCTCCTGGCGCTGGAAAATTGATTGACGTAGTGGGTTTGATCATTTGATCGTCTACTGACACGTAAACAAGGGCATTCAGCTTCATGTCTATGTGATTCTGCTCGTGTATAAGACTGTGATCTGCATCGACTATCACATGAAGATGATGTGAAGTGTATCAGTACATAGGTCGCCACATCTCAAGCTCCTGGCGCTGGAAAATTGATTGACGTAGTGGGTTTGATCATTTGATCGTCTACTGACACGTAAACAAGGGCAATCAACTTCATGTCTAGGTGATTCTGCTCGTGTATAAGACTACATGATCTGTATCGACTATCACATGAAGATTATATATTAGAAGATTGTCTCTATTATTGAGACAAATAATAGATTTCATAAGAAAAATACGTGTACAATGTGTAGATGTGAAATGAGAATCTCACTATTTTGATTTACCCGTTCGTGACTACTAAAGGGCTTTCAAGGATAGCAATAAAGACACATTTACAGACATCATACATGATCATAATAATAAACAATATGATGCAATACATTTCATACAATTTAATAAACAGTGGAAGCGATGCTGTTGAATCGCTTCCACTGTTTATTAAATTATATGACATTTTTATGTTTATTTTGTTCTTATAGCCCTATTTATATTTTTGTAATTTCCTGAAGAAGGCTTAAGCCGAAATATAGAAAGTGTTTAATTTAAACATATGAAGATTTCTTATTGAAGATTAATATGTATATAAAATATATATATATATATATTTTTATGATATATATTTTGATATATAATATTTTATCATATATATATTATATATATATAACATACACACACACACACACACACACACACACACACACACACACACACATATACATATACTCATACATACATATACAATCTTAGCGAATTCCTTAACTGTGTATCAAGTTTATAGTAAGTCAAGATTTTAACTGCACTGTAAAAAGATTAAATAGTAGATGTACTTATTTTTCTTGTACTAAATAGTGTATCACATAAAACAGGAAGAGAAAGCTGTGTAATTAACAATAAAGAAATGTGGACCAATTTAAATTTTAATAATAGTCCAATGCTTATCTCCCGTTTTATATTTATTAAAAAATATTAAATAGTTTTAATATCAATATTATGTAAAACACTAATAATATAAATGTACTGTTGTAATTAACCTTGTATAATATCAAAAGTAACGTCAACGCATTGTTGGGAAGGCCGAAAGGGGATCGTCTAAAGTTCGAAATTCAATTAGGAGGCTGATTTGGGAAATGGCTGAGTAAGTATTTTTACTATCTTGTTCGACTGGCATTAGAAAGGGTACTACGATAGTTAATAAGAAATAGGCACCGGATATTAGTGATTCGCAACAGTCGGGCCGTGTCGGAAAGTAATGGCCGACAATCAACTCTCGATCTATGAGGCGTGAAGTACGCTCGTGGTCTACCGGGTACACCGGAATCTACTCTTAGCTGTGTCTAAGTTAGCAGGGGAATATTTTAGACGAAAAGAGGAAACCCTAAATTTAATGTTATAATAGACAACTGCGGGATAACTAAAAAAATATGACACTTTGAACAGGTATAGCATATTTTCACAGGCATCACCGAGTCATAATATGAAATATTGAAATAATGACATAAAACTATTACGTTTTGGATGTGCGAAGCGAAGGTCACTTGGTACACAAAATTAAGTAATATCACTATCTCAGTTGAGGATCACTATAATTCACATTGTTATTGGAGTAGTCGATTGTAAATGTGACATTTCATTTCACAGCCACAGTCTAACACTTCTGCGAATCCCAAAGGTGACGTATTGTATTGTGAGGTTTATCTTTTTTGTCCAGGATCCGAAAACCAATTTGCATTATATAAGTACACAATCCGATTTTCTTGAAACCCATTAAGGGTATTTTTGTAAGAGAGGAAAACGATTGTTACCCACGCTGGTTTTGTGATAGGAGGTATGAATCCTTAAAAATTAAACAAAAATTACAAAACACACGATTGCTTTATTCATTTATCAAAAACTGCAGATATCAGATATGATATGAAATTTAGGGATACTGGGGTGGAAGGGAGGATCAATAGGTTTGGTCTACTGTGGTGGATGACTACTTGAGTGGGTGGAAATCCCATATTGCTGTATGACTGGACAGAGGGTGCCCTGTGCCCGCCCGCTTTGTCTGGAGAGGCTGGAGCAAACTTGGCCTTCCTATCTTCAAAGGTGACATGACTCAGACATAGCTCGATATCCTTCCTCATGTGATCTCAACAGGAAGTGGCCCCTACCTTCAACCTTACCCATCTTGAATATCCTGTCACTCTGGAAACAAGGACACAAAGGTCACTTTAAGCCTAACATCAATAAGAGGTCCTTCTTGTCCTAAGTGAACAAAAAAGGCTTTGTGTGCAAATAATAGGAGAACATTGAACTAAACCTAAAATTAAAAAGCGTGTGTTGTATGCTCGAATCATTTAAAAATGTGTAACATAAAGCATGCAATATGTACGAAATTCTTTCAAATAATTAAACTAATTATACGTCCTAGTTTTGTGTTCGAATATGTAAAATATGGAGGACTCTTTCGTTATCATATATATAATTTTTTTTTTGGAAATTATGTAAATTCATTGATTGTCTTACTTATTTCCTGCTGTGGTCATCATTGGTGACCCAGGTGGTATTTGGCCTTACCGACACCGTCTTCAGATATCTCTAGTTGTACAGTAGATAAATTATTCATACGGGTTGAAAATTTGTTCAGAAGATTGTGAGGGCTATATATATATATATATATATATATATATATATATATATATATATATATATATATATATATAATATAATTTTCAATTCAAGTCAAATAAAGCTTGTTATTTCTAATAAAGTAATTTTTTATGTACTTGGTAACAAAAACCTCTTCCAAAAATAGTGGCCTAATATAAAATATAATAAAGGTTGAAATATTACTTAACTCCTGTCAAATAAAACATAATCAACGTTTAAGTACAAATTTATTACTTTTATTCAGATTTCACGACAAACCAAAATGCAGAAAATCTAATGTAAACTGTCCTTTCAGAGTCCGTACCGAGACCTTTTCAGAAAATGAGTACGTTTGGTGTGATAATCGGCATAAAACATGCGTTTTTATTGTAACATCTGTGTCTCAACTAAATATAGGAGCCCTGACAGAAATTGCGTAGAAAATAGAAACATTTATAAAATGTACGGGCAGAACTAAAAGAGAGGGTCTATTTTTGAAGTGGTTGGTAAAATATTTCAAAGGTATTAGTTGTAAATTAGTTGTTTAGGGGAAGAGAGTTCAAACATTATATTCTATAAAGTATGTGAAAAAATCACTTAGAAATACGAACAGCCTATTCTTATAGAAAGATTCTACATTTTGCACTAAAACTAAACTACGAGTAAATTTAAATTTACTTTTGATACTGAATTTCACACACCAATATACTAAAAAATACCATGATCAAGATAATTAACAGTTTATTACATGTAAAATTCCACGTAGATTATAAATTCAAACTATGTTGATATAACATTACTTGCTGTAACATAGTTATGTTAATCGTAACTTAGAATTTGTTACAGATTTAATTTAACAAGCGTATGAATATTTTATTTCTTTAATAATCTGAAGACTGAAATATAGGCTTAATAAAATAAATAAATAAAAATATGACGTTTAATCATTAAATAGTAATATCAGTAGTCAAATAATCTGTAATAAATAAGGTAGGAGTACAACACACCGCGTTTAGAGCAATTTCGCTGAGGGTTTTTTATAACCCATTTTATTCTTGAGATGTAGTGTGGATAGATATACAGAAATACAGAAAAGTAAATTTTAAAAACGTGAGCTAGCTAAAGATAAATTGTATATTATGTATAGATTATTGTAACCCATTTACTCATTACTGGTTAGTATCATTTGTCTCCGTTGTGTTTGGAACTAAATTGTTGGCAGAATAATAACGTAATTGGCACGCGTAGTAATTTGTTCTCTTGAACTTTGTAGCTGAAGATCTTGCTGTCGAGCATTAACCAAGTACTACTCTGGTTTAGAACTTTTGAGTACAATTCTGAGATCAACTTCTTGTTCAGCTTCGAGTACTTCCAATATTCCTGTTCTATATTTGTAGTACTCTACCCTTACTTGTTGCGATTACAGCTGCAAATGTCGAGCCAAGAAGCTGACGCCACGTGGAAGGGAAGTTATTTTTAATGTTTGATTAATTTATTAAGTTCGTAGGTAAAATTCCATAGAACATTGAAACCATTAGACCCACCCCCAAGATGTAATTTAAGTTCATTACTACTCTATTTTAGCAACGAGACATATTATTTTAATTTTACATCTAGAAGTGGTGCTTTTAGGTTCTATTTGCCACAATTAAACTTATAAGTAAACTTTGCAAATCGATTATTTATTACTATGACCTCAGAGATCTCCAACCCCTTGTTTTCGTCCATTCGGTTCAAATCTTTTAGAGAGCTTGTCACGTGATACAATAACATGTTTATTCATTATGTTAGGTTTCACAACAGTGTTTAAATAACAAAATTTCAGTAATATAGAGAGGGTACTCTAACGCAATTAATTGTGTGCTGAAATCGAATCTTGTTTACAATTTTATAACATTGACTTCCAATTTATTACTTTTTCTTTTACCTTTATGATAAAATTTTACATTTTGAAACTCAGCTTGTTCACAAATTTATCTATTCTGATATTTTCTCTTTGCCATCACGGTTCCTCAATCAAAAGGTATTTGTTAGCGCTAAACCAAATTCCATGGAGTGACAGGCATATCATGAATAGATCATTGCGTTTCCTGGATATCGTAAGGATAGACAGATACAAAACTTTTAGATAATTACTACATAAAAGAGGCAGTTAACACTATAAAATAAGTCAATAAAAACGAGAGTAAAATATACGAACATAATAAATTAACAGAGTTAAACTTTGTAACAAATATTTAAATGAATATAATAAACATTCTATGTACTAATTTCTGTTTCTGTACAATAAACCATACATTAGTTAACTGCACTGCTTGTGAAGTAAGAGAGATGGATAGGATGTTTAAATTTTCAGCGGTTTAATCTAATTCTCCTAGACTGACGATGTTGTCGGTTCTCAGTCAATCGACCAGAGACAGCAACTACTTGTGTATTCTATCAGTGTAGACTGTTTGTCTGGCTGCTCTTGTATTATTTAAACTGTTGCTCTCCTGATTGTTTTTGGACAAACTGGGAATCTGTCTCTGCCCTGATTGTGACTTGTTTGACTGTTTCGTTTAAAGAAGACTGAAGCTTTCTTTACCTTTCGGCAACTATTCGTAACGATTTATTTATTTGAACTAAAAGTTTATATTCTATTTAATTCAAATAGTGTTTTAACTAATATTGTGTTTAGTCTTGGAGAAAGTTATTAAATGTGTATACGATAATTTATTGATAAATACATGAGTAAAATTTGTACAATTTAGAATAGTGGTCTATTTAAAAAAGAAGGCTTACAACATTGTGTGCTGCAAAATGTAAACAGTTACTTAGCGCCACGGGGATAGCAGGTTTTATTCAGGTATTATATTAAAAATAAAAACTTTTGAATTTATCTACACTTCATTCTATTAGTCTTATTTAAAGTCTTTCCGTTCAGGTTTTCCACCGATAAATGCTAATTTAATAAGTACTTAAAAAGTTATTTTTTTTTAGAATTGTATGTTCTAATTTTAACGCGCTTATAAAAATGACAAAAATATAGAGAGAAATATATGTAAATCAGCAACGACCTCTGGAAATTTGTCTTGTTTTAGTGAACGAGAGAGTTCAGAGAAGCTTTTTGGGTGTTTATTGAGAGTGTTCATTTTAAAACTTCAAACTTGTAATAAAAGACTTATAGCCCAAGTATCAAAATTCTGTAAACGGGAGTGTATAGTACTAATTGGAGGAACAAAAATATAATATTTTCAAAATGAGAGTGCTCACCCCCATCCCTCCGTACGCAAAGTCAACATTTTGAAATGGAAACTAATACCTTGTGACACCTCAAATTGAAGCCCACAAAAATGCTGTATTTTGGTATAAAAAAATAGAAATCGGCCAAGCAGTTTGGTATCAGCCAATAATGTAATTTCTTACACAACAATTATTAGTCTACAAACTACTATACTACTGCTAATAACAACAAAATCACTCACTGAATAATGTTGTAAATCCTTTGTAAACTTCAAATAAAATGTTCAAATTGGTAGCTATTATTTTAAAGCAAAAAAATAACCTATTTTCAAATTCTGACCTAACCTCTCTAAACTTCTCTGGTCAATTTTCTGCGCTCAGCAGTGATCCTGTTTTTCATGTCTAGGACACCAGTGGGATGTTTTTAAAAACTACTGATTTCAAGTGACTCCATAAAAAAGTCACTCAATTGATCCTCTTCTACCGATCCAGTGATCCGGGTAGTGTGCATTGTCGCACAGGAAGAGCATAATGTGGAGGAGCTCCATCTTGTTGAAAATAAATCACATGTATGCGGGGCCCTAGCCATGTTGTGCCGCCGTCCCTTTTCGGCTTGTCAGATGTAATACTTTTCACCGCCGCTACACTTCTAGCCGAACTATTCCGGTCTACAATAAGCCCAGATAGCCGTGATCGTCTAGTGGTTAGGACATTGCGTTGTGGCCGCAATAACCCAGGTTCGAATCCTGGTCACGGCACGGCATATTTTTGTATTTTTATTTTATTTTTGCTTTTAACAGTTAATCTATTATAAAAAGTATATAATATATTAGTACGCATTTTTAAATGAGTAAACTATTTACCAAAATAAAAATTAATTATTAATTATAATCTATGGTATTACCTTTATTACTATGCGAAACGTACCAGTTAAACTGCGAAAATTTAGGCACATATTTTTAAAATAGAATGTACAGAATGATTTTCTTATATAAACTTATAAATAATATAAGAAACAAAATGTTGAAAATAGTATACATCAAATGAAATTGATTAGTATTATTTAATATGTGGCAATCTAAAAATAATACATTTATAATGGGATTTAGCTGTTAAAAGAGATCACATGTTGTTGAAAAGTAGGTGTGAACTATGGTTGTATTGGTAGACTATATTGTTATTTAATGTGCTATGGCCAAACTTGTGCTAAGGCCGTTCATTGAGCAGTTAGGAAGAACAGTTTTCAGGCCAACTGTCATTTCCAACTGGCTTTCTTGGTTTTTGAAATTGGTGATACTCCCCAGATTCAAAAGAATAACATGGTGATAACGTGGTGGAGGGAATTTGGCAGGTTGAATAACCTAAATAAATTCTGTTATTTTTTAAAGACATTGTCAGGCAATTAAAAACAGTAGTTTCACTATCGGTTGTTTAGATCACATTTGTAGTTTAGATCGCCCCCATTACTAATAGTGTACTTACTCTATTTGTAAAGTGCCTCAATAAATCCTCTAAAGATTTACGGAACATTTTGGGATCACCCGATTTTGAATGATATAGACGCCACTAGGATGCTTAATTTATCTACGAAGTTTGCGGACACTTCAAATGGAATTCATAGCAGAGGCGAATAATATCACAGGCTCTTCACTCTAATGAGTTGTGAACAAACACGAGTGAGCCCCCTCTAATACGATTATTTCTACTGTATGCACTGGCACAATGGTATCCAGATGGAAAGGCAAACAGTGCTCCCTCACCCCTAAGCCAGTGTTCCGTGATGCAAACCAATTTAGGATTATTTAAATCGTGTTAAACACTTTCTAAAATTTTTATTTTATTATTTTTTATATTAATAAGGCCTTGAATATTAAGAAAGCATAATTTTAAATTATTCCCGTGCTTATATGTATCATTTCTATTGATCATTTTGAGATTCTATGTACGAGTAATATCCATCATCTCTGGAACAACTGTAGAAGTCACAGTCCTTTAAGGTTTCCTGGTTTCTTCAGCATTTGTCACTGATCTCTAGGGACCTCTGACATTCGGACTAACTTAAACTTTTCAAATTTCCGGGAATTGCCTATGGTAAATCCTATCCGTAACAGTTCCATGACTCTGGATTCACATTGTTTTACATTAAGATCACGATATAAAAATCATTTGTAATGTAAAGAACGAACCGCTGATAACAAAGTTGTAGCTTGAAGTTTCTTTCGAAACATTAACTATGGCGTTAAGTGGTGGGCTTAGTATCTACAAGCACGTATTTGAACACAGATGAGAGAGTTTTAATTAAATAAACACAATAATCTTTATGTTGCGTCATCTTTGGAACAAGAGAACTGTTCAAAAGTTGTACCAATTGGTAAATTTGATAAAGATCTGTGTCTAAATTTCAACTGTTGAGTACACAGAAAACCCAATATGGTTAAACAGAAGAATATGACAGGTGTGCTATTGTCACTAAGATAGTATATTTGTATTGATTTATTTACATACCAAGATATGTACATAAATCAATTGTTTTCATTAATTAGTAATGGGGACTATTTGAGATTGTTTCTACGCGAGTGGATTTTTTTATTTAGAACAGGTTGGTATATAAAAATTCACAATGAAAAGTGGTTTGAACCCAATTGTAAATTTTTATTGACCTCCTCAAGAATCGAAACTCTGAATTTGAAAGACACAGCCTCACTCCCCTACGCTACTCTAAAGATTGCCAAGGACGCAGAGTTCTTAATGGACCTTGGTTTCTCTTCACAGATTAGGAAAATCACCACTGTGGCTTACAGTGGAACAAAAAAGACAAATAGTGGTTGTTGGTGGGAGAACGAGTGAAAAATCGATCAATTCTTTCAAATGTGCGGAATTTTGATAAATAAGGACACTATTATTGATAAAGTCGTCTTTTAATTTCTTTCATATCCTTTTAGTATATATCTTTACCCTTTACCTTCTATTTCTCTTCGTGTTGTTGGCAGTGCAGGAAATTATATATATCACTGTTACAAAGTAAATCACATAATTCGTAAAATTTATTGAATTATATAGTAAAACCTATAAATAGCGTTTCTGTATTTATTTCTTAAAACCCAATTATACATATATTAATCCAGCACAATTTTGGAGGGGAATAAAAGATTACTCAAATTTTTGTTATATGTCACGATTATTGCGATTCAAATACATAAAACGCATTTTATGCTAACAGAGACTCCTCTCATTTGAAGAATATGTCATGTACATGGTTACACTATTAGCCCATTCATATAATCAAATTTTATAATTCATGTAAAACTTTAAATATTAAAGATAATATTATGTGATCAATGTGTAGCAAAATTTGGCTGACACTATATTACAAACACAAAAGTCAAACATCTATGATTGTTTATCAATGACAGCAACGTCATTTTTATAACGTAAAGGTTTTGCATGATTTAAAAGTAAACATTTTGAACCAACTCTACGTAGAGGATTCCACGCTGTAATGCAAGCGAAAACAATCCAGGAATTTCCCTGAGGGTGGGCGTGTCATTCTCTACAGATTTATGGCCTTCTCTTTTCTTCGGTAAGTTAATAAATTTTGTTTTCTGTTGTTATCGTCGCTAAAAAAAATCAGTATAAAGTACTGCTCTCTAGTACTGAAAGCTTTGATAACAGACAAAGTGTTCAGTATTATTATTAGGCTATATATATATATATATATATATATATATATATATATATATATATATATATATATATATATATATATATATTGTCACGCCTCCTGCTCAGCTGGGGCGAAGGGGGTGTACTCAGGAATCAAACGCAGCTCAGATTACAGCAACTTTATTTAAACGACAACACTTCCGAACCCACAGACACCACGCGTCACGACCATCACTAGGCTAAGCCCTACACTAGATCGGCCCTCAGGGAGCTCGGACGTCCGCTCGCGCCGGAGTCCTCTCACGTACACACCGCCTCGGGCGCTCACCTTGCTGACCTCCCCCCTCCAGTACTTCCAGACGGCGGGAACATGGGCCCCGACGTCACACACCCCCAGCCAAATTAAGGGTGGTTGTTGGGGTGGATGCTCTCTAGGAGTTCGTCTTCTTCATTCTTCCAGGCCCTGGCAGCTGGTCCCTTGGTTGTGTTCAGCTGGGCGGCTGGGTCACGTGCACAAGTTACCATGGCGTCTACCCTCACGTTTCGCCGCGAATCGCTAACAGTGTGGCTAGCGGTCAGGGTTCTCCAACAGTCAATAATTGTCTTTAGATGTGGAGGAAACACATGGGGAACAACGACACTGCGGCAGCCACTTCTCAGGGACAGTCATTTACACTGGCACATAAAGTCTCTGGCGTTGGGACGGCTCGATCACACATAAAGTCTCTGGCGTTGGGACGGCCGATCACGAGCCTCAGTCGTTCGCTCCCATCGGTACCGCTTCACTAATACATTTCCAGGGAAAGTTTATTAATTTTAATATTATCCCAGCAACAGGCAATGAATCGTTCCTCACAAAGGTTTGCCTTCTACAAAAGCATGTTGTCCTACGAGAGCCTATCTACCTACTCTAGTTAGCAATGTTTGCTATTGGTGTAATCGCATTTATTTGACAGAAACATTAGTTCATAGAAACTTATTCTTAAATACTCGTGGTGGTGTCCATTCCCTTATATTATACATCTATCCTTACGTGTAGGTATATTCGACATTTTATATTAAAAATACATTAATCAACTTTACATATCTTTATAATTACTTGAAGCGAGAAATTATAATTGTATATGAATAAATGAGTTCATGACACATTCCGGAACCATTCAGCTGTTCTGTGCGAGTCATACAAAACAAAATATATTAATCCTCTATATTGGCCTTTCTTATGATCTAGTACAATGACGATATTACAATTCAAACATGATAATATTATTATTAGAACTATTTACCAAATTACTAACTAGTACATTAATCCTTATTATCTACCCATACTATAACTTACTATTGCAAAAACATTTTTTTTATAGATAATAACCTTACAAAGTGGATATTATTATAGGGACCCAAACTAAATAACTGTAATTATAAGTCCACGACAAGGCTATTCTAGATATTTGACATCTTCCTACTCATTAACATAGACAAGTGAAACAAACTATAGTAGGACATTATAAGCGTAACCATGTACTACAGGATACAGATATTTTACAGTGCAAGAGGTGGTACAAAGTTTTGTAACTGAAGTTGTGCACAGCGACAGTGTCTACGTGACAAAAGTAGCTGTGGTCAGCAGTAGCCGTCCGGCCTCTCTGGTCACCTGACCTCTCGGGTCACCGGCCTGGCTCTGAGCTACTGGACTTCCCACCGGTGCTCTAAGACTTAGCATGAAATGACTTCGTTTTTCAACAAAGCTCTTATCTCTTAAATTTTATTCTTTACATACTTCTAGCTACCTTTTAACATAACTACCTCAATACCACACAACAATATGTTAATAGCTAACTATATCCGAACAACTTATAAGTTACTTTGTATGCATTGACAAGTTAATACTTGATTATTTTTATTCCCCAAATTACAAACAAATTACAAAAGTAATTACTTAGTTCTTAACATTGGTTAGCATAACCATATACAACATTTGGTTTCGTATACGGTGTTACAATCTTAGAAACTAACTTGTCAACGCTTAATTCATAATTACGTTAATGACAACTGGAAGAACAACATAAATTATTATTAAATGTTTTACATCAGTGTTATAATACAATAGGCAATTATATTTTACTAACAAATTATTATGTCATTTCGACGTACCAATCCTCTTAAACATTAATTCTTAACCTAATCTAGGAATTCTAAAACTATTTCAAGGGTCCCCTGTATTTACAGAATAATTATGAGTTTACAATTCAATTATTATTAGTCAAAATCAACTTCCAACCATTCCACGCTGATATTGGCGTATGTATACGTACCGCTGAAAACAGAACATGTATTTCACCTAGTCAATCATAATAAACAGTTTTGGAATATAAACTCTTATATTAGCTAATACTCATATTCACTCACATTCACTCTGAGTGGCCACTCGGTTTCTTTTTCATTCAAACTTTCACACTCCCCACATTTTCATTCACACACTGGACTTACATGTTTACGAATTCATGATAACAATAATCTCCTGAAATAATATATTTTATACATTTTATTAATCATACACTATAACGTTCACAGTTATACAGTTTACCTCGAAGTTTACCTATGGTTACAACGATTACCTGGTATCCTTTATACCTGATCACGAACTTAGTCCCACCATTCAAGAGAGATTCTCAGCTCCTTTCCATCGACCTCCGTGATAGGTAAGTTCTTTGGCAAGCCATCGTCTCTGACGTCACGTTTGGCGGTCATCGCTATGTCGTCGCCTTTTCGTCTCGATACCTTGGATCTCCAGTTTACCCATAATCCCACGACGTACCGACAACCAATCAGAACCAATATTATTATAATGCCACAAAATAAATCCACAATAAATTGTTCCTGATTCGGGGAGAATATTTCATTTTCTGCTCTCACAAATGCTCCTATACCTAAGCCTACTAGATGGGGATTTCTCACAACAATTATGGTTAGCAAACAAAAATAAATGGAGTGCAGCACGGCTGACAGTGATATATACATGTCCCTCTCCACTGACAAAACCTTAAGCGTCGGGCTCTCTAACTTTCTATGTTCTGAAAAAGATAAATTCCAGTGCGGCAGCTGACTAGGCCATTCGTTGTCTAAGCATTCGTCTAGTGTCTCGAAAGTGCTGGAAACATGATTCATTTTAGAGGTGATTTTCAAAGTTTTTAATTTTGACCACGAAGCTGGAAGTATATGTGCCACAGCTAACTTATCCGCTTCCTGTCTACACGGATAGCTTTCTGAAACCAAAATGTGGGAGTCAGCGATTAAGCTACAATTACACGGCACTCTCACGTGTAGTGCACGCAGGCTCTTACGCTCTGTTATCTTAACTGTAGTGTTTGAAGTGTATCTGCACACAAACTCTAAATGCTCAACAATATGGGTTAGTACATAGGTGAAGTCGTCTATCTGGGTGATAAGTGGCTCGTCACCTAACACACATGAAAATACACATAGTGAGCTCAGCTCTTGTATGGTCGCACCCATAAATGTTTTTCTAGGGCAACGTGAACCGGACACAGCATCACCGGCGTATCTAGGGACATAGCATAGTGGATTAATATTCGGCTGACAGTGCTGCAAGGCTGCTCCCTGTATCACTACCATACTGTCTTCACTGTTAACCAAAAATGACGTTTCCTGCTTAATGGTACAAGTCTGGTTATTCCATGCAAAAGGTATTATTAAAGGGGTATACAATCTCCATTGGGACGTAAGTTTCTTGATTGGAATCTGCAAATTTATTAAGATTGAGTTACCAGAAATTACACAATCAGCTATTTCTAACTTAAGGTATTTAGACACTTCCTCCACTGGTATCGCTAGGTCATAGCTGTCCGCTTTTAATGCAACTGTTAATTTTGTTAAATCCTCTCTTAGCTTATCTACAGTTATTATAGAATTCGGGATCTTCCCCTCTCGACATTGACTCAATATCTCTAGGCGTGTAACAAGTTGTAACAATTGTAACTGACGTACTGTATGGTGCGCGCTCACCTGTAACAAACTAAAACTCTTGTGATCATTTCTCTGTTCGTTTGTGAATTCCTGCTTCTGAAATAGATCGATTAACTTGGTTATGTTAACGCCAACATCCACGACACGTGCGAAGGTCCTCTCTACTTCTGCACTGTAATTCTTCATACCTAAATTGACATTCTCTATCTCTGAAAAGGCTTCAGTTACTTGCTCACTTAAGCTATTTTCAAATTTTGACATTAAATATTGATTAGTGAATAAAGGTTTTAACTGTCGTTTAGTCGTTACTCCACAGCACCAATGGGCGAAATCTCCTATCACACTTAAACTCCTCTGGACTCTAGCAGACATACTATTAGACTTTACATATACATCGGATTTCCCACTGAGGCTCGAGTTCAGCCATTTCACTTGCTGTCCTATTTGAGATTTATTCCAGGCAAAGCGGTCTCTAAACTCTATCAGCAGTTTATGTAGGGCTTTTCTTTTCTCTGGGGATAATTTCGGATTAATATCTATGTTTGCCTCTTCAAGCTCGCTCTTGTCTTGTCTTGCTCCCTCGACTTCGCTGGTCGGTTCTTCTCGCAGTTCACAAATTTCATATACCTCTACTAACACTTCGCCTCTTTGTAGGCACTTTTTATCATCTACCAGATTCATCACCAATACTTGGTTAGGTGGCTCGGCGTGAGTCAATCCGTAGGGCACTAGAACAGATTTTTCTCTAAATATTCCTTCCTTTGGTTCCATAACTCCTAAAGTGGGCAACAAACCTTCGTACCTAATTTTCAGGAGTCTCTGACTTCTTGGAGGGAGTTCAGTAGAATCATCACATATTACTCTCGCCTGTATCGGTTGTCTTTCTTCAAACTGTATGTGCTTCAACCACGAGGGGTCTGGAGGTGGACGCAAATACTTGGCGTCTTTTTCCGCGCTGAGGAAATCTACTGAGATTTTTCTTCCGTTGGCGATTATAAATTGGGCTCTTCTCCTCGAGAAATCTATTGTTGTACCAAACTTCAGGTGGAAATCGTTACCCAGGATACAACAGTCACCCACTCCTTTGGCCACAAACACTGGGAACAATATCACACAGTGGCTGATTTCTAAGATAATTTCTATTCTACCCAAAATCTGTACAGGCTCATCGGTGGCTGTCTTAACATTCATTCCTTGTACTGCTTTAATCCTGTCTCTCACGTTGGCTACCAGATTCTCATCAACACAACTCACACAGGCCCCAGTATCTAATATTATTGGCATTGTCCTCTGATTTAATTTTCCTTTTATTTCCAATACTCCCACGGTCCTAACAGTACTAGCCTCGGGACGAGGGAATTCCTTGGGTATAGCGTTGGTAAAATCTCCACGGCGATACTCATGGCGTGGATTACGGTTGTATCTCCTCCATGTGTCATGCCATTCTCGGCGCTCATGTTCTTGGCACAAGACGCTCATCCTCTGTTGTTGGGAGCTCATTCTAGCGGAACCACTCGCTCCCTGATTTAGTGGTTCCCTCTGTCGTTTCCCTGATTTCCTGAGCGACAGGCAACAGCATAATGACCGGGTCTATTGCACTGGTAGCATATCACTCGACCGTCACTAGTTCTTCCACGATTCGAGGTGGAGTAAGCTCCTCTTGCTCTCCCTCGGTTCCACCTTCCATACTGTTCACCATCTTGTGCTCTTCTTTCCCTCGGAACTTCGAACTGAACCCTTGGCTGTTGCTTATTGTTCTCAGTCATGCGGCCTCGTGTATCTCGATTCTTCTCCTGCTGTTCTAGAAGACGCATGCTTAACTTGGCAAATTCAGATGTTAAGTTTTCTAGTTTGCTTTCTAGCTCCTGTGTTCTTTCCGTCTTGGATGGCTGACTGGCGTTCCCTGTAGTTGTCGCCTTTGATGAGACTTCCCCCAGTAGGTGGTCTACCCGCTGTCCAGCCATGAAACGTGCGGTCTGGATCTTCCTTACGTTAGCCAGTAGGCTTTCTAGAGTGTCATTGGTCATCACCATCACTTTCTCCAATAGAGATGGCCTTAATCCTCTTAAAACATGTTTGATCTTAATTCTCTCGTTCATTCCGGGGTCCAATTTTGAACATAAATTTAACACATCTTGTACATACGATTCTACGGGCTCCTCCTCCCCTTGCATCCGCATCCGCAGTCGGAACTCCATCTGTTCATCCCAAGCGATTGCTTGAAACGTATCCTTCATTCCATTCTTTACCCGCTCCCAGGTGATATTGGCTCCTAAAGATTGCTCTAGGTTCTCGTACCATTTCAGAGCTGCTCCTTCCAGGTAACAGGGGAGAATAACCAACATCTTATCCTCGTTCCAGCCATTGGCCTTTGCCACTCTCCCAAATTGGGCTAGATACTCCTCCACGTTGTCCTCCATTCCGCCCCTGAACTTTCCTGGAGTAATAACAGGCCCCCTGGCTTCAGCCATAGTTTCTACTTCCTCTTCACCGTCAGGACCACTACCAGGTAGGGGAACTAAATCGACTTCAGCTACGGTTCCTACTTCCTCAAGATGTCTTTGGGGTTGTCCTGGATCTTCGGGAACCTCACTAACTGATCTCAGCCTTGACTGGCTTCTTGTTTTTACACTAAACTTGATGTTTGGGGACGACATACGATTGCTCCACCCTATCACGAATTAAGGTTTAAATAAAAACCAAATCAGAAAAAAATTAAATCAAAACAAAATCAAAATCACAATCACAATCCAAATCAAATCAACAATTTAAATATACATATTCCCCTGAACACAAGGGTTATTCAAAACACCACAACATTTCAATGCCGCGACAGTCGTCGTACCAATTGGGTTTGACCTGGCCTACCCATGGACAAGCTGTCTCTTTATTTATTTTTTTTTCTAAACCACTTTATAAAAACACAAACTATTTCTCAAAATTATTCTATTCACCAATAAAAAGAAACAGCTTTGTTTACATCACGGGTAGGTTGCCTCCCTTACCGGTACCTTGGTTCGACGCACTGTGGCTGCTAAGTAGGCTACTCTTACAACAACTACAAAATTATGTTCGGCTTACAAGCTACGAGAAAACAAATAAAATTATTTACTCCAAATTACACTTTGCTTTCAAAAGGTAGCTACAATTATTTGGATCAAAAACTAACTTTCTCTCTTGTTCTTTCAATCTACATTTTTTTTTCAACTTAATCAATTTACTTAAAAAAACAATTCGAATTTAAAAAAGAAATATTTACTATTATATTATATTACTATTAAATATTATATTGCTAACCTGGGATCGTTAATCCGTCTTTGGTTCTGGATCACCTCAGGATACCCGGCTGCCTCCACCAATTTGTCACGCCTCCTGCTCAGCTAGGGCGAAGGGGGTGTACTCAGGAATCAAACGCAGCTCAGATTACAGCAACTTTATTTAAACGACAACACTTCCGAACCCACGGACACCACGCGTCACGACCATCACTAGGCTAAGCCCTACACTAGATCGGCCCTCAGGGAGCTCGGACGTCCGCTCGCGCCGGAGTCCTCTCACGTACACACCGCCTCGGGCGCTCACCTTGCTGACCTCCCCCCTCCAGTACTTCCAGACGGCGGGAACATGGGCCCCGACGTCACAATATATATATATATATATATATATATATATACTTATTCAAATTCTTATTTTATATATTGCATGTATTTGATTACACACAGGCCAGTTAAACTAACATTTAAATTCATTTGTTATTTTAGATTAAATACAGTAATGTAAATGGATAACATGTTTTTGTGTTCACGGAGTTGATGTCATGAAGAAAAAAAGTAATTTGAAGTTGTTTCTTTGAAGACTAAATTCTCGAAATGTCTAAACTCCACTACTATTTCGCTATGAATAAGTGCAGTACGAAATAACAAAAAAAAGTAATAACATGATATGACAGCCAATTCTTCTATGTTACCTATACACTTGCAAGTTTACTTGGATAAAATGAGATCCACAAATGTTATAATCAGTGGCTATAGAGAAAAACTTCCTTGTTGTCATCACGGCGTCAATTGATTAGAATATTGAGTATAATGGAAATTTACATAAATGATAGACATGGTTTCCGCATTGGTGCTAGCTGTAAAATACTGGTCACATTGATGTCAAACATACTACTTAAGTCAGTGAAGTCAAGTAGACTAAACTAACATCTTTTCTGCAATTTTATATAAATAAATATAAAATAAAATGTTCTTTGGTACCAACGGCTGGACCGACGTGTTATTTTTATTGAAAATGGTAGCAAAAGCCATATTATTTTCTTTTTTTTTTTGAGGAAAATAGAAAATATGTATAGATCCTAAAGTTTCCATTGAAACACGATATTCAAAGAATTATAGTACAGTAAATAGCAATAACAATGTATAGTGTTATCTGAATTTTAATGTACTTCGTGTTTAGTGTATTAAGTATATTACTTACACATTGTTATCAAATAAAAGTTAATGAGAAAAATATTGAATATATGCACGTGAGGTACTCATAATAGGGTTTTCTGGGCATTGTGGCACGGAATATTTACAGTGGTTAGAGGGAATAAAAAAGAGAAAACGGGCTATCTATTGACCGTCCGCAATATCGCCATAGTTGCGTTCTGACAGGTTTTTGATACTAGGTTTGTTTGTAGAGTTTTGTAAACTGCATGTACTAAACTGTTTCTATACTAAATGTGTATACGATCCCTCCAACAGCTGTTACTAATGAGTTACTGTCTTTAGATGTTTAGACTCACTCTAGAGTATTCGGTCGATGTTAGGCAACCTTAGAATTAAAGCAACCAAAAAAATATCAGTAGAGACAAGGTCTATGGAGCGGTCAACCAAAGCTACCGCGCGATAAGATAACGTTTTTCAAGAAACAGTTCTAGAGAACTGGGTTAGAATACAGGGATATAAATCCGAGCTATGATGTTTTGCAGATACCACACATCAGTGTTCTATTTATGTGTTTTCGAGTTAGTTTTCACCCATGAATACATAATGAT
The DNA here is from genome assembly GCF_021130785.1 of Homalodisca vitripennis. NCBI lineage: Eukaryota > Metazoa > Arthropoda > Insecta > Hemiptera > Cicadellidae > Homalodisca > Homalodisca vitripennis. The sequence goes on along the minus strand of NC_060213.1, from coordinate 141,156,670 downwards.
GGGCCTCTATTACATAACTTTAGTGTGAAAAACAATTTGACTGCATAATTACGACTAATATTATTGAGTTATTGGATCTAAATAGTTTTGGGAGGCATAAACATTGACTAATATAATTTTCTTTCTGTAACAAATGTAAATAAAATATCAATATTAGTTCTAAACAGTGATATTTGCTTGTTTTCATGGATACCAAATAAATTTAAAATTCTGTATTATTAATTATTTCCGTGGTAACTAGATGTCTTTTATTTAAAGGCTTGAGCTTGTTGCACGTGTTTTTAAGAGCTCTTGTACTTAAACAAATCGCGGTTCAATCTAGTTGGAAGGTCTAAAGAGGGGTCGAAAGCAAGTTCAGGAGGTACACTAAGAGTTTATCCACCCGGTTGAAAGAGAGTTCTAACGAAGAAGGAGAGAACACTCCGCAGGAGTCGTCCACTCTTTTGCTAGAGACAGCTTCGTCTTCAGGAAGAAAAGAGGAAGTCAGCCAAAGTCCCAACCACCAGGACTTTCTTGAAGAGGACACAGCCCAGCGGAGTAGACAACAGGAGGTTTCAACTTCCAAAAGGTTCCGAAAAGGCTTCGAAAGAGCTCCTTCTTTGAACTCCTGAGTCAGCAGAGGAGTCCTCCACGTCCACCTTTGTGAACTCCAACAGGACAGGCGCCCAGAGAGTCTAAGGGAGATCTTCACGCTTTCTTCTACTCGAAAGCAAACTTCGGGAAAAAAACTCCGAGGTTCTTCAGTCTATCTTCTAACAGAAAAGCGTCCGGAGAGTTTCCTGGGACGATCTTCACTTCCTGCAGCCTCACGATTCTGTTTGGAATCATCTGTACCCAATCTATCTTTGAATATACAACAGGAATGCGGGGCGCTGTGTTGGTGTAACCATACTGGGAGCGGTATTCAATGGACAAAACCGATAGGATGACCGCTACACTACGTCGCGATGGTCGGGGCGGCGTAGACATCGGGGGGTAGTACACCCCCCAACACTACCCCCAACTTCGGAGACACACACACCAACACCTTACCCACCAATACGTGTATGAAAATGAAGACATTGGCGAAGATTTTACGACCTCTATATTGTTCCTGTAAGCGATTTAAATTTGTGTAATAAAACTCTTATTTCTATTTTATGCTGTTATAAATTTTGAGGGAATCTAGAATATAACACCGGGTAAATAGTGCATATTATTGCAACTAATATTGAAATTTATGAATCTAAGTGCGAATATCAACCTTATAGATTATCGTCGAAAAAACAAAATATTCAAATACTTAGAATGGTAAAGAAAAGTGTTCAAAAACAAAAACATACACATCAAACTATCAGACTGATGTATAATTTTAATCTTTAAAACATTTAGTGACAAATATTTAAAGGGCCAACTAAGGTTATTTCTGGTGTGCTACAGAAAAGCATTGGGCAATTCAATAATGTTCCAAACAGCAATTTGTAACTAGTTATAGTCCCTAACGTAAAATCTTCAAATGATTGAAAAATTCCTTTTGAGCTACACATTTTTAACCTAAATAAATCAGAACAATATATAATGCGATATCAATGTGCGATAATGAAAGTAGTTAATAGTTTCAACTATGAATGACAATTTAGTTCATGCAAGAATTTCTTCGAGATTTTTCCATTACCAAGCACAGAAAATAAAACATCACAATTATAAAAAAATATGAATGCGTTGTACGGTTTTCCGTAAATAAAACCAAAATGTAATTTTTTACTTGGAAGTGTTTTTTTTAACACGAGCTGGTAGTTGAATTATAAATAATTCGAAATTTAACGTATAATAAAAATATCAGCGCAAAATGAAAAACTTTAAAAATATTGTTTGTAAATTATTGGCTATATCTTATTTTTAATAGTACATTCATTTTCATTAAAGTTTGACCCCTATCCATTCCATTTGGGCTTAAATATTGAACTGTAGTGTCGAGGAAATGCTTCTGACATGTTTCTTTATATAAACAAGACAAGTAAATATTTAAATGTGAGTTTTCTTTTAGTACAACCTTCTTGAGGGGCGGTTGTTCATACAAATAGCGACCTGGGATTAAAATTTAAAATCGTAAGAGAATGCTACCAGGCATATATAGGGTGTAATAAAGTCCCGCACAGACCCAGTAACTCTAGGTAAGGTAGTTAGTGACTCTTCACATCCAATGGAGGAAGGTCTACAACGAGTTCGGTAAAACAATTAATGTAAGAATAGCACAAGATGTTGATTGTTTTAAAGTGTAATGTAAGATGTACATCAAGTGAAGTCCAAAGCCCAACCTACAAATAAGAGTTTTCTATTATAATAACAGATAACAGGTTTTTTTACCTTTAGCATTCATATCTGATAAACAACACCTTTATAATGTTGTAGCCTACATCTTGAGTTAAGTTTACGGTTAAAACTCCTTGTTGACCATTGTCCATTGGATGTATACCACTTAAACACTATTTCATAAGTCCAGTATTCATTTACTAAGTTTAACTTTCAAAACTTGAGCCAAGAAAAGAATATTAAACCATCTAGAACAAGACCTACATTGTAAATGTTTCAAACTTTAAACCAGAGTAATATTTAAAAAAAATGAAACCTTTGAGGTTGGATTTGCGGCATTGTACTTTACTAATAAAGGCCTTTAGTTTGATGTACTACTAGACCTATGCTCTTATTTAAGATTTCTTTTTGACTCCTTGTGGTTCATCCCCTTGTTATAAAAAATATGGTAGTTACTTCAAAAAGTACATTAATAGGTGCAGTAATGATGTATCAAGTTTTAATGCTTTACCTGTAATCGTTCGGGAATTATCAAACCTTTTCGCGACTGTTTTAAACCTTGTATAATGGAGACTTCTGGGTTTAAAATTGTTAGTAAATTTCCCAGTGCAGCACTTCACGCAAGAACTTTGTGAACAAGCATTCTCTATCATCACGAGTAAGAAGATTCTGATCGCTATCGACTGGGACACAAATAAAACCTTTAGTTGGGAGGAGAGGATACGTTCAAGGGCACAAAAATGTCATACGAGGACAACTCCACCCTCTGCGTCAAAGCCAAGACCTCTCAAGGACTTGGAAGTACGAGTGCCTTCAGTTTCTTTATCAAGCTGAATATAAACGAATCGAAAACTAGTTTTATGAAATTTAAATTGAGAAAGTGAATTTTCAAACAAAACCTTCAGTGTTTGTTGCTGTTTGAACCCCCTCTTGAGAAAACGGGTTCAATAAAATCCCAATGAACTTGTCTGGATAGAGTTATTAGGATAGTCACGTGTATCATGTCTGTAACAGGGTTGGCGGCAGGATATTGTGTAACTAAAATCTGAAAGACTGTCTATTACGGTTAAATTTATCCTTATATACAAAATTGTGTGGAATTAGACTTTTTGGCAGCTCTAATAACAATCTGTAGATCCATGAGTATTATTATAAACTTGGAAGAGTGAAGAAATGCTTTTAGAGAACTATGATAGCTGACTATGCCTAATCATATATTTTCACGATGGTCCTAACGATGTATCAGGATTACAATATACATATTCGAATGCCCAAATACCTCTTAAAAGCCTTTAAACATTAATGTATTTATTTGTATAGGGGGAATAGAAAGATTGAATTCTTTAATACACATGTAATCACAAAAAATATTTACTCCACCGGGACTTGTAAATGGGTCTCTCATTTGCCGGCGAGCATGTTACCAGTAGACAACAGAATTTTTACTTTATGAATTTCAATGATTTTGCATTTATCATTGAAATCGAACATTTTTATTAAAAGTTAACAATATTTGGAGAACGTTTAGACATCTGCTTTTCTTGCTGCAACAAGAATAGAGGGCAAAAGTATAAACATCTCAAGTTATTGAATTGTTCAGTAGACTAAATGCTGATGGGGAGGAAATTAACATGATATATTTTTAAACTTGTGTGCGTAATTAGTATTATTCAAACGTGATCGATACCTTTCTGGTGAAAACTCCATGTACCTATATCAGTAGATAATAATATGGCGGTCCTAGCGCACTTTCGGAGCCGACCGAAAAGCAATGTAAAATACTGTTCAATGTACCATAAAGGAAGCTGAGAAATAACACAGCAAATCTCAATGAAAAATTAACCGAATCTACAGTCGTTCGTCTCCAAAAGCGATCGGTACATTACTATCTACTCTGTGGAATGAAAAATTAACCAAATCTACAGCTGTTTGCTTCTACTTTCTTAAGCTGTGCTTTGTAAAATGTTGTCAAATCTGCTACGAATAAAGGAAAAATCTTCGAAATCTTAATAAAATTTAATCAATTTAAAACATTTTTACTAAAAACATACTTTAATAAAAAACTTTTCTACTAAATAGCAAACATGAACTCACCAAGCTCTCTTCAGTTTCTAGCATTTCAAGAAGTTGCCAGGGGGGAAAATTGTAAAGAGTTCAAAGAGTTACCAGAATATTGCAAACTACAATTGATATCAGCATTAAATTTAAAGGACTTGGATTCCAAATATATTTCAACACGGATAGCTCTAGCGGACATGTATGAATTAATTTCAAAAGATCTTGGACAAAGGTTAAAAGAAAAACAGCAAACAGAATATTTTAAGCAATTTTGTATGGAGTTTTTTGGGCACTATTATAACTTTATCCACCATAATTTGATCAAAACTATGAAGGATTGGAGCTACAGAAGTGTTTATGAAAGAGGATGTAGGAATTATACAGCATTACTAGAGACTCTTTGTCAATATCAAGATTTATCAATAAAATTCATTAAACAAAACAAAGAATTCTTGCTTTTCGTTTTTGATGACATTTTGGATGAAATGAAACACATTAATGTTCGTAATATTCCTTGTGATTCTAAAGAAGAAAGAGAAAATCTAATTCTTGAAAAATTCAAGCGTTTACATGGCGGTTGGAGCCCCGAGGAGTTGGAAGTATATTGATCAAGCCACGAAATAAAATCCTTATTCTACAAAATTGATAGTAACACAGTCTTTATCTTTAATAGTCTTCTTTCCAGTAACAACCAAGTGTAATTTATCATGTTTATTCAATTCTTTAATCTTTTTTTCATCCAAAACAGTCAAAAGTCTGTTCGGTAAGTGTACTTTATAATCTTCCAACTCGGCAATTATTGTAAACCCGAATTTATCCTTCATTTTCTCCAAATTCAAAATTTTGTATTTCTTATTTTCTTCCAATTCATTTAACTTCTTATACTCTTTAAACTTACATTCTCCAATATCATTTAACTCCTTCAAGAACTCCATTTAAATAGAAAAAATTCAAAGTCAAAAAGTGCAAAACCATTTCTCGGTCGACCTTTTCTCCTCCCTCTGTCTCTTTCTCTCTCCCTCTCTTTTTATGCCTATGACACGATCACTTCTGCCGTTTATAGGCTAGGATCTATATTCAGGCTAGAGAGAGAGAGAGAAGAGCGAGATACGGATAGAGAAATGGTTCCGGAATACGATCTGAATACTTCTGAACTTGGTGTTTTCTCCGCTATGGCCACTCGCATTGAAACAGTTCAGAAGTAAACTTCCTAACCGACCAAACCGAATTCGCGGACATATATACTCAGCAACACAATACAACAGCCCATCGAGAAGTAAAAATTTAAGAAATTAATTTAAAATATAATTTGAAAATTACAAGTAACAAAATGTACGCATATTTAAAATAGGTAAAATTATCTAACATTTTGAAAAAGAAAATGTTATAATAGTAAACGGGAACACAATTTTTATTCTTAAAAGCAAATCTGCATTACCGACATTTTAGTTCCGAAAGATTGCGCTATGCACGAGGTGTGCCCAACGAACTATACTACTGGAACGCGCACTGCCCATAAGCCACATGTTGTGTTTTCCGGTCGCACACAGCTGTGCGTTACTGGTGTATCCATGGATTTGCAGGCGCTTAAAGTGGGCAAGAACTCACTGAGTTCTGTACTCCATACCAATGATGCTGATCTTAGAACACATTAACTTTTTATTGATTTTAAATCTAAGGGTAAAATTAAGTAGATCAAGTGATGATGTACGGTATTAAAAATTGTAAAATATTCTTATTTGCTCTAGTTATCTCAAACAAATGCGACCACTTCTAAGTTGACGAATTCACTGAAAGCCACGAGTTATTTTTAATTAAAACTGTGACTAAACTATTATTTTAAATAATATCTCATCACATCCAAAAAACAGAAAACTTTTGACATTATAAGAAATCCAACTTAGAAATAAAGCAAAAATTGGTCAAAATAATTTTATTTTCTAACACGTAGATTAAGTGTGTCATGTTTGTAAATTTTATGTAGTTTACTTTGAAATAAAATACTGTGAATAAAAAGTTGTTTTTTTTTTTCATCTGGGAAATATTTTAATGCCTGTAATCTTTGTTTCCGACTTTGTAAGAAAAATAAAAGTCAAAATCTCAGTTATTTTAATATTGTACAAAAGTCCGTTTTTTTTAACTAAAAATAAAAATCCACGGTGAAAAGCAGCTACTAACATTTGTAATAATAAATAAATTGTAGTATCTAACAATTGTATTAAGTATAGAAGGCGTTTTAAAGTGATGTTAGATCATTACTATAATGCCTGCCATATGGGCGGAGTTAGTTCTTGCCCATTTCCAGCGCCTGCAGACTCGGAACGCAGCCCAGGATTTCGGCTCGGTTTCTCCGGCCCAGAGCGCGTTCCATTATTATAATTCGATGGGTGTGCCACTACAGACCGACCATCACGATAATCGCTTCGCCTGCGTCATATCCGTAGTGATATCACGCCGTGAGAGGCGCAATCGTTGGTTTACAAGCACCATTTAGTTAAATAAATTTTTCTATCTAAATGGAGCGCGAAAAAATATCATGTCCGTTCTGCAAAAAAGAAATTTTAAGAAAAAACTATGATCGCCATTATAATTCTAAAAGTCACGAAAAAAACAAGCAAATTTACGATAATGAACTAAATTATTTAAGACAATGGGCTAGAGAAAATAAAATTGCCGATCACGAAAACATGTTTAATATTGAGAAATTACGTGAATTAAAGAGAAATTTCAAAGTTGAAAAGAAAAATCTCGACCTATTTAATGATGAAAAACTTCATTCAATAGCTGAAAAGTTGGCTATCGGTACTAACGATAAAACCAAGTCTGAAATCATTGAAAACATTGATAAAACTCTTCACGAAAAACCTGAAAATATCATAGATGTTGAAGTTTTATCCTCTGTGAAAGGTCTTTTCAAGCAATACATTTTAACGAATTTGAGCGACAATTTTATGTCAATTTACAAATATCTTTCAATTATGCGCCCAGAAATTAAAGATTTAATAGAAAAATTTCAAGAAAATGTTAAAAATACGAAAGGTTATCTCTCTTTGGAATGTGAATACGAACGAACTTTAGTGAACGGTGAAACGCAAACATGTCCAATGTATTTTACTATCAAAGCAGACGAAATCTTTGACGTAAACGACTTTATTACTAAGCAATTTAATAAATTAACACATCGAGAACAAACGAATAATCCAAATAAAGGTTCCGGATGGACATTTAAAAGTTGTAAACAACTAGTTTTGAGCCTTAACAAACACGAAATGATGAACGCAGGATCATATATCGATTTACCACAAGAGATCAAGGTAAAAAAAGCTTGTGTAAATATCAAAAATAAAGATGACTTCTGTTTTATTTACTCTATCCGATGCGCTATTGAAAAACCTAAAAGAGACTGTGAACGTGTGAAGCAATACGAGAAATTTTTAAATGACGAAATATTTTCAGGTTTTGAGTATCCAATGTCATTTAAAGATGTAAAGTTGTTTGAAAAACGAAGCTACAATTCCAAGTATAAGTATCCAAAAATGTCTATTAATATCTATACTTATGATGAAAAACTACATATTGTTCCGTTGCAAATTTCAGAAATATATGATGCAGAATTAAATATTGATCTACTGTATGTAAAAAATGAAGAAACATCTCATTATGTTTTGATAACAGATTTAAATAAGCTCGTTTTCTCTCAGTTATCTAAGCATGAACACAAAAAATTTCTATGCAGAAGATGTTTAAGCCATTTCTACAAATCTGGAAATTTAACAGATCATTTAGAAATTTGCAAGCAACATGAAGTTTGTAAGCCAATTATGCCGTTTTCAGGTCAAACAACTAAATTTACTAATTATCAAAAGAAATTTAGCCATCCGTACGTTATTTATATGGATTTTGAGAGCATATTAGAAAAAATTCCGACATGCAAGAACAATCCACAAAGATCGACTACAACCAAGATTCAGAAGCACATTCCTTATGGTTTTACTCTATATTTAGTGTCGAATGTGACCAATCGCATGTACAAACCTATATGTTATAGAGCAAAAAATGAAGACGATTTGCCTAATGTTCCTGCAAAATTGTTTGAAGAACTTAATAAATTATCGAAATACATAGCTAAAAAGTATAATTCGAAGAATAAAAAACCTATGAAATTGACTGAAGAAGAAGAAATTTCATACCAAAATGCAAACGTTTGTCACATCTGTGAATGGTCTGCTTATGATGTTGGGTCAATTCAGTATGGTTTTACTCCTGATAGTTGGAAAGATAAGAGTTATAATAAAGTAAGAGATCATTGTCATTTAACTGGCAAATTTCGAGGAGCAGCTCATAGAGTTTGCAATGTGAATCTCAAGTTTCCTCAAAATATTCCAGTTTTCTGTCACAATATGAGTAACTACGATACTCATTTGTACATAAAAGAATTGGCGAAACAATATGGAAACGTTGATTTGATTGCAAACACAGACGAAAAATATATAAATTATTCTGTAAATTCTGGATATGGCTATGAGTTTGACAATGATAAACCTAGAAAATTTATAAAGTTCTCTTTCGTAGACACATTTAGATTCATGGCCTCATCTATTGAAAAGTTAGCTAAAAACCTCAAGAAAGAAGACTTCAAACATACAAATCATTTTATACAAGATGGTCTGAACGCAATTCTAGAAAGACAACCAAATGACGAAGAAGAAATCTTTAAAATTCTATCTGGAAAAGGAATATTTCCCTATGAATTTATCGATAGTATTGAAAAACTTGATTACACAGAAGAGCTGAAAATTGAAGATTTCTATTCACTTTTGACAGATGAGAGCATATCTGAGAAAGATTATCAACATTACTTGAGCGTTTGGAACAAATTAAAAGATAAAAATCTTGGAAATTACTCTGATTTGGTCAATATCCAAGATGTACTATTGCTCGCTGATATATTCGAAAACTTCAGAAACATTTGTCTAAATTGTTACAAACTTGATCCGGCACATTATCTAACAGCTCCAAGTCTCGCATGGGACGCTATGTTAAAATTAACGAAAATCGAGCTTCAACTGATACACGATTACGATATGTATTTAATGATTGAAAAAGGTATTCGTGGAGGTATTTCTCAATGTATTAAGCGATATGTGAAAGCAAATAACAAATATTTGAAAGATTTCGATAAGACAAAACCTGAAAACTATTTACTTTATGTCGATGCAAACAACCTTTATGGTTATGGTCTTATGCAAAAACTGCCGTATAGTGATATCAAGTGGATGGATCCAAAAACGTATACAAAAGAAGAGTGGAAAGAAACAATTTTGGAACTCACTGGTGACGAAAACTATGGCTATATTCTTGAAGTCGATCTTGGATATCCAACAAATTTACACGAACATCACAAGGATTTGCCTCTTGCTCCTGAACATTATAAAAATAAGTTGTGCACCACTCTATTAGATAAAACTGAATACGTTGTTCATTCGAGAAATTTGAAATTCTATCTGGAACAAGGAATGGTGTTAAAACATGTGAATAGAGTGATAGCATTCGATCAGAAGCCTTTTATGAAAGATTACATTGATTTTAACACAAACATGAGAACCAAAGCTACAAGTGACTTTGAGAAGGACTTTTATAAGCTGATGAACAACTCAGTTTTTGGAAAAAAGTATGGAAAATGTGCGAAATAGATGTGATATTAGACTAGGAAATGAAGAATTTTCAATGAAACAAGCTAAGAAAACAAATTTCAAGTGCTTTAGTATCTTTGACGACAACTGTATAGCGAGTCACATGTTCAAACAAAAGGTTAAATTTAACAAACCGATCTACATAGGATTTTCAGTTCTTGACCTATCAAAATTGTTAATGTATGAGTTTTATTACGATAAATTAAAGAAGTTTGACCCAGATTTGAATCTGTGTTACATGGATACAGACAGTTATTTCCTAGAATTGAAACGAGATCCTTTTAAAATTATTAAAGAAAATATAGATGACTTTGATACAAGTGATTATCCAAAAGATCACGAATGTTTCACTACTAAAAATAAGAAAGTTATTGGAAAATTTAAAGACGAGTTAAATAGCGAAGTTTTAGAAGAATTTTGTGGATTGAGATCGAAAATGTACTCGTACAAGTATCTAGACAAAAATCCAGTAAGATGCAAAGGGATTAAGAGAAGCGTTGTAAATAAAACAATAAATATCGAAAACTTGAAGAAATGTTTGTTCGAAGATAAAGAAGAATTTAGGGAGATGACAGTAATCAAAAGCTACAAACATGAGTTGTACACCGTCACTATAAACAAGTTAGCACTGAACGCTAAAGATGATAAGAGAATTGTCCTAGAAAATAAGATCGATACAGTACCGTATGGATATAAAACAGATATTTTAGATGAATTAAATAAACTTGGAAACTTTGATATGTAAATGGAAGATGATTTAATTCACTGTCACAAGTGTAAAAAGAAAACGAAAAATATAGATTCTAAGATTGTTCAAACTCAAAACGGATTGTATAGAATTGCAGCAAAATGTTCAAAATGTAAGACAAATAAGAGTAAATTTATAAAGAATCCTTATGAAAAACAAGTAAAGAAAGAATTGAAGAATAAAGAAGAAATAGAGATTGAAGCTAGAGAAATTCATGCACCAGTACGAAAAAAGTTTAAAAAGAGAAAAATTATAACTTTAGGAATTGACGATTTATGGGCAGCAGATTTAGTAATAATGTCTAACTATTCGGATCAAAATGATGGATTCAAGTATATGTTAAATGTTATTGATACTTTCTCAAAATATGCTTGGTCAAGAGCTATCAAAAGAAAAAACGGTAAAGATGTTTCAAAAGCCTTCGAAGATATAGTAAAAGACGCGATAAAGATCAATCACAAACCACCAAATCTACTTCATACAGATAAGGGTTTAGAGTTTAAAAATAAAGAATTTAACGAAGTTTTGAGAAAATACAACATTAAGATTTATCATACTGAAAACGAAGAGAAATTAAGTATTGTAGAGAGATATAACAGAACTCAAAATGAAAGAATGAAGGTTCTTTTTGAGATTAATAAAAACTTTAAATGGATCGATATTCTTCAAGAAATCGTAAAGAAATATAACGATACTGTTCATAGCACAATCAAAATGAAGCCTAAAGACGTAGATAAAGATGCAGAAAAAGAGTTATTAGAGTCTGTTTTTAAGTATGTTCCACCAGAAATTCACACGAAAACTAAATTTAAAGTCAATGATCATGTAAGAATTGTTAGTAAAAAACAAACATTTTCGAACAAATATAAGAACAATTCGTCAAGAGAAATCTTTGTGATTTATCAAATTAATAACACAGATCCTGTAACTTATAGTATAAAAGATTTAAATAATGAAGAAATAACCGGAAAGTTTTATGAATATGAATTGAGAAAGTCAAAGCTATAATTTTTTCTATATAAATGGAGTCTCAAAAGAAATGTACAAAGTGTCAAGAATTTAAGGATTTTGAAGCTTTTTATAAAAATAAGAATAAAAAAGAAGGATTAGGGTCTATGTGTAAGGATTGTCGTAGTAAATATGAGAGAGAATTATACGAAAAAATAGAAAAATTCACTTTAGAAGAGAAAGAATGTTGTATTTGTAAAGAAATTAAGAATATTTCAGAATTTCACAACTGGCATTATAGTAAAGATAAAAAACAAGCTTTTTGTAAGGATTGTGCTAGAAGAAATTTCCGAGAAAGCCAAAATAAACCGACTCATTGCGAATGTGGAAGAACTCTTCAATGGTTACCTAGTTATGCTAAACATTTACAAACCAAATATCATAAGTCGAGAGTTTAACATTTTCATTGTGTAATAATTTTTTCTATATAAATGGAGTCTCAAAAGAAATGTACAAAGTGTCAAGAATTTTATAAGGAAAAGAATAGAAAAGACTGTTATTGTAAGGAATTATATGATAAAATGGACAAATTAACTTTAGAAGAGAAAAAGTGTTACTTTTGTAAAGAAAATAAAAATATTTCTGAATTTAATAACTGGCAGTATAGTAAAGATAGAAAAGATGCTTTTTGCAAAGATTGTGCTAAAAAAATTTTCAGCGAAAGTTATAAAATCGAAATGCCTTGTGAATATGAAAAAAAAAATTCTACAATGGTTACCTAGTTATGCTAAACATTTACAAACAAAATATAATAAATCGAGAGTTTTTAGTAAAATTTAGAAACATTTTCATCGTGTAATTTAGATATTCTATAAATCAGTCGAGATTCTGCCATATTTGTAGTAAAATGATTACCGTTGTATAAAATATTCAAAGATTCTTTCATTTGGTTGTAGAGATTGATAGAATTTGGTTCGTCATCAATGAACAAAATCTCTAATTCAGGATAATTTATTTTTAGATGTTTTAATCGGTTTGGTATTTCTCGTTTCTGAGCTCTGATAACGTAATAAGGCCATTCCCACATGTGATTCTTCTTAATTAACACAAAAACATGGTGTTTTTTCTTATCAAAATCTTTACATACCATATCTCTCTTCATTAATTCCATTCGCAATTCTTGATTCTCTATTTTCAATGATTTCATTTCATCTTTAATTTGTAACTGTTTTATTTCATCTTTTAACTGCTTATTTTCGTTTTCAAGTTTGTACTCGCCATATTTTCTAATACTCGGTAAAACTTCTTTTGTAACCCAATTTTTGAAGATTTTTGCCTCTTTTTTATGTGATCTCAAAATTAAAGAATAAAGTCCAGATTCATTGATAAAAACAGTGTCAGGATGAAGATTGTTAAGGGGCCATTCGAATAGCCCCTTGTTTTTTAAGTAAAAATATTGAATTTTGTCATCATCTTCAACATTTAATTTAATTGCGTTTTTTGTTTTTTCATAACCTAATATTTCACAAACATCTTTAGCCTTAAACCAGATTACATTGTTTTCGTCTACAATCGTTACAATGTCTTTATTATTGAATATAAGTTGATTATTGAGTAGGTCTACAACTGACTCCATTTAGATAGAAAAGAAATTTAACTAGTAATTTTTATTTTGAGAATAAAGCCCAGATTCATTGATAAAAACAGTGTCAGGATGAAGATTGTTAAGGGGTCTATGGGATAGACTCCTGTAATTTATACATTCAAAAGTTGTTTTATCATCATTATCGACATTATTTATGATAGCTTGCCTCGTGTTTTCATATTCTAAAATTTCTGCAACATATTTAGCTTTAAACCAGATTACATTGTTTTCGTCTACAATCGTTACAATGTCTTTGTTATTGAATGTAGGTCTACAACTGACTCCATTTAACTAGTAATTTTTATTTTGAGTGTAAAGTCCAGATTCATTGATAAAAACAGTGTTTTTTTGAAAGTTTGAAGGTAAGAACGATTCGTTCCCCCCTTGATTCATCATTCTTTCGACAATCTTAAATATATTGTTGTTTTACTCTCATTATTTAATAAATTTCCCTCAGAGTCTTGTATAGTTAGAACGATTTTTTGAATTCTTTTAATATTTTTTCTAATTGGAATATAATCAATTTCATTCGGGTTTTCACTGATTTTTGATCCATAAGCAACATTTGGGAAAAAAGTGTACAAAATTTCAGATTCTTTGTGTAAATGTTCGGTATGATTTTCAAAACTAGGTTCAACGAGATTGCAGTGCACTTCAATTACATCGAACGGTCTAAATTTTGGCGTTTTATTTCCTAAATATACCTGATTTGGCTCAATAGTTTCTTGAACAAACCCTAATAAATCTACAATAATTGCTGAAAACATTATTCTTACTGGTGATTTTATTTGAATTTTATTAGAGAGATAATTTTTTTGCATTTCAAACTTGTTTTCGTCAAAGTTTAAAGATTTATCTGATTGTTTAAATGTTTTCAGATAATTTTTAAGGGAATTTTTTATTTGATCGAAAGTATAATATCCTTTGTTTAAACCATAATATTTTGTTACGTTCTTCTCACTAAATCCTATACAATAAGGAGAACTTTCACTAATATTTATTACAAAATTGTCAGAATAAAAACCGCTTAAACCGATGAAATAATTTGATTCATCCTCTAAATGAATAGGATGTTCCAAGTTTAAAAATAATTGAGAGCTTTCTGAAGTCAACTTGAACAGCTTCATTTTCGCTATTTAAATGGAGAAATTTTTAAAGCAAAAAGATCAGATAAAACTTCAAACGTTTGAAGAAAATAAGAAAGATCAACCAATCAGATTGTTAATTGTTGGTTCAAGTGGATGTGGAAAAACAACTTTATTATTGAATTTTATCTACAATAGGTTGATTCCTTATTCCAATTTGTATGTTTTTAGTAAATCTTTAGAACAAGACGCCTATAAAAAATTACAAGAAAGATTTGAAAATATTGAGAAAAACTTAAACAAAAAAATATCACATTTTTATAATGCTTCTGAGGACATAGCTCCGTTAAGCGAATGTAAACCCAATTCGTTAATCGTTTTTGATGATTGTATTTTAGAAAATCAAGACGTTATTAAGGAATATTTCGTAATGTCCCGTCACAAAAACATATCTTGTATCTATCTTTCCCAATGCTTTTCAAAGGTTGATAAACAAGTTATAAGAAATAACCTGAATATGTTGTGTATTTTTAAGCAAGATGATCACTATTCGAGAAAGATTTATAACAATTATGTGGGATCTGATATGAGTTTTAACCACTTTATTGAGTTATGTGATAAAATTTGGAAGGAAGACTACGGATTTTTAACTATTAATCTAACTTTGAAGCCTAAAAATGGCAAATATTTGAATAAATTTTCCAATATAAACGTGTGATAATCTAGTTGTTTTCATGTTTTTACGTTCACGTTTACGTTTCGTGTTCTCGTTTTTACGTTCCACGTTCACGTTTTACGTTTCACGTTCACGTTTTACGTTCCACGTTTCGTGTTCTCGTTTCGTGTTCACGTTTCCACGTTCCACGTTCACGTTTTACGTTCCGTGTTCACGTTTCGTGTTCTCGTTTCCACGTTCCACGTTCACGTTTTACGTTCCGTGTTCACGTTTCGTGTTCTCGTTTTCACGTTTCGTGTTCACGTTTCGTGTTCTCGTTTTCACGTTTCGTGTTCACGTTTCCACGTTCCACGTTTACGTTTCAAAATTTTCCTAAATAAATGGCGAACGTAACTTCAGAAGAAGCAAAAAAACTTGATCAAATAGAAAAGAAATTAATCAAAGAATTTAAAGAACAGATTCGAATTGATGAAAAAGAACAAGAATTTATTCAAAAAATTAATCAACCTGTAACTTCTGCAATAAAAAACGTTGAGGGCAAAATTGAAAATGTTTTAAGTGATAATCAAAATTTGATGAATTTGGTTCCAGTTGTACGACAATTTGCTGATATTTCAATTCCAGAATCTGAAGAGTTTGAATTGCCAAAATTACCATCTTCAACACCATTTAGACCTCGAATCATTGAAGACTCTACCATAGTTGAACCAATAAGTCCTGGAACAACGGATATAATAATTGGTGAAATTGGTAAAAAATTTCTTCCTAGAGCAAAGGATGATAAATTTGGTTTGTATTGGGATAGAAAAAAGAAAAGTTTTATGATTGGAAATTTGCCCGTAAATTTTGAACATAATGATATCATTATTAATGAAAAAACATATGAAGGAACTCAAGGTTTATGGAGATTATTAACAGGCACTGATGTTCCAAAAGACGGTTTATATTCTGAAGAAGACTTGAAAAAGTATACTGAAATTTTATGGAAATCTGATTCAATTTACAAAAATAATGATCCATCAACTAAGAAACCAAAGTCAAGTAAAGGTAAAAAATATCTCAATTTGATTAAACCAATTTGGGAAAAAAGAATCGAAGGATCAGGTGTGAGAAAATACAGTGATAATAAGATTGAATACAGATATATCGACGATTTGACAAAACTCGATGGAATTATTAATTATATTTATGCTCAAGAAAAGGCTGGAAACAACAATTTTTTGAACGAAAAGAAAGCGATTAAAGATTTTATTTCGAACAAACTTGATGAGGTGATTGAAAAACCTGATGGAATTAAATATTTAAAACGAATTTTGCCGGCAATAAGTTCATCTATGATTGAGGGTAGTGGACTTTTGAATGATTTTATCAACAATTTACCTTTTGAATTACACGTACCAACTTATCAGTATCTGGGGCCTGGCACAAAACTCGAAAAAAGACTAAAAAGAGGAGATCCTGGTATAAATAAATTAGATCAAGCTGCTATGGAACACGATATTTTTTATGCAAAACATAGAGACACAAATTCCAGACATATCGCAGATAAAGTTTTGCAAGATAAGGCAATGGATAGATTTTTATCAAAAGATGCTAGTTTAGGTGAAAGATTTGTTGCGCTTCCAACAGCTGGAGCAATGTTTTTGAAGAGAAAACTAGGAATGGGAATCGAAGAGAACTTGAAATTTTAACTATATAAATGGAGGTGAATGTAAATTTCAGCAAAAATCATAAAGAAAAAATAAAATCCGCTTTTAAGAAGAAAATACCCGTTAGTATTCAATTTAAAATAGATCAACTAAAAAATGGCGAAGATAAGATATTTTTAACAAATAGACAATACAATAAACTCGAAAACATAAGAAAAACAATAAAGGAACCAGAATAGAATTTTCTTATAATCAGTTGAAAGAACTTAAAAATGGTGGACTTTTGAAAGATTTATTAGATTTTGGAGAAAATATTCCAGTTGTTAAAAATGTTGTTCCTTATGTTCGTAAAGCTGCTCCAATCGTTAAAAAGGATGTGATTCCTATTGTTCGAAACATTTTAAATTGGTTAGATAAAGAGTTGGAAGATGTTACAGGATCTGGATTAGATGAAAAAACTTTGAATTACGTGAAATCAAACATTTAAAAAAATTTGAAATCAAACCTTTAACATTCGGGGAATTGGAAGAAATCTGCAAAAATATTAAACATTTTAGAGGAATCTTCATGAGAGATACATTACCTGAAAAAGTTAAGAAATTTGAATGTGGAATTGTGAATTTAGACTCGATTATGGGAAGTGGAACGCATTGGATTTGTTATTATAAAAATGATAAGAATGCATGTTATTTTGATTCGTATGGAAGAATTGAGGACAAACCACCTATAGAATTGATTAAATATTTGAAAAAATCAAGCGTCTACTACAATGATTCTCAGATTCAAGACTATAAAGATCCCCCAATTTGTGGTCATTTATGTGTTTTTGTTTTGAATGAACTGAGTACTGGTAAAGATTTTAAAGAAGTTGTTAACAAATTATTACTTAATAAATAAAGATTCACAAAATATTTTTGACGTATTTGGAACACAAATTATTCAAAATGTAGATAATAGTTTGAATTTTGATAGTTTGAGAAATGAGTTTGATAACAAGTTAGAAAATTTATTACAAAACCTTCCAGATTCAGATATGTTTGCTGTCGAGATTGAAGATTTTAAATCAGAATATGATAACAAACTTGCAAATTTCATGAGTTCAAATGAAGTTGCTGATAAAATAAAAACATTGGAAAAAGAAGTTGATGATGGTGTAAAAAAATTATTTACCAATTTAATGTCTCATATCGAAAAAGCTGATAAAATTACTGAAGCGATCAAAGTTGAAAAGAATTATGTTAGTTTGGCTAATAAAAAAAGAATTGTCGGTGTTCGACCTGGTATTGACAAACATGATGTTGTTAAAGAACAAATTTTAAAACCTCTAAAATTATCAGAAAACATCGATATTGTTGATTTACATGATCCGAATGTTAAAAATGCCTTAGATTTTAAAGGAAAAAGAATTAGCAGTGTTAGTAAAGGAATTAATCCATTTGATGTTGTTGTAATGATTCAATTAGAAGATCCTATTAAAATGTTTAATGAACTAAAACAAAATTATGAGAATCATAAACAGCATGTTAAAGATTTTACAACAGAAGTCTATGACAAGTTAGAAGCCAGAAATAGAAGATCAGTAGACGATGTTGGTGAATTACTTGATAAAGTAAATAAACTAGAAGAAAACTTTAATACATATAAAAATAATGTTAATGAATTAGTTGGTGTAACAATTAACAAAATTCTGGAAAATTTTGATACACATTTCAATGAGAAAATAAACTTTTTTGAAAATTTTGGTACACGTTTCAATGAGAAAGTAACACATAATAATGAATTACTTAAAAGAATAGATAATCAATACTCTTTATATCTCGATAAAGTAAATAAACTAGAAGAAAACTTTAATACATTTAAAGAAGATGTTAATAAAACTTTTGAAAATATTGATAACAGATTTAATGGATTAGGCGGCTATGATGACTAATTTTCCTTATATAAATGGCGCTCATATACTGTGTGAGGTGTAAGGCAAAAACTGAAACAAATGATATAAAATACTATGCAAACATCAATGGAGTTAAGAGAATTTCTGGAAAATGTGCTGAATGTAACGCAAAAAAGAGCCAATTTATAAAAACTTGATTTTGAAATTTTTTCTTAATAAATAGAGATGGCGGGACATTACAGTGCTTTCGATCTTTTTATAATGCAACACGAAAGAGATTTGAAAAAAGAACATTGGGATGATATTTCTCAAAAATATGAATTATCCGAAGATATGATGAGATTATACGTAAACAAATTGAATTGGTATAACATTGCTAAATATCAAACTTTATCATCAGAGTTCATTCAAGAAAATATACATTATCAATTAAAAGATCATATGTCTGTTCTTTGCCTCTATCAACACTTGAGTATAAAGTTTTTGGATGAAAATAAAGATACAGTTGATTGGAACAATATTATAGATAGCGGTTACTATCCTGTGCAAATTTTATTGAAATATGTGACCGAGATCGCAAAATTTAAGGAAGAGAATCCTGAATATGACGAAGTAGATCATTAAAAATGACTCTAATCTTTTTAATTATTTTACTAAAATTTATATCTTTTCTTATAAAAACGTACATTAGATCGATGAAAAAATGATATCTTTCTTATACATGATGTTTAAAATTTCTAAATTTTCTCTTATTAAATGGCGGACTACAGAAAATATGCTAGTGATATTGAAAGGGCGGAGTTTAAAAATTTCTATCCAATTAGTAAACAACATTTGAATGAACCGAATAAAAGAACTGAGTTTAATATTGATTTTGGAGATAACTTTTGCTCGTCTAACTTCCAGTTTTATATTTCTGGAACTTTAACAAAACAAGATGGTCAAGCATATCTTGGAACTGATAATGTTAGATTAATCGATAATTTTATACCGTTTTTATTTTCTAAGATTGAAGTAAGAAAACACAATAAATTGATAGAAGAAGTCGAAAACTGTGGCCAATTAAGCACAATTAAAGGAACTATTTCGTATTCAAAAAGTGATGTTATTTCTCAAACTTCTAATGGCTTTGAATCAGATTTTAAATTTGGTGTTTTTGAAGCAGCTGGAAATTTATCTCATTTTGGATTAGGATTTTTTGAAAATGTTACTATTCCGATCTATAAAGGAGGATTTTATCTAAGTTTTATAAGAGCAGAAGACGATGATGTGATTCTGAAGACTGCAACTGGAAATGTTATGCCTGTTGATGGAAAAATAACAATTACAGATTTTTTTATTAGAGTTCCAATGATTGATTATAAAATCACGAGTAAAATAAGGTTGATTGATGAAATTACAAAAAGTCAAAACATTATGTTTAATTTTCTAGATTGGCAATGTATTGAACAAAAAGGTATTTCCGGAACAACTTATTCGTTCGATATTACAAATATTTATAGAAATATCTTCAATCCCAAGTTCGTTATCATAGGTTTTCAAACAGATAGACAGAATAATCAAGAAAAAAATCCTTCAAAGTTTGATAGTTTGGATGTAAAAAATATCAGAGTAAAATTGAACGGTTCTTATTATCCAGATGAATTACAAAATTTAAACATTTCCGGAGGTCTTTTCAGAATCATGTATCAGATGTATCAAGATTTTAAGAAAGTTTACTGTAATAATAAGGAAATGTATTACAATCCTAAAGAATTTTTAGCGAATAGACCTATTTATGTCATTGATACAACAAAGAGTATGACAAATATTTCTGGTTCAAAGAACGATATAATTATCAATATGGATTTTCAAAAAGCTGTTACAAACGCGATTTGTTATGTTGTTGTGGTTTCTGAGAAATTTTTAGCCTATGATGTGATTAAGAACGATATTAGAGAAATTCAGTAGTTAATGATGTTCATATTATTCTCTTTCATTCCTTCTAAAACTTCAAAAATATACTCTTTCGCTGATGAAAAATCTCGATTTCTTCCGGAATAATCTTTGTAATCATAGACAAAATATCCTAAATAGTTGAATAATAAAATAAAGTCATTTCTTTTTATCTCGGTAGTTGAAATATAAACATAAACATTTGCGCTGAAAAATTTATATCTCGGCAGACTTAGTTCCATAATCTCCATTTAAACAAAAAATCTTTCTGTTTAAATGGAAGAGTATAATGCCAACTGTTACAAGTGTTCTAATAGAGGAGAAATTATTGATAAAAGATATTTAGTTTGTAGAGATTGTAATTTAATTTTGTATGAAAGACCTAAACCTAAGAAATTTCGAAATAAACTAACACATTTGAATAATCTGCTTACAAAATTGCAATATGGAGGTAAAAAACAAACACAATTTGTTACAGAATTTAGAAAACAGAATAAAAATTTTTACTTATCTCTTGGAACCGTTGAAAAAATTATTTTCCTTTTCAAAGAATACATTAGGTTTGTAGGTATCGATACACACGTTTATTATGAAAAGATATTACCTGTATTTTTTTATTATCTAGATGTAGAATTTGTTTATGATTTTGAACCAGAAATCCTCGATGATTTTATAGTACATTTGGAGAAATTAAACGAAGAACCTCGTGAAAAGAATGCGGTTTTACTCACATTCTCCCCGACTTCTCGAGTGAAGGTTAGCGAATTTCATTTTTTCCGTCTTTGAATTTTTTCTATTTAAATGGAGTTCTTGAAAGAGTTAAATGATATTGGTGAATGCAAGTTTAAAGAGTATAAGAAGTTGAATGAATTAGAAGAAAAAAAGAAGTACAAAATCATGAATTTGGAGAAAATGAAAGATAAATTCGGGTTTACAATAATTGCCGAGTTGGAAGATTATAAAGTACACTTACCGAACAGATTTTTGACTGTTTTGGATGAGAAAAAGATTAAAGAATTAAACAAAAATGAAAAATTACACTTGGTTGTTACTGGAAAGAAGACTATTAAAGATAAAGACTGTGTTACTATCAATTTTGTAGAATAAGGATTTTATTTCGTGGCTTGATCAATATACTTCCAACTCCTCGGGGCTCCAACCGCCATGTAAACGCTTGAATTTTTCAAGAATTAGATTTTCTCTTTCTTCTTTAGAATCACAAGGAATATTACGAACATTAATGTGTTTCATTTCATCCAAAATGTCATCAAAAACGAAAAGCAAGAATTCTTTGTTTTGTTTAATGAATTTTATTGATAAATCTTGATATTGACAAAGAGTCTCTAGTAATGCTGTATAATTCCTACATCCTCTTTCATAAACACTTCTGTAGCTCCAATCCTTCATAGTTTTGATCAAATTATGGTGGATAAAGTTATAATAGTGCCCAAAAAACTCCATACAAAATTGCTTAAAATATTCTGTTTGCTGTTTTTCTTTTAACCTTTGTCCAAGATCTTTTGAAATTAATTCATACATGTCCGCTAGAGCTATCCGTGTTGAAATATATTTGGAATCCAAGTCCTTTAAATTTAATGCTGATATCAATTGTAGTTTGCAATATTCTGGTAACTCTTTGAACTCTTTACAATTTTCCCCCCTGGCAACTTCTTGAAATGCTAGAAACTGAAGAGAGCTTGGTGAGTTCATGTTTGCTATTTAGTAGAAAAGTTTTTTTATTAAAGTATGTTTTTAGTAAAAATGTTTTAAATTGATTAAATTTTATTAAGATTTCGAAGATTTTTCCTTTATTCGTAGCAGATTTGACAACATTTTACAAAGCACAGCTTAAGAAAGTAGAAGCAAACAGCTGTAGATTCGGTTAATTTTTCATTCCACAGAGTAGATAGTAATGTACCGATCGCTTTTGGAGACGAACGACTGTAGATTCGGTTAATTTTTCATTGAGATTTGCTGTGTTATTTCTCAGCTTCCTTTATGGTACATTGAACAGTATTTTACATTGCTTTTCGGTCGGCTCCGAAAGTGCGCTAGGACCGCCATATTATTATCTACTTATATCAACATACATAAGTTGTACAGATTCAGTCAACCGACTTCAGGAACTTCTGGCACTTTACATGCAGTACTGCCACAAATACTACGTCTTCACATCAAATCTAGTATTCCTTGAGCTCTTTAAACCTCATGAAAAAATTCATGACATAAAGTAATAATTTTGCAAGTGTGAACCAAAGCCATTGTCAGTGTCTGGCTGGAGCTGATTCATCAAACATCATGTTGTTATTGGAGTCAACAACTGTCAGTATGATTGGTGTTGTGACGTTCCGATCACACTTCTGCAAGTCTGATTGGCAATGCCTTGTTGCGTTGTGTTGATTTACCAATTTTTATATAATTGCTTTTATAAAACCAACATACAAACTGATATCTTTGGTAAAAAATCGTTTGGAATGTATTGGTAATCAAATATACCTTTTGAATCACCGGCAACACGATTTTGATTGCGGTTCGAACGTCTACTACATTGAAACGTATCTCACTATACCAACATGGTTCCGTGAAAGCTATAAGAATTTTAAAGTGGCCATGCTCGCTTATGCGTTGATGGATTTTGTTGAAAACACACCGTTGGAGTTTTTATAAAAATTTAAAAATAGCTTGTATGTTGTAAAACTTTTAACCTGTGTGAACAGCTGATGCATAATAATGCCTAATAGAAGATAAAATGTTTGCTGCTCCTTGCTTGTGCAAGCGTACTTTTAAAATGGTCGTGCTCGCTTATGCATTGACGGGTTTCGTTGAAACAAGTACACTGAGTCTAGTAATGTTTTATACCCAAACTAGTTTTTTTTTTAACTTAATTACATTTAAACACATAAACCGATATTCAAAACTTTTATTGTTGTGAGGCCTTTCCATAGCAAGGCTATCTTCGTCAGACACATCAAATAAGTCTATCCAAAGGCATCACAAAAATAAAATTTTTGAATATCGGTTTATGTGTTAAAATGTAATTAAGTTAACAGTAGCAAATACAAGCTCCATATTCAACATAGTTTTTTTTGTATTTGACTTTAAATATTTTCAACAAACACAACTTTTTTTTAATATTGAAGATAATAACACATTCCATTCAAACCAATGTGTTAAATTTGGTTTCTTTAGCCTAGTTCTAGAATTAATAGTTTTTTAATATAAAAAAATACAAAATGGCTGCTAGCGGCTAAACGACATATGTTTATAAGACATGTTTTCCTTAAAATGATGAATATTATCACTCACAAAAATTTCTGACACGCTTTTGTTAACACCCTATATATATGGGTGTTCCATTAATCAGATCTGTAAAGTTTAAAACATTTTCTGCGAAGTTAAAGGAGGGCGTATGGAGTGTTTCTTGATCGTTTTAATCTAGCAAACATTTCTACTTTATAAAGCTAGCACATAACCTGCAACAAGAAATAAAATATAAGTTCATAGAAATTGTTAAGGAACGGCTTGTGTCTTCAAGATAAGCAGATTTTATTAGAATGTAATCATAAACTTCAATAAAAGTTATTAAGAGACGAAACCCCTAAATTATCAAAATATTCCATTCCAGTAGCCGAGAGCCAATTTGAATTGTATTTGCACACAACCTGGTTTTTCTTGAAATCGATATGGGGAATATGGCTTTTTCAATAACCGCATGAAGTCCTCTTCTTACGGAGGTCGACAGACTCGGGTGTCCAAAAATTTGAAATATGTACGATGAGGTCTGTAAAAGTTTTTTTTTCATTCTAGGATAAGATATCTATCACGTGCCGTTCCCACTCAATTTACACAAATTAAATAGATCTCGAGTGCCTGTGTTGCCTAAGGACCAATCTCCGAACCTCAGAGAGTGTTAGTGACATCATCACTTAGGCACCACAGCTTGACCAATTACTGGTAGACATAACGTATTATACAAATTAATTAGATCTCGAGTGCCTGTGTTGCCTAAGGACCAATCTCCGAACCTCAGAGAGTGTTAGTGACATCATCACTTAGGCACCACAGCTTGACCAATTACTGGTAGACATAACGTATTATACAAATTAATTAGATCTCGAGTGCCTGTGTTGCCTAAGGACCAATCTCCGAACCTCAGAGAGTGTTAGAGACATCATCACTTAGGCACCACAGCTTGACCAATTACTGGTAGACATAACGTATTATACAAATTAATTAGATCTCGAGTGCCTGTGTTGCCTAAGGACCAATCTCCGAACCTCAGAGAGTGTTAGAGACATCATCACTTAGGCACCACAGCTTGACCAATTACTGGTAGACATAACGTATTATACAAATTAATTAGATCTCAAGAGTCCAGATTGCCAAGGACCAATCTCCGAACCTCAGAGAGTGTTAGAGACATCATCACTTAGGCACCACAGCTTGACCAATTACTGGTAGATATAACGTATTATACAAATTAATTAGATCTCGAGTGCCTGTGTTGCCAAGGACCAATCTCCGAACCTCAGAGAGTGTTAGAGACATCATCACTTAGGCACCACAGCTTGACCAATTACTGGTAGACATAAATATTATACAAATATTATATTATCACTCCTTTTAATGACTAAAATACATCCACACCATCCATCTCATTTAAAATACTCAATATTACCAATAGACCACCAATAAAATTACAGCACCAAAGAAATTGGACCAGTGTTGCCATAATTACAGCAAATATTGTTGCTCTGCGAGATTGGTACGAGAGGAAAGCGTTGCTAACAATTAAATAACCGTGATTAAAGTACACTAGTTTAACTTTGGTCCGTGGTTGAAACGTCTATTCATTTTTCAGCCTGAAATGTTGGTAGGTTTAGTTAAAACGGCTTACTCTAAGTTGGCTGCCCTGCACACCCAGGGTAGTGTGATATAATCTACTGAATGTGTTTGTAACGTATATTTATTTTTCAGCCTGAAATGTTGGTAGGTTTAGTTAAAACTTCTTACTCTAAGTTGGCTGCCCTGCACATCCAAGGTAGCGTGATATAATCTGAATGTTTTTGTGTATACTGCTGTTTGGTAAGGTAAAGCGAACTACTGTTTTAATAGGAGAATAAAAGGCTTGTTCTTAAAACTGTAATTAAAAGGAGCTAAAACTTAAATAACAATGAAATAGGCATTATTTTTAAATCCAGCATAAAATATTCTTTCAGAAAATCAATAAATTATGTTTGCTGCACATTTTAATCTACAATGCTTTTAGCGCACTTGCACTTTAAATGCAATTAAATTACTACTGTACCTTCATGGTTATTATGGTTAATAAGTGGTTTGTATTTTAGTTGTCGAAACATATTTTAACTGCAAATTGTGTAGAAAAATTAAAAGATCTAATTCGGTGTTAACGGTAATGAACAAGAAATTAATCTATTTATTACAAAGTTCATTTATAATTCTTCTTAGTTGCAACACTAAAACACAGTTCCAACGAATTTGCCGAAGAAATAAATAAATATGAGTGCGCTCCGGTATCAGCTCGTATCAAGCTTCAGTTCGTTCTTCTCATCCAAAAGTGCTTCCATGATTCCTTTCGCAACACAACCTGAGAGTGTAAATAGGCTTGATCTGAGCAGACGACAGTGAATGTGAACAACAGTCGGTTTATTGAAAATTGAGTTTAAACTATGACCGGACTTGGTTTAAACTAAACGGTAGCTAAACGATGTTCAAATTATATGGAAAGTTGTGGATGATTTAAACCACCGCACCGGTTAAACTAGCCTCTAATTGCCTCTAGGGAAAGTGGCCCTAAGGAAATCCTGATTATGATAATCTTGTAACAAGTCGTCAGTGAAATAATAAACAATTAACATTTAATTATTTTTAATAACAGATAGTTTGGTTCATTACAACTAATTTAAATCTGTATCTCCGCTTTTTGAAACTCATTGGATTTAATGTTTCCAAAGAGCTATTAAAAAAGTAATTTTCATGTCACCCACTAAGATATTGTATTTTCTAAGTGCGATACACAGTTTTGACAGGTCACTCAATACCTTTACGACATGATTCACTGTCATTGCCTCACTGTCAGCTAATCCATCAAATGTCACATTGTCATTGGCGTTGTCGATTGTCAATATGTTTGGTGTTGTGTTGTTCCCATCTCACAACTACAATCTGACACTTGTCTGATTGGCGATATTGTGTTGGATCGTGTGGGTTTGCCATTGTGTTTTATACATTTCATACATTTTATACATTGTATTGAGCTCAGTAACATGGCAAACGTGTTATAGCCGTCCGGTCAAGTATAAAATTTATACGGTAATAACAAATATTTTCATATAATTTCAAAATTCTAAAATGTCATACAAGTTAACTTCATCGTATAAGTACGAGTTATAAATGCTCAAAGCGGTGGTTGGGTTGAAAAGCGCCAAAAGCGGTAACTTTTTGCGCTTTCAACGACATAAAAGCTGGAAGTTATTCTTCGTAAATAATTTGTTTCATATGGGTAAACGCAGAAATAAACAAGCAAAGTTGTAATGTAACTCCCGTTATTGTAGCTGTGGTAGTTAGTTGGTGGTTAATGTTCAAACTCGGGTATCTATGTTTACCGAGAATCACTGCTAGACCGTTTCCTACCATCATTTAAGTAGTTACAGTTACAGTTTATAGTTAGAGTAAAATAAGTTGTGTTCAATGTTTAAATTTATGTTGTTTAATAATTTTTATATTATAATTTTAGTTTTTATTTTTATTAATATTATAAAATATGAAACTAACATCCTATTGTGCTAATCGTTAACAAAATTATCAGTTGCACAGTAATGTTTAGATTTAAATTGTTAAATAATTCCCATGTTTCACCAAGCAGTTGATTCCAAAATTATGTGCAGTGAAACCAGATTTACCAACTATCCAAATAACAGAACAAAAAGTTCCTTCAATGAATTAAACAAACAAAAACGGGTTCTTATACATTATTTGACGAAATCCACAAGGGAAGTATAATATATATACTGTATATATGGTATTTTTTAAATCAGTAAACAATCTACTTACTTTTGATTAAGAGGCGTTTTTATATTTAATCTACCTATAACAGTTATTAGTAGGAATTGTATATTATAGTGATTGGTATTGGTTGTCTCAATTCGATTATCATCTCACAGAACAGATATTAACATATTCTCAAGAATTTAGAAGTAGAAAGTGGCAGAATTCGGAAGTTATGGATTTTGTTTTCGAGTTTTCAATTTTGTATTAGTTACACAAGAGATCGCCCATCCAATGGTATAAATTGAAGCATGGCAAAATTGAGCGCTCGGAGCTATCCTGTGGCGCGCCCTGGCTGCCATGAAGTGAACTAACTTATGGTCTCTCTCTCTCTCTCTCTCTCTCTCTCTCTCTCTCTCTCTCTCTCTCTCTCTCTCTCTATCCCTATCTCTCCCTCCCTCCCTCCCATCCAACCAGAAAATCGCAATTATTATAGTTTCTTTCCGCAACTGAAGATTGAGGAGGAGCGATCGCGATGCTAGCGATATCACTCCGCTATACACTTCACTATTAACAGATATGGCGGTTTGTTCTTCTTGAAAGCTTGCGAATGTAATGTTAGGACACCGAACACGCGAACACACAGAGGTTGTGTCGCTGCCTTAGTGTCGCATTAGTTGAACTAATCCCCGAACCTCAGTAAACATCGTACATGTGAATGTTTATCTCCTGTGTAACTAATGCGATCACTGGTTTAACTAATTACTAGTTCATGCTATTGTATCTAACTTTTATAACTAAAATTATAACTAATTTTAATTTTACATCGTTATTGAAGCTAATTAGCCAAAATATCATACATAACAGCACAAATCTTATGTGAGCAAAACCTATCATGTGCGTAAATATGAATAAACTTTGCGCTCCAAGGCCTAAGTTTTATAATTGTATATTACACATCAAACGTTCCAAATGCTAACATGTATTTGAACTTTCTTCTGCCTACAATAGTATTCACATTGTATTTAAAACTGTTTCAACATTACCTCAACATATTTAAGATAGATTTTGTATACAAAATCAGTCTTGCGAACGCCCAAAGGAAGCACCGTACATTTTTTCATAACTTCACCGAATACCACCCCAAAACCACATAATATTACCCTTCATAATATTACCCCCAAAACCACAACGCAACTTGTCGAAACGATAACTGTCTCTATTTAAAATTCATATTTTCGTCATTGCATTAGACCATTTATACAATTGTTTTAAATTCTTTAGTCATATAGCTCATATGATACACTTATTTATATTAAGTGTAAAACAATCATTTGCACCTATCTTTTTTACGTTCGTCAAGATTAAAATTGTATTAATTTAGCAACAGAGTTAAAAATTGTATTTTCCCAACAATTTCTTAAATTTCTCATAAATTAATCAACCAAAAACAGGCTAAACAGTTTTCGAGGTATTGATTTAAATCACATGAGAACGTTTCTGTCCCAAGTACTGGCGATAGAAATGTAGAAGCAAGTTCAAACTTGGAACAAAATTTAAATTTTAAATATTTTAACTTCTTGTTTTGGCCAGCCTCGTGCGCTATTTCGTTTCAATATGGCGGCCATTTAACTTTAAAAATTCTCGATCCCTATTTATGAACCTAGAGAAAAAACTAAAACTCATCTGCAATGTTCATAACATTTCCTTATATTCTGGAGTAAAAAATTTGTTTTGAATTTAGAACTGTTTTAGAGATTGAGTACACGAATATAAATATTTCAGATATCACAAAATATACCCACTTCTTTCGACTGATCCGGAAAGACTATTTTTATTCCTTGATCAGTTCAACTTCAGGCAAGAAAATTATAGAGAAAATGCCTTTAACTTTATTAATCAGTATAATAAATCATCGTTCATGAACTGGTGTATTTTTTGGCTTGATAATTCAAGGATCGGCTTAGGTAGAATTTAGTAAATAATTTTTTTAAATAAATTTGTATTTGTTATTGTAGTAAATCAATCTCACATTTATAAAAGTTATGAATGTATAGGTTATATCCTCTACTTTTCCTATACTATTAAAATTGTAGCAAAAATAAAATATAAGATACAAAAATATGCCGTGCCGTGACCAGGATTCGAACCTGGGTTATTGCGGCCACAACGCAATGTCCTAACCACTAGACGATCACGGCTATTTGGCTTCTTCCTTCATGGAGCGGTTCGGCTGTGAAGTGTTCCGAGTGTGGCGAGGCGTGAAAGCGATTAGGCATGATCAGAGCTACCGGACAGTAGCAGGTTTTTTTCACGTGATAAAGTGGGTAGATTACAATCCTCGAAACTTGGTGTTCTTTTTTTAATATAACGCCGGCAATCGCCTAAAACCGTATTATCTTTCAAGTTGACCATCGTCATTGAAATATTTTTTATCAAAGCATCAAAAACCTAATGTATTCTCAGCGATGTCTCACATTTGGGAACCTTTTTTAAATTCTGAATTTCATAATTGTTTGCAGCTTAAAATCAGACAGAAGGTCGGAACAATGATCTTCTCAGTTTTTAAACCAATATTGTTCAACGATCTTCCCGCTAGCTTCAAAGAATATAGTTATAACTCATTAATTACAACTTAAATGTATTGTTAGAATAAAATTAATAAGCTTTTCGGTTATAAAATCCTATGTGTTTTATTGTTACACACATTTTTAATTATTAACATTTTAGTTTATTTGTTTTTATTTATATTTATAGCCGCATAAGAATTTTTATCGTAATTTTATATGTTATTTGGTGTTAATTTCAGGCCTTTGCTGATTGAGTTGTTCTGAAAAACACTAAATGCAGTAAGGAAAGCTGGTAAGTAAAAGCATTTGTATTTATTTATTTACTAGATATCAATAACCCATCCTCGCTCTGTAGTTAATGGCTATAAATTGGATTACCATCGCGTATAATTAATTATACAATCTTAATTTAAAATCTATCGTATACATCTCTCATTTCAGGTATAATAATTGCGTATTAATCCAGGCAACATCATCTACCCGTTTTATATAACACCGAGCGTCCTCAGGATGTGGTCTCTACCCTGGGTTTCAACTACCAATATGTAATACATTGTTCCTTGTGATTAAATGAGTTAATTCAAAAACTCCAAAAAATAATGCATTGCTAATTTTAATTTCCTTTAATAAATTGATGGATATTAACATAATAGCCCACTTCAGAGATTTGACAATTCCAAAAATGCTGTAAAAAAGCATACCATCAGTAAGACCTTGGGTGACACATGAAACATATATAAATATACGTTCGGATAGATATATTTTTTCTCATATAAATTTTAATCTTTTCGTTATGATTTCATAATAAAGTTTGAATGCGAAAACAGTTGATACGAGAATAAAAATAGTGTATGTACTATATTTGTAGTGATGTTTGGTATAAATTAATGTATATGTTGAAAAAACAGTTTCATAAAACAGTATGGAAGACATGATTCCTTTACTAATTGATATTCAAACTGAGATTTTTAAAGAATATTTCCACAATTTTCTTTAAATTATTTTAGAGTCAAATTCAGTAGACTGAACACATTGTTAGGCTAACTAACATGTTGGTTCAACGTTATTTTATTTGAAGTTTTTCAGGAATTTGACACTATCCATTATGGCTTAAGTGAAGGTTAAAGTCCATGTTTAAACCTCTCATTCAGAAGAGACAGAAACACTATTTTAAAAACGTAGGTGTAAATTAACTATCCGGTTGGATGTTAATGTATGTACCTTTTTTACTAATCTGTAATCATTTAATTACCTCTGGATTAAAAATAAATATTTTGGATTAATATTTACCGGGAAGTATCTACAACGGTTTGCAAAACAGTTAAACTAGTTACAATCAGAGCCGAGAGATTCTCGATTTTCCCAAAAAAAATCAGGAGAGGAACAGTTTAAATAATACAAGAGCAGCCGGACAAACAGTCTACACTGATAGAATACACAAGTAGTTGGTGTCTCTGGTCGATTGACTGAGAACCGACTACAACGTAAGTCTAGGAGCATTAGATTAAATCGCTGAAAATTTAAACATGCTATCCATCTACCTTACTTCACAACCAGTGGAGTAAACTATTGTATAGATACAGTACATAGAATGTTTATTTTGCGATTTAAATATTTAGTACGTGTAATTATTTCTGTTAGTTTATTATTCCAGAATTGCTTAATGTTTGTTGTGTATTATAATAATTTTACCGTTTAGACTGACTCTTGTAGATAATAATACTAAGTAAGAAAATTAATTATAAGTAAATGTTATAAATCGGTGACAAGATTTGGCACTCTTGCGTTATAGTTCCCTCCCTAGGTCACCGACACTTTTTTTTACTTTTACTGCTATGAAACCTATCTAAACGAAGAAACATGAGAATGTATAACGTGGCAAGCTATCTAGTAAAATATTTAATATTTAATGTTTTAATTTTACATTAAATTTATTTCTACATTGGCATCTATGATGGCGCATGTCTAACTACGGAATATGGCTGAGCGTTAGTGAAGCCTATCATTTAGGAGGCTGACACAATTTCTCTTTTACTTGCGGGGGGATGTAAAACTCTATTTTCTGTGCACTAAGTCTCTCATTATCAAGAGCACTAAATTGTGTTATCGACGAGTTTGAACGTATAACAGGATTTCAGACATTTGCCATCGTTATAGGTTACAATAGGTATAACACAACGTTTCGAGGATTGGAATCTATCTTCTTCGTCAGGGACGTATTAATACATATAAAAATAACGAACAGATAGAAGTAAAGAAAGGAAAGAAAAGGGTTGAAACGTATACAAAAGCTGCTTGGAGTTCATTCCAGCGTTGTCACTGCACAGGATGCAAGTCCCGAACACAAATCACAAGTACGAGGATCACAATCACACATCACACTAGCACAGGCTATAGTGGGATATTGCACAGATACTGAGTTTATGCTTATAGGTTATAAGCATGACCTATGACAATGTCAAATGTCCGAAATTTGTTTAGCTCTAATTTGTTTTAATTAATAACAATTGTTAACAAAATATCTCACTGTGGCAGGCAAGCTTTATTAAGTGAAAGTACAAAATCCGACACAATACAATATTAAATCTGCAACCCGACTTGTGAAAGTGTCAGATTGTAGTTGTGAGCTAGCGATGTCACAACACAAAACGTATCGACAATCAGCGACTCCAATAACAACGTCACATGTGATGGATCATCTCCATCGAGACAGTGACATTGGATCACGTCGGAAACCCGGTGACCGGTGAAACATTTGCATCATACTTACGATATCGTGTAATATCGTAATGTCTGTATTTAAACGTTTCATTTCATATCACCGACCTTTACAGGTACGATAAAGTACAAAATATTGTGATACATTCTTCTTTATTCTGCCACCAGGATTAAAGTAAGCCCAAAAGTTATAATATACATTAATTGATCTTGCTGAATAATAAATCAGTCAACTAGGTACATAAAAATAAAAAAAACCAGGCCATTAACTATTTAAAGTTCAAATATGACATAAGACATAAATTAATGTTTTATCTGATGAACGCCAATTTGTAGATCACAGGAAAACAAAGAAAATTAAAATTTGAAATTTGCTGACCTTTGAATATTTAGTTAATATTCATGCTTATTCATGTTGGTACGGTTTTAAAAAGATTTAAAAAAATCTGTCCTAGCAATTTTAATATTTTTTTCAAATAATGTCGAATCTAAGCTTTTAATTAGTATACAGGGTGTTTTACGAGACGTTGGCGTAACTTCAGGACTAATTCACGTGAAAATAAAAACATTAATAGCTATTATCATTTTCTATTTCGCGGCATTCAAAATGTTTCAAACTTTGATATACCTGTTTATAAAACTGTCAATCCCACGTAGAATTTGCAGGAATAATTATTTATTGAACATTAACTGAAAAAACTATCATTACCAAATTTTTTAAATTGGTCGAGAAATAAAATAATTACATCAATTTTATTTGGTGAGTGTTAAGCTTATTTATATGCGGAACGTATATTCTTAAGTATAATTATTAATTGTGTTTTATTGGTCTTAGCATTACAACAGTTGTTTTTATATCAAATGAAAAATGTATGTTCATAAGAAGTTCTACTTTTACATAGAACTTACATTAAAGTTACAAATGCTGCCCGGAATGGAACACAACACAAGGATAGTAGAAATAATAATCTTTGTACAAAACTGTAATATTTTAATGCTACTGAATATTTACAAACGAAATGCTGAATACATTTAAACAGGCGCCAGAGGAATAAAATAATTAATGAAACTGAGGATTCTAAAGTGATAAGAAAAGCTGGAACATGTTGTTTGAACAAGAAGGCGTAAATCCTGATATCACAAACTCCTGAAAACATATTTATGTTGTCTTTCTTTATGGGTGTCAAATTGATATTTATCTTATCTTATCATTCGGATAAAAGTTATTAGTTTATCAATGAAACAGCTAGCAGTAACATATGGAACAATACAACTATTAACACAATTCTACTCACAATGCATCCAATAGCGTAGAATACATTACTGTGTATGTAATGCTAGGATTGTGCTAGTTATGTAGCAGACAATCCGTCCAATGCTATAATTTCAGCCACGAAAACTGAGCGATCGGTTGTTTCTGTGGCGCGCTCAGACTGCCGTAAAGTGAACTAACTTATCTTCCCCTTCACTCGCTCGGCAGATGTGGTAGCAAAGAGGAGTAGGTGCCTCTATTCCGGTCGGCTCACTTTCAAACTGCAGCGCTGCTGACGGCGATAGCGACGCTAGCACTATCACTCGGCACGATACCTTATTAACTAACCGAGGGGGTAGTTTATTTCTTGAGAGCTTACGAATATCTCGGAATGAGACAGTACATGCGCGTGTGCGCAGTTCTAGTGGCGGACCACAGAACTAAGTAAACTACTCTCCCCCAGACTTCACCACACCTCGAGCGTATGAACTCCTGTGTAACGAATACAATTAACAGTTGTACAAAATCAAGTACTCGTATATCTAATGCAAAAACCTTATCTGGCGTAAAGAAAATATAAGCAGGAAAGGGTTCATCACATTTGATATATCGAAATACTTCTTATGTTCTATTATTTGTACATGGACCTTTGCTCCAGTACTAATAAAACACACACTGGTATATTTCTACTGATCCGGTACCTGAACCTCTTCATTGCTGAATAATCTTGGGTACTGTCACTCTGTCCCGTGAGTTTTCTGCAGCAGTCAACATGTTAAGGTGGGAGTTTGGATTAGAATAGAATTGGAATAGAAAACTACTTTTGTATCACCCCACAGGAAATTGCGGGCGCTTAAAGTAAGATATTTTCACCTCGCGAGCCTTGTTTGAGTAAAGTACTAAAAGTAAAATTTACATTTTTTTTATTATAAATTAGCCCTTTCATGCGAGGCATTTTGAATGTGTTATAAAGTAAATTTTTAAATAGTAAAGTAACTTTCACATGTTGATGTTTGATTTGCCAAATTAATATGTTGTGGTGATGTCCTTCTGACGAGACCACGTTGTCTCGATAAATGGCTAACATCTATGGCTAATATTTTGTTTTAGGCGAGTTTGAGTCCAAATTTGAGTTTATCATCAAGTTCTTGAGTCCAAGAATGATTTTTCTTTGTGGACTAATTTGATTCAACCTTCCTTTTCGTGACAACAGCTGCAATGTCGAGCCATGATGCTAACGCGCATATACGGGGTGTACAGATATAATATTTTGCCGCCATTTTGTACTGGATCAATCTTTTTGAGTGCGGTTTGCGGCATTAAACTCTGCTAGATAAGCCCTTTAAAATGATGTGCATAATTACCTATGCTCCTATTTAAGATTTCCTTATGACTCCTTGCGGGACGTCCCCATGATATTACAGAAAACTGATAGTTCCTTCAGAAAGTGGATATTTAGGTGTAGTGTTGATGTACCAAATCTTGTGGATTTATCTGTTATCGTTCAGAAAATATTATACCTGTGCAGGACTTTATGTACACCCTGTATAAGTCGACATCAACGTGAAGGAAAGGAAGAAATTTTAAAGTTTTATTAAGTGATTAGGTTCGTAGGCGAAATTCCAAAGAACATTGAAACCACCACGCTCACCCCAAAGACATAATTTTAGTCAATTATTACTCTATTTTGGCAGCAAAGTGGCAAGTCATAATTTTATTTTAAAAACTACAAGTGGTGTTTGTAGGTTCTATTTGCTTCCATTACACTTATAAGTAAATTTTGCAATTTGTAATATTTATGTCTACGACCTCAGTGATCTCCAACCCCACATGTTTTGTCCATTCGGTACAAGTTTCTCTACAATAAACTTTATGGTCTAGTTTCGCTTTTAATGTGTTTTAATATATAAAATCATAATGTCAGTGTATTTGTTTTATGACGATATACTTTCTACAAAAAGGAAAACTTTTTAATAGTTTCAAAATACGGACTTATAAAAATTCTAAAGCAAAATTTCATGAAAAATATAGGAGAATAGATTTTCAAGACAAAAAAGATAGCTTATAAAACGACGATATTTTTACACCTTGTTTTATATGATCAAATGACACATAACGACATAAACACTTGTTTAATATTTCCTTGCTATTAATTTCAGTTAATAAGAATACATATTTGTATCTTTATTCTTCATATAACATAGCTATGGTAGGAAGGGTTGATTCAATCTGAATGTTTAATATACTGTTAATGTACAGTTCTTAAACTGGTTCTGAGTTTTAGGGTTTAAAAAAGGATTTTTGCTTCTTTTCATCTGTTGAACCATGACATATTTTCCTGTATTTTTTAACAATATTCTGTACATATACACATCATATTATTATTTTAAATTTAATTTCATGTTAACAACTGCTGCAGTTTTAAAGACGTCTCTAAGAGTATTGTTCTGGTTGTCCCAGATGGTGCGATAGTGTTATGGTAGAGGCTGTAACAAGTTTTATTAAGAAGAATGTATCATACCAATGATTTTAGCATTTCCCCCTTTTCGTAAAATGCTGTGCCCCCAAAAACATTTTAAGGCCGTAGTATTTAAAACCTATAATTAATTAGTTCAAAAATTCGTTTTAAATTGAAGTGTAAAGTATTGTACATAATGTTATATTTAATTCAGCCTATTTAAAATCTCCTTGATAAATAAACAAACAAAAAATTATGGTTGCCTGTAAAGTCGGTTTTACGGGCGAAGATTTTACGTGACAACGTCTTTTTCTCGGTAGAATATTTATTGATATGAATATTATTAAATTGCACAATAGGAACAAGGAATTGAATGAAAATAAGAATTGCACAAATTTTAACTATAGAAATATATTTTGTTTACTAAAACATTGTACATAATTTGAAATTAATTAAAATTTGTTATTGTAAATGGTAAAGTTGAATAACACATTTACTAAAATTGGAATTTGAAATTCTTGCTAAACACAGTTAAATTCTAACTTCGCGCGTGGTGATTGGTCGGTTTAGTTCGTTTGTTTGGTCGCACTGTTATGACAGGTTAGTGGTTATAATTTGTTATTTTAAATGTTTGACTAGCAATACGCGCTGTTTCTTCTCAATCGACTGAATTACGATTGATTGCAGAGTGATTTAAACTAATAATTTACTTAACACTATCAACATTTGTCAATAGTATGACATAACCTATAAACTCAGTTTCTCAACTTTTGTGTCAATCTAACAATTAATCAATCAATCATAGTTTACGATAATGAAATATCAGTGTACAATTATTTACCTTTATTGTTGTAGTTGTTGTAAATGACGAATCTAAGCACTCCACATTTTCACGAATAAACATAGTTATCTGCTTTATCCCGTGCGGATCCCGTGCGGCGGACCCACTGGACGGGCATCGTAACGTTACCGGGCGTTACACTTTTTCATGAGTGACTCCGAGCCGCAACCTAATTTAAGACGTTGTCACGTCAACAAGTCTTTTCGTAAAAGCAGGAAACGTTGTTTTTTAGACATTATTATTACTCGTAGAGTACAAATGATAAATAAACAAAACACGTTTCTTCAAATCGAAATGATTAATATTTCGTTACTTTTCAGTAACATTATCAAAAGCATGTATCAAATAAAATATAAACAAACAAAAGAATGAAGGTTATGAATACATTGCAAACAACAAAAACATATGGTATGAAAACAAGTAAATTAAACATGTAACCTTTCCTAAACGCAGATATAGATAAAATGTTTGAATAATAAATTTAAATTCACTGTGTCTCAAATTTAATCCAACAGGTAATTTTTTTTTGAAGAGCCATTATGTTTGCTTGTTCATATCTTTTTAGTAATAATTTGGTGTAGTATTTATTGTCATAACTTTGAAACTTCTTGATTCCAATTAGAGAGAAACAATTTTCAAAGGTTTTATTGTGTTGGACAGCATGTGCAGATACGGGTCTAAGTAAATTTTGATGTCGAACATCGGCACGATGATTGTTCATCCTCAGCCTAAGTGACGTAGATGTTTCTCCAATGTAGTTTTTAGGGCAATGTTGACAGGATAATTTATATACTACATTTTCACTGTTACATGTGATTTCTTCTGCTATAGAATATTTTTTGTGCGTAACACAGCTTTTGTAACAGTTTGTAGATTGCATCATACTACATATTCCACAGCGTGGTTTATTGCATGGATGGCATTTGTGTTTGAAATTTTGACTGTTGTCTTTATCTTTAATATATTTTGGATGAACTAATAGATTTTTAAAATTTGGTGGTCTTTTGAAAATAATTCTAGGAGGTCTATTAAAAAGATCCTTTGTTTCTGGAGATTGTTCCAATATTTTGTAGGCGGTCTTTATAATTCCATTTACTTTGTGTAATCCAGGATGGTACTGAGTTACAAGTTTGGCATCTTTTTCAACAACACTCAAAACATGGTTTGTATTTTTAGGCTTAGCTATTTCACTGTTAATCAATTTTGCAGGGTATCCTCTGTTGATTAATGAATTTGATAATGTTGTTACATAATTTTGGAAGTCAGGGTCATCTGTACATAGATTCTTAGCTCTTAGAGCAAATCTAATATACTATACAGCCGCATGTGAAACTGACTGACTGACTGATATATGTATACAAATTCTAACCTACTTCTAGAAGTGCTAGAAACTTGAAATTTTGCACGCAGGTATCTTTTGCCGTATAACCAACAGGAAAAGTCTGAAAACCGGGAATTTTTCATTTTAAAACCCCTCAAAAAAAATTCGCAAAAAAAACGCGCATTTTTTACCCTTGCAGGCATTTTTTATAAGCCCGATAGCGGGCAAACCGTTGGAGCTAGCTCGGATCTGACGAAAAATCGTTTAGTCAGGAATGAAGTGATCTACAAAAAAAAAGGTCCAGTGACTTTTTGCTCTATCTTCCATGGTTAAGCGGCAAAACGCTCGAATATTTGACATTCCAGAGATTTTTTCGCTTAAAATAATTTTCGAGCCCGATAGCGGCCGAACGATAGGTCGTAGCTCAAATCTGATTGACCCATCAAATTAGCAAATTGCGCGATCTACAGAAAAGGTCCAGTGACGTTTTGCCCTATCTCTATTGGTTTGGCCGAAAAATACGTGATTATGTGCAATTTTTTTGTAATATTTATGTGCAAATTTTGTTTTTTGAGGTCGATAGCGGCGAAACCATTGGTCGGAGGGCAAAATAAAACAAAGGTTAGATATAGGTAATGAAGTGATCTACATAAAAGGTCAGGTGACCTTTTTTACTCTATCTCCATTAGAATTATATATTATATACAGCCGCATGTGAAACTGACTCACTGACAGATCAATACTAATTCTAACATAGTTCTAGAAGTGCTAGAAACTTGAAATTTTGCACGCTTATGCCTTTTTACCGTGAAACCACCGGGAAAAGTCTGAAAACCGGGAATTTTTTACTTTTTAAATCCCTCAAAAAAATTCGAGAAAATTCGCGCATTTTTCACCCCTGCAGGCCTTTCTTGTAAGCCCAATAGCGGGCGAACCGTTGGAGCTAGCTCGGATCTGACGAAAAATTCATGGTCAGGAATGAAGTGAACTACAAAAAAGGTCCAGTGACTTTTTGCTCTATCTTCCATGGTTAAGCGACAAAACGCTTGAACATTTGACATTCCAGAGATTTTTTCGCTTAAAATAAAGTTTCGAGCTCGATAGCGGCCGAACGGTAGGTTGTAGCTCAAATCTGATTGACCCATCAAATTAGCAAATTTTGCGATCTACAGAAAAGGTCTTGTAAATTTTTGCTCTATCTCCATTAGTTTGGTCGAAAAAACGTGATTATGTGCAATTTTTTTGTAATTTTCACGTGAAAAACTTTGTTTTTGGGGTCGATAGCGGCGAAACAATTGGTCGGAGGTCAAAATAAAACAAAGAATAGATTTAGGAAATAATATGAT
Source organism: Homalodisca vitripennis (assembly GCF_021130785.1). Taxonomy (NCBI): domain Eukaryota; kingdom Metazoa; phylum Arthropoda; class Insecta; order Hemiptera; family Cicadellidae; genus Homalodisca; species Homalodisca vitripennis. The sequence goes on along the minus strand of NC_060213.1, from coordinate 141,116,536 downwards.
CTATAAAAAAGGTCCAATGACTTTTTACTATATCTCCATTAGTTTGACCGCAAAACGCGATTAAGTGAAAAATATTTGGAAATTTTCGCCTACAAATTTTACATTCCGGGCTTGATAGCGGCTAAACGGCTGGTCGTAGGTCAAACCAATTTTCAATGGAATTTAGAAAACAGCACGATCAACAATAAAGGTTTTTTTGACATTTTGCCCTATCCCCAATGGTTTGGCCGTATTACGCGTTTTTAAAGTATCGATTTTACAAGTTTTACGTGAGATATTGTTTTCTGGGCTCCGTTGCAGACAAAACCTTAGGTTTTAGGCCAAATTAAAAATTTTTTTTTTAATACAAAATAATGCGATCTACAAAAAAGGTCCAGTGGTCTGTTACCGATCTTCCATGGTTTTAGCCGTAAATAAAACGTGATTATGTTCAAACTTTCACTCAAAAACTTACCTTCTGGGCTCGATATTGGCCGAACCGTTAGCCCTAGCTTAAATGTAAAATTTTTTGTAACTAGCTATTCATAGAATCTAAAAAAAAGTTCAGCAGCTTTCTATCGTTTATCTTTCCGTAAGCCTGATAAATGCTTTAAATTACAGATTCTTCGTCGTTACTTTTAGGGGTTTTTTAAATCTTGCAACTATAATTAGTGCGATTCATGCTGGTTCCAGATTGAACTTGTATTACTACGTTACGAGTGACTAAAACCGCCCTCCACGTCAGGAGTTGGCTGAGCGTTAGTGAAGCTTCAATAGTAGATAGGGACAGAGTGTTTTTTATTATGTTCACAGACACAAACACCCTCTAAAATAGGGCCCACGTTGTGTCATTAACCCCTTGTAACATTAACCCCCCCCACCCGGGAATTTGTTCATATGACCAGACAATATCCTGACTAAATTAAACCCCCTGATGTCTTAACCCCCTTTGACATTAATCTCCCCCCCGGGAACTTCACGGCTTGACTAGATTGTCTCCTGCTGATATTAAACCCCCTGTTCGACTTAAAATACTGCCTTAATGTCGGTTTTTATTATGTTTATACTAAACAACAATTCAAGATAGCTGACCAGTGCAGACTTTTATGCCAAGCGTTGTACCGACTAAACCATAGATCGTAGATCAAATCTGAGGTCACAATCGAAACACAAAATTAAATTTCCGACAAGAAAGGTTCCAGTTACTTTTTCTCGTATCTCTAACGGTTAACCCGTAAAATATCATTAAAGTCAAAACTTTGATTAAAACTGAAATATTCAATAAAATGGGTCCAATTTAATTCCGAATTCCGCTTATCCCCGAATCTGGCCAACACCCGTAAGGTGGCCTGGGGTGTGTCATTAGCCCCCGGTAACATTAAACCCCCCCCCCCTTAGGGAATTTCCCGGTATGCCTCACGTCGGAATTTTAAAAAACCACCAAATCTCTCTTATCCCCGAATTTGCAAGCGTACATCATGGGGGCCTGGGGGCGTAGCCCCCAGCGAGCCGAAGGCGAGTCTAATATACTATACAGCCGCATGTGAAACTGACTGACTGACTGATATATGTATACAAATTCTAACCTACTTCTAGAAGTGCTAGAAACTTGAAATTTTGCACGCAGGTATCTTTTGCCGTATAACCAACAGGAAAAGTCTGAAAACCGGGAATTTTTCATTTTAAACCCCTCAAAAAAATTCGCAAAAAAAACGCGCATTTTTTTACCCTTGCAGGCATTTTTTATAAGCCCGATAGCGGGCAAACCGTTGGAGCTAGCTCGGATCTGACGAAAAAATCGTTAGTCAGGAATGAAGTGATCTACAAAAAAGGTCCAGTGACTTTTTGCTCTATCTTCCCATGGTTTAAGCGGCAAAAACGCTCGAATATTTGACATTCCAGAGATTTTTTCGCTTAAAATAATTTTTCGAGCCCGATAGCGGCCGAACGATAGGTCGTAGCTCAAATCTGATTGACCCATCAAATTAGCAAATTGCGCGATCTACAGAAAAGGTCCAGTGACGTTTTGCCCTATCTCTATTGGTTTGGCCGAAAAACGTGATTATGTGCAATTTTTTTGTAATATTTATGTGCAAATTTTGTTTTTGAGGTCGATAGCGGCGAAACCATTGGTCGGAGGGCAAAATAAAACAAAGGTTAGATATAGGTAATGAAGTGATCTACATAAAAGGTCAGGTGACTTTTTACTCTATCTCCATTAGTTTGGCCGCAAAGTGCGATTAAGTGAAAAGATTTGGAAATTTTCGCCTACAAATTTACATTCCCGGCTTGATAGCGGCTAAACGGTTGGTCGTAGCTAAAAAAAAATTTTCAATAGGATTTAGCAAATAATGTGATCTACAAAAAAGGCTCAGTAACATTTTGTCCTATCCTCAACGGTTTGGCTGCATAACGCGTTTTAAAGTATTGATGTTTTAAGTTTTACTTGATATTTTGTTTTATGGCCTTTATTGTGGTCGAACCCTTAACTATAGTACATAATGAAAATTTGATTTTAATGCAAAATTAGGCGTTCTACAAAAAAGGTCTAACGAGCTTTTGCTCCACCTCCATCGGTTTGGTAATAAATGGCAATATTTTGTAATTTTGACGTGAAAATTTTGTTACTGGAGTCCATAGTGGTTGGCCCGATTGTGCTAGCTTAAATATCAAAACATTTATAAATAGCTATCGGTAGGTTCTGAAAAAAGGTTAATTGGCTGACAAGGCTCCAAGAGGCCCAAATGTGGGATAACCCCCGGTAACATTAAATCCCCCTCCCGGAATTTCCTAGTATGACCAGATAACCCCCTGAATAAATTAAACCCCCGGAAATTTCAAGAAAACTGCCAAGTGCAGTCTTTTGTCCTAAGCTCTGTACTGCCTAAATTATAGGTCATAGCTTAAATCTGATGGCATAATCGAAAGAGAAAATTAAATTTTCGACAAGAAATGTGCAGTCACTTTTTCTTGTATCTCTTACGGTTTAGCCGCAAAATGCTCTTAAAGTCAAAACTTTGGTTAAATCTGGAAAATTCGATAAAATGGGTCTTCTTTTAACCCCAAGATCCCTAATCTGATGCTCAGACATAAACTTTCCCCGAATCCAGTTAACGAGTGAATACACCCCACATTAGATATTGGCTGAACGTTAGCTAAGCGTCAATAGTAGATAGGGACAAAGTGAATTTTTATTATGTTTACAGACACAACACCTTCTAAAATTGTAGGCTTATGTGTCATTAACCCCCGGTAACATTAGCCCCCCCCCCGAAATTTTCTAGTATGACCAGATAACCTCCAGAATAAACTAAACCTCCTGATGTCTTAACCCCCGGTAACATTAAACCCCCTCCCACGGAATTTTTCCATTAATTACTAGATAAACTCCTGAGTAAATGAAACACCCTGAGATGTCTTAACCCACGGTAACATTAACCCCCGCGGAATTTTCTGCTATGACCAGATAATCTCTTGAGTATCTTAAGCCCCCTGATTTCTTAACCCCCGGTAATATTAACCCCCCGGCAATTTCCTGGCATGAATAGATAAACTAATCAGTAAATTAAACCCCCTGATGTACTAAACCACGGTAAGATTAACCCCCGCGGAATTTTCTGCTATGACCAGATAATCTCTTGAGTAACTTAAACCCCCTGATTTCTTAACCCCCGGTAATATTAACTCCCCGGCAATTTCCTGGCATGACTAAATAATCTCCTGATGTTATTAAACCAACTGTTTAACTTAAAATACAGCCTTAAGGTAGTTTTTTATTATGTTTATACTAAACAATTCAAGATCATCATGGGGGCCTGGGGGCGTAGCCCCCAGCGAGCCGAAAGCGAGTATATATGTTACACTCAAACACCGAATTCGGACAATGTCCGAAATTTTTTACTCACTCGCGCGATGTGGACAACGTGAATTACCCACGTCGCGGATTGAGCATTTTTTTTCGGACATTGGCCGAAGCGAAATACCCAGAAACGCGTTGTGGGTAAGCGAAAGTACTCAAGAGGACGAAATAAACACGTTCATCGGAGATTGAGCAAAACCATAATACCCATAACCCGACGTGGGTAATCTAATTTGCCCACGTCGGGTTGTGGGTATTTGTAATTTGCGCAAACGCCGAAATCCGTTTCCCCACAGTCCAGACGTGCAGGTCGAGACATGCGCCCCCCCCCCCCCACTATCGTCACTGTTAGCAACAAATAGGCCTACTGTCTATTTTCATTGACATTAGTGCACTGTCGTTATACACAAGCAGTTTTTCTTTGTTCTGTGCGTAAGTGGCGTGTGTTGACTTATTTTAAAGTGCTGTTGTGTTTTGTGATTTTGTTTGAAATGAAGGAATCATTTCACAGTAAATTGGAAGATCTGATGTCCAAGAAGAATGGTCTCACAAGTCGAAATTTTATTATCGAGGAGCCACGCTATGAAGAAATTATCAAGCGAAGTAAAGGAGGCAAAAACAGAAGAGGAAAAATGGTCAGTCCTTGATGTCTAAAGATTATCGCCGAATCAATCGGTTTTGATGTCATAAACATTGGGCGATAAAGAAATGTTGATTGAAAAAAACAACTGAAGAAATGACAGATATATAATATTTCTGTCGCATTGATCAAATGTATGACACAATTCATTCAGCTCACTTACGAGTTGGTCATAAAAAGAAAAAGCTATGGAAGCCGAGCTAAAAAAGAAATTTTGTAACATTACCAGGGAGGTAATTAAAATATATTTGGATCTTTGCGAACCTTGCGCACTTAAGAAAAAGTCAAAAAGTAAAGGGCTGGTTGTTAAACCCATTCATTATGACAGCATTAAATTCACGCTGCCAGTAAGATATCATAGCATTTCTCTAAATAAGACAGTTTCTCCTTTGCTGACAAATACCTAAGCGTATTACGCACTGGCAGTTGTTTATAATGAGGTATATGGCATAGTTGACATAACATTTATGTTGAGTCGATTTATGTATTTTTATTGTATTTTAGGTGGATCTAATTGATATGCAATCAGAGCCTGACGGCGAATACAAGTTTATCCTTAATTATCAAGATCATCTCACCAAGTTTGTTGTTCTACGTCCCTTGAAAACTAAAACTGCTGATGAAAGTATCCGACATCCTTTTGGATATATTTTTGCTTATTTGGGGCTCCATACATACTTCACAGTGATAATGGACGGGAATTTTGTAAACCGGGTATAAGTGGTAAAAACAAATTACTGTAGTGAAAAGATTCCACCCTAGAATTTAGTATTTTTGTAATGGTAATGGTACGGTTTTCAGGTTATCGAGAACCTAGCCAGTAAATGGAGTGCCATAAAACTAGTACATGGAAGAACCAAGACACTCGCAGAGTCAAGGGTCTGTCGAACGGGCCAATCAAGGACGTTCGAGATAGTCTTGTGGCTTGGATGACTGATAACAACACCTCAGGATGGGGCAAAATGGTCTCAGGATCATTCAGAATACTAAGAACAACAGTTACCACAGTGGGATCAAGAGAACCCCTTATGAAGGCAATGTTTGGTTTCACCCACAGAAAAATGGATTATTAGATTCCCCTTTGACAGCCGACGTCGTAAAAAAAAATAACTACTGAGGAAGAACTAGAAGGAGAGTTCTCTAAGCTTGAAAAAAGTTTTAATGAAGAAGACAACGAAGAAATAAATGCTGTGGATGAAGATGCTTCGGGAGATTTTGACAAGGACTGTAGAAAACAATGAACACGTAGAAAAAGAAAACTATGTCCAGCGATAACTTAACACTCTGTAATATAGATTGTGACAAAGCAATAGATTGTGACAAAGCAATAGATTGTGACAAAGCAAACAGCTGTTTTGAATGTGGTCAGCACATACATTATGAAGTTTTAAATAACGAAGAACCTAGGCTTTACCTTTGTGCACTCTTTGCTCAAGAAAATCTGCCATAGACACAATACGAGAAAAACTGTGTAACTGCATTGAAAAGTCAGGCAGCCAAAATGTTAAAGCGTACTGAAAGAAAATTAACTCCAGTCTCAGTCGGCGATAACGTTTTTGGTAAACATTCCTGATGTCGACCGGGGCCGACTAGCTCCAAGAAATGTAATGGCTGTTGTAATAAATAAGAACGATGATTCCTATACCCTTGGTACAAAGCATGGAGTTCTTGACAAACAGTTTTTCCAGAAACCAGTTCCAGGTAGCTCCTAATAAATTTATTAATAAACATCGATGTACCTGATGAACAGCTCAATGTCCGTAAAGAAGCAATGAAGTCATCCGGGTCCAAACAAGGTTTCATCAGATGTGGATGCAAGAAGAAGTGTTCGGGCAGATCTTGCAAATGTGTAAAATCAAATTTAAAATGCAATTCTAAATGTCACGGTACACTTCTTGTGCTAACAAGTAAAAGTGAATACTTTCTGAAAAGAACTTTATAAACATTGAAAGTGGTACATGTGTGAAAAAATAACTTTTTTTTCTATTTTCAATAATAAGATACTTGTATTTTACTGTTTAGTTTTTTGTTTTGATTGAAATAAATGGAATTTCAAGGAAAATTTGATTTTATTTTACTTGTTATAATGGAATTAGTGTAGGGTATGGTATGGTTGTGTTTGGAGGCTTTTCGGCGTTTGCGCAAATTACAAATACCCACAACCCGACGTGGGCAAATTAGATTACCCACGTCGGGTTATGGGTATTATGGTTTTGCTCAATCTCCGATGAACGTGTTTATTTCGTCTCTTGAGTACTTTCGCTTACCCACAACGCGTTCTGGGTATTTCGCTTCGGCCAATGTCCGAAAAAAATGCTCAATACGCGACGTGGGTAATTCACGTTGTCCACATCGCGGAGTGAGTAAAAATTTCGGACATTGTCCGAATTCGGTGTTTGTTTGAGTGTAACATATATACTATACAGCCGCATGTGAAACTGACTGACTGACTCACTCACTGATATATAGATATTCTAGAAGGGCTGGAAACGTGAAATTTGGCATATAGGTACCTTTCACAATATGACCCGGAGGAAAAATCTGAAAACCGGACTTTTTTACTTCTAAACCCCTAAAAAAAATTCGAGAAAATTCGCGCATTTTTCACCCCTGCAGCCAGTTTTTGTAAGCCCGATAGCGGGCGAACAGTTCGAGCTAGCTCGGATCTGACGAAAAATTCATAGTCAGGAATGAAGTGAACTACAAAAAAGGTCCAGTGACTTTTTGCTCTATCTTCCATGGTTAAGCGACAAAACGCTCGAATATTTGACATTCCAGAGATTTTTTCGATAAAAATAATGTTTCGAGCCCGATAGCGGCCGAACCGTTGGTCGTAGCTCAAATCTGATTGACCCATCAATTAGCAAATTGCAAGATCTACAGAAAAGGGCCAGTGACTTTTTGCCCTATCTCCATTGGTTGGGCCGAAAAACGTGATTATGTGCAATTTTATTTGTAATTTTCAACTTTGTTTTTGGGGTCGATAGCGGCGAAACAATTGGTCGGAGGTCAAAATAAAACAAAGGTTAGATTTAGGAAATAATATGATCTACAAAAAAGGTCCAGTGACTTTTTACTATATCTCCATTATTTTGACCGCAAAACGCGATTAAGTGAAAATATTTGGACATTTTCGCCTAAAGATTTACATTCCGGGCTTGATCCTCAAAACACGTCATTTAATAAGTTTTAGTAAACGACGTGTTCTACAAAAAAAGGTTAGTACGTAACATTTTGCCCTATCCTCAACGGTTTGGCCGCATAACGCGTTTTAAAGTTTTGATTTTTTTGAGTTTTACGTGAGATTTTGTTTTCTGGGCTCTATTTCAGACAAAATCTTAGTTCTAGCCCAGATTAAAAATTTGATTTTAATACAAAATAATGCGATCTACACAAAAGATCCGGTGACCTTTTACTCTATCTTCCATTATTTAGCCGTAAAAACGTGATTATATTGAAAATCTCACTTAAAAACTTACTTTTCGTGCTCGATAGTGGCCGAACTGTCGGGCCTAGCTTGAATGTAAAACTTTTTCTAAGTAGCTATTGATAGGATCTACAAAAACGGCCCAGCAGCTTTCTATCGTTTATCTTTCCGTAAGTCTGATAAATGCTCTAAATGGCTAATTCTTTGTCGTCACTTTTAGGTGTTTTAAATTTTGCAACTATAATTAGTGCGATTCATGCTGGTTCCATATTGACCTTGTATTACTACGTTAACGAGTGACTAAAACCCCCCTCCACATCGGGAGTTGGCTGAGCGTTAGTGAAGCTTCAATAGTAGATAGGGACAGAGTGTTTTTTATTTTATTTTATGAAATATTAGTTCATTGTCAAAACTCTGGCGTGGAATGATAATTTCCGAAGTAATTTAAACCCCCTGATCAACGTTTTATTTTGATAAAAATTACTGTACACATGTTCTCGTAGCACAGACGCACATTTCCCAGAAAAGTACCACGCGTTCTTATAACCCTCGATAACATTAACCCCCCCTCCCGGGAATTTCCTGGTTGATGAACTCCTGATTAAATTAAACCCCCTGATCAACTTAATAATCTGATAAAGGTAGTTTTTAATTTATTTACACTAAATCTGTTTACACAACAGCTGACCAGTGCAGACTTTTATCCCAAGCGTTGTACCGACTGAACCAGAGATCGTAGCTCAAATCCGACGGTGGAATCGAAAGACAAAATTAAATTTCCGACACGAAAGGTCCAGTCAATGTCGTATCTCTAACGGTTAACCCGTGAAATGCCATTAAAGTCAACACTTTGATTAAAACTGAAAAATTCAATAAAATAGGTGCAATTTAATTCCGAATTCCGCTTCGGAATTCCGCTTATCCCCGAATTTGCCCAACACCCGAAAGGGAGCGTGGGGTGTGTCGTTAACTCCCGGTAACATTAACCCTCCCCCCGGTAACATTAACCCTCCCCCCGCAATTTCTTGGTATTAAAAGATAACCAACTGAGTAAATTAAACCCCCTGATGTATTAACTCCAGGTAACGTTAACCCCCATCTGGGAATTTCCTGCCATGACCTCATGTCCGAATTTTACCAATCACCACATCCCTCTTATCCCCGAATTTAAGGCACTTACTTTGGGGGCCTGGTGGCGTAGCCCCCAGCGAGCCGAAGGCGAGTTTATATATACATTGTAAAGGTTGAATAAAGTTAATTGCATATATTTAATTTCATAAACTGTTAATTTAACAAGAAATGAATTATAAAATCCTGTCCGAAAACGTGTTAACAAAGAGTCCGAACAGTAGTAAATAAAGAACCAAGAAACCAACGTTATAAAAAACAATGGTAAACGTACAGGTCACAATACGATATTGCTAATTATACGTGTAGAAGTATGGCTCCAATTGAGCGATTGGGTCGTCAATTCCATACACATTGACCAATGGCAAGTCCAATAACAGTGCAGTGATATATGACGGATCTCTCCATGGAGACAGTCGTTGGCTCATTTCGTGATCTGAATGACCTTTAAATGCTTTTCGTCGCAATTAAAAATGTCCTAACTAATAAATCATAACTGTTCTGTGAAAAAAGTAAATCTTCCAACACGCATTAGCTTACTATGTTTTAAAGGTCAAAGATACTCGTACCAGTACATTACATCTCGTTATATAAGAAATCACATAAACGAAGGTAGTTTACTACTATATAGTAGTTATGTCGAAATCAATCACATTGATTATATATTAAGATATGAGCAAATACTGATCTGTGATTAATTATGTATGCCAACTGTATAGATCGGATAGTGGGACAATATTTGCTGTGGGTGTGGCAGCACTGTTCCCATGTGTTTAGAGTGGCGATTCCATTTATGGCCAGTTAGGATTGTTTTGTGGATAAATCTGGATACACGATTAGAAATTTACAAGTCTATATTTGTATATGTTTCGAAACTCAGCATAAATTACAAGTATAATTTTTATGGTATATGGTTTATTGCTGGATAGAACTGTAAACTATGGTTTGTTCTTAGGAAACCTTATTTACATTTAAATATTTTGTAATCCAAGAATTGAAAAATTCCACCTTTTCAAATTTCTACATTAAATTCTAAGAATCTACGTTGTTTAGCATCTAAAGCGTTGAGAATGATAGAGCACAACGTGCATATTATGCTTGGAGACCAAGCATGAAAGGTTTCCTGCGTGAAAACGATAAATGTTATAGCCTATTCAATAGTGAACTCAGCTTTTCTGACCCCGACAGCTATGCTACTCAACGTGCGCTTGGGAGGCTAAGAGGGATGTGCAGGCACAGGTTAGTTTCCCAGAGATAGCAAAGATCCTACTGACACAATTTTTATTTTATCCATGTTCTTTTATTGTAATCCTGCATATGGTAACAGTATGGGAGTGCCAAAGGCCGAGTGGTCTAAGACGTTGGACTTTGAGGCTGAGTTAGAGATAGCGCAGGTTCGAATCCTGTCTGTGACCGTTGCAATTTCTATCAGTACCGTCGAACTTGTACTGTATCGACTCTCCCCATTATTCTGTTTGATAAGTATGATAAGTATTCTGTTCGGCTTCTCCTTTAAAAAGTATCGAGGGTAGATATCGACAGAATTTAAAAGTACAGCACAGGGCTGTTCGTTTTATTTAAAATTTATGTAAATACGACCACGTATCTGCCCATCGAAGGGCTGCAGGATTGTTGTCTATGGAGACCAAATGCAGGCTGCAGACCTGCGACCTAATCCACCTCGTCCTGTCGCTTCAGGAACCGCGGTACTTGGTGGAGAGACTCCTGTACCGTGGCGAGGTTGCTGATCGCAGAACACGACAGGACAATCGGCTTCACATCCTTCGAGTAAGGCCCCAGATAGGGAGGAGATCGTACTTTTCTTATTTTGCCCCCAAGTCGTACAACTTCCTCCCCTGTGATCTAAAATCACTCAAGGAGACTGCCTCTTAAGTCTTTATTGGCGATTTGCAATTATGTTAATACTTTCATATAGTTTGTTTCATTGATTTAATAGCCATTAGTTTTAGATGACTGGAGTTGTTTTGAAAAGCTGTTTGTACAGAGAAGCGTTCGACTAACGCTCCTAGAGGTTGAGAGATCTCCGTGCCTGAGTAGACCAAAATGAGTGTCGAATAAGGCCGAAAGCTCTCAGAAGACGGGAGGTTTCGGATTTAGTTCGATGTACATTGTTATAGCTTTTACGGATCCAGGTGGTTTAATCGCATATTCCATGTAGGAGTGCAATGAAAAAATATGTAATTATTGTGAACCAAAACGTAATTGGATTGCCAATACTTTTCCAAAGATTACTTAACAAAAAATATATATTTTGCCTGTAGGTTTTATCAAAGCAAAGTTATAAAAAGTGGTAAATCAACAATGCAACAAGGCATTGCCAATCAGACTTGCAGAAGTGTGATCTGAACGTCACAACACCAATCATACTGACAGTTGTCGGCTCCAATAACACTGACACTGTCTTATTTCAAGTACTCAGTGAACAGAGAAAGCATCGATTCCACAGTTTACCGACTATTTGATTGTCATTACTCATTTAATGAGTTTTAAATAGCAGTACTAGAATCTATGTGAGTAAGCAAGTACGTGTTGAAAAGTACCGAAATTTTATTAACTCGGTTGACTGAAATTGTGCAACTTATTTAAAAAAATACACGCCGTTTCCACCGGAAAGGCATCGAGCATGATGGAAACATACCAATACGTGAAACACTCACTTACTTAAGGAAACTTGAGGATATTTTTGTCCTCCTCTCTTGTTGTAGCAAGGAAATCTGTTATGTGAACCCTTTTCAAATATTAATCAAATCAAATCAGTTTTTTACTGCCGGAACATTATACAACGCAAGGCAAATGTCAAATTTTTGCTTTTTACTTGCTAACATTTTTGTCAAACACACCACAAGAAATCTCATTCAAACATACAATTTTGCAAACGTACCTACATCCATTCATTCACCAATTATTCCCACTTCCAGCGACGAATTTTGTCATTCTTTTTAATTGGTGGTCTCCCAATCATAAGCGAAAAACTCGTCAGCATTATAAAATGTTTGTGACACTAAAAAGTGTTTCAAACGAGTTTTTAACACTTTGAGCGTTTGAGTGTTTTTAATAGAATCTGGTAACTTTTTGACGAAATGAACACCTGCCTGTGAAGGCAAGTGCTCATAAACCACCGTTCTGTGTCTACCAGTTCGGTAGTTATCTCTGCCTCTAGTCTCATACAAATGTGTCTCGGCCATTCGTCATGGCACATTTAGACAAACAAAACAGAGTTGTTTCCAAGATGTAGAGACTGGGCAGCGTCAACAGTTGCAAATTTTTGAAGGCTTCCTTGCTAAAATAGATGATGGTGTACGTCTGTTGAAATCGTTATGTTACATTTCATGTGAACTTTTTAAATTTGCATAAAACTTAATTTCTACGTGACATGAGTGAGTTATATGATGCGACTATATTTAGGCTAACTAAATTTCTCTTCGTATCTCGAGGGAATACTTTCTCTGTGGTTGGCTGTCTTCCTATCCGCAGGTTAGCTCAAGAATGAAATGACATTAATTTGAAAGTTTTCTTTCAACCTAAGCGAAGACCATTACGCGGCAGGTAATGTGTCTTACTCTTACATTGATTTAAGAAATCTCAATAGTTGATTACTTTGTAGCATATAGGCTTTATGAAAGCAAAGATTTAAATGAAGTTAGAGACACAAACGGTAATATATAACTTATTATATAGTGCAGTCATTGAAGCGAAAAATACGGTCTTACCTCCGAATTTTTTTACTGTGAACCGATTTGCATGAAATTTTGGAATTAGGCTCATCTTACCCTTCACTTCAAAAGTGAAAATGATCTGAACTCCGCCTATTATTTTTAAGGGGTGTAAACAACCCCTTAATGGAAAAATTGACATTGAGCCATTTTATCGCTAGAAAACATGTCTACTAGTAAATGGTGAAATTGTAAAGTGTTTTCTAAAACAATTATCTCATATTAAAATAGTTTTCAACCCCTTGAAAATATTACAACCATTGCAAACAACCCCTAAATTGAAAAAAACACAAACAAATACTTTGGTATGACATAAAAAGATGTAAGTATAGAGTAAGTAATTTTTATATTCTCTATAATAATCATCAAATTGTTAACCCCCTTTCAACCCTTGAAAACTACCCCTTGGTAAAAAATTATTAAACATTTTTATAAAATGAAAAGGATTTAAATATTATTCCACACTCTCGAAAATGATTATCATATTCTTAAGCTTTTCTACCCTCAAAACTACCCCTAAATTAAAACAGTAAATATATATATATATATATATATATATATATATATATATATGATTACATATTTAAAAATAATTTAATTTAGATTAAAAATTGCCATTTATTGAATAAAATATTAATAAATTATATAAAATTCACTCAAATGTGTTATATATACATATAAGAACGTTGGTATGTATTCATGCCTACGTTTCCAAAATATATGAGCCATATTATGTATATATATATATATATATATATATATATATATATATATACATTACAATAGTTTTGGGTCTCTATTATATTGCGTACTTTCACATAGCTCCAAATATTCACACTCCGAAATCTTCAGTTACTAAGTAGAAAAAAATGTGATAAGTTTCTGGACCATAACTCCTACAATTTTCATGCTATCACAATGAATAAAAACCATTGTAAAGGTAATTAAAAGAGCTACAACATACTTAATTGCAATATGTAGTAAAAAATCTTTTTCTAAAACGGTGAAGGGTTAAAGGGCTTAAGAGAGGCTGTGATTGCGCTGCCACGCGCTCTTTAAACAATCATATCTCCATCAATTTTCTGTTTGAAAGAAAAAACAAAAAAACCAAATTTTTTCTCAAAAAAATACCTACATTTTTCATCTTACACTTTTATACGTATCTGTCGTCATTTTTGAGATATTATGAAAAAAGGTAGTTTTTTTAAAATTTGAAATTTTTTTTAATCGTGACTTTTTTGAAAAATATTTGTCCTGAAGCAGCCAAACTGATACAATCTATCAAACTCTTCATAATAAAGTTAATTCTAGGCGGAATACGTTTAATTTTAATTATGGTGGAAATTGCAATTATGAAACCCATTGATTTAAAAGAAAAAACATTAGATGCTCCTCTTATTTGCAATACAGCTCACTTATTTTACGTGCAAAAGACTTTTAATAGTGCTCATTGTAAAGCTTATTTCAAGCACTACAAAACCCTTTTTTATTAGAATGCCTAAAATGCATCTGCTCGCCGCTAGATGGCATTGACCACATCGATCAAATTTCAGACAAAATAAAAAACGGCTTTGATCTTTAATATCTAGCTTAATATTGCACTTATAATACTTTATAAAAAATAAAATTGTTTATTTATTTATCTGCTACAATTTTGTTCTTTATACATTTTTCGATAAAATGTATATTTTTGGAGATATTTGCAAAAAACCGATGAAAAACGTGAAAAAATTGCGAATTTCCAATTGCCAATAACTTGAAAAGTATTGGATTTTTCGAAAAACTTTATAGATGATTTTTTGCTTTACATTAGGCCTTCTATCGATATCCGAGGTTATTTTGAAAAATAAAAAATGCACCCCCGAGAAGGGGTGGCAACCACCCCCAGGGTGGTTGCGGAGTTCAAATAATTTTCGCTTTTGAAGTTAAGGGTAAGATGAACATAATTCCAAAATTTTATGTAATTCGGTTCACAGTAAAAAAATTCGGAGCAATAATGCTTTAATGACTGCATTAATAATGTAATATCAGATACGATACTAAATTTAATTTGATAGAAATAAATTCAATTTTTCTTCAAAATTAATAAAAGTTATTATTAAAGTTATTGTCAGGAACAACCTGAGGACAAGTGGCGTGTGATTAATTATGGCCTACCAAATATTATCAATCGGCGAGAATGACAATATTTGCTGTGAGTGTGGTAACACTGGTCCCAGGCACTGAGAGAGCAATCTCATTTGGAGTAGGCCTACTTTGCATCCTAGCTAGTGAATTTCGTACTATTGTAATACAAAAATTTGTGTTTCTATTAATTTTAAACCTGATTATTAATTCCGTACCTTTGGTAGGAAGAGTTTATTCAATTGAATCTTGAGTTTATCACAGGTTCTCCTTCCATTTATTGCAGCGTCTGAAATCTGATGCTGTCTTAGACTTGAATTCTGGAGCCATGTTCGTCTGAAGAGATACAAAGAAAGTGCACGACGAAAAAGCTCGGAACGAAACATTTACATCGCTTCGACATCAGAGACAACTATAAATAGGGGAATTGGTATCTCATTGTTTCATCAGGTACACAATTGACTACTACGATGTGATAGACACTATCTCTAAGTACGGTGGGGCAACCGAGTATTCTACAGATAACGTATACATGTTAGGAAGGGTTGATTCAATTTAATTTTTGAGTTTAGCTCCAGTGACCACAAGAATTTTGCCTGTATAAGTTACACAAGAAATAAATCCAATGCTATAAATTGAGGCACGGAGACAGTGAGTGCTCAGATGCTCTGACTGACATCTGTTTAAATAGGCTCAGGTGATAAATATTTTAACGTTAACAAATAAATATATTGTAAACAATGATATCTGGTGTAGCCCTAGCGCTGGGCCTCAGCACTAACTTCTCCCGGACCTCAGCAAATCATGTTAATATGACTAATTTACGTCCTAGGTAATAATACAATCAAAGGTAATAATACTGCCAGACCCCAGAACTTGCAACGGTGTAACTTTTAATAGCAATTTAAGTTATGGTATTAATAAAGTAAAAAGCATTTTAATTAATTTACTTACATACATACAATAATATGTGTATATGTGATGTACAAGTATGAAATTGACATTGTAATCATATACTACATTTAATATAATACTTGTAACAAATAAAATGTGAAACATGGTCCATATTATTGTTTATATAACTAATTTTAACGTTAGGCAGATTACGCTTAAAGCCTTTTATTTCACACGGCTTTTCAAGAACAAGGCTATCTTCATCGCACACGTAATAAATCACGTATCGTAATAATTTTTAATAATAGTAAATTAATTTACACAACTTAAATTTAAAAAATTTTATTTTCTGTTATACAAATGTTGAACACATGTAATTGAATATGTAATCGTTATATTGTCTTATACTATTTATATACTGGTAATTTATAAAATTATAATGTAACTAAATTTTTACGCAAAACTGCAATTAAAATGAAGAGAATACGGTAGCAAATGTTAATAATATTGAAAGTGAAAGTGAACCTAAAGTGACCAGCTGACTGCTAGAACGTGTGGGTACTTAATTTGCATGAAATACGAGTCCGTACGTTTAATACAGAGCGTAGGTTCATGTAGTAATAGTTTTTTTATGAAATTTTACGTAAACTGATTTTCATTGAGAAACAGCTTATAAGTATTGGTTGATGTAATTGGTAAACTTAGATGTACTAACTAAGGTTTAAAATAATCGTATCATATATGTTAGTAAAAGTTCAAGGAAGGTACTTAAGATCTTCAACGTGACTGCTGTCCACTGAACAGTTTTGTCTGAAACATTTATACAGATAAATATTAGTCTAGTAGCAGGTTCAGGTAGCTCAGATGGTTAACATTTTTAATAGTAATAATCAAAGGTAGGGGTGTAGCAACCCTAGCTTTGGACCTCATAAAAAACAAAAATATGGTCCGGACCTCAGCACACCAGGTGGGTATGACTAATTTATCTCCTTGTTAACTAATAAAATAACAAATAATAAATACTGCTAGGCTCAGAAACTCGCAGTTTGTCACTATTTGTGACAGTATACGTTATGGTAGCATTAAAGTAATGAGCATTTTAGTTTATTTAATCACGTACATACTCGTACAGTACAATAATATTTAAATAGTCGATGTTTAAGATGATCTTAACATTATAACCATATACTATTCTTAATATAATACTTATAACAAGTATAATGTAAAAGGTGGACCATTCTCTTTTTATATAACTAAATTTAACCTTAACTTAATTGAAAGTGAACCTTAAATTGACTTGCTGATAACTGCTCTCCGGTGGTTACCTAATCTGCGTGTAGTACGATTCCGCCCGTATGATATCGAGCTTAGGTTCATCTTTATGTTGTAATACGTTTTAATTTTTTCTTTAATAAAATTATGTCATTACCAATAAGTTTATATGTAGGCTATTATTTGATGTAATTAGTAAACGAATACATGCTACGTACAGGTTAAACATAATAGTAACATATCTACTAGTAAAACCTAACAGAAAGTACATAAGGGCTTCAACTTACCGCACTATCTCTCATTTTTACCTGAAACAATTATACAAATAAATATTAGTATTATGTTCTCTGTTTGAAGTTTTTGATCTTTTTTGAAAATGGGATGTACTTTAGCATTTTTCAGGTGGGAGGGTAAAACTAGGTTATGTAACAGGCAAAAGCTTAGATAGGGGCAAACAAGCACCAAATATATTCTATAGTGATTTTACAGCTGTCAGAAATGTTTGTTTCTGTGTATTTCACTTTTAACATATTATATCTGGTTTTTTGTTCTAGTTACAGGTAATCTGGATGCAACAGTAAACATTTTTTATAATTGTTCCCCCAAAACCTAATTATCATAAATATCGTAAAATTATAAGCCGAAATTATACATTATTAATTCGTTATGTAGATAACTGAATAATATGGTTTCCGTAACATGTGTGGTTAAAAAATGACTATAAACGTATCAGTTAGACAAGGGATAAATCCAATGATTTAAATTGAGGCTTGGAAATAGTAAGAGCTCAGACTGTCTCTTGTGTAAACATTGAATTAATACTAATCAAAGGTACGTGTAGCAACCCTAGCTTGAACCTAAGAAAAAACATAAACATGGTCCGGACCTCGGCATACCAGATGGGTATGAGAAATGTTTCTCATAGATAACTAATAAAATAACAAATAATAAATACTGCTAGACCCAGAAGTTTTAGCAATTGTGTCACTGTAAATGACAGTATACGTTACGGTATAAATAAAGTAAGGTTAATTTGTTTAGTTACATATATACAATAATATATGTATAGTCGATGTTGAGGATGACCTTTATATTAGAACCATATATTATTCTTAATATAATACTTATAACAAATATAATGTAAAAATGGACTATTCTTTTGTTCAAATAACTAACTGTAACGTTTAAGTAATGAAAGTTTTATTTAATATGGTTTTTCTAGAACAAGGCTATATTTGTCACACACTTCACGGTAATTAATTTGAAGTATAAATTTACACAACTTAAAGTTTAAAAATATTATTTACTACTAAGCAAATATTTAACACATACAATTGAATATTATATATTCTCGTATGGTTTTTATATTGGTAAATTTATTCAATGGAAATATAATGACATTTGTATGCAAAACTATAACTAAAAAAAACGTAAATATTGGTTTAAGTGAAAGTGAACCTTAAATTAAACTGCTGATTACTGATCTCCTGTGGTTACTTAATCTGCGTGTAGTACGATTCCGCCCATAGGTTCATGTTTATGTTGTAATACGCTTTAATTTTTACTTTAATAAAATTGTGTAATTACCAATAAGTTTATAAGTAGGCTATTATTTTATGTAATTAGTAAACGAATACATGCTACGTACAGGTTAAACATAATAGTAACATATTTACTAGTAAAACCTAACAGAAAGTACAAAAGGGCTTCAACTCACCACTCCGTCTGTAAAAGTATTCTGAAACATGTATACAGGTAAATATTAGTGTTATGTTCTCTGTTTGAAGTTTGTGAAGGAAACATGATTCTTGAGACATTTGCCTTAGTTCAGTGATACATTAGATCAGTAACACTGTTTCGAGATGTGCAATCTTATCCCTTCCTCGGGTGAATAACTAACATAAAACATAACTACAATCTAAAGTCAAAGTCAAAATTAAAACTTCTATTGCCGTGGACAATATAACAATTATGTGGCAAAAGTCATATTAAATTTCTGTAATTTGTACATTTGTTCACAATACCACATTCACCCATACCATTTACTCGCCAATTCTCTCCACCGCCAACGCGAGTGACAGTCTTCTAGATTGGACGTCTCCGAACTATAATTCAAAAACTCTTCGCCGCTATAGAATGCTTTAGATGCTAAAAAGCGCTTCAGACTTTTCAACGCGTTGGGCGTTTGTACTTTTTTCATGGAATCGGGCAATCTGTTGATGAAACGGACATACGTCTGCGAGGATAGGTGTCCATAAACCACAGTTCTGTGTCGCCCAGTAAGGTAGTTGTCTCTGCTTCTCGTTTCATATTCATGCACGTCTCCTAGATAAGTGATAAAATAATAAATAATAAATACTGCTAGTCCCAGAAGTTTCAGCAATTGCGTCACTGTAAATTTCAGTATACGTTGCGGTACTAATAAAGTAAGGAGCATTTAATTTGTTTAGTTACGTACATACAACAATAAATGTATAGTCGATGTTTAGGATGATCTTAATATTAGAATCATAATATGTTATTCTAAATATAATACTTACAACAAATATAATGTAAAAATGGACTATTGTTTTGTTCAAATAACTAACGTTTAAGTAATGAAAGTTTTATTTAATATGGTTTTTCTAGAACATATCTATATTTGTCACACACTTTACCGTAATTAATTTAAGTATAAATTTACACAACGGATGTCCAGTGAGTGAATCAGTCGCGTATCTTCTGGAACTGTCGCCGTTACGTGGTGTCGCTGTCGTGTGAGGAGCTTAGTGTGGTGGCCGAAGCTGTCACAACTGTATTATTTTATTTATTTAAATTTGTTGAGGTAATCAATATTTCAAAAGTTAAGACATGTTTTTGTGATACTTTACGTTGAAATGGGGTATTTAAGTGCATAAGGGTATATTATGATTCTGATGATGCGAGGTAATGATACCGGCTGAGATGTCATGAAAAATGTATAGGGCCGCCTTTTTGAAATGGAAAGTGCTAATAGGTATTTTATTTTTATTTTCCTTTTATTTAGCTTATATAATTGCCACGTATTGCTCGAACAGGTTTTGAGATATGATTTTTTAAATTAAAACCCATAATGACAGACAGACACTAAACGAAGGGATAGTCATTCGTTTATATGAGCTCTTTGCTTGTTTTTGTGTCTAATATATCCTGAAGTTGTGCCAACCTCTCGCAAAACACCCTGTATATGAATATAAACTTGTTGTTGCTCGAGTAAATAAGGCAAACTCAAATGTAGCATTGTAAATACATTAGACTATAAGTGAATTTCAACACCCGGAAGTAGGCACTTTATGACCAAAGTAGGCTTCTTAAGTAGGTACGTAATAATAATAAATATTTTATTCCACAAGACAATATTAAAGGAAATGTATCGGAATCGTCAAATTTAGAGAGCTAAAACTTTCCATACACTACCACAGAAGTCTCTTTCATACATAGATTGTTTGCCGGCACACTCTCTCACTCATTCGAATTGTCCCACTATAGTCCCTAGTCAGTCTGCCAATCATGGGTCTCCCAATTAAATGTCATATACTCGTCCGTGTTTTAAAAGGCGTTTAAGACTAAAGTTGACTTCAGACGAGCTTTAAATGCCTGACGAGATTTAACTCAAAAATAGCGTTGAGATAAATGTATGAACACAGTTTCAACTAGTTTGAGGAATCTTTGGGACAGTTACAGTTTCCACAAGCCGCGTTATGTGGCTATCTCATACACTTCTAGTGGTTCTAGATTCTGGGGGGAGGGTCATGCATGGTGAAGTTATGCAAGAATGTCTGTTAATTGCTACCGAGAATACAATTGCAACAAGATTATTTTGTAAACAAAATCTACCTAATTAGCAGTTGTAGCAAAATTATTAAAAATCAACTGAAGTTACCATGTATTTCAGTCGCAAAATATACTTGTAAATGTACACAAATCGGGCTTACCCCCATATTCTTCCACATTTCCATTTGTAGTTTGGCTTCTGCTGCTGAGACGGGTTCAGCAACCGGATTGGCCATGGCCGCTGCTTCGGGAGCAGATTTAGCGAGAGGTTCGGCGTGTGCGTCTGCTACCGGCATCGCCCCTAACTTTGACTGGAACAAGACTGAGGTCAACATTCAAGGGATGCAGAGAAACTAAATAACCTGACTAACACAAAAACGCGTTTTACTTCGTGAGCTTTTAACGTTAAGGTGTGTATTATTTTACTGGTAGATGTTAGGACTAGAAGACTCCCTGGTACTCCCCTCGGCTTGTGGTCCGGTCTAATAAAGAAATACAGTTATCAATGTTATGTAAATATGAAATAATTTACAGTAACGTTAGCAAAGTGAAACTAACAAATGTAAGTTTAACGATAATGTTGAAATGAGCCTACTGGGGAAAAAAGTCTCGATATTGCCTTTAGTAGCTCGAGTTACTATAACTAATTGCGATGTTGTTGTAAAGACAGTGTCCTTTTGGAAGAAGTAAAAACTGATAGTGTAAATGTTATCATACTAAGGAAATATAAGATAGCTAGAGAAAAAAATAACCAACAAAGAAGTCATTGTTATAACAATTCTTTATATATTTAGTCTATATATCAATAAACTGTCAAGAGAAAAAGAAATTCATAACTATTAACAAATATTATAATAAACACAGCATAAAACATTGTAATTTTTATGAAAAAAGAGTGAATAATTTTGCTTTTTACAAGGATAATTCATAAAGTAAATTATTTTGCAAATATGCAATTAAACAGAAATTTTAATTACCACTTTTATCTCCATATCTTATCCATATCTTAAATTTAAACCGTCAGAATGTTTTATGGCACATGTAAAATGTATAGCTTTTTTGTCAAATCTAATACATTAGTTTTTTTTAATTTGCAAAGGGTATGGCTGTTATTAAATTTGTATTTATAAAATAATCTATAGATTCGTGGTGAAGATGTTAGGCAACTGTAAACAAAATTGATTGAACACACTTACGATACAGCAAAGGACAAGGACGACTGTGAGGACGGCTGTACCCATTCTCGTGTCCATTCTGACCGCTCAATAGCAGAGTGAATGCAGTTCTTATCACAGAGTATTTTAAGTAATGCGCAAGACCTTGCATGTTATTGGTCTTGATAAACTAAATATTTGTTCACGTGTAAGTACAAGTAATCAAACTATATATCGGAGCTATCACTTTATTTATGACAAGCAAACCAAGCAGATACAGCTGGAGATAAACCTGTTCTCTACTATACGCGGCACCTGAACGAGGAAAATGCTATATAACTCGTATACAGTCATTGGAGTATCCAGGATAACCTAATGGGAATGGTTACCTCTACCGGAAAATCCTGGAATTTCCTGTACCTCCCTATCAAGCTGCGGCGCGGCGCGAGGGGTTCCCTCGTAATGTATTTACGAGGAGGCAGAGAACGTGATCATCTGACTCTTCTTGGGTTCCGTAGGTGAGGTAGTGCGCACATTCTTCCCCGAACTGCATCAAGTCCTGTATTCGACCCAGCCAACCATTTGGGAACATCCTGGTTGGGCCAAGTCCCTGTCTACAGTAGGCTCCTTATCTGACACAAAGGTACGATCAGTGTCCTGATCGCCTTCGTCGTCAGAGACACCAATCTTGCTGATGTTTCCATCAAAGACATTGCTCACAAAGCCTCCACCAAATTGCTGCGAGTCTGTAAAAATAGAATACGTTATAAAGTTATAGCCTAACTATTATATATTTATAGCTACCTATACATAATTTAAGTTTCTGATTTCCACAATGAAAACCTGCCAAATATGTAACTGTAAATAGAGAAAACAAAATAACATCTCGCAGGGAAAATTGAGACTAAAGTCAGTTTGAGGCGATATAACAGTTTCGAGAGCTAAGGCATGTATGTACACTAGATGTCTTTAAGATATCTTAACCAAAATTGAATTAATTTTCACTGTAACATTAATACCGTAAAAAACTACTTACGCAAATGAGAACCGAGAAAAAAGTGATCAGGTGGGTCCGCCATCTTTGAAGCTGTGCAGTAAATGGAGATCAGCACAGACTGGAAGATGTTCTGGTAGGTGCTACTATTATAGTAGACTTACAATGTACTAAGAAACAGAGCAGCCAACACTTTGTTAAACTCTAGAAAAATTCCCGAAAACGTTTTTCGTCTTCCATACACGGACAAATAGGACGTTATAAATAATTTTATTTTCTACATGGTGGTGTTTGACATTTCTTTGCTTATATACATAGCACAAGGCAAGAGGCTGTGGCTTTCAACTTGGAGGACATCAGTGTGTGAGTTCCAACAGATTGTCATATCTACTTCCTGTAGTAAGTATTCTTCATCGTAGCTTCGGGAAGAGGCTGTGAGTTTCTCACTTAGGGGTCATCAGTGTGTGAGTTCCGAGAGAGAATGTCATCTCTGCGTCCTGTAGTAAGTATTCTTTACCGTAGCTTAGGAGAGAGGCTGTGACTTTCTCACTTAGAGGTCATCAGTGTGTGAGTTCCGAGAGAGAATGTCATCTCTGCGTCCTGTAGTAAGTATTCTTTACCGTAGCTTAGGAGAGAGGCTGTGACTTTCTCACTTAGAGGTCATCAGTGTGTGAGTTCCGAGAGAGAATGTCATCTCTGCGTCCTGTAGTAAGTATTCTTTACCGTAGCTTAGGAGAGAGGCTGTGACTTTCTCACTTAGAGGTCATCAGTGTGTGAGTTCCGAGAGAGAATGTCATCTCTGCGTCCTGTAGTAAGTATTCTTTACCGTAGCTTAGGAGAGAGGCTGTGACTTTCTCACTTAGAGGTCATCAGTGTGTGAGTTCCGAGAGAGAATGTCATCTCTGCGTCCTGTAGTAAGTATTCTTTACCGTAGCTTAGGAGAGAGGCTGTGACTTTCTCACTTAGAGGTCATCAGTGTGTGAGTTCCGAGAGAGAATGTCATCTCTGCGTCCTGTAGTAAGTATTCTTTACCGTAGCTTAGGAGAGAGGCTGTGACTTTCTCACTTAGAGGTCATCAGTGTGTGAGTTCCGAGAGAGAATGTCATCTCTGCGTCCTGTAGTAAGTATTCTTTACCGTAGCTTAGGAGAGAGGCTGTGACTTTCTCACTTAGAGGTCATCAGTGTGTGAGTTCCGAGAGAGACTGTCATCTCTGCGTCCTGTAGTAAGTATTCTTTACCGTAGCTTAGGAGAGAGGCTGTGACTTTCTCACTTAGAGGTCATCAGTGTGTGAGTTCCGAGAGAGAATGTCATCTCTGCGTCCTGTAGTAAGTATTCTTTACCGTAGCTTAGGAGAGAGGCTGTGACTTTCTCACTTAGAGGTCATCAGTGTGTGAGTTCCGAGAGAGAATGTCATCTCTGCGTCCTGTAGTAAGTATTCTTTACTGTAGCTTAGGAGAGAGGCTGTGACTTTCTCACTTAGAGGTCATCAGTGTGTGAGTTACAAGAGAGATTGTCATCTCTGCGTCCTGTAGTAAGTATTTTTTGCCGTAGATTAGGAGAGATGCTGTGACTTTCTAACTTGTGACATTTCGTAGGTGTGATTTACCATCAAACACCAACTTTAATAATAATAAATTCTTAACTAGCATTTCCTTATAGAATCAGCTAATACTATTAATTTCGCCTATTACCAGTAAATCTTTTTTAAACTTTATTACATTATTTTCGGGTTACTATTAAAGTAGTTCATAAAACCTCTTTTAAAAGCAGAAACTGTGTAAATTTATTAATGTTATATTATTACTTATTAAAATAATGCAAATGCATTTCATCTACTTTTTTATCATATTATTATATAATTCACATGATAAAATAATCCTCTACATTCTAGCGCAGAATTATACTTATACATGCTCGCTGTTTAACTGGTACGTTTTGCATATTAATATAGCCTAAATCTATATATGTTTAATACATACTTCAATTATTAATTGTTATTTTGTTAAATAGCTCACTCGTAAAATGCGTATGTTCGTTTAGTCAATAATCTTTATAAAATATTCACTGACATATATCAAAAATAAAATATAATATACTAGTACCAATTTATTGATTTTAGATTGTCACATATTATTTCATATACAGTATACAATTTTTGAACCTTTTGTTTATTATATCATTTTTTAATTCATATAAGAAAATAATTTTCTACATTCTATTGCACAAATATATGCCTAAATATTAGTTGTTCAACTTGTACGTTTCGCATATTAATAAAGGTAATAGAGATTTTTTAATTCATAGTTAATGTTTACTTTGGTAAATCGTTTACTCATTTAAAAAATGAATACTCATATATTCGATACTTTTTATAAAAAATTATATTAACTGTTATATAGCAAAAATTAAATAAAAGATACAAAAAAATATGCCGTGCCGTGACCAGGATTCGAACCTGGGTTATTGCGGCCACAACGCAATGTCCTAACCACTAGACGATCACGGCTATCTGGGCTTGCTGTAAACCGGAGTAGTTCGGCTAAAAGTGTCGCGGCGGTGAAAACTATCACATCTGTCAAACAAGAAGAGAACAGCGGCACAGCATGGCTAGCGGCAGTATGGCCCACAAACAGCGTGTACATCTCTAGCATCTACAGTATATTGTGCACAGTGTATAATAGGACAACCACGTGTTGTGTAACAGCGTGTACATCTCTAGCATCTACAGTATATTGTGCACAGTGTATAATAGGACAACCACGTGTTGTGTAACAGCGTGTACATCTCTAGCATCTACAGTATATTGTGCACAGTGTATAATAGGACAACCACGTGTTGTGTAACAGCGTGTACATCTCTAGCATCTACAGTATATTGTGCACAGTGTATAATAGGACAACCACGTGTTGTGTAACAGCGTGTACATCTCTAGCATCTACAGTATATTGTGCACAGTGTATAATAGGACAACCACGTGTTGTGTAACAGCGTGTACATCTCTAGCATCTACAGTATATTGTGCACAGTGTATAATAGGACAACCACGTGTTGTGTAACAGCGTGTACATCTCTAGCATCTACAGTATATTGTGCACAGTGTATAATAGGACAACCACGTGTTGTGTAACAGGCTTAGATGAGGTTGGAAGCAAAGTTTCAAGTTTATACCTCATTTTAATATTGACACTGGAACCACAGACTATCATACGGAAAATAAATTGTTACTCTGGCTAACAAGAGAAGAATTGCATCATGCCACTGAGCAATTGGTTTCTAAGACAATCAGCCAATGCATAGTCAAAAAACATTTTTTTTCTTTTTTTGGCTACACAGAAATGAAATTTCATGCAAAATTCCAAGTCTACAGATGATGCCTGTCTTACGATATATTGCTTTAGAATACATTCATATTTTCTCTATGAAATTGAGTTACATATCAATGTAAAATAATAATACTGTATACACCAAATCACTCTAAAATGACATAAGGTTGATATAGTTTGGCTAAATGCGGTGATGTATCACTAAAACCTAAAATATTCGCTAATGTTCAGCCAAATCCCATTGACTGACACAAGTGGTACTTTGTGTCCCTCACATAAAAATGAAACTCAAGACACAATTTAAAGTAAAGGTCAGATCGTTTTCTAGATATCGTGGCAATAGACAGACAGAAATGAATTTTTTCAACCCCTTCGCTGATTGGGTGTTTTGC
Organism: Homalodisca vitripennis; assembly: GCF_021130785.1. Taxonomy (NCBI): domain Eukaryota; kingdom Metazoa; phylum Arthropoda; class Insecta; order Hemiptera; family Cicadellidae; genus Homalodisca; species Homalodisca vitripennis. Next base: position 141,089,823 of record NC_060213.1, on the reverse strand, counting down.
TTTTCACATAATTTCTTCTGTTACCAGTTTTACTACTGTTAGAACGATGTATTTTGCCTATATGTTTTTACATCTGTTTGAAGGGGTGGCTTTACAGAATTATGGGGAAAATTCTACAGATTAAGAAAAAGTATTTAGGCTTCAAGAAAGAAGTATCAGGATAATGTGCCTCATAAACTAACTTGAATCATGCAATGAGTCTTTTGTAACTCATAAAATGCATAAAATGTTAACATTTCTATTTATTTATATTTGAACATTTCTGAAATTAATTTTTTAACATTTCTTTAAGATATCGTGATTTGCTAACAACAGTCTACAAATATTTTACCCACTTATTCAAACTATATTGCAATATCCTGCACATCTTTTAAAAATGTACGAAGAAGGGGCTCGATATTGATTTAAAAAATGGTTCAATGCCCTACCTTATAAAAAAAAAATTGATTCTTTTAAAATTTTTAAACTTTACCTAAAGAGCTACTTTTGAGCCGGGCATTTTAATCGGTGGATGAATTCTTAAATACCTAACATTAATATTTTAATGTTACTGTTATTTAGTTTTTAACCCAAAATACAAATTTAAGTTTTAATGTAGCATTAGATTTTTACAATCAGATTTGACAAATCTTACGTTTAATGGCTCTGCTTAACATTGTAAACCGAAATGATGCAAAAATGAAATGATAATGATATAAAGACGAGGGTGTGATATTAAGCAGTGGTAGTGTCTTCTGGCGTGATTGACAAATTGTAAGATAAAACCAATTAGTGAGGTGTTTATGTTCATTGACCTATCTTTTCACAGCAAATCGGTGATGTTTATGTATGTACAATAATATAGAGGTTCAATTTGTAAAAACCGTGTAGAAATCGATAGAAATATTTCTTTTTCAAGTGATTACGATAAAATGGTTAACTTTAGTAAAATGTTTTGAATTAGCCTTAGGTCACAAAATAAATTCTGCAGGGTACATTAATCTACATTATGACAAAGTCATAAATAATAACAACAATAAACACCCGAGAAGCTTCTCTGGACCCGCTCGTTCTCTAAAACTTGACAAATTGCCAAGGACCGTTGTTGATTTGGCATTACATAAATTTTACACTATATTGCTCTTATACAAGGGCGTTAAAATTAGCACATGCAACTTCAAAAAATAATCTTTCTAAGCCATTATCAAATTATCATCACTCAGGGGGGACCTGAATAGAAAAAAATCAAAATAAGACTAATGGCACGGATTGATCTGTAGAGCTAATCTAATGTTGTTTTTACTTACATATAATACGTCATAAAATAAGACTAATGGCACGGATTGATCTGTAGAGCTAATCTAATGTTGTTTTTACTTACATATAATACGTCATAAAATAAGACTAATGGCACGGATTGATCTGTAGAGCTAATCTAATGTTGTTTTTACTTACATATAATACGTCATAAAATAAGACTAATGGCACGGATTGATCTGTAGAGCTAATCTAATGTTGTTTTTACTTACATATAATACGTCATAAAATAAGACTAATGGCACGGATTGATCTGTAGAGCTAATCTAATGTTGTTTTTACTTACATATAATACGTCATAAAATAAGACTAATGGCACGGATTGATCTGTAGAGCTAATCTAATGTTGTTTTTACTTACATATAATACGTCATAAAAACTTGTACCCTCCTACATTAACTTTCTGGACAAATTTTATTCACTAGATTTTGTAGCAGTATTATCCAATAACTAAACTTTATTTGATTCACATAGAATTCAATTTAATCCTTAAATATTTCTCTGTAACTTTAACTTTGTTTCAAGCAGCATATCTAAATACGTGTTCTAGTAAAATGACGGACAGTAAACAAACGAACAGCAGTATTTAGTTTAATTTCGGCTATTCTGCTATTATCTTCAGCTAAATATTGACTATGACACAGCGGGGGTTTGTAGATTTTCTTGGGATTAGAAATCAAATACCAGGTTCTAAAATGTTTGGATGTTGAAATATTTTAACTTGTAACTTCTTGCATCACCCACCATTATTGTATTATATAATTTGATACAATGTGGCTATGTAGGGAAGGTTTGGTAATGTGTGAATGTTAAGTTTAGCTCCAGTTCACCTTCCTCTTACGTAAAACATCCTGGGATCTAGAATAGGGAACAAAGAATAAGAGGAAGGCAAACTGGACCTAAACTCAAAATTTACATAGAATCAACCCTTCCCACCGTATAGCTACGTTATGTATAATAAATTCAGTTGCTCCCATGTGCTTAGAGGTCGTGTCTAAAGCATCGTAGTGCACTCAATTGTGCACCTGATGAGACAATGAGAATACTTCTTTACCTAGGTCACACTGTATTTTGTAGTCTAGGTGTCTCTGATGTTAAAACGATGTAAACATTCTGCAGTATGGCATTCTCGCGTGGGGAAGAGTGTCGTCTGCTGTACTGGAAGTACCACTTGCTGTCACACTGAGAAGTATAATAAGGATCATTTTGAGGAGAAGCTGCAGATATCCTTCTAATCTGTTATATAATGAGTTTCCTGTTTTAAGTGTAAGGCAATTATATATAAAATTTCTTTTACTGTATACACATAAATACAAAGATTTTATCTTTATAGCGCTTCACCACAACTATACTACCATAAATAGAATACAGTTTGGATATCAGATACCAAACCAAATTGTTCTATAGAAAAATTTAACTCTTCTTGTATAGCTCATGTGCTTTATAAAAATATACCAGAGCACATATTGGAGGCAGAGGGCGGAAGTGTAGCCGAGTACAAGCGTAGGGTGGGCCAGTGGTTGCTCAGCCTGGGCGATGCTGCTGCAGATTCACTGATTGCGGAAGTGTAGCCGAGTACAAGCTAGGGTGGGCCAGTGGTTGCTCAGCCTGGGCGATGCTGCTGCAGAGGCACTGATTGCGGAAGTGTAGCCGAGTACAAGCTAGGGTGGGCCAGTGGTTGCTCAGCCTGGGCGATGCTGCTGCAGATTCACTGATTGCGGAAGTGTAGCCGAGTACAAGCTAGGGTGGGCCAGTGGTTGCTCAGCCTGGGCGATGCTGCTGCAGATTCACTGATTGCGGAAGTGTAGCCGAGTACAAGCTAGGGTGGGCCAGTGGTTGCTCAGCCTGGGCGATGCTGCTGCAGAGGCACTGATTGCGGAAGTGTAGCCGAGTACAAGCTAGGGTGGGCCAGTGGTTGCTCAGCCTGGGCGATGCTGCTGCAGATTCACTGATTGCGGAAGTGTAGCCGAGTACAAGCTAGGGTGGGCCAGTGGTTGCTCAACCTGGGCGATGCTGCTGCAGATTCACTGATTGCGGAAGTGTAGCCGAGTACAAGCTAGGGTGGGCCAGTGGTTGCTCAACCTGGGCGATGCTGCTGCAGAGGCACTGATTGCGGAAGTGTAGCCGAGTACAAGCTAGGGTGGGCCAGTGGTTGCTCAGCCTGGGCGATGCTGCTGCAGATTCACTGATTGCGGAAGTGTAGCCGAGTACAAGCTAGGGTGGGCCAGTGGTTGCTCAGCCTGGGCGATGCTGCTGCAGATTCACTGATTGCGGAAGTGTAGCCGAGTACAAGCTAGGGTGGGCCAGTGGTTGCTCAGCCTGGGCGATGCTGCTGCAGATTCACTGATTGCGGAAGTGTAGCCGAGTACAAGCTAGGGTGGGCCAGTGGTTGCTCAGCCTGGGCGATGCTGCTGCAGATTCACTGATTGCGGAAGTGTAGCCGAGTACAAGCTAGGGTGGGCCAGTGGTTGCTCAACCTGGGCGATGCTGCTGCAGATTCACTGATTGCGGAAGTGTAGCCGAGTACAAGCTAGGGTGGGCCAGTGGTTGCTCAGCCTGGGCGATGCTGCTGCAGATTCACTGATTGCGGAAGTGTAGCCGAGTACAAGCTAGGGTGGGCCAGTGGTTGCTCAACCTGGGCGATGCTGCTGCAGAGGCACTGATTACGGAAGTGTAGCCGAGTACAAGCTAGGGTGGGCCAGTGGTTGCTCAGCCTGGGCGATGCTGCTGCAGATTCACTGATTGCGGAAGTGTAGCCGAGTACAAGCTAGGGTGGGCCAGTGGTTGCTCAACCTGGGCGATGCTGCTGCAGATTCACTGATTGCGGAAGTGTAGCCGAGTACAAGCTAGGGTGGGCCAGTGGTTGCTCAACCTGGGCGATGCTGCTGCAGAGGCACTGATTGCGGAAGTGTAGCCGAGTACAAGCTAGGGTGGGCCAGTGGTTGCTCAGCCTGGGCGATGCTGCTGCAGAGGCACTGATTGCGGAAGTGTAGCCGAGTACAAGCTAGGGTGGGCCAGTGGTTGCTCAGCCTGGGCGATGCTGCTGCAGATTCACTGATTGCGGAAGTGTAGCCGAGTACAAGCTAGGGTGGGCCAGTGGTTGCTCAGCCTGGGCGATGCTGCTGCAGATTCACTGATTGCGGAAGTGTAGCCGAGTACAAGCTCTAGTGGGCCAGTGGTTGCTCAACCTGGGCGATGTTGCTGCAGAGGCACTGATTGCGGAAGTGTAGCCGAGTACAAGCTAGGGTGGGCCAGTGGTTGCTCAGCCTGGGCGATGCTGCTGCAGAGGCACTGATTGCGGAAGTGTAGCCGAGTACAAGCTAGGGTGGGCCAGTGGTTGCTCAGCCTGGGTGATGCTGCTGCAGATTCACTGATTGCGGAAGTGTAGCCGAGTACAAGCTAGGGTGGGCCAGTGGTTGCTCAACCTGGGCGATGCTGCTGCAGAGGCACTGATTGCGGAAGTGTAGCCGAGTACAAGCTAGGGTGGGCCAGTGGTTGCTCAGCCTGGGCGATGCTGCTGCAGATTCACTGATTGCGGAAGTGTAGCCGAGTACAAGCTAGGTTGGGCCAGTGGTTGCTCAACCTGGGCGATGCTGCTGCAGATTCACTGATTGCGGAAGTGTAGCCGAGTACAAGCTAGGGTGGGCCAGTGGTTGCTCAGCCTGGGCGATGCTGCTGCAGATTCACTGATTCATCCGCGTTACCAATACATTATGTAGAAGCCTGTTAACAGCAAATTACTTGTAAATATTCTGTACATAAGAATTATTATTGTTAAATGTCGAGGTGGTATTGTTGCATTGTTTTCATCCATCTAACAATAAATATGATGGTTAAGCGGCGCCTAAACTGAATAGAGGTAGGGAGGTATACGAGTACTTACTTATAATTTTTATAATAATGTATTTTGTACAATCTTAAACTGACCGTTTGTAAATTTTAATTTAAAAATACACTGTATAAATTTAAATCACGAAAAGACTGATCTATGGACTCTTCCCCTTACACAGACCTATAGTCTGTATGAGGAGTTTTCATTTACAATTATGGAAGTACACTGTATATGTTATTGTTTTGTGTATGTGAATAAAAAAATTGAATTTGAAAAATAGTTTGACTAATGTTAGGTGAGAGAATAAAATAAAAGAATTACATGGAGTTACTGAACATTGTTGTACTAGAAAATTAAAACAACAGAGACAGATATGGTTGAGGATATGTACAGTTTAAAGACAGTTTTATATAGAACGATGCTACTCACCGACGTGATTGTCAACCACTCACACACGATGTACGGCACGATGGTCGTCGCATCCCCCATCGGGGCTCCCATATGGTGGACTTCCAGTTGGGCTCTCAGCTAACATCGCAGAAAAATGATGCAACAGTCACTGCATCTGGGGAGAGGAATAGTGGCTACAAGGTAGCGCACATCTGTCCATACGAAACTCCACAAAACCTACTGGGTTTTCAAGGCGGTGAATTCAAGATATGATGCTTTTATCTTGTCTTTCAATTGTGTAACCTCATGTTACAAAGAAAGGCGAGTCAATCTAGAGACCCACCACTTACCGATACACATTTTGTAGTTTACTGTGAGAGAAGATACCACTCCAGGACTTACATTTTGAACGACTCCGACCCACTGTCCTGGCCGGCCCATGTACCGAGGACGCTAAAGCTCGCCGCCCACTGCGACCGGCCCGGCCCGTCTCACTCCGGCCTACCTCCGCCCACTGCGTCCGGCTCGGTCCGGCTCACTCCAGCCTACCTCCGCCCACTGCGACCGGCCCGGCCCGGCTCATTCCGGCCTACCTCCGCCCACTGCGACCGGCCCGGCCCGGCCCAGCCTAGCCCGGCCCACTCCGACTTTTCCGACCTCCGCGCATTGCCAGATGTACCCGCCCATCATTACCGGCCCGGCCTTGTCAGCTCTTGTTACGTCACCGCCGTAGTATTCTCTCTCTAACTTCACATTACGTTGATTTACCGTTGTGAAATAACTGTTACTGCTTCTACTCGTGGATTACTGAACATGATAAATTGTGAAGATACAAGTTCTGACGAAGAAGAAATTGTGATAGCTATATTGTGATAGCTGGATTCTCGATATCAATCTAAAAAGAGAAGAATGTGGTGAATTTGCTCATCTCTTTCCAGATCTCTTACAAGATTTCGTCAGAATAAACGCAACTAAGCATTTTTTCTCAAAGGGACCAATACAACGACCTGCACTGCTGAGGGTACGTTCGGAGAATGGAAAAACTTTAGACAGGTAAAGGAGACCATTTAGAAGGGGTATACCCAACCCACCATACCATCACCTACCTTCCGGCCTTCTCGAAATGTCAAAATGCATGCAATCAAATTGTTATCGTATGCATTTTGACAGAATATAAAAGGCCGGTTCGGTAGCAGTGGTCGGGTGTCCATTTGACTGTGTGTATTCCGAATTCAAAAAAAGGCCGGGCCGGGCCGGTAGTAGTGGGCGCCGTGCTTAAGCCGATTTTGCTAGGTCACGTGACTTAAGCAATGTCATTCAGTCAATGAGAACACACTCCTGATTTTACGTCTAGGTTCATAGTGGAACTCGCCCAAGCTTACCGATTATTTCATACCGAGAAAATAAATACAAACAAAACTTTTAAAAATAATAACATTTCATCTTGTTCCAATAAAATAGAATTGAAAATATCATACACAGTTGTTTTGAGCTAATTAGTCATCGATTTTCATATCTTGTTAGGTGAATATGACTCTAGATTCCAGCAGTAAAGTTTGTGACAGTGTCAGATTCCAGATGGTGTACTAAGTGCAAGGTGAACTGGAACACAAGTCAACATTCACAATGATAGGAATGTCAAAATCTTCCTTGAACAGTTCATTCACAAGTCATAACTCTTCTAAGGTTTAAAAATAGGAATAGTTAAAATAGGAAATACTGATCCCAGGCCATTTTAAACAACGTTTTCTAGGTAACACCATGTCGAAACAATGTTAACATAGTTAATTAACATCTTGACTCAAGAATAATAAAAGAAAACTTAGAAACAATAAAGAAGGGCAATATAACGTCAAGACTTTATTAATCATTGATTGTTCATGCCAATTACTGGCGAAGCATCAACCAAGAGTGATACTCGTGGTAAGCGGATATGCATTATTGGCTCCGCCAGTTTGGTTCAGCATGTTTTCACTCACAATCACTATCCACAGTAACGCAGGAATAGTAGAAAGCGGTTCGAATTTGAAAATGGCTTTACAAAATCTATGGGCATAATATTAACCTATAAAACCTACTGTTTGTTGGTCGTAGTTACACAAATAAAAGTATGAGTTGATATTTTTAAACAGTTAGAAGAATATATATTACCAGGATAAAAACACAATTCGCTTTGTAATTAGGGTTCTATGGAAATCATTTTAGCGAACGCTAGTTTATCCTTAGTTAAATTTTATGTACTAATTCTATTACGAAATTGGCGGGTGGGAGATCATTCAAATCACTATCGTTCTCTGTTAATACGTATATATTCCTTAAAAAGGAGTGAATTTGAAAATTCTCTTAAATGAAATATAAACCAATCGTTTTTAGAAGACATACAACTTTGGAGCAGCGAAAACTTTCAAGAAATTCCCTGTAGACGTATGTGTCATTCTGCAGATTTGTGATGAGTTTCTCACCGTTTGAACCTGTGTGATATGTTTTCATTTTTATCTATTTCGGCAGCGAATAAATGTTGGGTATTTTGTATTATTAATAACTTTATAAAAATTTGTTTATATTTGGTTTTGAAACAGATGTGTGATTAAAAGTGGTAATAAATTATCATTGAAATAAACCACAAATGAGGAATTTAATTTATTATTATTATTCCTGCTGTTAAAATTAGAAATTTTACACGAATCCACGAAAAAGTAGATGTTGAGAAACAAAAATAAAAGTATAAAAACAAGAATAACCGACTCAGTTATTGTTTTTCTTCCGTCGTTATCACCAGACACAGTAAAAAGGACCTGATGTTTTAAACTCAGGCATTAACTGGGAATTATCTTTCAGTAAATCTAATAGCATAAAATATGTAAATATAATAAGGTTTTCAATATCCCAGTAGCAAACTATTATTGCAGATGCAGTCGAATTTATATTATTTGTATAGCCTAAGTCGTAGCTATCCTTTAAATGACAGTAAGTAGATGTAGGATTACGTACTCTTTCATTTGGTATTTCTCATCAGACACACTATACAATCCGTTAATTTTTTTTATTGTTAAATATTAAACGTACTAACACATTTGTCGTCAGCCTGGTAGCGTACGCTTATAAGCAATGTTATATTTAAAATTTTTTGAATAAGTTGGATTGTTCCTGGACGACAGCGACATCAGAATTAAATCCAAATTCATTTTGGAAGTAAAGTGTACAGCAAATTGTAAATCTGCTAATTGAAATTAGCTGGTTTTGAATACATAATCCACAAAAAAACTAGTTTATAGGAGGAACCAAATGTATAAATTTAACGGTTTTTATATATTTTTGAAGGTGGAATAAAACAGAACCTTGAAATTTAAGCTTTGTGTAGTAAAGAATTCCAGAACCTTGACTCGCTTTTTTGTACTTTGACAGAAACTTTCCTGAGCTGGAAGTGGCCTTCTATTGTACCCTACTCAAACACCAGTAATCGGAGAGTATTATAAGCCTTCTACTAACTTAATGTTTGAACATTTCATACTCCACGTACATTTCAAACACTACATGGTTGCAGCCTCCTAGACTATGGAACTCCTTTTAAAAACCTAATATCCTAAGGAGTACGTATTTTATTCGTGTATTTATAAATTAGCATATAAATTTAATAACTTTGTTTAAAATTAAACACAATGTTAGTTAAAGCACTATTTGAATTCAATAGACTAAACGTTTAGTTTGAATAAATAACTCGGTTAGGATAGTTGCCGAAAGCTAAAGCTTCGCTCTTGTTTAAACGAAACAGTTGAACAAGTCACAATCAGGGCCGAGAGATTCCCGATTTGCCCAAAAACAATCAGGAGAGGAACAGTTTAAATAATACAAGAGCAGCCAGACAAACAGTCTACACTGATAGAATACACAAGTAGTTGCTGTCTCTGGTCGATTGACTGAGAACCGACTACAACGTCAGTCTAGAAGAATTAGGTTAAACTGCTGAAAATTTAAGTATCCTACCCATCACCCCACGAACAGCCTATGTGTAAGATAATGTAATTGGTTTGCAAATTTACTTGAAATATATGGGTGATTAAATTGGTAAAGGTATTGGCACTAAATATGAACCTTAATGTTACTCGTAGTTTACGAATTATTATCCAAATTTATAGATGCTTGATAAAAATGATCAGATATTCTTTCTGAGATAATATTTCCCGCAAATTTTGTTTGGTATAATTTTAGCTAAAATTAAAAAATTGTATGTTTACTATAGTGTGCTAAATGAAAGTAATGATCTATGGTCATGAAGACAGCTTACACATCTGTCATGCTATAGATAGGACTCTAAAAAGGGTTGTTATCAATCATCCTTACATGAATTTCAGACATTCTCAAGCATTCACATTAGCCAATGGCGATGAAAAGTTCCATATTTGGACTCCAACGTATGTTAATGAAAACTGCTTAAATTGCCTGTAGACACCCACTCTCGAACGCTATCCTGAGGAAAAATTCCCTAAAGAGCTTATGTCCGGAAGCTTTTGGAGACTAACAGAAATATCAGCTTTCGAATTATAATACAAGACATCTCCTGTACTCTCAGATGCTGCTAGTTATTAGAATCTGGACGTCCCTAGAGTCTGAGACCTCTCGAGGGTTGGAAGAAATCAAAAGCCGATAGCTGCCAGATATTAAAGGTACTAGAGGCTGAGAGCTCTTGGAGTTTCAGATCTCGAGGCTTGGAAGCTATCAGAAGCCGATGGCTGCCAGAGTTTAAAGGTACCGGAGGCCGGGACCTCCTAGAGTTTGAGATCTCTCGAGGTTTGGAAGCTATCAGAAGCCGATAGCTGCCAGATATTAAAGGTACCAGAGGCCAGGACCTCCTAGAGTTCGAGATCTCTCAAGGTTTGGAAGCTATCAGAAGCCGATAGCTGCCAGATATTAAAGGTACCAGAGGCCGGGACCGCCTAGAGTTTGAGATCTCTCGAGGTTTGGAAGCGATCAGAAGCCGATAGCTGCCAGATATTAAAGGTACCAGAGGCCGGGACATCTTGGAGTTTGAGATCTCTCGAGGTTTGGAAGCTATCAGAAGCTATAGCTGCCAGAGATTAAAGGTACCAGAGGCCGCAGGAGGTCCAGGTGCTCCCAAAGCCAAGGATTTAAGACAGTGTGTATATATAAATACGAGCTCGTATATATTAAAGCTGTGAAAGTTGCAGCATAAAACATTGTTTTGTAGGCAATTATTACTTAAAAGCCTAAGCAATATTTTATTTTTGTGACATTCTGGACGTATTTTCACATTATATGTCTAAATCGTATCCATCCCTGAAGAAATAGTACTTCTCATTTTAGCTTCATAAAACAACTTTCCTTCATGAAGCCATTAGATCTAATTATATTTCAATCCTAGGATTGGAATATAATACATACTTCAAATTTACTAAAACGAATACTTTTAATTCCCTTGGTACGATGTAACTTATTGAATACTTATTGAATGCTTTACGGGATATGTTTGTATAGTTAGAATAAATTACGTATTACAAATTAATAAACAAATTTTATAACACAACACGTTTTTGAGGTTGAATTTAGTTGAAAATCAGTGAAATTCCGTTATTTTCCCTCAAATCCTAAATATTATTTCATAGAATAAATAACTGCCTATAACTGCTGAAATCGCAATGCACACCAAGGAAGACAATCTTTATGGTTGTTGGGACAGTATTAGAAAGTAGTTCTAGTTCAAAGACTACAAGGTCAAACATGTCATATAATTAATCGAAGATGAATTAGTTTAGAAAAGTTTGAAAGAGATCCAAGCTGGTCTGACCAGTTACATGTTGCTTTGTTTTGTTTGTAGTCTGTTATCTATATGGTGATAAGACGTTTGACTCGGCTGGTTACACTGATAAAGCCATAACAGTGATTCATAATATTATCAGTGTTACGGTGTAATGTTGAACTATACCAATGTTGAATAACTGTATGAGGTTATATTAGCAATATATATTTACTTTTGTAAATTTTGTTTGCTGTGTTGTTATTTTTATTATACCTTTTTGAAAACGGCAAAGCCGAAATATTAAAGGCACTTTATATCAAGAAGTCTAATAATTGTTGTTAACCCTTTTACCGCCAGGCCGCAAGCCACACTTGGCGCGTCGACCGCCAACGATATCTGTATGAGTAGTTGCGTCGACCGCCAAGCCTCTGTCTGGGACCGTGTCGCTACTCCGCCACGGCATTTTGCTCAGTTTTACACATGTTTACATTATCACTTATATTTTCGTTAATTACAAAGATAAAAACGATGTTGTTGGTATCGTTTTCTTTATTTTTAAATGCGCTAACTTTCTATGTGTAGATGTTGGCTGTAATACATTTTTAAATACTTAATTTTTTAACTTAATTTTTATTTCTTTTTTTAATACAAACAAATATTAACTTTGAAGTGTTATAAGTCCCAAAGTTTGTTCTTTTTACCACAAAATCTTTATGCAATACTATTTTAAATTTAACTAAGAAGAACTTCAGGAAGTTTCAAAAAATAATTCAACCATTTGAAATATGTTTTAACCTTTTTATTGTACAAGTACAAAATGAAAATTTGGAAAAAATCGTGACAATGTGTTTTGTAAGTTATAAATTATATGACAACAGATAAACCTAATCAAATATTACCTTAAAATAAAATACAATGATGATAAAAGTATAATGTATATAATAATACTACAAACACTTATATAAAAAGGTATAAAAGATATAAAAAGATACAAGAACTAAAAATGTAAATTTCACAAACGAGAAAAACTTAAAAATATTATGGTCTTTAAATTAACTATAGGTCTATTGAGAATTTAACTAAGATTACAATTATAAAATATACATATAGATGATAATAGAACAGTTAGAATAGAATAGTAATAAAAAAGTAATACTAGCCTAAGAAAATATACTGTCTTTACACTTTGTAAAATGTCCTACGTGATCCTTACACACAATTATGTTTGACCAGACACTCTGGGTGTACTCCAACCTTACAATTTGTACACTGCAGTCTGGATCTTTTTCTTTTACCTTCAGGATTGTTTTTTCCTGAACAAACAGAGCAGTCTTTCTGTTTTGTATCAGGCAGTTTTTCCAGGCCGAATTTTCCTCCAGGACCATCGCCGCCAGTGCCAGCGTCAGCTCTTCCAGTTATCTTATCAGCAGCCAGTTCCTCGACAATGTCTACCATGAAGTCATACCGACACATTGGCTTTTGTGTGTTTATTTTGTACAACACGTAAGCGTTTAGTACCATTCGTCCGAGAACATTAAAAATTACTTTCTTCCAGGGTTTTAAGTTTTTTCTCTCGTCCAGATACGTATACAACATTTGATCGGTTCCATCAATACCACCCATCCCTCTGTTGTACTGATGAACAATCTTCGGTTTTGTCTTTATAATTATATTCCTATTCCTACGAATAGTGTAACGAACTGATGTTGCCTCACTGTTGGTTGAGAGAATAATAAACTGTGACTTGTTCGATTTCTTTTCTCTCCAAGCCATCTGCAGTATTGGTCCCTTTCGCACATATACTTTCTGGCCTACCCTGTACTTTCCTTTTAGTTGTTTAGGGACTCCTTTTCTGTTTAAACGAAGAGTTCCAGTCAGCCAAGTGAGTTTGCTGTACAAGTACCTAGCCAGAGGTATGCTAGTGAAAAAATTGTCCAGATACAAGTGAAATCCCTTGTTGAGGTAATTCCCCATTTCCATTAAATTCACTACAACTTTGTGGGCTAAGCCACATTCTGCTCTCTGCTCAATATCTTCCATGTTTCTGGCGTCCTTGTAGCACGAAAATGCAACACAATAGTGTGTTATTGCATCACACAACACCCACAGTTTTATTCCCCATCTGTGGTGTTTCTTTTTTGGCATGTACTGGGTTAGACCAATACGTTTTTTAGTGCCTACCAACGATTCATCAATAGACATTGACTGGTTTGGGGTGTAGAATTGACGAAATAATCTATTCGCATGGTCAATCAGTGGTTGAAACCGGCCCAATGGGTTGTAATCAGGTTGGCCATGTTGAGGTATATTAGAAACATCTGTAATATGGAAAAATTTCAAAATGATTTCAAACCTGTTACGACTCATCAATTTTCTAAACCAGGTGGTTGATTGGGAGGACTTTTGGCTCCAGTAACTCTCAATTGTTGGTTTACAAATAAGGCCCATATTCAAAACAATGGCCAGAAACGCCTTCATTTCAGCGACTGTAACATTGGTCCAATCTTTTAGCCTACTATGTGGAGACAAACGGTTTACATGAGCTGCCAGATAGTTCGTAGCATACCTATTAGTCTCTAGTACAAATGTCGAAATCAATGTAGATGTTAGAAACAGGTTCAAGTATGTAATAGGTTTTGAATCTTGAGGGGGGCAGTGTTTTGGGCCTGGCAGTTCCGCGTATTGGAACGAGTGTTGGAAGCCAGAGTCCTCGTTCTCTATTATTTCGTCCCAGCTGCTTTCTGGGTCATCTTGTCGGGCCCTTGCCTCACCGATATCAATTGCAGGTAAACGTCTTCTTGGTTGACGTCTTCTGATAGGCCTGTGACATATTTTTCTCTGTGTGTTGACATTATTTATATCCTCCTCAGATGAAGAAAACTCGTCAATACATGAACCACGCCTAAGCGGAGTACTCGTCAAATTAGTTAGAGAGGGATTTGGAGTCCTATAGATACTCTCATCTTCACTATCATCTGATGTTGAAAAATTGCCTACATCTGGCCTAGGCGTAACAATTGGATTTGGAACTGTACACTTACCAGGACCTGCAGAAGTACTCGGTAGGTCTGGATTATACGTCGGATCTGCGTCAGAGTCATCCACAAAATCAGAGCTACTTGAATCGTTCAAAACTATTGTCCGTATTACTATCCTCGTCTGAAAAGACGTTTATTCCCGATTCAACAACATTTTGGAACAGTGTCCCTTCACTTACCGGAGAACGTTGTCTCTTACTCATCCTGTTATTACCGAATGATTCAGAACGAACAAACTGCAGAAACGTACTGGAAACTAACACTAATGATCACTTCAAGTTCTGTAAATGGAAATCAAACACCTTTACAAAGTATTACTGTTCCTTTCATACCCAAACAATAACCACTGTGCTCATAAACACGCCATGCACACAACTGACTCAGAGCGCCAGCTGCTACGGCCACGACGCAATAGCCACTGCCATCAAAATATCGCTGATTTAATGTAACCTATACTCTACATAAAAATAATATAAACATAACAAATCAATATTATTATGAAAGTTCATATTGTCCAGAATGCATTAAAATGAACAAAATCAAAATCAGTGGAAACATCAATATCTAATAACCGAAAGTGTAGAGAGCCTATATATAGGCTCATGGCGGTTTACCGCCGCCCATGGCAAAGCCTATATATAGGCTCTTGGCGGTTTACCACCACCCATGACAAAGCCTATATATAGGCTCTTGGCGGTTTACCACCACTCGTGGCAAAGCCTAAATATAGGCTCTTGGCGGTAAAAGGGTTAAGAGCAATTCTGCGTTTATACACCCGAAGTGAATATATATAATTCATTTCAATAAATAAATATATTTTTTTTAGATAGTTTTAGATTTGGGAAATTTGACTGTAAAGGATGATGCAACCTTTCTTTTTCATATTTTTGAGTAGTTATGTGTAAAAATTTAAATAAAACATTTTTTTAAATATTATCATATGTTTTTAGAAATTAAATTTTTAACTGTTTTCAATATTCGAAGAATATGATTTGAATTAGTTTTATTATGATTGAGTTTTTATTTAGTACCGTAACTATACATTTAGTTTTATGGTTACATTTTACTGTATCCTTATATAGTTATTATCAGAAAGATGCAAGGAAAATACAAGTTAAATTAAATTAATTTTAAACCTTTGAGTCACGAAGAAGCACGGATGTAATTCATTGTGCAATTGACAAGGGTTTGCTACGGGAATCACTATTTCGCCAGCAGCAGCAATGTTTGCGGATTCAACGGCTGCTGATCGGGATCTGTTTTATGCTGTTTGTCCAATGATGTAAAAGTCCGTTCAAACAACGCTGGTTTTTATCACGGCCACTTTTCGCTTTGTTTTACACAAGCAAACATAGAGCTGGGAACAACTGTGAATCGTTTTGTCCAGTTTTTATATTGACACAAGAACATTATTAAGTCTGTAATACATCAGAGTTTTAGAATAAAAATTTGTGCTACGTTAAATTTTATTATTCTATTTTTTTATTTTCATTACAGTACCAAGCCAAACTGATAAAGAACAAAATATATTTGATGAGAATCGTGAATTTTAAACTGAGATTACATTAAGGTTTGACATATTCTTCCAACTACAAGTAACGGCGAATGTACAGTGTGTCCCGCACGTTTAAACTTCCATAACATGGATATTTACTGGCCGAATGTTTTAAAACTTTTCAATTAGAGTACCAAGGATAATGTTTAAAATTAACAGTTTTCTCAAGTCCACATAACCAAATTGGTGGTTTAAAGACAAATACTTGAAAACAAAGTGCATAAATTGTTTTACAAAATAAAATGTTATTACCACGAATATATTCTGATAGAAACATTTTTAAACACAACACCAATGAATATTTGATCTTCAAACTAAAACCTATCCTTAACCCAACCCAAATTAATAAAACATTTATGCAATTGATTTCAAATATTTAAACTGGTAAAATAAATAAATCAGAAGTCTATGGTAATTTAAAACTTTCTGCAGGTATTCACACAAGATACAGTGTACTATTCTTATAATAATGTCACAATAAAGCAATAAACTATCTATCATTTACGTAATAAAGTATTTTATTTCAAGTATTCTAAGGTTCAGTATAATTTCAATTTTTACTCAAGTACAACATCTGAAATCCGACCCTGTTTGTATTCATAACTCTTAGAAATGGAGTAAACGTCTATACAAAAAGATCCAAAAATAGTCGGCTATGAAAAAAGAACAGTTATATCGTTTCGACATCCGACACACCTAGACTACAAAATCAAGTGCAATCAAGAAGAAATGTTATTCTCATTGTCTCATCGGATGCACAATACAGTACGTGTATTTACTTTTCAATATTTTAATAAAGTTGGCAATTTGAACATAAATATCTGTCAAGTATCTCTCTTCTTAAAAATAATTAGCTATACACAAGAACACCATTGACTAAATATTGTTTATTGTACGTGATAAGGGGGTGGTTTAACCAAAGTTTATAACAACATCAAAAAGTTACCATTTAGTTATTGCCTCGACATTTACAGCTAACATGAAATATGTATTACTGTGTGAACTCACATTTACAGCACGTAAAATGGTAACAAGAGTGAAAGAAGATAATAGAATCAGACAAATTACTATCATAAATTAAACAAACGAGCCTATTTCTGCGTTTGTGGCCACTGCGTGAACTTCATTTTGTCCACATATCGGAACATTTGTTGTTACAAAGTAAATTTCAAGCAGGAAGCTTGAACTTATTCCTATGTTTTATTTAATACTTAGTATAATTTTCTCAATCATCTTAAAAAAAAGGCTTTTGCATTACCTAATCACAAGGTTTAATGAAGACAAATTAAAGACAAGCAATCCCTTATAAATAATTTATTTTCAATATGTTAAGGCACGTTTTGTGAAGGCTTATGCACTGCCTTTTTCAACATCCTTGGTCTTTCATAAATATTATTTACCAAATTATAATACTCATAAAAAATATTTTCATTGCATTATTATTAGTAAGTTGTATAAAATACTTTGGTTGATATTTAAAGCCGAAAATTTTATGTCGGTATGAGAATATTTCGCAATATATACTTAAACATACACAAAGTTAGGTCTACAGTAACCAATTTACATGAATGAATGGTTTCAGAAATAGTGAGAAACAGAAAAAGATTTTCCCAATACAATGCTTTTATGGTTATGTAAATGTATTTAAACATTGAATCTTTGAAATTATAATGGAGCAAAGGATGTTGATACATTTTTTAAGAATTATTAAAATATATGTAATAGATATTTATGCAAATTTAAAATATAGGTATACAATGTCAAAATTAGTACAATTTTATCTAGTACAGATAAACAAAATATGTCGATTATTAAAAATATTGTTTTTGTTAGTAAGTTTTTAATCGGAATGAAAACAGGTCACTACTTAAACTTTACACGATATATCAAACACGATGTAAAACAGAGTTAAAATCCATAGCTCTAGTATGGATGTTATGGCATTTATGTATGGCATATTCCTTATCAAGATAAAGAAGATTCAGAACATTTTCATAACTGCAATAAAGATACACTGCGTTTACTGTCGAGGAAGCTCAAGTCCCAGGATTTGAGACAAAAGTAGCAAACAAACATCGCAGCGCCAACATCAATCAACATCTCTCACTTCCGCAGACTGCATTGTTGACGCCAACCAAGATCGTATTTTCTTAAGAGAGTACCCAACATGTGCAACTTTCAATCCTTGTTTTGGAACACTGACCTGTATTTCAATCAGGATTTTAATACCACTCACAACTTCAAAATTCGATATATTTTAATTAATTTATTGACAATGGTTGATGTAGTTTTATTAATATTCTCCAACTATCACCTAAGTACTTGTAATTAAAGACTACTTGTGCTAATACCCGAAATGACTTATATTAGTTACTAATCAAGAAGACTACATATCTAACGCTTTCTCATTACTCTGAAAAGGCAATTGATATACTCTAGTCTTGATACCTGATCGGAAAAAATCCTTTTACAGAAAACTTTGGCACTCTTTTGTAAAATACATCATAACTAAATAAAAGAAATCATTCCGGACTAAAATAATCCATTAGGCTTTTATGGGTGAAAATATTCTTTAACAGTTTTTGGATAGCAATGCATCCTATTAAAAAAACTAGGTTTAAAATTTTCCTGTGATGAAAAATCTAAAACTTTTGGTTATTTTTACCTAACCTCATAAATGTTCTTAAAAACAGTGTTGTTGGTTTTTAATTTTTTTACGCTATAGACATATTTGTATTAAACTAAACTTTTGTAAAAATGTACTTTTTAACAGATTTTAAAATGGAGGATAAATATCAAAATCTCCGTGGGTTATATATAGAACGTACAAAGGTGTTCTGCAGCCTTATCATCTCATTAAAATCTTCTCTGGAAAGACATTAGCCGTACGCAGGGCGTACGTTATGATTCTAACAATAATGTAATCATATCGTCCATCCTCGAAGGGTTCACTTCTGGACGGTTTGTAACTTCTAGTTGAACCTACACAGGGTACAGCAAATCCAAAGTGTCACTTATATCTGGACAACCCATGGATGTCCAGTATCGGCACGCCGCTAAACAAAAATTTCGAGATAACGGGATGGAGGGTGATTAGATTAATAAGTCTAGTCTATTGCGGAGAACTGCTGGAGTGGGTAGAGTTCCCTTAGAGCTAGCCTGGACATGACAGAGTGCTCTCCCTTGTCTGATTCGACTGGAGTGCAAGGAACTCACCTTCCTCTTGTTCAAGCTGAAACGATATCAGTAACCCTCCTCTCTACAGGAGGTGGCCACTACCCCAACTTTACGATTGTAGGACTGTAGGTCCACGCCTAGATTTGACGAGGGTGGCTGATCACTTTTCTGCACGGGTGTCGGCGTGGACTAAATGTCCTAATTTTCCAAACTTACCTGGCCGTGCATTAGTTTTTCTACCTGCACTCATTTTCATTCTGATCAGTGATGCTTCCACTACATTCGCACAGCGTACTGCTAAAGTAGTAAATCTTAACAAATGTTTACTAAAACCAAAACTCATGCTATCACATATGTAGTGGATTTCTCATTGGTATTACATCTAAACAGATTCCACACAACACTATCTGAGTAATTCGGCACTTCTTAATGATTCATAAACATCTACATTAAGTTTGTATTAATTATTCCTTCACTTGGTCCATCGTTAGTATAACAATGTACGTATACGCGAGTAGACACGTTAATCGTAGTAGACGTTAATTGAAATGGATTGTTTATTGTTTTATTAATACTGTTAACAATTAAAACAATAATTTAGTTCACATCTAATATATCACATTTATAGTTGTATTGAATTACGTTAAATATAAAACTATACGAAGACAAAATATTTTATTACCTTAAATAGTGGCTCTTGGCCTATAAACCAAAAGGTAAACGAAACTTATCTGCCTCCAGAGATATACTAGCTTACATAATAGCGACCGTATGCCGCTAACGATAGGTTGTATAGTATCACTCAAACAGCAATTCGATAAATACCGGTTGTATGTTGAGTGTTGTTTATAGTGACACTGACTCACTGTTGTTTCTATCCGCTCAGCTGCACTGGCGCTACTGCCCCTTTTCTTTCTATTTATGTATTATGAATGTTATAATAAGTTATATACTTTTCTGTTATAAGTAATAATATCTTATATATGTCAGTTAGTATAGATTACTAATAATATAATGATTCAATTCAATGGATTAATTCAAATTATTTCACAAAATGTATTTTTAATATCATTCTAAAAATTTGGATTCAAATAAGTAAAAATTTTCAAAGAGAAAATGCTAACAGAAATTCATTCAATCTTACGCCACGTACAAAATAATAGCCTCAAATAAACTTTTTTCCGTTAGTATACACTTTAATAATGTTTAATTTTTCCATTTATATGCGTTTTAATATGCTCAAATACATTGTCAATTTATAATGTGTGGTTTTCAAATAGTGCATCGATCATATGATGTTTTATACATTGACTCTACACACGTTGGAACAACTCTATGCTTAATAACATCAGAGACTTAGTGCACTCAATTGTGCACCTGACGAGACAATGAGAATACATCTTCACCTAGATTGCACCACTTTTTGTAGTCTAGGTGTCTCTGGTGTTGAAACAATGCGGAGGGAGGTTTCGTTTTGAGCTTCTTCGTTCTTTATCGCCGACTATTTTTGGATCCCTTCAGATGAACATGACTCCAGATTTCAGGAACAAGTCTGAAACAGCATCACATTTCAGATGCTGCACGTAAGAGGAAGGTGAACTGGAGCTAAATTCAACATTCGCGTGTTACACTTTTTATAATTAAAGAAACATAAATTAGTTCAAAAATGTTTGCTATAAATTACAAGCAATTTTAATTAAAGTCAGAATAATTTCTAATTTCTTGTTATATATGCAGTTTTGTGTGTACATTGTTCTAATTCTATATATTTATTTTCACAATTAATCAATCATTCATTTTATTTTTAATATTTTCAACGTCTTTTACTTACTTAAAATTAAAAATAAGAAAATCTGAGATAAATCTTTAATTTTCTTGCGCTTTAAAATACAAACTATATAGGAAAGTATAATTTGTATATTTTTAAGTAGAGCAATCTGCTCAAAGATAAGTAGCATATTTGAAGTTAGCTTAAAAACTTTTAAGGGTTTCAACTTCGGATTATCGAGACCCAGATTGCTACAACTTGGTAACGAGTGGTTCTTAACTGACATTTACGCGAGTTTCAAGATTTGTTATGATAAGATGGAAATATTTGTTGCCATGGAAACAGCCAATCTCGTGATGGCTTCTCAGGCAATGCCTCTTCAAACTTGGACAGAGTGAAGTCATCCATCAAGCTACACTTTGGTTTAAGCAAACAAACTGGGCTGAGGAGATGGGGCGGAGTGGAGTTTTTACTTCTAATTTGATTAAAGTCTTAGGTAAGAATACTTGTGGAAGTTTTAATTTTGCTATTTTCAACGTAATTATGTATATTAAGCAATTTAAAGTTTTTGAACTTAAACTAAATAACTAACATACATTAGAGCTTTCATATTAAGACGGTGTGAAATATATTGAAAAAATAATACAATATCTTTATTGATATGCTTCAAGGTAGGACGGTTTAACTAAAAAGACAAACTATTTAAAAAATATAACACTATTGCGACCTCGTGTCGTCGCAACCGGAAGAGGGCACCTTCCAGAGGAATAATAATTAACCGTGGATCCGCTACTAGATTCCCCCTATCCAAAACCTAACCAGCTTTGATGACTAAAGATAAACTAATAATTTGGATATGGTTCCGAAAGGTTCCCTAACAATTATACTAAATCCTAGACCACGAACACTAACTTCTACCCGTCCACTCTACCCGATCGCTGCACAACGACTCTCCCGCAACCTCCGGTCTCAGCTTGCTAACCTAGCAGGAAACATCCTACCAGAACCTGTCCAGAAGAATTCCGGATGGTAGGAGGCTCCTATTGTTTAAGCATGACCTAGAGAGGTCGGCGCAGCTGGCTAACGTGTTCGCGGCTACTGATAGATTACGCGCGCCAAATTCAAATCTATAAAGGCACTCGCCGCACGATTCGGTTATTTAATAAACCGATACAACAGAATATCGAAGGACCAAATAGATCGCAACGAAAGAGTTATCACAGAGATGGACAGAAAGACGGACGGACAACTCTTTGGCTTTTTGACCCTAAAATCAATAGCCCTCTTCCTTGGTCTAAGAGGTACCAAAGTTTAAAGAATCTGGAAACTTTCTATCAAGGGTTATCGCACATACTGAAACACAAACAGACAGACAGACAGACACCATTTTGAGAGACACAGGCTCTGTCGGTTTATAACGTTTAATCGGGTCAGGGATAGTTTATAAAAATATATAACCCTAAGACACCGGATAGAACAGTCGAGAGGGGTAAAATCCAGGGTTCGAAAGGGAGAGGTAGTTTCCAAGTTCAGCTTTAAACCGAATTAATGTAAAACCAAAAGCCGAAGCAAATACAGCACCGATGATCAACATGCTTTCATCATCGCAGACTCGGAAACGAAAGGGAATAAAGGGAAGGCGTCAGCATTTGCTTTAGGATGACTGTTCCAATACCTAAACGTCCCCTAATACGACAGTCAACTGAAGCTCGAAAACGAGGAACGCTGGAGCCAACTTACGTCAAGCGACCCAGCGGCCAAAAAAAAGGAACGATAGCTAAATAAATCTAAATGCGAACACTAGTTCGCTCGAAATCACACATAGCTCGACTAGTGCTCGAAACTAAGGAACGCTGGTGCCAACGTACGTCAAGCGACCCAGCGGCCTCGAAAAGAAACCGATAAACTAAATAAAAACTAAATGTAAACACTAGCTCGCTCGAAATCGGGCCTAGCTCGCCTAGAGCTCGAAACTAAGGAACGCTGGTGCCAACGTACGTCAAGCGACCCAGCGGCCTCGAAAAGAAAACGATAAACTAAATAAAATTAAACTAAATTTAACTTAGCCCGAAGCTCAGGAACGATGGTGCCAACGTACGTCAAGCAACCCAGTGGCCTCGAAAAGAAACGATAATTAAGTAAAACTAAATTAAATTACGCTTAGCCTGAAGCTCAGGAGCGCTGGTGCCAACGTACGTCAAGCGACCCAGCGGCCTCGAAAAGAAACGATAAATTAAATAAAATTAAACTAAATTTAAACTCTTCTTTACTAGTAATAGAATCTAATCCTATTCGTACTGATCTATTTTCTTGCTAAACTTTATATCTATAATTATATTCTGTTAGCAGCTTAAGTACGTAATGTCATGTACTTATCCTATCGTTAGTGACTAGGCAAGTTCAGGTAAAAGCGTGTTTTGGCAGGTAAATAAGTACCTACTTACTTGCACCTTATCGTGGCGTGTGTGGGGGCGGCGACTCCGACTCGACGACTTCGACTGCTGGACACCGACCGAAATACAGCGACCGAGAGACAGCGACCGAGAGAGAGCGAGGAAGCCAGGCACAGCGTACTTACGTACTATAGTACTGGAGTCGTCCGCTGTAAGGCGCTTCAGCCCTTGAAGCGAACTCCGGCGGATGTATCCTGAAACTCCAGGTCTTACCCGGTCGAGCCGGATCTCGTCAGCTGACGTTTCCCGCGATGGTGTTGAGCTACTGGAGTATAAATGTAGGTGGAAGAAATAAAAATCATAACATGTCATTAACTAAAAAATATTCTCCTTTCAAAAAAATAAAAATGCCTTATTTAAACCCCCTGTAAAAATGACATGTTACAGGTTCCATAATGAAATAGAGATGGAAAAAGTTAAATATTGAAATATTATTAATGTTTCTACATCCACGAAAGTTTAATCAACCCGACCATTGTAAAAGTAATGATAACGAGAAATTAAGTAATAGTTCAAACGCTTATATCTCACAGCAAGCACAATACTAAATTTGGTAATTTTCGCTAGGTAAATATTAAAAACTATACTAAAATTATGTAAAATTACATTTTGAAGTGATTTATGAGAGATAGATTTCGAGAATTTGTAAATCTTAGTCAAACACGTAAATAAGTAATTCAGTGTTATTACAGATCACTCAAAATTGTTATTATTTTTAAAAAAAAAATAGAATAAGATATTGTAATAGAAAAAAAGAGTTGTATTAGTTTTTAACACAATTCAATGCCATATCATTTTTTATATTTTTTATGTTCTAAGTATTAGCAGTATTGTAGTTACGTTTGTTGTACGTCTAATGTAAAGACAAACAAAATACAGATTTAAAAGTACAACTAACATACACAAGGACACAAATTATGTGTAACAAAATAATGTACACAATTGGTAATATATTTCACCAAGTGTAAGTACAATACGGGTGAAGCACTAATATGGGTTTAGTCAAAGCGTCTTAATTAGTACAGATATCATTTGTTTAATCGAAATAGTACCTTTCATGATAATAGGTTATAGCAATTGAAATAAAGAATTTTTAGAATGAACTAGAATTACAAGATACTAAATCTTGTTATTATCTTAAAACAACCACAATTAAATCAGAAACATTTATGAAAGTACTAAGAATAAAGTTAGAATAAACTATATTGCTTTCGACTAAAACAACAAAGTTTGTAAGAGTTTGTTTGTTTGGGCAGAGAAAACTTTTAGAGAGACCAAATGTTTGTTTTGGATATATGTTTTCCATATTGACATTGATCTATAATACATTTTGCAAAATTTTTACCTTTTAGTAATAATAAGATATAAAGCAAAAGATTACAAATAGTTGTACCACCGATCATCATCATTAATTAGAATTTCCTCCAGCCAGATGATTTTTCATGCGATTCAAATACAGTAGTACCTAATTTTATGAAACAAGTTTATTTTTTATTTTTATACTTTATACACAAGTTTTATTTGGATACATACCAATAGTTACAATTTAATTTATAAAATATTATGTTATTGTACTATATAATTTACAATTAACTTAAATTTAAATTTGCTTTATCTATAGATATATTACTTATAGTTTTATAACACATTTACAACAAACAATATTTCTAATTAATCTGATTACAACTATACAGAAAGTTAATAGTGTGTAATAGTAAGGGGTGGGTCTGTGAGGGTCGTAAAGATTATTTACAGACGGATAATTATTACAATTACACAAACTAGAATTTGTACATATTACGTAGATATGGTATAATACATGTAATTTTGAAATTAACCCCGATTCACTTTCCTCGTGTGCAGCGTCTGGAATCTGATGTCACAGATTTTACTTCTGGAATCTGCTGTCCAGATTTTACTTCTGGAATCTGCTGTCCAGATTTTACTTCTGGAATCTGCTGTCACAAATTTTACTTCTGGAATCTGTTGTCACAAATGTTATTTCTGGAATCTGCTGTCACAGAATTTACTTCTGGAATCTGCTGTCAGAGATTTTACTTCTGGAATCTGCTGTCCAGATTTTACTTCTGGAATCTGTTGTCACAGATTTTACTTCTGGAATCTGCTGTCACAAATTTTACTTCTGGAATCTGTTGTCACAAATTTTATTTCTGGAATCTGCTGTCACAGATTTTACTTCTAGAATCTGCTGTCAGAGATTTTACTTCTGGAATCTGCTGTCACAGATTTTACTTCTGGAATCTGCTGTCACAGAATTTACTTCTGGAATCTGCTGTCAGAGATTTTACTTCTGGAATCTGATGTCACAGATTTTACTTCTGGAATCTGTTGTCCAGATTTTACTTATGGAATCTGGAGTCATGTTGGCCTGAAAAGATAAAAAAGTCAGCGACGATGCAAAATTTGTAGCTAATCGTAGTTTACCAAATCCATTTTGTGAAACCCAAAATATTTTAATTCCTTGTTGTAATAAAAAAATTCCTATCAACCCTTCTATATTCGAGATCATTTGAAAATGTTTTAAATGATTTCATATTTTAGTTATATTACAAAATTATGTAGAGTTATCAGTGTTTAACATGCCTAAAACGCAGTTAATAGCGTTATTTTACATTAATAATACACGATATTATATAGGTAGTAAAATGTATAGTAGAGCAAACTGTGAATAGAAATAATAATCCCCAATCCAGGTGCGAGAATAAATGAATATTTAGAAGGGCCATTAATATCCCATTCATAATTTATACGGGCACACAGAATCAATGGGCTGTGAACATTTGACAGAGTACCTGCCTGTTTACGGTCTGATATGAAGTTTAATATGCTTCCTATCGTCTACTGCGCTTAAATATTAATAATTCAATATTTAACAGCTTTCACTGCTATCATATGTATTTCTGAGTCTGATTCATAAAAGTAGTTTTAATTTCATAGCTCGATTTCACTATAATATTAGCTATGCCACATATATACTACACAAATATATAACAGTATCTTAAAAAACAGTATTTACAACTAAATACTTCTATACAATTTGGGACTTTCTTATATACAAACATACTTTTAATGATTCAAGTATTTTAACAATGAGTTGCCTACCTAAATTAACTATTTTCAACTCGAAATGAATTGATATCGTCGTGTTTCTTAAAAAAGTGTAAGAATTTATTTTTTTTTTAATAGTGGTTTTTATTCTTATTACAATAGTATAAGTCAACATTTTGTTATAATAGATTTTAATAACTTCATGTAGAAAGGCAACATTAAATAAATTGAAATATTAATAAAATCAACTTTGAGTAGTTGAGTAATTAATTAATCAACAAGTAAATTACTTGTTACACTAATGCAAAGAGTTAGTATTGTTATTAATCCAAATGACCTTTTAAATGATAATTAGTCGTTTCTATCGTTGGATATCAGCAGATTTCTTTTTTTTACAAAAAAAAGGAGAAGCCAATATCCTTTTATGCCTTATTCTGCCCGTCCTCATGGGCCACTGGCCTGTGCGAGGATCTTATCAAACAGAATAAGAGGGAGAGTCGATACAG
Source organism: Homalodisca vitripennis (assembly GCF_021130785.1). Classification (NCBI taxonomy): domain Eukaryota; kingdom Metazoa; phylum Arthropoda; class Insecta; order Hemiptera; family Cicadellidae; genus Homalodisca; species Homalodisca vitripennis. The sequence continues at coordinate 141,062,984 of NC_060213.1, read as the reverse complement.
TACAAGGTCGATGGTACTGATAAAAAGTGCCAACCGTCACAGACAGGATTAGAATCTGCGCTATCTCTAACTCAGACTCAAAGTCCAACATCTTAGACCACTCGGCCATCGGCACTCCCATAATTTTTTTACCCTTAGATATTTGAAGATGTTTGTTTATAAGTATCTATATTACGCGGTGAATTAACCTTTGAGGTGTCAATGTTTAAAGAGATAAAACAGGTGAGGGATGGTCATTTCCTGCAGGAAGGAAGGTGAGGAAAGGATGGGGGTGGGAGGTAATTGCTTCTGCCGAGTAAATTGGCCTTTAATCGGCGGAGGTATCAAAGTAACAGTCAGTCTATTATTTATCATTATGTCCAGTAGACAGTAGACAAATACTTTATTTCGGGAGAGTTTACAGTACTTTTAAACATTCCAAGATCTCACAGAGCTCTCGCGGAAACACTATTAACAAAATAAATTACGGCATACATTATTAGATGTCAGCCAGTCTGTTTATAATTATCAGTTCCTTACTATATCATCACTTTCACCATTCCACAAAGTACTACCATACATTTTTTTATGTTTAACAGAGCAAGTATCTAAATTGTAAATTCCGTGACAAAATATTTAACTGTCAATTTTAACAGAAATACCAACAATAAATAAACTACTATTAAAAATCAGCAATGTATTTTTATAGTACATCCAAACAAAAAGTCTAGAATAAATAAACAAATATAAATCAACAATAATATTCAGTAAACCACTACAGAACAACAATATTACACAGTAAATTCTAACAAAAATATCCAAAATAACCATGCATAAATAACATTAAATAAATATATTTCTAGTGCCGAACAAAGTTTAATAACGATTTACTAATTATGACATTTGGCAATACATAATATATACAGGGTGTCCCATAAAGAAACGGAGAAACTGTCAGGACTTGTTCTTACGATGAAAATAATGAAAAAAGTTCATATACACATAGGTCCAGAAACGCTTAGTTAGCGAGCTATACAGGGTGAAAGATTTCGCCCAGATTTCAGTGCCACCTTTAAAAGGGAGCCCTATTAAATTATTTTGGGCGTTACCCAGGACGTAAAATTTATTGTATATTATGCAAATTGAACTGAAGAATTGAATAAAATTGGTACCAGACCTCTAGCTGCGGTAACTTTTAAGATATCTGAAGAAATACGCAAAATTCGGTGTCCAAAAACAAGTTTCATTTAGGTTTCAAGTAGATTAACTTTGTTAAATGTGTAACAAACACGTACAATCCTTTAACAAAACTTGTAAAGAATTAATTTCTGAAGATAATGATGTAAAATAAGCCAACAAAAATTATACGTAAACTTTTAAGAAAATCATTTTTATAACCCTCCGGCGGTCATTTTTCCTGTAGTGGCGGCATGTTTTCGAGCCTCGTGCAAAGGTTTTTTAAAAATTTATTACAAATATAAATTAAAAGTAGTATATATAGAAGTATATATTTTTGTGTTCAGAATTAAACATATAATAATATTAGTATTTAAATTATGGCCTTAAAAAATGTTTACTAAAATTTTTTTTCCCATGAAATTCAAAATTTACATTTTCTTTTTTTTTATTTGGGGGGGACCATAACCTAAGCAAACCAAGTTATAGTAAGAAAACTATAAAAGTTGAGATTACCATTTTGTGTTTACCAAATTGTTTAGATTACCAAATTTATTCTAGTTCAGAAACACATAAGCATTATACAAATTTATGAAACTATAATAACACTATAACACAAAAAAAGCAGCGATGCGCATAAATTGTGAAAATAGGGTGTATATGTAAGAGTTTGCTAAATAAAATTTTTACTAATACAGTTTTACTTCAATACATGTTATATTGCATATTTATTACTCAGAATGAAGTAAACTATACAGCAGTAGTAAAATAAATTCCATAACTTTTTTTTTGAAGAGTCGAAAAAAGTTTCATTTTGTCATTACTCAAAACTTTTGCGAAAAATGTTCAAACAGCAAAGTATAAAATGTGTTTCAAAGCTTGTATTTATATCCAAATTTATAAATCTATGGTTTCCATCTGATGGGAAATTTTATGTAGTTTTAGAAAACCATAAACTGTGTCTAAAATATATTACATATATTTTCATTCTACAACTAACATGTATTACTAAAATAACAGTATATAGCCTAGGCGACTAACAATGACCCTGGAATGGTCCAAACAGTTATCATACACAACCAAAGAAATTACGTTTAAATATATATTTGGTTGTGAAAATTGTTATTCAGAACTAAAATAGTGGCCTAAAATAACGTTTAGTGAGTGAAAAACAATAACAAACTACGTTAAATGAATTTTAGCCAAGTCATTTTGTCATAGCCTACACAGATTCGATAATTCATCAAACATATTTCAGTAAAAAGAAATGTATTTATTCTAAAATATATTATTTGCACTACTGCAATATCTAACAACACACCACCACACACTAAACACAACACTAAAACACAAATAAAACTTACTAATAAACACGACTCGGTACATTAACAAATCAGACGGCATCGACAACATGGCGGTCACAATGAATTGCATCATCTTCTTTTAACGTTCCAAACTACGAACTTGGTACGTTGCAACTACAATACAAAGAGGAATAAAACTATAGTATTCCTTAGGCTTTTTTTTTCCCGAATCCAACGGTGCATGAATCGAATCGATACGTTGCCGGAATATACTGTAATGAGTAATTATGCAAGGGAATGTTTGTTTATCAAAATTTGACGAACAACAATCCACAATGGGTTATGTTTATCAAAATTTGATGAACAACAGTTGGAGGGTTAATTAAATGAATAACGTACGAAGAATAGACAAAATCGGTTACACTTTTTTTTCTTGCTGAAACGTATATATGTTTTTTATAAACTTTTATTTTCACTTACTATTGCAAAAAAAAATAAATGCTAACAAAATAACTAACCTTAGTTTAATAACTGTTCGAAATTCCCCTCCTTCAAAATGCACACAGCACTCTGCTCGACGTAAAATATTTGAGGTGGCTCTGCGAATTATGCCTGGATTGTTTCTTATACTGTCAAAATGCGTTGCGAATTCTAACGAGTAATTCTTCCTTGGTATCAACTTTACGTTTATACACCATAGCTTTGATATGTCCCCATAAGAAGTAGTCAAGAGGCGATAAGTCAGGCGATCGTGGTGGCCAGTTGATTCGTTCCCACCACGCCCAATCCAGTTCAAGAAATTAGCATTCAAATGATTTCTAGCTACTAAAAGAAAAATGAGGAGTTGCACCATCGTGTTGAAAATCATTTTTTAATCTTTTTTGTAAAGGGATATCTTCCAAAAAAGCCGGTAAATCATTTTCAGAAATTGTTCGTACATATTTTCCTGTACGGTCTCTTTCAAAAACGAATGGTCCTAGAATTTTATCATTAATAATGGGACACCAAACATTAATGTGAAATCTGTGTTGGAAAAAGGTTTTCTACGGTACCATGTGGATTTTCTTCGCTCCATAAATGACTATTTCTACAATTGAAGACTCGTTTCTAGTGAAAGTTGCTTCATCAGTAAATAAAATTGAAATCACCCTATCAGCATTGTCTAGAAGCCAATGAGAAAAGTTTTAACCGTAAAGGGTAATCTGTCGGCAGCAAATGTACCTTTTGCAGGTGAAAAGGATGAAGTCCTCTCTTTATGCAAGATGCGCCACACTTTGTTTCTCGATAAAACCAGTGCGATACGCAATTCGCCTCGTACTAGTACCCGGGCTACGATGAATATGTTGAATCACTTGAAGTTCATCGTTAACGCGATGATGTGCCTGCCGTTCAACCGAAAACTAAATTGTTGGAAATGATCCATTCGTTCTTAAAAACTGAAACACTGAAGAAAACGTTTTTCGCATTCGGAATCCGCCTTGCAAGAAATCTTTCTTGTCGAGCAGCTTCCGCATTTTCCATTAGCATATCCGTAACAGAACATTATGTCGGCATATTCTTCATTAGAAAATTGACTTTTACTGTATCAATATTTACACTTAACTTATCTGTATGACACTTTCAACATAAAATATTCAAAAAAAAGTTCGTAATTGTGATTTTTTTGAACAGCTGTTAGTACTGGCAACCTATGAAAATAATATTTTTGTTACAAAAGTTGTAGAATAACGTAAATTAAATTCGAAAATTATTGTTAAGTTTCAGATTTTATGACACAAAAGTTTTTTTACTAGTATGTAATTCATTAGAAAAAATAGAACAATGTTTCTATAAATAAAATCTATACATAATTATTTTCAATAATTAACATGTTTTTCTCCAAATATAGGATGTACATTCAGTAAAAAAAAGGTGTAAACCGATTTTGTCTATTCTTCGTACGTTATTTATTTAAATTAAAAATTGATTTTCTTAAAGTTTACGTATAATTTTTATTGGCTTATCTTACATCATTATCTTCAGAAATTAATTCTTTACAAGTTTTGTTAAAGAATTTTACGTGTTTGTTACACATTTAACAAAGTTAATCTACTTGAAACCTAAATGAAACCTAAACGGTTTTTGCACACCGAATTTTGCGTATTTCTTCAGATATCTTAAAAATTACTGCAGCTAGAGGTCTGGTACCAATTTTATTAAATTCTTCAGTTCAATTTGCATAATATACAATAAATTTTACGTCCTGGGTAACGCCCAAAATAATTTAATAGGGCTCCCTTTTAAAGGTGGCACTGAAATCTGGGCTAAAATCTTTCACCCTGTATAGCTCGCTAACTAAGCGTTTCTGGACCTATGTGTATATGAACTTTTTTTCATTATTTCATCGTAAGAACAAGTCCTGACAGTTTTCTCCGTTTCTTCATGGGACACCCTGTATAAACTATGTTTCAGAGATGCAGACTAATACCATTATTAGATATTAATTTTGTTATTGAGAATTGTGTTCTTAACTTTCATTTTAAAACTTGTTTTCCCTTCATTTAAAATTTCGTTACCGAAGTGTACAATGATGTTATTGAAATTTTCTTTTCTAATAAAACAAAACTGTTTTCTACAAAAATATTTCCTGAAATTGGGTGTTAAAATATTAATAAATTGCAAAATTTGTGTTGAAGAATTAAATTGTTTTGAGAAGTATCTGTGAACATTACCGGCCGGTAAATATGACTGATCAATTGTAAGATAATTATTCTGCAAAAATAAATAAGACATACTCTCTGAATATTTTAAAATGGATATTTCTAATTTTAAACCTTTGTAACATTACAATTGATTTTAATACTGTTAGGGTAAGTCCCCCTATAAAGATGATGCTAAAACGAGCTGTACATTCGAACCAAGATATGTAAAGAGAATTAAAATGCTCCTTCCCTAAAAAGTTCCCTATGTAGTACAAAGCGTAATTGATTTTTTGAGTTTTGATTCCAAGTACTCCACATGTTTATCCCACTTTAACTTACTATCAATAAAAACGGTTAAATACTTAACTGAGTTAACAAATCCAATCTTTTGACATGTGTATAAGCATTGATGATTGTGACAGACTAATTGAAATTCTAACGTGAGATTATCTACATTGTATTAAGAACCAGGGAACAAAATACACTTTGATTTTGAATTATTATTTATCAAAAGCATGTGTAATATTAAACTATTTAAAATAAACTGTAGATATCTTATTTTAGCTTTAACGGCATAGTGGTTCGTAGCTGAACACACAATAGCAGTATCGTCTGCATAAGCAAATATAGGAGAATTTAATGGAATACTCAATAAATCATTGATATAGATAAGAAACATTAACCGACCTGCCACCCCACCTTGAGCAACACCGTACCTGATTATGCAATAACTCACTATATATATTGTTTATTTTCACTGTTTGTCTTCTGTTTTTGCAAAATGATTCTAGTAATTTATATGTAAGCCCGCCTATTCCACACCCCTTAATTAATAAAAGTAGTATATCAATATCTAAAACGTTAAACGCTTTCTTAAAATCCAAATATACAGCTAAAGTATACCTACAACGATTAACTAATGACTATTTCACATTGTTGAATCCGTAGCGCCTGCAGCAGATTGTGTATGGCATTATCATTTCATTTCCGAATTGCCTGTATATATTTTGCAGGCGCTATACAAATATACTTTTCATCAGCTAACTATTCTACGTATAATTAGTATAATGCGTTGGCTTTTATAAAATCCTTTGATTGAACACTTTCAGAACTATGGTATGAGAAATGAATAATCATACTAAATGAATATAACTTATAAATATATATATATATATATATATATATATAATTATATATATATATATATATATATATATATATCCCAATTATATATATATATATATATATATATATAATTTCAATAAATATTGAATCGCAAAAAGTACTTGCTTCGCCGGGACTCGAACCCGGATCTCTCACTTGCCGGGTGAATGTGCTACCATTACACCACAGAGCCCTCACTTTTTACGATTCAATTATTTTGTATTTGGCCGTTTCTTTCACATATGTGTTTAAATAACCAATATATATATATATAACATATATATCGGAAGACCAAATACCTGTCAAATGACTTCTGTTTACATTCATTAAATTTGTATAAGTGGCAATAGCCTAATTTAATTTCAATAAATATTGAATCGCAAAAAGTACTTGCTCCGCCGGGACTCGAACCCGGATCTCTCACTTGCCGGGTGAATGTGCTACCATTACAACAGAGCCCTCACTTTTTACGATTCAATTATTTGTGTATATAAAGTACTGTATATATATATCCTCTACGATATTATTTTGTCAATTACAGTTTTAGTTTTAAACGTAGTGTTACTGATTATTTGTTTCACTGAACGATGGAAAATGTCCAGATAAATCCTGTTTAATTAACAATCCTTCCATCGTCAAAAAATAAACTTCAAACAAAGAATACAGTTTTATAAATGTGATTATAACAATACCTTATAAAATTTTCTCCGATATATATATATATATACTGAAATAATAATTTTTAAATATTAAATAAATGAGTAAAATCTGCTAGAATCAGAAGAGAAGAAGTGCTCTAGATGCTTGCCAAAATTACATACCTATACACAGAACAGTGCAGGTTTAGATCCTCTCTGTGACAAATATAATTTTATCAGTAGCTTTGACCTTTTATTGCGTTGCCTCTCCTCCCTTATATTGTTTGAAAAGACCCTCACACATGTCCATGAGGACGGAAAGAATAAGGTTTAAAAAGGAATCTACCTACCCTTTTTTCTCATAAAGACTTTAAAAGAACTCTTGCATTTTACGTCAAGTGTTAATTTGTGTTTTGACAAAGAAGTAAGTAATACAAATAAGTACAGGAGAATTTAAAATAAAAGGATATGTAAAAATAATATACTAATTAATTATTTACATAGTCTTTTTGTGAAATATTTTTAATCGTTCACTTAAGGACTAACACACCCGAAGCAGCTTAGAAATAATGCCAAAAACGTTACCAGTTATAAGAAATTCAGTATTGGCAGGTTGTATAGGAGACGATAAGAGGCTTAACTGTGATGGCGATCCCCGGAGGTGGACGGTGTCAAAGGGTCAAAGCTTGCTGCACTTAATGACTTAGTGTCACTCGAGATAAGAAGCCAACTGTGGTGTGTGACACGGCCGCCGAGCTGAACTTGTTAACCGTCTCTACACTAAACATGTCACTTTCGTTGAGTACCTTGGGCCTTGGGGTTTAACTGTGATGGCGATCCCCGGAGCTGGACGGTGTCACAGGGTCAAAGCTTGCTGCACTTAATGGCTTAGTGTCACTCGAGATAACTGTGGTGTGTGACACGGCCGCCGAGCTGAACTTGTTAACCGTCTCTACACTAAGTTGAGTACCTTGGGCCTTGGGGTTTTACCGCTGATATAAAACTGTTTTATCTATAATATATACATGGTTATACCCCTATAAAAACTGACCATGTGTCTGAGAATTATTTGTGTTGGAGGCACTGATATTGAGTACACATATTGCGAGTACCGTTAATTACAAAATAAAAAGATACTGTGTCATTTAGTTACAAAATTTAAAAAATTGTTAAATTACCGAACTATATGGAAACTGAAGGATGTTACTAATGCAAACAAATTAAAACAATATACAATTTAATTAAAAAATTAATGATACCAAGTTTGTCAAAATCGGTCATGCATTAACGGAGTGATTTTCTTATCAGTAATTTTATTACAGTATTCCAATACTGTGTTTAGTATTAGAAATAAATAAATATATATATATATTTTAAAATTTTCCAACAGTATAATCCTGCGGTCATATTTTTTGGTAATATATACCCTTGATCGGTAACTAGGATATGCTTTGGTTTAAATTTATATTTTGTCCAAATAATACATATTTTTACCAATATTTGTTATATTAACTTTTATTTTTAATTACAAATGTTACAGTTATAACATTTTTATTTGAGTAATATTATAAACCTTAAATTACTCGTACATATATACGCAGTGGAATTTGAATTCGTATTATAAATTGGTCATAATTCGGTTACAAAAGTTCACAAGTTTCTAAAGTATCCATACTCTTACTAAACTTTTACAGCATGTACTATAACCCAAAGCTTTAGTAATTAACGTGGTTTAATTTATAAAAAAATAAGTTTACCAAGAAAATATGTATAAAAATGTTATTTTCTTAAATTAAATTAATCTAAAAATGTAGTTTCTCTAAGTCGTAAATGGTTAAAATAACAGGTTATCGGTGAAGCTATAACTTATGTAAATACTGCACAAATTTCACATTTTTATCTTCAAGAATTTGATTTAGAACTGATTACACAGTTACCTATATTTCCTAGTTTAAGTACCCTACAATGTTAACTAATTATTGGGTTTAAGTGATATAATTTTAAAAATATTTATTTATATAAAATTTAAATTTTAAACGTTTTATATAAATATATTAAAAACATTTCAAATTATTGTATTTAATTATAAACAAGAAATAATTGCTCCTAAAAGTATAAATATACAGTGTGTAAAGATTCACATCAGTAAACCTACTAGTTTTTTTACAAGTGTATCTGAACATTCTAGTAATGCGTACTCACAAGTTTTAATGTTTATTTGTAATTATATAGATATTTAACAATGTTATTGATTATATATATATATGTATATATATATATATATATATATATATATATATATATATATATATATATATATATATATATATATATATATCGTATGGGGGACAAAGGCAGCTATCCATAAATAAATAAATTAAAAATTACAATTATTAAAAAGTACGTAAGAACAAAGTTCTTGAGTCATAAATTAAAAATAATATTAAGATCTCCCGTCACAAAGCTAAATACAAATTACTGAGCCAGTTTAGAGACCCATCCTCTAAACCACTTAGACCAGCCAGACCACAAGAAAACAATTGCAAAGGACAGTCGTTTACAATGTGCTCCATTGTCTGAGAGTTTGCGCCACAATCACACGTCTGGTTGTCAGTAATACCCCACTTAAATTTCCAGTGATTGCTTCTCCCAACCCCAGTTCGAAAACGATTCAATAAAACCCATTCCTTTCAAGTAATTTCCAAGCCACCCGCTGCTTTCGTAGGATCGGATATCAGGAACTTGTTCCGTCCATCGAATGATTCAACCTGGCACATAGCTCTTTCGAAATCCTCGTGGAATGCACAGTTTAGCAGTAGCCAGGACTAGCTTTGTGAACCGGTCATAGTTTCTTATCGTGGGAGGGATGAACCTGATGCCATCACCAAGCCTGGATGTAAAGGCTTTCCAATCAGCTTTGTTAAAATTCCAGCGGGCCGAGGGAAGGATCTTACAAGAGGAAATCTTGATTCCGGCTGAAATAAGCACAGGCCTATGCTGAGAATTAGGAAAGGCACCAAGAAACTTTCCTCCCAACTGCTAAAGGCTTAAGAGAGCGGGCACAAGAGCAAAAACATAGGTCTGGAGTATAACCACGATGCCAGCGGGCTGAATAAAAAGTGTGGGCGTCTTTGGCATCATGTTTTAATACGAGTATTAAGTTATTTTCAGCCCAACTAGTTAAACTCGTACCATTGTCGTCATCCGATGAGTATCCCCACGAGCTGTGATGACTGTTAAAGTCCCCATGTAAAGGACGGGGTGTCCAAATATGGGAATTACTGTGTCAGACCATTGTCTATTAGGTGGTTTGTAGACATTTACTATAGTTGTTTCTGACACTTTCACCACCAGTACAAAAATATCGTCATCACAGCTCTTGTAAATCGGGGGACACATCATCAATGCCCTGCCTAACATAAGTTGCCACTCCGTATTTTTCTGTGGCCAATGGCTTCTACAAGTGTATATCCAGGGATATTGCCTCTTGCACAGGTGTTAGAATTCTCAATGTGAGTCTCCTGGAGTGCTAGGACATCGACGTTGTTCTTTATCATAATTTTGCTTAGGCACTCACATTCAGATCTGCTAAGACCATCGGCGTTAAAATAACATATATTTAAAAGAGAACCAATATTTAAAAAATCAGTATTTGTTTGGCCCTGAGAAGGACCGTTTGTTTGGTCTTCGATAGCTGCCATAACTGGGAGATCACAAGAGTGACGGTCCAGCTACCAAAAATTGCTGTTCGTTTAGCGTTACCCAGGGAGCACGTGTAGCAAGCTACGGACGCGAACAACTTCACTCCCCGTTATTGATTGTTTTTTATGCTCCGGCATGTTTCTGATTATTTAACTTTCTTGCTTATGGCTGGTTAAATTTTCTTATTTTTGCATATGTTTGTTAGTTACACTCTAATCTATTACTATTTGTTTCTTATTACACATCTAACATTTATTACTGTTGCACATTTTGATATTTAACTGTTAGTTAGTGTCTTATTTTTAAAACCATTTTCTGATATTTGTTAACTAACTTGTATTTCTGACTTATACATTGTTGATTATATAATTTTACACTGCTGGTTATTTAATTATATAAGTAAATATTATTAGGTATAGACTCTACTCTTCAATAGGTACCCTTTTTAACTGATTTTATTGTACTACTCGTGTAATTCAGTTGGAGGAATAAATAAAAATTCCAGTTATAACATGGACAGTATAGAGACTACAAGGTCCATTCAAGCCAGGAGTTATAACAACGTGGTTAGTTATACCACTCACAGAACCAACCACAGAACATGCATACTCAGGTCAACCTAGAACTATGTGAGTTGGGGAAACGAAAGTTGGCGGGAACTCTTCTGATTGGTTGGTCATAGCTCACGTGACTGTCCAGCCCTGCAGATTTCTACTATTGATTTGATAATCGAAATTAAAATTATCTATTTATTCGAATATTATACATTTTCTTGTTTTCATTATTTTTAACAAACAAATTATGCATTTTAGATTTTTTTATTTGGAATAATTAATGTTTGCCTAAAACAATCGAAATACGTGGAATGATATCTGTTTTTTTTCAAAATTCTTCGATATACAAATATATACATACTTTGATGTATTACTTTGAGACTTTGATACCACCTTTAAAATATAATATATTATGTTTTCATAACATAATACACTTACTAAGTGATGCAATTGAAGCTAATTTTGGTAACAGAAGTCGCATTAAACTAAAATGTTGACTAATATTTTAACAGTAGATTTTTTCGATTATATAACAAAATTTCCTTGGACTTATAAATTGTTTTTAATAATCACATTTAAGTAACGAATAGCTTTTTTAAAAATGTTTCGATGACTTCTAAATTAATAAAATATATTTGTTGGGGATTATATTAGTCTTATATCTGATATCTGCGTTTTATTAAAAAACAATATATATATATATATATATATATATATATATATATATATATATATATCACGTGCCCCCTTCAGACACATGATATTTCCTCCTCTCCTGTAAGTTTTTAAATTTACCATATTCTTATTCTTTGTTTAGATATTGAAACCTTAAAACTAGATAATAGCTAGCTACATTAGTTACACGGAGCAATACGATGCACGTTTTTGTAATTATATAATTATAATACACCTAACATACTTTTATTGTTACACAATATTTATACTAAATTGTTCAAAATATTACCTAGTTTTAAAGCAATAAATTATATAAATTATAAATCAAGTAAAAGTTTATTCCTTTAAACTAAGTCATATTTTGAACAATTTGGTATTTCTCGTCTGTAGGCGCTTATTCATATATTTTAGACAAAATATTTCAGATAAATACTAAAATTCAATTCATAATCTACAACTTTCCATGACCAATAAATAAAAAAGACTTCTCTGAGTACTTTCTTCATGTCTCTGTTTCGGTAAGGTTATTTGCAAATACAGAGATGAATTATTATTTATGATAAACATTAAAATGTAACTGGACCGGTAGCAAGAGAATATATCTTTTAGCAATAATTCAGTTTCAACATTTTATTACGATTCTAAATGTATAAAAACACAGTTCAATTGAAGCGCGGTAACTAAAATTGGTGTGATTTCTAAATTGATTTTGCGTATCTACGCCAGACCAAGATGGCTGCCATCATCGGTTCGCTTCCCGGATCTAGTCTTATCTTATTCTGTCCTCGCTGTATTTATCTTCTTCATGGAATTGACTGTCTACGCAATTTTGACTTTTTTATGTTCAGCTATTTTTTCATATTTTTAGATATTAGTAACCTTTAGTTGAAATATACGTATTTTAAAATACACCTTTTCAAAAACTATTAGAAATTCTTGTTCCAACAAGGCCATTTCTTTATTTTAATACCATACTCACGTATTTTTTGTTGATATAAAATTGTACTTAAGTAATTAATAAGTTGGTTTATACAAATGTGGAGCTTTGAATTACTATCCGTTATCCGTATTTAATGTATAAACATATACAAGAAAAAAGCCATATTAAGCAATAAAAAGCATATGTTTGAGCATATTAAGAATTAAAGCCCAAACTGAAATACTTATTGCATCTTTATGCAGTCTAGACATATAATTTATAAATTAAGGAATTTTCTTTTAATATATCTACGACAGTTCGTGAAAATGTACATCGTCATTATAATAATTTATTAGATTACCATCACTTTTATCAATATAACTTGTAGGTTCACTTGCCATCGTCTGTTGGTAATACGGTACCTTATCTTTTCAAAGCCCTCCTATATTACAAAGAGTATTGTCTCGATTCAATTCCAAATGCTCAAAGCTAATAATGTGTTGAACGTTGTTCGTAACTGATAGTTTTCAGTTTCAGTAAGTCCAACGTTTAAAACATAACATGAATCACCTAAATATGGTACGTAAAGTAAATTGTAATAATATTACAATGTTAATTTTCTAATTAATACTTACATTGTGAGTGCTTTTACCTCATTTCAGGACACAGGAATCCGGAAAAGTTTTATTTACAAACTGGTAACACACTTGGTAAATGTAGTGCAATATAATGTAAATGTAATATACCTGGTAATACACACTGATCAATTTCCATCATCACTTCCATCATCATTACCATCATCACTTTCCAGGTATGTAAAGTTACAAAAAGTCGTATTGCAGCTGAAAATTGTTCTATGTAGTATGAATATTTCCATGTATTCCATGTTACATTTGACCCGAACAAATTTTATAAAATCTCAAAATCACTAAGGGTGATTTTTGTAACCTGCACAATTTTTAATCTAAGGTTCGATACCAAGCTCACTCAGACCATAGTACGAACTTCGGGTCTACCGTTGCCTGTTACTTAGTAAAAAGTTTATATTTTGACCAACTGGTTCAAAATAAAGCCAGTATAAGCTAAAGCAACATATGTTTTCAGTCAGGATTTCCGCAAACACAGGCTGGCTAGTATGGACGCAATACACGTAGGATACTTGAGTCAGAACCACTGTCGGCAGACAGTCTATAGACAGACGAGCGACCGTCTATAGACTGGAAAGCATGTACAGTGTTTGGAAGTGTCGACGCGGCTTTAATCAAACACTGGACTGTGGCATCATATGGAGAATGAAACGTCCTTTCCTCTCTCAAATTCCAAGACATGACAAGAGAGGGTAGGCTACTAGACTTTTCCTAGGGCATAGGCAACATTATTATCAACGACCCACTATGTGAACAGTTTAATACCTTGTACAACAAGGCTTATTGCGCATACATAAATGTGTGATCATCGTATTACATGAGTATTACTGTGTGTCATCAATGTATAATATAAAATTCTAGTGTGGTTGACAAATAATGATTTGCTGTTAACAAAATTAATGTTTTTACAAAACTGCAATATTTTATTACTATTGATAGGCCACAACGGAAATAATGAAAACATTAGGGTGGGTTGCAAAGGAATAATACATGCTTATAATTGAAAAGTGTCTGAGCAAGAAATCGAAAATACTTTTATCGATTGTCTGTATGTCTGTATACAATATGAGGTTTAGTGGTAGATAGAGTTTAATAGCCCTAACTCTGCATCCGTAATAAAGGCATATTTCATTTTCATTAAAACTATTGTAGATTGTCTGCATACAATATGAGGTTTAGTGGTAGAGAGAGTTTAATAGCCCTAACTCTGCATCCGTAATAAAGGCATATTTCATTGTATTAAACTATTGTAGATTGTCTGCATACAATATGAGGTTTAGTGGTAGAGAGAGTTTAATAGCCCTAACTCTGCATCCGTAATAAAGGCATATTTCATTGTATTAAACTATTGTAGATTGTCTGCATACAATATGAGGTTGAGTGGTAGAGAGAGTTTAATAGCCCTAACTCTGCATCCGTAATAAAGGCATATTTCATTGTATTAAACTATTGTAGATTGTCTGCATACAATATGAGGTTGAGTAGTAGAGAGGGTTTAATAGCCCTAACTCTTCATTTTTAATAAAGGCATATTTAATTTCATTTCATTGTCTTGGCCTTGGACGAATTTTATGACTTTGAGGCGTATAAGTCGAAGTTGTTTTTCTTTCGAGAAATGTATAATAATTAGAAATGCTTGATTTGGTGTAATTTTTAGTCTTTTTGTTCTATTTACAGGGAATATGGCTGTCTCGATGAAAATTGTTTGCTAATTGGTCCCTTAAACTCTATTTATCATAAATACCGTAAAACATCATACGATGAAGGTACAACATCGATGTTCACTGAAGGTATAAATCTAGCTGACATTTTAAGACAAAATTATTGTGCTTTAAAAACACAATGTGTTTAACTTAATAATCTGGTTTTCATAAACTGTGTGCATATAAACTGATTATAAACCTATTAGAAGATAATACTTTTCACTGTATAAATTCACCAGAGATAAGTCCAATGCTATAAATTTAGCCAAGGAGAAGTGAATTCTCGGACTGTGAAATTATATGCTCAGGTAGCTCTGGTAAATATTTGAATGATAAACATAAAAGTTACGTGGCGCAGCCCTAGCTAGCGTTGGACCTCAGAAACTAACTGAACTAATCTCCCGAACCACAACGCACCATATCGTTATGACTTTATCTCCTGGGTTACTAATACTATCGAAGCTAATACTGCTAGACTCCAGAATTTGTAACAGTGTAATTGTTATTGGCGCTATAAATTAGGGTAGTAAAAAAGGTAAGAAACTTTTAAATTTGTTTAATTATGTGCATACAGTTATTTTATACTTATAACAAATATAATGTTAAAGATGGACCATATTTTTCTTTATATAACTAACTTTAACATAACATAAATTCAAATTATAAGTTTTATTCCATACGGGTTTTCAAGAACAAGTATGAATAAATTTCAAGTATGAATTCACACATATTTAATTTAAAAAATATAATTTACTGTTATACAAATTGAACACGTTTTATATATATATATATATATATATATATATATATATATATATATATATATAGTCTTGTTCCATTTTTATACTGGTAATTTATAAACTTTTAAATGTAACTAAATATTCATGCAAAACTGCAACCAAAATGTAAAAGAATACGGTAAAAAACGTAAATATTTGTTTAAGTAAAACTCAAAATACCTGCCGATTACTGCTCTTATGCGATTACTTAATTTGCATGCAGTAGTATGATAGCGTACATATTTATAAAGTGTAGGTGCATTTTGTAATACGTTCAACTGTTATTGAAAAATACAATTCTAATTAACACTATTCTCATTAAGAAACAGTTTATAAGTATTGATTGATGTAATTGGTAAACTTATATATATATATATACTATCTACAGGTTAAAGTAATAGTACCATATATTGATATGGTAAGTATTGATAGCTGAACATCACTGAAAGTACATAAGGACTTCAACTCGCCATTGCTGATATCAAAGGTCCCTGAAACATTTATACAGATAGATATTAGTATTGTGTTTTAGTTTGAAGTTTATTTTTGAAGATCGTGAAGGATCCTTATTTTCCAGACATTTGCCATCGTTTAGTGATACATTAAATCAGTAACACTGCGTTTAAAAATCTCCTATCTGATCTCTTCCTCAGGTAACTAAAATAAAACATAACTACAATGCAGGATATGTATAGTGCAAAAGTTTAGAAGGTAGGGTTGATAGGTATAGATGAGGCAGGTATATAAAGGACAGCCCCCTCAAGTATCTTCAGCTGGGTCGCCTTTTTGTTGGGTAGTGGTGAAGAGTAGGCGGCAGAGGTAGTTGAGTCAGAGTTAATGATGGGACAACCGACTACTGACTAGTCGACTACATTCAAACACCGAATAGACCAGTCGTGAAAATTAGTCGACTATTTTTTCTTGTCTTGACATGAAAAGAAGTCTACTGTTGCCAATGATAATTCTAGTCGTCAGTCGCAATTGCCCTTATACTTCAACACTATTTGGAACTATATTTAGTTGGGAAATAAAAAAAACCTCTCCCTTACTGTGAAAAAATTAAAAAAAATAAATTCAGGTACTTATTAATTGCAAAGAAGTACATATGTTTGATAGCGACGTCAGTCCCTTCTAAACGACTTTTTCAATTGCCGAGCAAGTAGCAAATCATAGAAGGAGTAGACCTGTTCCAAATACCCTTGCAAAAACCCTAAAAAAACTGTTGTAAAAGAATATTGCTTTTACATTCTAATACAAAATAAAAATAATATAATTTAACCAATGATGTCTGTAAAGTGAGTAAAACGGAATTTTGTAATTTTATATTCACAAAAATAAGTACCGTGTTAAAAAGCTTGAGCATTTTCGTAAAAATATCTAATTTATACTATTAATTATGAGGGTTATAAACTTTGTTAGATGGGAAAGCTAACGACTAAATTTATGCTGTATTAAACTAGTCCATTATACAACGGTATACTGTTGTAATATCTGAAGGATTTTTATTATCGGTAAATAAAAAAAGTTTATCTCTTTATTTTAATGTATAAATAACTAGTCGTCAGTCGACTAAATTTTCGTCAGTCGTCAATATTTATAGTGTAAGCTCTAGCAAAACGACACAGTACATTGAAAACGCAATGTGACTCATTTTACAAACTAATGGTTCAACTTAGAATAGTCAGATCAAACAAGTCGACTACATTGGGCACAGTCAGGAATCACAACCACCATGTTGAGTACAAACTCCACTAACTCTAAAACATGCACTTAATAAAAACTAAACTCAACACTAATTATTGAAACTACACAATATATTTCAAAATATGTTTGCATTTGGTGATCAACCACCTACGACTAACTAGAGGCCTTACTTCTGACTAAAGGATGTCACAACGCTTTGGTATGATTTGTTTATTTTAACCTAGTTTTTAATTAATTATGTGTTAGATTAGTTATTTACCCGAAGAAGAAATCAGATTGCAGATCTCGAAACGTAGTGTTGCCGATTTTTCGTATTACTAAACGATGGCAAATTTCCATTTAGACACTGTTTGTTTTTTCTCTAGGTCCATAAGTAACGGAGTTGTGAATTTTTGTAAAGTTGAAAGAACTCTGTATTGAAACGAATTGGCGTTCAAGTCTGGTTAACAAACTTATCCCAGACATTACCGAGATCAATTTACGTACAACGCTTCAACTTGGGCTATCTTTGGGAGAGTTACAGTTTCCACAAGCCGCGTTATACAGCATATTTTTAGACTTTTGAACAGAGAGTGGTTTGGTGTTCTGAGGGGTTCGGTAAAGTTACGCCGCACTTTTCGGGAAAGGTTACCGTGACTGCGATTGCAATAGACTGGTTCTGTAAACAGAATCTACCTAATTAGCAGTTGTATAGACACAAAAACATTAAAAGTAACCTTAAGTTGTCATACACACATGTTCTAGTCACAAAATGTACATTAGATGTAAAGAAATCATACTTACAAGCATTCCCATTACGTCTTGCATAGTAAAGGCATCTGCTTTTGGGCAAGGCCAGGCATGTGGACCGGAATCAGCAGCCGGGTTGGCCATGGCTGCTGCTTCGGGAGCAGATTTTGCGAGAGGTTCGGCGTCAGCGTCTGCTGCCGGCATCGCCCCTAACTTTGACTGGAACAAGACTGAGGTCAACATTCAAGGGATGCAGAGGAATTAAATAACCTGACTAACACAACAACGCGTTTTACTTCGTTAGCTTTTAACGTTAAAGATGTATTATTTTACTGGGAGATGTTAGGACTAGAAGACTCCCTGGTACTCCCCTCGGCTTGAGGCCCGGTCTAATAAAGAAATACAGTTATCAATGTCTTGGTTCAATCAATTATGTAAATATGAAATAATGTGCAATAACCTAAGCAAAGTACAACTAACAATGTAAGTATAACGATAATGTGGAAATGAGCCTACAGGGGCAAGAAGTCTCGATATTACCTGTAGTAGCTCGAGTTACTATAACTAATTGCGATGTAGTTGTGAAAGATATTGTAGTTTTAGCAGAAATAAAAATGTGTGATATAATAATAAATATTATCATAGGAATATAATATAGGGTATTTAACGTAATGAG
The DNA here is from genome assembly GCF_021130785.1 of Homalodisca vitripennis. Taxonomy (NCBI): domain Eukaryota; kingdom Metazoa; phylum Arthropoda; class Insecta; order Hemiptera; family Cicadellidae; genus Homalodisca; species Homalodisca vitripennis. The sequence goes on along the minus strand of NC_060213.1, from coordinate 141,043,954 downwards.
AAAAATTAATGCACTTTTTGGTTAGTGATATAAAACCTAATAGCAAGAATGGATATAATGCAATAATTTTAAGGGTGACTCGTCGAAGACACTTTAAAAAGAACATCAGTTGCCTTATGATTGGAGGGGGGGAGGTTGCAATATAATTTGCGGGGAAGGGGCAACTAACAGGTCACTCCGTAGCCACTGACCTGGCCAATCCAAGCTGTGATAACATATCATCAACAAACTTGAAAGGTGATAAAAAATTATTCTAGATTGAATATATTATTATAACTAGCAGTTAACCGCGGTTCGCATGTTATTTTGTAGGTCTGTATGAGCACTCCTGTTTCGAGTGATCTTTCTAATTGTCTAACCTTTTTCATTTGATAGGAGTATTTGCATTGACACAATATTGAATCTTTCCTCATAACTATGGATGTATTCATCGACATTTTTCTTTAGTTGTAATTTGAGTAATAACTAACTCTTTTTTTTTTTTTTTCAAAAAATGTTACATCTTTAATTTGCATTCGATAAATAAACCCATAAAATGTCATCGCTTATAAACGTCTCATAGTGTTTTCTGCCAGCATGAGTAATGCAAGCTTTTTAACTTTTATTTTCATATATGATCCAAGATATAAAGAATCGTGTTTATTTACTGTTTAAATCGTTTTAATACACATTCTTAGGTCATCCAGATCTTATTTTGGATGGTTTATTTTAAGAACTACCTCGAAATAAATTCATTAACATCAAAAACATTTTAAGAATTGAAAATGCATTTTCGCTGTCTGTATCTCAATATTAACTAATTTTCTTTCACATTCATAGTAGAATTATATTTTACCTTTAATAAATTTATTGTCTATTAACTATTTATTCAAACTATTCGTTTAAGCTCTTTCAGATTCTAAATATGGAGAAATATAAATGAAAAAAATTGACGTACATAGAATATATTTGAAATATCTTTTACAGATAATAATATTGTAACATTTTTTTGTTTCTAAAGATGTGTTCTAAAGAATTTGTTATGGTTCATCAATTAATTCATCACGAGATATCTTTGAAACTTTAATTTAGTTTTGAATAGCTTAAAGTTAAATGTATTTATTTTGTATAATGCTCCAATCCTTCGAAGGGATAATTTCCTAGCCATGATTTGAAATTATTTTACAATACTAAATAGATTATTTTTATTTTGTGAAAAGATTTCTTCAATTCTTTTAGTTTTTAACACTTAAATTATTATAACTAGGTATAGATTTGATTATCGTTTGCCTTTTTTTAATTCGCTGTCGTTAATTTGTTATTTTCTAGATTTTGTTGGGTTATAACGTCAAACTTGATGTTTATTAAACATATCTTTATTGCAGAATGGACAATACATTTTTCTTCCCCATGTAATAAGGATAATGTTTTATTTTATCGTTTTAATATGACAGTGTTTGAGTAAATGTTTAGAAAATTCCATTTAATTTGAATTTTTTAAGCTTAAAACGATGAAATTTCAAAAAATATTTTTTGATATTATACATGATTGAAAAGATTTAAAAACAAAGATTTCATTGGATTTTTGTTTTAATTTTATCGATCTTACATTAAATTTTAATCGAATTTTTGTTTATTTACTAAAGATTGCCATTATTCAAAATATAATCTTTTTCATTTGAGTCAGATTTTACATTTGTGTTTTCGAAATATTTAACAGTATACTTTGGGTAGAGTACGATAAACGGACCCGGTTTTTTGTATGCTTATTACAATCATTGATATTTTATATATCGAATAGCAGAACTATCAATCGATATAAACGTAATTCAAACACTAAACTTAATTCACCCCTTTCAAATTAGTAGAAATAATTGAAACAATACGTAATAACATAAATAATAAAAACCCATAACCATCAATCCAAAAATTAAGATGGATAATCGGTAAAGTGACATTTAGATAATAAAGATAACAACAGGATTTACATCTTGAAACCAATAAAGATACAGTATATCATATTTTAGTTTTATTTTGAATATTTTTCCAAATTTAACCATCTCATTTCATTTAAAATAAGTTAAGCACAGTACAAATTCTGTTTATAATACGAAAATGTATGTTCGGTTGGTGCAGATGATTTAGTTATTGTTCTAAATAATTACTATTAGTTGATTATATAGATAGGTATAATAATTCATCTGTTTGATAGTTTTGGTATAAAAAACCGGATCCGCTTATCGTACTCTACCCTATATTTTTTCAATATTATTCTATTAGAAATGTGGAAGTTCACAATTAAAGAGTTTTGCCTCCAACAGTGGTCCAGGTACAATACATGTTAATCAATACATTTTAAAGAAACAAACCAAATATATAAATATTTATAAAATCCACATACTAATTTTAAATTATAAAGTTAGTGTAAATCATTTTGCATTTTACAAGAAAAATTCACTAACTAAAACAATTTTGTATGATAATTATGTAATTCAATACAATTTAAATTGTTAATTTTATCCCTATGATTATGTATGTAGATCTTAAATTTCAACCAGCAGGATATTTTCCTATAGCATCTACTACATAATCCTTTTACTTGTTGTTTTAAAGTTGTTTTATTTGCTAAGGTTATGTCTTTTATTGCACTATTAACTATAAGTAAATTATAGATTCGTGGTGAAGATGTTAAGCAACTGTAAACAAAATTGGATGAACACACTTACGATACAGCAAAGGAAAAGGACGAGTGTGAGGACGGCTGTACCCATTCTCGTGTCCATTCTGACCGCTCAATAGCAGAGTGAATGCAGTTCTTATCACAGAGTGTTTTAAGTAATGCGCAAGACCTTGCAGGTAGTTATTGGTCTTGATAAAGTAAATATTTGTTCACGTGTAAGTACAAGTAATCAAACTATATCTCGGAGCTATCACTTTATTTATGACAAGCAAACCAAGCAGATACAGGTGGAGATAAACTTGTTATTTACAATACGTGACAACTGAACGCGGTAAAGAATAATATACAATACGTATACAGTTATTGGCGTAACTAGGATGATCTATTGGGGGGGGGGGGGTACCACTACCAGATAATCTTTGGATTTTCTACACCTCCCAGTCACACTGTGGCCCAAGGGCATTCCACCGGAATATACTTAAATGCTATAATATTAAAAATAGACAATGTAGCAGACTTTTCAGAGCATATTATTCCTATTTTATGCCCACTAAACGGTTATAACTTAAGTTACAGTTGTTGGAGTCCACCCGATAACACTTAATAATAAAAATACAACTTTATCTTAACGGGATTTAAAGAGGATCTAAATATTGTTGTATCTTAAGAACTGCAAGTCACATACTATATCTTTTATCTCTGTTTTTAGATTATAAAACTGGATTCATGTAAATATATATATATATATATATATATAATTTATCTATTTTAAGACGTAATTATATTCAAACTTTGAAATAGTATGTATTGTACATTGACTGATTTAAAAACATTTCAACCATGACATCCATTTAAGACTCTTGGAGTAATTGGAAAAACCTTATAAGTGCTACTGAATGTAAATAATACAATGCTTTTCCAAATTATTTATTTCTTGGACGAGGCCATTCGAAACCAAAGGTTTCATCATTAGGCGACTTCACGAATATTATTTATGAAATATTTTACCCAGTATGAGAAATTAAATATGAGTACAGTATAAGTTTTGAATAAATTGAAAAGAAAGAAGACTGGAACTTTCAATAGGGTCTTCTTCATTGTTTATGAGTTTTTCTATATTTATGTTTAAGTGAAGTGTTTCCCAAGCATTTAAGTTTATTATCATGAATAGCATGATAAAAAGGGAACAGGGATTTGAACAGATATATATATATATATATATATATATATATATATATATATATATATATATATATATTTTAATAAACATCGAATCTCAAAAGTACTTGCTCCGCCGGGACCCGAACCCGGATCTCTCACTTGCCGGGTGAATGTGCTACCATTACACTACAGAGCCCTTATTTTCTACGATCTAATTATTTTTTTATTGGGCCCTATCTGTCACATATGCGTTTAAATACCCAAACTAACATATGATCAGAAGAACAAATACCTGTCAAACGACTTTTATTTACATTAATTAAATTTGTATAAATGGCAATAGCCGAATAAGTTATCAGTAATAATACAGAACAGTTGGTCTACATCAGTGGTGCTGCTCTAGCGGTTTTATACCTCTATGTTCGATTGTTTGGCAGAGAAAAAAACTGAAAAAAATGTATTAACTTAGTAAGGGAAGAGAAAGGCCATAAATCTGTAGAGAATGACACGCCCACCCTCAGGGAAATTCCTGGATTGGATTGTTTTCGCTTGCACTACAGCGTGCAATCCTCTACATAGAGTTGGTTCAAATATTTACTTTTAAATAATGCAAATTCTGAAAAATTTAAATGGGTTTTGTTTAAATTTCTAAGCAAACAAAGATGCAGTACAGTAACTTGGAACATGTTAGACTTGCTTTAGAAATATATTGTACAGTCTAAGTTTTGTTAGAAATCGATCACGTAATATCATATACAGGGTGAGGCAGACCACCCGTACAGTACGTATAGTGGCCAAACCAAACGAGGTAGATTATTCGTAACAACTTAAACTCCCCTATTTCCACCCCAAAGAATTTGGAGAAATTATTTTTAAATCTCTAAAACTCCCCAAAAGGGTAGTTTTTGGGGGTAGGGGTGGTTTTTGGAAAATTTTCAAACGTAAAGGTATGTTGAGCTATGCCTCATTTTAAAGGCATTTCTTCACTGATTATTTTGATGCAAAAATTTTGAAACTATCTTTCCGCTTATGTACATGGTACACCAAAACGTAAAAAAATCAGGGGTTTGTGGGTAAATTTATTGCAACTACCTGCACAAATGTAGTGAGACGATATTTTTATTGAAAACTAATAAAGAGATGGCTTATCGAAAAATATAGAATTTTGAAATACTTAACAGTCCCAATCTAAAAAAAAATCAAATAGCAACCTTGGTTGTGTTATACATAATTAGAAAGGTCTTTAAAAAACTTAAAAAACTCTTGATGGACTTTTACTTGTGGAGTAGACTAAAAGAACTAGTATATAAATCAAGACCAACAACTAGAGAGGACATGATGCAGCGGATAAGGGAGGCTATAAACACGATCAGTAGAGAAGAGATAATTAGAGCTGAAGATAGCTTCACCTCAAGGATTGAACTCTGTCTGGAAAACAATGGGTTGCAGTTTGAGCACCGGTTTTAACTCTTCATGAGGTCAGTTACTAGGTTATTGTTGGTTTTAGTTTGATAATTTATAATTGTCATATTGATAACTTACCATGATGCTGGTGTAACATGGTAGATTTGTTTTCAAAGCCAGTTTGAAGTGTTTATTTTTTTTAAATAATGACAGGATACTGCTTCCTTCCATGGCACTCACATCAATGATTAATTTTCTCCTATATATTTTGTGTAATTTAACTGTAAAACTTTCTATAATTGAAAATGTACTAATTTAATAACTGGGTAATTTTCCTGTTTCATGAGAGAACTCAGCACTTATCGTAAGACATTGTAGTTTACAGTTTTCCAATACCTTTTAAAATTTTACAAGACTCTTTTAAAAATTGGATACAGTATTTTTTTCAATCATACGAGACGAGTTTACTTTTGGAACTTATTTTACTTGCACATTGCACTGACTTTTATAATAAATACATTGAGTAAAATTATTTAAAAAATCTATTTTTGTACTACAGTTTTGAAACCATTGAAGATAGACAAACTTTAAATGTAGAAAATGTTTATTTTTTTAAGACCTTTCTAATTATGTATAACACAACCTAGGTTGCTATTTTTTTTAGACTTTTTTTAGATTGGGGCTGTTAAGTATTTCAAAATTCTATGTATTTTTAAAATGTGTAAATTTTGGGGTAGGGTGGCATTTGATGATATTTTTCGATAAGCCATCTCATTATTAGTTTTCAATAAAAATATCGTCTCTCTATTTGTGCAGGTAGTTGCAATAAATTTACCCACAAACCCCTGATTTTTTTACGTTTTGGTGTACCATGTACATAAGCGGAAAGATAGTTTCAAACTTTTTGCATCAAAATAATCAGTGAAGAAATGCCTTTAAAATGAGGCATAGCTCAACATACCTTTACGTTTGAAAATTTTCCAAAAACCACCCCTACCTCCCAAAAACTACCCTTTTGGGGAGTTTTAGAGATTTAAAAATAATTTCTCCAAATTCTTTGGGGTGGAAATAGGGGAGTTTAAGTTGTTACGAATAATCTACCTCGTTTGGTTTGGCCACTATACGTACTGTACGGGTGGTCTGCCTCACCCTGTATAATGTTTGGAATTTTAAATGAATTATATAACATTACTGAAACGAATAGGCTAATAGTGTATATGACATTGCTGTTAAATGAGAGCAGTCTTCTTTTTTTTAAATAATATGTTTTATGATTTTGGATTATAATAATGTGAAATATTTCAGTAAACCGGAAGTGATATTTTCCTCCAAAATGGTGGTGTATTAAGGTGGGGTTCAAGAAAGAAATAAGGGAACACTGTTTGCATTATTTGGATATAACTCAAATTAATTTTACAGAGTATTTCATTTACTTTTTATCTGTAATGTATTTAATTTCCAAGGTTGCGAACAATATCCATATAAATAAAAAGATAACGGATATGGAAAATGATGGTAAGAATTATAGGATTGGAAGTACGCTCCACATAACTTAGCCATGTTAGGAAGGGTTAATTCAATTAAATTTAAAGTTTAGCTCCAGTTCACCTTCCTTTTATTGCAGCATCTTGTATCCAATGCTGTCTCAGACTTGACTCCCGGAATCTGGAGTCATGATCGTCTGAAGATATTCAAAGAAAGTCGACGACGAAGAAGCTCAAAACGAAACATTTACATCGTTTCGACATCGAGAAACCTATAAATAGGTGAAGTGGTAGTCTCATTTTCTCATCAGGTACACAATTGAGTGTACTACAATGTGATAGACTCTGTTGCTCCACCGTGCTTAGAGATTGTGTCTGTCTCTTCCGTTGATCATAACTCCAGATTCCAGTAGTCAAGTCTAAGACAGCGTCAGATACTAAACGCTGCAATAAAAGGAAGGTAAATTGAAAGTACGTTTTTGTCCCTCTAACTCAAAGTACTTTGAGAATATCAAGTTTAAGTTTCATGAGAGATTGTTATCTCTGCATCCTGTGCCAATCTTTACCGTAGATTAGGGGAGAGTTTGTGTCTCTCTAACTCAGAGATCATCAATGTTTAAGTTTCACGAAGATTGTTATCTGTGCATCCTGTGACAATCTTTACCGTAGCTTATGGAAGATTTTGTATATCTCTAACTCAGAGATCATCAGTGTTTAAGTTCCATGAGATATTGTTATCTCTACATCCTATGCCAATCTTTACCGTAGGTTAGGGAAGAGTTTGTGTCTGTCTAACTCAGAGATAATCAGTGTTTAAGTTCCATGAGAGATTGTTATCTCTGCATCCTGTGACAATCTTTACCGTATTGTGGGTTGAGAGACTATGGCTCTCTAACTCAGAGATGATCAGTGTTTAAGTTCCATGAGAGATTGTTATCTCTACATCCTGTGTCAATCTTTACCGTAGGTTAGGGAAGATTTTGTGTCTCTTTAACTCACAGATCATCAGTGTTTAAGTTCCATGAGAGATTGTTATCTCTACATCTTGTGACAATCTACACCGTAGCCTAGGGGAGAGTTTCTATATCTCTAACTCAGATATCATCAGTGTTTAGGTTCCATGAGAGATTGTTATCTCTACATCCTGTGTCAATCTTTACCGTAGCTTATGGAAGATTTTGTATATCTCTAACTCAGAGATCATCAGTGTTTAAGGTTCCATGAGATATTGTTATCTCTACATCCTATGCCAATCTTTACCGTAGGTTAGGGAAGAGTTTGTGTCTGTCTAACTCAGAGATAATCAGTGTTTAAGTTCCATGAGAGATTGTTATCTCTGCATCCTGTGACAATCTTTACCGTATTGTGGGTTGAGAGACTATGGCTCTCTAACTCAGAGATGATCAGAGTTTAAGTTCCATGAGATATTGTTATCTCTACATCCTGTGTCAATCTTTACCGTAGGTTAGGGAAGATTTTGTGTCTCTTTAACTCACAGATCATCAGTGTTTAAGTTCCATGAGAGATTGTTATCTCTACATCGTGTGACAATCTACACCGTAGCCTAGGGGAGAGTTTCTATATCTCTAACTCAGATATCATCAGTGTTTAGGTTCCATGAGAGATTGTTATCTCTACATCCTGTGTCAATCTTTACCGTAGCTTATGGAAGATTTTGTATATCTCTAACTCAGAGATCATCAGTGTTTAAGTTCCATGAGAGATTGTTATCTCTACATCCTGTGCCAATCTTTACCGTAGGTTAGGGAAGAGTTTGTGTCTGTCTAACTCAGAGATAATCAGTGTTTAAGTTTCATGAGAGATTGTTATCTCTGCATCCTGTGACAATCTTTACCGTATTGTGGGTTGAGGGACTATGGCTCTCTAACTCAGAGATGATCAGTGTTTAAGTTCCATGAGAGATTGTTATATTTACATCTTGTGCAAACCTTTACCCTCTCCGGATTTATGGTGTTCCTCATTGTTTGAGTCTGTTTATACTTTTAACTTATTCGGCTGTTAATTCAATAAATAAGTGATCGGTATTTTTTACCGGCCCAATTATATAGAAAGAGGTTATTTTCTATAAGTAATTATTAATAATTTTTCAAAATCTGGATTAAGTTTGCCTTTGAAATACATATGTATGTTTAAGACTGTTAATACATTATCAGTGAAAAAAACTATTTAAATTAGAACATTTTAAGCTAATTTGAGATGAAATAGATGGCGTGGAACAAAATTAAAAATACAGAAACGACAATAATCGATTCAGTCATTTTTTTGTTGTATCAATGAAGACTAGTGGACCTGATGATCTAAACTCAGGTATCAATGAAAAAACTTGGAATAATGTTTCAAACAACCTGATCATATAGAATATTAAAATAAAGAAAGTTTTTTTTTTCAATATCCCAGTAATAAGCTATTCTTGCAGTTTCAGTCTAATTTATATTATATGTATAAGTCATAGCTATTCTACAAACGACTATATATTAATTCAGCATTATGTATGCTTTTATTTGGAACTTCCCTTTTGACAAGCTGTGCAATCTTTGTTTGAAATTTGATTTTGATATTAAATATCAAACTTTCAAACACATATATTGTCAGCTGGTAGTGTACATACTTTATGAAATGTTTAATGTTCAAGAAAAGTTGGATTTATCAGGAATTGAATCCGTACTAGTTTTGGAAGTGAAGTGTACAACACATAAGATACAAAAACTAAAGTAACTAACCAGTACCAGTCAACAGACATTGTTGATTTTCGTGATGTCTAATCATTGGTTGGCTGAGCATCAGCGAAGCTTATCTCACTAGGGGCTGGACAAATTTCATTTCTGTCTCTATATCTGTATTTCTGTCTATAAGATATCTCGAAAAAAAACTTACCTATTTGCTGGAAATTTTGCTTAAATCTTCATATCTTTACATAGACAACACTGAGTTCAATAATGGTTTGCATTTATTGTCTGTCTGCTCGTGGGATATCTCGAAAATGAAATGAGCCATAGATTTTAAATTTCGCATGCAACCTAAGTGAAGTCGGTTACCTGACACGTAGTATGGGGTTCTTTCAGTAATGGACCTGACATGATCGCTCTGTTAATAATTTGTCATGTAAACACGTCTGAATAAACACTGCTCATTTTCCACACTAAATTCACTTATTCACTCAGGTATTCTTTAGCCTTGCGCTCATAATGGAAATACTTAATATATCTAGATATATCATCCAAAAATTACTACTAAGTAGAATAGGTGTTACTTCTTTAGCTGTTTTAGCTGTTAGATCTGCTGTTGTAACTCAGCAAGTGGCTTTAAACGTTTCAGATATGAATATGAAGTCATTTCTATCAAGCAAGGAGTTTTGATCTCCAGTGTTTCCAAGACTGTCATTAATTCCTTGCAACACACAGGAGCTAGTGCTACGTTGCTTTGTCCTGTGCAATATTCACTAAGCTAAGTTTCATAACGCTTCAAACTCACGCCGCTGTGCTTTCATGAGGCCTTTGTTTGACCCTCCCTGCGCACTACACTTTCCTCCCAGTAACTTCCGGTGATCAATCGTTCAGTTTGTTTCTCGAGAGAGCTTACGTCAAACGTTCCACAGCATTTTTAAATGCAACCTATGCAATGCCGATCCGTTTACAGTTTGTTCTGCAGGAGAGGTTGTAAATATTTAAAAAAACTTATTTAAAGCCTTTCAACTCCTTGGGGTCCGGTATCATCACTTCTCATCATCTCAGTCTTAGTTTGAAGAAAGAGCCAAACCGTCGTAATATTAAACCAAGGTTCTTATGTTCCTTAATGGTTATCCCAATCTTTCTGTCACTCCCTATCTCATCCCATCACCTCAGTCTTTATGTGATATTGAAGACAAAGCCACGCCATCGTAATCTCAAACCAAAAAGGGTTCCTTGGTGGTTATCTCAAGATATTTCTGCTACTCATTATCTTAACTCAATCTTTGTGTTATATTGCACAGAGAGCCATCCCGTCGTAATCCCAAGAACGGTTCCTTGGTGGTTATCTCATAATATTTCAGCTACTCATTATCTTAACTCAATCTCTGTGTTATATTGCACAGAGAGCCATCCCGTCGTAATCCCAAGAATGGTTCCTTGGTGGTTATCTCATAATATTTCAGCTACTCATTATCTTAACTCAATCTTTGTGTTATATTGCACAGAGAGCCATCCCGTCGTAATCCCAAGAACGGTTCCTTGATGGTTATCTCAAGATATTTCTGCTACTCATTATCTTAACTCAATCTTTGTGTTATATTGCACAGAGAGCCACCCCGTCGTAATCCCAAGATGGTTATCTCGGGTTAATCGGTTAATCGGTTAATCGTTCCTTGATGGTTATCTCAAGATATTTCTGCACCTCTTAGTTTACATCGATTGCTTCTAGTTCTTCATAGGAACAAAAACACCTGATGCTAATTATGGAGCATGTGATTCAAATTATTCCCTACGTTGTCATTCATACTACCACAACTCGTATCTGACTGTCTTTTTCATATTTATGTACCTACATTTATGATCATCAAAAAACGAGTTCTTTTATTGAAGACATTAGTTTTACTTTAATGTTTTAATAGTGTAGTCACTATTCATTCATTTACTTGTACTTAAAGTTTTGTCATTAAAGGATCAGTTAGTTCATGAAAAAAAAACACATTTTTACTTCAGCGTTTTACTGCTACTCTTAGTTTTCCTTAATTCCATGTTACAAGTTATTCAAGTTATTACATTAATTATTAATTAAATCTAAGTATAAGAATTTAATGTACCATTTTGATTTTAAACATTGTTTCCTATGATTTTTTTTAGTAAAATTTCTCCTCAAAAGTTCTTTAGATTAAAGTTTTTTAAATAAATTTTAGTGATAGCTTTAATGTTAAAACGCTATAATGTTATAACTTTATTAATGAAACTATAAAAAATGCATTTAGAAGTTCTTGTTCAAAAAATATACCACGTCTCAAACACCATATGTTATAAAAACATTGTAAAATAAGTGTAGGGTATGTTGTAGTATTATTATCTTTTATGCAAGTAAAATAAAGATTATGAATCCTGATAAATAATTACAAAGAATTGAAACTAAACGATGTACCAAGCTTGCCATGGTATCTAAAGGATACTTTTTTTGTACCAAGTTATAATTTGATTCAGATTTTTGGGATAGTAATCGTTTCTTCAAGCCAGAAAATATACATATAAAATCACAACGTGTTTTGTTTTAAGGCCCTAGGGTCATCTGCGGTGAAGTTATACATTTTGTTTGGTACTACCATGAGGACGATTGTAATAAGCTGATTTTGTATAAGAGGAATTCAAATGTATAAATATAATGGTTACTATTTTTATCCTGAAACGCTATTTTTGTGTAGTAAAGATTTTCAGAACCATATATGTTCCTGTACTTGTGACAGAAACTTACCAGAGCCTTCTATTGTACTCTACTCACACACCAGTAATCGGAAAGCATTTTATAAAACTTCTGCTAACTAACGTATTGATCGAACATTTCTTACCCGAACTTTATTTGACAAAAAAACTATTTTAAGTCAATGCAACAAACGTTTCATTTGGAATAAATAACTCGATTCGAATAATTACCAACAACTAAAGTTTTCAATCTTGTTTAAACGAAACAGCCAAACAAGTCACAATCAGGGTCGAGAGATTCCCGATTTGCCCAAAAACAATCAGGAGAGGAACAGTTTAAATAATACAAGAGCAGCAGCCAGGCAAACAGTCTACACTGATAGAATACACAAGTAGTTGCTGTCTCTGGTCGATTGACTGAGAACCGACTATAACGTTAGTCTAGGAGAATTAGATTAAACTGCTGAAAATTTAAGTATCCTATCCATCACTCCACGAACAGCCTATGTGTAAGATAATGTAATTGGTTTGCAATTTTAGCTTAAATAAATGGGCGCTTACATGGGCAAACCTACATATATATCATTGTAATAAAATTACCACGAAATATGAACCATAATTTTACTCATAGTTTATCAATTATGGTCCAAAATTTAGAGATGTTGTAGAAATTTTTTATTTCGTTTATATATTCAAAACACCGATTTAGGTTATTTTGATTATTATTTGGTGTTTATATAATAACTTTATATTTAGTTTTATAGTTACAATATATTACATATTTATAAATTTATTATAAAAACAATTGTGTAAGGAACAATACAAATTAAATTAAATTAATTCTGAACAGACTTTAGAAGCCATTGGGTCACGAAAAAGCACGGATGTAATTCACTGTGCAATTGACAAGGGTTTGGTATGGGAATCACTATTTCGCCAGCAGCAGCAATGTTTGCGGATTCAACGGCTGCAGATCGGGACCTGTTTTATGCTGTTTGTCCAATGATGTAAAAGACCGTTCAAACAACGCAGGTTTTTATCAAGGCCACTTTTCGCTTTGTTTTACACAAGCAAACATAGAGCTGGGGACAACTGTGACTCGTTTTGTCTAATTTTTATATTGACTAAAGTACATTATGAAGTCTGTAACACGACTGAGTTATTGAATAAAAACTGTTGATACGTTAAATTTTACTGTTCTATTTTTTTATTACAGTACCTAGCCAAGCTGATAAAGAACGAAATACATTTGATGGGAATCGCGATCTTTTTACTATAGCCATGAAAATAACAACCTAGATCACATTAAAATTTAACATAATCTTCCAACTGAAATGGATGTACAGTGTGTCCCGCACGTTTAAACATCCATAACAGGGATATTTGCTGGCTGATCATTTAAAAACTTTTTACACTTTTCATTTAGAATACCAATGATGGTGTTTAAAATTTACAACTCTCTCAAGTTCGCATAACCAAAATGGTGGTTCAAAGAAAAATACTAAAAACAAAGTGCATAAATTGTTTCATTTTGTAAACTAAATCAATTTAATTACTACGAATGTATTGTGATGAAAACATTTCTTAACAAATTAACTTTGAATATTTGATCATGAAACCCATTAATTCTAATGAAAACCCATCTATCTTAGCGCTACCCAACCTAATAACACAATGTATGTAATTTCATATACAGGGCGTTTCAAAAAGGACTTTACAACTTTGAAAATTCATATAAAATTTATTAAACAAGGTACAGAGCTGGTTTTGGTATAGTTTTAAAGGAAAAAAGTTCAGGTTTTGACTCCTGTAGTCCGCTAGTGCCTAATCGCGCCGCACAAGCGCTAGTGACAGTTACGTTAAACATGGCTGCCTTCACTGGACCGGAGCGTGCTAGTTGTGTGTTTTGGTTTGAAGAATCGAGGTCTGAGACAACAGTCCAGCGTAATTTTCGTACCAAGTACGCTAAAGATCCTCCTAGTAGGCCTACAATTTATGAGTGGCATAGTTGTTTTGTAGAAACAGGGTGCTCAGTGAAACATAAAAAATCCTCAGGTCGTCCAAGCACATCTGACGAAGTCGTTGAGCAAGTGAGACAATGTTTTGTAAATAGCCCTACGAAATCGACCCGGCGTGCATCTCATGAGCTGCAATGCAAGTACCACATACGAGGGTTTGGCGTGTGTTAAGAAAACGTTTGCACTTGAAACGTTTAATTGCTATTGCTATTAAAATGTTGTATTGCTTTTTTTGCCCACTATTCCGCTTCTGTGAACATGACGGAGTGGTAAATTTTACTCACCACTCTTGATACTCTAGATGGAAAAGTGTAAAGTTACAAAACGATTAGATAGTAAATGAACATCTCATGAAAGCTTAAACGTGTAAATCTTCGTCGGACACACTGCATTGGGTAATTAGGCTACATGTGTATATGTATATGGCATGTTAAAACTCCATATGATCATATGGCAGACAGACAGAAATAGTTTTTTCTACATCATCGAGTGATTATCTTCGCTAACGCTCACTCTATGGTGGTTTCATAAATGTATTTAAAATTCACATTCAGAGTTATTACGAGAATTCATTACCATTAACTTCATTAAAACCTTTTATAAGTTCTACCATTACGCAAGGTATTAAGTTTTCAGCTCTGCTATGTAATATGTAATAATACCTTGTTTGCGCATTTGTGTTGATAACTTGTGATCAGATTAATAAAACAAGTATTAACGTACTTGTTACTTGTTAATACTTGTCAAAACTAAAACTTGTTTAATAGTAAAGAACTTGTAACTAGTAACTCGTTCATAAAGTTCAATCGTCAAGTTCAAAATCACTATCATTTTAGTACGGTTACTGAAATCTGATCCTGTTATATACTTGACTCTTAGAATCTGGAGTAAACTTCTATCTAAAAAGATAAAAAAAAGTCAGAGATGAAGAAACTCAAAATGAACTGTTTTCGTTGTTTCGACATCAGACGCACATTTATTTAAGTGCAAACGTACATTTAAGACTAAAAATTAAGTGCAATATAGTAGAAGAGGTGTTCTCATTGCCTTTTGCAACGATTTAGGGGGTTCGTTTCAGATCTCTTGAGATGAATGTTGATTCCAGACTCCAGGAGTCAAATCTGTCTCAACGTAGAAGGTAAAATGGAGCTGACCTTGACAATCGTATCGAACAGTTTATAACTAGGACAAAGAATTCATCAGTTAATTGTTCAACAGCTAACGTGTAATCATTAATACTGTATGGACTAACGTTTTCTTTTACAAGACCTAAATATTAGAGAAATATTGAAAGAAGATGATGGAGAATCAGTGAAATTATTGACAGAAAATAAACAACTGAGATCATCTAAATGTCCTGATCCACATGTATGAACATTAGTTGTTCAGAAGTAAATTTCCATAACCTCTTATCCTTGTTTCCCTGTTTATTTAATACTTTGCCAATTTTCACATTTGGCTTATGAAAACAGAAATCTTGTTATTGTTTAAAGTTTATTGTTTGTTGTAAAGTATCTAATTATATTTTTTAATGAAGATGAAGTTAAAGATAACAAACTCCTTGTAAATAATTCAAGATCAATATATTAGCTAAAGCTCTGTCAAGGGTTGTACGTACACTGCCTTTTTTGAGGTCTTTAATGCTTCATAAATAGTGTTTATGAAAGTCAACACAATTATAAAATAATTTCATTGAATTATTAATACTAAGTTGTGTAAAATACTTTGATTCATGTTTAAATACTGAAAATTGCATTTTTGGGTGATCATATTTGGCAATATAATTTAAGTATGCATTAAGGTAGGTATGTAGCAAATAATTTAAACGAATGACTGGTTTGAGAAATAGTAAAAATATTTTGTTCTCATAGAATATAACTTTCCGTATACAATGGTTATATAAAGGTATATAAACATTGAGTCTTTGAAATTATAATGCGGAGACAGTGTGTTGAAACATTTTCTACAAATCCGTAAAATATAAGTAATACCTATTATTTATGCACATTTAAAGTATAATAGGTTTACAATATCAGAAGTGTTAGCAACATATATTATCTAGTATAATTTGTAAACAATACAAAGTCTACTAGATATAATACGAGTATATATATATATATATATATATATATATATATATATATATATATATATATTTGTATTATTAAAATGATTACTTTTGTTAGTAAGGTTTTAATCAGTATGAAAACAGTTCACGATATATCAAGTACGACGTAATAAAGAGTTAAAATCCATAGCTCTAGTATGGATGCTATGGCATTTATGTGTGACATGATCCTTATCAAGATAAGGAAGATTCAGAAAATTTCCGTAACTGCAATGAAGATACGCTGCATTTACTGTCGAGAAAACCCAAGTCCCAGGATTTGAGACAAAAGTAGCAAACAAACATCGCAGCGCCAACATCAATCAACATCTCTCACTTCCGCAGACTGCATTGTTGACGCCAAGTAAGAACGTATTTTCTTTAAGAGAGTACCCAACATGTGCAACTTTCAATCCTTGTTTTGGAACACTGACCAGTATTCCAATCAGGATTTCATTACTAGTTACTACTTCATAAAATATATATTTTATAAATAGCTAAATTAAAATGGTAAACGTATTTCTATTAATATTTGAAATTAACATTTAACTACTTCTAATTAAAGGATAATTCTGCTATTATCCAAAATGATACATTACTTACATCTATCCATCTTACTCCACTGTCACTTTGCTATCAGCAAAACAAATGTATATTATCTTTAAACTATGTCCTTAAAGATAAAAATTACAATTTTCAGCCCAATACGTGCTTTAATTATAATGATTTAAATTAACACATGGCCATTTATAAGAAAGTCAAGCTTTTCAAAACCTGTGTTGGACTATCATTTCTTATTTTAATCCTTAAAATTGTTTAATAAATGAAGTTTTTTTTATTTACCCCTTACAGCATAGCTTTTGTTTCCATGAGTCTCCAAGAGAATAAAAAATTATTATCTGTGAAAAAATACTACAAACATAATTTAATTAATGTATAAAAAGTATTTTTATAATTATAAATAGAAATGCCGAATAACATAAAACTCTACGAGGTTTGTGGGCAAGTCTAAGGCAATGTTTAGCCTCACTGCTGAAATTGTTTATGAGCTCTGAACAAACCTCTTTAGCCGCATTGCCGCTGATATACTGTCTGAGGTAGGCTTGGGGGAGCAAGTAGAGGGATGATTAAATATGTTATATCAGAAGACAGTTAGAATGTATTACTCAAAGTGAATACAGATTTTTAGGAAGTCAAACCTATATCAAACGTCATATAGTCTAGACAGAGTTTAAAAAAAATACTCCAAATTTGGTAAATAGCAATAAAAGGTTCTTTCTTTTATTTTAATAATAAAATTTAATAATAAAATATTTTTAGTAATATTGCTTAATTATAATATCTAAAATCAGACAAAACCGGTCCACGGGTGTAGTATTTACTATATAGGCAATTTAAAATTTATTTATGAAACATTTGTAGGATAAAATGTATGCGAAAATATTTTAGAATTTAATTAGTGATGTCAAAGTATATTCTCAATAGATTTTCCGTTTATTCGCAGCAGATATGATTATTTAATTGACAAATTGGGCTCTTGTTTATACTGATGGCTCATTGATTGTAAAGTTTTTCGTACAAAATCAGTTTAAATCCTCGTAACACTCTTGTTTTTCATAGCAAATTTAGATTTATTTGCACTGTAAACATAAGTCCGTCTACAGAACAGTATAGTTTTTGAAATATTTTGTTTAATTATTGTAAAACTATGAATACGCCAATAATATAATCTGAATATCTGCTCTTCACCTTTACATTTTGTTAATTAAAATACATTATGCTCATTTGCCTTATTTTTTAGCTACTCAACTAAAAAAAATTAATCAATTAATAAGGACCGAATTTAACTAAGAAACGTACGTGTAATAGTACCACATTTTAGTAGTGTACTATTTAAAGATTGCACTTTAACTACTATGTCAAACAACAGCTTGGCTCATAGGCCAGAATTACTAGGCTTATATATTATAATTAATATTTTCTATTCATGTATCTGGACATTTAAATGTGAAAATCGTTTAAATAAAATGAATATCATGTTTTTGTGGATATAAAATTAAATACACACAGCAAAACATGGCTGGTCTTTAATGGCAGTTATATCCTTTGTAAAACGCGGTCGTTATTGATCCTTAGACCGTAAGATCCTAAAGGCATTATTATCGTTTGATCCTTTGATCATCACAACAAAGGAACTCATTCAGCGTTCCCGAATTATCAGCTGCTGATATAGATTCGTCAGCAATCTCTATACTAGCATTTACTAATATACAGGGTGTGCTATAAACCACTTGACTAAATTATACATGAAGTGAAATACAAACTGGTTGTTCATTACAATATGGTTTCGTGAATTTCATCTTGAATAACTCGATAATAAAAATAAAAAATTCCAATACCGTTTGCTTATTGTCCTCCATTATGTGTTTGCCGTGACGATCGCAGTTTATTATCAGGTCTTGATCAGGTTTCAGTGCCGGCTGGGTCAATGCTGACCTACTAGATTTGTATCCTTTAGTTTAGTTCCAATAGTTAGTGTTTTATTTTTAATAAGTGCATGTTTTAGAGATAGTGTAAATGTACTTGACACACAATGCTTTTTGTCATTTCTAACCTATGCGTGTCACAACACTTTGGAGAGACTTGTTACTCTTAACCTTGATTGTAGTTATGTATTACTAGTTGTCCACCTGAGGAAGAGATCAGATTGCAGATCTCGAAACGTTGTGTTCTTGTATCACTGAACAAGATACAAAATTAAATACAATGAATTAAATGTCCGGAAACCCCTGATTGTTTTCCATCGTCAAAAATAAACTTTAAGAAAAGAAAACAATTGAATTGATACTGAGTAAATGCTACTCTCAAGCGACCTTTCGTCACAAGTACTTAATTTGAAGTGTTTTTGTAATATGTATAACTCCGAATACTTAGCATAGAGAAAAGTAAATTAAAGCACACATTCCCAGTATCGAGGGCTATCATATAGAGTTGACATGTAAATCGATAAGTGTTTGGTACAACACTTGATTGCACAATTATATAGTACAATAAATACACTACGCATTGTATAAAACAAAATAACACAAATAAAATATGGTTTTTGAACACTTGAAGTTTAAAGATATGTCTTCTATAGCTAACTAATTTCCTAACTGAATGTAAAACTTGACATATTTACCAAGGATGTAGCTGCGACGGGGTCCAAGGGATCCAGATCCCTTTAGCGTTTAATTTTTTCAATTAATTTTTTAGTAAACGATTATTATTATTATTATATATAATTCAGTATTACTGACTTGTGGTGGGGGTTGAAAGATGGTTCTCAACAATGAAACGGGTCAGGAACCTTTTTAAGGAACAAAATGGGGCCTTACTCTCTGTCCACTGTGGGAAAATATCAGTTGTCTGGATCCACGCCCCTCCCCCCCCAAATTATTTTCTGGCATCGTTCTTGATATTTACTGTAAATTTCCACATCGAAAATGAGTTGATGCGATCAACTTTGTGTTTACTCAAAGTACATCCGTACCCGTATGTGGGCATATGCATGTGTGAGCTCCAAAGATAAAATGTTCTTCAACATTTAGCACAAAGCATCACTTATTAATCATTAGAGACTTAGCCGGACTTGAAATCCTAGCGTCTGTCTGTCCGCCTGTGTGGTACCTACTGATATAAATATATAGGCTATATAGTATATAGCTCCTAGGGACTTGAGACTTGGTTCTCATTGGTCCAATCCAAGAAAGAAAGAGATTTTTTAAGTCTAATTCTGACGAGCAGAAAATATTTTGTTTTTGTAACTTTTGGTCCACACAAAAGAGATTACATACTTTCGGCCTTAAGGATATTGATATGATTTTTTTTTAGAGAAAGGTATTAGGTTTAAACTAGTAAAATGTAGAAATTTTGCCCTTTGCTATTATATTTTGGCACCAGTATGTTAATGCCCAAACAAGACGATTTGGCCGACTTAACATGTCCTAAATACTTCAAATTTGTTGTATTACGTTTTTTAAGTAGAAAATATTTAAGACGTGTAGAACTTATTTTATGAAAAGTTTACAAAAACATTATGATGATATCACTTTATTTGAATAAAAATACAAACAATGTTATAAAAAGGGCAAAGTTTGAATTTATCTATTAGGACGGATTACAATGTTTTTATTATTAAAATGCGATGAGGGTGTGTTGTAACAATAAGCAGAGCAGGGACCTAAATTATTTAATTAAAGTGCATACTTAGTCAATATTTATTGTACAAAAAGTTCAGATATTTCTTCACCTTGGTTTTATGTGTTATTTTATTATTTATGTTTCACTAGTAATTATAATAAAAATAATAATAAAACTATAATAATACATTATTTTAAATTTTTACGATGTTTTAGTGTCATTTCTAAGTTCTTAAAGTTTCTATACATTGATTAAAGTTAATAAAATCATATTTCAATATTCAATCGCTGATATTGTATACTGGAATTGGTAACTTTATATCCGCAATACTTTATTGCGTCCATCAAAATGTCATCAAATTACTGAATTACTAAACCACCTTTTTGATTAAACTGCATAATGAAAGTCCAAATATGTAAGATACAATTTATTTATGAAAAATACATAAAAAATATATTAAACAACAGTATATAAAGTTAATATCACCCCCTCGATATCCTCTACCCCAACTTTACACATCCTTAAATCATGTCACCGGAAAAAAGCGCAAAGTTCCTTTTATGACTAAGTTCAACGCAAGGTTTCTCATCTTCTTTTCTTAAGTGAACAACAAATAAACACATGCACAGTATAGACACTTGCTGGTTTTGCAAAAAAGTTTTAAAGTGTTACAGTTATTATAATTAAAAAAAAAATAGAT
This sequence comes from Homalodisca vitripennis, assembly GCF_021130785.1. Lineage (NCBI taxonomy): Eukaryota > Metazoa > Arthropoda > Insecta > Hemiptera > Cicadellidae > Homalodisca > Homalodisca vitripennis. The sequence goes on along the minus strand of NC_060213.1, from coordinate 141,022,837 downwards.
TAGTTAAAAATCTGAACTTTAAATTACATACATCCTTAATTAATATTAGTCATAATAATTTCTAGTTTGTTGTTATATGTTTTTTAAGTTAATTGTAATTATTTTCGTAACTAATCAATCATTCATGGGTGTAATTCTTTTACTTACAGTTTAAGATACGAAAACCCATGATAAATCTTTACTTTACTAGGGGTTTAGTTTAATATTATAACTAGAGAAATCTGCTCTTAGATGAGTTGCATATTTGAAGTTAGCTTAAAAACTTTTAAGTGTTTCAACTTCGGATTATCGAGACCCAGATTGCTACAACTTGGTAACGAGTGGTTCTTAACTGAGATTTACGCGAGTTTCAAGATTTGTTATGATAAGATGGAAATATTTGTTGCCATGGCAACAGCCAATCTCGTGATGGCTTCTCAGGCAATGCCTCTTCAAACTTGGACAGAGTGAAATCATCCATCAGGCTACACTTTGGTTTAAGCAAACAAACTGGGTTGAGGAGATGGGGCGGAGTGGAGTTTTTACTTCTAATTTGATTAAAGTCTTAGGTAAGAATACTTATGGAACTTTTGATGAATTTACTATTTCCCAACGTAATTTTTTATATTAAGCAATTTAAAGTTTCTGTGCTTAAAATAAATGCAAGAACAATTACATTAGTGCTTTCATATTTTTGTCAGTGTGAAACACTTCGAGAAAATAATAAAGTTTCTATGCATCTGGGTAGAAAGGTTAAATTAAAAATACTTGTAAGCTACTTTAAAAATATAACATGATTCGGTTATTTAATAAACCTATATAACAGAGTAACGGAGGGCCAAATATAACGTAACGAAAGAGAGATCACATAGACGGTCAGGGAGACGGACGGACTGGTCTCTGACCTTTAGACCCCAAGGTCAGCAGGTTTCTATAAGGGACCTATTAAAAAGCTTCAAGTTTCTGAGACCTTTCTATCAGGAAGCGACGTATTGCACAGACGGGTAGACGGATATACTGACGGACTGCCCTTTAACCTTTTAACCCTAAAATTAACCTTCTTCCTTAGACCAAGTTTCAAGGCTATGGAAACCTTTTTTGAAGTATTATTTCACAAGCTGACGGACGAACAGACATACAGACATTTGGACAAAGTTAATTATTGAAATATTAAATGTCTCTATCATTCTTGAAAATTTGTCGCATCCATTCGTTATAACATTGATAATAAAGAGAATTAAAAGTAATAGTTCAATTTCGTCTATCCCACACCATGCCCAACACTGCATTTGCTAATTTTCGTTAAGCAAGCAAAAACAAACTGTACTAAAATCGTGTGAAATTAAATTTTGAAGCGATTTGTGAGGTATGAATTTTGAGGAATCCGTAAATCTTATTCAAACACTAATATATTAATGCAGTATACTACTTACAGATGATTTCTGTTGATGTCTTTAAGTTTAGGACTATTTCAAAAAAAAAAACGATCGTTATAGAAATATTAGTTTTATTTTCAATCCTATTCTAAATAAATTAAAGTTAAAGTTTTTAGAGCGTCTAGTAACTTTCCCAAAGGTACATTCAACAACAGAAAGTTATGTATCATTTTAATTCATCCGATGAAAAATTGTTTACTCATAGTCTGTCCCAAGTGAAAAAGACACTCCTAGATCTCTCAATACTCGCTCTGTAGAGAATAGTAACCGAGTGAATACTAAAAGATATTGGAGTAGGTCTTTCCTGTAGAAGCAAATCCGTGATTTGACTTGTTAAGCGCTATGTTATAGGCATAAACTGGCGTAACTGACGTGACAGAGGCGTACCGAAAGACGCTCATAAAATTACAACTATCTGTAAGTTTCTTTCCGTAACCTACAAAAGAGATTATGAGTCTAACAGTTTCATGTAATATGCTGGAATTGGAAAGATGATGACTTTTTATAAAAAGTCGAAATAATAGTCAAATAATCACCGGAAAATTTGCCTTCGAAAAGCAAAGTTAGTGTAATAGTTGGAGCTATAAACACAACCAATCGATTAATTTCTGATTTGATTTAAACGCATTTGATTTAAATGTACGAGTATATATTAATGTAATGCCATACAATTTTTTCATATTTTTGATAATCTAAGTCCTAGCAGTATTATAGTTAGGTTTGTTTTATGTCTAATGTAAAAAAATATAAAATACAGATTTAAAAGTAGAACTAACATGCAAAAGGATACAAAATAATGTACACAATTAGTAACATATTTTACCAATTGTAAGTACAATACGGATGAAGCACTTATGTTGGTTTTGTCAAAGCGTCATAAATAGTTTTTAATTAGTACAAATACTATGTGTTTTATTTTAAATAGTAAGATTCGTGATAATAGGTTGTGGTAATTTAATACATTGATATAAAGCATTTCTTGAACTAGAATTAAAATGTACTAAATCTTGTTATTATCTTAAAACAACCACAATTAAATCAGGAACATTTCTGAAAGTACTAAAAATAAAGTTAGAATAAACGATATTGCTTTCGACTAAAACAACAAAGTTTGTAAGAGGTTTGTTTGTTTGGGCAGGGAAAACTTTTCGAAAGACCAAATGTTTGCTTTGGAAATATGGTTTCCATATCGACATTGATCTATAATCATTTTTTTTTCAAAATTGTCACCTTCTAATAATAATACGACATAAAACAAAGAATTGCAAATTGTTATACCACAAATCACATCATTTATTACGATTTCCTCCAGATAATTTTTCAGGTAACTAAAAGACTACCAAAATTTTATAAAACAACTTTATTTTTATGCTTCATATACAAGTTTTGTTTGGAAACATACCAATAGTTACAATTTCATTTCTAAAACATAAAAATTATTTTAGTGTTCTTTATAATTTACAATTAACTTAAATTTACATTTGCCTTATCCATGCATTTAATACTTATAGTGTTATAACATGTTTACAAAAAATAACAAACAACATTTCTAATTAATCTGATTATATCTATACAAAGAGGTAAATAAAAGTTTTAGATTTCAAATATATTACAGCTAAATCCTTGTTCAGGCTTCCATATATTTACATACATATCTCACAATGTACATAAATATCAATAGTATGAGGAAGATTGAAATAAAAGAAACGAAAGAAAATACATTTTGAGTACTTAAAGTACTTAAATGTAAGATTCAGGCACAATGTACGTTTGCTCATTCGTATTTCAGGCTTGAACGTTTAAGGCTTGTTATCTTTTCAAGCATTCTGTAAGCATCAAAGCATTAGCGCATAGCGTTGCAAGGAAGAGAAGAATATTACTGTCCAGGCAAATGGTCATTCCTGCATTTGCCTCTGAAATCAAACAAAAATCAAAGTTAAATCTCTGCAGTGTGTTACACAATTTATAGACGCTGTTTTTGTTACAAATAAAATTTTCTGCGGATATGTGTTGGTACTTTAAGTTTAACCGGTATTATACATTAATCAGTTTCGCAAAAAGGGGTTTAAAATTGCAAAATTGTCGTTATGAAAATATGAATGGTCCTTACATGCAGCATTTTTGGCAGAAACAGATTGTTGCAAAAATCATCCAGGCTGGATGATTTTCAGATTTTTGCAGTTAAAGGGTTTAATATTTAATGAATCTTTTCATAATTTTTAACACTACATTTTTAGACAAAGACATGTCTTTACACATTTAGTTCAACGACCAAAACACCATTATATCTGTCAAAAACAAACTTCTTTAAATCCACCAAGTAAAAGTCTGATTCTAAAAAGAATGGGGTGGGGTACTGGGGGGGGGCAGGTGGGGTGGGGGGAAGGTGGGGAGGCGGGGGAGTGGGGGGGGGGGGGGGTGGGGGGGGGGGGGGGTGGGGGGGGGGGGGGAAGCAAAAATGGAGAGTGTTCGTAAATAGAGAAATAGGTCACTCCCTAAAACCAAAAGTAAGGTAAAATGTATGTACCGTATACCTTTTTTAAATTATATAAATTCTAAATTTTTAATTAATTTTTGACCATAGAAAAACGTGTAAGAGTGCTCTGGCGTGTGTACAAGGATTTCCAGAAACTTATCCATTACACACACAAATTATTCTGTGATGTAAAAACAATAATGAAGATTAAAATATATATTTATTGATCTGATAGTAGCCTAATTTATTCCTTTCAATATGAATACGTCTAATAGTAAAGTTGGCCCCTTTCTCACATTCCCCAATAATAATGAACAGGATATGTTTTTAAAGAGAGGTCGATCTTTTAAGCCTTATTCTGCCCGTGCTCATGGGCCACTGGCCTTTGCGAGGATCTTATCAAACAGAATGAGGGGAGAGTCGTTGCAGTACAAGGTCAATGGTACTGATAAAAAAGTGCTACGGACACAGACAGCGTTATCTTTAACTCAGACTCAAAGTCTGACCTCTTAGACCGCTGAGAGAAGCTGAGAGCCAATTTGGATTGTTTTAACACACAATTTGGATATTTTTAATCCATAGAGAAATTTACCTTAAGTTTCATTCGACCGCCAACCATGATAGTTTTGGTGGTGTTTGAAATAAGAAGCTATCAAAAGGGTTTAAAAATAAGAAACCATAATTTTTTCTTCGACTATATTTTTTTTAGCTTGACACACTTAGAAGCGAATTACAAACGGACGAATAGCTGTATCATTGTCAGATAGCTAGATAAAGAGGCTGAAAGTTACTACTTCAAGTGTCTGTATATGGTTATATGCGCTGATTTAACACGATTATTTATGTGTCTCACGGTTGTTTTAAGTACCTATGTCAAGTCAAGAAAAATACGATCTGAGATAAAAATAATAATTTTATATTTTTAACCCTAGTAATACCTTCTTATGTCGACCCCCACCAAAATTAGCTTATCTTACGATCAATTTCTTTCTTAGAAAAAGTTCTTCTAACCGATTTCAAAAAAATCCAGGTTATGTGGTTATACAGTGCAATTTGATTCCTAGACTATTAGTAGGTTATCTTGAATTTACATCAGACTGATGGAGAATATGTAGTAATAATCTTATCGGCCATTTTACTTCCAACTATTTTTTATACCAGTCATACTTGACTCAAACCTAGTAATATGAAGTTCCTCCTAAGAAAACTAGTCATTCACTTGGTGAGACTTTGTTGTAACACAAACTTGTCCCACTGTGTTACAATGTTATAGCCCACGCCATAAAAGATTGAGAACCAATGCTCTCGAAGGGGCGTTAAACAAAACCAATCTCACTGGAAGCTTTACAATAGCACAGTACTCAAGCACAACACTTACCTTGAACGATCAAGAGCAACAGTAGAAGAGATCTCATCACATAAGTGAACGAAGCGTCACGAGCTTCACTTGGTCGTGAAACCAGAGCCATGTGATTGGATTGTAGTTCCGATAACTAGATTGCGCTCGATAATTCCATTTCATTTAGATGTAACGTCTTATAGATTTTTACATTTTTTAAAGCTGTGCCTACTTAATAAATCACGGTTTAGCAGTATTTTCGATAACGAATTTAGTGTGAAAAAAATCAAGTTTTCAACAATCAAATTATGAACCTAAAACTGAGGATTAACCGAAAATACGTTTATGAGCTTAATTACGTGCACGTGTTCCCGACATAAAACAGTTACTCATAATCGTGTTACAATTACTGTTACAATGTCCCACGATGCTTACTTTACGGCGGATTAAGATGAACTGAGTGCTACACGACGCGGCAACAGCTCCCTCCCACCCCCTCCCACCACCCTACTACCCCCACCGCTCTATCCTACACTCGCTGATGTTGCTGTAGGTTATTGGGTTTTGGTGCGATTTATTAATTTTACGACTAAATTGACCGAATGGTAGTGGATTGTGTTAGAGTACGTGTCAATTATGATTCAAAACTATAAATGGGCTAGTTGAAAAAGTCAGGGAGGTGAGTACATAATGCATCGACTAGGAACACTACCAAGCAGGGTTTTGTGAAATCAATTGAATAATGTCCCCTTGCAAGAGAACTTGATTGTCGGCGACGCTAGTTTTGGTAGGAATATACAGAATTGGTTGGAATATACAGAATTGGTAGGAATATACAGAATTGGTTGGAAAATGTGCAGAAACTGTGGGAGCTAATTATACATGTAAAAATAATGAAAAAGTTTATAACAAACATGGGTTTTCAGAAACGACGTGTCTTACAGTTCTCGGACATGTTTATCAGGTCAAAACACCCAAGAAAAGATCGAATTCGCTCCTTAATTTACCTCACCATAATTTCAGGGAGACCTCGTTTTACATGGTTATAATTCGGTGAACAGAAATACGGACGAAATCTTTCGCTAGCCGTAACTCGCTAACGAAGCATTTCTGGACCCATGTTTATGTAATTGAAGTCACTAAAACGAGATAATATCTTGGTCTTCTATTAAAAAATAATACAATTTAAAACGTTTGTGATAAATCTAAACCTTGCGGAAGTCCAAGTCATGAATACAAGTATCTTGAATAACCCTGTATATAAAGCCATACAATTTTCCACAGTTCATAACTTTTTGTATCGTGACAACCTTAAAACATCATCAGTAGTAGTCAAATCGCAGTGTCCTAAAGATAATTTTAATGCCCATTTTGGCTGATAAAGACGGCTGACCCTGGTACAACTAATCTTTGTTTTAACCGTGTAAGGTTATAAGTATGTGACATATGACACAATCTGATATTTGATACTGTTATTACTTTCTATCCCCACCTGTTTCGATTTCAACTAAAGCTAACGTGGCTGAAGATTACTTTTTCCTTAGGAGAAATTCATCTATCGATTAAAACGAAAAGTCAGGTTATGTTCATATGCAAAACAAATTGTCTGCCATCACTCGGTTTTGGACAGACAATTCTGTTTGTTAACGTCAAACGATAAAAAACATTTGAGGAGGAGGGAATAATGCTTAACAGTAACAATTAGCCTGTACTCTGTATAATATTTCTGAAGAGGCTACTCTCGTAGTAAAATAGCTCAAGACGTAATATTGGTTAAGAAATAATTAAGCTTTTTTGTCCCTTAGTTTAGTACGTTTTTCTGCCTCCTAGATTGTTTATTTTTCATTTGTCCGTACTGAGAGGACGAAATGAATAGTATAACAAATATTGAAATGGGTTTGGTAGAGATTTTTATCTTTGGTATGTCACAGTGCAGTCAAATTATAGTGGAAAAGGTCCTTATACACTTTTAAACCCGACTTTCTATTACTCTAGAGACTGGAAAAATGTAATTTCTCTGTCTGTCTGTCCGAATGATATCTCGAGGACAAAATGGTCTATAGACTTGAAAGTATACACGAAGCGTTTTTTCTATATTGAGAAAATCGCGTTCAACGATGGCGTGTGTACTCCGTAGGACTATGCTTCTCGTTAGCGAACGTTTGTATACTCTATGTTAGCGAACATAGAGTATAAAAGAAACTATTCTTGAGTTGTGTAGACTTCCTAGCTCACCGGAAATGAGATGTTCTAGTTTCCGGATGTAACTGTGGCGCCAATCTCAAATTTCATAATATGATAATGATCTTATTAACAAACTAATTAATTGATTTGCTTACTTTGATGTGCATATGTTTTTGCACCAACATGAAATATTATTGTTGTGTTAAAAACTTGTAAATGTTCATGTTATGGTGTAGAGCAACTGAGTAAATCCCAACTTTTATATGTTTAGCTGCTAGTTAAAAGTCTAAGTTGTTGATTTCATTTATTAAACCCTTATGTTACTTATAATTGCAAAACTACATATTTTTATGGCTTAATACAACGAAAAGGAAACTATTAAATGCAAGTAGTTTAAAAATATGGTTTAACTTATATTACTTACAAAACACTTAATTTGGTAATTTGAAAGAAAGGCGCGACTGCCCGATTGATATTTTCTAAGAGGAAATGGATAAGTTTAAGTGGCGATCTAAGAGTTCATGTGCTTGGCCCCCCCTCCCCTTGTTTATCGCATCATTTCGTAATTGCGTGTACGTAATTCTTACAAAATCTAAAAGAGAGATTCTTACTACTTTGGCTGAAATGCTTCATTTACGAAACATGAATCCTCTTAGAAACAGGCGTACAGTATAGATTACGTTGTTTTGCAATTTCTTCATTGTAACAAGTGACAAGGCAAACATCTTTTCTTATCTCATATGAGGATGACGGAGATTATTTAAGTAAAACATTCACCTACGGTTTGAATATTGTGGTTGTTAAAATTGTAAAATGAAATAGTTATATCTCATCTATTACACGCTGAAGAAAGAAACGGTATGAATATAAAGTTATCAGGTTATTGTACACGAGTTATTCTCACAGTTTTATCGGCATATCATAAGGTTTCCAGACGATGGTCATTCCAAGTTTTGAGAAGTATACGATAACATCGAAGCAAGCAGTATGTGTGAATTCGTTTGCAACCATTATTTCCAACCGATAGCAAACCGTGTCTGGTACGAATGTATTAAATACACTCACTAGTTCTGAAGAGGACAGTAAAATTTTTCAGAATACAAAGCTGGCATTAATATTCATCCATTTTTGTAAATACAATTTATCGTTCTGTTACAAAAAGACGTTATTAATTTAAGTGCCATGAAATCGGAAACTTTTCGATTGATACAATAGCTTCTTTGTATACACGTAAAGTCTTTAAAATCCTGCATTTTAGAAACTATAAAATGCTTAAAACTATTTTTAATTTTCTGCGGTCTTAAAAATTATTATATTTTTAATGTAATATTACCCTGTCAATTGCTGAGGAATAATGCTAACAACATTATAAGAATTATACTTAAAAACTAATAAATAGTCTTCAATTTGAAACTTACAGATCACAGCCTGTCTTGGTGTGTTTAGACTTATTCCTACTTCGCTGGAAATTAAACTTACATAAGTATTTCGGAATAAAGTCTGCACTTTCTAAAAGCGTTACTCATGTTATGGTTTTTAATTCTCTTACCTATGAGTATCTCGTACGTTATAATTAATTATAAATGATTTCTATTTCGATCTGGTTCTGGGATTGCTGATACAAATCTCGGTTAAGCAGTCCATTACAATCTTATGCGTCACGCGTTCGCACTGTTACAGCATTGCCAAACGCACACTGAAATAAATAAACTAAAAAACACAGTGTACACCTACACACAAAAACACATAACACTAAATTAATTAATTAAAAGTTCACCTAAGCAGTTCGTTAAGGTTAAAAAAGTTTAAAAAAATAAAATAAAAAATGTGTGGGAAGACATAAAACTACGGCCGAATTGAGGATCGTGCACGGACTGGTTTGTTCATGTATGTACATGTCCCTGGTTAACGCATCTTCCTCGTTATCTGTTACGTATCGTTCAAAAAGACAGCTTTGTTTGTATTCCTATTATTGTCCCGTCATAAATGGGATGGTTCCTAGCGGCAATTCTTCCATTAAAATATTATTTTCACTTGTACAAATAGCCTCTATATATTTCTGTCTCCTAATCTATTTAATCTTTATACAGTACAACAAAAATCTGGAATATATCTTAATGAATTCGTTTAAAAAAACGCGGGTTATAAGTGGAAATAACACTAGCAACCAATAATTGCATAACAAAATTAAACCGACAATTGATAAACCCGATATTTACCCCAGGTCACTTAACTTTATTATCGTACTGACACATAATTAATTAATTGTGTATGACAAAATCAATGGTACAAATATATATAAACTAATACGAGTATATTTTGCATACAACAATACTGTACTAAAACTAAACTTAAACTTAACAAATCTTTAAATTCTTAAAATATCTAAAACATATTTAAATAAACAATCTTATGTCAAATATAAAATCGAAGTTACAGACCAGTTAATACAGGATAAAATAAAGGCCTACAAAAAAAGAATTCAAATAACAACAAAAACGCTAAAACATCCCAATATTGTTTATCAGAGATGACATGATCTGAAATTAAAAAAACATCAAAACCAAATTCATATTATTTAAGTAATACAATACACGCCTATATTTTAAAGTAAAATATATGTAATATATATATATATATATATATATATATATATATATATATATTACAGGGTGTACATAAGTCCTGCACGGGTATAATATTTTCTGAACGATAACAGATAAATAAACAAGATTTGGTACATCAATACTACACCTAAAAATCTACTTTTTGAAGGAACTATCAGTTTTCTGTAATATCATGGGGACGTCCCGCAAGGAGTCAGAAGGAAATCTTTAAATAGGAGCATAGGTCAAATTTGGTCCTAATATATTGATAACGGGGAAAACCTGATAACAGTAACAATTAGAAATCTCTTATCTTTTGGGTCGCAGTTAGGACTCTTTCCTATTAGCCAGTCTATTCATAGTAGGCTATTCTAGTTTTCTTGTTTTAGTAGTGCTGTCCATCCATTTTTATCAGTGCGCTTTAGTACAAAAGAGTTTGTCGTATTGCTTGTAGTTCTTCAACTACACTATGTCGCTTGACGAACGTGAACGTATAGACGATCACACGAGGAAGCATGCCATTTATTTAATGACTACTTTCACGAGAGGCAGCCAATTTCTAGAACAACTGTAGGGAGAACTGTTCAACACTTTATGAAAACAGGAAGTGTTTCCGATCGTCATAGGTCGCTGAGATTTCTAATTGTTACTGTTATCAGGTTTTCCCCGTTATCAATATATTAGGACCAAATTTGTAACCCTTGAGGATAACTAATGTCATAATTCACTTCTGTACAACTGACAAAGATAATGTAGTAGTTAGCTGCAGTATTCGTTTGGTTGCATGTTTTGCTTTACTGGGGTTATGGCTACTAATAAAATGTAACCAAGTAAAATCTTTGAACAGCCGCCATTTTTTACTGGATCAATCTTTTTGAGTGCGGTTTGCGGCATTACACTCTGCTGCTAGATAAGCCCTTTAAAAATGATGTCCATATTGACCTATGCTCCTATTTAAGATTTCCTTCTGACTCCTTGTGGGACGTCCCCATGATATTACAGAAAACTGATAGTTCCTTCAAAAAGTAGATTTTTAGGTGTAGTATTGATGTACCAAATCTTGTTTATTTATCTGTTATCGTTTAGAAAATATTATACCCGTGCAGGACTTTATGTACACCCTGTATATATATATATATGTAAAAGATATGTATCTTGAAAGCCCAGATTAGAACGCACAAATCCTACGTAAAAGGATGTGTCTCTTAGCTCTTAAGATATAACCATTTTCCCGAGCCTTTGTTATTCTCATTGAAGCGGCATAATTTTTTTTAAATTCTTTTGTTATCGAGCAGTTTCCAAAAGAGTAAATTTTTGCTTATGTTTGCCGTTCTTGTATAGCATAAAATAAGAATAATAATATGCTCTCAGACGGTTGTCAAACTTACAATGTTTTAATATTATTAGCAGAGGCGGATTTGAAGATTTGCCGCCCCTGGGCTATCCACAATTTGCCGCCCTCCCCTCCCCTCACCACCACCAACAACCATGTAGGCTTACCTTGGTACCGCGGTGGGTTGACGCGACGTCGGCGGCAGCGAGGCGGCCACGCTAAGCTTGTAATAAATCTCAAATAAAATAGGTTGAATTGTCAACATTGAAGTAACGCTTCTTATAGTTGCAGTTATTGTTTTTACCATACAACATGATATATCACAACATTTATCAACTGGCAAATTTTAAAAAAAATATGTAAAATACGAAATAAATGTAATATATTAAGGGAATGATTGTGTAAACAATTCCAATTTACAAATTGTTATGTTTTACAAATTCATTACAGGTAATTTTTTTCACATATTTTTCGAAATATACTTTTCGAATAATTTATTTTGTACTTTTTTACCAAAATTTTGCTGCCCTGGGCTATAGCCCATTCAGCCCATATGTAAATCCAGCTCTGATTATTAGCATTTAACTTATTTCGTGTGTAGTGGGGGGGAGGGCTCCCGTACGCCAGCTTGCCTGGGAGGTACGACATTTTCTAGTGGTAACCCCTCTTTAGGTTATTCTAGATACGCCTATGCTAGGAACTATTCTATTTATGACAGGACAATAACAGGAAAACGAACAAAGCGGTCGACTCGAGCGAGACCTAGCTGATAACGAGGAAGATAAAGATGCATTGAACAGGTGTTCACGAACAAATCAACTATTAATAGTCTGTGCAACTCGTCCGTTCTGTTATGTCTTCCTCCAAGTTTTTAACTTTTTTAACCTAAAAGACCCACCAAGGCGTAGTTTAAATTAATTAATTCAGTGTTGTGTTTGTATGTTGGGATTTACTGCGTTCATTTATATATTTTAATGTGCATTTGACAATGCTGTAATCGTGCTAAACGCGTCACTCATAAGATTGTAATGTATTGCTTCAAGTTGTAAGTACATAGCCTACATAATATAAGAATTATAACTAACTCATGTATGTTTTTTGGGTCACAAAAATATTATAAGGTGGAAACAGTTTTATATTAAATGGGCAAGTGTGTATAGAATTCTGTTGTGTAAGTGTTAACCAGCCCAACATCTAGTTGCGTAAACAATAAAGATGCTTAAGAAATATGTTATAAGCCACCTTTCAGTATTTCCTACATTTTATTTAATTGATCTTATTAAGGAGGGCTAAACATTCCTTTATAGCCCATGTTAAAAAGCCTAAATTTAGGTACACCTATTTGAGATAAAGAGTTGAACTTTTTACAGGATTTTTCTACGCTCCTCAGCAAGTTATGGTGAACCAATTATATTTTCAACATAAAAAATAACAATTATTCCATACCATTTTTAGCTTTTCATAATTATTTTAATTTTGTGTTTCTTTTATGTTTTTTACTTAGGTATAACAGTAATAATTGGTTCTTTGAATTTTTTACATGCCACAATAAACAATTTGTAAACACTTGAAAGATATATCTTGAACGGTACCTAATGTTGAAAAAAATGGAACTTTCGGTAATCACTGAAACAAACCTTTATTTACAATTCCAATGTAATTTACAAGAGTAAAAATACTGATTACCCCTCCCCCTCCCCACCGACACTTTCAGCAAACATCTTCCTTCTCTTTTGCACCTTGGAGACTCTGGTCATCTCTCGGGTTGCTCTATTCACTTTATGGGTTCGTATGTCATCCGCATCTTATAATGCAGCAAACATTTATTGTTACATTTAAACCAAAATCACAAAGTCTTGGTGCTTTTAAAACTTGTAGTCTGTTTATGTTCCCATCATAAGTGTTAGCAGAGCATCTTAGTTCTTAATTCCAAGATTTTTATTTCCTACAAAGGTATTTTTTGGAATTCTTGTCCATAACCCAGTGTTTTGATTCATTAACGCTTTGCGTTTTGCTATATTCACATTTCCGAAGCAAATCAGGATGGGAAAAAGCTTGAAAAGTAGGCTTTATGGCCTCTATTACTGCTAAGGGGATGGTCCTTTTGTGGTTGTAAGTTTTATTTTCTGCTTGGGCTAATCTACAGTTACAGCTGTAGCTGGGATTACTTTCAGTTGATAGATGGTAGAAATAAATTACCCATACAGCTTTCTTCACTTTTTCTAAGTTATCGACATTGTTCCTAATTGCATTTCCATAATAACTTTGCAATTCATCAATTGTTTTATCTAGGAGTCTTCCAGACCCTTTGATCGGTTTTCCATCAGAAAGCAAATTGATTCACATATTTTGTATTGTTGATTTACACCAGCATTTATTTACTCCTCACTGCAGACAGCTGTTTTAGACAGGGTAGCCAACACATGTAAGAAGAAAAAAAACATTGGTTGTTCAGAGTATTTAAAAGAAAATACTCTGAACAAAAGCCAAATATAATAATAATTCCAAGTGAAGTGGCTCAATTGTCAAGTGAATCACTTCAATTACTCAACCCACTTTGCCTCTTCATGGGCAAAAAACGCATAAGTACGGTTATATTTAAAAAATTAAAATCCTTAGAAATGTCCAAAATTAAAAATGTATGAACAGTGTTATTTTTAGGAAGAAACGTACTTCCAACAACTAAAATAACAAAATTTAATGCATTTTTACGTTTAATACCCCTCAAGGCAATTAAAATTACATTTAAGTCTTGTGTAATGTCTTCTGAAGAATGCAGATTTCCAATCTTGTGTCCCATGTCAATGTTTTATACCAAATTTATATTTACAAGCATAATTATTATATAAAATATACACTTACTCATGTATGCAAAAACATGACTGAAGTGAAACATTAACACATATACACCATTTACTTCATGCCATCAATTCAGAAGTAAATCCTCAATGCCAGAGTGATTTTGGACTGAATTATTCGCATCAGTACTATAATTGCAAAATATAAAATTGATATACCAATGGGATTTCAGCTTTATTGTTACATTACGTAATAGATAAATATTAACATTTGTTTTCTTAGAAATTGAAACAACTTTGCATTTTTACGGTTTAAAGGACAAAGAATATGAAAAGTAGCTTACTTTAAAAAAAGCTCTGTCCAGATATCTTTCATGTTAAATTTATATTTTTATTACTCACAAAGAAAATGATAATGTATCAGATGCAATGGTTTTAACTACCTGAAAAAAACTTATCAAGAATAGAAGTAACTCCCTTATTGGAACAGAACGGATTAGTTTTTGAACCCACATGTCTTATTTTCTCTATTTGTCTTTTTCTCTAGTATGCTAAACAATTCTAGAAAATTAAATGTTTTATACTCAATAATTATTTATTCTGTGAAAATTAAATTGATTTGTCTTAAGTTGGCGTGAAGTGAAAGAACGAGGATACTCCTAGAATGTTCTCAGATGGATTAAGAAATTCGTCATTTAAAGGCTACATGGTTAAAAGGTTGGCCAGATGATGTAGACAAGACTTTGGAATGATAGAGTGAACAGTGAAAATAAAACTAAATGTTTATGTAGATAAACAAACATTTGATAAGAAATGTGATAACCTATTATTGTAGAGCGCTTTTGGTTTATTACACATACATTTCTCGCCAGATTTATAGGGTATAAGCTGATAATTGAACGCATTTTTTCTTCGAAATGTTGAGTGGGAAATTAGCGCTTGTTACAGGTTGGTACTTAACCTATACTATAAAGTCAGTGTTAAACTGAATGTTTGCATATTCTCTACTAGTTCTGCTCCTTTTTTGCTGGCAAGGACATTACTCTAATATTAAATGCAGTGACAATTAAGTTAATGTTATGAATAAATTAAACATAGTTTCTTATTTGAATAGCTTGAAAATAGCTATTTAGATTTGTAACAAAGACAATATTTAGAATTATTTTCGGGTAGAGTACGAGTATTCAAAATAATTAATCAGTATCGATTGATCATATCGATGGTTATGATTAAGTAGTATCGTTTGCCAATTTCGATATAAAAAACCGGGTCCGCTTATCGTACCCTACCCTATTTTGTTAGTTAAAATATTATTCAATTAGTATAGTCATCTTTGAAAAGTTTTCATGATCCTTCCCTCCCTCCAGGTGAACTGTTACTGGTGTGCTTTATTGCCCAAAATATTAAATATAGGTTACAATATATAATTAATCTCTTTACGCCCCGATTTGGGGTAAGTACTACGACACCCCATTTTTTTTAACACATTCACGACAACGTGTACATGCGATCTTTCAAAACTGCCGTTGTGTATCCGATTATGTACACACTGGGCTTTCGTTCAGTGTGTTAAGTGTGCCAGATGGGATACATGTTGCTATGTGTTTTATTGATTACCTGTCTTGGTGGTTAATTAAATGTGATCCTGAGCCTAAATATATACCTTAGAGTATCGTGTATCGTGTTGGGCGCACAATTGCTTAATTTTCAAGGTAAATCAATTTTTTAGGTACCCCTTGGGTTACATGAAGAAAAATAGAAAAAATCTTTGAAATAATTATTTGTGTAACAAACTGCGAAACCTAATGATACATTTCTCGTTATGCTTAGTCGTTTAACATATAAAAAAGATTACAGTTTTGTACCATTATTATTGAAAAATTCATTGGCATAAAAAAGTACAGAGATAAGCTGGCATTGTGAACGAGTTAAATTTATCCAATTTTGATTAACTGAGCGCTCACGTGATCTGGGCTAGAATTTATGTATTATCTTGAGGACTTTTTTCTTTTTTTTTTGCTAGAATGGCGGGGTGACGCTAAAGGTGCCACTGAAGCGTGTAATGATGGCCAGTGGTATTCCATTGTAATTTCTGTTATTATTTAGGCTTTCCACCCTTTTATTTCTATTTGATTAATATCCTATACATTTATTTTACTATTTAAATTTTGACAAATAGTGTGGCTAAGTGGCTAAAGTAAATAATTACCAATCACAAATATCCCTGATTTGATAAATGAGGGACTAATTTTGTACCGTATTATCATTGCAAATCCCATATAAGTGGGGACGGGGGTCTGAAAAGTAAGATTTAGCATTGAATAGTTAGGGACAGTCCCTAATTTGGAAAATGCCTTAATTTTCCTAATCAGACCTAAAATACTTATATTTTCCAATATAAACTCATTGCAAAAGTAGTTTATGAGAATAACACTAAACAAATGTTATTGGGTTCATAAACTTACAAATTAACTTATCTAACCTAACTACCTGACATTCTCACATACCCGAGAGCCTACCGCCCTGCCTGAGAGCTTATTGCCCTACTTGAGAACCATTCAGCCTACCCAAGGGAGATTTTCCCTCATTATCAATTAATCATCATTAGTGATACTAATTTCAAAGTATGGTGTCTTTAATAATTGGTCAATATTAACCCTTTGAGTGCCAGTTTCCAAATCTATCGGATGTTACATTTCAAAATTGTAAATGTGTCCGAACAACATAAGACATGCTGAAACCATCACACCATTTGTTTTAAAACGTGTGAAGTCAGGGATAACAATTCTAGTTGATCGGTAAAATGTACAGTATATTCCAAATTTTATGCACAGTGAAGGGATCTTGAAAACTATTAGAGATACAGCAAGATTAAACGGACAAAGTTGCAAATTGTATCATATTTTATAATCTTATAAAAAAGTATCGGTACTTTGGGATTATACCGACCACACCCAGACATGAATCGTTATTTGACATTTTGCTTCTACTGATTACTAGATTAGCGTAGAACAATATTTCGTCAATATAAAACAGGAATTGTCTTATCGCAAACCCCTCCTCATCCTCAGACAGAGGTCAAAGTCGAGCGGTCTAGTAGATAACGTGATTGCAGAGTCTCGCCGCCCGTTCAGCTGGTGCGTCGCTTTGTTGTACTTCCGTGTTTTAGCTCTACATTTCTCCAAATACAAAAATTCAATAAAAACAAACATTACCAAACTAAAACTAAACTCTTTATTGAAAAAACACTCAAAACTTGTTTTTATTCTTGATCACACTCCGCCACCCAAAATGCGAGTGCCTCCGGCCATCAGCGCGGGGCAGCACCTTTGGTGCTGCCCCGCGCTGATGTCGACGAAAGAAAAACATCCCTCGAGATAGTACCTATCAGTAAAATATCACATTCTAGAGGGGCTGATCAGAAATATAAATTGAATTGTAATGGAAAGGCAATTATGTACCGTGTAAATCATGTGATGCCGCGCGGCCTGCCGTAATCGGGATTCTCGAGAAAGATAAGATAACAGCGACAACAATACCGATCACAATACCTGGAAATGCTTGTAAGTTTGTAATTTTGTAATTAAAGAGTTGTTTTTTTCGTTCTATCATGTTTGTTTCTATAAATTTATATTTTTGTGTTCTTCATACTGGTGTGGTCGGTATAATCCCAAAGTACCAAAGTATCATATAAAAATAGTTAAACAACCTTATTAAATTTTTGACGTTGCTTTGTTTACTGTAATTAAAAAAGAATGTAATAAATAATTGTGTTTATAAACAATATGGCTCTTCTCTGTAGCTTGCACCCCTATGATTTCCATACTACATGTTGCTCTGCGCACATAAATTTTGTTTGCAATATTTCAACGGCATCGTCTTGTAAACATGTGGGGCCAGTGAACATTTGGTCCGCTTTCAGTTGTGAATCAGTAGTTAGCGATTGTGTTTCTGCAGCCCACCACTGCGGACAGAGACATGTGATCAAACGTGTGTGTGTTGCAATCTTTTCTCTATATACGAAAAGATTACAACACACTTGTAAAATTCCGTGCCAAAAAACCTTACCATTGCAGGCAATCATTGTAATGTCTTTTCAGCACCTGTGCATATATTTTTATTAACAGCCTTAGATTAATTATGCCTTTTGTTGTGTAAGTTTGCCTAAGTATTCATTTTGTGTTTGTATTGTTTCTCACATGTAATAATTAATAGGTTATAAAGTGCTTTCGATCTATGTTGTACCTGTTGTGAAAACTATACAAAATAGATCAGCCTACTGTTTGAAATAAATAAATGCTAGTGCTAGTTTATCGTACTATCACTAGTATAAACAAATTCAACATTTTCCAATATATAATTTTTATTTTGTGCAAGGCCTTTCTGAATCAAAGATTCCATCATCAGGCACTTCACAAATTATAAGCTAGTGCTAGTGTTTAATGTCCTGTTTAGTAGAGAAAACTTTGATAATTCTTTATGTTTTAACACTACAGTGCACACGTAAAATTTTTTTGTATAATACATCTTGATTTAAAACTTACGATTCCTAGTATTTTCCAATTTTTTCGGGGTCAGCGAAGAAATGGTTTGAGTACGATGGTGGTACTGTTAAGAGTGTCAAGGAAAGATCATGATTTGGTTCACAGTCAGCATAATTTTCTCATATGGAAATTAGAAAAACTCCTTTAGGTGTAATGGTGCGTTGAGTGGATGTGATAGTTTTAAATATCAGAGGTGATTACAAAATAAAATAGCTTAGAGTTGTAAGTTATATGTAATAGTAAAAAACAAATAAACAAAGTTTAATTTTTTAGGATATAGAAAAATTTCACTTTTACAAAGTAGTGTACAGTGCATTTATTTTGCATCTTAAGTATACAAGGTTACTCAGGATATAAATAATACATACGTAAGTTTAAAACAATCTACTTATATTTTACAGGCGGAGGGAGTGGAATTGGGCGAGCGGTTTGTCTGTTGATGGCAAGAGAAGGTGCTAAAGTTGTTGTTTCTGACTACGACTTCAAAACTGCAGAGAAAACTGTGTCACTCTTGACCGGTAAGGTAAGATTAATTTAACTATAGGCCAATATCTATTTACACCCTGCGGAAAGTAACAAAAAGCAAAAATAGCTTAGTTTATGTTTAAACAGTTTAAGATTTTAAATATAAAACTAAGCTGTGAGTGAGTGTTATAAACAATTAGGTAATAAAAAATAAGGTTTATAACAAAATCAATACCTCTATAAATACATATTCAGCAAGAACACAATAAAATGAATTGAATTGTATATAACTATGTTATCACCTTCAATATTTTCTTACTATGGTATGTTATAGACTGAAAATTTGGTAGTAATAGAATTGCTTCACTATTTTTTAGTTCTATCTCTATAGAATGTGAATAAAAATATCCTTTACGGTTCAGTAGGATAAAAGATAGATTTCACAGAGGCCCTCATCTCGAAATGCCTAAGTTGACAGTAAGCCGAGACAAAATCTTAGCTTGAATGCAAATAGTCACAATCTTGAAATTGGTTAAGACTAGCTCTTGAACTCATCCAAGCTATGTACAAATACTGTCTACGCACCAAATTTGGTCTGTAGCTATTAAGAAGTACGGTAGTTTTCGTGTTTACATTTATTCCTCCAATGTTTTATACTACTTGAACTTTTGTACGTACACTATCTGGATATCTTATGAGATATCAACAGACATGTAGGAAACAAACATTATTGTAAATAACCTGAGAATTCTAAAAAAATGTTTTGTTTTGCGCTATAGTGCATAAGTGTATAGTGTAGAGTAATACCATTCCTTTCCCAAACTTTGAATGGCCACATCTTGAAACTGTTTATTGGTGAAGACAGTCTAAAAGAAGTCATCCAATTGATGTCCAAGTACTGTATTAGAACCCAGTTATGTACATAAATAATAAAATACAGCAGTTATGTTCACAAACCACTTTATTTTGTAAACATTTTTGGAATTTTTCACTAATTAGCGCAGTTTTGAACAGTAAGATTTTCTGTTCATTGATAGTGTTTGGACTGAGATTTTATATTGATTTCCTGTTGTTTGCTGTCTGTACTAGAAGCACGGGCATCGCCGCCATAGGGGAGATGGGGGACGCACCATCCCCCCCTAATATTTGAAAGTCAGTTTTATCTCCCCCCTAAATTTTAGAAGAAATTTACCAGAAATTGTAATATTATTAAAAGTGCATAAATAAGACAGAAGGCACGCATGCCCGCCAGATGCTCGCTTGGCTCGTCGCCGCTCAGGGCTCCACAGTCCGCCCGCACTGCGTCTCCAGTACACCTCCTTTAAGCAAGGGGTCATACTGGATTGGTGTAATGTACTGTAAAGAGAGACAAGTCTACAATTTTAAAGTTAATGTTTACGTTGTTATGTGATGTGCATAACTACTAAATAAAGATTTTACTTCTCTCATGTATTTGAAAAATACACAATGTTACTATGAGTTTTACTATGTAGGACGTTATGGTTATTTGTGAGCTTGGGTTTGTGATCATACTCTCCAGAATTTTTATATTTTACTGATCTTGCACTCACTACCCTGGTACTATCTGGAGGAATGTTTTTTTGTTGATTGCTATCAGCGTGAGGCAGTACTACTTCTAATGGTGCAGCCTGTGCTGATGGCTAGGAACATTACCGTCAGCCTGTTCAACCAATAGTTCTATATACGAAATTTAAAAAATTTTTCAGCTATTGCAAAATTTTTTGTGTTGTATTTTTAGCCCTATTCGTTTTCTAAGCATTGCTTTTGTAAAAGGAACAATTTAGTTACTATTACGCCTCCAGCCATTTGTGCGTCGAGCTGAAGATGCTACCATGTGTTGATAGTGACAAGGACGTAGTCAGCGAGGGGATCCAAGGGGTCCTGACTCCCTCTAACCTTTTCAATTACTTTTTTAGCAAACAAATATTATTATTGTATAATTCAGTACTACTATAATTGCCCTTACTTTGACTTTATTACCAAATCAGTTTAAAATCACTTTGCTATACACCCTCTTGAAGCCTGAGTTCTTTTTACTATCACTGTCTTTACAAGCCCTATTTGCGTTATGACACAAAAGTGTGCATTGGAAATAGAGCAGACGAGCACTAACCCTGAACCGTCAAGGTCAACAGGCCCTTAGTCAGGTGTGCAGAAGGCGATGTGTAAGTAGTGGTAGTCAAACTACAAACTCACCAACTATTGTTTGATGCTAGTCATTCTTTGTCATGCAACTTGTGCTTGCTCAGTATTATCTACTCTTACTACTCAGTAGCATTGTAGTGCGAGTAGCTCTATACATGTTGTTTGGTTAGTTCATTAGTCGTTCTGTCAGCATACAAATGAAAAGTATTGTAATGCAGTAATAGTGAACAGTATACATTTCTCCGTAATAAAGCGATGTAATGATAAAGCTATTGATTGTTTTTTTCATGGAACATGAAAAACAAGATGTAAATATTGTAAATAGTAATTCTATACTATGTACTGTGTTTTGCATTTGTGATTACATTACTGTATAAGTCAAATAAATTTTAATTATTAATCTTACACAGCCTACTAAAGCAGTGCCAAAAAAATTATGAATATCAATCGTCAATACAACCTATTCAAAGACGTAAAAACTTTGTGTAAAATTCACTATTACTCTGCTTCTTAAATTTAAAAGTTTCAACAATTTTAATGTTTCCAAAGGAGGCACTCCAATTTTGTCTTAACAACCTTCCCCCAATTTTTCACTGGCTACATTATTGGATAGTGACAAACAAAAATTATCTCTATTATCCTTTCAAATCATTCACTATGCAAGGTGAACAAAGTCGGCTATTTTCTGATGTGTGAGAGTCGGGTTTCTATATTCTTTATCTAGATTTTATTCGAATTTATTCAAAATGTTTTTATTCATTCAAATCCTATACACATATTAAAATTCTGTAAAAGCACGAGTTGTTTGTGAAAATTGTTTGCAATGTATGAATAAGTTTTTTATACTCATTTTGCTAGACATAAGTGGTACTTTTACTGTATTGACTCAACTAGACTTTGTAAACTGATCAGAGATAATAATTACTCATTTTGCTAGACTTAAGTGGTACTTTTACTGTATTGGCTCAACTAGACTTCGTAAACTGATCAGAGATGAACTCTGCGGAATTTAAATAAGCTACTTTTAATTGTAAAACACCAATACAAGTCGTAAAAAGACGATACGGCATTGTTTTATGCAAATACATGACTATTATTAAAACAGTGAGTTCAACTATGTTTGTTTACTGATACATTGAGACAGGAACCACCTTGTGTATTTTGTTGAGATACAACACTGCATTGCATAAATATTAGATAACTTATGTTTGGGTTCCTATAATGCAACATGTGTTTTTTTAGGGTTAATATATAAAATCTATTACTGTAGTTTTAAAAGCAGTATCTATTTTGTTGTACCTGTATTTTGGTTTAGGCCTACCAACTTCTCTTCAATGCTGATTGACACAGGAAAACTTATCCTTATCCTCCTCCTCCCTCATTCTCATCCTTCTCCTGTCTCAACTTTCCCAGCCCAAGTAATTGTAGGTAAGTGTTCCGGTAGTCTTTAAATATTAGTCAGTAATTGTATAAACCAAATAAATGTTAGTGAATGAAAACAGTAATTTTTCAAAATTTATATAAATAATAGATTATATTTTATTCATTTATTATTTTATCCATATTTCCTCAATAACATTTCAAGTTTGTTTACTGTGTGTAAAAACTATAATGACTGTTGTTTATGTTTATGTTTTCTCAAAATTTGGCTCAACATTTTATCTTCTAAATATGCAACTTAAGCTCAATCATCCCAATCGGACCCAAAAGGACATAGTATCATGATAAAAATGGTATTCAGCAATTACCATTTAATGGGTTGTGATTTAAAACAATATTAACAAAATTTTATTTGGTAATATCAAAGGTTCATCACAGCTTGATTTCAGTCCAATGTGAATGTGAGCTGGCAAAGCTCTTGGATGGAAGCAATAAGTCAAATGGGTGGTCTAGATCTATTATTATTGGGCAGATAATATCCATATTAGCATGATTATTTTGTGACTTATGTGTTAACCAGGACTGATGAAAAATACGTTTAGAGCCAAGGCGTCAGAACCCCAAAAAAGACACCACCTAGGTGTCTACACTGGCCTATGCATAATATTTTAAATATTAATAAATTAATATCAAAATCACAATGAAAATGATTTTTGTAATACTTGTAAAACAACAGTTATAGTAATAAACCATTTATTTTGATGTGAAAACAATTTTTACAACATCATTACACCTCGCTGGAACATTGATGCAAGCAAACAAGAATACTTCAATTTCAAATGATAAGCGATTTCACAATGATTCTCAATCAAGTGATATTCAGTTCTAGAAGAAATAAAGACATCACTGGATCATCAACTGTTTGTGAATCATAAAGGATGTGTTGTTGTTATATGTACTAAATGTCATCCAGATGTGTGTTACATGGAATGAAAATCAAGTGATGCTACTGCAAAAGCAATAAAATGCCCTGATTATCACATTGTTGCCACTAGTAGGGTTAATGGTCCTGATCATGGGTTTCTAAAGTTAGTAATGCCTCACCAAGATATTTAATTTGAGCAATTACTTGACCTATCCCATATAAAAAATTTGAGTTGCTCCTTACCTCCATTTTTGAGAAGTGAATGATGACTTCACACAAAATTCACACATCGTCGTCCATGAATAAGGAATTTATCACTGTTGCAGGGGAGGAGCATATGCCTCTACAGTTGGATGTCAGCAACCCTACCCAAGTCGGCCAAGCCGTACCCACTATCCTCGCCCGATACTCGGCTCCGCCTACTGTCCTAGTCAATTCAGCTGGGATCACTCGGGATGCCTTCCTTCTCAAGATGTCCTTGGACCAGTTCACTCAGGTGCTGGATGTTAATGTGACCGTAAGTATTTTTGTATATGGTCAAGACCATTTTCTTGGAATGTATTTTTAAGATGATTGTGCAGTTATAAAAAGTGTCGTTTCATATTAATAGTATCAAGATAATTTTTACCATTCTTTTCAATTCAATTATTAAATAACACTAGCAAATAAATTTTACTTTATTTTCTTGCAATAAATTTATAAAAATTTGTCATTTGTGATAACATAAATTTACTAAATTATTATTATAGAAATTAGCTCCATCATTCAGACTTTTATCAGCAGTCGTGTAACTAAAAGGGAAGATTCTGAGGGCATAGAACCCCTCCTGCTAAAAGTCCTGAAAAATAAAAAATAGCAATATATAATTTGTTTGAAACACAGCAGTTAAATTATTTTATTACTTTTAAAATTCATTTATTTTTATGTGAATGTTGAATTTAGCTCCAGTTCACCTCCTTCTTACGTGCAGCATCAGAAATCTGATGCTGTTGCAGACTTGACTCTTAAAATCTGGAGTCATGTTCGTCAGAAGGGATAAAAAAAATAGTCGATGACAAAGAATGAAGATGCTCAAAACCAATCCCCCCCCATTGTTTATAATTTATTTTCTTAGAATATTATTATTTATTTCATACCATCCTACCCCCCCACCCCAACACACAATGTGGTTTGCTCTTTAGTCTCATACTTCTTTCTGAAAAACCTTCTGCATTGTCCTAAAAAATCCTAGCCGGAAAGTTATCCTGCCAGTCTATTATGTTAGCAGATAATGACACTATGTACGCTCGGTGCAGGGAACCTACACAATGACGCAGGCTGTCTGCCAGGCTCTGGTCGCGGCTAAGAGTGGAGGTTCAGTGGTGAACATCGCCAGCGTGGTGGGTCAGACCGGCAACATGGGACAGTGTAACTACGCCGCCAGCAAGGCAGCGGTAGAGGCCTTCACCAAGACCGTGGCCAAGGAGATGGGAACGTGAGTAGTTATGATGATGTTAGTTGAGTGGTCTAAGACATCACTTTGGATCTGAGTTAGAAATAGTGCAGGTTCAAATCCTGTCTGTGACTGTTGCACTTTTTATCAGTACCATCGACCTTGTACTGTATTGACTCTCCTCCTTATTCTCTTTGATAAGATCCTTGCACAGGCCAGTGACCTGTGAGGATGGACAGAATTAAGGCTTGTAGGGGGGCCGGCCTCTCCTTATTTTTGTATAAAAAAGAAAAAGTATGCATGGAGTAACCAAGAAGAGTTTAAAAATATTGTATTAACCCTTCGAGGACGACTGAATGTCACCAAAATACGTCAAGTTTTTAGGCTTGGGACGACAATTTTTGTTTATTAATTTTTTTCTACTCGTTTTGATGTAAAACTTGGTGCTTTGCACTTAAGAATTTTTTTACGGTCTTGTAGCAATAAAAATAAATGAATACCGTCTTTATTCAGCAAGCGTGCTTCAAAGGTACAAACTCTGATTTACAAAACAACTCTTGTCATAGCATACAGATAAATAATCATCATTCAAATCTAAAACTAAATAAAATTACTCAAGGGCAAAGTATCTAAAAGCTTTCTTGCTGATTTCTAGATGGACCCTTGGTAAATGAAGTAGGCTGGTAAAAAAAAAGTGTACTGTCGAGTACTGCTTTTTCCTGAGAAGGCTTACCAGTCTGAATAACTTTGTTAATCAGTTGATCAGTTCAAGTCACAGCAATCTTTAATCAATAACACCTTAGAATTTAACCTAAATTCAATGATGTGATCAAATTTTCTTAGACTACAGACAGACCTCAGAGCTCTGTTTTGCAATCTAGTGAGAACCTTTACATTTTCCTGAGTAAGGCAACGAGCGAAAGATGAAAGAGCATAGTACACAGTAGGAAAAAATTGTTGCAATAAAGGCATGCTGACATATAAGTCTGCTGTGTTGCCAATGTCTGGTAGCTTATTGAAGTACAGAGCTCTTTTGTAGGTGGATTTTCTTTTGAATCGGCTTAGATGGTGCTTAGACGGTAAGTTAAGATTTGAGGCATTTCTTGTGGTATAGTTGTTGTGTCTGCTCTGTTCCGACTTGGTCGCTTTATGAATCACATCTTGAATATAAAGGGAAACAACTGTGAGAATTTAAAATTGTTTGAAAGTTTCTCTGCAGCTTTTTTATGGTTGTAGTCCGACCAGGCAGCTGTGGCTTCCTTCCGATGTTTGTGATTGTTGTATGGTGATTGTGATTGTCGAACTTAATATCACTCAGTATAAAGCTGTAGTGACTACATGTATTGTAGCTCGACAGTAATTGTAATTACTTAATTTTTGTAGAGCAGCAGATCTCTAGCTGCTATCTCGAACACACCATTACACCAAAATCAAGATAATCCATAGAATGATAGATCCATAAACATCACCCAAGACATTTAAGATAAGGAAACAGTTTCAGTCTGGAAAATCATATGTACCATCATCATGTTTTAGGATTCGAAGCATTTTGATTGTTTGCTTTGTGGGGACACAATACATTCTTAAACGTAATGCGAGTCCTCATAATAAATTGTACCATGCAATTCAAATCAAAAGTTGGGGATGTTGAGTAAGGGATAGTTTTGTTGCATAAAAATGCCTGTCTAAATATGGCAAAATAAACTAGATATCATTGTTTGGAACAATTGATCATCATCATGAGTACAGCAACAATCAAGCGCTCATAGTCAATTGTGTTTTTGCAACTATGACGGTGCCAAAACAACCGTGCTGCATTGGCTGTTAAGTCAGGTGGCAAACTTCTAGATGACGACATATAAAACCTTATTGTTTGACCTGATAAATGTCTTAATATTAGCAACAATTATGTTCAAAAGTACAGTATGTATAGAAAAGTGTTCAAAGCCTAGTTTATCACGTAAAAATTAAATTGTTAGAAGAAGTTTCCTTTTTTTTTTCTCCATAATGCCAAAACGGTACTTACTTAAAAATCATGTCCCATAGTAGTAATAAAATGACAAGCCAACGTACTTTATAATTCTTTTTTTCCACACATGAAATAATTTATAACAATATGAAATTTCCAGATATGGAATACGATGCAATGCTGTCGTGCCAGGGTTCATTCAGACTCCTATGACGGAAAAGATTCCTGATAAAGTGAAGAATATGTTCACAGCACAAGTACCTCTGGGTCGTATGGGAACTCCTGAAGGTAAGGGTTACAACAGTTTTAATAAACCTTTTGAAGAAGTTTTTTAGATGTATTTTTTTAGCCTCTTTACTTTTATTTATGTTACACAAGTGATTTCTAAAAGGTTACCATTTTAACCCTTCCATGCCATGGACGGATATTTTAGAATGGTAGACTGACCAAAACGTCAAATACAGTTATGTCCGATGTTATAGATAGTTCACAAAAGGTATTCGAAATGCCAGGTGCACGCTCCATGCTTATCACGGTTGCCAAGGAAGTATTTATAAACGACCTTCGCTCTGCGGCAGGGGGAAGGGGAGCGCCCTTTGTCTAACTCCGACCACCTGCTCGTCAGTTCTGCATCTCCTACAGAGCCATAACCAAACATATCGGTGGCGTATATTACTGCTTTCTTGGTTGTCATAAGCACGTGCTCGCGTGCATGTCTACTACATATCTTGTTTTTATTCTTCATCGTGTGGTTGTGTTGTGACTAGTTTGAAATATTGATCTTGTTTTATAGTAAAATGTAATTAAACTTTTCAGTATTTTACGTAACTTTTTAAATTTTAAGTAAAATTCCTTGTTTTATACTTTTTTGCTTTTACCTTTTATAATTTAGTTATAATAAAAATTAGCTCTGAAAGAAACAAAACTTTTTTACTTGTCTGTAGGAAAGGCGTTATAGGAAAGCTAATGGGTTTTAGTGGCGTGCAAAGGGTTAACTTTTTAAACACTTTTTAATTACTACTAATTGAAAATAGCCCTATCAATATCTACACAATATGTAGTACTTAAAATAGTATTAATTGAAATGATACAACGAGCAATACCAGCGTTTAGTTTTATCGGAGTACTAAAAGGGTGGTTAGAAATGATAATAGGGTTTTGGACAATTACCACTGCTGTAGAGTACAAATATAGAAGAATATGTTTCTAGGATTGGAATCACTGTTCTCTTAAGTGTAATTTCGTAAAGCATAAGGTTAAGTAAGCAAGGACAGAAATTTTCAAACAAATCAAAGTATAGCGATGAACCCCCTAAAGTCGAACTTGGCAACAAAACAAGTTGTACGTTTAAAAAACTCATGCATATACCTTTAAAACTGGAGCAATCAGCATAAGCACAAAGCATTTACGGCGGTTATCTCAATATAACCGAAACAACCAACATCGAGCGTGGCTGCTGCTTGGTTGGGTGACCGCTGAGCGATCCTGTCCTTACAAGGAGCTCACTTGCCTGGCCATTCGTGGTGGTTTGGAAGTCACCTCTAACACACTCAACAGCAATGGTTGAGAGGGGGTAAAGGACATATGCCTTTATTCTTACGTTGTTGATCTTAATCTCAAAGTCATTGTAAAGTTGGTTTGTGTGGGTTCACTCCAAAACTACCCTAGAGTACTCTCTTTTATTTTTAAATATTTATGCTTGTGTAACCTTATTCTTCAAGTTTTTGACACCTGAGGAAGAGTGTAGATTCCAATCCATGTTTTATGTTACGTTTCATTGTTATACTGTATGTATTTTAATGTAAAATTTTGACAAATAGTGTGGGTATGTTGTTTTAGAACTTAAATTATTTTGGGTCTGCAGAAGTTTCTAAATCTTTTGCAGAAGTAGCAGAGGTCATTGTTTTCCTTGCCTCGGATCGATCATCTTATGTTAATGGAGCTTCCTTCAATGTTACGGGTGGATTATGAGTTCAAGGGTAAAATATGTTAATTTGCATTTGTTATACGTGGTTTATATGTATTTTATTTTTATATGAAAAAATATATTATTCTATTGTTTTGCAATGTTTTATTCTCTATCCCCCTTTTCAACTTAAAAATGTTAACAATCAAGGTTTTTAATTTAATAATTTAGTCGTATTGCTGTATACGTAAGTATTGTTTGTATACACTGCTATTTACAGACTAAAAAAAACTTATTAGTTTTGGTACATTTTACATTAAGAATTTTTTTAATTTCATTAGTTCAGAATTTTTGGAGGCATCTTCAGCCTTCTACTCATGTATTCATCTCATTTCAAAATTTTTAATATACAGAATGAAGATCTCTGTGTATTTTTATGATAATATTTTTTGATTGCACATTCTTTACTGGTGCAAGGTGGGAAGAAGAGAGAGCTAGCAGCAGAGCATTATGGGTGGTATGACATTGGAGAATTTGCATATTTCAAAAGCTACAGTTAGGATGTAGAAAAAATCCTATACAGCCCAAACAAATTTATTCAGTGATAAAATTGAGACGGAACAGAATGTAGTTGAGCGAGTGTAGTAGTTTGGTGATGCAAGATTATTACCAAATATTCGCAGAATCAATCACGATACGCTACTAGCAAAAATGAACTATCATGGTTTCGGTGAGGTGGCAGTAATATGGATCAGATCTTGTCCAAGTGATAGAAAACAGATCACCAAACTTGGCATTCTTTCCAGTGGCTCCAGAAACAACGTGGTGTCCCTCAAGGTAGTTGGTAGTCTTGGCCCAATTTTATTTAACTTGTACACATTTGATTTTGCAGATTGTATGTATACAAATTTATGCTACACATAATATGTAATATGTAATACATTCATTGAATACTCACAATTGTAATTTACTGGACATTCCAATCACTAAACTGGAAATAATAGATTGCTTGTAAGAATAAAAGAACTCAACTTTAAGAGTAAAAATGAGTGGTTGGTTTTAAATCTTATTTACAGTATACACGAATTTTTAAATGTACCTGTGTCAGACTTGTTTCGTTGTTAGTATTAAGCATTCTTGTTGTGTATTGTATTGATTTATTTAATTTAGTACTTGTTATCTATCACCTATTTAATCTCTCTTACAAATTAAGTTATGAAATTGTTGATTTTAACTAAATTTTAATGTATCTATCTTTAGTTTTAACCTTTCTTGTTATTTTACCCTGTTATGTATCTTAATACTTATTTTAATGTTATATTATGGTCAGATTGTTGTGCCGTTTTTATGTTTATTATTAGTTTTTGCATTTTTGTTGTTTGACTGTTTTTATCTGTTTAAGGCTTAAGTCATTATAAATTGTTATTGTTGGTAAGGGTATTCCATATGGTTTTATTAAGGTTTTCTCAAATTTTACATTGTAATTGATTATGACATAACACATAATTCAGTGTGTTATTTATTTTTGACAACATCTATTGCATGTATAATGCTTAATCAGGGATGCTACAGGTCAGGGAAATCAGGGAAGTCAGGGAAAAGTCAGGGAAAAAAAAACATGACTGGAAATCAGGGAAAAGTCAGGGAATCCGGTCTCAAGTCAGGGAATTTCGATGTTGGTCAGGGAAAAATATAAAATCCCTTTACACAAATAAACTTACTGCCGCCGCGCCGTATTTTACTTCTGTGTTGTAAAAGATCATTTAAATCAATCTTTTTGTACGTATTAAACTGTGTTCACTTTATTTTTTGCTTTTTTATATTTGCCACCCTGTTAGCCTCAACATCAATTTTTTCCACCCATTAATTGCCAAAAACCTTGGGGATTGCGTCGAAAAAAGTCAGGGAAAAATGAAAAATTGGTCTGGAAATCAGGGAAAAGTCAGGGAATTTCATTATTGGACTCCTGTAGCAACCCAGTTAATGATGAATAAAGATGATGATGATGATGTATGCAGATGACCGTCAGCTGCATTTGGCATGTGAATCTGAAAAAATGGAGTCAGCGATTAGATAAGTTAATTCTGATCTAAAACATATTTCCACTTGGTCAGTTAATAATGGTCTGAAATTCAATGCGATCGAATTCACAGTCTTTTTTGTTGTCCACATGATCTAATGCAGACCCTTCATAGAGAGTGGGATTGCAGTTGTGTTCGATGGCAAGGGTTGACTCTTAGTGATAAACCCTGTGACAACCTCTGTGTCATGGTTGTCCATGTTTCCCACTTTTCCTATTGTGCTCTTGGAGGGCTCTGTATGGATTCAGAAAGCTGCCGTCTGAGACTCCAAAGCTTCAACTCATGGATTCATTATTTCTGTCAGGTCTCTGCTACTGCTGTCCCACATATGGAAACAACACATCTTGAGAGAGGATATAAATTGTCTTGAAAGACATCAGAACTCAGCAAAAAGGTTCATTTTCAATTTCAAAAGCATTGACTGTTTCCTCCTTTTGAGGGGACAATTAAAATGCTATCCATGGAAATGGTATGCAGAATGCTGATTACAAAGCTCTTATTCTTAAAGAGCCACAGAACTTAAACGAGATGCTCTTATACCGGCAGGAGTCTCCGAACGCATCACCTGACAGAACTGTAATCTCCATTTTCCCAAAGTGAAGCTTAAGATCGGGAGGAAGGGCTTTTCGTACTTCAGCCCCAAATTACCTCCTTTTGGAAGTAAAATGTGTACCTTGGTGTGAACAAAATTACAATGTAAATTGAGAGATTCACTCACAAGAAATTACACGTCTAGTGAGGATAATGTAATTTTTCATTTGTTTTCCTCATTATAACACTATTACAATTTCTTTACTTTTTAGTGTTGATTGATTTTATCTATGTGCATTTATTTGAAAAGCAGCTATAAGCTGAAGCACGTTGGCTAAATAAAGGCATTTTTATTTATATAGACTCCAAAGGGGGCTGGGACACAGTGAGAAGAACACCTATGTCAATCCTTCATAAGAATATGGAAGAAGCGAAGTGATAAGGAAAATTAAGAAAAGTTGCAGTTTAGCAAACACACTTGCATTATTGAAGGAGTGTTCCACATTTCTTGCTTAGTGAGCAGGAAGGATGAGGTTGCGATTGAGCAAGTTAGTAATGTTTTTTTAGCCAACTTAGCCAACACCATATACTCGCAGTTTAAGGTTAGCGGATTCCCTTCAGTCAATATGATACGGAGTAGTTGGTCCCTTACATCCCTGAGTAGTTTTGAGGGAAAATAATTATTGAATTTGTATTGTATATAATTTAAAATACCTTTATTAATTGGTAAAGTCTTCTACGGAGTTATTGATAAAGAATAATTTGTTTCGTACATTCAAACTTAGTCGCTGTCTGTTTAAGATTAAATTTACTTTTCATTTTCTACAATTAAGTATGTTAAAATATTTGTAATACAAATATGTAAAAAGATGCATTTGCTAGCCAAAGTGAAAGAATATCTTATTTTACCAGGCGAAGTTAGGGCTAAGAAGCCGTCTCTAACACTTAACCTGAACAAACGGCTTGAAGGTGACTTCCGAACCACCACCAATGGTCGGGCAGGCGGGCTGCTTGCAAGGAAAGAATCGCTCACCGGTCACCCATCCAAGCAGAGCCACGCTTGACGTTGGTTATCTTTTGGTAACCGCCGTACCCGCTACACTGCACCATTGGCAAAGACTGATCATTTTGCCAGTCTTTGAAAATGAAAAGAGCTATTGTAGTAAAATTGTAATCAAAATAGTTTGAATATTTGTGTTATGAATCTGTCAAGTGAAATTTACGCATAAAGGCAGGTTGATTTCCTTTTTCAGAAATAATATAATATGCGGCACACCTTTGGGAAGCATAAGAACAAAACATTTGTAATGTATATTAAATTTGGACTTAAATTTTAACAAAAAAAGGAAATGAGCAAGAAATAAAAAATTAAAAGTTTTGTGTAGTACCATGAAACAAAATTTTTTGCAGATTTTATTTGTAATTTTCTCACACAAATGGCAGAATATAAGACAAAACTATGCTCACTGTTAAAATTTAGAGGTTGATTAATTACAAGAGCAACGCAATTTATCTGGACTTGTGCACAGGAATCCATAGACTGAGAAATCAACAATAGCATCTGTAATAATATCAAAATAATGACCATCAATTACAACAATTAATAACAAAATGAGTAAATTTTAACATACGAGATAACAACAACAATTAATTACAGATTTGCAAGCATTTAAGTCAAAACAAAATGTAACAAGTTAACAAAGATGGATTCATTAAAAAGGAAGGAGGAGGGTACTACAACGCAAGAATGCGCTGAAATAACATAAAAAGTGTTTATTCGTTCAAAACACATTTTACGTTATGAACACGTCATAAATACAATAATTAGTTAAAACAATACTTGTTAAAATTAACATTAGTACCAAAAAATTAATCATATTGACATTTATTATCAATAGTAAATTAATATCAATGCCCAAAATTCAATCATATTGACGTTATTCAAAGTATTAGGTTGCTATGAAAAGAGATCCTTAATCGTGTATGACATTCTTTCCAAGAAGAATGTTTTTAATGAAAACGCAGGTTCTGGATTTGCATCCTTAATATCAGTGGGCAAGGTATTATAAATGATCACGTATAGGTGATAAGGCCTACTTTTTTCATACCCCATGTAGTGGAATGCCTGTGAACTGCCAACATGTTACTGCCTTTGTATAGTATGAGTGACAAGACCCACTGACAGTGAATAGGCTAGGGTTCTTTCTGGCAAAAATGCAGCACTTTTAACCCACCAAGCCCACAAGGGTCAGAACTTTAAGTGATTTAAAATGGGTTCTGCATGACTGTTAAGCTTTAAAACGGCTCTAATAAACTATTTCTGCATTATAAAGATTCTAATGCATCATGTCTGCATCCTAAAACTTCTAACAAAATCCTTGCCATTTGGTATCCTCCAAAATATTACCCCATATTGCAGTATAGATTTTACTTTGGAGAAGTATACGGTGAGGAGTATCCAGAGACCACAGCTGGTCTAGAGCAAAGCACATGGAGCGAAGATGCCAACAAACATGTTCCATGTGGAAGTCTCAACTGAGTGTCTTGTTCACGTAAAGACCCAGAGGCTTAGTTAAAGAGTGATGATTTAAGGGACTATCGTTAGGGATAATAGTGCAGTCTAAGTTCACAGGTGATCCCTCTCCAAACCAAAGTGTATATAAAATCATTTGCTACAGTTTAGAGATAGTCTATTACAAGTAAACCAATTGTAGCACTCCTCTATACTCAATTTTGTGAACTGGGTGACTGAAGAGTATGATGACTGAGGTACCTGAAGCGTGCAGTCGTCAGCGTACATGAGCATTTGGACCTGTTTAATATGTAGATGCAGATCGTTCATGTAAATCACTAAAAGAAAGAATGGAACCCTAAGGGACTCCATGACAAACTCTAGTATCTGACCGTGTTTTTATCACTTGCAGGTTGCACAACTTGCCTCCTTCCAGATATGTACAACTTGAAGCAAGTCAAGGGACCATGCTTACCATAATGCTCAAGTTTGCCCAACAAGGCTTCATGTATAACGTAATCAACACCTTGCTGAGGTCAAAAAGGCTTAAAGAATTACTTCTCTGAAGGAAAGAAACCAACTTTTCACAAATTAACTCTTAAACTTTAGAAAAGAGGAACTGAATCGAGATAGACATTGATTTGGAAATGGGTTTTGCTGCCTTTGAAAGGTGATGGAAAAAACCCGGATATAAAAGAAATATTCATTAAAAGAGTAAAAAAAGGGCTATAAAAGGAAAAGATTTTTTTAAATATGGAAACTGAATGTCATCCAGTCCAGAAGAACTGGCATCCCATAGCAACCCTACCTCCCTAGACCTCGGCCACAGAAACCTCAGAAATGTAAATGCTGTGCAAGCTAGAGGATATGGACACTGTCATTCCGTCAACATCAATCTGTAATAGTTTTATGGCAGTATTTGTAAACTATTCATTTTAAAAATCAACATTTCTTCCTGTTTACTTAGAAGCAGTGCCATTCATTTCAATTTCAGAAACACTATTTCTTTTTTAATGTTTTCTTTACTCTTACTTACTCTCTTACTCCCAGGGCCATTTATAACGGAGGTGATATTTAGCCGCACCAACAAAGCTCCTCCATCTTGAACGGTCCTCCGCATCTTCCTCTGAAGCGCCCACCTTCTCCATATCAGCCTTCACCTGGTTCCACCATCTCACTTTCGGTCTCCCACGGGGTCGTCTTCCTTCTGGGTTACGTACATTACCCTCCTCAGTTTGCATTTCTCTTCTCTTCTCAAAACATGGCCTGCCCAACGAGTCTTCTGCACTTTATTTCTCCTATTACATCATCCGTACTATTGTAGAGCTCCCTGATTTCTCTATTATGTTTTCTTCTCCATACCCCTTGTTCATATGATGGCCCATAAATTTTACGTAAAATTCTATTCTCGAAAACTAGAAGCTTTTTCTCATCCTTCTTATTTAGCCTCCACAAAACAAAAACACAAAACTAAAACTAGAATATACAAAATGTTTTCTTTACAATTAAACATTTTCATTAACTATGTTCCATTTGGTTTTTCAATATGTAATCTGAGTTCTAAATTTTTTCTTCAAATAAAAACTTGGTTTCTCTTCTTTTATTAATGCATTGTACAAATGTTTTGTTGACATGTTTTTCCAAATAGCATTAATCCTTTTGGAAGCGATGAAGTTTTTTAATTTTGGTTTTTGTTACGTAATTTTGTGTGATATCTAGTGTTGTTTAATTTTTTTCGTTACTATAGTGAAAGCACTTCTTTAGTGGCATTTAAAAAGGTTTAAAAATTTATCAAATGCATATTGTTAATCAAATTAGCATTACACACCTCAAACCATGACTCTTGGCTAACTTAAAATGAAAACTATTAACATTTACATCTGAAAAAGACCTTATATGCTGGTGATAGACCTATTTCAAAATTCAAAGTTATTGACTCTGAATTTGAGAATCTGTAAGACATGGTCTGAAAATGGTATTTTAGGAATGCCAAAGTGCGATATTTCATCAGGAATGTTTATAACCACATTATTTATGGTAGATTCACTATGATTAGTTACACAGGTTGGGTACTTCATTAGAGTCCTTAACCTAAATGCATAAAATAGATATATGAGAGCTTGTGTTTTACTACATTGTGGATTTAAGAATTGAACATTGAAGTCCCCGTATAACACATATCTGTAATTCAGACCCTGTACTCTTATTAAAATGGAATTGATAGGTACTGAAATACCCGCACACTCAAGAAGCATTTTTAATAATAGATAAATAATATTAACTTTAATTTAGGTTTGTGACCTTCTAAAGACCACACTAGCAAGATTGTAATTAGCAAAGTTAATCAGGTACTCAGTTAAACTTAGATTCAGCCTTGTTGGTCATACTTTGGACGTTAAAATGTAAAACATACATACTTTTAGGAACACCTGTACGCTCTCTACACTGTGGTGTGCAGTTTGACTGTGATGGATTGAGTAGGCTACCAGATTATTAGCTGGAGTAAAAACATTGTCATGGCTTTCTAGGTTAAACTTGTTAGTTTTATATTTACCTTAGGGCTATATTTTTGTATTAAAGTTTGTATTTACACACATGTACAATTATATTATTCAGCCAATCGCTTAACTTAGAATTTACAATTTGTTTACCAGCAGAATTCATATGGCATCCACTTTCTATAATTATAGTGCTTTCGGTGGAGAAAGTGGTTGATAAGAATGTAGGATACATAATTACTATAGGCTAATTGAATAAATGACATACCAGGTTATTTTATTGCTTACTAAATGAAATGAGGTGCTCCAATTAGCATAGGGGTTTCTGTTAAAATAAGACTCGCTGTGCATATAAACAGTTGAGATAACTTATTAATAAAATGCATACAAAACCCAGCAGGGATCACTTTTGGCTGGTTTATACCTTTCAGTTGAACCTATCACTGGGCACAGCAGAAACCGATGTGTCACTTAAATCTGGGCAGCCTTATACATGTCCAGGAGCGGCACATCACTAAGCGTAAATGTCGAGATTCTGGGGTTCAAGGGCAATTCAATAGGTCTAGTCTACTGCGGAAGATGACGGTTGGAGTTGGTGGGGTTTGTTCCCTAAGTACCAGAAGTTCTTGCTAGCCTTAACAAGTGTGTGCCACCTCCTGCCTCCTTTGACTGGATAGACTGGTTCAGAGCTGGCCTCCCCTTCTTCCAAGGGGACATGACTTTGAGATTAGTGCCCTAATTCTTCGTCATGAATCTCTATAGGGGACGGCCCCCTACCTCCTAACCTTACCCATCCTGAATATATATATTGTAAGTTTTTGTTTACAAATGTTACATTTGTACGTTCAACATCATAACATTAATATAAGTTATAACAAGATAAGTGATACATAAATAAATTTCAGAATTTTATTAGGACAGCAATACCGATTACTTGATGAATTGAGTATAAAAATATTTATTATGTATTTTTAAAAAACGAATGCAAAAAAATAGTACACTGCTACTTTAGAAACTGCTATATCTAGGGTTCAGGAAGATCGATGTAGAGAGAGATAAACAAATGGCACAGATAACTAATTCCCGGTACTTGGAATGGGCCAGCTTATCGCAGACAGCAGGTGTGCATGCAATCTAGCGGTCAGAGTTTGCGATAAAGATGCCAGCCCAAGCTTTAGAGATTCTTCAGTATTAAATAAAAGTATGATTACTTTATTTTTATCATTTATAAAGTACGGCAACATGAGTTATTTCAAAGACACACAAACAAAAAAGCAAAGTATCCATACAAATTATAATTATGTTTTTGGAAACAGAGTAAACATACCATTTTACCAGTTAAACATCATACCGTCTTGAGATAATAATACTATTAGACTTAAAAAAACGATGTTTGAAAATTAAATTAGCAGAGAACTTCAACTATCACATCGGTATAGTCACAACCATTTAGCTTAGACTATCGGTACCCGTTTTATACCAATAGCGCAGCGCAGGGACGAATTTATCACTAACCCAGTTTCTAGGGGCGGACAACTCAAGGGCGGGCCTTGCCGGCTGGTCCGAACTGTCTTGTCGGCGCGGCGGCGGCTACTGAAAACGGTAGTCGAGGAGCGTACCCACTTTGTTTTTTGAATAGTTCACACATTAATGCCAAACAAACACTAAAAATTGCTAAACAAACGGTCTCACTAGTTTTTGGTGTATTTGTTTTAATGGGTGCCACTAGCGATCAAGCGGCACCTACTTTGTTTTTTGCATATTTCGCACATTAATGCCAAACAAACTCTGAAAATACCTAAACAAACGATTCCTCTAGTTTTTGGCGTATTTTGGTTAATGGATGCCGCCAGCTTCACACAGCTCTACTTACCGCTAATTCAACTACTTCTTGTGGAAGATCATTTGCCTTTCCTGAAGCAACCTTGTTCATTTTTCATCCCATCATTGAACTAGAATCGTACAAGCATACAGTTCTCAACTTTGCCCTGAAACTATAATTTTCTTTTTACTGTGTACAATTAGATTACATACAATTTATAGATTACCACAATGATTTCAAAATATTTCATTTTCAATAGGTTTTAATAAATGATGTTCTAAGTAACCCATATATTTTTTTAAAAAAAATCTTTTCTAAAAAAGGTCGTCTAAATACGGAAATACGAGAGAAAAAATTTTCCAAATACTGAAAAACGGCCATTTTTATGTTTATAATTTAAATACCAATTCTGAATAACTCAATCATTATTTATGATAAAATTTTCCAGAAGTTGACCTATTATGTGGAATTATTTCAAGTGATGTTTATCGCTTTATCGCCAGCAGATGATAAATTTTCACATATTTAGTCAATGTAAAATACTACTGTTTTACAACAATACTTTTCAAATTATCTAGAATCCACTGAAATTGTTTTTTAAGTTAGAGTAATAAATTTAATAATCACTTAAATCTAATAAACAGATTAATTTACTTTTTGAAAGTAGTTTATACATGTGTTGTGTTGTACAAATGCTTGGCAGGGAACCAATAGATTATGGTGATAATAATGCCAGTTTCTTGTAAATCTTAGATAAAGAATATTACCAAGGTTATTGTTGGTAAAACAAGTAAACAAAACAAATAAAAATAATTCTAGAATATTAAGTAGTAATTAATAAAGCAAACTAATTCATTGTTAAATTATTCTTTCTCGAATAATAAAGATTATAACTGTAACAGCTTTTGATGTAATAAGGTATAAAACACGAAGCTCTGATACTAACTCTTGGTACTCAAGGGGAAAAACTTTTCAAATATTCTGTTAAAATTATTTATTCATTCCTTGGTGTACAGTAAGGTGTAATATAAGGATGAGTTTATACGTTGATCAAAATTACTTCATTAAACTTAACTGTTCACCCTTAATACTTTTCTGCAGATTAATATTTGTATTACTAATAATTCAGTGCTTATGCCCCAATTGATTAATTTCCCCCCGTATATTGTACATTTGTACCTGTTCCAGTATTATTTTATATATTGCACACCTCGCCCAAATTTCGTGCATTATTCAGATTTATTCAGACCATCCACTTTTTGCACAATTATTTGGCTCATTTAAATCAAGTACTTACATTGAACATAAATATGATGATACATTAGCTAAGTACAAGTATGAAGAGGGGAAACATGATAATTGGCTAGTCACACTGCAGCTCTGCTCTATTATGATTCTTGTTAGTGTGGTTTAAGCGTTATTTGTTTTGGTGGGGGGGGGGGGGGGTGGGGGGGGGGGGGGGTGGGGGGGGGGGGGGGTGGGGGGGGGGGGGGGTGGGGGGGGGGGGGGGTGGGGGGGGGGGGGGGTAACGCGATCGCGATAAAACTAAAAAACTTTTGTATTTTAGTTGGTTGTTTACGTCTCCTAACAAGTAGTACAGTAATAAGTTAAAAAGGTTATTTTAGGTTCATGGTATTGGCCTATGGTATGATTATAGCACAGTAAAAGGATTGTTTATAGAGGTACTAAGGAAAAAAAAAAATAGAAATCGTTTCGTTCCGAGACTCCCGGCACTCTTCGCGTAGGAACGTCTCGTCTCGTAGCGAGATCCTCGGCACTAAAAGGGTTAAACCCAAGGCCCCGGTACTCAACTTAGTGTAGAGACGGGTTTAACAAGGTTAAGCTCGGCGGCCGTGTCACACACTACAGTTGACTTCTTATCTCGGCTTGATGTGACACACTAACCCCATTAAGTTGCAGCAAGCCTTTTGACCCATTTGACACCGTCCACCTCCGGGGATCGCCATCACAAGTGTAAAGCCTCTTATCTTCTCCTATACAACCTGCCAATACTGACTTCTTTCTTATAAACTGGTCAACGTTTTTTTGGCATTAATTCTAAGCCTGCTTCGTGGTGTCTTAGCCCTCAACTGTGTAACGCGATGTACAAATATTTTACAAAAAATACTATGTAACTAATTAATTAGTATATTATTGTTACAATATTAATTTATTATGAACTCTCCTGTTACTTATTTTATATTACTAATTATTTCATTCTAGAAAAAAATTAAAATTTTGATGTAAAATCTAAAAAATGTAGGAGTGGCCTTTAAAATGAACGTTTTTAAGAAAAAAAGATAGATCGGATTTCCTTTTTAAACTCATAATTCCTGCCCATCAACTCATGGACCTGTGTGCGAGGGATCTTTTGCGTAAAAGTATGTCCTTTTTTAGCAGGTATGAAAAGAAATTTAACCAGTTTTTACTACTCTGAAAATTTGTCTTTAAATGCAAAATATACACGACAAAACTTGTTTTCTATACAAATTAACTGCTCTCTCCACAGAACAAACTGATCCAAAATTTAGCCAACTCAAATAGACAAAAGTTTCAAATTATAAATAAATGGAGGAATTTATGACACTGGGATGGCGATGACTGAGGGACAATTTTATATTGGACCAACCAAAAGAACAATATAAAAAAAAACACGATTTAAAGAGCATAACACGCAAAACATGGAAGAAGTTGAAAAATTTTCTGTAGCAAGCACTGCTTTGAATCAGAACACAGAACATCCAATTATTACAGGGACCTAAAATTGGTAACATGAAAAACCAAAACCTATGTAACTTAAATGCTTGGGACCCACTACACATAAACATAAATAAAGAAAATATTGATAAAGAAGGCTCCATTGAAATTACAGTCTTCAAAGTATCTGTTTTGTATTAATACATATTACTATTTAGTAATTAGACTATTGTTTAAAATTACATGTACAGTAACAGAGGTATGATAAGTAATGTTCGGTAGCAAGCACTTGATTAATGTGTGCAGTAAAGCCATACACATTTTTATATAATTTTAGTCCTTTCTTATATCAAAGGTTTTTAAAAGTGTTTCAAATCCCCATGAGGACAGAAATAAAAGCATGTTTGAATCACGTCAGCCTGCAAAATATATAATGGCAAATGTGAAGGTGGAATGATAATGCCTACAACTCAATACTGCTGTCAGGCGCTCAATGGATACAACAACAATAGATAAATAATAAGACCTGACTGTTACTTTGATACCTTCGACGCCGGATTAAAAAGGCTAATTTACTCGGCAGAAGCAATAACCCACTTTCCTGCCCCTACCTCCCAACCCTTTCCCTCAGCGCTCACCTTCCTTCCTGCAGGAAAAATAACCATCCCTCACCTGTTTTATCCTCTTTAAACATTGAACAACCTCAAAAGGTTAATTCACCACTATTTTAATAGATACTAATAAGGCCAATTTGTCTTATAAATATCTAGTAACCACATCTGCTGATATCCCAACGATAGCAACGACTAATTAATCATTTAAAAAAGCTTCTAGAATGGAAATTAATAATACTAATTCTAATTCATTAGTGTAATAAGTTAAATTTACTTTAAATTATCAGTGTTGTATTTAATATTTAAAAAATTCATTTAATGTTGCCTTTCTAAATGAAGGTTATTACATTTATACCACAACCTAACAATGTTTGACCCCCTATATCTCTTGTAATAAAAAATAACAAAATCACTACTCCAAAAAATGAATTCTTACATCCCTCAATGAAAAAACACCGAAAGTTTGTTTCCCGTATTTTTATTTATTTAACTTATTTCATAAGTGAATTTAGGTGGGCAATCCATTATTAAACTGCTTGCAAGCATTAAAAGTATGTTTGATTGATACGAAAATCCCAAATGTTGTGTACGCAGTTGAGTTAGTATTATTTACTGTTTTTTTTTTTTTTCAAAGATAATGTGAAGCCATTTGTTTGGTTTACAGTAATTTGTAATACGTTTAGATGTAAAAATTTTAAGTCAATATTATAAATGAAATCGAGCTATGAAATGAAAACTACACTTATAAATCAGACTCAGAAATACATATGATAGCAGTGGAAAGTAGTTTTAAAATATTGGAAGTTATTAAGTATTTACAGGGCAGTAAGTAGACAATAGGAAAGCCATATTAAACTTCATATCAGACCGTAAACAGGCAGAGTACTCTGTCAAATTGTTCACAGCCCATTGATTCTGGTGGTGCTCGTATAAATTATGAATGATGGGGATATTAAATTGGCGGCCTTTCCAAATATTCATTTATTCTCGCACCTGGATTGGGTGATTATTATTTCTATTCAAAATGCAGTTCGCCCTCCTATACATTTTACTACCTACATAATATCGTGTACTGATGATGTAAAACAACGTTTTAATTTCATTTTAAGGCATATTAAAAAAATTAGATAAATTTTGTGATAATTAAAAAAAATAACGTTAAAAACATTAAATCATTGAAAAATTATTAGAAATGTTCAGGACAAGTTAATCTAAGAATTAAAACCAATAATATAAAAATGGTGGGGGCCGCCCCGTTTCCTTGCCCGCCGTCCCATACTTTTTTGCCTCGACCGCTACTTACTATTTGGCCCTCGTAGCCAGTTTTCCAGTGGTTGGTCGTTCAGTACAACATTAATTATACAAATGGTTTATTGATTTCATTAAGTACACCGTTTAGGTATGGTGTTAAGGCATGGAGTTTGATACGCAACATTTAAGGTTGTTTGGAAGTGTGCCATAAAACGCTCCTGGCATAATTTGTTTTATTTTAAACCTTCTGATTGTATTTATGTGTTAGGCTATTTATATACCTGAGAAAGAGATAAGATTTGCAGGACCTCGAAACGTAATGTTATTCATCTCTACCTTAGATACAACTCAGACGATGACTCCGGAAAACTAATGTTTACTGTCATAATTTTTATCCACTGTCCAAAGAAACTCTCAAAAAATAATTTTTTACTCGGTGGTCGAAAAGGAACTTATGAATACAAACAAAGATAAGATCCACTGGATCCCTATGGATGCAAAGGGCAAAAACAAAGGTAAGATCCTTCACAGAGAACTTCACTCCTATTTTTGAAGTAATTAATCTCCCTTGTCAGAAATACATGATCAGGTCAGGAATTCAAAATATAAATTTTTAAGGGGACCTTCCAATGTTTGTACATTGGTGAAAATAAATGTCACAAAAACTGATATGATTCAGATTTCCAAACTAACCTGTGCTGGAAGCTTCAAATATGATGGGCTGCAGGAATAATGATTTGTCTAAAGACGAGCATTGACGTCATTGGATAATTTCTGTACGTACCACCATTGAACATATCCCTTGAATGCCAAGGTTTTGGAATGATTACTTACTAGAACATTTGAATGTGTGATGGATTGAATACAGCTAAAAAATTAATTTTGGTGACTTACTTCTTAAAATTATGCAACAGATGCTCCCAGTTATTATCATACTGGAGACCAACTGTAAAATGTTGGCAAATGAATTTAAGGGCAGCAAGACCATTTTCAATAACTCTATAACTTGTAACAGACGTTAACCTAAATTTAGACCTTTTACTCAAGACCCACTTGACTTATAGATAGCTGATATTTCGGTACACTTATATAATTAGACTCTTTCACCCCCAGACTGTATATGTAGAATCTCGTAATCTTTTGCTCTCTAAAAATCTCTCGATATAACATTTTTATGTTTGTAGAGTTAACTAATAACTTTAAAGTTAACGAATGAGTCTACTTCTCTAATAGTAAATGTAATAAACTAATATACTCCACTAACAAGTGAACAGTTTGCATGCCCAACCGTAAACATATCTAGCAAATTGCATAATAAAATGTATTGTGTCCTATAATAAACATTGCCATTAAACAATATGAGCAATACCAATTACAATAACAACTTAACAACTTGGAAGAATTGCATTATACACAACACCCCCCTGGCACTATAAACTAAGTGCACGATAAAGTTACTTACTACTTTAGTTTCTACCAGATACTTATAACAATTTTCCCGACTTAATGGAATCCATTATGTTCCAAAGAAGCTCACACTCAACTCACCAAACATCACCGTATTTGATTAGTCGTCAGTATTATTCTCGTCATTCTGTTTGATATCAATCATAGCTATCAGAAATTATTTGTTATACATTCTAAATGCAGATTAACTCGACTTATGGGGCGTTCTAATTAAACCGTTGTGTAATTATTGCACACGTAAAAAATTATATATTATGTCATGGCATGACTTCTTTAAAATGGTATAGAAATTCCTTGTTCAACATTTTATTTGGTCTGGTTGTGTTGAGTCCCCTCTACAAGTCTACAAACAACAGAAAATTTCATTGACCAAGTATTAGCAAAGGGGGGTAAACATGATTTTGATTTCTACCCGAGTCTCTTCGTACGAACTAACATAATAGACATAAAAATTTGCAAGAAGCTCAAATTTTTTATAAGCAAA
Organism: Homalodisca vitripennis; assembly: GCF_021130785.1. Taxonomy (NCBI): domain Eukaryota; kingdom Metazoa; phylum Arthropoda; class Insecta; order Hemiptera; family Cicadellidae; genus Homalodisca; species Homalodisca vitripennis. Next base: position 140,977,942 of record NC_060213.1, on the reverse strand, counting down.
CATCGATGTTTTGAGTGATAGTGCATGCCCACTCCATTGGGAATTTGCTGATCGGTAGTGAACGTTGTACACTGATCCAACTGGAAACAACATCATACCACACCTCAGCACGTGAGACAGTTAGTCGCACACCCTGCAGCTATAGACACTGCACACCGTGGTGGGCGCACCTTGTCTCAATATGTCCATGTTCAAGACTCCCTTGTCCTGCATGGTAACCAGTGCCCAGAGAGGACGTGAGGCTGAGGGACCCTGTGGAAGTAACGCTCGGGAGAGAGTCTCCCCCTCAGCATGTGACTATCACCCTCGAGCACTAGCTCCTCTACTGCGTTCAAGTTCTACAAGGTGACACCCGAGCTGTAACATGGTTCTTCTCCCTCAGGAGGTCGCCCCGCCCCACCCGCGTCCTTCCCGCTCGAGGGAGTGAGCTCGATGTGAGGTCCAAACATCTTCATTCTCTAACATGGGTAAACTTAAAGTTAAAAATTACTGCAGTTTAAATTGCAGAAGGACAACCCTTTAGCATGATTTGTATTTTTTCCGACTTTAAAAAACGAAAAATTAAAAATTTCGAAAAAATTATTAATGCTATTTCTGTCAAGCCTTGTTTATATTAAACCCACTTAAAGAATTAACAATAATTTTCTTAACCGATTTTAAAAACATAGTTTGAAGTGTAAATGAATGTCAGCATGTATACCTAATTATTTGTATAGACAAACGTTTACAGCTCGAACAAGATTTTTAGAAGCTTCTGAAACCTTTAATATCATCATCACCCTGATTAACAGTCAAAGATGCAGAAGTAAATCGAGGAGAGATTTCATTTAGGTCCCGCAAGAAGTAATGATTCTGAAATTGTTTTTGTAATACTAAAAAATATACAGTACATAAAATCACGATCTCGACGCAATAGGACTGTATTGGATGCCATTTGGAATGAAAAATTATAGAACGTGTGAGTGTATAACTACGAACAGTAGTTAAACGTTTTCAATGTAACAGGTACAAAAATTAAAAAAGTTACAGGCTTTATAGAACCGAGGTAATCATAAAACAAAACAAGACTAACAATATTACTTGAGCCAAATTTATAAATACAAACGTACTTTTTTCATATCTAGACAGCGACAAGCCCTATTGCAGAAATGTGCTAACCTAAATTTTCTATGGCAAACGTCTAATAAGTCAAAAGATAAACGAATGAGTCTTACTTCACTAATAGTAATTAATAATCTAATAAACTCCACTAAGAAGAACAGTTTGCATTGCCCAACGCCGTAAACATATCTAGCAAATTGCCATAAGAAATGGATTGTGTCTATAATAAACATTGCCTTACAATATGCAATACCAATTACAATAACAACTTAACAAAGCTTGGAAATGCATATACACAACACCACCTGCACTATAACTAGTGCACAAAAGTTACTTACTACTTATTTTTATACCAGATACTTTACAATTTTCCGACTTAAAGGAATCCATTTGTCCAAAGAAACTCACTCACACAACATCACCGTATTTGATTAGATACGTTCAGTATTATTCTTCGTCATTCTGTTTGATACATCATAGCTCAAAAATTATTTGTTATAAATCTATATGGCAGGATGTAACCGACTATGGGGCGTTACTAATTAACCGTTGTGTAATTATAGCACACGTAAAAAATTATATATTATCAATGGCATGGACTATCCTATAAAGGGTAAAAGAAATTCTTGTTTCAACATTTTATTGGTCTGGTGTGTTGAGACCACTACAAGGCTACACTATATTTCATTGACAAGTATAGCAAAGGGGGTAAACATGATTTAGTTTCTACCCGAGTCTCTTAGTACGAACTAACTTATAGAACATAAAAATTTTGCAAAAGCTCAAATTTTTTATAAGCAACACTCGAGTTTTGGTGATAGTGCATGCCACTCCATGGGAATTAGGCTGAGCGTTAGGAACGTTGTACACGATCCAACTGGACCACCGATCAACCACACCTCACACGTATACAGTTAGTCCACACCTGCAGCTATATTGACACTGCACACGTGGTGAGGCGCACCTTGTCTCAATATGTCCATGTTCAAGGACTCCCTGTCCTGCAGGTACCTCAGTTGCCTGAGGGACTAGCTGAGTCCTGTGAAAAAAAAAAACAGATACGCTCGGAGAGAGTCTCCCCCTCCGCTGTGACTTCACCCTCGAGCACGAGCTCCTCTATCTCGGTCAAATATTCTACAAGGGAGACACCGAAGCTTGTACAGGTTCGTCCCCTCAGGAGTCGCCGCCCACCCGCGTCTCCCGCTCGAGGGAGTGAGCGTCGATGTAGGTCCAAACAACTTCATTCTCTAGTCCATGGGTATACTTAAGTTAAAAATTCAGCAGTTTCAAATGCAGAAGGAACAACGCCTTTAGCATGATTGTAATTTTTCAACTTTAAACGAAAAATTTTAATCCGAAAAATATTTCATGCTATTTCAGCAAGCCAGTTAATATTAAACACATAAAGAATTAAAAATAATTTCTTTTACCGATTTTAACATAGTTTGAATGTAATGATGCAGCAGTGGTATCCTAATTATTTGTATAGACAAACTTTTACAGCTCGAACAAGTTTTTAGAAGCTACTGAAAATTTAATATCATCATCACTCTGATTACAGAGTCAAAGATGCAGAGTAAATCGAGGAGATTTCATTTAGTCCGCAAAGAAGTATTGATTCTGAAATGTTTTTGTAATACTAAAAATATACAGTACATGAGAATCTCGACGCAATAGTACAGATATTGAGATGCCAAGTGGATGAAAATTATAGAACGTGTGATTAAACGTAAGAACAGTAGTTAAACGTTTCAATGTAACAGGTACAAAAATTATAAAATGTAACAAGCTTTAATAGACGCGAGGTAATCATAACAAATCAAGACTACAAATATTACTGAGGGCATTTTTTAAATACAACGTACATTCATATCTAACAGAGCGACAAGCCCATTGCAAAATGTGGCTACCACTAAATTCTATGCAACAGTCTAACGTCAAAATACAAACCGCATAAAAGACTCTTACCATTTTTAAATTATTATAACAAGCTGCCTTTAAAATGTGTCGTACAGTACTGTGTAACGTACGCTATTTATTTCCGAGATTGTCAATACCATTTAGGGTTAGAAGTAAGAGGACCAAAAGTTTTCAAGACTCCAACACTGAACATTTTTGGTAGTCAAACAACTTACATCATTATTAAGATTTGAAGATTGGCCTGAACGGTGGAACTCATTGCTCTTGGGTTGATGTAAAACTTAGATAACCTCGCATTGGCATGTGAACAATTGCAGGATGCCGTGAATGTCTACAATTTGATCGCACACTGTTGTCCTGGGAATAATCTAAGTATACAAGTTAGCAGCCAAGTGGAAAGAAAAAAATTTACAAGATTACAGTTTTAGTCTATATCAATGGTGACAGTTTTGTTATTCAATCAGTATTTTAAGTATCAGGGTTTCAGAGGTCTATTTACTGTTTTATTTTGGTGAAGATCCTTAGCTAAATCTTCATTGCTAATTAAAAACATGAATTTTAATCAATTACTCACTCCTTGTGAATAAATATTTGAAATATAACAGATCCTCGTTCCAACAGTAGCACTGTGACCCTGACACATGTAATCGCCACATGACCGGTTTCTCACCAGTGTGAGGTCTCAGCCGATGCTCCATTCTTCCACACTGGCATTCAGAAAACTCACGTCACCATAACAGGTACAGGCAATTGGATTCATAAGATCTATGTCTTGAGAATTGTGACCATGTATGAAAAACTTGAAGTTTTTACTACAATAACGATAGTAAAGCTCTCAGAAGATACCACATTTTTTGGATTTCAAATATCCTTTCACGACGAGAATGAAGATGAAAAATTAATTTCGACATCCCCTAACTACATGTAGTTTCTCCAGAGTAGACTGAGTAAACATTTCACTAAATCATATCTCAAGCAACGTGTGTTGTCTTCAGAGGAACCTTGGCTCTTCCGGCAGTGATGACAGAAAAATCCAGATACAACATGGGCGTGAAGATTCGTGCCAACTGTACTTCCCCAAAGGAGGTTACCCCACCGGCTAATCTTACATGGTACATAAACGGCCAAAAGGTTAGTATTTTGTTTTGTTTCCAAAAACGGAATAGTCAGGAACGTTTAAAAATACATATGCTTTGTAACACAGCAATTAAATACATCGCAATTACCATTAATAATTTGAAATCTTTCTTGGAAGCACTTCCCTTTGTATGATAAGATAATAACTTCTTCCTTTTATATGATCCCAAAAATGTTATTCGATGTTATTGCTATGTAATGGTTTGTTATTGGATGTTGCATGGACAATTTTATTGTAATGCTTATCAATAATATTACGTTAGATGTTAATGTACGGTTTTTATATTATTTTATCTTGTTATTATTTTTATTGTTACTGCTATCGCATTGTTATGTTTCACGCAATGTTATTTTTTTCATTTTTATTATTATCTTATTGTTAGTATAACCTAATCTAGCATTGATATAGATTTTTACTAAGCGGGCTTTAGTTGGACGTGGATGTGTTATGTGCACGAGATGTTAGTTGCTAAGCATGATTAATGTTGTTGGTTATTATGGAAATGTTGCACAAATCTTTATGTTAATGCTTATATATATATATATATATATCTATATATTATATATATATAAATATATATATATTATAGTTATTGTTATTGGTTCTTGGTTTTAATTATACGTGTGTGTGTGTGTGTGTGTTTGTGTGTGTGTATATTGTCATTTATGATTATTGTTATTTATATTACTTATAGTATTGTCATTGTTTGTATACGCTGTCTCTCTTTTTACTTGGGATACCTCTCATGCACGATGGACTATTGTTTAATTAATGTTGTTGCCTGCTACCATTCGTGTAATATATAGTTTATTAGTGTAATTTGTTTTCTTCAAACATTGAATGCATATTGTAATGTAGTTTGCATGTAATGGTTTTACGTTATATCAATAAATAATACATGATGGACCTTAGGTCCTCCACACTCCGACTGTAGCAGTTCTATATCATACGGTACAAGGAGCGCGGACAGAGGATCCAGAGACCGCAGTGCTGCGACTAGAGGTGGAAGCCACGCCCCTTCTATTCCCCCGATGGACGGACTGCGCCTGCGCTGTGAAGCTGCGCAGTTCTCGCTGTACCAGCGCATCGCTCAGCTCGACCTGCTGGAGGACACGCCAACGACTTGCACCCGTCTTGGGTCCCACCCGCGACACATCATGGTAACTATCAAAACTTATATGAATTTCTATTCTTGAAGCCTATGTATTTTGAAAATCTGTACATTCTTTTAGATACGAATAATCTTTGATAAAGATTGGGATTTAAGAGACATTGAGAAGCTTTTGTTAACTGATCTTGACGTAAGACAGATAAAGCTGTGTAACGATATGTAAGGAAGAGTTTTTCGTGTATATTTATTAAAATTATAGCAACATACTCTAATTCGGAAACTTATTATCATAATGTTTGAGTAGGAAATGTATTAGATTTGCCGTAAGCTTTCAAAAGTATATTCCATTCAGACTAAACGTATATTTTCCTTAATGAGAGAGTAGCTACTGAATACTCCCAAATTATCAACACCACTTTCATACCTCCAACAAGACATTTCAATGAAAATAATATTCACACATCAATGTTAGCTGAATAGCTACCTTATAAACGTCTATATTTTACAAAATTGGATTATAAAATTAATTAGTAGCCGAAAAATAAAAACAATATTCTAATAAGTCTGGAATTAAGAGATTTAATAAAATAATTGGAGTAGTGAGTCAAGCGTGATTATAGTGCAGTAATATATTAAAACAGTTTTCTAGAATCAGACTTTTACTTGGTGGATTTAAAGAAGTTTGTTTTGACAGATATAATGGTGTTTTTGGTCGTTGAACTAAATGTGTAAAGACATGTCTTTGTCTAAAAATTTAGTGTTAAAAATTATGAAAAGATTCATTAAATATTAAACCCTTTAACTGCAAAAATCTGAAAAATCATCCAGCTTGGATGATTTTGCAACAATCTGTTTCTGCCAAAAATGCTGCATGTAAGGACCATTCATATTTTCATAACGACAAATTTTGCAATTTTAAACCCTTTTTTGGCGAAACTGATTAATGTATAATACCGGTTAAACTTAAAGTACCAACACATATCCGCAGAAAATTTTTATTTGTAACAAAAACGGCGTCTAATAAATTGTGTAACACACTGCAGAGATTTAACTTTGATTTTTGTTTGATTTCAGAGGCAAATGCAGGAATGACCATTTGCCTGGACAGTAATATTCTTCTCTTCCTTGCAACGCTATGGGCTAATGCTTTGATGCTTACAGAATGCTTGAAAAGATAACAAGCCTTAAACGTTCAAGCCTGAAATACGAATAAGCAAACGTACATTTGTGCCTGAATCTACATTTAAGTACTTTAAGTACTCAAAATGTATTTTCGTTTCTTTCTTTTATTTCAATCTTCCTCATACTATTGATATTTATGTACATTGTGAGTATATGTATGTAAATATATGGAAGCCTGAACAAGGATTTAGCTGTAATATATTTGAAATCTAAAAACTTTTATTTGCCTCTTTGTAATAGATAATAATCAGATTAATTAGAAATGTTGTTTGTTATTTTTTGTAAACATGTTATAACACTATAAGTATTAAATGCATGGATAAGGCAAATGTAAATTTAAGTTAATTGTAAATTATAAAGAACACGAAAATAATTTTTATGTTTTAGAAATGAAATTGTAACTATTGGTATGTTTCCAAACAAAACTTTGTATATGAAGCATAAAAATAAAGTTGTTTTATAAAATTTTGGTGGTCTTTTAGTTTACCTGAAAAACTATCTGGAGAAAATCCTAATTAATGATATTATTTATGGTATAACACTTTGCAATTCTTTGTTTATGTCGTATTATTATTAGAAGGTGAAAATTTTGAAAAAGATGATTATAGATCAATGTCGATATGGAAAACCATATAATCCAAAGCAAACATTTGGTCTTTCGAAAAGTTTTCCCTGCCCAAACAAACAAACCTCTTACAAACTTTGTTGTTTTAGTGGAAAGCAATATAATTTATTCAAACTTTATTTTTAGTACTTTCAGAAATGTATCCTGATTTAATTGTGGTTGTTTTAAGATAAGAAACAAGATTTAGTAAATTTTAATTCTAGTTTCAAGAAATGCTTTATATCAGCGTATTAAATTACCACAACCTAATATCACGAATCTTACTATTTAAAAATAAACACATAGTATATTTGTACTAATTAAAAACGATTTATGACGCTTTTGACAAAACCAACAATAAGTGCTTCATTCCGTATTGCACTTACAATTGGTAAAATATGTTACTAATTGTGGACATTATTTTTGTATCCTATTGTATGTTAGTTCTACTTTTAAATCTGTATTTTATATTTTTGTTACATTAGACATAAAACAAACCTAACTATAAATACTGCTAGTAATTAGATTATCAAAAATTTGAAAAAAATTGTACGGCATTACATTAATATGTACATTTAAATCAAATGCATTTAAGTCAAATCAGAAATTTAATCAATTGGTTTGTGTTTATAGCTCCAACTATTACAACTAAACTTTACTTTTCGAAGGCACATTTTCCGGCGATTATTTTGACTATTATTTCGACTTTTCATAAAAAGCCATCTTTCCAATTCCAGCATATTACATGAAAACTGTTACACTCATAATCTCTTTTGTAGGTTACGGAAAGAAACTTACATATAGTTGTAATTTTAATGAGCGTATTTCGGTACGCTTCTGTCAACGTCAGTTACGCCAGCTTATGCCTATAACATAGCGCTTAACAAGTCAAATCACGGATTTGCTTTTTCAGGAAAGATCTACTCCAACATCTTTTTAGTATTCACTCGGTTACTATTCTCTACAGAGCGAGTATTGAGTAAAAGATCTAGGAGTGTCTTTTTTCACTTGGGACAGAATATGAGTAAAACAATTTTAATCATCGGATGAATTGAAATGATACATCACTTTCTGTCGATGAATATACTTTTTTAAGTTTTTTAGATACTCCCAAAAAATATAGTTTGAATTTTATTTAGAAATTAAGAATGAAAATAAAACTAATATTTCCATAGCAATCGTTTTTTTTTTTTAAATAGTCCTAAACTTCAATGAACAGAAATCATCTGTAAGTAGTAGATAATCATTATTATCTCAGCGCTTGAATTATATTTACAAAATTCTCAAAATCCATTCTTCACAAATCGCTTCAAAATGTAATTCCACACGGTTTGAGTACAGTTTTTATTGCTTGCTCAACGAAAATTAGCAAATGCAGTGTTGGGCATGGTGTGGGATAGACGAAATTGAAACTATCACTTTTAATTCTCTTTATTATCAATGTTATAACGAATGGATTCGACCAAATTTTCAAGAATGATAGAGAAACATTTAATATTTCAATACTTACCTTTGTCCAACTGTCTGTCTGTCTATTCGTTCCGTTAGCTTGTGAAATAATACTTCAAAAAAAGTTTTCCATAGCCTTGAAACTTGGTCTAAGGAAGAAGGTTAATTTTAGGGTTAAAAGGTTATAGGGCAGTCCGTCAACCCGTCTGTGCAATAATTCGTTTCCTGATAGAAAGGTCTCAGAAACTTGAAGCCTTTTCGAAAACCCCTGCTGACCTTCGGGGTCAAAAGGTCAGAGACCAGTCCGTCCGTCTCCCCTGTCCATCTGTGTGATATCTATTTTGTTGCGATATATTTGGTCCTTCGATACTCTTGTTGTATCGGTTTATTAAACAAACCGAATCGTATTATATTTTAAAAATATTATATTTTGAATTCAACCTTTACATCTAGATTGCATAGAAATCTTATTATTTTCTCGAAGTCTTTCACGCCGTTTGAAATATTAAAGCACTAGTGTAATTATTCATGCATGTAGTTTAAGTACAGAAACTTTAAATTGTTTAATATAAATAATTATATTACTTAAAAGTTCTACAAGTATTATTACCTAAGACTTTAATCAAATTAGAAGTAAAAACTCCACTCCTGCCCCATCTCCTCAACCCAGTTTGTTTGTCTTAAACCAAAGTGTAAGCTTGATGGATGACTTCACTCTGTCCAAGTTTGAAGAGGCATTGCCTGAGAAGCCATCACGAGATTGGCTGTTTCCATGGCAACAAATATTTTCCATCTTATTCATAACAAAATCTTGAAACTCGCGTAAATCTCAGTTAAGAACCACTCGTTACCAAGTTGTAGCAATCTGGGTCTCGATAATCCGAAGTTGAAACCCTTAAAAGTTTTTAAGCTACACTTCAAATAATGCAACTCATCTAAGAACAGATTTCTCTAGTTATAATATTAAACTAAACCCCTAGTAAAGAAAAGATTTAGCTTATCATAGCTTTTCAATATTTAAATTGTAAGTAAAAGAATTACAACCCATGAATGATTGATTAATTACGAAAATAAGTACAAATAACTTAATTAAAAAATATAATAACAACATACTAGAAATTATTATGACTAATATTGATGAAGTATGTATGTAATTTAAAGTTCAGATTTTATAACTAATCTATTTTTTCTTTAATTATAATAATTGTAACACTTAAAATTTTTCTTGGAAAACCAGCAAGTATCTATACTATCGATGTGTTTGTTTTTTTTTGTTCACTTAAGAAAAGAAGGATGAGAAACCTTAACGTTGAACTTATTCATAAATGGACCTTTGCGCTTTTTTTCCCGGTGGCATGATTTAAGGATGTGTAACAGTTGGGTAGTGGCTATTGAGAGCGTGATATAAACTTTATACACTGTTGGTTGAACTTATTCATAAATGGACCTTTGCGCTTTTTTCCGGTGGCATGATTTAAGGATGTGTAAAGTTGGGTAGTGGCTATTGAGAGCGTGATATAAACTTTATACACTGTTGCTTAATATATATTGTTTATGTGTTGTGTATAAATATATTGTATCATACATATTTGGACTTTCATTATGGAATTTAATCAAAAAAGGCGTTTTAGTAATTCAGTAAATTTGATGACATTTTTTTTATGGACGCAATAAAGTATTGCACATATAAAGTTACCAATTCCAGTATACAATATCAGCGATTGAATATTGAAATATGATTTTATTAACTTTGATCAATGTATAGAAACTTTTAGAACTTAGAAATGACACTTTGACTAAAACATCGTGTAAATTTAAAATTATGTATTTATAGTTTTATTATTATTTTATTATAATTACTAGTGAAACATAAATAATAAAAATAAAACATGAAACCAAGTCGTGGAAATATCTGAACTTTTTGTACTATAAATACTGACTAAGTAAGCATTTTAATTAAATAATTTAGGTCCCTGCCCTGCATATTGTTACAACACACACCCTCATCGCATTTTAATAATAAAAACTTAATTTTTAATAATAAAATTGTAATCCGTCCTAATAGATAAATTCAAACTTTGCCCTTTTATAACATTGTTTGTATTTTTATTAAAATAAAGTGATATCATCATAATGTTTTGTAAACTTTTCATAAAATAAGTTCTACACGTCTTAAATATCTTCCACTTAAAAAACCTAATACAACAAATTTGAAGTATTAGGACATGTTAAATCGGCCAAATCGCGTTGTTAGGCGTTAACATACTGGTGCCAAAAATATAATAGCAACGGGTGAAATTTCTACATTTTACCAGTTTAAACCTATTACCTTTTTCTAAAAAAAAACCATAGCAATATCCTCAAGGCCGAAAGTATTTAATCTCTTTTGTGTGCACCAAAAATTTACAAAAACAAAATATTTTCTGCTCGTCAGAATTATACTTAAAAATTCTCTTTCTTGGATTGGACCAATGAGAACCAAGTCTCAAGTCCCTAGGAGCTATATACTATACAGCCTATATATTTATATCAATAGGTACCACAGAGGCGGACAGACGGACGCTAGGATTTCAAGTCCGGCTAAGTCTCTAATGATTAATAAGTGATGCTTTGTGCTAAATGTTGAAGAACATTTTATCTTTGGAGCTCACAAATGCATATGCCCTACATACGGGTACGGGTGTACTTTGAGTAAACATAAAGTTGATCGCATCAACTCATTTTCGTTCTAAAATTTACAGTAAATATCAAGAACGATGCCAGAAAATAATTTGGGGGGGGGCGTGGATCCAGACAACTGATATTTTCCCACAGTGGACAGAGAGTAAGGCTCCATTTTGTTCCTTTAAAAGGTTCCTGACCCGTTTTCATTGTTGAGAACCATCTTTCAACCCCCACCACACGTCAGTAATACTGAATTAATATAATAATAATCGTTTACTAAAAACGAAAAAAATTTTAAATTAATTGAAAAAAAATTAAACGCTAAAGGGATCTGGATCCCTTGGACCCCGTCGCAGCTACGTCATTGGTAAATATGTCAAGTTTTACATTCAGTTTGGAAATTAGTTAGCTATAGAAGACATATCTTTAAATCTCAAGTGTTCAAAAACCCATATTTTATTTGTTTTATTTTGTTTTATACAATGCGTAGTGTATTTATTGTACTATCTAATTGTGTACTCAAGTCTTGTACCAAACCCTTATCGATCTACATGTCAACTCTGTATGATAGCCCTCGATACTGGGAATGTGTGCTTTAATTTACTTTTCTCTATGCTAAGTATTTGGAATTATACATATTACAAAAACACTTCAAATTAAGTACTTGTGACAAAAGGTCGCTTGAAAGTAGCATTTACTCAGTATCAATTCAATTGTTTTCTTTTCTTAAAGTTTATTTTTTGACGATGGAAACAATCAGGGGGTTTTCCGGAAATTTAATTCATTGTATTCAATTTTGTATCTTGTTCAGTGATACAAGAACACAACCGTTTCGAGAACTGCAATCTGATCTCTTCCTCAGGTGGACAACTAGTAATACATAACTACAATCAAGGTTAAGAGTAACAAGTGTTGTGACACGCATAGGTTTAGAAATGGCAAAAAGCATTGTGTGTCAAGTACATTTACACTATCTCTAAAACATGCACTTATTAAAAATAAAACACTAACTATTAGAACTAAACTAAAGGATACAAATCTAGTAGGTCAAAATTGACCCAGCCGGCACTGAAAACTGATCAAGACCTGATCAGTAACTGCGATCGTCACGGCAGATTCGTAATGGAGGACAATAAGCAAACGGTATTGGAATTTTTTATTTTTATTATCGAGTTATTCTAGATGGAATTCACGAAACCATATCGTAATGAACAACCCAGTTTTGTGTTTTCACTTCATGTATAATTTAGTCAAGTGGTTTATAGCACACCCTGTATATTAGTAAATGCTAGTATAGAAGGTTGCTGACGAATCTATATCAGCAGCTGATAATTCGGGAACGCTGAATGAGTTCCTTTGTTGTGATGATCAAAGGATCAAACGATAATAATGCCTTTAGGATCTTACGGTCTAAGGATCAATAACGACCGCGTTTACAAAGGATATAACTGGCCATTAAAGACCAGCCATGTTTTGCTATGTGTATTCAATTTTATATCCACAGAAGCATGATATTCAGTTTATTTAAACGATTTTGACATTTCAATGTCCAAATACATGAATATAAAATATTAATTATACTACATAAGCCTAGTAATTCTGGCCTATGAGCCGAGCTGTTGTTTGACATAATAGTTAAAGTGCAATCTTCAAATAGTACACTACTAAAATGTAGTACTATTACATGTACATTTCTTAGTTAAATTCAGTCCTTATTACTTGAATCTATTTCTTTAACTGAGTAGCTAAAATATTAGTCAAATGAGCATAATGTATTTTAATTAACAAAATGTAAAGGTGAAGAACCGATATTCAGATTATATTACTGAAGTATTGATAGTTTTACAATAATTAAACAAAATATTTCAAAACTATACTGTTCTGTAGACGGACGTATGTTTACAGTGCAAATAAATTTAAATTTGATATAAAAACACACAAGTGTTCCGAGGATGTAAACTGATTTTGTGCGAACAACTTTACAATTAATGAACCATCAGTATAAAACAAGATTCCAATTTGTCAATGTAATAATCAAATCTGCTGCGAGTAAATGGAAAATCTATTAAGAATATATTTTGACGTCACTTATTAAATTCTAAAATATTTTCGCATACATTTTATCCCATAAATGTTTAATAAATCAATTATTATATAATTGCCTTTGTAGCAAATATTACACCCGTATACCAGTTTTGGTCAGATTTTAGATATCATTATTAAGCAATATTACTAAAAATATTGTATTATTAAAGTGTATTATTTAAATAAAAGAAAGACCTTTTATTGCTATTTTTCCAATTTGGAGTATTTTTTTTATTGTCTAGACTATATGCCGTTTGATATGGGTTTACTTCCTAGAAACCTGTACTCACTTTGAGTAACACATCCCAACTGTCTTCTGATATAACATATTTAATCATCCCTCTACTTGCTCCCCCCAACCCTAACCTCAGACAGTATATCAGCGGCAATGTGGGCCGAAGAGGTTTGTTCAGAGCCCATAAACAATGTCAGCAGTGATGCTAAACATTGCCTTAGACTTGCCCACAAACCTCTCAGAATTTTATGTTATTCGGCATTTATATAATTATAAAAATACTTTTTACACATTAATTAAATTATGTTTGTAGTATTTTTTCACAGATAATGATTTTTTATTCTCTTGGACACTCATTGAACGAAGCTATGCTGTAAGGGATAAATTAAAAAAGTCGTTACTAAAACAATGAAAAGGATTTAAATGAAAAGAATGTTCAGCACAGGTCTTAAATCGCCTGATTTCTTATAAATGGTCATGTCTGAATTTAAATCCTCACAATTAAATCATTTTTTGAGCGTAAAATTGTAATGTTGTATTTATGTTTATCTTTAAAGACGTAGTTAAAAAAAAATAGTTTTACTGATATCTAAGTGACAGTGGAGTAAGATAGATGGATGTAAGTAATATATCATTTGGGGTAGTAGCAGACTTAGTCTTCAATTAGAAGTACTTAAATGTTAACTAAAAATATTATCCAAAATACGTTTACCATTAATAAATTATTTAAAAATATTATTTTTTTGAGTAGCGATTAGTGATGAAAATCCTATTTGAGTTACAGTGCAGTATTCAAAAAAAAATTGCACATGTTGGGTACTCTCTTAAGAAAATACGATCTTGGTTGGCGGCAACAATGCAGTCTGCGGAAGTGAGAGATGTTGATTGATGTTGCCGCTGCGATGTTTGTTTGCTACTTTTGTCTCAAATCCTGGGACTTGAGCTTCCTCGACAGTAAACGTAGTGTAATCTTCATTGCAGTTATGAAAATGTTTCTGAATCTTCTTTATCTTGATAAGGAATATGCCATACATAAATGGCATAGCATCCATACTAGAGCTATGGATTTTAACTCTGTATTACGTCGTATTTGATATATCGTGAACTGTTTTCATACTGAATAAAAAACTTACTAATAAAAACAATCATTTTCATTAATATATTTTGTACACCTAGTAGACTTTGTGTTGTTTACAAATTATGCTTTGTAATATTGGTTGCTAAACACTTCTGATTTTGTATACCTGTAATTTGAATGTACATTCATATACATATATATTACTTGTATTTTAGGGATTTCTAGAAAATGTTTCAACATACTGTCACCGCATTATAGTATTTATATACTTTCATATTATAACCATAAAAGCATCGTATAAAAACATTATTTTCTATGAAAACAACTATTATTTATTTTTTTCTATTTCTTTAACTTAACTCATTCATTTAAATTATTTGCTGTAGAACTAGCGTCATTCATACGACTTAAGTTTATGTTGCCAAAACATGATCAAACACAAAAATGCAATCAGTATTTAAACATAAATCAAAGTATTTATACAACTTAGTGAGCTTTCTGTTTTGATAAACCGAATATGAAAAATTAATACAAAGTATTAAATAAAAACAGGGAACAGGGAAACAAGGATAAGAGGTCATTGACAATATTATTTCCGTCAATAAATAACTAATGTTCGGATATGTGGATCAAGACAAGTCACGCGGTGACCACTGCCATAGACATAATCTCTGTTGTTCATTTTCTGTCAATAATTCCACTGATTACATTATCTTCTTTCAATCTTTTTTCTAACTTTATGTCTTGTAAAAGAAAACACTAGTCAATACTGTATTGACGATTTCAAGTTAGCTGTGAATATTTAGGCAACAATTAACTGACTACTTCGTTGTTGTGGTTATAAACTGTTTTAATACGAATGTAAATTTCAGCTCCATTTCATCTTCTATTTATCTTTAGATGGACGGTTATTACAAATTCTAAGATTTAAGTATATAACGGAGTCAGATTTTCAGTTATTGCACTAAGCAGAAATTGAAAAGAAGCTGATCTTTATGAATACTTGCAATAAAAAACTTTATTCCATAAATAATAGATTATAAATAATATATTTTTATTGCATTATTCTGATTATAACAATGGTACACTTAGTTTTGTGGCAACCTGTAGCAAATTATAAATTACAATAAAATACTGATTTATTGATTTACTATAAAACAAGTTTTTGATATATAGTTTCATACGTTATTACTTGTTTTATTAATCTAAACATGAGGTGTCAACACAAATGAATGAGCAATAAGCATGGTATTTTTACATATTAGCAGGCTGAAAACTTGATACCTTGCTTAATGGTAGGTCTTGTAAAAGGTTTTAATGAAGTTAATAATAATGAAGTTTTCGTAACAACTGTCATTATGGATTTTAAATATATCTATGATGTCATCATTGAATGAACGTCAGCGAAGCTAAAAACTCTATTGTGTGGTAAACCCTATTTTATGTCTGTCTGGCATATGATCATATGGAGATTGGGGCTGATCAAATTTTTCCAAAGTTAATTTGTTACGAAGTGCTACCATCAAAATAAATTCGTAGTAATAAAATTAAGTAACCATAATAAAACAATTTATGCAATTTGTTTTTATGTATTTTTTTCATTCAACCACCATTTTGGTTATGTGAATTTGAGAGAGTTGTAAATTTTAAATATCATCATTGGTATTCTAAATGAAAAGAGTAAAAGGTTTTTTAAATTATCAGCCAGTAAAATATCCCTGTTATGGATGTTTATACGTGCGGGACACACTGTAGGCTACATTCATTGCAGTTGGAAGAATATGTTGAATTTTAATGTGATCTAGGTTGTTATTTTCATGGCTATAGTAAAAAGATCACGATTCCCATCAAATGCATTTTGTTCTTTATCAGCTTGGCTAGGTACTGTAATAAAAATAGAACAGTAAAATTTAACGTATCAACAGTTTTTTATTCAATAATTCAGTCGTGTTACAGACTTCATAATGTACTTTAGTCAATATAAAAACTAGAAAAAACGATTCAAAATTGTCCCCAGCTTCTATGTTTTCTTGTGTAAACACAAAGCGAAAAGTGGCTTGTTGATAAAAACCTGCGTTGTTTGAACGGTCTTTTACATCATTGGACAAACAGCATAAAACAGGTCCCGATCTGCAGCCGTTGAATCCACAAACATTGCCTGCTGCTGGCGAAAATAGTGATTTCCATAACCAAACCCTTGTCAACTGCACAATGAATTACATTCCTGCTTATTCGTGACCCAATGGCTTCTAAAGTCTGTTCAGAATTTAATTTAATTTAATTTATATTGTTCCTTACACAATTTTTTTATAATAAATTTATAAATATGTAAATATATTTGTAACTATAAACCTAAATATAAATTTACTATGTAAACTCCCAAATAAAAATCGAAATGACCTAAATCGGTGGTTTGAATATATAAACAAAACAAAAAAAAATTTCCACAAAATCTCTAATTTTGAACCGTAAATTGATAAACTATGAGTAAAATTATGGTTCATATTTCGTGGTAATTTTATTACAATGATGTAGGTTTGCCCACGTAAGCGTTCCATTTATTTCAGCTAAAATTGCAAACCAATTACATTATCTTACACATAGGCTGTTCGTGGAGTGATGGATAGGATACTTAAATTTTCCAGACAGTTTTAATCTAATTCTCCTAGACTGACGTTGTAGTCGGTTCTCAGTCAATCGACCAGAGACAGCAACTACTTGTGTATTCTATCAGTGTAGACTGTTTGTCTGGGCTGCTGCTCTTGTATTATTTAAACTGTTCCTCTCCTGATTGTTTTTGGGCAAATCGGAATCTCTCGGCCCTGATTGTGACTTGTTTGACTGTTTCGTTTATTACAAGATTGAAAACTTTAGTTGTTGGTAATTATTCGAATCGAGTTATTTATTCCAAATGAACGTTTTGTTGTATATCACTTAAAATAGTGTTTTTGTCAAATAAAGTTCGGGTAAAGAAATGTTCGATCAATACGTTAGCAGAAGTTTTATTAAATGCCTTTCCGATTACTGGTGTGTGAGTGAAGTACAATAGAAGGCTCCCCCCCCTAGGAAAGTTTCTGTCACAAGTACAGGAACATACATGGTTTCTGAAAATCTTTACTACACAAATATAGAGTTTACGTATAGAAAATAGAAACCATTAATATTTATACATTTGAATTCCTCTTATAAAAAATCAGCTTATTACAATCGTCCTCATGGTAGTACCAAAGAAAAATGTATAACTTCACCGCAGATGACCCTAGGGCCTTAAAACAAAACACGTTGTGATGTTATATGTATGTTTTCTGGCTTGAAGAAACTATTACTGTCCCAAAAATCTGAATCAAATTATAACTTGGTACAAAAAAAGTATCCTTTAGATACCATGGCAAGCTTGGTACGTCGTTTAGTTTCAATTATTTGTAATTATTTATCAGGATTTATAATCTTTATTTTACTTGCATGAAAGATAATAATACTACAAAATAACCTGCACTTATTTTACAATGTTTTTTATAATATATGGTGTTTTGAGACGTGTTATTTTTTTCTAAATGCATTTTTTATAGTTTCATTAATAAAGTTATAACATTATAACATTTTAACATTAAAGCCATCACTAACATTTATTTAAAAAACTTTTTTTCTAAAGAACTTTTGAGGAGAAATTTTACTAAAAAAAATCATGGAAACAATGTTTGAAATCAAAATGGTATATTAAATTCTTATACTTAGATTTAATAAATAATAATTAATGTAATAACTTGTAATAAAACAAGGAATTAAGGAAAAACTAAAAGTAGCAGTAAAACGCTAAGTAAAAATGTGTTTCTTTTTTCAAGAACTAACCGATCCTTTAATGACAAAACTTTAAGTAAAAGTAAATGAACGAATAGTGACTACACTATTAAAACATCAATGTAAAACTATTGTCTTCAATAAAAGAAACTCGTTTTTTGATGATCATAAATGTAGGTACATAAATATGAAAAAAGACAGTCCAGATACGAGTTGGTAGTATGAATGTGCAAACATGGGGAATACTTTGAATCACATGATTCATAATTAGCATCAGTGTTTTTGTTCCCTAAGAAGAACTAGAAGCAATCGGTGTAAACTTAAGATGTGCAGAAATATCTTGAGATAACCGTCAAGGAACCGTTCTTGGGATTACGATGGGGTGGCTCTCTGTGCAATAAACACAAAGATTGAGTTAAGATAATGAGTAGTTGAAATATCTTGAGATAACCACCAAGGAACCGTTCTTGGGATTACGACGGGGTGGCCCTCTGTGCAGTATAACACAAAGATTGAGTTAAGATAATGAGTAGCTGAAATATCTTGAGATAACCACCAAGGAACCGTCTTGGGATTACGACGGGGTGGCCCTCTGTGCAATATAACACAAAGATTAAGTTAAGATAATGAGTAGCTGAAATATCTTGAGATAAACCACCAAGGAACCGTTCTTGGGATTACGGCGGGGTGGCTCTTCTGTGCAATATAACTCAAAGATTGAGTTAAGATAATGAGTAGCTGAAATATCTTGAGATAACCACCAAGGAACCGTTCTTGGGATTACGACGGGGTGGCTCTCTGTGCAATATAACACAAAGATTGAGTTAAGATAATGAGTACTTGAAATATCTTGAGATAACCATCAAATAACCGTTCCGTGGATTACGACGGGGTGGCTCTCTGTGCAATATAACACAAAGATTGAGTTAAGATAATGAGAGTAGCAGAAATATCTTGAGATAACCATCAAGGAACCGTTCTTGGGATTACGACGGGGTGGCTCTCTGTGCAATATAACACAAAGATTGAGTTAAGATAATGAGTAGTTGAAATATCTTGAGATAACCACCAAGGAACCGTTCTTGGGATTTACGACGGGGTGGCTCTCTGTGCAATATAACACAAAGATTGAGTTAAGATAATGAGTAGCAGAAATATCTTTGAGATAACCATCAAGGAACCGTTCTTGGGATTACGACGGGGTGGCTCTCTGTGCAATATAACACAAAGATTGAGTTAAGATAATGAGTAGCAGAAATATCTTGACATAACCACCAAGGAACCCTTTTTGGTTTGAGATTACGACGGTGTGGCTTTGTCTTCAATATCACATAAAGACTGAGGTGATGGGATGAGATAGGGAGTGACAGAAAGATTGGGATAACCATTAAGGAACATAAGAACCTTGGTTTAATATTAACGACGGTTTAAGCTCTTTCTTCAAAGATAATGACTGAGATAATGAGATGAGACGATGCCGGACCCCAAGGAGTTGAAAGACTTTAAATTAAGTTTTTTTTTTAATATTTACAACCTCACCTGCAGAAACAAACTGTAAACGGATCGTCATTGCATAGGTTGCATTTACAAATGCTGTGGAACGTTTCGCGTAGGCTCTCTCGAGAAACAAACTGAACGATTGATCACCGGAAGTTACTGGGGAGAAAAGTGAATTGCGCAGGGAGGGTCAAACAAAGGCCTCATGAAAAGCACAGCGGCCTGAGTTTGAAGCGTTAAGAAACTTAGCGTAGTGAATATTACACAGGACAAAGCAACGTAGCACTAGCTCCTGTGTGTTGCAAGGAATTGATGACTTAGTATTGGAAACACTGGAGATCAAAAACTCCTTGCTTGATAGAAATGACTTCATATTCATATTTGAAAAGTGGTAAATCCATTTGCTGAGTTACAACAGCAGATCTAACAGCTAAAGTAGTAACACCTATTCTACTTAGCAGTAATTTTAAAGATGATATATCTAGATATATTGCCATTATGAGCGCAAGGCTAAAGAATACCTGAGTGAATAAGAGAAATTTTGTGTGGAAAATGAGCAGTGAGTGTATGAAATACTAAACCTTAGACGTGTTTTACTTGACAAATCATTAACCATACATACGTCAGTCCATTAATTAAAGATCCTAAAGTACGTTTCAGGTAACAGAGTTTTAACTTAGGTTGCATGCAAAATTTAAAATCTATGGCTCATTTCATTTTCGAGATAATAATAAATGCACCATTATCGAACTCAGTGTTGTCTATGTAGAAGATATGAAGATTTAAGCAAAATTTCAAGCAAATAGGTAAGTTAGTTTCGATATATCTTATGAACAGAAATACAGATATAGAGACAGAAATTAAATTTGTCCAGCCCCTAGTGAGATAAGCTTCGCTAACGCTCAGCCAACCAATGATTAGACCATCACGAAAATCAACAATGTCTGTTTGACTGGTACTGGTTAGTTACTTTAGTTTTGTATCTTATGTGTTGTACACTTCACTTCCAAAACTAGTACGGATTCCAATTCCTGATAAATCCAACTTTTCTTGAACATTAAACATTTCATAAAGTATGTACACTACCAGCTGACAATATATGTGTTTGAAAGTTTGATATTTAATATCAAAATTAAATTTCAAACAAAGATTGCACAGCTTGTCAAAAGGGAAGTTCCAAATAAAAGCATACATAATGCTGAATTAATATATAGTCCGTTTGTAGAATAGCTATGACTTATACATATAATATAAATTAGACTGAAACTGCAAGAATAGCTTATTACTGGGATATTGAAAAAAAAACTTTCTTTATTTTAATATTCTATATGATCAGGTTGTTTGAAACATTATTCCCAGTTTTTTTCATTGATACCTGAGTTTAGAATCATCAGGTCCACTAGTCTTCATTGATACGACAAAAAAAAATGACTGAATGGATTATTGTCGTTTCTGTATTTTTAATTTTGTTCCACGCCATCTATTTCATCTCAAATTAGCTTAAAATGTTCTAATTTAAACAGTTTTCTTCACTGATAATGTATTCAACAGTCTTAAACATACATATGTATTTCAAAGGCAAACTTAATCCAGATTTTTGAAAAATTATTAATAATTACTTATAGAAAATAACCTCTTTCTATATAATTGGGCCGGTAAAAAATACTGAACACTTATTTATTGGATTACCAGCCGAATAAGTTAAAAGTATAAACAGACTCAAACAATGAGGAACACCATAAATCCGGAGAGGGTAAAGGTTTGCACAAGATGTAGAGATAACAATCTCTCATGGAACTTAAACACTGGAATTATCTCTGAGTTAGAACAGACACAAACTCTTCCCTAACCTACGGTAAAGATTGACACAGGATGTAGAGATAACGATCTCTCATGGAACCCTAAACACTGATGATATCGTGAGTTAGAGATATAGAAACTCTCCCCTAGGCTACGGAGTAGATTGTCACAAGATGTAGAGATAACAATCTCTCATGGAACTTAAACACTGATAATCTCTGAGTTAAAGAGACACAAAATCTTCCCTAACCTACGGTAAAGATTGACACAGGATGTAGAGATAACAATCTCTCATGGAACCTAAACACTGGTGATCATCTCTGAGTTTAGAGAGCCATAGTCCTCTCAACCCACAATACGGTAAAGATTGTCACAGGATGCAGAGATAACAATCTCTCATGGAACCTAAAAAACTGATGATCTCTGAGATTAGAGAGACACAAAATCTTCCCTAACCTACGGTAAAGATTGAGACAGGATGGTATGAAGATAACAATCTCTCCATGGAACCTAAACACTGATCATCTCTGAGTTAGGAGAGCCCATAGTCTCTCAACCCACAATACGGTAAAGATTGTCCACAGGATGCAAGAGATAAACAATCTCTCATGGAAACCTAAAAACCTGATAGATCCTCTGAGTATAGAGAGACGACAAAAATCTTTCCCATAAGCTACGGTAGAAGATTGTCACAGGAGTGCACAGATAACAATCTTCTCGTAAGTGAACTTAAACATTGATGAATCTCTGAGTTAGACAGACAAAACAATACTCTCCCCTAATCTACGGTAAATGATTTGAGCACAGGATGTCAGAGATAACAATCCTCTCATGAAACTTTAACTTGACATGTCGTCAAAGAGTACTTTGAGTATAGAGAGGACCAAAAAACGTACTTTCAATTTTACCTTTCCTTTGTATGTGCAGCGTTTTAGATATCTGACGCTTGTCCCTCAGGGAACTTGACATACTAGGGAATCTGGGAGTTATTGATCATACGGAAGAGACAGACCACAATCTCCTAAGCACGGTGTGAGCTAACCAGAGGAGTCTATCACATTGTAGTACACTTCCAATTGTGTACCCTGATTGAGGAAAAATGAGAGACTAAAACCACTTACAACCTATTTCATAGATTTCTCCTGATGTACGAAAACGATGTAAATGTTTCCGTTTTGAGCTCTCTTCGTCGTCGAACTTATCTTTTGGATATCTTCAAGACGATCATTGACTCCAGAATTCCGGGGAGTCTAAGTCCTGAGACAGCATTGGATACCAAGATGCTGCAATAAAAGAGGAAGGTGAACTGAGAGGCTAAAACTTTAGAATTTAAATTGGAAATTAAACCCTTCCGTAACCATGGCTAAGTTTATGTGGCGAGCGTACTTTTCCAATTCTGATAATTTCTTACCATCCATTTTTCCATATCCGTTATCTGTTTTATTTATATGGATATTTGTTGCGCGAACCTCGTGTGAAATTAAATACAATTACAGAATCTAAAAAGTAAAAATGAAAATACTTCTGTAAAAATTACATTTAGTATATATCCAAAGTAATGCAAACAGTGATATCCCATTATTTCTTACTTGAGACCCCACCTTAATACACACACCATTTTGGAGGAAAATATCACTCTTATCGGTGTTACTATGAAATAATTATCACATTATTAATAATCCATAATCATAAAAACATATTATTTTACAAAAGGAAGACTGCTCTCATTTAACAGCAATGTCATATACACTATTAGCCCTATAATATAATTACAGCCTAATATTCAGTAATTTTATATAATTCTAATTTTAAAATTCCAAACCTTAAACAGGGTGAGGCAAATAAACCCACCCTTACGAGTACGTTATAGTCGGGCCCAAACCAAACGAGTCGGAAGGTAGAAGGGGGGGGGAATTTATTTCAGTAACAAACTTAAAAACTCGCCCCCTATCTTCCAACCCCAACAGGATATTTGGAGAAATAATATTTGTTAAATCTCTAAAACTTCCCCAAGAAGGGTAGGTTTTTGGGGGGTAGGGGTGGTTTTTGGACAAATTTTCAAATGTAAAGGGTATGGTGTGAGCGTATACGCTCAATTTAAAGGCACTTTCTTCACTGAATTATTTTGATAAGCAATCTCATTATTAATTTTCAATGGAACTATCGTCCTTGCCGCTACATATGTACAGGTAGTACACCAAAAAGTTACCCAGAAAAAAAATCCCTGATTTGTGGGTATAATTTATGGTGCAACTACCTTGCACAAATGTAGAGAGACTATATTTTTATTGAAAACTATATAATGAGATGGCTTATCAAAATAATCAGTGAAGAAATACCTTTAAAATGAGGTATAGCTCAACATAACCTTTACATTTGAAAATTTTCCAAAAGCTACCCCTTACCCCCAAAAAACAACCCTTTTGGGAGTTTTAGAGATTTAAAAATAATTTCGCCAAATTCTTTGGGGTGGAAATAGGGGGTTTAAGTTGTTACGAATAATCTACCTCGTTTTGGTTTGGCTGCTATACGTTACTGTACGGGTGGTTTGCCTCACCCTGTATAAATGTTGGAAATTTTAAATGAATTATATAAAATTACTGAACTATAGGCTAATTAAATTATAGGCTAATAGTGTATATGCATTGCTGTTAAATGAGAGACAGTCTTCCTTTTGTAAATAATATGTTTTTATGATTTTGGATTATAATAATGTGAAATATTTCAGTAAACCGAAGTGATATTTTCCTCCAAAATGGTGGTGTATTAAGGTGGGGTTCAAGAAAGAAATAAGGAACACTGTTTGCATTATTTGGATATAACTAAATTTAATTTTTACAGAGTATTTCATTTACTTTTTATCTGTAATGTATTTAATTTCCCAAGGTTGCGATACAATATCATAATAAATAAAAAGATAACGGATATATGGAAAATGGATGGTAAGAATTATTAGAATTGGAAGTACGCTCCACATAACTTAGCCAATGTTAGGAAGGGTTAATTCAAATTAAATTTAAAGTTTAGCTCCAGTTCAACCTTCCTTTTATTGCAGCATCTTGTATCCAATGCTGTCTCAGACTTGACTCCCGGAATCTGGAGTCATGATCGTCTGAAGATATTCAAAGAAAGTCGACGACGAAGAAGCTCAAAACGAAACATTTACATCGTTTCGACATCAGAGAAATCTATAAATAGGTGAAGTGGTAGTCTCATTTTCTCATCAGGTACACAATTGAGTGTACTACAATGTGATAGACTCTGTTGCTCCACCGTGCTTAGAGAATTGTGTCTGGTCTCTTCCGTTGATTCATAACTCCAGATTTCAGTAGTCAAGTCTAGAGACAGCGTCAGATACTAAACGCTGCAATAAAAGGAAGGTAAATTGAAAGTACGTTTTTTGTCCCTCTAACTCAAAGTACTTTGAGAATATCAAGTTAAAGTTTCATGAGAGATTGTTATCTCTGCATCCTGTGCCCAATCTTTACCGTAGATTAGGGGAGAGTTTGTGTCTGTCTAACTCAGAGATCATTCAATGTTTAAGTTCCACGAAGATTGTTATCTGTGCATCCTGTGACAATCTTTACCGTAGCTTATGGAAGATTTTGTATATCTCTAACCTCAGAGATCATCAGTTTTTAGGTTCCATGAGAGGATTGTTATCTCTGCAATCCTGTGGACAATCTTTACCGTATTGTGGGTTGAGAGGGACTATGGCTCTCCTAACTCAGAGATGATCAGTGTTTAAGTTCCATGAGAGATTGTTATCTCTACATCCTGTGTCAATCTTTACCGTAGGTTAGGGAAGATTTTGTGTCTCTCTAACTCACAGATCATCAGTTTTTAAGTTCCATGAGAGATTGTTATCTCTGCATCCTGTGACAATCTTTACCGTATTGTGGGTTGAGAGACTATGGCTCTCTAACTCAGAGATGATCAGAGTTTTAGGTTCCATGAGAGATTGTTATCTCTACATCCTGTGCCAATCTTTACCGTAGGTTAGGGGAAGATTTTGTGTCTCTCTAACTCAGAGATCATCAATGTTTAAGTTCCATGAGAGATTGTTATCTCTACATCCTGTGACAATCTTTACCGTAGGTTAGGGGAGAGTTTGTGTCTGTCTAACTCAGAGATAATCAGTGTTTAAGTTTTCATGAGAGATTGTTATCTCTGCATCCTGTGACAATCTTTACCGTATTGTGGGTTGAGGGACTATGGCTCTCTAACTCAGAGATGATCAGTGTTTAAGTTCCATGAGAGATTGTTATATTTACATCTTGTGCAAACCTTTACCCTCTCCAGGTTTATGGTGTTCCTCATTGTTTGAGTCTGTTTATACTTTTAACTTATTCGGCTGTTAATTCAATAAATAAGTGATCAGTATTTTTTACCGGCCCAATTATATAGAAAGAGGTTATTTTCTATAAGTAATTATTAATAATTTTTCAAAATCTGGATTAAGTTTGCCTTTGAAATACATATGTATGTTTTAAGACTGTTAATACATTATCAGTGAAAAAAACTATTTAAATTAGAGAACATTTTAAGCTAATTTGAGATGAAATAGATGGCGTGGAAACAAAATTAAAAATACAGAAACGACAATAATCGATTCAGTCATTTTTTTGTTGTATCAATGAAGACTAGTGGACCTGATGATCTAAACTCAGGTATCAATGAAAAAAACTGGGAATAATGTTTCAAACAACCTGATCATATAGAATATTAAAATAAAGAAAGTTTTTTTTTTCAATATCCCAGTAATAAGCTATTCTTGCAGTTTCAGTCTAATTTATATTATATGTATAAGTCATAGCTATTCTACAAACGACTATATATTAATTCAGCATTATGTATGCTTTTATTTGGAACTTCCCTTTTGACAAGCTGTGCAATCTTTGTTTGAAATTTAATTTTTGATATTAAATATCAAACTTTCAAACACATATATTGTCAGCTGGTAGTGTACATACTTTATGAAATGTTTAATGTTCAAGAAAAGTTGGATTTATCAGGAATTGAATCCGTACTAGTTTTGGAAGTGAAGTGTACAACACATAAGATACAAAACTAAAGTAACTAACCAGTACCAGTCAACAGACATTGTTGATTTTCGTGATGTCTAATCATTGGTTGGCTGAGCGTTAGCGAAGGGGGCTGGACAAATTTTAATTTCTGTCTCTATATCTGTATTTCTGTCTATAAGATATCTCGGAAAGAAACTTACCTATTTGCTGGAAATTTTGCTTAAATCTTCATATCTTTACATAGACAACACTGAGTTCAATAATGGTTTGCATTATTGTCTGTCTGCTCGTGGGATATCTCGAAAATGAAATGAGCCATAGATTTTAAATTTCGCATGCAACCTAAGTGAAGTCGGTTACCTGACACGTAGTATGGGATCTTTCAGTAATGGACCTGACATGATCGCTCTGTTAATAAATTTGTCATGTAAACACGTCTGAGGTTTAGTATTTCATACACTCACTGCTCATTTTCCACACAAAATTCACTTATTCACTCAGGTATTCTTTAAGCCTTGCGCTCATAATGGAAATACTTAATATATCTAGATATATCATCTTAAAATTACTGCTAAGTAGAATAGGTGTTACTTCTTTAGCTGTTTTAGCTGTTAGATCTGCTGTTGTAACTCAGCAAATGGCTTTACAACTTTTCAGATATGAATATGAAGTCATTTCTATCAAGCAAGGAGTTTTGATCTCCAGTGTTTCCAATACTGTCATTAATTCCTTGCAACACACAGGAGCTAGTGCTACGTTGCTTTGTCCTGTGCAATATTCACTAAGCTAAGTTTCATAACGCTTCAAACTCACGCCGCTGTGCTTTCATGAGGCCTTTGTTTGACCCTCCCTGCGCAATTCACTTTCCTCCCAGTAACTTCCGGTGATCAATCGTTCAGTTTGTTTCTCGAGAGAGCTTACGCGAAACGTTCCACAGCATTTTTAAATGCAACCTATGCAATGCCGATCCGTTTACAGTTTGTTCTGCAGGAGAGGTTGTAAATATTTTAAAAAAAAAACTTATTTAAAGTCTTTCAACTCCTTGGGGTCCGGCATCATCACTTCTCATCATCTCAGTCATTATCTTTGAAGAAAGAGCCAAACCGTCGTAATATTAAACCAAGGTTCTTATGTTCCTTAATGGTTATCCCAATCTTTCTGTCACTCCCTATCTCATCCCATCACCTCAGTCTTTATGTGATATTGAAGACAAAGCCACGCCATCGTAATCTCAAACCAAAAAGGGTTCCTTGGTGGTTATCTCAAGATATTTCTGCTACTCATTATCTTAACTCAATCTTTGTGTTATATTGCACAGAGAGCCACCCCGTCGTAATCCCAAGAACGGTTCCTTGGTGGTTATCTCAAGATATTTCAGCTACTCATTATCTTAACTCAATCTTTGTGTTATATTGCACAGAGAGCCATCCCGTCGTAATCCCAAGAACGGTTCCTTGGTGGTTATCTCATAATATTTCAGCTACTCATTATCTTAACTCAATCTTTGTGTTATATTGCACAGAGAGCCATCCCGTCGTAATCCCAAGAACGGTTCCTTGGATGGTTATCTCAAGATATTTCTGCTACTCATTATCTTAACTCAATCTTTGTGTTATATTGCACAGAGAGCCACCCCGTCGTAATCCCAAAGATGGTTATCTCGATCGGTTTAATCGTTCCTTGATGGTTATCTCAAGATATTTCTGCACCTCTTAGTTTACATCGATTGCTTCTAGTTCTTCATAGGAACAAAAACACCTGATGCTAATTATGGAGCATGTGATTCAAATTATTCCCTACGTTGTCATTCATACTACCAACTCGTATCTGACTGTCTTTTTCATATTTATGTACCTACATTTATGATCATCAAAAAAACGAGTTCTTTTATTGAAGACATTAGTTTTTACTTTAATGTTTTAATAGTGTAGTCACTATTCGTTCATTTACTTGTACTTAAAGTTTTGTCATTAAAGGATCAGTTAGTTCATGAAAAAAAAAACACATTTTTACTTCAGCGTTTTACTGCTACTCTTAGTTTTCCTTAATTCCATGTTACAAGTTATTCAAGTTATTACATTAATTATATTAATTAAATCTAAGTATAAGAATTTAATGTACCATTTTGATTTTAAACATTGTTTCCTATATTTTTTTTAGTAAAATTTCTCCTCAAAAGTTCTTTAGATTAAAGTTTTTTAAATAAATTTTAGTGATAGCTTTAATGTTAAAACGCTATAATGTTATAACTTTATTAATGAAACTATAAAAAATGCATTTAGAAGTTCTTGTTCAAAAAATATACCACGTCTCAAACACCATATGTTATAAAAACATTGTAAAATAAGTGTAGGGTATGTTGTAGTATTATTATCTTTTATGCAAGTAAAATAAAGATTATGAATCCTGATAAATAATTACAAAGAATTGAAACTAAACGATGTACCAAGCTTGCCATGGTATCTAAAGGATACTTTTTTGTACCAAGTTATAATTTGATTCAGATTTTTGGGATAGTAATCGTTTCTTCAAGCCAGAAAATATACATATAAAATCACAACGTGTTTTGTTTTAAGGCCCTAGGGTCATCTGCGGTGAAGTTATACATTTTCTTTGGTACTACCATGAGGACGATTGTAATAAGCTGATTTTGTATAAGAGGAATTCAAATGTATAAATATAATGGTTACTATTTTTATCCTGAAACGCTATTTTTGTGTAGTAAAGATTTTCAGAACCATATATGTTCCTGTACTTGTGACAGAAACTTACCAGAGCCTTCTATTGTACTCTACTCACACACCAGTAATCGGAAAGCATTTTATAAAACTTCTGCTAACTAACGTATTGATCGAACATTTCTTACCCGAACTTTATTTGACAAAAAAACTATTTTAAGTCAATGCAACAAACGTTCATTTGGAATAAATAACTCGATTCGAATAATTACCAACAAACTAAAGTTTTCAATCTTGTTTAAACGAAACAGTCAAAACAAGTCACAATCAGGGTCGAGAGATTCCCGATTTGCCCAAAAACAATCAGGAGAGGAAACAGTTTAAATAATACAAGAGCAGCAGCCAGGCAAACAGTCTACACTGATAGAATACACAAGTAGTTGCTGTCTCTGGTCGATTGACTGAGAACCGACTATAACGTCAGTCTAGGAGAATTAGATTAAAACTGCTGAAAATTTAAGTATCCTATCCATCACTCCACGAACAGCCTATGTGTAAGATAATGTAATTGGTTTGCAATTTTAGCTTAAATAAATGGGCGCTTACATGGGCAAACCTACATATATATCATTGTAATAAAATTACCACGAAATATGAACCATAATTTTACTCATAGTTTATCAATTATGGTCCAAAATTTAGAGATGTTGTAGAAATTTTTTATTTCGTTTATATATTCAAAACACCGATTTAGGTTATTTTGATTATTATTTGGTGTTTATATAATAACTTTATATTTAGTTTTATAGTTACAATATATTACATATTTATAAATTTATTATAAAAACAATTGTGTAAGGAACAATACAAATTAAATTAAATTAATTCTGAACAGACTTTAGAAGCCATTGGGTCACGAAAAAGCACGGATGTAATTCACTGTGCAATTGACAAGGGTTTTGGTATGGGAATCACTATTTTCGCCAGCAGCAGCAATGTTTGCGGATTCAACGGCTGCAGATCGGGACCTGTTTTATGCTGTTTGTCCAATGATGTAAAAGACCGTTTCAAACAACGCAGGTTTTTATCACGGCCACTTTTCGCTTTGTTTTACACAAGCAAACATAGAGCTGGGGACAACTGTGACTCGTTTTGTCTAATTTTTATATTGACTAAAGTACATTATGAAGTCTGTAACACGACTGAGTTATTGAATAAAAACTGTTGATACGTTAAATTTTACTGTTCTATTTTTTTATTACAGTACCTAGCCAAGCTGATAAAGAACGAAATACATTTGATGGGAATCGCGATCTTTTTACTATAGCCATGAAAAATAACAACCTAGATCACATTAAAATTTAACATAATCTTCCAACTGAATGAATGGATGTACAGTGTGTCCCGCACGTTTAAACATCCATAACAGGGATATTTGCTGGCTGATCATTTAAAAACTTTTTACACTTTTCATTTAGAATACCAATGATGGTGTTTAAAATTTACAACTCTCTCAAGTTCGCATAACCAAAAATGGTGGTTCAAAGAAAAATACTAAAAAACAAAGTGCATAAATTGTTTCATTTTGTAAACTAAATCAATTTAATTACTACGAATGTATTGTGATGAAAACATTTCTTAACAAATTAACTTTGAATATTTGATCATGAAACCCATTAATTCTAATGAAAACCCATCTATCTTAGCGCTAACCCAACCTAATAACACAATGTATGTAATTTCATATACAGGGCGTTTCAAAAAGGACTTTACAACTTTGAAAATTCATATAAAATTTATTAAACAAGGTACAGAGCTGGTTTTGGTATAGTTTTAAAGGAAAAAAAGTTCAGGTTTTGACTCCTGTAGTCCGCTAGTGCCTAATCGCGCCGCACAAGCGCTAGTGACAGTTACGTTAAACATGGCTGCCTTCACTGGACCGGAGCGTGCTAGTTGTGTGTTTTGGTTTGAAGAATCGAGGTCTGAGACAACAGTCCAGCGTAATTTTCGTACCAAGTACGCTAAAGATCCTCCTAGTAGGCCTACAATTTATGAGTGGCATAGTTGTTTTGTAGAAACAGGGTGCTCAGTGAAACATAAAAAATCCTCAGGTCGTCCAAGCACATCTGACGAAGTCGTTGAGCAAGTGAGACAATGTTTTGTAAATAGCCCTACGAAATCGACCCGGCGTGCATCTCATGAGCTGCAATGCAAGTACCACATACGAGGGTTTGGCGTGTGTTAAGAAAACGTTTGCACTTGAAACGTTTAATTGCTATTGCTATTAAAATGTTGTATTGCTTTTTTTGCCCACTATTCCGCTTCTGTGAACATGACGGAGTGGTAAATTTTACTCACCACTCTTGATACTCTAGATGGAAAAGTGTAAAGTTACAAAACGATTAGATAGTAAATGAACATCTCATGAAAGCTTAAACGTGTAAATCTTCGTCGGACACACTGCATTGGGTAATTAGGCTACATGTGTATATGTATATGGCATGTTAAAACTCCATATGATCATATGGCAGACAGACAGAAATAGTTTTTTCTACATCATCGAGTGATTATCTTCGCTAACGCTCACTCTATGGTGGTTTCATAAATGTATTTAAAATTCACATTCAGAGTTATTACGAGAATTCATTACCAAAAATTAGAACCTTTTATAAGTTCTACCATTACGCAAGGTATTAAGTTTTCAGCTCTGCTATGTAATATGTAATAATACCTTGTTTGCGCATTTGTGTTGATAACTTGTGTTCAGATTAATAAAACAAGTATTAACGTACTTGTTACTTGTTAATACTTGTCAAAACTAAAACTTGTTTAATAGTAAAGAACTTGTAACTAGTAACTCGTTCATAAAGTTCAATCGTCAAGTTCAAAATCACTATCATTTTAGTACGGTTACTGAAATCTGATCCTGTTATATACTTGACTCTTAGAATCTGGAGTAAACTTCTATCTAAAAAGATAAAAAAAAGTCGGCGATGAAGAAACTCAAAATGAACTGTTTTCGTTGTTTCGACATCAGACGCACATTTTTTTAAGTGCAAACGTACATTTAAGACTAAAAATTAAGTGCAATATAGTAGAAGAGGTGTTCTCATTGCCTTTTGCAACGATTTAGGGGGTTCGTTTCAGATCTCTTGAGATGAATGTTGATTCCAGACTCCAGGAGTCAAATCTGTCTCAACGTAGAAGGTAAAATGGAGCTGACCTTGACAATCGTATCGAACAGTTTTATAACTAGGACAAAGAATTCATCAGTTAATTGTTTCACAGCTAACGTGTAATCATTAATACTGTATGGACTAACGTTTTCTTTTACAAGACCTAAATATTAGAGAAAATATTGAAAGAAGATGATGGAGAATCAGTGAAATTATTGACAGAAAATAAACAACTGAGATCATCTAAATGTCCTGATCCACATGTATGAACATTAGTTGTTCAGAAGTAAATTTCCATAACCTCTTATCCTTGTTTCCCTGTTTATTTAAATACATTTGGCTTATGAAAACAGAAATCTTGTTATTGTTTAAAGTTTATTGTTTGTTGTAAAGTATCTAATTATATTTTTTAATGAAGATGAAGTTAAAGATAACAAACTCCTTGTAAATAATTCAAGATCAATATATTAGCTAAAGCTCTGTCAAGGGTTGTACGTACACTGCCTTTTTTGAGGTCTTTAATGCTTCATAAATAGTGTTTATGAAAGTCAACACAATTATAAAATAATTTCATTGAATTATTAATACTAAGTTGTGTAAAATACTTTGATTCATGTTTAAATACTGAACATTTCATTTTTGGTGATCATATTTGGCAATATAAACTTAAGTATGCATTAAGGTAGGTATGTAGCAAATAATTTAAACGAATGACTGGTTTGAGAAATAGTAAAAAATAAAAATATTTGTTCTCATAGAATATAACTTTCCGTATACAATGGTTATATAAAGGTATATAAACATTGAGTCTTTGAAATTATAATGCGGAGACAGTGTGTTGAAACATTTTCTACAAATCCGTAAAATATAAGTAATACCTATTTATATGCACATTTAAAGTATAATAGGTTTACAATATCAGAAGTGTTAGCAACATATATTATCTAGTATAATTTGTAAACAATACAAAGTCTACTAGATATAATACGAGTATATATATATATATATATATATATATATATATATATATATATATATATATATTTGTATTATTAAAATGATTACTTTTGTTAGTAAGGTTTTAATCAGTATGAAAACAGTTCACGATATATCAAGTACGACGTAATAAAGAGTTAAAATCCATAGCTCTAGTATGGATGCTATGGCATTTATGTGTGACATGATCCTTATCAAGATAAGGAAGATTCAGAAAATTTCCGTAACTGCAATGAAGATACGCTGCATTTACTGTCGAGAAAACCCAAGTCCCAGGATTTGAGACAAAAGTAGCAAACAAACATCGCAGCGCCAACATCAATCAACATCTCTCACTTCCGCAGACTGCATTGTTGACGCCAAGTAAGAACGTATTTTCTTTAAGAGAGTACCCAACATGTGCAACTTTCAATCCTTGTTTTGGAACACTGACCAGTATTCCAATCAGGATTTCATTACTAGTTACTACTTCATAAAATATATATTTTATAAATAGCTAAATTAAAATGGTAAACGTATTTCTATTAATATTTGAAATTAACATTTAACTACTTCTAATTAAAGGATAATTCTGCTATTATCCAAAATGATACATTACTTACATCTATCCATCTTACTCCACTGTCACTTTGCTATCAGCAAAACAAATGTATATTATCTTTAAACTATGTCCTTAAAGATAAACATAAATACAACATTACAATTTTCAGCCCAATACGTGCTTTAATTATAATGATTTAAATTAACACATGGCCATTTATAAGAAAGTCAAGCTTTTCAAAACCTGTGTTGGACTATCATTTCTTATTTTAATCCTTAAAATTGTTTAATAAATGAAGTTTTTTTTATTTACCCCTTACAGCATAGCTTTTGTTTCCATGAGTCTCCAAGAGAATAAAAAATTATTATCTGTGAAAAAATACTACAAACATAATTTAATTAATGTATAAAAAGTATTTTTATAATTATAAATAGAAATGCCGAATAACATAAAACTCTACGAGGTTTGTGGGCAAGTCTAAGGCAATGTTTAGCCTCACTGCTGAAATTGTTTATGAGCTCTGAACAAACCTCTTTAGCCGCATTGCCGCTGATATACTGTCTGAGGTAGGCTTGGGGGAGCAAGTAGAGGGATGATTAAATATGTTATATCAGAAGACAGTTAGAATGTATTACTCAAAGTGAATACAGATTTTTAGGAAGTCAAACCTATATCAAACGTCATATAGTCTAGACAGAGTTTAAAAAAATACTCCAAATTTGGTAAATAGCAATAAAAGGTTCTTTCTTTTATTTTAATAATAAAATTTAATAATACAATATATTTTTAGTAATATTGCTTAATTATAATATCTAAAATCAGACAAAACCGGTCCACGGGTGTAGTATTTACTATATAGGCAATTTAAAATTTATTTATGAAACATTTGTAGGATAAAATGTATGCGAAAATATTTTAGAATTTAATTAGTGATGTCAAAGTATATTCTCAATAGATTTTCCGTTTATTCGCAGCAGATATGATTATTTAATTGACAAATTGGGCTCTTGTTTATACTGATGGCTCATTGATTGTAAAGTTTTTCGTACAAAATCAGTTTAAATCCTCGTAACACTCTTGTTTTTCATAGCAAATTTAGATTTATTTGCACTGTAAACATAAGTCCGTCTACAGAACAGTATAGTTTTTGAAATATTTTGTTTAATTATTGTAAAACTATGAATACGCCAATAATATAATCTGAATATCTGCTCTTCACCTTTACATTTTGTTAATTAAAATACATTATGCTCATTTGCCTTATTTTTTAGCTACTCAACTAAAAAAATTTAATCAATTAATAAGGACCGAATTTAACTAAGAAACGTACGTGTAATAGTACCACATTTTAGTAGTGTACTATTTAAAGATTGCACTTTAACTACTATGTCAAACAACAGCTTGGCTCATAGGCCAGAATTACTAGGCTTATATATTATAATTAATATTTTCTATTCATGTATTTGGACATTTAAATGTGAAAATCGTTTAAATAAAATGAATATCATGTTTTTGTGGATATAAAATTAAATACACACAGCAAAACATGGCTGGTCTTTAATGGCAGTTATATCCTTTGTAAAACGCGGTCGTTATTGATCCTTAGACCGTAAGATCCTAAAGGCATTATTATCGTTTGATCCTTTGATCATCACAACAAAGGAACTCATTCAGCGTTCCCGAATTATCAGCTGCTGATATAGATTCGTCAGCAATCTATACTAGCATTTACTAATATACAGGGTGTGCTATAAACCACTTGACTAAATTATACATGAAGTGAAATACAAACTGGTTGTTCATTACAATATGGTTTCGTGAATTTCATCTTGAATAACTCGATAATAAAAATAAAAAATTCCAATACCGTTTGCTTATTGTCCTCCATTATGTGTTTGCCGTGACGATCGCAGTTTATTATCAGGTCTTGATCAGGTTTCAGTGCCGGCTGGGTCAATGCTGACCTACTAGATTTGTATCCTTTAGTTTAGTTCCAATAGTTAGTGTTTTATTTTTAATAAGTGCATGTTTTAGAGATAGTGTAAATGTACTTGACACACAATGCTTTTTGTCATTTCTAACCTATGCGTGTCACAACACTTTGGAGAGACTTGTTACTCTTAACCTTGATTGTAGTTATGTATTACTAGTTGTCCACCTGAGGAAGAGATCAGATTGCAGATCTCGAAACGTTGTGTTCTTGTATCACTGAACAAGATACAAAATTAAATACAATGAATTAAATGTCCGGAAACCCCCTGATTGTTTCCATCGTCAAAAATAAACTTTAAGAAAAGAAAACAATTGAATTGATACTGAGTAAATGCTACTCTCAAGCGACCTTTCGTCACAAGTACTTAATTTGAAGTGTTTTTGTAATATGTATAACTCCGAATACTTAGCATAGAGAAAAGTAAATTAAAGCACACATTCCCAGTATCGAGGGCTATCATACAGAGTTGACATGTAAATCGATAAGTGTTTGGTACAACACTTGATTGCACAATTATATAGTACAATAAATACACTACGCATTGTATAAAACAAAATAACACAAATAAAATATGGTTTTTGAACACTTGAAGTTTAAAGATATGTCTTCTATAGCTAACTAATTTCCTAACTGAATGTAAAACTTGACATATTTACCAAGGATGTAGCTGCGACGGGGTCCAAGGGATCCAGATCCCTTTAGCGTTTAATTTTTTTCAATTAATTTTTTAGTAAACGATTATTATTATTATTATTATATAATTCAGTATTACTGACATGTGGTGGGGGTTGAAAGATGGTTCTCAACAATGAAACGGGTCAGGAACCTTTTTAAGGAACAAAATGGGGCCTTACTCTCTGTCCACTGTGGGAAAATATCAGTTGTCTGGATCCACGCCCCTCCCCCCCAAATTATTTTCTGGCTTCGTTCTTGATATTTACTGTAAATTTCCACATCGAAAATGAGTTGATGCGATCAACTTTGTGTTTACTCAAAGTACACCCGTACGCGTATGTGGGCATATGCATGTGTGAGCTCCAAAGATAAAATTTTCTTCAACATTTAGCACAAAGCATCACTTATTAATCATTAGAGACTTAGCCGGACTTCTTGAAATCCTAGCGTCTGTCTGTCAATCTGTGCGTTAGATTTTGATATAAATATATAGGCTATATAGTATATAGCTCCTAGAGACTTGAGACTTGGTTCTCATTGGTCCAATCCAAGAAAGAGATTTTTTAAGTCTAATTCTGACGAGCAGAAAATATTTTGTTTTTGTAACTTTTGGTCCACACAAAAGAGATTAAATACTTTCGGCCTTAAGGATATTGCTTTGATTTTTTTAGAAAAGGGTATTAGGTTTAAACTAGTAAAATGTAGAAATTTTGCCCTTTGCTATTATATTTTGGCACCAGTATGTTAATGCCCAAACAACACGATTTGGCCGACTTAACATGTCCTAAATACTTCAAATTTGTTGTATTACGTTTTTTAAGTAGAAAATATTTAAGACGTGTAGAACTTATTTTATGAAAAGTTTACAAATAACATTATGATGATATCACTTTATTTGAATAAAAATACAAACAATGTTATAAAAAGGGCAAAGTTTGAATTTATCTATTAGGACGGATTACAATGTTTTTATTATTAAAATGCGATGAGGGTGTGTTGTAACAATAAGCAGAGCAGGGACCTAAATTATTTAATTAAAGTGCATACTTAGTCAATATTTATTGTACAAAAAGTTCAGATATTTCTTCAACTTGGTTTTATGTGTTATTTTATTATTTATGTTTCACTAGTAATTATAATAAAATAATAATAAAACTATAATAATACATTATTTTAAATTTTTACGATGTTTTAGTGTCATTTCTAAGTTCTTAAAGTTTCTATACATTGATTAAAGTTAATAAAATCATATTTCAATATTCAATCGCTGATATTGTATACTGGAATTGGTAACTTTATATCCGCAATACTTTATTGCGTCCATAAAAAAAATGTCATCAAATTACTGAATTACTAAAACACCTTTTTGATTAAACTGCATAATGAAAGTCCAAATATGTAAGATACAATTTATTTATGAAAAATACATAAACAATATATTAAACAACAGTATATAAAGTTAATATCACCCCCTCGATATCTTCTACCCCAACTTTACACATCCTTAAATCATGTCACCGGAAAAAAGCGCAAAGTTCCTTTTATGACTAGGTTCAACGCAAGGTTTCTCATCTTCTTTTCTTAAGTGAACAAAAAATAAACACATCGACAGTATAGACACTTGCTGGTTTTGCAAAAAATTTAAAGTGTTACAGTTATTATAATTAAAGAAAAATATATTTGTTAAAATATCTGAACTTTAAATTACATACATACTTAATTAATATTAGTCATAATAATTTCTAGTTTGTTGTTATATATTTTTTAAGTTATTTGTACTTATTTTCGTAATTAATCAATCATTCATGGGTGTAATTCTTTTACTTACAATTTAAGATATGAAAAGCTATGATAAATCTTTACTTTACTAGGGGTTTAGTTTAATATTATAACTAGAGAAATCTGCTCTTAGATGAGTTGCATATTTGAAGTTAGCTTAAAAACTTTTAAGGGTTTCAACTTCGGATTATCGAGACCCAGATTGCTACGAGTGGTACAACTTGGTAACGAGTGGTTCTTAACTGAGATTTACGCGAGTTTCAAGATTTGTTATGATAAGATGGAAATATTTGTTGCCATGGAAACAGCCAATCTCGTGATGGCTTCTCAGGCAATGCCTCTTCAAACTTGGACAGAGTGAAGTCATCCATCAAGGCTACACTTTGGTTTAAGCAAACAAACTGGGTTGAGGAGATGGGGCGGAGTGGAGTTTTTACTTCTAATTTGATTAAAGTCTTAGGTAAGAATACTTGTGGAACTTTTGATGAATTTACTATTTCCAACGTAATTTTTTATATTAAGCAATTTAAAGTTTCTGTGCTTAAAACAAATGCAAAAACAATTACATTAGTGCTTTCATATTTTGCAAACGGCGTGAAACACTTCGAGAAAATAATAAAGTTTCTATGCATCTGGGTAGAAAGGTTAAATTAAAAATACTTGTAAGCTACTTTAAAAATATAACATGATTCGGTTATTTAATAAACCTATATAACAGAGTAACGGAGGGCCAAATATAACGTAACGAAAGAGAGATCACATAGACGGTCAGGGAGACGGACGGACTGGTCTCTGACCTTTAGACCCCAAGGTCAGCAGGTTTCTATAAGGGACCTATTAAAAAGCTTCAAGTTTCTGAGACCTTTCTATCAGGAAGCGACGTATTGCACAGACGGGTAGACGGATATACTGACGGATTGCCCTTTAACCTTTTAACCCTAAAATTAACCTTCTTCCTTAGACCAAGTTTCAAGGCTATGGAAACCTTTTTTGAAGTATTATTTCACAAGCTAACGGACGATCAGACATACAGACAGTTGGACAAAGTTAATTATTGAAATATTAAATGTCTCTATCATTCTTGAAAATTTGTCGAATCCATTCGTTATAACATTGATAATAAAGAGAATTAAAAGTAATAGTTCAATTTCGTCTATCCCACACCATGCACCAACACTGCATTTGCTAATTTTCGTTAAGCAAGCAAAAACAAACTGTACTAAAATCGTGTGAAATTAAATTTTGAAGCGATTTGTGAGGTATGAATTTTGAGGAATCCCTAAATCTTATTCAAATACTAATATAATAATGATTATCTACTACTTACAGATGATTTCTGTTGATGTCTTTAAGTTGAGGACTATTTCAAAACACGATCGTTGTAGAAATATTAGTTTTATTTTCAATCCTATTCTAAATAAATTAAAGTTAAAGTTTTTAGAGCGTCTAGTAACTTTCCCAAAGGTACATTCAACAACAGAAAGTTATGTATCATTTTAATTCATCCGATGAAATATTGTTTACTCATAGTCTGTCCCAAGTGAAAAAGACACTCCTAGATCCTTTACTCAATACTCGCTCTGTAGAGAATAGTAACCCAGTGAATACTAAAAGATATTGGAGTTGGTATTTCCTGTAGAAGCAAATCCGTGATTTGACTTGTTAAGCGCTATGTTATAGGCATAAACTGGCGTAACTGACGTGACAGAGGCGTACCGAAAGACGCTCATAAAATTACAACTATCTGTAAGTTTCTTTCCGTAACCTACAAAAGAGATTATGAGTCTAACAGTTTCATGTAATATGCTGGAATTGGAAAGATGATGACTTTTTATAAAAAGTCGAAATAATAGTCAAATAATCACCGGAAAATTTGCCTTCGAAAAGCAAATTTAGTGTAATAGTTGGAGCTATAAACACAACCAATCGATTAATTTCTGATTTGATTTAAACGCATTTGATTTAAATGTACGAGTATATATTAATGTAATGCCATACAATTTTTTCATATTTTTGATAATCTAAGTCCTAGCAGTATTATAGTTAGGTTTGTTTTATGTCTAATGTAAAAAAAATATAAAATACAGATTTAAAAGTAGAACTAACATGCAAAAGGATACAAAATAATGTACACAATTAGTAACATATTTTACCAATTGTAAGTACAATACGGATGAAGCACTTATGTTGGTTTTGTCAAAGCGTCATAAATAGTTTTTAATTAGTACAAATACTATGTGTTTATTTTAAATAGTAAGATTCGTGATAATAGGTTGTGGTAATTTAATACATTGATATAAAGCATTTCTTGAACTAGAATTAAAATGTACTAAATCTTGTTATTATCTTAAAACAACCACAATTAAATCAGGAACATTTCTGAAAGTACTAAAAATAAAGTTAGAATAAACGATATTGCTTTCGACTAAAACAACAAAGTTTGTAAGAG
This sequence comes from Homalodisca vitripennis, assembly GCF_021130785.1. NCBI lineage: Eukaryota > Metazoa > Arthropoda > Insecta > Hemiptera > Cicadellidae > Homalodisca > Homalodisca vitripennis. Next base: position 140,936,966 of record NC_060213.1, on the reverse strand, counting down.
GTTTGTTTGTTTGGGCAGGGAAAACTTTTCGAAAGACCAAATGTTTGCTTTGGAAATATGGTTTCCATATCGACATTGATCTATAATCATTTTTTTTCAAAATTGTCACCTTCTAATAATAATACGACATAAAACAAAGAATTGCAAATTGTTATACCACAAATCATATCATTTATTACGATTTCCTCCAGATAATTTTTCAGGTAACTAAAAGACTACCAAAATTTTATAAAACAACTTTATTTTTATGCTTCATATACAAGTTTTGTTTGGAAACATACCAATACTGTAGTTACAATTTCATTTCTAAAACATAAAAATTATTTTAGTGTTCTTTATAATTTACAATTAACTTAAATTTACATTTGCCTTATCCATGCATTTAATACTTATAGTGTTATAACATGTTTACAAAAAATAACAAACAACATTTCTAATTAATCTGATTATATCTATACAAAGAGGTAAATAAAAGTTTTAGATTTCAAATATATTACAGCTAAATCCTTGTTCAGGCTTCCATATATTTACATACATATCTCACAATGTACATAAATATCAATAGTATGAGGAAGATTGAAATAAAAGAAACGAAAGAAAATACATTTTGAGTACTTAAAGTACTTAAATGTAAGATTCAGGCACAATGTACGTTTGCTCATTCGTATTTCAGGCTTGAACGTTTAAGGCTTGTTATCTTTTCAAGCATTCTGTAAGCATCAAAGCATTAGCGCATAGCGTTGCAAGGAAGAGAAGAATATTACTGTCCAGGCAAATGGTCATTCCTGCATTTGCCTCTGAAATCAAACAAAAATCAAAGTTAAATCTCTGCAGTGTGTTACACAATTTATAGACGCTGTTTTTGTTACAAATAAAATTTTCTGCGGATATGTGTTGGTACTTTAAGTTTAACCGGTATTATACATTAATCAGTTTCGCAAAAAGGGTTTAAAATTGCAATATTGTCGTTATGAAAATATGAATGGTCCTTACATGCAGCATTTTTGGCAGAAACAGATTGTTGCAAAATCATCCAGGCTGGATGATTTTCAGATTTTTGCAGTTAAAGGGTTTAATATTTAATGAATCTTTTCATAATTTTTAACACTACATTTTTAGACAAAGACATGTCTTTACACATTTAGTTCAACGACCAAAACACCATTATATCTGTCAAAACAAACTTCTTTAAATCCACCAAGTAAAAGTCTGATTCTACAAAACTGTTTTAATATATTACTGCACTATAATCACGCTTGACTCACTACTCCAATGAGGGTATTTTATCTTCTCTTAAATCTCTTAATTCCAGACTTATTAGAATAATGTTTTTATTTTCGGCTACTAATTAATTTTATAATCCAATTTTGTAAAATATAGACGTTTATAAGGTAGCTATTCAGCTAACATTGATGTGTGAATATTATTTTCATTGAAATGTCTTGTTGGAGGTATGAAAGTGGTGTTGATAATTTGGGAGTATTCAGTAGCTACTCTCTCATTAAAGAAAATATACGTTTAGTCTGAATGGAATATACTTTTTGAAAGCTTACGGCAAATCTAATACATTTCCTACTCAAACATTATGATAATAAGTTTCCGAATTAGAGTATGTTGCTATAATTTTAATAAATATACACGAAAACTCTTCCTTACATATCGTTACACAGTTTTATCTGTCTTATGTCAAGATCAGTTAACAAAAGCTTCTTAATGTCTCATAAACCCCAATCTTTATCAAAGATTATTCGTATCTAAAAGAATGTACAGATTTTCAAAATACATAGGCTTCAAGAATAGAAATTCATATAAGTTTTGATAGTTACCATGATGTGTAGCGGTGGGACCCAAGACGGGTGCAAGTCGTGGCGTGTCCTCCAGCAGGTCGAGCTGAGCAATGCGCTGGTACAGCGAGAACTGCGCAGCTTCACAGCGCAGGCGCAGTCGTCCATCGGGGAATAGAAGGGGCGTGGCTTCCACCTCTAGCCGCAGCACTGCGGTCTCTGGATCCTCTGTCCGCGCTCCTTGTACCGTATGATATAGAACCGCTACAGTCGGAGTGTGGAGGACCTAAGGTCCATCATGTATTATTGGATAATATGCAAGGAATAATTTATTATCGTACAGTGAAAAATGAAGTGCTTGCCAAGAAAGATACTACACTAATATCTAATGGTACATGTGATGTATGTAATTGCTGTGTTACAAGTATTCATTTATTATTGCATTCCCAACATAAACATTCCTGATTATTCCGTATTTTGGAAACAAACAAAATACTAACCTTTTGGCCGTTTATGTACCATGTAAGATTAGCCGGTGGGTAACCTCCTTGGGAAGTACAGTTGGCACGAATCTTCTCGCCCATGTTGTATCTGGATTTTTCTGTCATCACTGCCGGAAGAGCCCAAGGTTCCTCTGAGACAACACACATTGCTTGAGATATGATTTAGTGAAATGTTTACTCAGTCTACTCTGGAGAAATACATGTAGTTAGGGGATGTCGAAATTAATTTTTCATCTCGTCGTGAAAGGATATTTAGAAATCCAAAAATGTGGTATCTTCCTGAGAGCTTTACTATCGTTATTGTAGTAAAAACTTCAAGTTTTTCATACAATGGTCACAATTCTCAAGACATAGATCTTATGAAGCCAATGCCCTGTACCTGTTATGGTGACGTGAGTTTTCTGAATGCCCGTGTGGAAGAATGGAGCATCGGCTGAGACCTCACACTGGTAGAAACCGGTCATGTGGCGATTTACATGTGTCAGGGTCACAGTGCTACTGTTGGAACGAGAGATCTGTAATATTTAAAATATTTATTCACAAGGAGTGAGTAATTGATTAAAGCAATTCATGTTTTTAATAGCAATGAAGATTTAGCTAAGGATCTTCACCAAAATAAAACAGTAAATAGACCTCTGAAACCCTGAATACTTAAAATACTGATTGAATAACAAAACTGTCACCATTGATATAGACTAAAACTGTAATCTTGTAATATTTTCTTTTCCACTGGGCTGCTAACTTGTATACTTGGATTATTCCCAGGACAACAGTGTGCGCTCAAATTGTAGACATTCACGCATCCTGCAATGTTCACATGCCAATGCGAGGTTATCTAAGTTTTACATCAACCCAAGAGCAATGTGTTCCACCGTTCAGGCCAATCTTCAAATCTTAAATGATGTAAGTTGTTTGACTACCAAAAATGTTCAGTGTTGAGTCTTGAAAACTTTTGTCCTTTACTTCTAACCCTAAATGGTATTGACAATCTCGAATAAATAGCGTACGTACAGTACGAACATTTAAAGGCGCTGTAAAATTTAAAAATGGTAAGTCTTTATGCGTTATGTATCTTTGACTTTAGACTGTTGCATAGAATTTAGGGTAGCACATTTTGCAATAAGGCTTGTCGCTTTCTCGATATGAAAGTACGTTGTATTTAAAATTGCTCAGTAATATTTGTAGTCTGATTTGTTTATGATTACCTCGCGTCTATAAAGCTGTAACATTTTATAATTTTTGTACCTGTTACCTTGAAACCGTTTAACTACCGTTCGTAGTTAACTCACACGTTCTATAATTTTCATCCACTGGCATCCAATACAGTCCTATTGCGTCGAGATTCTATATACTGTATATTTTTAGTATTACAAAACATTTCAGAATCAATACTTGTTTGCGGACTAAAATGAAATCTCCTCGATTTACTCTGCATCTTTGACTGTAAATCAGGTGATGATGACATTAAAGTTTCAGTAGCTTCTAAAAACTTGTTCGAGCTGTAAACGTTTGTCTATACAAATAATTAGGATACACTGCTGCATCATACACTTCAAACTATGTTAAAATCGGTAAAGAAATTATTTTTAATTCTTTAAGTGTTTAATATAACAAGGCTTGCAGAAATAGCATTAATATTTTTCGAATTATAATTTTTCGTTTTAAGTTGAAAAATTACAAATCATGCTAAAGAGTTGTCCTTCTGCATTTAAACTGCAGAATTTTTAACTTAAGTATACCCATGACTAGAGAATGAAGATGTTTGACCTACATCGACGCTCACTCCATCGAGCGGGAAGACGCGGGTGGGCGGCGACTCCTGAGGGACGAACCTGTACAGCTCGGTGTCACCCTTGTAGAACTTGACCGAGTAGAGGAGCTCGTGCTCGAGGGTGAAGTCACAGCTGAGGGGGAGACTCTCTCCCGAGCGTACTGCCACAGGGACCCTCAGCCTCACGTCCCTCAGGCACTGGTTACCTGCAGGACAAGGGAGTCTTGAACATGGACATATTGAGACAAGGTGCGCCACACCACGTGTGGCAGTGTCATATAGCTGCAGGTGTGGGCTAACTGTATCACGTGCTGAGGTGTGATATGATCGTGTCCAGTTGGATCAGTGTACAACGTTCACTAACGCTCAGCCAAATCCCATGGAGTGGCATGCACTATCACCAAACTCGATGTTGCTTATAAAAAATTTGAGCTTCTTGCAAAATTTTATGTCTATAAGTTAGTTCGTACGAAGAGACTCAGGTAGAAATAAATCATGTTTACCCCCTTTGCTAATACTTGGTCAATGAAATATAGTGCAGCCTTGTTGAGGACTCAACACACCAGACCAAATAAAATGTTGAACAAGAATTTCTATACCCTTTAAAGAAGTCCCATGCCATGACATAATATATAATTTTTTACGTGTGCAATAATTACACAACGGTTAATTAGAACGTCCCATAGTCGGTTACATCCTGCATATAGATTTATAACAAATAATTTCTGAGCTATGATCGTATCAAACAGAATGACGAGAATAATACTGAACGACTAATCAAATATGGTGATGTGGTGAGTGAGTTTCTTTGGAACGTAATGGATTCCATTAAGTCGGAAAATTGTATAAGTATCTGGTATAAACTAAGTAGTAAGTAACTTTATGTGCACTAGTTATAGTGCAGGTGGTGTTGTGTATATGCATTTCCAAGCTTGTTAAGTTGTTATTGTAATTGGTATTGCATATTGTAAGGCAATGTTTATTATAGACACAATCCATTTTCTTATGCAATTTGCTAGATATGTTTACGGTTGGGCATGCAAACTGTAGACAACTTTTAGTGGAGTATATTAGATTATTACGTACTATTAGAGAAGTAGACTCATTCGTTAACTTTTAAATGTTATTAGTTAACTCACAACATAAAATGCTATACGAGATTTTTAGAGCAAAATATTACGAATTCTACATATCCAGCTGGGTGAAAGAGTTAATTCTATAAGTGTACCGAATATCAGCTATCTAAGTCAAGTGGGTCTTGAGAAAGGTGTAACTTAGGTTAACGTGTACAAGTATAGAGTTATTGAAAATGGTCTGCTGCCCTTAAATCATTTGCCAAATTTTACATTGGTCTCCAGTATGATAACTGGAGCATCTGTTGCATAATTTTAAGAAGTAAGTCACCAAAATAATTTTTAGCTGTATCAAATCCAAAATTGGTTAGTATCCATCAAAAACCTTCAAGGGATATTTCAATGGTGGTACGTACAGAAATATCCATGACGTCAATGCTGATCATTAGACAAATCATTATTCCTGCAGCCCATCATATTTGAAGCTTCCAGCACAGGTTAGTTTGGAAATCTGATCATATCGTTTTTGTGATATATTTTCACAATGTACAAACATTGGAAGGTCTTAAAAATTTATATTTTCAAACCTGATCATGTATTTCTGCAAGGGATTAATACCTTCAAAAATAGGAGTAAAGTTCTCTGTGAAGGATCTTATCTTTGTTTTCTGCCCTTTGCATCCATAGGATCCATTGGATCTTATCTTTGTTGTATTCATAGTTCCTTTTCGACCACCGATAAAATTATTTTTTGAAGTTTTTTGACAGTGGAAAAATTATGAAGTAAACATTAGTTTTCCGGAGTCATCGTAGAGTTATAGAAGAGATGAATAACATTACGTTTCGAGGTCTGCAATCTTATCTCTTCCTCAGGTATATAAATAGCCTAACACATAAATACAATCGAAGGTAAAATAAACAAATTATACCAGAGCGTTTATGGCACACTTCAAAACCATAATGTTGCGTATCAACTCCATGCCTAACACCATACCTAAACGTGTACTTAATGAAATCAAAACAGTTTATAATTAATGTGTACTGAACGACCAACCACTGAAAACTGGCTAGAGGCCAATAGTAAGTAGCGGTCGAGGCAAAAACAGTATGACGGCGGGCAAGGAAACGGGCCCACCTTTTATATTATTGGTTTATTCTAGATTAACTTGTCCTGAACATTTCTAATAATTTTTCAATGATTTAATGTTTTAGTTATTTTTTTAATTATACAAATTTATCAATTTTTTAATATGCCTAAAATGAAATTAAAACGTTGTTTTACATCATCAGTATAATATTACGATATTTACGATATTATGTAGGTAGTAAAATGTATAGGAGGCGAACTGCATTTTGAATAGAAATAATAATCCCCAATCCAGGTGCGAGAATAAATGAATATTTGGAAAGGCCATTAATATCCCATTCATAATTTATACGAGCACACAGAATCAATGGGCTGTGAACATTTGACAGAGTACCTGCCTGTTTACGGTCTGATATGAAGTTTAATATGCTTCCTATCGTCTGCTGCGCTTAAATATTAATACCTTCAATATTAAACAACTTTCACTGCTATCATATGTATTTCTGAGTCTGATTTATAAGTGTAGTTTTCATTTCATAGCTCGATTTCATTATAATATTGACTAAAATTGTTACAAAATTTTTACACTAAACGTATTACAATTACTGTAAACCAAACAATGGCTTCACATTATCTTGAAAAAAAAACAGTAATATACAACTAACTGCGTACACAACATTTGGGATTTTCTTATCAATCAAACATACTTTTAATGCTGCAAGCAGTTTAATAATGGATTGCCCACCTAAATTCACTATGAAATAAGTTAAATAAATAAAATACGAAACAAACTTTCGTGTTTCTTGAGGGATGTAAGAATTCATTTTTTGGAGTAGTGATTTGTATTTTTATTACAAGAATATAAGTCAACATTGTTAGTTGTGGTATAATGTAATACCTTCATTTAGAAAGGCAACATTAAATGAATTTAAATATTAATACAACACTGATAATTAAGTAAATTACTTATTACACTAATGCCTAGAATTAGTATTATTAATTTCCATAGAAGCTTTTAAATGATAATTAGTCGTTGCTATCGTTGGATATCAGCAGATGTGTTACTAGATATTTTAAGACAATTGCTTATTAGTATCCATAAAAGTGGTGAATTAACCTTTGAGGTGTCAATGTTTAAAGAGATAAAACAGGTGAGGGATGGTTATTTCCTGCAGGAAGGAAGGTGAGGAAAGGGTGGGGGTGGGCGGAAAGTGGTAATTGCTTCTGCCGAGTAAATTAGCCTTTAATCGGCGAAGGTATCAAAGTAACAGTCAGTCTATTATTTATCATTGTTGTATCCATAGCGCCTGCAGCAGATTGTGTAGGCATTATCATTCCACCTTCACATTGCCATTATATATTTTGCAGGCAGTATTCAAACATGCTTTTATTCTGTCCTATGGTTGAACACTTTTAAAACTTTGATATAAGAAAGGACTAAAATTATATAAAATGAGTATGGCTTACTGCACACATAATCAAGTGCTCTACCGACATTACTTATCATACCCTGTTCTGTACATGTAATTATAACAATATCTAATACTAAGTACTAAGTGTTAATAAAACAATACTTTGAGACTGGAATTTTCAATAGAGCCTTCTTTATCAATATTTTCTTTATTTATGTTTATGTGTAGTGTGTCCCAAGCATTTAAGTTCATTGGTTTTTTTACTCATGTTATCAATTTTAGGTCTTTAATTGATGTTCTGTGTTCTGATTCAAAGCAGTGCTTGGCTACAGAAAATTTTTCAACTCTTCCATGTTTTGCGTGTTATGCTCTTTAAATCGTGTTTTTATTGTTCTTTTGGTTTGTCCAATATAAATTGTCTCAGTCATCGCATCCAGTGTCATAAATTCCTCATTTATTATAATTTGAAATTTTGTCTATATGAGTTGCTAAAATTTTGGATAGTTTGTTCTGTGAGAGACAGTTTTATTTGTATATAAAACAAGTTTTGCGTGTATATTTTGCATTTAAAGACAAATTTTCAAGTAGTAAAACTGGATAAATTCTTTACATACCTGCTAAAAGGACATACCTATACACAAAAGATCCTCGCACAGGTCCATGAGTATGGGCAGAATATGGTTTAAAAAGGAATCGACCTATCTTTTTTTCTTAAAAACGTTCATTTTAAAGGCACTCCTACATTTTTTAGATTTTACTCAAAATTTTAATTGTTTTCTAGAAAGAAATAATTAGTAATATAAATAAGTACAGGAGAGTTTAAAATAAATTAATATGTAAAAATAATATACTAATTAATTAGTTACATAGTATTTTTGTAAAATATTTGTAATCGTTCACTTGAGGACTAAAACACCCGAAGCAGCTTAGAAATAATGCCAAAAAACGTTACCAGTTATAAGAAAGTCAGTATTGGCAGGTTGTATAGGAGAAGATAAGAGGCTTAACTGTGATGGCGATCCCCGGAGGTGGACGGTGTCAAAGGGTCAAAGCTTGCTGCACTTAATGGCTTAGTGTCATCCGAGATAAGAAGTCAACTGTAGTGTGTGACACGGCCGCCGAGCTGAACCTTGTTAACCGTCTCTACACTAAGTTGAGTACCTTGGGCCTTGGGGTTTAACCCTTTTAGTGCCAGGGATCTCGCTACGAGACGAGACGTTCCTACGCGAAGAGTGCCGGAGTCTCGGAACGAAACGATTTCTATTTTTTTTTTTTAGTACCTCTATAACTTATCCCATACTGTGCTGATATCATACCAAAGGCCAATACATGAACTAAACTAACCTTTTTAACTATTACTGTACTACTGTTAGGTGACGTAAACAACCAACTAAAATACAACAGTTCTTACGTTTATCGCGATTTCGTGAATTCTTTTCTGAAACCTTGCGTTTCAGTAAAAAATAATCTCTAGCAATTAACTATTGATGATTTTGGGTTATTTTTAAATGCTCTTCATCGTGAAAGTAATGAAATTTAAAAATAAAGTTTCTTCATAATATGGTTATTTAACCTCAAACTTGTTTTTTATTTTGTTTCCGTGGAAATATTGCTGTATAAAGCCATATTTTAATTTAAAAAATTATATAAATTGGAATGTTAAATAGTTTCTGGTACATAATTCATTTATCTTTAAAAAGAATTAAAAAGAGCTTTTTATGATCAAAATTCAATTTTTGATAAATTTGTTTTTAAACCTTGCGTTTTCATTCAAAACCCTTTGGCACTTTTCGCATAGTCACACAAAAAATAACTCGACACTTTTCAACATGGATGTTTTATCTCTTGCACTAAAGGGTTAACCTCTGATATAGGCCTACAGCTGTTTTATTAATACTACTACGTTTTATCTATCATCGTATATACAGTTATACTCCTATAAAAACTGACCAGTATTTCAGCAACTGATTCAGGTCATCAGAATAACAAAACATTTGGAACATATGTGTCAGAAACTTATTCGTTTTTAAGGCACTGACATTGAGTACACATGTTGTGTGTACCGTTAATTACATAGAAGTAAAAATGTTTCGTAATTTAGCTTCAAAATGCCAAAAATTGTTAGCTACCGAGTTTTGTGAAAACTGAAGGATTTTAATAATACATAAAAATGATAACAGAAGTAAAATTTAAGCACGAAATTAATGGTAACAAATTTGTCAAAATTGTTCATGCACTAATGGAGTTATTGGTTTTTTTCTCAGAAAATGATATTACAGTATTCCAATACTGTATTTGATTTTAAAATTAAATTTAAGTATATTTTTTAAGTTGCCATCAATATAATCCTATAGTAATATCTTTCTGTAATACATACTTACGATCAGTAAGTATGATATACTTTGATTTAAATCTGTATTTTGTCCAACAATAAAACAACTTTTATTTCAACAATAATCGTTAGAATTTTATAAATTACATATATTATAACAATTACAAAACATTTATTTTAATATCATTATAAGAGTAAAGTAATTAAGTTTATCCTACAACACGTACGGCTGAGGCTTGGAGTGATTAACTTTTGATTATTCAATAAAGTTAATATAAGTTAATAAATTGTAAATTACATAAACATGCGGTGGAATTTTAATTTGTAATATAAATTAAACATAGTACGAATCAAACAAAGTTGAATGGTATTGTAAGTATTGGATGAGCGTTAGCTAAGCTTTTTAATCGAAGTGTTGAAATGATCATGAACACAAGGAAGATATGTGTCACAGACGTGTCATTGTTCAGGACGCTATCTAACGGCCTGGCCTAGGAACTACCACTGGTAGGACTCAGCACATCACTAGCGAATTCTGTTGGCTGGTCCTAGTTACTAGCCTGAATAAAACATGGATCTGGATCATTTTCAACCATTGTTTGGATACGGAACATATATTTTCATTCTTAAATTCATAGCTCTTCAAGATTCAAGATCTTTATTCGTAAATGCAAATACATATTTACATTACACGTCAAATACTAAGAACTATATCTAACCAAACAAATCTTTTACACAGTAATACAATTTATCAGGAAACGTGTCTAGTTTTGCTTAAATAAACGTAAATTTTGCTCATTTTTAATATCCAATGGTAATTTATGCTTTTGCACCAAAGTGGTATGGACCCCTCTCAAATGCGCTGGTACTATGTGCAGCCACAGATATCAGCTCTCTTGATCTGGTCGGATAGTGATGGTAGTATCCATTGCTTACAAAAAGCTTTGGATTACCCTTAACAAAAGAGCATAGATCGTAACCCACCAGACCCGCCATAGTCAGGATTTTTAATTAACCGAAAAGAGGTTTACAAATCTCGAACCTCCTACGTCCTGAGATGATTCGCAGACACCATTTCTGGAAGACAGACACTCTATTGGCGCTAGATGGACCCCAGAACATCAACCCGTACCTCACAATCGATTCAACGTGAGAAACATATACTGTCCGTAGAACATCTTGGCTACAGACCTTGGCAAATCCCGAATCTTCGAATCCTTTTGCAGACCTGTTCCACGTGGCCACTCCATGTGAGCCTATAATCGGTAATTAAACCCAGACATGTTACTGAAGTTTCTTGCTTGGCTTCCACGGTTTCCAGTTTGATAAGACCCTAAATATTAAACTGGTTTGTGTTCCCAAGATGAAACTGGATGATATTAGTTTTGATGATGTTTAATCTAAGTTTATTTAAAATGAGCCACTGATTTAAACTTTGCAACTGGATGTTTGAATTCGATATAGTCAAATGTTGGGATTTATTGGACACATGAAAAGGACAATCTCAGCAAACATCGTAACTTTGAGGTCTGTTGAAATTTTTGGAAGATCAATTACATAAATAAAAAATAATATAGGATCAAGAATAGAGCCTTGAGAAACACCACAATTAATGGCTCCATACGAGGAAACTTTATTTTGGCCATCTAAAATTTGGACGGTTTGATTCCTATCAGACAAATACGATTACATGAATTGAAAAGAGTTACCTCTAACTCCATTTATTTTTAGTTTTTCAAGGCGAATATTGTAATCAACGGAATCAAACGTTTTTCTTAAATCACAGAAAACACCAAGGGAATGAAGTCTATTGTCCAAAGAAAACGCTAGTTCATTTATAAAATTAAAGATGGCTGATGTAGTGGATTTCCCTTGGCGGAAGCCATGCTGCTGAGTAGAGAGAATGTTGTTGATTTCTAAAAAAGCCACAAGTTTTTGAAAGACTATTGATTTAAGAATTTTTCAGAGGGACGACAGAATTGAAATCGGTCTATAGTTTTCAGGTAGATGTTTACTCCGGGATTTGTAGACTGGAATGATTTTACAAATTTTTAAGAGGTTTGGAAATATACCTGAAGATAAACTAGAATTACAAATGTGAGAGAATACTATACTTATAGAAGCAAAAATTGTCTTTACTATTATGCAAGGAATCTCATCCACTCCAGCAGCATGTGTACTCCTCAGCCGCCTCACCGCCGTTTCAACCTCTGAAACTGATACCTCGGAAAGATACATACTATTCAAGTGTGCGGTGATACCATCCACAAGGTTGTAAGCCCCACTAGGCTGTGATAGGTGTTGCAACAAATTTCTCATGAATTTGAAATAGGAAATTTAGGTATTCTGTAATCAGGTCAAAACAAGAAACGGATTCAGATACAGTAATGTCAAAATTTTACAGCACATACTATAGCTAATGCTTCGAGGTGTGGTATGTTTTTATTTTTTTTTAAAGTAATTTCACTAATATGAATATAGACGAGAATATAGATGAAAATATGTTATTTCCTTATATTAAAATTAACTAAAAAATTTAATTTATCTTAGACGTAAATGAATAAAAAAACAAGTCCACTCACTGAAATTATAATGTATGTACATACTGTGCAATCTCACATTTTTAATCTTCAAAGGTTTTTATTTGAGACTGATTACACAATCACCTAGTTTAAATGCCTGTGTTTTCAGGTGGCGTGATTAAAACAAATACCCTATTTACAAATACCTATTTACCCTAATGAGCTATGAAATGAACTATTTACAGTTCAACTATTCATTTAACCAAACTATTTTCAAAACCCAAAATCGGTTTTACTACCTAAATAATATGGTTCTGTTACAAATATGAGGTATATGTGAAGGCATAGAAATAAATTTTAATGACTAATACTACTGAAGGTGTCTGTTCACGCACCTGGTAAAATTGTGGAGCTTCCGGGCCTGCCATGGTAATATTTATTTTACCATAAAGAATTAGTGGATAGATTTGTCACACAAATCTCATCGTTATGATAAAAGTAATTTAATATGCTTTTTATAAATCACGATAACAAGACTACTTTGAAAATAATGCAGAAATGGGTAGGAAGTATGTTATTGAATAGATGTATGCAGAATTTAACTGGGAAAGCGTTACTGTAGCCTTACGCGAAATGACAGCTCAATCTCGTACCTATTATCGAAGGGTGTCACTTGTTTATGTAATAGCGTCTACAAATAACGACAGTTCATAGTATTAGTTATTTCGTGTCACCAATCACCAACAGGTTGGTTCGTATTAAGTGCTACAAATCGACGGTGAAAAAATGGATTATCGTAGAATAGTGAAGAAATTCCATACGATATATTCTTGTTTACCAATATTTTTTTGAACTTTTAAGTATGTACAGAGTGTGCAAAAATCAGTTAGTCCTGGATTTCCACCTTCGCACACTGAATACACATTTCCCTTTCACTGTTTTTGACATAATGTTACGTTCGTACTGATTGCGTAAAAGTGTGGTCCTAACGTAATAATGCGTCGCGCAAATACGAGTAGTTCTGACGTTTTCTACTAGATGTCAGCACTTCCTCGGTCCTCTGTCATGAGTGTTTGCACTTAGATGAGTTCGCTGTAGTCGTACAGTGCAGACAAGTCCAGCGTGTTGTTACATGTCATCCTTCCTGGAGTAATTTTATGGTTTTATTTCTAGTGTGCATCGTACCACGTATTATCCGACGCACAAATAGACGATTTCCTTAGTTTACCTGACGACATGAACACGGATAAATAAAATTATTTAGTATATATATATATATACACACAGTGCTTTTTTGCATAACATATCTAAACTCTGAAAAACTGGCTCTATAAAAAACAACAAAACATTTCAGCAAAACAACATACGTTAAGGTACAAAAAGAAAAGTCAAGGATTAAAGAAGCATAATTAATTGCTTCACCAAAACATGTTATAGTCCAGAAGCTGAGAGCCTATTTTCATATTTGTTTTTTAAATTAAGAGTAAGAAATTATTTTTTTTAATATTAATGTGTATAAAAAATTGAATTTTCTTACAAATAAACAATCATTCCTCTAAAAGAAAGTAATATACAGAGTATAAAGTGTTACATCAGTAAACCTACTGGTTTTGTCTCCAAGTGTACCTGAACAATCCATTTATAACATGGGCAATACAGAGAATACAAGGTCCCCTCAAGCCAAGAGTTGTAACAACGTGGTCAGTGGTCAGTTATATCAGTCACAGAACATTTATACTCGTACACACATCAACCTGGAGTCTGGCCAGAACAGCTGTGTGTGTTAGAAACTAAAGTTGGCGGGAACTCTTCTGATTGGCTGGTCAAAGGTCACGTGTCCCTACAGCCTTGCTGAGTATTGATTTGATAATCGATATTAAAATTATCTATTTATTCGATTGTTGTAAGGATTCCAATATTTTAAACAAATAAACGAAGCATTTGGAAATATTATTTATGTTCTTTGGAATAACTTAGGTTTCCTTAAAACTCTCGATACTCGTGATTTTTCAAGGCCTTCGATATCACAATAATATAAGTATTATTTTGAGACTTTGCTACCTCATTTAAAATATAATATATGTCGTCATAGCAATTAATATACTTACTATGTTGACTAATATTTTAAGACTTGTTGTTTTGATTATGTAACAAAATCCCCATGGCCACTAAAATATTTGGAATAATCGCATTTGAGTAACCAACAGGTTTGTTAAACAATATTTCGATTATTTCTGAATTAATTGAAATCTTTTTTTGGAGCTTATGTTTGTGTTATATATGTTATTTGATACTAAAAAATATATATTTAAAAAAAGCAAGTAGTATTTATTCCTTTCAAACTGAGTTATATTTTGAACCATTTGGTAGTTCTTTTAAGGATATAAGTTTATTAAGTGCAAGATATATACTTACAGAATTATGCATTGTAATTCCAGCTTTAACTAATGTAGAGTTAGTTGTTGTATTTTTTTAAATTCCATAAATCAATCATGGAAAAGAAGGTATGTTTTTATAATTTGATAGTTCTGTTTATTGAAATACAAAATCTATAGTAATTTATACGATTCATCCATATCATTACCACCACATGGACAAAATAATGAAATATACCGTTAAATTATTATTTCGACTATTGTTTAAATATTTAAATAATCGATTCGGGAGTTTTCATTATAAAATCTGCACCATTATCCTGACTCGAGTCTCATCACTATATTTGGGCAGAACATACGTTATTTCTAGGATAGTTTATTGTAAATGGTAAAAATAATATGAATAGGAATTTGAAAAACTGTCCATGAAAATATACTGATGGATGGAAATGATATTTATTGTTGTGATGATATTATTTATGATGATTATAATAAATGCGAAAAGTGCGTTATAATACAATGTTATCATATAATTCATCACTTCATGACTTTCACGTTTCAATACCAAAACGACTTACAGGAGTGGAGGAAACTGTGATTCACGTAGTTAGTTATATCTGGCCGACCTTACCATTCCACTCCACATTGGACCTTCCATTTAATTATATGTCCTTCAATTATTTATTTACAAATACCTCATTACCAAACTTATTTTATTTTATTTGATATATTTTCAATATTTTAAAAGTTTAGTTTAATTATTACAATAAATTTGTATTGGGTTAATATGATATTTTTATATTTGTATAAATAATCTTTTGTGATTTGTGACTGTTAAAATTAAAACATTGTACTTTTATTTCTTGAAATTGTGACAAATCATTTATTTTATTTGCGAGCTGAATTGAGTGTTTATTATTATTAAGGTTAGTTTTACATTTACACTAATTTAGTTTATATTTTCTGTTTATTCGATCTGCTTTTGGATGTATGTTTGTGTATTTGTAGGATGATTGGGCTGTCCACATTGTCGCTACCGCGGGTATCGCTGGCCGCCGACTCTGTCTCACAACACTTTTTCACCAGTTTCTTCCTCCCTATTCTAATTCCTTTAAGTTAGCGCATATAAATGCTCAGCCCCTCATTGGTCAGTTTATGATTATTTAGTTTCTGAGACTTGGCTCAAACTCAGTGTACGCGATAACAGTGTTGAGCTCGTTGGTTATAATATACGGGGGTTAATTTCAAAACTTTAAACTCGTATTTAAAGATTTATAACCCAAGTATCAAAATTCTTTAAACAGGAGTGTATATTACTAATTGGGGAACAAAAAAATTATTTTCAAAATGTGGGTGCTCACCCCCATTCTTCCATGCCCCCGTACCCAAAGCCAAAATTTTGAAATGGTAACTAATACCTTGTGACAACTCAAATTGAAGCTCATAAAAAATTAGGTATTTTGGTAAAACAAATTTAAGTCGGCCAAGCCGTTTGGTATCAGCAGGCAATAATGTAATTTCTTACACAACAATATTATTAGTTTACAAACTACTATACTACTGTTAATAACACAACACCATTACTTACTGAATGCAGTGATGTTGCCAAAAAGCAAAAGGTTTTGTGTAATAATAACAATAGTTACTAGTTCGCTATCAGTATTTGTAAGTAAACAGGACAAGCAAGTGTCTTATCATTATTTTATCTTTCTTTTCTGTTTATTGCAATGATCGCCAACAGAAGTGCGGTGGAAGTGTCGCTGCTTATATCAAGCACCTACCTTCCTACGATCATCTTACACTCGTCATACACCACGAGAGAAGGGTGGCCGCAGTATATGCTTCTGGACGTCTATATTAACGGAACACACATCTTACTTGCAGTATGTTATAGAGCTCCTAATTTAGGTTTTCTTCCTGAATTCGAACATGTGCTTCTGAACACATGACACAAAAAACGTTTTAGCCATCCTACTCTTCAAAGGGGGACAGAATGACTCTTTGGATAACAATCGCCCTATTTCAAAGATATCATCTTTCAGCAAATTATTTAAAATCTTATATAGTTTGATACCATTTATTAATAAAAACTATATTATGTCTGATAGACAGTTCGAGTGTTTTTTTTAAGAAAAATCTACAATTGGAGCAGTTGCTGGGTTGGTAACACAGGTAGTGAACAGTGTGGACCAACGTGAGAGAGTGGTAGGTGTGATGATGGACATCTACAAGGCTTTTGACTGTGTCAGTCATTCGAAATTGCTGGATGTTTTATGGGGGTTGGGGCTAAGTGACGGAGCTGTGAGATGGCTGGGCTCGTATCTTTCTCAGCGAGAACAGTGTGTGGAGGCTATGAACCAACGATCGGACTGGCAACCAATATCACATGGAGTGTCACAAGGCTCTGTGATTGGACCTATTCTCTACAATCTTTACATTAATATTCTGCTGAAATTAGTTAATTACAAAATATCACAATGTACGCAAATTACTATAGTCTTTTCAATATTTTTCAGACATATTTCAATGCTTAAATAACAGAAATTTACATTTTAGCTTACAAAAAACTTGTTTAATTGAACTGTCTCACGTTCAAAAATGAGATTACCCATGCATACATATTCATGACGAATTGGTAGCTCAGGCTCATGTTGTAAAATATCTTGGAATTCAAATAGATGAATGTTTAAGGTGGAAGGCTTATGTAAATGTTGTCTGTAACTCGGCTTCTTCAATATTTTTGCTCTCGCAATACGCAAAATATAGGAATCAATATCTGATGAAACTTATCTACCACACACTGATCGAATCCCAAATGAGATACGGTCTGTCTATGCCTCAGCATCTCAGGAGCTCTGTTTAAAAGAGTATTTGTGCTTCAGAAACGTGCGGTTCCGTTGATAGCTGGACTCGGGAGGAGTTCGGATTTAAATATAATTGCATTTCCTGCTTTGTACATTTATGAAACCATTTTCCCAAATTCAAAAGCAAAAATACATAACATGACAACGTAACAGGTACTTTAAATTCATAAGCACAACACTAGAGCTGGTATTAATTTACATCAGACTCCTCCATCGTTCAGCTTTAGCTGGCAATTTACCGCACAATGCTGGAGCGAGGTTCTTCTCTTGTTTACCCCGAAATATAAAAAACGAACCCATAGAAACAAGATTTCAAAGTCAACTGAAAGGGTTCTTGATCAGTGGAGAGTTTTATTCGGTTGGGGATTTCTTTGACAAAAGTTTAGAGATTTAGCGTGTTTTTGTCATTTGAATTCTTTTGTTGCAAGTTTTTGTTTCTTCCTGCGTTAACTGGTCTGTAACTTCGATTCAATATTTTAATTTTGTATTTTTCAATCCCTTTATTTTAAAATGTTTTAGATACTTTAAGATTTTTAAGATTTGTTGAGTTTAAGTTTAGTTTTAGTACAATATTGTAAAGTAGATTAGTTTATAGATCGTATTTGTACCATTGACTTTGACATACACAATTATGTGTCAGCAAGACAATAAATTAAAGTAAAGTAAAGTACACACAGACTCGGCCCTGCTATTTACGACCAAACTTACTTAACGACTATGTTTTACTCTTGAAATATGACTTTGCTACCACTTTACCATACTAATGCTGCTAACACTTTACTTGTCATCATCGCTTTTACTGACCCGTGCCATGTTGCATACGACGGACAACTTCCTGTCCTCGGCCTTTCAAAGCACGGTATTATTATCTATGCTTATAAACTCCACCCGCCCAAAGCGAAGGCTAAATCTATCAATTATAGAAATTATAGGAACATGGATCATGCTGCCGTTCTTGCTGATGTTGCTTTACTCCCTTGGGAAGAGGTCACCTCAGCTACCAACATATGTGATATGGTTTTAAAATTAAATCTTTTCTTATCCGTTTATACAATCGACATGCACCAATTATTATCAAACAAATTACTAAAGCTCCTACTCCATGGATAAATGGTTTTATCAAACGGCTTCAGAAACCAAGAGATTCTGCTTTTCGCGTAGCTAAGCCCGCTCTGGATTAGACTGTCTACAAACGGCTTAGGAATCACACTCAGCAACAAATTAGAAATTCCAAGGCTCGATTTTATCACACAACTCTGTTCGACCGTCAATCTACTAAATCGTGGTGGACTAGGGTGAAAGACATTGGTATTGGAAAATCTAAAGATTGCTCACCTCTACCCTTTAATTTAAACGCAATAAACGATTACTTTGTGAATTTTACTGTTGGTGTATCTGGAGCTCGTGATTATACCTCCGAGCTTGATTGAGCCTGCGATTATGAGAATGGCCAGCAATGCAGTCGGGGCCGACCACATTTCCCTCCGCTTTCAAAAAGATACTCTGCCAGTTACTTTGCCTGTTTTAGTTAGGATCTTCAATCAATCCCTACCTTTTTCTTGTTTCCTGATACATGGAATAAGACATAGTCTGCCCTTAGAAAAATTCGCTTAATCCCCAGACACCGGCCGATCAGTTTTCTTCCCTGTCTTTCTAAATGTCTCGAAATAATAGTACATCTGCAGTTCACCTATTACCTATTATCTTATGAGTCACAATATCCTGACTCAATTTCAACCTGGATTTCGCTCAAATTATAGCGCATCACCACTGCGTTATTGAAAATTACTGATGATATAAGTTTAGTAATGGACAATAGGCAAGCAACAATTTTAAAACTCTGATTTTTCAAAGGCCTTTTACTGCGTTTATCATTCCCTTCTCTTCATTAAATTAAGGAATTATGGTTTTTCCGATGGTGGTGTTAATTTCGTTCACTAATATCTTACAAGAATACAACAATGTGTGAAGAAGGGGGTTAGAGCATTTGGCTAGAGGGTTGTTGCATGTGGCGTTCCACAGGGTTCTGTTCTGGGTCCTCTCTTTTTTCAATTTACATTGACAACGTAACATCAATAATTACATTCAAATTTGCATTTATATGCCAACGATTAACAAATATATAGACATTTTCGACCTGATCATAAACACATTTGTGTTTCACTAATGAATGCTGACATTGAATCAATTGTTTCTTGTGCGAAACAACATCGGTTGAAGATAAATGAAGACCGAACTAAAAACCATGGTTATAGGTACCACAAAAATCATTAACTGTATTGTCAATGTTCCGAAACTTAAACTAAACCGTTACGAACTCGAATACCAAGACAGAGCTAGAGATCTTGTGCTAGTTATGAACACACATTAGAAATGGACTTGATCAAATAACTGCAACTTGTAACAGAGTATTTGCCAGCATTCACTGTTTTTACTCTATGCTTGCCACTCAACGTCAGTGTTACGTTGGTTAAGACTCTTGTGTTTCCTCCTTTCAACTATTGTGACACAGTGATAAACGATATGACTGTTGAGACTTCGGTGAGCCCAAAACTACTGTATATGGTTTATTTTCAATCTAGGGCAATTTGAGCGCGCTTCCCCTTATTTCCAACAAGTGTCTCTCCTGAAGGTTGTACAGCTTCGTGAGTACCATATCCGCACTCTTTTACACTCGATCATCAAGTTAAAGTCTCCTAGTTACCTGAATAACAATTTTAGTTTCATATCTGATATCAGTTCACTGATCAATCTTGCCGTTTATGGAACTCACTCCCTGACAATATCAGAAACATTGAGAGGCGTGCTCGTTTCAGGGCGATAGTTGGGACTGGTTGCGGATCGTGTAGGGTTGGTGGTTGGTGGTACCTGGGTTGTTAATAGTTGAGCAAATGAGGTTTTGCATTATTAATAGTCTACTAGATTTGATTAGATAATCTGAAAATATTTAAGTTCTTATTATATTGTGTTGTATCAATGATATTGATATTTCAGTACAAATAGCTTCGTTTATAATGCTCTACATTTCTTTAGTACAGTTTTAGTTAGAGAATGTTATTAGTATTGCTTGTATTTTTCATATAATCTTGAGGTTGAGTGGAAGAGAGGGCTAAACAGCCTTAACTCCCCCACAAAAATAAAGACATATTTAATTTAATTAACTTAATAATAATTGTAGCTGAGGTACATTTGTTTTCATTAATGCTCTAAATGCGTTCAGATTGCAACAACTTATAACGTAACATCTTACACATGTAGTTTTAAACTTAGTTCTTAAATTACAATTATACGTCTGCACTTTGCAGGAAGAAATGTGTTCTTCGATGTTCACAATGTCACTCGAGTCAAAGCAGCCTTGCCCATCAGTATTTTTCGAATACATTGAACCTTTGGAGAGCTCTTTAAACGGTAGAGTTTGTTGAGTTAACACAAGGTTTTAGTTCCGCCTCGCTACGTCGTCGATCGCCCGAATACGAGTTATCGATTTCAACTCAGTGAATTGTTGAATGCGTGCCTGAACTTTGTGTGTGGCACTAAAAGTGGCAAATTTGCATCACAAAGAAATCTTTCAACGCGATGGTGTCATGGTGTTTATCTTTGTCCTTCCAAACTGTGTATTGTTGGAGACAGAATTTGAATTACTTTGTGTAACTTCATTTGTTTTTGATCCAGAATTCGGGTTCTATATTATTTTGGAGAATCTAAACCAAGCCGAAATCTATCTCATCCGACATGACTAACTTTGAGTACGAACAACGAACATAAAAATGTTGAATATTGGCCGAGTACAATCAAATTTCACTGAAAACACTTCCTCGGTCTCAGGAGAAACCGACTTCAAAAGAAGACGAATGTTTAAGCTAATGACAAACATTTAGAATTAATGTTAAAATATGGAAATGTTAAAAAAAATTAAAAGAACCCTATACGGAATAAAAGTATTTTCTTATTGATTATTAGAACGTTTTTGAAATTACATGTTTGTGACTCTTTGTCGCACTTACAAAGTAACCAAACATTCAATTTAACGCTTTTAAACAAACACATGTGAGGCAACAAATGTAAGGGATGGACGTTATCAATCTAAATTACTATTTTTGGGTTTCAAAAACCTATATTGGAGTTATAATACCTAGAAGAAATATGTCTAATAATTATAAAAAGTGTTTAAAAATATCCTCAAGTTAACAAACAAATTTTGGAATCCAGTCTGTTTTACATTTAAAATTCAGTTTCTAACCCCCAAACTGTACAACTTAAAACATAGCCTAGAACTTAAATGTAAATTTTCACCCAGCGGGATCACTCTTAAATGGTATACCTATTGAAGATTTAACGCTTAGAGAACATTATAACAGTTTTGTTTTAAATATAGGCGGCCCTAATTCATGGAATGTAAAATAAAATGATGAACATAAACATGTTTAAAACATTCTTCATTCTAACTTGAAAAAAGCCTACAGCCAGACATATATGTATTTAAGTAACAACGCTGTTACAACACATATGTTACAATCTCTTACAGAATTTCAGTAAATTTATTTTCTTGCGTACTATGTAAGTGTGAATTTTTTAGAAGGGACTGGCTATTCAATTCTACGCCTACAAACCGTGATTCTGCATGCCTTGCCTTCCATTCCATCTTGAGATTAAACGGACACTTTTTCAGATTCTTTTAAAGATTAAAAATATTCTTTTTAGGAGGCCAAGCAGAATGAACGATCAAACGTTCATCGTGTATTAACTTTTACGAAATCAAGCAGATGCAGCCAATGTTAATATTAGGATAATGGGGGGGGGGGGGGCGCACACGATTGTCTGCCAATAGCTCACTCAACCTACTTATAAACTAACCATGTAGCTTGTGATAACTTCATATTGTTATATATTCTCATTTTTCTTTGACTATTGTTAGAAAACTTATCGAAAAAATAATTAGCTGAGCGCTAGTGAAGCCTATCACTCGAGGGGCTGGAAAAATCATTTATATTTGTCTACCCGCACAACATTTAGAAAACGAATTGTGCATGAAGCTTCATTTCTACTGAGTTCGATGATAGTGAATGTCACTCCATTTGGCTGAGTTAAGTGATTATTTTTATATTAGTCTTATGGGTTACCATTATCGCAAGTTTCAAATAGACGAATAAATAAATTTGTAAACAAAGTATACTCAGGTAGATTTTAATGTAACATATAAATACATGTAGCCTAACTATTTCAACATCTTAATTTTTAGGTAAGTTGAAACAGTTAATGAACAAAATGTGGTTGTATCATGTGACAAGATATCTCTATCTTATATATAAGATCCCGCGGCTTCGCATGCTTTTCGTAAGCTTTGCCCGTGTATGAGCACTTCTGGTTCAAGTGAACTATATTTCCAACGCCGATGTAGAGTTTACCTTGTTGCCACAATCAAGAAAATCTGTAAAAAGTGTATGTTTCTAGCCATTGTACACGTACATGTACTTGATTATTAAAAGATCTAACACTCAAGCTTTAAGTTCAACCAGAAATTTATTTTGAAGACAAATATACATCATAACTTAGCGCCTTCAAACAGTGTATGGCTGTTTAATATACGTAACTGTCTCGTAATTGCAATGGGTGTTTAATATACGTAACTGTCTCGTAATTGCAATGGCTGTTTAATATACGTAACTGTCTCGTAAATGCAATGGCTGTTTAATATACGTAACTGTCGCGTAATTGCAATGGCTGTTTAATATACGTAACTGTCTCGTAATTGCAATGGCTGTTTAATATACGTAACTTTCTCGTAATTGCAATGGCTGTTTAATATACGTAACTGTCTTGTAATTGCAGTTTATAGTGTGCAGGCACTTTGATAACTTTTATATTTTGCAGCGCCGCCTGGTGGTGATTTACATCAATGGGCATAGCATTCAAACCTTCTCCGTGAAAAAAATTCATTTTTATAATGATCGGTGAAACTAGTTTCCGAGTCTATAAAAGACACAGGCTACAAATATTAATTTATATATAAATATATATTATATATATACATATTATATATATATAAATATATATATATATATACATATTATATATATATGTATATTACTATATATATATATGTATATATATATATGTATATGTATATATATATAATATGTATATATATATATATATATATATATATATATGTATGTATATGTATACATATATACATCTTGCCATAAAACTTCATTTCTACATAGACAGAATGAGTTCTATGATGGTGCATTGCAAACTATGGAATTCGGTTTAGCGTCTTTGAAGCCTACCATTCAATGTCTGTGTGCCGGGGAATATACAAAGTTTCTATGCGGTTGTCGGTCGTTCTATCTGTCAATAATAATAATATAAGCTATATACTAGAAATTTTACATTAACGCCTAACGCGACACAGTATGGGTTTACTTCTACCTTGTTTTAAATAAATATACAGTACAGTAGTTTAGGATGTGATCAAAATTTTGGTTAAATATCCTGTAGATGGCTGTGATTCTGAAAGTTAAAACAAATGATAATCAAAACAGAAATGCTGTAATAAAATTTGTAGTTCATCACAGACGTAGCAAATCAGTTCATCAACAACCAAGTCACTTAACCGCTGTCGGTCAAGCCCTAATATTGAGGTCAGCGTTTTGGGTTAACAGTGCAAAGTATCGTCGTAACACTGGGAACGCTAGAGGCGGCACCAATGCTGGAGTTGGGAGAACATTACACATAGCATATAAATTAGCCGTGCTACTGTCTGTAACATTTACTAACTACTGTACCGACTGCCAATATGCCAATGGCGCAGTGGAGCGGGTACAGTGGTTATTGCAAGATAACTTAATCATGCAACGTCGAGCGTGGCTGCTACAGTTCGAGGACTTTAGCTGTGCCCGTGACCTTGAGCGTGTGGGTGATAGGCGGGAGGGTTTGGCGGGGTAGCATTATGCGCTGCGTCCCGAAAACATTTCCTGTGACTCATGGGTAAAACCCTCCTTTCAGGAATCGTATTGGCCCAAATAACTCATCACACTCGCTAAAATCAGTCTGTGTTGTAAAAGTGCTGATTGTGGTGGAATTGAATAATAAGAGAAAACCAAATAATGGGAATAATAGGACTTATCCTTGTTTTTCAGTTGTTATAGTGCTGTTTAACGTGTTTTTGAAAATTACTTATTTGTCAATTTTTATCTGCAAATCAAAAAATCGTGAGTGAGTGTAAGTCGTTAAAGAGATTGTTGCGCCTTCATCTCCAGCGGCTAGCACGTAAACGCAACCCGCCACACAGATAGCGTTTGTTTATTGAGAGGGTAATATCTAGGCCCTACGAGCACAGCTAAATTCCTCCAACTTTACTTGGATGGGTGACCGCTGAGCGATCCTGTCCTTGCAAGCAGCCCGCCTGCCAGGCCGTTGTTGACGTTTCCTCTCAGCATTAATACTAAATCGATTAAATAATAATTTAAAATTAATGAAAATTTAATGAGTGATCAAAAAGTGTTTCCTGTCTTCAGGGAAGATATCTTGGAGAGGTGTGTCTCTGGAATTGAAAAAATGCATCCAGCTAAAACCGGTTCCACTACCTTAAATTTGATGTTATTAAACTGAAGCGGAAACAATCAGTTGATTTGATATTATAACACGTTTATAATATGGTCTAATATACAAAGCCTGAGCTCAATATTGATTTTTAATGTTGAATGTTTTCCCGGAATACCAAAGTGTGGTTTGGTGAGTTGTGGTAACAACAGATCATCGTTAACAACAATATTTCCGATTTAATCATTATAATCACAGCTCCGAAATTAAGTAATCTATTATTTTAAACATCTGTGAAAACGATTTACTACGAACTGAACTGTTCTAAATTGAACATTAATAATAAAGTTTATAAGTTCTATACCCCAACAAATATGCGATCAGTAAAATATTTACCCGTCCTGTTATAGAAAGTTTTCTTTTAGTCCATATACCAAAGGAATTTTAAGGACTACAAAATTTTCAAGTTATATGTAGTTCGGTAATTTTTTGTGGTTTATTAGGAACATATTTATTTGGAATATTTTGTATTTTAGAAATACTCATCATTTATAAATATTATTACAAATTCGGTATTACAAAATACTTCAAGACAGTTAGGTGATGACGTTTTCTTCCCAGAAAGAGTTTATCAACTTTCTCGTACACGTGGTCAGTCGGCTGTGTATGTCATAAACGTCTTAAAGCAAAATGGAGAGTGTTCGTAAATAGAGAAATAGGTCACTCCCTAAAACCAAAAGTAAGACAAAATGTATGTACCGTATACCTTTTTTAAATTATATAAATTCTAAATTTTTAATTAATTTTTGACCATAGAAAAACGTGTAAGAGTGCTCTGGCGTGTACAAGGATTTCCAGAAACTTATCCATTACACACACAAATTATTCTGTGATGTAAAAACAATAATGAAGATTAAAATATATATTTATTGATCTGATAGTAGCCTAATTTATTCCTTTCAATATGAATACGTCTAATAGTAAAGTTGAAGATTGGCCCTTTTCTCACATTCCCCAATAATAATGAACAGGATATGTTTTTAAAGAGAGGTCGATCTTTTAAGCCTTATTCTGCCCGTGCTCATGGGCCACTGGCCTTTGCGAGGATCTTATCAAACAGAATGAGGGGAGAGTCGTTGCAGTACAAGGTCAATGGTACTGATAAAAAGTGCTACGGACACAGACAGGATTCAAACCTTCGTTATCTTTAACTCAGACTCAAAGTCTGACCTCTTAGACCGCTGAGAGAAGCTGAGAGCCAATTTGGATTGTTTTAACACACAATTTGGATATTTTTAATCCATAGAGAAATTTACCTTAAGTTCATTCGACCGCCAACCATGATAGTTTTGGTGGTGTTTGAAATAAGAAGCTATCAAAAGGGTTAAAAATAAGAAACCATAATTTTTTCTTCGACTATATTTTTTTAGCTTGACACACTTAGAAGCGAATTACAAACGGACGAATAGCTGTATCATTGTCAGATAGCTAGATAAAGAGGCTGAAAGTTACTACTTCAAGTGTCTGTATATGGTTATATGCGCTGATTTAACACGATTATTTATGTGTCTCACGGTTGTTTTAAGTACCTATGTCAAGTCAAGAAAAATACGATCTGAGATAAAAATAATAATTTTATATTTTTAACCCTAGTAATACCTTCTTATGTCGACCCCCACCAAAATTAGCTTATCTTACGATCAATTTCTTTCTTAGAAAAAGTTCTTCTACCGATTTCAAAAAATCCAGGTTATGTGGTTATACAGTGCAATTTGATTCCTAGACTATTAGTAGGTTATCTTGAATTTACATCAGACTGATGGAGAATATGTAGTAATAATCTTATCGGCATTTTACTTCCAACTATTTTTTATACCAGTCATACTTGACTCAAACCTAGTAATATGAAGTTCCTCCTAAGAAAACTAGTCATTCACTTGGTGAGACTTTGTTGTAACACAAACTTGTCCCACTGTGTTACAATGTTATAGCCCACGCCATAAAAGATTGAGAACCAATGCTCTCGAAGGGGCGTTAAACAAAA
Source organism: Homalodisca vitripennis (assembly GCF_021130785.1). Classification (NCBI taxonomy): domain Eukaryota; kingdom Metazoa; phylum Arthropoda; class Insecta; order Hemiptera; family Cicadellidae; genus Homalodisca; species Homalodisca vitripennis. The sequence continues at coordinate 140,909,655 of NC_060213.1, read as the reverse complement.
CCAATCTCACTGGAAGCTTTACAATAGCACAGTACTCAAGCACAACACTTACCTTGAACGATCAAGAGCAACAGTAGAAGAGATCTCATCACATAAGTGAACGAAGCGTCACGAGCTTCACTTGGTCGTGAAACCAGAGCCATGTGATTGGATTGTAGTTCCGATAACTAGATTGCGCTCGATAATTCCATTTCATTTAGATGTAACGTCTTATAGATTTTTACATTTTTTAAAGCTGTGCCTACTTAATAAATCACGGTTTAGCAGTATTTTCGATAACGAATTTAGTGTGAAAAAATCAAGTTTTCAACAATCAAATTATGAACCTAAAACTGAGGATTAACCGAAAATACGTTTATGAGCTTAATTACGTGCACGTGTTCCCGACATAAAACAGTTACTCATAATCGTGTTACAATTAGTGTTACAATGTCTCACGATGCTTACTTTACGGCGGATTAAGATGAACTGAGTGCTACACGACGCGGCAACAGCTCCCTCCCACCCCCTCCCACCACCCTACTACCCCCACCGCTCTATCCTACACTCGCTGATGTTGCTGTAGGTTATTGGGTTTTGGTGCGATTTATTAATTTTACGACTAAATTGACCGAATGGTAGTGGATTGTGTTAGAGTACGTGTCAATTATGATTCAAAACTATAAATGGGCTAGTTGAAAAAGTCAGGGAGGTGAGTACATAATGCATCGACTAGGAACACTACCAAGCAGGGTTTTGTGAAATCAATTGAATAATGTCCCTTGCAACAGAACTTGATTGTCGGCGACGCTAGTTTTGGTAGGAATATACAGAATTGGTTGGAATATACAGAATTGGTAGGAATATACAGAATTGGTTGGAAAATGTGCAGAAACTGTGGGAGCTAATTATATACATGTAAAAATAATGAAAAAGTTTATATAAACATGGGTTTTCAGAAACGACGTGTCTTACAGTTCTCGGACATGTTTATCAGGTCAAAACACCCAAGAAAAGATCGAATTCGCTCCTTAATTTACCTCACCATAATTTCAGGGAGACCTCGTTTTACATGGTTATAATTCGGTGAACAGAAATACGGACGAAATCTTTCGCTAGCCGTAACTCGCTAACGAAGCATTTCTGGACCCATGTTTATGTAATTGAAGTCACTAAAACGAGATAATATCTTGGTCTTCTATTAAAAATAATACAATTTAAAACGTTTGTGATAAATCTAAACCTTGCGGAAGTCCAAGTCATGAATACAAGTATCTTGAATAACCCTGTATATAAAGCCATACAATTTTCCACAGTTCATAACTTTTTGTATCGTGACAACCTTAAAACATCATCAGTAGTAGTCAAATCGCAGTGTCCTAAAGATAATTTAATGCCCATTTGGCTGATAAAGACGGCTGACCCCTGGTACAACTAATCTTTGTTTTAACCGTGTAAGGTTATAAGTATGTGACATATGACACAATCTGATATTTGATACTGTTATTACTTTCTATCCCCACCTGTTTCGATTTCAACTAAAGCTAACGTGGCTGAAGATTACTTTTTCCTTAGGAGAAATTCATCTATCGATAAAACGAAAAGTCAGGTTATGTTCATATGCAAAACAAATTGTCTACCATCACTCGGTTTTGACAGACAATTCTGTTTTTTTAACGTCAAACGATAACAAACATTTGAGGCGGCAATGACTAACAGTAACAATTAGCCTCTACTCCTTATAATATTTCTGAAGTAGCATTTCTCATAGTAAATAGCTCAAGACGTAATATTGGTTAAGAAATAATTAAGCTTTTTTGTCCCTTAGTTTAGTACGTTTTTCTGCCTCCTAGGTTGTTTATTTTTCATTTGTCCGTACTGAGAGGACGAAATGAATAGTATAACAAATATTGAAATGGGTTTGGTAGAGATTTTTATCTTTGGTATGTCACAGTGCAGTCAAATTATAGTGGAAAAGGTCCTTATACACTTTTAAACCCGACTTTCTATTACTCTAGAGACTGGAAAAATGTAATTTCTCTGTCTGTCTGTCCGAATGATATCTCGAGGACAAAATGGTCTATAGACTTGAAAGTATACACGAAGCGTTTTTCTATATTGAGAAAATCGCGTTCAACGATGGCGTGTGTACTCCGTAGGACTATGCTTCTCGTTAGCGAACGTTTGTATACTCTATGTTAGCCAACATAGAGTATAAAAGAAACTATTCTTGAGTTGTGTAGACTTCCTAGCTCACCGGAAATGAGATGTTCTAGTTTCCGGATGTAACTGTGGCGCCAATCTCAAATTTCATAATATGATAATGATCTTATTAACAACTAATAAATTGATTTGCTTACTTTGATGTGCATATGTTTTGCACCAACATGAAATATTATTGTTGTGTTAAAAACTTGTAAATGTTCATGTTATGGTGTAGAGCAACTGAGTAAATCCCAACTTTTATATGTTTAGCTGCTAGTTAAAAGTCTAAGTTGTTGATTTCATTTATTAAACCCTTATGTTACTTATAATTGCAAAACTACATATTTTTATGGCTTAATACAACGAAAAGGAAACTATTAAATGCAAGTAGTTAAATAATATGATTTAACTTACGAGTATACTTACAAAACACTTAATTTGGTAATTTGAAAGAAAGGTGCACTGCCCGATTGATATTTTCTAAGAGGAAATGGATAAGTTTAAGTGGCGATCTAAGAGTTCATGTGCTTGCCCCCTCCCCTTGTTTATCGCATCATTTCGTAATTGCGTGTACGTAATTCTTACAAAATCTAAAAGAGAGATTCTTACTACTTTGGCTGAAATGCTTCATTTACGAAACAAATCCTCTTAGAAAACAGGCGTACAGTATAGATTCGTTGTTTTGCAATTTCTTCATTGTAACAAGTGACAAGGCAAACATCTTTTCTTATCTCATATGAGGATGACGGAGATTATTAAGTAAAACATTCACCTACGGTTTGAATATTGTGGTTGTTAAAATTGTAAAATGAAATAGTTATATCTCATCTATTACACGCTGAAGAAAGAAACGGTATGAATATAAAGTTATCAGGTTATTGTACACGAGTTATTCTCACAGTTTTATCGGCATATCATAAGGTTTTCAGACGATGGTCATTCCAAGTTTTGAGAAGTATACGATAACATCGAAGCAAGCAGTATATGTGAATTCGTTTGCAACCATTATTTCCAACCGATAGCAACCGTGTCTGGTACGAATGTATTAAATACACTCACTAGTTCTGAAGAGGACAGTAAAATTTTTCAGAATACAAGCTGGCATAATATTCATCCATTTTTGTAAATACAATTTTTCGTTCTGTTACAAAAAGACGTTATTAATTTAAGTGCCATGAAATCGGAAACTTTTCGATTGATACAATAGCTTCTTTGTATACACGTAAAGTCTTTAAAATCCTGCATTTTAGAAACTATAAAATGCTTATATTCGAATAGATACACCTTCCCTATTGGAAGGGTGTGGAGGGGCAGCGAGCAGTGGGGAGACTGATGCCGCGGTGTTGCCGCGTTGGTGCGGGCACTGCAATTATTTTTAAATTTTAAAAATTATTTTAATTTTCTGCGGTCTTAAAAATTATGTTTTTATATTTTTAATGTAATATTACCCTGTCAATTGCTGAGGAATAATGCTAACAACATTATAAGAATTATACTTAAAACTAATAAATAGTCTTCAATTTGAAACTTACAGATCACAGCCTGTCTTGGTGTTTAGACTTATTCCTACTTCGCTGGAAATTAAACTTACATAAGTATTTCGGAATAAAGTCTGCACTTTCTAAAAGCGTTACTCATGTTATGGTTTTTAATTCTCTTACCTATGAGTATCTCGTACGTTATAATTAATTATAAATGATTTCTATTTCGATCTGGTTCTGGGATTGCTGATACAAATCTCGGTTAAGCAGTCCATTACAATCTTATGCGTCACGCGTTCGCACTGTTACAGCATTGCCAAACGCACACTGAAATAAATAAACTAAAAAACACAGTGTACACCTACACACAAAAACACATAACACTAAATTAATTAATTAAAAGTTCACCTAAGCAGTTCGTTAAGGTTAAAAAAGTTAAAAAAATAAAATAAAAAATGTGTGGGAAGACATAAAACTACGGCCGAATTGAGGATCGTGCACGGACTGGTTTGTTCATGTACATGTCCCTGGTTAACGCATCTTCCTCGTTATCTGTTACGTATCGTTCAAAAAGACAGCTTTGTTTGTATTCCTATTATTGTCCCGTCATAAATGGGATGGTTCCTAGCGGCAATTCTTCCATTAAAATATTATTTTCACTTGTACAAATAGCCTCTATATATTTCTGTCTCCTAATCTATTTAATCTTTATACAGTACAACAAAAATCTGGAATATATCTTAATGAATTCGTTTAAAAAACGCGGGTTATAAGTGGAAATAACACTAGCAACCAATAATTGCATAACAAAATTAAACCGACAATTGATAAACCCGATATTTACCCCAGGTCACTTAACTTTATTATCGTACTGACACATAATTAATTAATTGTGTATGACAAAATCAATGGTACAAATATATATAAACTAATACGAGTATATTTTGCATACAACAATACTGTACTAAAACTAAACTTAAACTTAACAAATCTTTAAATTCTTAAAATATCTAAAACATATTTAAATAAACAATCTTATGTCAAATATAAAATCGAAGTTACAGACCAGTTAATACAGGATAAAATAAAGGCCTACAAAAAAAGAATTCAAATAACAACAAAAACGCTAAAACATCCCAATATTGTTTATCAGAGATGACATGATCTGAAATTAAAAAAACATCAAAACCAAATTCATATTATTTAAGTAATACAATACACGCCTATATTTTAAAGTAAAATATATGTAATATATGGGTTAGGTATTGCATATATATGTAAAAGATATGTATCTTGAAAGCCCAGATTAGAACGCACAAATCCTACGTAAAAGGATGTGTCTCTTAGCTCTTAAGATATAACCATTTTCCCGAGCCTTTGTTATTCTCATTGAAGCGGCATAATTTTTTTTAAATTCTTTTGTTATCGAGCAGTTTCCAAAAGAGTAAATTTTTGCTTATGTTTGCCGTTCTTGTATAGCATAAAATAAGAATAATAATATGCTCTCAGACGGTTGTCAAACTTACAATGTTTAATATTATTAGCAGAGGCGGATTTGAAGATTTGCCGCCCCTGGGCTATCCACAATTTGCCGCCCTCCCCTCCCTCACCACCACCAACAACCATGTAGGCTTACCTTGGTACCGCGGTGGGTTGACGCGACGTCGGCGGCAGCGAGGCGGCCACGCTAAGCTTGTAATAAATCTCAAATAAAATAGGTTGAATTGTCAACATTGAAGTAACGCTTCTTATAGTTGCAGTTATTGTTTTTACCATACAACATGATATATCACAACATTTATCAACTGGCAAATTTTAAAAAAAATATGTAAAATACGAAATAAATGTAATATATTAAGGGAATGATTGTGTAAACAATTCCAATTTACAAATTGTTATGTTTACAAATTCATTACAGGTAATTTTTTCACATATTTTTCGAAATATACTTTTCGAATAATTTATTTTGTACTTTTTTACCAAAATTTGTCGCCCCCTAAATTCTGCCGCCCTGGGCTATAGCCCATTCAGCCCATATGTAAATCCAGCTCTGATTATTAGCATTTAACTTATTTCGTGTGTAGTGGGGGGGAGGGCTCCCGTACGCCAGCTTGCCTGGGAGGTACGACATTTTCTAGTGGTAACCCCTCTTTAGGTTATTCTAGATACGCCTATGCTAGGAACTATTCTATTTATGACAGGACAATAACAGGAAAACGAACAAAGCGGTCGACTCGAGCGAGACCTAGCTGATAACGAGGAAGATAAAGATGCATTGAACAGGTGTTCACGAACAAATCAACTATTAATAGTCTGTGCAACTCGTCCGTTCTGTTATGTCTTCCTCCAAGTGTTTAACTTTTTTAACCTAAAAGACCCACCAAGGCGTAGTTTAAATTAATTAATTCAGTGTTGTGTTTGTATGTTGGGATTTACTGCGTTCATTTATATATTTTAATGTGCATTTGACAATGCTGTAATCGTGCTAAACGCGTCACTCATAAGATTGTAATGTATTGCTTCAAGTTGTAAGTACATAGCCTACATAATATAAGAATTATAACTAACTCATGTATGTTTTTTGGGTCACAAAATATTATAAGGTGGAAACAGTTTTATATTAAATGGGCAAGTGTGTATAGAATTCTGTTGTGTAAGTGTTAACCAGCCCAACATCTAGTTGCGTAAACAATAAAGATGCTTAAGAAATATGTTATAAGCCACCTTTCAGTATTTCCTACATTTTATTTAATTGATCTTATTAAGGAGGGCTAAACATTCCTTTATAGCCCATGTTAAAAAGCCTAAATTTAGGTACACCTATTTGAGATAAAGAGTTGAACTTTTTACAGGATTTTTCTACGCTCCTCAGCAAGTTATGGTGAACCAATTATATTTTCAACATAAAAAATAACAATTATTCCATACCATTTTTAGCTTTTCATAATTATTTTAATTTTGTGTTTCTTTTATGTTTTTACTTATAACAGTAATAATTGGTTCTTTGAATTTTTTACATGCCACAATAAACAATTTGTAAACACTTGAAAGATATATCTTGAACGGTACCTAATGTTGAAAAAAATGGAACTTTCGGTAATCACTGAAACAAACCTTTATTTACAATTCCAATGTAATTTACAAGAGTAAAAATAATGATTACCCCTCCCCCTCCCCACCGACACTTTCAGCAAACATCTTCCTTCTCTTTTCCTTGGACTCTGGTCATCTCTCGGGTTGCTCTATTCACTTTATGGGTTCGTATGTCATCCGCATCTTATAATGCAGCAACATTTATTGTTACATTTAAACCAAAATCACAAAGTCTTGGTGCTTTTAAAACTTGTAGTCTGTTTATGTTCCCATCATAAGTGTTAGCAGAGCATCTTAGTTCTTAATTCCAAGATTTTTATTTCCTACAAAGGTATTTTTTGGAATTCTTGTCCATAACGCAGTGTTTTGATTCATTAACGTTTTGCGTTTTGCTATATTCTCATTTCCGAAGCAAATCAGGATGGGAAAAAGCTTGAAAAGTAGGCTTTATGGCCTCTATTACTGCTAAGGGGATGGTCCTTTTGTGGTTGTAAGTTTTATTTTCTGCTTGGGCTAATCTACAGTTACAGCTGTAGCTGGGATTACTTTCAGTTGATAGATGGTAGAAATAAATTACCCATACAGCTTTCTTCACTTTTTCTAAGTTATCGACATTGTTCCTAATTGCATTTCCATAATAACTTTGCAATTCATCAATTGTTTTATCTAGGAGTCTTCCAGACCCTTTGATCGGTTTTCCATCAGAAAGCAAATTGATTCACATATTTTGTATTGTTGATTTACACCAGCATTTATTTACTCCTCACTGCAGACAGCTGTTTTAGACAGGGTAGCCAACACATGTAAGAAGAAAAAAAACATTGGTTGTTCAGAGTATTTAAAAGAAAATACTCTGAACAAAAGCCAAATACAATAATAATTCCAAGTGAAGTGGCTCAATTGTCAAGTGAATCACTTCAATTACTCAACCCACTTTGCCTCTTCATGGGCAAAAAACGCATAAGTACGGTTATATTTAAAAAATTAAAATCCTTAGAAATGTCCAAAATTAAAAATGTTATGAACAGTGTTATTTTTAGGAAGAAACGTACTTCCAACAACTAAAATAACAAAATTTAATGCATTTTTACGTTTAATACCCCTCAAGGCAATTAAAAATTACATTTAAGTCTTGTGTAATGTCTTCTGAAGAATGCAGATTTCCAATCTTGTGTCCCATGTCAATGTTTTATACCAAATTTATATTTACAAGCATAATTATTATATAAAATATACACTTACTCATGTATGCAAAAACATGACTGAAGTGAAACATTAACACATATACACCATTTACTTCATGCCATCAATTCAGAAGTAAATCCTCAATGCCAGAGTGATTTTGGACTGAATTATTCGCATCAGTACTATAATTGCAAAATATAAAATTGATATACCAATGGGATTTCAGCTTTATTGTTACATTACGTAATAGATAAATATTAACATTTGTTTTCTTAGAAATTGAAACAACTTTGCATTTTTTACGGTTTTAAAGGACAAAGAATATGAAAAGTAGCTTACTTTAAAAAAAGCTCTGTCCAGATATCTTTCATGTTAAATTTATATTTTTATTACTCACAAAGAAAATGATAATGTATCAGATGCAATGGTTTTTAACTACCTGAAAAAAACTTATCAAGAATAGAAGTAACTCCCTTATTGGAACAGAACGGATTAGTTTTTGAAACCACATGTCTTATTTTCTCTATTTGTCTTTTTCTCTAGTATGCTAAACAATTCTAGAAAATTAAATGTTTTATACTCAATAATTTTTTATTCTGTGAAAATTAAATTGATTTGTCTTAAGTTGGCGTGAAGTGAAAGAACGAGGATACTCCTAGAATGTTCTCAGATGGATTAAGAAATTCGTCATTTAAAGGCTACATGGTTAAAAGATTGGCCAGATGATGTAACGAGCTCCTCCAGTTTGTTTTCAATGGGGTGATCGTGACAGGCGGAGAGAAAGAGTGGGGGCAGAGCCGAGCAGTACCGATAAATCCCGAACATTCCTGACAAACCCTGTACATGCGGCTGATAGCGACCTCAGTTCGGAACGGTTCTGATTTCTATTATCTTACGAATTAATGAGTCGTTTTATATCCGAATTAATGAGTCGTTTTATATCCGAATTAATGAGTCGTTTTATATCCGAACATAGGCCTATCTGCAAAACATAGAAATTATATCGAATTAATTATATTAATATTGAACTTTCTTTATAACTCCAAAGATACTTTACAAAATGTGAGATGGTGCACAACGAATAAAATGTCATAATCTAGAATAGAATAGAAAAATTATTTATTTTCTTGAAAATATGTACAATAGTAAAATTATATAAACATCATTTATACCTTAAGCACAAACACAAACATTGCTCCTTAGTTGTAGACACAATTGACATGAGAATAAAAATAAAACAATGTTACTTTTTATTAAAGAAATATGAACATGTCTTTTTTTATTTTAATACAGCTAGGGTACATCAATAAACAAAATTCAAGAAAACAAAATAGGACCTCAAAAGGCAAGGAACTGCCTGTGTAGAGGCTCCAACTTTCTTTAGAAAAACAAAAGAAAACAACACTCAAGCAAATGAAATTAACAAATAAATTCAAATACGATAAATCTACCCATTTAAACTAAGCTTTAATAAAACAAATTTGAATAAAAAACACATTATATAATTTTCAAGGTCTAAAGCTAATTCAGTATACATAAAATGCCATAAATATAAATTATAACCATATCCAGTTATCTTTTTGTGATATTGGAATATATTCAAATTAATAGGACAAATAGGTTGCAGTATTGGTTGACTCATATCTCCTTTCTGTGGCATGTCCTTTGATATCTTATCGTATTTTCTTTTGAGAACTTTAGTATTTGAAACACTTTGTTAAGTATTCATATTTTAATAACCTCAAATTATTACGATCAAGTTTTAACTTATAGCAATAGCAATATATTTCTCTGTCTGTTTGTTGGATATATAGAGAATGAGAAATAAGCTATAGACTTGAAATTGTGCATGCAACTTCGACCAAGCCTGATAAGTGTCATTTTGTGTCGTCTGGCGTACGCGATTATAATGCTGATCTGATCTATAGTACATGGAAATTATCGAATAATTTCTAACTAATGGTAATGTAACCTACAAATTATATTTATTTGATTAAGGCAGTTGGAAAATGCAATGAACCAAATATAATGTTACGAAACAATTTTATTGGTTTACATTTTAATACGAAAGATGCAATTAAAAAACTCAACATAATTGTTGATTTTGTGTTTGGAGACCCTGAAGATAAATTCTTTAACTACTATGCTAAGTAGGGCTCTTTTTAATCCTCCTGGATGTTTAATCCACCCTCGAATGTTTTATAGCTACGCCACTGAATGTAAACGAAGTTACTTTGTTACATTAGACTTCCTTACGTCTTTTTTGGTATTTCGATACTCCGTTGTATTGGTTTATTTGTATGTAGACAAGAGTAATTGCCTGCCATTAATTACGTTGTAAAATCACGGTTCAATGAAATAAATTTAATTGCGCTGCATCCTGCAGCATCCAGCTTTGAAAATGTAATATATATATTACATTTATACATATACATACATATACATATTACACCACCAGGCTCTATTAAATTCAGAGGAGTACAGAGGGAGAACGCGCGGACTGCTTATTCCACTATTCTAATACGCGGGCTATCTCTAGTTGGCAGGAGGGGCCCCTCCATCCCCACTTTTTCTCTCCGCCTGTCACGATCACCCCATTGAAAACAAACGGGAGGAGCTCGTAGATGATGTAGACAAGACTTTGGAATGATAGAGTGAACAGTGAAAATAAAACTAAATGTTTATGTAGATAAACAAACATTTGATAAGAAATGTGATAACCTATTATTGTAGAGCGCTTTTGGTTTATTACACATACATTTCTCGCCAGATTTATAGGGTATAAGCTGATAATTGAACGCATTTTTTTCTTCGAAAATGTTGAGTGGGAAATTAGCCCTTGTTACAGGTTGGTACTTAACCTATAAAGTCAGTGTTAAACTGAATGTTTGCATATTCTCTACCAGTTCTGCTCCTTTTTTTGCTGGCAAGGACATTACTCTAATATTAAATGCAGTGACAATTAAGTTAATGTTATGAATAAATTAAACATAGTTTCTTATTTGAATAGCTTGAAAATAGCTATTTAGATTTGTAACAAAGACAATATTTAGAATTATTTTCGGGTAGAGTACGAGTATTCAAAATAATTAATCAGTATCGATTGATCATATCGATGGTTATGATTAAGTAGTATCGTTTGCCAATTTCGATATAAAAAACCGGGTCCGCTTATCGTACCCTACCCTATTTTGTTAGTTAACCCTTTATAGGTTATGGTTGAAATATCAACCACCAAGAACTTTCCAGTAACGCACACCTGATTATATGGAATGTTTGATGGAACGCACATGGTTGAAATTTCAACCACCTAATAATAAGGTTCATTTTTGAGTGACATGCTGAAGGAAAATGGGTTCTATGTCCACAGTATCATTGTATTAGGTAAGGAACATCGGTGCCATTGGTTGAAAGGTTCAGGTTTGAACGTGAACCCATATTATATCATTGGCCTGTTAAAAGTGGTTGAAATTTCAACCAGTGAGCGTTTGAGCCTGCAGCTTCTATCATAGGCGTAATTTGGGGGTGGCAAGGGGTGGCAGTTTGCCACCCCAGAATTGTGGAGCCCGGTATTTTGCCACCCCAGAATTTTGAAGTAAATGTCTAAATAATTTACATATAACTTACTTAAAACTGGAAAATACAAGTCTACCAATAGGGAACCTTTTAACTTTATCAATTCTCCATTAATTTTGCTTAGTTTAGCACAGAAAGATAGCACGTCTTTTAAAAACTTGTAAATCATAAACTTAAAATGAAATATTGGTGTAGTAGAATTTACGAAATGAAATAAGGAACATTAAATGCGTGAAGAGCGAGAATGAGCAATGTAGGCTGCTTCTCGTCTGCCGTCTGGAAACGGCAACTCTGTAATACACAGTTGGCGAGGGAGATTTGGCAACAGGGCACCTGTTGTAGTATATTGTCTTTACAGCTAGAAGCAGACAACGTCTGTCGTGTCGCCTGCCTACTTTAACCTTACTCCTCAGTAGATGTATTCGATTAGTGCAGTTGCAGTACGATGTGAATTACATTTCAAGTGAACCGTCGTATGATTGCATGGACTAAGAGATGGTAAGTTTAGTTCAGTTATTTTCTTATTTCGTAGGTTAAACTTAGGTGTTGGTCAGTTTCTGGAGTTTCCCCATCTTTGTTTACAATCCAACTAGGCCTAATGCTGAAAAATAGAAAATCTTTTTACTGACTAGATTTCAATAAATGGCCCCCAAAAAACATAACCTCAACTTCTAACTTTATTAGTTCTGCCAGTTAGTTCTGCATTGTTACGGTTATGGTTTTAGTTGTTTAAACATTTTATAGGTGTAATTGGTTGGTATAGGAGAAGTTTTTGCATATATAAGGGAAGTAAGCTTGTTTTATAGTACGGTATGGAATACTAGGTTTATTTTTGTTGTTTTGGCCACCTAAATGCTTTTAACCGATGTCATATAACCTCACATTTAACGCAACACTACTTTAACCTATATATGTAAAAATAACAACGATACCATCCAATCACCTGAAATTAAGTAATTTCAGCTTATACCTCTAATTAGGTTATGTTACTGTCATTTTAATAACTCCCGCACGCCTTCCTGTGTTTGACAGCTGTTTTTGCAATGCCGTGGCTGTCAGGCTGCAGACGTTTGTGTCGAAGAGCCAATGACTAAAAAGGTCATACAAAATAATTAGTAAACATCCAGATCTTTTATGGTCTTGCAATTATTTAAAATACATGTTTTACAATCAACTCGTAGAGTAAGGCACTAAATGAACTTTATCTTTAGGCAAAAAAAGATTATGTGTAATAAAAATACCAGATTAATAGCAAATTTTAAACTATTTCGAAACCTGGTAATGTAGGCAGACTTGGGTTTTCGTGTACGCCTACAGCTTCTTAAGTACAGTTTACAGTATGCAAATAAAAAGTATGACTGTTTTACTCATTGGCTGTTAGGCTGTGTTTATTCCGATACAAATTTTACACAAAATTTCCCAAAATTACAAAACAAAACTTTGGTAGATAAATCAAAATAAAGTAAAAATGAAGAATAATGGTTTTCTTAAAAACAACCGTTTTTGAGATATCTACCATTTTGTTTTTATTAAATTTTTATTTATATCTCGAGAATGTTTTGACCGATTTAACTCAAACTTGGCATGGTTTTTATCTAATACAATATCCATATTCAGAAGAATTACCAATTTAATTCAATCATTAGTTTCAAAATGATTGCCATTTAAAATTTCTTAACCTAAATTGTATGAAAACCATAAACTTGAAGTCAAATGTCAGGGCATCTTTTTTTGTTAGCCCTTTCAATCCCCTATCAAATGGTACGATGTCAAAACAAAGAGATGAGAAATAGTGTCACACACAATAGCGCCCCAAAAATCAAAAAAATTGTGCAAAGCCTATGCATGTTATATTAGACTTGTATTAATTTTAGGTTTAGGACTCTGTGTTCTAGTAGCATTTTGCCATTATTTAAATGTTCTTTTGCTATTTCTTAATGGGGTTTTTTCAGGCTCAGAAGAACAAAAAAGGGCAGAGTTCGTTGCTGTCCTACTTTAGCTCAGGCCCAGCAAACAAAAAGAAACGGTTAGAAGATGAACTACCAGAAGGAGTTGTTTTGGAACATGAACCAGAACCGGCTGTAGTAGACGTTTTAGATTCGTCATCGGCTCAGTTAACAACCACAACTACAAATGAAGATAACCACAACTACTCCTACAGATGAAGTGCAGAGTCCTAGCTGTTCCTCTAGTTCATCTGACCAATTGACAATCACTGTAATTAATAAACGTGATCCTGCTCATGGCCCAGGTTTGGCCTAAGGCGTTTTTTTAGGGAAGGCTCATTCCAACCACGAGAATTAAATTTCCCTAAAACGGATGGTAGGAAATTTAGGCCAGAGTGGTATAAAACTGTATCCTTGGCTGGAATACAGTCCTCTAACTGACAAAGCGTTCTGTTTTGCCTGCCGTTCGTTTTAACAGCCCAGAAGAAAAAAATGGCAGAAAATGTATTTACACTCAGTGGGTTTTCCAAATGGAAGAAAGCTGTAAAAGTATTTGAGAATCATGAAAAGAGTAACTCGCATCGAAGTAGTAACACTAAACTCAGTTCTTTAAGAGAAGCCGACAAAAGTGGCACTGTTATTGAAAAAGTAAATCAAAAGTATTCAGAAGAAGTACAAGAAAACAGATTGTACTTAGAGGCTTTGTGTGAATCCCTGATATTTTGTGGGAGACAATTTATTGCTCTAAGAGGTCATGACGAATCTACAGATTCAAAAAACAGAGGAAACTTTTTGGAGCTGATGAGGCCTTCGTTCCAAAGATAATAGTTTAGTAAACAAATTCTTTGTAGAGCATCGCAAAAATTTTCAATATACTTCAGCGACTTTTCCAGAATGAGCTTCTGTCCATAATTGGGGAACAAATTAAGTTGCACATTGCCAAAGAAGTTAAAGATGCAAATGTTTTTGCCATTATAGCTGATGAGACCCAAGACATAGCAAAGCACGAGCAAGTAGCTATTGTCTTGAGGACATGTTAATGATAAACTAGAAGTTCATGAGTCGTTTGTGGGGTTTTACCGTGCTAGAAGAACTGATGGCGATACACTGGCAAATGTACTTAAGGACGTTTTGATTTCACTGGACTTGAATATTAAACATCTGCGTGCTCAGTGCTATGATGGGGCCTTCGAACATGAGGGGTCCCTACAAAGGAGTGGCAGCTAGAATTATACAAGAAGCCCCCATGGCAAATGTACATTCACTGCAATGCACATATATTGAACTTGTGCATTGTAAGCTGTTGCACAAGCGTGAATTCAATAAGAAACACCTTCTTTGTGCTTCAAAGTCTTTACAACTTCATTGAGAAATCAACTAAAAGACATGCTGTTTTTGAAAACATTCAAAAAAGTGCAAAAAGCTTTAGTGGTGGAACAGCAACATTGAAGTCTTTGAGTGATACCAGATGGGCTTTGCCGTGTCGAAGCAGTGCGTTCTTTGTTAGATAATTTTGATGCCACTCTTACGACACTACGAGAGATTTCTGAAACAGACCCTGACAGTGGTGGACAAGCCAATGCTTTGTTGAAAAATATGGAGGACTTCAACTTTGTATTTGACCTTCTATTACTCAGGAGAGTTCTAACACAATGTGACATACTGTCAAAGACCCTTCAGTCAAGCAGTGTGACCTATGAAGTTGTGAAATCTGTAAAAAACAGCACACTTGAAGTTTTGCAATCCTTCAGAACAGATGAGTTTTTCACCAAGTTGTTCAATCACTGCACAGAAAATTGCTGACACGTGCGGGTTTAGAGCTGCCGAGTTGCCAAGAAAGGGCAAAATTCCCTCAAAAATCGGGGGTGGGAGTAAAGCTCCATTTGAATCTGTACAACAGTACTACAAAGTTTCAATCCTCTGGCCAGTTATTGATATCCTAAGCGAGGGAGATAGAGGCCAGGCTTCAAGAAAACAACCTAGATGTACTTAACCACTTAAGCAAAGTTCTAGGTGGAAGTGATATAGACACAGCCAGTGTACAGTATGTGTGTAAATACTATAGTTTAGACTATGACATTCTTCTGTCTGAAACTAAACTGTTTTAAACAGAACGGAGGAATCAAGAAGCAAAAGTATCCAAGAAAGAGCTGACGTTTTTGTACAAACATCTTTGAAAAGTGTGTTCCCTATGCTTTTTGAACTTTTTCGTTTGTACTATACAATTTCCAATGAACTCGGCATCGTGTGAGAGATCCTTTTCATGCTTAACGGCGGTTAAAGACATATACTAGAAACTCTATTGGCCAGTGAGAGGTTGTCTTCGTTAGCCCTTTTGGCTATTGAAAGGAGTGTAGAAATAGACATTTCAAAAGTAATTGATGACTTCAATTCAAGCCAGAAGAGAAGGCCTTCATTTTGTTTAAAACTAACTTGTGGATGCAGTCTGGTTACATAGAATAAAGTGAAATTTGTTTGATCATGTTTACTTGATTTTTCCTTTTATAAAAAACAAACGGGCTGGGCACACATAAATTAAAATTGGGCACACTTTTGAGTTGTGTGTGAACAATAATTACCTCACTTGTGGACCTTGTGGTTTAGTTAATAACTCAATTCATTAAAAATTATTGTTTTAGGCTAAGTTGTTAGCAGTAAAATTTTTGTAAAAATAGCTTGAAAAAGCTTAAAATACTAACAAATTTAAAGCCAGTTTCTTTACAATTTTCCGGGGGAGGGCCCCGGACCCCCCCTCCACCTGGGGGGTATTCCATACCCCCCAGTAGATCTTGCCACCCCAGTTAAAAAGCTGAAATGACGCCCATGGCTTCTATCGAGATAAGGGCAGTTCATCAGGAAATTTTTAATCTGGTTTATATAACAGGTAATTATTTATAACATGATATATTTTGATACTTGTTTATGGTTAAATTGTCTGCCTTTTAACATGTATATCTAGAGTTTTATCTGAAACTGTCAGTATGAAAATTAAACTTATATATTAAAAATTACTCTAACCTCAAATACATCAAGGTTTTCAGTGGTTTATAAATTGATAATTTCTTGATTTTCTTTTGGCAATACATATACCAATGAACACAGAAACATGTGTATTTACAAAATATAATAGCAATACAAGTTAAAATTTTTTGGCTTGCGAGTTATTTCCCCTAAAATAAATTTTTGATTAATTTATTTCTAGTTACAGTCCCGTAATACTTAAATATTTTAATTAAATGTTTATTACAATATTTTTATACGAAAGTTTTTATTTAGTATAGGGAAGTTTTTTAATCCAAGCAAATACTTGAGCATAGCCTAGATGAAACAAGGTTTGTTTTAAGGGACGTACTTCTTTGAAACAATACCTCCAAAATAAGCCTACCAAGTGGGGTTTCAAAATATGGGTTTTAGCTTGTAGTGTGGCAGGGTCTATGCTCTGTTTTGAAGTTTATGAAGGGAAATCAACCACAAGAGGAAGTGAGGAAACTTTTAGGAGAAAGTATTATACTGAGATTATCAAAGGCTTTTGAGGGCCTGGGATACTGCCTATTTTTTGACAGATTTTTCTCAACCATCCCATTGTTACAAAAACTGCCAGCTAAATTCTCGTTTATTATTATGTGGTACCATTAGAAATGATAGACAGTTTCTTTCCAGGAAGACATGTAAATGAGGTATTATTGGCAGATGATGTTGGCCTTCATTTTCCTATACCTACGCCAAATCGCCATTGTGCTTGATGTAGTACTAAAGAAAAGCCTATAGAGGTGGCAAATTGAATGCGAGAAGTGTAAAATTGCTTTGTGCATTAATTGTTTTGCGCTCTTCCATAAAGACCAATGAATCTGTCAGAATAATTAATTACAAAAGTGTAAAATACTACAGAACAAGTCAAAGTTTTTTATATTTATAAAGAATGCAAAAACATGTTAATTTTCTCAATTTTTTAACCTTATAAAGTTGATTATGGCTTTCTGTTTTAGTTTCTCTTTTTAGTAAATAAATAATTACTATTAATCCTTCTATCATTAAAATAGGTTTTATTTTGAAAAGAATACACGAACTACTTATCTAACCATATTTTTTTTTGTATTATTATAAAACACAACTTCTTTTAGTTAATCTTTATTATATTGTATTAATATACCATTATAAGGCAATTATTATTACATTATATCATAATAAATTATGTATTTTATACACTTCATGTGTGTCCTAATATAGTTACATGTACAAATAAACAAGAATCATCTAACTCAAATAATTTGATTTTTTTTTGGTAATTTTCTCACACAAATGGCAGAATATAAGACAAAACTATGCTCACTGTTAAAATTTAGAGGTTGATTAATTACAAGAGCAACGCAATTTATCTGGACTTGTGCACAGGAATCCATAGACTGAGAAATCAACAATAGCATCTGTAATAATATCAAAATAATGACCATCAATTACAACAATTAATAACAAAATGAGTAAATTTTAACATACGAGATAACAACAACAATTAATTACAGATTTGCAAGCATTTAAGTCAAAACAAAATGTAACAAGTTAACAAAGATGGATTCATTAAAAAGGAAGGAGGAGGGTACTACAACGCAAGAATGCGCTGAAATAACATAAAAAGTGTTTATTCGTTCAAAAACACATTTTACGTTATGAACACGTCATAAATACAATAATTAGTTAAAACAATACTTGTTAAAATTAACATTAGTACCAAAAAATTAATCATATTGACATTTATTATCAATAGTAAATTAATATCAATGCCCAAAATTCAATCATATTGACGTTATTCAAAGTATTAGGTTGCTATGAAAAGAGATCCTTAATCGTGTATGACATTCTTTCCAAGAAGAATGTTTTTTAATGAAAACGCAGGTTCTGGATTTGCATCCTTAATATCAGTGGGCAAGGTATTATAAATGATCACGTATAGGTGATAAGGCCTACTTTTTTTCATACCCCATGGTGGAATGCCTGTGAACTGCCAACATGTTACTGCCTCTTTATAGTATGAGTGACAAGACCCACTGACAGTGAATAGGCTAGGGTTCTTTCTGGCAAAAATGCAGCACTTTTAACCCACCAAGCCCACAAGGGTCAGAACTTTAAGTGATTTAAAATGGGTTTCTGCATGACTGTTAAGCTTTAAAACGGCTCTAATAAACTATTTCTGCATTATAAAGATTCTAATGCATCATGTCTGCATCCTAAAACTTCTAACAAAATCCTTGCCATTTGGTATCCTCCAAAATATTACCCCATATTGCAGTATAGATTTTACTTTGGAGAAGTATACGGTGAGGAGTATCCAGAGACCACAGCTGGTCTAGAGCAAAGCACATGGAGCGAAGATGCCAACAAACATGTTCCATGTGGAAGTCTCAACTGAGTGTCTTGTTCACGTAAAGACCCAGAGGCTTAGTTAAAGAGTGATGATTTAAGGGACTATCGTTAGGGATAATAGTGCAGTCTAAGTTCACAGGTGATCCCTCTCCAAACCAAAGTGTATATAAAATCATTTGCTACAGTTTAGAGATAGTCTATTACAAGTAAACCAATTGTAGCACTCCTCTATACTCAATTTTGTGAACTGGGTGACTGAAGAGTATGATGACTGAGGTACCTGAAGCGTGCAGTCGTCAGCGTACATGAGCATTTGGACCTGTTTAATATGTAGATGCAGATCGTTCATGTAAATCACTAGAAGAAAGAATGGAACCCTAAGGGACTCCATGACAAACTCTAGTATCTGACCGTGTTTTTATCACTTGCAGGTTGCACAACTTGCCTCCTTCCAGATATGTACAACTTGAAGCAAGTCAAGGGACCATGCTTACCATAATGCTCAAGTTTGCCCAACAAGGCTTCATGTATAACGTAATCAACACCTTGCTGAGGTCAAAAAGGCTTAAAGAATTACTTCTCTGAAGGAAAGAAACCAACTTTTCACAAATTAACTCTTAAACTTTAGAAAAGAGGAACTGAATCGAGA
The DNA here is from genome assembly GCF_021130785.1 of Homalodisca vitripennis. NCBI lineage: Eukaryota > Metazoa > Arthropoda > Insecta > Hemiptera > Cicadellidae > Homalodisca > Homalodisca vitripennis. The sequence goes on along the minus strand of NC_060213.1, from coordinate 140,890,183 downwards.
TAGACATTGATTTGGAAATGGGTTTTGCTGCCTTTGAAAGGTGATGGAAAAAACCCGGATATAAAAGAAATATTCATTAAAAGAGTAAAAAAAGGGCTATAAAAGGAAAAGATTTTTTTTAATATGGAAACTGAATGTCATCCAGTCCAGAAGAACTGGCATCCCATAGCAACCCTACCTCCCTAGATCTCGGCCACAGAAACCTCAGAAATGTAAATGCTGTGCAAGCTAGAGGATATGGACACTGTCATTCCGTCAACATCAATCTGTAATAGTTTTATGGCAGTATTTGTAAACTATTCATTTTAAAAAATCAACATTTCTTCCTGTTTACTTAGAAGCAGTGCCATTCATTTCAATTTCAGAAACACTATTTCTTTTTTAATGTTTACTTTACTATTAACATTTTCATTAACTATGTTCCATTTGGTTTTTCAATATGTAATCTGAGTTCTAAATTTTTTCTTCAAATAAAAACTTGGTTTCTCTTCTTTTATTAATGCATTGTACAAATGTTTTGTTGACATGTTTTTCCAAATAGCATTAATCCTTTTGGAAGCGATGAAGTTTTTTAATTTTGGTTTTTGTTACATAATTTTGTGTGATATCTAGTGTTGTTTAATTTTTTTTCGTTACTATAGTGAAAGCACTTCTTTAGTGGCATTTAAAAAGGTTTAAAAAATTTATCAAATGCATATTGTTAATCAAATTAGCATTACACACCTCAAACCATGACTCTTGGCTAACTTAAAATGAAAACTATTAACATTTACATCTGAAAAAGACCTTATATGCTGGTGATAGACCTATTTCAAAATTCAAAGTTATTGACTCTGAATTTGAGAATCTGTAAGTCATGGTCTGAAAATGGTATTTTAGGAATGCCAAAGTGCGATATTTCATCAGGAATGTTTATAACCACATTATTTATGGTAAATTACTGTGATTAGTTACACAGGTTGGGTACTTCATTAGAGTCCTTAACCTAAATGCATAAAATAGATCTATGAGAGCTTGTGTTTTACTACATTGTGGATTTAAGAATTGAACATTGAAGTCCCCGTATAACACATATCTATAATTCAGACCCTGTACTCTTATTAAAATGGAATTGATAGGTACTGAAATACCCGCACACTCAAGAAGCATTTTTAATAATAGATAAATAATATTAACTTTTTAATTTAGGTTTGACCTTCTAAAGACCACACTAGCAAGATTGTAATTAGCAAAGTTAATCAGGTACTCAGTTAAACTTAGATTCAGCCTTGTTGGTCATACTTTGGACGTTAAAATGTAAAACATACATACTTTTAGGAACACCTGTACGCTCTCTACACTGTGGTGTGCAGTTTGACTGTGATGGATTGAGTAGGCTACCAGATTATTAGCTGGAGTAAAAACATTGTCATGGCTTTCTAGGTTAAACTTGTTAGTTTTATATGTCACCTTAGGGCTATATTTTTGTATTAAAGTTTGTATTTACACACATGTACAATTATACTATTCAGCCAATCGCTTAACTTAGAATTTACAATTTGTTTACCAGCAGAATTCATATGGCATCCACTTTCTATAATTATAGTGCTTTCGGTGGAGAAAGTGGTTGATAAGAATGTAGGATACATAATTACTATAGGCTAATTGAATAAATGACATACCAGGTTATTTTATTGCATACTAAATGAAATGAGGTGCTCCAATTAGCATAGAGGTTTCTGTTAAAAAAAGACTCGCTGTGCATATAAACAGTTGAGATAACTTATTAATAAAATGCAAACAAAACCCAGCAGGGATCACTTTTGGCTGGTTTATACCTTTCAGTTGAACCTATCACTGGGCACAGCAAAAACCGATGTGTCACTTAAATCTGGGCAGCCTTATACATGTCCAGGAGCGGCACATCACTAAGCGTAAATGTCGAGATGCTGGGGTTCAAGGGCAATTCAATAGGTCTAGTCTACTGCGGAAGATGACGGTTGGAGTTGGTGGGGTTTGTTCCCTAAGTACCAGAGGTTCTTGTTAGCCTTAACAAGGGTGTGCCATCCCCTGCCTCCTTTGACTGGATAGACTGGTTCAGAGCTGGCCTCCCCTTCTTCCAAGGGGACATGACTTTGAGATTAGTGCCCTAATTCTTCGTCATGAATCTCTATAGGGGACGGCCCCCTACCTCCTAACCTTACCCATCCTGAATATATATATATATATTGTAAGTTTTTGTTTACAAATGTTACATTTGTACGTTCAACATCATAACATTAATATAAGTTATAACAAGATAAGTGATACATAAAAAAATTTCAGAATTTTATTAGGACAGCTATACAATCTATGAGCAATACCGATTACTTGATGAATTGAGTATAAAAATATTTATTATGTATTTTTAAAAGAACGAATGCAAAAAATAGTACACTGCTACTTTAGAAACTGCCATATCTAGGGTTCAGGAAGATCGAGGTAGAGAGAGATAAACAAATGGCACAGATAACTAATTCCCGGTACTTGGAATGGGCCAGCTTATCGCAGACAGCAGGTGTGCATGCAATCTAGCGGTCAGAGTTTGCGATAAAGATGCCAGCCCAAGCTTTAGAGATTCTTCAGTATTAAATAAAGTATGATTACTCTATTTTTATCATTTATAAAGTACGTCAACTTGAGTTATTTCAAAGACACACAAACAAAAAAGCAAAGTATCCATACAAATTATAATTATGTTTTTGGAAACAGAGTAAACATACCATTTTACCAGTTAAACATCATACCGTCTAAATTTTATTTTTATTTTCTTTCAACGGTCAAAGACACCACTTTTTAACAATAAACATAGTGCAAGGTCTTGAGATAATAATACTATTAGACTGAACAAAACGATGTTTGAAAATTAAATTAGCAGAGAACTTCAACTATCACATCGGCTATTACATTGACTAAATATGTGAAAATTTATCATCTGCTGGCGATAAGCGATAAACATCCCTTGAAATAATTCTACGTAATAGGTCAACTTCTGGAAAATTTTATCATAAATATATGATAAAACCATAAATATAATAAATATATTTATAAATATAATAGATATAAATATATATATATAAATAATATATATATATATAAATATATTATAATTATATATATAAATATTATATTATATATATATATAATATATATATAATATAATAATATATAAATAATTTATTATAATAGATATATTTATGATAAATATCATAAATATATCGGTATAGTCACAACCATTTAGCTTAGACTACCGGTACCCGATTTTATACCAATAGCGCAGCGCAGGGACGAATTTCTCACTAAGCCAGTTTCTAGGGGCGGACAACTCAAGGGCGGGCCTTGCCGGCTGGTCCGAACTGTCTTGTTGGCGCGGCGGCGGCTACTGAAAACGGTAGTCGAGGAGCGTACCCACTTTGTTTTTTGAATAGTTCACACATTAATGCCAAACAAACACTAAAAATTGCTAAACAAACGGTCTCACTAGTTTTTGGTGTATTTGTTTTAATGGGTGCCACTAGCGATCAAGCGGCACCTACTTTGTTTTTTGCATATTTCGCACATTAATGCCAAACAAGCGCTGAAAATACCTAAACAAACGATTCCACTAGTTTTTGGCGTATTTTCGTTAATGGGTGCCGCCAGCTTCACACAGCTCTACTTACCGCTAATTCAACTACTTCTTGTGGAAGATCATTTGCCTTTCCTGAAGCAACCTTATTCATTTTTCATCCCATCATTGAACTAGAATCGTACAAGCATACAGTTCTCAACTTTGCCCTGAACTATCATTTTCTTTTTACAGTGCAAAATTAGATTACATACAATTTATAGATTACCACAATGATTTAAAAATATTTCATTTTCAATAGGTTTTAATAAATGATGTTCTAAGTAAGTAACCCATATATTTAAAAAAAATCTTTTCTAAAAATGTCGTCTAAATACGGAAATATGAGAGAAAAATTTTTCCAAATACTGAAAAAACGGCCATTTTGATGTTTATAATTTTAAATACCAAATTCTGAATAACTCAATCATTATTTATGATAAAATTTTCCAGAAGTTGACCTATTACGTGGAATTATTTCAAGTGATGTTTATCGCTTTATCGCCAGCAGATGATAAATTTTCACATATTTAGTCAATGTAAAATACTACTGTTTTACAACAATACTTTTCAAATTATCTAGAATCCACTGAAATTGTTTTTGAAGTCAGAGTAATAAATTTAATAATCACTTTAATCTAATTGACAGATTGAAAGTAGTTTATACATGTGTTGTGTTGTACAAATGCTTGGCAGGTAACCATATGGTGATAATAATGCTAGTTTCTTGTAAATCTTAGATAAAGAATATTACCAAGGTTATTGTTGGTAAAACAAGTAAACAAAACAAATAAAAATAATTCTAGAATATTAAGTAGTAATTAATAAAGCAAACTAATTCATTGTTAAATTATTCTTTCTCGAATAATAAACATTATAACTGTAACAGCTATTGATGTAATAAGGTATAAAACACGAAGCTCTGATACTAACTCTTGGTACTCAAGGGGAAAAACTTTTCAAATATTCTGTTAAAATTATTTATTCATTCCTTGGTGTACAGTAAGGTGTAATATAAGGATGAGTTTATACGTTGATCAAAATTACTTCATTAAACTTAACTGTTCACCCTTAATACTTTTCTGCAGATTAATATTTGTATTACTAATAATTCAGTGTTTATGCCCCAATTGATTAATTTTGCCCCGTATATTGTACATTTGTACCTGTTCCAGTATTATTTTATAGATTGCACACTCGCCCAAATTTCGTGCATTATTCAGATTTATTCAGACCATCCACTTTTTGCACAATTATTTGGCTCATTTAAATCAAGTACTTACATTGAACATAAATATGATGATACATTAGCTAAGTACAAGTATGAAGAGGGGAAACATGATAATTGGCTAGTCACACTGCAGCTCTGCTCTATTATGATTCTTGTTAGTGTGGTTTAAGCGTTATTTCGTTTATTGTTTTAATAAGTGATATGTGTATAAACTGTACGTATTTCTTTACATAGTCAGTGTAAGTACCGCAAAGCTTGCATGTGACATTTGAACAAGGTCGTCTTATAATCGTAGTATTGCACAGAGTCGGTATGTCAAAAACAAGAAAGCCTGCTACCCAGTCATAACAATGCTCTTCAGAAACCTTAGTCAATGGACGATGTCGATTAAATCAAAATTAAAAATAAAAAATGTTGAAACAATATGACCGATATTAAGGGAGAAATTGTTCATGTTAAAACACAACTCATTAAAACATACCACTATCAAAAGAAATAATAATTTTAAAAACTACATATTTAACACTTTATCGATTACGTTGTATTTTTTCATTAACTTTTTTTCATGATATGAGTAAATTTCATATAGGTGAATGTAGGATAATTGAATGTCGGATAATATGTAATGTCGGATAAACGAGAGTCGGATAAGCGAGATTTTGTTCTTAATTCATGTGTATTTTACAATGAATATGAATTAGGTAAATTGGAATCAATTTATAATACAGATCGCTGCAAATTCAATTTAATCAAAGCTATTAACGGACAACTTGGCCAGACGGCCTTGTAGCGTGACCGCAGTACAGAGATCAACCGGCTGATAATGACCCCGACTGTGTACAGTACAGAGGAGGTGGAGTCAATGACTGCTGTGCGTTGTTGTACCGGAGCTAAATGATAACGACCGCCTGTTATCAGTGGGGTATTACACATTTGTGGTGTGGGAGTGAAGCTATTGTTGTATTAGTGATTGCATGTTATATGAAAACTTAACATGGTTCCTGCATGTTGCAATTAAATGACATACCTATATAAACAAATATGTTGAGTAGGTTATGTTAATTGAGAACTAAACATTTTAGAATTTAGATATACTGTTTTAATGTAATACTACGTATTTACAAAAACAGAGTTTACACATTTAATTAATTAGTCTTAATAATCCAAAATGTACATGTTTTTCAGTACAAATAAACATTTATCTTCCAGAAAACTAAGATGATGACGTTTAGTACAATATTGATCCTGTAAAAGGAGAAAGAAAATTACCTAATAACTTTCAATACAATATTAATTGATCTTTTTTAATAAATGTACCAAAGTATAAAGTTTTCAAAAAAATATTGGAAAGGGAGAAGACCCTACGACTCATTTTATTGGATTTTCTCACAATATTTGATTCATGGATTGAAGATATAGGATAGTATCAAATCTTTTGTGAGTCATAATTTTATATCCATTCATCTAGAATTTGGGAATTTACACCAGCTAAATTAGATTTTTCCACAGTTTAACAAGAAGTCTATTTGTCTGAAGTCCTTGCAATCCGATTTTTTTTTAAATTTTCATGAGATTAACTGTATTATTGTACTGGAAGACAGGACCTATAATAAATGAGATAGTCGAACCGTGCTTTAACACACCCACACTAATACTGTCTGAGAACTAAGCACTCCAGAAGCAGTGTGGAGACAGACAGCATTGTCTTTGGTGAATCCCTTCCATTAATCAATGCGATCTGGGTGGTGACATGCAGCTGGTTTGGCACCCACCGTCAATCTATTCATGTCGTCAAACTCGAATTATGAATAATGAAGTAGCGTGATGAATGGCACAATTAAGGTGCAGGCAGAAGAGTTTCGGTTATCCTACATGAACGCGTGGTCATGACGCCCCGGATAAATAAAAATCTCGGATAGTATTTTTTTAAATCCAATTTAAACTAAAACAAAGTTACTTCAGCTTTTAACGATTTAAACAGCATATTAATCAAAAATAGTTGTCGTTTAACACTTGTGTGAAAGCTGAGTTATTAACATGATAGGTGAAGTAGTAGTCTCATTGTCTCATGAGGTACACAATTGAAAAGATACTAGACGCTGCAATAAAAGGAAGGTGAACTGGAGCTAAACTCGAAATTCAATTGAATCAACCCTTCCCACCATAGCTACGTGTAGAAAATTCGGTTGCTACACTGTGCTTAGAGATCGTGTCATCGTAGTTCACTCAGTTGTGTACCTGATGAGACAGTGAGACTACCACTTCACCTATTATAGGTGTCTCTGTTGGCGAAACGATGGGCATTTTTAGTTTTGAGCTTTTTCCTCGACGACTTTCTACGGATCTCTTCAGACGAACGTAACTCCAGCAGTCAAGTCTGAGACAACGTCAGATACCAGACGCTATAATAAAACTGGAGCTAAAGTCGAAATTCAATTAAATCTCGTGGTTGCTCATTTTAAAATATCATACGAATACGTTTTAAGGGCAGAAAGTTAGATTTTTTTAATTTTACGTGATCTGCAAAATCGTGCAATTTAATACAAGCTGTATTATCCAGTGACAAACATCTATTGATTTTCAGGTCGCAGAAGTTTATTCCTGTGTTTAAGGGCTCTATTTTTTATGAGAACAAAATACGTGATTAGTATTTAGAGCAGAAGTGCTGCGCTAAACGCTCAGCGAATAATTGTTACACATGTATTATACAATAACGTAGAGATGATTATAGATACTAATATGAAATTTGTACAGTATTTATATGAAGTATGAATGGAATGATATTTTATACTAAAAATAATTTCCTTAAGCCATAAATAGTTGAAACATGCTTATCTCTAGAGAGATAAAATTCACTTACATAACGTACTAAAATAGATTCACAGTTTTATCTTCAAACGTTTATCTTTGGGCCTGACTACACAATTGATTTATTTATTGGAAAATGCCAACACAGGAAGGTACCCAATTGCTTTTTAACACTATATAAATAAAATATATAGTGGGGGTTTATCAATAGGGAGTGCCGATGGCCGAGCGGTCTAAGTCGTTGGACTTTGGGTCTGAGTTAGAGATAGCGCAGGTTCAAATCCTGTCTGTGACCGTTGCACTTTTTATCAGTACCATCAACCTTGTACTGTATCGACTCTCCCCTTTATTCTGTTTGATAAGATCCTCGCACAGGCCAGTGGCCCATGAGGACGGACAGAATAAGGCTTAAAAGGATTCGGCCTCTCCTTAAAAAAAAAAAAAAAACCAATCACAGACTTCTTTGTACCACTGAACACAAACTGTTTACAACAATGACGATTCATTTTAACGTAGTATACCGTTACCCTTTTCTATGTATTCTGTCTTCAAGGAAGTTATTTTATTGATGTGACTCTCAAATTTAAAGAAAACGATCCAATCAAAAACAGCTCAAGCTGCATACCGTACCACCATTGTTAATAAAAATGTGCGGTATACGTTACGTATTTTTCTACTTTAAGACTAAGAAGTTTTATTTTTATATTTGTCTGAACAACATAAAAATATATTTGCGAAAATTGTGCTTGGAGAAAGTGTGAGAGTCCTTCATTTTTGTATGCGTTTATTTAGTAAATAAATACTTCTGCTATACAACCAAATATTTTTACATATTTTTATAAAACATTTATCTGCCCTTTTTAGTAGTTTCATCACAATAGCTGCTTAGGTATACTCAAACTTCACATTCAGATTAAATGGACAAAAATCTTTTTTAAAGGAGATGCATATCCCCTTTTCAGCCTTCTTCAATACTATTTCTTAAAAGGTCCTCTTGGGGCAACTATCAACAAGATCAACGGTACTGATAAACAGTGCAACGGTCTCAGAGGATTTAAAGAATTTGCATTCAAGGATATCAGATAAAAGGAAAACTTTTAACTTTCCAGGGGAAATTCGGATTTTACTGGACCTAAATAGTCAGTAATATAATAAATGTAGCTGATAACAGAATATATTTCGCTAAAATATGTATAAATATGTATGGTATACTGGTTATTTGGCTTTTCCCCGCTGTAAAATATGAACGTCAAGCTGTCGGCCTAAACGCCAAATAGCAGTCAACCCGTTTATTATTTACCACCAGCTGTCGATTTCACTGGAATATTCTATCTTTTCTCCATACCAGAACTCCTATTCAGATTCAACTTCCCTTGGTATTGAAAGGGAAATTGACAAAGAAGTTAATAACAAAGTACTTAATGCGGCTTAAAATTTAGTTACAATTTGAGTGGCCGTTTAGTACTAGTTATTTTAATCACTCAGTTATTTTATTGGCTGAGCGTTAGCGAAGCTTATAACTCTAGGGGCTAGAAAATAGTAATTTCGGTTCATCTACAGCGCGCTGCTACATGGTGAACTGAACTGCAAGGACGTAGCCAGCGAGGGGATCCAAGGGGTCCGGACCCCCCAAATATTCGATTATTTCAATTATTTTTCTAGTAAACGATTATTATTATTTAAATAATTCAGTTTTACTAACACGTATTGTTGAAATATCACTCTCAACATATAAACGGGTCAAGAACTTTTTAAGTAACAAAATGGAGCGTTACTTTCTGTCCACAATGGGAAAATATCAGTTTTCTTGACTCTCCAAATATTTTTCCTAGCTACGTTCTTACTGAACTGGTTTTCGTTGTGGTCTTAAGCTTACGTGGAAGTAACAAACTAATTTATAATTTCAAAACTAATGTTCACGTTTTTTCCTCAGTTCTTTAAACTAAACATTTATGCATTGTATAAACTGATTAAATATTAAAACTACCAGTGCAATATACCCTTGTCAGAAATTCCTTTTATGGAATTAAAACCACTTTAAAAATTAAGTTTGTTCAATTATATGCTACTTCAATTTAAGCTTAAACATATGACATTAAAACACACATCGTGGGGGCTCCAGGATGTCCATCTTTACCGTTTGTGTAACACATATCCCCTGATCCCAGCCTAGCACCTTTATCCAGCCTTATTGTTTATCTGCAAAGTTTCAGTGTTATATGTTACAATTTCAAAAGATACACAATTTGTGTATCAACAACACACTCTTCATACAATCTGTACAAAATGTACCTTGCGGACGAGTGGGTAGCGATACTAATATCGGATACAGTTGCTAACATGGGTACTTTGTTCCTTCATTTAATTACACTTCCTTCAAAATCATTCATTAGGATTTGTTGAAAAATAATCCTTCTAACTGCTCTACTCGTGTAGCCAGTATATACAAATTTAATTTGTAAGGAACAGCGTAATTTTATGTATTTGGAGTGTTTTTTTATGACCTTCGTAGAAATTGCATTTAGTCTAATTTTTTATTAGCCATCATGCTCGGCTAATAAGCCATCATTAAATGATTGGCTTCATGATTCTTTAATGGTTCGATTGAATATAAATGATAATGAAAACTCGAAACGTCTTGCAAAACTATTCGGTGTACAATAAAACTTACTTTAGTTACGTAGCCATAAATACAGGACGTTAGTTCAAGGTCTTATTCCTAAGTTGTATTCCTATCGATGCGTTGGGTCTGTAGGAAGTGAGACTATGCCAATATCGATATCATTTGAGCGCCGTATTTGCACATTTCCTCAAAGTACACCTTTTTATCGCAAGCACGAGAGTAGATAATTACCACGAGAAAAGGAAAGTAGTATTGTCGTGCGGTTAAGTTGGTAACACTATCATATCAGCGGTTCAGTAGGTCGACCTGCTTCCGGCCGCTACAGTTTCGCTCGAGGACTTCAAGTGGCTGTACGAAAATGTGATAAGTTTGTGTTATTGATCGTTGATTTGTGTTTCGCTAATTGACAGTGTCTTAAGTGATAGTTATGCAGTTAATTCCATCAACCGTGGATGAAGAAAGTAACTGTTTACAGTTCTGTGAGTAAATATATATAGTAAATATATTAATAGTTGTCTAAAAATGTTAAAAATTTAAGGTCAAGTTTCAACTAAGTAGTTTTAATGTAATATTATGGAAAGATAGAAATGAAAGGAATATTAGTAATTAACTACTGTAGGTTTTAAAATAGCATCGGATTCGTTTAAAACAGTTGTAATGAGGTCCTTTTACAAACGTTAGTAATGTGACAAACGAACTAATATAAAATACGCTCGTATATCACATTTGTATAGGAATCCTGAAAGGATAATGCCGGTTGAAAGAAGAACGTTGGAAAATTAAAACTTTACTCACAATGCTTTTCTTATGAACTCAATTAATTTACTTTCCCTAACGTAGGATAATTGCTACAAAATGATTTCACAATTACAATTGTTTGCTATTTTTACAAATAAAACACAGATTGTAGTATAATCTGCTCTATAGTACCCATTCCAATTTACTGTAGTAAAGTTCGAGTCTGGAACATGTAAAATGTAAACACGGTTATTATTGGAAATAATATCAAAACTTATTAAAAACCATAATAGTTTTAATTTATTTATAATAGTAAATTAATATTTGAAAAAGTTACTGTAAGTAAAGTTAAATATTAACTTTTTGTTATTTACTCGCAATTGTTATATATTTGTGATGTTAACAGTTTTGTTACTTCTATTTTTTTATTCGTTACTTCTATTTTTTCATTTGATACTTCTAATTTTTTTTTACTGTCATGCACTATTCTAAACTGGTGATAACCCTTGAGAGAATAAATAAACCATACGAGTGGTAGGAGAACACACCAAAAATATATTCTCAAAAATATAAAGAAGACAAACTAAAAGATGTGACAAAGGAAATGAACTTTATAATTTACCGTATCTTATTTAAAACTGATACGAAACTAAAGGTTATGTGAAATAACTGTTTGAGCTAAAAAAACTAAACAACTCAGCTATACGTCACAAAACCACTTGTCAACACATTGTTTAAGTCGAAAAAAACTGAAAGAGTACTCGTAGTAAAAAGATAAATAAGGCGTAACCAACAAATTTTGAGTAAAAGTAAGCAAAGACATCACGAAACAGGTTTCACTGCGATTGTATAAAAACTTCAAGTTCTTATTTTAGTTTATACGATGTCCTATATTGTACTCAGTGTTTCATCAAGTTTATATATTCTGTGATTTTCTAGTTGTCCTCAGGTTTACCCATAAGACCAATCTAAAAATGTTTATTTTACTACGAGACAAATCGTTGCAAGCCAGTGGCAAATAAACTGTTGTTTAGTGCGCTTAGACTAAGATATGTTGTTTAATCTTCGCATGGATACAAGACTAGTTTCTTGCGATCAATTTACTATTAAAGTGATTAATTGACATCTCTTTACACCATTAATATACAATAAAACACAAGCAATGATGTCTTCTACTATAACAATTAGCCAAGTTCTATTGAATGCTGATCATCGGCTAAATGTTGCCTACATAGACATGAAACTGCGTAGACATTGTAAGGCCTAGAGGCCAGATATCTTGCGGACAGACAGAGACACAGAAATGAAAATTTTGTAGCCCCTCGAGTCAAATCCTTCGTTAACGCTCAGCTAATTAATATAGATAATAATCTTACGTAACTCTGCTAATGTGCTTAGTTTGTTTTAGCTAGGAGAGGATTTAACAATCTATTTCATGTTTTTTCGTATGTTCATTTTTAAGACGAGTGAGGGATGATATTCACTATTCTAAATGTAACCTACATAATCAAATATATATCAAAACACGCGAATAGGAAAAGCTCTGTTATAACCGAAGAAAAACTGAAATGAAGCTAATTACATTTTTCTTCTTTGTTTAAACTACATTTTAAATCGTGTAAAATTTAACATGCTTTCTTATTTCAAATGTTTTACACTAATTTTTTGTCTTTGTAATGAAAGTAAAGTATTTTCCGCATGTGCTCATAAGTATGCGATGTGGCCAATTTGAAATGTTTCTAATTTGTTTTGCGTAAATGGTTTCTATAGCCTTTAAATAATATAGAATACGGTTTTATGTCTACAAATTCGACGTTCGATCTTATAAGCACCAAATTATGGTAAAAAGTTTATAAACTATTAAAAGTGATCGAGTCATTTCTCATTATACTTTTTGAAAATTAATCTTATTTATTATTTATACGTATACGTCGTACAGTGAGCGTTTAATATATTACATTTTTAGTTGAGATTGTGTACATTAGATAAGGTAGGCTAGTTTTAAATATATAGAGTGGTACATTTTGTTACTATGAAATGTGTTCCCAATGTATATTGTGTTACTCAATGAATAAATTAATATTTAAAATAAGGTGATTAACGTATAAATTATACATAAAAAGGTGATCATACGGTATGCAATTATTATCGGCTTATTTGAATGCAATCAACATCCGGCAAAGTATGTTTTTTAAACTGTATCATTTCACACATAAAATCAAATATTTCTAAACTAATCTGTTTGGATAAGCTAACCTAACGGTTAAAAGGTTCGTCTTGAGCTTCTTCGTAGCCGACTTTCTTTAGATCACTTCAGACAAATATGACTCCAGATTCCAGGAGTCAGGTCTGAGACAGCGTCAGATACCAGACGCTGCAATAAAAGGAAGGTGAACTGGAGCTAAATTTAACATTCGAATTGAATCAATCCTTCCTACCATAGCTTCGTTCTAATTAATTAGTCGCTTGATCAAAATGCATTTTCTACTTCAAAACATAATTTATAGAATCCTAAAATGCAATGCAATAACATATTAACGTATTAAAATTAATTTTAATGCTATAATGCAGTTATTAAACGACTTTCTCGGACTTAAAATTAATAAAAGTTAAAATTTGTCAACACAAATTGTAGTATGCAAAAACTTGCAAATGGAATTTATTTACAAACATAATAACCTGGTAAGTGGCAATCTAGGAGATTGCTGATTCCTTTAAAAAAATATTTGTATTGCAAAAAATCAGTTTAAGCAATGTGAAAAAGCTATTTTTCAAAAGTAATAAAATGCTTACATTTTTACTAATTGTTCATTAACAGGTAATATTTGTTAAAAAGTTCTTCTTTCACGATTTTACACATCCAATACTACCTATACTATTTAGAAGAAAATAACATTAAAATAAAGTTGCAGAAAAGGTATGTAAATATAAATTATATATATATATATATATATATATAGGAACAATATTATTATAGCATTAGTTACCGAAATACACACACAAAATTAAAGTTCTAGGAAATAAAAAAAAATTTGAATTTCTTTTGAAAAAAATGCTTATTTAATCAAACAACATAATAATGTAAGTACATTTCTTTGGTTTTAGTAAAGTAATCGGTGGCATTTAATAATTTAAATGCTGTCACGGTAATATTTTTTGTTCTTAAAATAATGGAATTTAGTGTTTTACAGTTCTTAGTTACAATAAGTGTAAACAATGTGAGGCATGATTAAGATAACATTATAAATCAAAAACAAAAACTGACACACTTAAAACAATTATATATTCAAATTGTTGTAAAGATTTACATATTTATAGTCATCCAATTTAATTTTTTCCACATTATACTTGTATATTTCCAACTGATACTTTTGAAGTGATAAACATACTAACGTTTTTTGTCACTGTCTCATCACAAGGTGTCCACAAAAGTTTCAAAAATAACCGCAAACCAATTGATGTCAATTAAAAGACAGGCGACTAGTAAATTAATAAATGTTCAATCGATTACGGTTCTCGAGATATCGAACAGACAAACGTAGGGGTTTATACGATTTTTATTCTCTTGACTAAAGTAGCCCGTACGAAAATAGCTGATATTGGCTAGTGAGTCTGAATCCCCCTCCTCTACACAGTGCGCCCAACACTGTTGCCAGTTTTACGCGAATGGAAAATTACTGATCCGCCTCAACATCTGTTGCAATAATTAAACATCACCAGATGTTACCGTAAACAAATTTGATTTCCTTCACCTGTTTTTTTTTTTTTTTTTCAGAAACAGTTGATGGTCAGAATTGTTATGGCAACACTGCCTCAAATGTCATCGGGCTTTTTTGGAGCGGGCTGCTTTCTGTTTCAATTTACGCTCAAAAAATTTGTTAATCAATTAAATTAACATACCTAAATTAAATTTTTATCAACTTTATCTAAGCGGTTGACGATTACTCTTTTAAATTATTGAGAAATACATATGCTTGAGCGGACTGATTTCTGATTCCGTTTAAGCTCAACTAATTAATACATTAATCAATTTAATTAACATACATTACATTTTTATCAACTTTATCTAAACGGTTGACGATTACTCTTTTAAATTATTGAGAAATACATATGCTTGAGCGGACTGATTTCTGATTCCGTTTAAGCTCAACTAATTAATACATTAATCAATTTAATTAACATACATTACATTTTTATCAACTTTATCTAAACGGTTGACGATTACTCTTTTAAATTATTGAGAAATACTTATAATTGAGCGGACTGCTTTCTGATTCCGTTTAAGCTCAACCAATTAATACAGTAATTAATTACATTAACATACATTACATTTTTATCAACTTTATCTAAACTGTTGACGATTAAATCTCTTTTCAATTGAGAAATACTTATAGTTGAGCGGACTGCTTTCTGATTCTGTTTATGCTTAACCAATTAATACATTAATCAATTAAATTAACATACATTAAATTTGTATCAACTTTATCTAAGCGGTTAATTAAATTCACATACATTAAATATGTACAAATTTTAAACGGTTGACGATTATTCTTTTAAATTGAGAAATACTTTTCAACTACAAATCTAATTCGACAGGGCGAGGGAAAGGACACACACACGGAGAGCTAATCTAGAAAGGTGGTACTTAAAAAATAACGAGACAGTTTAAAGCCGTAGTTGCAACTTGAAGTAAGTGCACTTTTAAAAGAAGGAGTAACATTCGTGCACTTTAGCTATTGGATAAGCCTCAGCCCACGTGCACGGTTTTAGTGTTCTCCGTAACTGGGAAGTAACAATGAAACCGGTTTTGCACAAAGGGCTTTGTGCAAAACTATTGTTAACGAGTTTAAAAATTACATGCAGCCGTAATGACCTTCTAAATAGGTTGTGTGTTGTTCGGTTTAAATGGTACTCAAGAGTTTTAAACTGTTCCGTAATTATCGCATAAAGATAGTTTGTTTGTTACACAGCACTTTGATGCACAGTAACGCTGGAACAAGGAAGCCTTATTGCAGTTGTTTGTAGCATAAGATACAATTTGTTAAACGGTGGCAATATGAAATTACTCAACATTTGTATTTCTGTGAGATTTTTGCTGTCGTTTTTATGTTTTTAAAAGTAACCAGCTCCTAAAAGGTGTAGTTGTGAGAACCAGCGTAACAATTCTGAAAACGTGACACCGAAAGTTTAACAAACAGATCGACGGAGAAAAGTTTTTGCATTATGTGAACGGGTGTTGAATCGAAAAAGGCCGATCTAGGATTTCCAACCGTATAAAAAACATATATTTTTTTAAACCGCTTTATTTTTGTGTGTATTTTGGCCATTAATACTGTAATATTGTTCCTATACTTAAAATTTGTTTTTATACATAGATTTTCTGTGACTTTTGTTTTTAATATTATTTTTATATACGTAGTACTGATATTTGTATGCGCTAAGACATGAAAGATAAATAATGTATTAACAAATATTACAATTTATTAATGTATGAATATGTCAGAATTTTGTTACTTTCGATAATGACTTTTTAAATATGGTTCCAACTGATCATTTTGTGATATGAATAAGTTTTTCACAGAGAATTCGCAATCTTCCAAAAATACCACTTAACTGATGAGATTTTCGTAAATAAATTCCACTTGCAAATATATTGCATACTAGAATTGTGTTGACAAATTCTAAGTTGTTACTAAACGAAAGTCAAGAAAAGTATTTTTATGACAGTGCAGCATTAAAACTGTCAAGACTACCTGAAAACGTAACCTTTCTGATTGGTGACATATGGTATTTTGATATGCCTTCTTGTTGTGTGGGTGGCATTTTTCTGTTACTGTTAACGGTGAAATCCAAAAAAGCTGAATGATTCTTATAAATAAAAACTCCAGAACTCTCTTAATTAATTTGAAAGCAAACACTCCAATAATACCTTTCGTGTTGAAGGAGCGAACATATCATCAGTCCCACATAAAACGGTGAGACTACCTTGAACACAAAAGGCCTCACAACAATAAAAATGGTATTATTGGAGTGTTTGCTTTCAAATTAATTGAGAATTCAAATCAGAAAGAGCTTCTAGAAGTGTCCAAAACTCCTGTTAAATTAACCACATATTCATGTTATGTTATCGACTTAAAGAGCAACAGTATTTTTATGTTGAAGCTTACTTTAAAACTACACATAGATTAACTGACATAAATTATTTTGTTACTTGAAAAAATTTAAAGTCGAATTAGATTGAAGTTTTTGTGTTAGAATCTTACTATTCATAATAAAACAATTGCATAATTACTTCATTACTACTTTCATAATAATGTGATAATCTGCAAATGGCCGAAATTGGAGTACGACAGTTTGAGGTTATTTTGTTGAATGTAGGTTTTTAGTCAAATTAAACTTATTAGTACTTACTTGATAGAACAGTAGCTACTTCACGCCACAATTTGTTTATCACTCCTCTCTTTCAGTGGTGTGTGTTTTGATTGCCAAATTGTCTGAAGTGAAAAATCGTCAGTAATAACCCAAATGCTGACGCTCCTAGTAGCGTTTAAAAACAAATAGGTTTGTTACAGAGTTGGTCACGCCAGATCGCTTAGTGCTCTTATTCCATATGTTACCACGCATTTGATATTTTCGCGGCGTATAGCCTCGCTCTCTGTGTATTTTTCTATTCTATATTTTTTGCTGTATCAGATATTTCGTGTCGCAGCAAGAACGTAGCCAGGGAAAAATTGGGGGTGGGGTGTAGGTAGGTAAGTGATATTTTCTCATAGTGGACAGAGAGTAAGGCCCCATTTTGTTCCTTGAAATGTTCTTGATCCGTTTCTTTGTTCAGGACGATCTTTCAGTAGTACATTTCAGTAATACTGAATTGTATAAATAATAGTAATTGTTTACTAAAAAAAGTAGACAATTTTGTGGGTCCGGGCCCCTTAGACCCCCTCACTGGCTACGCCCCTGTGTACTTCTATCCTAAGACATCGGACTGTAACCGTAGGAATTTTTAACAACACCAATGACCTTGTACTGATTGTCTCGAATCTCCGCCTTATCCCGTTTGATAGTATCTTCCACAGGACAGTGGCCCAAGAGGACAGGCAGAATAAGGTTCATCACAGAAAACGATAAAGAGATAAGTGGGGTAAGGTGATGTTCCTCAGATTACTAACCCAATCAGTCAGGGCTGGGTTTACATATGGGCTGAATGGGCTGTAGCTCAAGGCGGTAGAATTCAGGGGGTGGCAAACTTTAGTAAAAAAGTAAAAAATAAATTACTCCAAAAAATAAAAATATGTGGGAAAAATTATTTGTAAACATAACAATTTGTTATTGTATTGTAGTTCCTAAATATATCTTTTATAATTTGATTGTCCTTAATCCAACTGAAATCTTTCGGCTTTATTTTCATTATTTTTGTCATTTGATTAATGTTGTGACTTCATATTTTGCGGTAAAACAATAACTGCAACTATAAGAAGCGTAACTTCAATGTTGACAATTCAACCTATTTTATTTGAGTTTTATTACAAGCTTAGCGTGGCTGCCTCGCTGCCGCCGACGTCGCGTCGACCCACCGCGGTACCAAGGTAAGTCTACATGGTTGGTGGGGGTGGGGGGGGGGGGCAAATTGTGGATAGCCCAGGGGCGGCCAATCTTCAAATCCGCCTCTGATCAAAGTAGAAAGATACTTAGAAGATAACATCGGGACATATTCTTTAGCCTAATCCACTAGCCCTCTTCGTTGCGTGGGACTGAGTATAAACTTGAAGAATCATCAGGTAGGCTACTGATGATTAGTTAATTCCATGGCTTTCTCCGCACACTTGGTAATTCTCTAATGCCTCGTGGGTATTACACCCCGTCCTCCCACAACCTGATCTGTCACTATCACATCGACGCCGTGTTGTTGACAAGGCGGTCGCAGGTAGGCCGTTATCACAGTGATAAGGCGGCCGGGGTGCGTGCGTCAATCAACAAGTGTGTGTTAAATCAATAATGTGTTGCGCCGGGCCGGCCATGTTGGGCCGCCTGCGCGCGCAACCTACTCGGGCAGTGGGCACAAGTTATCGCGGAATACGGACATCCGTGTCATCCGTGCGTGCTCTGCGAGATGTGATTGTCCGCCTGGCTTCCACTAAATCGGTAGGTGGGCAGAGATAAGTTATCCTTCGTTATCTGTCATTGTCCAGAGAGTTCTGAGAAGTCGCGGAGATCTTCCTCCGAGGGTTAAACGGTCGAGTTGGTATCTCAGCGGCCAACCTAAACAAAACAGATGTTTGCCTCTAATAGTTTACCATATTAGTTTACCTCTCCAAAACATGTTTTATCATATTCAGCAGCGTGTTCTTAGGTGGAAACCGGCGTTGTTCTTAAGAATTATCCTTCCACCTCTGAAGGACTTAGAGTTCAAGTGAGTCTATTTTTAGACAGGTCGATCCCACCACGCTAAGCCAGGTGAAGGATGTCTCGAGAATGGTTTAGGTACTTTTCAGGTGGCCACTTCAGCGTGTAAAAAACCCCCCAAAAAATTAAAAACGAATTAATAACATTTAGTGTCTAAAAAGGTTAATGTAACATACCTTTAATTGTTCTAATTATTTTTCGAAATAATTGCATCAAATTGCATGTTTATTTTAGACATTTTGAGGGAAATAAATAATTCTAGAGTCTGTTTCCAAAATTATTGATGTCGTCAATACGCAAAGCTTTCTACAGATAGTTGGACATAAAATATGTAACGATCAATTCAAACTGAGACAGTGATTTCTGGAACTCTTATGATTAGCTATCCATCAATATTAATACAGAGTATATGTGTTAAAACAAGAGACACGTAATTTTAAGCTAAGTTTGGCTTGTAAGTCAACAGCAGAAGTGGGACAAATCATTTCTTGTCACGCAAGTTTTCACACAACGCGATGCTATTTAAGGGAGGAGGGAATATAGTGGAGGTT
This sequence comes from Homalodisca vitripennis, assembly GCF_021130785.1. Classification (NCBI taxonomy): domain Eukaryota; kingdom Metazoa; phylum Arthropoda; class Insecta; order Hemiptera; family Cicadellidae; genus Homalodisca; species Homalodisca vitripennis. Next base: position 140,870,204 of record NC_060213.1, on the reverse strand, counting down.
TTGGTATTATTAACTATATTCCTATATTCGTGTATAACACCAATACACAATGATTCTATATATATATATATATATATATATATATATATATATATATATATATAGGTGTAAAATGTATAAATGTTAAAACCATTAAAGTATAGTATAAACTCTGATATAAAAGAAAATTAATTATTAATTAGTTTTATCTTAAATTTTCTTGTAAAACGTCCATAAACATACGTGCTGTTGTGTAATCTCCATAGCATATGGTATAGATTAATGAATATTTTCGAAATTTTGATTTATTATACATTAATTTTGATATTTTAAATTCAGCATTGCACTCGTAAAATAATAGACCTACCCGTAAAATCACCGTTTGTGAATGAAGTATTAATGAGATTTTATTACCGTTACAGTGGTAGACCAGGTATTGAACCTTGCGGTGGGCAATGTTATTGGTGGTTTTTAAGTTTACATCAAAGCTGTAGACTATTTTAAATTTTACGTGTTATTTAAATTTGACAATATTTAATTATAATCATGAAGAAATAAGTTTTTAAATATGAAAAACACCAAAAATTACGTTTCTTCTTAATTGATATATTTTAATAGATAGGGCTTAAAATATACATTTTCAAATATATTAAAACAGAGAAAATTCGACATTGAATGATTTTCTGGACGTCTTAAAACACAATAGCACATGCACATATGTGCGTGAAGGAAACTTTTGCGGTTATTACATATTGGTTTCACAGATTGCAAATTTCTTTATAAGTGTTCCAGAGTTAACCCTTTAACATATAACTAACCATTTGTGACAATTTAACAAATTAAAAACTAGCATTCTTAAAAGTATTAACGATAACAATTAATAACTGATGAAAATAACAAACCATGACTAAAAAAGAAATTTATTTATGTAGTATTATTTGAATTTTTTAAATGAATTAAATTCTTTACTATATTACTATAGTACTATACTAGCTTTAACAATAATGGACTTTGTGAATATGCGATACAATAAAATGTCAAATTTAAACAAATCATAAAAATGTGAGAAAACTTTAAAACGACATAAAAATGTAATAGCCGTTCTCGCTCACACGGTATCTCATCCAATGAGACTAATCGCCGTCAGAGGAGGTCTTTCTATCTGGCGCTGAAAGAAATGGTCCCTGAGGGATGATAAGACAACACATACCGTCTATCTAGACTTTGATATTGTTAGTCAGAACACATTTGCCAGTTGGAATATCTACTGAAAACTGCAAGTTGATTGTACGTTATTACTAGTCTACCATTTCGATTTCTTTTTTAGCAACATAAACAAAGATGATCGAGATATTATTTGAGAAAACTTTTGCAACAAAATCGGAATTTTTAAGCGTTTCTCATCCCTGATTTTAAAAGAGGCAATTAAGTATATTAAATAATCTGGTTCTAGAAAGGGATAGAATACGTTTATGTGTTTGTTAATTAAGCAGCAGTAATGTGTTTGATTTAAAACTTGTAGTAGTAAGAGTACGGAAAACCAATGACTTGAAAAGCAATTGTGAAAAGGTAAACAATCCACGTCTTTAAGTGATTTCATTTAAGCAAATACTTTTTTAAGTAACTTACAACAAAAGAATGTAGCTATGATGAGAAGGGTTGATTCAATGTGATTTTGAGTTAGCTCCTGTTCATTTCCTGTTAGTGCAGCTGTGAAATCTGACTTGCTTAAATTGCTAAAGCCAAATTCACATAGCCCTTCGCATGGAAGCTCCTTTTGGATAGAAAACTCTGTTGCTCTGCCATACCTTGAGATGTCTAAACACAGTAGTGTACTAAACTGTGCATCTGATGGAACAATGAAAATACTTATTCACCTAGGTTACACAATATTTTATGGTCTGGGTGTCCCTGATATCGAAAGATTGCACATAGTTCGCTTTGAGCTTCTTCATCACCGACTTATTTTGGATCTCTTCTGACGAACGTGATTCCAGATTCTTGGAATAAAGTCTTGACGCTGTGACTGAGAGGAGGGTGAACTGGAGCTAAACTAAAATTCATATTAAAATCAGATAATTTAAGTGTAATAATGATGGTTGGTTCTACGCTTTTCACCTTACGGTGTGTTTCCATTAATTTGTGTTACATTAATGATGTAAATTTGCTTTTAGCAGTTCTATGTTTTATTTTAACGTTAGTAATTTATCACGGTTCAGTTTCAGTACATGATTGTCAATCCACAGAGCGATTCCTTCAATCTTCTTTACTAATTAGAAATATTCTTAGTAAGATCTTCTTATTATTACATTTTTCATATTCATTTTCTTTATCGATTCTTGTATATCACGATCTTGACTGTTAGCATATGAAAAGTGTTAATATTTGTAAGAATAAGAGATGAAGGCACATTGTGCAAGTAGAGTAATGAACAACTACTTAATCAGAAGTGGACCGAATTCGGAACCTTGTGGTATTCCAAAATTTACTTTATTCCGATCATATGATATCTTTACACATTGTTCATTGTCTTTAATAATATTTTGGTATGGATTAGAGATTAGTTAAATTTGGAAAATGTACACTTACAAATTATTTTCTTAAACAATAATTGTGTTTGAGTGATATTCGTGATCACTGATTTAGCTTAGATTTAGGTTAATATTTTGGTATAGATTAGAGATTAGTTAAATTTGGAAAATGTACACTTACAAATTATTTTCTTAAACAATAATTGTGTTTGAGTGATATTCGTGATCACTGATTTAGCTTAGATTTAGGTTAATATTTTGGTATAGATTAGAGATTAGTTAAATTTGGAAAATGTACACTTACAAATTATTTCCTTAAACAATAATTGTGTTTGAGTGATATTCGTGATCACTGATTTAGCTTAGATTTAGGTTAATATTTTGGTATAGATTAGAGATTAGTTAAATTTGGAAAATGTACACTTACAAATTATTTTCTTAAACAATAATTGTGTTTGAGTGATATTCGTGATCACTGATTTAGCTTAGATTTAGGTTAATATTTTGGTATAGATTAGAGATTAGTTAAATTTGGAAAATGTACACTTACAAATTATTTTCTTAAACAATAATTGTGTTTGAGTGATATTCGTGATCACTGATTTAGCTTAGATTTAGGTTAATATTTTGGTATGGATTAGAGATTAGTTAAATTTGGAAAATGTACACTTACAAATTATTTTCTTAAACAATAATTGTGTTTGAGTGATATTCGTGATCACTGATTTAGCTTAGATTTAGGTTAATATTTTGGTATAGATTAGAGATTAGTTAAATTTGGAAAATGTACACTTACAAATTATTTTCTTAAACAATAATTGTGTTTGAGTGATATTCGTGATCACTGATTTAGCTTAGATTTAGGTTAATATTTTGGTATGGATTAGAGATTAGTTAAATTTGGAAAATGTACACTTACAAATTATTTTCTTAAACAATAATTGTGTTTGAGTGATATTCGTGATCACTGATTTAGCTTAGATTTAGGTTAATATTTTGGTATGGATTAGAGATTAGTTAAATTTGGAAAATGTACACTTACAAATTATTTTCTTAAACAATAATTGTGTTTGAGTGATATTCGTGATCACTGATTTAGCTTAGATTTAGGTTAATATTTTGGTATAGATTAGAGATTAGTTAAATTTGGAAAATGTACACTTACAAATTATTTTCTTAAACAATAATTGTGTTTGAGTGATATTCGTGATCACTGATTTAGCTTAGATTTAGGTTAATATTTTGGTATGGATTAGAGATTAGTTAAATTTGGAAAATGTACACTTACAAATTATTTTCTTAAACAATAATTGTGTTTGAGTGATATTCGTGATCACTGATTTAGCTTAGATTTAGGTTAATATTTTGCGAACATAATCGCATAACCAGATTTATTCAAATTTGTTTCAACTTTGGAACGATCTTTTATAAAAACTAAAAAAGCTGCAAACTCGAATCCTTAATAAAATGCTATTTCCTACAGATATTGATAAAATTGAATCGTAAGGATCTTTATTTGGTTGTTATTGAAGTTAAAACATTACAACGCTTATTATTTTTGGAATAATAATGCAAGTAGGGACAGTTTTAGTAAAGAATCTTTGAAATAATTTTGAAACTTATGTAATATATACTATCGATCCACTGCTTCCTCAATGTAATCTTTATACTGTAACTATACTGTAACATCATCAATAATGTCTTCTGCTGCATTGTTTTCTTTCATAACAGTTGCAGATGTTTCAGCCGGCAAGCCTGGTGATTATTGGGAAACTTACGTTTTTTCTTTTTGTTTCTTTTACTTAAAACGAATGAATGATGTTGTCTCTTTCAAGAATATAAGAAGGAAGGGCTCCAATAAAATAAGGGACGTAAATATATTCTATTGAGTCCATCTCATTTGCACCGAATACAGGAATATTTCCAGAAAACAGGAAACAGGCATGAATTCCAAATTTAACTCGAGACAGTGAAACAATACATGAATTTACCTATTTCTTTTCATTCATGTTAAATCAAATCAAATCAAATTTATTTCAAAATTTTTACAAACAAGCATGGTACACACACGTAATACGAATGAAATTAGTCCCACGTTGGCCACAGAGGCTTGTGCGTGTTGACGAGTCTGTCACTAGATGCTGTGCACAGCGGTATGATAGTTATTATGTTTGTTAGTGTATTATGATAGTTATCATTAATAATAATAATAATAAAGTATTTTATACATTTTTTTAAAAACAATGATTATATATCAAATCTAAAATAATCTGTGTAATTTGTTGGCCACAGACAGCTTTAATTATGCCACAATACCCAATAGTCTAATTATTTTGTACAAAAGATTATAAAAAATAAGGTCTGTTATTTGCTATTGTGTAAATTATTAAATTGAACAAAATTAATTACTAACGATACTTGGTTAAATTTGGGTTATTGGAAGTGTTTAAAACCATCGGAGAGGCGAAACGGCGCAAGACGGCCATTGCAACAATAGTGGAATAAGTTTGTTACGTGTAAGTTAGTCCAGTGATGTAGTATACTTCAATACTAGTTTGCAAAGTGAGTTATGTTTTTAAATTCCATAAAATTCTATAATAATAATTTTGAATGAATAATGAACAACAATATTCATCATAATGTATGTAGTAAAAAATACCAAATTAAAAACAGTTTAAGTTCAACGAAAACATTGTTATTTTAAACTTGCTCATCCCGAAAACTAAAAACATAATTTAATTTAAACTAGGACAACAGCAGCTGTTTAAATGTAATTTAATGACTATAAATACTACTCACTTATACAACAGTGTTTTTAATGCCATATTTTGAAAGATATATTTCTTCACTGTATATTTCACCACAAAATGTAAATTTCGGTATATAAAACTAATAAGATTGCCTCCTATCATACCAGTCCGCCTATATCACTCACGCTCATCCATCATAGTGTAGGTGGATGATGTAACGACCGATTCATTTGAACGACATTGAGAAGGCAGCGCTAAAGAGATATTAAATATTTGAAACCACTAAGTTACAACGTGGCCAAAACATTACACTCTCTCGTATCCATATGCTCTCTTTTAAAGGTTCTTATTGACGGTGAAAGGTTTGATAGGATAACAGGATTTCTGACATTTGCCATCGTTATATGTTACAAAAGGTATAACACAACGTTTCGAGGATTGGAATCTATCCTCTTCGTCAGGTGGGTGAGGTAGTACATACAAAAATAAAGAACAGAAAGAAGAAAAGAAGGGAAATAAAAGGGTTCAAACATACCTAGAAGCTGCTTGGAGTCCAGTCAGGCGTTGTCACTGCAGAGAATGCAAGTCCCGAGCACAAGTCACGAGTACGAGAAACATAATCACACATCACACCGGCACGGATGAAAGTGGGATAGTTGTATATATGAAATAGTGTGCATGGGGTTGTCGCACAGCATGCTTTTTTATTCCTGCCTTATGCGTATCATAAGCTTTGTTAAGATTTGATAATTGTTAATTGTAAGTACATTTTAGAATATTTTCCATCTGAGGAAGAGATCAGAGAGCAGATTTCAAAACGTTGTGTTACTGATGTTTTCTATCACTAAAAGTTATAAATTTCCAAACATTTCGGTTACCTTCAAAATTCTTCGATTGCCAAAAACGAACTGAAAAAGACTTTATGTTCCAATGTAAAGGGAAGTACATGTCTGAAAACGTTAAAAAACCAATGCTTTTCAGTTTCACTAAACAAGTGAAACATTATCTCCTGTCAACTATAGAAGAAAAGTTATTTTCTCAAATTTTAAAAGAATATTTATGTAATAATTTTAATATATACAATACGTTGGTTATAAATATACACGACTAATCGTTTTAAACAATAAATGATTAACATATATTTTTAGATTTCTTAAAGAAACGCTCAAGAAAAAACATTTGTTTCAAGGAAAACATATTAGCAAAGTTCAAACCTTAGTAGTAATAAGGAAAAACAATTTCAAGTTTGTATTTTTATAACTGACTCCTTGAAATAATGTAAAACTCATATAGTCGAACTCATGTTAGCACATGAATGAACATGTGTGTGGTCTACATGATGGGTACAGTAACAATTTTGTTTGGACATTGAAGAGAAATGTTTTTAAATTTTGGCTACGTTTTAAACTCAAATTCTTCTCTTTTTAGTGACACTAATGTGGTAGCCTATCCTCAACGATGTTTACAACGTGTTTTAACTAAACAAGTGAAACATTATCTCCTGTCAACTATAGTAAAAAAACAAGTAATTTTCTCAAATTTTTAAACAATTTATAAAGAGAATATGAGACTTGGGCGGCGTGGTCGTCGCGAGAGTCAGTCGCGCTGCAAGCGCGACAAGATACAAAGATGTTTGTTTTGAGTAGCGCTACATCAGCGACACGACAGAGCGGCTTAAACTACAGCTGACTGAGTCTTCGTCTGGTGTTGGCAAGCGCCGCCCTGTCGCGTCTTACATTTTGCCGCCAACGGATACGTACAGCATACGTGTTTCTTGCCCTTCATCTAGGACGCCACCTAACAGATAATTGTTTAATGTACATTGATCGTATACACGAATTTCTTTTTATATTTCTGGCAATGCAAAACAACTTTTCCATATTGTGTGTTTGTAAAAATAGTTTTAATGCGTAATATGTATCGTGTGTAGGGTCTGGCGGTGATGATAGAACACTGCATTACTTTGCCACATTTTTTTGCAGTTTAGTCAAAACATCTCGATAGAAGAAAAGTATGAAAAGCCGGTTTCGATGTGTCTAGCGCCGGGTGAATGGAAGTTCGCCTTTAGTGGAGTGAGTACATGAGGGAGTTCACCAACTGGAACAAGTGATTTGCCTATCAGCTGATTACAACTACTTAGTGTAAACCAGGGGCGTCGCTAGTTGATGGCCGGGGGGGGGGGGCAAGCTGATATGGAGAATGAGAAAAGTAAGATAGTGGTCGACAGATTAGTTTTTTGATTCGGTTAATTAAAATATTATTTTAACCCCTCTCTCCTGCTTTATCATTAGCATAGAACAGACCGTAGTTGAGTGTGGGAAATAATAGGAATGGAATTAGGTAATTTGTTCGAGTTTCGACGTACGGGAATGATCGATCAAGCAAGTCAAGTCAAATACTTTGCTAGCCTTACATTTTGTAACTTTGTTTTAGAATCTCTATGGGAGGGGGGGAGCTGCCCCTCCTTAGCGACGCCCCTGGTCTAAACGTGAATAACATCTGTTGATAGGACTTAACCAATACTGTGTGTTCACATTCCAAGTAGGCCTACAGTTAAGAGGTTATAAGACGCATAATATGAATCTCTAATGCCGTCAATCAATTCAGTGTCGCACGCGCTTTCAACTCCATTTCTGGGCGAGCGAACATTAAATCGGACCACTTAAAAGAGCTTTCATATCCATAAGGTTTGTTAACATAAAGTATCAAATGTTTTCACTACTCCTATAAAAGAGGTCAATTTTAAAATTTGGAATTTAAAGAGTAATACTAGTTATATTATATATATCGTGTTTTATATAACTTGGACTGGACGTTGTAAAAACATTTGTTTTTATTAACTGCAAACTGTTAACTATTCCATTTTTAAAAAGCTTTAACGATGGCTGATTTGAAAGAATAACATGACCTTCCACGGTATATTTGCCTTCAAAAATAGGCAAAGTTTCGAGCGTTTTGAATCTATCTACCTCTTCAAGTGTTATACAAACTTTAAGGAATACGACTAAGCAAGGACAAAAAGTAAAAATAAATCGAAGCATTTTGATGAACATGCTCAAGTTTACCAACAGAAATAACTGTACATCGAAAAAATACCAACTATTTAAACCTGTACATCCAGAATAATCAGTAGCATGAGGACAAACCACAACACTGCACAAACCAGACTTGCTACGGCACTACAAAGTTGAGACACTGCGGAAAATCGATATCGGCACTTCCAGTAGAACGTGGAGTGAGACAAGAACAAAGCTTTTTATGGCGTAGTACTATTTCTGTTCTTAGTTAGACTTTGGTGCATTCATCAAAGTAATTAGATTCCTTTTTAATTTTTTGTACTTGTTTAACCTTATGCCGGTTTTGGTTTATTAACACCTGAAGAAGACGGCAGATTCCAATCCTCGAAACTTCGTTCCATTTTGAAGCGTATAATATTGATAAATGTCAAAGTTACAGTTACTCGATTAAACTGATGATGTGTTAACACAAGTTAATGTTTTTTACTGGGTTTTGAAAATGTCAAAATTGTGTAGTTAAAGCCAAATACAGCGGAAACAACGTGACAACCGGCGATAGGGTGTAATCAGTGGAGCTGCAGTAACAAAAAGCTGACTTTCCTCTGGGTGCTGAGTCCCCTAATTGCTAGGGGTTGCTATCTCCCCACCCTCCTAGTTTGTATCGTCATCCCCAGATTATTATCAGGATAGCACTCGCCTTTACACGTTTCCAATTTCCAATCCAATACAACTACAGGAACCAAGCAGTTTATTTTTCAACAAAGAAATTGAATTAATTTTTAGTTACAGAATCTTTTGAGTTGGCCCCTACCTCCCATTTTGGGAAAGTGGTAGGTGTAATTTTAAAATACGAAAGACACCCTCATGTGATATAATTAGGTGTATATATGAGATCCTAAATTCTCAAATTTTTTAAAATTTAAAGTGCAGAGGCGAATTTGAAGATTTTCCGCCCCTGGGCTATCCACAATTTGCTGCCCCCCCCCCCCCCCCACTAACCACGTAGGCTTACCTTGGTACCGCGGTCGATCGACGGCAGCGAGGCGGCCACGCTAAGCTTGTAATAAAACACAAATAAAATAGGTTCGTTGCAGTTATTGTTTTAACCATAAAAAATGAGATGTCACAACATTTATCAACTGATACAATAATAAAAAAAACATGAAAAAGTCTACAAATTTTAAACTTCAACTTCAAACGATACCTTCTAGTTCCAGAGGCCCAGAGCTATCGACTGACTACTTGCGGGCGAATACTGTCACGTCCCGGAACATACCATATTTCATTAATGTTAGGACTGCGAAATAAATGGAATGTATTAAGGGAATGGTTGTTTAAACAATTCCAATTTACAAATTGTTGCGTTTACAAATTTATTACATATATATATTTTCACATATTTTTAACTTTCGGAATAATTTATTTTTTACCTTTTTACCAAAATTTGCCGCCCCCTGAATTCTACCGCCCTGGGCTACAGCCCATTCAGCCCATATGTAAACCCAGCCCTGAGTGCAGGTATACAAGTACTTTTGAACTGAATTTGAAAGTGACGGCGTCAATAAAAATATAGTTAAAATTGTATAACGATATTCTGGTATATTTATATTGTTCTCTGTAAGAATTCATTGTTTGTTTTTGCGTGTTCCTGTGAAAACAATACCAGCACACGTTAGGACAGTAGTGGGGTGGTAAGCTTCGACGCTTAGTCTTGTTAACAATGCATTCAACAAGTCCCCGGTCAGCTGGGATCGTTAGAGCAGATTTTCACAATCGGATTGTCGCGATTATCTCAGAGGATCGTGCACGATCGAGCGTTCTGTCGGTAGAGGGAATTTGTGTTATTTTTTCTCTAATAAAAAACAACTGTTATTGAATTAGCCGTAGTTATTTACAATGGTTACATCTGCATAAGCCACAACGGTCATTATTGCTTTGTATCGCATAAGTGGATCGTGGAAAGTTAAAATTTACTTTATTAGTATGTTAATGTGATAACTATATAGTTATATAATTATATAATTGAAACCCATATTATTTTGGTATATATTATTCCTTGGGATTGACTGTGCAGGGAATAAACTTTAACTGCTTCACCATTGGTATGTCAGAAACGATTAAATTTAGAGAAAACTTTTAATATGAGTTAAAATTTAAAGATTTAGCCGCTTTTTCTCCAATACGGTGGCCAACTTTAAATATCTTAAAAACATCCTTAATTTTCTTACAAATTTCTTTAAGACACAATATTCTAATACATCTTCATTCTTGGAAATTTCATTCAGAATTACTCGCTTGGGAACTGCAACCTACAATTAATAGATTTTAAACAACGACACGCTTGACATAGTTAGAACGGTTGTGGAGTAATTTCAAACGTAATAAAAATGCTCAAGATATAATTGTTACATGAGTTATTACAATCAAGCCCAGAATCAGTAATATATCTATGCCATTAACAATATTATATGTATATATATATATATATATATATATATATATATATATATATATATATATATATACAAGGTGATTCAAAACTAAACGGCAATCTCTCGGGAGCTTATTCTATAGCTAAAAACAAGTAAAAAAGTTCATATAACCATATGCCCGGAAACGCTTCGTTAGCGAGTTACGCCTAGCGAAAGATTTCGCCCGGATTTCAGAACCCTTGGTGAAGTCAGGCCGTATAAAAATGGTAAAGGTAAGTTACAAAGATACAAATACGATTGTTTTTTATGTTTTTATATCTGAAAAATTTATTAAAATTCGTCCCAGAGCTGTAAATGCAATACTTTCAGAGATATCTTACGTAAAACACAAGAATTGGTGCAAAGAAATAACACATTTTTGTGTTTAACGTAAGATTTCCATAAATGTTAAATAAATGTCTTAAGATTTTAAGAATTTTTACTTATATTTAAGAGATTCATGTGAATTACTTAGGAAAAAAAATTAATAATAGGTATTGAAATTTAGCTTTATTTAAAAATAAAACAGACGCACAAAAATGCATTTTATCTGCATAAAAAATATTAACTAATATTTAGGTTGTGAGTAACAGATGATCATTTATTCAACACTTTTATCGTCATATTTTCTTTGCAAAGGATGGCAATATCAGCTGATCAACAATTATGTTCATGAAGTAATATTTGAATAACCATTTTTTTTTTATGTGGTGTTGGCGTGAAGATTGCCACTATTTGTGAGATCCTGTGATGATTATTTGGAAATATTTTATACAAGTGTATAAAAATTTTTTAAATTTATTTTGATAAAAATATTTTATTAAATATTTTTATAAAAGTGTATGTAATTATCTTAGTAAATAACTATTCTAAATGTGTGTTTAGACTCGCTATGATGACGGTTCTGATAGAGTAAAGCCCTAAACAAGAGTTTGTAGATCTGCCACTATTCTAAATGCGTGTTTAGACTCGCTGTGATGACGGTTCTGATAGAGTAAAGCTCTAAACAAGAGTTTGTAGATCTGCCACTACTCTAAATGTGTGTTTAGACTCGCTGTGATGACGGTTCTAATAGAGTAAAGCTGTAAACAAGACTTTATATATCAGCCACTATTCTAAATGTGTGTTTACACTCGCTGTGATGACGGTTCTGATAGAGTAAAGCTCTAAACAAGAGTTTGTAGATCTGCCACTATTCTAAATGTATGTTTAGACTCGCTGTGATGACGGTTCTGATAGAGTAAAGCTCTAAACAAGAGTTTGTAGATCTGCCACTATTCTAAATGTGTGTTTAGACTCGCTGTGATGACGGTTCTGATAGAGTAAAGCTGTAAACAAGAGTTTGTAGATCTGCCACTATTCTAAATGTGTGTTTAGACTCGCTGTGATGACGGTTCTGATAGAGTAAAGCTCTACAACAAGAGTTTGTATAGATCTGCCACTATTCTAAATGTGTTTAGACTCGCTGTGATGACGGTTCTGATAGAGTAAAGCTCTAAACAAGAGTTTTGTAGATCTGCCACTATTCTAAATGTGTGTTTAGACTCGCTGTGATGACGGTTCTGATAGAGTAAAGCTGTAAACAAGAGTTTGTATATCTGCCACTATTCTAAATGCGTGTTTAGACTCGCTGTGATGACGGTTCTGATAGAGTAAAGCTCTAAACAAGAGTTTGTAGATCTGCCACTATTCTAAATGTGTGTTTAGACTCGCTGTGATGACGGTTCTGATAGAGTAAAGCTCTAAACAAGAGTTTGTAGATCTGCCACTATTCTAAATGTGTGTTTAGACTCGCTGCGATGACGGTTGTGATAGAGTAAAGCTGTAACCAAGAGTTTGTAGATCTGCCACTATTCTAAATGCGTGTTTAGACTCGCTGTGATGACGGTTCTGATAGAGTAAAGCTCTAAACAAGAGTTTGTAGATCTGCCACTATTCTAAATGTGTGTTTAGACTCGCTGTGATGACGGTTATGATAGAGTAAAGCTCTAAACAAGAGTTTGTAGATCTGCCACTATTCTAAATGCGTGTTTAGACTCGCTGTGAGGACGGTTCTGATAGAGTAAAGTTGTTAACAAGAGTTTGTAGATCTGCCACTATTCTAAATGCGTGTTTATACTCGTTGTGATGACGGTTCTGATAGAGTAAAGCTCTAACCAAGAGTTTGAAGTATATCTGCCACTATTCTAAATTGCGTGTTTAGACTCGCTGTGATGATGGTTCTGATAGAGTAAAGCTCTACACAAGAGGTTTGTAGATCTGCCACTATTCTAAATGTGTGTTTAGACTCGCTGTGATGACGGTTCTGATAGAGTAAAGCTGTAAACAAGAGTTTATATATCAGCCACTATTCTAAATGCGTGTTTAGACTCGCTGTGATGACGGTTGTGAGAGAATAAAGCTCTAAACAAGAGTTTGTAGATCTGCCACTATTCTAAATGTGTGTTTAGACTCGCGGTGATGACATTTCTGTTAGAGTAAAGCTCTAAACGAGAGGTAGTAGATCTGCCACTTTTCTAAATGCGTGTTTAGACTCGCTGTGACGACGGTTCTGATAGAGTAAAGCTCTAAACAAGAGTTTGTAGATCTGCCACTACTCTAAATGTGTGTTTAGACTCGCTGTGATGACGGTTCTGATAGAGTAAAGCTGTAAACAAGAGTTTGTAGATCTGACACTATTCTAAATGCGTGTTTAGACTCGCTGTGATGAAGGTTCTGATAGAGTAAAGCTCTACACAAGAGTTTGTAGATCTGCCACTACTCTAAATGTGTGTTTAGACTCGCTGTGATGACGGTTCTGATAGAGTAAAGCTGTAAACAAGACTTTATAGATCAGCCACTATTCTAAATGTGTGTTTACACTCGCTGTGATGACGGTTCTGATAGAGTAAAGCTCTAAACAAGAGTTTGTAGATCTGCCACTATTCTAAATGTGTGTTTAGACTCGCTGTGATGACGGTTCTGATAGAGTAAAGCTCTAAACAAGAGTTTGTAGTATATCTGCCATTATTCTAAATGCGTGTTTAGACTCGCTGTGATGATGGTTCTGATAGAGTAAATTTCTACACAAGAGTTTGTAGATCTGCCACTATTCTAAATGTGTGTTTAGACTCGCTGTGATGACGGTTGTGAGAGAATAAAGCTATAAACAAGAGTTTGTATATCAGCCACTATTCTAAAAGCCTGTGTTTAGACTCGCTGTGATGACGGTTATGATAGAGTAAAGCTCTAAACAAGAGTTTGTAGATCTGCCACTATTCTAAATGCGTGTTTAGACTCGCTGTGATGACGGTTCTGATAGAGTAAAGCTGTAAACAAGAGTTTGTAGATCTGCCACTATTCTAAATGCGTGTTTAGACTCGCTGTGATGACGGTTCTGATAGAGTTAAGCTCTAAACAAGAGTTTGTAGTATATCTGCCATTATTCTAAATGCGTGTTTAGACTCGCTGTGATGATGGTTCTGATAGAGTAAATTTTCTACACAAGAGGTTGTAGATCTGCCACTATTCTAAATGCGTGTTTAGACTCGCTGTGATGACGGTTCTGATAGAGTAAAGCTGTAAACAAGAGTTTGTATATCTGCCACTATTCTAAATGCGTGTTTAGACTCGCTGTGATGACGGTTCTGATAGAGTAAAGCTCTAAACAAGAGTTTGTAGTAGATCTGCCACTATTCTAAATGCGTGTTTAGACTCGCTGTGATGATGGTTCTGATAGAGTAAAGCTCTAAACAAGAGTTTGTAGATCTGCCACTATTCTAAATGCGTGTTTAGACTCGCTGTGATGACGGTTCTGATAGAGTAAAGCTCTAAACAAGAGTTTGTAGATCTGCCACTATTCTAAATGCGTGTTTAGACTCGCTGTGATGACGGTTCTGATAGAGTAAAGCTCTAAACAAGAGTTTGTAGATCTGCCACTATTCTAAATGCGTGTTTAGACTCGCTGTGATGACGGTTCTGATAGAGTAAAGCTCTAAACAAGAGTTTGTAGATCTGCCACTATTCTAAGCGATGATTGTGTGTTTAGACTGCCTATTCTAAATGTTGTGATGACGGTTATGAAGAGTAAAGCTCTAAACAAGAGGTAGTAGATTCTGCCACTTTTCTAAATGCGTGTTTAGACTCGCTGTGACGACGGTTTCTGATAGAGTAAAGCTCTAAACAAGAGTTTGTAGATCTGCCACTACTCCTAAAATGTGTGTTAGACTCGCTGTGATGACGGTTCTGATAGAGTAAAGCTGTAAAACAAGAGTTTTGTAGATCTGACACTATTCTAAATGCGTGTTTTAGACTCGCTGTGATGAAGGTTCTGATAGAGTAAAGCTCTACACAAGAGTTTGTAGATCTGCCACTACTCTAAATGTGTGTTTAGACTCGCTGTGATGACGGTTCTGATAGAGTAAAGCTGGAAACACGACTTTATATATCAGCCACTATTCTAAATGTGTGTTTACCACTCGCTGTGATGACGGTTGTGATAGAGTAAAGCTCTAAACAAGAGTTTGTAGTATATCTGCCATTATTCTAAATGCGTGTTTAGACTCGCTGTGATGATGGTTCTGATAGAGTAAATTTCTACACAAGAGGTTGTAGATCTGCCACTATTCTAAATGTGTGTTTAGACTCGCTGTGATGACGGTTATGATAGAGTAAAGCTCTAAACAAGAGTTTGTAGATCTGCCACTATTCTAAATGCGTGTTTAGACTCGCTGTGAATGACGGTTCTGATAGAGTAAAGCTGTAAACAAGAGTTTTGTAGATCTGCCACTATTCTAAATGCGTGTTTAGACTCGCTGTGATGACGGTTCTGATAGAGTTAAGCTCTAAACAAGAGTTTGTAGTATATCTGCCATTATTCTAAATGCGTGTTTAGACTCGCTGTGATGATGGTTCTGATAGAGTAAATTTCTACACAAGAGGTTGTAGATCTGCCACTATTCTAAATGCGTGTTTAGACTCGCTGTGATGACGGGTTTCTGATAGAGTAAAAGCTGTAAACAAGAGTTTGTATATCTGCCACTATTCTAAATGCGTGTTTAGACTCGCTGTGATGACGGTTCTGATAGAGTAAAGCTCTAAACAAGAGTTTGTAGTAGATCTGCCACTATTCTAAATGCGTGTTTAGACTCGCTGTGATGATGGGTTCTGATAGAGTAAAGCTCTACACAAGAGGTTGTAGATCTGCCACTATTCTAAATTGCGTGTTTAGACTCGCGGTGATGACATTTCTGTTAGAGTAAAGCTCTAAACGAGAGGTAGTAGATGTGCCACTTTTCTAAATGCGTGTTTAGACTCGCTGTGACGACGGTTTTCTGATAGAGTAAAGCTGTAAACAAGAGTTTGTAGATCTGCTACTATTTTAAAATGCGTGTTTAGACTCGCTGTGATGACGGTTCTGATAGAGTAAAGCTATAAACAAGAGTTTTGTATATCAGCCACTATTCTAAATGCCTGTTTAGACTCGCTGTGATGACGGTTCTGATAGAGTAAAGCTCTAAACAAGAGTTTGTAGTAGATCTGCCACTATTCTAAAATTCGTGTTTAGACTCGCTGTGATGATGGTTCTGATAGAGTAAAGCTCTACACAAGAGTTTGTAGATCTGACACTATTCTAAATGCGTGGTTTTTAGACTCGCTGTGATGAAGGTTCTGATAGAGTAAAGCTCTACACAAGAGGTTGCAGATCTGCCACTATTCTAAATGCGTGTTTTGACTCGCTGTTATGACGGTTCTGATAGAGTAAAGCTCTAAACAAGGAGTTTGTAGATCTGCCACTACTCTAAATGTGTGTTTTAGACTCGCTGTTATGACGGTTCTGATAGAGTAAAGCTCTAAACAAGAGTTTGTAGATCTGCTACTATTCTAAATGCGTGTTTTAGACTTGCTATGATGACGGTTCTGATAGAGTAAAGCTGTAAACAAGAAAGTGTAGATCCTCTACTATTCTAAATGTGTGTTGAGACTAGCTGTGATGACGGTTGGGATACAGTAAAGTCGATCAGGCCGGTACACCGAGCGTGTAATCAGAATGGATTGAGTTTGCAAGTTTTCAGAGCCTCCCCTTCACCCCATTGTCATCGTGGTTGCATCGCTCGCTATCAATTTATTCCCGACAATAGATTTGCGCGACGAGGGCTTGCGAGGATGACAGGGTTTCATAGCCCTCTTGTCAATCATTTGGGGGATTTGTTTCCTTATGGAAGTTTTACTCTCGATATTTATGTTTTCGCTTCAGCTGCGAACTGCGTTGGTAATACTTTGTAATTATTCTCAAATTGTGAATCAATATGACAGTTTATAACCTTGAACCCAAACTGATTTAACTCTAATGATTTTGATTTCTTTACATTTCAATTTCAAATATTTATCTCTGCTGTGATAATGTAAATGCTTTGATATATAATAGTTATTAATTAAATTCATTTAGTGTAATTTTAAACTGTTGTTTACACAATCATTATACAAAGATTCTTCACAGAATGTAACAAAGCTTACATTCTTTGTTTTTATTTTGTTTATTGACGATGGAAATTTTTGAAAGTACAACAGTACTTCGAACATTAACCATCGTTATATGTTAACAATATGTGTAACACGACATTTCGAGGATTGAAGTTTACCCTCCTCTTCAGGTGAGAAGACACTTAGAACTCAGTAGCTTTACTGTAACAACTTATACCTATCATTCAACTCCCTCGCTGTATAAGAAGCGATCGTGTAGCTTAATAATTACAACTTAATTAATTGAAATGGTGTTGTGAGCAAGCTATGGTCATTGTTTATTTTAATAATTGTGTATGAAAGTTTAACACACTAAAATAATTAAATAGTTTTAACAAAAAACTTTTCTTTGCAATAAAAAAAACAGATGTTTACAGTGATAAATATACGTTACACAGTAATATTCTAGGAAACAGATTAAATGTCTAGAAATGTGATATGGGATTAGTTATGTATTCGATGTAAAAGATTGGATGATTTACATATTTTTTTGCTATGTAATATTTATGTAATTTTACTTCTTCTTTATTTATTTTCTTCTAAATAGAAATATTTCGTGTTTTATTTAATGCAGGTGAAGTAAAAATTCCTTCTTGGCAGAATTGGGAAGTAACGTTGATTGCTCAAGGATACTAATAATGACGTGTTCACATGACCTTCATGACTTGATTAAAAAGGTTCCCCTAAGTGGTGGGTTAGCAAACGAAAGATCATCAACCCATCAAATCTGATCAACACTGGTAAAAATCCTAACAAAAATAAGATGAATATATTGTTTATACTTTTCATTGGCAGGACAATTTTGTTTATAGTTTGATCAAAAATAGTCGATTATTTGATGAAAAATATCTAAATTGCTCACAATTAATATATTGACTAGGCTTGATAAAATTTTATAATGTGATTAAATGGTCGATCATTGTCCATGATGATTGATTAAAGTTGGTCCAATTTTAAAGACAAAAAATGTTTAATTGCAGTACGTTTTTACGTCACCGCCCTGTGGGTAGTTCTCAAACTACTAGACCTGATCCTGTGAATATATATTTAATGAAATTCTGATCAATTGAGATCGAAGATTTTCAAGTGGATACAATGCAGTTTCTTGTGAATTATGCTGATTTCTCCTAGTTACTAGCTTGGATATGCACCGTCTCTGCTCAGCACGCTAATGGAAGTATAATTGTTTTGGGATTTAGCATAATCTTTGGAGCGGAAATTGTTGAACCTAGTCAGCTCGTAGTATACTCGTACACGTCACAATTACTTTCCTCGCATAAAGCATTCCATTTCAAACTCTCCCTCACTCTGTCAATGACATGACGGCCCTTTACTCAACTTAAAGTATGCTTGAAAGCGTTCTAGAAGTTTACATTGGTGCCCTAATCACTTGAAATGTGAAGTTATTTACCAGCGAAAGTGCAATTAAGGATACTTCAGTACTGCTTGACAAGCTTTTGTTGATTCCACTTTAATTATCAATAATTTAAGAATTTAGCGTTACTAAGAAAAAATCGAACAGTGTTTACCTATTGATATTTTTAAACTCACCCAATTAAATTTTGATTGTTTATTTATCAGAGTTTTTTAATTATGTTTGGAAAAATCGTTTCTTCTGTAATTTATTTTCAGAGACGTTTAATAAGCGATCAGGTAACAACCTATACAGTTGTTGTTTCCTTTAAAAAAACACTTTAAAAGTGTCAAAGTTTATTTTTTTCTATCTGAATAATAATTACATATTTATAATATAAAATTATATATACATTTTTGTATGTAAATTTTTTAAATAGTGCGTATTTAATATCTAAAAATTTCTATTTATTATTTTTGCTGGAACAATTATTCACAATAATTGGTTTGTGTATATTTTTAAAAGTACCGCACGAGAATAAAACTGAAAATTCGTTAACACATAGCCTACTCTATGTCGTACACTAACTCTATAAAATATAACCAAAGTCCTAATTCCTGATCGAGCAGTGTAATTAATTCTTTAACAATCTGTTTTTCGTACAGGCATTGCTACTAACACATTTATTTACTCACAATTAAAAAAAAATGTTACTATTCTAGAGTATAGGATGAAGTTAAAAACCATATGTGGAATTAACAAAATTTAAGTAAATATGGTAATCGAGCAAAAAAATGCGAAATAAATATTTAGTTTATTAGGAACATTTTATTACGAAAAGTATTGTGTGAAAAGCAAAAACAGACTTGGGAAGCTATTATTGTGTTATAAAAATTCAAAACCTAGTCTTTTGTGATAGAAATTTTTTTTCCAAAACAGAAATTAATCGTTAGAGTTTAAAACGATATCAAAAGATTTTAAAAGACTAAAGTTATTAAATTCTTTAATAGGTACTAACTTTTTTAGCTAATTACATTATGTATAACCAACTGCAACATACCAAAATAGCAGGCATATCTCGTCAGCCATCGTATTGGAGATAATGAGCCTAAGAGTCGACATTTTAAGTAAAAATATACATCTTTCTTTCGTTTTTATGCTGATATACAGGTCACATTTGATACGTGACTGTCGTTTGGTTTAGAGTGAATTTAGCAAATGTATAGTTTGAGAACCCTTACCAAAACAAGCGCGGTTGACGGTCGGTTTATTTCATAGGAGAACTGATCCCATCGTTTAAAAAAAACAAGATTGAGTCCTTATACAATGCAAAAAGTTATCGCATCGAGATAAAGAGATTAAGTGTTGAAATTTTTAAGTAAAACTGTGTAATGTATTTCTATTGTTTTTTATGCTGTTACACAGGTGACCTTTGATACGTGACTGTCGTTCGTTTAGAGTGCAGATAAAAAAAGTATAGTTTGAGAACTCTAAGCCAAAATAAGCGCGGTTGACGATTAGTTTATTTCTTATAAGAATTCATCCATCGTTTTCAAGAAAAATAAGATTGAGTCCTTATAAAACGCAAAAAGCTTATCGTATCGAGATAAGGAGATTAAGAGTAGACATTTTAAGTAACATTGTATAAAATATTTCTATCCCCCGTTTTTTATGCTGTTACACAGGTGACCTTTGATACGTAGACTGTCGTTCGGTTTAGAGTGCAGATAAAAACAAGTATATTTTGAGAACTCTAGCCAAAATAAGCGCGGTTGACGATTAGTTTAATTTCTTATAAGAATTCAACCCTCGTTTTCAAGAAAAACAAGATTGAGTCCTTATACAATGCGAAAAGCTATCACATTGAGATAAAGAGCCTAAGAGTCGACATTTGAAGTAAAATTGTATAAAATCGTTCTCCATCGTTTTTTAATGTTGTTTACACAGGTCATACGTGCCTGTCGTTTGGTAATGTAACAAAATATATCTTTTAAGAACCCTTGCCAAAACAAGTGCGGTTGGCGGATAGTTTATTTCGTAGGAAAATTCATTCATCGTTTGTAAAAGCACAAGATCGAGTGCTTGTAAAATGCACCTTGGCTTTCGTCTCCCGGACTAAGATATTGGAGCGCAGCGACTAAATCCAATATGGAACATAAATTGAGACATTGACATACATAATTTCATAAACATAATTTGAATCATCAAGTAAATCGACTTACTAAGTAAACTGTAACTTTCAAACACTATAACATCAAAGTTTGTGCATCAAACAAACAACGTACAATACCACCCGGCAGAAATAATTATTTAAGGTTAGAATCAGCTGTTTAAATAAACTAAAATTCACAGCGTTGCTGAAGATCGATCAGTTGTCTCGCGGCGCCTTCACGGTTATCCCCGCTCCATCAGCTGTCTCCCGCTTTAGGTAAAGTTAGGTTATGTTGCATTCTGTTAAATTATTTGTGTACTAATAATATTGTATCGGTGTGCACTGTCATATCTACTGGTTAAAAACGTTTTAGTACAAATACAACACATTCAGTTTCACACAATTTATAGAAAGAAGTCTTTTCATGTGAAGATCTGTTGTAAATTTAACAAAGGTTGCAGCATGGGTCGTAAAATTTAATCCAGTTATACTCAAGGTCAAGTAACACTGATTCAATAAAATGTGAAACTTGTTTTCTGTTTTTGATTATTTATTGTTGTCGATTTTATGTACATGTGATAAAATGCATTTTAAAATTAGCACTTGCTTGAGATATGTTTCCTACAAGAACAAAGAAGTTCGTTATGTTTGATGTGATGTTTTTACTTGTATTTCCATCGTAGTATAAATAAATAGAAGTTACAGGTCAATGAGGTACTTTGTAATTTACAGGATATCTGTTTCGTTCAAGATACGAGCCAAATTATTTTATATTTTAGTACTTTTAAACTTATTTTACATTAAAGTGTTATTTGTTTAACAACCATAATAATACATTTAATAAAATGTAGTGGTATTCTTCTTAAATAATGACAAAAAAATATTTTTTCTCATTTCATACTTAATGTGAGTGAATTACTTTTGGACTTTTGGGGAAGCCTAAATATCCAGAAGTAGGTTTTTGGGGAAGTCTTTTTTTGCAGCTAAAACGCTGTAAAGCTCTAAACAAGAGTTTGTAGATCTGCCACTATTCTAAATGCGTGTTTAGACTCGCTGTGAAGACGGTTCTGATAGAGTAAAGCTATAAACAAGAGTTTGTAGATCTGCCACTATTCTAAATGCGTGTTTAGACTCGCTGTGATGACGGTTCTGATAGAGTAAAGCTCTAAACAAGAGTTTGTAGTAGATCTGCCACTATTCTAAATGCGTGTTTAGACTCGCTGTGATGATGGTTCTGATAGAGTAAAGCTCTACACAAGTGGTTGTAGATCTGCCACTATTCTAAATGCGTGTTTAGACTCGCGGTGATGACAGTTCTGTTAGAGTAAAGCTCTAAACGAGAGGTTGTAGATCTGCCACTATTCTAAATGCGTGTTTAGACTCGCTGTGATGACGGTTCTGATAGAGTAAAGCTGTAAACAAGAGTTTGTAGATCTGCCACTATTCTAAATGTGTGTTTAGACTCGCTGTGATGACGGTTCTGATAGAGTAAAGCTCTAAACAAGAGTTTGTAGATCTGCCACTATTCTAAATGCGTGTTTAGACTCGCTGTGATGACGGTTCTGATAGAGTAAAGCTGTAAACAAGAGTTTGTAGATCTGCCACTATTCTAAATGCGTGTTTAGACTCGCTGTGATGACGGTTCTGATAGAGTAAAGCTGTAAACAAGAAAGTGTAGATCCTCTACTATTCTAAATGTGTGTTGAGACTAGCTGTGATGACGGTTGTGATACAGTAAAGTCGATCAGGCTGGTACACCGAGCGTGTAATCAGAATGGATTGAGTTGCAAGTTTCAGAGCCTCCCCTTCACCCCATTGTCATCGCGGTTGCATCGCTCGCTATCAATTTATTCCCGACAATAGATTTGCGCGACGAGGGCTTGCGAGGATGACAGGGTTTCATAGCCCTCTTGTCAATCATTTGGGGGATTTGTTCCTTATGGAAGTTTTACTCTCGATATTTATGTTTTCGCTTCAGCTGCGAACTGCGTTGTAATACTTTGTAATTATTCTCAAATTTTGAATCAATATGGACAGTTTATAACCTTGAACCCAAACTGATTTAACTCTAATGATTTGATTTCTTTACATTTCAATTTCAAATATTTAACTCTGCTGTGATAATATAAATGCTTTGATATATAATAGTTATTAGTTAAATTCATTTAGTGTAATTTTAAACTGTTGTTTACACAATCATTATACAAAGATTCTTTACAGAATGTAACAAAGCTTACATTCTTTGTTTTTATTTTGTTATTGACGATGGAAATTTTGAAAGTACAACAGTACTTCGAACATTAACCATCGTTATATGTTACAATATGTGTAACACGACATTTCGAGGATTGAAGTTTACCCTCCTCTTCAGGTGAGAAGACACTTAGAACTCAGTAGCTTACTGTAACAACTTATACCTATCATTCAACTCCCTCGCTGCATAAGAAGCGATCGCGTAGCTTAATAATTACAACTTAATTAATTGAAATGGTGTTGTGAGCAAGCTATCTTCATTGTTTATTTTATAATTGTGTATGAAAGTTTAACACACTAAAATAATTAAATAGTTTTAACAAAAAACTTTTCTTTGCAATAAAAAAAACAAATGTTTACAGTGATAAATATACGTTACGCAGTAATATTCTAGGAAACAGATTAAATGTCTAGAAATGTGATATGGGATTAGTTATGTATTCCATGTAAAGATAGGATGATTTACATATTTTTTGCTATGTAATATTTATGTAATTTACTTCTTCTATATTTATTTTCTTCTAAATAGAAATATTTCGTGTTTATTTAATGCAGGTGAAGTAAAAATTCCTTCTTGGCAGAATTGGGAAGTAACGTTGATTGCTCAAGGATACTAATAATGACGTGTTCACATGACCTTCATGACTTGATAAAAAGGTTCCCTAAGTGGTGGGTTAGCAAACGAAAGATCATCAACCCATCAAATCTGATCAACACTGGTAAAAATCCTACAAAAATAAGATGAATATTGTTTATACTTTTCATTGGCAGGACAATTTTGGTTATAGTTTGATCAAAAATAGTCGATATTTGTTGAAAAATATCTAAATTGCTCACAATTAATAATATTGACTAGGCTTGATAAAATTTAATAATGTGATTAAATGGTCGATCATTGTCCATATGATTGATTAAAGTTGGTCCAATTTTAAAGACAAAAAATGTTTAATTGCAGTACGTTTTTACGTCACCGCCCTGTGGGTAGTTCTCAAACTACTAGACCTGATCCTGTGAATATATATTTAATGAAATTCTGATCAATTGAGATCGAAGATTTTCAAGTGGATACAATGCAGTTCTTGTGAATTATGCTGATTTCTCCTAGTTACTAGCTTGGATATGCACCGTCTCTGCTCAGCACGCTAATGGAAGTATAATTGTTTTGGGATTTAGCATAATCTTTGGAGCGGAAATTGTTGAACCTAGTCAGCTCGTAGTATACTCGTACACGTCACAATTACTTTCCTCGCATAAAGCATTCCATTTCAAACTCTCCCTCACTCTGTCAATGACATGGCGGCCCTTTACTCAACTTAAAGTATGCTTGAAAGCGTTCTAGAAGTTTACATTGGTGCCCTAATCACTTGAAATGTGAAGTTATTTACCAGCGAAATTGCAATTAAGGATACTTCAGTACTGCTTGACAAGCTTTTGTTGATTCCACTTTAATTATCAATAATTTAAGAATTTAGCGTTACTAAGAAAAAATCGAACAGTGTTTACCTATTGATATATTTAAACTCACCCAATTAAATTTTGATTGTTTATTTATCAGAGTTTTTAATTATGTTTGGAAAAATCGTTTCTGTAATTTATTTTCAGAGACGTTTAATAAGCGATCAGGTAACAACCTATACAGTTGTTGTTTCCTTTAAAAAACACTTTAAAAGTGTCAAGGTTTATTTTTTCTATCTTCTCTGAATAATAATTACATATTTATAATATAAAAATTATATATATACATTTTTGTATGTCAATTTTTTAAATAGTGCGTATTTAATATCTGAAAATTTCTATTTATTATTTTTGCTGGAACAATTATTCACAATAATTGGTTGTGTATATTTAAAAGTACCGCACGAGAATAAAACTGAAATTCGTTAACACATAGCCTACTCTATGTCGTACACTAACTCTATAAAATATAACCAAAGTCCTAATTCCTGATCGAGCAGTGTAATTAATTCTGTAACAATCTGTTTTTCTTACAGGCATTGCTACTAACACATTTATTTACTCACAATTAAAAAAATGTTACTATTCTAGAGTATAGGATGAAGTTAAAAACCATATGTGGAATTAACAAAATTTAAGTAAATATGGTAATCGAGCAAAAAAATGCGAAATAAATATTTAGTTTATTAGGACATTTTATTACGAAAGTATTGTGTGAAAGCAAAAACACAACAGAAACAGGAACTTGGGAAGCTATTATTGTGTTATAAAAATTCAAAACCTAGTCTTTTGTGATAGAAATTTTTTTCCAAAACAGAAATTAATCGTTAGAGTTTAAAACGATATCAAAAGATTTAAAAGACTAAGTTATTAATTCTTTAATAGGTACTACTTTTTAGCTATTACATATGTATAACCAACTGCAACATACCAAAATAGCAGGCATATCTCGTCAGCCATCGTATTGAGATAATGAGCCTAAGAGTCGACATTTTAAGTAAAAATATACATCTTTCTCTCGTTTTTATGCTGATATACAGGTCACATTTGATACGTGACTGTCGTTTGGTTTAGAGTGAATTTAGCAAATGTATCGTTTGAGAACCCTTACCAAAACAAGCGCGGTTGACGGTCGGTTTATTTCTTAGGAGAACTGATCCATCGTTTAAAAAAAACAAGATTGAGTCCTTATACAATGCAAAAAGTTATCGCATCGAGATAAAGAGATTAAGTGTTGAAATTTTAAGTAAAACTGTGTAATGTATTTCTATTGTTTTTTATGCTGTTACACAGGTGACCTTTGATACGTGACTGTCGTTCGGTTTAGAGTGCAGATAAAAAAAGTATAGTTTGAGAACTCTAGCCAAAATAAGCGCGGTTGACGATTAGTTTATTTCTTATAAGAATTCATCCATCGTTTTCAAGAAAAATAAGATTGAGTCCTTATAAAACGCAAAAAGCTATCGTATCGAGATAAGGAGATTAAGAGTAGACATTTTAAGTAACATTGTATAAAATATTTCTATCGTTTTTTATGCTGTTACACAGGTGACCTTTGATACGTGACTGTCGTTCGGTTTAGAGTGCAGATAAAAAAAGTATATTTTGAGAACTCTAGCCAAAATAAGCGCGGTTGACGATTAGTTTATTTCTTATAAGAATTCATCCCTCGTTTTCAAGAAAAACAAGATTGAGTCCTTATACAATGCGAAAAGCTATCACATTGAGATAAAGAGCCTAAGAGTCGACATTTGAAGTAAAATTGTATAAAATCGTTCTCTCGTTTTTTAATGCTGTTACACAGGTCATACGTGCCTGTCGTTTGGTAATGTAACAAATATATCTTTTAAGAACCCTTGCCAAAACAAGTGCGGTTGGCGGTTAGTTTATTTCGTAGGAAAATTCATTCATCGTTTGTAAAAGCACAAGATCGAGTGCTTGTAAAATGCACCTTGGCTTTCGTCTCCCGGACTAAGATATTGGAGCGCAGCGACTAAATCCAATATGGAACATAAAATGAGACATTGACATACATAATTTCATAAACATAATTTGAATCATCAAGTAAATCGACTTACTAAGTAAACTGTAACTTTCAAACACTATAACATCAAAGTTTGTGCATCAAACAACAACGTACAATACCACCCGGCAGAAATAATTATTTAAGGTTAGAATCAGCTGTTTAAATAAACTAAATTCACAGCTGTTGCTGAAGATCGATCAGTTGTCTCGCGGCGCCTTCACGGTTATCCCCGCTCCATCAGCTGTCTCCCGCTTTAGGTAAAGTTAGGTTATGTTGCATTCTGTTAAATTATTTGTGTACTAATAATATTGTATCGGTGTGCACTGTCATATCTACTGGTTAAAAACGTTTTAGTACAAATACAACACATTCAGTTTCACAATTTATAGAAAGAAGTCTTTTCATGTGAAGATCTGTTGTAAATTTAACAAAGGTTGCAGCATGGGTCGTAAAATTTAATCCAGTTATACTCAAGGTCAAGTAACACTGATTCAATAAAATGTGAAACTTGTTTTCTGTTTTTGATTATTTATTGTTGTCGATTTTATGTACATGTGATAAAATGCATTTTAAAATTAGCACTTGCTTGAGATATGTTTCCTACAAGAACAAAGAAGATCGTTATGTTTGATGTGATGTTTTACTTGTATTTCCATCGTAGTATAAATAAATAGAAGTTACAGGTCAATGAGGTACTTTGTAATTTACAGGATATCTGTTTCGTTCAAGATACGAGCCAAATTATTTTATATTTTAGTACTTTTAAACTTATTTTACATTAAAGTGGTATTCGTTTAAAAACCATAATAATACATTTAATAAAATGTAATGGTATTCTTCTTAAATGACAAAAAAGTATTTTTTCTCATTTCATACTTAATGTGAGTGAATTACTTTTGGACTTTTGGGGAAGCCTAAATATCCAGAAGTAGGTTTTTGGGGAAGTCTTTTTTGTAGCTAAAACGCTGATGTCTGAAAACTAAACTGATCTCAGTAACAGTTTCATTTATTTCCTTTGTATTATAAAGACTACTGTAAGAGGCTGTTAAAAGTTCGAGTTGAATAGAAGAGAATAAAATTGATTATCTACGCCTAGGCAAAGTAGATTGTGAATGTGAGAACCCACTTATAATGTAGACAGAAAAGGTTAAAATTATTATTGTTATTTGGTGCACTGTTAAGTTTGTTTAGTCACATTAACACATTTAACGTCTGTTAAAATATTAACTTACAGGAATGACAACCGAATCATCTATTTATTCCAGCCATTGGACTAAAAATGGTACAACTGGCTGTTTGTTAGGAGGGAATGGTGTAAATAAATATCAGTTAAACACGTTATAAATTTAATACTTAACCATAAAGAAATGTTGGAGCACTTCAGAAGAATGAATATGAGATGCTAATATGCTTTTACGAGTCTGTTTACTAAGTGACAGACTCCTGTACTAGAAAGCTCCAATGGTGTTAAAAAACTTCAAGCGATTTTATGGTTTTCATTAATTTCTATTCTACGAGCTTAGATTAGTTTCAGTTCATTATTTTCAAATGTACATCGTTGAACACAGTGAGTGATGTGTTCCAAATTGAGAAAAGGGATTATTGATACCAGTATAACGTTTTACGTCATTAAAGTATAATTTATGTGTATGGAAATTATACAAAATTGTTACTAAATCATGGAAATATATGGACATAAGTTTAAATAACAAGCCCAAAACGTGCACGAAATATGAATTGCTTCTATAATAAAGATATAACAATTTTACAAAATTTGGTACTAGATATCGGTCGATAATTGGATGTTGAATTTTATCACCTTCCATGAAGTTTTTGGGAATACTACTCCTACCACACGTACATGTATGATTTGTAATATTCTGTCACTTTGATAGCATCGTTATTAACACTGTTTCCAGGTCTTGCATTTACCTCGTGGTTGCCATATGAAACAGACTAGATGTGTAATTTGCCTGTTCTCGCACTAGATAACGAGTTTGTTTTGCCTAGGAAAGACACCTCCAAGCGGATTTAGTTACTTCCATGTAGGGTTAGGGAGGTGGTCCCGGGTTTGTATCCTCTGTGAATTGTACAGGTAGCTATGGAGTCTACTGCCTCCAAAGGTGGAATTTTAACATTTCAGATGCGTAGCTCAGTGGTTCAGAGAATGCTTTTTCTTGACTGCAGTCACGGGTGGTGCCCTTGAGTTTCACTAAGAACACCTAGAGGTGAAACTCTATACACAGACAAAACAATAAAATAATTAATTAGCTGTTATCAGGATCGGATGTTACATACCGATACATAATCTGTTCTTTAGTGTCATCATGAAAGGAATATACGATCGCGTAAATTTAGCATCATTATTCTCTATATAATCTAATCGGGCATTTTCTTCAGGTGTCACATCTTAAAAACGTGCAAAACTGAAAACAATTGAGGCATACCACCGTATAAAACATCACAGTCAATGTTGACAACAAAGAAATTGTGCGTTGAAACATAAACATATACTTAAACGTTGCACCAACGAAGCGCAAACAATATACGAGGGGATACTCCAAGCATAAAAAACATGAACACTTGTTCAGAATGTTCAGGATAGTAATCTACTGTAGATTGTGAAGGAAACAGGATTTTTCCGGACATTAACCATCGTTCAGTGATACAAAAAAATCAGTAACACTTCGTTTCGAGATCTGCAATCTGATCTCTTCTTCAGGTAAATAACTAACCTAACACATAATTACAAACTAGGTTAAAATAAACAAAACATACCAGAGCGTTGTGACACGCGTAAGTCCGGACGCAAAATAACCTGTTTCCTTCACAATCCATCCATCGTCAAAAACAAATTTCGGACAAAGTAGTTTAGGTTGTTCTGTTATATGATGTAGACTCACTGATGAGTTAGAATTGACGAGAAAAGACATGCGTCCTCTGAGCCAGGGTCATTATTAAAATAAATGTGTGTTGCAAAAAAACATTTTTTAAGATTTGACATGGCTAAACTACATTCAACTAATCGTACAACTCTTGGTACGATCAGAGTATCTAATTCTGTTCAAGTCAATTTATTTTAAACATTTGATTATTATAGAAACCTCCAACTTTACAATAAGCCGTCAGACAGAGGCGGATTTGAAGATTTGCCGCCCCTGGGCTATCCACAATTTTCCGCCCTCCACCCCCCCCACCTTACTCCCGGAACATACCATATATCATTAATGTTAGGACTACGAAATAAATGGAATACTAAGCGAATGATTGTTTAAACCATTCAAATTTACAAATTTGTATGTTTATAAATTCATTACAAGTAATTTTTTCACATATTTTTAATTTTTGGAATAATTTATTTTTACTTTTTTACCCAAATTTGACACCCCCTGAATTCTGCCGCCCTGGACTATAGCCCTTTCAGCCCATATATTACTCCCTGCCGTCAGATAATTATACTTGGTTGTGAGAAATGTCATATATTAAATTTCTGATATAGTGTGATAAAACGAATACTACTAGCCTCATTTCCAGAGAGGTCAAGAGGGTTCACCCTCCACCACCCCTCCCCTCCTCCCTACCCACAACCCACGCCACCCTCGTCACTTCCTCCACCATCATTACTGTCAACTGTTTGTCAAGGAGGAACTTCCCCTGGATGATGACGTGGAAAGCGGTTTTATAACTTTGATGGATTCAGCTTATGTATTCCTTTTTCTTTGAATTTTGTTAGTTCTTATTGCAACGAGGAATAGTTGAGTCTTAACGGGATTTAATAAGGAAACTTTTCTTCTTTATTGCTTATTACCTCTAAACTTTCGTAGACTTTTTAATGACACGCAATTGGTACTTTTTTAACTTTTGAAGTTATTAATCCACCAATTAAAAATTTATATTTCATTTAAAGAATATACTTGTCGAGTTATTTTTGTAATACCTGGTAAAGGACCCAACTTCTAATCCTTCTTTTCGTGAGTTTCTGTCATTAATTGTTGACAACTTTGTTAGTATACAGTACACGTCCTTATCAAGGAGAAACAAGGCAAGGACCTGCAATGATAACAGTCTTTATGACCTTGTATTGATAAAAACTGCCTGCCTCAGGAGGCTAACTCATATCTGTGACCTACATTAGACTGTTCGAGGATGAGGTAATTAATGTGACAATGCGAGCGTTTTCTCGGTTTACACAGTCTTAGGTTTTTCTCAATTCATAACACGACAGTTTGAAAGTTTGTGAAAGGATTACGGACGGATTAAGGCAAATTCTGTTTGTTATTTTATGTCAACAATTCCAGTTTGATTATTCGGACATATTCTAACTGGAAAAAGACTCTTTCCACTCGTGCATTAGTGATTCCCCTTATTCACATGGAATTAAGTCCAGTGGCAAAGGAAGACAATTTGTAGGTTTCGGACATTTACCATCGTTATATGTTACAAATTTCCGAAAACATATTAAATTTTTTAAACCTTCTATCGCTGTGTTGTGTTGTATAAATAATGAATCATTAAGGCCTTAATGCTATATAGGTCAACATGCTTAACAAAACACCAGCAACGCTGTACCAAATATTAAATCCAAGGATGAACCGGCAAGAGTGACATGAACAACCAAGGCAACAGACGCTGCTGTCGACGTCAAAATGTGTGTTCATAAAGAACGGCGCGACAAGGCGGCACGTCATCACTTGACGAAGACTGAGGCCGCTGTTGTGGATACCACTCTGTCGGGTCCCCGGTATACCGCTACCAAATACAAACCTGTTTGTGTCTTGAAGTGCTTGCAACACGACTGACACTCGCGACGTTTGGTATTGGAACTAATTTAGGACACTCACATTACTTACAATGTGTTCTGTCGCTCTTGCCGGTCGCGTCGGTTATGTCGCTCTTGCCGGTCGCGTCGGTTATGTCGCTCTTGTCGGTCGCTTCGGTCATGTCGATATTGCCGGTCGCGTCGGTTATGTCGCTCTTGCCGGTCGCTTCGGTCATGTCGCTCTTGTTGGTCGTGTCGCTCTTGCCGTCCAGCCAGGACGCCGCCTTAATACGGCAATGCCTCGATCAATAAACTCTAAATATATAAAATCTGATAATATAGTGCATTTTAAACTGAGAAATTCATAAAACACATGTCCAAGACTGGTTGTTTATAGAAAGTATTATTTTTATTAAGATTGTTTCCATATTTTCCTTGCGATAAGTCTATTATTTGGCAGATAAACGAATTTAAATATTCCTAGTTTTTAATGTTTGATGTGTATCATCGGATTAATTTCCAACGTTTTTATGATGTATAACACAAATTCATTTTTGTTCCTGTTAAACATATGTCGTATTATTTCATTTTTATAATATTTTGTGCTCTACTTCAAACTACAATTTTTTCCAAATGTAGAAGGCGTGTAGTATAAAAATCAAAGTCTTTCTATAGTACATAAATTAGAATTAAGGGTATGGGAATAGGAAAATATCACTGTTCCCTAATTTATATGAGACAACTTAAAAGGCTTAAAATGGTGCAATAGATTTCGGGTATACAAAATATTTGTTATGTTTATATCCACAGCTATTTATCATAATTGCCCTGAATTAAAAAAGTTAGAAATTGCACACTCCACATGAAATAGTTTTTATTTATTTACGACTTAAGGATATTATATTTTAAAATTCAATATGCCTAGTTTAAGAAAATAACATCTTTTGAATATTTTTAATTAAAGAAGCATAATATTTATAGATGAAAAATCACGACATTTCCTGAAAGTACAATTTATGTACATGCTATTAAAATTTAACATTTAAGTCTTCAGCCCTATTTTATTTGGGCCCGATTTCAAAATTCTTAAATATTTTATTTAAAAAGGCTGTAATTTTATGAGGAGTGGTTAATATAGTTTCTTTACTTTTTCTGTATTGAGGGAAGTTTTCATAGAGAGATATGAGTTTAACATAAGAAAATATTTTCCAACCATAAAATCGATTGCAGCACCTTACTGCTATTTCTTTGTATTAATAATTAATAAGGTTTGTTTAAACAATTAATTTGGTAGGATATTTTCCTTTGTAGCCCAGATTTTGAAATTGGACTTTGTAGCAGCATGAGGCTCTCTGAGACTAAAATGGAAAGTTCCTACATTCATATATTTTGTTCCGAACCTGCTTATGAGAGAAGTACCACCATAATCAATCAAAGTAAATTGCAATGAGAAACGATATTGGAAGACTTTAGCGGTTAGAGGAGGTAAGTATTTGAAGGAGATCCACGATCGCTTTAATAGTTTAATAGAGAACTGCCCTTCTTCGCGCTAGAGTTGAAGGTCAAGTACTCGGCTCAACCCTTATAATATGATTGTAGGTCAGTACTCAGCGCAATCAATGTGCCGGATCCAGAGACAAGCCCTTGCTAGATCAGACTGTATATCGACCGAGGTCTTGACCTTCCACATTTATTAGTCTTAGAACCACCAAACCTGCAGGAACAGGACGAGAAAGTACAGTTACATTTATTCAGTGTTTCCAAAGTGACGATGAGTGTACTTTTTGAACATAACACTTAATACCTTTGTTCGCCTCGCATAAATACGTATAATTACTCACCTAAAAAAGAACGGTAAGATTCTTTCTTCACAAAATTTTAAATTTTGAAGACGACTCTTGATTTTTAATAGTGTAAGAACTAGTGATATACTCGTACTACGGTGTATGGATGCTCGTTTAATATAAATGGCGAGAAATGAATTTTTGAGTACCTTGAAAATAGTGATATAATTCCTTAAGCCAAAATATACAAAAAATAACTCTTGTTTTAAATCAGTGGGATAGCGAAAACAATTTTTATACGGGTAGTATCCCTAAAATAAGACTTTTAAAAAGTCCTCCTCATATGAGATTTTGACGTGTGTGGACATTTTGATTTATAATTGTGTATTAGCAGCTGCGTTTCAAACGACAACACTTTGGGCAGTGTTTGAAAATGCAAAAAGCTGGCTGGAATTAATGAGAGTAACTTCTTTAAATAAACAAAAAAGAAGGATGAAAATGCTTTTCTTTTACTTGATTTATTAGTGATTTTAACTAATTATTAGCGCCACTGGTATTTGAAACATGTGACAGTACAATCGTTAATTTTAATTCTAATTTGTTGTTATGTTCAATGTAAATGTTGATCCATTTATCAATGTGCTTAGTTTTTCAACTTTTAGTTGGAAAATATTTAGGAACACAATTATATAAATACAAATTGTTTGTAAATTTATTGCTTTTATGCTTTTTAATGTATGATATATCAATTTATCTACATAAGGTGTAAGTTAAGTCCTGATACGCCTGGATATATTCAAAGCGGATTGAGATATCAATGTTCAACCTTCACCATACTTATTACATTACTTTTTTAGATTTTTTTAGGGTAAAAAAATTTCACCCCCTTTTCAAAGGGGTAGAAGGGGGTAACTTTAACTTTTTAAATTGCAACCACAGTGGAAACACATGAACAAAACATCTCTTCAACGATCCTAGTACAAGTTAAGGGCAAATAACCCCTTACGTTGTAATTACATAGAAAAATACACTTCTTACTTACCAATCTTTGCAAAAGGGAGGGGGAGGGATAAATATTTTTATCCTTCAAAAAGTCCAAAAAAGTATTTTAATAAGTATGGCGAAGGTTGTACATCAATATCTCAATCCGTTTGGAATATATCCAGGCGTATCAGGACTTGATTTACACCCTGTATACATTCTCACATGTCACTAAAATGCGTAATCACATTCGAGGATTATGAATTAAGGATTTCTGGGTTGGAGTTTGAGGATATGTGTTTGGAAATTACTTAAGTTTTTGACCCCCCATAAAGAACAGTAGGGCTTATTCTGTATGTCTTACATATTTACAGAATGTAGGCCCTACTTAAGACAAACAATAACGGTTATCCGCTTCTGCTAAGGACTACGAGAACAAACAGATAGTATGGAGTTCAAAAATAGTCATTTTATTTTGGTATTATCGGGAGGCCACTTTTTTAGACTAACAAATAGTAGATAGGGACAGAATTGTCCCCTCGCCGACATCCTTTTTGAAGTCAGAAAACAAGAACCGACCGTCATAATGACATTTAATTTTCACAGTAAAATGTTGCCAATGGCGCAGTGTAGAGGGTACGGCGGTTATCGCAAGATAAACAGATCAAGCAACGTCGAGCGTGGCTGCTGCTTGGATAGGTTGCCGCTGAGCGATCCTGTCCTTGCTAGCGGCCCGCCTGCCCGGCCATTGGTGGTGGTTCGGAAGTCACCTTAAAGCCGTTGGTCCCCAGGTTAAGTGTTAGAGAGGGCTTCTTAGCCCTAACTTCGCCTGGTAAAATAAGACATTCTTTACTTTACTTTTTACAGTAAGTCAAATAAAGTCTGCTCTTCCGAATAGTGTAGTTTGTTTTAGGTACACTCTAGTAAAAATAACGGCCTCCGCATAGTACCAAAGTAGTATAATACAATACAATAGTCGACTATTCAGAAGTTAAATCATGTTATTGTTTCTAAGCGTGTATAAAACTGTATACCTTCTGTTCCTTTTCCTGCAGATACAAAGTGAGCTAGAATTATAAATCAAACCTTACAACGCTAAACAATTTTAAAATAAAATGTATAACTCGATGAAATTCCAATTTAGCATCTACAGTGTAATCTAGAAAAATATTAAGCTACAGCTATGTATTGAAATCCGACAACTGGCGATTGTGCGTGAATGGGTTTTTAAATGACGTATTTTTGAATCTGCCAAAAAATGTAGGCTTTAAAGAACCAATGATAATTCTCGCCGTGCGCTGTGCATTTTTGAACATGGCACTGCTATTTTGTGGGCATTTCCCTACTTAAACCGGTAAAAAATAAACAAAATCGCACATAACTAGGAAATTTAAATACTAATCAAACAAATTTTAAAATCTTTTGTAATACCCTCTGGGCCCTACTAAGTAGCAATATTACTGCGCGTTAAAACTGTTAGTTACTGGAAATACTATTAAATAAGCAGGAATTTAATGTTGTTTGTAAGATAACTGATATAGTGTAATGTTATTTAGCAAATAATATGTTTTGAATTTTTTTACTTAGAAAACTGTAGAGCGTTTAGTTTTGTTGTCGACAAAGCTACATTATGTGCAAGGGCGCAATACGTAAGTCGTTTAGAGGATTTCACTTTATCTTGAATCAGATCTTATTTCTGTAATATTCTTTGATGTCTTCGGCCATAATCCTTCTCCATGTGTATGGTCGACCAGTAGACACGTACAGGTCACAGGCATGCCCAGGATATACATGCGGTTTTAATTACATATAAATCTGTATTTGCAGTGTTACAGTAATTAGGAATCTTGTATTACAATTTAAATACGTATTAATTAGGTACGCAAATTAAACTTATGAAAAATGTTTTATCACCTTTCTATTTTCTGTTTTAATATAATTAAATCTATATTAGCCTATCAAAAACAGTTTTCTTTCAGTGTCTCAAGATAATAATTACAGCGGAAACATAAAAAATATCGGATTTGTCAACTAAAGTACAAATGTAACGATCATACTAAAATGAAAGGCTTTCAATGTTCAAAGAATGGGTGGTCCATTTTTCAACTTTCAACAATTTTTATTAGAGTTACAGTTATATAATCGTAAGAGGCATTGGTTGCTTTCTACACCAGGCACTTCCACTCTCATGCGCAAAATCAGTTTCTTCTCTCATTTTATGACGAAACAATGGTGTGTAAACTTCTACTGAATTGCTGGAAAAATACTTTTTCTTCTCCTAGCCACTAGAGATAGTCCCTAATTCCATTCTTCCTTTTCTTGTTGACCAAACTTTAGTTCGTTGATGTTTCCACTAGCCACCGATACTCAATTACCGAAACAAACCAACTGCGGCCGGAAGCCAAAGTTCCTTGAAGTTCCAAGAAGCTACAGTGTTAGCAAGTTTGCTTAATGATCCTGATGATTTTGTGACCACCAGACTGTTAGTAAGCCATCTATTCGAACATGTTTTGAAACAGACAAATATTAATATCTAAGCTATTTTTAAAGTAGTGGTATAATATACTTAAGTACCTGTTAATATCATTGGTAGTTAATTCATTTACATAATTTATTAACTTTAAAACAAAGTAAAGCGATCTTTGCTGTGGTGGTTTTACATTTGGACAGAGAACATAGCCAGGAAAACAGATTTGGGGGGGGGGGGGTGATTCTGACAAGTGACATTTTCCCGTAATGGACATAGAGTAAGGCCCCATTTTGTTCCTTAAAATGTTCTTGACCCGTTTCTTTGTTTAAAATTGGGGCGGGGGGAAGGAGTATATTTTTCCACAGAAGTTATTTTTCAGTCTACGACAATTATATAATGTAATATAGTAGCTGTCTAAATACATATATTACAGATAGACATTGACTTTTAAAGAGTTTAAGTGGTTTTGAAGCGATTGGTTTATAACTACAACCAAATTTTGCATAATCAAACACCAGATGGCTGTGGATGATAAAGGTTTTACTTGAAAATACTCAATTTTCAAAATAGGAGGCAAGGTTCATAAGTCAGAATGCTACTGCTAGTCAATCTCTCCCAGTGAAGTGTTTTTAAAACTCGTATACAAGTTGTAAAATATTCATATTTAAATGTTTTATTTGGGCTTGATTACGCCAAATTATTGTTCTACTTTAAATTCTCCAACTTCAGCATTTTTTCTGTTTTCCTTCTTCAGAGAAGTTATCTTCAAGAGCAATGGCTTAAAAAATCGGTAGCCACAAGTTAATTTATATGTGCTCAACGTTCCAATATTGGCGCAACCGAAAATTCCAGTAATTAAGTATTTAAGTATTTATCTAGTATACTGTATATCTCAATGAAAGTAACAGAGAAAGGTACATCTCGATCCTAATTATAGGATCAATAGAGCTTGGTTTCCTAAATGTAAATACCAGGCACTTCCCTAAAGAAATTTAAAACAGCTTAATAGTCACTAAATATCACTTCAGTACTTCATTCGGCTTTACGCATTACATCGATTTCACATTCATATGACAATTCGTCTTGCACTGTTACGGTAATTGCGAAATTTGTAAAACCTTTATACAGGCTTTGGACTACGCGCAAACAATACACAGTGTAGCAGCTGTGGCGCTAGTGACGTGCGACTGTCCGTGCAGCCGCATACGCTGCTAGGAATGACAGACAATTGATTCTTTTACTCGTGCTGCGCTGCACATTTCGTCGGGTGTTTGTGCTGTGTGCGGGAACTGACAGAACTGCGGGGGCTGCTCTGCTCCAGTTGTCACGTCTGCTGGTGAGTTACTGCGTTTCGTTTTACTGCAGTTTGTTTTTCTAAATAAGACCCCTGACGGAGCCGGGTCCAGGCGACCTCTCTCACACGCTAAACATCTCACTTTAAACGTCTATAACATTACAATATTCACCTATATTACCTCGGAAATATGTTTTACCGTTTGGCTAGAATACCTATGTATTTGAGTAAAAGAAAAATATTTTAAGTGTTGTTCTGGATTGCATAGTAAAAACATATTTTTGGAGAAAACGCAGTTTAAAGTTTGAAATTTAAGCTTTCTCCACTTTATCTTATCATTATGCAAAAACAATGAAAACTACTTTTATACAGCATTTGTTATATGTCTCTTGATGAAAGGCATACTAAAAATTCAGTGTTTTACTGCAGTTTGTTTTTTCTTAATAAAATCGCCAAAGGAACCGGGTCCCG
The DNA here is from genome assembly GCF_021130785.1 of Homalodisca vitripennis. Taxonomy (NCBI): domain Eukaryota; kingdom Metazoa; phylum Arthropoda; class Insecta; order Hemiptera; family Cicadellidae; genus Homalodisca; species Homalodisca vitripennis. The sequence goes on along the minus strand of NC_060213.1, from coordinate 140,831,956 downwards.
ACTACCTCTCTCACACGCTAAACATCTCACTTAAAACGTCTACCACATTACAGTATACACGTATATTACCTCAGAATAGGTTTTTACTGTTTGGGTAGAATACACCTGTCTGTATTCAAGTAAAAAATATTGTATGTGTTTTTGTGGATGGTGATAATAAAAAATATGTAGAAATCACGGTTTCAAGTTCAAAAACTTTTCTCCACTTTATCTCATCATTATGCAAAAACAATGACAGTAAAATACTTTTATACATAATTTCTTATATGTGTCTTCAAGAATGACATAGTAAAAATTGGGAACTATGAGTTCCCAATGTTTAAAGGAGCAATTAATTTGTTTGTAAACCCTTACGAAATCGGTTATTAGCTATTATATTGAAATTTGGAAAATGCTCTATAGTACGATACGACGATTACTGACTGTCTTTGCTCGTGAGTGAGGTGCAGATCCAGCGAGTTCTAAAGTCACAAGACTGAATTCTAGGCATTATGCACCCGGCCCGCTGCGTTTGCCGGGAGCGTGATACATTATGTCGTAATAATGAACATCTACGGCCTTATGTGAAATCTTCAACGGCTGGAACTAATCATTTACGTGTAGTTAGTTGGTTTTTATCCTTAGAAATTCTAACAGGCAAGTAATGGAGTTGATAGTGGACTTGCAAGAATTGTTGTAAGAGAATCAAAGAATGTCAAAATTAATCTGTAAATATTGAACAATATGTCATTAGAGAGCTTCTTCCCCATGCTTTACAGTACACAATACGCACTGCTAAGGTTGAACTTTACTTCATCGATCTTCACTTTTTGAAATTGGCTTGTTTTCATTGGTGTATGGGGTTATTTTTAAGCCAGTGGCACCCTAACTGCTTGCACTAAACGTTTTAAGGGAAACCAGCCAAAGGCCATTTGCAAACCTAAAACCATTAAAATGTCACTCTATTTGTTAATAATATTATTCCACAATTATTGTATCTTTGCCATGGTTACCCATAAAATCAATGTAAAAATGTTCTATAAAGCTCATCCAAATTGGATGGAGTAACTTGCACCATCATTGAAATTGATGTTGTAAATATAGAATTGAAGCCTTTAGTCTAGCATGTCAAGTCTAGCGGTCAGTTCGTTGTCGAGATATTGTGCGAGCAGACAGGCAAAACTGCCAATGGCGCAGTGTAGCGGGTACCATGGTTATCGCAAGATAACCGAGTCAAGCAAAGTTGAGCTTGGCTGCTGCTTGGATGGGTGACCGCTGAGCGACCCTGTCCTTGCAAGCAGCCCGCCTGCCCGGCCATTGGTGGTGGTTCGGAAGTCACCCGTAAGCCGTTGGTCCCCAGGTTATGTCAGAGAAGGATTCTTAGCCCTAACAACGACTGGGAAAGCTAAGAAATATTTACGTTACTTTAATTTACAAAAATGCTTTTTTCTAGTCCTTTGAGCGATAAGCTCTGCTACCGCTCAGCCATAAACGGAACTGGGAAGTAAGTTTACAGGTTATGTATTGAGTAAAGATACATACCCCTGCTGTGCTGTCTGTTTGGTTGTGTTAATTTGACAAAACGTTTCAGGACGGGCATCAGCACATCCACTCCGCTCCAGATATACGTCGTTGCCGTTGCCATGGCAACCAGGTCGCCAGGAGATGAGGCAAATATTAAGATGAGACACAGAGAGAGCTAGAGTCTCAACTTTAGTGGCATAAACTTGATTCGAGTACTGGCAATATTGCAGCAGTAGAATTATTACTTTGTTTAAAGTTTATTATTGACGGATCATTTGTAAAGGATAATATCCCTTACTACACATCAGGATAAAACTTACTGCGACTGTCATATCGAAATATCAAACTGGAGTTACATCATTAGTTTTGACGATCAATTACTGCGCCAATATATAATGACTCCAATGAATGTTAATAAACTCGGAACACTTTCAACAACTTTCAAATTTCATCGTCTTGATTAATGATGGAATAGTCGTTATAATATATAAAAGAGTTTCCAATTAATTAAAAATTATGTTTGCAAACATACATTATCACTTGTAATGATTCTAAGATACCGTACACACCTGGAAATCTAGAGGTATAAACACATCAAAGAATAACAAAATAGTAAGTTGCCTGATCACTAAAACAATTTTCCGTTTTGGTATATGAAGCCTATTTGTTTATTACAACGGAAATACAACGGATATTCCATTCTACTATAAGTACATGCATATATGTATAACTACCAGATTAAGGTTTATGGATGCATACAGTAATACAAATAAATAAATAATAATTGAGCAGAAAAGATTACAATGGTAAAAAATATGTTAAAGTATTTAAATAGTTACTAGTAAATAAGCAATGTATAAACAGAACAGAAAAAGTGGAAATTATAACATAGTCATCATAGATAACAATGTGTACATACAATAAAACAATGATAAATTCTATTAACATAACAAATTTATAACAATATGAATATGCAATGGAACAATAAACAAAACCAACAATCATAAATATGTAAATATATCAACATTGAAATTTCAATATAGTGTTAGTTTTTACCAAGTAACTTAAATCTATCCATTCCGTTCACAAACTTTGATTGGCAGTGACCTTGAAGTCTTCGGACATTTTTAAAAGTGTGCAGGAATGTACCGCTTGAAATTGCTTTGTCGTTGTTAAAAATACCTGTAAGTTTCTCTATGTACGAACTACTTGAGAAACAAATTTGGTGAAATTTAAACGATTTTGAAGTTTTTTGTTTTGTTTGTTTAGTGTGTCCATGACGAATTTATTCAAGCCATTTTTAATGTCTGTAGCTTGAATAATTTGTAAATTACTGGTTTGATCGTGCTCATCACTATTTGCTCATTTTACTGATGACGCCTCCAAACGTTGGCAGTGCCATCGTATATCTTGTTGAAGGTAATCCTAAAAGGTTTTGTCGAACTAACAGAATTAAACAGACACCACACCAGGGGGTACTTTAGTCGTCACATAATATGTAATATAAACCCACTTCCCCATTCTCTTTTAAATTATGAGACACATAAAACGGTGATTCCATTTCTGACTTTATCGACGGTGCGGCGTTAAAGTAGCAACAAAGCAGTAACTGTTGCCCTGTTCAAGTAACAACTGTGCAGTGACCGACTTCTATGTGTACATAATTCATTATTAGCAGTTGCTAAAGATTGCTAAATAAATTAGGCAATGGATGCTGTAAAACGTGAAAACCCGTGAAGAAAAGAATGAGGTTCCCAATTAGAGGGTTTTAAAACTTATGTAAAAGCATGATACACTCATTTAGAGTTAAGTCCAAAACTTATTAGGTGTCTCTATCATCAGACGAGTGGATTACATACAAATTGTATAAGGGGAATAGAACCTCCCCCCCCTTAAATAGTTCTGTAAATGTACAAATTTACTTATAAAATCAATCCAGCTTATTTGGAATGAAGGGTAATGTTTTACTTTGAATTGCGCCCATGTAATTTATTTAATAGATTTATTCCAAAACCCATGGTGTGGTCTGCTCTTCATCCAGATTAATTGCAGATTCATCCCCCCCCAAAACCTAGTCCTAGTCACGTCACTGTAAACCCCAGTTATTTCAACATTTTCGCTTATTTACGTGGCCTACTAGATATATAAACAGATTGATTCTGACTTATTAGACGCGTCTATTTTATGTTTCATTATAAAGCGTCACCTTCTTGCATATTAACGACCCATAGTAAGAATCAAGAAAACAATTATGTAAGATATAAATATCATCCATCAAAACATGTAATTTTACTTTTGAAAATGAACATATGGATCCTGCCTTATCCAGCACGTCTACATCAGAGCCCGGTCAGTAAAAAATTAAAAGCTTTCCCTTTGCAAACGTACAAACCATTAAGTGTACCGACTGGTGGAGCCTTTGTCTGACTAATGTCCAGCAGTGCCCTACAGCCCATTCATTACTTGTCAGTGAGAAAAACAACCAAAGGAAAGTCGGTCTATCGATTGACCATCTGATATGCAGCCAAGTCTGGAAGCAAATGTTCATTACTTTACTCTTTCAGTGCCGGTGGTCTTTTGACAAATTTACTACAGTGTTTTATAATTTTAAATGTATTTGACATTTATTAAGTCTTCATTGGATGTAACATTTCAGAAGTTGGTAGTATGAAGTTTCATTGATATGTTACTAGTTGTCGTGGAAATATTGATAACGACAGCGTTACGTAATATGTTTGTAAACTTGAAGTAATTTAAAGTAAAAATACGTAAACACAGATTTTCTTATGTAAACGGGTGTTTTTAATTTCTAGACTGCAGTAAACAGTTTCTGTATGTGAAATTCCTTCCATACTTGTATTCTGCCCCAACGGAGAAGACAGCTTTATAATAGGGAATAACTTATATATGTTCTACTTTTGTAAGGCGCACACATATACAACTATAAAAAGGCTGCATGTATTCATAAATAAATTCCTGTCCTGGGTGATTCCACATAAACTATTAGTCCACCTTATTTGCGGCTTCTTATAGCTCTTAGCTTGACTCATCATTTTAAATCAGCCATAAATAAATTTGTCACGTTTTATAATAAATAGTAAAGTATTAATTAATTTAATAAATTTTTTTTTCGTGCTACTTTGATAAATTACCTATCTTGGTTATTAATCGGGATATAATTTATAAGAGTGAAAGATTTCTAAAATTAAAATTATAACAGTTTGAGTTACAGTACAATAAAAATTAGTATTTATGTCACTTTAAATAATTATGAATTATCGTAAAGGTTCATAAGAAGATTTAATAAGCATGTTTAAAATATAATAATAGTAATTACTGCAAGAAAAGTAACTATTTTAGGTCCTTTCGATAGTTAAAATTTCGTTTTAAAAATTAAAAACTTTTGAACTCTATACACAGGTATTGTCGAATTAAGTAGCGTTGTAAGTTCAAAAGTTTGTGAGTAAATCAAATGAACTCTTTTAGAATAATTTCACTAAAGAAAGTTTTAAGTGTTAACAATAAAATTAAGGAATAACATTTTCCATTTAGTATTAAAAGTTTTAATAATGCAAAATGTGTTATTTACAGTGCAATAGTTAATCACCAATTTATCAATACAGTACACTTTAGGGAAATAACGACTACTTTCTTAATAATGTCCTGGAAATGTAATCAAAATGGTTCAATTTGTCTTCAAACTAATTGAATTAAAAAGGGTCAAGTCAAGTCTCATTAAAAAAAAAATAGTTTTTAATAAGAAACACGAAGAGCTGTTGACAAAAAAATGATTTAAGGGCAAAGCGCTTAGTAATTTCTGTATAGAGTAAAGGAATTGCAAATTTCTCATAAATTGAACTTTTTTATCATTGAAACAAACAATTTAAATCTTTATATACATATTTGTATACATTACATACAAACTGACTACTTGTAAAGCTTGTGGTTTTCTGTGACTATTTGATCATTTAATCAGTACATTGAAAGTCACACGAACGAATATTTATGACTTTTTATTTTGTTTATGGAACTAAAAGTATATTTTTATATACATTGTATACAAACTGACATTTTGTAAACCTGATGGTTTTCTTTTCTGTGACTCTTTGATCATTCGATTAGTACATTTAAATTAACAACAACCAATATTTATAGCTTTTTATTTTGTTAATGACAAAATAAAAAGTCTTAAATATATATATAAAAATAATCTTATGATTTTCAATGTACAGATTGAATTAAGAATAGCCAATAAATGCATTTTAATCATAACTTTGATCATTCACAACTTCAAATGACTTCCATTTGTGTTTGAATCAAAGTTTGAATGATCGCATTATCAAGATGCGCGCTCACGCGTTATCAGTGTGCGTTAGTGTGTGTGTGTGTGTGTGTGTGTGTGTGTGTGTGTGTGTGTGTGTGTGTGTGTGTGTGTGTGTGTGTGCGCGCACGCGTGAGCTTGCGTGTGTACCCGTATGTGATATGTAGAGATCGTGCTCATGAGGTGACCGGGTCAATGATCGATCGAGCGATAGTTTGCGTGTGTGATCATACAAGCTGTCTTGAGCGTTGATCCGTTATGTTTCGGATTCAAAAATAAGTGATTACGTATAATAATGTCATTACATTTTTGTGTACTTCGTTTTTCTCCATGCCAAAGCTTAGAATTATGTGAGAGCGCCGATGACTCCCGTGTAGTTAGAGAATCTGGGAAGTAGAGAAAAATTATTTACGGAAAAACACGAAATCGATATTGGTCGGCATTATTTAAACATTCCAACCGCTAAAGCGATATTTTTAATGAAATTTATTCCATTTTACAATCCTCAATTATGGATTAATTCACGAATGCACGAGTTTTCGATTCGTCATACATACCATTACAATAGCATGTAAGAATAATCCAACCAAGGTTTTATTCAACCATGACGGCGTGACAACCTTTTAGTTCAGCAAGAAAAGCACGTAACAGAAAACAATTACTTGTTGATCAAGTACTTACTGGTATGTACATGGAATTGATACATTCTGTGTATGAAATTACACTGTAATCAACTCGACACCAAAAATGGAATGAAGCAGTAGAAGAAATTATGAGCTTCTTGATTAGAAAGCAATTACTTTCTCATAAGAGCTGAGAAGCATTCTTACGGTAGAGAAGCATTCCAAGCATTTCTCGTCCTCAACTTCATTAAGTACTTGAGCTTTGCAAGCTCTTATTTTCTTAAAGACGGTCACCGTTAGATAAATCTGTGGGATACATTTTGAACTTCTGATAATTATAAAAATGCATTATCATAGTTCCTCTATTCAAATTACACCGAATGATGTTAACACGATATTAAATTAGAATAAAATTCTTGAAATATTTAGTCCTATAAACTGTGGACTATCACTTTTAGTTAACAGGATGTAAAATCAAAAATGACAATAAAAATGCCTGGTGAGTTGAAGGTTAAAGATATATATTAACCAATTAACGATCCATGCGACAAAAGTTACCAAGAAGGCTTATTTATTATAGACTCCCTTACAAAATAGCTTTCTACAGTGAAGTGTCTTGTTAGCTAATTTTAAATGAACACATTGTACAGTACGAACACCTTTATAAATCTATAGAGACGCATTTAGAACTGAAGAGTGTAGCAGTTGATGACCATTATCTTTAATTAATTACCCAATAACAGATGACGAGGCGTAAAATTTTACTGGAATCCCAAGCGGCGGATATTTCAGTGTTGGATATGTCAGCACTCCGCTGAAGTTCAGCTTCCAGTGCTTACTCAGTTCCCCAAAGAGCCAAAGATAACTTTCACACCTTTGTAACACTCGTTGAACGTCATATTACAGAAGGAACTGAACTCCAATTAGAGAGCCGATCAACTAGCGGTCGAAGGTACTGAACTTAAGTTTCAATCAGAAATAGCACGGGTTCTATACCTGATTGTTCCCGAAAGACATTTTATTAACACTTTTGACCTTTTTTGTACCGAATCTTCCCTTATCATGTATTTGGGATGATGGTTGCAATTCGCTTAAGGTCAATTTTTACAACACTTATTAAATACCGACTCATTTACGGTTCGCATGTTAATGTCTATTTTTGAAAATATATATTCTCGTAAACATTTTTTAAATGAAAAACTTTTATAATTTGGAAACCTTACAAAACATATTTACAAGTGAACATATTTATTTCTAAACCGTGGAATATGTTTAGCCGCAAATCAATAAAAATACTGTTTGTGAAAGTATTCGCCTATAAGCCTCAAGTTTCTAAAAAAAATATTTTTATGGTTTTTATCATGAAATACTCGAGATAAAAAATCTGCACAAATGCGAAGTACCTTCAGTTTAAAATGTTTATTTGTTGAGAATGGTTACTTAAATAAAATTATCCACCCTAAGTGTAATTACCATGTTTGTACCAAGATTAGTTGGGCTTGGCTACAAGTTCCGGTAATTATTATGTTTCCACTGTTTTCTAATCGTTATTGTACCCTGCACTTTGTATAGCTGCATTATTTATACATTTTGTGGTTTCAAAACCACTTCAGAACAAACATCGTTACAAAAACTTTTAAATCTTTTTCCTTTTGCTATACAAAGCCTAATCACTGATATATAACTACTTATTTTCCAAACGTTCAATAGCCAACATCTCGAAACCTTAAAAGATATTATACGTGTGTAAAAATAAAAGAATCCAATGAACCAGGTGTGTAATACCAAGAAGAAAACAACTCCTCTTTTATATCAAGAGTTCTTACCTGTAACTAGGGTTGTCAAGATCACAATTTATTTCCGTAGATTAGCAAAGTCACTTATCTTCAAGATGTCGTTTTTTCAAATGCTACTCAATTTTCAATTTCAACTTAAAATATTAAATGTTTTATGCCTTGAGTTATAAAGTTTATTTAAATGTCTAAGAGCAAATACAGCTGTTTTAGTAAAACATCCACAACGGCAGGGTAATTAAAGTTCTACGCATTTCAATTATCAATTTTACAATTTTGCAATTTAGTTTTAGAAGATGCATATTTTCGGAGATTGTATAAGTAAATATGCGTTTTATTCCAGTTATATATCAAGTAATTTTTTTAAAGTTTAAAATATTTAAAGACAGTTTGACCATTCGTGATTGGATGAAGGAGCACATTTCGTGCTTCACTGCTTGCTGTGTAGTTCTTGGGTTATGTACTAATAACCTATATTATCCTATGTTAAAATCCGTTGCCACTTACAGAAATATTTATAAACAGTAATATAAAATATGTCGTAAAATTATTGAATATGTCACACGAGTAAACTAATAAAAATACCATATACTTTAAATCAAATTGATCAAAATGAGGACATATAAAATTTATATAAATTGTAACTCTAAAAATCTTTAGCTACTAAGCTACAACGAGCTGGTTTTATTGCACAAAATTTCTGCCCCGCAGACCTCATATGGATTTATGGTTTATTCTCTCGTATAAGGAAATGCGTGTTAAGACGATCTGGCAAATTGGATCAAGTCAGGTGATCATCTAAAGTATTAGCAATGCAACACACTGCCAGTTTTGCCTTAAGTCTTTATAAAATTAAATTTTCTCCAGATGATATAATTTTGAACATAATTGGTAATAATAATATATCTTTTATTTTTAGTAGGTTGATACATATGTGTATTTTTGTTTCAGTATTTTTTTAAACATTTGATATAAAGATTTACATAATCTTTACTTTACATGTTTTTCCTAACTTATTTTGGGCGTCTTATTTACATACAAAAATCCTGAAAAAGAAAGGCAATTTCCCTTCCTCTATGATGTCACACGTTCATATTTAATTTGAAACCGACAAGATATTCATGTACGTCAGTGTATTAGAGTATGATATTAGTGAAGATCTAAAAATGAATTATTACGATTTCATCTTTAACACCATTTCACAATAGCGATACCACGGTTTTAATGCATAAGGTTCAATTTAAACTCGTGGATTCTGCAAGTAGGTGGAGTTCATTTAACCACGCCCACATTCAGAAATAATAAACGAAACCCATATATTCCACAAAACTAAGGATGTCTGCGCCTGAGTGTTGTGTACAGTCGGAGCGTATATTACTGACACCTGTGGGCGATGTGTGGGTGTGGGAGCAGGAGTGAGGGGTGAGGGGGGGGGGTGTTATCAAGGGAGACTGAGAGAGGAGGACCTATAGTGTTATAGAAACCCATATATTCCACAAAACTAAGGATGTCTGCGCCTGAGTGTTGTGTACAGTCGGAGCGTATATATCTGACACCTGTGGGCGATGTGTGGGTGTGGGAGCGGGAGTGAGGGGGGAGGGGGGGTGTTATCAAGGGAGACTGAGAGAGGAGGACCTATAGTGTTATAGAAACCCATATATTCCACAAAACTAAGGATGTCTGCGCCTGAGTGTTGTGTACAGTCGGAGCGTATATAACTGACACCTGTGGGCGATGTGTGAGTGTGGGAGCGGGAGTGAGGAGTGAGGGGGGGGGGTGTTATCAAGGGAGACTGAGAGAGGAGGACCTATAGTGTTATAGAAACCCATCTGTGTCCTAAATATATGTATAAGTTATTGTATTCTGACCACTGTATGATCTCATATCGGGGGGTCGAACTTAGCAGTTTACGTTACTTCTTAAGGTGTGTGTAGGACAAATACACACAAATTAAGTAAATAAATAGTTCGTGACATAAAATAAAGAATTCGTTACAAATAAAAAAATAACATTTTTACGAGGTGCTTTTTGGGCTTTGTTTGTGTGTGTTTTAATTCTGATGACAAATTTCCAAGTCGATCAATCAAGGGTGTCTTTTTCAGTAGAGTTTAATTTTTTGAGAAGAAATATATTTTTATGCCTTGTTGCCCTGATCATGAAATATATATATATATATATATATATATATATATATATATATATATATATATATATATAATATACATACGTCAATGTAGAGTTTGCCTTGTTCCTTCGATTAAGAAAATCTGTCAAAATGTGTATATTTATGGCAAATGTAATTCACTCCGATCTTGGTATTTTCTGTCTCATAGTTGATTTTGCCTTGGTTCCTGATCAAGAAAATGTATATACCTACATTAGTTTGAGAAGGGTTCTTCTGTCAAAAGATAACTAAGACGGGTTTTATAACAGTCTTTAAATTCGTAGTATAAGTTAGATAATAACTTTGTCAACAGTACTGCCTAAGCAAGTCGTACTTATGTTTGCTAAAATGTACTGTTAAAAGTACATTTTTATTCAAACGTTTATTCTCTGAATGCTATATTACTCTCAACAGAGATTACAAAAATTGTTAAATAAGAATTATCGTTCATATCAAGCTTACTCTATGCTTTCACAATATAAATGCAAGCAGATTTAAAATAGTGGTTAAATTAAATAAGTACATGGTTGTGCTGTCATACACCGTTTTTACACAGGACAGTTTTTTTACATCTAACAGGCAATTTCAATTATTATTTCGCAACTTTTGAGACCGAGATAGGATTTTTGCCACTTTATAGGCCAGTGAGGCGTAGCTCGGTGCTTTCGAAATATTAATAAGCCTATTTTCATTCCAGGGACCCTAAACTTTCAGTACAATCGGTTGAATAGTTTCCGCATGGGAACAGAACAAACAAACAAACAAACAGAGGCACTTTCACATTTCTAATATTATACTGTATAATAGGATATAGTGTAGTAATAATAATAATTGGCTCAAGCATTACGGATCATTCACTGTAACCGGAATAAGGGCGGTTTGAGCTGAAGGGGTGTCTACTATGTGTTATTACAGTGCCTTAATTGTTGAAATCACTATTTTTATTTTGAGTATTTTTCAAACATAGATTAAGCTCGCAGTATAAGAGAAAAGGAAAATAAAACGAGAGAAGTAAGACAGAAAAGGAATGATGGTAAGGCGTTGGTGCCCACGGGAATGACTCCTATCATCTCATATGTCGCCCATGTGGGAGAAATGGTAGGATTGCCTGACCAACGCATGATACTTAAATCCTTTAAATTTATGGAACTACTACCTGCTTCTTTATGCTACAGACCATAACCTTAATGTTCTAAGCTGTAGTATACGCACTTCCTAAATTTTACACACAATTATCTCGCGATATTTGTATCTTTATCGATTAAGGAGAGTTTTATAATTTTTTATTTATTGCGATTATTTATTATATTTTAGTTGTTTCCTTTTAAGGCATCTACGCCGACGGCAGAAAACACGTTCAAAACTTTTGTGATATTTCAAAAGGCATTTTAGATAGGAATAAAAAACTATTTCGTTAACACGCCTTAGAAAGACGCCTCACTATAATGATGTGAACTTTCCCGTACATTTGTCAGTTATGACTTTACGGAACGGTATTTTAAATCAATTATATTATAATTTAAGAAATGTTTGTTTTTTAGCAAAATATCACTGGAGGAACTATATTTTTATAAATTATGTTTTGGCAGTCACTTTACTGATCTTTTGTTTTGTACTGTTAAAAAGTTCCATTAATATTATCACAACATTTCTGTGTGCCTGATTATGATATACTTAGAAATACTTCAATTATGGGCTAAAATTCATTGTATGATTCAAAGTATTTCTGTGTCTGTCTTTATATTCCCACGATCCCCCAAGAACCAACTGACATCCACACTTAAAATTTTGCACGAAGCTTCATTTGTATAGAGTTCAATAAGGCGCAGTTCACACCATGGATTTTGCCTTAGCGTCAGAGAACAGTTAAACTCTGGTCTGATGGGTAACCATTATGATAACGAAAAAATAGAACAATAAACAAATTTTTTTTTAACTAAGTTGAGCTTTCTGACATTTTAACGTGATGAAAAAGATATTATATATAGTAAATTTCTAAAAATCCGTCAATTTAGCATCAAACTTAATTGTTTATAGGCTCAGCGTCGTTGAAGTCCAATTTCTATCATGTCTGCGGAGGGATGTATGATTGTATGCCTGTCTGTCGGCATACCTTCACAAGAATGAAATCCTACCCGTAGAATTGAAATTTTGCATGCAATGTATTACGAACTAAAAAATAAATTTTCTTCGGGTTCGGGTTTGTGTTTACATTCTGATGGCAGAATATTTTTTTTTTAATATTTGTTCCGAAATTCTCATGGCAGGCGAAACATGAATTAAACATTATTGTTATCTTTTAAAGATCATTCATGAAAAAAGGGTGTTTCCTATGAATTAACGTGATTTGCGGTATCATATGATAATCATATTTGAATATTATATATTTAAATCACCGGTAGTTTATAATAATTAATGTACCTGTATTTAATTTTCAATGTTAATAATACTGGACGAGTACAAATTTGAAAAGGTTTTAAAAACGAAAAGTGGAAAATTGGAAGTCATTTTAAGGAGTTTATTGTAAACAGCCTTCATTTTTGTAATCACCTAAAAGTCGTCTTAAAGTTTAATGTATTGTAATTAATAATCATTTAAGAATAAAATAGGAAAAGGCTTGGCTGTACTGAAGATAGAGGAGAAGAAAATTGCTAATGAAAAATTTGATTGAATTTTAACGTTACAGTCGTGCGTGACTTTTAGAAAGCACAGAGAATTAGTGCTTAGAATGTAGAACAGAGAGAAAGAGAGAGTAACCGACTTGCTTGCCTGTGCCTGGCAGCAATTACGTGATAAGATGATTAGAAGGCAGGAGGAATGAAAAGGAAAGGTCTCACCTATTATTTGACTGTGTATTACCTTGAGTTGTTAGGCACGGAGGAACTTCAAGGTGTTGTTAAAAGGTCAAAAATGAGTGGTATCGTTTCGATAAGCTGTATCGTTTCATTGCCATGATTATATTTTTCCTCAAAGAATAGAAATGCACTACATTTATTTAAAGCTTGGTATAAAATAGATATGTATAGCCACGGTGATGCTGTCATACAACATGTATTTTATATTCATTTTAATTTTAGAAACTGCAGTTTTGTTATGTAATTTTTATTCCAAGGTTGGCCGACATATTTACAGAAAATCCTTTACTCTACAAGGGAAAATTGGGCTAGAAATTAAGCACTTGTTAGAGTTTACGTCTGTAAATAGTTCGATCTACGAGGTAAATGAACAGCTTACGCTTCCCCAACGGATTCTTAAGTTAGAAAAAGTGTATAAAACAACTGACAACCGGGATCTAGTTAGAACAACCGTTCTCAGAAGTTCACATCGTGGGTTAAACTTTTTCAAGGTTGTGTATCAAACCGAAGTTCTCGCTGCGCTGAAAGTTATGCATATCACAAGACTTGCTGGGTGTAATAGAACATCAAAAATACTTTGCTTCGTAAAAACTGTATTTTAGCGATTTATAATAATAATCCCTATCACTCAAGAAGATGGAAAGATTTAATGTCTGTCGGTCCTCACGAATCTCGAAAACGAACAGAGGTATAGACACGGAGCTTCATATCTATACAGGCAACACTGATTTCGATGATGGTGTATGTCACTCCATAGGATTTGGCTGAGCTTTAGTGAATATCTTTATATTAACCTTATGGGCAACGGAAAAACTAGCGCAATAAATACATTTTTAAACAAACTGAGTCCAATCATTCGCTATATTACATTTTATTCGTAAAGTAAAAGAGAAAAGGTGGAAAGTTGGTGTTTTAAGTCGGACTTTTGCGAACACATGTAGGACCCTACCTAGCCCACCGGAACTTTTATTACTTGAACACTGCTAAAAACAAGGCAGTGAACAAAAATGTGCATATCCCATGAAAGATTTCATCTGTGAATTTTAAATTTCGCTGCAAATTCATTTCTAAATGGACAATGACTTCTTTGATGGTACATGTCCAACCGTGGAATTTGGCTGAGCATCATTGAAGCCTATCATTCAGTAGGCTGACACAATTTCTCTTTTAGGCTTTACAAACTGTTTATCTGTCCGCAGGACATCTACTAAATGAAATATACTAAAAATTGTGCACGAAACCTCAGCGAAAGCTACGAAACGTCGTATGATGTACTTTTTTTTACTGGGGCAACAACCTTTCTGGATATCCAGGCCTCAGCCAATATTCCCGATCCCAGCTAAGGAATTTAGAAGAAATCCAATTGTTGCCTCGTTTGATAGAACATGAAAATAAAATTTTGCCCTGTATGCATGGCGAAATGTTCCTAAGCATTCAAGAATTGGGAATTGTCCTAAATGGGTAAATCCCTACTCCCACATCTTTTCTCATATCCATGCAACCAGACCAAAAGGGAAACTACCACCAATATTGACCGGTTAAAATCAGCGTACGGGGAGATGTTGCGGGCATCCCGAATCGGATGTTGGTCTGACACCTCCGTAGATATTCCTGCAGAGCAAAAAATCTGACTTTCCTGACAACCACATTACAGATAAACAATCCTATAATGCTAAGTATTGTACACTGTCTGCCGATTTAATAGTATTTTCTTAAACTGTTATCTCTCTAAATAATTTGAGAGTTTACTTTGAAACCGTCATCCTCGACTGATTATAAGAGTGACATTTAGAAAGGATCGTATTTATAATGTATGTCACCTATACGGCTCACTAATGTGTGCAGAGCTTAGGTCTGGTTAGGTCGAGGGTAAAAAGGTACAAAAATCTAACCCGACTCCCACTGACGCCTTAGCTCGTCGAGGATGTGGGAAGGAAACGGAAAACTCTCTTTACTTCCTTTACTTTGTAATGCAACTTTCGAGGTTTTCCTGTTTTTAGGTAGTGAATTTTCAGACGTAACTTCCCTCTAATAGAGGTGAATGAGATTTGCAAATGCGATAACTCGGGAAACTATAGTGTACATCCCACAAGTAAATATTGTGGGAATTCACAAGCACGAGATGAATCTCCCTCATTAATATGGCTCTAAAATAACAGCTCCAATTAAAGTCAAATGAAACCTTCCGAAATGCATTATTGTTGCCCATTTTGAATTTAATTTTCAAATTAATTAGGTATCCTTACAACTGTCAGGTCTAAAATTATTCCAGGCGTTTTCGTCTCTGGTTATCTCCACAACACGTAACGAATGACAACACTTGATTGGTTTAGGATTTTACGGATGTGAGGATACCTAATTAATTTGTCAAAACCTTTTTTGTAACCAACTTTCACAACAGATAAAAGGAAAAACAAGGATGTGGTCTAAGATGGATAACCTCCTTCAAACGTTACCAGGATGACATCCTGTGCTGCGAGATTTAGAGACTAGTGCGTCACGTTGTGTCATTTTGATTTAAAGCCCTGTATTACATTGCGTGAGTGCGTTCCGTCACCCCCCCCCCCTCCGCGCCATAAATATTGATGCTCTCCAAGCTTTACGATATCAGTGCGTGTGAGGAGGTGACAAGGTTTGACGACAGGGTGAAGTACGAAGTGGTAACTCCGCCAATAACAGAGGCTGTTGGTGTAATGCGTTTGCGTTGTTTTGTTAGAAGTATAACCTCTCAAGAAATATAGAATGTCTTGTTCTACCAGACGAAGTTAGGGCTAAAAAGCCCTCCGTAACCCTTAATCTGGGGTCCATTGGCGGCGCAACAGTTGCAAGGACTGGATCGTTCAGCGGTCACCCATCCAAGCAGCAGCCGCGCTCGACGTTGCTTGATTCGGTTATGTCGCAATAACCGCCGCGATTACCCGCTACACTGCGCCATTGAAATCGTGTTGTGGAAGTAGCGATAATACACAATGACTACATTATCAACTTAATTTTAAAAATATAATATTTGAAGATTTAGTATTCTCAAAATTATACAAAACAATATATTTTCAGTTTACTGTTTATTGCGTTTTAACGTCTATTGTTGCACGTAATGCGACTATCTAATGTGTTTTTTTAATATTGTTTCTACTTGTCAATACAAAATCTTTGACATATTTATACATCTTTGATATATTTCTTTTGAAAGTATGGCTAATAAACGATTCCTCCTACAGTAGCAAACGGCAAATTAAGATTAATCTGGTAAATAACAGGATTACAATTACTAAACATTCGGTAACAGTGTAGAATTAAAACGAGAAACTTATCCAAATTCTTTTCAAGTAAATAATAAATTTAATGTTGCGTTTGCACATTTTATTCAATAGTCTAAGTAGAAAATAACGTCTGATTGGTTGGGGCTGCCTGTAAAAATATTTTTTTTTTTTACGCAACCGATTGCCAAAATTAGCGAACTTCTGGCTGCCTGTTAACGAATCTGTGACAAAGAATATACTACGTTCATTTTCAAGTACGCTAATTAGAATTCATACGCATGTCCACTACGAATTGTTTACACATAATTTTTACGTACGTTCCAATTGCAACTGTGGTTTAAAAAGTTACCTCCAAAGGATGGTCTTGACAATGGTTTAGATTTTGAAAACTATTCGATGTTACACCAAAGGCTTTCCCCATTGATCTAAATACTACAACTATTTGAACCGTATAGCAACATAGTTTTAAAATGGCAAAACCATGTTATATTTAAATTTGGCTAGTTATATCGAATGAAAGGTTTGTCTAAGATCGATTATGCAATAATATGTACTTTCGGAATGTTAGTATTTATGAAAGAAGAGTAACTGTGTTTGTATATATTACACATATGTAAAGTCAAATGATATGTCTATTTAATGCACAGAATTATGTATTCATGAAAGTTAGATTATCATATTAAGGAAAATAAAGTATATTTTGGGTTGAATTCATCATGTGAGGATATGAGATAAAACTGATTTTCTTCTCAAAGCAGGAAGGGTATAACTTGGTGGTAACATATCAAAGCGTAATATGCCAATAAGATTGTTCCTTAGTGATCCTTTCCATACAGACATACAACCAACGCTGTAAAGCTTCACTGAGCAAATCTGACTCATAGTTCATACAATAATACATATAATGTAATTGGTTCTGTTATGTATACAGTTAGAAACTCCATTGATTCATCTACATCACATAGTTGTTTGACCAGTGCTATATTTTATATAGTGTGCTCCCCAAGCATAGCGTTGCATAAA
This sequence comes from Homalodisca vitripennis, assembly GCF_021130785.1. Taxonomy (NCBI): domain Eukaryota; kingdom Metazoa; phylum Arthropoda; class Insecta; order Hemiptera; family Cicadellidae; genus Homalodisca; species Homalodisca vitripennis. Next base: position 140,814,414 of record NC_060213.1, on the reverse strand, counting down.
AATATTGCGTTTCAGTAAAAAATATGTTCAGTTATAAAGAAATTCTTAAAGTTAACAGAAATATATTTAAAAATGCTTAAAATATCCGTTTCGATATTCCACACACATTCAGTCAAGAATTTATGACTCGTTTACAAACATAGAAAGCATAAATATTTTAAAGATTAAAAATTTAAATCCCCCTCAATGATTTTAAATGGAATAAACCACAAATGAACTAAGAGTTTTCCATTAAATGTTTTATTTTGTCTACGGGGAACAAAACGACTTTCCACTCAAAACTTTTAAAATTTCCCTGATAATGTGAAAACGGCTGGTGTATCGCATATCTCAAAAGTTCAACCTCCAATTTAACTTTTAAACGGTTGGTTATTTTTAAATCTTCTTTGGGTATATGTCTTTCACCCAAATATATTTCATGGATTCAAAAATTACCTCTCTCTCCAAAAAATGGTGGTGGAGACAACTGAAAAATTTTAAAATGATGAGCATAAACTAGGAAACGAAAATAAAACTACTTTCGAACTACTCTAATTGGGAATCATTTGAGTAAAGATAAAATTACCTTTATTACAATTAGAGATATTGAGTTTTCATCATTCTGTTTTAAACAAAACCTTTAAAATGAGGTTGCTGTTAAAAATGTTTATCTTTTCCGAAAATTGGGGATTGTAAAGGGAAGCAAAAGATGTTTTTTTATATTAACCCCATCGTGTGGTGTCTCATTTAAAAAGGTGTTTGTAAAAGAAGAATGTTGAAAGTTAGAGATCTCTAAGTTGAACTTAACCAAAGTAGTCACCGTTTGAGGTTATAATGTTTTCTATGTTCAAATGGTGAACGATTTAAACAGAGTGGCCGGAAAGTTCTTAAGCCATTCAGAACGACGAGTCAAAATCTTTAATATTAAATACCATTAAATGGTAATTCCTTTTACAATTTTAGTGTCTCCCCACCCCTGTAAAAAGTAACTTTAAAATCCGCCAAAAACGTCATCAGATTACGTTATTACACATTCTCAAGGGATATTTGGAAATCCTCAGTCGCTCAAACTTAAAGTGGAGAGTATTGAACTTTTCATACAGCCAGTATAATGAAAGACACTGTATACTTTGTCTTTATTTTCTTACTATAAAAAGTGTTTTAAAATATTATTTTACACCAGAAATGAGATAATGGCACAATGATGTTATGGGTACTCTGCTTAATTGAGTTGTAAGGAATCTCAAAGTGGAAAAGCCTTGTTACAAGTCTGATGGAGTTTTCGTGATTTCTCTATCTAACACGCGGAGTCAACTCATTTAATAACCGTTTGATCTGCCCACACCCCTGCACCACTCGAGCCTCTTTCAATGGAAATTCAATTAGCGCATTGCCTTATTTTTATAAGTAATAGCTTTCAAAAGGGATTTTAATTAAACTGTTTACGTTTTATGACATAACCAAGCCAAAGTTCTTTTGACCAGTAGCAACCTATTTTATAAAAATAACATTAATATATAAACAACCAAATAATGAATTTGTACTCGAAATTAGCTAAAAAAGTTAAAGTACCATTCTAATGATTTAAAAAAAATATTATAATTTAAAGTAATAAAATAATTTTATCTCTTGTAAATGCGTAAAATTAGCCATTGCTTTGTGAAGTAAGGTTGTTGAATTAGTAAATATAAGCTCTACAAATTTATTATTTATATCATGAAAAGGCAAAACAAGTGCTTCACTGACTTAGAAAAACAAATTAGTTTTACACTTGAGGTAAATATTACAAGAATAAGGCTCTCATGGATAAAATCAGCCCAAAAACCTAACATGTCTGGCATTAATCCAAACGGAAACAAGAATTGTTCGATCATTAATACAAAAAGGTAGATTTCCTTCGAAAGTAATAACATTTTGTGTTTTGAAACTTAATATATAACCTAAAAATGTATTAAACTAAATATTTGTTAATAAACAATCTTTACAAATGTTTTGTTTGAAGTTTGTTATTGGCCATGAATAATTTGGAAGAATAATAATATTCCGGACATTTGATATCATTATATTTAAAAAAAATATATAGTACACTACGTTTCGAGAATTTGAATCTTAACATCATTCTCAGGTGCCAAAATAGCTGAAAATACTACGTAATACGATTAAACATCCACAAAAACACTAAAAAGTGTAGCTCCAGGTTACGAATGTAGCTTTGAATTTCATAGTACAGTACTGATGTAAAATACATTGCAAACAGTAGCGCACCTAAACCACATCCTTGAGGGACACCACAAGTAACAGTTTCCAGTCCAACAGAAAGTCTGCATGATGACTTCCACATCCGTATTGGGTTTTTTATTAATCTCACTTTTGCCAATCTTCCTTCCCGCTTCCTTCTTCCAATGCTAATGATTGCCTTTTATACTGGCAACGTATACTATTAAATGTAGTTGTGACAATAATAATTGAAATGCCGTAATCTTAAATAAAATTAGTAACTTTTAAGGATACATTAACAATAGTGATCAGCCTTGGGCATGAATGCGTGGATCCATTCATAGAACATGTTGAATGGGCCTATTACAACAAAACAGTCCAGTTCATCATCTAAATTTGACGTCATCGCATTGTCAACAGCTAGCTACATCACGAGTACAGACTGACAGCAATGTCACATTTGACAGTGACATCTCCCGGGTTGGATCGTGTTAGTGCCATGGCGTGTGGAACTGCCTGCTCACACGGACAAACTTGGTGGATCAGTTTAGTTTTTTCTGAAATTTGTCGTTACCATTCTGTGACAACGAGTTCTGACATAGTGTGATAAGATAAAGAATCTCTATCCGGTTGGTGGGACGTAGCTTTCACCGTTTCAAAATGTACGTGAGTTATCTTATTTTTACGTATTGGAAGTCATATGTTGTAAAATAAAGACAGAATTATATATCAATACCTGCAGTTGAAAACTCATAATTATATGAAAGAGATATTATTTTGTGTAACTTGAAGAAATCTTTTAACAATTTATGCTGTGTGTAAATTGTATGTCAAGGATTATTATTAGATTTGTGTCGAAGCACTACATGTTATTCTTGATAGATGCAAAGATTCGCAATTAAGATAAGAAGAGGCCTCCTGAAATTAAGATTTGTTTTTTAATGTTTTTTCGAAAGCAATTTTGTTTTTATTTGTGTTTTTGAGGTGTTGAATTAATACCTATAAATGTGTTTATCCCCTTTTGCTCCAAAAGCATGGTAGAAAGCTTAGTGTGTCTGGTTAAGATTTAATCTGGAATATTTTTAAAACAAATGAATATCTTCAGTTTGTTTCAAATCCTTGGGGTTTTATACTATTTCTGACTGCACTACAAACATAATATAGTTTGTACAATATGAAGCTCTGAATTTAAGGACTCCTCCTCGTTGGTTTCAAAACACACAATTTAAAATACACAACATTTACGTCACGTCAGTCAATATACAAGTATTTCATAATCTTCCTTTTTCAATCTATAATCTTCAACATTTACAAGAATATTTTGATTGCCTTCTAAGAACACGTTTGATGTAGACCCTGGAAGATTCCTTCCTTGAATATCTTTACGTAAATATAGGTCACTGTATAAAATATAATACTGTAACTTATTAAACCCGACGATAGGTATTTAGTTACAATTTAATGGGAACTTCCCTTTTCTGATACAAAGTTATGAATTCGATTTAACTCTCTACTCTGAAATAGTTCAAAATATAATTATGTAAAATATTTAATAATCTGACAATACTTAATTTATTCAGCGTAATATGAGACAAAAAGAATAATTCAGTAGAGATGAGAAATATAGTAACTGAATTATTATTAAATATGATGAAAAGCAATTTATAGTTTGCAATTATAGCTGAAAAGTGGATTTTCAATAAAATATCCTTTATACATTTTCATCAATGTCTTTCTTTATGAGACAATTTCTTGACAATGTGAGACAGTTATTGATCTAAGACCTGGAATTCCCATTGCCTTTATGTTTGTCTAGTCGTGATTGATCCTGAATCTGTATTGATAAATCAATATTTTTAAACTATATCTTGTTTGATTTCCATTCTCTACGGAAAGTCAGTTTTCAAAGACGCTGCTTAACACATTTTCTCTAGTAGTGCTCATTTTAGCCTTTAAATAATATAAGGTCACACTTTTCTATGTGACCTGATTTACTATTGAGAGTGTTATGTTATGTTACCTTATAAATGAAAGATAATATAAAATAAAAAACCAATATAATTAATCGAGTTCAATATTAAACTATACAGAAGTATTGAATACAGTATAAATGTAAATAATCTGTTGAAGTAAGTGATTTTAACTTGGGTAGTTTCAAGTTAGGCGTAGATGTTGCAAAGTTTAAGACGTTCCATCATCTGTGATGTATAAGAATTATCTCGAGGCGTTTGTAGCAAGAGATACTTCATGTGTAGAGAACTTGAAGATTTATGTGGCAAACTTCGCGTACGTCACATGTATTTTATTTTAAATTTTATATTTTTGATTAAAAAGTAATATTATTTTATTGTGGCCCCAGAAAAAATGTATAGCATTTAAAAAAATTAAAATTCAGTATTATCAGAATTATAATGAGGACGAATCTTGTAGTCCAGCTCATCCCAAAATTTAGGAAAGGGCTGATCTTACCGATCCTATTCTATTCAGTGACTTTTCAAAATTGTATATTAACATACCGTACAGTAAATACTATTTAAAACGGAGTCCTACTGTGTGAGTATCATTTTAATGAATTGTACTGATTTTGCTTTCAAAGGGAAACGGTCCAAACCCTTTTGCAAATTTGTATTGACCTCCCCGGGAATCGAACCCGTGACCTCTCGATTAGAAAGCCGAAGCCTTACCCCTAAGCTACGTAGAAGGGGTATTTTTAAACGATTTTCTTGACGTTTGTCATAAACCCTCTTCCTCCTTAAATTTTCTGATGATTTGCCTAATCAGACAAATCGGGCAAGTATAAGTAGGTTTTGGATAATTGTTAACAAATATTTTTGAGAGATATTGGTTTAAAACAATTGTTTTGTAGTTAGTTATCTTAGGATTTAAATATAGTAGTTGTCTGTAAAAGCATTTTCCTTGTTTAAAAATCATCATTAATAACAATTAGTTTTGAGCTATGACTTGACAGGTAAGGTCAGAAATTATTTTATTGATAACGGAATAAAAAATTGCCAAAACGAACTATTAGTGTAACAATTTTATTGGTACGCAATATATCGTTTTTATCGTTTATCGGTTGTTCTCGATTCTGAACATTTCAGCAAAAGAGGTATTTTGTATTGACAGAATTTTCAGGATACGTAGAGGGTTAGTTATCCTTCCTAGACACTATGAAACCATCATCGTGAAAACGAGGCTAGCGTTGTCTAGCTTCTTCCAGGCCAGGAAGACGAGGAGAAAACCCTCTCCCCACATCTGCTAAAGCTCTGGGACTAAGTCCTACTCAACGCAGCCATATTTGTTCGCAGTGGACCGGACTGCTAGTTGATGGAGCTGTTCCCTAATACCATTGCTTCGTAGTAGGATTGCATCCCTCTAATTTAGAGGTCACGGATTTAAATCCCTGGTATGTTAATACAGATGTACAGAATTACAATATTACGAAACTGTTATTTATATGGCTTCTTTATTACAGACTACCATATTTATTTTATAAATTTACGATATCTTCTCGTTTAAGTTTTTCTCGGTTATTTATATAGTTTCCTTTAATAATAAAGGAAACTATTATTAAAATAATTTTTGTGTATGGAATTTTAGTTATAAATATTAAGTTAAGTATATACTTATATCCCTTCGAATTCTATTTTATGTTTGGTTGTGCAACAATGTTCCAAATGGCTGATTTTTGCATACTCAGACATTTTTTTTGCCTATTTCTCGTGAAGGTGTTACATTTTTGTTTCTCCTATGTAAGCTTAGCCACAATCACTGTATATTAGATGTTTTGAGAGCCTAGGTGTACACAGGATCTCTAAAATGAGTTAGAAATATTTCAAGGATTAAATTGTGTCGTAGTGGTGTGAAATTGAAAACTTAGATATAAGTCATTTCATCCGCCACGTAAGCGTGAAAGGTAAATATTGAGTTTAACTAACAATTACCCCAGACTTTACTTCCCAAAGTTGGATTATTTCCACAGGTTTTAAACAATCACATTAGTGTGCTTTTATTTAATTTACAACAAACCCAAATAAAATAATTAAAGTAAAGCAAATTAGTTTACAAGAACAAAGGAAAACACTTATAATTAAGAAGATACTCAGGTTGACTCGAGAGGACTTCTTTCAAACTGTAAGATGTCTGTCTTAATTTTGACCGAAGTGTCAGGTAGTTTTCAGGAACGATGTATAATTTTAAACCAAAGTTAATGTTTATGTTTTAAAAGATCCAGTCTACAATTGTATATAGGCAGTACATCTTGTGTTATAGTATTTAAGGAGAGATATGGAAAATGTAGGGTTAATATAATTATAAAACACACTCTACACGGTGGTAAACAAATCTGGAAGCGAAGCTCAAGACTTTGGGTTGTCTGGTCAAATATATTATATACTGCTTCTCCCTCCTCGAGGATCAAGCCAATTCATAAAAACATCCTTTGCAGAAAAAAAATTATATCTAACTCTGAACATTGCGGGACTCCATATTTTCTATATGCAGCTTGACTCAGAATCCGAGAAGGAAAGGTTATTGAATCGAGCTGTTTTTAGAAGGTCACTTTTTAGGATTGTATTCCAAATTTAAATCCAAATCAACTCCAATTTATGAAATGTTACTAAGATTAGTACTGTTTAAATTAAAGTTAGCTTTCGTAAAAATAAAAAGCGACTTTATAAATTTAATATGAAGTGATTCAGAAATATATCGAAAACAAGCACAATACAGTTCGGTATTCCTATAAAAAAGAGGTAGAGTACCTTAAATTATTTCCTTTCCTTTATTTGTTTTTCTGGGCTGGAAAGAGCCTTTTCCTGTTGTACTGTCTACTACTGCGCAGAACAGATTGGAGCAACATACAGACTTAGAACTCAGAGATTGTTCTCCATTACCATACAACAACCCTTGCATCTCAACTTGTCCTTGACACATCCTCGCCCTTTCAGCCCTCCCCCAACCACCCTCTTCTCTCACACATGACAACCTCAGGTGCTAATAACATAAGACATAACACATCTGTGGGATTTTACATTACGGAATGATAAATTTTGATTTTTAATTTTTGGACACATCTTACATTAAAATCCTCAAATTTGAATTGAATCATTTTAGAATAACTGTTTAAAACTATCCGCTCAGTTAGATGAACTGTGGTTCAATTTCCTGTATCTATCTATGTGACCGTTCATACCTGCTGGTGGAAGATCGCGCTTGCACTGACCAATCCCTTATATTACCAACAAGTAATATTATTACGGCACCGTCACATCCTTCTTAACATCTTGTCTTTGTCTGTTAGTCCGACCATTCGATAACTCTTGATAGATAGAGGTTCTAGTTACTTGAAACTTGGTACATAGGGGGTACGGGAAGTCACTCTAGGGGCCAAGGAAGAATTCTGTTGATTTTGTTCACAAAAGTTCAAAGGGCATCTAAGTTATCCGGGAAAAGGGTAAAGTCGTTTAGGTAAAATATTTGGTTATACTATGTCGGGTCTTCCGATATTCCGATATATCGGTTTATTGTTACAGCGTCGGACTAAGCTGTTTAGCTACTTACAAAATGTACTCTCCCTAGGACACGAGTAACAAGTTAGGAGATGTAACAGGCTCATCTGAGGTTGCATGCAGAATTTCAAGACTACAGCTCTTTTCATTAGGCAACATGTGATGCTAGTCTTATGTCGTACATTAAAATGCCATACAATTGTACTCAGTTCCTTTACACTTATTTATTCTACGATTTTCTCGTTTCCATCATGGTTATCCATTAGAACATTGGTAGAAAACTGTTCACTTACGCTCATCCAAATCCCGTGAAGTGACCTGCACGATTTTTCATCTCGATGTTGGCTCTCAATGAAGCTTAATACAATTCAATTTTGTTACCGACTTTTAACATTGACTTAACACCATATATATTTTTTAGTTTTATTCTATGAATATCACATGTACAAAGTTTGTTTACAAATTTATTTCTTCGCCTACCTACTTTTTCGTTGCCATCATGGTTAGTTAAGTGGCTAAGTTGGTTATGGTTAGTTAAGTGGTTAAGTATGGTTACGTTCCGAGCAAATATATTCGCTGTCGCTCAGTCAAATCCCATTGAGTGACATGCAACATCATTGAACTCAGTTTTGCTCATTTAGAAAAGATATTTTTCGACATACTGTGTGGACTGACAGACAGACAAAAATTAAATGTTTCCAGCTACTCGAGCTTCGCTAAAGCTCGGCCAATAAACGAACATACTGAGAAGCCGAGGAGGCTCTGTTACTTTGCCCTACTTGGACCAATGCTAGTGTAATTGGTTGCTAGTGTAATTGATTAATATCCTAGTAGCAAATTTGGCTTGATCATGATTTTTATATAGCTCATGGTTATAATGACGAGAGAGATTAAATTTTGTGATTAAATGACGCTTTTCTATGTTAATATTTTATTAATGTTACGCATACTTCAACATTTTATCGATGTAGGTTATGTATTTTAACTTTCAATAAATACTGTATTCCTATTTGTTTTGTGAATTCGAAGTGTCCTAATTATAAAGTGTTAAATCTTTAAATCTAGATGCACAATCGTTATCATACCAAGACCAATCTAAAGTTTTCTTAGGTTTTAAATTTCCAGCAACGTAAACGGAAAGAAATGGACAAGGATGAAAATAGTAAGAAAGGAATGACGGAAAGGCGCCGATACTCACAATATCCCACTCCCACACTGGTGACGGCGGGGTACCTGGCCCCATGCTGTTCCACAGTTTGGGTTGTTATTCTGATCCACCTACACAGGGTGGAAATGCAGCACACCATGTATCGCATAAAAGGCATCCCGGGGTCTGGGATTTCATTCTAATTTCGACTCCATCACAATTTGTTCTTCGGATTTCCTGCGGAAAACAGACATGCAAACGGACAACACAGAAAGAAGGGGGGTTTTCATTCAACCTCTTAAGTCCTAGCAAAACTTTCAATTCCGTACCTATGTCTGTTCTCGAGATATCCTGCCTAGCCAAATTCCATAGGTGGAGTTTGTTCTTGTTCTTTTTTTATCTAGGTATCGTGCGAAAGACGGATGGACATAAGAATAATCCTTTGTTTGAAGATTGTTTTTTCCACGATGGAAGGATTGTGAAGGGAACGGGATATTTCTGGACAATTGCCATCGTTCAGTGATACTGAACTGCGATTGTATTGTATCACTGAACGATGGCAAATGTCCGGAAAAATCCTGCTTCCATCAGAAGAATGACGTCAGTCCCAAGTCTATGTCTCAATCCACTTTCGAAACATACTTTGGAAAATTGAACTTCACTGACGTTCAGCCAAATTCCAATGGAGGGACAAACCCGGTGTTGCCAATATAGAATTTAAGCCAAATGCATAATTTCAAGCCGGTAATTCCGTAAGTTTTTGTAATATCTTGCAGACAGTCAGGCAGGACAGAACCCCCTGAGTGATGGTTTAGCTAACGCCATTAAGCAGTTTCTGTTTATACGAACGTTTATATAAACGTTTATAGCATGACCAGTTTTTTTATAGTATATGACGTAACGAGTTCGATTTAAAGTGGAATCCTATTTAAACATCTAAGGTGGTTTTTAACACATATGCCCTTGCCGTTATCTCATTACGAAAAGGCCATTAGATAAATTCATTGAAACACTAGCCATTAGTTTTTTCACGGGCTAAATACTTTCCAGAATCATGGTTTTTTATGATGTGTCAAAACGCTTGTTAAAATTTTGATTTTTATATCCGTTTTTTTATTTATCATATTGAAAATGTAAAAAGATGATTGTACCTTTAAAATAAAGTGTTTACAACCAGACACTTCAGTTACAGTGTGTTGACCCTATCTTAAGGTTTCAACTCGCTTTGTTCGAAAACTCTTGACCCAGCTTAACCCACAATTCAGTGATGCAATGTGTATGTATTAATTAACTAACGTAAATCCTGTTATGTAATCAGTTGATTACACAAAGATCCAAGTGTAGAGAGAGAGAGAGAGAGAGAGAGAGCGCTCTCATCTCACTTCATCTGAACCGTATTGCCTTTTGCAGCTGTGCGTATTTCTTTTGGGAGCAATTGATTTGAAAAGGTGTCTTTAATTTTTCTTCCTAAAATTTGCTGATACCCATTAAGAAGCCAACAGGGCGTTAATTAAATCGTTAACGAAGTCGTCCTTCCATCTTCCGGCCTTGTGTGTGATATCCTCGATAAAAAAGGTCTTAGAAACTTGAAATGTAGGACTTTTGTCCAAGGACGATTTTGGGGTCAAAAGGGTCAGAAACATCAGAAACATTCCGTCTACCTGTCCATATGCCAGGTTCCCAAGCAGTTGTTTTGACTCTCTAGTGGTGTTTAATTGTAAAATCCAAAGTTTAAAATTCTATTCAACACTACTAGAGGTCGTTAAGGAATGAACATCCTTGGATCACGAAAAGTCATCTTTCCCCCTTAAAATGTTCCATTACCAATTTAAGTTAAGTCAGAACCGGTTTGTGTTTAAGCGGCAGTTCTTAAGCTCAGATAAGCGTAACAGTACATACTCACTGTACGACTTGTGGACTGAAAGTTGAGCCTCACTTGCTAATATATTACACTGGTATGTTTTAAAATGAGTAATATTTCATTCATCTGGGATATGCTTAAGTATATTATTCTGTCTGAGCTCTGATTATTAGTCAAAAGTTCAATTAATGCAGTATTAGAAATATTCTCAATAAGGTGCGTCTATCTGCATCTAATAATGCTTATATTATAACTAATATTAGTATCACGAGGACAAACCTTGGTTTTAGCCTATTTGGCGTTTTATTACCAAAGAAGAACGATGTAACGCACTGTAAGAATATGTTACAAAATGCTGAAAAATTAAGTTACAAATTTTAATTGAAAAATCACTTCTAATTTGAGTTATGATTTTAAAGGTTTAGAATATGGTTGAGTTCTAAACTACTGAACACTACTCGAACTCTATTTCGCGGTAATTAATTTATGCAGTAACTAGCAGTTACCCGCGCCTTCGCACGCAAGTTAGTTGGTTTTGCACCTGTATGAGCACTTCTCGTTCGAGTGAATTATATTTCTTATATAAATATATTTCCGACGCTAATATAAAATCAAGAAAATGTTAAAAAGTGTACATATGTGATCATAGTAATTTAGTTCGATGTTAGTATTATTTGTTATATTGCTGATTTTGCCTCGTTTATGTTCAATAAAATGTATACACAGCTCTGAGAACCCTACTTTTGTCAAAAGACAACTAATTTAGGTTTTACAACAGTCTTTAACTGTAAAGTAAAGGTTAGACCACATTGTCTCTTACATAATATATGCTCTGCTAGCAATTACCCGCTTCTTTACACGCAATTTAGTAGGCGTTGCACGTGTACGACCACTGTTGGTTCGTGTGAATTATATTTCCAACGTGGATGTTGATTTTGCCCTGTTGCCACGATTAAGAAATTACGTCAAACGCTAAATAAATACGTTCAGGAATAAATAAATGCTCAACCCAGTGGATTGTAACTAAAGCTGAGCTTGTGGCACTGCATTCCTTATGAATACAGTAACACCGCGATACGATGATTATAGGGCAGATATAAGTACAGCCAGCACGTTTTGTTTTTGCGTTATTATGAGCTTGAGTTATTGCTACCGGAGAAACAATCTAAGTGGTTTATAAAGGTTAACCTCATCATAGTTTCTTCAAGTACTCTGACCTTATCACTTTAATAAGTGCTCTGTATCACTTGCCAATGGCGCAGTGTAGCGAATAAGCTGTTATCGCAAGGCTGAGCGTCATTGAACCAAATGTTTGTTATCACTTGGTATGATGAAAAACTTTATCTTTTGTTTGCCGGGAGGATAGTAAATAAAAACGTATTTTGTGTATGATATTAATACAGCATTTACCGCAATATTTCTGTATTTGCCAATGGCGCAGTGTAGCGGGTACAACGGTTATCGCAAGATAACCGGATCAAGCAACGTCGAGCGTGGCTGCTGCTTGGATGGGTGACCGCTGAGCGATCCTGTCCTTACAAGCAGCCCGCCTGCCCGGCCATTGGTAGTGGTTCAGAAGTCACTTTTAAGCCATTGGTTCCAAGGTTAAGTGTCAGAGAGGACAACTTAGCCCTAACTTCGCCTGGTAAAATAATATATTCTTCACTTTACTTTAATAACTGAGTAATTAGTGCAATTTATTTGTTAAGCATATCAAACTGTACCTTTAACTTGTGCACCAGTATGGAATTGCCTTTTATTTTTGTCATGAATTTTAACATAAATTGCATTTAATATTGTTATAACATTATAACAGAGTTATAACAGTTAGTTGACAACATCTTAGAACTCTGATTTACTACAGATATCATCAGCTAAAAATAACTCCGCTTCCAGCCTTAGCGCGTGAGTTTAAAGCTGGGCCAGAAGGGAACGCCCAAATACTATTTTTAGTATTAATCCTACATCGGGCGGAAGTGAGATAACTAACTCTGCTGTGTAAAAATAGCAGGGGCGTTAAATAGTCCTATTCTGTCCTGATTCAACGTAAATGTAAATTACCTTCGGCACGTGTTCAGATTACAAGAAGTCTCTTTAAAAGGGAGATGTGATATATATATATATATATATATATATATATATATATTGTTAAGTTTACTACTACGCACAGGGTTGTAAGACAAAATATTCCACTTTTTGTCCAGTAGTTAGAGATTCATATATTCCACGAAATCACTTTAAGAGCCGGGGCTGTAGTGGTTGCCATTTTGATTTTAGCCACACAAGAACAACGTTAACCCTCGTGCTGTTTACCGATCTTATTTTTATTCGTACAATTATGAGTGAAGTCTCATTGTAAAGGTATAATTAACAAGTATCCAATGAATTGTTTAATGTATTTTAGTTGTTATTCAGATAAATATCTCAAAATGTTTGCACTTCATTGAGCATTTTTGCATATTGGAAAATTATTCATTTCGCAGGCAAAACTAAAAATCTTTTGGATATGTATCAAAGAGATCTTTCAAATGAGATACCTTCCATAACGCAACGATCAAAAGTAAGTGCGTCAAGGTCAACGTGGTTTTACATAGTTATTATGGGAAGGTTGTTTAATTGCATCTAACTCTTAAACACCTCTGTACAGATTCGTCCAGTAACCAGCATGCTTCCTTATGCAAAATCAGAGATTCTGACAAATTATATGTTAATAGTTAAGTTGAAATACGTACTAATATGTATAAAATTATTTTTTATTATAAAAATTATTTTTTGTAATAATATTTTTCAAAAATAAAGTTTGTTACAGCAACAATCTATATTGTAGGAGCCTTGACCGTAAAAAGTGTCAAAGTTATTATTTGAAGGATGATAACTTTTGACACGACCTTTTTAGCACTCATACTGAATTAATTGCTTGAGTTCACATTTTGATAAATTTCATGTATTACGGAATACTTAGTTTGAAATAATCAAAACATTTAGATGAGGCTATATTTAAACACTTCCATTGAAATTAAGTTGCTTTCGTCCTAAAAATTCCATTAAGGGGAGCACGAGTATTGTATCTTTCCCATGTTAATTATGCATATTTTGAGCACAGCTTTCTCAGACACCTTTAAATGTAATTTAACCAAATTTTTACCAGGTATTATAGACGTTGAAGTACATGGATTTAAAAGAATATGTATTAATATTTTTGTATTATTTTTTTTAATATTACAATACTTTTTTTGAATTTAAAAAAATATTTAATTATTTCTTTTGAACTGAGATATATTTCCCTGTTTTAAAGACCCTAACTTCGTCTGGTAAATAAGGCATATTTACGTTACTAGACTTTTACTTAACTATATGTCCGCAGGACGTCTTGACATGAGCTTTAGATTGCATGCAACTTCAGCAAACCCTGTTACGTGACACAGTGTTAATTAACCTTGTTAATTTGAAAACGTTTTTCTTGATAGTTCCATGATTTTGCAGTTATGTTAGTGTTCGTGTGATAGTAGTAATGTCTCATTGCTAATCGCGGTTTGTAATTCCAGGTTCTGACTTTCTACGATATTTAACAATAATAGTTTGTGTAAGACACGAACCCATGTCAAACGTGTACTAACATACAAAGGATTTATAAAAGAACCTTATTCATACTGAAGTTCAGTTTAATTACTTGGACAGTTCATTAAGCAAATTAAGTTTCAAACAGAGACGAACTTTGGCTGTCTTCGAGCATATAAACAACGGCTGTGGAGGAGGAAATGAAATTTGCCCCAGGCAACGCTCCGCGCGCCGCTATCGTGCAAATATTGTTCTTGTTCGGCCTCTCGCCATTACAGACATAGCATGACTTGATTCAGAAACCATAAGCTGTATTCCAGAAATTGATGTAAAGCAATCACAATAAATGAGGCTATAATAGTTATACGTTTGTACTTTTTAATATAACTTCTCTCATGTAATTTAGAAACCTACCTGGCAGTCTTAAAAGATTTTAATTTGATTGAAATAATTTTTAAGTTGGACTATGACAATCCGAAATTGTACTTGATATAATTATATAGTATATCAATCCATTTTTTTTATTGGCGATTATTGCATTAGTTTTTGTGAAAAACAACGAAAAGTCTAATTTCACCGCTATTATGAACTCTGCTTTAGTCATTTTTATTAATATTAAATAATGTTGTTGGTTATTTAGCATTTTTTTTAGCTTTGGAGGTGGAACCCTAGAGTTAAATCCATGATATGTACAATTATTCTTAACACCTTTGGGTTGGATCGATGTTAGCTGATATTGGCATGTGCGTTCTATATGATGAATGTTAACCGAGCGTGGATTGCGAGACAGTATGACTGAGTTCTAAATACATTTAATTGTAAATGCCTTGTGATCGGATATATTTTAACCACAATAATTGACATGAACGTTCAATGGAATTAATCATAATGCAGAATTTTTTTTCGAAAGAGGGCGAAGCGGCGCTCTAAAAAGCCGGTACCTGCTAGAGAGTGATTCTTAAAAGAGGTTAGGACCTGATAGAAGTCTGGAGCTGCTAAAGAACGAGAGGCTAGGGTCTTTCAGACTGATGTCAAAAATTTCCAGAAATGGAAAGCTACCAAAGGCCTGCTGGAGACCTGGGGCTGGCCGTGAGGTACCAGAGGTTGGAGCCTCCCAGAGGACGGGTGTCTTAAAGTACGAGAGTTCCCAAATGCCGGAAACCTCCGAAGGTGGAAAGCCGCCAGAGGTCAGGAGGTTCTAGAGTCCAAGAGGTGCCACAGGCCAAGAGATCTTAGAAATCCCAAAATCAGATACCCTACAGAGGCTGAAACCTCTCAGAAAACGGGAACTTAGAGCTTTACTATACATTCCTAGTGAAGGTATCACAACCGCTCAGCCAAATCCGCGAGAAGAACATGCACCTTGCAAGAAGTTTCTTGCAAAATAATTTGTTTTTGAGATACTCTGTGTTCAAATAGACATAAAGTAATTTTTATCAGTCATCTGAGTAATAGTCTTCACCAACGCTCAGCCATTTTCATATAATATTGAGTAATTATAGAATTGATTTAATATCTAATACACTCACTAGAGTTATTAATAAACGACTACTGAGTACTGTTTGTTTATTTATAAATAAAGTGAACCACGAAGGCTTACGCGTAATAGGATTTATTTATTGACAAAATCAAATCAATCCAACCTTACTTCTCATGAAAGCTTGTGACAATATTTATTTGTTGCCGCTGCAGAATGATATTAGGGAGTCTTGAGCAAACACCAGGCTGAGATTATCCCAGGCGAGCGTTCCTTGTAAAAACACGACTTTCATTGATAACAACCACCCAGTTCTGGGAATTCTGCAAGCGAAGTCTTGGGGATACACACGTGTGAGCATTATTTCTATATTTAATCTACGTTGTTTATCTCTAGTTCTGTTAGTCACGGAGCCGTTACGCAACCTCACTTCCATTACGCTGCAGTCACATTATATTCATAATTTGTTGGTTGGTACGTTCAAACACAGACATGGATCTTGCTCCTCTGGGTATGTAAAAGTTTATTTTCAATGTAATGCAGGTCCGGACAGTGCAACATACCAATAACCTGTACCGAATGGACGAGACATATGCGGTTGGATACCGCTAAGGTCATGATAATGAATACTCGATTTTCAAAGTTTACTTATATGTTTAATTGTTGAAAATAGACACAAAAGCACCACTTCTAGATGTGAAAAATGAAATAATGTATTCCCAGGTTTCTGACAAATAGAGTGATAATGAACTGAATGAAATCATGGGTGTGGGCTTAATGGTTCCAATCTTCTATGGGAATTTTGCAAATGAACTTAATAATTATTAAAACTTTAAAATTGACTCTCTTCACGTGATGACGACTCACAAGCGCGGTCATCAGCATCTTGGTTCGACATTGCAGATGTAGTCAGGAAAAGTGAAGATTAGTAGATTAGAAGTTGTACTCGTAGTTAAAATCAAACTCAGACACTTGAAGTTGAAATAAGAGACTCGAAGTTAAAATAAGAGACTCGAAGTTTAAATCAGAGACTCAATTGAACTTACCTAAAACAAAATCACAACAGTATTAGCCATTTATCGAGACAACTTAAGATTCATGACAACGTGGTCTCGTCAGAAGGACATCACCATAATATTATCAATATTAATATGCCCAATAAAAAAATCAACCGAGGTAAATTACTTAACTATTTACAACTTTACTTTATATTACATCCAAAATCAGATGTCTGGCATGAAAGGGCAAATTTATAATACGGAAATATAAATTTTATTTATGGACATGGCGCGCGAGATGTTACTCGGCAGCAGGAGCGGCATCTACAAAGTCAAATCAAATCAAAATCAAATCAAATTCTTTTATTGCAAGGACAACATGTATGAGTTGCATAGCAAACGTCAATATTGTACGAGTAATTCTAAAATTTTAAACATTCATACCACATTACCTCATTCAAACATACAGTTTTACAATCACGCATCTTTCATTCCTGGCCAATGAAACCCACTTCAAACATTGGAGTCAGTCATTCCAATTGTGTGGTCTCCCAGTCGAATTCAAAAAACTCATCTGCATTATAAAATGCATGCGACACCAAAAGGCGTTTGAGACGAGCTTTGAACGCCTTGGGCGTTGGGGTAGTTTTTATAGAGTTGAGCAGTCTGTTGAGGAAATTAACACCCGCTTGCGAAGGCAAGTGTTCACAAACTACCGTTCTGTGTCTTCCCGTACGGTAGTTTTCTCTGCCTCGTGTCTCATACATGTGTATGTCCCGGCCTCTGGTTAAGGCACATTTGTACATACAAAACATGGTTGTTTCTAAAATGTAGAGACACGGCAACGTCAACAGCTGCAATTTCTTGAAAACCGGCCTGCACGACTCTCTGTAATTGATTTTTGCGATGATTCGAATCGATTTTTTTTGAAGTCTGAAAACTCTCTGGAAGTTAGTGTTTGCACACGCTCCCCACAGAACCAGGACCGTAGGACAGATGGGGATAAATCAAGCCGTAATACGCCGTTATCAGTACCTGACTCGGGCAGTATTTTGCTAAAGACCTCAGAACGAAAATTCCATGAGGAAATTTTGGCACAAACGTGGTCAATATGATCATTCCAGGTCAAACCCTCTATCAAGGTGTATTCCCAGGAATTTTGAAGAGCAGACTTTCGTCCAGTGTGGAGTCCCCCAAGAAAACTGCGGGTTCACTAAGGTTTTCCACCACACGCAAAGAGAAATTCAAAACATTTGATTTGATGAGTTTGCTGTGAGATTGAGGCTGTTGAAGTTGTTGGACACAGTTGTTGATGTCAACAAAAGCCTGTTGTTCTAAAACTTCACTGGATTTCCCACTGAAACAGAGAGTCGTATCATCAGCATACTGCACTAGTTTTCCATGCCGAAGTGATGATCCTATGTCGTTGACATAAAGCAGGAAAAGCACAGGACTGAGTTATGGATCCCTGTGGGACACCACATTTCAGTTTTATTGGCCTCGACAGTTGATTTGAAATTTGGACAACTTGGGATCTGTGGCTTAGGAATGAGCTAAGCCATTCAAAGGGGCACGCCTCGAATGCCATGAGACTCCAGTTTGTCTAGCAGTGTGTTATGGTCAACGCAGTCGAATGCTTTGGACAGGTCAAGAAACACACTCATTGTGTGT
Source organism: Homalodisca vitripennis (assembly GCF_021130785.1). Taxonomy (NCBI): domain Eukaryota; kingdom Metazoa; phylum Arthropoda; class Insecta; order Hemiptera; family Cicadellidae; genus Homalodisca; species Homalodisca vitripennis. The sequence continues at coordinate 140,795,999 of NC_060213.1, read as the reverse complement.
TTCCGATTTTCTATCCCCTCCACAATCATATCAACAAGACTAACAACTGCGTCAGTTGTCGATTTGCCCTTTCTGAACCCAAATTGTTCATCAGAGAGCTGATTGTATTTGTCCAAAAAAGAAAGCATTCTTATGAGAAAAAAGTTTTTTCAAATATTTTGCTCAATACTGGCAAAATTGAGACAGGCCTATAATTATTGATAGACAGCGGATCGTCTTTCTTAAATATTGGGACAACTTTAGCGACTTTCAGGAGGGAGGGGAAAACTCCACTTTGGAATGAAGAATTTATCAGTTTGGGTTAATGGTCTCACTAAGTGCTTGAAGACACTTTTAATGAGCCATGTTAGACATAAGATTTAAATCGTTTGATTTTTTGGCTGGGAGCTGCTGAATAATTCGTTTAAGCTCATCCTCAACAACAGGCGCCAACACCATGGAGTCTGTGGGGCTCTGTCTTCGCGAGGGGCGTACTTGAGGTTCAGATGGTCGAGGACTCAGCCCACCAGCAACGGTTGCGAAAAACCCGTTAAACTGGTTCGCAATCTCAGTTGCATCTTCCTCAAGTTTGTCCCCAATTTTAAATTTTGATTTGCTTGTGAACTTTTGTTTTATTGTTAATGATGCTCCAAGTTGTTTTTTGAAATGTTTTTGGAAGAGATAATTGATTTAGAGACATCATATGCTTTTGCAGCTTGGATCACTTTTCTGTAAATGCTTTTATATTTCCTAAAATAAATTTTGAAGTTGTCATTTTGAAGTATTTTTATTAATTTCCGAGAAAAAACTTTAATTTTTGTCTAGAAACCAAAATGCCTTTAGTGATCCAATGTTTGTTGTTTGATTTTTTTTTCGCCAACACTAATTTTTCTGGTAGGGCAGCAAGATGTTAAAAATGAAAATTTAGAGTGTCGTTAAACGTTTTGAATTGGTGCTCTACAGGATCAGATGAATTTAGAAAATTCCATGTCTCTTTTAGACAGGGAAGTGTCGAGGTGAGCGATGTTTTCTGGCCTTACGTCTCTTACTGTTTGGTGTACTTTTGGGCTCCCTTTCTAATTTTATTCCACTTATTATGACCTCTTGGCCATAGTGGTCGGAAAATCGCTGTGTTTACCACAGACACTGCGACACTTTGAGTGATTGGAGATGACGTTGTCGATAGCCGATTTAGTTGTAGCCGTAACTCTCGTCGGAGTGTTGACAAGCAACTCGAGGTTGAATGACCTCAATAAATCGACTAGTCGAATGGTGGACTGATGACTTTTGTCCAACGCGTCAATGTTAAAATCCCCCATTACGACGAATTTCTGGACGTTTGGTTAGTCAGTTTCGTAAGTAATTGTTCGAATTTTGAAAAGAAAGTGTCCTTACATCCGCTGGGAGACCCTGTAAATTCCGATCACTAACAATTTAGATTTGTTTGTTTGCAAATTGATTCCTACTGCTTCAAAGTCTTTTTCGGCCTAAATCTTGGATCGGAAAGGGGGTGAAACATGAAATTTTGTTTTCAGAAAAATTGCAACGCCCCCTCCTTTGGAGTGAGGTCGACAAAACGCGCAAGCCAATTTGTAATTTGGAATTTTGTAATGTGCGAGATTTTCCTCGTTAAACCAGTTTTCAGTTACCCACAAGGAGATCAGTTTTTTTGATCCTCGCACATGAGTTGGATTTCTTCCATTTTGTTGGTTGCTGATTGTGCATTTTGGTGAAGCAGTCTTATTTCAATTTCTGGGTGATTATTTGAGATTTGCCGATTTTGTTTGTTTTTGTTTGTCAATTTGGTCCCTATGAGTTGAAGCGGGGTCCCTAAAAAACAGATTCAACATATGATGTTGATGGTCTATATTGTCCTTCAGGCACTGTAGCAAGAGGAGCCATTCTCACCACATCCGCGTAACTATCGAGCTGGAAACAGGTGACCCGGGGCGGAGGTGAGAGCTGACCAGCGGAGGCGGCGGTGGTGGGGGTCTCTGCTGGGGTGGCTGGAAGAGTGTTGGAGCTGGGAGCCGGTTGAGTAGGGGGCACTCCAGGCTGTAGCCCTATCCTTGCACGTGCCGAGAGACTCGCCAGATGGTCCAGAGTAAAGCTCGGCCAGTAGACACTTGCCGTTCTTGAGTTCTTGAAAAACTTAATACGCTTGCCAATTATGTTATTAATACGCCAAGAATTTAGTCACAAGAACATCTGATATAACTTATAATAACCAGTAACGAGTAATAGGATTGCGAAAAAATATATATTGTATAAAATACAACTAAATAACGGTACAAACCAACTGTATAGTAAAAGTAGACAATATATTTGACCCCTGAGGTTTAGATGATGCAAACTGAAACGCTGTTACATAAGGGTGTATTCGTATGCAGTTGTTAAAAGTAATAAAGAGTAATGGTCCCAAGTAAAAACACTGAGAGACACCACAAAGAACACCGGAAGGTTCTCTCGACATTTGTTATCAGTTTACGGTCCACGAGATAACTTGCTATGTACTTGCAAGTGAAATTCAATTAAATATATTAAAGAAATACTCATTACCCAACATTCCCAAGAATCGAATTTTTATCCATTTAGTAGAACAACGTGGCAACGCTGACATGGGGACAAGATTACCGACCGTATTGCAAGAAATGGCAGTAGTTTATAGCGTAATAGAAGAGATCAGGTTTGTCTGAATTTTGATTGGTCCAAGACAAAAAATGCTCTGGATATAATGGCGCTATGCTCAGGGATATTATGGTTACGCCCATATGACACAAAGACCTCTTATACAATCAGCTGCGTCCAGGGATGATCCACCTATACAGTACCCTTGTCATAGGAAACCTCGAGGTGGATAAACGAAACAGCATGACACTTAGAGACATTCAGTTCCGTATCGTTATCAGTAAACCACATTTTAATGTTGGCAAGAGGCTGTAGAAGAGTTTCTAGGTCAGTTGTGGAGATAACACGGATATAACATCAAGCATTTAGCTGTTAATATACTATTAAAGCTGTTGATAAATATAATAAAGAGTAATGGTCCCAAGTAAGAACCCTGAGAGACACTAGAGAGAACAATGCAGAGGTCCCTTACACTTGGTTGTCAATTTATGGTGAACGAGATAAATTGTTATCCACTTCAGGAATCGTCCACCAATTCCGTAGCCCGCACAATCCAATTTAATTAACTGATACAACAAAAGTATTCTACATCTCTATTAGGATTGTCGTGCCGGAGCTCTGTCAACATTTACCCCTACTTTGTTTGTATATACATTACAAGAGGTTTTATAAATGGTTTCCTGACACTAAAAACAGAAATATCTTAAAATAAAAGATTAGAAGGATATTTCCGGTTCCTCATCAAAATTATACATCTCTGTGTGACCGCAAGTTGTTCAAATACAGAATACTACACTCCGCCCTACGCGATAATACCGTATTGCAGAGCCAACTGCACGCGGGAAAAATAAAACCACCCCTCTCAATATCCCGATGAGCTGGATAAAGCAAGCAACATTTTTTTTCTAATTTTTATTGACGTAGTGGATATGTGGTACCAAATTCAGTTCACTATCGAAAACTATTGCCAGGCATTTTTATTGATCCAAAGGACCAATGATGCCACAGCCGCAGGACTCGGAGTAGGCTGAGGATCACCGCAGGATTGCAGTCCGAGGCTTCTCTAACCCGGGTCACAATCAATTCAACAAATATATTTTAAATATTTCCTTTTTGTTAAATTTATAGTAAAGGATATTGTGATTAGTTTTTTTATTTTTGACAAATCTAGGGAAGCGTTTCGTACGCCTCCGCCAACGTTTAGCGAGAGGATGCCACAGCCTTGTCATCAGCAAACATAAACAATTTACTAGTTATACCAAAATTACTTATATTATTGATATAGATCAGGAACAAAAGTGGTTCAAAGATACTTCCCTGAACCACTCCATATCCCACGTTTGTTAGGTTACTATGTGGACTATGTCAAATCATTTATTGACTGTGACATACTTGAAAATGGAGATTTGAAAAGTTAAATCTCAGAGCTAAGCTGTCGACTAGTGGCACATACAGTCTTGAAACTAGAAACATGCCGATTTAGAAACTGGTTTGGATATGATACAGACATACTCTCGTAGGGCACAGAATATGAAGTAGATTTACATTTGTTGTTATAAAATGCCAGTAGGTTAATTAAAGAGAGGGTCGCATTTATAAAAGAATTCGCTGTCAAAGAGAGGCAAGGAAAATTCAGTTGTTATTCATGACATTTAAATCGAGCCGTTCCTTGCCGTCCGTGTTTATTTCTATAGAAGAGGATTTCTTCAGTGACAACTGAGTTCAACCAATTTTTATGAGTTAAAATCTTGATTGAGTTACAAGTACTTAGAACAGTTGATACTCTGTTTGATAAAATTATTTAAATATATACGGCATTTTTGAAACTAATCTTAAAACTATTATGGTAGACTATGTATTAATTAATGATAAATTTGATCTGTTTAAGATAAAATGTATTGTTTTCAATTTTATCCTCCAAAAATTATATATCAAATAAAACAAAAGATGTTCTTAACCCTAGACTTACCGTATTCCAGACGGATTAATGTCACATACTTCATATTCTATCCTTAGTTCACAAAATAAGAGGTCACAAAATCCTAAATAGTTTTGATAAGAATACAAACACACATTCAAACACACGGTGATGAACACACCAAGACTGGTATCAAGAATTCTCTCTGTAATAATCATGGATGTAATGTTTCAGTGGGACACCTGAAGAAAATAATCAGATACCTTATGTTGTGACTCTAAATGATGACACATGCCCTTAATTCTGTTTTCCTTTGTGGTCTACCCTGAAATTCTCCTACAAAAATAAAAGAAAATGTTTTTGGGAGCTCTCGTTGTGAATAATGAAGTCACATTTTTCTTCACGTACTAACTTGTATGAATTAACTTGGGAATCTAACTTTTACACGATTAATGAAGTTTAGGTTAACTCGTCTTTTGTTTGGCGCAGTGAACCATCAGTCCAACGCTTTCACTGACTTCACTCCTGAATTTTGGAGTCCACGTTCGTCTGAATGGATCCAGCAAAACTGAAAGAGTAGAAAGAGTACGTTAACAATTACAACTTTGTACTTGCCATGATTTCAGTATTTAAAACATACTTTCATCATAAAACGTACATATGAGTTCTAGTTATTTACCTGATTCATCGTTATGCCATCGCACGCCTCTAGGCCATAAAAGAAGTTTGTCTGGTTTACCCAGCAGACATCCAGTGTAATCTAGATGAAGGAGTGTACTCACTGTCTCATCAGGTGCTCAATTGAGTGCATTTCGATGTTTTAGTCACGATCCCAAAGGACGGCTAAGAAACCGCGTTTTCTACACATGAACGATAGGAAGATTCGATTCAATATCAATATTGTTGTTCCATTTAACCCTGTTTTTGGTGAATGTGCCTAATGTAAAATTCGCATTGAATAAAACCACCCCACCATATTTATGTCATTTTGTAGCTTAAGCGATAAATAATTTATATATTCATGGTATGTTTCAGTAAAATAACGTAATATCAGCAACATATACAGGGTGTAAAAAGTCCCGCTCTGGCTTGTTAACTCCCGAACTATTACAGGTAAAGCATTAAAACTTGATACATCACTGCATCTATAAATTTACTTTTTGAACTAACTACAGTTTTTTTGTCATTTTAAGGGGATGGTCCGCAAGAAGTCAGAAGAAAATCTAAAATAGGTGAATAGTACATATAATTAAAGGTAATTATTAGTAGAGTAGGATGCCGCAAATCCGACCAGAAAAGGTTCACTCTTTAAAAAATTACACTGGTTTAAATTTGAAACATTTACAATATAGGTCCTGTTCTAGATGGTTTAATATTCTTGTCTTGGCTCAGGTTGTGAAAGTTAAACTTAGTTACTTAAAAAAGTACATTACTAGTTGCAGTAATGATGCACCAAGTTTTATTGCTATACCTGTAATCGTTCGGGAGTTATGAAGCCCGCGCGGGTCTGTATATCAACATTTTCCAGTAAAATAATGTAAGAACCCAAATAAGGTGTACCAAATGTACTATTGTGCTCAATATGTATTGCATCCAATCCTGACATAACACTACTGCTCAGTCAAGAATGCTACAACTGCATAAAGTTTGAAGTTGTGTGGGTTAATGTTTCTCAGGAATTTAATATTCCTCTACTTCAAACAGGAATGCGTGACAAAGCTCATACTGGATCAGGAATTGCACACGTTTGACATTAGCGTCTAAAGAACTTTATTTATCTTTCTCTAGAAAATATATGTATTCAGCTGTATTAAGGAGTAACATTTTCCGTATTTGCTTTGCAACTTTGATTAAATTACGATAAATTGAGGAGACTGTACCGCAGGCTAGTTATAGAAATGGGAATGCGAAATTTAATGAATCCACAAAGTCGATGGCTTCGGAAAGGTAATTAAACCAAATGAAGGCCAGAGCTATCGGTGGCTGGCGAGCATCGCGCGTTGGCCACATGTAATTAAACCTTACAGCCTCTCCCAACTCGCCGGCAACGTGCGATAGTTGAATCCCAGTGTTGATCACGTCATTCAGGACATTTGAAGATATGGCCCCTCGGATAGCGCTAGTCACGTGATTCAGTGCATCGATTTACGACGCAGTAAAGCTGCGAGGTGGCATCGCAACGATCTCTCGAATCATTTATGAGTATGAGATGATTTGTGCGATATCGTTGGGGTGGCGAGCAGGTGGTGGAAACCAACATCGGGGTGGCCTTTGCATTTATACATCATTGAATATGTTTAATGTAGGATTCCACCACACCACGTGAAATGTGTCACATGCTTTGCTGAGGATGTGTACAAAATTATTTTCAGTCTATATGTGTCAGTTTGGTTAAAAATGTATTTATTCCGCGATGTTCTCTTTACCATCATGGTTACCCATGAGACAGATGTAGACGTGTTTAGGGAAATTGGAACCATTATCTTATAAGCAATCAAACTTCGTGCAAATTTTCAAGGATGTAGGTTAGTTCGTTCTCAAGATACCTTGCCAAAAAGACAGACAGGCAGAACTGAATTTTTCACACCCACTCGAAAGATAGGCTTTCTTACAGCTTATCCAATAAGTACGATTGTATTTTATATACTGTCATTGTTTGAAAAAGTCTAAAGTACTCTGAAAATATTTCAGGATATATCCTAGAAATCCATACTTTTATATATTGACGCCATTATTCTGGTATTTAACGATTAGTTCCTCTATCTCCTTCAATATTCTCCTTAGTTTTTTCTTTAAATTATACGTTTGACAGCTCCAAAATTTGACTAAAAATATATACATGTAAATTTTGTATAAAAAGGAGAAGCCGATCCCCTTTTAAGCCTTACTCTGTCCGTCCTCATGGGTCACTGGCCTGTGCGAGGATATTATCAAACAGAATAAGGGAGCTGAGTCGATACAGTACAAGGTCGATGGTACTGATAAGAAGTGAAACCGTCACAGACAGGACTTGAACCTGCGTTATCTCCAACTCAGACTCAAAGTCCAACGTCTTAGACCGCTCGGCCATCGGCACTCCCATATATACCAGAGGCCGGGGCATAAATACGCAAGAGAAACGAGGTAGAGAATTACTACGAACTGCAAGCCACAGAACAGTGGTGTCAATTTTATTAACAGACTGCCAAATTCAATAAAAAATTCCCTAACGCCCAAGGCGTTCAAAATGCGCCTTAAACACCTTTTGGTGTCACAAGCATTTTATAATGCAAGGGAATTTTTAGCATTTAACTGGGAGACCGCCCAATTACATGACTGATTCTGCTGTTTAAAGTGGGATATATTGGCGAAGGATGAAAGGTGCATAAGTGTAAAATTGTATGTGTGAATTTGTGACGTTTGCTATACAATGTAATATTGTCGCTGCAATAAAACTGATTTGATTTGACTTCAATAATACTAATTTTGATTTTACTTAAATAATAAAAGTTTTGATTTTATATAACACAAGGGGAAATAGGGGCCGCACAAAAATCGTAACCTAGTGCCTCAAAATGTGTAAATCAGGCACTTGTATCACAGGGGTAACTTTATTGCCCTTTGAACTTTTTACCCCATAAGAAAAGCGTTATTGACCTCATAAAAATATCAAAAAAGATGCTTCCAGAAGTGTTATTGTGCTCAATATGTGTATAATAATCACAAAAACTGTTATTCTGTCAATAAGGCGCGACAAGTGCATAAAGAATGAAGTTGTGTGGGTTAATGTTTCTCAGGAATTTAATATTCTTTCTTCTACTTCAAACAGGAATGCGTGACAAAGCTCGTACTGCTTCAGGCATTTCCCACCAGAGTGCTCTTGAACGCTTGTAACATCAACATTGAAAGAACTTAGTTTATCTTTCTCTAAAATGTATTTCCATTCGACTGCATAAGTCATAAAATTGTTCTTTACTATTTAACAGTAATAAATTCAATAAACATTTATTACTAAACAAACATTAAAATATGAATCCTATGTAACTTTTATTTACCTCCAAAAATATTGTATATTGATTGATTCTATTTGAGGTTTATTTAATTTTTTTAAAACTAAACTAACCATTGTATTATATAGGTGCTTACGTTTTATATGTAGGTTAAGTTTTAAAGTAATGCGCTTCCTTATTAAATTATGTTATATGAGCCGTTTACGCAGCCGGAATGTCCTGTATATAAATAAATACATGTGTATAAAATAAGTAGTTGAATTCCTCCCGATCTGTTGAAAGCATCCAATAGGAAGTGGGTCGACGGTTGGCAAAACTGCGGATCGAGCAGGGTGGTTCTATAATCTACAATAATGCAGTGTAGACTCTGAGGTGACAATTTGAGGTGAAATTTATTCACCTCAACAATTCGATTATGCGAGATATCGTATCAAAAAGCATATTTGTAATTCCATGCGGTTAGAGTTCACACGGCATTGTAACACGAAACTAGTGTTAAGCGATCTATTGTTTGTTACAGCACAACATGGCAACATTGCATTATACGCAGTTGCCATCTGTGTTTGACACAGCCAGTGGTTGGTATCTCTGGAGTGAACCCTAGTGACAGTGCTAAATATCCGTTAGCCTGGCCGTGTAGTAGTGCTCATAGGAGATTGGACTCTGAGAATAGTTTGAGGTTAGGATGTGAAGGAAATGGATTTCCGTTGTATCCTGATGTTTGCGTAGATCTCTGGCGTAGATACAGACGTATCTATGTGGTCTGAACGAGTAAAATATGAAATTATAGGCTTGATTTTATGAGCTTCAAGCCAGGATTAGAATTCCCACTGTCTGTAGACCACGTGAAACTGTAGTACTCTTTTTGTTGTCATCTACACTAATATTATAAAGAGGAAAACTTTGTTTGTATGTTTGTTTGTAATGAATAGGCTCAAAAACTACTGGACGGATATTAAAAATTCTTTCACCATTCGAAAGCTACATTATGAACGATTAACATAGGTTATATTTTATTTAGGAAAAAAAGGGTTCCGTTAAGATATTTGGGTTTTTCGGACACAAGGTGTAAAAAATCAACCAGAAAAGTTACTTATTTTGCCTAAACTATAATCATAAAATGTTCTAATTAACTGTAGATCTTATAAATACGTACAAAAAAGTCCACGACACACTATATCTATCTATATGTGTAGTAAGGCACAACAACAATTTTTTTTATTTAAAAATCTTGAATTTTTTTGGACTACATTTAAACGCGTTTATTTTACTCATGTTATTAATCCTTATCAAAATAAATTATTTCATCACTAAGTACAGTTTATGTCGTTTATAAAGCTATTATTTAATAGGAGACGCTGCGAAAAGAGTTATATAGTTGGTTATAACTTTGCTATGCTTGTGCTTAATCTTTATTAATTGTATTTATTTGTAGTACTTGCATATATAAATTGCTGAAACATTTTTATAAATTCAAAAATGTATTTTTATGGTTATTTTTATTTTTTCAAATAAATTGACTCTAAACTTCACTGAAACTGATTTTTTTGTTCATAACGGATGTAACATAAAACGTAATATATTAGATAAAAAGCTTTAAATATATGATGAACAATTCAATATTTTTATGAATACGTAAGCGTAAATAAATGTTCAATGTTCCACATTTTATACGGTAAATTTTAAAACTTAGGTTTTTGGTAAACAATTAGTAATATTAGTACTTATAGAAAATTTCTTTAAGAGGTTATTTTATTTTTTAAATAAATAAGCTACATATTTTGATAGATCAGTTTTTTTGGTCGATTTTAGTAGCAATGTATAGTTGATTTTATCTAGTAGTGTACCATTGCCACAGCCTGTTTTACTACCCTATTAGCGCTGTCATAATGCACATATCACCAGAAGATTAGCGGTTCAGTTCATTGCTGATCTTGCATCTAAATTGCATTACATTTTAAGACTGTTAAGCTTAATATCCATAAAAGGTATGTTTTTCCAATCTTAAAGCATGCTGTTCAAACACTCAATATTATTAAAAACATTATGCTGTTTTAATTTAATATTATCTTAAATTCACCTTAAAATGTATTCTTCGGAATAGTGCATTATGTCGTCGGTAGCATATAATAATCTTAAATTATTAAAAAATGCATATTATAATCTTTAATATTGGACATTAAAAGTGACTGTTACAAAATGACTATTCCAATTTTTTTTCTGGAAAATTCTTTTGGAAAATATATCGGTATGTTACAATTCTTAAGAGCCAGCTGTATTAAAACGATAGTAAGTTTTTTCCCAAAAGAACGTTAACCCTCAAGCAATTATGCTCATATTTGTGAACAAATTTTACAATCTAATTTAAGATGGTCTTCCATAATTCTAACGAATAAAAATATGAAAGAAGTGCTTGAAGTTATAAAAAGTCAATGAATGTCTTAATTTACCAGGCGAAGTTAGAGCTCAGAGGCCCTCTCTAACACAACCTGGGGATCAACGGCTTAAAGGTGACTTCCGAACCACCACCAATGGCCAGGCAGACGGGCTGCTTGCAAGGACAGGACCGTTCAGCGGTCACCCATCCAAGCAGCAGCCACGCTCGACGTTTGCTTGATCCGGTTATCTCGCGAAAACCTCCGCACCCGCTACACTATGCCATTAGTTTAAAATCGTATGTAAGGGGCTAAAACAAGATAGCCGCCACTATATTCTGCTCCTAATGTCCCTTACATAGTCCATCAAAAGTTTTATTTTGTTATTTGTGATTATCAAAAATCTGTTCGATAAGCTACCAAAATATCAAATGCAGAAGTACAGCACGGAATGTACGTACTAGTTATTGCCACAAACACACACTTTATTTAGCGGTCTCTGTGTCAGTGATGTAATTGTTGGTGAGGAATCTGCTTTGTACGGGAGATTTTTTTTCATCAAAGAAAGGTTTCTGGGATCACTTATAACGAATTTCTCATTGAAGTGGTTATAGAAAGGGTGATGTTAGTGCCCTAACTTAATTTTACATCTTACTTAAATAATCACTAAAAATTCTGAAAGTTCTTAAAAGCTTGGGTTTAGATTAAAATACCCCTTTAGTGGTAACTTAGATATAACGAGTGGGTTTTGCGGTCATATGCATTCGCTCGTGTGCGGGGGTGTGTAATAAAGCTCTGTATTAGGGAAGTATATTGGAAAGCTTAAAACTTGTTTAAATTCTGGTCTGTGCACAAACAAGACTCCACACAGAATACGGTGCTTATAGGATTTGCATACACTTCGATTTGTGATGTGGTGTACACCTTTGAATATTTAAATGAGAGCTGTTCAGTCGATATGTTTAGCAATCTATTGTAGTTTACCTAAGAATTTAAACTGAACGAGTCGTTTTTATTTTCAACGGTACGCGAACTATAAAACTCTGTTTTGGTAATAATTAACCAGAATGCGTTTTTATTAACAATATTCGTTTGGCTCTTCTTGCAACGATCATGAATAAAAACAGGGTTTGGAAATGGTCCCTTCACATGTGTTGTATGTATGGGGCGATCGGTTTGAAAATGTTGGCTGACTTTAACCAAATTTGGTGTGCAAGAATAGTTGGTAAATACTAGGAAAATAACGTAGCTATGGTGGGAATCGTTGATTCAATGTAAATGTTGATTTTACCTTCTGTACACATTCATCTCAGTTCAGCGTCTGTAATATGACGCTATCACAGACTTGACTCCTGGTATCTGGAGTCATGTTCGTCTGAAGATATCATAAAAATTCGGAAACTAGAAGTTCAAAATGAAATAATTACATCGTTTTAAAATAAGAGATACCCAGGCTACAAAATATAGTGTAATGTAGGTAAACATTCAGACGACTTTTTTGGATCTATTCAAACGGAACGTGACTCCGAATTCCAGAAGTCAACTCTGCGACAGCGTCAGATTTCAGATGCTGAACTAAGAGGAAGGTGAACTGGAGTTAAACTCAACATTTACTACGATAATTCTTTTAGCATTTTTTTAACATAAAATTTATAATTTTCGTCACAAAATATTGATTTGGTTAAGAAAACCAACATTTCTCACACCACAATAGCGACTGTGTATAGAATCTTCACCATTATGGGTCATGATATATTCCACAGATGGGTCCAAACTGAACCTGCTTCAAATTTTTTGTTTCACGGGAATTATGCTATCAAACGTTTTATAATATTGAAATTGTTATAATTTTAATAATTTTTTTATTTTGTAAAATTCAAAATAAAAACCGTAGTATACGCTATACAGATGGTATAGTTTTGACGAAATTAGGTATATAAGTCTAATATTAAAAATGATGTTGGAGCTTTTTACTTCCACGATGGGCATAACGGGAACTCTTAATTGGGCATTATTTAATAGACCGTTGTGGATGTGAGGGGTTGAAAAAGTAATCTTTTCGATTCAATCGTTTTTTTTTTCAAAGAGAATATGTAAAAGTTTTTTACTAACAAAGCTTTAAAGAACAACAAAATTATATGTCTAACTAACTCCGTATCAAAAAGTTACTATCCTAAATCATACACCCGACTCTCTGTTATACGTGTTCACAGAGGACCACAGTCAACCATTCTACTATCTATATTGTTACGTTTAATCGTGACGTAATGCTGGTTTTAAAGTTCCAAGACTTCCTATCTCTTACTTGGCAATCTAGTATATAATTAAACCATGTTTGCCAGTAGTTGGTAACAAATTAATTACGAATTCCAGTAGAGAGTGTGCTTTGAAGACGAGCAAGCGCATGATGTGGGCTTAAGAGTTTGCTTAACGGGGAATCCAGGAGTGTAGGTGGAGATGTAAGCAATGGAGAACAGTAACCCTTTGAACTTGTTGTAGAACATAAGTACAAAGCCTTCAGCTATAATACCTTATCCATAAACAATCTCAAGAAGGCTATATTTATAATTAATTTAACAAGCTTCGGCCCACACACATTTAGCCTTTTTAATAAATGCTGGATTTAATTTATTATTTTAACGTTTTCCTCTATGTGCCGACTGTTGAGCAGAACCTAACTCCTACCAAATACGAAAAATCTTAAACCTCATACGCTTTAACTATTATTGTTTCATTTTTTTATGAGATTTATACGCATCGAAATGCGGTTTGAGTTTTCCTCGTAAAACTTTTAACACCCATACGACTAAATATGCATTTTTGTAGATAAAAATTCTATTAGGAATATTGAAAACAATAAAAAAGAGTTTGAATGATCTCTAAAGATGCGAAAAATCCTATCTTGGTCTCAAAAGTTGCATCACAGCATACAAACTTAATTGAAATAACCTGTTACACATAATCAACGGTTCTGTGTACACATTGTTATATGACAGCGCAACCATATGTTTAATTAGATTAACCACTATGTTCAATTTGTGTACATGTATAGCCTTGAAAGCATATAGTAAGCTTCATAATAACAACACTTCTTATTTCAACCTTTTCTGCAACCGTTGTTGAGCACAGTTTAAGAAAATATATAGATGAGAAATGGAAAGTGTTATTAAAAATATACTTTTGGCAATAAGTTTAGCAAATATAAAATATTAGCTGTTTCCCGCGGCTTCGCACGCTTTCCGTAAGCTTTGCCCGTGTATGAGCAACTCTGGTTCAAGTGAATTATATTTCCAACGCCGGTATAGAGTTTGCCTTGTTTCCAGGATCAAGACATCTGTCAAGAGTGTTTGTTTATAGGCGTTGTACATGTACATACACTTTATTATTAAGTGGTCCAACAGTCAATCTTAAAGTTCCACCAGACATTAATTGCAAAACAAAGATACATCAAAACATAGCGCCTTCAAATAGTGTTTGCCTATTTAATGTACGTAGCTGTCTCGTAATTGTAGTTTTTAAAGAGTAGACTCTTGGATAACTTTAATATTTCGCAGTGCCGCCTGGTGGTGAGTTAAATCAATGGTCACAGCATATAAACCTTCTCCGTGGGAAAATACATATAAATATAAATTTTCATAATGATCGGTCAAATAGTTTTTGAGTCTATTAAGGACATACAGGCAAACATTCATTTATATATATATATATATATATACTAGCGGGCCCGGCGCGCTTTGCTGCGCATTTCAATAATTTTTTGCAAAAGTTGCCCGCGGCTTCGCACGCAATTTCCCGTTGAAAACAGTACACTATATTCACTTATTCTTTTTCTATCACATTCTAAACATTGCTGAGATAATTGATAGTCGTTCCATCGTGAGCCTCTTGGGCGTATTATGAAGGTATGTACCATATTCCTGCCTCTATCTAGCTGTTACCCACGGCTTCGCACGCAAATCTTAAGAACCGAAGTCCTTATATTACTTAGTAAATTTTTTTTTTACTTATAATAAATTTTAGATTAAATTAGTTATATCTCCGATGCCACGATTGAGCTTGCTTTGTTGTCTCGATCGAGAGAATATGTACACACGGAGTTTTGAGAACCATACTTCTGTCAAAAAAAAACAACTAAGGTTGATTTTATAACATTCTTTATATTTGTAGCCAACGTAAGATAGTAATTATGATATCTGCATTACTCTTCTGATCAAGCATGAGCATGGTTTATATTAAATAAATATTGCAGTTAAAGGTGAATTTTTACGTCAAATTTGAATTGTATTATCTGGATAGTAAAGTCTATGTTTAACAGTGATTGCAAAAACAGTTTAAACAAAATTTGTCGTTTCTCTTAAGCTTACTCTATGCTTTAAAACTATAAGTGTAATATATGTTTACAAAGAACAGGTGATTAAAAATTTGAAAAGACGTTAACATATGTTTGCTGCAATGCATTTCTTATGGGTATTTCTGTAACCAGTGGGGCGGAATCCTGAATCGGGAAAGGGATGGGCATAGCTTATAAACCTTCTCCGTGGAAAAATACATATACGTACAAATTTTCATCATGATCGGTCCAATAGTTCACGATTCCATAAAGGACAAACATACAAACATTCATTTTATATATATATATATATACGAGGGTCAGTCAAATATAAACAAGACTTTTAACTTATACGTTTATTAAAGCTAAACAATACAATGATTACATGTTACTGCTTTTCTACATAGTCTCCCTAAACTCTCACACACTTTTCCCAGCGTGAGGATAGCTTATGGATCCCTTCTTCATAAAAGATTTGAGGTTGTGTCTTGAACCAATTGCACACAAATTCCTGTACTTCCTCATCACTTTCAAAACGGTTTCCAATAAGTGCTTCTTTGAGAGGACCAAAGAGGTGAAAGTCACATGGAGACAAATCTGGGCTGTAGGGAGGATGTTCCAATGCTTCCCAATGAATTTGGCGTAATTTCTCTTGGGTTAAGGCAGCTGTGTGAGGCCTAGCATTGTCATGAAGCAAAATGACATCTCTGATTGGCTGATTACGCCTTTTTTTCCGAAAGGCTGCTTTTGCTTGCTCAAGAAGTTGACAGTAATAAGCAGCGTTCACAGTACGACGTTCGTGTAAAAAGTCAATAAGCAAAACGCCTTTGCAGTCAAAAAAGATGGTGGCAAGAACTTTCCCAGCAGACAACCGTGTTTTGGCTTTCACAGGGCGAGTTTCGTCTTTCCTTCGCCACTCCATTGCCGCCATTTTGGATTCAGGAGTGTAGTGATGGACCCACGTTTCATCATAGGTTATTATGCGATTTAAAAAACCATTCCCCTCTCTCTCTCTCTCAAGCCGATTCAAAAGCCTTTGGCAAATGTCTCTCCGGGTTTGATTTTGATCGAGAGTGAGAAGCCGAGGGACCCATCTTGCACAAAATTTCCGAAACCCCAGATGCTCTGTGACGATGGAATGCACACTACCATGACTAATTTCCACTTCACTGGCAATTTCATCTATCGTTAAGCGTCGATCATTTTCAAGAAGTTCACGAACAGCACAAATGTTCTCATTAGTCAAACTGGTCCTTGGACGCCTATTGTGACTTTCATTTTCAACTGTTTCACGTCCGCCTTTGAACTTTTTAACCCAATCGTACACTTGAGAACGTGATAAAGTCTTATCCCCAAACTGAGTTGTCAGTCTAACAAAAATTTCACTTGGTTTAACACCTTCGTTTGTCAAGAACTTAATAATAATTCGTTGCGCAACTGCAGGTACAACCTCTTGTTCAGACATGGCTACAATGACAAACAAAACAGCACTGAGAACGCATTGTTGCAGCTTTCTCCCTCCCCCAGGCTGCCCCCTAACACTACTGCAACATGGCTACCTGCTACAACCTGGACGTTGGGTATAGTAATAAAAGTCCTGTTTATATTTGACTGGCCCTCGTATATATGTTTGATCAGTTCTGTTAAGCAGATATAAAAGGCCATGTTACACCATGATTCACCAAGCAGAATAGGTGTAAGATAAAAACTCAAAAAGTGTAAGAAGTGATCGTCCGTGGCGAAATGATGGCATTAAAATCCTCAACATTGCATTTGATGCTTCCCTGCACAACTGATTATCTAGATATTTGGTTACTTTCTCGGAGTGCAAATCACTTAACACACTCTGCTTACATATTAGTGCCCATGTCAGTAGGACAGTCCAGTCAGTATCGGATGGAGAACAAGCGACAACGTTGCGCTCAATATCGAGGCAATCATAGATTTTGAGGAAACATTTGTAAACAAAGGTCTATTGGAACATTAATTACATGTTACGTTGGAATATTGTTAATTGCAAACCCTTTCTGTTCCAGTCCAATGAGCCAGTGGGGGACCTGGGCCGTGGTGGGCTGGCTGGCGCTGATCCTGGCGTCAGCGAGGTCTGACGGCAATGTCGGTAAGTCAGCAACTCATTTTTGAACCTATTGTGTCTGATAGTAACTTCTAATCTTACATATTGAGTAAATTTACTAATGAAGATTAAAATAGTTTCAAGACTGCAGTTAGAATTATATTCTTAGTACTCACACGGGTCTTCATAATGAACGTAGGATCAAGATGGAAAATCCAGTATATATCTTTTATTCAGACGGTCTTCAATCATAACTTTTTACGCTCCAACATCCAAATTGCCAAATCAGAATGACTATTGAATCTTCAATCTATTCTTTATGACATCGTCTCAGTGCTGGAAGACCTGACCAAAACCTTGGTAGCTTCTAATCTACTCATTTTCTTAAAATAATCTGGAAATTGCAATGATCTCAATCTTGCAGATAATTTAGATTGACTAATAGAAGTTTCATCCCATGTTCTTATGCAAGATTTACCCTTTGGGTGTAATACTTTTGGAACGAATCGTATAACTAAGATTACAACACAAAAGTAACCATATTATTATCCGCTCTCCGAAAGGAACGGATATAAAATAAACAATTTTAAATACCAAATTTTGTTGACCCATTAAGAATAATTTGATTAGATATTATTCTTTATTTCTTAACTGCCATTCACTCACTCACACAGACACAATATCTTTCGTTCACCTAAATGCCATTCACTTTTGTCAGCCGTTGTTGATACACTTTATATTATATGGCTTATCATATTAGTTTTGAATTTTGATAGGATGCAGCGGCCCGTTATAAACTCTTCCACTAAGTAGAGCACCCTAGACACTGAGCTTTGAATTTTTTAATTTATTATATAACTGATACGAAAATGGTTTAAATTGTCAAAAAATTAATAAGGAAACAGGATTTTTTTTGGACATTTGCCATCGTTCAGTGATACAAAAAATCAGTAACACTACGTTTCGAGATCTGCAATCTGGTCTCTTCTTCAGGTAATTAACTAACCTAACACATAATTACAAACTAGATTAAAATAAACAAATCATACCAAAGCGTTGTGACCCGCCTAAGTGAGGAATCACAACCACCATTTTGTGTGTCAACTTCATGAACTCTAAAAACATGTACTTAATAAAAAAAACTACTAAACACAACACTAATTAATAAAACTGAACTACCGAATACAGGTCACAATATGTCTGCATTTGGGGAACGAACTACTTACGATCTGTCTCTTTTAGAGTTAGCGAAGTTGAAACATAACATGGTGGTTGTGATTCCTGATTTATGCGTGTCACAACGCTCTGGCATGATTTGTTTATTTTAACCTAGTTTGTAATTATGTGTTAGGTTAGTTATTTGCCTCAACGAGAGATCAGATTGCAGATCTCTAAACATAATGTTACTGATTTTTTGTATCACTGAACGATGACAAATGTCCGGAAAAATCCTGTTTCCTTCAGAATTCTTCAATCGTCAAAAACAAACTTCAAACAAAGACAAAATATTATTAGTTCCTTTTTTTTATCAATTACAAAATATAGGGTTATCTTTCTAATTACAATATAAAGGAAACTAAAACCCTTGTTAAGGATTAATTAATAAAGAATATATAGCTTAATTTGAGATTCCCAAAGATTTTTTAAAAAAAGCGAAAAGAAGTTCCGTCGCCAGATCACAAAAAAAGAAAGTTGTGTATTCTTCGAGACCAAAAGTCTACAGACAAGCCGGTACAATAAACTGAAGTAACTTCACAGCAGAGAAAGACGTTATTGACTTTGCGAGACTGGAAGGGTGCAAAATAAACAAAACCTTCTCCTGCCGTATGCTCGTTTAACATCTATCTGTCTGTTCGTGGTTTTGCCCCACCGTCTGTAACTCAGAAAGAGCTTACAGTATTACTATTGTGGATGATTATACGGATTATTACAATTTCGTTTATATTTAAATAAAAATTGACTTTTCGTAGTGGTGGCCAATGTCAACAATGACATTGATTGTGTGTGTCAATGTTGGATTGAAGTCATAAACAAATTGTAATAATAAAAACTTAAAACTATAAAATCCTGAGCTATGTTATTGTATGCTATGTTCTAGAGCATGAAGCAAAAAGGACATAGCTTACGAATATTATATAGATTTCTTAACAAAACATAAATGTAAAGTGCAAAATATCTTTTCTGGCTAAGAAGAAAGTGGTTTCATTTGTGACTGTCACTTCAAAATGCCAAATTATTGGTGTTTATTTGCACACTGACAGGACAATTACTCTCAAATCTGGGCATGTTAAAACACTCGTAACACTTTTAAATATTTATAAACTCCATAATATTGAAGACCAAAACTGTTATAACGATATAACTTACTTTGTGTAAAACTTTAGTTACAATAATTCTGAAACTTATATAAAACATATTCACCTATGGCGACTAATTTGTATACGTACTTCTAATTATTTTAACCACCGTATTGAAACCGTAACAGTACGTAAAATAAGGAAGAATAAGTATTGCTTGATAATGTAAAAAAGTTTGGTTTATGTTGATAAATCCTGAAATAAAATATTTTTTTAAATAATTCGCGATAAAGAACTTATTCTAAGTAAAAGTAGGTTCTGTATATACAAAATTTAACCTAGATCTATTAAAATTACGGCAATTATCTTGTTCACAAGTTTGTGTTGTATTGCGTAATCCTATATACATATATACAATTTTCCGATGATGGTAGTTTAGGATTCTGGGGTTATGATCGGAAAATGCAAAAAATCCCTCCAAAATTCTGTCATAAGGGTGATTGCAATAAACAAATTTCTATTAATCATACGTAAGGTAATCGTAGGAAGCAGTTTGCTGAACTATGTGGATTGAAGAGGGAGAACTGATAATCTTTAGCCACATTACGTGTGTACTCCGAAAATACAGAGTTTGCTGAACATTTTGTAACACTTTGTATAAGGTTTAGCTATAATACGGTTTACTTACGTACATTGAAAGTTTAATAGATATGAATTGTAGATACGGGTATCACTGCGTGAAGATAGATGGAGGTATCAGTATGTATTTCCTACCACATGTGATGATCGCCCACGCATTCCCACAGCCATAGCGATACGTTAGTTGTGACGTAGACTTGGTGGGGGTGGAGGTGAGCGTGGGATGATTTGATCCATGTTGGATAAACCAACTATTGACTTATTCAACACAAAACACCCTCCAACCTTGTTGCGTGGGTCGCAGGTTATCTGTCCCGCTCCTACCCGTATCGTATCTGACAGACAGAAATATTTAATTTCCTATTATACCTATGAGCATATATAATCCAAAATATGATCTAGTTCCAGTGAAGAGTACGATTATCAGTTGAACATAGATGGAAAATTCATGTTGGATTTTCCTTGTTCCAAAAATATAAATTCGATTCAAATTCGTTAAAGATACCACGACTTTTTTTAAAATTGCGTTTAACGAAATGTTGGCAAATGTACGCGACAAGCATATCTATATATGTAAATGAATGTTTGTCTGTATGTCCTTTATAGACTCAGAAACTATTTGACCGATCATTATGAAAATTTGTATGCATATGTTTTTTTTCCACGGAGAAGGTTTAATGCTATGCCCATTGATGTAACTCACCACCAGGCGGCGCTGCAAAAAATAAATGTATCCAAAGCGCCTGCACATTATAAACCGCAACTACGAGACAGTTACGTATATTAAGTAGCCAAACACAATTTGAAGGTGCTAAGATTATGATGTATATTTGTTTTTTAAATAAATTTCTGGTTGAAATTAAAGCTTCAGTGTTAGACCACTTTATACATAAATAAGTACATGTGCATGTATAATGGCTATTAACATACACTTTGGACAGATTTTCTTGATCGTAGCGACAAGGTAAATTCTACATCGCGGTTGGATATATAATTCACTTAAACTAGAAGTGCTCATACACGAGTAAAGTTTACGAAAAGCGTGCGAAACCACGGGGAACAGCTAGTAATGGATAAAAATTTCAGATTTTTGTATTTCATTGTAATTTATACACCATTCGAAAGGTTGACGAAGCAACGAATAAATTCCAAAAAATTAGAAAAAGGATCTTAAATTTGATTTCTTACAGTAAAATACCAGATTTTAATAAAATATAACAGTGGAACAAAATATTGGTTTATTTTAATTCGTTCTGCTGTTTTTGAAATCTTAGTTTTTGTGGATAAAGTTATGTTTATTTTTTAATGTTATATTGGTCCAGGTAAATGGTGTTATATCGTGGTCTAGAGTGGTACAGTTGTATATGTATTGAATTAGAGGAGATATAATAAAAGTTCATTTTACATAACTGGTTTATTTAACATTTTATAAAAAGAATATATATATATTTTTTATATTTTAGAAACGTCTGGTTGAGACAATATATTTTATAATCGAGATTTTTATCTTAAAATATGTGTAGTATTTATTTAATATTTCTAATCTAACCAAAATATGTTTTTACATAATATTTGACTTTTGGTACATTTACCATTTATCTAGTAGAATTGAGATGAACTGTAGGTGTGGATGAATAACACCAATCTACATACAGCATGACTAAACCACCCTCCTACGTTTGACGAACAACGTGTTTGTCGCCGCGAGCCAGTTTCAAATTCGCCGTCCTTTAATTAGTTTCCTGCCGGCAGTTTCACGTGTCCTTTTTCACTCAGATCAATACGTCAAGGGAGACGTCAATGATGGGCAACACGTGCCAGTGAACTCTACGCACCCCCCCCCCCCACAGGTTCCTTCAAGTTTTACCACAACTGCTTAAAAATTCAAGTTTTAGGTATTTTTATGAATTAGAAGTAGAATTTATTTTTAAATCAGAAGTTAAACTGCCACAATTTAAAAATTTGAAGTATAATTTCATACATCCTAGATTTGAAATACAACTGTACTGTGCGTACTCTAGTATAGATAAACTTGCTTAATCTGAGTATTTCAGGATCTACAGACGAACGGACTGATTATTTGACCCCACAATCAACGATTCCGATTACAAGATTATGTTGCTATTGTAAGCAGTGCTTAATGGTTACTAAAATTTGAATAAACTTTAGATTTCGATAACTTGAAGGTGATGTTGCTACTGTAAGCAGTGCTTAATGGTTACTAAAATTTGAATAAACTTTAGATTTCGATTACTTGAAGGTAATGTTGCTACTGTAAGCACTGCTTAATGGTTACTAAAATTTGAATAAACTTTAGATTTCGATAACTTGAAGGTGATGTTGCTACTGTAAGCACTGCTTAATGGTTACTAAAATTTGAATAAACTTTAGATTTCGATTACTTGAAGGTGATGTTGCTAATGTAAGCACTGCTTAATGGTTACTAAAATTTGAATAAACTTTAGATTTCGATTACTTGAAGGTGATGTTGCTACTGTAAGCACTGCTTAATGGTTACTAAAATTTGAATAAACTTTAGATTTCGATTACTTGAAGGTGATGTTGCTACTGTAAGCAGTGCTTAATGGTTACTAAAATTTGAATAAACTTTAGATTTCGATTACTTGAAGGTGATGTTGCTACTGTAAGCAGTGCTTAATGGTTACTAAAATTTGAATAAACTTTAGATTTCGATAACTTGAAGGTGATGTTGCTACTGTAAGCACTGCTTAATGGTTACTAAAATTTGAATAAACTTTAGATTTCGATTACTTGAAGGTGATGTTGCTACTGTAAGCACTGCTTAATGGTTACTAAAATTTGAATAAACTTTAGATTTCGATTACTTGAAGGTGATGTTGCTACTGTAAGCACTGCTTAATGGTTACTAAAATTTGAATAAACTTTAGATTTCGATAACTTGAAGGTGATGTTGCTACTGTAAGCACTGCTTAATGGTTACTAAAATTTGAATAAACTTTAGATTTCGATTACTTGAAGGTGATGTTGCTACTATAAGCACTGCTTAATGGTTAGTAATGGTTGAATAAACTTTAGATTTCGATTAATTGAAGGTGATGTTGCTACTGTAAGCAGTGCTTAATGGTTACTAAAATTTGAATAAATTTTAGATTTCGATTACTTGAAGGTTATGTTGCTACTGTAAGCACTGCTTAATGGTTACTAAAATTTGAATAAACTTTAGATTTCGATTACTTGAAGGTGATTTTGCTACTGTAAGCACTGCTTAATGGTTACTAAAATTTGAATAAACTTTAGATTTCGATAACTTGAAGGTGATGTTGCTACTGTAAGCACTGCTTAATGGTTACTAAAATTTGAATAAACTTTAGATTTCGATTACTTGAAGGTGATGTTGCTACTGTAAGCACTGCTTAATGGTTACTAAAATTTGAATAAACTTTAGATTTCGATTACTTGAAGGTGATGTTTGCTACTGTAAGCACTGCTTAATGGTTACTAAAATTTGAATAAACTTTAGATTTCGATTACTTGAAGGTGATGTTGCTACTGTAAGCACTGCTTAATGGTTACTAAAATTTGAATAAACTTTAGATTTCGATAACTTGAAGGTGATGTTGCTACTGTAAGCACTGCTTAATGGTTACTAAAATTTGAATAAACTTTAGATTTCGATTACTTGAAGGTGATGTTGCTACTGTAAGCACTGCTTAATGGTTAGTAATGGTTGAATAAACTTTAGATTAAGATTTAGTTGAAGATGATTGTTTTCTACTTCAAGCATTGCTCAATGGTTACTCAAATGTGAATAAAATTTGGATTACGATTGTTTGAAGATGATGTTGCTGCTTTAAGCAGTGCTTAATGTTTAAGTCAAATTTGAATAAATGTTGGATTACGATTACTTGAAGATGATCTTTCTACTTTAAGCAGTGCTTAATGGTTAATTAAATTTGAATAAACTTTAGTTTAAGATTGTTTAAAGATAATGCTTTTACTACAGAGCGATTGTGATTAATCAAATATGATTTAAATTTGAATTAAGATTACCTTTTTGCGATGTTTTTAAAGCCTCGCCATAAAAGCTCAGTTAAATATTTGATTTCAACTCAGACGAATGTCGCTTAGCAAAACCTGCGTAAGCTGATGAGATGTAATTACAAAATGATCCTCCTTTCTAGAATAGAAGCTTGAATACTAAGCAGGCTTTACTTCTCCGTGGCTTCCTCTCCTGATGTATAATTACCAGAACTGTAATGTTGAAATGCTTTTGAGTGTTTGACCACTTAGTAATTCTTTTGTTTGCCAAAATACATGTTTTATTATCTTCCAGTTTTCAAAAGCAAACGTAAAACAAAGTGTGAACATGTTTTATTTTAACTTAAACTGCAACGCACTGTACAATTAACGCACTGTAGCCAGCTATAATAGGGGTTTTATTATTTACTTGAAATATTCAGAAAATGTTTACCAACGTACATATAACCAAGAGTGTATTTAAATTTAGTAACTCTGGAATATATTTCTCTTTCCATTTAAAAATATCTCATATTAAAATTAAATAAGTTAAAATTAAATATCTTATTCGTATTCTTTAGGCGAACGAAAAAATAAAAATTTGAAAACACCCTTGAGCTTTTAACAATAGATGAATAAATGTCCCAACGTCACTTCGGCGAAGGAATTTTAATAAAACCTTCTTCTGTGGATACTCTGAAAAAGGAGTTGCCACAATGTATAATGCAAAAAGTTGTATTCGGAAACTTTATCCTTAGTTATATAATAAAGGTCAGTACTGTAGAATGTATTGTTCTGTTTTGTGGAAAATCTGAAGTTCTAGTCCTGAACTGTTTCCACATTATTATTATCTGTAAGTATCTGGAAATGTGCCTAAACCTGGATTCGTTCTCTGATCTCGGAGGCAATAAACTGAAACTTTAGTAACAGAACTACTGTGAACTATATCCATTGTATTGTTCTTGCTAGTTAGTGTTCTCGTCCAACCATGTATGTCTGCTAGCGCCGGGTACCCGTCCTTCTATGTGCCCTCGTTAAAAGCAAAAAAAAGAAGCAGTGAAGAAATCTAGAATTTTAGTAAGTTATCAGTTTTTGTGAATTTTTACAGTTGTGAAAACATTAGTGTCTGTATATTGAGCGGCAAGAAAGAAGGCCTTCGAGCAATGACCAATGGGAGAGTAGCACATTGTTGTCACATGAAACAGAATACCGAACTCTGACACCTCTACAATCCAACTATAATAAAGTGTTAGAGTGCTCAATTATTGAGTCCAAACCGTATATACTGGTCTGGTTCCTGTTGTAAATCGAGTATGCTGCATTTTTATTTCACGAATACCTTAAAATCTACATTTCTTTATAAA
The DNA here is from genome assembly GCF_021130785.1 of Homalodisca vitripennis. Taxonomy (NCBI): domain Eukaryota; kingdom Metazoa; phylum Arthropoda; class Insecta; order Hemiptera; family Cicadellidae; genus Homalodisca; species Homalodisca vitripennis. Next base: position 140,770,407 of record NC_060213.1, on the reverse strand, counting down.
ATTTCATAATCTAACTGTCCCTAAATTTAAAAAAAATGTAACAATGCAATGTTATGTTTGTCAATAGTTACGTTGTAGTTAGTTGACACGATTTTTATTCCTATTTCAAATAGCAAATTGTTTCCCCTTTTTATATTATTAACACACTAGCTGTTACATAGTTTATCCCTAGAAACATTGGTCCCTAGAAAAATATAATTATATATTTACTCAGTCTTAGTTCTCAATCTTACACGGATGGTGCGTTGATTATAGTCAAGGTATTCTGGTTCATACCTCACCAAAATATTTCTACAAATTCGTAACGATCCCGCAATATTTCGACCACCTTCGTTCAATGAAAGTTAAACGTACCAGTATCTTGGTGTACACTGAGGTCAATGTTATGGAATAATAGGAGAAGAGAGCGTAGATTGTGTTGTTTATATGTCCACGAAAATGTACCGGCATTATTGGTTTTGAATTTAATTTGGCCCCGCTCTTATATAAACTGAGCAGTGGAATGATGTAACATTCAGATAGATTAAGAAATTATAACACGATATCAGAACCACTGCAGAACTAAAAATACTGAAGTTAAATTCGAACTGTGAGATCTTAAAATTAATATTTCCAATGCTTAATAATTGCTTAGAAAATATAACTCAATAATTAATAATTTCGTCTATGTGAGCATTACAATACCGTTAGCAATATTCTCTTGCGTTTAAAAATGTTTCATTCTGTCACCGTCTTAAAAGTAAACAAGGTAGACTTGCAATTGCGCGTAATAACAAGGTTTGGAAATTAATAACTAAACACTTTGTGATATTCTAATAACTAAATTACATCCGTGTTATTTTCAGAAATTTCATCAACTACGATCTTAATTTCACTCATATTTTTAAGCGATGGCCATGATTTTACCTCTGTTCAAATGTACGAATAAAGAAATAAATTAATCTAGCACTTATTGAAGAGTGGATGTGCTAATAGGAAAGATACCGGTTTTCAATAACAGAAAAACTCTACAGTTCTTATATCCTTATATTCATTGAGTTACAGTTAACATATATACCGATATCACTCTCGAACATGAATGTAAGTTAGCGAAGTTACCACCATTTTGAAACGTGTATCTAATCAGACTGACCCACTATAAATGGAATCAACCTGGCAAACTTGATTTCTGTTTGTTGTTGTTACGATAATTACAATGTGTACAAGTTTTGCCAACCTATTTAACGTAAGCATAGCTCAAGATAGACATCGTTTAAAAGTGTAATACAAGGTGTACATCAAGTAAAGTCCAAAGTCCAACTAAAAATAAGAACTTTGTATTATAATAAATTATACCAGGTTTTTCCCCTTTATCGTTCATCTCTGCTAAACAACCACTTTATACCGCCATGCTTATGTAAAAATGTTTTACGCCGAATTCCTTGTAGACCATCTTCTATTGGACCCGAAGAGTCAGTAACTACTTAAAACACAATTTATTAAATCCAATATTCATTTAATAAATTTAAATTTCACAACTTGAGCCAAGGCAAGAATATTAAACCATCTAGAATAGGTTCATTGTAAATATTTCAAAATTTAAACCAACGTAAGTTTTTAAAGAGTAAACCTTTTGAGGTTTAATTTGATGTACTACTCCACCTATGTTCGCATTTCCTCCTGACTCCTTGCGGGACATCTTCCTGATATGATACAAATGGGAGTTACTTCAAAAAGTAGATTTATAAGTACAGTAATGATGTACCACGTTCGGGAATGATAAAACCCGTATATAGTTTGGGACTTTTTCAACACTGTATATAGTTTTAATAAGTTGCGTGAGAACGGTAAAATGTTGCATTTTGTAAGTGGATACTGAAAGAGACACTCGATGTAATTCACATTGCCACATACAAGGCAACACACTTTCCTGATCAAGCTTAACTCTAATGGAAGTGTCTATTGTACGTAAGTAATACTTCGTGATAATATGGAAGCATTCAAGAGGTATTAAAGACAAGAAACTTTGAATTAGTTCGGTTACTCATGTCTTTGAGAGGATTTACTCTATTGAAGTGTGCCTTAATTTATAACTTTTACATTAAATCTTAAGGTACAAATCGCGGCTTTTCTTGTTGTTCAAAGCATGCATCCTCTAGAATATCCTCGGAACATTTTCCAAAACCTTCACCAACACTTTTATATTATACGCTTCCTTAAATCAAGCAAAGTCCTTGTGGTTTTTTAGGATGATTTTCTTCAAGCTTTAAATACTTCATGCCTTTCAAATTATTTATCGTTAAGTTCAAGTCCTATTAATTATGTAAATTAGAGAAATATTTACGTAAATAAGTGGGACAGTTGGAGATATTTATTTCGACATAAATTGAAATAAAGTGTATTGTAAGTACATCACCTTGTTTAGACTATAGTTGAAAATATAATTGATATAAAGAACATTAATGCATAGTAGTAGTTTTAATCACTGAAACAAAAGTAGTTGTTTTCGGTGTTCAATCATGTTTTAATCATTAAAATGTTTGAGGTTAGAGCAATCAAAAACTTAAATTATATAACACAAGCTGTTCCCCGCGGCTTCGCACGCTTTTTGTAAGCTTTGCTCGTGTATGAACACTTCTGGTTCAAGTGAATTATATTGTCAACGCCGATGTAGAGTTTACCTTGTTGACACCATCAAGACAATCTGCCAAAAGTGTATGTTTATAGCCATTGTACACGTACATGTACTTAATAATAAAGTGGTCTAACATTCAAGCTATAAGGCCAAACAGAAATTCATTTGAAAGACAAATATCCATAAAAACTTAGCGCCTTCACATAGTGTGTGGTTATTATACACAACTATCTCGTAATTGTAGTTTACAATGTGCAGGCGCTTTGACAACTTATATATTTTGCAGCGCCTCCTGGTGGTGAGTTACATTAATGGGCATAGCATATAAACCTTCTATGTGGAAAAATACAAATTTTCATAATGATCGGTTAAATAGTTTCTGAGACTATAAAGGACAAACAAACACACGTTCATTTATATATATATATATATATATATATATATATATATATATATATATATATATATACGTTAGATTGTATAAATTGCAATAGCCTCATTTAATTTCAATAATCATTGAATCACAAAAAGTACTTGCTCCGCCGGGAGTCAAACTCGGATCTCTCAATGATTATTGAAATTAAATAAGGCTATTGCCATTTATACAATCTAACGTATATATATTAAAAGTTAGTTACGTTAAAAGTCTTTTGACAGGTGTTTGGTCTTCCGATCATGTTAGTTTTGCTTATTTAAACGCATATGTGACAGATACGGCCAAATACAAAATAATTGAATCGGAAAAAGTAAGCGCTCTGTGGTGTAATGGTAGCACATTCACCCGGCAAATGAGAGATCCGGGTTCGACTCCCGGCGGAGCAAGTACTTTTTGTGATTCAATGATTATTGAAATTATATATATATATATATATATATATATATATATATATATATATATATATAAATGAATGTGTGTGTGTTTGTCCTTTATAGACACTCAGAAACTATTTAACCGATCATTATGAAAATTTGTATGAAAATTGTATATATATATATATATATACATATATAGATTATTCACCAGCTGACTTTTCAGACCCCTGTTTAAGGTAACTAAAAACGATCATCTCATCAACCAACGTATCAGAAACAGCTTTTATCTTATGCAGTACGCTTATGATTTTCCACTTTATAAATGTTTAAATTCTAATGTTACGTTAGGCCGAGTAACATTATACAATGGAAGTCACGGTTAGAGAGCTACCACCTCTCTGTAGGATCGATGGTGGCAAATTAGATTTTATCGTCCTCTGGGAGAGCCATCTGAAGTGTCCTCGGTGAAGCACGGTGAGGGGAGGACTAAAATAGATTCAGTTTGTACGTTTATTGAATTATGAGTGTTTAGGACATCCTTTTAAGGTTCTGTTGGAGATCTTGGTTTCATATAAGACTTCCTGTAGGAATTTGATCAAACGGTTACATTCCAGTCATTTCACTCATAAATTCTACAATTTACCTCATAGAATTCCCTGATGGCTTTTGGAATAAAAATATATTAGAATAAACTTAATTATTTTGAAAAAAGGAACATCGCCATTAAATGTAACTCTACGTTTTTGCACGAACTAAATCCACAAGGTCACTCAGTGTGAGATCAGTATGGAAGCCTCCTCCTCATTGTCTAGTCTTCCTAGATGCTGCTTAATTACCACAGCTTGTCTCAGACGTAGCTATGGTAGGAAGGGTTGTTTCAATTGAATTTTGAGTTTAGCTCCTGTTCACCTTCCTTTTACTGCAGCGTCTGGTATCTGACGCTATCTTAGACTTGACTCCTGAATCTATAATCTATAATTGTCTCAAATTCTCAATTTTGTACCTGATGAGACAATGAACTACCACCCTTACCTATTTATAGGTGTCTCTGATGTCGAAACACTGTAAATGTTTCGTTTTGAGCTTCTTCGTTGTCGACTTTCTTTGGATCTCTTCAGACGAACATGACTCCAGATTCCAGAAGTAGTCTGAGACAGCGTCAGATACCAGACACAATAAAAAAAGTGAACAGGAGCTAAACTCAAAATGACTTGTATTGAAAATCCACTGCTTAGAGCAAAAGTTCAAATTTATCCTAAACAACAAATCTGTTCACGAACCTTGTCGTTCCAAAATACCAATCTACTATCTATCCGATGTTTCCCAGTTACCGGGATTATCAAGAGAATTCTCGTAAGATATCACACTCTCCCAAACACCTCTTTATGGGGTTTGATGCTTTCAGAACTTTCTGAGTGGTGCACGCGTAGAGTAACGCGTATTCCATATTGCATTAAGTCTGCCTCCTATTTAAATCACAAATACAAAAAAGGTGTGTTACACGTAACAGTTTTTAATTGCCTTAGAATTTAATAACCTTTCACTCCTTATTATTCTAAGCAGTTGAGTGAGATACGTCTACATCGCAATCGAAACTACGAACGGGCTTTACCTTGGAACTATTTATTGAACGAGGCATTATGAATTTCTTCAAGGTATGAGAAGATTCTTTAAAACCCTACTAAATCCTGTTTGAACCTGTTTCAGTCGGCGTCATATTGCATGAACCCGTACATTTTAGGTTAGGGAGAAATTTTGGAATCGTTATAAACCATCCAAAGATTTTTCAACGGTTATGGACATTGCGTCTATGGGTGATTACAATAGGCATGATTCTATTCTACCTAAAATATTTTTTACCACGAGGTAAAAACATAATTTATTCCTTCTAACTTAGTAATTATTTTTAAAATGGGTATCGACTTTTTTCTTTTACAACGTTACTTAAATGGTTACCACTGATTCAAAAAACTCGTACGATACAAGTAGTTACTAACGTGTATGGTAATCATTTTAGAGATCACTTAGACGGATAATATGGCGATAAAACTACATTAGGATGAGCTGTAAAAGATCAGTTCCATTCAAATTCAACTCTGAAATAGTTTCTGATCTGTTTTAACTAAATTCGAAGTATTAATTGTAATAGCTACTAAAGAAATGGTACTCTTTTGTAGTAAATGATAACTCTTAGTAATTAATTAAACATTGGTGTATCGGAGTGCACGTTTATCTGATTAGAAAAAAATAATTACTCCTCTCAGTTTTTGTTTTTGTTGTTGTGTTTGTGTTTTGTTTTTGTTTGTATCGGCGATGGAAGGTTTGAAAGGATAACAGGATTTCAAACATTTGCCATCATTATATGTTACAAAAGGTATAACACACCGTTTCGAGAATTGAAATATTCTTCTTCATGTGGGGGAAGTAAGTATTAATACATACAAAAATAAAGAACAGAAAGAGGAAAAGAAAAGAAGGTAAGGGTTCAAACTTAGCTGCTTGGAGTCCAGTCCAGGCGTTGTCACTGCACAGGATGCAAGTCCCAAGGAGGATCGCAAGCACACATCACACTAGCACAGGCTACAGTGGGACACCTGACGAAGAGTATAGAGAGTATATTCATACAACGATGCCAAACATCCGAAATCCTGTTATCCTTCGTCCTCTCAGCTGAAATAAACTATTATCACAGTTTCTTTGTTAATCAAAATGTTGAGGTAATAGTGCACAATGTAATGCATCATGAAATTGCGTCACCGGTAACAAAATTGCTCTGCATTACGTAATCCAATTTTCCATGCGGGGCGTTACCAAATTGAATCGGAACAAATGAAATGTGATTTTAATGAGATCATGTTATCAACCCAAAACTATAATGCTTGTACTTTTCATGTTAAGTTCGAATTATTTGAGTAATGCGTATCCTAAATGTGATTCGTACTCTTTTGTGAACAATTTTTTACTTCCACATTGTGTCATGTCTGTTTAATATTTTTCGCATCACACATTGCTAACATAATTCATTAAGGGGACTTGGACAAAAAAAAAATTATTTTTAACATATATTTTTTTTATATTTTTTTAATGTAGTTTGACATTTTCTGAATACAATGATATTAATATTATCACTCACAAAAATGTCTAAATGCTTCAAATAAATTTTTGAAGTTGCCTCTGCAACGCCATTGACGGCTGTATCCAGTGTTGAGCTTCCTTATAGTGCTGATTTTACTGATTTATTATTTACTTACTCTTAGGTTTTGTTTCTCTATGACCTTAGCAGTTTTGACAGATGTCTGCTTGTTTTGTTATTGTAAATTGTTTGTAACCTAGCAACATTGTTGTTCTGACAATATTTTGTTATTATTGGAAGTTGACTCAGTGTTTATAGACTTTTATTTCAAAGTGATCTTTGATAATATAATGACTAGACCTAAAGGAATCTTTAAAAAACGTACCAATAAAGGTAATATGTTTTATAAAAGGTTACCTTCAGTTTCACCAGATGAAGACTCAACAGTTAGGCCTCGGCCTACTACTCCAAAAGTTGTAGTGCCACCCAGTTCTTCTGAGAAGAAATTAGGTAGTAGTGATGACCAAGGAAAGTCGAGTGAAGAAAAGAAGGAGAGCTCTTGGAGAGGAAGAGGAGAATGATGAGCATTATGTTCCTGGAGGGTTTTAGAGCTCAAGTATTGTGAAAAATGTACTTTTTATCAAAATTTTTTGGTTTTTTTGCGTTTTCCCGAAAATTTTGATTTTTCACACAAATGACCCGTTTTTCTCTGAAAGTACTAAAGATAACAAGCTGAAATTTTTACAGGATGTTTAGTACTTATCTATGATGCTACTGATCTACAAAGAAACAATTATAAAAAGTATTGACTTATTAGGCCTCATTTTACTGAAAAATAGTCTATATTTCAGGGTTATTTTGAACTCGCTAGATAAAAAAAATCATAACTTGGCCAAACAGAGTTATAAGTTCATAAAAATAGATCAGTAGCTTTATATAGGACCACATAGTAAGTGATAAAAATATCAGGGTCGTATCTTTATTACTTTCTAAGATAATGGGACACAAAAGTACCTAATTTAACATGGGTTTATATGGAGCGTTCAAGTCCCCTTAAATTAAGCCTATAATAATCCATACATTTTAAAATTTTAATAAGATCGTAGTTAATTTTAAGGTTTTAATTTAATTATTGACTTACAAAAAAACCACCATTATTTTATTTAAATACTGGCAGTTATCCCCGGCTTCGCACGCAATTTCGTAGCATAGTTTTTTTTTTGCATGAGCACTAATTGTTCTAGTGAAATATATTTTTGACGCTAATTTTGGATTTCCCTTGTTGCCAAGATTTAAAAAATATCTCAAAAAGTGTGCGTTCATAGCAATTTTAATTTATTCCTGTATTATTATTTTTGTGCCATAGTTGATTATGTCTTTTCCCCAATCCAGGAAATGTATATTATATACGCACAGGGCTGAAAAGCAGCTAATATGACAAAAAACAACTATAATTGGTTTTATCACAATTAATAGGTCTTTAAATTTACAGTAAATGTTAGACGGTAACTTTTGTCTTGCATATTTGCATTACAGTACTGACCAAATACTGCATACTTTATGTTTACTACAATATACAGTTAAGAGTATATTTTTCCTAAACTTTCAATTTTTTATCTTTGTTTTCTTACTCTGTGCTCAACAGTTACAGAAAAGGTTGAAATAAGAAGTGTTGGTTCTATCAAGCCTATTCTATGCTTTCAAGGCTATACATGTAAATAAATTGAAAATGCTAGTTCTATTAATTAAACATATTAAGCTGTGGTATCAGATAACAATGTTTACACAGAACAACCCTTTTTATTGTTCTATTTTTCTGATTTTTGTCCGTGACATTTTTTTCGATATTTTAATAGTTATTCTGCTAATTGGGGTGGAGACGAATGCAACAAATCAGATCATTATAATTGGTACAGCCACTCTTGAAGTATAGGCTACATAGTGTAACTAACCAGACTTTGTTTTATGTATATAGACTAATACATACTAATATTGATAAAAGTATATGTGGATCCACCCCTGCTTCCTGCCAAATATAAGATTATTCGTTTGGGCCTTCATAAATCCAAATCCATCGTTCCAAATCTTACTGGAACGTAGGACCTTAAAATCGCCGTAGTATAGTCGTTTTATATGATTAGTTTAATATTGATTCGAATGTTTCAAATATTTTATGCGCTTGTCAAATGATTATGTCATAAAGTAGAATCTCGGTCATTCGAATCTCGTTAGTTCGAGCTTTCAAGGTAGTTCAAGGCGTGGTTAAAGAAAATAAATATAGAGCAACGAATAATATTTTCACTTTTACACAGCGCCATCAACTTGCAAACGCTGTATAAAATGGTGAGGATTAGGCAGGCTGTCCAATAGAGCGAATATAGTTCGTTACTTGGCTGACTTGTGACTTACGCAACGAAGCATAGTTCGTTACTTGGCTGACTTGTGACTTACGCAACGAAGCATAGTTCGTTACGTGACTGACTTGTGACTTACGCAACGAAGCATATTTCGTTACTTGGCTGACTTGTGACTTACGCAACGAAGCATAGTTCGTTACTTGGCTGACTTGTGACTTACGCAACGAAGCATAGTTCGTTACTTGGCTGACTTGTGACTTACGCAACGAAGCATAGTTCGTTACTTGGTTGACTTGTGACTTACGCAACGAAGCATAATTCGTTACGTGACTGACTTGTGACTTACGCAACGAAGCATAGTTCGTTACTTGGCTGACTTGTGACTTACGCAACGAAGCATAGTTTGTTACGTGACTGACTTGTGACTTACGCAACGAAGCATAGTTCGTTACTTGGCTGACTTGTGACTTACGCAACGAAGCATAGTTCGTTACGTGACTGACTTGTGACTTACGCAACGAAGCATAGTTCGTTACTTGGCTGACTTGTGACTTACGTAACGAATCATAGTTCGTTACGTGACTGACTTGTGACTTACGCAACGAAGCATAGTTCGTTACTTGGCTGACTTGTGACTTACGCAACGAAGCATAGTTCGTTACGTGACTGACTTGTGTCTTACGCAACGAAGCATAGTTCGTTACTTGGCTGACTTGTGACTTACGTAACGAAGCATAGTTCGTTACGTGACTGACTTGTGACTTACGCAACGAAGCATAGTTCGTTACGTGACTGACTTGTGACTTACGCAACGAAGCATAGTTCGTTACTTGGCTGACTTGTGACTTACGTAACGAAGCATAGTTCGTTACGTGACTGACTTGTGACTTACGCAACGAAGCATAGTTCGTTACGTGACTGACTTGTGACTTACGCAACGAAGCATAGTTCGTTACTTGGCTGATTTGTGACTTACGCAACGAAGCATAGTTCGTTACTTGGCTGATTTGTGCCTTACGCAACGAAGCATAGTTCGTTGCTTGGCTGATTTGTGACTTACGCAACGAAGCATAGTTCGTTACTTGGCTGATTTGTGACTTACGTAACGAAGAAATTGTGTAAATGACTGTACCGGCAATGCCTCAGTAAAGGCTACGCTGCGCTAAACACAGCGTCACGCTACATAGAGCAACAAGCAGAAGCAACAGCAGCCGGCACTGTAGCACTTCGACGCTGGCGGATATCGCTGCTCGTAAGCGTTGCAATGTTGTGTAACAAAAAAGTATTTGCAATGTTCTTTCACTGAAACTGGTTTACTGTACATAACATTAGATGGTCTTTCTCTTTTATACTTTCATCTACTGTAATAAAATGTAATCTTTCATTAATTACCCTACACAGATTGGTTATTTAACAACCTTCTTTTGTCACCTTGCTCCTTTAATTCGAGTTTTTGATAATTCGAGAAAGGCTTTGTACGGTCTACCTATAACTACCGAGACTCCACTCGTTTACGTGTATTCATTTAAAAGACAATCAAATCAAACCAAATCTTGTTTATTGTTTTGAATTGTTTATTTTTCGGACAATTTTTAAGTGAAACAAAACAAAATATCAACGCTAGAATTCAATCTGACGTACTGCAATACTTAGACTACAAATAGATTAATGTGAACAAGTTATACCAGCTTATTATGGGACATAGTAACCAGAAACCAAAACAAACGTGTTATGACTGTGTAATAGATTTGTAAATAGGAAATGCAGATGTGTATTTCCCACAAAACCGTTCAGTACCTTCTACTACTTATATTACATTATGTTTCGTAATTTGGGTGCTTCTTCTGTCGAAACGTTGTAAAAGGTTCATTTTGAGCTTCTTCGTCGCCGACTCTTTTGGATCTCAGACGAACACGACTCCAGATTCCAGGAGTCAAGTCTGTGACAGCGTCAGATTCCAGACTCTGCTCTAAGAGTAAGGTGAACTGGAGCTAAACTCAACATTAACATTGATTCAACCTTCCCACCATAGCTATGTTAGTGTATAATTATCATGTTACTGTCTCATACTTGAAGGAAAAAGACTTGAAAAGGTGAAGGAATTCTGTTATTTAGGAAGTATCATAACAGATAGGGGCACAATAAGAGAAGAGATAGGAAACAGAATATGGAAGAGTGGAAAGTTTTTCAATATGGTAAAGAAGATTGTGTGGAGTTGGAACATTGGGAAAGAATCAAAAGTATTGATGTATAAATCTTATTTCCAACCAATTTTATTATATGGAGCAGAGACGTGGACGTGGACTAAAAATGATTTAAGCAGATTGCAAGCTGCAGAAATGAGATTTTTAAGAGGGATAGAGAAGACTACAAGAAGAGATAGAATAAGGAACGAAATAACTAGAGAAAGATTGAAGGTAGTTTCACTGCAAGAGACAATGGAAGGAAGAAGAATACAGTGGATGGGGCATGTGAAGAGGATGGGAGATAATAGAATGCCTAGAATAGCACTGGAGAAGGAGGAAGGAGGAAGAAGACCAAGAGGAAGACCGAGAGGAAGATGGGAGGACCAAGTGTGGAAAGACATAGAGAGAAGGGGACTACAGAAAATACAGGTGGATGAAGAGGAGACCTGGAACGATAGACTAAAGTGGAGGAGGCTGTGTACGACGACCCGTGAGAACGGAAACGTCTGACGATGATGATGATGATGACTGTCTCATACTCTCAATTGAAAAAAAAACAAACCTTAAGTAAAATTATATAATGCAGTACTAGAAGTTTTTACACACTTAATCTTTTAATTCTATTTTCATCATTTACAATAAATAAAAAAGAATGTTAATAAATTTCTAAAATACCGATACACATTATATCCTCTTCATTGTTAGAGGTGAAATACTACAAGCCTGTATAAAACGATAAAAAAAATACACACATTTTTAAGTAAATATTAGGTATTACAACTTTTAATAGGTTTCGAGTGGATATATACGTTGAACGGAATGTATTATAACTTTTAAAGTGTAGATAATTTTGTACCTATTAACGTAAATGAATATAAACCATTGTAATTTAACTATAACTTTATGAACTAGCTGTCATAGTTTCCTTTATTTTTATGAATGGCGGATCCCTCCGGAAAATACCCACGAACACGAGTTAACTTAATAAATAAACAGTTTTTAAACATATACTGTCCATTTTCATGAGATTTGATGTCAAAATTATCATAATTACACACTTCAAATGGGTACAACTCCTCTTGGAATGAGTTCGTCCCCTTTACCTATTTTAAGGGATTGTATCTTAAAGAAGAGTGTCTTTTTTAACCCTTGATGGTTGTAATGTCCTAAAGCTATTTTATAGGAGCCGGTCGTCTTTTGAGCCTTATTCTGCTCGTCCTCATGGGCCACTGGCCTGTGCGAGGATCTTATCAAACAGAATAAGGGGGGAGTCGATACAGTACAAGGTCGATGGTACTGATAAGAAGTGCAACGGTAACAGACAGGACCCGAACATCCCTAAGACAAATTCCAACATCTAAGACTGCTCGGCCATCGGCACTCCCAAATCTGATTCACTTTTAACATGATTTTATGTTTAAAAAATATAAGAAATGTCTTGTTTTAATGATATAATCAGTGTGCATAAAACCCCTATTTAGTTTTTTTCGATATTTGTTTAGGTTACTGAGAAAAAATTAGTCTAACTGTTTTGTAGTTCATCGTGTGAACATTGGACACATACACAATTAACAAAAAATGTATAATGGTGTAAAAGTGTACTAGGTTCCAAATTGCCCTTATGGAGGAAAGCTCAAGGTCGTTTGTATACACCCGACTCTTAAGATGGTCAGATCCTTTTAATTAGAAAGTTATCCATTGATTTATTGTAGTTTTATGGAGAACTCTGCTTCAAATAATAAAACAAGTTAATAAAGGCGCAATATCTCAAATCCGTGAAATAAAGACAGTCGTAAAGAAGTCGTACGGAATCCCATTATGACCTTGAGACAAGGGCATAAACCTCTTTGGCCAAATAAAGAAAGGGTCGTAAAATAAGGACTCGATTACTGTCGTGCCGAGTGTTCCATCCAATCGTCGCAATAAAAGGGTGAAAATTGCAAACCTCCCCCACTTTCACATTGCAGACAGCTTGCATGTTGCCTATCATATCGTTTTCATTTGTTGTATTGTATTTCACATCTTTGTATTATAGGAAAGGCATTAATAATTGGCCAAACAAAACAATACTGTTAAAAGTATAACGTTTGTATAACCAATAACTAGTTATATTCCATTAACATTACAATGCGTCTTTAAATGAGTTTTCAATGTGTTAAATACTCATACAGATAAAGTTACTTTATATAATTTCTCCTGTGGTCTTGAATAATTTTGTTACAAGCTTTCTATTATTATTTTTTTAACCAGGGGTTTGTATTCAATGGGTTATGTATCTTTTCAATTCGGTTCTTTTTAACTCGTACACATAATGTGTCTAATGGCACTGCTGATAGGACTACTATATTTTAACTTTAACAATATAATTGAATTTTTAAAAATTAAAATATGTGTATTCTCAGATAGGCATAAAATGATTTGTAGGAGCACTAAAATAAATATTTTATTCGTCATTATTTTAAGTACAGAATAACAATAAGTCAAATACATCACTTACAAGTTTTGAAATCATTTATAATCTACTATTTCCAAAATGTATTACTTCACACACTGAAATGTACCATCTAATCATATCAATACGTGACGTACTAATTACAGCACTAGTGCGGTAAAGGAGGTCACTGCGTGGATTACGGCTTGTGGGTAAACATATTGTGTAATATAAAGGTGTAATGTTTCAGTAGACTATTACTTCACAAAGATGATGCTCTCTAACTTGATGGCACACTGGCGTATTACGTTGGATAATCCAAGTATTACACTCTAAGGACAGTGTAATTTAAGAAGAATGGAGGTAGAAAATTAGATTGTGTTGAGGCAGTTGGTGGCTCGCTCAGCGTGAGCTTTATTATTAGTGTTAGGGTAGGAGGCGACCACTTATTTGCAATATATTTATAGTTTTGTAGAGCTATTAGAATTTTAGTAGAAATTCCTCTACATATAAAATGTGATAATAATTTTCTTTTTTTATCGGCGTAAACATTGCGACGAAAAAGACCATAGAGCAACAAACAATTTCAGTCCTAAAATTAAATAACTTATTCAAATAAGATTATTGTAATTTACAGTAATTGTATTTACGGATTTTAAAATTTGGCCGTGTTGTTTCCGAGCTAACACTGAATTTCGGTACTTGTCTGGACTATTTTATTATTCAGTTTATTATTCCGTTTCAAAAGACAGATTAAATTATCTTTAGATTTGAATTTATGCGTCTTAGACTTTAATTTGTAATGCCTGTTTAGCCTTGATATATTTAATGGGCATATACGTATTTATTTTTTGTTTAGTTTGTTATTGACGATGGAAGGTTTGAAAGGATAACAGGACTTGGGGCATTTTCCATCGTTATAGATTATAAAAGGTATGACACAACGTTATTAATACGTACAAAAATAAAGAACAGAAAATAAAGAAAGGAAAGGGAAAAATACCCAAAAGCTGCTTGGAGTCCAGTCCAGGCGTTGTCACTGCACAGGATGCAAGTCCCGAGCACAAATCACAAGTGCGAGGATCACAATCACACGTTATACTAGCACAGGCTACAGTGGGATACTAACACGAATTTAGATATCGGCTCTTTTATCGGCACCGCGTAGTGTCATTTGAAACAAACTTTGGGTATGTTTGAACCCTTTTTTTTACTTATTTCTGTTTTTTATTTTTGTATTTATTAATACTTCCCCCACCTGATGAAGAGGATATATTAGAATCCTAGAAACGTTGTGTCATGCCTTTTATACTCTATAACGATGGCAAATGTCCGAAATACTGTTATACGTATTTAATTGTAAATATCCCAGTGAGTTGTGACTGTACTAGATACTTTAATTCACACTATCGAACAATTTCAACTTGCATGAAATGCATAACATTAATTATTGTATTTTTTAAATATATTTAAATTGGATACACGTTAGTTGGAGACACAAAATTTGATTCATCGGTGAGAAGTGGTAGAACGCTACTGACTAGTACAGGTTTCTGCAGTGTAAAGAAGTTCCCTCCAGATAGCGCCTACAAACCGAGCCATCTAATAAAAAACCGCGGACAGCGCATGCGCGTGAGTCATAACTCTCCCCCTACTCCACACAAGGTACAGTCCACACCAGACGTAGCGTTGTCACTATCATTGTCGGGTATTCTGTATTGTCAGTAGCTTGTGGACTTTGAAGCAGGCTGTACTCGTCAGGGCCCGTCATCCTCCCCTCGCCAGGCTTCACGCTAGATGGCGCGGTCTGTACCAGACGATTTCTAGGTTGTTTATCCTCAAGATTTTCAACAGTATTCACATCGATCTGCTCGTTTTCGATGGACAGCAATAGATTGGAGTGAATATCTGGTATCTGAGTAAACGGTTAGTTTAACTTTTTCGGCTTGCATATTTTCGAACTTATCTGTTAATGTGTAAGTTTGGTAACTTAGTGATTCAGATCACGACTTCGTACTGGTAGAACCAAGACAACAAAAACCTGGAAATAGCCATCGGACAAATATAATAATTGTCAAATTAAATCGTTCTGATCTCTGATCGGAAGATTTATGTCAATGTATGTGTAGAAAGGGTGCAGAAAACCAAGAAAACAGCAGGATGGCGATACCCTGGTTGTTGGGAAAACAATCCAGCAGTGGTCATATCAGGATCCTTTTTCATGATAATACAAGAAGATCATGAAATTCCTCATTGCATTTAGTCATAAAGAGACATTTGTGCTGTTTCCAGAGTGACCGTATATTCTGGTTGTGTAAGGTTGGGGGTAGAGGCCGCCTCTTGGTCGAAATCCCATAACTCGAACACTACCTCAGGCATGTTACGTGAGAAGAAGGGGAGGATCGCTCTATTCCAGTCAAATCTGACTGGGGAAGCCTCACCTTATGTTTAGACTTTAAAATAATTCAGCATTAAGGGAGCACCACCCACTCCATCGGCCATTCTCGCCACCCAGCTATACCTCTAAACCAGTTGTTTCTGCCCTATTATCTCGACATTTAAATTGTGAAGTGCCGCTCCTAGATATCAATCGGTAATTATTGCGCATCGGTTATTGCTGTACCCAGTATAAGTTCTTTTTTCAACCAGGAAAGAACTTTTTTGGGTACCTCTGAAAACTTAATATGCACCTTTTTTAACCAATTCGAAACCATTTACGAGAGGATCACAAGCCAACCTGGCGTCTTACCTACCACGATATTGAGGTAGGTTCCGTCCTAATTCGTAAGGCGTACTATTTTTAAAGGTCCATGAACTTAATAGTCTAGCTCTCGAAACATGTGATCTGTAATATTTCCGTAGTAGGTGCCTTTATCTTTACTCTTACTGAACAAGAGCTCCATTACAGCTATCAATTACGGAGCTGAAGGTGGTGCTTTGCAGTAAGGACCTTCACGGAAGTAAGGATATTGTGAAGGTCTTTTGAGTATACCGCACATCGGCTGCTGTACTGAGCAAAGGAAAACCGCAGTCCTATGAGACTATTCGACAACTACATCACAATGAAAACCTCAAGCCTCACAATATCCTCTACAACGCAAAATTCACTTTAGAATCATATTTGTGAGGCTGTAGTGTGTAAATGATGTGATGATGATGATGATACATAAAAATACTACATAGAAAAATTACAACGGTTCATGTTTTTAGGAACAGCCAATCGTATTGATGCTAAATTGGAGTCTGAATTACGTTATCTTTGCTAGGAATTAATTGCATTTAATTGAGTGCCGATTTAAAAAGGTCTGTCTCAGATATTTCTATTTTTGCAAGTTTCTTTTCAGTAATGTTTCTGCGGGTTGAAGTTAAAAAATATTTTTTTAATGCGTACAATGCTTTTAGAATATAAGGTTCCACGTGAATGCCTTAAAAGTTTGGTGAAAACCTTTTATGACCACGTTCAAACATCTTTCTTGGCTGATAACTAGGAAAACGTGACACATATTATGTTACAATTAGTTTCGCTGTTTCAGGGAAACATGATTAGATTAGTTGTAGGAGGTAATTAAAATACATCTGTTGGTGTAGTTTTCGGCTGATCGTAGGGCTGTAATCTTATATGTTTCTTTATCTCCATAGTTACATGACAAGAAAATGGAAATTACATGTAGAAACACCTTATAGCTAATCTAGACTCTATAGTAATACTTCTTCTAGACTCTAGAAATCTGTAGGCTCTAATATGTGGATTTATTAAGCGGATATATTTTTGTAAAACTGATGAAGCGTTGAGAAAAATATATATGTAATGTGTTGCAGCCTATGCAACAGTTTGACCTTGTTTATTTTGCTGCTTTATAAATTCCCAAATTGTATATAAAAATGTATGTTGCCGCCAGTAAAAATGACCCCTACGCCTAATAATCGTGATATGTCGAATATTGCAGGGGGTATTGGGGCACATAGATGTGTACCGTATCGATATTGCTTCATACCGTCTCCCTGGAGATGTTTTGGCTTCTACTGTGATCGTGACTTGACTCTCTCATGATTCTGGGCCGTGTAGTAGAAGGCTCAATCATTGAACTGGGACCTTTCGGTTGAGAAGAGTAATGTATTGGATGTAGGAGGATATTAGGACATCTTCATGCGTACTATTTTGATATTGCTTCATACAGTCTCCCTGGAGACTTTATGCCTTCTACTGTGATCGTGACTTGACTCTCTCATGATTCTGGGCCGTGTAGTAGAAGATTCAATCATTGAACTGAGAACTTTCGGTTGATAAGAGTAATGTATTGGATGTAGGAGGATATTAGGACATCTTCATGCGTACTATTTTGATATTGCTTCATACAGTCTCCCTGGAGACTTTATGCCTTCTACTGTGATCGTGACTTGACTCTCTCATGATTCTGGGCCGTGTAGTAGAAGATTCAGTCATTGAACTGAGACCTTTCGGTTGATAAGAGTAATGTATTGGATGTAGGAGGATATTAGGACATCTTCATGCGTACTATTTTGATATTGCTTCATACAGTCTCCCTGGAGACTTTATGCCTTCTACTGTGATCGTGACTTGACTCTCTCATGATTCTGGGCCGTGTAGTAGAAGGTTCAATCATTGAACTGAGACCTTTCGGTTGATAAGAGTAATGTATTGGATGTAGGAGGATATTAGGACATCTTCATGCGTACTATTTTGATATTGCTTCATACAGTCTCCCTGGAGACTTTATGCCTTCTACTGTGATCGTGACTTGACTCTCTCATGATTCTGGGCCGTGTAGTAGAAGATTCAATCATTGAACTGAGAACTTTTGGTTGATAAGAGTAATATATATATATATATAACGCAGCAGGGGTTTGGGACATCTTCATGCGTACTATTTTGATATTGCTTCATACAGTCTCCCTGGAGACGTTATGCCTTCTACTGTGATCGTGACTTGACTCTCTCATGATTCTGGGCCGTGTAGTAGAAGATTCAATCATTGAACTGAGAACTTTTGGTTGATAAGAGTAATATATATAACGCAGCAGGGGTTTGGGACATCTTCATGCGTACTATTTTGATATTGCTTCATACAGTCTCCCTGGAGACGTTATGCCTTCTACTGTGATCGTGACTTGACTCTCTCATGATTCTGGGCCGTGTAGTAGAAGATTCAATCATTGAACTGAGAACTTTTGGTTGATAAGAGTAATATATATATATAACGCAGCAGGGGTTTGGGACATCTTCATGCGTACTATTTTGATATTGCTTCATACAGTCTCCCTGGAGACTTTATGCCTTCTACTGTGATCGTGACTTGATTCTCTCATGATTCTGGGCCGTGTAGTAGAAGATTCAATCATTGAACTGGGACCTTTCGGTTGATAAGAGTAATGTATTGGATGTAGGAGGATATTAGTACATCTTCATGCGTACTATTTTGATATTGCTTCATACAGTCTCCCTGGAGACTTTATGCCTTCTACTGTGATCGTGACTTGACTCTATCATGATTCTGGGCCGTGTAGTAGAAGATTCAGTCATTGAACTGAGAACTTTCGGTTGATAAGAGTAATGTATTGGATGTAGGAGGATATTAGGACATCTTCATGCGTACTATTTTGATATTGCTTCATACAGTCTCCCTGGAGACTTTATGCCTTCTACTGTGATCGTGACTTGACTCTCTCATGATTCTGGGCCGTGTAGTAGAAGGTTCAATCATTGAACTGAGACCTTTCGGTTGATAAGAGTAATGTATTGGATGTAGGAGGATATTAGGACATCTTCATGCGTACTATTTTGATATTGCTTCATACAGTCTCCCTGGAGACTTTATGCCTTCTACTGTGATCGTGACTTGACTCTCTCATGATTCTGGGCCGTGTAGTAGAAGGTTCAATCATTGAACTGAGACCTTTCGGTTGATAAGAGTAATGTATTGGATGTAGGAGGATATTAGGACATCTTCATGCGTACTATTTTGATATTGCTTCATACAGTCTCCCTGGAGACTTTATGCCTTCTACTGTGATCGTGACTTGACTCTCTCATGATTCTGGGCCGTGTAGTAGAAGATTCAATCATTGAACTGAGAACTTTTGGTTGATAAGAGTAATATATATAACGCAGCAGGGGTTTGGGACATCTTCATGCGTACTATTTTGATATTGCTTCATACAGTCTCCCTGGAGACTTTATGCCTTCTACTGTGATCGTGACTTGACTCTCTCATGATTCTGGGCCGTGTAGTAGAAGATTCAATCATTGAACTGGGACCTTTCGGTTGATAAGAGTAATGTATTGGATGTAGGAGGATATTAGGACATCTTCATGCGTACTATTTTGATATTGCTTCATACAGTCTCCCTGGAGACTTTATGCCTTCTACTGTGATCGTGACTTGACTCTCTCATGATTCTGGGCCGTGTAGTAGAAGATTCAATCATTGAACTGAGAACTTTCGGTTGATAAGAGTAATGTATTGGATGTAGGAGGATATTAGGACATCTTCATGCGTACTATTTTGATATTGCTTCATACAGTCTCCCTGGAGACGTTATGCCTTCTACTATGATCGTGACTTGACTCTCTCATGATTCTGGGCCGTGTAGTAGAAGGTTCAATCATTGAACTGAGAACTTTCGGTTGATAAGAGTAATATATATAACGCAGCAGGGGTTTGGGACATCTTCTTGCGTACTATTTTGATATTGCTTCATACAGTCTCCCTGGAGACGTTATGCCTTCTACTGTGATCGTGATTGGACTCTCTTTTCTTTCTGTTCCATGTAGAAGAAGATACAATTGAATTGAGACCCCTAGAATTAATAGCCATGATACATTGCAAGGCGTATTGGGGTATATTGGGTTATACCGTTTGATATTGCTTCATAACAGTTTCCCTTTATTGTCTCACGATTATATGTCATGCAGCATGAGGGATGATGAGTGGTGAGGAAAAAGGAAGGAATGTTGAGTTTTGCAACGTCTACGGATGGTGTGTTTCGCTTTGACTGGTCATTTGTAATTTTTAACGATTTCTAGCTGGATATTGTGGGTCCACCCATAATTAATGACAATTTATTAGTCAATTGGTTGAGGAAAGTTGTGGGTTTATGCATGTTAGTCCACACAATATTTCAAACACCGCTTAAGTAAAATTCAAACCCAGACCCACTCGACATATATATTTTTGTAAGCTAGATGGTACTATACATTGTTAGAAAGATTGTAGAGAATATAAATGAAAAAGTGAGGAATGACAGATTGGGTGCTGCTGCAATACTCACCCTTTTGAATCACCCAACGTCTATTTAAGACGCAGTAATGTCGTGAATAACGACGCAGCTATTGTTGTACTCGCATATTTACGACGCAGCTATTGTTGTACTCGCATATTTACGACACAGCTATTGTTGTACTCGCATATTTACGACGCAGCTATTGTTGTACTCGCATATTTACGACGCAGCTATTGTTGTACTCGCATATTTACGACGCAGCTATTGTTTTACTCGCAAATTTACGACGCGGCTATTTTATATTTATGACTTAGCTACTGTTGTACACTTACGGCTCGACAGTTGTCGTATATTTACGAAAAAGCTATTGTTGTATATTTACGGTACAGATAGCTAAAGATATGTATATACCTAAAATCGCTATTTTAGTGCACTATTTTTTAATAAATTCCCAGGGAGTGCCCCTGGACCCCCTTTATTGAGAGATATTTCCATACCCACTGGCCATCCGACGGAACCCACCATAATTTTTATTTACCCCACAGGCAGTGATAGCAGAGTTAAGATTGGCTGTGTATATTGAGATATGATTTGTGAGCTGTCTTACAATTCAATTTGGTAACTTTTTTACTCTTAATACTCCTGCAAGCACATTATTTTCTTAATTTTCAAGTTTTATTTGGGAAACTTAGTATGAACTTCCTGTGTATAAACTGTTTTTTGTTGTTTTTTTTTTTTAAGAAATTGTAATTTTGGTCAATAACCTCTTCCTTTGATTTTGTTTTTGAAAAGCAACCCATCTTTGTATCAATAGTGAAATTGTTAGCACAAAAATATTTAACAGTATTTATAATATTTACTCGCTGCTCTCAAAGTATAGTATACACAGAACAGTGGAAGTCCTTTAGTTACGATGTCAAAGCGGCGCTATAAAATACGTCGCCCCAGTTCCCTCACTTTCCGAGAAGAAATCATTACCTGTGTGTCTCTATCGGGCGCTGCGTCTCAATTTTCCTAACCAATAACGATTCAATATTTCCGAGCTATGGGGCAATTCACACCTTCGCACCTCCTAGTTGTCTATTACAAGTTTCACAGTTCCTAGCTGTCTATTACAAGTTTCACACCTCCTAGCTCTATTACAAGTTTCATACTTCCGTCTCTATGTAAGAATATACGATTAGTTTTTTTCTCAACATTATTTTTTTTTTAAGGAGAAGCCGATCCCCTTTTAAACCTTATTCTGTCGTCATCATACTATAATTTTAAACTCTTTAATTAGCTAGTAACCAAAGCACATAAAATTTAATATTTTTTAGTTATTAATATGATAGCATATCTAACCCCAAATCAATTAAAGTATATTTAGCATATCTAACCCCAAATCAATTAAAGTATATCTATGCTTTTGGGATTTTTTAGGGTTTGAAATTATCAATGCCTCTTTGAGTGATTTGCATTTTTTTCTTGACAAGCACTTATTGGGATAATAATATATTCCCACTTCAAATGGTGTTCAATTAAATACACTTAAATTTAAAAAAAATTGTAACGTATTAATATTGCATAAGTCATTCTTTTTTGAGTATTTTGTGTTATGTTGGAACACAGCAATATTCCTTAATTAGCGTGGTTAAAATAAAAATACTCGTTAAACCAAATAGGAAACAACATTGCAGGTACTGATTTAATCTAATACAACTGGAAAAATAAAACATACTTTGCATGTTTACATGAAGGAAAACACTGTTTTACACTGTTTGCTGTACATATTCTTTGGGAACACGGAAAAGCGTCCCTTGCATAATGCGACATTGCAGACGTAGCAGATCATGTTGGTTCGCTTTCCTTTTACTTTTGTTAAACAGTGAGAACACCTGCGGTACTTTTGCATAAATACAGGTTGGATTTCATTCATTGGTTAGTCTAATCGGATTTTGGATTCTTGGTTGACCACTAGTACTGTGTTTTTGCGGGCTCTGAATTTGCCATTTGTGTATCCAACTTTTTTTCCTGTCAACTTTTCCAAGTAAAATTGCTAATAAGCAGATTTTCCCAACTTTATTGATTTTATGACTGAAGCTTTGCTTTCTTAAACATAAACAGTAAACCTATTTAAAATGACAGATTAAAAAAAGAAGTAAACAACTTGACCCTGCATCTATCTTGTAGACTTTTACTAGCCATGTGCTGATCAAACCGATCTACTTCTCCCATGCACTCATTATACCAACACACAGCGGTTGCGCATGATACTTTCTCTCTTCCTCTGAAACGCATTTCTTACCTCTGTTAGCTCATTTCGTAATGCTAACACCTCCATATCATCTTAAAATAATCTAGCCGTTCTGCAATGTCAGTTTCCTCTATCCAGGGCTCAATAATGTTGATTAATTTCAAATCTATTCTTATTAGTTTTGTAATTCTATTTAAATTTTCGTTTACTGAAGGTTTCCTGATGGGTTTATTTAGTTTTGTGCCGTGTGGTAGACAAATTATATTCCTTTCTTATTGTTTTTTTTTCATTCCTCATTACTTTTGCTTCAATTTTCTTTCTCATTATTGAATCAGTTAGTTTAGGATTTTTTGTTTCTGGTTTGTTGTCTTAATTAAAACTTCACTTACAGGGGTATCACAGTCACTTTTCATTGCTATGGATTATTTGAATGTTTTGGATGATTATATCAGTTTGAGTTGATTTTCTAGAAATTTTGAATGATTGTTTTCCAGTTTCTCTTGAAATGGTGATATATAAAATAATTTTGATGATGGTGGTATCTAAAATATTTGTTTCTTTTTACTTTAGTTGTAAATTTAATTGTATCCAAAAAAGAGTTTTAATAATCTAAAAATATATTCATCTTTGTTGTTAAATAAGCATATTTTGTCATCAGCATACCTTTGTGACTATTCGGACTTATAACCTATTAGTCTCTTTGTCTCGTAGTCTAACAGTGATATTGCAATTATTTATTGTCTGGCATTTAGTTTTAAGTCTGTCAAGCTAACAAAATGTAATTTGATAAAATATTTAAAAAATGAAATTAAAAATGCCTTTATTTAAACAGGCGGAGTTAGGGCTGTTAAGCCCTTTTACCGTTCAACCTACAAAAATAAATAAAAAAATAAAATCAGTAAAATACTACTGTTTGATCAATCTTAAACTTTCGATACTCTTCCAAATCACACCCACCAGTACTACCATAGCTTATTATCGGTTTCTTTTGTTTGTGATGGGGGGGGGGGAATTCCTTCATTGATTTCATAATGATCACGTTATGCGCTTATTTAATACAAGTTGACTCTCAGTTCCTATATTATAAGGTTAAAGGCGATTCTTGAATTTTATAATTTAACATAACCAAATCGAGAGGTTGTTGTCTTAAGGGACAACAGTATTGTTTGTATGGAGGTAGGATAAAAGATCTGTTACTGAAGTTATATTTTCAAAACAAATACAACAGCCCAATGAATAGCTAAGTTATCAAAGTTTCCGTGTTGAGCCACTGTGAAAGGAGGCTTATAAAACGCCTCTGGTTGTGCAATATGGAGGGTGATATTTTAATGGCAGGCTCTCCATAACGTTATGGCTCCATTTACGGTGCGAACAGTGAAGCCTCTATTTCACCTTGACGCTATCCCCGGCGTTCATTCTTTCATCGAATTATTTTAAACAGTCCTCTCACTTGCTCTCTTGCGAATGTTCATATTAAATGATAACAATTAAACCTACCTCTGTCATATCACAGTGCTATGTAAAAGCATTGTAAAAAAAAGTTAACTCTCCACTCCAATTTCGGTGTATTAGTTAGTAAGTTGAATAGGACTATCCACTTTTAAGCATTTCAACGGCCATCATCTTGAACCCTTAAGAAATATCAACTAAATTTTTCAGTCGTATAAGCTGTTAGTCGTATCACCAAATCGAGCAAGACGTATTTTATGTTTCAATAAATATGGTTTAAGAATTAGAAAAATTAAATAACCTGAGTGGATTAAAACATTTAGTTATCCTAAAAATGCTTCACCCAGTAATGATCAGGCAATCATTAGGAAGGTCTTTATCATCCGTCAAATTATGATGCCTGGTCACTCCCCATTAGATGTGCCTAGGGATCTGGTGCTTCACCCAGTAATGATCAGGCAATCATTAGGAAGGTCTTTATCATCCGTCAAATTATGATGCCTGGTCACTCCCCATTAGATGTGCCTAGGGATCTGAGCGCGCGGCTGAGACTCTACTAGCCATCTTAGAAACATTGACCTCACCTACGCGCTGTCATTGCGGTATATGATTGGTTTAAAAGAACTGAACTATCCGAACACCTTTTATTTTAATATAACCACGAGGCAACTGAATAAATCAGTAAATATTCCAGTTCTTGCATTATGGGTCACGCGAATACTGAAGGGCCTGATGTTTTTGGAAAAGACGCCCCTCTCCCCCGCTCGCCGAAAGGGCGATTGGCCGGTCTGCGCGCGCAGATCCCTTTGCCCATTTGTACCTATGTTTATTAGATTACGCTGCCACATCTAGTCTAGATTATGTATCAGTCTATCAGAATATATTGCATCCAATACTAAAATATTTCACTACTTCAAATGTTGTGGTTTTTGCGCTGTCTGGAGGCAATCGAAGAAAACTGCAACTATAAATATATTGTAGAAAACTATTTAGCACATTCTACAAAACTCTAAGAACAGTAAAATAACACTTAAATGTAGTTCATAAAAGTGGGGAAATTACAATTATATTAAAATGGACTAATACAATTAACAACAGATTTATTATAGTAGCGTTATTTATCCTTTCGAACACAACTTCTGTCACACAATCCCCATATGGGTGTAATCTATATTCCCCAGGATGTGAAAGATCTAGTGTACACTGACCTACCTTGATCTCCAGTTTTTTGTTGGATTCCATGAGTGGAAAGTAATGTTGAAATGTGTTACATGTACGTGGAAAGGTAGACACTTCTCAGATAGCGTATAATGGCGAATAATGCATAATCCAACTAATGTATCTCGGCTGTAACACGATTCATCCAATTCCCCCTCCCGCCCCCCAACTCCCTGTGGAGTTGGTCCATTTGTACTTAATCAAAGTTTGTTTGTCGAGCAGACTTGCCCCTATACTTGCTTATTGACTCGCTGGAATAAGACAAAAACATTCGGTACTAAGGTATTTGTAATGTAATCTTCCCGTAGTTTTGATTACAAAATGTATACAAAATCTATCTTGTATACAAAGTTGCATCGCTAAATTAATACGTACACGGTAAATGTTGATTTTACAAATTTTAAATACAAATTAAACCATTTCCATGTATAAAAATGTATCCATGTTCAGATTATAATATCCGTTATCTTATGAAAAAGTAATTAATCGCAAAATGTGTTGCTAAGCGCTAATCTAAAGAGCGGCTGGACCAATTCGGCTACTTCTTTTTTTGAGATTTGTTGAAGTCCGAAGAAGGTTTCATCAAGAGAAAAATTACAAAAGTTTTCCGGGATATTTAAAATTAGATAGCAATTGTAATACTCGTATTTACGAAACAATCCGAATTAAACTGACAGTGAAGAGCTGTTGAAACTTTCATCTGAAGTTCACAAACGAGCAGAAACATTGGGTTACGTTTTACGATCTGACACGCTTGTCAGACAGTTTATATAGTACATTAATCAACACTATCACCGCTATATATTATATACTATTAAAAACATAAATAATTACTGATTTCAATGGTGAAATTTGTTTTGCTGACAACCAACAGTAACGTCATAAATTTTGTCAGAAAGATCGTCTTTATCAACAATTAATATATCATGTGTATGGTTTATGATGTTGGTGTTATAGCTTTGTTTTAGGCTGTAATATGCTAAATGTTGGTATATTTAGGATATATTTAGTGTAAACATTACATTTTTTTTTGTTATTTGCTTTAAATTATTGTATCCATAGTAACAAATTTAGCGTGCCACCACTTTAAAAAAATAATAAATTGGTTAATAATTTATTTATTTTTTTGTAGTTTATGTAATCTTTTAAATATTAGTATACATTATTATTTAATATTTAATGTAAGAATTTAATTTTTTGGACATTTTAAAAAATAATCGTAACCATAGTAACAAATTTGTGATTTTTACAACATATATAATTATTATTCCTCAAAAGAACTTGGAACCAATATATATATATATATATATATATATATATATATATATATATATATATATATATATATATATAATTTCAATAAACATTGAATCGCAAAAAGTACTCGCTCCGCCGGGAGTCGAACCCGGATCTCTCACTTGCCGGGTGAATGTGCTACCATTACACCACAGAGCGCTTACCTTTTCCGATTCAATTATTTTGTATTTGGCCATATCTGTCACATATGCGTTTTTAAATAAGCAAACTAACATATATATGTATGTATATATATTCTGAAACTAGATAAAATGAAAATAAATTGGCTATCTCAGATTATAATATTTATAATAATATTACACACGTTACCAGGGACAGTCTCACCATTTTTCAAACAAAAACTTTTTCACTTTTTCATAAAAACAATATAGTATTTCACATAGATTTATAGTAAAAAGTATAGTAAAGTACGGGTATAAAATACTCTAAAATGGCCTGCTATCTGTGGAAAGAATAACTGCCAGTTCGAGGGTTAAACCATGTAATGTATTGGAAATACTATTTAAACACTGAAAAAAAGCTGTCAATGTTTGCACATAAGGTGCTTGAAACTGGTTGGCTCCCTTGAAATTGTGTTTCACATTGGAACAGTGGCTTATGGAAAACCGGGGTAGACACAAACATGCCTCAACGAGCCCGTCTTGCTCATACTAACACAAGTCTTCTGTCGTACAAAATTTATTGTAAATGAATACCTGGAAATGTTGAATGAAATTAGTATTAAGCATTTTCCACTCTTTCCATCTGCTAGGAACAGAGCAAAAGTGGTGGAAGTAGATGCTTTTGACCGAAGTAGTTTTCGATACCGTAATATTTAGATATTTCAGTGACCGCCTCAGGACTGTCAGAAGTTTAATTGGTTCGAACCAGATATGCATACTTTGTAAGAGCAAAACCTGTAGTAACAACCAGGGAAAATGTATTTGACATCGGAAAGTGAAGTGAAAAATAAGCGTCAGGTATATACCTAATTCTGTTTAGAAAATATCATAGGGTTCCATCATATTATATAATAAATATTTTCACTAATAAAGCTACACCTTTCGATTTAAAACTTGCTTGCGAAGACGTGGGTGACAGATAGTATAAACTAAAAATGAAGCCATTATCAAAATAAACTTATTTGTTCTTGCAATGTAAAACTGTCCCTTATCTCTAAAATGCTCCATATAGCTTCCTACTTTTATTCGATGTCCCCTTCTTTTTGTTTCTTTTTTTGCAATATAACATTTTAATCCGTTATCTTTCGCTTTCTAACAATCAATAGGTGGTCATCATTTTAAGGTAGGCCTAAATATTATATATTTTCAATCCCGGTTAGCCATAAATAACTAAAGTAAAAATCTAAAAAAATTAAAAAATAAAAATATTTCTGTAAAAACATTTAGTTTAATATAATTTTTCATTTAAACATTGAAATCAATCTTTTGTAACGTATTAGTAAAATTATATATAAAAATGTAATTATCGCTATTTTGTTAAAAATTCAATTGGCTATAAATATCAGACTATCTACTGTGGTAGTACTTTTTATTTTAATTAATCTCTAATTAGGAACTATTGGTTTTTAGAAATGTGTTTAGTAATTCAATAATTTTAAAACTAAATAATAAATGGTGCTTTAAAAAAATGTATTAAAAACTTACTTTTCAACCCACAGTTTCCCAAAACGAGCGTATTAAAATAAAACTAAAGTTATAATCGACGTTTGGACTAATACATCATTGCCTATACTGTTCAGAGGGAAGAAAGGTATGAAAACTATAAAAATCAAAGTGCCTATAGTGTACCTGAATGCAAACAATTCATTTTTACGTTTCAAATAATAATTTAAAATACTCTATTTCAGAGTTGAAATCAAAGGAAAATAGTCCATGTGACTTTCCCACATTATTCCTCAGCTTATATAAAGTAAATAAGAAGATAAAATTAAGCAGTGAAAGGAAATAATGATGCAAGGAGCTCTTGCGGAACTGGAACGTGCGGTAAGTCGCAAAAGGCGATAATTTGAGCAGCGTGTAATTTATCACCACCCTCTGTGGGCGTCTGATGGCAACCCGACTGAAGTCTGATAGCTTTCCTCTCGGTCTTGTATAATTGGCTACAAGAACCACTAGTATTTTAGCAGCGTGTAATTTATCACCACCCTCTGTGGGCGTCTGATGGCAGCCCGACTGAAGTCTGATAGCTTTCCTCTCGGTCTTGTATAATTGGCTACAAGAACCACTAGTATTTTAACAGCGTGTAATTTATCACCACCCTCTGTGGGCGTCTGATGGCAACCCGACTGAAGTCTGATAGCTTTCCTCTCGGTCTTGTATAATTGGCTACAAGAACCACTAGTATTTTAACAGCGTGTAATTTATCACCACCCTCTGTGGGCGTCTGATGGCAGCCCGACTGAAGTCTGATAGCTTTCCTCTCGGTCTTGTATAATTGGCTACAAGAACCACTAGTATTTTAACAGCGTGTAATTTATCACCACCCTCTGTGGGCGTCTGATGGCAGCCCGACTGAAGTCTGATAGCTATCCTCCCGGTCTTGTATAACTGCCTACAAGAACCACTAGTATTTTAACAGCGTGTAATTTATCACCACCCTCTGTGGGCGTCTGATGGCAGCCCGACTGAAGTCTGATAGCTTTCCTCTCGGTCTTGTATAATTGGCTACAAGAACCACTAGTATTTTAGCAGCGTGTAATTTATCACCACCCTCTGTGGGCGTCTGATGGCAGCCCGACTGAAGTCTGATAGCTTTCCTCTCGGTCTTGTATAATTGGCTACAAGAACCACTAGTATTTTAACAGCGTGTAATTTATCACCACCCTCTGTGGGCGTCTGATGGCAACCCGACTGAAGTCTGATAGCTTTCCTCTCGGTCTTGTATAATTGGCTACAAGAACCACTAGTATTTTAACAGCGTGTAATTTATCACCACCCTCTGTGGGCGTCTGATGGCAGCCCGACTGAAGTCTGATAGCTTTCCTCTCGGTCTTGTATAATTGGCTACAAGAACCACTAGTATTTTAACAGCGTGTAATTTATCACCACCCTCTGTGGGCGTCTGATGGCAGCCCGACTGAAGTCTGATAGCTATCCTCCCGGTCTTGTATAATTGGCTACAAGAACCACTAGTATTTTAACAGCGTGTAATTTATCACCACCCTCTGTGGGCGTCTGATGGCAACCCGACTGAAGTCTGATAGCTATCCTCTCGGTCTTGTATAATTGGCTACAAGAACCACTAGTATTTTAACAGCGTGTAATTTATCACCACCCTCTGTGGGCGTCTGATGGCAGCCCGACTGAAGTCTGATAGCTTTCCTCTCGGTCTTGTATAATTGGCTACAAGAACCACTAGTATTTTAACAGCGTGTAATTTATCACCACCCTCTGTGGGCGTCTGATGGCAGCCCGACTGAAGTCTGATAGCTATCCTCCCGGTCTTGTATAATTGGCTACAAGAACCACTAGTATTTTAACAGCGTGTAATTTATCACCACCCTCTGTGGGCGTCTGATGGCAACCCGACTGAAGTCTGATAGCTATCCTCCCGGTCTTGTATAATTGGCTACAAGAACCACTAGTATTTTAACAGCGTGTAATTTATCACCACCCTCTGTGGGCGTCTGATGGCAACCCGACTGAAGTCTGAAGTCTGATAGCTATCCTCTCGGTCTTGTATAATTGGCTACAAGAACCACTAGTATTTTAACAGCGTGTAATTTATCACCACCCTCTGTGGGCGTCTGATGGCAGCCCGACTGAAGTCTGATAGCTATCCTCCCGGTCTTGTATAATTGGCTACAAGAACCACTAGTATTTTAACAGCGTGTAATTTATCACCACCCTCTGTGGGCGTCTGATGGCAGCCCGACTGAAGTCTGATAGCTATCCTCCCGGTCTTGTATAATTGGCTACAAGAACCACTAGTATTTTAACAGCGTGTAATTTATCACCACCCTCTGTGGGCGTCTGATGGCAACCCGACTGAAGTCTGATAGCTATCCTCTCGGTCTTGTATAATTGGCTACAAGAACCACTAGTATTTTAACAGCGTGTAATTTATCACCACCCTCTGTGGGCGTCTGATGGCAGCCCGACTGAAGTCTGATAGCTATCCTCTCGGTCTTGTATAATTGGCTACAAGAACCACTAGTATTTTAACAGCGTGTAATTTATCACCACCCTCTGTGGGCGTCTGATGGCAGCCCGACTGAAGTCTGATAGTATCCTCCCGGTCCTGGTCTTGTATTGGCTACTGCCTACAAGAACCACTAGTATTTTAACAGCGTGTAATTTATCACCACCCTCTGTGGGCGTCTGATGGCAGCCCGACTGAAGTCTGATAGCTATCCTCCCGGTCTTGTATAATTGCCTACAAGAACCACTAGTATTTTAACAGCGTGTAATTTATCACCACCCTCTGTGGGCGTCTGATGGCAGCCCGACTGAAGTCTGATAGCTATCCTCCCGGTCTTGTATAACTGCCTACAAGAACCACTAGTATTTTAACAGCGTGTAATTTATCACCACCCTCTGTGGGCGTCTGATGGCAGCCCGACTGAAGTCTGATAGCTATCCTCCCGGTCTTGTATAACTGCCTACAAGAACCACTAGTATTTTAACAGCGTGTAATTTATCACCACCCTCTGTGGGCGTCTGATGGCAGCCCGACTGAAGTCTGATAGCTATCCTCCCGGTCTTGTATAACTGCCTACAAGAACCACTAGTATTTTAACAGCGTGTAATTTATCACCACCCTCTGTGGGCGTCTGATGGCAGCCCGACTGAAGTCTGATAGCTATCCTCCCGGTCTTGTATAACTGCCTACAAGAACCACTAGTATTTTAACAGCGTGTAATTTATCACCACCCTCTGTGGGCGTCTGATGGCAGCCCGACTGAAGTCTGATAGCTATCCTCCCGGTCTTGTATAACTGCCTACAAGAACCACTAGTATTTTAACAGCGTGTAATTTATCACCACCCTCTGTGGGCGTCTGATGGCAGCCCGACTGAAGTCTGATAGCTATCCTCCCGGTCTTGTATAATTGGCTACAAGAACCACTAGTATTTTAACAGCGTGTAATTTATCACCACCCTCTGTGGGCGTCTGATGGCAGCCCGACTGAAGTCTGATAGCTATCCTCCCGGTCTTGTATAATTGGCTACAAGAACCACTAGTATTTTAACAGCGTGTAATTTATCACCACCCTCTGTGGGCGTCTGATGGCAGCCCGACTGAAGTCTGATAGCTATCCTCCCGGTCTTGTATAACTGCCTACAAGAACCACTAGTATTTTAACAGCGTGTAATTTATCACCACCCTCTGTGGGCGTCTGATGGCAGCCCGACTGAAGTCTGATAGCTATCCTCCCGGTCTTGTATAACTGCCTACAAGAACCACTAGTATTTTAACAGCGTGTAATTTATCACCACCCTCTGTGGGCGTCTGATGGCAGCCCGACTGAAGTCTGATAGCTATCCTCCCGGTCTTGTATAACTGCCTACAAGAACCACTAGTATTTTAACAGCGTGTAATTTATCACCACCCTCTGTGGGCGTCTGATGGCAGCCCGACTGAAGTCTGATAGCTATCCTCCCGGTCTTGTATAACTGCCTACAAGAACCACTAGTATTTTAACAGCGTGTAATTTATCACCACCCTCTGTGGGCGTCTGATGGCAGCCCGACTGAAGTCTGATAGCTATCCTCCCGGTCTTGTATAACTGCCTACAAGAACCACTAGTATTTTAACAGCGTGTAATTTATCACCACCCTCTGTGGGCGTCTGATGGCAGCCCGACTGAAGTCTGATAGCTATCCTCCCGGTCTTGTATAACTGCCTACAAGAATTACTAGTATTTTAACAGCGTGTAATTTATCACCACCCTCTGTGGGCGTCTGATGGCAGCCCGACTGAAGTCTGATAGCTATCCTCTCGGTCTTGTATAATTGGCTACAAGAACCACTAGTATTTTAGCAGCGTGTAATTTATCACCACCCTGTGTGGGCGTCTGATGGCAGCCCGACTGAAGTCTGATAGCTATCCTCCCGGTCTTGTATAATTGGCTACAAGAACCACTAGTATTTTAACAGCGTGTAATTTATCACCACCCTCTGTGGGCGTCTGATGGCAGCCCGACCGAAGTCTGATAGCTATCCTCCCGGTCTTGTATAATTGGCTACAAGAACCACTAGTATTTGAACAGCGTGTAATTTATCACCACCCTCTGGGTGTCTGATGGCAACCCGACTGATCTGATAGGTATCCCTCCGGTCTTTTATAATTAGCTACACCTCTGATATATGCTAGAAGCGGTATTTCATTTCTATCAGATCTAAAATCGTATTATTATCGAGCTGGATGGTGTTAATAAAGTTTCTGGAAAGTTAACTAATAACTAGTTAATTAATAACTCTAGATTAACTTGTTCTTCATGTATCCTACGGACAGCTAATTTTCAGATCACCATTTTGAACTTGATGTTGCCTGTATATAAATATTAAGCTTCATAAAACCATTGAAGTCTTTACCTAATTTCTTTTCGAGATATCTTGCAAGCAGACGTAGAGGAATGATACTTTCCCAACCCCGAGAGTTGAAGTGCTTCGCCAAGGCTCAGCCAATTAGTATAACCTTAGTGCGATCAGAAATCGTATGATTTCTATTATGATAAAGCACAAAAATTTGCTGGACTCTAAAGAAATTAATAAAAATGTATTACTTTACTAACAGTAAATATTAAATTAAGAGTAGTAGGTTTTACAATTACTGAGATTTGAGTTGCCCGAAATGGAAATTATTAAAGTAACCAAATGTAGAAAATCCCATCCTGGAAGTAAAAATATTATTTAATTATTTAAATTTCAATCCTAAGTAAGTCTTAACTGTAACTTTAAACTTTCTCTGCACACAAAGTATCAAAATTGACTATTAAAACCAATGTTAATATCACGAATTTGCACCCAATTTGTTATTTGAGGAGAAAGTTTAAAATAGATACTTCCTCTGAAAGAAATTATGTTTAGTCTTTAAATACTTTCATATGTACAGGATAGATAATAAAAAGTTAAGTTAGTGAAGATTTCTTTTAAAAAACCACCTGGTTTTTTCTATTAGATGTTATGTTGAAACTTTGGAGTTAGAATTAATGACTATTATAGTCATCATTGATTAGGTCATTTCGGTCGGTTTATCTTACTCGTATTTTCACAGCCTTGAATATCACAAGTGGCTGAGCATTAGCGTCACCTATCACTCAAAACATTTCAGGCAAAATACAACTTCTGTCTGTCTGTCTGCATGATATCTCGAGAGCGAACTGACATATAGACTTGACATTTTGCATGAAGCTTTATTTCTACATAGAAAAATCGAGGTCTATGACGGTGCGTGTCATTCCATGGGATTTGGCTGAGTGTTAGTGAACTATTTTATATCGGTCTTACGGATAACCATGATGGTAACGAAAAAATCCCGTAATAAATACACTTGTAACGAAACGGAGTACGATATAAGACATAGTAACATGTGACATAGTAACAAGTGACATAGTAACATGTGACATAGTAACATGTGACATTGTAACAAGTGACATAGTAACAAGTGACATAGTAACATGTGACATAGTAACAAGTGACATAGTAACATGTGACATAGTAACATGTGACATAGTAACATGTGACATAGTATCATGTGACATAGTTTTTTTTTTTTTTTTTTTTTTTTTTTTTTATATAGAGGTTTGAAAAAAGATCTTCCAAAGACACCACCATCGCTAAACTCCACCGTCCATCTTCCGGCAGATATACGTGGGGTAGTGTGGGATTCCTGCCAGACTGGCAGACCTACCCACTAAAAAAAACAATCCTCTCCCCTCCCCCCGTAGATGGTACGGGGGGACTGGATTGGAACCGCGTTAGCATTTCATAAATCCTGTCCGTGCTGCGTTTTGCAACGCCTACTCC
Organism: Homalodisca vitripennis; assembly: GCF_021130785.1. Classification (NCBI taxonomy): domain Eukaryota; kingdom Metazoa; phylum Arthropoda; class Insecta; order Hemiptera; family Cicadellidae; genus Homalodisca; species Homalodisca vitripennis. The sequence continues at coordinate 140,735,500 of NC_060213.1, read as the reverse complement.
AGGTTACTGGTCCCTTTCTGCAATTTTAGCTTTCAGGAGGCGCTGTGCGTAAGCTTCAACAGCTGACCAATTTTCTTCTTTTTTGATCATATAGGCCACCAGGCTTGAGGGGGAGAGCCTGGTGCCTATGATCTCTTCAGTGGTGCTTCTACAGTCAATCCACTGAGCACACTCGAAGAATGTGTGTTTGACGTTGTCAATTTTTGTCAGGGCAGTATTTTGCACGTCGGTGTGGTGTGCAGGCCCATCTTGAAAAGATAAGCATTGAACTGCCCGTGTCCCGTCAATAACTGGGTCAGGAAGAAGTCCGTGTCCCCGTGCTTCCGAGAGACCCAGACATCGATGTTCGGAATGAGGCGCTCCGTCCATCTGCCTGTATCCATCGGTTCTGCCACTCTTGTTGCGTCTCGTTTTTTATTCTTGTTTTTGCCTCCGTGTAGTTGTCACAATTTTCTTTAGCGTTGTAGAGCTTGGCTCTCTCAAACGCCAATAAGTCGATAGGCGCAGCTCCTGCAATTACCAATACTGCTGCTTCGGAGACGGTGCGGTATGCGCAGGCAACCCTGAGAGCGCCTCTCCGCTGCACCGCTGCTACCTTTCGCCGATATGTTTTCTGCTTCAAGACGTCCGCCCATATTTATGCTCCATAAAGCAGTACAGAGTGAACTACCTCAAGCAGGACTCGTCTTTTCCTGGTTCGTGGTCCTATCGAGTTTGCCAAGATCCTTGATAGGTTGGATACGGTCTTACTGGCTTTCTTTCATGCACTTTCGAGGTGTTCACGATAGGATAGCTTCTCATCAATCATTACTCCTAGATAGCGTAGAGCTCTTGTTGACGTCAGAGTTGCGCCTCCTATTTCTACGGTGAATGGTTTTGGGAACCATTTTTGTGTCTAGTCAAGACGACCATCTCTGTCTTCTGTTTGGCGAGTTTCAGGTGGTGTTTTTTCAAGCCATGTTTTCGATGGCATCCGTGGTCTCCCCGAATTAAAAAACTCTGCTTCTTCGGCACTATCTACCACTATCGTAGCCGCAACGTCATCAGCAAAGCCCGTGAGCTGTACTTGTTTCGGCAACGAGATACGCAAGAGCTCGTCGTAGTCAGCGTTCCAGAGGTCGCACCCATAATTGAGCCTTGAGGCACGCCGGCTGTTACTTCATGTTCACGCTGACCCTCCGTCGTTTCCACAATCAGCTTCCTCTTGTCGAGGTAGTCGTCAATCATCCCCAGATTTTCTGGCTTCACCACAAATCTGTGCTCTAAAGCGTCCAAAAATGTCTTCCCAATTTGCGCTGTTAAAAGCATTTTTTTACGTCGAATGTAAGGAGAAGACACACCTTGCGAGCTTTTGAGGCTCCCAGACCATGCCTCTCGAGCTGCCTCCGTTACCTTCTGAATCGCGCCAATTGTCGATCTCCCCTTTCGGAAGCCATGTTGGTTTGTCGCATAACCTCCGGCAACGATCGATGTCGTTGCGAAGCCTACCTTGAATGTGCTTCTCAAGCAGTTTTCCTGCTATATCCAGCATGCAGAGTGTCTAAACGACGAAGGCGTTATAGGGGTTCCCTTCCCTTTATCTAGCAGAACCAATCTCTGCCGCTTCCAGACTGTGGGAAACGTGCCAGTAGCTAAGCATGCATTGTAAGCACTTAGAAGTATGCGTGGATACTTCAGAGCTACAATCTTGATCACTGCGACTGGAATGCCATCAGGGCCTGGCGCTTTCCCGATCTTGATGGTCTTCGCCGCATCCTGCAATTCCTTGGTGGTGAAGGGTGTTTTTTCACTGGTTGCTACATACTGTCTCTTCTCCGCGGCGGGTGTTCAGGAAACAGCTCCGCCACTATGCTGTTCATTACAGCAGGAGATTTCGGCGCTTCCGGTGCAGCTTTACCTAGTCGTTTTAGTGACAATTTGGTACGCTTTACCCCATAGATCATAATATTGAGGTCGTTGCAGATCTCCTTCCACAATGCCGCTTTACTTGCTTTGATGGCCTTATTCATAGCTCTTTTGGCCTGCTTATACTCATTCGAGTAAATACCCTGGTCAAGAGAATGTTTCGCTGCTCTCGTTGCTCGTCGACGTAGCAAGTGACATGTTTTTCGAAGATCCGCTATCTCCGATGTCCACCAGTAAGCCGGCTTGTGAGCACCCCGATCTTTCCGTTGTGGCATAGAGGCGTTGCATGAAGTGATAATCACCTTCATTGTTCTTGACACAATTTCCTCCGTCTCCCTCCGAGTACTTGGAGTAGGATTTACCTGAAGAGTAGCCATGCTCCGTGTAAGGGACGTTAGCAATGCATCTTGATCAAGTTTCCTGGCGTTCCACTTCCGCATGTGAAAGTTGCATAGCGAAGTCGATCCAGGTGCGAGTCCTATGGCGAATGTCACATACTGGTGGTCGCTGCCGCTGTATTCTTCTGATACTCTCCAGTTCTTGATAATGTTGGCAGTCCTTGGAGTCGCCAGCGTAATATCCAGGATGGATTCTCGGTAACCCGGCCTTCGGAAGGTTTTGTGGTGTTCCCGGTGTTTAGCACTACAAGGTCAAGCCAAGCTGCGAGGTCCGCGACTTCATTTCCTCGGGTGTCAGATAGGTCTGTACCCCATTCGACCGATTTAGCATTAAAGTCGCCACCGACAATGACCTCCCCGCCAGCTTAAGGATAGTGTTTTCTACGTTTGCCAGTTTTTGACGGAATACAACGATCCCCTCATTTGGGCGAAAGATAGACGCTTATAAAGTAGGTTGTTGGGGTTTTGATCCAGACGAAAACCCATTCCCACTGCCCTTGTCAACAACGGTAATCTTCTTAGGGTTTGTGATCCAGATTGCTGCCGTGCCGGAGTTATCAGCGAACCACGAACCTACTTTGGATGTTTAGGTATTGTTCGCAGATAAGGCAGTTGTCGATCTTTGTCTTCAAAAGATGCGCTGGCACAGTAGATTTTGCGCCAAGGCGCACCTATTCAGGTTACCTTGTAATACGCTTGTCATTTCTGCTCTTTCGAATATTCGGCAAGCGCAGTGCGGAATGTCTTACAAAGCTCTGGAGCCAGCAATATTGCTTGTGCTATTTTGATCTTCCTTTTCCAGTGCACATAGGAAGCATTTTGGCATCTCCGTACAGTCAACCGCCTTATGGTTAACCCCGCCGCACTTATAGCAACATTTACTTCTATCTAGCCCTACGCAGTTACGTGTTTGATGTCCAAAACCAAGGCATCTGAAACAGCGGGTCACTTTGACGACTGGGCGAATACGGCAGTTAATCCATCCAATTTTTATGCGAGCTTTGTCGAGGGCCTTGTTTGCACTGGTCTCGTCTATTTCGCAGAAAGCCGCTCGTTGTCCTCGCGGTGTAACTTTGGTCAAGTTTTACTCGTTTGATTTCTAAGTTTGTCGTGAAGTCTCGATTGAGCGCTTCACGAACGTCATTTTCCGTGGAGACTCCATCTAGATCAAGAATCTCTATCGTCGTCATTGGCGTCAGTGCTTTTACCGTGCCTATATTTTCGGTGGCCGTTCTTTATTGCAGCAGCAAAAGCTGCACTGTCCGTTGACTTGGGGCTCATTTCTAGAAGTACCCCTCCCTGTGTCGTCTGTTTGATGGCCTTTATGTCCACGCCAGTTGCCGTCGGGTTTACTTTCGCCTTGATTTCCTTAAGGAGATCGGCATATGTTCGCCCTTCAGCAGGTTGAACAAGGACAGCCTTTGTTCTTCGTTTTCTCCTGTTTGTCCTTACGATGGCTATTCATATGTTTGGAACCATCATTTCCTTGGGATTTTTCAGTTTCCTTCGGTGTGTCAACCGGATCCCGTAACCCTTTCTTCTTTGATCTTCTCCCAGTCACTACAGGCCAAGTATATTATTTCCCCCGTCAACGTTATTCCTGTCCTTGATATACGCTGCTAGCTCGTCGATTTTAGAAGCCCAGTCGCTCTACCGGTGTTTGGCGGCATCCACCGGATGGTACAGAGTTAACTCTGTCCCGGTGGAAGGCGCCGAACACGGTCCTCTCTCGTATGTTTAGTACAGCTTCGCTCGTACTCTGCTCGACGTCCATGAGGGCGTCCTCTCCTTTCTCTTCGTTATTTTTGTTGTTTAGTTTATCCATAATGTTAATAAGTACTCCAAAGCAAAAGGTCGTCTCCGAACGCGATGCCTCAGAAGTGGGGGGGGGGGTGTTCGCCCTGACAGCTACCTCCTTTGCCGCAGAGCTCATGGCCATTGGAGCGGGAAAACGCATCCGCTCCGACCAACCAACCACCTTTCATCCTTCATCGGCTTCCTCTTGCTCCCGTGGGTGCGGCACGTAGATGCCGGGAGTTACCACGCATGCTGCGCTACATGGGTCAGCCACACATCTCTATCGAGCAGTGTCACCACATCCGCTTGCGTACGTGACCCATGGTCAGATGGTGTGACCAACCTTCATGTCTGAAGGGGAGTTTTTGTTTTCTTTTTCCGCGAAAGCTATTTTATTTCACTTTTGCCCTCTGCTCCGAAAAACAGTGAGCCTTCTCCAACCCTCTTGAATACACGGACGGTAGCTGTGACTCTCAGCTCCGATGCCTAATTTGGTCCACGAGGGCTATTTTATTTCACCCTTATCCGCCGATCTTACGACCGGTTAGGACATCCCCCGATCCGCCACCTGGGGACGCGCTCGGTAGGAGTTTGGCTTCTCCCCCGGGATCATGTGACATAGTAACAAGTGTCATAGTAGCATGTGACATAGTATCAATGTGACATAGTAACAAGTGACATAGTAACAAGTGACATAGTAACAAGTGACGTAGTAACATGTGACATAGTAACATGTGACATAGTAACATGTGACATAGTAACAAGTGACATAGTAACAAGTGACATAGTAACAAGTGACATAGTAACAAGTGACATAGTAACAAGTGACATAGTAACATGTGACATAGTAACAAGTGACATAGTAACAAGTGACATAGTAACATGTGACATAGTAACATGTGACATAGTAACAAGTGACATAGTAACATGTGACATAGTAACAAGTGACATAGTAACAAGTGACATAGTAACAAGTGACATAGTAACATGTGACATAGTAACATGTGACATAGTAACAAGTGACATAGTAACAAGTGACATAGTAACATGTGACATAGTAACATGTGACATAGTAACATGTGACATAGTAACATGTGACATAGTAACACAAGTAGATATAGACTTTAAATTTGCATACAACTTCAGTGTCTCATGAATTACAGCCGGCATGATGTAACACTGCAGTTTTACATTAGGCTAAGATGATGAGTGTTCTACACCGTTTGTGCTCAAAGCTGATGTAGAACGTGTTAAGTAACAAGTGACATAGTAACATGTGACATAGTAACATGTGACATAGTAACAAGTGACATAGTAACAAGTGACATAGTAGCATGTGACATAGTAACAAGTGACATAGTAAACAAGTGACATAGTAACAAGTGACATAGTAACATGTGACATAGTAACAAGTGACATAGTAGCATGTGACATAGTAACAAGTGACATAGTAACATGTGACATAGTAACAAGTGACATAGTAACATGTGACATAGTAACATGTGACATAGTAACAAGTGACATAGTAACAAGTGACATAGTAACAAGTGACATAGTAACACAAGTAGATATAGACTTTAAATTTGCATACAACTTCAGTGTCTTATGAATTACAGCCGGCATGATGTACACTGCAGTTTTAATTAGGCTAAGATGATGAGTGTTCTACACAGTTTGTGCTCAAAGCTGATGTAGAACGTGTTAAGTACTTCTATAGAGCAATGGAGTATGAACCTTGTTCTACCACCACTGATAAATCCACTCTCAGCACCTCTCTCACTTAATTTAGTGCGCCTTTGAGACAGGTATAACTTTGTCTTGGACTAGCCCTTCTTCCAGCAACTTGTTCAAGATTGCTTTGCTTTGAATCTAATGTACATTAGCTTAAGTGCGTTGCCAATTCACAACAAATTACTATGCTAATGTAAATTCTTAATCCAATTACAATATTTGGCCCTGATATTTGCATTACTGAAGGTATGCAAAGTTTACTTCACATCAGTTTGCAGTTATAACGTGCTAAATAGTTATTATTTAACTAACGTGTACCGGTAATCTTTGTTTAGTCTTTAACTGTTACCTAACCGTTATAAGATCAGTTTAAACTTCCCGCTTGAGTCCTATTATACTTCATCAAAATAAATATTAATAAGAATTTTAATGCATGATACAAATACTTTATCGCTGACGAATACATTTGGAATAAGATTATTTGGCAACTTCAATAATAAATCAGTATTGCCTATCGGTGTTTTATGTTTTAAATACTTCTACTGTTTTATACTAAAGCATAAAAATAATGATATTTTATTATTATATACACCTCAAAAATATTTGTACATATTAACGATATTCTAAATCAATTTACTTCGATAATTATATAGACTAAGTTAATTTTACTTACTTTTGTTAATAGCATAGTAGTTGGCATAGGGATATGTTTCTTTGTGAATCTAAATAGAATGTTATTGCAGGTTTAGTAGTTAGAAGCATCTATTTTTCATCTGCAAATATCCTTTTCGTATTATATTTTCGATTATATCAACTAATTACACGCCTAAGTCCAGAAAATTACACAATAAGTTTATAATTCCAATTACCTTAAACATTGCTTACTTGTACTATATTTAACAATATAATGTAATAATTAGAAACCAAAATAGTGTCTTTATATATAGTTTAGAATAAAGGTAGATGAGAATATAAAGAGGAAGGTTTGTCTGTTGGTGACATTATAAGACGTTGTTCTATTACGATTATTTGCTGGCATTTTGGTACATAATGGAAGTTTCACCATCTTGAAAACTAGTTACTTATGGTTCTAAAAGGTTAGAGTTTAAAACACAATATTTTTGTTTTACGGAATCATGAAATGTGTAGTTCTATAAATGTATAAGCCTCGCCATTTTATATAATATTAATGGATAGTCAATATTGCGAAATTATCAAATAAATGAACAAACTGTCGTATATGTCCCAAATGAATGGAGGCTGAAATTAAATTAAACGGCCGCCACGCTGAAACTTTTAATTGAGTGGACAGCCTCGGTTAAATATAATCGTTCCAGGTTCGGTCCCAGGTGGCTAGGACTTGTGCTACAGATTTTGTTCACACTAGTAGTAAAAAGGTGTGCAGCCCAAAATAAACGTTATTTTGCACTGCTTAAAACTGTCACAGTTCGACTGTGTTGTGTAATAAACTAGATAAAAATGTTGAATTCGTATAATTGCCAGCGCAATGCAATGTTTCGTTGGCAAAGGTTGGTTACCAATTTACGTACTACTTACCCTGAGTTGGTTGAAGTTAGTTATAAACAATTTAATTGTAACTAATTCATTGAGAACACATCAACCAATACCAATAACTTTTTATTTTTGTAAGACCTTTCGATCGCAAGGATATTTTCATTAAACACACCAAAAAAGTAAATTTGTTTTTAATAATAATTATACGTACTGTATGTGATTTTAATATTAATTTGTCCTGTGTGGCGTAGTGTGTAGAATAAAATTAAATCATTACTGGAATTATACCACATAAATTTTGAAAGTAATTTTTGTAATCTTCGTGAAAGTAATATTGAATTGTATTGGTCCATCTTCTTGATTTAATAAATCTTTTTTATCTTCTTGATTTGTGTAATAGAATTCCCATGCATTTAAATATCTAGGTGTGTTAAGGTGTTTAAATAGTTTTAGGTTTTCTTTTAATATAGTGTGTCCAGTATGTATACAGTGGTGTGAGATGGCCGATTTTTCTTCCCTGTTGAATTTAATGTGGGAGCAATGTTCTTTATATCGTGTATGAAATTTTTTGCCTGTCTAATGAATTTTTATTGTAGTTATCACATTTAATTTTATATATGTCTGATTTATTGATGATTTCTTCATCATCTTTTATATTTTTAAATTTATTCTTCAAGTTACTTGATTTACAAGTGACGTTTCTGTTTGTATGTTTTTTATGATTTTTGTACATCTTTTTATAAATTTTTCCGTGTAGTGCTAATACAATTTGTGTTTGTGTCTTTATTGATGAAAAGTGTTGTCTCTAACTTTTGGCCATGTTTCTTTTTAGCTTTTAAACATACAGGTATGTTTAACTAAATCCGTTTATAGCCATTAAAAACAGCAAAGGTTTTTACATACTTATGTTCTTTTTGAAATCTTGTGTTAATAATCTATAAATCAATGAATGGAAGACTGCTCGTTTTTGTACTGGTGGATGGTTTGTTTTACAAATATTATTGGTTTTTGTGTTTTCAATGTAGTGAATACATGAAGAATAGCCAATGCAAGCTCAATCTTCAACATTTTAATTGTGTTAATCGTAATGCTGCAATCTTATGTATCATTCTCAGAGCCTTAACGGTCGCTATTTTGAAACTTTATTACAGATTGGTAACTATGAGAACAAAAGTAAAAATAATACCTTGAAATTCTGAATAACTTTTTGGGAATGGAAATGAATAAGCCTCCAGCTTAAAACGTTTGCAAAATGTTTATAAAGCCTAATTGTCCGAGTCTTTGACCATTATTTTGGGTTGAAATTGTAGAGAAATGCAACAAAACCTTTTATTGATTAACAGAGGTGGAAGAACTTATACAATAAATATATAAGTTATATATAACAAGCCACTCATATACGAGTAATAACAAAAATCGTATTGGGGTGAGTTTTGATATCAAAGATGTAATCGGTGGACAAATGCAAATATTTTCAGGAAAATATATCCAAGAGGGTGATACAATAAATTGACTTCCAAGAAATATACATGAAGGCCCCGAAATCTAAAAATTGTTAATAATGAGCTACTTCAAATAGTCCTAGTATTGAATTTTCAGAGACGCAATTTATAAAATGGAATTATCTAATGTGATCTATTTTAAAGGTATAAAGTACGTGGTAAGTACATGGTACCGTGACAAATACAAGGTAAAGAACTGCGTTACTAAATTAGTCTAGTCTATCGCTTCCATAAAGGTTACACAAAGTATTGGAGTTTAAATATAAAAATGTAATATCCAAGCGTGTGAAAATCTCCCTGAGAGCATAAAAAAGATCAACAGCCCACCCCTGTTTAAAGCTCGATTAAAGGACCTTTTAGTGTCTGAAATGTTTTACTCTGTAGATGAGTTCATGTTACGCCGCTGGGACCACTAATTTTCGTAGCTAAGTACCGATACTGAAGCCATGTATGAACAGAGAGAGAAAATGTAATTTAATGTATGTATGCATGAATCTTAGAATATTAAACTGCAAGGTTTTTAGCTTTATCTATTGACTTTTACAAATGCAATGTAAAATTTTTTGAAAGCAATAAAAATATGATTATTGATTACGCGCCGCATAAGTTCACCGTAAGTTGTCTTTTCTTTTTTTTTTAAAAAAAAAGGAGAGATCTTCGTCGTTTAAGCCTCTTTCCGCTCGTCCACTTGGGCCACTGGCCTGTGCAAGGATCTGATCAAACAGAATAAGGAGACAAGTTGATGCATTATCAACAAGGTGCATTGTACTGATGAAAACTGCTAAGGCCACAGACATGATTTCAATCAGTGCTAGCTCTGGCTCAAATTCTAAAGTCCGACTCTTAACCAGTTCGGTCATCGCCATTCTGTTTTTAAATACTGTTTGTTTAATGACACAAACAATATATTGCATTGTTAGCTAATATGAGATGAAATTAACTACCCCATCTCGAAATTAAATCCAATAATAAAGTTAAATAAATTAATGCAACGGATTATAAAAGGATCCGAAAGAATGACCGAAGAAGTGGTGTGCAGAGGAACAAACAGACCGACGGACAGTATTTTAATTTTTCTACCCTAAAATCAATAGGGTTCTTCCTTGTTTTCAATTTTGAATTCTCTAAGACCTTATTATCAAGAGTTGTCGTACAGAGGAATAGCGGACAGGCACCGGCACGATTTCAGTAAGGCCCTCTCTGGTCCGTAGTAAAGAAAGAATCATATTATTGTTTGATGGGATTCCTAAGGAAGAATCATACTATTGAGATTATTGAGAATGTTTAATGGGATTCCTTAGGAAGAATCATATTATTAAGATTTTTTAATGGATTACTAAGGAAGAACCATATTATTGAGAATGTTTGATGGCATTCCTAAGGAAGGTGCATATTATTGAGAATTGTTTATGGAATCCCTGAGGAAGAATCATGTTATTGAGAATGTTTGATGGAATTCCTAAGGAAGAACCATATTATTGAGATTTTTTGATGGATTACTAAGAAATATTCATATTATTGAGAATGTTTGATGGGATTCCTAAGGAAGAATCATATTATTGAGAATTTTTGATGGGATTCATAAGGAAAGATCATATTATTGAGAATGTTTTATATGATTCCTAAGGAAGAATCATATTATTGAGAATTTTTGATGGGATTACCAGGGAAGAATCATATTATTGAGAATTCTTGGTGGGATTACTAAGGAAGAATCATATTATTTTATGGTAAGCCTATGTGGCAAGAGTCTAGAATAAAGATTAATAAATAAATCTATTTAAAATATAATTAACACACTACCATTTTATACATTTTTTCATTGTATTTCTGACATCAAGTAACATAGCATCAAAATAAACTATAAAGAAGTAAAATTCGTAACATAATTGGTGATAAATGAAATGAACCGAAGAACATGATATGAAGATGTTTACTTCGTTGGTAAAGTCTAATTTTAGAATTACTTTTTTAATGTAGATATTTGTTCAAATTTTGGTATTATTCTATTTGCATTGTATTTAACATATTAATTGAACCCTTTTTATAATTTAAAAAATACGTAATTTTTTTAAACATAAATCTTTCTCTCTTTATATCTTTTTGAAACTTTATATGTTTTCTTCCATAGTTTTATAATTATGATACGTTTTGAAAAGATGTTCTGCAAAATTAGATTTGTACTAGTTGTGTTGTTTGATTTTAAGGCCTGTATATGTTTCCATGTATTTCTATAACAAATGTAATAGTTTTGACAATTACTGCAGTTAATTTTATAGACTCCTGAATTTTTGTAAGAATCGGACTGTGTTGTATAATTTTTTAAATTTGTATTAATACGATCAATACCGTTATTCCTTGTTTTATCATTTACGTTAAATGTAGATTTTCGTGTTGCTTTATTGAGATTGGTGCTGAAAGGTAGACAAGTGTATTTTTCTTGTTTGTTTTCATTTCTATCCAAATTTTGTTTGATTTTGTCCATAGGTCGTTTTCCCCCTTTCATCAACAGTTTTGATTCTGTACTCTTGATTTGTTACTAAATTTATAATTATTTTCATTTCAATTCAAAATTAGATGTATTTTTGATAATTCTTTGAATCTATTCACCATTGAGTTAAATGCTGCTATTTTATGAATCCAAGGCTGGTTAGAACATTTTGGAATAAAAAGGTCTATTTTCATTCGTTATTATCAAGCCGAATATTTAGTAGATATTTTGTGTTTCCTCTAATAAATTCGTAAACAGAGGGTCAACAGAATAAAACCACTGTTTAAGTGCTGACCTTAGTGTTAACCTTGGCTACTTCAAGCGAAGTAAAGACTCAGTCCAAGATCCTTTACTTGGTAACCCTGGAAGTTACCACGTTATTACTTCACTTATCAAAGATCTCTAGGTGGCGGCTCCTCCCCCTCCCATAACTCTTACACCTGTGGCTGTTGTTACTGGTGGCCACTTACAAAAATGCTTTCCACTTTTGGGTGAAATTTCTTTTTTCTGGAATAAATTTGATAAATTTGCACCTTTGTAATTAATATAATATTTCCTGAGTTTATTCTTCATGAATCCTGTAATATGATTACAGTGACTTATCCAATTCCCTATATTAAAGCATATGTATTTTAAATCAGCTAATGGTAACATGTTATGTAAATTTTTTTAATTTTAAAAATTAAATACGTTTTCTTCTATGTTTAAAATTTGGTATTCATGATGGATGATTTGAAAGTGCAACAGGATTCAAAGAATTTGCCATAATTATTTGTTACGGAAATAGAACACTGCGTTACAGGAATTAAATCTTACCTCTTCTTCGGGTGTAAAAATAATTATGATGTAAGGTAAACTTTTTAAGAAATACATAACTTGCGAAAGTAGATAGATCTCGTTGGTTTTAAGATACCCGTCACCCGTTCAATTTTCCTACTACGTAGTTCAATGTATTTTCCGAATTATTAATGAAACTGTTGCTAATTAAATATATAATGAGCAATGATGCACCTCGAAGCTTAGGCTTGTTTACTCAACCCATTACTGGTTGATGCATTTCTGGCCACATTAGCCTACAGCTACAACACGTAGCTGAACTGCAGTGTTAGATGACCGTAGTGCAGCTTAGTGGGATATTACGTAATAGATTACATTGCATAAATTAAATTTACATTAAACTGCACAGCCAGCTGTTATACTATATGGAGGTAAAATTCATTAATAATGTTTAAGATATACAACAACAAAATGCTTCTAGTGACTTCTATAATTTTGTCATTATTCTTTGGTTTAGTAGGTCTACTTTAAAAATATAATTTAAAATTAATCAAGCCAAGCTCTACTCACCTCCCACCACTTGACAATTAGATAAATTTACTGACGTTCGCCACTTTTTGTATTAAAATTTTTTTTTACATTTAAAATGTTTATTGAAAATTAAATCAGGCTATTGCCACTTACACAGATTTAATAAATGTTACACATTATCTGGCGCTGATTTAACATTCATAACGCGTATGTATACACATAATGTCTGCCGGTTGTTTTAAGCTTGCCAGGCTGATAAGAATATTGTATGAGAAAAAATTTGCATTTTATGTTTTTGATCCTTTTATTATACTCTCATTTCGCCTCTATAGGGCTGACAATACATTTTTTTAGACGAAATTACTCTGTCAATTTCAAGAAAACCAAATTGCTCTATCAATTAAAAAAAACTAATTTTGTGTTATAGAATTCACATTGGCTCCCGGTTTCTGTACTGTAAGCAATATTTTAGTAAAACTTCCTTTTAAAAGTGTTTACATGTTGTATTATAAGTAAACTACCTGTTATTTGGTGATAACATTTTAATAATTTTCACTGGCTTAAGATAGCAGTTTAAGAAACTATGATGTAGAAAGTACCAAAAACTAAATGTTATACATATATGGAGGTGAAACATTTCTGGTGTTATAAAAAAGAAGTGTTTATTTATCCTTTATTGATATAAAGTTTAGCTTTTATAAGTTAAATAAAAAATATTATTTAGTGATGTTTGGGCTTTTTCATACCGAATATAATATTAATACTAAAAAATCAAATGTCTGTAATTTCTTTGCTGGTCTCTTTTGAGAGTGAGGTTTTGTCATTCATTGTGTTCTATTCAAAACTACCTGTGCTCTTATTAAAATTTTCGTCCATCCCCATAAGTGATGAAAATTTGATAACGGCCTAAACAATAGATTTTAGCGTGTTATGGGTGTGGTTAGCATTATTTTTATCAGCAATGGTTAAAAGGTATAGAGCTGTCCTGATAATTTTTGTACACCCTGTATATATTACAAAATTAATAAAAGAATGTTTCTTGTAATTTTTTCTCTAATAAAAATTATGTGCTGTGAATTTTTTCCACCAAAACTTCACTGGCTTCCTATGAAAACATAGTGTGAGGAATTTTATATTTTTATAATTGCTGTCTCATCTTCACGACATATCCTGAATAGGTTTTGAGGACTTATTTAGAAAAATCTGATTTCATATTTGTTAATTTAACAGTTTTTAAAGGAGAGGCCGATCTCCTTTTTAAGCCATATTCTTTACCATAGCCATATTCAGGCTATGGGACGATAGCCTGTGTGAGGATCAACAAACAGAATAAAGTACGGCGCCCACTGCGACTGGACCTGGCCGGGATGGCAATATATACGAACCTAATCGAATAAACACCTGTCCACTGTGAGATCAACGAACTGTTGAGTTTCCACTGCCAATAACATACAATCCACAATTAGTTGTGCCGTAAACGGGCCTTTTTGTAAAATCAAAACATATTCAATTTAATGGACACCCGCCGACTGCGACTGGCCTGACCCAGCCCGGTCCGGACTAGTCCGGCATATTTCCACCGACTGCGACCGGCCTGACCCAGTCCGGTCCGGACTTCACCGGCATATTTCCATCGACTGCCCGGCCTCGGTCGGCTCTTGGCGACTGTGCTGCTGGCGCCGCGTGGACCGATTCCGTCTGGGCCGTGCTAGGCTAGCCGCGCCGGTCGCAGTCGGTGGAAATATGCCCATGAAGTCCGGACCGTACTGGGTCAGGCCGGTCGCAGTCGGCGCCGTACTTTAGGGGAACATTATAAACAGTACAAGGTTAATGGTACTGATAATAGTGTATTTGAACCTGTACTACCTCTAACACGCCCAAAGTCCAACGTTCTACACTGTTTAACTGTTTCCACTCTCAGTAGGTAATGGTAAAGAATCTTTCATAACACGGTGTGATGTGAATGGACCATTCGAGTTTGAGATTGCACAGTCAACCTCTGTCGGGAAACCTGAACTGCGCAAGTGGACGACGGATGTGATCGGCTAGATAATTAAGTCGTGCGTTGGTACGCCCACATTAGTACTGCTCTATAACTACATTCATATTGCCTCCGACATGTGTACGTCCCTCCCCCCCCCCCCACCACCCAACACTAACCTCTCTGTATATACACACACATATCATGCTTTCCAGAGCTATCCGACACCCTAACCCTATCCAATCACCCTCAAGGTTCGTATATAACTGGGTATGTATGTAACACGTTCCCTGCTCCATCGTGGGCGTAATTCCACACAGTGAGAGGGGGAGGGAGGGAGCAGCAAATGCTTTGAGTTGAGTTTGATTTACATACCCATACAATTTGAATAATGTCCCGGATCCACCAATAATACGATTCTCCACTGCCAATATCACACAACCCACAATTATGTTATTGGCGATGTAAAACTATTCAGTGACAGTGTGTAATTCGCTTTCTGTGTAATTATTCGAGCGCATTTGTATTTTATTGATTCAATATCACACAACCCACAATTATGTTATTGGCGATGTAAAACTATTCAGTGACAGTGTGTAATTCGCTTTTCTGTGTAATTATTCGAGCGCATTTATTATGTTATTGGCGATTCAATATCACACAGTGTGTAACCCACAGCGCATTCTTCTTTATTATGTTATTGGCGATGTAAAACTATTCAGTGACAGTGTGTAATTCGCTTTCTGTGTAATTATTCGAGCGCATTTCTTCTTTATTCATTCAATATCACACAACCCACAATTATGTTATTGGCGATGTAAAACTATTCAGTGACAGTGTGTAATTCGCTTTCTGTGTAATTATTCGAGCGCATTTCTTCTTTATTCATTCAATATCACACAACCCACAATTATGTTATTGGCGATGTAAAACTATTCAGTGACAGTGTGTAATTCGCTTTCTGTGTAATTATTCGAGCGCATTTCTTCTTTATTCATTCAATATCACACAACCCACAATTATGTTATTGGCGATGTAAAACTATTCAGTGACAGTGTGTAATTCGCTTTCTGTGTAATTATTCGAGCGCATTTCTTCTTTATTCATTCAATATCACACAACCCACAATTATGTTATTGGCGATGTAAAACTATTCAGTGACAGTGTGTAATTCGCTTTCTGTGTAATTATTCGAGCGCATTTCTTCTTTATTCATTCAATATCACACAACCCACAATTATGTTATTGGCGATGTAAAACTATTCAGTGACAGTGTGTAATTCGCTTTCTGTGTAATTATTCGAGCGCATTTCTTCTTTATTCATTCAATATCACACAACCCACAATTATGTTATTGGCGATGTAAAACTATTCAGTGACAGTGTGTAATTCGCTTTCTGTGTAATTATTCGAGCGCATTTCTATTTTATTCATTCAATATCACACAACCCACAATTATGTTATTGGCGATGTAAAACTATTCAGTGACAGTGTGTAATTCGCTTTCTGTGTAATTATTCGAGCGCATTTCTTCTTTATTCATTCAATATCACACAACCCACAATTATGTTATTGGCGATGTAAAACTATTCAGTGACAGTGTGTAATTCGCTTTCTGTGTAATTATTCGAGCGCATTTCTTCTTTATTCATTCAATATCACACAACCCACAATTATGTTATTGGCGATGTAAAACTATTTCAGTGACAGTGTGTAATTCGCTTTCTGTGTAATTATTCGAGCGCATTTGTATTTTATTGATTCAATATCACACAAGCCACAATTATGTTATTGGCGATGTAAAACTATTCAGTGACAGTGTGTAATTCGCTTTCTGTGTAATTATTCGAGCGCATTTGTATTTGATTCAATATCACACAACCCACAATTATGTTATTGGCGATGTAAAACTATTCAGTGACAGTGTGTAATTCGCTTTCTGTGTAATTATTCGAGCGCATTTCTTCTTTATTCATTCAATATCACACAACCCACAATTATGTTATTGGCGATGTAAAACTATTCAGTGACAGTGTGTAATTCGCTTTCTGTGTAATTATTCGAGCGCATTTCTTCTTTATTCATTCAATATCCAAAATCATATTATTAAACGTATTTATTGATCTGAATTTTATAAAGTGTCACAAATGTACAAACAAATCCAAAAACTAATCCAAAATTGGTCAGACCTTTATTGATGAAGGACGGAAGGGTTCCGCACACGTAAGCCAATTAATTGATTTGTAGAATTTCCTAAGAAATGTTTGTCTAGTTTACGCATGTTTTTCTGTAAACAATAACTGATGATGCATTAACCGACAAAGTGCTTTTAAACTAAATTAAAATTGTGGAAGAAAATAAAATGTCTTTTATATTAAAACCTGGTGACTTCCATCAAGCATAGAAAGTAGAAAAAACTTTCCAAAAAGAAAAATACAAAACAAGTATAACTTTTTTTGCCGTCGAAGATCTCTTAAAATGGGAATGTTATGCAGCCCGTTATTGTATAAGTGTACGAACATCATCCATTGGAAATTGCCTGATGTTTTTAAATAAATTTATATTTCATTGGAGATAAATGAAACTGTTTAACTGAAACACTTTAAATTTGAGATTTTAGCCTGTTAGGTTGCATTTTGCCAATGACGCAGTGTAGCGGGTGAAACGGTTATCGAGTGATCACGCAGGCGAGCGTAGTGCTGCTTGGATGGGTGACCGCTGAGCGATCCTGTCCTTACAAGCAGCCCGCCTGCCCGGCCATTGGCGGTGGTTCGGAAGTCACCCTTAAGTATTTGGTCCCCAGGTTAAGTGTTAGAGAGGGCTTCTTAGCCCTAACTTCGCCTGGTAAAATTCAGTACTTTACTATTATTTTTTAAATATTAATACAATTCCTGTTTTTTAAGCCGATCTTTACGTCCTCATCAGCCACTGGCCTGTGCGAGGATCTTATTAAACAGAATAATGAGGAGAGTCGGCACAAACTGAATGGTACTGATAACAGTTACGGTCACAGACAGAATTTCAATCTCAGACCCTAAGTCCGACGTCTTAGACCGTACGGAATCTGCTCTCCTAAAAATTGTTCCTTACTTGCAAGTAATTTACGATTTTGCTGATAATATGCTCTTGAGTGTGTTTCTCATATCATTAAATTAATGTTTTAATTTCACGCAATACCTCTGCTACGTCCCTTTCACTTATAGCCATCCTTTCCGGGATTCGTTGACCTTTGAACCCGCACATAAATTTTGTACATTAAGGAAGTTGCGTAATGCATTTCATTACTAGTGAGTTATAATCTGAAGTATAACACTTCTTGTTTTAAATGTCCCCGAGTTTGAATTTTGTTGCTGTCACGAGTTCATGAGTTAAATCGGGAGTAAATCAGTAGAGCTTCTAGCTTTGGTTTAACATCTGCTGACGGAAGATGGTTCCACATCGAATTCCAACTATCTCAAGATTGCAACTGTACTAACACTGTCTCGAACTTGGTTTCAACCGAGAGATTTCAGTGACAGCAAAGCATTAGTTACAATAGTGTGTTGGTGTAATAGTTTCATTCGTATACAAACAAGGTAGAAGTACGCCAGCACCACGTGCAGCATTTGTTATATAGCCCAGTTCAGTCTCTAGATTCCCACCGGACAGATACAGCATCAGAAAGTCATACAAAAAAGAACTGTACACTGTTGTGACGCTTCATAGAACTTATGCTTGTATAAATTGTTTCTAAGAATCCTTTCTTGACATACCTTACTACATTCAGATTGTCGTTTATTAAATTAGATTTCATATTAGTATTCAAATAATTTAAATTTAATCACCGATTCACAATAAGATTATGTTGTATGTTTTGGAATGTTAGGTTGCATGTTTTATATAATGATTGAATATCTATTGAGTGTGTTGGGATTCCTTAGAAATATATAATTTATTACTAGTTTCTCGTTGCCACCATTGTTACCCTTATGACCAATGTACAATATTTATTAACGGTTAGCCAAATCCATGGGTTGATTTGCATCATCATCGAACTCAGTGCTATATTATTATTATAAATGAAGCTTCGTGCACATTTACAAGTCTGTACGTCAGTTTGATTTCGAGATACTGTGCGGACTGAGAGGCGGAAATGAAATTTTTCCAGCCCCACGAATAAGAAGTTTCGTTAAGGTTCAGCCAGCACCGTAATCATTTATTATACGTCGTCACTCGTGTAATATTTTCTCAATCACAATTTATTGTTTTCAGATCCTTTAAACATAAGAATAATACTCTCATAATAAGAGACAGTGGATTTCATTATAGGAACATTTTCATTCTAAAACTATTTTCAGAATATAATTTAATTTAGCCTGTAATTTATTACTTATTTAAAAAGTTATCCAGTAACTGTATATTTCTATTAATACACCAATGGATTCATAGTTTCTCAAATGTAAGTATTTTTCTACAAGCGAATGTCTATAACACACTTATGTATTTACTAATAAAGTACTCTAGTGATTTCTGTCACTTAAAATTTCGACTATGTATTTACTGTACGTATTCCACCTTTTTTCTTTAGCTGTTGACAACCGTATAAAATGTTTACTTCAGGGAAGTTCTTTAAAATAGTAAAATTCACCTTTTTTGGTTTATAAACTTTGCACAGAAGGGATTGTGTCATTCGCAAAATTAAGGGAAGTTGAGGCAGTATATGAAAGATATGTGATCCATCATATGGAGAATTACAAAAAATCACTAGCAAAGTATCTTTCCGTTTACTAGATTAAAAAGAACACATTGTATAGTTTTATGAACACTTTTATAACATTCTTTTCTACTTTAGCTAGTTATTTGTTTGAAGTATAGAATTCTCAAAAGTGAAAATAACATGATTAATATTATATACATTTTTACATCTTGGTGAATAAACAAGACTACTAATAGTTGTATGTCATCTACAACAGACTATTGAATAAACTGAAACAAATAAAATTATTTCAATATTCCGTAAATAACAATGCAATTATTGTAAAGTGGCGCTAAATGGTTGAATAAATGCTTCAAGAATACACCATTGTGAGGTAGCGTTGTATGGGTGTCCACTAGGACGCTACAGTGGTAAGTAGTATGTAGGCTGCACAATTAGCGCGTCGGTCGCGCTGGTGCGGAGATCCGAGTGGAAACATCTGCTGGTTCCCACGCTCTACAATACAACTTCATGCATGTTACATTGTATTATATTATATTCGGCACGATATCAGCTATATAATTGTATTATTCATACTGGTTCGTTGGAATAAAGTTGGAGTGTCAGATATGAATTAACGTTACAAGTATAATATATCATGTGTAAGAACTGTTCATCACTCTTTCTCTTGGAAATATTCAAATTACATGTGGAATTCATTATCGAACTGTATTTTTAAATTAGGAGCAATAATTCATTTTTTAATTTCTCCCGACCCAATGTTGTACAGTATACGGTTATGAGCTATACATGATTTGACCAACGCCAAATTTTACAGGTCAGCCGCTTTGAGGTACTCGAATTGCACAACTATCCGGCCCAGTAAAAAAGCAAGACCATAAAACGTCTTAGATAAAAATAAGGGGCCCAACTATCTCCCCCCCCTCAAATCAAAAAGCTATATCACTCATAGGGGGATCTAACTTATCTCATTTCCAAATATCCTACTTTTACCCATAATATAACTACGGTGGGCAGTGGTATTTCAATGTGAATGTTGAGTTTAGCTCCAGTTCATCTTTCTCTTAGTGCAGCAATTGGAATCTGACACTGTCACAGACTTGACTCCTGGAATTTAGAGTCATGCTCGTCTGAAGAGATCCAACAATGTTGGTTCAAAATGAAACCCTTACATCGTTTCCACATTAGAGACACCTAGATTACAAAATATAGTGTGATACACTTTATGTGAAGAGACATTATCATTGCCTCACAGGTGCACAACTGAGTGCAATACGATGTTCTATACTTGGTTTCTAAACACGTTGGAACAACTCTATGCTCAATACCTCGGTTTGCTCCACCGTTTTCACATATTTTAAGGAGTGGTTATTTATGCCATTAAAATGATAAAATGTTCCGTACCTGTTGTTCAATAGGAAATAGCGTCCAAAGCGGCGGTATCTACTGGTGTTCCATAAAACACCATGGAACACTTTGTCCATAAAACATAACGTACTCCTAGAAAAAAATGTAAAGGTGGTTAGGGTTTTAATTGCACTGAAAACCTGGTACACAGCGTTATAAAATTAAATTTCTCAACTTTAAACGGAAATTGGCTTGGATTTGCATGACAGCAACAGCTTATGTGCTAATTGAAATTCGTTAACTTTACATGAGTTAACATTTCAAACTTTACAAGTCATCTACATTTAAGTTTTTTACAAATTTGTTTGTATTTCCGATTATTTTCTTCCTGAATTATTCACTTACGTATATTTTAGATTTATCATGTGCTGTTTGAGGGATAAAAATATGATTCTTAAAATTTCAAAGACCAACAGGTAAGTATAATTAATTGGTTCCATGTAGACAAGCAGATAAAGATTCATACATGTTTTATCGTCAGAGTTGGAGGCTTAGCTAACGCTCGGAAATGTATTTCCTGTTCATTCTAACTGAATAACTTTACACAACGATTCTGTCAGCAGTTAATTCAGGTTGAAGGCTCGCTTGACAGCCCGCAGTCGAGAAGAAGAGTAACAAAAGAACCCCCCTCTCCCACCCTGAACACCCCCATCAGAGAAATGATCTTGTATTATTCGTTCCTCCTCTTTTTTTCTGTTTCCGCCGAATGGGCGTCAGCACGTCAGCTGATTTTTGGCACTCGGCCAGCTGTTCTTTTAAGTGACTGCAAAGTTTACAGTTCCCTCGTCTTTTCTGTCGCCGCACCGATGATATTTTACTATATTTACGCTCACTTAATTACTAATTGAATGGGTAAAACTTATTTTAATCTTTGAAATAACCGATTATAACTGAATAGGGCGTATCAATAAGTTCTAGATGAAATATTAACCAGCATAAAAATTCATCGAGTAATATTTTTTTATTTTCCCCATAAGCTTAAGTGTAGTTTATTTATGAGATTCTTTGTTTCCTAAACAAAAACAGTATTTCCCCGGGAAATTTCGTTTTTGGCTGCTTTAATATACAGAACCTGCACTGAGTTCAGCAAAAACCGATGTCATTCACATCTGTACAACCCTAGAAGTGACACGTCAGCAACAGCAGAGTAAAGTAAAGAGGTTTTATTTTACCAGGCGAATTTAGAGCTAAGAAGCCCTCTCTAACACTTAATCTGGGGACCAACGGCTTAAAGGTGACTTCCGAACCACCACCAACAGCCGGGCAGGCAGGCTGCTTGCAAGGACAGGATCGCTCAACGGTCACACATCCAAGCAGCAACCACACTCGACGTTGCTTGATCCGGTTATCTTGCGATAGCCGTTGTACCCGCTTCACTGCGTCATTGAAAAATACAGAGATATTGGCGGTAAAAGCTTTATTAATATCATTGCGGAGGATAACTGTTGGAGTGGGTGAGGCTCTATTAGTGTTCAAGGTGTCTGCAAACTTAACCTTGAGGAAGTACCATCCCCTGTCCGCCTTCACTGAAAGATGATGGAGCTTGTCCCCTCTCTTCCAAGATGAAATGACTGAGGTAATGACCGTTATTATCCTTCCTCGAGGGATCTCGGAAGGAGATGGCCGCTACCCCAACCTTAACCATCCTGAACATCCTGTTTCTCCGGAACAGCGCAATGATCCTTGTAGGACAAAATTTTATAGCAGATTTTCTCACATTCTTGCCCTTAGTTGAAGATAAACAATACAATTGAATTCTATTTATATAAATAAGTCTTATTAGAACTTCAAATTTTTCAGAACTTAGGATATAGTAAAATTATATAGTGACGGCTTATATTTATGAATATATTGTTTGATGAAAAATTGAAGAGTTTATAAACGCTCCACTATCCTTAGATATTAACAGAATTCAGTTAAAATAAACTATCGTATTAATCATATTTTTGTTATTTTCAATTTTTATTCAGATCTGTGATACAATTACAAGAAGAAATCCTTTTATTAGTTTTATATTAAGTAATCCAAAGTACCAGCTGAAAATTACTTGAATTAATTAAATTGAGTAACGTTCAATAGTCTCTCACGCCTAGAAGAATAATAACTAATTAATTATTGACCTCAGAACAATATCCGGTGCAATTTCGTGGAAACAACACAAACGCCAGCTTGCGGTCCAGCGTAATCAAAGTTATTGGCAGGAGGGAGTGTAACTAATGAATTCATTGACCTCCCCTGTTTGTACAACAACTTTATTGGCTGCAGTCCTTTGATCGCTGGCGGTGTTGGCAACACTTCCGCGCCGCAAACCTTCCTGCGGCAATTGGCCGTGTGTTATTGGTACCAGTTCCACCAACATAACCACTGCAGAAACAAAATTTACCTCGATTGGCATACAAAATAGAAATGATGCCAGCCTACTGAGTGATGTATAAGCTTCAATGAAACTCAGTCAAACTTTAATGAAACTCGGACGTGCACTCATAAACTCATTCTTGTTTACTTAGAAATGAAGTTTCATTAAAAATTAAAAATATTGTGACATATTTCTCAAGATATCTTGCCACAAAATACTTTTACATTTTTGTTTATTCAGTCAGGTTTCATTGCAGTTTTAAAATAATACATTTTCCGGTGATATACAAAGGGTTCTGCAAGGCAAGAGTGTGCTGAAACCAATCTTGTCTCCAACTATTAACACTATTAACTTTCTACTCTAGTACTGTTTTCTGATAATTTAAGAATAAGCTAAGTGTGTGTATATGTTACATGTTAAAATTTCACATG
The DNA here is from genome assembly GCF_021130785.1 of Homalodisca vitripennis. Classification (NCBI taxonomy): domain Eukaryota; kingdom Metazoa; phylum Arthropoda; class Insecta; order Hemiptera; family Cicadellidae; genus Homalodisca; species Homalodisca vitripennis. Next base: position 140,711,982 of record NC_060213.1, on the reverse strand, counting down.
ATTGTATTCAGTTCTTCGAGGAGGTCCAATCTTAATAGGAATAACAACCAAGGTGACAAAAAAAGGAAAAAAAAGAAAAGAAAAAAAAACAAGCCAGCATAGCCAAGAGCTGAGACTTAAAAAAGAATAAAAAAAACTCAGTTCTTTGTTTGAAAAAATAAAAAGTTTGTTTTTGCCGATGGAATGATTGTGAAGAAAACAGGATTTTTCCGGATATTTGTCAATGTTCAGTGATACAAAACATCAGTAACAGTACGTTTCGAGATCTTCAATACGATCTCTTCTGCAGGTAAATACTCAGCTTGTTCACAAATTCTTTTCACAAGTATTTATTCTTTTACTTTCTCGTTGACATCATGGCTACCCTTAAGACGAAAGTAAAATGTTTGCTAACGCTCAGCAGCTAAATCCCATGGTGAAAGTATAAACTAATCTTAATGCAAAATTTGAAGTGTACAGGAGAGTTCGGTTCGAGATACCGTGCTGGTGGACAGGCATGAAACTTACAACTTCTTGAGTTGGCACAATATCGTTAAAGTTCGGTACGTATACAGATCTTAATTTACTAAGATGAATTCTCTGTTTGTTAGTTTACTTCCTCGCCTTTACAAAGGAAAAAAATAATTTTCTTCACTATCCGTAGGTATATGTATGTACCTTTCATGCAAGCATGTGTAGGACGTTTGTACCGGGGAGATTTACACGTGCGTGCGTGTGATTACGCGATACATGTACCTAAATGATCTGCATAAACTAAATGAATACATGTAGTTTTTCTGATGATTCTGATGTGGTACCTTTGGTCACTATATTCTCTTGACGTGTTACTATAGACACATCCTCTACGTAGTTTATTACCAAACACTATTCTGAAATGTATATATTAAGTTTTGTTATATTTTCCGTTAATCTTGCCAAATCAGGTTACCTTACGTTGACTAGTAAAGGTTTTACTAGCTTTTTATACCGGTGGCAAAAACCTCTTTGTCTTAATGTTTCAGCCAATTTCCTACAAAATTGTTTGACTTCCTGTTTATACTGGAACTTCTTTCGACTTAATGGCTCTTTCGGTAGACCAAACAAATGGAAATCACATGGTGCTAAATCGGAGCTGGTAGTACCACCTAGCTTATTTTTTCTAAGGTTTCACGGTCCATCATTAGGAAGACGTGGTTAGTCTTGTTGGAGAATCACATATGTCCGCTAAGATCTAGGACGTTCTTCTCTCTTTTTTGTCTTATCCCAAAGCATATCTGAGTAGTACTGGTTGTTTTTTCTTCGAGAGAATCACAAAAAACTAAATCTTCAGGGTTCCCAATACCGTCAACATTGCTTTTCTTACTCGTGCAATTAGTGAGTCGACCATTCTTGAACTTCTGTAACCAATTGTAAATACTTCTCAACCTTCACCATATACTTTAGTCATTCTATATTTATTATCTAGAATAATATTCTATTTATTATCTGGTCTTTCATCTTCAGGGGAGTCGGATATACAGGGTGTACATAAAGTCCTGCACGGGTATAATACTTTCTAAACGATAACAGATAAATAAACAAGATTTGGTACATCAATACTACACCTAAAAATCTACTTTTTGAAGGAACTATCAGTTTTCTGTAATATCATGGGGACGTCCCGCAAGGAGTCAGAAGGAAATCTTAAATAGGAGTATAGGTCAATATGGACATCATTTTAAAGGGATTATCTAGCAGAGTTTAATGCCGCAAACCGCACTCAAAAAGATTGATCCAGTACAAAATGGCGGCTGTTCAAAGATTTTACTTGGTTACATTTTATTAGTAGCCATAACCCCAGTAAAGGACAACTGCAACCAAACGAATACTGCAGCTAACTACTACATTATGATTGTCAGTTGTACAGAAGTGAATTATGACATTAGTTATCCTCAAGGGTTACAAATTTGGTCCTAATATATTGATAACGGGGAAAACCTGATAACAGTAACAATTAGAAATCTCAGCGACCTATGACGATCGGAAACACTTCCTGTTTTCATAAAGTGTTGAACAGTTCTCCCTACAGTTGTTCTAGAAATTGGCTGCCTCTCGTGAAAGTAGTCATTAAATAAATGGCATGCTTCCTCGTGTGATCGTCTGTTATTTCCCCAACCAACCATCATAAGAAGTGTTATACGTTCACATTCGTCAAGCGACATAGTGTAGTTGAAGAACTACAAGCAATACGACAAACTCTTTTGTACTAAAGCGCACTGATAAAATGGATGGACAGCACTACTAAAACAAGAAAACTAGAATAGCCTACTATGAATAGACTGGCAAATAGGAAAGTCCTAACTGCGACCCAAAGATAAGAGATTTCTAAGTGTTACTGTTATCAGGTTTTCCCCGTTATCAATATATTAGGACCAAATTTGTAACACATTGAGGATAACTAATGTCATAATTCACTTCTGTACAACTGACAAGCATAATGTAGTAGTTAGCTGCAGTATTCGTTTGGTTGCAGTTTTGCTTTACTGGGGTTATGGCTACTAATAAAATGTAACCAAGTAAAATCTTTGAACAGCCGCCATTTTGTACTGGATCAATCTTTTTGACTGCGGTTTGCGGCATTAAACTCTGCTAGATAATCCCTTTAAAATGATGTCCATATTGACCTATGCTCCTATTTAAGATTTCCTTCTGACTCCTTGCGGGACGTCCCCATGATATTACAGAAAACTGATAGTTCCTTCAAAAAGTAGATTTTTAGGTCTAGTATTGATGTACCAAATCTTGTTTATTTATCTGTTATCGTTCAGAAAATATTATACCTGTGCAGGACTTTATGTACACCCTGTATATACAGGGTGGGTTTTTTAAAGTGATCCAATAGCTAACTTTTTAATTACATGACTTAGCACCACACTTTAAATTTTGAACTTGCTCAATTTTAAGTTTCACTCAGGAATACACTTTCAAATTTTTTGAAGATGGTCGCCATTTTCCAATATGGTGGCCAACTTTAAAATCTTTTATGGAACACCCTGTATTTTATGTTGTTTTTAGATTCTACTCTAAAAAATAAAACCTTTTTGTACTTGAGAGTTTTTCCATATCTCTAATGGCTACGTGGACTGGAAGTTTTCATAATTTTTTCCAATATGGCGCCCAACTTTAAAATCTTTTATGGAACACCCTGTATTTTATGTTGTTTTTAGATTCTACTCTACAAAATAAGACATTTTTGCTTCTGAAAGTTTTTCTATATCTCTAATGGTTCAGGAGCTACGTGGACTAAAAGTTTTCACCATCAGTTCGAAAAAATCCGAAAACTTCCATTAGAGATATGGAAAAACTCTCAAGTACAAAAAGGTTTTATTTTTTAGAGTAGAATCTAAAAACAACATAAAATACAGGGTGTTCCATAAAAGATTTTAAAGTTGGGCGCCATATTGGAAAATGGCGGCCATCTTCAAAAAAATTTGAAAGTGTATTCCTGAGTGAAACTTAAAATTGAGCAAGTTCCAAATTTAAAGTGTGGTGCTAAGTTATGTAATTAAAAAGTTAGCTATTGGATCACTTTAAAAAACTCACCCTGTATATATATATTAATCAATGCTAATTTGGCTCAACTTAAAATATATACTCTTCATAAACAATACAAAGTAAATGTTTAAACTTTGTTTAGTAGACATTTATGTAGGTTTAACCATGAGGATTTTCCATTTGCTCTAGGAATATATTTTTTAATTCAACTCAAACAGTTGTAAAAAAATACTAAAAACCCATTTTATGGCTTGAGCATAAAACATAAATAACGATTCTCTAAATACCCCTGTTTGTTAAACCTCTGTACGAAAAATGCAACTTTCGGAAAATGCCATTAAAGTCAATACCCTCGACCATCTTACACTATACTTCAAAATTTTCATACTTTAGTGCATAGCAGATCTACTGTCTCGTACTCATCTTGCAGTTGCCTTGCTCTCAAACTTACCTTTTTCAATATCTTCGATGGCCTTTCTCGTAGCTTATTTATCCTTGACCTGTAAGACTCTTCCAACTCTTACTCAGTTTATTCCGAGAACAACAATTCCCATATGCTGTAAACCTTACAACTCATAATATCTCCATAGTTAAAATAACCAATATCATCATACACTCCAACTTGTTACATGGTTTTCATTACAAAAGTGTGTTTGGGTAAACGAGCTCAAATCGTATTATTTAGTGACTCATTTGGAATCTTTATAAAGACCTATAGTTCTGTTGCAGATAAATCCTTATGGGCTTAATTATATTTGGCTTAGCTTAGTCATCAGAATAGAGTAACTCCACTTAGAGTTTGTAAGAAGCTTTATAAATAATCCTTCATCACTAAATAATTTGTATGTGCTTCGCTAAATAATGTATATTAAATCATATTAATCATAATTGCATACTATAAGTCTTAAATAAAAACCAAAAAGTTTCAAAATAGTTTAAAAAACTAAGTTTTTTTACTCATTAGGTTATTCGACTTTCCTTCGGCAATTCAAAAACGAATTGCAAGAGTTGTTCCATCAATGTAGAATTTGTAAGTGGACTTTACATCGTTAAACGTAATGTTTATGTTATGAGCACAACTTGACATCATTTGATCAGGACTTGCCCCAGTGATGCCAACCTAAATCCTTATAAAAGTCTTTCTATCAACAGTTTTCTCCAGATCCATGTCTCTCCGTAATTATATAACGTATTCACGTTAGTGCAAGCATGGAACAACAATACAGCCCTAAACAGTGCTTTACTTGAATCTCTATTGAAAAATTGAAAAATAGGAAAATTCTTTTGTAGTTTTATTAACATTTATTTTTACATTGAAAACTATTTTCAACAACAATTTAATTAGTTATGTTTAAAGAATACATTAGGCAAAATCATATAAATTAATAAGAAATGTTATTCTGTAACAAAATCAAGTGAATACACATTTCTGACATTAGTTTATACAGGCGTCATTATACTAAATTTTACATTCCATATGAATAGGACAATATTAAAAGAAACACTGTACCATGAAACACCTAGATTGACTAGTTGGATTGGGTCCTAAATTGAATCATAATCACCAGGTAGGTAGTCACTGCTGCTGTTATTGATGTCAAAGTTTGTCTATTGATCTGGAAAAATCCTGCTGCAGAGAATTCCACGGGTGTATAGGCCAACTGTAGCAAAAACGACCTCAACTCTTCTCTTAGCTCTGAGCCCAAGTCCAGGTTCATGAGTTGGCGGATGAGAGGAGCAGTGTCGCCGGCAGCCTCTGAGACAGCAGCGCTTGAGACAGCGACCAGCACCAGGAAGGTGACGAAGTAGAAGATGGCAGATGCGATAGTGCAGGTGTTCATCGCGTCTGTCTCGCCAATACTGACCAAGAAGAAGTATAAAGATTGAGTTATGTTGATAAATGTATAATATATCGAGGTTAGTAGGAGGTAACCGTAGAAGTCGTTGGCTTGGTAAACGGTGTCGCATAAGAGATGGTAGGCACTCATGAGGGAATTTACCTTCTTTCCGGAGAGACGATCCTGCCTGATGCGCACACATTGCGGGTTCTGGTGAACAGTAGGTCCTAAGCATCGGGTGAGCACTTCCAATCTGATCCTGTCATTGACGAGCCTGAACCTTCTGGTGATGCCGTAGGCAACTTGTTGGAAATGGATTAACAGACCAACTTGTCCGCAGAATACAACAACGAAAAGGACGTTTGCCATAACAGTTCTGACGAAGAGTTCAGGATCAGCTTCCAAGTACATGTAAATGTTTGCTTCTTGTATTATTATTGTAGTAGCCGTGGAAAGGACGACTATCGGCAAGTTCACTGTTGTGCAAGTCTCGGGTGTTCCAAGTTGCAAGTCGTGGTCGATCTTCTCTAGAGTGGTGCAGACTTCCAGAAACTTAGGGTACTTAAGGGCGTAGCTGGTGAACACCACGAGTCCCGTCAGTATGGTACTCCCAACGGCCAGAGTTTCAGCAAGAACAGAGATGCTGGGCTCTGACTTAGGGAATATTGGTAAGGAATTGCCCATGCATGTCATATAAAGTTCATAACTTGTAAACCCTACTTGTAGTAAACACAGAGCGAAACCCCACCAGAACACTGCTGAAGAAAATACGAGTCTGGATGCTCCAGCAGACCCCGGCGCGTATTTCAGAGGGAAACCCTATGAACACTTGGCAATACAAAAGGGCCCTTTTTGAGAGAACACGCATTCTGATACAATGTGGTATTGCAGTGCTTAACACTGAGTTGGTGCCGTAAAGACGATTAATGTTCCGTATATCATTCAAGTGAAGATGAGATAAATCTCCTGATCTGCAAGACTTTGGAGTTGATTCAGGAAGAAGATTTTCATCCTCCAAGTGATTATAAACTGTGCCATTTGTAAACCATCAAACTCTCACGGTCGGATTCAAGTTCACTGAATTTGTGTTACAGTAGAAATCAAACAATAATACCGTTCTTATATATACCAACAAACCGGTTTTTTTTTTAACTAATATATGCGAAGATACTATGGACAGGTGTCTCTCCTTGCGAAGATTGCGCAAGCAACTACACTACTGAAATACATCTCGTAATGTTTGTTGAAAAGCAATCACAGATAGTCAAAAGCTTTGTTCCCGACACTTCTAATATTTTAGGGTACTTCACATTGACAGGTTAGACAGTAACAGGTGCAAAAATGTATTTGAATAATGGCACACAATCAAATAGCAATGACATTAGTGCATTTTGCCAAAGAGTCTAAGCTGCTCAAGTTGCAATAACAATGTACTAAGATGATTAAGTTTCTATTTTAATCGCTGAACTGTTTGCACGTATTGTTTTTATGCACAAGGTGGATGTGAATAGTGACCAAAACAATAAATAAGTAGTGGTACCATTATAGACTGGCAAAGCTAAATTTAATTTGATTAACAGGCAAAGAATACAAAACCATTACATGTTTCTATATATTAAATTTTTCATATTTTATGAATATAGTTTAACGATGGTTTTAATATAACACATAAAATTAGTAACGTTTTCGTAAAACTTTCGGTGCCTTTAACGAAGACATAATTGGCTGAGCGTTAGCGAAGCCAATTACTTTGATGTTGGAAAAATAGAAATTTTGTCTGTCTGTACGCACGATATCTATGAAACTATACCAATATATTGTTATCGATACTAGTATGATGACAATGATGACAAGTAATCACATTTCGATGCAGCTTACCTACTGAGATAAAAGGACAAGCGTATTCTACTGGATTTTGAAAACATTCGGGCCAACACATTCCACCATACCAAGTAAAACTATCCGGAAACACTAACTAGCTGTGTCAGCTGTGAACACTAGCCGAAATTCTGGGAATCCATCCACACAATCCACGTGGACTTTCACAGGCACATCTCCCCAAATGGTCCAAACCTCAGAGGCTTTCCACTCTCAACACTCGATGAATAGACTGTATGTATATAGTTAAATTGTTGATAATGAGCTGGTAAAATATGGCGTCAAGAATGTTGATACTTTAATATAAAGTGGGATAGTAAATACGTATGTACTGAATGCTATAAATTGAAAATAAATTCATAAAGGGTTTTCTCGTGGTTGATGGTAATATACGTGTTTTCTCAAACAAAAATGCACAAAAATATGTTATTCAAGGGACTAGAGCAAGCTCTAAGAATATTGACGTTTACAACCGACCGATACAATCAAACCAATCAATGTATGGACAGTACATTAAGTTTCACAGTTATAGCAATTTCTAAAATTCGTAATTCATAAAGTTATTTTATTGACTAGCTCGAGTAAAATAATGTTACGCGATAGTCAAACTTACCCATGTATTTGGATTTCTGCATTTTAAACATAGCCTTGTCTTCATGAAAGCTAACATTCATCCCCCAAATTTGCCAGTCATACATTTACAGTACTTTTCAGTTCGGTGGGTCCGAATAAGTTTGTACAAAATATTTGTAAAAGTTTTGAAGAAATCCTATGATTGTTTAATGTGATGTAAAGTATTTGTGTATTTTATATAATAGTACGATGGCTCTTTTAAGATTGAATATGGCATTATTGCCACAATTCTTGGATTCTAAAGTTATGTGCAATCAAATTTTGCACTAAGATCGACTGTTTTTGTTTAAAACTATAGTCGGAAAATAATTCAAACCCAAAACCATTCTGAATTAATTAGCAATAGAATTAATCATGGCCGTACTATTCAATAGAATTCATCTTAATTTTAGAAAATTAGCTGATTATTTGTGGAAAACAGTTGAAAAGCTTATATAAAAGAATAGAAATTATCACTGATACCGAAATAATCGAGGTTTCATTTATGTTGATATAATTACCTGAGGTTATGAATTAAACATTCAGGTGTGGGCAGATAAGCTAAGGAACGTATCTGTACACTGGTATATTTGCGTGGGCTGGTGAATACAATGGTGGTGGGTGGTGGAGGTGGGATGGCGACCGTGACGTCATTGAAGATCGACATTTCATTCACTTCTGCCAAGTTGCCGTTGCTAGGTTACATCCTGGCGTTTAGTTTTGTCAAGCGTCCTTTCCCTCTGCAACTGCAATAATTATGAATGAACGGATTTTGTTTCATAACCAATGAATGCCAAAATTTTGCTATATATCAATCATATCCTATTTTTTTTTTCTTTCTGAGCAAGAGTTATAACCCACTCCACCCAAGATGATTGCGAAGGAAAAGAAAATTCAGATGGTGGAAAATCTGAGTGAGAACAACGCAGGACACAAACCCTTCCTTGAGTTTACTCGAGAAGGAGAGCCGACTTTCTTTTAAGACTTCAAGGGCCACTGGCCTGTGCGAGGATCTTATCAAACAGAATAAGCGGATGAGTCGATTTAGTGCAAGTCCAATGGTCCTGATAAGAAGTGCTTCGGTTCCGATTTCTTTTTGCGCCATCCAACTCACATCCAAAGTCCGATGTCCTAGAACACTCGGCCATCGACTGTTCCACTGGTTTAACACACTTATTTATAAATTAAATTATTTGTGCCTTTATAAATACGTTAATATCATCGTAATTAACCGTTATCGATCTCTACGTTGAGGTTTTTTGTTCTTTTAGGTCAAGAAGCTTATAAATTGCACTTATGAATTGCATTTCATTTTATAAGAACCTTAGCGCTGTTTCCGGAGTGACCAGATATTTAGGTTGGGTGAGGTTGGGGGGGTAGGGCCTTCTATCGAGACCTACGAGGAAGGATTAAGGCATTATTCTCAATGACATGTCTACACGGAAGAAGAGGAGGCCAGCTCTGAATCAGCATATCCAGTCAAAGAAGGCAGGGTGTGGCACAACCCCCTTGAAACTATTAAGAACCTCTGGTATTTAGGGAACAAAGCCCACCAACTCCTGTAATCATCTCTCGCAGTAGACTAGACCTATCGAACTACCCTTGCAACGTAGAATCTCAACATTAGCGGTTAGTGATGTGCCGCTCCTGGACATCCATAAGGTTGCCCAGATTTAAGTGACATCGGTTTTTGCTGTGCCCAGTAGTGGGTTCAACTGGAAGGTATAAACCAGCCAGAAGTGATCCCTGATGGATGCGTTGAGGTGTTACTAGGAGGAAAACGTCTCCATAATATAAATGGCCAACCTTTCAAATATAATGAGCAGAGTAACACTGAGCACCAACAAAATTCATGTCTTCAACAATTCTATTTACAGCCATGACGAAATCTTGACTGAGTAAAGCTACATTTTTAGTAGATTAAAATTGCTGTCGTCCAGCAAGATGCTTGATTCAATCCACATCCACCAGAAGAGATTCACAAAAAGACAGCGACAAAGATGGCCAAAAAGAACTCTTTGCGTCATTTCCACTTCAGAGACACTTAAACTAAAATTAGCTCTGCTTGATTAACCCAACAGCCATCTAGTATAATCTGGTTGAAGAGGTGTTCTCATGGTCCCATCAGCTGCACTAAGCGGAAGATAAATGGATCTAAACTCAGGCATAGTACCATGAAAAGCATTGGATCTCTAAGATTGGCTTCATCGTGATGGAACACGTACAAGACAATCACATCAAAGTTAAGAAGTATGGTTTTATTGAATTCCTCCGCTTTCTCCCACGAATTTAAATGGTTTTGGTCTATAACACATAATCCACTTTAAGTGTGATAATGTTTGAGTATTTTTAAGGTTCGTTAAAAGTTTTATATGCTGCCATTGAGAAGGTTTTTGAACGTTTTATTTGTACTTTGAATTTTTGCATCCCTTATGAGTTTCCTTTTATATTTTTCTTCAGTTAATGGACTTTGTTTTGAACAAAATTTTAATAAAGATTTAAATTTTTGTTACTTATTAATAAATGTGTCAGGCGATCCAGTTATTTTTATTGATTGATTCTTAAACATTTCTAAAAAGAAACAGAAATCATTGAAATAAACATTGTGTGCTGATCGATACAGTTTTTGTCGGTACATTGAATATAGTGAAAAAGAAGTCGAAATTTTATTTTTTGATTAACTTAAATCATTATTGTCATTAGTTACAAGTACATTCATAACAAAGCAAATACTTAAAATCTGTTCTTTTTGCAGAAAAGGGTACGCGTCCAGAAAAGGGAGATCGTTATTGAACTTCTACCTCCTTGGTTAGACGAATGGAGGGATAAATTGTATTTATGTGGGACAAAACATCCTTTAGTTTAGTATTTCTATGAGGGTAGAGGATGGAGATGTCATCCACGTCTATCCATCAGATCCTCAGTTTGAATCGAGTTAAAGCCAGGGCTTTTTGGCCAAATTCTTCCATGAAGATATCGGCAAAAATGGGCAACAGAGCCTACCCATTTTCATTCTCTTAGTTTTTTCCCCTTGACGATAAACTTTACCCTCTAATAAAAAGTAGTTATATTGAGTGTATATTTCTCAGTTTCATAATTACGTTGATTGTTTTATCTTTTATTCAATGATTTTAAGTGATTCTGGAACTGGTACATTGGTGAATATGCAATCAATGACAACTAGTTTATCGGTTTCAGCCAATAGACTTTTCAAAGTTTTTAATTTTTTTATAAAAGGCAGTCTGCGGTAAAAATAGTGTTAGGACGGCCAAGAGGACATATGATATTTCCTTACTAATTACGGCGAATTCCGAGAACTAATTATTGGCCCCAGAGGAGTCCCAGGTTGTTTATTATATTAATGTTTTTATTATTGGCTAGTAACTTCTCAAAACCATATTATTATAACAGTACATTTGTTAATAACAAATCCCATATTTGTTTGATACATTACGTTCCCTTTTTAGTTCTTTAATCAGAATCGGCTTAATTTCGACTGACGACTGACATCAATTTATTTACTAATTCGGTGTACGAAACCTTGAGTAATTTCCTTTTAAAGAGACGGGGTTCCCGATGTAGGCTATTACTTTTGCTACCAATATTACTAATCCATTTATACACCTCTGACCTTTCTATTTTGTTGCAGGTTGCCTCTTCAGCCCCGCCCTGTGTATCCCTGAAGTGGAATGGTGCTTCAACGGTACGTACTTCTCTTGTTCTATGCATTATAACAACCTAAATCAGAGTTAAATATACATCTTTTAGCTATGAAACCTTATTTATTTGAGTTTGGAAATGATTCAATAATTTACTCTTGAATACCTAAGTTCCTGATATTTCCTGAACAATTGCCTGCTTAGAAATTCATCAAACTACACTGTTCATCTCTCGAATCGGAATAAAGGCAGACCTCGCGATTCCATGATTCCACATCGTTTTCTGCTTACGTAAAGATGGTCGTGTTGCTTGTAGAATATTTCATGTTTAGATGAAATGGAAAACATGAAAGAATTAACCAAAAGTCGTTTTTAAAACAACAATCTAAATTGAAAAACATTCCTTTTTTATTTTCTGGTTATCTTCAGTTGTGAGTAGGGTCTCGACTTCTCCTCACTCCTTGTCTCCACCTACCCATTCCTCAATGGCGACCAGTTGAAACTGTTCAAAGCTATCAGGAGCATTTCCTCGAGCCCTGATTCTTGTTCTTAAGACAACCCTAACTGTGTTCTGCTGGATTCAGGTCTGGTTGTGCAGGGCCACACCTTCCGCGTGGACATTCGTGATAAAATGTATGAACCAATTGAATGGAATATTTAAAGTGCAATTAACAATGTATCTGTAAACGTTTGCAGATTCATCATAAACCTTTGTTAACATTTCCCACACTTACATACATTTTATTTAATTTCTCACACAAAATTTGGTACAAATTATTTAATCAATTTTTTATCAAACGAAAATCGCTGAGTTCATAAAAGATGTCAGCTTTAGCATCTGTCACTGAAACAGTAAACAATGAATACAGCTGGAAATGTTATTATACTTCAGGAGCATAAGTACCAACGTAATAAAAAAAATCTCGACAGTCCAACTCGACTCTCCAAACCCATGAAACTAAAAATTCCCGTTACTTTTTGAGCACGCCTCGTATTCTGTGAAACACCGCTTATTTTTACTACTGTATATTTGTTACATAAATTTCTACAAAATTATAATAATGGAAATTCAATTAAAAATGCTCTTTTTCTTCGAGCGTTTTCAAATACATTTGTTTAGAAAAGTAATTTAGTAAAATTCTAAAGACTAAAAAGGTTTCATGTCCTACAACTAATACCGGTATTAAAATTTAAATGATATTTTAGGGATAACACTTATTACATCCACAACGAAAGACACATTTATTACTTATTTTCCGATATAAATGATTCTTTTAATTTTCGGGAATAATACTAGGATTGTATGCAAATTATAGAAGCACTGAATACCAGCTTTATATTTCTTTTAATACAATGATGAGCAATGATTTTACACTGCAATGAGGACCATTATACAAAGTTGTCCTGAAATAGCTAAAATCTTTCCTTCCATCTGAGACGAATGCTTGAAAAAGTTGAAAGTAGAGAATTGTTAGGCACAGAGGGGTCTCGCCAAGAGCAACGTCCCACACTGATTAAAGTCTCACGTAGATATAAGAAGGTTTCCGAGACCCCAAGTTTTGTGCACCAAAGAGGCCACCAGTTCTTTATAAATGAATTATACAGCTATTTCACTTGTAGATTGTCTATAAGAGAGGACGTGTTCTTTGTATATGTACAAAAAAAAACAACAAGACATAAACTATAGCTCATTTATTTCATTTTTTGACGTGACAACGTCTTAAATTAGGTTGCGGCTCGGAGTCACTCATGAAAAAGTGTAACGCCCGGTAACGTTACGATGCCCGTCCAGTGGGTCCGCCGCACGGGATCCGCACGTGATAAAGCAGATAACTGTGGGTCCGCCGCACGGGATAAAGCAGATAACTATGTTTATTCGTGAAAATGTGGAGTGCTTAGATTCGTCATTTACAACAACTACAACAATAAAGGTAAATAATTGTACACTGATATTTCATTATCGTAAACTATGATTGATTGATTAATTGTTAGATTGACACAAAAGTTGAGAAACTGAGTTTATAGGTTATGTCATACTATTGACAAATGTTGATAGTGTTAAGTAAATTATTAGTTTAAATCACTCTGCAATCAATCGTAATTCAGTCGATTGAGAAGAAACAGCGCGTATTGCTAGTCAAACATTTAAAATAACAAATTATAACCTCTAACCTGTCATAACAGTGCGACCAAACAAACGAACTAAACCGACCAATCACCACGCGCGGAGTTAGAATTTAACTGTGTTTAGCAAGAATTTCAAATTCCAATTTTAGTAAATGTTTTATTCAACTTTACCATTTACTTAATTAATTTCAAATTATGTACAATGTTTTAGTAAACAAAATATATTTCTATAGTTAAAATTTGTGCAATTCTTATTTTCATTCAATTCCTTGTTCCTATTGTGCAATTTAATAATATTCATATCAATAAATATTCTACCGAGAAAAAGACGTTGTCACGTAAAATCTTCGCCCGTAAAACCGACTTTACAGGCAACCATAATTTTTTTTTAAAATTCTTTTGTATTTTTTATTAAACCTGTATTTGCATGACTTGATATAAAGTAAAACAATAATTGACGAAAATCAGATAATCTTCATAGCCTCGAGCAACAAAATCCTAATTGAAACAGTAAACCTCCCCAGTTTTCTTTCCCTGAACTCGTTAGCGTACAGTTTATTTGATCGGTGAATAATAAATTCAGCAATGTTCTGGGATATTCTATGTTTAGCTGGATCTGGATTTCAGTATCAAGTACCTTATCTGCAGGAAAGTCCCTGATAACACTGCACCTGATTATGAACAGCCATATAAACATTTTTAAATTTATTGATCTTGAGTGTATAATTAAAGTGGCAACATCAAATTGCTATTTAAATTGGCTTTGCTAGTCGATACGCTAATATTCGCCATGTTAGGCCTATATCAGAAATAGAGCTACGAAAATTATCTGCAAACTCGTGAGCAGTGCAGAGATTGAGACGTTGGATAGACCCGCTGAGTAGAGAATGAACAAAATGTGGACTAAGTATCTACCCTGAAGAACACCTCATTTATCTAAACGGCACCACAGGTGCTCGTGCCCAACCTGATCACTTACTTCACACATTATCCAATTTAGATCTCTCTCCAGAAATTCCTCTACCCTTAAATCACAAATAGTGCATTTCAGTCAGTTGCGTACTGTTCCTGAAGGAGTCAAAGACCTAAGTATAATCAAGCGTAAAATTGTCCTTTGTTTTTAGCTTCGATAAAACTAATACTACATTTTTAGGAGGTGTAGACAGAACCCAGCAGGGATCCCTTCTAACTGGTTTATACCTTCCAGTTGAACCTACCACTGGGCACAGCAAAAACCGATGTGTTACCTTAATCCGGGCAACCTTATGGATGTCCAGGAGAGGCACATCACTAACCGCAAATGTCGAGATTCTGGGGTTCAAGGGCAATTCGATAGGTCTAGTCTACTGTGGGAGATGACTGTTGGAGTTGGTGGGGTTTGTTCCCTAACTTCAGAGGTTCTTGCTAGCCTCAACAAGGGTATGCCACCCCCTGCATGCTTTGACTAGAGAGGCTGGTTCAGAGCTAGCCTGCTCTTCTTCCGGGGAGACATGACTTTGAGATGTAGTGCCCTAATTCTTCCTCATGGATCTCGATAGGAGGCGGCTCTTGCTCCCAACCTTTCCCATCCTGAATATCCTGTCACTCCGGAAGCAGCGCTAAGATTATTTTAGGGCTAAGTGCAACTTAAAAGCTTTTTATTCTGAGAGAACAAAAAAAGTGTTGGGAGCATTTTTAAAATATTTAAAATGTTTCTACATTTCCAACTCTCAGATCCAACAGACTAAAACGAGTGAAGCGGTGGTAACAGCGTATCCCTTATAAAAACAACGCGAATCCCGTCATTTAGCAGATTTACCACTAAATTATCTTTCCTCGGCATTGTTTCGTGTGGGCGTTATGAGTTAAAACAAACTCAGTTAACTCTCTATCCACAGCTTATTTTGTGTGGGCGGTCAAACCATGTTTGTGTTGCTGGCCTTCAAACAACACGCATTTCAATTACGGCGGTGTTGTCATTACATTCCTCTTTTGTTGAACAAAGTACTTATCGTAATCAAATGTTTTTAAGCTACTTGTTTTCCACTGAGGAGTGGTATCTAAATTGATTATATAGCCAGTTGATCATTTAACCACAGATCTACTTTTAAACTACAGGCTCAATTGATTGCATTCTGTGCTGCTTGTTTTTTGGTTTGTTTGTTTTTTTTTTGTTTTTTTTTTTTGAAAAAAGATAAATACTCTTTTGTTTTTCCAATTATTTGAGTAACAAACATTATAGGAATAGACGAAAGATCACTGTTAAAATGTATTTATATATTTGAATTTGTATTTTAAAGGCGTACAGAAATATTATTAAATAAACAATGTTATATTTTATTAAATACTGTAACGCGCTACGCTAAATGATGTTCTACTACACTTTTTGTTTATTTTACAATGCCACTTAAAGTAAAGATATTTTGAATTCAAAAGTATCTTACGTATGTAGATGTCTAAATTTTTTATAAAATACGATTTTTTAATCATTATAACAAATGGGCAAATTTCACTAAATCTGCCATAAAACACTAGGTCCAAAGAAATACAATTGTTCAAGAAGGCATCATTGTTGTACCTTCTTTATTAATAAGAACCGGTGGTATCAGATTAAAATGTGAATGATTACTAATTTTGCACGAGGAATTGAAAATGTATTTCTTAAGTAGTATCTTCAAAATAAGTTATTAACCAATTTTTTAACATATGTTTTCTTTAAAAAAAAACCGGTTTCAAATTATGATTTGTCAGAGATAGAATTTACACAATATTTGTTATTGACTTTATACATACAATCTGGTTGTACATAGCATGCTGCGGTTAGTACGACATTTTATATTCCATTTATTATCATTTGTATAAAAGTACATTAGATGTGGAATTTTTATACCCGATTAAATTTAAACGGAAAGGTCTAAATAAAATGTCCACAAAATAAATATTTAAAAAATACGTTTAATCCTTACAATGCTAAGGTCCGATATTATGTGCATTTAATTTTGGCTTTTCCCGCCTCGAATGTTTTGCATGACATTCAGAGGAATGTAATTAATTTAGTGTAAATTTTAATAGTAAATAATGGAAAATGTTTTCTCTTCGTCTACAACTGAATTTATTTTTATCATTAGTTTCTGTTCGTATAGTAAACATATCTCTTTTAGGGTTAATTGTAAGACAGGGCCTTATGGCCCTAAATTCGCCCTTTTGTATATATAATACAAATAAAGTCATTTGAATTTGAATTTGAATTTGAATCTCTTTAAAACTGTTTGATCATTTGCCATTTTGATCATAAAATCAAAATGTGCGTTTGCAAGGCTACCAGCTGCTCTCTAGTGGCCTAAATCTGATCAAAGATTGGTTATGGAAAGATTGGACTTAGACTGAAAACGACAACCACCAGTCCCGGTATTCTTCATGATCCCCCCACAGTAGACTAGCTAGACCTGTCGACTTGTCTTGCGCCCCAATATCTCAATATATCGACATTGCGATATATTGAGATCATCAACGATCAACAACGTTCTGTATCAACGATACTATTGGATCTCTTTGTGAAAGACGTTTTGTTTCATCTACAGATATAATCAACTTCAAAAACCTGTTTCAATTTTAAATTTGCACAACATAAAGGTTGTGTTACTTTCTCTAGTAATATGACATCAAAAGCATGGCATTGTTATAACTTCTCATTACCTACGCGTCATCGAACAGCTTTACGGAAGAAAATGTCTGCCACGCAAATCCTATATGGATGCAAGGTCTATCCTCTTTCAATTTAAATTCCCAGTAAGGTTACTTCTGGCTGGTTTATATAGTTCAGTTCAATTTACATTAAGTACAGCGATAACCGATGTGTCACTTAATTCTGGGCAACCCTAAGGATGTCCATAGCCGCAATGTCGATATATTGAGATATTGGGGCGCAAGACAAGTCGACAGGTCTAGTCTACTGTGGGGGGATGACTGTTAGATTTTGTCCCTAAGTTGTCCCTCGACTCCCTAAGTGTTAAAGACAATTGGTGGTGCAGAGCTGGCCTTCCCTTTTTCCAATGAGATAAGACTGACATCGCTGTGACCCCTACCTCCAACCTTACCCGTCCAGAATAACTTGTCACTCCAGAAGGAGCGCAAAGATCCTTTTAGGACTAAGTTTGATTTCTCAATTTCTCGTCCTAAGAGAACAAAAAAGGTCAAAGCCTATACCCGCATTTGTGTAGTCAAAGTTTTAATTATACACAAGATGATTTTTAAAATTACAATACAACGAAAACAGAGTGCTTAAGGACTCGATAAAGCTTTTTTAATATCCTGTAATTAACTTTCCGCCTGTCAGTCTACGCTGTTTCTCTTGGTAGAAAGGGTGTAGAGACTTGTAATATAGTGCGTAGATTCCACTTGATCCAAGGACAAATTCTATTGGTGTTTTAATCAAAAGGTTAAAATTAAAGGTCAATTTAAATTCTAACATTTTTACATTTGACTTATGGGTAACCATGATGGTTACGAGAAAATCGCGGAGTAAAATATAGTAAACATTTTTTTTATTAAGTCGACCATTTTGCCATGTGACATAAGTTACACGTTCTCTCAGGTCCTACAATAGTCAATTGTGTTGGTTTTTTAGTTTATCATTTTTATAAAGCTAATACTAACCTAAAAGGATTAAAGGATGTCTTAATTTACCAGGCGAAGTTACGGCTAAGAAGCCCTCTCTAACACTTAACCTGGGGACCAACCGTTTTAAGGTGACTTCCGAACCACCACCAATGGTCGGACAGGCGGGCTGCTTGCAAGGACAGGATCGCTCAGCGGTCACCCATCCAAGCAGCAGCCACGCTCGACGTTGTTTGATTCGGTTATCTTGCAGTAACCGCTGTAACCGCTACAGTACGCCATTGGCTAATTGAATTGCGAATTGTGTTAATATTTTTTTCAACAAGAAATTTCCTTTTTGATTATTTTGTATAAAAACACCTATGTTCTTATATAAAATGTTGTAAAAGAAATGTATGTAATGCATATTTGTCTCCAAAAAGTTGAGTATATAACAGTACATATCGAACTAAATAAACGAATGAACTGAATGCTGAATGTACGTAGGGACAGCTTGCTTATATTGATGAAACTCGAAGTTTAATTGGATTTATGTTGCAGATGATGCATTCGGGCGATGCCTCCAAGAAAATGTCGACGAAGAAGATCTATACAGGTAATAGAATGCCTTACCTATATATTTAAAATAATATTCATTTATAAAACTATGTTTTTCCTGTCGTTTCTGAGCTCTGTAAAGGTATCATTGTAACATTCGAAACAATTTGGAGAAGCTATGAAGATGAAGGTCATGTAATCCTTTAGTTTTTAAACCAAGGACACACTTAAAACGGTTCAATAACATAAGACTAGCAGCATCATATGTCTTTAGCGAAGCTGTATAATGAATAGGCTGATACTTAAAGTCAAATCATTAAAAAGCCATTTTAGATTTTAACTGCAATTTTTTATTGACTAAAACACTTAAAATTATCCTTTGTTATGTGTGTTCGAGTTCTTCTATTTTTATTTATCATAGTTCTTGATAGATAAATGGTTAACTGTTATCTAAATACATTTAATAATAGTTTATATCTATCATTTTTGTGTGTTCGGACATGGTTTAAGTTTCACGAACATTTTGTACTAAATTGTATTTTTATTACCTTAACGTACAAATTAATATCGCATTAAAACAAAACGCGCAAACACAAACACATAAACTAAACACTCACAATATGAATAGCTGTGACTTAGGGTCGCTAATAAGTTAATTATGTTATTAATAATTTATTAAATATTTGTAAATTTGTTATCACGTGTAATTTTCATTTTTCCTTCTATATATTTTTGTACTCAAACGCTTTTAAGTAATTTGTTGTATTCATTGTTCGAATAGTGTAGTTGAATATTTAAAAAATACATCACAACATTATGAAGGTATATTATATTGATTTACCTTTATGTATTTTTTAAATTTAATATTACATTCTGTTATATCGAGCTGTCAGATCTTAGATCGTAAAGACTCTGCTTGGGGAAAATATAATACAGAAGATTTCTAATTGAGGTAAAATTCTGAAAGAAGTATAATATAACTTATATAAGTATATTATTATTTGATTAAACAAGTACTAACTAAATAAAAAATTACAACATTATAAAGTTTAAAAAATAACAATATTTAAAATTTGATACAAAAGATAAATAGTAAATAGTCTTATTTTACGTACTTTATAAAACTTCACCAGTTTTTGTCACGTACAGCGTTGACTGATTGTAGACCTGAAAACTATTAATTGAAAATATAATTCGTTTTTATGCGGTTTCTTACTTATTTTAACTGCACTGATTGTTGTAATTATATTTATTTCTTCTTAAACTGAGAAAAAACAAGACATTTTTATATACAGCTACGTTTAAAAAATACGATGGAAGAACATTAGTGAATGTTTTTTTATTTTTCATTGTTACCTACATTTTCAATACTAAAGGAACATTACATGTGGGCTACTATTGGTATTTATTTATTTTCCATTGTGAATTAGTAATCAAAACCAATTATAAATGTTTGTTTAGTCATATTTAACAACCACAGTTTAGTTTTCTTACTTCTCCTAAATATAGAATACTGTAAATAGATCATTAATTTTGTTAAACTTCCCTAAATATACGTTGTTAAACCTCTCCTTCAGTTATTTACTCTTTGGTTATTATTCTCTTCTTACGATTATATGTATTAATAGTACTCTACATTCATTATAAAATTGTGTTAGTTATTTTAAATTGAGAAGAGTAAAATTACAGGCGTAGAGACAAAGTATGAAATCGAGTATTGTTTCTCAACCCCTAATAAATTAAAATTGAAATATATTTTATTGTAAGAGACAATATTTATTAATTGTAAAATATTAGAGAGATCGTTCACGATACTAACTCTAAACTACTAATACTATTGTTTCATTCGTACAAAATCCATATACAAAATTGCATTCTTTCTTTTACACTTAGCAAATCAAGTAACAGAGGAAGTTTTTTAGTATGGGGGAATCTTGTGCAAGTTTACGTAAGGTGTTTCTCGTATTAACTATACTACTAGAACGTTTATTTCCTAACGTGACCTCGTAATAAAATATTTAATACTTTAATCTGAGCCGTAATTTCCACTGCAATTGCAACGGTTGAACCAAATTTGCAGAGCCAAAATTAATAACACTATTTAAAACACTTACAGTACCTGTGATTCATTATGGTAACATTTGATTTAAACTTTAGTTTAAAAAACTTCTCAACAATTTCATTATACTCCCGAGTTTTGTAAAATTATAATACTTTTATAAATAATCAGTAATTATTGGCTTTCCTGTGACAGGCACGAACTTAGCCCAGATGAACTGCAGGAGCTGGAAAGAGAGATGGAAAGACTGCTGAACTTGGGCTACCGCTGGAGCCACAGTTACACCCAATGTCTTCTCCAGGCCATGTTGTACGCATACAAAATCAGGTGAGACATCTTCTCTCTTTCTGGACTAATAAAGAAAAGATGGCGTATTACAGTTTAAAATGTGAAATCTCATTGTTAGTAGTATGCTAGAAAGTGCTTTATGAGTACGATATAAAATAAAGTATTGAAAAGTTCGAAAAATTCAAATTTTGGTTTTGAGTAAAAATCATCCATTTAGTAACAATCACTCACACAATAAAGTTTGTCTAATAACAAATTTCAGTTCGTCTGCTTTTTATGGAAACAAAAACCTAACTAACCGATTTTCTCAAAATTGTACGTGTGGTTGTGAATAAAACCGATATTATTTTTTAAATGTTTAAATCATATTATGCCTTAGTAAAACTTACCTGGTCTAATAATCTATTTAAACATTAGATATTTTTAGCTATTCATAACCTATTAAATGCTTAATAATTTCACTTACAGCAAGTCTGTAAATACCCAATTAATAAATAAATTATAAATTCCTTAAATTAATATGACTTAATTTTAATTTTAGATAAAATGAAATTTAACCCGTGATATAGAATCAAATGAATGGTATATTTAGACTAATTACCGTAACAGTATAATTTATTAATAGTTTTAAAAAATTTATATATATATATATATATATATATATATATATATATTTATTTATTTATTAATTTATTTCACATACAAATCGTTAATTTTGGTATAAAGGCACAATTTTTAGAAACCGTTCAACAATTTTATAAAGTAGCGTTCACTTTTCGTATACTTTCGGATTGTTCAAGACACTCTAACCTACTTGTGCCTAAAAGGTTTCTTTTTTACTTTTGGTTTTCGGTAAAAATGCCAACGAAGTGACGGTTTCACAAGAATATATATATATATATATATATATATATATATATATATATATACCTGACGAAGAGGATAGATTCCAATCCCCGAAACATTGTTATACCTTTTATAACCTATAACGATGGCAAATGTCCGAAATCCTGTTATCCTTTCTAAAAGACAAACTTGATACTGAAGGCCACTTTTATATACATTCACATTAATTTGTTTGATAAAGACTGGAAATTAAAAATAGATTTATTTTAAAACTACATTATTAAATGTTTTGCTGAACTATTTCCGTTCACTAAACGCATTCTAAAATTTTCTATTTGCATGTAATAAAAAGCTTGCAACTTTTCTCAAAGGGAATCAAAGTTATCGACACCAGGTCAGTGGTTTATTAAGTTATTGCATAATAAAGCGACTCAGAGTGGTAAAAGTTGGTAAATTTAACTTTTAGACTGTCTTCCCAAACTCATTAAAGTTGCATTAAACTCTCTGTTATTCTCTACTCTGACTCACGTGAAGCATTGCACTTGTGTTACAGGATGTACGTAACTCCGTAACTCTCAGTCACAAGGGTTAACGCACTTCCATCCAACATTTAGAATTAATGACTGAAGGGCTGAGAAAAAATGAAACTACAAGAAATAACTCTTATTTAAAATTACAAAATATTGTATCGTTTGCTAAATATTTTTATACGGTTAATTAATAATAATATATACGGGAAAATACATAAAAAATATTTTATAATATAAGCAGGACTGTTAATGCATTAGTGAATTAAAAATTAAATTTCTCAAGAAAGGATCCATTAAGGTAGATAATTATACGAAAAGCCGGCCGTTTTTCTGCAATTCGACTACGATAACTGATTACAGAATGATAGAACAGTTGACAATTAATTTCTTCAGCCTTTCAATTGGGCGGAGACCAATCATAGGCTTCGGTTATGATATGATGTAGGTTAGGGAAGGGGCGGTAATTATAGATCTAAACTCACGGGTTTTGCGGTTGTCCAATCTTTGGCGTATTATTTGGCTGTATTTCAATTTTTAGTCAACAACCGCCCTGCGTGAGATTTAGCATAAGTAGAAATTTTATATTCGAATCACGATTTTCTTAGAGTAAATTATTGTCAATAAATTAGTTTTTCTTTCTATAGGGAATTTGTGTTACTTTAATACATTCGGATGACGAAGATTAGAAGCTTTACTAAATTATTAATGGAGATTGCAAGATATGACCAATTCAAGCAAGAGTTAGTTTTTAATTTGAATTATTGTTGAATATTTTTGCAATAGAAATTTAATACAAAACAGCGTAAAATAAATTAATACATCAGGATTTAAAGTAAATAATTGTGGAGGCAATATAGTATAATTACAGTTTTAACTATCAGGATTTAAAGTAAATAATTGTGGAGGCAATATAGTATAATTACAGTTTTAACTATCAGGATTTAAATAAATAATTGTGGAGGCAATATAGTATAATTACAGTTTTAACTATCAGGATTTAAATAAATAATTGTGGAGGCAATATAGTATAATTACAGTTTTAACTATCAGGATTTAAATTAAATAATTGTGGAGGCAATATAGTATAATTACAGTTTTATCTATCAGGATTTAAATAAATAATTGTGGAGGCAATATAGTATAATTACAGTTTTAACTATCAGGATTTAAATAAATAATTGTGGAGGCAATATAGTATAATTACAGTTTTAACTATCAGGATTTAAATAAATAATTGTGGAGGCAATATAGTATAATTACAGTTTTAACTTTGAAACTGTGCCAACTGAAACAGAAAGTTTAATACAAGGACGGAGAAGTTTTCAATGGTTTTCAATTACACTTTATTTAGTTAAGCTTACAAGAAAGAATGAGTTGATTTATTTTTAATTATATTTAGAGAGACTTTCTTTAATTTGAGTTTTATAACAAAGTTTAGTTTTATTTAGATTTTTAATTTTGTATCAAGACGTATTAAATTTTAATTTGTTTCATTAGGAAATCCTTCTTGGGAAAGATTTTGGAAGACGTGGTCGTGTAACCAATAAATTGATTATTAAAGCTAAAGATTTCGAATATGGAATCAAGACTACTTTGTTTAATGCTAATTTTGATTTTAAAGTTTAATAAACTATGAATTTATAATAAATTGTTAAAATAATTTGAAAAAGTGTTCTCCTGTGTATCACCAATAGTCAACATTAAATATTTTTGTGTTTACTTAAATACTTTAGAAACATTAGTGTAGATAAACTAATCAAAGGATTTTGTACAAAGATTTTTTGTTGTTGTATTTTTGGTTTATTATAGTAAATTAAACTTTATAAGTATAATCGGGATCTTAAAATTTGTAGTTAATAATTAAACATTTCTGGTTATAAGTTTGGCGAGATAATAAAACAAGTAACTTGGCATACACCAATTTGATAATCTCCCGTTACAAATGGCTTTGAAGAACAAAAGTGAACCCATATACGAACACGTCTTCTGCAAAAGTATGGAAACATTGTGGAGAATTGACTTAAACGTTGAGTCTACTTTCCAAACTAAATGCATTTATCATAAATTCAACTATAGCACGAAATGTTTTTGAAAAGGCAAAATGCATCTAAGTTGATCCAAAAATTAAAAAGTATCCTAACATATAGTTGTTGATACATTCCTAAGTGGGCACCATATTATAAGGCTGCGCGTTTTAGCGTACATTATTACACTGCTCTTATGAGTAATCGTGATGGCAATAATAATATCGCAGAATAAATAAAGTTGTAAATACACTGAGTACAATCGTGTGAATTTGTTACGCGTAATGTAATTTTGGTAATATAATTTTAACACATGTAGCTTAACTATCCGTAAGATATCTCGAGAAACATTTCATCTGAAGGCTTTAAAATTAGCTTGAAACTACATAAACAAGAATGAGTTGTATGATGGAGCATGGATATCCGTGGGAATTGGCGGAGCGTCATTGAAGCTTATCACTCGGTAGGCTGGCACAATTTTCCTCTGTGTGGCGCTGCAGGGGGATGTAGAAATTTCTTTTCTGTGTGATTGTCTGTCTGTATGTGGCCATCCCAAGAGTGAAATCACCTGTAGGCCTCTGTCTGTATGTGGCCATCCCAAGAGTGAAATCACCTGTAATTTTGCACACACCCTCAGCGAAACGTTATGTAGCACAATGTCACTAGTCAGAAAATGGCCAGTCTAGCAAAGAATCGTTTAAATTTATCAAATTGAAGGACAACAAATCATTTGAAATGGTTGTGAGAAATTTTATTTCGTCTTTATAATAGATAAACCATTACTGAGTGGTCCACTTGTCTAATGTTTCAATAAGTAAAACCCAAACATGTTGTTTTATTTGCAATAATTTTTAATAATGTTTCATGTTGATGAATCAATGTACTACAGTTTGATAAACAGCTGAACACTGCTGATGACATGATGACACCTCGGTCCCACTATGGCCGTCAAACATCCAATCACTCTCTTGGCAGAGTATCATCGACCCTTCTCCTCATATGTCACAAACATTCACAGATTGTTTCATCCATACCATTTAATATGAAAGCATTCTAAACAAAACTTCAAAATCAGAAGAAAACGTTATAGAGGTTTTAACGTTAAAGACAAAGAATTTTAGTTTTAAAGCGTTATTTAGAATCATTATATTATAACCCAATGTGTACCTTACTATGGTAATTTTAATAGCTGGGTCAAAAACTGTCTATGCTTTGTTTGCTCTTACTAGAACAATGTAGGCGAGTGTGCAACACCATGTGTTGATGTAGGCGAGTGTGCAACACCATGTGTTGATGTAGGCGAGTGTGCAACACCATGTGTTGATGTAGGCGAGTGTGCAACACCATGTGTTGATGTAGGCGAGTGTGCAACACCATGTGTTGATGTAGGCGAGTGTGCAACACCATGTGTTGATGTAGGCGAGTGTGCAACACCATGTGTTGCGTAACAAGCTTCATTGAGATTGCATGCAATCCTGCTATCCCTCTGCTTCTTATTAAGCTGCAAGTTTTACGTATTAAAAATGGCATATTATTGTACTCAATTTATTCCCAAATTTATCGATTCTGATATTGTCTCGTTGCCATTATGGTTGCCCGTAAGACCAATGTAAACATTGTTGGAGCGCTCAGCCACATCCCGTGGACTACCATCGAACTGGGTGTTGCATATACAGAAATGAAGCTTCCTGCAAATGCGCGCAGACAGACAGGCAGAAACACAGCTTTCCAGCCTATCGAGGGGTAGGCTTCAGTAACGCTCAGCCAATTATAGTTTATATGTTAGTCATTTAAACTTATAATTATAACGTCTGTCAATCTTTATCAAGTTTGATTACATATCTGAAAGAATATTATAATTTGACAGAATATCCCTTAATAATAAAGACTACTAGGATATTGTGTAGTTACCAAATATACCTAAATTTACCATCAGAAAAATAATATTCTTTTATTTGTAACCACAGTACTAAAAATATTTCGATTTCTTGTCGACAACTAATTGTGCGTATTATTGTGTTATATCAGTTAGTAAATGTATGCGATTTATAACGTTTATACATCTATTTAAATGTGTGGTTAAATAGATAATTTTATAATAGTTCTGATAATAAACGACAAAATAATGAACAAATATACTCAACTATTTCCTAAACAAGACATCCTTCTAAAATTTATAATTATACCAGTTCAATATACCACTGTGGCAGACTTACTTATTATATTAGATACATTACTAATGTAATTGTAAATGCTCTGATAAATACTAATCACTAATACTTTGTTACAGAATGGTGTATGATCCAGAAGTCTGTAATAATTTAAAGGATCAGGATCTAGCTTCGGCTCTAAAGGCCTTTGAAAGTGACGAGGTAAGAATTGACTACAGTTTTTGGCTTGTTGTGAATAAATTATATAATGCTTGTTATGTTTTACTTATGTATGTGTTCTTTAGGAAATCTTTATATGTTCCTTTATGGTGAATTTTACGTCAATGCCATCACTACGTAAAGTTGTGTTTGTTTTGATTAAGGACTTGTAGTTTGTAACTTTCTCTTGTTCTGAGGTTTATCACTAAACGGCAATGCGACCATAAAGAGTGCAACTTAATTTTGTAAACGAACTTTTTATTGCTGTAACAGAATTACAGATAAAAGTGGTTTGATACAACACGTGAAAATGGATGCAACTGAACTTTTATTGCTGGAACTCAGTTACAGATTAAAGTGGTTTGATACAACACGTGAAAATGGGTGCAACTGAGCTTTTATTGCTGGATCTCAGTTACAGATTAAAGTGGTTTGATACAACACGTGAAAATGGGTGCAACTGAGCTTTTATTGCTGGATCTCAGTTACAGATTAAAGTGGTTTGATACAACACGTGAAAATGGGTGCAACTGAGCTTTTATTGCTGGATCTCAGTTACAGATTAAAGTGGTTTGATACAACACGTGAAAATGGGTGCAACTGAACTTTTATTGCTGGAACTCAGTTACAGATTAAAGTGGTTTGATACAACACGTGAAAATGGGTGCAACTGAACTTTTATGGCTGGAACTCAGTTACAGATTAAAGTGGTTTGATACAACACATAAAAAAGGGTGCAACTGAGCTTTTATTACTGGAACTCAGTTACAGATAAAAGTGATTTGATACAACACGTGAAAATGGGTGCTATTGAACTTTTATTGCTGGAACTCGGTTGCAGATAAAAGTGATTTGATACAACACATGAAAATGGGTACAACTGAACTTTTATTGCTGGAACTCAGTTACAGATAAAAGTTGTTTGATACAACACGTGAAAATGGTTGCAACTGAAATTCATTGCTGGAACTCGGTTACAGATAAAAGTGATTTGATACAACACGTGAATATGGGCGCAACTGAGCTTTTATTGCTGGAACTGAGTTACAGATTAAAGTGGTTTGATACAACACGTAAAATGGGTGCAACTGAGCTTTTATTGCTGGAACTCAGTTACGGATTAAAGTGGTTTGATACAACACGTAAAAATGGGTGCAACTGACCTTTTAATGCTGGAACTGAGTTACAAATTAAAGTGGTTTGATACAACACGTGAATATGGGCGCAACTGACCTTTTAATGCTGGAACTGAGTTACAGATTAACGTGGTTTGATGTAACACGTGAAAATTGCACATGTGTATGTTGACATCAGCTGGAACAGGTGCAGCGCCGAGTGTAAACATTCACTGCACACAATACACAGATGTGCACAATCAGCGTTCTGCGCATTCCCTAAAACCTTCTCGCCTTGGGCCATCAATCTTGCTGCAGAGACAGTCTGTCTGTCATTTACAGCTCTTTGTCCACAAACCGGTCTGAGGTTTGTCTGTGACGAATGAACGATAGCCGCATTGGGGTTGATTAGAATGGCGAAGATTACTTTCCTGTTGATGAAATACAATAATGATTTTACGCCAAGACTTGGGTTTATAGCGAATTGGCTTCTACATTCTGGTATTAGGTTCACCCCTGGAATATTTGTGTATGGAACAATGTTAAGTACAGTACATTCTTGACTACCCACAGGATTAACCGGCATGTGTACTGAAAATGAGCGAATGTCACAAAATTGCCAATGGAAGATTTAATTCGATTTATATAATTTGTCTACAACTTTTACAATATTTCAAAATAATATAAGCATGCATTTGTATAAAATTACGCTTGAGTAGACTAACGCTACTTTATGTACACTATAACATAGTACTTACATGACTTTTTGTAAAGTTTTTACAAAATAATAATTATAACCACTACTATTTTCCGTGATAAAAAACTTCCTCTTTTATGTGTAACTAAAGTTTCATGAACAGCGTTTTGTCTTAAGGCGATGCATCGTATTGCGTTTAAACTTGATCTTTATCTTCCTCCGTCTCGGCCTCCACTAAAATCCTATACTGCAATGACCCTGACCTTGTCGACTCATCGTAGCAGGTGTGCTTTATAACACTAATCTCATCGCACTGCGCCACGCCAGTCTTATCTGTTATCTCAAGCATCAAATGCACAGTAGATTATTACGCATTATTGTAGCTTTCAATTATTAAGAGTCCAACAGAATTATCTTGAAATCTTATCGTTATGCGTCCCTCTGTGTGATAACTCTTGATAAAAGGCCCTACAGACCTGAAACTTGGTATATTGGTTTCTCTTGATACAAGATAGACACTAATTCGTTTTGGAGTCAAAAGTTCAAAGGTCAGTCTGTCTGTCTGTCCGTCAGTGCTCTAAATCACTTCGTTACGTTTTATGGGATACTTTGATACTCCTTTGAATTGGCTGTAAAAATGACAATTTCGAGACATTTTTTAATTATTAAAATATGTATTCTTTTTATGTAAATCTTTTACTTGGAGCATTACGGATAATCCCCTAAGTGGATAATCGAGAGGAATGTTTGTATTCGCGTTTTCAACTCCGTGTCTCCTCATTAGCTCTAAATTTCGTTAGTTTCCTTTTCAAGGATATTTAACACTTTGCTATTTTTAATCACAAGTAATGATTGTAGTTCCTTCGAATGTTACCTCCTTCATATAAAATCCTTCATAGCTCCTGTTTGTACATAGTGACGGTTCGTATTTCGAATCCGAGTATAAATCTCCCATAAGTGCACAAACAAATCTTAGGTTATGTTCCATGTGATTTCAAAGTACCTTTTAAGCGATAGTTCACTATTAAGGGAGTACAGGTTCTGTAACGCCATTGATTCATGTGTACGAGTAAAGGGTATTAGAACCAAAATAATACCCAAAACAGTAAAACCTGTTTATTTTTGTATAAATATGACCTTTTCATCATCATCTAAATCTACAAAAATAACAAATTATATCGTGACACCTGCTTCCAGCAAATAAAATAGATGTGACTACTAAAATTAATGTATACTCCTGTTCAGCTTCAATTGAAAATTATATGCACGTAAAGGAAGTTCCTTGTTCGATGAAGAAGCCTTCACAGTCGCCATAAGCTAAAAACAGCTAACTTCTATTTTTTTCACACAGTACAAACAGTAGTGCTAGAGCAGCTGCACCAAAACAGTCCGATTACACATGAGGCGGTGTTGCCATATCGATGCTGTTTCCACTATAACGTTGCTATGGCATACACTGCTGATTTACATGTTGTCTACAAATCAAACGAGTGACATATGCATATTTGTTTACTGTATCAGTCAATAGCGTATGTTTATTTCGACATATGATGAGACGTATAAGTAATTGTCTACACTCGTAAAATTGGCAACAGTGTTGAGCGCGGGGTTTAAAGGAGGGATTCAGATGCACGAGCCCCATTATCAGACTCTTTTCGTGCGGGCTGCTCTAGTATAATTTCTACAACATTATAAAGCAATCAAAAATACATTTTTAGAAATATAAAACCATATTCCTTAACGTTCCTACTGTATATTAACGAATTTAAAATGACACTCTAGACCTTCAATACTATTTAGTAGCTGGTACATGTACTTTTGAAATGAATATAAAACTATTCAACTTTGACTTTTTCTTTTATTGTTAATTTTGTTAAATATGGCTCCATTATGTTACTTCCCGTCTTGTTAACAGATGGTGTTGGACCCTCAGAACGTGGCTTTTGTCAAGTTCACCCCCAGTGCCAACAACCCCCATGCAGAATTTGCTGATGAGGTCTACTTCCCGCCTCTACCCCTCGACACGGACTTCCTTCCAGTTCCACCTCCTGTGGACCGTGAGTTTCTAACTGTCATGTAACTCTGATCCATTCGTACCAAACAGTTTTTAATGATGTGCACAAAATTACAACTTATTGGTAAATATTAAAATTCAATTTCTAAAGAAAATTGGGGACTCTCTTTCATGTTGTCATGTTCTCTCCCTCTCTTAAGATTACAGTCAAATATTTGACTGACTGCAATCTTTTTGAATTTTAAGATTGACTCTTGGTGGAAATAGAGTTATGCCTCAGAGTGACAAGAGCAATTAATAGGAGTCTACAGTTTGGGTTGAAATCATGCTGCAACTGGGCTAGTGTTATTGGCTTTCAAGTGTTAGATTTTCTTGATAAAGTATTAATAATTCTCCCAGTCCCAAACAACAAGGCATACCAGACAATCTTCAAATGCATATTCCACTGATAATGAACTGCTTTAGCTACTGAGTTTTGAGTTTAGCTCCACAGTTCTGTTTCCTTTTATTGTGACGTCTTGTATCTGACACTGTCTCAGACTTGACTCCTGGTATCTGGAGTCATGTTCTTCTGAATGATGAAACAATGTAAATGTTTCATTTTGAGCTTCTTCATCGTCGACTTTCTTTGGATCTTTTCAGACAAACATGACTCCAAATTCCAGGATTGAAGCCTGAGACAGCGTCAGATATCAGACGCTTCAATAAAAGGAAGGTGGACTGGAACTAAACTAAAAATTAAATTGAATCAACCCTTCCTGCCATAGCTACTTTAGCTAACTAACTCTCTAAAGGACAATGCTAAGAAAAATGTTCAAGAGGATAACCCACATATAACTACACCTGCTTGTTCAAAAACAGACTTCCTGTCAACCATATAAACTTGGGTGATGTATCACTGGTATTTTGTCATTGATATCTAAATAATTCATTATATCTTTATTTATTACCCCAGATATTTTTATCAACATATTTCCAATATTTCTTCTCTATTGTTTCCAATTTGAGATTGACCATGTACATTCCTTTAGAATAACGTTGATTTAGTGTTCTGCACTGTTTTCAAAATATTTTTCAGGAGATGAGGAAGACTTTGAAGAAGAGGAGGAAGAGCAGCCTCTACCGCTGATGGAAGTTCCAGTGGTCCTTGAGCCACAAGAAGAAGAATCCGACTACCCCGGTGTGGGCTTCTCCCAAAGACAGTTCCCGTTCTCTCTAGTCCGCAAGAAATCTCTACCTCACCGGCGCTCTCTACACTTCAGCACAAATTACAATACTCCGGATGACTTTCGCAGAGGTTACGAGTCGAGGGACCTACTCCCTGACGGAGTTCAAGGTAAAGTTTATGATTCCCTTTTCGTAGAAGCCTCAACTTTAGATCCCACATTTAGAATACTTAGGGAACTCAGAACTTAGGATTTCATTAGCAGCAGTTGATATGATTTTGTGTGAGGGAGACAGACACATCTGCAGGGCTGGTAGGGTTCAGATTGTTTTAGTGGCATAATGATTTGGTTGAAGAGCACACCATACCGAAAGTGGTGTAGTATGGAATAAATCTAAATTTAAATAAACTAGAGAAAAATATTCTTTGGAATTCAAAGTTAAGGATTTCTGATGTATTCAAACAAAATTTACATTTTTTAAAAGCAGTTAAACTCAAAATTTTGATTTGCCGATTAGTATCAAATAAGTTATTTTGAAAAACACGTTAAACGAGATTACAAAAATTTAATAAAAAACACAAGTATATGTCATATTATTGTTATTATTTGAATTTTTCTAATTATTTAATTTGTAGTAAATTCAATAATATTTTTTTAAATACTGAAATAAATACAATTTTATAATAACAAGTGTAACATACAATGATTGTTTTTCATTGGAGTTTTTTAATCCCAATCAAATGGTCCTCCTCTTCTGGGCCACTGTCACTGATGTCTGTATCCGAACCATCTCCAACTGATACAATAAAGGATTCTATAATATTGTCAATCTGGGGTTCTGTGGCTGCAAAGTCCTTTTCGATTTTCTCCACGTGCTTGCAGTTTACTGACCACTCTTCTGCGCCCATATTTGGTACTTGTCTTCTCAAAGATCTTTAGCTTGAGGCATAGATATGATATATTCCTTTTAACAACATAACCTTTGACTTCGACACAATAATAAGTGTAAATAAGAAAATTAACTTAAAAGGAGCCTTTTCGATTTGTTTCTTGTGGTAGGGCACGTTATCGACGATTTGTAGTAAGCTTTGTTCTAAATCCGTCAACACTTTTTCCTTCATCCACTTCACAAATATTTCCCCATTCACGTTGTTATGGTAGTCCCCACTTTGGTTGCTTACTTCCAACAGGTATTAGACATGAACTCTTTCTCTCCGCCCGCACAAATAATTATCAGTCTCTCGCCCTTGTAAATCTGAACGAGTAAACCTCTATTTGAGCCATCAGACCAAGTTGGGTTAAATACGTAGGACGATGCTATATAAGACTCATCTAAATAAATTAGTGGGCGTCCTTGCTCCCTGTAGTGTCTTAATGAAATATGTTATCCTTTTCACTCAGATTTCTGGGTTTTCAATTAATAATTTTCTCTTGTTTGCTTTCTATCGCCAAATAAACCTCAGGTTCTTTAATATCCACCTCAAACTTTTCTCACAGCCCTGGAAGCTTATTTTTCCCTTGGCGCCTCCCTCAATAGTTTAGTTTTGCAGTCGATATCCGATGTTTTACAATGTGGAATTGTACACTAGTCTTCTCACTACACACTTATCGAGTCATCTAAAATAAGTAACTGTTTTACGGCGTCGGCTTGTGTAGTAAAACTTGCCTTGCTCTGGTTACTCACCTTCAATTTTTAAACTCACCGTTTATTTGAGTCACAACTCGCTCTGATACGCCAGTTGCTGGAGCAGTTCTTTGATGAGCCTTCGACAACGGGATATTAACGGTTTGATGGTCTGTCTCTTCATAAATTTATAAACATTACTCACAATTTCGAGAGTTATTCTACCTTTGTGTTTCGACTTTAGCTGATCAGACATTATCAGTAAAAACAAAGCTCTAGCAACCACCACACTCAACACCGTCACAAAACAGACTGATTTTTAGCGAGTGCGATGAGTTTCTTGCGTCAGTACGATTCAGAGAAAGGGGGCTGTCATCAATGAGTCATAGGAAATGTTTTTGGGACGCAGCGCATAACGCTACCCTGCCACCCCTCCCGCCTATTATCACACACTCAAGTCCTCGAACTGTACATAACCTGTACACTCATCTGTTGTTAAGGTTGAAGTAAAACTTTAATCATTGGCAGTGTCGTGTCCTTTATTTTACAGACGTGCATCATTAATAAATTTAAAAAATGATAAATGGCTTTTATTTATAAAGTTTGAATTTATTATTTGTAAGTATTAATTTGTTTGTTGTATCAATTTTGTTTGCCTATCACGATGATTAAATTAATGAAGTTATTCATACCAGATTGATCATTTTTTACATTAACAAGTGAATCTAGTAACTTTTAATATTTTAAAATTAAAGAGTTTATCTAACAAACAACTAGGTCATTTAAGAAAAAAGTTGGAAGTACCACTTTACAAACAATAATGGGTGTTAGTTTTTAGGATATTTTTTCCTGTCATACAACAATTCATAATATATGTTTATTCACTTTGATTTCCCCTCTAAATTTGATTACTAATCTATGAAATAGAACCTCAACCATTAAAATATGTGTTCTTGTAATCTGGACATGCAGAAATACTAGGGCAGCTGGAAAATTCATATTCTTAATATCAATCATTGAAGATGATCTTAGTAAAGATGATAGGTTAGGTAAGTCTTCTTTCTTTTTGGGGCAGAAGGGGAACTAAAGCAAACTTTATGATTACATATATTCTTGTATTCCACTAAATAACTTAAAATTGTGGTGAACCCATGGGCTTAACTGTGGAAGAATAATGGGGTTAGAACATCCCTCCCACCAGCAGAGATCTAAAAATACAAAAGCCTCATATAATAGCAATCTAACTTGTTTGAAATACAGCAGTTGATTGTTATACATTTAATTATGCTTATATATTGTATTACAATTTATTTAATACTCCCCCCCATGGTGTAATATTGTATTCAATTAAATTCATTGCTTCTAAACAAAGTCCTTAGTTAAGCTACTGCTTGATGTTGAAGCGAAATGAGAATTTTACAGGTCTGAGATGATTTTATACATAAATATTACATATCTGTTAAAATGAAGTCAAATTTCTCTTTACTTATTAATAGCACAATGTATCTGAACAGTGCTAAGATTTTAGAAAATACAGATGTGCTTTGCCTTATTTACTCGTATTATTATATTTTGTTTGTTGTTATAATAATTAGTGCATTGTACATTATTGGGATACATTATACAGTATATCTTATTTTTATTTCCAATCAAAATATTCTAGATACTGTATCAGTAAATTTTGGTCCCTTTGCTATGGTGTTCCAAAATTAAATGATTGCAAATAATGCAATAATGCTGTAGCATGCAATATTAGCATGCAAGAACCTTCTAGGACCTTACCTTCATAGAGTATTCTCCCTGCACTGCACACACCTATGCAAGCATACACGTACAAACAGACCTGTACACAAAACACACAAAGACAAAGCATATATGCCTTCACTCATGCATCTGCCTAATATTATCCAAACATGGCCGCATTCCAATACACACAGCCTCACTGATCTCATATCTGACATGTAAGAAATACATTCCACAGTATCTCTAGTAATACATTGAACATTTCATATCACCTACTGCCAACTGACAGTTCATTGATGCATTTGTAATTAGTTTTTATAATGCCGGTAAAAATGTTACATATTTGGAATTTTGAAAAAATATATTAGAAAATTAAATTATATTAAATGAATCTGTTGAGGAGTATCTGAAAGTGGTTCCAAAAGAGTACTAAGGTTATAGCCAGTTAATCCCCAAAAGAATTATGACGGTTTTAACTGAACATCACGGGCTTGTTCAAAAATGAATATTGCGGCTGTTTACGTTCTCTAGGTTTTACGTACTATTTTAACTGTGAAACGTTCAAAATAATTATTGCTGTAACGTGCTGGCTCCTAGCGACAGAGTACAATCTAAGTTTGGCAAAATTGTTCTGTCATTTAAAAATTCAAAAATGTACAGTTTTAAAGATTAGAAGGTGCAAATAATGCATTACTTTGGCATTTTGTGCTGTTTCATTATATTTTGAATAACTAAAACTAAAGAGTGTTTTTTACTCCCTTGAGTTCATTTATGATAATTTTACTCACTCTAAAAGACTCTACGTATTACAGTTACAGTTTTGATGGGAGTACAACAATTCTGTATTTAAAATAAGAACATGTAACATGACTAATGATTAAATACTGAGTCTACATTTTGTGAAGTGTATGCAGTTATTGTTTGGTATATGATTTTTAGGCAGTAAACACTTACATTTCTTCAAACAAAAAATTGTGTGGATAAATGTTATTTTGATTTAAACCAGCTTAAAAGCAATTTTGCGTGTTTGTTCACAGAAACATCGGCTTTCTCAGAAGTTTACAACACACCAGACGGCTTCAGAAGTGGGGATGAGACCAGAGACAGGCACCGTCAGACGGAGCCCCTAGTGTTGTTGGAGTCCGAGGAATCAAACCAGGTCGACCCTGCAGAGTCCATCCTGCTGCCGATGTTGAAAGCTATCGGAGATTCGTACCCGAGCCCCCGAGTACAGGAGGAGCAGGAGCGAGAGGGTGGCAGACTTCTGGAGCTGAGCGGGAGGATGGCGGATGGGGAGGGGGAGGTGGCCCGAGGCTACACTGAGGGTGGGATGGTCCTTATCCCAGACAAACATGCAGGTAGGCAGGTGTCATCAGGATCTGACAAGTTTCATCCTTTTCACAATCACAGGTTCTTTTAGAACGTGTAGATTACATTTTGAAGGGAAAATTAAGCAATGTTTAATTTACTACAAAGGTGTATTCCAGTGACATACGGTACTGCATATTTCTTTAGCCCATGGTAATAGTATAGTATAAAAATAATAGTATAGGTACACCATAACTTAATCACAAAACTTTCAATAACTGGATACTTTTTGAACAGAATTGAATGGTATAAGATAGAGAATGAATGTTAAGTTTAGCTACAGTTCACCTTCGTCTTGGTTTATGTGCAGCAGACTCGGTTGCTCCACCGTGCTCAGAGATCGTGTCAGTAACATTGTAGTGCACTCAATTGTGCACCTGTGAGACAATGAGAATGTCGATTCACCTGGATTACACTGTACGTTGTAATCTAGGTGTCACTGATATCGAAACGATGTACCGTACAGGTAAATTGTTCGTTTTGAGCTTCTTTGACGTTGGCTTTTTTCGATCTCTTCAGACGAACACAGCATCAGGTTCCAGATGCTGCATTAATACAAAGGTCGATTGGAGCTAAACTTAACATTCATATTAAAACAACCCTTCCCACCATGGAAAGTTCTTGGCCTTAAAAAGTAAGCCTTAAAAAGTTTTTGGCCTGTTTTATTTGGTTAAGAACTATCTTTCAGTAGTACATATCAACAATACTGAATTATTAAAATAATAATAATAATATATATATATATATATATATATATATATATATATATATATATAGACATTGAATCACAAAAAGTACTTGCTCCGCCGGGAGTTGAACCCAGATCTCTCATTTGCCGGGTTCATCTCCCGGCGGAGCAAGTACTTTTTGTGATTCAATGTCTATTGAAATTAAATAAGGCTATTGCCGTTTATACAATTTAATGTATATATATATATATATATATATATATCATCATCATCATCATCGTCAGACGTTTCCGTTCTCACGGGTCGTCGTATATATATATATATATATATATATATATATATACCGTATATAAATGAATGTTTGTGTGTTTGTCCTTTATAGAATTGTGAACTATGAGACCAATCATTATGAAAATTTGAATGTATATGTATTTTCCTACGGAGAAGGTTTATATGATATGCCCATTGACGTAACTCACCACCAGGTAGCGCTGCAAAAGAAAAAAAGTTTTCAAAGCGCCTGCACATTATAAACTGCAATTACGCGACAGTTACGTATATTAAACAGCCAAACACTATTTGAAGGCGATAAGTTATGATGCATATTTATTTGTCTTTAAAATAAATTTATGCTCGAACTTAAAGCTTGAATGTTAAACCACTTTATAATAAAGTTAATGTATGAGTAAAACACACTTTTGACGGATTTCTTGATCGTTACATCAATGCAAACTCTACATCGGCGTTGGAAATATAATTCACTTGAATTAGAAATGCTCATACATGGGCAAAGATTACGAACAGCGTGCAAAGCCCCGGGAAACAGCTAGTCGTTTACTAAAAAAGTAATTGAAAAAATTGTAAATTTGGGACGATCCGAACCCCTTGCTGGCCTAGTGTAAGATAGAATGTTATTATTATGTTATACAAATAAATAATGACAGCAGTTGCAAAAAAAGGAAGGATCAAATTGGTTTCATTTCTGTTCTGATCAATTTGTATGCTACAAATATTCAGTATTTTACAACAAAATTTGATATTATTTGCATGTGGATGATTTCTCTTAAATAATGGTCATTTAGCAAGAACAGAAATCAGCACAGAGTCTAGATAGAGTGTAAGATGGAAATACCAGGAACATTTAAATAGAATGGACAGTGAAAGAATAACTCTTAAAGCATTACAATATAAGTGCACAGGAACACATAGCATAGATCACCCGAGGGAGAGAGGGGGGAGGCTTAATCGCAACAGGCAAAATGTCTAATGCTTTGAGCGCAGAAGACACTGATATGAAACCTAATTAAATGAACAAATATGTGAATGTATCAAGTTGTAGGATATCTCTAAAAAAAAAATTTCATCTGTAAACTTGAAATTTTTCATGAAAGTTCATGTTCGCCTAGACAAGACTGAGTTATATACTGGTGATATATAAAATCATGAAATTTGGCTGAGCTAGACTGAAACTTATCAGTAGGCTGACACAATATCTCTCTCTTTGTTTGTTGGTGATGTACAAATTTCTTTGCTGTATGGTTGATGAAAAGAGTTATAGACTTGAAATTATTCATTGAACTTCAGCAAAGCCTGTTACAGGACAGTGGTGGGGCATACTCCTACCTTGTACACAATCCTTTGAATTTTCTTTAAAAAACTCTATATAATTTGCCATTTTCAGTATTAAATAGCGTTTACTGTTGATGTTTGAAATTGCTGAAAGACATGTGTTACTAGAGAAACTAATGGCTACCAGTCTGTGTCAAAACTAAAATAATAACTTCTTGAGGAAATAATAATCAGCTTTAATATATTATTTTCAATATTTTTATGGCTGCATTTGAATTTTATAGTTATCTTAATAATATATCATAAAAAAACATTAAGTAGTTTTATAGATTTTTTTATCCAAACAATTTTTTTTCATGTACAAAAGTAATCAAAACGAAGAATATGCCTGATAAGTTTAATTAGTTACTTTTTATGTGACAAATTTGAAAGTAAATCAACTCAAACTTTGATTTGGTTTCCAGATGTGGATCAGAGCCTGAGCGAATTCCTTGTCGGACTAAACTCGGACAACTGGGGCTTCAAGCGACCTGAAAGGCTTGACGTCAAGAAACCTGGGCCTCCATTCAAAACTAATAATTATGCTTTCAAGGTACCACATCGGATATCATTAGTTCTACTTTGTAAAAGTCCCTATTCAGGTCAGGAGCGCTTTGATAGGTGGTGGGACTGAAAGCCCACTGGGCGCTTAGTCCAACCTTCAGACTTTCCATGGCTACCTGTTTGTGTTACGCAGAATTATCCTTCTCCTACATTTGGTTTTCCGAAGTAAAGAAGAGCTTAATGTTGTGCATCGTCCTGTAGTGGAATAACATCAAAATTGTAATTGTACACATGATATTTTGATACATTAATCTTGGAAAAAATCTTATATCATGTACTCACAGCTTGAGCGTGATGCCCAATTTATTTTGAGTGTGACGCGTTTCGCTTGATCTCGGCATTGTTAAACGCACACTCAAATTAGTAAAAAAAACACAGTAAAGGTGTACACAAACAAACACATCGGCAGATTGTCAAAGTTAAAATGGTTAAAGGTATGGAAAAAATA
Organism: Homalodisca vitripennis; assembly: GCF_021130785.1. NCBI lineage: Eukaryota > Metazoa > Arthropoda > Insecta > Hemiptera > Cicadellidae > Homalodisca > Homalodisca vitripennis. The sequence goes on along the minus strand of NC_060213.1, from coordinate 140,672,070 downwards.
ATAAGGTATGGAGAAAACCATGATTGTAAGACTGAGTTGAAAATCGTGCACAGACAACTCACACAATAATATTGTGTTGTGAGTACATAATACAAGAGTTATACCAGCAGTTCCTGAACCATAAATAAAATATTGAAATAAAAATGTTAATTTTGGACATTGACAACAATACTATTGTTTTCTGATAATCAATATGGGACTGTGACAGCATTTTGGGTCATTTGGAAAAAATGGGGAACAGGATGTGCAAAGGTTAGGAAGCGTAGGCTCTTCAACCTATGTTTTGGTCTCAAAACCATATTACTTACTGCCGTGGCTCTTGGTACCCAAGGTGGTACTTTGCCTCGCCAACACACCACCTCCAGATCTCTCTATCCATTGCCTCTTCTTCCCTTCTTCCCAGTTTTCTTATGTCTCTTCTGATCTGGTCTCGCCATCTCAACTTGGGCCTTCCTGGTGGTCTTCTGCCCTCCGGATTGTTTACAAGGACGTTCTTGACTAAGGAGTTGTCCTCCTTCCTTAGTAAATGGCCATCCCATCTCATTCTCCTACTTCTCACCTCGGCCACTATGTCTGGGTCCATATATAGTTGCCTCAACTCTACATTATGTTTTATCCTCCACTCTCCATCTTCAAGGGTTGGCCCATAGATTTTTCTCAATAATTTGTTCTCAAATACTATCAAACGTTTTTCTGTAGTATACAAATACTCAAAACCATATTACGTGTTAGAATTTTATTGGCTGAGATTTCTTTGAATGTTAGCTTTCTAAAAGTGTTTTGCAGTCCTTGGATGACAATTTTTACTCATGTACTTTAGAACTATTTTATTTTATTTTTTCTTAAGATCTGTTACTGTGAAATGTTTTGTATTGATAATTTTAAACTACTTCTTAATATAGTTATTTTTGTTAGAAAACTTAGTTTCAAATCCGGTGACAGAAGTCTAGAAGCCAATAACAAATTTACCCTGTATAAGCACACAATATAGATTTTTGTGAAATTTTTAGAAGAATTTCCCCAAGAAATAAATTGATCATCGATGATAATAATGATCCTTCGACAATAGTTGATAGTAATAGTGGGGTCAAAATAAGAGGAGTATCAAAAGGGTTAATAATATCAAACAATACAGTAGTTTCTTAGTTAGCTCTGTACACTTAATCAAGTCTTACACAACTTAAGCAAATGTCAAAACAAAAATTAAAGTTAAATCGGTGTCAACCCTATAAAGATTGACTTTTTGGTGGAAAGTGGTAAATTTTAGTCTCTGTATCTCATAATCTTACACAGCTATAACTATTATTTATGTGGCTGACAGTTGATTTTCAGTGTTGTCGAACTAAGAAACAAGCTGTGAACTGAGGAAAAATTGATTGTTTGATATGTTTAACAATTATTTCATTTCCATTTCAACCCCATCAAAATGTGGCTGGCAATTGATTTCTTTCTGAGGGAAATTCTTTATTGATTTCACCAAAAGCTATGTTGAGTGCTTGAACAAGGCAAACTGGCTCACGGTTCTAAGAAAAATATTCATGTGGTGTGAAAACTCTTATTCTATGATTTGTATTCTATTCACTCGTAAGTAAAGTAGAAGATGGTATTGCAGACTAGATTGTAGGTATAAAAGTGTAAACTTTATGCACCACACTATTTAAATGCTTGTATTCTTTTATATAACCAGTAGTGATCCATCCTGTTCTGAGTTCTGGTTTTTGAAATGTGCCTTTTATCATTTGGCATTATTATTATTATTTTGAGCTGTACAAAATCTTCTTATAGTCACACTACCAATGTAATCTGACATAAATGTAGTTTTATTGTTCAAGAGGACAGATATTGTGTATTCGTGGTAATTTTGTTGTACAGCCACATGATAGACTCTGCTGTAACCCATTTTTAAGTTATTCATCATTGTCAGTGTAGTCCATTCCGTGCAATTTAGAAAGAAACCTTGTGTCTACTAATCTGGAGCACAAATGTTGAAAACAAAATTCAGCTAACAAGATTTAAAAATAGTAGTTTAATTAGTCATTTTTGTTAATTTTTTTATCATTTGGAATTGATTAAATTGAACTCAGTTAAAACCCATAATTTCCTATATTTCACGCTGAAAAAGTAAAGTCAACAACACACTATGATTGGTGCCATAGGGCTTTTCTGGACTAATTAAAAGTCATATTTGGCTGCTTTTAATATGTTAGTACCTGAATACAAATACTTTCATGATGAAGGCGCTTCTCAGCATTAATAATGTGTGAAAAACATACATTATCAGTTAATACAAATTGATTGTCAATCAAAAAGATGCTATATATAATAGAGCAAACAGAGCAAAAAAATCAATCTGGGTTGCCTGAAAACAAAACAAATTGCATGATACACCTTTTACGAATAAGAATCAATCAGGAATTACCTTCGATATAATTTTTAAATGCTTACACTTAAAAAACAATTATCTTTTAATCTCCTTCAGAATACCTTAAATAGTAAAAAAATGATATTCATTCCCCTCAAAACAATTTATAATAATGGAATGAAAAATAATTCATCACATTTAATGAAGAATAATTTTAACAAATATTTTGACCTCTACTAAATTTGTACAGTGTTATAAGGAATAATATATTTTTTTATTATTGGTAAAGTGTAGAAATCAATAGGATAAAATATTAGAATTTACGTTGAACTGAATGTACCGTACTACAGACTCTGGTGTTGTACAAATAATAAAATATGCAAAAAATTTACATATTCACATTGAATATCTGTAGTAATAGAAGTATATTGATAGATTATATTCATTCACCTTATTTAGAGTGTATGGACTCTGCATGAGTATTGAACATGCTCATGATGACATGAATCCCATTGGGTAAACGCGATCTTTATCAACTGCCGTTGTGTACCTGATTGAGTACACACCAGGTTTTCGTAAAGCGCGTACTCATACGCCTGATGGGGTACACATTGCTATTCCTTTCCTTATTGCGTTTTAATTGTTTGCCTGTCTTGGTTGTTTGCTAAATTTTATCCTGCGCTTAAATACATACCTCAGCCTATTGTGTACCCTGTCAGGAGCACAATTGCTTAATTTTTAAGGTAAATTCTTTTTTAGCTATTCTTGGGGTACATGGAGAAACTATATAAAAATAATTTTTTTTTCAAAATTGCAAAGCTTACATCCTTTTTGCGTTATACTTAGACGTTTAACGTAAAAATAGCTATTACATATTTTTGACATTGTTATTAAAAAAATCGACGGCGGCAAATAAAAAAGTTCAGCAATAAGTCGTTGTTAAATTATTGTGATTAATCATTTAATTATTTATAATGGAATAGCTACTTTTTGAGATTGAGTAGGTAGTACAGAGTTTTGAACAATTTACATAGCATTTGAATAGAGACTGAAACCTCTAATACTCATTTGTGTATTTCAGACCCAGACAGAAGAAAAGTCGCAGATTAGTAAAGTTAACAACGACCAAAAAGAAAAGACACCACATGACCATGGTGAGTTCTCATTGAGTTATTTATAGTTACAAGGGCGTAGGCAGCGAGAGGGTCCGAGGGGTCTAGACCCCTCCAAATTTTAAATGTTTCCAATTACTTTTTTTAGTAAACGATTATTATTACTTAAATAATTCAGTATTACTAACATGTACTGCTGAAAAATTGCCACCAACAAAGAACAGGTCAAGAACTTTTTACAGAACAAAATGGAGCCTTACTCTCTGTCCACTACGGGAAAATATCAGTTGCCTGGACCCCCCAAAAATGTTTCCTGGCTACCTTCTTGTATAGTTATAGTAAAATTAGTCAATATATCCTTCTCAGACACGATGGCTGTCTTCCACATGAATAAAAATTTGGTTAAATGATATATATATTATACCAGCAGTTTATCCGTTAAGAATTCTCAATCCAGTATAGCTAGTAGATTACCAATTAAATTGCATGTTTGTTAAAATGAATTAATTAATTAATAAACTATATTATGATATTTAAAATCTGAGATGAAAATAAAATCACTGTTTAAAGATTCAGTACGTACCAACATTTCTGGGTTTTCCTTAAAAATGTCACTATTCTTTAGTTGAGCTGTTCACAGATGAAAACAACATCTATAACAGAGGATTTTACATCTTACAAATAACGTTACATGGCTGCTAAACTTTAGATTATGGGAAACACATTTCCTACTTATGGTTGAAAAATATCATTATTTTAATTTTCCCCCTATAGGTATGGCTTTTCATTATACAGTATGAGAATGAATGAGAATGAGAATGAATGAGAATGAATGAGAATGAGAATGAGAATATCTTTATTTACAATCTTTGAGATTATAAACAGTGTCATTAAATACATTAACATCAGGAAAAGGTTTTTTGAAGATACTCTTCCAGCGTGTAGAATGGCCGGTCCTAGAAGCCATTGATGTAGTGCTATCTTGAGTTCCTTTCCTCTTTTGGACAGCAGGTGAGGTGGTAGGAGATTGTGGAGCTTCATTCCCATATATGATGGTTTTCGCTCATAAAAGCCTCAGACGATGTACAGGAAGGCTGTAGAGGTGTACATTTTCTGGTGTTGTAGTGGTGTACATCATTGGTCCTTGGAAGATTCTCCCCATCAGCGTACATTATTACTTCTTGAATGTAAAGCGAAATAACAGTGAGAATCCTCAGAGACTTGAATGCCTCTCTACAGCTCTCCAGAGGTTGTAGTCCCTGCCAGTGTTCTAATACATTTCTTTTGTATGATAAGTATCCGTTGGAGATTTGAAAGCAGTAGTTCCACCCCAGGCAGCAAGACCATAGCGCAGGTGAGACTCAAAAAGGGAAAAGTAAGTTATTTTTGCTGTTTCAAGGCTACTGAGAGAAAGAATTTGCTTGATGACAAAGTGACCAGTGTTGAGTTTTTTACTAAGATTGTCGACGTGATTAATCCAATTTAGTTCGGTATCCACTGTTACTCCAAGGAATTTTAAATGATCTTCAATACTGACATCTGGAATGGTTGGGACTTCTGATGCTCTCCTTCCAAAAAGCGATCTGGTTAGTCTGATGGATTTACTACAAGGTCATTTCCATAGCAATATTGGATGGCCATGTTGAGAGCTGTATAAGATGAGACCGCAAGGCCATCTGCTGAACGTTGGGTCAGAAATAAGGTAGTGTCGTCCGCATACATTAGAGGTGTTCAGTAGTTTCCTAGGTGTTGGGGTAGATCATTGGTAAAGAGAATGAAAATCACTGGTCCTAATACGGAACCTTGTGGCACACCTCTCAGCACTGGAAGGACTTTTGATCTGACTGCCTTTGTGATACCATTTGATGAGTGGTAGAGCTCTACTAGTTGGGTACGACCCTTTAAGTAGCTCTCAAACCAATTATTTGCTGTCCCTTTGATTCCAAGCAATTCCAATTTCTTCAGAATGATGTTGTGGCTGAGGCAATCAAACGCCTTACTTAAATCAAGAAACAAAGCTGTGGTCAATTTTCCCTCTTCAATGCTGTCTGTCACTGATTCAATTAGTTGTTTGATCAATGCCGTTGTAGTTGACTTCCCTTTTGTAAATCCATGTTGGTTTTTCATTTAAGAGATTGTGCTGAGCGCAATGGTCCAGGAGTCTTTGAAGAACAATTCTTTCACATAATTTTGAAAAATGTTGAAATCAGTGAAATTGGTCTGTAGTTGTTTGCATCATGTTTGCACCCACTTTTTAAATTTAGGGAATACTTTCGAAATTTTTAATTTTGAGGGAATTGACCCTCTTTAAAAAGATTTGTTGAATATGGCAAACCAATGGGGGGGCTAGTTCGTCAGCACAAAATTTTAATACTTTGGAAAAATTTCATCAATACCGGCTGAATTTTTTGAATTTGAGGTTTTTAATTGTATCTTTAACCTCTTCGATGCTCGTTTTGGTCATTGTTTCCATTAATGCTGTTTCATGTGGTTCCACAGATTCCAATTCCTTCTTCTCATCCGCTGGGATTTTTTGTAGTGTTGTTTCTGCCATATTAACAAAAAATAAATTTCAGATGATTGGCGACTTCTTGAGGGTTATGTGAAAGTTGTCCATTTATTTTCAGTTTTTATGTCATCTGTAGAGCTCCTGTTTTGGTTACGGGCATTATTAACTATTTTCCACATGGCTTTGGGCTTGTCGTCAGCTCTTTTCTATGAAGTTGGCGGAGGCCTCTTGTCTCAGTTGTTTTAAGCGTTGGTCATAGGATTTCTTTGCATTTGCTGCGTCTTGTTTGATGTCGAGTTCCCCCTGTTGTTTCAAACTGATGTTGTAGTCTTAGAAAGTTTTCTTTAAGCCTGCTGGCTTCTTCATCTGCAAAGAATTTAGGTTTTAATTTTCTTTCTAAGGTTTTCTTTAATTTTCTGGGGCAGGCAGCATCCAGGGCCATTGTCACTGTCCTTATGAAGCTGTTGTAGGCTTCTTCCACGGTGTCAAATTGTTCAATGTCATGCCAGTTTTCATGTTGAAGTAGACATTTTAGTTCAAGGAGGTTTTCTGTCTTGAAGGTTCGATATGTACTACTGAAATTCTCAATTACGTACTCTGTTTTAATAGTACAGACTTGAGCAGTGTGGTCTGATAGACCAGAATCGTACACGGTTGCAGTTAGTTCTTCACTTCTTAAGTTAGTACATATCCAGTCAATTGATGAAATGGTGTTGGAGGTTACTCTGGTATGTGGTAGCTCCAGCCTCTGAATGCTGTGAGAAGCCAACATCTCCTGTAATTTACCTGATCTTCTGTCAGGTTTAAAATGTCTACATTTATATCTCCCATGATTAGAAGGTTTGAACTTTCCAGTTTACTGATTTCAATAGTTTTTGAAAGAATATTAAGTGATTCGTCTAAGTTGGATGATGGTGATCTGTAGGTACCCATTATGTATAAGCAGGTGGTATTGAGCTGTGTAGTAAAAATATTGGTTTGGTAGCAAAGTGTTAGAGGATTCCATAAAGTTCAAAAAAATACCAGATGTTATCAAGGTTGTAGCCATGAAACAAATTTGGAAGGGTCAGATGAAATTGGGGGGTTTCTCCCGGTAATTTTTAAATTTAAGAAGCAAAATAGTGAATTTTGCATAAAGTTTTTATGTCTTTTAATAGATTGTATTAACAATTGATATTCATAATTGTGGAAGTACTGCTTCAGTAGACTGTGTAGGAGTAATAATTGAAATTGATTAGACTTATGTAGTAATTAAATTACAAAAACAGATGCTTTTATTGTCTGTAAAACACAGTACATAGTACACAAATACACAGTGAGAAATGATAAAAGAGATGTAAAAGAGGTTTTACAAAAGTAAATTTTTCTTGACTTCTGAGCCATTGTATGTAGTACTTCTTCCAGAGGAACTGATTTTTTCCCGTAATGGACCCAAAGTAAGGCAAGTGCAGTCAACCACTCATTCCCCATTTTGTTCCTTAAGAAGCTCTTGTCCCGTTTCAGTGTTGAAAATGATCTTTCAGCAGTACGTGTTGATACAGGAAGTGTCCCTAACACTTTCAACAAACGAAATATATGTGGGAAAACTGATTATCAAACCTGTTGAGACACTCGGTAATTAAAGCTTGTACTATAGGCTGTATAGTAAATTGAGTTTAAACTGATTTGGTAATAAAGTTAAAGTAAGAGCAATTGCAGAAGTAGTTAATTATTTAAATAATAATCGTTTGATAAAAAACTAATTAAAAAATTTGTAATACGGGGATCCAGACCCCTTGGTCCTCCTCGCTGGCTAAGTCCTCAGATGTTATGTAATTATTATTATTATATAAAATTTGTTATATAAAACAACAATAGATGGTTTAGATGGTTTGTTGTTATATGTATTGTATACAGGCAGGTAGTCCAAATGTTCTATGACAACTTGGTAATAAATTGTAATAGCTTGATTGAGAAAATGAAACTTTGCACATAAAAACAGAACCTAACTATTTTTGGAGGCCATCAATATTTGTCTTTTAATTCCTTCCCAGGGGGTTTCACCTATGAGGAATTGGTGGGAAATGTATAATGTAATCCTAATTAAATTTCATATAATTTTTACGGTGCAAACAATGTTAGAGACTGGTGTTTCCAATGATTTGTGTTAAAATGTGTAAGAAATGAAAATGATAGTTTAAAACTAATGCAATTATTAGTTTAAAATTGTTATTAAAGAATATAAATTTACAGTTAAAACAATTAATAATTATTACTTTTAAATAATTACAATTTTTAAATGTTAATGAGGGATTGAAACATAACTGATATGTATGTATACACATATAAAAATATTGAAATCTGAGTTATGATATATTCTTCACAAAGAAGACAGGAACATTAAATACTTGTTGCTTCATTAATATTGAGAATATATAAAAGTCGAGTACACAAGCCTTATACTTTTATAAAGTAAGTCCAAATTATTTAAACTATATATTTTGATATTTTTTAGTGTTTTTTCATATTTGGTAATTTGCAATGTTGGTTTTTGTGTCCCACTACTGATCACTTTTTGAAATAGTGTTTGTTTGTAGCAAAGATGATATATTACTTTAAAATGGTTAATAAATAAAACTGTTTACATATACGTTAAAATATCTTTACTTTTAAGATAGCCAATTTTAATTTTGTTATGTTAAAACGTTTTCCTTACTGGTATCCATTTCTTTAAAAAAAAAGTTAGTTTTCAGGGATATTGTCCAATTTTTCTTGGATTTAATATCCTGCATTTTTTATTGTATACAAATCTTCATAACAATGAAGTATTATTATCATAACTACTGCAGTTTTTCAAGTAATATCTCAAAATGTTGGACACAACACTTAAGTAATGCTGAAATATTATATAAACTCTATGTAAAGCATAAAGTATTTCATTGCTCTAAGCTACAGAAAGTGTGGCATAAGAAATGCTCTTACGTCAGAAACGAATACAGTATGTACTACAAATGATTGGGGTTGTTGTGGGTGAGGGGAGGGGGTGGAGGTGGCGCAGACTCTGCGCTCTTGGGGTCCCAAGCTGTCGAGAGTGGACAGCCTTATTTAAATTAATAGTGGACACTTTTGTTACATCTCTCTCGTGGTGAAAAAGTCATTACGACCGTAACTTTTAGTCCACCGTTATTAGTGTGTATAGCCCGGTGAGTTTTACTTTTGAACTGCATTGTGTATCTATTCATAATATTGTCTCTACGTGTATATAATACTTTTAGTCCACCGTTATTAGTGTGTATAGCCCGGTGAGTTTTACTTTTGAACTGCACTGTGTATCTATTCATAATATTGTCTCTACGTGTGTATAAATACTTTTAGTCCACCGTTATTAGTGTGTATAGCCCGGTGAGTTTTACTTTTGAACTGAATTGTGTATCTATTCATAATATTGTCTCTACGTGTATATAATACTTTTAGTCCACCGTTATTAGTGTGTATAGCCCGGTGAGTTTTACTTTTGAACTGCATTGTGTATCTATTCATAATATTGTCTCTACGTGTATATAATACTTTTAGTCCACCGTTATTAGTGTGTATAGCCCGGTGAGTTTTACTTTTGAACTGAATTGTGTATCTATTCATAATATTGTCTCTACGTGTATATAATACTTTTAGTCCACCGTTATTAGTGTGTATAGCCCGGTGAGTTTTACTTTTGAACTGCATTGTGTATCTATTCATAATATTGTCTCTACGTGTATATAATACTTTTAGTCCACCGTTATTAGTGTGTATAGCCCGGTGAGTTTTACTTTTGAACTGCATTGTGTATCTATTCATAATATTGTCTCTACGTGTATATAATACTTTTAGTCCACCGTTATTAGTGTGTATAGCCCGGTGAGTTTTACTTTTGAACTGCATTGTGTATCTATTCATAATATTGTCTCTACGTGTATATAATACTTTTAGTCCACCGTTATTAGTGTGTATAGCCCGGTGAGTTTTACTTTTGAACTGCATTGTGTATCTATTCATAATATTGTCTCTACTACTATTGTGTGTATATTATACTTTTTAGTTCCACCGTTATTAGTGTGTATAGCCCGGTGAGTTTTACTTTTGAACTGCATTGTGTATCTATTCATAATATTGTCTCTACGTGTATATAATACTTTTAGTCCACCGTTATTATTAGTGTGTATAGCCCGGTGAGTTTTACTTTTGAACTGCATTGTGTGTGTAATCATAATATTGTCTCTACGTGTATATAATACTTTTAGTCCACCGTTATTAGTGTGTATAGCCCGGTGAGTTTTACTTTTGAACTGCATTGTGTATCTATTCATAATATTGTCTCTACGTGTATATAATACTTTTAGTCCACCGTTATTAGTGTGTATAGCCCGGTGAGTTTTACTTTTGAACTGCATTGTGTATCTATTCCATAATATTGTCTCTACTACGTGTATATAATACTTTTAGTCCACCGTTATTAGTGTGTATAGCCCGGTGAGTTTTTACTTTTGAACTGCATTGTGTATCTATTCATAATATTGTCTCTACGTGTATATAATACTTTTAGTCCACCGTTATTAGTGTGTATAGCCCGGTGAGTTTTACTTTTGAACTGAATTGTGTATCTATTCATAATATTGTCTCTACGTGTATATAATACTTTTAGTCCACCGTTATTAGTGTGTATAGCCCGGTGATTTTTACTTTTGAACTGCATTGTGTATCTATTCATAATATTGTCTCTACGTGTATATATACTTTTAGTCCACCGTTATTAGTGTGTATAGCCCGGTGAGTTTTTACTTTTGAACTGCATTGTGTATCTATTCATAATATTGTCTCTACTACTATTGTGTGTATATAATACTTTTAGTCCACCGTTATATTGTGTGTATAGCCCGGTGAGTTTTACTTTTTGAACTGCATTGTGTATCTATTCATAATATTGTCTCTACGTGTATATAATACTTTTAGTCCACCGTTATTAGTGTGTATAGCCCGGTGAGTTTTACTTTTGAACTGAATTGTGTATCTATTCATAATATTGTCTCTACGTGTATATAATACTTTTAGTCCACCGTTATTAGTGTGTATAGCCCGGTGAGTTTTTACTTTTGAACTGCATTGTGTATCTAATTCATAATATTGTCTCTACGTGTATATTAAACTTTTAGTCCACCGTTATTAGTGTGTATAGCCCGGTGAGTTTTACTTTTGAACTGCATTGTGTATCTATTCATAATATTGTCTCTACGTGTATATAATACTTTTAGTCCACCGTTATTAGTGTGTATAGCCCGGTGAGTTTTACTTTTGAACTGCATTGTGTATCTATTCATAATATTGTCTCTACGTGTATATAATACTTTTAGTCCACCGTTATTAGTGTGTATAGCCCGGTGAGTTTTACTTTTGAACTGCATTGTGTATCTATTCATAATATTGTCTCTACTACTATTGTGTTGTATATTATACTTTTAGTCCACCGTTATTAGTGTGTATAGCCCGGTGAGTTTTACTTTTGAACTGCATTGTGTATCTATTCATAATATTGTCTCTACGTGTATATAATACTTTTAGTCCACCGTTATTAGTGTGTATAGCCCGGTGAGTTTTACTTTTGAACTGCATTGTGTGTGTATTCATAATATTGTCTCTACGTGTATATAATACTTTTAGTCCACCGTTATTAGTGTGTATAGCCCGGTGAGTTTTACTTTTGAACTGCACTGTGTATCTATTCATAATATTGTCTCTACGTGTATATAATATTTACACGTTGACTATTTTATTTTAGACCAATAAGTGGTGTTTATTTTAGTGCTTAAACAATGTTAATTTTAAAGCAGTTTAATACTAAATTATCAGTGATGAATTTTACTATATTTACTGAGTGGAAGTGTACTTTACCTGGAGCACAGTTAAATATAACTTATTTTACTGCAGACTACATAATATTTTGATTATTTTAAACACTCATTATATTCTCTACTATAGCACATGTTTTTCAACCACTCATAAATAGCCTTTTTTAAGTGTAAATAGCACATAACAAATCACTTTCATGATATAACAGTTATTTTATATATGTGGGATTTAAGACTTTGACAGTTTGGAATTTATATAGAACAAAAGAAAAATTAATTAAAATTGTAAATAACTGGTGCATTTGTCTGACTGGAGCAGTTTATTTCCTGTTCAGTACTGCAACCACCCACCATTTACCTGCACTACTCAGCTGTACTCTGCCAGCTGCTTTCCACTTATCAGTTGCCTAATTGATAGCAGCAGATTGTTCACATTATCAGCTGTCAAGTCCATCTGCTGTACAACTTGTCTGCTTACAGTGTAAACAGTTGATGGTTAAAACTCCCACAACTGACATAATATCTTTTTGCATGAATTAATAATTTGTGAACAATTATACAATGACTTATTAATTGAATTTTATATTTTTTGACAATCCAATATAAATTCTAATTTTTTACACATACACAAAGTATTTATCTCTCATTTATTCTAGTGTAATCTTAATGTGATTTTATCTTAAGAATGATTTCTCTTGAAATGGCACTGGCTTCTGAGGAAGTTGAACACTTAGCAATTGAGCTTTATGGAGAATTTAACAAGATTTACAGAGGAATGCGATCCACTCATGTTCAACAATGTATTTAAATTATTGACAAATATGCTTCAAAGCTTTGACAAAAGCGTTATTGAAAATAAATCACTTCAAGAAACACTGTCATTATTGGATTTAGAAAAGGAAGACATTCTTTCAAGTTTAAATGAAACCAAGAAAAATTGCAGCAAAAAAGATGAAAAAAATTTGGAAATTACAGGAAGAAGTTGACATATTAAGGCTGGACTCTAAAGAGAAAATTTGGAAGAACGAAATAGAACGGATATCTAAACAAAGAGCAAATGCAGAAGAACAACTTATACAAAAAAGAAGAAACTTGAAAATATATTAGAAGAAAATAAATTAAAAGAAATGAAATGCCAAAATCTTGAACACCTTTATTCAGAATTAATGCTAGATCATAGGAACCTAATTGAAGTAACCAAACTACTTGAAGAGGACTTAAAATCCCTCTCTAATACCCATAAAGAAAATCATCTGACGAATCAGGGGAAAACATTCTGTGAAGTAATCAGAAAGGTAAACATATTAATACAAAGTCTTTGAATGAGTGGCCAACCCTCCCAAATACTTCTATCACACTTTCAAACAAATATGACATTTTATCAGGGCTGATAACAATGAAACCTTTGCAAAACCAGACTGAAATCAACACACACTAAACAGTGACTACAAGAATGAAAGTAAATTAAAGCAGAAAAGGCCTATTATTAAATCTAAAACATACACAAAACAAGAAACAATTAAAAAAACAGTTTTTATACCCAAAAAAATCCAAATTTTTGCTGACAGTCATGGTAAAAAATCTGTATGACGCAGTGCAACCACTAGTACCAGATTCTGAGGTTTTTGTCAATGCCTGTCCTGGGCCCCAATAACCCACATACTGCAGAACACTAACGCAATGTGTACAGACCTCACAGACCAGGACGTGGTTGTAATAATCGGAGGGGCTAATGATATGAGCCGTGTTACCTACAGAAACCGTCGAGCTTGCACAAGTAATTCCAGGTCAAATACATCGGTTTTGTCAGCAAAATAACCATACCAACTTTATTTTTGTACCATTGTTTCAAAGACACGACCTGGAGAAAAAACATTTCATTAACAAAGAAATTGCAATTTTAAACGGTAAACTGGAGGAAATGGAGAGCTTCAATGTTATTGATGGGACTGAACTGAGAGGACAGCATTTTTACTCGCCATGGAATGCATCTGAAACAAGATGGGAAAAAAAATTGCTTGGCAGGAAGATAGTTCAGGCTATTGGTAGAACTTCAGCGACATCAAAGTCTGATCCTGACCTCTGCGGAGAATACCTACTCAAGAGCAAACCACCAGCCCATCTGTGATAGAGGTCAGCCCAAGGATAAGCTTGTAGTCAACTCTGGAGGAGCAGTCCATCTCAGCAGTATTTCAACAGACATCACCAGTGAAGCTGACTACCGTGACTGAGTCCCTACAGACACCACCACTTGGACACTCCACCAGCCCTCACCTGTCGGGAGACAATGGGACTTGTCTACAGTCTCCAACTCAAGTGAAGCATAGCTCTTTTTCTATTTCTTCACCTTTTCAGGGTTTTGAAACGCCCAAAACAGACAAAAGAGTGGTGTCTCAACAATTAGTGGATGAATGTAAAAGAAATATTACAGTAGAACCCCAAGGTAGAAACAGTTATTTTTTAAGAAAAAAAGTACAAAATGTAAAAAAACCTTAGTTGAAAATAATGGAAAAACCCCTTGTCTGTTTCAAAATTTAACAACCTTTAACAATGAATCTAGTTCACTCATTGAATCAAACTTGCACATCGGTCTTAACATTTTACAAATTAATAACCAATGTCTCCGTAATAAATTATTAGAATTAGAACACTTGTCTAAAACTTAAGCATATAGATATTATAAGCTTTTGTGGAGCACTGGTTACTAGAAGAGCAGATATCTTTATTTACACCTCAGGGCTACAAAAGCTGCAAGTATGGTGTGTCGCAAAGCCTCAAAAAATGGGGGTGCTGGTATTTTTATAAGAGATTCGCTTGAATATAGTGAACTAGACCTAAGCAAATTTTAATCTAGAGCAAAATTTAGAAATTTCAGGAATAAAATTGGCCAATTTAGAAGTAGCAATAGTTTCTCTGTATAGATCACCTTGTGGTAATATGACTTATTTTTTGATAACTTTGAACAAGCTATTAAAAAAGGTTTTGCAGCATACCTCTAAGTTAGTCATTGGAGGTGACTTCAATATACCATTCCATAAAACCACTGACACAGTGACAACCACCTTTGTAAACATCTTACGCTCTCTTAACTTGTTAGCTATAAATAAGGCTCCTACAAGAAATGATTCGTGTCTCGATAACATCCTCGTAAATTTTTCAAGGGATTGTTATGAATTAAAAGTTTTGAATGACTGCATTTTCCGATCATAATCCTCTTCTATTAAATCTAAAACTTGATAGATCATGTAGACCAAATGAGACAGTCAAATCCTCAAAAAATATGTATGCGTAAGCAAAATGAGACACAAATTTAAATTGTTTGCAGAAAGTTTGGAGAGTGAAAGGTGGGAAATAATTGATACCTATAAAGAAAAGAGATTGACATTGAAACTTTATTTAACAGTTTTTCTAAAAACATATAACAATATTTGGTATTTATCATCTCCATTAGTTAAAATTGGTGTTAAAAGCAAGCAGACAAAGAAACTTTTGTGGTACAATGAAGATTTAAAAAGAGGTAGAGAAATAATGCTAGGTTATTTTGATGTTTTTAAGATTCTTAGAAAAACTGGGTCTCAGCATATGGAAGCCGCATATAACCTTTATAAATTCTTCAAAAAAGAGTATAGAAAAAAGCTCAACCTAGCAAAAAGGGCTTGTTTTTTGAAAATCATATAGAGGGAGCTAGTAATAAATGTAAGGCTGCCTGGGAGGTAATTTCCTCAGAAACACAAAACAACACAGGTGTGACACCAACAACACTTGATCCACACCTAACTAACCAGTATTTCATACAGTCGGTGGCAGACATTCAAACTAACATTGATAACACTGACATATTGGCAACCAACCTACTGGCTAACACTATAACTAACTGTGTACCTCAATTTACTTGGTCATTAATCACCCCAACTGATGTAAACTAGGGTAGCTGCTAAATTGTCAAACTCTAAAACTTCCGACTTTTTATGGTATATCTAATTATATTGTCAAGAACACAATAAAAACACATCAGTTCACCATTAGCTTTCATCTTCAATCAATGCTTATTACATGGATATTTTCCTGATCTTCTAAAAATTTCCAAGGTATTGCCAGTCTACAAAAAAGGGGAACAGATCTCTGCCCCAAAGCTATCGCCCAATTTCTATAGTCCCCATCTTATCAAAAGTTTTTGAATCTATAATGTATCATCAACTTAATCAACATTTTGAGTCCAATAATATAATCAGTAATAACCAACATGGCTTTCGTACCAATAAATCTACAACTTCTTCTGCCGTTACAGAAATAGTCGTTGAAGCACTTCATGCTTTTGAACAAAAGGAGTCAGTTGCTTTAAACACTCATTGATTTGAGTAAGGGCGTTTCGATTGCGTGAATCATGGCATCCTCCTCGACAAACTTAAGATCTATGGTTATATCAGAAAATTCCATTAATATATTGCAGTCATATCTATCGAATAGAGTACAATATGTTTTCTGTTCAAGCTCAGCAGTCTACCACTCTTTTCTGTGGCCACAGGTGTACCACAGGGTTCAGTTTTAGGACCATTCTTATTCATCATTTTTTATAAATGATCTGCCCTCTAATGTGTTGTCTAACATTGTTATTTATGCTGATGACACCACTCTTTTTTCATCTAATAAGCAGTTTGAATACTCTGAAAGAAAACATGGATGCATCTCACAGCTTGGCTTTAAATTGGTTCACTTCTAATAGACTGATATGTAATCAGGAGAAAACGCAAAATCTGCTTCTCAGCTTATCTGAAAAATTTATGAAGATCAATCTGTAAAATTGTTGGGTTTTTCATCTTGACAGCAAGCTTAATTGGAAATCACACATTGACCATGTATGTAGAAAAATATCTAGAGTCTTGTATCTAATGTGGAAACTGAGGGATTTTGTTAGCTGTGAATATTTGAGAGTGGCATATTTTGCCTTTTTTCAATCACACATTTCCTATGGCCATTGTTTTTGTGGGTCACTCCAATGCTGTGAATGATATTCTTCTCATTCAAAAAAAAGTAGTTAGAACCATCAGTAGAAGCAGCTCTCTAGAACATTGCAAACCACTTTTTATCAATCTCAAATTCATGACAGTTATTAACCTTTACATTTTTCATATACTAGTCTATACAAAATTACATATTACAGATTTCAATACCAGACAAGATTTTCATCAACACAATACCAGGGGTAAAAACAAATTAGATCTCCCTCAGCACAGGCTAGTCAAAACCGGCAACTCTTTTAAATTCAATTGCATAACTTTTTATAATAAGCTGCCTGCCTCTGCTTACAATGACTCTTTCAATATTTTTAAACTAAAGATAAGTAACTGGCTCATATGCAATCCATTCTACTCTTTAAAAGAATTTTTAGATTCTGACATAAATATCATTTTTTGATTAGTTTGATTTGTAGATTTCTGATTTTTCTATACTGTATTAGCTATAACGTAATTAACAAACCATGTGCACACTCTTCATAGATTATATTAAACCTGTTACTTGGTCATAAAATTAGTAATAATTATAGTACAATATTGTAATAACTAATTTTTGTTGTTGTAAATATCAGTGCTGTATATTTTGACGATGCCTATTTCATATTGTTGTGACCAATGGCTAAATAAACTTCTTGATTCTTGATTCTTGATTCTTTGAATACTTTTAGTCCACCGTTATTAGTGTGTATAGCCCGGTGAGTTTTACTTTTGAACTGCATTGTGTATCTATTCATAATATTGTCTCTACGTGTATATAATACTTTTAGTCCACCGTTATTAGTGTGTATAGCCCGGTGAGTTTTTACTTTTGAACTGCATTGTGTATCTATTCATAATATTGTCTCTACGTGTATATAATACTTTTTAGTCCACCGTTATTAGTGTGTATAGCCCGGTGAGTTTTACTTTTGAACTGCATTGTGTATCTATTCAAAATATTGTCTCTACGTGTATATAATACTTTTAGTCCACCGTTATTAGTGTGTATAGCCCGGTGAGTTTTACTTTTGAACTGCATTGTGTATCTATTCATAATATTGTCTCTACGTGTATATAATACTTTTAGTCCACCGTTATTAGTGTGTATAGCCCGGTGAGTTTTACTTTTGAACTGCATTGTGTATCTATTCATAATATTGTCTCTACGTGTATATAATACTTTTAGTCCACCGTTATTAGTGTGTATAGCCCGGTGAGTTTTACTTTTGAACTGCATTGTGTATCTATTCATAATATTGTCTCTACGTGTATATAATACTTTTAGTCCACCGTTATTAGTGTGTATAGCCCGGTGAGTTTTACTTTTGAACTGCATTGTGTATCTATTCATAATATTGTCTCTACGTGTATATAATACTTTTAGTCCACCGTTATTAGTGTGTATAGCCCGGTGAGTTTTACTTTTGAACTGAATTGTGTATCTATTCATAATATTGTCTCTACGTGTATATAATACTTTTAGTCCACCGTTATTAGTGTGTATAGCCCGGTGAGTTTTACTTTTGAACTGCATTGTGTATCTATTCATAATATTGTCTCTACGTGTATATAATACTTTTAGTCCACCGTTATTAGTGTGTATAGCCCGGTGAGTTTTACTTTTGAACTGAATTGTGTATCTATTCATAATATTGTCTCTACGTGTATATAATACTTTTAGTCCACCGTTATTAGTGTGTATAGCCCGGTGAGTTTTACTTTTGAACTGCATTGTGTATCTATTCATAATATTGTCTCTACGTGTATATAATACTTTTAGTCCACCGTTATTAGTGTGTATAGCCCGGTGAGTTTTACTTTTGAACTGCATTGTGTATCTATTCATAATATTGTCTCTACGTGTATATAATACTTTTAGTCCACCGTTATTAGTGTGTATAGCCCGGTGAGTTTTACTTTTGAACTGCATTGTGTATCTATTCATAATATTGTCTCTACGTGTATATAATACTTTTAGTCCACCGTTATTAGTGTGTATAGCCCGGTGAGTTTTACTTTTGAACTGCATTGTGTATCTATTCATAATATTGTCTCTACGTGTATATAATACTTTTAGTCCACCGTTATTAGTGTGTATAGCCCGGTGAGTTTTACTTTTGAACTGCATTGTGTATCTATTCATAATATTGTCTCTACGTGTATATAATACTTTTAGTCCACCGTTATTAGTGTGTATAGCCCGGTGAGTTTTACTTTTGAACTGCATTGTGTATCTATTCATAATATTGTCTCTACGTGTATATAATACTTTTAGTCCACCGTTATTAGTGTGTATAGCCCGGTGAGTTTTACTTTTGAACTGCATTGTGTATCTATTCATAATATTGTCTCTACGTGTATATAATACTTTTAGTCCACCGTTATTAGTGTGTATAGCCCGGTGAGTTTTACTTTTGAACTGCATTGTGTATCTATTCATAATATTGTGTCTCTACGTGTATATAATACTTTTAATTTTAGAAAATATTTATCGATAATGTGTATTTTGGCAAGTTTTCAACAATTGAAAAAAAACATTTAGGTACTTAAATATTCAAAACATTCTGAGGGTGAACTCTAGACCTTTAGAGCTTACTCAATACTTCATATATATATGATATAATCTGAAGATTAAAAAAAGAATAGTTGTATTGAATTTTAATTAGTTGAAAGTAAATTTATCAGGCGGCTCTTTAAATTTCATAATTACAAAATTCGACGCTTGAGTTTATTTTCATTGATTAGTGGATTTGAAATAGAAAGTTTTATCCAATTTTGCATTACTTTATAGTAAAAAAATAAGGTTTAATGTTTTTTAAGAAAATATTCTGATTGTATAACTCAGAATGGTGACCTTGAATAATTCCCTTTCTTCTTCAATTCTTCTTGTACCATGGAAGTTTCAGTCTCAGTTGTTTTCAATTTCCTCATAAGTCAGTTTTACTCACATGTGTTGATTGAAAAGATTGAAGTTTTAAATCTGTACATGATTCTAATTGTCAGGTTAGTACATACAAGCTTACAGTACGGGTACTTTTGGTTAGTTTATGGTCTAGGGACTAAGAGCTAATTTGCAATCTATATGCACACAACCTGGATTTTCTTCAAATTTATAGAGGAAATATTCCTAAGAAAGAGTCTGATAATTTTGTTGGAGGTCAAAATAGGAGGTATCAAAAGGGTTAAAAATATGAAATGATAATTCTTTTCTCAGTTCATGTTTTTTTAGCTTGATATAATTGAAAGCAACTGTCAGACACATGAATTATAGGTAAATCACTTCAGTGGATGAGTAAGGTAGAACCCCCCAAAAGCTCAAAAAATTAAACAATTCTGTTACAAGTATAACAGCTATTCAACTTGTTTTAAATACTGCAGTTAAATATTTTACATCGAATTACTGTAGGTCTATGTAATGTATTCAAATTGAGATTCATTCCATACCCCCTCCCCCCCCCCCGGAATGGTGATCAATCACATTCGTCCCCCCAAAGCCAAGTCCTAGATACGCCACTGTATCCCCATCAGACAACTAAGTAAAGAGATAGAAAAACCTCACTTTCAGTGTCTGTAAATGATTAGCTAAAGCAGAATTAACATTTATTTACATGTCTTGCGGTTAGTTTTAAGTGTCTCAAGCAAAGAAAAATATGACTAGAGAAAAAAATTTTTGTTTCATATTTTGTAACCCTTTTGTCACCTTCCCATTTTGACCATCAAAAATGGCACAGCTGCTGATAAATTAACCTTTTTCACCATTGATTTTAATAAGAACAGATTGTGCTTGTACAATTTAAATTGGCTCTGGTCTATCATAGTTACTTTGGTTTCAAGACATCATCAGCTGGATGATCATTAGTTGTTATAATTTAAAACAAAGCGTATTTACGATGGTTGGATAAAATAAAGAATATTTAACCTACAAATGATGCAAGTACCTGTAAGTATGTTCTAGCTCCAAACAAACTACTAGGTGCAATTTTAATATTTGTCTTTCAAAAGTTTGGGGGGCTTGAGCCCTCTAGGTACCCCTTACATACGCCCATGGCCATATGTACCTGGTTTATTAAATACACACAGATGAAGATGAATACTGCTATTTAATACAATAATTATTTAAAAGTTACAATTTATAATTTGAAGTCCAAGGTTAAATGATTCAATCCTCTGAGCCCCAAGCAACCCTAAGCACATTTATTGCACAGTAAAATTGTTACCAGAGTTCATAGTGCTATTAATGTCCTTGGAATTTAAATATCAGTCTAATATCCTAACAATTTATGGTTAGTGTACACTGAAAAGACAGAAACTGCATTGTTTATGCCCAGAAATGATGTACAAAAACAAGAGATATAAACAGGAGTTGAACAGTTTTAAATATTTAGTTGCATCGTTTGTCATGAATGAGTATTTATTAAATTTATTATAATATATCCTTATAATGAAGTTAACAGGACAGTCTAATAAGCGAAACAGATGATTGTACAGGTGCGAGAGAGACAGAGAGACACCCAGAGTCTGCAGCTCAGACAGAAGCCGACATCTTGCCACAGGTTCAGTTACAGGTGAGATTATGTCAGATTTTTCTCTACTATAGAATGTGTATTAGTGATGGGAGAATTAAATACAGTGTATTCAAAAGCACCCTTGTATTCATATACTTGTCTAGACTTGTCTTACTTCCTTCCCGTAATCCATTGTTTCTTGGGTATTTGGAATTGCCCTGCCAAAATGGTGGGAAAATCCTTTGCCTTTTTGTGCCTCTTGCAAACATATCATACCCATGATTTATGTACTCCAGAAAAAATATATTTGTTTACTTGCTACTTCAGTCCCGTCTGAAAGATTCTTTTCTACTGCAGGTTTTGTCACCAGTGATCGTAGAAATAGATTGAAGACATAAACCTCAATCATATTTTGTTTTTACACAACAACATGAAATAAGCATTGATTTTTGTCATTGTTGTTTACAAATGTATTTATTATTTATTGATTGTTTTTACAATTATGCATATTGTCAAGTTTGAAAATTTTTAATTTCTTATTCCAAATTATGAATCTCCCCTTAATTATTCTATTTTATAGTCCAGATATATATAAAACATTCATATATTCACCTAAATTGTTCAACGAATACATGTATCTAAATACGAATACAGCTCTTGAATACTTTATTTGAATATTATTAGTCCATACGAATGAATACTGTATGTTTGAACTTGATTCTTCCAGAGAAATTGAGTTCATTTTTAGGTATTCAAATATGTGAATACCCAGGCTGTATTCGAATACTATTTGATTCTGTATTATGTTCTCCCATCACTAATTTTTATCTAATGAGGAAGGTAGTGAAGCATGTGGGATGCTCTCTGAGTCTGTATTTTTGATTTTATTTATAATTTATTGTCAAATACATCTAATTTATAATGTTTTATTTGATCAAATTTAGGTTGTTAACATCTTTATGCTTTGATTAGATCATTCCTTTCAAGTATTGCTTACTCATATTGAATATTCAGATATAAATTGGCTTTTTTTGTCAAGCTCCTTCTTGTATGCACCCTTACTGTTGCATTATTGTACTTGAACCAATAAAATATCTAGTCCACTACGGTTTCTTGTAAAGTTTTTTCGGAATTTAATTCAATTTGATTCTATGTTTTTATACTGTCAAGTCTGTACATTCTGACAATAATAAGTGGAAGAAACCAGAATCACTCAAAACATTGAATTATTACAAGAGTAACTTCTGCTGTCAAATTGAGAAAATGTTACTTTGTGATCGTTATGCCACAAAAATGAATCTTTTCAACTTTTTGATTGTTTAGTTCAGTTAGCATGTATCTAATACATATTGTTTCAACATTTACAAGGAGAACGCTCAAGGAGTGTTATTACATGAATCTAAAAGATGTGGACTCCATTTCTCAATAACGAAGATCAAGTCATGTCCATCACAGACCTTGCAAATTACTTCGAATATGATACATAACCAGGGCCGTACTAAGCTTTTGTGGGCCTCGGAAAAGATATTTGGCCGGACCCACCCCAGTATGAGTGTAGTGGGCTTGGCCCGGTAGTCTGAAGATCTGAGTCCCAATAAAGTTGTCCGAAAAAACCGGTCTGATTATGGCTCTGCACGTAACTGTCTTAAAAGAGGATGATGTTAATAAAAGTTAGCAATAGAGGTTTGCAGTGAAATACCTATTATGAATGATCTGGAGATTTTTTAGCTGATTGGTGTGGATTTGCAAAAGGAACTCATCTTTATGGTCTCTCTGCTTGTCATTTTGCAACCGATCTTTTGATTCTTTTGAATGGAGTTCTATAAAATCTTATGAGATTCAGAATATAACTTTTATATGGAAACCCCATTTGTTTATTCCTATTTTGGTGTCTACGATCTGATAATTGGAGGTTGTGTCATTGCAAACGGTTTTAACAATTTGTAATTTTTACAACAATTTTGAAAAGTTTTTACAGAATTTGAAGAGGTATTTTGAACTAAGACTGTATGACTGTAGACTCTTCACAGTTAATATTATGATCTAATTTTTTCAAATATGTATGCTTTACCTTGTCTTTCCTTTGACACCTAATTTCTTAAGAGACCTATTCGTTAAGTGCCAATGTCCAGAGGAAGGATTGGTGAGGTTTAAAGGTGACTTAACAAAATCTCATTTAAAACAACAGAAAATGCTAGTTTTAAGTTGATCTTGAGTTGCTCTTTACTTGGTTTTCTTTAGGAGCTTGTTCAGTCATTTTACGCTTTCAACTGCAATTGTTCGTACGCTTGTACAACCGCATACAGTACTTGTCCCCTCCTCTGTTGTTAAAGCTGTGAAGGTGTCTGCCATGAAGGGTATACATTTTGTAGGGGCATACGTAGATTTTGTATGACCTCATATACAGTGTGTTCCGAATTTTACACTGAAGTATCTTAGAAACTTTAAGAGATAAGCCAAAGATTAAATGGACAAAGTTGTGTGTAATAACAACACCAACGAATCGATGTAATTAAGCAAATTATTGGTTGCGTCGTTCACTCACTGCACTAAAAAAACTGCTTTTGTTCAAACTGTCACAGCTCTCTTAATAGTACCTGTTATGGAATGTTTTATGTATGAAATTTTAATGAAATTTCTTCTAGTTTTTAAATATCATAATAATAAATTTTACAAGACCAGCAATCATGATATCAATGGTTTAAGTACATTTTTGTAATGCAGCCACACATTTTAAACTTAATTAAAAGAAAGTAGATTTTTTACTGATTTAAAAATACCATATATGTTATATTTTCCTTGTTGGTGTCATCAAATAATTCAGTAAACCCTGTTTTTGTATGGTTATTTGAAAGAAATTTTATTATACTATTCAGATAGTTGGTAAACCTGATGGATATTTTATTGCACACAGTGTTAAGCATAGACATTATATGATAAGGTCAGTCTAAAAAGGACTATTATTGACATTATGTAACTGACTGGCGCAATAGCATGTTAGTTTCAAATTGTATCATATTTTATAATCTTATAAAATAAAAATCATCATATAAAAATAATTAAACAATTTAATACAATTTTTAATGGAACTGAGTTTATTTTAATTAAATAATAGTATAATAAATAACTTAATTGTTTTATTTATTAGGAATGTAAATTCTACTAAAACTCAGTTTTTAATTTAAACAATATTTTAAATATGAACCCTTTCCTGTATTATACACATCCTTTGATTTCAATACTGCGTGTTGCTCGTTTAGCTTGTTAGTGTCAAGTTTTGTGAACGTGCGGCCAGCAGCATTTTTAGTTAGATTATATATTGTAAAACTCAAATTCATCTTGATCTCTTATATTTAAGGTTTTTTCCTGATTTGTTTAAATCTCATCTCTCACAGTAGACAAAAATGTTCCTGACATTGATACATATGTTTTTCTATTCTACATCAATTAATTTTTCAAGTAGCACATTATTAAGCGAAATAGGCTACGTAAAAATTGTTATGTAATTAATAATTCCAGAACTTTTTAGCTGCTATATAAATTGCAACTGTACACTGTGGTACAAACAGTGTTTTGTATATCGTTGTTCAAAATGCTCTTATAGACCATTTTTGTGTACTGATCATATTGTTTCCTTAACTCTTGACTCAGTAACGATAACGAGACATGTGTTATGTTGCAGACTGTGGAGAAACTCATAGCTGTGCCTCCTCAGAAGAAGACCTACGGTCCAGACCTGGACATGACAGGCTCCCAACAGTATGACATCATAAACAACAATTTTGCCTTCATTGAGTTCAAGGAAATGTTAGTAATTTTACTTCCCAAAATGAAAATTATCAAGATCTTGCATCTAAATGATCAATAATGTTAGGATGACGGTTTTAGAAACTTTATTTTCCACTAGGCAAGGACAAGAAACTGATGGAACCTCTACTGTTAAGTACAGGTTAATCCATGAGGTCTTCTGCACAACTTTCAGGGTGTCAGAATACTCATGGTGGGTAAGGATGGGGGATTGAGGTCACGTCTTCAAAGATCCTATGATGAGCACTAGTTCAGTCATGCTATTTTGGAAGAGGAGGGGGTTTTACTCTTCCAGCCTCTACCGGTCCGAGCGGGCAGTGGAGATGTTTCCCTCCTACTACTTCCTCTTATTTCTCCCTTCTACATCTCCTTTACACCTCCCTCCTGCATCTCCCTCTTACATCACCCTCCTATTTCTCCCTTTTACATCTCTCTCCTACATCTCCCTCCTACATTACCCTCCTATGTGTCACTCCTACATTTCCTTCTTATTTCTCCCTTCTACATCTCCTTCTTTATGTCTCCCTTCTACATCTCCCTCATGTCTCACTCCTACATCTCCTTCTTATGTCTCCCATCCACATCTCCTACTTATTTCTCCCTTCTACATCTCCCTCTTATGTCTCCCTTCTACATCTCCCTCATGTCTCACTCCTACATCTCCTTCTTATGTCTCCCATCCACATCTCCTACTTATTTCTCCCTTCTACATCTCCCTCTTATGTCTCCCTTCTACATCTCCCTCATGTCTCACTCCTACATCTCCTTCTTATGTCTCCCATCCACATCTCCTTCTTATGTCTCCCTTCTACATCTCCCTCATGTCTCACTCCTACATCTCCTTCTTTATGTCTCCCTTATACATCTCCCTCTAATATCTCCCTTCTACATCTCCCTTCCTGAAGCTTGCAGACATCTTGAACACTCAACTCACTCCAACAAGAATCCTTCACAGTAAAATAGACCTTTTGAACATATTGTTCCTTTGCCCTAATAACTCAACATACAGTTAATAATATGTCACTCCTGAATGTTCATAAGGTTACCCGAATGTAAATGACAACATCAGTTTTAATTTATCCAGTGGATGTTCCATTGGTAGGTGTAAACAAGACAGAAGAAAAATTATTGAGGGAAATAATGTTCAGTTAAACAAAATTTGTTTGTTTAGTCAATAATGTTTCTTTTGTTACACTTTTGAAATGGTTAGTGTTGCTGGAGTAAAAGTAAGCATTTATAGAATCAAACACTAATAACATTAGCTAGAAGGAAAGAAAACTGTTAACAGCTGAAATTTACTGATTGTAATTTTTTTGTTATTTTAATACAAGAAGCTTAGAAAATGCACTTAGTCCTAAAAGGACATTTGTGCTGCTTCCGGGGTTATAGGTATTGTCAATGGGTAAGGTTAGAGGTACACACTGCCTCCTTTGAGATCTTTAAGGGTGGATTTTGGGTATTAATCGCAATCATGTCCCCTTGGAAGAAGGGAAACCCAGCTCTGTACCAGCCTCTCCAGTGAAAGCTAGGATTGCCCAGATTTAAGTGACACATCACGTTTTGCTGCAGCTGGTGTGAGTTCTTTTTTTTAATATATAAAAAAGGAGAGACCGATCCCTTTAAGCCTTATTCTGTCCGTCCTCACGGGCCACTGGCCTGTGCGAGGATCTTATCAAACAGAATAAGGGGGAGAGTCGATACAGTACAAGGTTGAGTGTACTGATAAAAAGTGCAACAGTCACAGACAGGATTTGAACCTGCGCTATCTCTAACTCAGACCCAAAGTTGAACGACTTAGACTGCTCGGCCATCGGCACTCCCAACTGGAAGGTGTAAACCGGCCAGAAGTGAACCCTCCTTTGGTACTGATCGTCATGAGAATGGCTCAATATATTTTCAAAGGAAAATAAACTGCAGTAAAAACTATGTACTTTTTTACTTTACGTTTAATTATGATAAAGCAAATAAATTATATCCGATATGATAATTAAAGAATGGATATACACAATTTTTGATAGCTAACTCAAAGACAATTTAGATTATGAAATAAAATTTGGGAAGGTGTTGAAAAATGCTCTTGCTTTCAAGAGTTTTGCTGAATTAAAATGAATAGATGCAGCATTTTTATTCCTGGTATTGTGGGAGTGTTTTATACTGCTAGGCTTTACTAATTGAGGATTTTGAAATATATATATATATATTTCATAAGATCAAAGAGATACAGGTTTATTATGGTCTGAATTTTACAATAAAAAAATGGTATCAAAAGATTATCTCTCCTGTTAGGTCACTAAAGCATTAGGAACATCACAGTTACAGGGGAAACATCAGCAAAGTAAGGGAAGCTTACCTAAGATAGGATTGGTATTGGATAGGGTTGAGTACAGTTTAGCAGACAGGTGTATTATTATTATTCTTCCAAACTGCAGACGCAGATGCATATCAATTGTGTATGATGTTTAAAACTTCCCTACATTTCAATCATTTAAATGATTATGTTGACTTAACTACTGAAAAGAACGTAATTGTAATTCTAAGTATGTACTAAAACCCTCAGCTGTTCTAGTAACCTGAAACCAGCTAATGCGGTTTTGAATATTAAAATAATTCTTTTTTTTCAATTATTAAGGGTATAAAATAAAATATATGACCTTAAAAAATTAAATCTAGTTATTGGAGTAATTAATTTTTAAAACAATGAAAAATTCAAAACCATTACTCTACTGCATTTTTATAGTGCTTCCCATTATTGAAATGTACTGTAAGCTCTTATAAAAACTTAAAATATAAATAAAGAAAACAGACAGGCTGCGTGTTTAAAAGAATAAAATATTTCTGAGGTTTAAAGATATTTTTCAGTGTTTTTTACTCCTTTAAAATCTGGGTAGAATCACAGGATAATACGTATGAGAATGTGTTACACCCTGGACACAATAAGTTAGGCAGACTGGTAAATATTCCCTGCGGTGCAATAGAGCTGAGTTATCTGCAAGGGAGCAGTAGTTAACAAGCACTAACAGAATTTACACTGATACATTCTCTCCATTCTAACCTGAAATATGGAGAAGTAAAACCATCTTGTTAATAATACTATAAATCTGCTTTAGTTAAACCCTGGATATCTCAATACAGTTAGACATATTTTGTGCCATGAGTAAATTCATCTATATGTTATAAAACTCTTGTCACTGAAAATTTCTATTAATGTCGTTAATAAATCAATTGTGGTATGTAAGTCACAATTTGTATGTTTAATTGGTATTGTGACACATTAATAATCTCTAATAATATTAAGAGTAAAGAGATTATCTATTGTCAAATGAGAAGTCCATCAACCAAGAAATGGAATACCACTGTAAGTTTCAGGTACCTGACCGTTTGTAAACAATTTTTATATACCACTCTGCACATTATCATTCTCTTACACCCAGTGGAGAACTGCAAATGTCGAGGTATTGGGTCAGGGATAACTTGATCCAGGATTATGGTTGAAATGGGCGAGATTACTTTAGTGTTACGAGTTGGCTGAACTGGCGGCCATCTTGATTTTATTCCCTAAGAACAATGTTAATCTTCAAACACTTTTATGACCTTATTTTTAGCCATACAATCATGGGAATCATACTTTTCATATGTATAAAAAATATAATTCATACATATCATTAATATGTAATGATTTTTAGTAAAAAAATATTTTTAGGTTAAAAAACCACATTTATGTACTTCATAGTTTAAATTTTCAAGAAGTACACACCTTAAAATAAAAACCAAAAAACGCTTAGATGTATATTAATTATATCTTTAAAATGACACATTTTCTAAAAATCTACAACAAAAAAAGGATTTAAAAGTGTTTGAAGTTTAACACTGTTCTGTAATATAATTTAAGGTTGTTTTAATTCACTACAGCTGACTTTCAAGGGATCTGTGCTTAAAAATGAGGGATTTCCCCAGGAGGGTTCACTTCTGTTGGTCAAAAACCGATGTTACTTAAATCTGGGCAACCTTATAATAGCCAAGGGTGGCACATCACTAACTGCAAATGTCGAGATATTGCAGTGCAAGGGTAGATCGATAGATCTAGTCTACCGCGGGAGATGGCTGTTGGAATTGGTGGGACCTCCCTAAGTGTTAAGGGCTGTTCCTAGCCTAGACATAAGGGTGGAACACTGACTGGAGAGGCTGGTGGGCTTCCTCTTCTTCATTACTGTAATTAATATCCAAAATCCTTACTCATGGATCTCGACAGGAGGCGGCCCCTACACCCAACCTTACCCATCCAGAATATTTTGTCACTGGAAGCAGCACAAAGGTTGTTTTAGGACTAAGTGCAATTTTCTAAGCTTCTTGTCCAAAGAGGACAAAAAAACTTAAGAGAGATAACTGTACAGGCTGGAACTGAACAAGCCTTCTCTTCTTCCAAGATTATGGCTCTTGAATGGCTTATTATGCTGAATATCCTCTCTTATGATGGCTCTACTGGAGGATTTCAGCGAAGTTCCATCCCTCACTCCTCAATTTCCTGTCACTCCCCTAAGCTGTATAGAAGACCTTTTGTTGCAATAAGGGTTTCCACAGGTTGTTGTCCTAGAAAAAAACAAACAACACGTATTGTAGTTAGTGGTTGTAGAAATAGATCCAACTGTATTAATGGGTACAATTCCTGCAATGATAGAATAGCTCGGTGAGATCTGAGTAATGATAAGCATAGCTTCATAATATTAATATCACATAATCATTTTATGTACTATTCAATATCTGAGATGCTTTTCATTAAAGGAATGCGACTATGCAAATAGAAACAAGCCTGTTTGAGCTTAAATAATAATTTACTAAATAGCGTCTACCTATTTGTTCTTAGCATGAAAAATTGTGCTTGTCGGTTGAAAAACTTTGAAACTCATGTTTAAGATGACAGATTTTAATTTGATCTGCATCCATTCAGTTATTAACTCGATTCAGAACCGGTATTCATCTCTATCTACTCTGATCATTAGTTTTTGGAGTTGGTAAATGTTATATACTGAATACAATGTTGTTATTAATAATTTTTTTAAAGTTCACCTTGCTTGTAATATATGGTTTTTATAGAACATTTTTCCAGTGGTGCTGAAGTACCAACAACACAATTTTGAAAGCTATTATTTTGTACACTTTTCTGTTTTATAAATTGTAATTTGGCATTAAAATGTCTGATTTGTTTCTCTATTTATCTACTATAAAAGGTAATTGATAACCTATGTAAATATGTGGTTAAAGTTACGTTTAATTTAAACACCCAATACATCAAATTTTAAAATAAATTCTTTAACATCAGTTTGAATGTGTGTGAAAATAAATACACGGATAATTAACTTTATTGCATTTTTCAGAATCAATACTTGGCAGCAAGGGGAACGAATTATAGAGGAGGTAGCTAAACAACTTCATGTCCCGAAGAACACCTTTGATGAAATTCGGTGCGTATAGTAACAGAAAATCAAAATCAACTCAATGGAATGAGTTGCTTAAGTTTGAGTAAATTTATTATGGAATTTACAAGTAGTTTCATTAGAAAAATGTAGTTTTTTAATTAAGAAAACAATTACAAGCTTAATTGCTGTCAACATTATTGGTTAATTTTATTTGAGCAAAACTTTTAGGCTCTCTTAAGGACTAGGTATTTCACTGACACTTTTACTTAGCTATAATTATTCAGTGTTGTGCTGGTGTCGTCTTAAACTGATCTTACAAAATCATTAAAAAAATCCGTGTTTAAGGTTGTCATTGACGAAAATAGAGTTTAGATGTGTTTCCTATATTAAATAAAGGAATAATCTGAGATTGTCGCAACAGTCTACTTCTATATTTTATATAGGGTTATTCAAAAAGTGCAAAAATACAATTGATTTATTTGCAGACAAAGAGTCACAAAATAATGACAATTGCATAAAACTCATTTATACATTAGCAAGATTTCATTGTTTAAATTTGGTTATTGACAATGAAAATTTTGAAAGGATAGTAGGATTTTGGATATTTACCATTTCTATATGTTACAAAATGTATAACAATATGTTTCAAGGATTGAAACCTATCCTCTTCTTCAGGTATGAAGAAGACCCTAAAATATAAAAAAAACTTGTAAAAATTTTCATTTGCTCTACAAATGCTCGATTTCAGTACGTTAATTATCCCTCAAATATCCAGGTCATATTCTAACTCTACTACAAACTCAGCAAGATTTCCTGTGTCATGGATTTCACTGATTTTGTTATACACTGTCTTAGCCTTGAAGGTTTTGAAGTGTAGGAGGGTAGTAAACTTTATCTTTCATGAACCCCGTCAATAAAACCGCCAGACGGCCAGCCGAACAGGTTTCCAGAGTGAGCAATCCAACAGTCCAAAGTTGTAGTATGCAGGAGCACCATCACGTTGAAAAACTGCCTTTTGAATATATTTTAAGAGCTGAGGAAGGATCCATTCTGACATGGTATCTAAATAAAAAAGCCAGGCACAGTGCTTCCAAGAAAGAAGATGGATCCATACACTTTACGGTTAGAGCACAGAAAACATTCAGTTTGTATGGATCCCTCTTGTACTCAATATACTCCCTTGTTTTTATAATCTCTATATTCTTATATCGTGGTGATTTACTAGCAACTCTGGTGTAAGGTAGCCTCATCGCTAAACATTAATCTGTCAGTGAATTCACTAATTTCAAATTGTTTGAACATAGCAAAGCAAAGATCTCTGCACTCGGGCTTGTCAGTGAACGTTAGTGGTTGTAACAGATGTGGTCTGTATGGTTTAACCTGTTGACCGGTGTTCAGAAGTAATCCTAAAGGTGTGAGGGCATGCCGACACATGTTCCCTGGTGAGTATAGCATGCCGGCACATCATAGTCAGCTGTCTTGTTAAATTGGATTTAAGGCATTTTACTCATTCTCATTCTAGCCATAAGTTTAAATCAAATTATGTTTATTGCCGTAGACTTATGCAAGTATTGACAATGTCTATTTGCCACCAGATGGTCAAGTCAAAAGTACATGTAACAATGTACTATTCTAAACACTAAATGAAATAAAAATCATACAGAGGTTCAACAGTAGCATTTACAGCAACATTGTATAAGCTTAGTGGTTTGAGACAGTTGTTCTATTACTTTTTTGTTTCTTTAAGCAGGCTGCATTAAAAATAGTTAGAAGAAGCATTAACAATAATTGTAAAAAGCAACAAGATTGTAACCAAATGTGCACAATTTTACAAAAGTCCCCAACAAATATAGAAATCAACAATAGGTATAAAATTCTTCAACAAATATAAAAATCAACAATATAAAACTTAACAATCAGTATGTAAAATTTAAAAATTAATATATAAAATTTAAAAATTTGAACAGAGTACGCACCTGTTACTGAATTGTGTTGCTTTCTATGTGACGTTTCAATGGACTCTATGACATCATATTTTCACAGTTATTTCTCGCTATGAATAAATCCATACTTTAAACTGTACCATAAGACAAAAAACTTAACCTAACGAGCTATGCAGTTTTAATGAGGGTATCGTCCTTTCTGAACTTTGTCGGAAAGTAACATTGAATACTAAGAACAGCATGAGTTCGAGCGAACTTCAAAACACAAAACAGTTTTTGTTGCTTGTGATAACTGTTTGATAAACGATTTACCGAGGACCGAAACTACCAACACAAAACACAGCCTTATCAAAACAAATTTATAAACATACCCTTTCCATTGTTGCAACGTCAGCTATTTTTATTCATGCAAACAGAGTACCAACTGTTTAGTTTTGCACCATTTCCAATATCTCCCGAATATTTGCAAAGCAACTAATGGTGTTCATCGAGCATTTGTTGTGCATATTAAAATATTTGTAATCTACATTAAAATTTGTTAACAGAACAAATTGTTTGTTGCAGTTTCCATGGTTTTGTGGCTCTTTCTCTGCAAATGAATTTTTATACGATTCTAATTCCGTATAGTACAGATAGAAAATGAGTGTCATTGAGATTATAACCTAGATTGTGGGATGTTTTGAGAATCTGAGATGATTGAGATAGCTCTACACAATATCCTTACTCCCAGCAATATTTCTTGAGCAATTAGAAAAGGACTCAAATGCTTTGAACAGATTCAATATCATGCTATACTTATGTTACTTCAAAATTTTTATTTCTTCAGTTTTCCTAGATACAGTGTAGTTCATAAATCTCTAAAATTAACTCCAGATTCTTGCAGTTAAATCTGTGAGAGTGTCAGATTCCAGACGCTGCACTAAGAGGGGGTGAAGTGGAGGTAAATTCAACATTCTCTACAGTAGAGTTGAAATAATTTACCTACTTACTTTAAATCTCTAAGGTAACATCAAGGGATATGGACCTCAAAACAACATCTAAAAAAGTTTACTAAAATTGGTTCCGCCTTACGCCGTCATCCATACAATAAATCTGTAATCTCTATCCTGCCACTGTAAACACTATTAAGTTGTGTTGTTGTTGTTAACCTTGAACAACGTGAACAGCTTGGCCCTAGTTGTAAGTTGTTTTAGCTCAATGATCATATGCAGCATACAATGTGGGTGGTTGTTGAGTGATGGAGTTATCCAACCAAAATTCAGTTCTAGCATCCACAGATTTCATTAACAGCTGTTCAATTAAATCTTGACCTTGACTTTGGTGGCTTTCCTGATGACCTTTCGTATATCTATATGAGTTTTTACTACTAAAAAGTTCAAATCTATTGTGAGAAGGTAACTTTGATCCATTAGCATTTATCAGTGGCAGTCATACATTCACAAGGTTTAGTTTCACCTTGGGCGAATATAATTGATTTGTATCTGTCTTGCTTTGATAATGTCTTGAATATTTCTCCTACTTCCAGTCCATTCTAAGGTATGGTCTCATACTATGGGGTAATTGTAGTAGGATAAATTACATTTAACTGCTCAAAAGAAAGCTGTAAGAGTTATTTCAGGGTCAGACCCTCTAGACCATTGTAGGCCCCTTTTCATAGCTCAGGAAATACCTGCAGTAATCAATTTGTATATTTTCGATTTGGTTGTGTTCAATATTCATAACTACAATACCAGGAATCGAATTAATTTGAAAATTGAATTTAACCGTCTTAGTAAAACCATGAACAGACACAAAGTAATGCCGTTAAAAGTCTTCAAAGAATTAATACCATTTGGTTGATAAATATCCTGACTTAATTTTTCAAAAGAAGCTTTATAGGTGGTTACGGGTTAACCCTTTTTACAGCCATCAGGAGTTTTTTGGAGTTAGTCAAATTGCTTTTTGAGAATTTTTTACTCTTTGATGTGTGTCTCAACTCTTTACAATTGCTTTTTTCTTGTTATTTTAAATGAGTCTATAACCTCATGTTGTTATTTATTTATAAATATTTTATTAATTGTCGAATTTTAGTTTTGTTGATCAATTCCATTGTTTTACATCTTTTAATTGTCATTTAATTGAAGTAATTTATTTTAACTAATTGGTGGCGTTATTTTACCAACTATTTCTACACCTTAACATACAAAATTATCAAATTATAAAAAAATCTGAATTTAAAATGAAATAGTTCACTACATACATATCTGTAATTTATAGTATATCTATATTTTATAAGTATATCTAGACTTGGTGTTGTGCTGCAATACTGACGTTGTTAGTACTTGTAAAAAGTCTTAAAACAATAAATTGATTGAATGGGTTTAGTTAAGTACTTTTTAGTAATATAGTACTTGTTTTCAAGTACAGAAAACTCAGCAGCATTGCATGTTTTCTGGTGTTACCAAAATGTTTACTAGTGTGAGAAACTTGGAGTTAGAAGTAAAATGAAATGAAAAATGCCTTTATTAAAGAGGCGGAGTTAGGGCTATTAATTCCTCTCTACCACTCAACCTCATGTTTTGTGTGTGTGTGTGTGTGTGTGTGTGTGTGTGTGTGTGTGTGTGTGTGCGCGTGCGCGTGCGTGCGTGTGTGTGTTTATAAAAATTGTAAAATTCAAAATGAAGAAGAAGAAGACATTCATGAAGCAGAAGTGGATCTAAGATGGATCTAAAGAGTTTGTGATGAACATCTACGAGCAAAACTTAATAGTGTTTACAGTGGCAGGATAGATTACAGATGTATTGTATGGGTGATGCTGCAAGGTGAAGCCCGTTGTAGTTGATTTTTGATATGTTATTTTGATGTCTATATCTGTAGATGTTACCTTGAAGATTTAAAGCAGTGGAGTCTGATGCTGTCACAGACTTTGCACAATGAGGAAAGTGAACTTGAGCCAAACTCAACATTCACATTGAATCAACCCTTCCCGCCTTAATTATATTATGAGTAGAACACTTGGTCGCTCCATCGTGCTTAGAGGTCATGTATAAAACATGGTAGTGAGCTCAGTTGTGCACCTGCTGAGACAATGAGAATACCTCTTTACATAGATAATATTTTGCAGTTTAGGTGTCTTTGCTGATGAAATGATGTAATGAGTTCTTTTTGGGATACCTTATTGCCAGCTTTTTTTGGATCTCTTCAGACGAACATGACTCCAGATTTTAGGAGTCAAGTCTGTGATAGCAACAGATTCCAGACACTGCACTAAGAGGAAGGTGCACTGGAGCTAAACCCAACATTCTCATTCAATCAACCCTTCCACCTTAGCTATGTTATGTGACTCTATCCATATTTGGAGAATCTCTGGCGAGCCTAAATTGGGGTTTTGGACAAATCTGAATGGGGAAACTCAAGCCCTTAATCCAGCCTCATTTCTTTCTTGCAGTGACCAGCACGTAATGACAAGATAAGACAGTTTTTACCTTTGGAGATGGTATATTACTTCCCCATACATCTATTTTTGTGATGTTCTGTCACCTTGCCATCCATTTTAAGGTTTGCAACTGAAGAAGTTTGGAGGAATCATAACTTGTGCCTTGATCAGTTTGGATTCCAGCGAAATATGATCTAGCACTAAAGGTCCTTGACTCATTGTAAACATGCCCACTAATATAGCTACACTAAGTTTAATGTTATCTAGAAGTTATATTCATTGGGAAATATCCATAAACAGATTTAAATATTTTTAAAACCATACCAGAAACTGAGTAACATGTGAAATGAATTTTAATTTGTTGAATGAAGGTAGAGCAATGTGAGATTGACCACTATGTATGGATCGCCATTATGTCTCTGCATAATTACAATGAACATTTCAATCTCACAGCTCGAGTAGAGACCTGATCTTCTACTCACAATTTTCTTAGTCTTATTTAAAACTCATTCTCATGTAGCAATCTTTACAGACGTTAGAAATAAAGCTATTCAGTACTGCCAGCAGAATCACTTGGGGATAAATCTGTCGAAAACTACTTGCATTAACTTTAGTACGAGGCATGATGAAATACCAGAAATCCCAGGTACTCTCCAAGAGAAAAAAGCAAAGTTACTAGGTATAATGTAGACATTGATCTTACTTGGACTCAAGAACGTAGCCAGGAAAAAATTGGGGGGGAGGGTCCAGACAATTTCAAAATTACTGAAAATACTAAAATTTAATAATTTTACAAACCACATTAATTCAGTATTTAAATTTTTCCGTATCATTTCATCAGGATAAACCAATTTACATAACTTATTGGAAATGTGTTTTCCTTCAGTTCCCCTTTCACAGATCTGTATCAGTCAAGCTTATTGGTCAATGGCAAATAAATCCTGACAGTCTGTAAGTTTAAAATGGAGCACTTTTGAACCAGAACGTAGAATTTTGCTTAGAGACCTAGTTCCCTTGATAGACTTCATAAAATACATATACAGTTTTAAAACTATTAGGAATATTAGGAAGTGTTCCACTTTTAAACACAATTGGTGTTTTTGACCTAATCTAAATTTTTGACATAAGGAAATAGTATAGGTGAAACAAAACCGTGAACAATAAGCCAAGAACGTAGCCAGAAAAGAATTTTGGTGGGTGGGGGGGGTCAAGACAACTGTTATTTCCCGTAGTGGACAGAGAGTAAGGTCCCATTTTGTTCCTTAAAAAGTAATACTGAATTATTTAAATAATAGTAATTGATACTAAAAAAGTAATCGAAAATTTGGGGGGTCTGGACCACTTGGGCCCCCCCTTGCTGGCTACGTCCTTGCTTGGACTCTTCACATATATAATCTCTGTAAAACACTATGTTCAGGAATCTTTGTTGTTAGAAGAATAAAGTGGATTGCAGGACAGAAGGCAAGTCATAACAGCTATTTTGTGCGATTCAAGTCTCACATGAGATATGGCATTGCCGTGTGGGAAAGAACATCCGATTATGATTTCAACAAAATTCTTGTCCTCTAAAATAAGGCCATTAGAACACTTGGAAACTTAAATACATTAGATAGCTGCAGAGAAGCCTTCCAGTCTCTAAAGATCGTAACAACTATAGGCTTATATATCGTATTAGTCGTAACACACGCAGACCAAATGACACACCAAAGGGACAACGTGTCAAAATGATTATGTCAAAATGTGAGGAT
Source organism: Homalodisca vitripennis (assembly GCF_021130785.1). NCBI lineage: Eukaryota > Metazoa > Arthropoda > Insecta > Hemiptera > Cicadellidae > Homalodisca > Homalodisca vitripennis. Next base: position 140,634,400 of record NC_060213.1, on the reverse strand, counting down.
GTACATTCATACAACACCAGGAGAGCAACAGACTACATTCCACCAACACACCACACTACCAAGTACAGTGTGAAGCCATCTTATATGGTGTGAGATATAAATCACACTGCCACAACATTCAAGAAGACTTAAAAAGGGAGAATCTCATAAAGGGACTTCAAAATTAGCTTCCAGAACGATCCATGTACACAATGAGGGAAGTTTATGAACAATCAAAGTAATTTTGTCCAAGCAAGATCATAAAAACACTGACGGAATTAAAAATCTTGACGAATTTGTCAATAAAGAGATATTCTTATTCTGACTTTTTACTGATTTTATTCAAAAATTCGAACAATCCATACTTTAGTATAACTGACTGGAGGGGAAATCCAATAATAGGATATGAATATACAATAGGATTTAGCAATATCTCTTCCAGTGTTTAGGAGCTGATTTTGCTGGAAGAGATTTTTAATTAGCTTCTTCCATCTTCCAGCTTCTAATAATGAGACCTTTTAACATGTTTACTGTTAGCCAGAGTGACAGTACATTTGTCCTTCACAATATTAAGCCCTTAAGAGTTTGTGCAGCTTAAATAGTTGTAGAATAAACTTAAACTTATAAGAAATTTTAATAAAAAGAAATTGAGATTACTCAAAATTTGTTTAGTGATTTTTTTAGATTCACTAACACATGGATTCAAAGCTTTAAAAATTTCGGTTGCCAATTGGCACAAATTATAATTCTGAGAGTAAGACCCCACAACATTACTGGTGTTAAAAATTAGGAAAATACATCAAATACATGACATTTTTACATACATTTATATCAGCCTCGGATTTGTGCCCTAATAAATAGGGACCCTGACTTCAGGGCTGTACCCTAGGTGTTCAATGTTTCATTAATAAGTACTCCTAATTCCATATAGTTTGAGTTTTTAATCTTATTTGTAATCCACTTTCATCTAGAAAACTAAAATTAGAAATGTGTTTTTTACCTTATTTGAATTAATTTTCAGAAGTATAGCAAAAAAATGTTTTCAGGGTGGATCGAAATGAAGTAACATTCCGTGTACTCAACAACAACAAGAACCTTAATGCCTCAACAGTCGCCAAGAAGATTGGTGAGTACTTGATTTAACTTTATATTTTCTGCAATCATTAAACCCATATATATGTATTTAACTGGAATTTTAAAATTAAGTTGATGAAATTAAGTGCACAAGTGATTCTTTCACTTCAAGATATTAAATTTTTAACTCCGGTTTGCTTCATTTTTTTATAGTGTTGAAAATAACTCCATTAAGTTTTGTGTCTGTAATCTATGTTTAAGTATTAGTACAATTGTACTACACTTTTTTGCTATTGTAAAAGCTTTCCCATTAATATTTCGTTTATCCCAGTGGGATCCTTGCTGATTAGAAACTGTGTTGATTGGGTTCAGAATAATGATTCAACCACTGGTGAGCAGCTTTGAAGCTAACCAAAGTTTACAAAATCATTTTTATCCTTGGTACCTTTCCAATGTTTCCACGATGACTTGATGACAAGATATGTTCTTCTGTGAGGAGTCTAAGGAGACTGCTATAGACATCATCTGTAACTGGAAAGCAGTTCCCCTGACCAGGTGGAAACACTTTTACATGGCTTTTCTAAAACCTTCTGAGGTGGGAATTTTAGCTCTTATGAACAAAGAGCCTCAAGAAGACCTGGGCTGTCTAGATACCAGGGTTAAGTTACAAAAGATTCACAGGGCCATGGTGCCATAGGTGTTTTCTGACCCAACCGATTCTATTGTATCGTACAACCACTTTCAGATGTTCTACATTTATGAAAGAATTTCCTATTTAGAAATTGTTAAATATTCCACAAGGAATATCCTCAGCAGTTTTGCTGATCCTCTTAATCCCACCAACCTAACATATATGATCGTCTAGTGTGTAGCAGCATTAAGCAACGATAGATAACGTGTTAAAAATGGCAAATAATCTGTTAAAGGTGTGTTGAATAAGTCTGAATTTTGTTTCCACGATTGATTTATTTAATGAAATTTGCTAGTATTTGAGTATGGTCAATTTTTACTATTATCTTTGGTTTTCAATGAACAAAATTGCCACCATCAATGAAACCATAGGCTGACAAGCACAATTATTCTTCAACTCAACAACCTTACTTGCATTAGTCTAAATTTCTAAAAAAAATATAGTTACAGGTGTCAAACCATCTAGAAACCAGACTCATAACAGTTAAGAAAGGTAAAGGATAACCCAGCAGGGATCACTTCTGGCTGGATTATACCTTCCAGTTGAACCTACACTAGACGCAGCAAAAACCGATGTGCCACTTAAATCTGGGCAACCTTATGGATGTCCAGGAGCGGCACATCACTAACCGCAAACGTCGAGATTGTGGGGTGCAAGGGCAATTCGATAGGTCTAGTCTACTGCGGAAGATGACTGTTGGACTTGGTGAGGTTTGTTCCCTTACCTCAGAGGTTCTTGCTAACCTCAACAAGGGTGTACCACCCCCTGCCTGCTTTGATTGGAAGGTGGTTCAGAGCCTGCCTCGCCTTCTTCCGGGGAGACATGACTTTGAGATTAGTGCCCTAATTCTTCCTCATGGATCTCGATAGGAGGCGGCCCCTACCCCCTAACCTTACCTGTCCTGAATATCCTGTCACTCCGGAAGCAGCGCTAAGGTTCTTATAGGAATAAGTGCAATTTATAAGCTTCTTGACCTAAGAGAACAAAAAAAAGTTCATCATGATACACAATTTTTATCCTTAATTATTATGTAATGTGTTAATGTGCATTTGGAGAGCAATTGGGCTTATGCAAAATGTTGCATAAGATGCATTTCATGGATTTCTACCAATAAGTAGGGGCAGGTTAAAACAAATTGATTCTAAGCCTGTATTTCTTTTTGAAGACATATAACTAGTAGTGAAAACTTATCCAGTTATCACTATATATATAAGTTATCTCTGTATCTGTAGTATGGAGTGTAAATCTGGTAAAAATTCACTATCAATGGCATGAAATCACATGACATTTCAAGTTACACAATTAGTTTCCATGTTTTTAGTTAGATATGGATGTATTGGTGACAAATAACCTCCCCCAGTCATCATATATAAATAATAACAGTGTTAGTTAACTTTTATCATATAAATAATCCAATATAAAATTCTAATACTTAAGTACAAAAAACAAATTTTCTCTGATTCTAATATTCAAAACATTATCACAAAGGGTTTAACTTTATTTTATGGTTTTAATTACACTGTTTGATTTCTTCCATTGCTAACTCTTAACATGAACTACAATACATTTCATAATCAAGTCTTTATGAGAAAACCTGCGTCCAAGCTGTTATGAATGTTTACAGTTTAATTCTACATCTACTAAAACCTGCTCTCTCTGAGTATACTATGAAATTCAGAAATTGCGTCATCGGCTTTGTTCACCTGTAACCTCTACAATTTAGCTACATTGATTAAGAGTTGTACCTGTACTAATTATTTCTAAAACGTTTCTACCAACAATGATATACTGTGATTGTTTTCGTTGTTTCTACAAACAAAGCGTTGTTTTCAGAGGACATCAAGTATGACCTGAAGCAGAAGTGTGGGGTCACCGTTACATCTGCTGGGATTGGAGATAAGGTAAGTTCTGTGGGACCATTAGAATTTCCCTACAGGTTTTGGTCAGATTTTGACCAACATCAAAGTGGTGCCAACTGTCGAACCGGATATAAGAGGAGACCCTTCGGAAACCGCTGCGAGACATTCTCTACACTCCAGCAAGTCAATGTGTTATCACTGTTTTGTATATTATTACATTTGCTTGCGTTGTATTTTACTCTGACTAAATGTCTTGAGCAATTGTTTGCATCAACTTTTACCAGAAACTTGGCCGTACTGCTTCAGAAACAATCTATATGATACATAAAGTGTGACAAGTCTATGGGTGATACTTGTATAAAGAGTTGTTCAGACAATTCAAAGATGGCCACATTTCAGTGGACAATGACCTGTAATTTGGCTTATAACAGTTAGATATCTACGAGTACAACATTAAATGTGTTCATGTAGCAATACGAAAGTCCCTTTGTTTGTACGTTTGACTGTGTGTTGAATGAGATAAGTGGTCTGTTGATTGTGTTGGCAGAAGATCCTGGTCACAAAATCTGCAGTTGGTGAAATTTTACACGAATATTTGAAAATAAGGTGTGTTTCTGTAAAATATATACTTTACCTGTTGATGGATGATCAAAACATTTATTGCATTGAAATCGCACACAACAATCTGGATTCATTAAATAAAACCAGTGTATGTTATAAGTTATGTTAAATGCAGTAAGTGCTAAATGCAAAATGTTACAATATATTGCTATATTACAAGTATACAGAGTGAAAATTAAGTCCTGATACACCTGGATATATTCCAAACGGATTGAGATATCGATGTAAAATCTTCATCATACCTATTAAAGTACTTTTTTGGACTTTTTGAAGATGTTAGCATTTCCTTGGTTCTCTGTCATGGGTTTTTTTCCTTGATGAGTTCGCTGTTGTCACACAGTGCAGACAGCTACCACGTATTGTTGCGTGTCATCCGTCCTGGAATATTTTATGGTTTTATTTAAGTTGTTTATTGCAAAATTCGGCCGAAAGTTTCCAATATGGCAGTCAACTTTGAAATTTTTATGGAACCCCTTTATCCCACGATTTAACATGCAATTCTAAGATTTTTTTAATTCTTGGTGTCATTTTGATATACTCAACAGCTTAGCTGCTAGGACACCTGAAAGTATCAGAAACTCTTTTTTCAGTAGTTATTGGGCATGTTTTACCTTTTGCATAAAAAATTATCCGAGTGAAAATTTTTTCAATGGAAAATCAACTACTGAATATCACAAATACTTTATCTTCTACAGAAACGTAAATAACACAAAAAGATCTGTAAGGACAATGCCAATGTCTTGCGCATATCAACACAATGCATGCGTGATATCTTTCAGTTAGACTTTGAGGTGCCCAGCTTATCCCTTTATGTAGTATCTAAATTTTGTGGTGTGCATAGTTTTGGTAAGAGGTGTCTTATACACTTTTTCTAGGTGCTAGTACAACGTAAAGGGTTTTTTTGCCAATTATTTTCGTAGAGAAGTTGCCCCCGTGTCATTGTGTAAAATGACATATCACAAGATAGGGGTTGCAATTATAAAATTTAAAGGGACGGGGAAATGTTTTTTCCTAAAACAAATCCGTATTTTATTAAGTATGGTTAATGTATGGACTGCACGTCGATATCTCAATCCGTTTGGAATATATTCAGGCTTATCAGGACTTAATTTACAAACCTGTATATGGCATTTCATCCCAACTGAATGGGTAATTTGGAACCACTTTATGACTCGTTTCTCACACGTTCCATGTCTCATGTTTTTATTTTTATCATTGCAAAAGTTAAGAAGCAGGATATTAAAAAAAAAAATTATAACTCATATTTCCATAAATAAATTAGGGTCACTTTGTACGCTATATGCCACATGCATGTATTCTTTAATACATGCTGCTTCTCACTTTAAATCTATATTAATGTTATTACTCATACATTGCAAGTTTTCATCACATATAACCTCCATCAAATTCTTCAACATCACAATCCTCATTTACAACTGTCCAATACACAATTCCATATCGTATCAAAATAAATCTCATTTCTTTGGTTTCAAAGTGGCGCAAGTGCTTTTAGAAGTGTCACTTTTGCGGAAGTAACCTCAAAATCAGATTTCCTCTCTGGGATAGAGTGTAAAATAAGTGACGTTTTGTGAAAGTCAACTTTATTGGATTCAGTTCTTGTTATATTACTTTGATATTGAACTCAAAAATGTGTGAAGAGTCACATTCGTTCTTACACATTTACTGTAGGCTATGTGTACGCTGTTGATATGAATGTATTAGGAGAAGGGAGTTATTTAAGTAATGTAGTCTTTGTCAATTAAGAAAGTCTGTGAAGTGGGGAGGGAGAGAGACAGAAGCCTCCGCCTTATAGTGGACTAGGACTTCCTGTTGCGTGATAGTTAAATATTTAATAATTACGATATATACAACAATTTTATATAAATATATACTATTTAATTATTTCAGGTATTAAGTTCAAACATTGCTAGCTCAAATTGTCAAACGAATCAAGACCAGTTTGAAAAAGTTTTCCATGTAAATATTACTTTAGGTTCAAAATTATGCAAGACTTTAAACATTAATAACTCAGAAACGAAAGGCTCTATGAAAAATGTACAAGGATAATAAAACATGGATTATTTTCAGGGGAACATATTGAGACCACTGGTTTTACGTTATGAAAAATAAAAACGGAGCATTGAAAGATTTCCTAACCACTCTTTCTCAAAATATACTAGTTTTTATGTTCCTGGTAATCCATAATCAGCCGAATATTACTTTAAATTAAATTATCAGCATTTCCTACTTTTTATTTAGGGGAGTAAAATAGTGTTATTGAAGGAGGAGCTCTTCTTATTGGAAAACGTTTTCTATTATTTTATAAAAGAAAACTCACAATCCTCCAATAATTTTTATATTTCAACACTCGTGTTAAATAAAATATTATTGGATAATTGTGAGTTTTCTTTTATAAAATAATAGAAAATAATGTTAGTTCAGTGGCGTAACACATAACATGTTGTTGGTTAGATTATTTAGTTCAATATTTAGTCATGCTTTAAACGGTTATTTCTGTATGAAGTCTGTATTGATTTGCAATTTTATATTTATAAATATTGATATTAACAGTCCTGTATATCCGTATGTTAACTAGGTGATGACATGAACTCTCTGTTATTGTTTAAAGTAGTGTTTAACCATTTTCCATAAATCTATATAAATTTCAATGGCGTGACTAGAATTTGGTTAAATATTAGAAAAGACTGGGTAGTTCTAACTAAAACGACGAAATAAAATTAAACATTAGTTAATTTATACACTTACAGACAAATGAACAGAATTATTCCGAGAAAACAAAAGATAGATTAAAGAGAAGGAACAAACCAATCGATATCTGCGATTTATAATAAGTATGCACTGTTCTGATTTCAATTAAAAAGTAATTTTGTCTCAAATAAATAGTCCTTCTTATCATGTTAAGCTTTGCTACATTCTAAAGAGGTACAAGCTAATCAAGCCCGTAGCTCTCTCTGAAGACTGGCAACTGACATGACAAGTCATTACAATTAAAGCCTCGTTTATTTGTAATACGATCTTCTAGAATACGTAAACTGCGGGGGCTCCTCATTTCCTCATAACTTTTCCTCTTCATCGGGTTTAATTTTGTGCAGCGTACGTCCGCTAACAAGAAAATAATAATTACTACAATCTCTGTGGTTCAAAGATACCATGGTACAATTGCTGAGTGTAGATGAAGTTTCAGTTGCAGTTTTGAAGGGAAAGTATTTATACGTTTGTGACGGGTCCGGGTTCGTTTTTATAATGTTTTACTTTCATTTACGTATTATTTTAAATCATTGAAAAGATTAAAAGATAAATGAGGTAACACGGCTAACTAATATACAAAAGCAGGTCTCATGGTTAAAAAGCAGACATTAATATTTAAGTTAGTTATTTTTGATATAGGTTATATGTATAAAGTGAGGAAATTAATCTGATTTATTAGTTTTTAATACATATAAAATTACTTATCTTCAATTCTCGCTAGACAATGACCAAACTTGCTCCACTTGTGAGAAAATGTCATCTCTCCGACACTCGAACTCTTGAACTAAGACGTGTATACGCTCATATACGTGTATAACTAGTTCGAATTCTCTACCCAAGACTATTTACCTCCAGCGCGTCTATGCGTCCAACAAGTTCGAATTCTCTAACCAAGACTGTTTACCCTCAGTGCATCTTTGCGTCCAACAAGTCCTAATTCTCCAACCATGACTGTTTAGCCCCCGCGTGTCTTTCCGTCCAACAAGTCCGAATTGTCCAACCAAGACTGTTTAGCCCCGCGCGTCTATGGGTCCAACTAGTTCGAATTCTCTAACAGAGACTGTTTACCCCCAGTGCGTCTATGCGTCCAACTAGTTCGAATTCTCTAACAAAGACTGTTTACCCCCAACGCGTCTATGGGTCCAACTAGTTCGAATTCCCTAACAAAGACTGTTTACCCCCAGTGCGTCTATGCGTCCAACTAGTTCGAATTCTCTAACAAAGACTGTTTACCCCCAGTGCGTCTATGCGTCCAACTAGTTCGAATTCTCTAACAAAGACTGTTTACCCCCAACGCGTCTATGGGTCCAACTAGTTCGAATTCTCTAACAAAGACTGTTTACCCCCGGTGCATCTTTGCGTCCAACAAGTCCTAATTCTCCAACCATGACTGTTTAGCCCCCGCGTGTCTTTCCGTCCAACAAGTCCGAATTGTCCAACCAAGACTGTTTAGCCCCGCGCGTCTATGGGTCCAACTAGTTCGAATTCTCTAACAGAGACTGTTTACCCCCAGTGCGTCTATGCGTCCAACTAGTTCGAATTCTCTAACAAAGACTGTTTACCACCAACGCGTCTATGGGTCCAACTAGTTCGAATTCTCTAACAAAGACTGTTTACCCCCAGTGCGTCTATGCGTCCAACTAGTTCGAATTCTCTAACAAAGACTGTTTACCCCCAGTGCGTCTATGCGTCCAACTAGTTAGAATTCTCTAACAAAGACTTTTTACCCCCTACGCGTCTATGGGTCCAACTAGTCCGAATTCTCTAACCAAGACTGTTTACCCCCAGTACGTCTATGCGTCCAACTAGTTCGAATTCACTAACCAAGACTGTTTACCCTCAGCGCGTCTTTCCGTCCAACAAGTTAGAATTTTCGAACAAGACTGTTTAGCCCCCGCGCGTCTATGCGTCCAACTAGTTCGAATTCTCTAACCAAGACTGTTTACCCCCAACGCGTCTATGGGTCCAACTAGTCCGAATTCTCTAACCAAGACTGTTTACCCCCAGCGCGTCTATGCGTCCTACTAGCCCGAACACTCTAACCAAGACTGTTTACTCCCAGTCTGCCTATAAGGTCAAGTACGTCCAGTACTCTGTCACTGTCATGCCAGTAGTCTGTTTCTGCTATGGTAACTTCGCCTTTTCAATGTTTTCAATTGAAAGGGAAAAAATAAATAGACAAGTAATATATTTCTTTAATGTTTTAATGGGTATACGGGATTCCAACTTTGAAATAACTATAACTCTTATTTGCGGGAAAATATGCAGAGAATCTAGCACTATAATCGTGTTGTGTTTGTAGCAACAAATTTCTTAATTAGATTTGATGGAAGCATGTAACTAGTTTTCCCTAAAGCATTGTCATTGACCCACAATTTAACAACAATTATACCGGAGTTCTCACTGCGTCCAATTAATACAATTGGATCCACCCTCTAACTATCCTGTTCGCTGTTTGAATACAAATATAATAACCGGCATAACACAACCGAACCGTTAACAAGCACATATATCGTTCCAAGTTAGTTATGCACTGTTTCACAATCTGTTCAGTAATAAAAAAAAACTGTACATAGGGGTAGAAACAATACGAATAATGTAATTATTTGCGTTCTTGAAACTGCAATCTGTCCAACCCTTTGAATTCTTATTAAGAGTTATGAGTACGTTATGCTATGAGTTACGTAACAGGCTTTGCTAAGGTTGCATGTATAGTATCCAGAAATTACGTAACTCTGCATCCAGGTTCATTTTCAGCCTCCGGATTCATGATCATGTTCTTATTCATGAGGCTGTTCAAATGCTCCCTATCGAAGTATTATGTAAATTTGCTGACATCTTGATGCATGATTCACAAGGCACTCATGATTGTAGAGCCACACCACCTAGTCGGGAGACTCTTGCATCGTGGTGGGGGGGAGGGTTCAGAATGAAGCACCCGCCAAAACGGAAAGCTTCATTTTCCTTTCGACCCTCATTTACTGGCTTTCCTGAACGCACCAGAAATGTAATATTTTATGTTAGTTTTAAAACTAATCCCAAGGAATTATTTATATATTTAAATTATATACTTAATAACCACAGATGCAATATCCTTATAGCTATTATGACATTTTATAAAACCAAATAAAATTCAATGCATTTCAGTTAAAAGGAAAAATTTAAATAACAATATTAGGCTAAGCAGAAATTAATATATTAAAATAATTATCTGTAAAAGTTCGGACACTTGGTATACCTAATTAAACAAAAGAATAGTTTTCATAATTATACAAAATTGAATGGTTTGTTTTATAATTGTCTATTTGGGATTTGAACTCACCAACTATGTCATTAAACACATCTATCTCCTGCTTAAATAAATTAAAAAGTCTTTATGCTTTAAAATATGACAAAATTATAGTGTTGGACTGTAGTATTACCGATTAATATATCTATGTAGTAGTAATATTAAGAATTTATTGAAATACACATTCAGTTTTAAGTACGGTTAGTTGTGATTTTCAAGTATTTATAATATATAAAACGTGTACTATTCAATTATAAAGGCATTCTTTGTTTATGATTTACAGATTCACTTATTACAAATATCGTCTGTAAATGTCTACCTTTAATCATTGTTTTAAGAACAAATGAAAAGCAAATTGAGGAACAATCTACTAAATGGAAAAGTAAAAAGCTATTTCTTTTCCTCTACTGCAAGCTATTTTAGAAACTTTTTGATGTCTTTCAGAAAGAGAGATATTTGAAATAAATGTCCAATGCAGACTCACTCAATTTAAGTGTTACTTTATGTTGCACTACAAGAGGGGCTTGGAAAGCTTTTACGTTTTTTTGTGTTTGGCGTTCCACGTTCAGTCCAGCCAGGCTGAGTACGATAGATCTTCACTATTGTGTGTCATAGGTGATTATTGTGAATGGTAACACCGAAGTTGTGAAGAACATTGCCTGGGCGTTTAGTGAAGCCTCTGCTGGGGAGGGTACTGTCTGTCTGTACGCACGATAAGTATCGAATGAGGTCACTTAGAGGGTTTAAATTTGGTGTGCTACTCTACACATACTACATAGTCCAGAACTGGGTGACAGTGTGATAATATGTGATTAGTTAGAGTGTTGAGTTTAGCTCCAGTTCACCTTCATTGTGTTGCAGCGCCTTGGCACTAACGGAGGACATTGGCATTAATCTCAGTCGTCCTTTCTGAACCAGCCTCTCCAGTCAAAGCAGGCAAGGGTTGGCACGCTGTTAAGTCTAGGCTGGCAAGAACCCTTGACTCTTAGAGAACCCCACCGACTCCAACGGTTACATTCCGCACTAGACCTACCCCTATTGAACTACCCTTGCACTCCGAATATCTCGATATTTGCGGCTAGTGATGTGCCGCTCCTGGACATCCAAGAGCCCTAAGATTGCCCAGATTTAATTGCCACATCGTTTATTGCTGTGCCCAGTGTGGGTTCAACTGGAAGGTATAAATCAGCCAGAAGTGAATCCTCCTGGGATATCTAACATCATAGTCATAAAGAAAACTGTAGCTTCCAGGGGATATCTGGGACTATGGATTGATAAGGTCTTAGATATGGAACCAACGTATCGTAAAGTATACTCTCGGAGATTTCTAAATATCGGATATTTAACCACGAACAAGTATGCATGTATCTTAATCTTGTACCCAGTGGGAACATTTTTTCTTTCTTTTGCTTAACATGATTAATTCATAAAGTGTTTGAATACAAATCAGAGTGGGTATAGGAAAATAGGGAGTAAATATTGTTGTCTTTAATTTATAACTGACTGTCAGAATGGATTTAATGCATACGACGGCTTCTGTCGAAATCACTCAACCATTTTAATCTTTGAAATATCAGACATCCCCTCTGCCCTGTAACATTGTAACTTCACCCTTGCCATATAGAAATGTTGTTTATATCATTAAATGTATCCTCTAATTACGATAATAGCGTGAACCCCTTCATAATCCTCAACTTGGTTTCATCATTGTACACCTAAGAGGGTAATAATAATTCATGTTTTTTCTACAATGTACATAAAATACAATAACATTAAGGAGGTGTAAATTTTTGGCTGAAATTAATGTATTTTGTTAGATAAAACATATTTTTTTTAATAATAAATTTGGGCTCTAAATTTGGTACATTAAGTTTAAATAAAACAATAACTTTGCTGTCAGTTTTTTCAATAATAACATAGATATACTGTATTTACTTAGAGGATTTGCTTCGTTGCAATACGTTTTTTGTAATGTTTTCTAAGAATTACTGTTTAATTTTCACAACGAAAGATTTTGACTTTGGCATATATATATATATATATATATATATATATATATATATATATATATATATATATATATATATAAAGTTTTGATCTGATTGTGGTATTCGGTGAGTATATGCAGCATATTTCGGTAATTACTACCACAAGGACTATTAAAATATTCTGATTTTGTATGCAGAATTAATTTAAAACGTGTTATGTCATGGAGGGGAAAACCTTCTTGTGCTAGGGCCCTTTTGTATTAAGAGATTTCATATTTTGTTTATAGATGCCAATATACCTTTTAACATTTAGTTTTTGCTTTTTATATTCTTGAATAACTTAAACATTAATCCACTGTTTGTTTAACCTAAACTATGTTTCATATAAAGTAGAAAATATAGTAGTTTTTATGTTCAGCCTACAGGGCAGAAAATAGTCTTGATTATTGTGCTATCAATGAAAGCAGACTTATGTACTCTCATAGGAGAGTACCTTAACAAGACACCACATTATAGGGTAACGGATTTGTTCAGGTTTATCAAATGCAGCATCCCGGTACATCGTTGCCATGGCAACTAACAAATCAAATCAAACTAGTGCAGTCAAATGTAAAACAACAAACAGTATTATTTTGTTTCCAGCTGGAATGAAGACCATATTTGCTCTCTCTTCTACACACACACACGCACGCACACACATCGAGTACCATGCTTACACTTATTCGTTGCTGAACCTACTTTTTTATAATAAAATTGTATATGAATTGTAAATACACCCAACATTGTAATTTAACATCTAGATCATAGCGAGATGTCATTTAGAGAAACTAAGAGCCACCGATCTATAAAAGAAATGCAGTTTTTTTTAATCGTGTTGAACGAATTCTACTTAACCAATTCACCTTCAGTTGCACCTTTTTTCGTTCTATAGTACGTAAGCATCTCTCTCAGGTCTGTAAATTATTACGTAGATTTTTAATTTACTCGTGCAACGGGGATGAACACTGTACGAGTATATCGCATTAATAAGGAATTTCAAACATTAACCACTATCTAAATTATATGAAAAAAACTCAATTCTAACAAACTATTTCTGAAACACTTTTTGACACTGCACAAAATTGGTAAGGACGGAGGGTTGCTATGCTGCTTTTCTGCTGATCAAATCATTTTATGCTGTTTTTAAATAGTTTTAATTTCTTGTAAATTTGGTCAAATTGTGTAGAATTTTTCAAATAATACAAGTATAATAATTTCAGCTGACCTTAAACTTTAAGATAATATAAAAAGTTTTTATGTGTTCTTAATAAATGACAGCTGATAATAAAATCCATAGCGATAACAGATTGTATTTTTTACAGACGTTTTATGAAATAAAATAATACCAATTTACAAAAGATTTGGATTATGGTTTTTGAACGAAAATTTATGCAATGATAAATTATTTACAAATATTGAAGATTACACATTATACGAAAAATAAATAAATTAAAAGGAATTTCAGAAGCCTTTCACTATAGTATATGATGTTTAAAATAACATATTCTACAAATTTAGAAGGATAATTATTAAAACATATATTTTCTGATCATTGGAGGCATCAGTTTGGCATGTTTTATGAAGCAGAACTTATAAATTATAAAATCGAAAGTATAATTTTTGTAAACAAGGAAAATATAAAAAGGTTGCAAAATTATTTTATATAATGATAGACTTTTAGGAAAAGATGGTTTATCTTGATTAAATTTTCACTCTAGAGATTTATATTAAATTTATCTGCCAAATGTCTAGTCTGGAAATTCCAAAAGGTACAAATTTAGGAGAATTGGCACTAATTAAAACAAAACATTTTGTTCTTAAAATCTACCAAAAACATTACAAACAATTTATTTACAAATATATTTTTTTAATTTATGTATTTAATTGTTTCTTGTTTGTTTTTATTTAGGAAACAAGACTTAGAAGAAAGTTTAGTTGAAACTAGAAAAAGGACATATTTAGACAATTTAAAGAACAACAAGAAAAAGTATTTAAATATTTTAGAAAGAGATAAAAACCCTAAAGAAATATAAATAAAGTTAATAGATTATTTTTCAAAATAAAGAACATATTTAAATAAAATGAAACTATAAAATATCTAATTTCTTGTTAATAATAAAGCAAGAATTGGGTATACTGGTGTTTTAGCAGAACATAATGTCTATAAAGCTGTTTATTTTATAAAAGGACCTTTTGAAATTATTTTATAGAAATAAATGGTAATACAGAAAATTTAAGGAAAGAAGTTTTTTAATTCCATATACTTTTGAAATAAATATCTTGAAGCACTGATCCAATGCGTCCTGATGATGATTTGAAGACGATTTCTAGGTAATGTTGATGCTTTTTAAGGATAAATGTCACATTCTAATGTTTTAATACAATTTAAAAACACAATCTAATCCGAAACGTTTGTGATCATTTTGCGAGTTTTAATGAAACAGCTGTTACAGTAGCTTGACTCGAGGAGGAAGGCGTGTTCGCTGATTCTCGAACAGTCTTGCCATCTTATAGCACTAAAATACCCTGAAACATTTCTTGAGTACAGGTTTTAATATTTCTTTCCGAAAAAAGTTTAATATAATGATATTTTTGTGCTAAAAATTGTATTATCTCCCTTTTTTATCTTAAGAATAATCTGTCAAAATTGGGTTGATTTTATAATGTAATTGATGAATAGATTGTAATTTGAGACTTATTGTTACAAATTGATTTAAAAATGAATGAACTATCTAAATTTTGGCTCCGAAAATGTGCTAGAATCACCATATTACTATCAACTTATATATATATATATATATATATATATATATATATATATATATATATATATATATATATATATATAAAATACTTACTTATATATTGTATATATGTTGTAAAACTTTTGAAATGGCAACATATACCTTGTGACACCTCAAATTGAAGCTCATAAAAATGCTGTATTTTGGTAAAAAAGTGAAATCGGCCAAGCCATTTGGTATCGGCAGCGAATAATGTAATTTCAATCCGTTTGGAATATATCCAGGTGTACCAGGACTTAATTTACACCCTTAGACGTAAGGTTGTTTGCCCATAACTTTTGCTAGGATCGTCGTAGAATTGTTTTTTTATCATGTCATAGCGTTTCTTTTGGCTTTACCTTTCAAATGACATGTCACAAGATAGCAATGTGAACATTTAAAGTGATATCTTCTACCCCATTTAAAAAGGGGGATATTTTAATCCTCTGAAAAGCTCAAAAAAGTATTTTGATAAGTATGGTCAAGATTTTTTTATGATATTTCAAACCGTTTGGAATATATTCAGGCGTATCAGGACTTAAATTACACCCTGCATAATATGTTGGCTAACATATTCCAACGAGATTGGCACTGACATTAGAGTGCACGTAACCTGATTAACAAGGCCTGTCTGATCCTGCTTTCGCTGTGCAATTACGTAGAGACTGTCTGCCAGTATAAAACAGGATAAAGTGCAGAGATCGGCGTTACTCTCAGTGTCCAACATCGGAACATCGGCTGTCCGTGAGAGGAGACTTCACACTCTCGCTGGACTTCGTTTATTTCCGGCCTTTATTGATTCCTCTTTCAAATATGTTTATAATTTACAATTATAACAATTTAATATTAAAACTTTTATTTTTTTATGGACGTAATAAAGTAACTATACCTAATAAAAACGATAATTCTCTTATCGATTTACACAGCTAGGATTAACATTCTCAATTTTTATAAAAATATTAATACAATAAAAAAAATTTCCCTTCCGGCCCAGTTGATAGAAACATGGATGTCCCCTATTTCTAAACGTGAAACTGAAGAGACATTATTAGTTGGGACAATACGGTTCAGTGTTGGCATGTTACTCCTTCAAACATTTTGAGACTCCATCATCTTGAGAACTTACAACGTAAAAATTTGTGTAAGCAAAACTTATTTTTAAAAACGTGGTCCGATTAATTCGGTTACATTTAATCGGAAATTATGTTTGTAAACACGTTCACTTATGACGGTTCCATTGTATACTTCTGCATTTTAAAAGGGCCACCATCGTGAAACCTGAAGAGTGGCCGAAAAATAAGTAGGAATAAATGCTGCTTGAAACTGCTTGAATACTATAAGAACATTGTCAATTTAGATTTATTTTAGGAATTACCCAACAAAAGTTTTCTCAATTGCAAATGACTATTATCACGAAATGTTTTATTCGTTAAGACTGGTTAACTAACTCAACCAAGCCGTGTAAATTATGTATTTATGTAGTCTGATTCTATCAAGAATTACGATTGTTAGTTATCTATCGTCTTCAAAATTATTCCCGCAATGCCGTATACTTGCCCGCAATCTGAAATTTTTATGAAATACCAAAAAATGCATACTAAGAAACATGAATTTAAATGACTTGAGAATTGTAAAACACTTCTGAAGTCTACCTAAAACAGTACGTGTTAATTTGACACGTATTTATTTCTCATGTTTTATATATGAGAATATATATATATGTTGAAAATTAAACACCAAATATTGGCAACCCTTTATAAATTTTCGTACGTCACAGCGTCTTTCTTCAGACGTAACATTACATAAATATTACAAAATTGAATAATTTAAACAACTAGAAATAAACAATAAAAAAGAAATTTAATTGATAATCGGTGAAAAAATACCTCACAGCTAAAATTTCATCAAAATATCAAATAGTAAAAATACAAATTTTTAGAAATTAACGAATGTTCAAACCGAAAGGAAATTTGATGAGCAGTTTTGATCCTTCTCAAATTAAATCTATTTATATTTTTATTAGTATTCAATTCGACATTACTCATGACTTTGAATTTACAACAGTTTTCAATTTTGTCCTGATTGTGTTTATATTATGAGAAATAAATGAATAATATGTGCATGATATCCCGAAAACCACACAAGAAAAACGGTTAGGTAGTGTTATAAGCATTAATGAACACATTTGATTTAGTTTCATAAATAATGGGATTTGTAATTTTTCAAGTTTGAGCAGCCTTCATAAGGGAAAATGGCGTGCCAAGTTCTCCTAGTTAGAGATATTTATAAGATAGGCTACATTTTTGTACCAAGCCAAGTTTAAACTTGAAGCATTTCTTCCGCCTAATTCTTTACGGTCGAAACATTCGTACGGAATTTTTATCTAATCAATATCTGGAAAACAGTTCGAAATATAACAGCATTGTCTATTAAAAAATATTTAGGACATATTAAAGCATGATTTATCTCTACGTCCATAAGTAACGGCAGGCGGACTGTCTTAGCTGAGAAATGAGTAAGATCAATTTTACCAATGGTTTAAACCTGTTTAGGCCTTTACAGTTTTTACATGCCGCGTTATAGAGTATACCATATGAATTTTGAAATGGTGATGGCTTTGGGATCTGTGAGTCTGTTTGGTAAAGTTTCGACAAGGAAAATTGCAGTAAGCTGTTTTCATATACGAAATCTTCCTAATAATACATCTCTTTAAATGAATATTGAAAGAAGCAACAGCACAGTGATGAATTATTTTAAAAGCCTCCCAAATCCACAAATGGAACTAGAGAACAAATGCAAACCCGCAAAGGAACAGATTAAAGCCCTTCGCTCGAAGGTATCTTAAGTGTAAGCCTCTTAGCATAGGGCGGTGGGTGGCCCTTGTATTAATGAATGGTTATTCCTTCAGGTCAGTAATTGTCATTGCCAAATATCCTTACCGCCTTACCATCCTCACCACCTACGTCATCCTGGGCTTCAATCGGGTTACCTTTACAGGGAACACCATTGTTACAATCGGTTGTGTAATTGATTTTGGAGTTGAAAAATATTTTAAATGTATAGAAACATGACATTGGAAACCACAGCAGTTTCTTACTCAGCACTTAGGAGGTACACGGCTTAGAATTACATGCTCTTGGAGATACAATGAATGTTTGTATACTTTCAACGATGGTTTGAAAAGGGGGTGTGACGTAATATTTAATATTACAAAGTTTCAAATTCGTTTTGTAATTGGTTTTACAGTTTCTGACATTCTAACTTTAATTCGTTTTAAAAATTTCGTAGTAAATGAAAACTTGGAAAATTAATTGATAACACTCTTGAGAAAACATTTAGTGATATAAAAATAGTGCACTATACATTGTAAATTATTTGTTTAGTGTGTACACACATGGAGTCGGTAACTAAAAAAGGCTCTTATTTTAATAAGTAGATTTAGATACTGAATTTAGAAACTGGTCAACCAAATGCTATACAAGTTTTGTAATAATTCATGTTTCCTCATACTTATAAAAGCAATGCGTGATTTAGAAGTTGTGGATATTTTACTCTGATAAATTTAAAGATATGAATTTTTAGACCGAAATTAAGTAGATATAGCATATAATGTGTTTAACTTGTTCATAAAGACGAAAAATGATTTTCTTTTCTAAAAAAGCTGAGAAAAAACACTTTTTTATCCCAAATGACACTCATACTAATTACTCAATGCTTCTAATAAAAAAACAAACTTATTTTATGATATTTTATGGATATTTTATGAAAATTATTTAGGAATAGTGATGTTTGGCAAATTTTACTTTCATATTTTGTAACAACTAATACCAAGTTTTACGGAGCACCGTTACAAAAAATACGACAGTCTAGTATTATTATTGTCATAAACCTGTCATCAGCTATTATTATAATAATTGATAATTAATTATTTAATAATTATGCGGCTAATCGGCTGATTATTACTTTTAATTTGTGAAATGAATTATGACTGTTATAACGGTAATTTAACGTTAATAAACTCAAGAAAAACTAAAGCTCAGTTTATACAGCTCTTCAGCATGTTAAACTGATAATAACTAAGTCTTGTTCAAACACCAACTCTTACTATCTAGTTCATTTACTTGTTATAAATAATCAGTAAACAGTTTTTACTCTTTTAATGAAATTTCTAAATTTATTTTTTAAAGAAAATATAACCAGTGGTTGTTATCATTGCCTATTGAGGATGCAGAGGCAGTGTCTACAAATTAAGGGTGGACGGACAGTCTGACCTGTGTACGGCCACCCCTTCCTCCCTTCACCGTTCGTTATCACTACTACAGTTCCCATTGTAATCTGCTGCAATCCTGTTACCTTGTTCCTCTTTATATATCCTATTGTAAATTACTCTAAAGCTAATAACATTTCACGTTTATAATTACAAAATAAATATTCACAATTTAAACTACTTTTATTATATTTTCAATGTATGAATGTTGAATATCCAGTCCGTTATTAACATAAGCAAGAAGGACTCAAGTCTGCTCTCAGACATCATAGCTCATGCAGGTTCATTGCAAGGTCAATGCTTTTCCTTTTGGTGCTTTTATGCTTCAAGCTACTTTATGTGACTTTAAAAACTATTTTCAATTATAAACTGTATTTTTAAGATTGAAATAAAAGCGCATTTATTGGTAAAGTGAAAAAAACCTTTTTATGTCTAGCTGTAATACATACAGGTACAGCTCTAACTGGTGGACAATTCTGAGTGAGACTGGGTAGTTTAACTCAGTATTGATACCTTCACGTATGTACTACGTGATCATAATTAATTAGTTACTTCCTCTTCAATAAAAATTGAATTTGATTAAGTGTGGAATACTGCAAGTCTCAATTTTAGTCCTTATGTGCATTCTCGTAATATCTGCATGGAATTAGAAAAAGTGTATTTTATAATAATTATGAAATATACAGAATAAATTATTTATTATGTACTTATCTAGGTGATAATTGATATCTGTCTTCTACTGTAAATTATCTCACGTATGACTCTATTTTTTTTAATTTTTTACCTCTATGTCCAAGAATAATTCAAAGCGTTTCTTCATTATTACTTGATATGACAAGAATGCTTCGTATTTTAGTAATAATGAATATGTACTTTAGTTCAGATAAATCTTTCATATTTTCATCGAACTCTGCAAAGTCTGGTAATGAGTCTCATTACGCACGCTGAGCAGTAAAGTAAAATAGTAAAGATGTCTTATTTTACCAAGCAAATTTAAGGCTAAAAAGCCCTCTTTAACACTTAACCTGGGGACCAACGGCTTAAAGGTGACTTCCGAACCACCACCAATAGCCGGGCAGGCGGGGTGCTTGCAAGGACAGGATCGCTCAGCGGTCACCCATCCAAGCAGCAGCCACGCTCGAAGTCAATAATGAGTTCATCGATTATGGATTCTTAGTTCTTCGATCAGCTGTTTATTATTAGCGTCAATGACAGGTTAAGACCTTCTATTACGAATTTGGAGGTTATAAAAAGTTAATATAAATATACGTAAATAGGTGTTTCACGAGATAAAAAAGAAGTTTCGAATACAAAGTCCTTTGATCCTCAAGGAACCAACAGGAAGATATATTCTCTAGTATCCGTTTGTGTATTTAAATCGAGTGGAGATTAGAAAATAAAATACTTATTATTAAGCCAATAAAAAAGTGCCATAGACGAAATAAATTAATTTAATAATATGTTGTTTTTAATCAGAATTATTACTAGCCCTCTTGTCCATATGGCTTGTCCATATTGGATGTACAAAATATGTGTAGCCCAATCGAAAACATTAATTAGGTAGGTGCAATACCAAATTAATCATATTAAGAATAAATTGAAAAACAGATATCGAGATATCGCATATTTTATTCATTATTGCAGTTACATAACTAAGGGGCTTTATTAAATGGCTTTTCTTCATATAAAGTATTTGCGTTACAAAAAATGTTGTATATAAAAGAGTTCCGACAGAGTCATTTTTACTAATCCAAAAATTGACGGTCTCCAACAACTTAGTTTGCACTATTTGTATTTCTACGTTTTATCAATCTAGCAAGAGAGCTTCAGAAATGAACGGTCGCCTAGGTAACATTTGTCAAGCGGGGATGTTTGTGGGGATATCGTTCTCAGAGGGCGTCTTTGCCACGAAAGTTGGCGGTTCCTTTTACATAAAAAGTGTGGTAATTGGATTGTTAGCAGGCACGTCGGAAACTACAAAGCACGGGATTGGCGGCGACATTTCTGCTTTTTAGGTTCTAAGCTGCACATATCGTACGTTTTAAGAATACACCAGACGTCTGATCTCGTTCTACAATGGAATGAGACAGTTCTAACTTCCAGTTTCAACTCTCTTTATTCGAACTTGCACAATATCACAATACAATGTCAATAACTTATATTTACCTAACAAAGTAAGACACCACGTGTCGCGTAACAGGTTGCGTAGCAATGGGGGGGGCGGGGGGGGCCGCACCGGGTGTCACCTTTTTTGGGGTGACACCCACCTGGTATCTCAACTTTAAGAACAATGTAAAAAAAAATAAAATAACTCGCTAACACAAACATTCCTTTTTCGGGGATTCCTTCACTAGCACTAGCTCAGCTCCATGTATAATCGGGACGCTGTCGTGGGGGATTCCCCGTCCCATACTCGCGATCTTTGACGTTTCACTTGCAACATTTCTTATTCGTTTCTTGAAGTGTGTTGTGTTTGGTTGACGTGAATTGTTAAACGTGTATTATTCTATAGTGATAGATAATAAAAAGAAAAACATATATTTTAGAAACTTAAATGCTGTTTTGTGAAGATGGAAAAGATTGATTTATTAATATCGAATATTTTACAGGTGAGATACTTTTATAATTAAATTAAGATTCATATCGAATATTTTAGAGGTAAGATTATATTATAATGAAATTAATTTCCTAGTACTCCTATGGACGAAACCTATAGGGTTATGCGAAAATGACTAATGTCATATCAGTCATGGTAGGTACGCCACTGGGCTGCATGCAAACTTTCAAATCTGTATAGCTCATTTCATTCTATAGACATCTTGCGGCCAGGTTAGACAGACAGACAATCGTACAGAACAGAAATGATTACATTCCTCCTGCAGACAAATGTGTTAGCCTTGCGTCAATGACGCTCAGCCGAATCCAATAGTTGAACATGCACCACCACAGAACTCATTCCTGTCTACGTACAAATGAGGTCTCGTGCAAAATTCAACATGTACAGACGAAAATCTTAATAAAGGTATCTTGCCCCATGATATATTCACGTTTTCGTTCAGTAAGTTAGCAAGAACGTATCCAGGTACAATTTGTTGGGGGGGAGGGGGGTGTCCAGACAATTAATATATTCCCGTACTGGACAGAGAGTAAGGCTCCATTTTGTTCCTTAAAACGTTTTTGACCCGTTTCTTTGTTGAAAACGATCTTTCAGCAGCACATAATAGTAATACTGAATTATATAAATAAATAATAGGCGTTGACTAAAAAAGTAAATGGAAAAATGAAAATTGGGAGGGGAGGTTCGGACTCCTTTCACCCTTTGCTGGCTACGTCCTTGTAAGTTGGGTTTTATTTCAGTGTTCAAATAAAAGTTTCGGCAAGCTAACGAGGATACTACTACGTAAGAGTCCGCTGAAGCCAAATATTGTCACCGACCTCAAGTATATTTTTTTTCTTTCTACTCTCTGAATAACATCCTCACTTGTTAAAATCTCATATGATTGTACACAATTCGTTTACAAATTTATTTATTCAGTAATATTGTTGTATCTGGCATAGTTACCCACTGACAGAAAAAGAAATTTTCTAACAGAACTACCTGGCTGTTCGTTAGCGAAGCCTTTCACTGATATGGCTAATGATTCCATATTTGTCTGTAAGAATAATAAAATGTGTTTGTGTTTTCAATATTAAAATGTCGGATTTCCTTAAATTTGTTAACAAATATATAATTTTAAAAATATATATTTAAGGGCAATGTGATTATTTCATGATGAGTGTTAGGTATTTGAAGCAGAATAACTTTACAATATGAACATGAATTATGACTGAGGATTGAATTTAAAAATTCTTTAGGGAAAATGTTATTATTAGCCATGTCTATTTTCTTTCATCATCTTTTATTCAATTTTCTTTAATTATAACGTTTTTTAACCCTCCTCCCTGAAGCTCCTCTGATGAGTTTTACTACAACAATTTCACATATGTATCTTTAGTAGTTTTGTTTGGATATTGTGTTGCAAAATTACATTAGTTTTTCCATTTTAAATACCTTTAATTCTTCGTAGACGGGGTGAAAATAGTTTGCTTTTTATTCAGGGAAGTTATATTGACAGACTATGAATAAAGCATTTCCAACTAAAATCCGAGTGCTTCTAATGCTTATATCTTACTAATAGATACGTGTCGCACAATACTTAATCAATCAGAGTAGACACAATTTCATTAATTAACTAAGATAAAGTAAGCTATGTTACATCACTGACTTTTCCCTAGAAGTTACGCAAGCTTCAAGAGCTAGCATTATATCCTTTACTTATACTCCCGCTGTGACGTCTTCACAGAACGAGGTAGCAGATGTCAAAGCAGCATTTTTATAAAGGGATCTTTACTTTCCTGTGATACTCTGCCATCTGGTGTAGTGTATTGTGAAAAGGTAGTATTGTTTTAAACCCGATTTTTATTCATTACTCGGGTATTTAAAAACAGGGTGGTCTCCTTTTAGCCTTATTCTGCCCGCCCTCATGGCCCCCTGGACTGCGCGAGGATCTTATCAAACAGAATAAGGGAGAGAGTCGATACAGTACAAGGTCGATGGTACTGATAAAAAGTGCTACGGTCACAGACAGGACTTGAACCTGCGCTATCTCTAGGTTAGATCCAAAGTCCAACGTCATAATTGCTCGGACATCGGCACTCCGAAAACAAAGCTTAAAAGTTGAAGTAGTATTACGTATATTACTTATAAACACTTAATACAACACAGTAATATATGTTGTGTTACTAGGTTACTGTAACACAACATGTAGTGTTACTGTAACCTAATATGTTACTGTATGTTATCAAAACCTAGTTGCTTACAAGTTATTATTACTCATGTCTATTTTCTTTTATCATCTATTATTCAATTTCCTTGAATAAAAGCGAAAAAAAAATTGAAATTTCCTTGTTCATTATCCAGAGATTTATTCTCAGCCTCTTAAGTTTAAAACCGACAATAACTATGACATACTTAGTTTCTGTTTTAGTCACATCTAGACACCCTATTGCAATATTTTGTCTGTATAACCCCCTGGTGTCTGAAATCTTATGGTCATTGAAGGGATCTTAAAAACTATAAGATATACAGCAAAGATTAAATGGACAAAGGTGTGTGTAATAACAGGACCAACAAATTAATGTGGTTAAGTTATTTAATGGTTGCATCGTTCACTCGCTGCGTTCAAAAACGGTTAGTTTCAAATTTTCAAATTGTCACAGCTCTCTTATCAGTATCGATAATGGAACGTTTTTTTCATTGAATTTATATGAAATTACTCCTGGTTTTTAATACGGTGGTATTTTTACCAGGATCAGCAAGCAGGAGGTTAGGGTTTGAGTTAACTTTTTAAAATCCAACGAGTTTTTGTTTTTTTTTTTTTAGTTAATATCAAATAGATTTTAAACTGATTTAAAAAATAACCTTTTATAATATGCTCTCTCCGTTCAGTTCAACAAGTAACTCATACAAACGCGTGATTTGTACCTACTATCGTTTCAAGGGTATTTTCTACTAGTCACATAGTGTTGAAATCAGCTGTTTAGTGAAATATACAAAATATATGCCAAGCACAGTCTAAAAATGACTGTTACTGACACTTTTTTGAATGATTAGTACAATAGCATAATAGTTTAAAATTATATCACATTTTATAATATTATAACAAAAATAACTAAAAGCCGTGAACGACGCAACCTCAACACGTCCATTAGTTGGTCTTGTTATTATGCAAAATTTTGTCAATTTTATTTTCTCTGCTTCTCTTACAATTTTCAAGATCGCTCACTTCGATTGGTTTCGTCTGCTTGTTGTACTTATTTGTTGCAAACGTTATATTTTATCGTAATTAATTGTGTTTTTAATAAATGTTTTAATGTAATTTGTGATCGCTCAGCGAAGCCACTCCCATCATTGGTTGACGAAATCCCATGTACGTGTGTACGATGAGTGTCCGTTTGTACGCATCGTGACTTATAATGGGAGAGTTTATCTCAGAGACAGAGAACTTTTAGAGACTAATACGATCGAGACTATTACATATTGACAGATAGGTCGACAGGCAATCAGACAAAAAAGAAAAACCCCCTCTCCCGGCAAACAAAAGAAACTATGTCACCTACTGGTTGATAGACTTTAACGACGCATTTCATGCAAATTGCAACTCTACAGAAGAAATATTTCTCGACATAGCTTGCCACATGATACATACAGATTTTTGTTCATTACATTGGGTACAATATAAGTGTTTAAATAATAGGTCAACACATCACTCTATATATATATATATATATATATATATATATATATATATATATATATATATATATATATATGAATGTTTGTGTGTTTGTCCTTTATGGAATTGTGAACTATTTAACCGACCATTATGAAAATTTGTATGTATATGTATTTTTCCACAGAGAATGTTTATATACTATGCCCATTGATGTAATTCGCCACCAGGCAGTGCTGCAAAAGATACAAGTTTTCAAAGCGCTTGCACACTAAAAACTGCAATTACGAGACAGTTATGTACATTAAATAACCAAACACTATATTGAAGTAATGATGTATAATTTGTCTTGAAGATAAATTTCTGATTGAACTTAAAGTTTGAGTGTTAGACCACTTTATAATAAATTACATGTAAGTGTATGATGGCTATAAACATACACAGATTTTCTTGATCGTGGCAAAAAGGCAAACTCTACATCGGCACTGGAAATATAATTCACTTGAACCAGAAGTGCACATACTCGGGCAAAGCTTACGAAAAGCGTGCGAAGCCGCGGGATACAGCTAGTTCACTATAAAATGATGTTGCATGTGTTAGGTTAGTCAGGCTACATGAGTTAGTGTGTCACGGGTTAAAAAGATTTTAGTGTAGTAGGTTTGTTAAAAATGTATGTATTCTACTATTTTCTCGTTAACATCGTGGTTACACTTAAGATTGATTTTATAATATTTACTAACGCTCAGCATGTCCCATTGGAGTGACATGTACCATAATCGAACTCTGCTTTCCTCTCAAAAAATTGAACCGCATAATTTCAAGGCTAATACAGGGTGTTTGAAAAGTATGGGTACGGCTTAATATTTTAAAAACCATAGGAGATAACATCTATAAACTTTTCACAGTGTCATATGGCTATGTAAACTATTTTTCCTTGCTATTACCATGACATGCCAACCATGGGGGGACGGCCCACAGAGGAAAACATGGAAATCTTAAATTGAAGCATGGGTCGAGTGATACCTCATTTGAAAGAGCTCACTTAGTAGAGTTGAATGCCGCAAACCGCATCTCAAAAGGTTTATCCAATCAGAAATGGCGGCTTGTTTTAGGTACACATTGTGAAGTACATTATGCGCTGCCATTTCTGACGATCGTCGTATTCTGATGCGGTAGACGGCGTTTCACTCTACAAACCAATGTGTTTTCACTGACTTTTTTTAATTAGCAAATTATGTCGTAAATTTATAACACAATAAATAAAACTAAAAAACATTGGTATTTATTGTGTTTTATTCATTGTGTTATAAATTTATGACATAATTTGCTAATAAAAAAAGTCAGTGAAAACACATTGGTTAGTAGAGTGAAACGCCGCCTACCGCATCTCAAAAGGTTTATCCAATCAGAAATGGCGGCTTGTTTTAGGTACACATTGTGAAGTACATTATGCGCTGCCATTTCTGACGATCGTCGTATTCTGATGCGGTAGGCGGCGTTTCACTCTACAAACCAATGTGTTTTCACTGACTTTTTTTAATTAGCAAATTATGTCATAAATTTATAACACAATAAATAAAACTAAAAAACATTGGTATTTATTGTGTTTTATTCATTGTGTTATAAATTTATGACATAATTTGCTAATAAAAAAAGTCAGTGAAAACACATTGGTTAGTAGAGTGAAACGCCGCCTACCGCATCAGAATACAGAATTATAGATGTTATCACCTATGGTTTTTAAAATATTAAGCCGTACCCATACTTTTCAAACACCCTGTATAAGTTCGTTTTTGAGATATCGTGTGAACAGACAGACAGAGATAAAATTTTTCCAGCCACTGGAGTGGTAGGCTTCGGTAAAGCTCAGCGAATAACATGATAAACGCACGTTTTCAAAGGGCATGGAATGTTATTGTAATCGCCGTCAATTACAATGCTAATTGCATCTGTGTGGAATCCCTGTGTTGGTTGGCATTCTTTTGTTTAATTTCCAATCCGTGATAGTTTGAAAAACTACAGTTTATTGTCCTCGTCCAAGTGGATGTTGTTGGAACGTGAATTTCAAGAGGTCCTTTGTTAAACCAAATCTGATTATAACCTCATATTGAATAAAGTCATATTGTAAATAATATAGGTTTATTGAAATACTGTAGTGTTTCATAACCAATGGGAAGTTTTACAGTGACGTAACTAAAGGGGGGATAAACTGGTGGGGGGAGGGGGCTCCCTAAAGGCCTAAGCATTCAAAAATTATACGTATAACAGCAAGCCAAACTGTTTGAAATAGAGCAGTTACATGTTTTACCTTAGAATTAGGACCATCAGGTTCACACCCTTCTTCTAAAGCCATAGTCTTGTACTGCACTAGGTACAAAGGTATGTGCGGTTTATCATAAGTTATTTGATCTACAGGGTATCATAAAAGTCCCACACGGGTTTGATATTCCCGAACGAATTAGTAGTCCTACACTTTATTAGTAGAGTACAATGCCGCAAATCCGACCTCAAAAAATTCACTCTTTTAAAATTACGTTGGTTTAAATTTACAATGTAGGTCTTATTCTAGATGGTTTAATATTCTTGTCTTGGCTCAAGTTGAGAACGTTAAACTTAGTAAATGGATACTGGACCTAATACATAGTTTTTAAGGTAGTTAGTGACTTTTCACATTCAATGAAGGATTGCCTGTAAGGAATTAAAAAAAAAAAAACATTAACGTGAGCACAGCTCAAGATGTACATCATTAAAATACGTAAGGAGAAAGGTGAATTGCAGCTATAAACTAACATTCGTATCATCATTAGCCTTTATGTTTGCTTAAAAGATTATTGTATAAAATTAGAAATATTTGAGGATATTATACTTTACCAAATTTCTAATAGTTGATTTCTGAATCCAGTAAAATCGCCTTTGATACAAAAAAGTGGCAATGCGAAAAAATGATTCCTGCTGTCATTGAACATAAGTTTTATTCACGAGAAAGGTTAAATACAATTATACACACACATATTTTATGACAAAAATAATTGTATGTTAATTTCAAGTTTAAACTAAATTTACTGCTAAACCAAAGTATCAGGACAAATGCTGTTTTAAGGGCACACATAATTAAAAGATATCAGACATACATTTATTTAAATCAGTTAAAATTTAAAGCCCTGAAATCGATAATTATTATAACATGGTAAGTATACCACACTGCGTGTCGCATAACACGCATCACTGGAGTTGGATGTGAAATTTCAAACGTACAGCTCAATTTTTTCTTGAGGTGTCCTGCGTACAGTCATATAAACAGTCAATTATACAGATACGACATTAGTATAACTCACCGGCAGTCAATAGAGAAATTGTGCCAGCCTACTGAGTGATGCTTCAGTGATGCTCAGCCAATACCATTGATGGTCATTCACAATTTTAAAAAACTCATTATTTTCTGTATACAAACGAAGTTGCTTGAAAATTTTAAAGTCTATAGATGAAATCTTCTCTAGATATCTCGCCGCATGATAAATTCATATTTTCGTTCAATGAGTTGGGTATTATATCGGTGTTTAAATAATAAAAGACTACGCATCAAGTTACCATAACATGATGCATGAGTTAGGATACGTTTACTTATACTCTCCGATTTTCTCGTCACCATCATGACTACCAATAAGATAAACGTAAAACATGTTTAATAACGCTCAGCCAATTTCACGGAGTGACATGCACCATAATTAATTCTGTTTCTTGTATAGAAATGAAGCTTCATGCAAAAATTCAAGTCAAAATTCTTTTCTTCTTTGAGATATCGCGCCGACAGACAGAAATTAAAATTTTCCATCCCCTCGAGTTGTATGCTTCACTAACGCTCAGCCAGTAAAAAGTACAGAAAATGCCGAGATAACTTTTAAAATATAGAACGTACATATGGTTAGAACCCAACCAGCTTGAACGCGGTATGAGCAGTAAACGAATTCACATGTTAATAACATAGACGCACTAGGTGTATGTTGGTGTATCAATTTGGTTATCCGTAATTGCCTTGTAATATAAGCTCAAACTTGCTGAGTGTTCAGTTAATTGTGTCGAATCTATTTTTGATCGAGTCATTTGTTGTAAATCCAAACTGTCGAAGGATTTCACCCTGCAGGTTATGTAATTGTTTAGGGCAGAACAAAATTGACGATTGACGAGTTTAAAAATAATAAAATTTACTCATCATATTAACACTTAAGACTATTAGAAAAAGTTTCGATATATATTACGATAAATTAAAAGTATATAGGGCCTACATATTTTAAGGTCTTGATTTTAATAATTTGGATTGCCTAAACGAATATCTAAGACTTCGCTTGCATTATAAACATCAGTTGTAGTATATGCCATCAAGAGATAAGAACTTTTTGTTTAATGAGCTGAATACTGCATACAAATGCTTTTAGCAAGGGATCTAATGGCTTAGTAGCATGTTGAAAGTAAGAGCAAGTGAGGTGATTTTGAATTATATCCCAGAAGAAGTGCCAAAGTATGTTCCACTGGATGCCCTTTGAGTAGTTTTTTCGTGATCAACGGTGTAATACAATTACTTTACAATTATTATTATAGTAATCGTGAGAATTTAGGATTTGATTTGTAAGAGCAAGTGAAGTGATTTTGAATTATACCCCAGAAGAAGTGCCAAAGTATGTTCCACTGGATGCCCTTTGAGTAGTTTTTTCGTGATCAAAGTTAGTCACGATCTTTTCACTCTACCCTCAACATGTTCATTTGGTGTGACCCTAAACTGGTTATGAAATTATTTGATCATTGCATCCTGCTGTAATACAATTACATTACAATTATTATTGTAGTACTCGTGAGAATTTAGGATTTGATTTTTAACTTGTTCCGACTAAATACTTACTTAATTTTCGTGTATAGCATCACTAAAACTTTCGGAATTAAACATGAACCAAAAGAATTTTGCTATAAAAACATATTGAGTTATATCATGTTTTCCAATTTAGATGCGATCAACAGGTAGGCGGGGGAGGGGGTATTAGCGTCCATACCCTCCCGTGAATGAAACATCAAAGGCACCGCATGATGTAGGGGTGGAACATTTTCTGCTGTAGACAGGTCAGTCTGAAGCACGCCGTATGATCCATGTTTCTCGACCCTTGATGAGATTTATCGTGATCCCCGCTTAATTCTAGTATACAGGGAGTTTCAAAACGCTCACTAGATCCTTTAGGATATTGTCATATGGATCAAATAGAGCCAAAAACTAAACTCAAGTAATGGTCTACCATTTCCTTTATCGTCTGTCTGTCTGTATGTTTTCAATTACAAGAATATAGTAAATAAGAAAGTGTGATCGAATTTTACAGTTTATTTTCGAAAAGGTGACCATTGCAATAATATTTCAAATAAATATCTATAAAAGAGTTAAATTTACTAAAGTAGTGTTTGATTAGTTTGAAAAATATAGTTTTTGTAATTACAAAACACATATAGACGAACAGAAAATAAAAAAAGAGTTAGGGCACTAATTGCATCAAGTTTTGACCACTTTCGGTATGGAACAATGTCTTGAGGTTTGTAGCGCGAGTTTGGGAACAATCTGTATACAAAATGAACATTTCATTTATATTGCTTAAATGTGTGTCAAATTATGATAGATCAAGATTAACGATCTATCATAAAATCATATCATATTTGAATGATGATGATATGTTAGATTTATGAAGTGTGTGATTTATGATTTATGTGTTGATTTATTTGATTTATCAAGTAACAGTTGGTTAATTTAAACTGTAAAAATACAGCTCAGCAATATTGTACAGTTTTATTTTTGAAACAATTATGAATTGAAAAGTGATAAAAATAAACTAACAAAAAATTGATCATACAAACATAAAGACGGACAGACAGACGTAAGGACTATCCTTTGGTCTTTTGACGCTGCAATACATAGCGATCACACAGACATACAGATGGACAGATAGACGTAAGGACTGTCCTTAGGTCTTTTATTTATTTATTTGTAAAAATATAACACATGTATTTTAAATTTAGAACATAAACCGAATTAGGCAATTATTTTCTCCAAAAGCAGCATTTATTTTCAAACAAAACTTGTTTAACTTATAAAAAATCGCTGATTTGTTTGTTTAAAAATATTCAGGGGAAAATGTTGTTGAATTTAAATGTATAAACAATGAAACGTTACAATTCAACTGTTGAACGTTGCTGATGTGAATAAACAATGAATAGGTTCAGAGCCAATATCTGTTTGCTTCAAAGAATAACTAACAGAACTGTGTTTGCACTAGTCAATTAAAGCGTTAAGTAAATTTCACCCTATTGCTTCTTGATGATATTGAACAGTTAAATCATATTGGAAAACGGTAGCTTATCGTTGGAGGGGGACAACCCCCCCCCCACCATCACATCATATTTGGTCCATATTTGTAAAGGTGCAAAGTAAAACTAAATGTTTGTTTATTTTTATGTAATAAACGTGCACAATGTTTGGATGTTTTTATTTATTTATTTCGGACTAAATGTTTGAACAATTGTTTAATGAATTTTATTCAAAGTCGAAATCCAGTTTAAATATTAACATCTAAATTTGAATGCATGCACGATTTATAGTATAATACAAGATTTAAACTAATTTTTAGAGTTTTCGTCTCATTTTTATGGTATTATCATTAGAAGTATCATGCGATTGATGAGATGAGATTCAAGAGCGTTTCGTCGTAGGTTTAGATTTGGGGGTAGTAAGACTCCTTAACCAACACTTGTTCTGTTTATAACTAAAAATATATAAACTGGTATACAATTAGATGTAATACCGCACAGAATTGATTTCCAACACTGTTTGAAGCGATTTAGTTACATACAGTCTCTTTTTGAGTGTAAAACCTTATTGTTTTTTTTAATACCTACTTTAGGCCAATAGCTATAATATTTAATAGCCAATAGTGAAGTGTGGCGGGTAAAACGGTTATCGCGAGAACCGAATGAAGCAACGCCGAGCTGCTGCTTGGATGGGTGACCGCTGAACGACCCTGTCCTTGCAAGCGGCCCGCCTGCCTAGGATGACCAGATGCAAATTCCTACAAGGACTTTTGAGGTTGAAAAGGAGGACGTTGAAGCAAAAAGGAGGACAGTATTAAATATTCTTAAAACTTTGAGAAACACAATCATGTTTGCATTATTTTTTTTTAATCGCACAATATAAATTAGAACTGTATTTGAGCATATTACAGTTTAATAATTATTAAAAATCTCAAATTGGATTTTTTAATATTTAAATAAAAATATGAAATATTATTAAATAATACATTAATGGATATAAAAGTATTATTTGAGGTTATTATTTTGTATGTGGCATAATATTGAATTATTATAATTAGAATTTTTCTCTTTAGTGTTTAAAATTATATTAACAATACATTTTGTGAAATAATTGGAATTAATTCATTGTGTTGATTTATTACATTATTAGTAAGCTATACTAACAGATATAAATATATATACACAAGATATTGTTACTATAATAGAAAAAATATAAGGTATTATTACAAAATGAACTCATAATGCATAAATAGGAAATCAAGGGACAGTAGCGCCAGTGCAGCTGAGCGGATAGAAGCAACAATGAGTCAGTGTCAGTGTAGACAATACTCAACATACAACTGAATCTAACAGCAGTTCACATGCCATGGCATACGTGTGCGCTGCTATAGCGTTTCATGGTCTATCTTCGGAAATCGGAAGAATTTTAATGTGATGCTACTATTTTATAGCGTTTAAGCGTTCGCCAAAAAGTCGGACATTTTACATAATTTTCAAAAGGGGCTGTCCGGCCGTTGGTAGTGGTCACCTTTGAGCCGTTGGTCTCCAGGTTGTGTTAGAGAGGGCTTCTAGCCCTAACTTCGCCTAGTAAAGTAAGGCATCTTTACTTTCTCATTGAATAACCCACGTTACCATTGAATAACCTTTAGTTGAATAATACCTTT
This sequence comes from Homalodisca vitripennis, assembly GCF_021130785.1. NCBI lineage: Eukaryota > Metazoa > Arthropoda > Insecta > Hemiptera > Cicadellidae > Homalodisca > Homalodisca vitripennis. The sequence goes on along the minus strand of NC_060213.1, from coordinate 140,600,769 downwards.
ATACATGTACTTTACTTACCTAAAACTGACCGTTGTTAAACGGTCTGAGATAGACCAATAATTGAATATACAAGGTATATTCAATTACTGTATATGTATATTCAATCACTATTGAATATACAAGGTATATTCAATTACTGTATATGTATATTCAATCACTATTGAATATACAAGGTATATTCAATTACTGTATATGTATATTCAATCACTATTGAATATACAAGGTATATTCAATCACTATTGAATATACAAGGTATATTCAATTACTGTATATGTATATCACAAGGTATATTCAATTGCGTACGCAACGCCATGTGTCGCGAAACAGGCTTCGCTAAATTTCAATGCCTAATTTACAGTCTAAAGCTCATTTAATTATTAACACAGGATTATAACAAAGATGATTGCCTGTCCTTCTCTTTGTTGCGAAAGGCATCAACGGTGTTTAGCCAAACTCCATGGTTGAGCACGCAACATCATACAAATCATTCTGGGCTATGTACAGATGAAGTTTCATGTAACATTCCGTCTACAGATGAAATCTCTCTTGAAGTATATCTTTCCACATGAAGCATCCATATTATTTTCATTAAATTGGTTTTATATCGGGGTTTAGTCATAAAAGTCAGCACACCAAGTCACCATAACGATCGTTAATGTTACGTGTGTTAGTACAAGATATGTTAATTATTATACTGAATTCGTTTTCAAATTTACTTATTCTGCTTTTTTCTCGTTACAATCACGGTTACCCGCAAGACCAATGTAAAAGTAATGCTGAGCCAAATGTCATATAGTGACATGCACCATAAGAAACTCAGTGTTCCTCATAAAAAAATGAACTTTCATGCACAATTTTAATCTATAAGTCTGTTAGTTTTCGAGATATCGCGTGGACAGACAGAGAGAGACAGATAGGTATTACATTTTTCAGCCTCACAATAGATAGTCTTCGCTAACGCTCGGCTAAAACCCCAATTTGTAAATAAATTTTGGAAATTATTGAAAGTTTCAGCATTGCATTTTAAGAAATACTGTACTCGTACACTAGTAAGAAACATCACTAGAAACAAAATTGGTGGTTTTCGGTGGGAAACCGTGTTGTAAGAACGAGTCGAAGCCAAATGCGGAAATACGATTAAGCTCCTCAAGACACTTGTGCTCCGTGGGGTGAACAGTGGTTTTGTCATTCATAAAGAAAGTAAAAAAATTTATGTAATTTTGGTAATAACATACGTAGTAACATAAAATGGTAACACTGTCAATTTTATATATAAAAATGGGTTTTTGCATTTACTACTTGAAACCGTGACAACGTTAAAGGACTGAAAATTGAATTGGGTACCATCTAATTTTTCAGATCTCTGCTATAAGGTAACGAAAAACAATCACTGTACGGTGAGATAACTTAGCCCTTATTTGTCCTGTTTGATCTTTATATTATTAGCTATTCTTAATTCCTTTTCAACAGTGGTGTAAAAGAATATGTATTTTTTTATTTCTGCATTTCTCTATTAATACGGAACAATTACAGCTGCTCTGAAAATTATTATCTTATGTAGCAAACCAGAGTATATCGTGATGAGAGCTTTGCTGACAATAAGTCCATCCTCCTTTTCTCAACACTGCCTCAGTTAGCGGAGTTCCTAATTACGTGGGACATGCCATAATGGAATTTCCTACTTAGGCCCCACTTGCCTTCTTTGATATGTGCGCCCAGTATTGATCAAATATTACAACGTGCGATGATATTTTTGTGCAAGACTTCTGATTTTAGTCCAGCACATGTTTGATGTTTTTACGTACAAATTTACAGTCAAGTATGACTTTGGTGTTCATGACCATGTTTTGTGATCTGCTAATTTTCATTCACTCTCAATCTTACGTAGAAGAATTCAGGCCCTAATTCTCGACATGTGGTGTTTCACTTTTGTAACACGTGACAGTGGTAAGTGTTCGAAATCCTGCTCTCCTTTCAAATCGTCCACCATCATAATGGACATTACACGGATGTGTGCCTTGTTGGGAGCATGTTATTTCTGGCTACTGGTGTTTTGATACTGTCAATCTGTGATGATAACTTGAGAAGTTTTAATAGACCTGGTTCCACAGTTAAATATGGGTGGCAAAGTTTATTCCCTCCCCTCCAAGTTGTCTACCACACTGTGGGCGGGGGGGGGGCAACAATATTGTGTTTCGTGATCGCTGCGGTGGATTGAATCATGAATCAAATTAGGTCAGGCTCCCAGGCTAAATGACGTACATCTCCTCTGATAACTAAACCACATATTAATCTGCAGTCAAACCCTAAATATTTTATACACGACTGTCTAGAGTTCAACTTTCGAAATTTTGACAGCCCAGTCCTAAAGCCTGGAAAACATGCTCCTGACGTTTGCTTTTGGCCCAACTTGCCCAAAATCTCATCCCTTATGCAAGTGTGAGTCCATTTTAGCGCATTTAAGGAACAGAATTTGCTAAGCCTCCGCAAAGATTTGCTTTCCTTAATTTTTCTAGGGTACATACTTTTGCCTCAGGCATCTCTAAGCACAATATGATCGTCCTAGGACAGTTCTTTATCAAGCAACATTCTAAAAGAATTTTGGAGTTACTTTTCTGTGATATCCATATCATCCATAAAAACAGCTGACCACACGCCTTGATTACATTTTGTGGCTGATTCCTTATCAGGTTCCTTTTAGCTCTTCAATCATATATGTTCTTAAACCAGAGTCGTGGTTTCAACCACAATTTGTGTTAATTTCCATGGTGGATAACTGTATTTATTTTCCATACATTTGTTGCCTTTGATGATAAAACGATCTTTTATTTATTAAGGATCATGGAATCTCTGCAGTGCCAAATTGTAATTCTTGTAGTAAAAAAGTCTCATCGTGTTAGCTAAACGGTTAGTTCTTCATCGCATCACCTCAGGACCCTGGACAGGCTTAGCATTTCTACATGCTAAAAATAAGGTTTATGTCTAGCATTCAATAAGTAAAGTATTCAAGCTAGATTTTTGCCAGACGGGATCTCTCAGAAAACATTTATATAATTAAAGCCGGTATGAGTAATAGCATGGCTCAAATTTGTTGTGTCTGTTGTAAACGATTTCTTACCAGTAATTTGATATGTATTAATTATATGTGGATAATAATAAAATAGAGAATGTATCATCTAAAATTCTGAATCACAATTTTTCAAACTATCTATAGTAACATTATTAACTAATTACTTAATTAATAAACTGTTACTACTTGAACTCAGATAATTGAAAGGTATACCAATTTTTGCACTCCTTAGTCCCGATCATATCGCACTATACCGCTTGTGCGACGCTACTGAGCCATTTCTCACGCGACCTTCTCTTTGAAAAATACCCTTGGAGTCCCTTGCCACACTTAATTATTTTTAATTTTAGAGCTTTTTTTACTTGAAGAAGATGGTAGATTCCAATCCTCGAAACGTAGTATTACAATTTTTTTGTAACATATAATGATGGCAAACATCCGAAATCCTATTATCATTTCAAGAATTCCCTGTTCTCCATCTGAAAGTCAATAATAAGTGTATAAAAATTAATCAAGTGTAGCGTATTATACTATATCGTCCTTTTTAAGCAAAAGCTACATAATTGAGTAAGTTAAAGAAAATTAAGGTACACTGTGAAGATTTATTAACTGTTTATTTTTTGTTTCTAACGTGTTTTTGTTTACTTTTTCCACATTTAGCACAGCATAGCACTTTTTTACTAAACTAACTAAAATGACTAATCCAAAGATTCAGAATAAAAACAGATTTATTGAGAATCATACAAGCTGTTAAAGAAAGTACAGGGTGACACAGAATAACGGGAATTTTAAACAATTCTAAAAAATAAGAGTGATGGAAGAAAATGGTTTTATTTGTTTTAAATGAAACATCAAAACTTGCCATTTATGAAACACTGATGGAATTTATGATTTTTTTTTAAAACAACATCCTTTAGGTGGCGTCCTCGTCTACGAATGCATTCTTGAAATCTGCGGTGGAGGTTCCTCATTGACCGCTGCAACATCTCAACTGGAATACTGTTAATTTCATCCCGAATTCTCTGTTTTAACTCATTTACAGTTCTTGGTTGAGTTGTGAACACTTTAGTTTTGAGGTAGCCCCACAAAAAGAAATCGTACACGGTCAAATCTGGCGATCTAGGGGGCCAAGAAACGTTACCGAATTTTGAGATGACACGGTTACCAAACAATACTCGCACAGCTTCCATTGACTGTCGTGCAGTGTGTGATGTCGCACCATCCTGTTGAAACCAGGATTCTTGAACGTCTGGAAAATTTTTCAATTCAGGTGTAACGAAACGTTGTAACATTTCCACGTAACGATCAGAATTGACAGTTACTGCAATCCCCCGTTCATCCTCAAAAAATAAGGTCCAATGATCCCATGTAATGACACAGCACACCATACTGTAACCTTATTAGCGTGTAAAGGGCGCTCATAAAGTTCATTAGGATTTCTGTCTGCCCAGTATCGGTAGTTCTGCTTGTTAATATAACCTGTGAGATGAAAGTGGGCCTCATCTGACATCTACAACTTGCTTAGAAATTCATCTTCATTGTTTATGTGTGTTAACACTTGTTGGCAGAATTGCAATCGCGACTGGTGATCATTTTCCTTCAACTGTTGCACTATCTGCAGCTTGTAGGGGTGAAATTTGAATTCTAAATGAAGAATTCTGCGAACACTCTCACGGGACATTTCAACCGCAGCTGCTTGCTTACGAATCGAACGGCGTGGACTCCTCAATACAGATCGGCGTACAACATCAATGTTCTGTGCAGTACGAGCACTTCTTGGTCGTCTCGTTCTTTCTTCTTTAAAGCTGATCCACTCTCTTAAAAATTATTAATCCAACTTCTAATGGCATGTTTTGACGGAACAGAATCATGACGTCCTAAGTTGTAAAAACGTCGGAACTCAATCTGGGCAGCTTTCAAAGTATCACCGTTTTTATAAAACATTTTTTAGCTAACACACGCTGTTGCCCGTTCCACTGGTCCATGGCTACTGTAATGGCGGCTTGTTTACTTGGTCACTGTCACTGTCCCGCAGTGCTGCCACCACCTCACGACTGCCACGACGCGTTACAAAAATTCCCGTTATTCTATGTCACCCTGTACAAAAACAGAAAACGTGTAAATTTTGAATTTAGTTCCAGTTTATTTTTAGCGTCCTTTTATTTCAGCGTCGAGTATCTGACAATATCTCAGACGACTCCTGGAATCTGGAGTCATGTTCGTCTGAAGAGATCCAAAGAAATTTGACAACGAAGAAGCTCAAAACGAAACATTTACAGTGTGTTGACATCAGAGACACCTATAAATAGGTGAAGTGGTAGTCTCATTGTCTCATCAGGTACACAATCGAGTGCACTACGATGTGAGTGTCGAGAAATGAATTACGAATTGAACTGGAGCTTGAAGAGATCCAAAGAAAGTTGACAACGAAGAAGCTCAAAACGAAACATTTACAGTGTGTTGACATCAGAGACACCTATAAATAGGTGAAGTGGTAGTCTCATTTTCTCATCAGGTACACAATTGAGTGCACTACGATGTGAGTGTCGAGAATTGAATTACGAATTGAACTGGAGCTAAACTCAAAATTCAATTTAATCAACCCTTGCTACCATAACTACGTTATGTGTAGAAAATGTGTTGTTTTTACCCACTGAAATCCTCTAAATATTTGGCAAAGTCAGTAACTTGAACCGTGCGTAGGGCTATGTCAGCACTTATGTGAGGAATGTATATTGTTTGAAATATTCACTTATATGCATTGCATTATAAACTATGATTCATTTCTGAAATGTTCATGTATTATTTCCTTGGGATGTCTGTTATGTAAATTTAATATACCAATTTGTATTATGTAAAATTATTTGTTATTAAATGTAAAATATATATTGATAAAGCCCATATATATATATATATATATATATATATATATATATATATAATGTTTTTTGTTGTTGTTTAGTAAGATATTGTATACAGTGTATTTGGAATTTAAATTGTGGATAAGAATTTTCATATACGCGTTTGTATTTGTAATTAATAGTTAGTTGTAGAATGTGTTTGTGTTTTTTTTTTCTTAGATTTTCCTCTCAAATAGCTTCGGCTAGAGGGGATAAAAAGAAATTACTGCGTTGTAAACAAATAGTTATTCTTCAATAAAAAGTTTTAATTTAAATTTGAATTATGTGAATACTTAAACTAGTATCGGATTGAAACTTGTTAGGTCGAATAAATAAATAAAATAAGTGAACCAAATTATATTTAAAAATATTTGTATTATGTTTCAGGTGAGCAAATATAACTAACCTCTGTGAATTGGTAATGTACATATCATGTATGCCATGAAGGCCTTTTTGCATGTTATTGCTTCATTTTTGGCATGCTTTAGTTATTTGTAGATTCCTCTTATGTTGCTCAAGACAAGCACTTGATTGACAAATCTTGACGTCGCTTTAGTGATCTTTGTGTATTCAATAGGTACATACATTTTTTTCTCTTAGGACAAGAAGCTTATAAATTGCACTTAGTGCTATAAGAACCTTAGCGCTGCTTCCGGAATGACAGGACATTTATGATGGGTAAGGTTAGAGGATAGGGGCCGCCTCCTATCGAGATCCATGAGGAAGAATTAGACATTTGCAGTGGTAGGTTCAACTGGAAGGTATAAACCAGCCAGAAGTGATCCCTGCTGGGTAAAGTAGGTACGTACATACATACATGTATACATATACACGTACATACATAAATACATGCATACATACATACGTATGTATGTACAAAGAATGTACTTTTTTAATCAATGTAACCGATCATTGACTGTTGTAGAACGCAAAGTACCTTCATATCTAACGAAATTAGAACTGCGTATTATGGAGCAAGGTTATATTCCATACTGTTAGGCACATATAATAATATTTTGTATTAAAAAATTGTTCTGTGACTTTAAAGTTGTGTCATCCAACAAACAGCGCCATCTGTAACATAGCAACCAGAACTGATAGGTGACAATGTGATTTTACGTGTTTTTGGTTATATGATAAAAATACAACATCTATATTTTTTGTTATGGTTGGTCATATTGAAAAAAATTGTTGGTTTTTATTTTCTTCAAAAATTATTAATCATGCCCAAAAATGTATTTCGCAGATCTTAGAATACTAACATTCGTACATATTTATACCAGTATTTATTGGTTATTTGTTTACAACAGCTGGTCTCAAGTTGGCAGCACTGTCGTCTATATAATATTCAACTAACAGTGTTCTATATGAATTGAATCCACGTTTATTACTTTTTAAATGCACGCTCTGGTGCAATGTATACGTTTGCTAAAAAGAATAAACTAAAGCCGATTGCCGATTAAATCGTCTACTGGAATTTTTCGCTAAATAACGTAGATTTAATTGTTTGTTGGAAGCTAAAGGCTAATTAAGTTCTATGACACTCATTCTGTAAGTAACCTAACTTTCAGAACTGTGTAACTCAAGGGCTTTCGGCAAGTTCTCCAGAGGTCCCTGGTCGTTGTTGGGGTCCAGAATGTTAGAGTTGTTTTTGACACCGGCTTCCATATTTGCTACTACAAAAAATTACTTACTCCTTTACCACGGCCAATGGCATTCAGGGGTCGATAAAGATCCGAAATACACGGCTCTGCAGACCGACTGCACCCCCTCCCCTCCGCATACTTCTTGTAAGATTGATGATTATAATATAAAAATACTGCATCTAATTTTAAATGCATTACAAGTGAGATTACAATGTGTAATCTCACACACATTAAAATCTGCAACACCAGTCCCTTGTAAAACGTTAACTTAAACCTGTATAATTCTTCGCTATTGACAAGAACACTTAGCCCGTTTAAATGAATTATTAACGTCTCACAATTACAATAGTATTACAGACATATGTCATCGCTATGCGTCATATCAATACAAAAACGACATTTCGAAAATTAGTATCTACCCTCTTCTTCAGGTGTAAAATCTTATAATATAAAATTAAGCGTACAAAAAGGTAAGTAATCAAGACGAGGCGATTACACTGATCTGAAAATGAATAGAGATTTAACATATTTCATGGATAATCGTGAAGAACATAGCTTATCACTACCATTTTTTTTTTATCTGATCGTTCTTCGCTGTGGAGGGAAGGGCGGGGCGCAGTATCGCGTCACGTGTCGCCCAACACACAAAACTACCTCGGCGAACTTTCCAATACACCAAATAATTCATATTACAAAGTCACTACCATAACAGGCACTAATCATTACGGATTAAATTAAAAATAATGAACGTATGACATGTGTATTGCCCCAAATGAAGTTTTGAAATAATATTATTATTGTAGTCCCCTTTTTAAAATTTACAAAAGTGTCAAAATTAATTCTGACGTAATATTAAAAAGCAATAATGTTACAATTTGAAAGGTTACTAAACATTATAAAATGATGCCCACACAAATTAAGTACAAAATTTATCAACGAAGGTATCCTCACTTAATACATGTTGATTTATTTAGATTTTTTTATTTACCTTTAACTACGTACCTAATAATAATTAAATGTACATAGTGCAAATAAAAAATAATTAAAATGTTATAGGTGGATCATCATGTTAAGTTATGATTAATTTAAAGGTACAGTGACTCCAATACGGTTTATTACGAATTTATTTGCGATTTTGATATTGCCCTGTCAGTGTCATCCAAATTTTTAATCCTATCTTGTAATTTTTTTAGAATTTGATCCGTGGGTCAAGACAAAGAAGAAACTTATAATATAGACATGGGCAGAAACGCTTAGATTGCCGTCTGCCTGTGTGTGTTTTAGAGATTTCAAAAACGAGAAAAGTTCAAAATTTTGCACAATTATTGTTTTTTCAGATTAAACTATTTTAGCATCCAGATCGTAATAATCGATCAGTAAATAAAGTAATGCACAGTTAGTATGATGCCGTAAACATTTAAACGATGAAAATGATGCCGTGGATCACAGCGGGTAGAGCTTTACGTCAACATCATTTCCTGATCTACATCTCAAAATAATTGGAATTAAATTCAGTAACTTTTATTAATGTGTAATAATTTTCATGTGCCAAATTAAAATTTTTAACACTACTAGTTTCTGAAATTACAAAATCTCCAAAACGCATACGAACAGATAGACGGTAAATTGTGCACTTCTCACCCATGTGTATATTACACGTTTGTTTGAACTGACCCGAACAAAAAATCCCCTAAGACCACCGGAATATGTTCTTAAACACCCTGTATAAAACTGCGTACTGGCACGTACGCTAATAATACTATCTTATACAATTATTTAATAATAACTGTCCAGGTTTGGATCAAGTTTTATTCTGCTCACATTTGTATATGGTTTTCATTCGGTAAAACTCAGTGTAATGTAACGTTTTGAATAATGTAATACATATTCAATATCGAATTACATCACTTGTTTTGGTGCAACGGGACTCCTTTATGTGGTCCTTTCTTTCGGAATGGGGTATTCAATTGCAATGCGGACAGTTCACAGGGATCACATTTCTCGCCAGTAAGAAAATAAACGTAACAAATGAAAGCGCCAATCGTTATTATCATTCACGCGCAACAGCTCTGCAGCTCAGCGTCATGAAAATGCGCCAAGATGGACAGAGAATGGCGGGAAAGGGGTGAACATGCCGCCGCCAAGCATCCTGCTTGCGAGCCCGTTAATACACTTTACTTTATTTTATTTCGGCTTGGCAACCGTCGGGCTCGAATCGATTTTACAGGCCGCTACCTGATTCGCGTCTATACATATACGCTGCCTGATTGGCCGACCGGGTCCTCTGAACGGTCGTCCAGGTAACCGGCAACAATATAAGCGCTGCGGTACACGTGGTACGCTCCATACGCGCCGCGGCGTATCCACACGCCTCAGGTATGTATACGTCCTGCCACCCCGCGCCGCCGTTGCGTCGTCCATCATCAACTTAACCTATCGTTCACTGTTTAGATATTACTTTACCCGTATAATTCTAACACCACGTCATAATTATACAATTTTAATTACTGTTTATTTACATTTTATAGTCAAATAATTTAAAATATTGTATGTGTATTTACTGTTCTGTATTTAAATACTGTAGTAACAGTATTTAAAAAATATAGATTTTATTTTTGTCAATTGTTGTTTATAAATTGATTATTACAGTAACTGTTTCTTAAACACTGCATATGTGTTACAAATTTTGTTTCCTTGTCAATTTTAAACTGTTACACTTTGAAATTCTTGTCATTTTGAATATCAGTTACGTTTAATTAAATATCTATATTACTCCTTTTTTATACGTTATACATATAAAAACGTAAATCTTATGCGTAATCGTATGCGTAAATCTTAGCGTACGCCGTGTCCTGGGGGAGCGGGAGGAGGACGTCCAAATTCCCACTGATGTTGATACGCTCGCTTACCCTTCATTGGGTCGTTAAGTAATCGGGGCCGGTTTTGTTCGCAAATTTCTAACATAAATACGTAAACTATTGTGCTTTATTGTGTGTTAGTTATGGTGTTTGTCTATAATTGATACTTATACAATCGATTTATTGCTGGATATTAAAATAGTTAGAAAATGTATTATTTAACTTTCCACGATTTATTAAATATTGCTAACCTTCAGAATTCAAGAAAACTTTGTCATCGAGGTTAAGTTTAATTTGCAAAAAGATTATATTTTGTCAAAATCTCAATTTTATTATGTTGAAGGGTGTAGATTATGCAAATTAATGCTACAGTTTTGTTGTAATAATTTCAGTATTATTGTAGATTACAACGCGAAATATATGTTTAAAAATTAAATAAAAACTGTTTGTTACAGAATGTATATTTTTAATCAAGTAACTGTTTTTGTTAAATACCAATAAGGTAGTTACAGCTAATTTTACAATCTTGACATGGTTTGACTGTAACGTCAGGAGAATATCTTGGCTACCTGGCTGAAGTATTCTCTCTGCTCCATGGTAGTATTTTCAAAGTCAATAATTTTAAATTAAAGAATTGCTATGTAAATTGTGTGTTTTTACACGGTGTAGTCATCATATGTGTTCAACGATCCCGTGAAATTATAAAAAATAGATTATTTCATTATAATTTAAATACTATTGTTCCATTCTCAGTTTACCGTAAAACTTTACAAGTGGAGGAATTCTCACGAGAATCTTTATCTATCCAATAGAACGAGTTAACTTGCAGTTAATAATTCTATTAATGCAGTTTTAACTTTAATTAGTTACAAAATTGGTAAATCTTTGTTAATTTATAATATTAATTCGCAGATTTAGGCGTAAATATGAATTTATTTTTTATTAATTGAAGTTTAATAATGAAATGAATATTCCAAAGTGTGAGGCATAGCATTGCAAGCCAGGGTGGAGGCAAATAAGCTATTGTTTAGTGGGCTTAAGCCTGACGTATAACCTATTGTTTAAATCTCACGTCAGCTTATAAGACAGTGTCTTGCGATATCACTATTGGTATTATTATCAATTGAGGTATATTTAAATTGTGAATAAATAGTAAAGCCATACGGCCAATTTTGCAACGATATGTCTCGTAATATAGATAGGTACATTGTACTATAATGTGAATTAAACTTGGTTGCCGTAAATATATTGTAATATGGTTCAATCAGTTCGTAAACTACAAATCCATCCTTGTGCTTTTACAACTAAAGACAATCTTTAATTTTAAAACGGTACCTTGACACTTTTCATTGCCATCATATCAGGTTGTAAATTATGCAGAGTATATTATAATAAAGTCCTCTACATATACAGAGTGTCCCGTAACTCCCTAGACAAAGGTTATTGCTTAGGCCAAGACAAACATATTTCACCATATGAAAATGGGTCTCCGATGCTTATTTTCGCATCTGTCTCTATGTATAAGTTAAAAGATTAATACCTGAAAAAGTAATAAAATAAAGTACCAAATTTGATTCAAATGTTTATGATAACAAGGCCAGTTACTTAGGAGAATATCATGAAATTATCTTTTGTATTATCAAAATGGCGGCATTAAAACTAAAAACATTAAAATTTGAATATCTAAAAAAACTAGAATTTTTCTCAAGAATTGCAAGAATAGCAGTTATAAAGGGTTTCACAAATCTGATATCACTAATATTATTTAAATAGAAGAATAAATAACTGATTTAGAGCAGATGTACTGTGACAAGACATGGCCCACATTGAGAGCTGCCGTTTATTTAGTTTTTGTACTCTCGGCTATTCGTTGAGAACCTCAATGTAAATCTGCTAACAGCATCAGAGACCCATTTTCATTTGGTGAAATATGTTTGTCTTGGCCTGAGCAATAACAAGTTATACCTTTATTCAGAGAGTTACGGAACACCCTGTATAAAATAAATAGTATATTAATTAATACATTCTTCAATTGCGCAATAAAATAGCTTGTCTGTGTTGTTTTAAACAAGTTTTTAATTTACAGCTCTTGTGGTAAAGAACTGGAAATTTTATATAGTAAATGAATAGGGTACCTTTGAGGATTTCATTTACTTTGTATAATAGATATTGGGTTTATTGGCCTTGAAAACGTTTTTTCGTTTCAAATATAACAAATACTATACTCACTACGTTAATGCCTTCTACTGTTTTAGGTCAATCTGCGGGAAATATTCCATGCCCTACACATTTTCAAAATTAAATCGAAAAAGAATTAAACTCTAGGGGTGCTTTTTGGGCAATGTACACCACAAAAAATCCTCGGGGGATGTTCCCTGAAGGGAGGGCAATACATATTCAATATTTTCAAATCGCTAGTCTTTTTTAATTCTTCATTGATAAGTGCATTACAATAATTTTAGTGCAAACTGAAGCTCATTGTCTCTAAAGGAAAGACATTAAAATTAAAAATTGTGTTTTAAAAAATTATAGTAATCGGGCATTTATCTTTCAGAGGATTGTAAGACTAAAAAGCTTTCATCTTAGTTAACCATTTAAGGAATGGTCCAAAAAAACTTATACGTTTTTGATGTTGTGTGAATTTCAATTTTTTTTTTATTCCCAGTATCTAAAAACGAATAAACATCTGAGATTCCAATTTGTAGGAAAATAATTGGGGTTTACTCCATTGTTAATGATTTTTCACAAAACAGAGGTTGCTATTTGACATTTTTATGTTGGTGGAAGCCTCCTACTTTGGAAAGGACACAACCTCAAAGTCAGAGCAAGTAAAAAGTATAATTTAAACTAGACGTATTCATAAAGTCTCCTACTTTTACTCAGGCCGAGTGATGCTCGAAAACCAGCGATTTGAAATATGTATTTCAATGTTATGACTTTCAAATAATTATCGTCATAACATACCAAGTTATGATATATCTCCATGTTTGCCAGGATAAGGCAAAATGACGAGTTGTACTCAAGGAAGAAATCTGTTGATCGGTGTAATTTTTAAAGGGAAGTTCGAGTTAATTTTCTTAGGAAGTTGAACTGATGGAGGAAATCGTCCTTTTTATGATTACCAGGAAGCTCCGTAATTGCCTCATCTTCCGATAACTTGGCAGCCAGTTAGTGAAAGATGTTTGCTGTTATTTTTCTTACAACGCTTAGCTACTTTGTAGCAATGGCCATATATTTCCGGTTAGAATTCGTGAACTACAATGTTTGGTTTTGTTTTGTGAGCTATCAAATATTGTTTCTATGAACAATCATCTCTGACTGTTTTAAAGTAATTTCAGTCTTTTCTAGTACATATGCACAATTAAAATTGATACCCATCATTATAACCTCACACGTTTAGATACAGTGTCTGTATTCACTTATGGAAATGACTAACCGTTTAGCAAAAGTGTCATCTGTATATTTCAAATCCTAATTTGCACTAACTTTATAATGTTAAGCTTTAAAATCGCGGTCATACAAAAAAAAACATTTATTAACTACAAAAACATCTTATTTTTGAAAAACCCATTCTGATACATCCTGAAATCTTTTGATTCTATCATTTTTGTTTCCGGTATCTCAATCTTACAACCGCAGGCCTTATAATTTAGCCCAAGACCCTTTTTAATTTATTGAAATAATTTTATTAAATTTGTTATTTCCATGAATACGTGAACATCGGTCTAAACAATGCGCCACTTACGCAAGGGCGGCCATTTTAAGTTTAGTCCCATAAGAGCAGTGATACACTTCATATGCTTTTACGGGCATACATTTTTTTAGTCGTACAACTATGGGAGTTGCCTCCACAGACCTTAAACACACAAATATTTATCTTCATATTTTTATTAATTATTCAGAAAATAATTGTTCTTCGTCGTTTAAGCATTAAAAATGTAACACTTTAAAAAAAATCTAAAAACCGTGTTTATGCAGATCATTTATTTAAAACGAGACGTCTCCCATAGTTGATTGTACAGCTAAAAAGAATGGCGTAAAAGTTCTCGCGGAGGTTTATCATTGAACTTATGGGAAAAACAACCGCCGGCTCTTTAAATAGCAAAGCAACGATCTTATCATGGCTCTATTCATTTAAATGTTGTTATCTTTAACATTTTGTTGCGCTATGAAGATAACAAAAAACCAGTAGCAGTCGTGGGACTGCCGATAGAAGTGAAAACGGAACTATTAAGTTGAGAGTAATTAACAATACGTTATAGTAGCAGTACATCTGTAATTGTAAATGTGACGCGTTTTTAATTTTCCAATTTTAAAATCCACGAAAAAATATTATCAAATAACTAGAAATCTATTTTACCACGCTAGTAAGATAAATCTTATACCGTAATAATACTCATTTCATGATGAAGAGGTTAAATATTAAAAACATAATTAAAATGAATAATGCTAAATTTTAAATACAATAATATTCGTACAAATATTAAAAATGTTTAAAAATATATTCGTTGTTTTCATTATTCATTTATCTGTATAAAAATATTAATATGTTTCATACTCACTTTTGAACTTCCCACGTGGTCAATTTAACTTTACTTACGGATAAAGTATATAATTGCAATAACAATTAAACCCACAATATTTTTAAAACTAATAAATTAGTTAAATTAACTTGGTTCTTTCGTAAAGGTATTTTTATTGCACAATAAACTAATTTATTGAGTTAATACGGTATCAGTGAGCTAATGCGCCAACTACAGTTCCGGCAGAAACGTTCACTCATCACTTCATACGCTACTACAGGCTAAACTAAACTTCCAATAAAAAAATGATAAATTACAAAAAAAATATTCATGCATTTTCACACAACTTTCTCGCTGACAAATTTTGTCTAACCAAAAAATAAAAAAAAATCCTCGCTTACTACTTTTTTCTTGTCATTGTAAACGCTATGTAAAATGTAAACAATAATCAAAATTATTACGAAATTTTTTTAATATTTAAAAATATAACCAATAGATTGCCAATATTAAGAGCTTTAATTTGACGCATCTTACAGAGTTGTACGACATTGGCTTCACTTTTAAATCGCGAGAGGAAGCCGTAAAGGTCACTGATTTTCGCAGTCTGTTTTCATACTCCGCCGGGACAGTTTTAACACAGCGAGACTGACTTTTTCATGCAGGTTAGTAGTCCGCGGCCAAGTCTACGGTTAAAAAACGCAGCGAGACTGACTTTTTCATGCAAGTTAGTATCATTAGCATGTCGGTGACGCGAACCGAGGATTTTACCCTCTACCAAAACGCTCAACGCGCCTAAAGAAGTTTTCACTTCAAAAAAAAACTTAACTGAATGAGAATTCATAAAAATAATTGTACCGTATCGAAGACTCAGTCAATGGTTCAGACAGCAACACAGCCATTGCGTTTGCTTGTGCGCTTAGGCTTACTAGAATCAATTTTGAAACTGATTTTAAATTATATATATATATATATATATATATATATATATATATATATATATATATATTATATAAGTACTCATCATGAAAAAAATATATATAAAAAAATTGGTCGAGAAATATCTTGTTCAGCCGTTAGCCACTATTTTATATTTTTATAAAAAATTATTATCTCTAAAACTATTTAAGCTAAAAGAAATCAAATGTACCACAGAGTTTTCAAAAGATAAGAGTAACATTTAAAAAAATAACTATTATTTCTTTGATATTATCAAAAGGGCGCTTGTTGAAAAATTTTACAACTCCAACGTCATTACAATTCCAACGGTATTGTTTCAACGAAATCCATCAATGGATAAGCGAGCACGACCACTGTAAAGGTACGCTTGCACACAAGCAGGGAGCGCCAAATGTCAAACGTCAGTTGAGAGGCATCAATTGAGTATTGCTGTTGCTCTTTACGTAATTCTGTAGTTTTTAAAGACTTTTACTCGTGATAAGTTGGCCCATCTCAATTCTGATATTTAGGACTATAGAATTCAACTTAAAGGGTTATTTTTATCCAGGACATAATTAAAGTAAATTTTTGCCGACAAACGTTTCTACATAATGATGACAAGTTGAGTATGATCGAATGATGACGTCATCAGTGCCGCAGAGCTCGGTCTGCTGTAAACGAGATGAGGTAAGTGTGACAAACTGTTCGATGTGTTTAGCTAACAATTTGGAGTTTGTCGTGTCTGCGTAGGAAATGGTGGGCGGGGGTGGTGGTGGGGGGATTCATCTGCGTCAACAGGTAGTGTTCTACAACCCGCGATGGTTTCATTCATAACTTCATTCAGCTTTGTGTTTATCTACGTATCGATCACAAATTATTATTATTTTACAGTGTGTGTACATTTCATGTCACACGTTTAAAGTAAAAGCAAAGTAAAGTAAAGATGTCTTATTTTGCCCGGCGAAGTTGGGACTAAGTAGCAATCTCTAACAATTAACCTAATGACCAACGGTTTAAAGCTGACTTCCGAAGTACCACCAGGCAGGCAGACGGCTTGCAAGGACAGGATCCTCCTTACAAAAGTATATACAGCACAAGAATGAAATTAACAAAGGATTAAAGAATACTTGAAAACGTTTACGTCAGTTTATCTGAGCATGAGCACCTTGATTCGCTTTGCAGACATTCAAGTGAACTTTGATCTCCTCCCATACTTTGATCAGAACTTCTGGGTTTACTGATTCAATTCCAGATCTGATTTGTTGCTTTAAGTGTTCACTATACGAACGATATGACGATGCAGATTTCCAGACAAGTAGACGGTAGCCTCGACACTAAAAACAATTCTGTTTATAAAATATTGATCCAAATCATACATGAAAGTCACACGTCTTTAGTTTTTCATCTGGTTCCTAAACATGCAATAGTTGTCGCTTTCAAGCATTAAATGTAAGTCTATCCTTCATAACTTTGTGAACTGTACACATAGGATCATTCACGTCACGTCCGTTTTTTTTTTTTTTTTTTTTTTTTTTGCCGCTAAGACTTTTCAAGACGTCTAACAAAACGACGCTTTGATCTCCTGTTTATAACGCGTTTTGTCCAACGTTCTGTTTGTTTCCTTAAACGTCTTATCCCATCAGTACAGCAGCGTCTGTCAGAGGGATTTCCATGAAACACTCGACGATACTCACGCTGCTCGGAAATCACGGTATAAAACTTTGACAACCACAAAATGTACTAAACAAAGTTACCGTCATGGCTGTATTCGTAAAAACGTTACCCTCAGGATGATAACAGTGGGTAACTCAGCTAATTAAAACGAATCTTTGCAAACAACTGTTTTAATTTATACGATGCATAGACTTGCTGTCAATAATAGAGAAGGTATAATCAATTAAAAGTGCGACATGACTTTGTGGACACTCTGTACTTTATCTATCTAACACATTAAGGGGTGGGGAGTAGGGACTGGTTGTTTTGTTAGGATGACAGTGCTGATAAAAAGTGCTATTGTGACTTTCTGGATTTGCACGTGCATAGACAGAAAGTACGAACCCTTAGACCGCGCGGCCACCAGCTGTCAGTGCTACGATATTGGGGTGGAAAGATCGGTCTTTTTTGGAATCATTTTTATTTTAAGAGGAAAATGCTGGTTAGATGTTTTTTAAGATAATCACTGAAGACGGGAAATGAAAAAATGTGCGATTGTTCAACGAGGGCTAGCAGGTATTTGAAGCAGTGTTCTAGGAGTGTTATAACCATGCTTGATGAAAAACTAAGAATCTGTTTACAACGTATACAATCATTATTCATTAAAATATGCTAATTTTTAAGCCATAAATTATTAAAGAAAATCTAAAATATATAACTAACTACATGATATAGTCACAAAATCGCCCAAATACCGTACTTTGAGTCCTCGTATTCCCTCTGGAATACTCAAAATATTTATTTTTCTGTCTTCAAAGTAAAAACCGATTAACCGCCTACCCGTGCTTAGATAGTAACCACAAACTAACTAGTAGAGCTCCGATAATAAGAGCTGCTTTAAAGTTTAGCTTTCAATTCCTGTCTTAGACATGAAAGGCAAATAATTTACAAACGATAATTTCCAGTTTTATGTCGACAAGGAAAAAATATACAGGTTTTTGTCGCAATTCATAATTCCCAAACTTGTGATCCGATTAAGTTCAAATTTCTATATAAAATAGGAACAAGTGAACTGTAATTTTTGAATTACATGGGAAAGGGTGTTCTTAAATTACCACCGTAGCATTCTCGACTGAGTGGTTGCAAATTTCGGCATTGATCTCGTTATAGACTTGATAAAATTATTATTTTTGGTTTGTAATTTTGAAAACCACTATTAAAAACGTTTAATTTGAAACACCAATTTAATTTAACAGTTTTTAATAATTTACCACGCATACTCCTGTTGTTTAAATTAGCCAACCGCCAGACTTCTGCATAATTTTAGTAAGCAAGGAAGTGTTGTATTCCTTTGTTATAAGATAACATCTTCGATATAACAGGAATTGCGGTTTTTGTACTGGACTGAGATAGGCAACACACTGTATTGCAGAATTGGTCTCCTTTTACAAGGTGGTTTAAAATGAGTAGCCTCTCCATTAATGACTGACTGATAATAATTCATATCTTTCGATCAGTTTGAGTAGTTGGAGGTCTTTGAAGTAGTTGACATTTGACCTTAAAGAGTAAAAATTGATTAAATATATGGGCTCTTATACAACAGAAATACATTGCTTTTTTAATACACCCGAAAACATTTTAGAATATACTCGTATGTTAGTTTTTTAAATAATATAATTTATAATGGTTCAGGAGGCGGAATACAATTTTTTCAGTTTAAGAACACGATATAATTTTCCGTGAAATAAACAGAGGCCAGATTGAAATTATTACGGGGGAGGGGGGTAGTAAAATGGTTTAAAATACAAAATGAAAAACCCGTCATGTTTTTTAGCTTAACCTATTTGAACCTTATATTTTTGCGTGCTCTATCAGCCCATGCTAACAAGATAAAGGTACTGATCAGTCCTTATTGTTAGTTTTAAACAGAGTTTATTAGAAAAAGATCATTTTATGAAAAATGTTCAGTGTGTAACATATGTCATAGGATTATAGATTTGATTTTTACGCGTCTCCAGCAATTTAGGTGGACTTTTCAGACCAATGACTTGCCAAATTATTTCCCAATTCCAGCTATAAAACCGGCTACCTTTGTGCAGGGTAATACTTCGTATCTCTCACAAGGGAGGCCACAAAATATATGCGTACAAGCTTTTCATGGTAGGAAGGTTATGGGGGTAAAAAGTATTTTTGTGGACAGAATATGTTAAGATTGGCTATCTTTAATTTAGTTTTTATCATTTCCGGATGAACTTCACTTATAAAATGTTAGGGCTTATTTAGGAACAAAAGATCAAAAAAGTAAAAAGGGCACTATTGCTCTAATTAAATTTAAATATGATTAATTTATCATTGTTTTTCTGATAAAAACTTTTAAAAACACATGTTATTAGTAAAATATATTTATAGACTTTTGGCGAAACTGTAATTAGTAGTATAAAAAATATTATTTTCATATAAATTTTATATATATATATATATATATATATATCATGAAAATTCTTATTTATTTAGGTGAAAATCTTTACTTTATAAAATGGTTCACTCTCACCTTTAACATAACAATTCAAAATGTACTTCGCTCCACGTAAACTAAGTGTCACTTACAGTTAGTCAACTATGAACAGTTTGGTTTATTCTGTAAAATTACTCAAAATTGATTCCAATCCATTAAAAACTATTAGCATAGCACACGTAAGGGCAGAGTAAGAGTAACTCAAATTTAAAGGAAGGGTTCAAATTTAACTGTTTGATTTCTAGTTTTCGTAGATTTTGATTAACCAAATTGATTTAGAAGATTCCATGAACTCCAACAACTTCAAGTGTTAATTGTTGAATTGAATTGTCTCTCACTCGTTACATATTAAAACCAAAACAATGTTCTTTGGCATGTAAAATAGATTTAATATTTGATACTGTTGTATATGTTTTCTAATTACAAATGCTGAATGGTTGGCTGAACTGAAATTTGTTTAGTGTACAGCGTTTCATTCTTTGGGGTTTTATACAGTTAGCTTGTAAACTGTATAGATCCCAAGGTGAACGTAGATCACTGAATTCACCAATAGCGTTTGGAATATATTAATATTATAGTCTTAATATGTAGGTCACATGAATGTCAACATTGAATAATGAGACATTTTTCACCATTGAGTTTGATGCTTGAATGTACAAATCATATTTAGTTAGAAAAACTGTAGTAGCATAAAAATCTAACGTGGTTTCATCTTTCAATTGTTCTGTATTGTTTAATCTGTTTATGTTTTAAAACACAAAATTTAGCTTAAAATATATTTATTTGCTTTATTATAACTACTCATAAAAACCGTTCTGGAAAGATTTGACATGTAAATAAGGGCTTTTTGTGCTTAAAAAGATTTCCCTGTTAGTTTAAAGCCTAAATATTTGTGTATATTGTGCACCAATGAGGAACAATGAATTTAACGAAATAAAAATTTGAAAAGAAAATTAAATGAAGATTCTTCAACAGGATGAAATGAATACCTCGCTAACAGTTAATGTAGCAAACGCATGTTATCTTCAAAATGGTGGAACATTTAACAGAAAATAGAATGGGGATTCTTCAACGGGGTAAAATGAATAACCCATAACAGTTTAATGTAGCAAACGCATGTTATCTTCAAAATTATTGCACTTTTAACAGAAAATAAAATGGGGATTCTTCAACGGGGTAAAATGAATACCCCCATAACAGTTTAATGTAGCAAACGCATCTTATCTTCAAAATTATGGCATTTTTAACAGAAAATAAAATGGGGATTCTTCAACGGGGTAAAATAAATAACCCATAACAGTTTAATATAGCAAACGAATGTATCTTCAAATTAACTGCACTTTTAACAGACAATAAAATAGGAATTCCTCAACGGGGTAAAATGAATAACTTATAACTGTTTAATGAAGAAAACGCATGTTATCTTCAAAATTATTGCACTTTTAACAGAAAATAAAATGGGAATTACTCAACGGGGTAAAATAAATAACCCATAACAATTTAATGTAGCAAACGCATGTTATCTTCAAAATTATGGCACTTTTAACAGAAAATAAAATGGGGATTCTTCAACGGGGTAAAATGAATACCCCCATAACAGTTTAATGTAGCAAACGCATCTTATCTTCAAAATTATGGCATTTTTAACAGAAAATAAAATGGGGATTCTTCAACGGGGTAAAATAAATAACCCATAACAGTTTAATATAGCAAACGAATGTATCTTCAAATTAACTGCACTTTTAACAGACAATAAAATAGGAATTCCTCAACGGGGTAAAATGAATAACTTATAACTGTTTAATGAAGAAAACGCATGTTATCTTCAAAATTATTGCACTTTTAACAGAAAATAAAATGGGAATTACTCAACGGGGTAAAATAAATAACCCATAACAATTTAATGTAGCAAACGCATGTTATCTTCAAAATTATGGCACTTTTAACAGAAAATAGAATGGGGATTCTTCAACGGGGTAGAATGAATACCCCCCATAACAGTTTAATGTAGCAAACGCATGTTATCTTCAAAATTATGGCACTTTTAACAGAAAATAGAATGGGGATTCTTCAACGGGGTAGAATGAATACCCCCCATAACAGTTTAATGTAGCAAACGCATGTTATCTTCAAAATTATGGCACTTTTAACAGAAAATAGAATGGGGATTCTTCAACGGGGTAGAATGAATACCCCCCATAACAGTTTAATGTAGCAAACGCATGTTATCTTCAAAATTATGGCACTTTTAACAGAAAATAGAATGGGGATTCTTCAACGGGGTAGAATGAATACCCTCCATAACAGTTTAATGTAGCAAACGAATGTTATCTTCAAAATGGTGGAACATTTAACAGAAAATAAAATAGGAATTCCTCAACGGGGTAAAATGAATACCTCAAAACTGTTTAATGAAGAAAACGCATGTTATCTTCAGAATTATTGCACTTTTAACGGAAAATAAAATGGGAATTCTTCTACGGGGTAAAATGCAGAAGGCTTGCTGTAGATTTTGCTGAAAGCAAACTATGAAGCTAGAGTTTTTTATAATTAACAACCAACTGTACACCATTTTAAGGAGTGAAGTCTTGCGAGGAATGTTTCAGCATTTAAAATACTTTTTCTTTGTAACCAAGTAATTGGTAATCATTGTACGCATAATTGATAACATTTCAGTTCAATTACATTTACATAAACTGTAAAATTGATTAAATATGACGTTATCTATTTAAACAAGTATTTTAATAAATTCCCGATAGAGTTAAAAGTAAGTTCAACTAAACAAAAATTTACTTCTCTCAATAACAGTTTAATTGCTAATTAGGACATCAATTTTTTCAAAGATTTTAGGTATGCTTTCTATTTTCTGTCTTCATTATACCCATAATTTTTACTAGTGTTATAACCATTAACTATTATTAACTAGTGTCGGACGATACAGATGACAGCAAATACTGTGTTAGGACTGGACCCTTCTTTTCGTACTAAAAGATTGTATTTCATAGTTTCGCTGCCACAATTAATTGTGGTAAACGAGGCAGTGTCAATTACAAGTCTGTACATGTTTTTTTATGTGATTTTTTTTAAATCTGGAACAAATCATTACTATTATTATGTGTCAGTTAGTTATCTTCTCCATTTTTAAGTGTTTAACTTTAATATGGTCATAATATTGTATAACAAATTCGAATCTTCTAAGATTCCATAAACTCCAGCAACTACTGAGTTAATTATTTAAAATAATCAATAAATAAAATTTAAATTTAAATAAAATGACATTAAAATTTAAAACAAATAATATATTCATATACCGAGTGTCTTAAAAGTCCCCCCCCCCCAATAAATTTCTTACTATCATAGATTTACTTTGGGGGTGTTTATATGACCAACTGTGGGGGTTGAAAAAATTCAAACTTTAATTTTCCACTAAATTTTATGTAGTAACATTAGAGACCTCTAGTTTGCACATTCTTCTTTTTTTTATAATACCTTTAAAATGAGTGAGGAACCAATTTCTTGGGGTTCCTATTTAAAAATTATGACTTACTCCCAAAAAACCGCCTTTTTGGGGGAGTCAAAAGTTTCAAACATAATAAACTCCTAACCTAAGTTGGTCGTATAAACATTCCCCCAAGTAAATCACTCCATCTCTAGTCAAAAGAAAGTGAACGGGGGGTGTACTTTTTAGACACCCAGTTTATACATATACATTTATATATTAATATTATTATATCAATAAAAAGTAATATAAATAAATAATGAAATAAATAAACAAAAACTGGAATCTTAATAGAATTTTATGATTAAAATATTGATTGTCTTGACCAGCACACAGTATTTAAAAAAAAATCATAAGCAATTATTATTACCATGTAAGAGAGATTTAAAAATAAGGACTGTGTTGTGTATATTTATGAAAGTACAAAATAGAATGCTCTATGTCAGTATTGATGACGTCGGAACTGGACCTTCCGATCTGGTGTGCAGCGTTTCATTTCTTGGGTTTTTGACCAGTTTGCGTAGAAACTGCATAAACCCAAAATTGAACGTAAATCACCAAATCACCAGAAGCGTGTGAAAAATATCATCGTTTCTATTAAAAGGAGAACAACTTCAACAGTATAAATACAGTTCAACATTGTACCTTATAATCAAATATAGAAATTATTATTTAATTAAAAATTGTATAATACTTTAACTGTTAGCCGTGTTATTTTTACATATTTTTAGGAAATTGCGTACTAAAAAACGTAAAATATATTTTTTTAGTAAATAAACATTTTTTATTGTGTAGGATGTCCTTTTTTTAGAAAAACTATATGTACCTATGTATATATATATATATATATATATATATATATATATATATATATATATATATATAAGTATACATATATATATATACATATATAGTATACAAGTATACAAGTATATATATACATATATATATATATATATATATATATATATATATATATATATATATATATTGTATAATCGGCAATAGCCTAATTTAATTTCAATAAAGATTTACTTCAATCACAAAAAGTTCTTACCTCGGTGGGACTCGGATCTCTAACTTGCCGGGCGAGCATGCTACCACTACACCACTAAGACCTCTCTTTTTACGATTAAATTATTTTCTATTTGACCGTTTCTTTTACATATGTGTTTCAACAACTAAAACTTAACATATGATCAAAAGACCAAATACCTGTCAAACGACTTCATTAATTTGTATGAACGGCAATAGCCTAACTAAATTTCAATAAAGACTGACTCATAAAAAGTACTTGTTCTGTCGGGACTGGAAACCGCTCTCTCTCTCTCCAGATCTGTTCGCAAGATCTCACTGCAATAAACTAGCGAATAAAACATCGTCTATCTTAATGCTAAATTTAATTTCCATTGCTAGCTTTTGGTCTTATAAAGTAATATACTTTCCGATAGGTCCCGGTGTCGGTCAGTTTTCCGAGATCTAAAGAATGATTCGGCATCAAATTTAAAACCTGACAGCTACTCATGCATAAAATAATATCCAACTGTGAAGGGCTTGTCTTATTTTGAACAGTTTGTTTTAATTCCATTTCAAACAAATAAACATGTAAATACAAGTGCCACCCTTATTTGGACACACATAAAGGTTAAGAGTAATATTATAACCTGAGAATAGTTCAAACTTATATATTTAATGTGATTAATTTAAGATTTTATCAATCTGTCAGAACCAAATTTATTTAGAAGATTAAATAAACTCTAAAAAAATCAAACATTATCTTTTTATGAATTATCATATGTTTATCACTCTAAACATATAATCTAAACATCATCTTTACTATACTCGCATGTGATGGATTTGTTTTATTAAGGCTATACTGATGTATTATGTTAATGAAATACAAATTCTCAATTATGTTTAAGCACAGGTGTCGACCGACTTGTCATTTACTATTTGACATTTGGTGTGCTCATTTCACCTGTTGGGTTTTTGATCAGTTTGCTTGAAAACTGCATGAACTCAAAGGTGAAAGTAGAACACATAAAGTCACCAAAGTGTTTGGAAAGTACCGCCAGCGCCGTCTCAATCTCTAGGTGCCGAGGAGTACAGCAATGAACGATTGCAATTCGGTATTATTTCAGCAATATGATGTCCGAATGTAGAAATAATGTATCATTTAGTTATATCAAGTTGTAATTGTCTCAATATGGGATTCGCTTGTTTCGTATTGGTCCTAGAAAATAAAGTACTTTTCCTAGATAATAGATCTGAGTTCACGTAATCTAAGTACCACTCATAATAATTGTCCAACTATGTACTTTAGGTTTTGAATTGTTCCTTAAATTAGTTCAAATCCAACCATTAAAAAACCTAATGCAGCGACACAAGACGGTAAAAGTAACTTTACCGACAATATTACGAAGTGGCTTTATATTCTCCATTTTTATGCGCGAGTTACATAGTTACTCAAATGAGCGTAAATTGTTGAGAATCGCCATGCATAAATTTTCATGCAATACTAACAAAAGATACTAATACATATATAATAAATAGGTCATTTAAAAGTTATTGGCCACTTCTGTTATTTCTAAATGGTTTGAGCAATTGAAATGAAAATTTTGGGATGTTATTGGGCATGTTAATGAGGTTTGTTGGTTTTTGATGTATCAAAAAATGTTGAGGGGCAGCCCACTAGGATGGCCATGCACGAGTTATGGTTTGTGGGGGTTTTTGGGTCAAGAAACGCGTACCTCATATCAGTTTACAAATTACGTATTCCTTTCCAAAAAGGCGTTATCACGCAAGGGGTGAAAGGTTTATATTTTATACCGCCATCATTTTACGGCGTATTTTGAATCAAATTCGGTTTTTGGGGGGTTTTCAGGTCGAGAAGCATAAATTTTTGACATTGATTTTAAAGGACACGTAAACGTTTCCTAGGTGAATGCGTAAAAAAATATTTTTTATACGCCAAAAAGTAGGCTTTGTTAACCTACATAGATCCCAAACCGTCAAGAAAATTAAGGGCTAGCCAATGACTTTTAAATGACCTTGTATATCCTACGGTTAAATTCTTATCTTCATTTTGCTTTTACGAGTGTTTAGATGATTCCATAAACTTCCAATAACTTCAGACATTAATATTTTTATTGATTTGTGTGTCATATATAATAGAACAAAGTCATTAAAATTATCTTCACCATATAAGATCTATGCCGTAATAATTAAGACTACGTAGATGTACGAATATATTTTTATAAATGCTACTTTTTAAGTATAAATGCTGAATGGTGAGTAAGTACCGGTCGTTACTGGCCTTTTTCTGGTGTGCGGCGATTCATTTCTTGGGTTTGTGCTTAGTTTGTTTGTTAACTGCATAGACCCAAAGGTGAACGTAGATCACCAAGTCGGCATCAGGCGTTGGAAAATATTCCCCCCAATCTATAGATCCCAAGGAGAACAACAGTCAAAAATAACAACTCCTATGCAGCAATGCATCTCATGTCCAAATATGGCGTTGATCATGTGATTCGTGAAATCTTTAGTAGTATAATTTTAAGTCTTTTTTAAAATTTTGAACTTAATTTCATACTTTAAAGTTTTTAATCGTTTTTAAAATCGAATTCTATGCTATTTATTTAGATTTATACGATTGCTCATATAGTCCTTTTTGAAAACTTTTACATCGAGTTAGGCTCTTCTCCTTGCCTGTACTAAACCAAAGTTCAATATGCCGTGCATGAATTATTAAAAATAATTCTAAAATCATTGAAATTTGAACAAAAATAACATGTGCATCATTCAAGAGGGTAAAATAAATACCTCCCTAATAAGTCAATGTAGGAAACAATCTTATCTTAAAAATTATGGAATATTTAACAGTCAAATGTGATTATTTGATCTATATTTTAAATCTGTTTGCAAAATATACAGCCTATGTTTTATAAATAATATCGATCCATGGATGTGTGAATGAATCGAAATCGATTCCAATTAATGTTCTCGGGGACAGAATTTATGCGCACAGAACCGATTCCCCCAGGAGGATTCGTTCTAGTATTGACTAATGTAGTATTGGAAATTGTTATTTGTGAATAATTCCTTCGTGAAGTGTAGGTTGCACGGTTATTGTTCTATCTAACGTGCAGATTAGCACACATTCATGAGTACACAATATTATTAACCTGAACGTGAAAAGTGTAGGAAGCAAACCCATTACTACTTTGGCAACTCTAAGAGAAAAGTTTACAGCTTATAACTAGCTGTCGACCGAAGCAAAGTTTGCTCTCCGCAACATTTTAGCGTCCGTCTTCAACTTGTATAGCAGATTAGGCTGCTTTACAGTAAGTACGCAGAAAGCCCTTGATTAACACTATGGCGCGATCACTTACAAATTACCAGACATTTAAGATATGCAAATTCTATGTTCTGCACATTGTGGCACATAACATACCGATGTGTTGGGGGGGGGGGGAGAGATTTGGTTGTGTGACAAAATTTATACTTTTTAACCTTAACCCTGGTCAGTAGACTCACTTTCACTGAGCACGTCAAGCATGTCTCCCTGCGTGCCCTGGGAAGGCTTAAGATTCTTTCCAGGCTCCAAAAACTACTAAAATAGTTGGCCGAAGCTTCAATTCAAGTAACCAGTCCTGCCAGTTTTTTAATACTGATATCCAGCCTTTAGTATAACAGATGAGAGAGAAATTTTAAGTCCTAACTTTGTCTCTATAAATAAAAACATTTTAAATCTCATTTCATTTCATAACAGCATTTCGAAAGAATAAAGACTGATTTAAAAAAAAAAACTCCAAAATAATCCAATCCGCTTTTCTTCAACTTAGGACAATTCGCTCATTCTCTCCCTTTCGAGACGCTGCTGGAACGTTGTGTATGGATACTGTGTGGAATGCTAATGTACTGCAAGGTTCACGAGGTTGTGTCTCAATGAGCCCCAGTACCTTCGCTAAAGGCTTTGATAAATAGAGGAGGTCTCTCAACAGGGGACTGGACTTGATAGGACTGAACATGGGATCATTTTGTACACTCCAAGTGAGTGTGGAGTTTCAGAAGAGGACTTCTTTATATTTCCTAAGTCCGAAGCTGTAACGTTACCTTTATAGATACGTAAAGTTACGGATTCAAGGCCATTAAGGAATTTTAAGGAGAGACTTCCAGATGTACTAAGGTTTACGATTGTTTAGTAACTCATGGTGACATTACCACAATTTGTTGTTATTTCGTTTTTAATAATTTACTACAGTATCTGTTGGAATGGTTGTTAGAATCTTAACGTACTTCCAAATTCGGTGAATTTGTTATTTTTATTTGAGAGTGACTTACATTGCTCTAAAATTCAGTGTAAAAAGAGGTACTTTTATAAGTAAAGGCACATTTTTTATTTAATCTGCTCCATCTAGTTAGGCTGCAGTCGTCCTGAGCAGTTACGATGTCTAGTACCTCAACCGAAAATCCACTAAGGAATTTTTTGTTGTTAGGTTTGTTATTGACGATGGAAGGTTTGAAAGAATAACAGGATTTCGGAAATTTGCCATCGTTACAGGTTACAAAAGGTATAACACAACGTTTAGAGGATTGGAATCTTATCCTCTTCGTCAGGTAGGGAGGTATTAATACATACAAAAATAAGGAACAGAAAGAAGGAAATAGGGGAAAAAGGGTTCAAACATACCCAAAAGATGCTTGGAGTTTAGTCTACGCGTTGTCACTGGGCAGTATGCAAATCCCAAGCCCGAGTCACGAGTACGAGAATCACAATCACACATCACACCAGCACAGGCGAAAGTGGGATACTAACAAAAAAAATAGATGTCGGCTCTTTCGCGTGGCGTTATTTCAGATGGCACGACGACGAGGTGCCAATTCTTCGTGATTGTGATTCTCGTACTCGTGACTCATGTGCTCAGGGGCTTGTAAATCCGTGCAGTGACAAAGCCTGGATTGAACTCTAAGAACCGTTTTCTTTCTCGTATTGTCTTCTTTCTGTTCTTTATTTTTGTTTGTATTAATACATCCCCTACCTGACAAAGATAGATTCCGATCCTCGAAACGTTGTGTTATACCTTTTGTAACATATAACGATGCTTTAGTCCGGAACCGTGTATTACACTACTTTATTTTAAGCTAAGATTATTATTTTTTAGCGTTAAAAAAGTGCCATGCCCTCTCCGGGATTCGAACCCGGGTCCCTCGGACGAGGAGCTTAGACCCAACTCCCTAGCTGCCACCGACGGCAGTGAATGCGTACTGTTTGTGTAAATCTGTGTTCACCCATTACTGTCCCTAACTCATCACGTGATCGTACATCTTAAATTAATAGAGACTTATCCAAATAATCTCACAAAACACTACGTAGCTTTTCGTTTACGATTTTCATGAGTGAGATTTTGGATGTTGCATCCATCTCATATTTAGATTATGATATAAAAGTCATGCTACTCATTTCGCTCTATTAGACTCGTATATGCAATAAAATGTATCGTATTTTTGACAGTATTGAGATATATAGCATATTTTTAATATGTAATGTGTTTTTTTGGGAAAAGATATTTTTGGTGTACCTCAAAATGTGTGATTGTAAATTATTTTATACGAAATTCACTACATGTATGCCCCTATTAAATACCTAAACCACACAACGGTTTGCTTCAGTTACCAACCTCATGTGAGTTGAACACAATGATTTAAATTTAATTTATACATCGTTTAATGCATATCTATAGAAATATGTGTCACACCAGACAATTAGTTTCAAGTAAGTAGTGGTTAACAACTGCAATTGTACAAATGCTGCTCGGTTGGTATGTTTACATTAGTTTTCGTTATCTTTTTCGTTTGTCTTATTTCAATTTAAGAGAGTGCATTGTAAGATATTTCTTGTTAATATTGGTAATGGTTTTTTCAGTGTAGCGAAATTTGTATTTGGCAATAGTCGAAATTTCCAAATGCCCGCATGAGTGTGTTAACATTTAACTAATATTGAACATCTTAAGGGGACCGGGTAGGTCCTATGCTGCGCATGTTAAATTTGCATATTTGGTGCACACTTTTCTCACAAAGTACTAAAGCTACATACATGAGATTTATACCACATGTTATATGCATATTGAACTACACTTTAAAGCAGGGAATTATCTTTTTCATTTTTATTTTTCAAGTTATGATTTTTTTTTTTTTCAAAAGTGCCTTTTTTGTAATGTTTTTTTCAAAGAAAAAAATTATAACTTGAAAAATAAAAATGAAAAAAATAAATCCCTGCTTTAAAGTGTAGTTCAATATGCATATGTAGCTGTAGTACTTTCTGAGAAAAGTGTGCACCAAGTTGCAAAAATGGTGTTTTCGAGAATCGCAAATCAAAGCAGGCCTACTTTTAAAAACACATGTAATCATACCTTTATTGATTTAAAACAGACCAGCTCCATAACTTGGGTCATCTGGGTCTTCTTCTTTGTCTTCCAATTTTCTTTTACTCGATCTTTTCTTCTGTCTTGCTTGTTTACTAATTTCAGATGCTGCTCGAAGCGAATCAAATAGCCTACACTTATCGGCTAGTTTCATTGCTGCTACTGTATTTTTCCCCACACTGATTCCACACTTTGCAAGCACTTGACACTTGGTTATCTGTCCAGATTTGAAGGTAGCAACAGCATCATAAACCCCAAAGTGAAGAGTTTTCAAACCCACAAACCCGGTTTTAGGGAGTCTTGACCAAATGACGTGGTTGACGCTTTCATTAGGATTTTGAGTATGCCCATGAAGGCACCTTTACAGTAGTGTAGGATCTGATAAGCTCTTGAAAACAGGCTTTATAAACTCCATAATAGGCTTAGGGATACTGGATCTATGAGTGTAATGTTCTCCAGTTGCAATGGACTTATTATATTTACTGCTGTGTTTTGAGTCACTGAATTTACGGGTATGGATAGACTAAACAATTTTTTTTGTTACTTTCTAGTAGCCAAATACATGTGTTATATATCAAAATGTGCGTAAAGAACCAAGCTACAAGAAAAAATATAAACAGAAAATTGATTATTTTTTTTATTTCACCTACCCCCTTAATATGTAATTGAGGCTTCTTTGCCCTTTAAACCCGTAACGAACATAAACTTCCCCTTAAATGACCCATTGACGACTTTGATATTTATGTAACGAAAACATACCTGTTGGGAATAAACAATAAAATATATCTATGGAATTTGATGATCTCGTTACGACACAAACTCGACAGGCAAGCGGTCCGAATATAATACGGCAGAAAGCTGCAAAATCATACATATGGTACAATCGCTAAAATTTAGCTGAACATATTGAAGAAAATACAACGGAGCTTTCCAGTTATATTTCAGCGTATCTTTCAAAATTTGGATGATTACGGAATTGCTTGATAAGAAGAAAATCTAAAAAGATACGGGTCAACTTTTTAGACCAGTATGAGCTGAATTGAACTTAAGGACTTTTACTTATCGCCAGTTATTGCCTACAGTTTGCGTACGGTCTGGAACGCCAAACATGACCAGACTATACAGATCGACAATTATTGAAGGTTGAACTTTGACGCTGGTTGACAAATAATTGGTAGGAATCAACCGCAATGATCAACTAGCAGGTGTCAACCGCCCGGCTGTTATCGGGTCATCGCTTTATGCCGTTAGCTCGAATCAAAATCAACCTCCCTCCAATTAGTGTTTATCAGCAATGTGTCCTTTCATTGCTATCGTATACTACTCGTACGGAAAATGTTTTTAGAATTGTTACACATAACCCAAAAATATTCCTGTATACCTGAAAATTATAAAGAATTGTAGATTTTCTCAGTCAATTACCAGTCCGGCCTGGAAAATTTGGTTAGCAATTTATCTCCAGTATCTCCAGATGGTACAAGTTATCGACGGATACGATTAGTTACGATATTTTTGAAGTGGCCACTTCTTTTGGCGGGCTATAGAATGGTGTGTGTTTTGCGCGAGGAAAAGACCATCCTTTCGCGTCACGGAACGTCACGCATGTTTTCCACATGCTTTCAAATTAGAATGACCGCTTTACCGAAACATGAAAACCCCGTAACATTAACATCTTAGCTGAACTAACAAAAGTTGATGTTAATGGAAAATCTGTTAGGAGAGATTACAAGGGAAATGTAAACCACAATAACATCCAACATTATAAATGATACGGAAAATAACTCAATCTAGTATTGTTTTACAGTGATTTGTTTTCTAACTGTTCGATCAATTTACTAATACTATTACTGATGTAAATGTTTTCCGAAGTATCCCATCGTCTTGATTTATCCCTGCTTCTTTAGACTTTCCTTGGTGATGGAATTCTTCAGGTTAGGATATTTATGCTCCAATTTAAAAGCTGTCAAAATTTACAAAATCAATTCATACTCTGCTATTAGTTGCTATGTTGACTTTAACACACGAGACAACTTCTAGCGCCAAACGATCGCTGCAATGAAACTAAAATATACGATAAAATACTGATTTGAATAAATCTACGAACTACTATTTTATTTAATAATAAATCCAATGTATAATTCATTAACTTACTACATCATTGAATAACAGTATTTACAGCTCGTCTAAATTGCATTTAAGCACGGTATTCCAGTTCACTACTAGTTTCATCTTGACTGGATTTAAAACTAATGAATGATTAAAAATAAATTGATTAGCTCTTTTCTAGCTAACGAAGCCGTTGTGTGATTTAATCTTGGAAGAAAATTAGTCTCTTTGTTGATAATAATTATAACCTGTATTCAAGTACATTCGCCTTACGTTACTTTCGCTTAAAAAACAAATAACGTAAACACAGATTTTAATATAAATTTTGCTGAAGAAACTTCGAAACAGTTACACGACTATAGACTTATAGACAGGCAATTTTGTCCAATGTTTTAAGTGAGAATACGTTTTTGGAAACGTATTTGTATATTCCATTGTATTTGTAAAAATATATTAAAATCAATAAATATATTTTATCTATCTCATTCATTATTCTTTCTAGAAACTGGCCGATTCTTTAATAAAAATATTAAGGTGGGCAATATATTTTTGATTGGGATAGTATATTTTTATTTTGAACGCCAAAACACTTTAAGATATAAACTTACTTCCTTGAAAAAAGTAAGAAAAAGCTTCTTTGTCACTCTTTAAGGAAGTTAGGCTTTTAAGATAAAAATGTACGTAATTTTGTGAACAGGCCAAAATATAAAAGGCTGGAGATAAAAATGTGATTTTCAGCGTTATGTACATAAAGTTTAATATATAGCTACATGGAGTGAAATGTTTTTAATGGTTCATGAGTTAAGGAAATTAAATTTGTAATGAAACAATGTATAAGAAAACAACATGTTTTTTTATAAAAGTTTTCTTTAGGGAATGTATTTTTGCTATAAATAAAACATGTCATCCCCTTTAAGTTAAGTTTTTCTTCTACATGCAGTACAAACTTCGTACGCTTGTCTACTTAATATGACAACGTCGTGAAGTGATTGGAATAATTTTCTACTTTTGCTGTCTTCGAAGACGCATTTAACTAAAATTGTTGTAAAAAATATTCCAATCAAAAACAGATCATACCACCTTAGTGTTTAGCTTTCAAAACCTAAACTGTTATTTCAAAAAAATATTAGGCGCACGTTGTAGCAGAATGGACCTTCAATTCCCACACTTCCCTCAACCATAAGAACAATGTCAACTTCGTGCAGTTTTATACCCTTATTTTCGATCGTATCTTTGTGGAAGAGTCTCTATTTAAAAGTATAACTAATACGCTTTCAAAACCTTTTTAATTTTGTTGTAAAGTGGATACCTTTTTATGTTTAAACTATAAAGATCAACAAAGTTCTGGATAACCTATAAAAATATCAATAAAACTAATAAACTAAAATGAGACAGACATCTTTCATAAGGTCATAATAGTCCATGAGGTTTAATATTGTTTTTATCAATCTACAATTAAGATGACAGCCATTACAAACGTTCTTTACTTACAAATGATTTGATTATTGGGAAGGAAAATGACTATTTCTTTTGGTGATAACCTTTTTTAAGAGTCTTTCTATGTAGGTAATTATTTTAACATAACTTAACATAATGAGTAACTGTATAATAGTCCAAGTTGAATTAAGCAATACGTTTTTAATTTAAAATATACATACATTAGGGAATGGAAACAGCATTTCCGTACTTATATTTTAAAGTTATGCTTTGTAAACTTTAAGTAAAACAAGTTTTTATTAATAATGTATGGGTTAATTGAGCCAAACCGGGTATGAACTGTTAATTGACATTGTCTGATCTAGGAGGGCAATGTTATAACCTGTAATGATGATCAGTGTGCACCATATAACCTAGTATCCAACAGTCGGCTTGAGTGTCATTTTGGATACATTGCAACTGGATTGTGTTACAGTGCATGTCATCCACGATGACATTCAAAGGCTTAAGTCTACACGTTGGGCAGTGAGAACTGTGAGAATATGTTTTTTTCTAGATTTTGGTTATTCCAATGTCATCTGGCCTCGTGGTGAAGATTGTTTCAAAGTCAGATAAGACGGCCTCCCTTCGTTCCATTCGACCCCTCGGAATGGACAAGTCATGTAAAATAACGCAGTCAGTATTTGGTTTTGTTTTGTTTTTATTTTAAAGTTACAGCTCTGATTTTAGCCCTAAAATACTTGAAGACAGAAAAATTAAAGCAACTTGTTTGATCAATCTACGAAGAATGGAAGGTGCCAAACCCTCAATTCACACCCTCACATTGCCAAATTTACGGCAATCGAGGGGAATATTTTGTTGGTGGGGTTGGTATGAGGATGGGCCTAATTGCTATGGTGGGAATCTGGACAATTTTATAACCAGGCCGAATATAATATGCGTTTTACAGTATGTAAATGGATTTTAGCTTTGGGGAATGTTATGTTTTTTTTTTATTATACACGATTTACGTAAATTATGTTTTTGACGTGACAACGTCTTAAATTAGGTTGCGGCTCGGAGTCACTCATGAAAAAGTGTAACGCCCGGTAACGTTACGATGCCCGTCCAGTGGGTCCGCCGCACGGGATCCGCACGGGATAAAGCAGATAACTGTGGGTCCGCCGCACGGGATAAAGCAGATAACTATGTTTATTCGTGAAAATGTGGAGTGCTTAGATTCGTCATTTACAACAACTACAACAATAAAGGTAAATAATTGTACACTGATATTTCATTATCGTAAACTATGATTGATTGATTAATTGTTAGATTGACACAAAAGTTGAGAAACTGAGTTTATAGGTTATGTCATACTATTGACAAATGTTGATAGTGTTAAGTAAATTATTAGTTTAAACCATTCTGCAATCAATCGTAATTCAGTCGATTGAGAAGAAACAGCGCGTATTGCTAGTCAAACATTTAAAATAACAAATTATAACCTCCAACCTGTCATAACGAACAAACCAACTAAACCGACCAATCACCACGCGCGGAGTTAGAATTTAACTGTGTTTAGCAAGAATTTCAAATTCCAATTTTAGTAAATGTTTTATTCAACTTTACCATTTACAATAACAAATTTTAATTAATTTCAAATTATGTACAATGTTTTAGTAAACAAAATATATTTCTATAGTTAAAATTTGTGCAATTCTTATTTTCATTCAATTCCTTGTTCCTATTGTGCAATTTAATAATATTCATATCAATAAATATTCTACCGAGAAAAAGACGTTGTCACGTAAAATCTTCACCCGTAAAAACCGACTTTACAGGCAACCATAATTTTTTTTTATTACATATCACGTAAGATAATGTTTTCTAAATCAATAACTACAGCAAGAAAATAATTTTATGGTGAATAAAATACAAATAAAACAAGTCCCTGTCATATTTTGTTTGTGTTCCGTTCAAAATTTATATTGTTATTGTCAATCGTTTTTCTATGGATATTTTTAATAAGATGTCCATATATTTGGCCCTCAAACCCTTGCTGTAATGATTATAAAAACGTATCTACATGTTTCTTGTCCTTCAGAAAATGTATTTAAGGGTTGTGATCAAAATTTTGTTCAGAAATTCAAAAAACGTTCCGATCCACGACTGCACTTCCCTTTTCGGCAAACCTCTGACGTCATGCCCTAAAGCAACCTTCATCTGTTTTTCTTTTTTACTGAAAATTAGTGCTGTATATCCTCTTTCACATAGATTCATTTGCATGTAGCTATTTAGTTTTTGTAATCACCTGCATAGTTTTCACAGACAGCCAATATTGTCTCAAGAAAAAAAATGTTGTGTGATGTTGCATTTTTTCTCAGATTTCTAGCTTGGATATATAAAACATGCAGAGTTTTTTAATACTGCTAATACATTTTTATGATTTGAACTTGTATTTTTGTCTCTAATGATCTCTTTGGTTTATAATGAATTGAATTATTTTTTTTAATAACAAGTTTTTAAGAACGGTTTCAAAAATATAGCTTTAAATTTAACCATATCAATGACATATCTCTATGGTTATCACTGTATTAACATTTAATGCTAATACTATTGTCTAAAGTCCGCTATCAAGACAGTGTTGTAAACCTTAGTGATAGCAGTGTGTTAGATGTAAGAGATTTATTTGTACTGGATAAATGAAACACTGTATGGAATACACCTTTTGTAATTCAATATGACCTTATGTAGGCTGTATTTGTGTTCAATTTTTAACAGACTAATCTTTTAACCGCAGTTAGTATATATTCAGAAAATACTTTTGTCAAAACATACATATATTAAAACAATTATATTATTCTTACGAGATTAATTAATGAGAAGTCCTTAGCCTTTGAACGATAGTGGTATATGCACATATACCGATGTATCTATACAGAGTATCATTTGAAATCTTAGTGCAGAAATTCGTAAAGCCTGATCTCAATTTTTGAAAAAATACAATAGTAAAAGCAGTTAGAAATTTTGAGACTGAAAAATAAATCATTTTTAATAAAAGGGAAAGAATCGTTCAGACTTCTTGTACAATATTCCCATGGTATTGTTGTAAATTATGTCTTTGACGATTTCCTTGGAAATTGGTAAAATATCACTTTTATCTGAGTTATTATATTATATTATACTGAACTAGTGGCTATGTCGGCCGATACCTGTGATTAGGCTTATTAATCAAAGTTTATTAGATAGTTTACGCTTATACTCCTTGGAGTTAATATTAGTCATAACAACACCGTATCCTACTGAATTATAACAGTTTAAAAATGAGATTCGAGTGGATATTTTTATCTTTTTGCAATTTTTAGGTACATTCTTTTTCGTGACTGCGTCACCTATTTCTACATATCAAACCATTCCAATCCACCAGTTATGTAATGAGAATTTTGTTTACATTACTGCACTAGTGTGATTATGAACCGTGCGAACTTTTATATTATTTTATCTAAGATTGTATTCTAAAGCCATAGGAAAAAACTGTCTGTATTAAAGTTATTATTCAACCAATCCCCTGGTCAGTATATTATAGATTAACCGCAGTTTGAGATGTTTTAAATATTTGGCATAAAACCGCAGTGTAATTCCGTCAGTCTGTCTGAACGATTACTCTGAATAGAAAGATGTTAGAAACTAGAAACTTGGAGCATCGGTTCCTCTTGGGCCAAGGAAAAGTCCTATTGGTTTTAGGGTCAAAAGATCAAGAGACAGTCCGTCAGTCTTTCTGAACGATTACTCTGAATAGAAAGGTACTAGAAACTTGACACTTGGAGCATCGGTTCCTCTTGGGCCAAGGAAAAGTCCTATTGGTTTTAGGGTCAAAAGATCAAGAGACAGTCCGTCAGTCCGTCAGAGCGATAACTCTGAATAGAAAGGTGCTAGAAACTTGACACTTGGAGCATCGGTTCCTCTTGGACCAAGGAAAAGTCCTATTGGTTTTAGGGTCAAAAGGTCAAGAGACAGTCGTCAGTCTGTCTAGCGATAACTTTCTAGAAAAGTTATAGGAACTTGAAAGTTAGTAAATAGTGCCCTCGTGGTTGTACGATAAACTCTATTGATTTCAAGGTCAAAGTCCGACCGTCCGTAGTCCGTCATGCGATAACTTATCCGTCATTTCTGTCAGGTTCTTCATACTCAGTAACATCGGTTTACCATCACTCTTCTGTCTTCTAGAGCCTTCCATAAATCTATCTAAAACATGTTTAAAACAGCTAAGCCGTATCTTTCTTTAAAGCGGAAAGGAGTCGAGAGATTATAACGTCATGGGCCCCTGCTGACGTGGCACTGTTATTGATGGACATAACAATTACTGCCTTTGATGTGGCGATCGGCATTCCCCACTGCACAGGTTTAGAAGCTTC
Organism: Homalodisca vitripennis; assembly: GCF_021130785.1. Lineage (NCBI taxonomy): Eukaryota > Metazoa > Arthropoda > Insecta > Hemiptera > Cicadellidae > Homalodisca > Homalodisca vitripennis. The sequence continues at coordinate 140,561,807 of NC_060213.1, read as the reverse complement.
GCTGATTAATGCGCTCCAGGTAGTTCAAGGGATTGATTGACGATTTACTGGCGAGTGTGTTATTACTACATCCCGGAACTTGAAAAACAGATTAAATTTAGTTCGTGGAAACTTGCTATTTGCGTCTGAATGGTTATCAATGGTTTTATGTAACAACAGCAGGCAGAGATGTTTTTAATTTCTTAAAGATAAGGAAAAATATTTTTCTTCCACGTGAAAATATTGTAGTGTGCGCAAAGGCCTTCATAAGAAAATTCACACTTTTGACTAGGAGAGTTCCAAAATTAATAAATTCACTTATAATAAACACTTGATTTTATTATTTATTTTTTTCTCCTGTACATTGCATGGAATAAAACGTTGTAAAACTATTGTTTAATTTCTGTTTACTAAAATATCAATGCTACATAGGTTATTTAGTAAATTATTTTACTTGCCTTTTTAGATTTTTTGTTTTCTCTCTAACATGTAATTTGAATAAAACACGATCTCTTAAAAACATTTAGCCGACTTAACAATTTTGAGGAGTCAAAAATACGCATTCGATGACACATTTGGAATAAGCATAGGATTAAATAGGCTATAAACTGGTTATAAAATCTGGCCAATTTATGTGGATGCTTTAGTATTTTTAAGCAACGATCAGCAGCTACTCAGATATGGCGTAACATTTAACCGCAGTTTAGTTTGTCTGGGTGTCATTTTAGATAATGTGCAGCGGTATATTTCTTACACGGTGCATATCATCCAAAATGTCGTCCGTAGACTAAAACTCTTCACACTACGTCATCGTCCACCTACAACTGGAGCACGGGAATCATATTTCAAGGTCACACCTCTGGTGAAGGTTGTTTCAAGGTCAGATTAGACAAGTCTGCCTCGCTGGGAAACAATTTCAGCCCTTAAATCGCTAGGGTTAACCTTTTTTATCCGGCTCCATTCTCGTGGTTTCGTGGGTTTTATGTGATAAAACAAGGTTCTCGACCTTTCTTGTCAAGGATGGAGGGTCGAGTAATTTTCTGGTGCAAGTGACTCTGGCGGAACTAGGGCCGAGCCAAGTCTAGCCGTTTTGGGAAAGTTTTTGAAAATATTGTGCCAATGATCATCTCAAGATACACACTGGTCAACTGGATATTGAGACAACTTCATCACGTTTGGCCGATCCTCCTCAGAATTTCGGTTATCGTCACCCATCATGACGTAATCGTTGCGTCTCTTTCTGCTGAAAATTCCAGCAAGAGGAGAATCCAGTGCTTTGATTTGTTAAAAGATTTTCACGTTGAAGCGTTACGAGATTGGCTTCCTTCATATTTTTGTCGGGCCACAAAAGTAGCGAAATCACCACTTCACTAGGCGCGTTCGCGAAAATATTGATGTAACTTTGGCATTTATTTTTTCAAGCTGAGATTTAGATGTACATTACAGTATATGTGTTTGTGTTTTACCCACTCGTTTAAAATTTCAGTCACCAGTATTTCGTTAGGCCAGTGGTGTATGAAGCTTAGATTAACAGCTCAGACTATACCACAGTAAACATACGTATTCATTTCCAATCAGGCTTCTGTACAAGAAGCTATGTCACAAGGAATGTTCTCCTCGTCCACTTTGATCCTTTTCCAAATGTCTTTAAAAATTCCCGATCAGACACATTATGTTCTTCTCTACCTCCACCTCCATGTGGAGTGCAGTATTAACACACGCGTTGTGCTTCTTGTTCCTCAATCCTCAATCAGGCTAAGTGGCACCCCAAGTAGCCCCCAACGAGGTCGTTATTTTCAGAAGTTTTCGTTAAATCTATTTATCATCGAGATGCCATTATCTTTACTAGTAACCGTTACAGTCAGGAAACTCTCATAAAAACCGCACATGCTGACAACAGGTAATATATACGCATCTCGTTTTCAATGACCTTTACCGAATCGTATGGATAGCACTTGTCTGCTTAAAGTAAATAAAGTAAAGTAAAGATGTCTTATTTTACCAGGCGAAGGTATGGCTAAGAAACCCTCTCTAACACAACCTGAGGACCAACGGCTTAAAGGTGACTTCCGAACCACCACCAATGGCCGGGCAGGCGGGCTGCTTGCAAGGACAGGACCCATCCAACCGCATATAGCTGAAGCTACATAACATTTTTACAGTTGTTTTGTTATATGTAGCAAATGTTATATGGCTTTGCTATATAGCTAGTTTTATTTTACTTTAGTGATATTTATGAAGGGAATGTCACTTTTTGTGTACAAACCAGGTTCCAGGAAATATCTAGCCTTTGAAAATATACAAAATTTTTACTAATAATTAAGTTTTTACCTCAAACAGTAAAAATTAATCTGAATAGTAACCGCCGTTGGAACAATTCAATACAATGTAAAACGTCTCCTTGACAAAAGATAAATTACACCCATGCGCTGAATTTATTTACTTTATCATAAACAATGCATGAAAATATGAATCTCTATTAATTCGACTGCCAAAATTCCACGTAAATCTACTTTAAAGTAGCCTAATCCGGATAAGAGTGTAACACTATAAAAGAGAGATCTTTTTTGCTTTGAATGTTGAATTTAGCTTCAGTTCACCTTCCTTGTATTGCAACGTCTGGTATCTGATGCTGTCACAGACTTGACTCCTGGAATCTGGAGTCACGTTCGTCTGAAGATATCCAAACAGAAGCTCAAAACGAACTCTTTAAATCGTTTCAGTATCAGATACACATATAAATAGATGACGTGGCAGTCTCATCGTCTCATTGCAAAATTGACAATATGCCACTGAAGTCTTTGAAACCGATTCGATTGATATTTCCTCAGAAAAATACGTACTTCTATGTAATAAATGTACAACTGAAATATTTAAATATTTTGCTCGTAAATAACTATGTTAATGTTGCAAACTGGGGCGTAAAAGCTATGTAATATGTTATTTACATGTTTTGGTAATGTTTATTTGTGGTCTTTCTAATGTATCCAAATTGAACATTAAACACAACCCGTTGTGTCGTAGAATGACTTAAAGAATTTGCTGAGTAAGAAATTTATCGTTAGCCACGCTATTCGAAATGCACAGTTAAAAATATTGAACGATAACTGTGTTTCTGATTTTGAGCATGTTAGTTATGAATCTTATTTTACTTATTTTAATCCACTCTAAAATTAACCATCAGACTCGTTTGGAAAAGCGCCATACAACCCTGGAAAGATACCGATAGCCACTTTCCGCCGAATAGCCGGTCTGAAAATTGTTTTAGCTGACTCTGATTTATTTGTTTTACATATCTGATGATTGGTTTTAAGTGTCAAGCTAATAAAAATATGATCTAAGAAAATACCTTTTTAATTTTTTTACCCTTTCGTCTACCAATCCACCAAAATTATCACATTAGATGTTAGATTTTCTTTCTTAGCACAAATTTTTCTATTGATATCAAGAAGATCTACGTTTTGTGTTCATATAATGTAAATTGGTGACTTGGCTCCTGGAATATAACAAAAACGTGAACATTTTAGTTTCACGTGAGTTGTGAACATGTCGTGTGTAACCTGTCTACCATGTAAGTGCTTTTATTCTGTAAAATACAGATATGTGTGTCCAACAAAAAAAATCTTTAAATGTTTACGACATGAAATTTCTTATTTATTAAAACCAGTAATTTTACGTATCGGTCGATTAAATTTTTTCCCCAGCTTATGTTGGTCGACCTGGTGTTAGTAATAAATGAACAATGTTATTTATTTTTATTTATATATATTAATATCGAACATATGTATAGAGTACATTGAATAAATAAATCCTCAGTAATCCCTTAAATTACTCTGTATTGGCGCGCTGCTTTTGAATGTTTTGCAGCTATCTTTTAAACATTTTGTTGGCATAAAAACCAACATAACCATGGCATGTTATATATGGTTTTATTCATAAATATTTGTAGAATATGGACATCTGCATAAAACAACTTTGTATAATTATCTTGTACATACAGTACCAAACATTAAAGCTTGTAATAAAAAATTGTAAAATTTAGGACCACCCCTGGCAAACAATGTTGTGGTTGTTCAATAACAAATTCAATATAGTCAAATTGTTAGAAATTGAATTCAGTAGATGAAAAATTTTTGATGGGGCTGAATTTTTATAATTGCAGAATATTGAAACAATGCGCGAATATTACATAGGCTCACTGTTCATTAGCTCTCTCAGATGTGAGGATTTTTCAAATAAGTTTCCTTTGGCAATGGCTCTATTTTATGGGGTGCAATGGGGCCGGACCCCCCAAAAAGTTTCAATTTTTTCAATGACTTTTTTAGTAAACTATTATTATTTAAATAATTGAATTATACTGACACGTACTGCGCAAAGATCGTTCTCAACAAACAAACGGGTCAAGAACTTTTTAAGAAACAAAATGGGGCCTTACTGTCTGTCAACTACGGGGAAATATCAGTTGTGTGGATGCACCCCCCCCCCTCAAAAAACTTTTCCTGCCTACATTCTTGCTACTAACAATTACTTCAATTAAAATACCTCATACCAGTAGATTTTAAAACAATAACATACACTTAACGAACTCTGTAAACTCGTATGTTTAGATAGAATTCGTCATAAACCAACGAAGATTAGCATTATTACTCATAGATTATACGATCTGTAATGAAACCTCCGCCTACTCGTATCATGAGTACAAGGTGGAAATACGTTGTAAAAAGTGATTTTACGGACGGTGTATCGCCCTCCCGTTGCCAGCTCATAGTAAGTTATATTGCTACCTAGTTTCCTTGTTAGAACAAGCTAATCATAGTAATAACATAATGATCTCGACTGGTCTATTTTTAGCCTTGAAACAGCTTTCACCAGCTACTGTTTTAACAAACAATGCCTACTTTTTGTTTTCAATAATTATATCATAGATTAACATATTGTATATAATACCTGACACTAAATGTTAAATGAAAACCTACAGGATTTTTTCAAGCATCTTTTTTGAGCACCATTTATTTAACTTGGTTTTCATCCTTTTTATATCATTCTTGTTTTGGTGCAAGCTCATTCTTACAATACTATTACTATTATTTGTTTACAAATTGTATAATTATTTACTTATACAATTCCTAGCTAAGAAAACAATTCATCTTTTAATAGTAAATCTATTACCATTAAAAATAATAAAATATGCCCATTTTAAAATGTTCTTAGTCACGATTTTCCTTTTGCATACTTACATTTTGAAATCTTGTAAAAAGTATTATATTATTACAAATGCTTTTTCAAAAAGTAGTATATATTAATGTACTTTTTCAACGTTAGTTAATTGTACTATAATTCAATTGTTCTTGTAGTCGATATTGAAGACTGCTGTAGTGCAATTAACAACTAAAACATATGTATTTACTGATAATGAATTATTTTGTACGTACTTTTCAGTATTACTCTATTATTACATTTGCTGTGAATTAACTAAATATGTAATACTAATTGTGTTGAAGTTTATGGAATCTTCTAATCACGATACATTGCCTGCCGTAAGTGAATCATGAAACAACGTAGATTTGTTAATGTGATCAACCATTTATAAATTTTCGAGACCTTAAGAATAGAATGTATTTCCATAAAACTATTTTAATTGTAAATTTTCAGAAACACAGTCACGCGTAAACTGTTGAAAAAGTCCAGTTCTCACGATACTGAATGAATATTGTTATTGAATGTTAGTTTTCGAAAAACCGATAGAGCCTTTAGTTGGCCGCGTCAAAGAGAGTACCAGGGTTAGTGATTTACAAGAAAAAGATACTTCAAGAGGCCTTCGCATCACGTAGCCAATCTAAAACAGTACTTAAAAATAACGTGACAAACATTTAATTTTGGGGTGAGAAGAAAATATTCCCAAGAGACCAATGTAAATTTTCTTTTTCTTTTAATTTCATCATTTAGTTGATTTTCCTTTTACAAATAATTGTTCACTAGGATACACCGATCATTTTAAATGACTATGGTCTTTTTGTTAGCCAACACTAAATCAAATAGATGCTTTATTGCTATAAAGCTTTATTGCTTTCTCAGGAATTTTGTGATCAGACCCTAAATAATTAAATTCTGTTACGTGATTCTGTTCTATCTTCAGGGATGTTTTTCTTTCGTTACATTCCGCGAAGGCCGCAGGTATTATTACATAAGATAAGATAGGAATATTACCGTTAATCGTTGAAAAACAAGGTAATTTATACTTTCGCAGAATATAAAACCTCATTAATAACGGTTTCAGTGTGGTGGTTTAGTGATAAGACTTTGCAAGGCTAGACCCCATGGCTATAAGTGCCTAAGTGATTTCCTTTCTTCGAAGTGACATGTGACTGTTAATTTGAAGATTTTAACAATTTTAAAATTGCTTCTCTTATCAGCTTAAAAACACATTTGTCAAAATCTACGTTTTTAATTGACAAAACTTGATTTTATAACCACACAGTGTTATAGATTTTGAAATGTATTCTGATATCAGATTATTCATTGATGGGAAAACACAATTTTGTTGTAATCTGTATTGATTAGTAATGTAACCTCGATATTGCGTAAGATAAAAATTTAGTATATCAAGCTTTTGTTTAATTAAAAAAACATTAAGTGAAAATAATTAATTTTTAATATTTTTACCCTGAACAAAGTCACTGTGTAAATAGTAAGTGTATTTATGTACTTTTTTCTGGATTGCCCATTAGCCGTGCTTTGAGAAATGACAATTAATAGATCGAAAATTAAATGACACAATAGGTCGTCGGTTAAGTACCGACTTGTTTTAAAAAGCATTATTGTTTCAACGCACCCCCAAATATTGTTTATATTACACAGGTTTCGCGTTGATCAACTAATAGTCTTTGAAGCCTCACTACGATCAATATTTTGCCTCTGAAACATGCGGGTTGCTTGCTAGCGGCGGAAAATAGACTCTGTAGTTATAAATAAACTACAGGATATGTTATATTTTGAGTATTCTCTGATAATAATACAAATAATCCGTTTGTAATTGAATTTTATCTATCAATAAGAAGACATACAATAGAAGATTTAAAACAATTTGCAAATAAATCAAAGCAAAACATTAACACAGTTGTGCAATTTATGCATCACCTCACAGTACCTACCATGCCGTATTTATGCTTCTTTGATTCGAATATGGTTTCGAAATATTTAAGATTGTGAACTATGTGTGTATTTAAGATATGAGGTAGAGAAATATATATTAAAATTAAAGTTCATGCCCTCGCATGTCATTTTTTACGGATTCTCATGCACGGCAGAATGGTGCGGATGACCTTGCAAGTCAAAAGGATACGCTTTTAAACATTATTCAAAATGGTGAAAGAATAGATATAGGCCTGTAATTTTCTGAATAATATTTCTATCCCTTCTAAATGTTTAGTATTATTTTTAATGGCTAGTACATGAAGAAATTTGCCCAGTAGAATTGAATTACTAAACAAGACGGTTCAAAGCACCGCCACCAAAAAGTGTATGACCTATCCAATCATCGACCGCAGTGTGACCCACATTGCTGTGACTATGCTAGAGCCAAGTGATTGTGGATTCTCGTATAAGAGGGGGTTCAGTCCCCCCCCCCTCCTGAATTTTGGACAAAATTTTAATTGTACTCAGTAGTTTCTTAAGGCAGAATTTATGAGGTCTTAAAACAAAATAATCTCCCGGAGGAAGATTCTCCAACCCCTATTTTTGGAGGGTATTTTATGCTCTCTAAACCACGAAGTGTGTCAGCACCTCCGAAATTACGTTCTATATACGTTTCCACATAGTTACAGATGCCTATGCACACCAAATGGTTTTGAAAACCTATGCAAGCCAAATTTTCTATGGAACCTCCTATGGAGGTTCTAGATCTGAAGACAAATAGGTTCTAGGTGTACAGGCAAGCCAAATCTTTGTAAATGCGCCATCCATCGGGCGTTCGTTATTAATTCCATACCAATTATTTAACGCCACTTTCAGTTTGTCGGTTAGATCTTTACTTCCCGTAAGGCAATATTTAATGCATTATCCGGAGAACCGCGGTTGCTGAATAATTACGGAGCTTTTATCACCACACACGTTGACGGCTTCAGCGTTAGGCCTACTACCTGCCTGGCCTTATTCGTCAACCGCTCGTGGCCAACATATATATTATTTATTTTGTAATGTATTAAAATAACTATATGAAATAATTTGTCTCATAAAAAAAGTAAATGAATGTAAATTAGTTTTAAGTGTGACATGATAAAGGAGAAGGATGATTAATGTAGTCCCATACCTTTCTTATTACAGTACATCGAATTTGGACTCATTTCCTTTATTTTCTTATTAAGTTTGAGTAGGAAATATAATTAACCTAACCGAATAAGAATAAATGGAACAGATAAATGCATACACAGTCAGGTATTTACAGGGTAGTCCGACCATGCGACAAGGGTTGTAAATGCGCGTGCGAGAGTACTTGGGTCGTCAAGGGTTTGTAATCCTTCAAGAATACGAGTCCGGAAAAAAGTACATATTTAAACTAACGAAGAACCTCAAAATGATAATGAGGCAATTACGAAAGTATTGGGATAGACTTGAGGAGAATATTAGAACTGCACTAATGGTCACCTCAACATTAACTTAGAGTACAGATTCGTGCATAACAAAAATCAAGTATAAACCAATCCCTATAATTGCTTTAAATTTTGTGTGAGATATTGCGTTTACATAGATAGTATGTTTAGAGTATGGGTAAGTTATTTCGTATATCATTCATATAAATAGTAACCATTATAAGGGCCAAAATAGAGCCTTGGGGAACACCACATTTTACAGACCAAGTGTTAGATTGGAAGTACCAGATGGGCTATATACATCACCTACACACACGCGCGCGCGTATATATATATATATATATATATATATATATATATATATATTATATTTATACCTCTATATATACCCACATATATAGAGATTATATATATATATATATATATATATATATATATATATATATATATATATATATATTACATCTCAAGAATCGTGGGTTAATCCTCCATTTACAGTCAAGTATCATTCATAATTGTTACTGCCAGTAAACAGAATATGTTTTCTTTATTAGTATATCAATAGTATACATATATCAATAGTATACATATAACAATTGATTACTAACTTACAATAATGCAACTTAAAAAATTATACGTAATATGCTACTTATGAAATGCACCACTGGGCAGCCTATAGTTTAAGTGTTGATAGTGACTTACACTCTGACTGCCTATTGGAAGTTTCAAAACAATCAGCGTCAAAGAAGGTATGGTTACAAATAGATATTAAAAGTTGGTTTAAGATCGCCCGAACAGGAAAACACTACCAGCTGAGTACATTCACGTTATTTGTGAATTCTAGATTTGCTGTTGTGTTTGTTGCTGAGTTTTGTGTATCAGTGTCGTTGGACTGCCAATTATTTTCTTCTGTGTCAGAATGTGTGTGTATCTTCTTAGTGTGAATGCCTTGCTTATTCTGTGTTGTACACTGTTAGTAATAGACTGGAAGTAAAAGCATATTGTATTTAAATTACGATGAGCCATAAGCATTCCATGTTTTAAAGAGTCAAAATAGGTAACCATGTTTCTGTTGTAATTTTTTACGTGCACTATTCAAAGACAATTTACCGACACACATCTCTCAGAAATATGTACAAAAACAAATCTTCTAAGAAACCTTAACTGAATAAAAACAAAACAGCGTTGAAGGAAACTAGGAAAATTATATAAGGAAATAAAATAGTGTATCAATTATTATTTATTTATTATTTATTATTACAAATTTGAATTTAATGTGTGTATAATATCATCACATTTTAGAATATTTCGTTTCAAATATGAAATTCTGGTGTAAATATTTAAAAGGATTAATTAAAGCAAATGCAGATCTACCTTATTTTAAATAAGAGTTAAGTATATTATAAAAATAGTCTCATAATAGGAATGAAGATATAAAGATAAAGAATAAATTGTTAAAATAACATAAATCAAATATTTAGAGTGGACTGCAACTTTTACCTCAACATACTTCAAACTTTATAATCAGACACAGTCTCCAATGACTTAAATATTAGTTTTAATTTATACTATTGCCTTCTGATTTTCTTTTCCTCCCCCTTTCTCTTTCTTTCTTCCCCCCTCCCTCCCCTAATGATTCATTAATGTTCCAATGGTCGAAAATATTTATTTTCTTAAATTGTCCTTATTAATTGTTATAAATTGATTTCTCTTCTGATTAAAAACAATTTTTCTCTATCATTGAAATAATTTAAATATTATCGTCTGTTCCAATATTAGTTTCGGTTGTGCCCTAGATGATATTTGTCACTGTTCAGACAACTGTATCTATTTTTCTGATGAAACCGTTTTGCACCAGTTACCAATCAACATAGCACGTCAGGTTTACAGACAAAGCAACAAGAATAATAACCTTATTTCCTTTGTTAACCGTGAGAGCGATCGTTATCGCGTTCTTTATTTCCCTAACTGATGATTAAGCTTAGCGAAGTTCCTCTTCGTTACACCCAAACGGAACCGTTGCCATGGTTACCTCTCAGCAATCCACTGGAGTGGCTGTCGACTCTTAGTAAGCGGAAACTAACACTGCTTTATTATGTAGAGTCCACAATAGCTATGTCCAGATAACAAGGTACGATTATACATTAGAAAATATGTTGCATAACAGGCTACGCTGAAGATGCACGCGGAATTTCGAGTTTGTGGCTTACTTCACTTTTGAGATATCTACAGATTGATAGGCGATCACACAGAAAAGAAATTTTGACACAGTATCTGTCCGCGCAGACAAGTGCCAGGCTTCCATAACACTCAGCCAGATCCAATGAATGGACATGCACCAATCATCGCACTCATACTTGTCAAAGCACAAACGAAGTTTTGTGTAAAACATAAAGTCTTCAGATGGAATCTTTTTCGAGATATCTTGCTGCCCATTTGGTACGATGCCACATATTAAAATTTTCATTGTGATTGAACGCAGATTTGCTTGTTCTGCTATTTTCTCGTTGCCATCATGGTCTCCACAAGACTAATGTAAAAATGTCGCTCAGCCAAACCCCCTAGATCGTCGAGCACCACCATCATACTCGATGTTTGTTTTCCGTAAATTAATGAAATACTTAGTCTAGAGATCAGTTAATTTTCAAGACACGTTCTGACAGACAGCAGAATAGACATTTGCCTGCCTCCTGAACAATAGGATTCGGTAACGCTCAGCTAATTAAAACTAATTAATTTATTAATATATTTTTATTAAATTAATTTATTAAATAAAATAAATTTATTTAATTAAATAAATTTAATTTAATTTATTTAAATTTTAAATTTAAATAAATAATTAAATTTAATATAATTTTATTTTAAATGTTATTTATTTAATTTTTTTTAATTTATTATTTTTTTATTTAATTTATTTTTTTATTTTATTTTATTTATTTTAATAATTAATTTTGTTCATATTTTCAGCGGAAAAAATAAAGGCAATTACTGTAGTAATTTTTATAATTAATTATACGAAGACAACTTAAGCATCCTCGTATTTAGCCAGGATTACAGTACTTAAAAGTTTTATTGGGCTATTTTATCAAATGTTGGGGTTTTCACCATAAGACCAATGTTGAGCCAAAGCCTCGAACAATATTATGACCTTATTCTGGGTCGTAGAAATATGCGATACTCCTTGTATCAGTTTATAGTTGCTGCAATGTTTCGAACTGGATAACTTGTATTTAGTTCCATTAAATCCAAATGTGACATCGGAATCTTATCTTCGTGTTTCAGTTGTTCAGGAAGTTTAATATTAAAAAAGTAACCTTTATTGGTCCAAGTAGAAGGGCGCCTTAGTTCCTAACTTTGACGTCGGTTCAGAATTTAACAGACCGAAAGGCAAAATATGGACTATCCGGTACACCCAACCTTTTTACTTCGTGTATTGTTCTACAATAAACAGTAATCTCATACAGGTTACTAATTTTAATCAGTGGTAAATGAATGGTTCAAACTGACAAAATAGCATTTTGTTCAGTACACAATGTGATTTTAGCCCGAATTCTTCTCTGTCTCACCAGATCAAATTGAGCAAATCAACTGAGATATTTGCACGGATCACGGGCGTTGTGACAATGCAGGAAATTTTTGTTGCCGTTTGTCACATATTGGCTGAACTTGAGTAAATGAGATTACTTGTCAGTGTGGGTTGATATTGGTTTGATTGTTTGATGTTTGTTATGGCTGTCAGCGGTCAATGGTGTTTGACTGTTTTGCGTTGTCGCTGAGTATTTAATTAATGGTTGTTGGCTCCTCTGCTGCAATAAGTACCAATCTGTGTTGCCATTGTGTGGCTATCGGTGGTGCAATCGATTTTTGGGGTTGGAAAATATTTTTTAGGTAAATACTTAGCCCTTCAAGACCTGAATACAAACAAAACGTTGAACAATATTTTTATAACTCCACCTGAAAGTGCAGACTTTTGATGCAGTCAATTCAAATCATTTTTGTAATATGGCCAAGATAAAAACTTTAGAGATAAAAAACGTGAATTTTTACATTATGTTCATGAGATTTCGATAAATTTGCTACAGACATTGTTTTATTTATACGCAACAAAATACCAGTAACATGCTGTCTCTTAAATTAGTTTAATTAAATACATAAATATATCAGTACCTGAGGCATAATTCATATACATCCTGTAGATATTTAAAAAATGCGTGGAGCCGATTTTATTTGGGACTGATTACAAGATAGCTTAGATTGCCTACATTAAATGTTTTTAATATCATGAGTATTCAGGGACGTTATCTTAAAGAGCCATGAGTTCAACATTAAAACTTCTTTTCAAACCCAAATCGAGTTCACTACCTATTATGTACTATATTTAAGGAAATAATATAAATTACAAAACTTATAATTAAACCATTTGTAATTAACACTTAAAGGGAATGTCAATAAAAACAATACTTGCTGCATTACATGACAAATGTTCATAACCTATTCATTTTGCTTTAATGTAATGCTTCGGTATTGCAATCTAGCCTTAAATCGCAGTTGTCTGACCTTTAAATTGTAAACATAAGTTGCGTTTTCCCTCCATTCAGGTATTCATTTTAGGTTTCAGATCATATGAACTTAAATTTCAATACCAAAGCGTTTGGACAGTCTGTTATAAGACTGCAGTTTTTTTTTATAAACTGCGTACAATGCATATAATTGATTTAAATTGAGTAAGAAATTTACTTTCACCGTGACAAATGCTAAAGAATTTTAGTAATAAATCTGATATACGTTGTTTGCTTTTAAAAATGTATGTATGACTTATTTCAAACATTTTACGTGTTTTTTTTTTTTAATTCGATCATTAAATACGTCCAGTGTACAATTATAATTATAAATGCTTTGCTAGAAAGTCGAAATTAATTTACTTATAATCAAATATTTAAAAGGTACTTTATTCGATCGTTAAAAAAATTAACCTTTCCTGCACAGTTAAAAAAAACAAGACAATTTTTAATTTTAATTTTTTTTCTAAATTTTAGAAATGTCTCTAAGATTCCATTAGGTCTGTAGTTTTTTGAGAATTTTCAGTGCCAAGCAATAAATAAAATTATATTTTCTCTTCCAGACGAAACTTTACTTAAAATAATATTTGTAAAAGGTAGTTTAATCGTTAAAATTAACCTGTACTGCACAGTTAGATTAAACAATAAAAAAATTTAAACATTTAAAAAATTTTAAAAACGTTTTTAAGATTCCGATAGGTCTGTAGTTGGTTAGGCGTTTTCAGCGCCATGCAATAAGTAAAATGATCTTTTCTGTTCCAGACGAAACTGCCGTCAGTGCTGAGCCTCAACGGTGATGCCGACTTCGAGTTCTTCGCCGTCGCATTCGTCGTATCCGTCATCTTCATCACCGTGGTACTCTCCACCATCCTTCTCCTGCTGGTGCGACGCTATGTTGCATCCCGCGCCAAGATACGCAACCTCACCACGCCCGACACAGAGGCCAGCAAGGATTATCAGGTAGGCTGGAATAAAATAAAATACATTTTAGTGGTCTCTAAGATTCAAACATGAGGGGGGGGACAACATCACTGCTGAGTGCTGAGTCGATGCTTCCAAGAAAGATTCGCCCAACACATCCATTTGAGATGGTCCATTCGATTTTTGGTTATCATTTTAAATTTCAAAGACATACCTGTTTATCAAGAATCAAAAAGCTTTGTTGGCATTAAATACACAAGTATACAATAGACATTGTCATGAACATAGTAAACATGTATTATGAATAAAAACCATATTACAATAAAATTATTTTCCTTTGGGTGGATAATGTATTAGTAATCTGAAGATAAACAATTTCTAGTGTTAAAAATTAAAAATTGATCAACTAAAATACACAATTTATCAAATAGAAATACACAAAAACAGGAAATAAACAATTAAGTACCAACAGTAAGGCAAAAGACCTTCTTCACTAACGCCTAAAATTCAATCAATTAATATTACCACTTGAACACATTTATAAATAAATAACAAAGTTAAAACAGATACAATATGTTTTTTGATAACAAAGTTTACAGTTTACATTAATGAACTTATATCACAGTTAGACAGTAGACAATCTTTTCAGTCAAAAACGTTAATAAAGAAGTGTAACAATGGTAAAAAAAATCAAATAAAATGTCGCTAAGCTACATCATGCTTAATTTAAAAAGTCGTCTATATCTAAAAAGTTTTTTACATTGTAGATACAGTTCATTATCAAAATTTGTTTTATGTGTTTCTTGAAACAAATTGACTGGTATAGTTTGAATTAAATTAGGTACATTATAAAATCCATTTAAGATCCCTTTCGACTAGAAAAATGGAAATATTTATAAATGTACGAGTAGTTATAGGCAATGAAGCACTCATTATAGGTAATTTTGTAATTAAGTCCACGAGAAACTGCTTAAGATAAGAATGTGGGATTTTCACAGTAGCCTACGTTATATAAATTATCATTTCAGAGAATTGCATGATTTAATAGGTTATGATTTGAGGAACTTATTCTTTTTATAAAAATAGTGTTTTAAAAATGCATATAGTTACCGTAACAGAAAATTATAATTTGATAAATATAAACATGTCTCCTTTCATTGATCTTAAATGTGTACAAGTATAATACAGTGTGTCCTAAAATTACTCTATAAAAGTTCACCATTTGATTTGGCAGGTCAAAATAACCAAGAACTTTCCTTTAAAGAGAATTTCTATATTGCTTAATTTACCGTCTTCCTACCTGTTGTTTCTTTAGGAATAATCTATGTTTTTAAAGTGAAATATGTTTAATTAAATGCAATGTTATTCACTTAGTATGAATTTGTTTAGATGCATTACATGTTGTGAAATGATCTTTAATGTGGATTCATTTCTTTATGTACTATATCCAAATACCAGTTACTAAACATAAAATCGTTAGTTTATACAATCTTATGATTATATGTTTTTAGTTTAATAGAGTTAATTTACTGAGGATAACAATGTAATAAAATAAAATATAAGAAACAACCAAAAGGCGTTTGGATGCGTAATAGTTGTATCTTAAAACGAGACGTCCATAATTTTACGACTAAAAATTGTGGCGTAAGCTGCAAGAAGTTTAACACGTTTCTTATGTGGAAAAACGCCAAACACAAGTGACAACTAGTGGCTATTTATTTATGGTGGCACAACTCGAATAAGCTCTCTAATTTTTGTTAAATAGTTTCTCCGAGACATTACATTTCAATCGCCACCTCACATGTGCATTATATTATTATTTATAATATTCACAGTGAAATACAAACTCTTATTGTGGAGATAATGTGTATATTTTAGATTTTTGCAAAATTTGAATTAAACCACTTCCTTTAGTGTCGCCTGCATGTGTTATTTTAAATTTCGTTATGTATTATACAAATAATTAATTAGAGAGGGAACTGTAGACAACAACTAGTATTTCATAATATTAAATCCGTTTTATATTATTTAAAAATAATACTAAAGGGCTGAAGTTTCCCCTCATTCTATTCCCGTGATCTGTACAGCGTTATTATTATTTATTTATTTTTACTTATCTTTCACGAAATAAATTACCCTCCTCAACATTAATGTTGATTTGGACCAATTAATTCGACGTAACGATCGAGGGGTCAAATTTCACCATTATTCCACTACCAGTTGTAACGAAATTGGGAATCGAGCTATCACAGCATCTGCGATTTAATTGGCACTACAATACTTCCTATTCATCCAGTGTGTCCTATTTGACTGTTATGGATTGTGCACAACGCACATGAACTAAATGTTAAAATTTTACGACCGCTTGGTTATTTTGAGTTTTTTTACTCCTATTGAAGAATGTAGTCACATTTTGTCCTCAGTAACTAAAACACTACAATAATAAAGCTTTTAACACTTTTTGATAGATTTTATTCGTGCAATGTACATTTCGAATCCAACGGATTGATTAAGTGCCAAAATTAATCCTTTTAAATTATTAAATGACAAAGATTTTCTAACAAAAAATTGTATTATTCGATAGACTTTTAAACAATATAAATTGATCACATATAAAATTAAATATAAAAATTTAGCCACTAAGGTAGTTAAAAACATATGACAATTTGGCTTCAATTATTTATTCACTTCATTTACCTTAACCTACAAGTACCTTATAATAATTCATTGAATTCGAAATACACATTGTACAAATAAAATCTATCAAAAAGTGTTAAAAGGTTTGTTGATGTATATTTATATCAAACACTTTTCGAGGCTACATTTCTAGTATAAAACACTACGTTTTAAAACATCGAATACAAGTACGCAGCATCACTATTGTATTTATATTTATATGACAGGTTTTAAATGAAAGCAAATAAAGCCCAGTATAGCCTGATTGTGTAACGCCGTGACGAGAAACTCTAGCTCAGCTAGTAAGTTTTCACATTTTTCTTCATACTATGGGAACAACAATAGATTAATATAAGCACGTCAGTACGCTGGGAGTACAATACACGTCCTCGCGTACATCACTAGCCGTTCTTTGTTGTAGTTTGTTATTGGCGATGGGTGATTTGAAAGGATAATAAGGCTTCAGACATTTTCCATCATTATATGTTACAAAAATAAAACACTTCGTTTTGAGGATTGGAATCTATCCTCTTCACCAGGTGTCAAGAACCTTAGGGCATAAGTTTTTATCTTTCTTAGGAAGCTTATAAATTCTTGACATCAGAGACACCTATACTATAAGATACAGTGTAAACTTTGGTTAAGAGGTAAATTATCATTATCCCATCAGGTTCACAATTGAACCCACTACCATTTTTAGTCTCACAAAGATCGGCGCCTTCAACAGGACGAAGGCTTCAGGGAGGTTAAGGGGTTTATTTAATCCCCTGTGAATCACTTGGAGGATCCAAGGACATTTTTTTCTCAAAGGACAAGGAGCTTAGAAATTGCACCTAGTCCTAAAAGGACCTTTGCGCTGCTTCCGGAGTGACAGGATATTCTGGATGGGTAAGGTTGGGGTAGGGGGCGCCCTCTGTCGAGATCCATGAGGAAATATTTAGGGCATTAGTCTCAGTGATGTTCCCCCGGAAGAAGGGGAAGCCAGCTCAAACCAGCCTCTCCAGTCAAAGCAGGCAGGGGTTGGCACGCCCTTGTGTTAGGCTAGCAATGACCCTTAATTCTTAAGAAACCCTACCAACTCCAACAGTCATCCCTCGCAGTAGACTAGACCTGTCGAACTACCCTTGCCCTAGTACCTCAGGATCTCGACATTTAGGTCGAAGGCTATGGAGTGAAGGCATACGGTTAAGCATATACAAAAATGATTTAAGTGTTACAAGTATATGGCGACAACTCAAAAAGTTGTAAGGAAAAACTTAAACAAACATTGAGGTTTAAGGGTGATTGTTAGGAGCGAGCACCAACCATGCGCACTGAACACCACATCTATAAAATCCGATCTTTCCCCGTCGGTGGTGTGTTACAGAATAAATTGTTAATTAACCAAATGTGTTACGGACTTTTGATTGATACCAAATCGCAAGTTTTCGATATCTAAACTCGCCGTACACAAGTCAAGAAATTCTTGTAATAAATATATATATATATATATATATATATATATATATATATATATATATATATATATATATATATATTCTCTTCATGTAGAAATAAAAAAAACCAAATATTGGTAAACTCTGTTTATGAATTTTCGTATGTCAGCATACTTCTTCAGATAACAAATGTGTATAAATATTTACAAAATTAAATAATGAAACTAACTAAATACAAACAAGAAAATGAACTGAAATAGAATAATAAACAGGGGAAAAATACCTCACAGCTGATGTTTCATCACAAATACCAAAGAGTAAAAAATTAACGAATGTTTAAACCTAAAGGAAATTTTGACTTTAAAACAAGTTGATGAGCAGTTTCGCTCCTTCTCAAATTAAACCTATTTATATTTTCGTTGGCATTCAATGGAACATTGTTGATGCCTTTTAATTTGTAACAATTTTCAATTTTGTCCTGATTATGTTCTCTGGAATGTACAGCGAGGGGCTTGTCATCTCCATGAACAATACTGTAACGGTGACCTGTCATTCTTATACGAAGAGGGTTAGAGGTTTTATATATATATATATATATATATATATATATATATATATATATATATATATATATATATATATATATATATATATATATATATATATATATATATATATATATATATATATACTATACCGTTATAAAAAAAAGAATAAAAATATTTCTTTGATTGTGGTTGCGAAATTCCCCAACAAATCCAATTAAAATATTGGTAGATTTCTTCTGACTCCCTGCGGGCCATCCCCCTGACATGACAAAAAAGAGTAGTTAATTCAAAAAGTTGATTTATAGGTGCAGTAATGATGTACTAAGTTTTATCGCTTTACCTGTAATCGTTCAGGAACCATCGGGCTGATTCAATGTAAATGTCGAGTTTAGCTTCTTTCTCTTAGTGAGAGTAACTATTCACCTAGATTACACTATATTTTGTAATCTATGTGTATCTGATGTCAAAACTACGTAAAGAGTTCATTTTAAATTTCTTTGTTTCCGAAATTATTTATAGTTTACCCTCTCATACTCCTCATAGTATTGTAAGATGTCAATATCTGGAAACGTATATTCCAATTCGGCAATCGTAGACCACGTTTGGAAGTGCGATAAAATACACAAATCTCACGTTTTGGTATGTTTTTAATTTGGTTTCAGTAGCATAAATGGTGACGCTTCTACTTACGTTTTTTTAAGGAGAAGCCGATCCCCTTTTAAGCCTTACTTTGCCCGTGCTCATGGGCCACTGGCCTGTGCGAGGATCTTATAAAACAAAATAAGGTAGAGTCGATACAGTACAATGTTTATGATACTGATAAAACATGCTACGGCCACAGACAGGATTCGAACCTGTGCTATCTCTAACTCAGGCTCAAAGTCCAACGACTTGGACCGCTCGCCCATCAGCACTCCGCTTTTTTATTTGTAAAGTCTTAAATATTATGTCAGATACAAGACGAGATACGAAATGGTAGAATCTCCAGCACAGTACCTCAGTTGATCAGCTTGTTTCATATACATGTTACCTTTATTACGGTTAGATTCCATACCTGGAAATGCTTGTTGATTGATGGAATGTTAGTTCTGTTACTCAACTACATCGTTTTATAACGTTCTAAGTTCATTAAGCGTTGGGGGCATATAACGGAATCTGATCTTTATTACATATCAAAGCGTTTAAAAAATATAGAATTCCCTAATGATGATCAAACGTTAGATGGTGGGTTTGATCCCCCTAAAACTCTACTCCTAGGTACGCCCCTGGTGATGGGTTATTACTAATAAATGCCATTTGATAGTTCCGCCTTTCACTTTTGACAATGCACTACACTATTATCTGTCGTGATACTCGCTTCTGTTGACGCAAGTTCACTAGTCTCGCGCGAGGCGTAATGTGTTTTACAATATTCCTGAAGAGTCGGTATAAAAAGATTGGCTCCCTCATTCTTAGGCTTGTGGTAAGTCGAATTTAACAATGTTAAGTCGAGATTCTGCAGCATTTTACTAACCGTGCCACTTTGCCCGGTTACGCAAAGGCTTGTATGTGATCAATAAATTATTGCAATGCTTTCTGAAAGTAATTTAATACACAAAAACGTCCAACTTGAAAAGGTTTTACAACATTTTAACTGAACTTGTACATAGCAATCAAATAAAATCACTTTATTCTTTTCTGTCCAAATACGTAGTGTTGTGTTTTATTTTAGTGACTTTAAGTGGTACTAAAATTCACTTTAGTGAACTTTTGCAGCAAAAATGAAATTTTCCTAAAAGACTCTGAGGTTCGAAAACCACAACTTATATCTTCCCAGGAGGTTATGGTTAGGTGAGCTTATAATATTTGTCAGCTCTACAAGACATCCGAAATCTGATCCTATATAATTTTTATATTTTATTACCTGATTGGCACTATATCGAAGGATGCTGTGTTATATATAACTAATATAACCGTGATTGTCATCTTACAGTGTGAATTCTTCGTTTAAAGTGTGTTATCGGCGATTGAAGGTTTGTTTCAAAGGATAACAGGATTTCGGACATTTGCCATCGTTATATGTTACAAAGATATAACACTACGTTTCGGTGATTGAAATCTGTCCTCTTCTTCAGGTGTACAAAAGACCCTAAGCTGTAAAAAACTAAAACCTGCAGTAATGGACTGCTACTCAAAGTTTAAATAATTATTGGGCGATACCTGACGAATTGCATGATTTACGTACATGTTTCACCTTTGTTAGTTCGGGTGTGACGTTTTTGTTTGTGCAGTAACCTCGCTTGGGTTCATTCTGTCCAGTTCATTCATTCTGTCATTCATCCGGCATCACTTAATAATAATTATTTCAACTCTGAGTGGCAATTACATTGCCGTATTTTTAGTTTTAAAATGTCTTAGGGTCTTTTGAACACCTGAAAAAGAAGGCAGATTTCAGTCCTGGAAACGTAGTTTTATATTGATCTGTAACATTTAACCATAACAGTGTCAATATTAATGCCCCTTTGAGTATTTAAAATACAAACAAGTTTTGGAGGCTTATAACAGATTTTAATCTAGAAAGAAATAGTTGAAAATCTGTGTGTACGTGAGTGTGCCAGAAAAACTTGGTTGAAAATTTGACATTTGTTTATAGTCGTTGTATTCTTTGTTTAACTAAAGAAAACAAAAATTAATACCAAAACATGAATAGCAATATGATTGAATGTGTTTAAGTTGAAAAAGGAGAGAGGAGATTAGAGGGAAAATAATATTAATCGTAATTGTTTAACATCACTTTAGAGATCGCTGTAACGATTACCTGACAAATTATCGTTTTGTAGAATTGTACTCCAATTTATTTGCTTTTAGTGGAACGAAATTTATATTTTCATCAAATTAATTGAACAATAATCGGATTTAAATTAAAACTTGCAAATAGATTTATTCTTTTGGAATAGCCAGTCAAATTTTATTAACATTGATTACTGGGTTTAAAAATGTTTCTCTACTGCAACTGGTATTTAGCAATGTTAAATTAATACACAACACCCTCTGCTTTGTTTGATGCACTGTTTACAATGGGTGGTTCAATAAAACTTGACACTTCAAACAGCTGTTTCTCCGCTGTTATTATGTTGAGATTCTTGATTGTTGCAACAATTAAAAACACAGCTGATGTAATTTCAGTAATTATGGAGCAGTAGACTTTTGTCATTGAAGCCTTCCTTAAATATAATGAGTCTACGACTGCTACGCGACGGTTATTTCGTAACCACTTCCATGTCCCTCGTCACGGAGGTGTTGTTCCTTGTAGGAATACTGTTAAAAGGTGGGTGAACAATTTCAGAAATTGTGCTTCTACATTAAAAGTGAAACCACCCAAAAGGCCTAGATACCACTGTACGTACTCCAGACAGTGAAATGTGCGTGTATCTGTTCTGCAAAATCCAAATTGGTCTACCCGGAAGCAATGTGCCGTATTAGGAGTTTCAAAGACAATATAACAACGAATTTTACATCTTGACTTGAATTTTCATCCCTACAAATTAGGTGTTACACAACTCAATCTTGCTGATCATGAATTACATGTTATTTTTTGTGGAAGACTATTACACGTCATTAATCGGGGAAACATTTTGCAGCATTTAATAATATCTAATGGCAATATAAACCCGCAAAATTGTCGCTACTGGTCAATATAGAATCCCAGGGGAATCCATTAACGACATTTACATATTGAAAAAGTGACTGTAAGGTGGTGGTGGCACGTTTTGGTGTTATTGTGCCTTTTTTTCAAATCAAAACGGTGAATGAGTTACTGCGGTACATTAAGATGATTTAGAACTTCTTAGTTCCACAGTTACAACATAAATGAGCCCATTATTGTGCCAGCAAGACGGAGCGTCAGCGCACACGGCAGATGTTGAGATGTTGGTTGTTGTTGTTGAGACGTTGAGTCATTGAGATGACTCTCTTACGAAGACAGTTCCCGGGAAATCTCTTTTCCCGTTTCAGCGATGTCGCATGGGTTGCCCGGTCTCCAGACTCACTGCTAATTTTGGTTGTGGAGCTACTAAGTATTTTAGCGAAGTTTTTCTTACGAAACCTCACACTGTTGCCGATTTAAAAACTGGATCAAAATGAGATTGCTGCAATACCAATCAATGTCCATGGTACGCCGAGTATTGACAAATTTTCAGAAAATATTACAGACATGCTGGTGGAGAACATTGACGTATGTCATATTCGATAAATGGAAATGGCATAACTACGTACATACTTTGACTACTTTAATAATTTTTAAGTACAATTGCGTGTAACGTTATTTAATTTCGAAAATTGTCAGATTATCTTTCACCACCAAGTATTTTCCATGTACTGTTTGTTCATTTAGACTAAGATGTACGCTTTTTAAAACTTTGAGTGGGCACCAGTAAGACTTCTAATAGTTTTTGCCAATATCAGGTCTCAATTTAGATAGAAACTACAGATATAAGCAGCTGTCATCTTAAGTCTTCAATTGAGGAAGCTCACCCACGAGCAGAGAGCCAATTTGCATTGCGTAAGCACACAATCTAGCGCATGAAATCGATTAACGTAATAATGTAAATCAGTGTCAGCCAACTACAGGCTGAAAGTCACCATTTTTAGCCAAATAGCCAATCTTTATCTCGTGGGCTGATTTAACTTTAAATTATGCGCCTGACCTTTGGTTTTCAGAATGGGAAACTAAATATAATAAGACTTGATTTAAATATGTCATTTGGTATTCTTAACCCTTTGTAACCCCCCCTCCCAATTACGATCTCCACCAAAACTATTGGGGCTGAGAATTTATTTTTGTTTAAAGATAAATTATTTTAACGATTTTATGTGAAAATAGGTTATGTGCTTATACTATGCAAATTGTTCCTAGAGTCCTGGTCTATACAACCTTGGTGATAATGCGGATGTACTATTATTGCATCACTAAGGTCGAATTGGATCGATTGAAAATCATTATTGAGTTCACTAGCCCGAATCGTGTCACATAATCCAATAGCGTAGTGTAGTGGGTACGGCGGTTACAGCGAGATAACTGAATCAAGCAACGCCAAGCGTGGCTGCTGCTTGGATGGGTGACCGCTGAGCTTGGCTATTGGTGTGGTTCGGAAGTAAACTTCAAGCCGTTGGTCCCCATGTTTAGCTTTAGAGAGGGTTTCTTAGCCCTAACTTTGCCTGGTAAAATAATACATTATTTACTTTACTGTACAAGCCTAAATACACAAAATATTTCCTATTTGAAATACATGAAGATGATTGTGGCTGGTTATTCCCTTGACATTTTGCCAAAAAGTCTTTCTTCGTCAAAGAAGGCCAGTTGGATTCAGGAGCTACAAGGCATATGATGTGGCACTCATGTTATAGATACACCGCTCGCAAAGAAACCTGCGCAGAAACAAATATATGAGCAGCCACGCACAGGAGGGGCCCCCTCCAGTGGTGGGTTGTGGGACAAGCATCTCATCGTCTCTGTTTTATCAGCTGTGTGGATGGTGCCTCGCTCGCGCCATTTTGTTTAAACTGTAGCTACTTACCTATTCTATAAGTATATTGCATTTTTGTGTGTAAGCCTATACAAATGTAAAATATTAATATTGCACCGACTAATGTAGCCATAAACGTTGAGGATTGAAAGGATTATTTAAAGAGAAGAACAAGCCTATAAGAAACGCAAATTGAACTTAGTCTCCTAGAATTTCTCAGACCCATACTTAGAATTATATGGCTGACTACCAGATTTGTTCCATATTTTGAATCCAAATATTTACACCGAGTATTAAAAGGGGCAGAGCGAAAAAAATTGTAACTTCCAAGTTTTAGATGGTTTTTATGGAATTAGAAATGTTACATTCAAAGCTGGTTTCTGTGTACACGCAAAAAAGTGTATGATCTTTTATCTTTTCCAAATGTTATGCCATTTTATCCCTCTGTACGGATCAGGCCAATATCCTGTCAAAGAGCTCCAACAACAACGTGCACTGTTGAAAGATCTATCAGCTCACTTTGACGTGAAAGTCTGGTTACGGAGTGTAGTGGGATAAGACCGACTTTCAAGTCTTTGTTTGTCAGTCTTCACAGGAAAAGGAGCAAGAGTAATGATTTGGTGGAGAGGTTTGTGTATGTTTTTATCAAAAGAGAATACGTAAACATACAGTTTTACATTTTCATAAAAGTTGTATACACTGTGAAAATCTTCACCTTTTGCATTTTACATTATAAGGAGTTTACCACACCGCTTGCCGCTAAACAGGCGTCGTTGAGGTTGTATGCAAATTTAAAGTATATAGCTACATGCGTTAGTATGTCACACGTTCATTCCACAATTTCTCGTTGCCATCATAATTAACAATAAGACCAATGTACAAATGTGTACAAATGTTCGCTAACGCTCAGCCAAATCACATGGAGGAATCACGTCATCAAACTAAATATTTCTTGAATAGCTCATTTCATTCTCAAGATATCCTGTGAACAAGTGACAGACAGACATCATACAGAAAATACATGCTTACATCACTCAATCAAACTAAAGAGGAAGACTGAGCAATAGCTTCAATGACGCTCAGGCATGCAGCACTGTATTACTCATGCTTCTATATTTAGTAATAAAGCTTCATGCCAAATCTACAGTCTACATATGAAGTATTTCTCCAAATATCTCGCCACATGACATATTCACTTTTCTGTTCATTGAGTTAATATTCGTGTAGATCTCCGGTGATGTAGACATGGCACTACAGCGCAAGTGTGGTGAAACCAAATAAAATCTTCGTAACTTACTTTCAACGTTGATTTCACAATATATTTTTGTCCTTTTTACTGTATGAATACAATTTTATATAAAATCCACCTCAAAGATTATGTTGTTGGGTTATATGTGTTAATATGTCACATGTTAAAATCCCAAATGGTTGGATTGTGTTTACACATTTATTTACTCTGCAATTTTCTCGTTGCCGTCATGGCTACCCATAAGGCCTATGTAAAAATATTAGCTAATGCTCAGTGAAGCCCATGGAGTGACATGCACCATTATCGAACTCAGTGTGACCTATATAGAAGCTTGAGAATAGCTTCTATATATCTATATAGAATAGAGCTTGATGCAAAATTTCAAGTCTATAGGCCAGTTCGTTTTCGAGATATGGTGTGACAGACAGACAGACACACAAATTAAATTTATCCAGCCCCTTCAGTTATAGGTTTCTCTAACGATCGGCTTATAATTAGATTGTCACACATTTTAGTACTGTTAGTAACAGTTGTACCATAGTAAACTACAGTTTCTTATCAAATCACAATTATTGTATTAAAGACGATTACAGATAGATAACGTTATATTTTAATTTTTTTGTCTACCCTGAAAGCGTCTATCAAACCTTTTAAAGCTTTTACAGATTTTTATGATTTAGAATTATAAACAATATTTTACTTATGTTAATTATTTTATATGACATACATTGAAATTTGGAAATAACATTTGTTTTACTGCAACTTCCACAATTACGTGCTGTTGAGTATATAAAATGAAGTGCGCTACGCAAACATTTAAAAAATTCCTGATTAAATTTATTGGAATATATCAAAAATAACTTATTTTTTAACTACTTACAATTTTTAAAAGCATTGATACAAAATAGTTGATATTCAACTGGAACATTCCATCCAAAACGGTGCTAATTAGTGATAAAGGATCTCGGGAACTCCCAATTGGATGGGCGACATATATACAAATCTACCTCTGTTCTCATGGAGTACATATTATAGAGCTACTGACCTCTAAGGGATATTGATATGCAGCCTAGATACTGATCTCTGTTCTACAATGATCAGCAGGTACAGTTCTACGTTAGATACTGATGTCGATGAGAAACTGATCCAACAGGTAATGGTTTTTGTGAGATACTGATCTGCTGGTATTGATTAATGTGGGGTACTACCATATTGGTACTGATCTATGAGAGATACTATCAGGTTGGTATTGATTGATTTCTGAGATATAATAATCTGTTGGCACTGATCTCTATGAGATACTGATCTGTAAGCACGGAGCTATTTGATACTGATCTCTGTTGGTGCTAATCTGTGTGAGATACTAATCCGTTGGAACTAATCAATTTGAGATATTATCTGTTGGTAATAATCACTATGAGATACTGATCTGTAATCAAACAGCTATTAGATACTGATCTGTTGGTGCTAATCGCTGTGAGATACTAATCCGTTGGTACTAATCTATGTGAGATGGTATCTGTTGGTACTGGTCTTTGTGAGAGAGTATTATACAGTTATTGAGCTCTGTGAGATTTATATTTTCACAAATATTGTATGAGTAGGTGTTACTAAACTGTTATCTTAGCAGTCCAAAAGTAAAGTGCAACTGTGGATGTGGTTACAGGAGCTGTGCCGCGCCAGGATGGCCGCCAAGCCGCCGCACGACACCGCAGCACCGACCGCAGCCTCTCACCGCATCGCCAGCCTCTCGCGGGAATCTGACAACAGTCCTTCGTCTCGCTCCAGCACCTCTTCATGGTAGGTGCTCTGCTCCACCTCTCAGAGTATAGGTGCTCAAAGCATCTATTAGCACATTTAATAACATTATTTTTCAATTACTCCCTCTTAACCGGATACCTTTCAACCGGTCACCGCTTTAACGTTGACATCCTTGTAACCAGTCGTGATTTGAACTAAACTGTGGTACTCATACAACGTTAATTCTTTTGCTTTATTTCAGTACAGTCTTGAATCCTAGAATTTTCGTAGTTTTTACGTGACCTGTTGTTATACAGCTGTATGTTATGCGCATTTTTCCAACCTATGACTGTATGATTAATTGAGTGTCCTGTATTATATATATAGGTACAGCAAGTATATATAGAACATAGGTTTCTCTATAAAGCTCATACGTATATAAATTTAGCATTCAGGAAACTGTAAAGTACAGTAATGAGTTTTAGAGCACATTGGTTCATCTAACCACATTGTATCCATTCGGACCTGCAATCTTAAGGTAGCCGGATAAGAGGGATGCTTGAAAATCTACTCTGTCAACCAAAATCGGATATTTTACATAACCTTGGTAAGATTTTGAAAAAATGTACTAAACTAGCAAATGTGTAAAAATAATATTGTATCAACCGAACACTGTGGATATCCCCAAACCGTTCATTATGTACCCTGATCAGTCTCCTGGAAGACTAAAATTGGCCAAAAAATCTGTGCCACAACTGAAGAGAATTTATGACTTCCGTTAACACCTTGATGTTTCTTGCATTGCTACTGTTATGGTGAGCTCAGGAATGTTACAGACTATTAACTAACAAGATAATTTAAGAAATGTTAAGGCGAAAAGGATTGTGAACTCCATTCACAATTTGTTTTACATGAGAAAACACTTTTGTAGCTCACAAAAACAAATCATGCCAGAAACCACTTAAATACATATCAGTTCAGTAGTCATTCATATTCACTGTCAACAACCTATTACTCCAGCCCAAAATATATTAATTGTATGAAACACCAAATACTTTACCATGTGTATACAGTCTGTTCAGAAATGGGTATCACAAACTTCTGAGGGTGATAGTTGTCATAATTTAAAACAAAAATGTCATAACAACATAAGTTGAGAAATTGTTCGTTTATACTCTAGCCACCATTTTATATTGTTTATGGAAAAAGGTTATTATTACCAGAACTAGTAAAGCTACAGATACCAAATTTGGCATACAGGTTGGGATAGATAAAAGGAAAATTAAAAACAATTAGTACGGTATTATAATTTTTTTATACTAACAAAATGGTGCCTGCTAAAAATTTGTAGAGTTGAATAACAAAAATAACCAGTGTAATTATTTCTAGATACCAACTATTTTACAATTTTTATTAATATTCCAAGGGTACTTTTTTCAATGAATTTCAACGCATAAGCGAGCATGACTACTTTAAATAATATATGCTTGCACAAGCTGATACTACCAAACATTTTGTCTTTTGAAAGGCATCAGCTGTTTTCAGCTATGTACAACAATGGAAATGAAAGTGATAAATTGTTTGTCATTTCCAAAAGAGAGAAAGCTCTGCTTTTTTCATAAGTCACTGAATTTGTTTATTTATGTAAAAGTTAAGACAAGAAAAATCTTTGCTTTAAAAAAACAGATCTTTGAACTTATCTTGAACCACTTTATGAACTGAAAATGTGTTTTCATATTCAGGAGCGAAGAACCAGCCCTCAGCAGCATGGATATATCTACAGGACATATGGTGCTGGTAAGACTGTACTTGTTTTTTAGAAAGTCCTTAAAATTAATTTTATATCGTGCTGCTGTTTTATAAAATCCCCAATGAAGTAAACTAACCGCATATATTACAGTGCAAAACTAATACACTACAATCAGTATCATAGGTAAGGTCAGTTGGAGATATAAAATCATGTTTTAATCATTATTTTCATCAAATGTCTGAATTAAAAAAATATTACAATTTTTTGATTAAAACATATAAACGAAAGAAATCAAATATTACAATTAAATTCCAACAGTGTTGAATTCTCTATAAAAACAATATATCTAATTTCTATTAAACTATAAACCTGTTGCATAAATGTGTTTTTGTATAAAATTCAAGACATACAAAGTGATTTCATTGAGTAACATAAAAATGTGACATGTCATAAAACTCTATAACTAAAATTAAGAGGGTTAAAATTCCCAGGTTCATATTTGTATTGTAGGTTAATTTTGATCATAGATATAGCTGATCAATATAACAATTTTATATCATATTATCATATTTTAAGGTGATGATGTAAACATTTGCATTGCTTCAAAATCCTCATGCTATTAAATATAATCTATTACAAATTGTTTAATAATGATATACAACCAGGAAAATGTGTAATTGATAATAATTTTAGTTCATCATTTATTTGTTTTTGAAATAGGTATCCTATTTTATAAAATTAGGCCTTGTAATTTTCACCACAACCTTTTAACTATGTTT
Source organism: Homalodisca vitripennis (assembly GCF_021130785.1). Classification (NCBI taxonomy): domain Eukaryota; kingdom Metazoa; phylum Arthropoda; class Insecta; order Hemiptera; family Cicadellidae; genus Homalodisca; species Homalodisca vitripennis. The sequence goes on along the minus strand of NC_060213.1, from coordinate 140,532,078 downwards.
CAACTTTTGAACAAAACATTAGTTGTTAATATTTAAATTTGTTATCCTTTGAACGATTTACAAAAAAAGTTACAGTAAAAGTATAATATCGAGGATTGTACATTCTCATGAATTAACTTTTTCCTTCCAATCTACATATCAAGGACATACATAGCCAGCAAGGGTTCTAGGCCGACCCTCCCCCCCCAATTTTCAATTTGTTCAATTACTTTTTTAGTAAACGATTATTATTATTTAAATAATTCAGTATTATTCACATGTACTGCTGAAAGATCGTTCTCAACAAAGAAACGGGTCAAAAACTTTTTAAGGAACAAAATGGGGCAACTACTGGGAAATATCAGTTGTCTGGACCTCCGCCCAAGTTTTTTCCTGGCTACGTTCTTGTAACGTATCAAAGTCCATAGTAATAAAAGTGTCACCAAGATTTTGTAAACCTAATTTGAAGAATTTATTCGTTATTATTTTTTAACACTATATTAATGTTTGTTTCTGTTTGCTCACCAGTCATACATGGAAGACCACCTGCGCAATAAAGACCGCCTGGAAACGGAATGGGCTGCCCTGTGCGCCTATGAGGCTGAACCTTGCGCTACCATAATTGCCCAGAGGGTAGGTGACAGTTTTGTTATTTTACCATCAAAAAGAAAACTAACTAGTTTTATAAGCTACATTCCCAAAATTTACAATCCTCAAAGTTTTGTGAATAAAAGGTGTACTTTTATTAATTTTAAAGCATCACATCTCATGGTGTACATGACTGGTAACTTTGTAATCAATGTCTAATAGTAAAATATACAGAGTTAAATTATAAAATCTAAATCTAAATTATTTTGCGATAAAAAAATACATGCTAAAGTATTCATCATTATGATAAAATGCTTTCCTCTGAAGCCATTTCAAAAATTCCATTCTAAATTTTGCGAGTGATTTGATTGTTATTATTTCTGCAAGTTTTATTGCATATTTTTGGCCCAATATACTGTGGAGATAATTCAAAGGGTTTGAGCCGATGTTTACAGGTTTTATTATTGCTCAGTGTAGTTATGATGTATTATTAATTATGTATTTCTTGTGTTAAGGCCGTGTATATATTGTCCTTCAAAAAAAAACTTCACTTTTGGATCTTACCACGGATACTAATTCTGATAAATAGATACCATGCAATATTAGAAATTAGAAATGCATTGTTACAATGTTTTAATCAATAAATATTTAAATTCATAGAGTCCAGTGTAGGACCTTTCCACTTACTGATTTTTTAAATTTACAAATTGTTTCAGAATGACGAGTTTTCCCATGCAAGGATTCCATGATTTAAGAGGGAAGCAAAACAAACATGATAAGCAGTCAACTGTGTTTATAGTGGTTAGCTGACTAAGAAATCTTAGAGAAAATATTGTTGAAGACAATTTTTGAGACAGGCTTTATATGGGATAGACAATTCAACTGGGTATTGCCGTTGTTTAACTTAATGTGGTTTTTTAATGTGGATTTAAATTTGATGATTTGAATTCAGTTACTTGTGTTTTTAATGTATTCTTGCAAGACCATTTACTGTGAACCAGATATTTAGGGACTCAAGTTCTTCCTTCACATTCTTCCAGCTGCAGATTAGTATTGTTTCATCCTCATATTGATATAAGTTAGCTCCAGCAATTCTATATACGCATAAATCAATAACATACTTGATAAAAAGACAAGCTCCCAAGATACAACCCTGTGGAATACCACAATCAAGAGGTTCTTTCACAGAGGCTTGTAGTAATTACCATACATTTAAAATAACTTGTTGTCTTTCTGTTACTTAAATAAGAGGAAAACCAAGTTATTTCTATTATATATTATTCCTTCTCAAAGAGACTGGTTAGTTAACTAACGTAACTCTTGTTTAATTTCTTTAAAGACATTTTTTATAATAAAAATGGACACTCCATCCCATCACACAACCTTTTTATTTTTGAGCCCATACATAATTTTTATTAGTTCAACTGTATTTATTTTTGAAAATTTAAAGATTGAAAAGTCGCTTTTTTCAGAGTGTACCAAATTGCAACTGTTTCGTTTGATGTTTTATTAGATGTCTGGGAAAAGCAATACAATAGTCGTTGAAGTTACCAGCAAGTTTTCCTATAGTCTGGATCACATTTTCTTTATGTATTGCTGTAATTTCAAAGTATATTTCATTACCTGTTTTTGCATTCCTAATTTTTTATAACAGCCCATGATTTATTCTCAGTGTTTTGAATAAATTTGTTATTATGTTTTACTTTTGCTAGTATAATTACTTTTCTAAATACCGTTCTGTAATATTTAAAATATGCTAAAAATTGAGATGTTTTATTCTATGTAGATAGATGCTTTTTCTTACTGCTGATATTTTAATTTCCGTTACAAACCCGGCTTTGTTTTGTTTTGTTGGTGATGTGTTTATACCCATCTAAAGCAGAGTGCTAGTTATGCTACTGTATGATTAAAATGTATGTATATATATATATTTATTGGTGTGATATTTCAAGTTAGAGACAAAGAGCTGTGTCTGTTGCAGCCTGAGAATGCTAAGAAGAACCGGTACGTGAACGCTTTGCCGTATGACCACGCTCGTGTAGTACTCAACGAGCTCTCCAACATCTCTGGCTCTGACTACATCAACGCATCTACCATAGTGAGTGTCTCAGATTCGTATTTACTCAGGAGGATTCACATCTGGCAGACAGGTTTATACCTTCCAGTTGGACCCACACTGGTTACAGCAAAAACTGATGTGTCACTTAAACCTGAGCAACCTTATGGATGTCCAGGAGCGGCACATCACAACCGCAAATTTTGAAATATTGCGGTGCAAGGGCAGATTGATAGGTCTAGTCTACTGCGGGGAATGGCTGTTGGAGTTGGTGGGCTTCCCCAAGTGTTAAAGGCTGTTGTGAGCCAAGACATAAGGGCGAGCCACCACCTGCCCACTATGACTGGAGAGGTTGGTACAGAGCTGGCCTCCTGTTCTTTCAAGGATCATGACTGAAATTAATGCCCAAAATCTTTCCTTATGCATCTTTGCAGAGGTGGCCCCTACCCCAACCTTACCCATCCAGACTATCCTGTCACTCCAGAAGCAGTGCAAGGCCCTTTTAGGACTAAGTACAATTTCTCATCTTCTTATGCTAAGAGAACAAAAAAAGAAAAAAGGTTTGTATTTCTTAGATACTTTTTATTTCACTCACAAAGAAGTGGTCTAATGTTCTAACACATGGGTTCATTTGGTTTGCATCCAAATGTGAGTTAAAAACTTTTTTCACTTTATGTGCAAGTATTGCCAGTGTGTGCTGTGTTTACTGCTGTATTGCTTTAGTTCCTTACTTTTAATACAAGGATGTTCTATGTGGACAGGACGCACAGGGTGACAAGAATTTGGAGACAAGAAAATGTTCATATTGACCTATTTTAAAAGTGTTCTTATATACTGAGTAACGATACAACCAGTCTCAGATGTTAATCTCTAATATCAACATAATATAAACTCAGTTACATATTTTGAGGTTCGTTCAAAATGCACAGTATTTTCATTAATTTATAGGTAACATTAGTGTTAGTGGCACTGACACTCAGATAAAACACAAATCTAAACGATGTTTACTATGGTATGTGCTGTAAGTAGAAAAATATAAATTTAGTTATATATTTATAGCTAAAAGATTGCAGCACTTTCCAACCACAGCTGGTTAAGGATTGAATTTTATAATTGTGCAATACAGTGGGTCACACATAATGGCCTGACGAGCTGAACGGCCATTAGCAGTGGCCTGGGTGAGCTGAGGGACAGTACATGGTTATAAACCCTCCGAGCTGAGAGGACAATCACATAAGTTCAACTGCAAGCTCAATGCGTTAAGAGTTTAAGAACTCACAAATGTGTATTATCTTTCCTAATTCATGCAATAGGAATGATGGAAGCTATAAGTCTCAAAGCTCAAGAATGATTGAAGCTATGGGTGCCGAAGCTTAGGAATTATAGAAGGTATGAGTGCCGTAGCTTAGGAATAATGGAAGCTATGGGTGCCGAAGTTTGGGAATCTTGGAAACTATGGGTACCGTAGCTTAGAAATTATGAAATCTATTGGAAGCCTAATACAGTACCCTGTCATGTCAATAGTTCTTTAGAATTTGCCAGAATGTTGACCATTTAATGACAAAGAAAGTATCCAGACCAATGTTTTGTGTAGCCTTGCCACCAACATGGTTTTTGTATTTGTGTGAAATGGGTAAAATAAAATTACACCCTCTTTAAATCTTATTTAAGTTTATATCACAACAGGTTTGCAGCCAATTTATTTCGTACAAAAGCTGTGCCTTAGTATTAATTTAAAGTTTTAAATATTCCGAAAGCACCGAAAGTGTTTGAAACCTTGAAGTAAGGCAATTATCAAATTTTAGTGTTTTGAATGTTCAATATACATTAATAATACCATTTTGTTGAAAATATGCGTATAAAACTGAATTGGGATTGTGATATTTTAGAAAGTACAAAGAGCCCTTGTGTTTTCAATACTATCCCTTAAAAATAGTTGTATTATGAATTTTGTCTGCAAATAGAATTGTTTTATGCTCTCCTAAGTAAATAATAATGTATTTTATGTAATAATGTTGAAAAAAACTCTTTTGTTATTTTGTATTCCACTTCACTATTTTGTAGTTGCTCAACAAAATGTCCACTTGTCTGTTTTGGATGATGCAACAAGACAGGGTATCTTATAGGATGTGTTCCTGTTGCAGACGGATCACGACCCGCGCAACCCAGCGTACATCGCCACACAGGGCCCATTGCCTCATACTGCTCCAGACCTTTGGCAGATGGTGTGGGAACAGGGCTGTGTAGTTATGGTGATGCTTACGCGACTCATCGAGAACGATGTTTCCATGTGTCATCGATACTGGCCTGAGGAAGGCTCCGAGCTCTATCACATTTATGAGGTCAGCACCATCATAGATTATTCAAGCCAGAGTTGCCTTTAAACATTCATTCATTTTCACTTAGAATATAACAACTTTTATTATATTTATTTGTATTTTTAACCCTTTAAATAGATTTTTTTCAGAGTGTTTTTGCTCTTTTTTATAGAGACAGGTGGAGTTTTTACGTAACAAATTTATTTTTAGTGTCTTTTTAAATATTTTAAAATATTATCCACTGAGTCATCCTAAGCGTCCATGTTGGCATCACACAATCCAAACCAATTGTTAATTTGTGTGTGGGATATTTCCATGCTACAACAAACACTAGAAATAAAAGCGTGAAATACTCCAGGACAGATGACATGCAACAGCACATGATAGCTGTCTGCACTATACGACTACAGCGAACTTACCGAGATTATAACACTCATGACAGAGGACCAAGAAAGTGCTGACATCCCGCAGAAAATGCCAGAACTACTTGTGCGACACGCGGTTGTCATAGAAATGCTTCCTGCACAATACTATGGCAGGCAACCGAACAAAACAGGAACAATATAATATTACATCAGTATCACACTTTTAACCATGAAAATCCATACTATTGTTAAAAAATGTATAAGCTGATAGAAAATAACAGTTAATGTTCCTGTAACTAAGTGACAATTTTTAGAAGAGTTGTCCACTGAAACTACTACTATTTTCAAAATGATGAGTAAATTTGTAAATATTATAAATGTTCACTACGTACATAAATATTTTTGTACTATTTCTAAAATTAATTAAGAATCGAATTTCAAAAGAATTTAATTTTACTTTATATCATTAAATCTAATCTAAGGAAGGTTTAAATCATAAAGTGTACACTTACTACCCAAAAAAAACTACTTTACTGGGTGCTTTCTCCACCCAACACCAACGTATAACAAGACATTTTAAGCTCAGTATTTGTCAACTGAAACCACTAAAACTCAGTTATATGTTATTCTTGATTAGATGAATGACTGACATTGATCAATGGGTGACACTGGAGATTTTCTCAGTTTTCAATATATGTTTTGTGCCTTTTTCATCTTTTCCTATTCATTAGATTGATGAAATTGATAATTCTTAACTGAATTCATATTTAACAGGATGTTTACAAAATGTTTCTAACTTAAGTATATAGCCGGCTTGATTTAAGGCAAGCTGTAACATAAATGTTATCCACTGTGAAATTTCAGACAAACTACAATAACAGTTTATTTGATCCAATAAGTGATAAAACAATTTGCTGACGAGAACATTTATTTCCGAGCCCAAGACTTATCAAACCATATCATCTTCAGTTATTATTGTGGTATGTCAGTTTATACATAATACTCAATTCCATTTACATCATTTCAAGATGTAATCCTGGTTAAAAAAATTGTGAATGACTTATAGAATTCTTAAACATAGGTTAGATTGCTTTTGTTGGCCATTGGGTTTAAAAGACAATGCCTCTTCTCTTTCCAGGTTCATTTGGTGAGCGAGCACTTCTGGTGTGACGACTATCTAGTTCGCAGTTTCTACCTGAAGAATTTGAAGACCACAGAGACCCGAACAGTCACTCAGTTCCACTTCCTGTCATGGCCCGAGGGCGGCGTGCCTGTCTCCACCAAGGCACTCCTGGAGTTCCGTAGGTCAGTACTTCACTTGAAACTTTTAGGATCTTTTGTAAAACAATGTAAAGCCAGAGCTCTTTTATACAGTTTTTCCCTAGATAGGTCTAATTCATTTTTTAATCGAGTTTTATGTAATATTGTAATAAACAAGGTATATCAGAAATAATTATTGAGTCAAAAGTTGAGTCATCTACCACATTTTTCAGCATTTTCCCATTTCTGAAAACATTTCTTTCACTCAATTTTCTGTGTAGCTAATAAGTCGTTCATCTCGTTTTGTTCATTTCATCCATTTATGTGTTTCTTTTCAAGCTTTTGTTTTGATGTGCTTACCTATTATTATATTGTATTTTTGTTGTACTTTTTGTGTATACCTAATAATTATACATTTATTAAACTAAAATCTCTAGTCCTTTGCTTTGTCTCCTTCAAATTAGAATACAGCTTGTGGTTTTGCAACCTTAGATAATCTGGTTATAAGGAATAGAATTTTTTATATATTATACCTCAGAGGTGCTGTAGTAAGCTTCTCAGGTTACATCAGGATTCCAAATTACGTCCCTCTAGGAATCCTTTGTATCATGGCATGGAGCAACGATGCAGAATATGCTGCTGAGTGACATTTCTATTGGAAGCAATGCGAAATTTGTCTTAGAACAGTAAGGTAGGAGAGAGTCCAGAAGTAACACTTTTCAAATAAGCATAGCTTACCCCAGACATTTTGAAACAAGATATTTTATTTAAACTTTTTTTAAACAGGTCTTAATTATACTAAACATTTTGGAAAGCTGGAACTTTATATTTTTATTCTATGTAACAATATATTATTTATCCAAAAAACACATACAGTAAACTAACTGACATTTCTTACTCTTTTTGGCCTGATAAATATAATCGTGAAGTCTGATAGAGTAATTTATGGACACCCTGTTTATGGAATGCTTTGATATTAATTTGTTGTGAATAATCAAACTTAATACAAAATGTACTTTTCATTGAAGGAGGAGCTCTTCTTATTGGAATACACTACTTTGTAATAATTGATGAACGAAAAGTCACAATTCTCCAATAATTTTATTTTTTATACAAGAGGTCTTTCAGCATCAAAGATGCCATCATCAGGTGTGAAATAACAATTTGAATAATATAAATATTTAACATTTAAAATTAATTATCAGCTGAGTAAAGCTTAATACAAGATTTGTTTAATTTAAAGTAAAATAAAATAAATATTAATATATGTATAAAAATTTGGGTCAAAAAGAATTTTGTTATATTTTAAAGGAAGGGTGAATTTTGAATCGGTCCAAAATCATTATTCAATATTTTATCTTTATGTTTTGTTATGTACAATGTTTCATAAGCGTCAAGTTCTTCTTGCTTATGGACTTGTTTTAATAATGTGAAATTTTTAAAAGTGTTATTTGTTTCTAATGCATGTTTGGCAATAGTTGATTTTTTAGTTTGTCCGTATTTTTAATATCTTTCGTGTTCTTTAAATCTTTTTTTAATGGTTCGTTTCGTCTGGCCAATGTAAATCTTATCACAGTCTTCACAGTTAATTTTGTAAATTCCACTTTTATTTTCATTTAAAATTTTATCATTTGGATTTCCAATTAGATTGTTTATCTTATTCGTTGTGCAAAATGTTATGTTCATGTCAACATTTTTTCTAAATACTTTTATAATTTCTGTATAAAATGGACCATAACCCATGAATTGCCAGTTTATTTTTTCTTCTTGTTCGCTTTTTAAAGTTGTTCTTGATGTTTTTAATAAATTCTTCTTTTGTTTTTTTAATAAACTGTCAATTAATTTTGTTGAGTATCCATTGAAAACTGCTATACTTTTTATATTTCTTAGTTCCTTACTTTTCGTTCATCAATTATTACAAAACAAAATGTACTGTTTGCACAAAAGTTAATATGTATTCGAATAGCTTTCAAGAACGCTATCAAAAGTGTGTTATTGGTTTCAGGAAAGTGAACAAGTCCTTCAGAGGCCGCTCTTGCCCTATCGCTGTACACTGCAGGTAAGTCTGTATCCACACGAAAATGTATTCAATATGAGAGAAAACTAAACGGTATAGTGGACTACATTATTAAACTCTGAGTATCTTATGCGCTTTAAGAAATACCAACCTAAGGTAATATTGGGTAGTATAAATCTTGTGTTTTTTATCAACCCTGATTACGAGATTTGGTGAGTAATTGTTTTAATTCCTCAAAGTTGGACGCAGTATTATAGCGACATTTTTTAATTTGTTCGGATACAGAGAAACAAGGATCGTTTAGTAATACAGCCTATTTGGAACTATTAGGGCAAGTAAGCTCCCATATCTTAATGAAGTAAATATTATTCATTAAATATAAATATTTACACAACTGTTAACAATAAATATTGTAATTTAAAAAAGGAATATTTATTCTACTTGAATCTCTTCATAATTTCATAGAAGGTTAATAAAAATGTAGTTTCAATGCTAGTAATAAAATACAAGATAAATCTTATAACATTTTTACAACTTAATATTTTTAATTTGTGATTTTCAATAACAATTATAATCAAATATTCAATTTTTTTTAAATAAAATCTGGTTTATCAACTAATTTTCCAATAATACTAGGTTGTATTGTAGACAAGGGCGTTGCCACGGTAAGGGGCTCCAAGGGGTCCAAACCCCCACAAATTTTTTATTTTTTCAATTACTTTTTTAGTAAACGATTATTATTATTTAAATAATTCATTATTACTGACATGTACTGCTGAAAGATTGTTCTCAATAAAGAAACGAGTCAAGAACTTTTTAAGGAACAAAATGGGGTCTTACTCTCTGTCCACTACGGAAAAATTTCAGTTGCCTGGACCCCACCAAAAATTTTTTCCTGACTATGTCCTTGATAGTGTAGAATAAATACTTTTGTAACCAAAGCGAGTACAATAATATGACTTTTATTTAACATGCGAATAGTACAGTTATAAATATAGTTATAGACAAAATTGTACATGCATATTCAGCGAAGCCTGTTACGCGACTTGTGCTGTGGTGTACATCTGAAATGATTAGTTATTTTTATGTACAAACATTATGAACTATTTTTCTGTTAATCTCAATAGATTCTAATTAAATAGTCTTATATTAGGTTAGAATATATGTAAATCATATGTTTCATCGAAACACAACGGACTAAGGAGAAACACTTTCATTTATGTGTAATAAATTTACATAAGATTGAGGTTTATTAAAACAGTAGGGGTATATTTAGTTTTTTATTTTTATTTTTATTTTATGGATCATGAGATGAAAATAATAAACAGAGAGGCTTTTTATGTTTTATAACGATATAGCCTTTAGCCTTTTTTCATACGTGCAAGGCAAGAATTATACCTGAAAATATTATGTTTCCAATTTTGTTAGTTCTTTAGTGATATAAAATGTGTATTTAAAGAAGGCAAAAATGCAGGTTAAATAATCTTAGTACTTTTGAGGTACTTTAATAGTGACGTTTTCTATTGTTGTTTTATGTTGGCCACTTCCAAAAATGTTTTAATGGAATTCAGCAAGATCATATAAATGTATGTTTGTCATAATTACATTTTTGTAACAAAACTTATTTCAGCCTAATTGAAATTGTTCGTAATCAACTAAAACTGTAATCCACAGTAAGATTTTCCATTTGTTCAAATTCAAATTCTCATTCTTTATTGTTACAATTTACATTAATACATTCTTGTAAACCAGCACAGCTGAAAGAATAGACGACATTATCAAGGTATAAAATATAACTTATATTAATATCAGTTATGAAACATCGTCAAAGTCAAAATTATAAATTAAATATGTGTAATGTTATTACATTTTTAAACAGTCATAAAAATAAAATGTCTAAATTTATGTATTTATACTCTTAATGTCATTAAATTATTGTATCATATAGATATTCTTCAATAGAGTAATATTTTTTTCTTTTAACATGTCTGAAACTTTTAAATTATTAACTTATAAACTTATTTTAAATTCATTTTCTTTTTGGATTTATTTAAATCCAGTAGGTAACTTATTGTATAATTTTCTTCCAAGATACTGTGGTGAACACTCAAAGTATATGAATTAGAAAGTGTAATATATCTCTATTCTTGTATTATAGTTATGATTATAGTGATTTGCCTTAAAATTGTTCCTTACAAACAATAAGCATCTCAGCACATAAACCAATAGACACGTTAATAGATTTAAATCTTCAAATATTCCTTTCATGAAGTTCTCCTTTTTGAAAATATCATAATCCTTAAATGTTTCTTTTGGACTTTGAAAATGTCTTCTAGCCTACCAGGACTTCTCAAACTTCATGCCATATTGCATGACTGAAGCAAACATAAGTTTTGTTTTCAAGTCAACAACATTTCTTAAGATTGACGTCTGGAAACAAGCAGAGTTAAGCTTTCTTTCCAAAATTTGAAAATATTTATTCCATTTTAGATCTGAATCTTATGTGGATCTCTAAAAAAATGTGCTGATTTTGAAACTTGTCGCAGCGATGGTGTTGGTCGCACTGGCACTTACTGTCTGCTGGATATGGTACTGAACCGCATGGCCAAGGGGGCGAAGGAGATCGACATAGCAGCAACACTGGAGCATATCCGAGACCAGCGAGGAGGCAGTGTTGCCACAAAACAGCAGTTCCAGTTCGTGTTGGCAGCAGTGGCAGAGGAGGTGCAGGCCACACTGCGCAACATGTCACAGCAGAAAGCAGAGCCACCCCCTGCTACACCCCCCACCGCCACCCAGCCGCCAGCCCAGTAAAATGAGGTTATTAAACAAAAATAAATTAATAGTGTTGACGGTATTTTTATGAACATTTTAATAGTTATGACTATATATACAAAAAATCTATTAATTTGACAAACTAATATTTTATATTAAATTATTAAAACTAATGAACATTCCTATTTTTGTAGTTATGTTTATTTTTAGCTTAATTTTCATAATTTATATTCGTAACCATATTCTTTTATGTTTATTGAGATTAATATATTAGTTCTTTCTTTATTATCTATAATTATGTTAATTTGTTTGATATCTAATTATACATTTTAATTGTATTTTTACTTTAGAACTTTTTATGTTTGTGAAGGTGTTTTAGGATTAAGAATTTGAGTCTCTTTAATTCGAAGTCATGGGGATGACTATTTAAATTCAATTATATTATGATAAAATTTATTTTTGTATAGTTTTTATGATTCCATTTTTTTCTATTGAGTATTGATTTTTATTTCAGTTTGTTCTTTATGTTTTTATATTCTTCTTATAAAGCTAACCCGTTTTACTAATTAATGCTTCTTTAATCATAATAATTTTCCTTTCTTTTGGTTGACAATGTCTATTGCAGTGATACTGTCTTTTTCCAGTCGATTCATGTTCTGTTCTATACGAATTTTGGAAAAAATCGTATCTTTATCTCAAATTCAAGACCAACAGTAACACAATACACTTATTATTTAGTTCTCACAGAAGTAGTGTATAATTGTTAGCGCTAAGTGTGACACTAAAAATTGTCTCTGGTTGACAGGAGGTTTGCCCTGCAGCAGGAAGAATTTGTGGAGAAGACTCTCCTGGTTTCAGCTCAAATGGTCGCAAAACACTGTAATAATGATTTAGGCCTGATGTTCAACCGTTGTTCCGTTGGTCACCCCTCACTGTCCCCTTTCGTTCACTTGTTTATCCCCTGGCGCCAACCTCCTGTTTGGAGCCATCCAAGGCCTATCTTAGGTGTTTGTCGTTCACTTTCCCCGTCGATGTCTGATCGTTTCCCACCAGTCGTCCTCATTTCTAGCCAAGAAGATTGCAGAAGCGGTTAACAACAGATTGTTTCCAGTGATAGATCGAAATATTTTTATATACGTATACATTTAACCTTAAGAAATTTTAGTTTTAGTAAGATTTAGTACAATCACATTATATTTTTAAAAATCAAAGCAGTCAGCGTACGTGCAGTACAAGTTTGGTGGTGTTTCTTCAACCATCGATCTCAGCGTAATGTCGGTGACGTGTAAAAGACTTAATGTAGTTTTATAGTTATTTCGGTTTTGTTCTGTAAATTGGTAGTTCTATTTATTTTTAGTTTTACATAATGCTTAGTTAATTTATTGCATTCATATATTTAGCTTAATTTTTAACCGCTTAAAATGTTCAAAAAAGTTTAAAAAAAACATGTAGTTAAAGTAATATTTTTAGAATTCACTTTCGATTGTATACCAGTTTTAAATTTTTATTCTCTATCAAAGAACAGGTACAAATCCAGTAAAATATTTATCAATGTAAAATATCATAAATTTTACTGTAACTTTGACTAAACAAATTTAGTCTGTGTAAGCAAGGGCAAAATACTAATTAAATTTTAAACAAAGTGATGCCTTTTGGTCTGTCCTTTTTTACTCGTTTTCCATTTTGTTATTTTTTTCCTAATTCCAACCTATTAAAATAAAAGTTGTTTTTGTTATTCAATTATATAGTTTATTGTTAAATGTAGTTAATATTATTATATTCAGATATATATTAAGTAAATGTAGGTCATGTATTTAGGCTAGTAAATACAATATTATATGCATATAGCTTTATATGTCTTACAGGCGATCTTCTTTTCCTTCTAATAAAATCAAAATATATTTTTCTTATTGTTTGGGTCTGAAAAATAAAATATATACATACCTATATATTTTAAAACATAATTTTTAGTCAAGTTAAAACGTGTGAATGTGTGAAAGGCAAGGTTAGGTTTAACTAACACTGGTTCAATCAATCAAAATTGATTATTGTAGATTTGTTAAAATAGTTTTAAATAAAACATTCAAAAAACTATTAACAACTTTGCAGGATTGGAGAGAATTGTAATGCAGTAACCATACAGTTTATTTTGTGATTATTATTATCATCTTTTGCAATGTATTTCAGCTCACTTAGATCTATTCTGATTAGAAAATGACTAAAAAGTACAAATAAATCACTTGAGAAATTTAACAGAAAGTTAATAATGTACCTGAGTGCAGTATCTTGTCAGTCATTTATTCTTGTATTCAGTAACTAACTACAAAAATATCCTATACAGTTTTGTTTTTATTTTTAACATGTTTCATAATTGTCGATTAAAGAAAATGATCGATCAGCTACAATATTCAACATATGAAATTAAAGATATTTTTAGTTATGATATGATTTTCATTGTTAAATACACACTTTTAAAACTAAAAAAATGTAACCGTAGTATCCATTAAAGGAGTATATTCTTACTGAAATGTGCATTATTAATAATAAACCGCAATAATGATCAAAGTATGATTTTTTTAAATTAAAAGGGTTGCTAAGCTCTGAGTATAGATTGAAAAGTGTTTTTCATTCGAAATACATATTTATTAAGTCAGGTTTCATTAACAACGAGTTCTGTATAATTTTTTCATGGGTTTCATTGCAACGACTAAATTACTATTTTTGAAAATGAAATAATTAAAGTAATAGTTCTGTCTTTTGCCATCTTCAGAAAAAGTTGGTATTTAAAGTTGGTTCATTCTGTAAAGCGAGAACTATATTGGTGTTTGCTTTTATCACCATATATATAGAATAAATATACATTGGTTGGATAATATTTGTAGTAGACACAAGATACGTGCCAAAAGTTTTAATGAAAAATATCAACTAGGTGAACAGAAATCAATTCTAATGTTGCTTTCAATGAGTGAGGACATCAAGAAGTTTGGGCATTTTAATCATTACAATCAGTGCTTCGAACCAAATTATTAATAGTTTCCGCAGGGTGTGCAAATAATTTAACACTTATTGAAACCACTGTTCGATTACAACAGTTATAGAAGGGTTGTAAATTAAGCAGCAGTCTGACCTAAATCCGACATTTGTCAACAAAAGGCTTACTCCAGAGCTAACCTATGAACGCTGGAGCAGAACCAGCTCTGCCCATTACAGCTATTGGGCAAATTTTCATGATTTTCAAAACTTGACAACCCTTACAACGTTGATCATTTTCCGGATAGTCAACCAATTTACTCTTTGCACGTGCTGGTCGTTCTTCGTACTTCTTCATATGTATATTTGCGGTTTCAACGAACTGAATACAAAAGAGCCCATAGCCTACTTTGTTAATACCATAATATTACTAGATGCTAATTTTTTTTTCTTATTTTAAATCTTCCTCTTTCATAAAAACATTTGGGTCAAGGATATGTGGGGGAGGTGTCAGTTTTGTTTGACACAAACATTAATTAATTCTTCCATAAAGCTCATGACATATATTTTAAGGTTATAGGATCTCAGTTACAAGTATTTAACAACTTAGTGAATTGAAGTTGTAAGTGAGATGGATAAAAATGATTCCATTAATGGTTGCTTAAGAAAAGTTAATAAAGATTGATACAAAGTTGGATTGATTGCCGATTTTTATACTACAAACACTGCTCAAAACAGTTAACCTAACCTAGCCTGTAATGTTACCAATCATAGTCAATTGAAGTGTGAGATTGTTTGAGAATGAGCCTCAACTCACTGGCTGGATGAGAAGGAGAAACACAAGTTAATTTCACATCCCACGCCGAGCCTTGTGGCTTCATTGGACCAGCCCCCAATGGAACTGCATCCCCGACCTGACCTAACCTAGCACTGCGCCTCTGCCACCATCCTAGAGCTCTGCCCACCTTAGAGGAGCCGTAATGAACAGCTCTTGCTTTCTTGGTTACAATTATTATTATTGGTTAATTAAATTAAAAAATCGTAGCGGACCTAACTAAAAATAAAAATGTTATTTTTCCACAAAAATTGTATTTAAATAATGTTAAAAATCAAGGCCACGTTTAACTTTATTGTCAACAAGAATCATCTGTCATCCTTTTAATCAAAATATTTGAACTACTCGTTTATTAAACCATTATCTTAATAATTAATTTTAATTACATAATTATCTGTAAATTCCAAATACTGTACTATACCTGGCATTTTATTGCTTACTGAATTTAATGAGAATGTGTGTTTATATTTATTTATACATATTTCCCGATCCAAAGAGTGTTCTGTCAAAATAGTAAAGTGACAGCAGTCAGCAGTGAGATTTTAACTGCATGATGATTTGCCCAAAGACTTATGCAGTTGAGAAGAATATTATAAAATATAATTTTATTAAAACTTCCCATGACTATTTATTGAAATTCTTTTAAAAGGCAGTTAGTTATTCCTAAATGTATTTGTTGGATCAGTCTGAAAACAAAAAAACTTAATTTATGAATAAAAAGAATGTATGCTGTTATCTATGAATACAAATACAGCACATTTTATATCAGTAACAAAACACTTTCATAAATATGAGCCAATAAATGTGCTTGTTTATTATTCTTATTAGACAATCTTCTATCAGTGACTTTATATGTAAAAATTTATATAAAACACTAATTATGATTCTGCCATTAAGACGTAATCAATGTTTTTTTTTTGTAAATCTGAGACCCCCGACAATGGGTAGGAAAAGGCTAAAAATATATTTTACTCTTCCTCCTTAAAAATGTACTGCTTTATTTAATTCATTTTTAAATTCAACCGTTCTGACTCAGTTAATCTGATTGCAAGTAGTCCGGCCTGTGTCATCGATCCAGGATGGGCAGATTCTCATAGGAACGTTTCTGTTTATCTGCAGTCCCGTTCTCACGAGAATTCGGATCTGAGAAGACCCAGAGTCCGCAGTACCTGACAACCCTCTAGCTCCTGTATCAGTCCTACCAACCTCGTCAAACTTGCATTACCCTCCTCATCAATAAAACAGTTTCAGTAAGTTCAAATACCAACAAATCTAACACTTTTCTTAATCAGTAGTCCTGTAACAATTTACATTCCACTTGAAGCAAATGATCTGTTATCAAATGCTCCTTAAATTAAGTTATAAAGTGGTAAATCAGGTTAAACAATGATTATATTTGATTTTCAGTTTTAACTTAATTTTTGTTTATTATTTCTAATTTAGTTTTAAGCTTAGTTTGTGACTTAAGTTATATTTCATTAGACTTAGTTTATTTAATTGTAAAAATGTTTTAAGACTGTTTAACTTATATAGGGACATTTTTATACATGGTTTTAAGGCTACAAAACAACAGCTATTTGTTATTTCTCACAAAGAAAAGTTATTTTGTACTGTCTATCTCATAAATAGAATAAAGTCAATTGAACGTACTAAAGCCAGAAATTTTCAAGGTGCTTAATCATAATAGTATGTGATCCTCACATTATATTTTTATCTATAGGAAATTAATAAATTAAATAATACTTTCTACAGTTGGATTAGGGTACTATGTCTCCGTTAGTGATGAATGGTGTTTTAAAATGTGCTGTAAGGTCATCTTTGAGTTTATTTTCGTATAAATATTGATGTGGGAACATTGTAAATGCGATCATTTTCTCATTCTGCTATACTATCCGACATCTATTTGTATTTATGAACAATTCCGAAGACATTCTAAAAGAAATTCTGGTGACAGTGTTTCCGGATGGGCATGTTGGTAGCACTGGTACATGCCACCGCCTCTCCTACACTCCTCTGTCTTAAATTTTATAGTTAGGTTTCACATCCAGAAATCTCTATTTTTGTGGTAAATGTGGCATGCACACTCCCTAGCACAGTGTTGTAGTACTGCTATTGTACCGTACTGAATATTATTTATTGAATAAAACAATGTACAACAGCATTCTATTCATTTTTTCCCCTCTTGAATCGTCTTATCTAGAAGGCACTGACATCACTGTCAAGAGATTGTGACGCAGATTTCTCAGTGCTTTGTTTGTCTCGTACTGTGTTGTTGTTTGAGGTTACGTTCTGAAGTGCAGTTGTATATATTTCGTTTGTAAATATTATATTATTTTAGTCTAGAGAATAGTTTGTCAATGTACAATTACGGATCGCTCAAGGTCCCCTTTAAGTGAGAATACCATAAGGAGAGTTGTTGAAGAAGAATACCTTGACGTTTTGTGAGCGATGAAATTGTTTCTGAAGACAATTGTAGTGACAGGTTTATTTGGGGATGATACTGACAATGAACGCGACTATGACCCTGCTGTTGACTTTGACCAAGCTGGACCAAGTAATCAATTACCTATTAGGCCTAGGCAACAACCAGTTTTTGTAAATCCTGACTCGTCATATGTGGAGTCTAGCCCTAGCTTTCAGCCAACGTCAAAGCCTAGAGCTAGGCCTAGAAATGTCATCTCTGATAGTTCAGATGAAGACTCTGAAGATGGAACTGGATGGGCCGACGTTAATCAGGAAAATGATCCAGGTTACAATGACAGTTTGTCTTTTAATTGTAACTTTTCAATCAAACATTGTCCAAATAGAAACTCAGCTCCAGTTAGCTATTTCAACTTATTCTTCTCGCCAATTCTGTTGGATATGTTTGTGAGATATACAAACATGTATGCTGATCAGTTTTTAATTGCAATAATTTGTAACCAAATAGGCATCGTTTTGATGTAAAATTATGGTCAGTATGAGACTGTGTCACATTATCATCTGTCATTCTTTGTTTACAAAGGAGTTACCAACAATGACGATGTAAATGAAATAAAAAAGGCAGGATTGAGACACTATGTTTTTGTTAGGCTTCTGAAAATGACAAATCTGTTGAACAAAGGCCACCATATTTTTGCCGACAATTTTTAACCATCACTTGTATTAGCCAAATACCTCTATTATAAATTAAAATTTTTGACTGGAACGCTAAAACATAATAGAAAGGAGATTCCAAATTCAATGACCACTAAATTTAAAGTTGGAGATACAAAATATTTGAGAAAAGACTATGTGTTGATGCTAGGTTTTAGTGGAAAACAAAGTCAAAGAAAACAAGTTCTTCTGTTATCCACCAAAGCCAAAATGGAAAATGAAAGCAAGAGCAAAAAACGAGGAAGTTTTATACACATAACTAAAAAACCTAAATGGTGAGAGATTATAATGATTTTATGGGAGGCATAGATGGGAATGACCAAAATGCTTTCCGAGTATTTGGATGATCGCAGAACCGTAACAGTTTGGAAGAAAGTAACATTTAATATAATTGCCCGGTTCTAAATTCTTATATTCTCTATCAGAATAATACAGACAAGTCTTTAAACTGATTACATTATACCATATAAGTTGTAGAGGACTTAGCAAGGGATTGCATTGCAAGAAACCCAGCCCAATGTTTCAGATTTGGCGAACATTACTCCAACGCGCATTATAATATAATATAATATTTATAGTAGGGTTGGTGCTGGTGAAGATAGAGTATTATTTATGGCCTCATTAAAAAAATTCCTGATAGTAGAGAAAACAATTGCTGCATGTGTAGCAGAGAGAGCACTCAGGCAGGTGGCAAGCGAAAAAACCATAATTTATGTGTGTAAATTGTAAGACAGGCTTACATTCAAAATGCCTCCCTAAACACCATTGCTAAAAACACTGGTCAGGCCGAGTTGAAAATTTTTCATTTGTATTGTTTTGTGTGTGTATGTATGTACTTTCAAAGAAGTTTTCATCAAGTTTAAGTGTGTTTGTATAGTTTTGTGTTTATTTTACAAACTCATGAAACTCACATATAAACATTTTTGGCTGCCATGGCTACCGGAACAATGTGACATTAGTTACTTAAAATTTGTATAACTCACTCATTATTGAAGATAATGATATGAATTTTTCAATATTTACAGACAACTGCATACTCTTTCCAGTGGCATGTACAAAGAAAAGGATATGAATATTTTTGGTATCGATAATTTGGTTGAAAAATTAAATTTATAAATAAATTCTGGAATGTTTTAGGTAAGTCCATTTTTAGTATTCCTAAATTTAATTGTATAATAACTTTGTTGTTTTATGTTAATTAGCAGAGTTTTCAGGGAAAAAATATGTTGATAGCTTATTAAACAATCAAACTGTGATTTTTTTACTGATACCTTGCAAAACGCCTTCAAAAGGGCTGGCACTTTTCAGTACACCCACTCAATAAATACTTAGCACTCAAAGGGCTCAGCTGTAGCTGCTGGTTTCTTGAGTTTCTAAGTTGTGCCTCAAGTGTGTGCTTCAACTTTAAGCATGTGTTAGATGCATTATGTATGTGATTACAAGTCTGACAATTTGTTTCCTGATGCTTTATGCTTTGTTTTGTTGAGCCATTTGAATATTGTATATAAGAAGTAGTCAGGCCCGTGCTCAGACCGTTTTTTGGGACAATTTTATCGAAGCCTGGGCCATCAGGCCATCGGGGAGCCGGGGCTGGACCTCACCACACGTCTGTTTGAAGGGACATGACCGGGGCCCACCGAAGCTGAGTACGGCCCTGGAAGTAAGTATAAAAAAAAATTACGTTTAACTAATCATACATGCCCATTTAATACAAAGACCAAAGGTGCTCATAGTTTTAAACATCTATTTGGAGTTGTAGACCGAATTAGGACATTCGTGCAATAGTGACTGTGTATGTTTCTTAGAATTTAAAAATTTCAAGAATTTGTTTGAGAGCTAGTGTACTTTTTAACTAAAACAAGCGTAATTTACAATTTTACAGAAACGTAAGTTCTCTTTTTGGCTCTATTTATTTACATTTGCTAGTTGGAATTTCGTAAAAATATAATTTTTTAATGAAACACATAAAAAATTAATATTAATGTATTCTAAATTAACCAACTGTGAAATGTGCATCTTAATTATTTTTAATGGAATTAGTCTAAATCTGGACTTTGTGCCGAGTTCGGTACACTTTATTTTTCTGCTATAAAAGGTTTGTAAAATAAATAAATTTTATCGTTTTATATTTTAAGTAAATAACTATAGTAAAAAAGTATCAAGAACTTTTTAGATTATGGAAAAAGTCGTCCCTGTAGAGCTTGACTGGACTTTGGTAATCAACGTAGTCAGTATGTGACATTGTATTTTGCATCCGATGCATCTTAGTTAATTGATCCATATCTTGCAATCAACTTTGATGAACATTATAAAAATAGAGAATTTGTGTCCTGAACGGGTTGTAAATATTAGAATTGCTAAAATGCAAAAATAATGTATGGAAGTGTACTTCCATTTAGTGTACAGAAGACACTAGACACAGGGCTGGTTTTATATATGGGCTGTAGCCCAGGGCGACAGAATTCAGGGGGCGGCAAATTTTGGTAAAACAGTACAAAATAAGTTATTCCAAAAGTTAAAAATGTGTGAAAAAATTATTTACTTGTAATAAGTTTGTAAACATAAAAATCTGTAAGTTGGAATTGTTTAAACAAGCATTCCCTTAATACATTCCATTTATTTCGTAATCCTAACATAAATGAAATATGGTATGTTCCGGGACGTGACAGTATTCGCCCGCAAGTAGTCAGCCGATAGCTCTGGGCCTCTGGCCTCTGGGACTAGAAGGTATAGTTTGAAGTTGCCGAGCCACCGGCGCCGTCAGGCCAAGTTGCCGCCCCCTCCCCCACTATCTGATCCACGGTACCAACCACCACCACCATGCGCCGCCACTGTTCCGATATCAGTTAGTTCAGTCGCGTTGGGGTTTTACTCGGATTTTATAGGTTACTAGCGGGCCCGGCGCGCTTTGCTGCGCATTTCAATAATTTTTTGCAAAAGTTGCCCGCGGCTTCGCACGCAATTTCCCGTTGAAAACAGTACACTATATTCACTTATTCTTTTTCTATCACATTCTAAACATTGCTGAGATAATTGATAGTCGTTCCATCGTGAGCCTCTTGGGCGTATTATGAAGGTATGTACCATATTCCTGCCTCTATCTAGCTGTTACCCACGGCTTCGCACGCAAATCTTAAGAACCGAAGTCCTTATATTACTTAGTAAATTTTTTTTTTTACTATAATAAATTTTAGATTAAATTAGTTATATCTCCGATGCCACGATTGAGCTTGCTTTGTTGTCTCGATCGAGAGAATATGTACACACGGAGTTTTGAGAACCATACTTCTGTCAAAAAAAAACAACTAAGGTTGATTTTATAACATTCTTTATATTTGTAGCCAACGTAAGATAGTAATTATGATATCTGCATTACTCTTCTGATCAAGCATGAGCATGGTTTATATTAAATAAATATTGCAGTTAAAGGTGAATTTTTACGTCAAATTTGAATTGTATTATCTGGATAGTAAAGTCTATGTTTAACAGTGATTGCAAAAACAGTTTAAACAAAATTTGTCGTTTCTCTTAAGCTTACTCTATGCTTTAAAACTATAAGTGTAATATATGTTTACAAAGAACAGCTGATTAAAAATTTGAAAAGACGTTAACATATGTTTGCTGCAATGCATTTCTTATGGGTATTTCTGTAACCAGTGGGGCGGAATCCTGAATCGGGAAAGGGATGGGCATAGCTTATAAACCTTCTCCGTGGAAAAATACATATACGTACAAATTTTCATCATGATCGGTCCAATAGTTCACGATTCCATAAAGGACAAACATACAAACATTCATTTTTATATATATAGATGTGTGAATCGTTTTCTCAATCACTTTTAACTGATGATAAGATAGAGAAGTCAAAGAATTTTGTTGTGACATCTCATATTGTACGGTAAAAATAATAACTGGAACTATAAATAACTTCAATGTTGACAATTCAACCTATTTTATTTGGATTTTATTACACGCTTAGCGTGGCCGCCTCGCTGCCATCGACCCACCGCGGTACCAAGGGTACCATGGTTGTGGTGGTGGGGGGGGGGAATTGTGGGTAGCCCAGAGACGGCAAATCTTCAAATCCTCCTCTGCAGGACACAAAATACAATTTTTTTAATTTGATCAAATGGCTTACACATGGGTGCAGTAAAGCAACATTTGGCGGACCTGTAGTAAATTCTAAAGGCACAGCTTACTTCCCAATTTATCTCCATATTTGTTTCTTTTCTCTTTGATGAATTGTTTGATTAATTTTAGATTCAAAATGCCTTATATAATTTTCTTAATAATTGTTTCCGTATTTCAGATATCTACTTGTTAAAAGAAAGTTGAATTATCAATTTGGAACTGATAAATACAATCAATCTTATCGGTACTGTCCTTATTTGTTTCATATTTGTAGTCAAATTACGAGTGCTTCGTTTGAGAGCATCAGTTTTTTTCGTATTTAATATTTGGTATCTACTATTTTCTTTTCTATGGGTGTAGTTTTGTCTTCAGTTTCTAGCTGAAATTCAGATTTGGAACATGTCATTCTTGTATTTTGTTGTTGTTTATAATTGCATTATTTTATAATGATATGCTTCCACCATCAGCTGCTAGATTATATTAAAGATGTTTTTAAATATTATATAGTTCAGTATTATAATTAGTTTTTATTAAGTGCATGTTTTAGAGTTAGTATACATGGAGTCAATTATAAGTATACTATAAGAGTCAATTATAAGATTGACACCGTTATCGGAGGTGGGAGGATCGGAAAATGGAGTTAGGATTAGATTAAATAATAAATGTGATATATTTCACAAGTTTTTATTCAATATGAAGACACGATTTTTACACCAGTCAGGCCTATTCATATCCACAAATACATGATCATTTACGCAAAATGAAGAGAGTCTGCAATCTTCACGGCATTTGTAATAGTTACATTGACCTAGAACAATAAATATGCACAATTTAGAATAAGCCAGATATAAAATCAATTATTTTTGAACAAATTTTCTCAGTAAAAAATTGTATTTACTTTAATAGTAGAAGGCGTACAAGCGTTTACTGTCGTTTAGGCTGTCAATTTATTGAGATAAACAATAATTTATTCGAATTAAATTTTCGCCTTTTATTGTATATGGCGCCATTTAGTGTATTTTAGATATTACTGAAAAAATAGATTATTGAAATATTTAAAAAAAAAATTAAATTTAATGAACAAAATCGTGAATTTGTGCAAATAAGATACCCATAATTGGTATTCCTGAACATTGTGGCACGGAATATTTACAGTAGCTGAAGGAATAAAAAAGGATTGACAGGACACGAAAAGCATCCATTTGCTTCATTACTACAATATTCAGGAATAGGCGAGCCAGTGACCATTGCTAATAGAATCCAGGGATACCAAATCATGACGTTGACACGGTCAAGGCGCTGAAGAGGACCCATATATACTAAGAGGGTGCTTCGGGATTTTCGTGCAAATTGTTTGGTTTCCGAGTGGGTTTACCATCAAGAAACAGGATGTACATCCAATCGATAGAGCAAGAAAGAGTTACACTTGTGTGACGAAATATGGTAGTAACCTATTATATAAAGTGTAACGAGGTCGTGGTATAAGGGAGCGCACTAAAATATTTTAAATAAATTTAGGTTTACAATGTTTTTTAATTACAGTTTCCCCAAAAATGTCAGTCATCGTCAGAACAAGAAGGAATCGTGATAGTAAAGTGAATGTGGAGTTTAGCTCAAATCAGACGCTGTCACAGAGTTGACTCTTGGAATCTGCAGTCATGATATCGTGTTTAAAATATCGTATTGCACGCAATTTGGCACCTGAGGAGAAAGTGAGAATAATTCTTCATCTATATTTAACCATATTTGGAATTCTGGGTGTCTGTTATGTCGAAAAATATGAGTTCATATTGAGCTTCTTCGTCGCTCCTCCAGATTTCAAGAATCAAGTATATGTCTGCGTCAAATTTCAGTCAAATTTGCGTCAAATGTTGACCAAGGGGAAGGTGAACTGGAGCTAAAACTCAAGACATTGATTCAACCCCTCCCACAATGGCTATGTTATGAACAGTAATGTACATAGTTACTTAGCTAAATTGTAGTAAAAGCATTTTTCGAGACTATCTATTGATATACAACTACTGTGGATAAACTCAGTTTTGTTTTTATTTAAAAATGACAATATTCTATAATTTATATGGGTAGTGGATCTGAATTGGAAATTTTAAATAATTTATCAATTATTTTATAAATCACTAATACAAATCAAATAGGAAACTAAACTCTCATATAGTATTAGGGGAAAAGAGTTACTCTAAAGAGAATATATATATATATATATATATATATATATATATATATATATATATATATATATTTTCGAAACACGAATTTCTTGCAGTAAAACAGCAGGTTAAACAACATGCATTTTCACGTCTATTTCACGCCTGTTGTCTATTTTCATGTTTGCTTAAGAGTTCAAGTCTATGTAGAAATGGAGTTTCACGGAAAATTTTAAGTCCACAGATGAATATTTCTCGAGATATATTGCCACATTATACGTACACAATTTCGTTTATTAAGTTGATTTTCCTATCAGTGAGTAAACAATAAAAATCTGCATACTTTTTTATACTGTACGCTACACACGATTACCAAAATACTGTATTATGTTTTGAGTGTTGAGATAATTATGCTAAACATCGTGATATGCCATATGTTAAATCTCAAATGCATACATTCAATTTGATAGCAATAATCAACGTAAAATGTCACGACAGAAATAAAATGGCTTAGAATTCAGGGACGGGGTAAGCTTTCTATGAGGAATTCTATAAACCAGTAGACAACTTTTTCTCCAAAACAAAGAAATGATGAGTTGTTGGATAAGATATAATAATGGACGTGATATATTTCATACGTTATTTATTTGACCAGAACACATAGTTTTCTTTCAGAGATTATTTCCACATTTACAGACATTATCTATGCAAAGTGCGGCCAGTCTGCAAAATTCACGGCAGTGTCCATCGTCACAATAACCTAGAACAAAAACATTTACCATATAAAATAGGTCAGATACATAAACTATTTGCTGCTCAGTAATTCGAAATATTTACCTACTTGGCTGTTAGCGAAACAAGCCTTGAGCAATTTCATTTCTCTCTGCATATCCGCGTTAGGGGAACTAGGCTTGAGCAATTTAATTTCTTTCTGCATATCCGCGTTAGGGAAACTAGGCTTGAGCAATTTCATTTCTTTCTGCATATCCGCGTTAGGGAAACTAGGCTTGAGCAATTTAATTTCTTTCTGCATATCCGCGTTAGCGAAACTAGGCTTGAGCAATTTAATTTCTTTCTGCATATCCGCGTTAGCGAAACTAGGCTTGAGCAATTTAATTTCTTTCTGCATATCCGCGTTAGCGAAACTAGGCTTGAGCAATTTAATTTCTTTCTGCATATCCGCGTTAGCGAAACTAGGCTTGAGCAATTTCATTTCTTTCTGCATACCCGCGTTAGCGAAACTAGGCTTGAGCAATTTCATTTATTTCTGTATATCCGCAAAATGCCACGAAAACGAATTGGCCTATAGACTTGAAATTTTCCATGGAGCTTCATTTACATGGAGCACTCGAATTGATGATGTTGCACGTCACTCAAAGAGGTTTTGCTCAGCGTTAGCGAATATTTTTACATTGGTCTTATAGGTAACCGAACATGATGGAAACAAGAAAATGGTTGAATAAATAAATTTCGAAGCAAAGATGATACCAACATCACCATATCAGGTAATTCAGAAGAAGATATAGAAATATCTTCTCACATTAGTCTAAATTTAGTTAAACAATATTTAGATAACAAACAATTACTCTTAAATTCAACTAAATCAAATTTCATTTCGTTTTCCACTCAACAATCAAGAATAACACCCAAATTTGATATTAATTTAAATAATAATGATATATCCCAAGTTGAGCACACAAAATTTTTAGGACAATAATTGACGAGAATCTGTCATGGAACAAACACACTGAGCACGTAATTTATAAAATGTCTTCTGGTATCTATGCACTCCGACAGATGTCGCAGATTTGTAGTATACAGACATTGCGGACTATATATTTCTCACTAGTACATTCACACTTAGCCTATGGAATTAGTATATATGGTGCAACGACCAAGAAAAATTTAGACAAAATTTTACGCCAACAAAAGAGAGCTCTTAGAGCAATGTTTAGACTAAAAAAAACAGAATCTGTCAAAAATTTGTTTTCAGAACACAAAATTTTAACTGTTTACAGTCTATACATATATGAGACAGTGATATATATAAAACAAAATCAGAGAAATGCAAAACCTACAAAAATTTTACATCATTATAATACTAGATTTAAAAGAAATGTCCCTCAGCACAAACTAGAATTTTTCAAAAAAAGAACTGATTTTATGGGCCATAAATTTTTAACAAAACTACCAACAAAAATAATAAATGAACAAAATTTTATTAAAATGAAAAAAGAGTTAAAAATATATTTGATAAATCTGGCTCTGTACTCCCTTGATGAGTTTTGGGAGGGAAGGTAGATTGGGAATGCCTGGTATGTAATTTTAGTATTTCATGTATATAAGCTTCTGGATTGTTTATTTCTTATTACATTGTATAATTTTAATTTTAAATGACATATAGATTAATTAGTATATTGTAAAAAACTTATTGACACTATTCATGTACACGCTGTACTATGTACGAATAAAGAATTTTTGAATCTTGAATCTTGAAACTGTAGTCAATCATATGAGATTTTAACAAGTGACTCTTTTATTTAGAGTAAAAAGAAACTATAATAGACTGAGTCTATGACAATGTTTAACTTGGCGCACTCTTGTGTAGTAGTAGTTCACTCCTTAGCTTACCGGAACTTTTATTTGAACTCTGCTGTAAAACCTAACTCACCGAAAAAAATTGAATGCTTCATGTGGAAGATATCTCGACAATTATTTAATCTGTACATGTGAATTTTGCATGAAAATTCATTTTTGCTTAGATAAGAATGAGTTCTATGATGGTGCATGTCCAACTATGGAATAGGCTGAGCGTCAGTGACGCCCATTACTAGGCTAACATAATTTCTTCTTTTAGTTTAAATAAATATTCAATAAACTTAAACAATATTTCAAACTAAATTTTCATAGGTAAATTCGAAATATAAAATATTTTATAAATAACACTATTTTAATCGATTTAAATACTTTTTAGCCTATGTATTGTAATAATAATAAAGATATTATCTTTATGCGATTAGTAAATAGATTGATCGTAAATCTTTCGTTAAAAGTGCGTTTTAACAAATATTCAGTATGTAATTCTATACAGAATAGTTTATTCTAGTTTAGGTTTTAATTCTCCAGGAACTTTCATAAAGGCAGTTGGCTATGCGCCGCAGAGATGTCTATTAAGCCACGTCTACGGTTCTATAACTTTAGAAATTAGTACTACTGGACGTAAGTGTACCAATACTAAATTGAGGCCTTCTCATATTAAAATGTCACGAAAGTTTGTACATTTCTTTACGTAGCCTACTAGTCATTTTTGTCTAAAAAACTCAGCGCAAAGCAGCTTGTAATTGTTTATAACCTTTCAGCTAGACGATATCGATACAATCATGTTTTTTTTTTTTTTTTAAGGAGAAGCCGATTCCCTTTTAAGCCTTATTCTGCCCGTCCTCATGGGCCACCGGCCTGTGCGAGGATTTTATCAAACAGAATAAGGGGGAGAGTCGATACAGTACAAAGTCGATGGTACTGATAAAAAGTGCAACGGTCACGGACAGGATTCGAACCTGCGCTATCTCTGTGTCATACCCAAAGTCTTACGTCTTAGACCGCTCGGCATCCGCACTCCCAATAATAATCCAGATACTGGATCTAACGGATTCTATTCACATAATTCGGATTCTGAAATGGGTGGCCATTGGGTGCAATCTCATCCAGTAGGCCTATATGATTCGGAGATTTCTGTGGTTTCCAAAAGATTTGAGCATGATTGTTTTCTTAGTTGTTCCAAAGAGGGACTAGCTACCTGTATAACAATCAACCATCACTCTTTAACTTAGATATGTATCATTCGTTCTATAAACAACTCTTACTTTTTACTTCAAACAAGAAAATGAAAACATTACTAAATGTTAATAAAAACAATACTTTTCAAATTGTTTATTTTTTGGACGAGGCCTTTCGAAACCAAAGGTTTCCTCATCAGGCGACTCCACAAATAAATATTTACATTATTTTTATTACAATTAATATTAAAATACCATATTATGGTGTAAATACAAGAATTTTTGAAATATTTCAGCCAGTATGAAAATTAGATGTGACTATAGTTTATTTTTTGAATAAATTAAGAAGAAAGAAGACTAGAATTGTCAATAGGGCCCTGTTCATTTTTTATGACATTTTCTTTATTTTTGATTATTTGTAGTGTATTCCAAGCACTTAATTTCATTGGTTTTGTTACTTCTTTTATTAATTTTAGATTATTAATCGATGTTCTGTGTCCTGATTCAATGCAGTGCTTGGCTACAGCAGATTTGTCAACCCTCCCATATTTTGTGTGTGATAAATAGTGTATTTATTGTTCTGTTTGTTTGTCCAATATAGATTTTGTCACATTCATCACATCCAATTTCATAAATTCCTTTTTCATCATTTTTATAAAGGCCTCGTCCAAAAAATAAGCAATTTGAAAAAGTATTGTTAAAGTATTAACTTATAATAATGTTTAAAACATTCTCAATTGCTCCAAAAGTTTTCAAGAAAATGAAGATGTGTTGGATTATATTAAATAATAAGCACATTGTATTCCATAAGGTTTTTATCAACTCGAACACATAATTTTTAGCCACAATTAAGTTTATTAATAATTAATTTGGACAGCGACAGATTCCTTCTCTGCATTCCCCTAAGAGACTGCAGTAAATAAACAGCGTCCCTGGTGACAAGCACCTGGAACAATACCAATTCACAGTTTAGAGTAGGTCTGACGTAACAATCGTTTGTTTCACACTAATTGGACAATTTACCTACTAATTGGGAAATAACTGAACGACATAGGATCTATAATATTCCTATCACGGTATCAAAATAAATTATGTTTTGATTGTTGGAGGAAACAAACCCTAGGATCCGTACCGAGAATAAGTTCTTTGTTTAAACTTTGTTATTGGCGATTGAAGGTTAGAAACCACCGTGCTTAGATATCGTGTCAGGAACATCGTAGTGCGCTCAATTGTGCACCAGATTAGACAATAAGAACACCTCTTCACGTTGATTACACTACATGTTTATATTTTTTAGTTTATGTGTAAAGAGTTTGTTTTTAGCTTCTTCGACTGTTTTTTTTTTGTCCCAGACGAACATGACTCCAGATTCCAGTAGTCAAGTCCGTGATGTTGCGCTAGGAGGAAGAAGAACTGGAGCTGCATTCAAAATACGCATTGAATCATTTCTTCTCTACGTTATGTACGAAGAACGAAATTGTGAACGTGTGTGGATAAAGTACTTGAAATTGGCTTTCTTTGACAATATGGACGGCATATTTAAAGTAACAGATATAAAAACAAGGAGGGGCCAGGCATTAAGGTGACTCAAAGAACTTATCGCTCCGTGACTACAATTCAGAAAACACGCAAGCGTTTGTGGTATAGCCATTGCAAAAACATCACACTGCACCAGACACAAAGAACAAGTTTTATAGTTGAAACTCATTGAGCGCGGCTTGTCCGTTTTTTCACTGAATACGGTACTGATTAGGAATATAAACATTTATATAATTCCTAGACTGAACCGAGGAAATAGGATGATATAGTAAAGAGATTGAAAGCAAGAGTTTACAGTGTCTTGTATCAGATGATGCTGTGAGTAATGGCTAATATACTTTATTATCTGTTAGTGAATCGATGAGTGAGTATACAGCTGAGAAATTCATGATATTGAATAATCAGATACTAGAAACCCATAGAAGTTGGTTAAATTATTTAAATATTACGTTAGTTATCATATTCATTCATGCTGTTGCAACATCATTGTAAATATATAACATTTACGTTCGCTACCTTGAAATAGAAACAAATATTAAAAGACAAACATTTTTAAGACATATTTCCGCTTCAAAAACGTATTTTTATTTGTTTCTATTGTTCAACCACCCAGGTAAAAACCTTGGACCTACTAGCTAACGAACTTGTCCAATGAAGTGATATTTCTTTACCAAGTTCATTTCAATGTATTAAAAATTATGGCATCAAGGTGTTTTGTGTGTGTGACTTTGAAAAAACATGTTTTGGTTAGATTTGGAGTACATTAACTTCATTAACCGAATTTTTCATACTTGATCTGATATCTCAGAAATGGTTGGTCTTTCAGATCTAAGACGTATTTTATTCAATTGTTCAGTTCATTTTACATAAAATCTAATAAATTTAACAACTATCTTTACGCCATACATTAGTTTGGCTTTATTTCCGTCCTTTTCTAGAAAATCGGGCGAAATCTTTCGTTAGGCGTTTGGTCGCTAACAAAGCGTTTCCGGACATATGTTTATACGAATTTTTTTAAATTATTTTTGATGAGAAGAAACCACCTGAGAAGTTTGTTACGGTACTCCTGAGACACTCTGTATATATTGTAAATTAATTCTCTTAAATATTACATCGGTCAAAACCGGTTGCAGTTTTAAGTCAAGATTGAGAACATTCTCGCACTCTAATCAGACCGTTGTTTTATTAGGTAAGATCATGCGTACGTAGAATTTGAAAACTAATTAACTGTCAAAAAAGTGCTCAAATTTATTGAATAATATGCACGTTGCTGAAAAAGCCTATTAAAAATGTGTAAATTAAATAAAAGTCTATACAAAGTGCATGCATATTTTACCAACAATGTAAGCAGTCTAATGTAACAGTTTTATTGCAAAATATTTACATGTTATTGTTTTTGCTGTTGTATTTTGAAGTTGTTAACTTATTTCATTTATTGTGATGTTGGGCTTGATTCCGAAACATGTCAGTATAATAAAATACTTCAATGTTTCACGGCTTCTGTGTTTGATTAAATATTACTTATAACATATATGTATATGCATTCATACGAATGTATATTTTATATTTTTCATAGGTGATGTTTTGGCATCTGGTTTGGTTTTTATATAATCCAATAAATGCTCGGTTTTATCCGTAAATTCTTAAATGGAGTTTGTTGCAAAAATGTACATTTCTTTTGAGTCTACGTAATACTTTATCCTTGGATTCTATATTATTCATGAACGTATGGAAGTTTAAAATATAAAACTAAAATTTTGTCTGGGATTATGATTCCCTAGCTTTATACACCTAAATCCGACCTTCTGACACACAGATACATATACACCGTCAAACGACTACATAAAGAGACTGAAAACCGCTAATTTATGGATCTGTAGACTATACGTGGCGTAGCAGAAAAGTTATGAAACTGATTTTTTATATGAACTGTTTTGAACTTCAAAGTAGTTTCTCTGGTCAGCTATACAGCGGTGGAGGCGTTGTTCCCACACTCAATAGCTGTGCTGGAAGGCTTCAACTGGTATCCCCTTTAGTTCCTCGGTTACGCTCTGTTTGATGTTTTCACTAATACCAAGATGGTGTCCTTTCAAGTGCTTTTTGTCTTAGGAAACAAACAAGTCGCAGAGACTAAGAACTAGTGAATAGAGGAGCTAGGAAATTACAGGAATACTTTTATTTGTTAAAAACTAGAGATTGGCATTGTCATGATCGAGTGTCTAACGGTTTGAAACGTCCGATCTGTCGCGAAGTACCCTTTTCCTGAGCCATCCAAGGACTTCTTAAAATGACTTGGTTAACAGGTTGTCCCAAAGGCACAAATTCTATTTGAACGATCCTGCTACTATAAAAAAACAAATAAGCATGGTTTTGATTTTTTTTTATTTGTTCATGCGAGCATTCCTTGATCGAGAAGATTGCGGAGTGTGCAACTCTTCACTTTGTCGTTTTGTCTCGAAATCATACACAAAAATTCATGATTCCTCACCAGTGATCACGTGACTGAAAAATGTGGATCTTTTCAATGCTGTCAAGATTAAAGCACACATTGTTTGCGACTGTCGTTTTGTTCAATTGTCAGGTTGTTTGGTACCATATTTCTCAGCCCAAATCTTGTATCAGAATCTGAAGAAGAGTGAAACGATTCAAACCTAACTCATACTCATTAGTCGTAATGTAAGTCGACGGTCTGATCTCACCAGAGCCCGCACTCATTCGATGTTCTTATCTTATCAGTTTTCAATGTTGAAGGTCTCCAAGGACGAGTTTCATCTTCAACTGTCGGCCCTCTAAAAGTGCCTTATAACACCAAAAACTTTAAGGGGGCCATTTTTCGAAAAAAATGGGAAAATATTGGTTTTTCTGTTTTTTGTTCTAAATTGTAGCCCAGAATCTACTGTTTAAAATGATACATGGTTTATTTTTTTACTGTTACGGGAGTGTGTTAAAAAATTCATATGTTTGACAAGTTTCAAAGTTTTTACCGGTTGAGTAAGCATTCTCAGCGTAGTGTGTACTGCGCTTCAAGCTTTGTGTTGTTGCTCACTGTTATACATATAATAGTCAAAGAAAACAAGATTTTCTTTTTGTTTAATAAGTTGGCTAACCTGCTTCAGCAGAATTGTAGCCAGTAGACAGCTGATAGATGTTTGTTTTGTTTGTTTATAGATGTATTGCTTTTTGACAGAGGTTATCTGTGTGTTCTCATAAAAGATACACTGTGAGTGTTTTGTCTTCTGTCAAAGACATGCAAGCTGCAGTCTGGCCAGAGTATTTTCGGTACTTTGGGATTATACCGACCACACTAGTATGAAGAACACAAAAATATAAATTTATAGAAACAAACATGATAGAACGAAAAAACAACTGTTTAATTACACAATTACAAGCATTTCCAGATATTGTGATCGGTATTGTTGTCGCTGTTATCTTATCTTTCTCGATAATCCCGATTAGGGCAGGGCGCGGCATCACATGATTTGCACGGTACATAATTGCCTTTCCATTACAATTCAATTTATATTTCTGATCAGCCCCTCTAGAATTTGATATTTTACTGATAGGTACTATCTCGAGGGATGTTTTTCTTTCATCGACATCAGCGCGGGGCAGCACTGAAGGTGCTGCCGAAGCCTGCGCTAATTTCTTTTTTTATTTTTTATTAATTGATATTTTAATAAACATAAATCCTCAAACACCCGTTTTCTACCTGTTACCGAAAGTACACAAAACAAAGATATCTCCACCTGGCCGTCCCATAGTCGCCTCAATATCATCTCCCACAGAAAGAATATCAGGGTTTGTAGATGTACACCTACAGGAGTTTGTCAAAAATGTACCATCCTACTTGAAAAACACTGATCATTTTATTGAAAGATTAAAAGAAATACCCCAACCTATTGCAACAAATTTGACGTTAGTTACGATAGATGTAACTTCCTTATATACTGATATTGACCACAATAAAGGTATGGGAGCTGTGAAACACTTTCTAAATAAAAGACCTGGAAATTCAAAACCAAGCACTAACTTCATCATTACTCTCATAAATTTTATATTATCTTCCAATTGTTTTCGATTTCAAAACAAATTTTATTTACAAAAGAAAGGAACCAACCATGGGTACCCGAATGGCCCCAACATACGCAAATCTTTTTATGGCAAAATTTGAACAAGATTTTCTACATTCTCAAACATTTAAACCTTTATTCTGGACTAGATACATAGATGACATTTTTATGTTATGGACAGAGAGTAATGAAAAACTTTTAGATTTCTTAAACACATTGAACTCCTTCGATAACAATTTAAAATTTACTTGGAAAATTTCAACAGAGTCAGTTACATTTCTGGATATTGACGTTTACATCAAGAAAGGTTACTTGAAACACAAAATTAATGTAAAACCTACTAACACTTTTCAATATCTACACTACAACAGTTGTCACCCTGTATATGTAAAAAGATCAATTCCCAAAAGCTTGGCTACACGAGCAACTAAATTATGCAGTGAGAGTGAAGATCTTAAAAATTACTTTAGTGACATATATGATGCTTTTTTTAAAACCAGGATATCCTGAGAAGCTATTGAATGAAAAGCTACAGCTCATTGAAAGTAACCTTAATAATAATTATGTCAAAAAGAAATATTATGATGAGCCTAAATTAATAACACAATATCATCCTGGTCTCTACAAAATTAACAACATTTTTAAAGTAGCTTACACTTCAAAATTCTCCACTGACAGACTCATTTCTAAAAAGTATTCCACGTATTGTTTTTAAAAGACCTCCCATCTTAAAGGACATTATATCGAAACCAAAATTACCAGCTGATTCTGATGTGGAAAATAAATTTAAAGGAGCACATCCATGTAATAAATCAAGATGCATGGTGTGCAACCAAATACAAGAGTCATCAAAATTCGAAAGTAGTTCAATTAAAAAAGTATACAAAATTATTGGAAATTTGACATGTGATACAAAAAATGTAGTATATCAAATTCAGTGTAAAAAATGTCCTAAAGACTATATTGGCTCTACAACAAATAATTTAAGAATAAGAATGACAGGTCACCGTTATGATTTTAAGCATAATGATAAATCAAAACCATTAGTCATTCATAGTAAAATACACAAAGAATCTTTTGGAAATTTATATACAGTAAAACCAATACGATCAATAAAAAATAATTCAAATACTTCAAAATTAAGAAATTTAGAACAAGCATGTCAAATTGTCACAAAATCTAAATTTCCCTATGGATTAAAATCTTCGATAAATTTAAATCATCTGAACACTCATCACATCTTTACACCCACAGTTTGAACATATGTTTATAATTTCAAGAATATTATGCTTATTAATTTATTTATCTGTTTACATGTATGTTTTTAATTATTTTATGTGTTTTGTTATGTTGTTTTGACCTGAAGAAGCGTAATGCAAAATATAGTTAATTAATATGTTGGCGCCTTTTTCTACATATATATATATATACCTAACCAAATATATAAAAATGAATGTTTGTATGTTTGTCCTTTATGGAATCGTGAACTATTGGACCGATTATGATGAAAATTTGTACGTATATGTATTTTTCCACGGAGAAGGTTTATAAGCTATGCCCATCCCTTTCCCGATTCAGGATTCCGCCCCACTGGTTACAGAAATACCCATAAGAAATGCATTGCAGCAAACATATGTTAACGTCTTTTCAAATTTTTAATCAGCTGTTCTTTGTAAACATATATTACACTTATAGTTTTAAAGCATAGAGTAAGCTTAAGAGAAACGACAAATTTTGTTTAAACTGTTTTTGCAATCACTGTTAAACATAGACTTTACTATCCAGATAATACAATTCAAATTTGACGTAAAAATTCACCTTTAATTGCAATATTTATTTAATATAAACCATGCTCATGCTTGATCAGAAGAGTAATGCAGATATCATAATTACTATCTTACGTTGGCTACAAATATAAAGAATGTTATAAAATCAACCTTAGTTGTTTTTTTTGACAGAAGTATGGTTCTCAAAACTCCGTGTGTACATATTCTCTCGATCGAGACAACAAAGCAAGCTCAATCGTGGCATCGGAGATATAACTAATTTAATCTAAAATTTATTATAGTAAAAAAAAAATTTACTAAGTAATATAAGGACTTCGGTTCTTAAGATTTGCGTGCGAAGCCGTGGGTAACAGCTAGATAGAGGCAGGAATATGGTACATACCTTCATAATACGCCCAAGAGGCTCACGATGGAACGACTATCAATTATCTCAGCAATGTTTAGAATGTGATAGAAAAAGAATAAGTGAATATAGTGTACTGTTTTCAACGGGAAATTGCGTGCGAAGCCGCGGGCAACTTTTGCAAAAAGTTATTGAAATGCGCAGCAAAGCGCGCCGGGCCCGCTAGTATATATATATATATATATATATATATATATATATATATATATATATATATATATATATATAAATGAATGTTTGTGTGTTTGTCCTTTATGGAATCGTAAACTATTTGACCGATCATTACGAAAATTTGTATGTATATGTATTTTTCCACGAAGAAGGTTTCTATGCTATGTCTATTGATGTAACTCTCCTCCAGGTGGCGTTGCCAAAGATAATAGTTTTCAAAGCGCCTGCACATTATAAACTGCAATTACGAGACAGTTACAAATATTTAATAGCCAAACACTATTTAAAGGCGCTAAGTTATGATGTATATTTGTCTTGAAGATAAATTTCTGCTTGAACTTAAAGCTTGAGTGTTAGACCGCTTTATAATAAAGTACGTAGACAATGGCTATAAACATACACTTTTGACAGATTTTCTTGATCGAGGCAACAATACAAACTCTGCATCGTCGTTGGAAATCATCTACATCTGCCTTGAACCAGAAGTGCACATACACGGGCAAAGCTTACGAAAAGCGTGCGAAGCCGCGGGAAATAGCTAGTACGTTATAAAGCACTTCTAACTGGAACAGCAGTTAAAAGAAATACAAGAGGAATTAGAATTAGGAATGGTAGTAGGTAAGAGTGATAATGTATTTAAAATAACGGTTACTTAAAGATTCGCAACATTCGTATGCTCCTAAAATTTGCATTAAAAATAGGCGATTTGAAATATTTGTTTGTTTAAACTAAGAACTTGATTGTATTGCCTAACTAGGTCCTTCTATACTCCAAAATAAATCAATTGTCACAATTGACCACGTTTCAATGTTACAGGAAATAGAATTAAACTATGTGTTGTTCGAAAGAACATTTTTTTAATGTACTGTAGAAACGGGAAATCCGGTAATGATGAAAATGACAATATTATAAAAAAACAGTAGCAGTCGTGGGATTGCCGATAGAAGTGAAAACGGAACTATTAAGTTGAGAGTAATTAACAATACGTTATAGTAGCAGTACATCTGTAATTGTAAATGTGACGCATTTTTAATTTTCCAATTTTAAAATCCACGAAAAAATATTATCAAATAACTAGAAATCTATTTTACCACGCTAGTAAGATAAATCTTATACCGTAATAATACTCATTTCATGATGAAGAGGTTAAATATTAAAAACATAATTAAAATGAATAATGCTAAATTTTAAATACAAATATTCGTACAAATATTAAAAATGTTTAAAAATATATTCGTTGTTTTCATTATTCATTTATCTGTATAAAAATATGTTGTAATTGCTCAATATTAATAGTTAGTTAAACATACAATACAAGTGAGTAAACACCGAGTGAACAACAGTGAGTTGAACACCGTTGTAAATAATACAGTTATTGCTACGGATAGAGTATATAATTGCAATAACAATTAAACCCACAATATTTTTAAAACTAATAAATTAGTTAAATTAACTTGGTTCTTTCGTAAAGGTATTTTTATTGCACAATAAACTAATTTATTGAGTTAATACGGTATCAGTGAGCCAATGCGCCAACTACAGTTCCGGCAGAAACGTTCACTCATCACTTCATACGCTACTACAGGCTAAACTAAACTTCCAATAAAAAAATGATAAATTACAAAAAAAATATTCATCTATTTTCACACAATTTTCTCGCTGACAAATTTTGTCTGACCAAAAAATAAAAAAAATCCTCGCTTACTACTTTTTTCTTGTCATTGTAAACGCTATGTAAAATGTAAACAATAGTCAAAATTATTTCGAAATTTTTTTAATATTTAAAAATGTAACCAATAGATTGCCAATATTAAGAGCTTTAATTTGACGCATCTTACAGAATTGTACGACATTGGCTTCACTTTTAAATCGCGAGAGGAAGCCGTAAAGGTCACTGATTTTCGCAGTCTGTTTTCGTACTCCGCCGGGACAGTTTTAACACAGCGAGACTGACTTTTTCATGCAGGTTAGTAGTCCGCGGCCAAGTCTACGGTTAAAAAATTATGGTGCCTGTAAAGTCGGTTTTACGGGCGAAGATTTTACGTGACAACGTCTTTTTCTCGGTAGAATATTTATTGATATGAATATTATTAAATTGCACAGTAGGAACAAGGAATTGAATGAAAATAAGAATTGCACAAATTTTAACTATAGAAATATATTTTGTTTACTAAAACATTGTACATAATTTGAAATTAATTAAAATTTGTTATTGTAAATGGTAAAGTTGAATAAAACATTTACTAAAATTGGAATTTGAAATTCTTGCTAAACACAGTTAAATTCTAACTTCGCGCGTGGTGATTGGTCGGTTTAGTTCGTTTGTTTGGTCGCACTGTTATAACAGGTTAGAGGTTATAATTTGTTATTTTAAATGTTTGACTAGCAATACGCGCTGTTTCTTCTCAATCGACTGAATTACGATTGATTGCAGAGTGATTTAAACTAATAATTTACTTAACACTATCAACATTTGTCAATAGTATGACATAACCTATAAACTCAGTTTCTCAACTTTTGTGTCAATCTAACAATTAATCAATCAATCATAGTTTACGATAATGAAATATCAGTGTACAATTATTTACCTTTATTGTTGTAGTTGTTGTAAATGACGAATCTAAGCACTCCACATTTTCACGAATAAACATAGTTATCTGCTTTATCCCGTGCGGCGGACCCACAGTTATCTGCTTTATCCCTTGCGGATCCCGTGCGGCGGACCCACTGGACGGGCATCGTAACGTTACCGGGCGTTACACTTTTTCATGAGTGACTCCGAGCCGCAACCTAATTTAAGACGTTGTCACGTCAAAAACACAGCGAGACTGACTTTTTCATGCAGGTTAGTATCATTAGCATGTCGGTGACGCGAACCGAGGATTTTACCCTCTACCAAAACGCTCAACGCGCCTAAAGAAGTTTTCACTTCAATAAAGGACTGAATGGGGTTTCCGCTTACAGGATTATAACGTTCCATTTTTTCCAAACAGGGAATGAAAGACTATCGTGGAGAAGTCCCCTCCGCAACGTCTTGCAGAACAATTCGCGTGTGCCGATGGACGAGCGGACTAACACGTCGGAATATGGATCTGAGAGAGATATAGCGCAGGTTCGAATCCTGTCTGTGACCGTTGCACTTCTTATCCGTTTCATTGACCTTGTACTGATTCGCCCCCGCTTATCCTGTGTGACGGCCATATGGACGGGCTGAATAAGGCTTATAGGAATCCTCGCCTGATATGGTCCTAGCTGTATACGGTACTCCCTTCCACAGGGATGCTCATTTTAATCTGCTAATTACTTTTCGGTGAGCAGACGTGCAGGACTTAAACTGGAAACATTTTTATGCATCTCAGAAACATTGTATAACAATAAATCTTAATCACATATTTAGTTCAAATAGGTTTATTTCTTTACAAGTGTAATTTGTTACATGATCATATGTGCGTTTGTGTGTTTATATACTGTATATAAACACACACTGTATATATACTGTATATATGTGTGTGTGTGTGTGTGTGTGTGTGTGAGCGCGCGCGCGTGTGTGTGTGCGTGCGTGCGTGTGTGTGTCCAGAAAGAGTGACTGGTGCGGTTTATGAGCTGGCGGCGTCATCGGGCCGTACTTCTTCGAAAATGTGGTCGGCCAAGCATATACCGTGAATGGTGTTCGCTATCGTGAGATGATAACGGACTTATTATGGCCAGAAATTGAGGATAGGGACCTGGAAGATATGTGGTTTCAACAGGATGTTGCCACTTGCCACACATCCAACGAAACAATGGCTCTTTTGCGCGAGAAATTCAATGGCCGTGTTATCTCACGTCGTGGCGATGTTAATTAGCCGCCACGATCATGTGATTTGAAACCGTTGGACTTCTTTCTTTGGGGATATTTAAAAGAAAAAGTGTACGTCAGTAAGCCAAGAACAATTCAAGAGCTACAGGATGAGATAATTCGGCTTATTAACGACATTGAGCCTCAATTATGTCTCAGAGTCATTCAAAATATGGAGCATCGGATAGAGGTATGCCACCGAAGCCGGGGCGTACATTTGGCCGATATTTTGTTTCACATACAATTATTGTCATAGATCCTTATATCATTATAAAATATATTAAGATAATTCTCTGAAAACTCTTTGTTTTATTTACAATTTAGCTCGTGCATTTTCGTTGGACCACCCTTTACTTAAAAAGCAGAACTATAGAGACATTTACATACCAGAAGACTGAATGAACCTGTAGCTGCCTCATATCAGAAATTCGTAATAACTAAGATGATCGATGAAAATTTGATTCATCTTTAGTTACTTGAAAAACAACTGTGCGTGGAATACGTGCATATAACAACTGCACTATGAGAACCTAACACTTTGTTTTAAAAGACTTCATCATTAGAAGACAATTTGCCTCACTAGGAATGACTTAGAGAGAAACTAAGAACAGGTTAATTTCCTACCTAAATTTTCATTCTCCAACCAACGGTTGAAAGACTAAAGGTAAAGTAACAAAACTATGAAAACTTGCTGGAAGTGTTGCAGATTGTTTCACCAATTTATCATCTATTTTATCGAAGCCTGTCTTCTTAAACAAAATCAACAAAGCCTCGCACAGGTATTTCTGCAGATGCGAAAGATGATTTCAGTGATGATGTGGGCAAAAATATCTTTGACACAGATAATGAATGTTGACGATTTCAAAGTGAATATAAGTATAAATATTTTTTTGTATTTTAAACTTATTGGAGAAAGTATTGGTTAAATTTATTCATTTAAGCGTCAATGCCATTACATAAGTGAATATACAGGGTGATTCAAAACTAAACGGCAATCTCTCGGGAGCTTATTCTATAGCTAAAAACAAGTAAAAAGTCCATATAACCATATGCCCGGAAACGCTTCGTTAGCGAGTTACGCCTAGCGAAAGATTTCGCCCGGATTTCAGAACCCTTGGTGAAGTCAGGCCGTATAAAAATGGTAAAGGTAGTTACAAAGATACAAATACGATTGTTTTTTATGTTTTTATATCTGACAAATTTATTAAAATTCGTCCCAGAGCTGTAAATGCAATACTTTCAGAGATATCTTACGTAAAACACAAGAATTGGTGCAAAGAAATAACACATTTTTGTGTTTAACGTAAGATTACTTCCATAAATGTTAAATAAAGGTAATTTTTTTTCTTAAACAGATTTGTAGAACATTTAATTCTGAAAAGATTCATGTGAATTACTTAGGAAAAAAATTAATAATAGGTATTGAAATTTAGCTTTATTTAAAAATAAAACAGACGCACAAAAATGCATATTCTTATCTGCATAAAATATTAACTAATGTTTAGGTTGTGAGTAACAGCTGATCATTTATTCTAGACTGAATATTAACATAAAATGTATTTACCTTTATAAAACTGTAATAATCACCTATAATAGTTGCTCAAAGTGTCCTCCGTTGTTAGCAATGCACGTTTTCGCACGACGAATCCACTCTTTTCTAGCGCGTTTCATAACGTTTGGAGCATCCTTGATAGTTTCTGCCGCCTCTGTAATGCGATTACGTAACTCCTCTATGGTGTTAATCCGTTTTGAATAAACAATTGACTTCATCCAACCCCATAAGAAAAAGTCTGCTGGCGTGAGGTCAGGAGAACGTGGTGGCCATTTTACTGGTCCATTTCGACCAATCCATTGTCTACCGTATGTATAATTTAAATAGTTTTTCACATCATTAGAAAAATGTGGAGGTGCTCCGTCGTGCATAAACCATGCATTTATTCTGTTTTGAACAGGAATATCTTCCAAGAGGGTAGGCAGGTTTGTTCTTAAAAAATTTAAGTACGCTACTCCATTAAGTCGATTAGGGAGAAAAAATGGACCAATCAAATTATCACCCAGAACACCAAGCCATACATTGACTGAAAATGTATGTTGAAAATGCCTCGTCGCAGTTTCATGTGGGTTGTCGTGCGCCCAAGTATGGGTATTACGAAAATTTACAATTCCATTTCTAGTAAAACAGGATTCATCAGTAACGAGAATACGCCGAAGAAAATACTGATGTCGTAAACAATTTCTTCTTAACCAGCGGCAGAACATCTTCCGTTTATTAAGATCTTGCTGTAATAAGTCTTGAACACGTGTTATATGGAATGGGTACAACTGTGCTTCATGAAGTGTCCGCCATACGCTTGACTGGCAAATATTTAACTGACGTGATAATCGTCTGGTGCTTGTGGTTGGTGATAATTCTACAGCATTTATTATTGCTTGTTCATTATTATAGTTCCTTGCGCTACGTTGACGACCAGTATCTATTCACTTCGGTTTAAAGCTACCAGTTTCTCTAAGTCGTCTCTCCACAGCTTCATATGTTTTGCGATCAGGTGTTCTTCGATGTGGAAAAGTATCACGATATTCCTGAACTGCAGCTAAACCATTCTTGTTAACTTTGCCGTAAATCAGTATCATGTCCGTATACTCTTCAAACGAATACATACCATTTACATTATCTGCCATTAGTTACTAAGATAATTACATACACTTTTATAAAAATATTTAATAAAATATTTTAAAAATAAATATTTAATAAAATATTTTATACACTTGTATAAAATATTTCCAAATAATCACAGGATCTCACAAAATACAATCTTCACACGCCACAATACAAAAACCTCCATAAAGGTTATTCAAATATTACTTCATGAACTTAATTGTTGATCAGCTGATATTGCCAACCTTTGCAAAGAAAATATGACGATAAAAAGTGTTGAATAAATGATCAGCTGTTACTCACAACCTAAACATTAGTTAATATTTTATGCAGATAAGAATATGCATTTTTGTGCGTCTGTTTTATTTTTAAATAAAGCTAAATTTCAATACCTATTATTATTTTTTTCCTAAGTAATTCACATGAATCTTTTCAGAATTAAATGTTCTACAAATCTGTTTAAGAAAAAAAATTACCTTTATTTAACATTTATGGAAGTAATCTTACGTTAAACACAAAAATGTGTTATTTCTTTGCACCAATTCTTGTGTTTTACGTAAGATATCTCTGAAAGTATTGCATTTACAGCTCTGGGACGAATTTTAATAAATTTTTCAGATATAAAAACATAAAAAACAATCGTATTTGTATCTTTGTAACTACCTTTACCATTTTTATACGGCCTGACTTCACCAAGGGTTCTGAAATCCGGGCGAAATCTTTCGCTAGGCGTAACTCGCTAACGAAGCGTTTCCGGGCATATGGTTATATGAACTTTTTTTTACTTGTTTTTAGCTATAGAATAAGCTCTCGAGAGATTGCCGTTTAGTTTTGAATCACCCTGTATAAAATGTATAAGTCGACTGTACAGACCATTGTATCAACAAAGTCAGTACATAATATATAAGAAATTATACAACTGAATCGTATCACGTACTAGATGCCAAACATATTATTTTACAATACATTTCAAGGAGATACCTATATTGCCAAATCATAAACAGTGCAATGGATATTGTTCTTTTCATAAAAGTAAATGTTTCTTGTTTTGCTAGTTACCTGTGTAATTTAATTTTTCTAAAATTCATTAAGAGATAAATTGGTCTAAACAAAGACTGTAGCTCTTTTTAACATATCATTGAAACTAGAATATTAATTTAACTTATCGTTAGTAACAAAAAAACCAAGGACCAAAGTGTTTGTCTGAAATGGTTAAAATAATACAATTTGTTTCACAAATTTGTTTTGTCACTTAGACTCCTCATATATGTTCTCCTTAAACATAGTTTGTGGCTTTAAATCATTATCCAAAAGAGAACTGAATTACATCATATCTTTCTGCTTCTTCTTCTTCTTCAGCAGTTGTGGGCAGTCGTCGTCAATCGTCTTCTGCAGATATTGTACGTTTTGTTTAATATCAAAATGGCGGCCATACCAAGGACCCATGAAGGTACGCATTGAAACGTTTTTCATAATTAAATTATATTTTATTGCTAGATAATGTTTTAAATAGTTACTGGTTCATGTTTGATTATTACTTTAAATCGATAATATCACAAAAACCAATCTACTGCCCGTTAAAATGCATTATAACCCACTTCTCTGGTACTATTGATCTCCAGCGGTTTTGTTTCCTGTAGTCTAAGAGTGTTATAGCTTCATTCATTTAAACCCCGAATAAATTAATTACTTTACTCTGTACCTTTCAGATTGATTATTCCAGTTGTAATATTATTGTTTATGTACAAACTGAAGCCATTCTATAGGCATAAATCTCCCATTTAGTTATAGGAACAAGCCAAGGCTATATAGCTATTGTGTAATTTTTTTCTTCAAACATTGAATGCTTATTGTTATGTAGTTGCATGTAATGGGTTTCCATTAAATAAATAAATAAAAGGAATCACATTGTAAAAAATCTTGGCAGAAGGAGAAACATTGTTTGGTTGTTAGCTTATTTGGCTT
Organism: Homalodisca vitripennis; assembly: GCF_021130785.1. Classification (NCBI taxonomy): domain Eukaryota; kingdom Metazoa; phylum Arthropoda; class Insecta; order Hemiptera; family Cicadellidae; genus Homalodisca; species Homalodisca vitripennis. Next base: position 140,487,282 of record NC_060213.1, on the reverse strand, counting down.
TACTAGCTTCAAATTAAAGCTGACCTAGGCCTATTCGTTGTTTTTTCAAATGAAACTGTAGAAAATTGATAGAAAAACAGGGAACAATGTAGGTGGTAAACTTTCTCTGAGAAAGTCATAGCCTACATATTTTTGAACATAATGACATTAACCCTCCGAGTGGCGGTACTTTTTTCTCCAAGTGTCGGGACATTTTTACTGGTTTTGTATATTCGCAAAAGAAAATTTATATAAAATACTGTGAATTGTATAGGTATGACATATCATATATCAATTTAAACTACATAACACACAGAATAGAATGGTAATAATATGAAAGACTTAACCTTGGATTGGTGTAAAAAACCAATGGGTTGAATTCCAAAAATAAAAATTCAAATTTTTTTGTTTTATGTTAGGCTGAGTAAATGTTCCTAAATTTAATGTTTTAACACAAATCCAAAATGGCCATTTTGTTTAAAATTTAATTCTGAACAAAAAATATATAGTTTATATGTATTATTCATAAAAACAATACACTATTTGCTGATCGAAACTTTTATGGTACAAGTTTTTTACTGCATTTTAGTCAGTATCAGAGCCAACCTCATTCTTCCTGGTTTGAGAGGCCTCCAGTAATGCTCCAAGTAAGGGGAAACACTCACTATGAATCCCAAAATTACAAGCTGGGCACCAGAAGGACTTTTGCCCCCTTTTTTGGTGTGTCCACACACTGTACAAAGTCTGGTACATGAGCAATCCCGTGAGGAAGATCTTTACTTGGTCCAGGAGGTAGTACAGTTGGTGGATGAACCGTTTGTAAGGGTTCCATTAGTGCCAGCATATCTAAATAGTATATCAAAATAAAGTTTGGAATCTGGTCTTTATAACTATACCTAATTTATAGCGTTTAAGTCACAGCATAACATCAGAAATAGCGGATAAAAAGAGGCGTGCGTTAATAGACGCTAGAGCGTTTCTGCCACTCGCGAACGAGATTTAATAGACGCTGCAGCGTCTTTCACCACTCGGAGGGTTAATGTGTGCTGTTCATCAACAAAGGGCAGTGGCAAACATTAATATTAGGCTATATCCTATTTCAGATTGTTCAGGCATTCTTGATCAGACCCTCTCAAATTGTGATCCGTTGCTAATAAATCCCACTGTCAACGGATATTTTTTGTTTAATGCCATCAGTGCGGGGCAGCCGGGGCGAGAAATTGAGGAGACTTAATAAGCGGCCTACACTCGATATTCAATTGTTATTATCGAACTATTCAATATATTATTCAAGTTCAAAACTATATTAATCGTACTAAACCAGAATTATAATACATTAAATTTTTAATGACATAAATTTAACAATAACATTAATCACATAATTTCCTCATATCAATTGTCATGCTCAAATTCTCAACAAATTAGTTGTTTCTTGCTGTTTATTACTTACATGACAAATGAATGACTGTAACGAATAAGTAAGAATCATATGTTTTGTTTAATAAATTGTAATATCAAATTATTCATTCAAATAAAAATAATCAAACCATTTGATTAAAAAAACTGAATAAAGTGTGTAGGCCGTTTATTAAATTTACCCAAAAGATTATATATTTTTGGGGCTTTTTGTAATTTTTGTTTTTTTCTTCCTGTTTACATTCTTTACTTATATTTCCATTGGACATACATCCTGACTAATAATTGTCAGCAAAACATAGTTCATAGTAAAAATTACAAAAAGTAAATAAATAGACATATCATTAACTTAGCATATATAACAAAAAAGAAATAACAGGAAAACTATTGAATTATTAACCCTTTGACCGCTATAGATTTGGAGCCTAAACCTAATAAACAATTATTTATAAAAACATGTTTTTAATGCCTTTTTATTTTTTTACAACTATAATAAAATATGTAATAAGTTATATATGCTATTATTCCTTTCATTGCAAAAAAAAAAAAACTCAGAATTATTATAACCCATTGAATAGTATTAGTATATGGGATAGACTTTAATAAGCGGCCTACACTCGTTATTCGATTGCTAGTCTGGAATGGTTCGGTTGTGTTTATCCAAAGAATAATTCAATATTACAATTTATTTAACTTATCATATATGATTATAACTTATTAGTTAGTCATTTTAATGTAAACAATTAACAACAAGAAGTAACTAATATTCTGAGACTTTGAAAATGGCGATGAATATGAGGAAAATATGCAAGATATTTCTCACAAGTGACGAGATTTGTTTAAATAGCTTCAATATGTGGGTTTGGCTCCTGGTAACACATGGGAAGAATTCTTTCCTCCATTTCGCACGAAAGCGGTTAATTATTAATACCAAGCTGGGCAAGTTATAAATATTGTGAAGTGGGTAGGGTACGATAAGCGGACTCGGTTTTTTATATCGAAGAATGTAATCATCGATACCTAATATTCGCATCTCTAATTGTAGACTATCAATCGATATAAAAGTACCTATAGTCCTCAGTAACAATCATCTGTTTTAAATTAAAATATGAATTTAATATTTACATTGATTAAACATTTATCATTTTAATACGTCTCATTTACAATTCCAAGGTACCTGTACCTAAAGTAATGAAAAGAAAAGATTATAATGTGTAGAAATCAAATGAATAGTTTAATATTGAAATTCATATTTTCGTATTCCAGATATTTTATTTAAATGTTTTCAATTCGCAAAAGTCACTCATTTGTTTTAATCATGTAAATTTTTGTAAATGTTTAGATATTTTAAAAGAAAGTTTTCTCACGTTAGTTCATGAACACATATTTGTTGCAACACTACAAAAATTACTAATAAATGTTATAGTTAAAAAAATTAAACATAAATTGTAATGAATAATTTAATATTAAACATAATTGGTATTAAAGTTTGTGTTCAATATGCCGGTTGATGATATCCATTGTTAGTTAAACATTTTAATCAATATAATGAGATGCTATTACAAATAAAATATGTGTTGGTTCATTTGAGGGTGTTGTATTGCCAATCTAACCTATTATTTAAATCCTCTCACAACAGCTCTTGCTCACAATACATAATAATATTTCACAACCTTAATCTAAATCAGGGGTGCCCAACCATTTTTACTCAAGGGCCACATTGTAAACCCTTTATGGACAGGCGGGCCAACATCCCAGGGGATTTGGAACCGCAAACAAAACGTATTGCCCGGGGTTTGTTCCAGAAATCTTGTGCAAAATATGAGTTTTAAGGTTATTTGGCCCTTGTTTCCAGATTATTGTAATTTCTTATTATTTATTAGTTGTTAGGTAAAGGTTTATAATAATATTATGTTTTTAGGTTCTTTTAGTAGAAATAAATATAAACCCAGACTTTTGGATGTTTGCTCTAATTCTGAGGGAACAATAAAAAAGTCACCAATAAATTGAATACATTGATTTAAATTAATCCAAGGACATACAAATTACGTGGCGATTGGTGACCTTGAGTTGGGTAGGGGTTACGTCGCCGCACCGCGCGCTGTGCCGTGCTTTACGCGCGCTCTGTTCGCCAGCCGGCAGCCACCACCGTAGTCAGTGAAATCTGTCTGCAACTACTTTACTTCTTTCAACACTCATACTCCAAACAAATGAATACGGCTCGTTCTACGTGAAATCGGCTGGGCTGCTTGGTTCTCAAAATTTGTATTTATTTAATATTTCAAATGCTTGTAAACAAATTTGGTTGTTTTGGCAACAAGACGGGCCACATAAAACTGACTCGCGGGCCGGATTCGGCCCGCGGGCTGTAGGTTGGGCAGCCCTGATCTAAATAAAACCAACCTTACACGTATTATAACAAAGATTAATGTTGCAGTTTTATAGTATAGGCTATAATATAGTTGCCGTAGTATATGACTATGTGATAGGATTCTGTTTCATTTCACTAAGATTGTGTACACTAAATTATGTGATGAGCCATTTTTGGCTGTAATCTTGTTTATTTGTATATTTCTTTAAAATAATTTATTTCACACTGATTTTCTTGTTTCAGATATTGAAGCTCAAATTCGTGAAATTCAATCGAGGAAGAAAGAAATCAATGAAGATGGACTAACGGAGAAAGAACGAGTAGGGTTAGGGGAGAGTGGCTTTTACGATAGGGATATATACGACGGCGGAGGCAAGTTTGAAGGCTACGTCACATCTATTGCTGCCAATGATGAAATTGAAGTGAGTTTTGTATTAATATACTGTATTTACGTCACTCAATGTTTAATTTTGCCAAGAGGACAATTTTTCCTAAATTAATAAAACTTGGAACATAGCCTACAAATAAGTAGTAGTTATAGAATAATATTCTTTTAATTCATGAGAGTTTGTGGAAATGTAATTGAATTTTTATATTTTTTCATAACATTCATTAAATGTATAGCATAGGTTACACTAATTTGTCTTTTATATCTGCTCTGCTAGCAGTTACCCACGCTTTGCAGTGGTTTAGTAGGTGTTGTACATTATTACCACAGCTGGTCCCAGTGAATTATATTTCCGACACCAGTGTTGAGTTTGCCCTGTTGCTAGGTTCTCAGTATTTTTGTTCCATAGTTGATTTTGCATTGTTTTCCGATCAAGAAAATATAGCCTACATCACAGATCAGAGAAGCCTACTTCTGTTAAAAGCAAACTAAGATGGGTGTTATATCAGTGTTTAAATTTATAGTAAAAGTTAGGTAGTAACTTTGTCTTTTATATCTATTACTTTTATTTGCTAAAAATTTAGTATTTGCGACAAATGTGCAGTTAAAAGTACATTAACAATGACACTAAACGTGTTTGTTTCTTTATAAACTGAAAATTATTTGTAATAGTTTAGAACATTTAGAGCTGGAATTGATACATTAGTTAAAAATGTGGATTTTATCTAGCATAATTCTTACCGACGCTTCAAAGGGAGTCTTCAGAGTCAAATTCTGAACACCACTTTGGACCATCTATCACGGGAGTCTTAGGACATTTTCTGAGGTAGATGAGCACTTACAGTACCTAATCGCTGAAATTTAAAAACATTCTGAAGACTATGGTTACTCCTTAACAATTTTCATATTACAAATGTACAGATTTAATTAATTAAACACATGGTTATGCTGTCATAATCAATGTTTATACAGATCAGTTGATTACATTTGACATGGTCTTTCAATTAATATTTCACAGCTTTAGAGAGACCAAGATGGGATTTTATCATTATTTTAAAGACCAGTGGGGCATTGCCTAGAGAGATTTTCAAAATAAAAATAGGCCTAAATTCATACCAGGGACCATAAGAGTGTCTACGTAAAATTTGAGTACAATTGGTTATAATAGTTTACACGTGAAATCAAAACAAAGACACTTTCTCAATATTATTTTAGGATTGTTTAATGGTTAGTGTAGTGTTATTTGTGTTGCCAATAATTCTGACAAGGCAATAAAGAAGCTACTGGACCTAAAAACAGTGCTCTACTCTATACTCAAACAACCTTGTATGTTAACATATCATAAAAAAGTATATTACTCAATAACAATCTAGTTCATTTTGTAGTTTATTTTTAATATTGTTAGGGGTTATTGATAACTGATAAAACAACATATCAAAATCCATGTGAGTTGGAGGTGCAATAGCCTCATACATTCCGCTGTCTCCAAGAGACATAATCTATAATATCGGATATAACTGTATTTGGCGTTTCGGTCAAAGCCTGCCATTCTGATATATCCATCCATCCATCTACGACGTAGGAAGGACTAAGTGTAAAACACAACAAAATTATTTCTACCCGTAAGAAACAAATTTTATAATTAGTTATCAAGTGTTCTTGTACAATAGATTTAATTTCTTACGAAGTCTTAATTTATTTGAGAGAGACAGTAGTAATATGATCAGAGATTGAACTTTATATCTTAAATCCTGTTGGTGATCATATAATAGCACTTTATTAGTACTGTCGACACACTAATGTAGTGTACCTACCAACTTTCCCCACTTAGCCAGTTCCATTTGATAAGACCCTTGCACAGGTCATTGACCCATGAAAAGTGCAAAATGAGGTTAAAAAGAGTCTTGATTTTTTTTAAGAAAAAAGGAAAATATATTGAAATTCTTTATTATTTCTGTTATGGCCAAACCACGAATGTTATTAGTGACTAAATTCTAATTTAATTAACTGTATAAGGTAATTAAATACTGCTAAAAGCTTGTAACTAACATTATTCTTTTTTGATTTAGGATGATGAGTACGATGTTCCTTCGTTTCCCCAGAACAAGCGGGCTGGTTTTACTGCCCCACTTGCATTACTTAATGATATTGCACAGGTAAGCCTTGGTCTATACATTGGTTAATGTTACTCACATTGTATATGTCAGTTTATTCAGGCTGTACAATGTTAATTATCCTCAGGTTTGTAATTTTTTACATTTTTTTCTAAATATATGACCATGAATAAATGATGAGTTAATTGCACTTGTTGTGTACCATGTAATCTATAAATATCTAGGGTAAGCTATGTCCTAAAAGTATCTCTTTATTTCTACCATCAAATACCTGTGTAACTCTCCAGTGAGACATGGCCATCAATAAGAAAATACAGGTTGGTGTCTGGCCAGCAAGTTTGAGAATACTCTGACTAACATCATATTGTATCTCTAAAATATCTGACAACTTAATAGATTACATACATTTGTAACATAACGATGGCAAATGTCCGAAATTCTGTTATCCTTTCAAACCTTCCATCTTCCAGATGTGCTTTAAAGTTTTCACAAATCTGAAAATATATTGGCTAATTGTAAATACAGTTGAGTTTTAATAATTAAAACTGGCATTTGCGAAAAATCTGTGAGCATCTTTAACAACATTTTATTAAAACTATTTGAAAATTGTATGTTAACTATTTCAAAAATTGCTGTACATGCATTTAAATATTTAGTGTATGTTAAATATACATGTTTAAAAGTTTGTGTTGATCATATGTTTATCATGAATGCCATTGAGGAGAGAAATATGGTTACTGAAATTTTATTGGATTTCAACAAAGCTTTTGACTGGTTGGGACATAAACTGTTCCTCGGTAAACTTGAATCTTGATGCATGGTACATTTCTTAAAGAAATTGTAAGACTATTGTCCAATCAGAAAATGCTTAAAATCAGGAATTGAGATGCACAAAGAAGTCGTATAATGGCAAATAGGACATAAACTAATAGTGGACAAAGGAAGGAAGTAGGCAAAATGGCAAAAAAATGGAGAGAGTAGCAAAATTAATCTCAAATGCAGTTAGTAGATAAATTCCCCCAACTCAAATTTCCTCTAACCTGTTTCCATGAAATTTAAACACTGCTATCCCCCCTCCCCTTGTTATATCTACCTTTCCTTATTTGTTATCCCCTGAACCTAGAAACTCTGAATACCCTCATTACCATCGATGAGGACTATTTAGGATATAACATAAATTTTTCATATCTGAACCATGTGGTTCAACAGTGCCAATTGCTAAAAAGAGGTTTTTTTAGATTGTTTTATGTAATTTGACTAAGGTAAATATTATCCAGACATTTAAACCAACCAAATCTCTTTTCAGCAACTGAATGCTTTGTTTTATTAAAAGAAATTAAATAGTATTTTGTTTAGGAAGTGATAGGTCTTTAGTGCATAGATCTTCTTCAGCGTCAACAAATGAAGGACTTTTCTCTCATTTTGCAGCCATGTAACTACTAGTTCATTATCTTTCTAAAGTTTATCTGCTATGATATGTAGAAATGTGATATGATTTTAGCTAATTATCCTTACTGCAATTTTTCAGAGCGAGTCGGATTATGACCCTTTTGCGGACAGGCGGCAGAAAACTGCTGCCGAAAAGGAGGACGAGTACAGACAGAAACGCCGCCGCATGATTATATCACCCGAGCGAATTGATCCATTCGCCGAAGGTTAGAAATCAATTTATAAATTGATTCTATGAAATTGGTTTTAAAATTTATATCTTCACCAAACCACTGACATTGTTCAAAATCGTACATTAATAACTGCCCTATGTCACTAACTGTCAAATTGTTAATTTTGATTTAATTATTAGTCGAAGAATTTTTTTATTGATAAATGTTTTATATATTTTATTAACTAATTTAGATTGTTAGACTAAAAAAATATGATACTGTCAGACAATTTCAGTTACTTCCCAGACCTTTTCTTTTATTTAAAATATTTAAGTACGTAATACTGTGTAAAGATCGAGAAAATTTGTAACATCACATAAAGTGAACATCACGTTATTTTATGAACAACTACCTCTACGAAATGAACATTTGCCAGTGTCAGTGGTTTATGGTTTCTACAATATTGAAAGTGCACTATATTATTTCATGCTGGGTGTAGAGTGAATGAGTGAGTGGCTGTGATAGTACAGAATATTTTCACTAATATGAGTTTTGTTTATTTCCTACTTCGTCAAGTCGAGCACAGCCCACTGCTGGTCTGCCTGGTGCTTCGCCCACTTCGTCTTGATCTCGGCTGGTCTTAAGTTGTCACTTAATCATTAATTTAGTTTACTTAATCCTACTATAAGTGTAGTTATTTGGTTACTTATATTTTAATCAATACAGGTACATAAAAACAAACAAGTTTGAAAAACGAGATCCAATTTTTTTTAATAATAAGAGATAACGGGGTACCTATAGGATGAGATTTGTTTTTAAATTTTTTAAAATTGTGTAACAATAAAAAAATACTTATGTCATTCCTGGATATAGTCAGGGGACTGTAACTAATAAAACATTATCAGTGAAGCTAAAAAATGAATGGGGACAATTAAAACAATTAAGGTTTGAATCAAACATAATTTACTATTTTGAAATTTGCAGAACTAATAATTAATTGGCCTAAATCGACACGTTAAATATAAATATCTAAATTATACCTAGGTTAGAAACCATCATTGTCGTAAAATTAGTAATCGTACAGATTTTATATATCAACGTTTAATATAAAAGAAAATTTAAATAGAAAATTCAAGCATGAAATATGTAATTATATTTAAAGAAATAAAAGAGATGGTTGGTTAATCAAAACAACTAAGCATTGCCATTAAAAAAACATTAGTCTAAACGTGTTTAGAAAAATAATTACAAAATTGTTAATGTTTCATTGATAAGATAAAGAAACGGGACACATTTCAAGTTTTCTTTAAGTTCATAAATGGTTTTGCATAATGAGGAACAGTTTTATGAGTGATTTTTAGATATATATATTTGTTATAGTAATAACGGTTTTGCAAACTGATAAGTGAACTTTCACATCTTGACAACAAAACTTTAACTTTTGGCTCTTGTCTTTTTGCTGGTTTCTTTCCCAGTTTCGGAGCACGGATTTATAAATAATGTCAACATTAGGAGTGTGTGCTGTAACAGTACAAATCAGATTTTCTGTCCCAAATATGTAGGCATTACTATAATGTTCAGTCTTAAGTTAAGATAAGTGATAAGGAATTGAGAGAACTCAATTGAACATAGTTAAGCTGTATATTTAATAAACCATGAACAATGGTATTTTTGCAATACTTCTCAAATCAGGTGACAGAATAGAAACTAACATCAAATTCTTCCGGTTCACTCAGCGTCGTAACATTACTTATAGTTATCTTCTTGAGATATTTCGGCCCCGCTGCTATCTTCAATCAACAGATGTGAAGCCGAAACTGCCAATAATAAACATTTGTCTGTATAGGCAAGTCGAAGGGGCGGAGCTTTCTCGTGATTGGCTTTAGCTTATCCAACCACAGACTAGTTATGATCAGTATGGCTTCTTTATTACCGCTTGCCAACTTTTAGAAAATTTCGCTCTGTCGTCATTTAAATTATTATTGTTCTTGATTATTTCTAACGTTTCTCTTATTATTCTAGGATAACAGTGAAAAATTTTCACAGGCACTTTTCGTTTTTTCAAATTCAATTGATCTTAAAACTGTGTCTGCTATGGCAGATTTGTCCATATCTTGATGTTTCCTGTGTATAATGTGTTCATTCACTCGTGTGGATACGTGGGAAATGTTTTGTCTCCTCTGATGTAGACTGAACCACTGCTACGTGGGATTTTGTAGACTCCCACCTTACACTATGGAATCTGGTTCTTCACTGCTCAAAACAGGTCTTTAACTTTAGGTCCGGCTTGAATACGGTTTTGACACTGTGACTAAGGAAGTTAGGCTTGTTTTGGACTTTCTCCATTTTGACTTTGATCTAAACATGGCAGATTTTGACATTTGCTTTCGGTTTCGATTAATACTTGGTAACTGAAGACTCTTCTCCAAAGGAAGGACGAAATATTCCAAGAAGATAATTGTGTAAGCAATGTTTTCACGCGGTGGATGCTACAAAACTTTCATCGTGTTTATGACGCTGGCCAAAAATAGAACTAAAAGAACAGAAATTTAGCAACAGTAAACCTTATGTGTAGTGTTTGCAAATTTATGGCTTTATCGTCCTTTTTATACGTCTGTAATAATTTTGATAATCGCAACAGGTCCAATCCAAATTAGTTATGGTTAACGACTTTACTCTGCTTTGACCGACATTTCTACACAGGATAACTTACATGTGCCTCAACATTGAATTAGATACTTTTTCACTGAAATAAAGTACTAGTGATCACCCACGGACCTCAACTGTCTCGACGGTTGCGATGAGGTTCGAGTGACTATTATGATGTGTTTAGTTGAGATGGTAGGCGTAATGTAGTGCAAGTACGATAAGGGTAGAGATGTCTTGAGTCTAATACTCATGTTCATTTACAGAAGGATACCATGCTCTGTATGTGTGAAGAGTCTGCTCAACCTGTGGTAACCAAGCTTGTCTAGGTGCGGCTGAGGTCCCTCTTAGTGTACTGTAGTGTAGATTACTGGTAGACTTAGAGTGAACTTTGTGATAGTGTTCCTTACTTTGTTTCCTGTGCAGTCGCAGAAGTGCTTTTGTTTCCGATGTGTTTCGCTGAGAATATTTTGAGATACAGAGCTGAAATGTCCACACAAAATTATTATTAGATTGCCAGAATCGTGGTAGGAATAAAAAAAACCAATGTTTTTCTGTTTTACAATTGTAACAATATTTTCACTCGATTATCAAAAGAGTACAAAACATTGTTTTAATTTGTTCAAACCAAAAAAGAAATTGGTAGCTAAATTTTCAGTCAGTTATAAAAAAATGGGTAAGGAAATAGTTTTTCTGGTTAAGAACCAGCTGTATTTGCACCCATATTGATTTTAGCTTCATAAGAACAGTATTAAACATAAAACACTTAACAACCTTATTGTGTTAGAATGCAATGTATTTCATTATTTAAATATTCAGCAAGTAAACATTTTGCAAGAAAAATTAAAAATGTTTGGATGTGTATTTATCACATCTTAAAAAATGTTCATAGTTATATATGTTTTGCAATTGTTGTTATGTAATAAAACAAAGGGCTCTATAAAATTCAGGTAATTTTAGATCAAATTCATGTGCACATATATTATTAGCTAGTTTTTACAAATAATAAAAAAACTACTATGTATCTCTAACAAGACCTTTTTACACCAGCAGTTTTAAACTAGTTTCAAGTTCAAATAAGAGTAGAATTTCTACTTTAAAGAATTTACAAATCAATTTTCAGCAGAATCTTTTTACTGGGAGTTGCAAATTTTTTTTGTTTTTTGAACCTTCACATTTCATGCCTTCTGTAATTTGATTATAATCATCATGTGTTCCCAGCAATAAAAAACTATTGGTTAAGATTAAATCTTGTAAATCAAATATAAAACATAAATGTACTTTGTCCAGACCATGCAGTCCAAGTCATAAAAAAATCCTCAGGTTTTATTAAAATTTGTTTACTTTCCAAATTTAAATTGTTCGCAGGCTTAAATTTAGGAATTTAGCATTGGAAGAAAAAATACAAATTTAGAACTCTTCCACAATAAAATTTGGTTTCCCAATTTCTTAGTCATATTAGGGCGTCATAATGTTTAAATAGACATTTTAGCTCTGTAAATTCAATAATTGTAAACTAATTTGTAATTTGTAAAACCATTCATACAAAAATATTTGTATGGAAGTTTTTAATTTTCACGTAGGGAATACAGTCATGAAGTTTTTAATTACAATCTATAACTTACTTTACTCACAGAAATAAGATTACTCTCCACTTTTAATTAGTTCTAATTGTCGAGATCCAATGCTGCAGCATTACTCTACAGATATGTTTTATAGCTTCGCCTAAGTTATTAATAGACCTGTTTAATAAAATGTTCGAAGTTTATACTCTGATTTCGAGCAAAGCACATAAATAAATTAAAACAGAAGTTGATTTATATTCTTTATTTATAAAGATGGCAGCATATTTATTTTTCTTAAGTTACAATAGGCATAAAAGAATCTTTGTAGCTAAAGCTCTACATAGTGTTAGTAACTTTTGGTTCTTAATTAAGCTAAGAATCTATGTCATATAGTCACTGATATTTCATGTTTCTTAACGGATTGTGAAGCACATAGTACAGTAAATATTGGTACAGTATAGAAATAATTTTACATTATTATAAGAGGTGTGTGAGTAGTAACATTGTTTGATATCAAGTTGGATATGTATAGTAATGTATCCTCGAATGGAATATCATATTGTTTTTGGAGGTTACGTTTTAAAATAATTGTACATTTAAATGATGAATAATTAAATATTTCAACCAGTTAAATCTGAAACGTAAAATTGACTTCGAATCATCTTTAAATCATATATGTTGCAATATCCAGAATGAATAAACTTCTGTAACACAACAATCAGAAGATAATGTTTCCATTAATACATGTGATAATGTTTTTAACCTTGGAAATAAAAACAAAATAATATTAAAATAGAGCTAAAAAAATACATAGAATAATATTATTACAATTAGTAGACTAACAATGTTTAGTTCAAAGTTTCTTGTTAGGAATTAATAATTGTAAAAAATTATATAATTTTTATCGCAAAACAATTGAAGCAATAGATAATAAATCTATTTGTTTTTAAATAAAATTTGTGTACGTTCACACACTCCTTATTAATACATTATTTTGCAATGTTTAAAAAATATTTATGTAGCTTAATAATACTTTATGATTGTAATTGACGTTTATTTTTTTGTGTGTATTTAACAAACTTTTCCTCTATATACATTTGTGATTATCGTAAATACTTTACATTTTATTTAATTCTTTTATTACTTTTAACGGATTATTGTCAAATTTATATAATTTTTCAGAACCATGCCTACTTAGTAAAATATTTTAGGTTATTTTTTTTTGGATGGGCTCGGTTCAGTGAAGATGTAATTGGATAACAAACAGCCCACAACTCATAAAATGTTTGTACGTAATTATATAGGTTCCTGTAGAATAAGTTAACCTATGGAAGATGCACACCTGCCACAGGAGGACGTGTTTAGCGTAAGACTAGTGTAAGGTTTGGGACTCAGCCGCACGTGTGTGAAAGTACGAATGAATGGTTTAAGAACATTATTAATGAACCCCAGCTTATTTCAGGTGTCAGTAGAGCGGTGCTGCGGCCACAGCGAGACGAGAGCGTTCGCCTGCACGTACGTATCTAGCTGATATCCAACTGGCAGTGCTTTTATCATAGGTGCTAGGGTGGTGGGAACCAAAAATTAAGATCGTCTTAGTTTAACCCTTTTAATATACGTGTCTCATCTACAAATGTCAATAAAATGTATAGGGAGAGCCAACGTCTTGTTTTCTGGATGTTCACAAAATTACTCAATTGATTTTGGGTTCAGAAAATTTTTTGTATGCTAAATTCACACAAAAATTGTTTAATTTCATTTTGTACAAAAAAAACAAAACCAAAGTTTTAACCCTTTCCACGCAATAGACGGATATATCAGAATGGCACGCTTTGGCCGAAACACCAAATACAGTTATATCCGATATTATAGATTATTTCTCTTGGAGAGTTTATTACTTCACAAAAGGTCTTCGAAAGCCCTGGTGCATGCTTTATGCTTTTCGCGGTTGCCAGGGAAGTTCACTCTGCGGCAGGGGGATGGGAGCACACTTTGTCTAACTCGACCACCTGCTCGTCAGTTCTGCGTCTCCTACAGAGCCATAACCAAACATATCGGTGGCGTGTATTACTGCTCTCTCGGTTGTCACGAGCGCGTGTCTACTACGTATCTCGTTATTATTCTTTATTGTGTGGTAGTGTTGTGGTTAGTTTGAAATATTTATCTTGTTTTATAGTCAAATGTTTTCAAACTTTTTAGTTAAACTACATTTTACTATGAAATTGAAATTTATTTGAAATGATAAGTTTTGTAAATAGATCTTTTATATTTTTATCAATAAATATGCTAATTTAAATTAAAATGCCCTGTTTTATACATTGTTGCTTTTACCTTTTATAATTTCATTATAATAAAAACTAGCATTAAACTTCAAGAAACAACATTTTTTACTTGTCTCGGCATTATTGGGAAGTTAATTAATTAATTTGTATGTGGCGTGCGAAGGGTTAAAACGTGTTATTTTCTTAAATTTAATGTTTACAGAGAATAATGTCCTTAAGTCATCAAACACAGAATAATGTTGTGTGATTAACATGTTTGGAAAGTATCATTCTATTGAGACAACATGTATGTTACATTTGAATTAAAATGTCATCATAACCAAAACCATCTTATCAGAAATTGAGAGTATGTCACCATTTTGTCAACTTAGTAATTTTTTGTTGTTTAGAATTTAATGTAATCTCCTGTGCGATTAGTTAAAAGTAATTGATTTTATTAATATACGTTTTAAGTTTTGAGATAAATGATTTTTATTTATACAAAGTGTAAATAGGACAAGTTTTTCTGGTTTTCATAATTATGTAACTAATGAAAAATCTTTCTAGTATCTTACAAAAATTAATCTAAAGATTTAAATTTTTTTAATAGATTTTAAAATTTGTTGAATTATGTACAATAAGTGTCTGAATTAAAGTGTTATTTATCGAGTAAAGATGTTTATTAATATTTTATAAAAACATTGGGAGTAGTTTTTTTTTTATAATAAATTGTACAAGTATATGGTAAATAGGCCAGATTTTTGCTTGAAAACGATAATTCATGAACAATGTGTAAAACATTAATTATTATACATACAACCAAGAATTCCTTATTATCACCTTTTTATGAGGACACAATTTATTTATTATGTCACAATAATTTTAGTACCGTTTGTATTTTCTTCTACACAAATGTCCACAAAGGCACACATTTAAACAATGTATTTAATTAAGAAACAATAAACTGCACTTTGTATTATACATAAGTATTAGAGAAATTTTCAGTATGATAAAAGCATTGCCACGCCAAGTTTTCAGACAATTAAATCTTTTTATTTTACACATAACAGTAAATTAATATAAATAGTTATTAACAAATGAAGCTATTATCAGTTTATGGTTAGCTCATCAATGTTATTTGCCATTAACCATATCCAGTCATGGTATTTTGTTTCTGTAGTGTAAACATTCTTATTAGAATTGTAAACATTTTTAGTTCAAGTGAATGTTTCATGTTTTATGTGTTAGCCATATAAAGTTACTGTATTTTTGTGCCGTGTATCAGTCAGGTTTGTGTCAGTCTTCATTTGCTTACATGGCACTATGTAGTCGTCAACTTTATTTCAAATACTACAAAATATTTAAAACAAAGGGAAATAAAGTAAAAAGTAATACTTTTATATAATCTTAACCTCAATAATTTTGAGTAGTTGTAAATTAATGATAAAAATATGTCCAATGCCATAGCCAGTGAATTTTAATTCTGTAGAGGTTATTAAAGAAATTATCGTTGGATTGTCTGAAAACTTGTAATTTAATGATTTAAAATTAGATTGATGAGAACAGGTACTACACTAGTGATATGATAACAAGATTTCTGTGCAGTTTAGTGTTGGATCTGTGTGTAATATACGGATTGATGTGTTGATTCTAGGAGCTAAAACTCCCGATGTCGGGTCCAGGACATACACGGAGATTATGCGAGAGCAGCTGCTCCGAGGAGAGGAGAGTGAGGTCAGTGTTCTTGTATGTTTTCGGGGTTTTTTTTGTTTCGTTTTCAAATTCTTCAGTTGGGGCTTCCGCTGCAATTTTAATACCTCAACAGAAATAGAGCATAGCTAGTTTACAATAGTATGTGTTCTTTAAATATATATTTTAATTAATAAATTAAACCTTGGTTTATTTAGTGTTTATTATAGGATAATAGCTTAACTCATGGTGACGATTATAACCTTTGCCCAGGTGGTATCGTCGTGAGTGCGAGGATTATATAAACACTTTTTGCATCGCTAATTCTTTTTGAATATTGTTGTCCGTATCTAATGTTTTATGCAGTGTCGTAATCACAACATTTTAAAGTTTTTTTTATTCTCTATGGAATTTGATAGAATATTTTGTTAATTGATATATCAATGTTTTAAAGTAGTTATTTTTGTTGAAGATAGAGCTTGTATTGGCTGTTCTTAATTTATTCACTACATCGAGAACACCAAACAAATACTAATAACTTTTTTTATTTTTGTGAGGCCTTTCGATAGCAAGGCTATCTTCATCAGACACATCACAAAAGTAAATACAAAAATTACATTTGTTTTTAATAATAGTTAGACATATGTGATTTTAATATTTATTTGTCACAAAGATTACAAAAATAACTTGAAAAATTTATATAGTGTAATTTCAGTAATGATTTTATTATATTTTAAACACTACGCCACACAGGACAAATTAATAATAAAATCACATATATCTTTACTATTATTAAAAACAAATTTACGTTTTGTATTTATTTAGTAAATTTAGCAAATAAATTTGTTGCTTTTGGTTGTTAAATTTGTACAGTACTTGAGTCTGCTGTGTTATTGTGTTCTATATAAAAATTGGAATGAATAAATGAATAAAAATTTAGTTCGGATAAATCAGAAGTGTGACGTATAACACAGTGTATTGTAATAACATTTTTGGCTGTTAAAAAATTATTTTTCACACATGTACATTTAACCCAAATAGATTTATCCTTTCACTAAGGTTAACAATTAGGTTAAGTAGACTGAACCGTGCAAAGCCTTTTAAAACCAAACTACAAGTAAAATTGAATGTGCAAACTCGTCACACATATTGTTTTATGCGCAGTTGAGGAAGAAGTTGATCGAGAAGGCCAAGGAGGGAACGCTGAAGCCGGTTACCAACGGAGAGGCCAAGCCTGCGCCTAAGAAGCGAGGACGTTGGGATCAGACTGCGGACGGAGACTCCACTCCTGCCAAGAAGACCAAGGCAGGACTACCAACCGACTCTCCTTGGGACAAAGAGGATGTGAGTGTGTTATAAATCTGTACTGTTTTAAACAAACATTGAGAATATAAATGTATAACCATTCACACCTTACAAGTAAATGGAAAACTAATAGTCGTACAAAACTTACTGCAACAGTGAAAAATTGTAATTTAACTTATTTTAAGTTCTTTGCTCTGAGCTAAACGCAACATTTTAATTGCATAAACATACCCATTTACATTAACATTAACATATTTACGTTATTTTTTATAGTTAAATATCTCTCAGTGTTAACGTCTTCCTTTTTTTGACTTTGCCAGGACACTATTGGCAAGGATATCATTTTAAGTTTGGCATTTATTCTCTTCTGGAGATGTAGTGTATTTTTCCAATCCTATCATTCCTCTGATTTTCTTGCTATTAATGTGGCAAATTTCATAGGACAAATAAACAAAAACAAGTGCATCTATGCATGGAAGGACATGAACTCTTTCAGAGCATGTGACACCTCACACCTATCGGACTTTCATGTAATGATAGTGACAGTATCTAACAAAAAACCTCTTCAGAATTATGTTGCTGAGCTTTTTCTTTATTATATTTCTGCAATCAATTTTTTCTGTATTTATTATTTTGTTTTCTGCCTGTTTTTCTTCTTTATGAACTGCCAGCGAACAGCATTCAAACACCCCAAAGAAGTAATGTATGACTTTGTAGCACCTCAGAAATAAAAAGTTCCTCTCATGTATGTTCATGCGGTTTTTTAAGTAATAAACAGTAAATGCAAAACTCAATTTTAAAAGTTTGTTAAAGGTTTTTCCCCAATTTTTTACTAGTGAATGTGTTAATGGGTGGTGTTACATGCACCAGTGACTCTACTGATAGTAGACTTTGTGCTCTTCCTCTCGATAACACAAAACTTCTCTTGGTAGGCAACACCCGCAACGACACGCTGGGACGAGACCCCTGGCCACGGCAAGGGAGGTGAGACCCCTGGTGCTACTCCAGGGGCCAGCACACGGATGTGGGACGCCACCCCGGTCATGCCACCCCTGGCCACGCCACCCCCGGCCGCGAGACACCCTCGCACGACAAGATCACCTCCAGCAGACGCAACCGCTGGGATGAGACACCCAAGACCGAGCGAGGTATGGTGAACTTCTAAGTGTAATTGTATCATCTTAAGTCTTTCAAATACAATTTAATCTCTGTCAAGTCAGAAAAAATGCATTATACACAACTATTAATTATGATAACTAAGTATTTTACATAGTACTAAATATTAATAAAACAATGCTTTCCAATAAGTTTATTTTTGGACGAGGCCTTTCGAAACCAAAGGTTTCATCATCAGGCAACTCCACAAATATATATTTACATTATTTTTATTACAATTAATATTAAAATACCATATGGTGTAAATATGCAAATAGAAAAATTTTGGAAATATTTCAGCCAGTAAATTGAGAAGAAGTCTGAAATTTTTAACAGGGCCTTCTTCATTGTCTATGAATTTTTCTTTATTTCTGTTTATGTGTAGTGTTTCCCAAGCATTTAAGTTCATTGGTTTTGTTACTTATTCTATTAATTTTAGGTTTTTAGTGATGTTTTTTGTCCTGATTCAATGCAGTGCTTGGCTACAACAGATTTTTCAACTCTTCCATATTTTGAGTGTGACAAATGCTCTTTAAATAATTTTTTTATTTTTGAAAGCCCTCGCCCAAAAATTAAACCATATTGGAAAGTATTGTTTTATTAACATTTAGTATGGCTTAAAATTGTTTTCCCAATTGCTCCAAGAGTCTTCAAATAAGTAGTGTATGGATAAAATATACTATATTTTCCAATAAAAATTAGAGATTAGCTATGTAATTTACCTTCTTCCAGATTTGGGTAATTTAATTACTGACAAATAAACAATAAATGTAGAAATTTCATCTGTTTTTTATTTTGATTACATAAAAATCTCTTACATTAAAGTTGCGTAAAAATGTATGGATTGTACTAACGTTATTTTCAAGATGAATAACTGTTAGATTTAATGAAACGCAGTGTAATATATTGGTTGTGTGTGCAGAGACACCTGGACAGAGTGGGTGGGCTGAAACTCCTCGCACAGAGCGGAGCGGAGGTGGAGATCTGATACAGGAAACCCCCACTCCGGGAGCCAGCAAGCGGCGGTCGCGCTGGGACGAGACCCCCTCCAGCCAGATGACTCCTGGGGCTGCAACTCCTGTTACTCCTCACCCCTCCACCCCCCTGCTCACCCCAAGCGGTGTGACCCCCACCGGCCAGAAGGCTATGGCTATGGCCACTCCCACACCAGGTTTGTGTTTGTCAAGATCTATTTTTTGCATATTGTGATGTTCAAGAGCTCAACGCTGGTGTTATATGTTATTTAAACTGCAGAACTTTTCAATAGCATGCCATTTGGAGCTGTGGTTTTAAAGTCATCCTGGCATTTGTGTGTTTTTTTACTACATTTTAGTAACAATCTGTGTGTTTGTCCACTTTTGGTTTCTATTCAATATAGACACTAAATAAAATAATAATTTTATCATTAACTGAGTTTTTCCATAACTTTTTTTGATGGCTTTTTGATTGAAAATTTGATTTCAATAAAGTGTTTCCTTGAAGCATATATAAACAATATATATATATAGCTGAAAAAATTATGTCATAATTTGGAATTGAAAAATTCTCATCCTTCTGTTTTTGTTCGTATTTAAAAGCCGCATTCAGTTGTCGAAGTAAATTCTGTAAAAAGAACGAAAAAGTAACGTACAATGTATATGTACAATAAAGCTGGTATGTTTGAAATAAATTGATAAATTTGTCTACTTATAATGATTGCTTCAATTATTTGTTCTAATTGGTTTGTATGCACCAGGTCATCTGATGACTATGACGCCAGAACAGCTGCAGGCTTACCGTTGGGAGAGAGAGATCGACGAGAGGAACCGCCCTCTCACAGACGATGAACTGGACTCCATGTTCCCGCCAGGCTACAAGGTCCTCACCCCACCTGCAGGTCTGTCTCTTGTCGTCTTGATTGAAAGTTAAAGACAAATACCATAGAACTTTTGTATTTCACCTTTTGGCTACATCATGGTGTCTGGAATATCAACTTTGAAACATGGTATCTACTATGAAGCTGTTGCATTTTAAATAGATATTTTGTCTTATCTTTGTGACTGTTGAAAATTTAAACTTGTAATTGAATAGCAGAAGGAGATGTTTGACAAAATACTTAATTTTGAAAGTAATATTAACACATTTACTACTGTAAACCATAGCAGACTAATAAACACTGCCTCTATTGCCTAAATGTTTTGGCAGGCAAAATAAAAATGTAAGGATAGATTCTTGATGTAAAATACTTCAGTTAGAATCACTATCTCACAGTTGTCTGATGAGCACACTGCAATATAATTAGTCTTTTTGAATAATCATCAAAGATTACAGGTATATTACTGATAATTTCTCTTTTAAACCTAAAAAGAGATGAACAGTTTTACAGTTGAGATCCGTTTAAACGGAATAGGCCTGTGCTGAATGATCTATTTATGAGAATAGTGTAATTCACTTTTATAACTTATAAAACATATATTTTTTTATTCAATAAAATAAATACAGTGAAACCTCAATGTAATATTTCTTTGTCACTAATATGTAGACACCAATGCTATAAGTAAGACATTTTACAAGGAACCTCATCGTCTACTTCGTCTTTAGCTGGATCGCACTTTTCAATATTTCTGGTCTGTTATAATATAATTACAGTGTTTAGTTTGAATGATGGATTTGAATTTTAAGCTGGACTGAATGAGATAAAATATGTTGAACTTACCTTTGCAATATTAAACTTAAATCTTTGTCCATTTTTCAGCTAGAAAAGTAAAATAGTATGTCTTAATGTTTTTAAAACTAATATAAATTCATTTTTAATAAATAACAAACATTACTAAAAGGGCGAAGAAAAATTGCACCAATTTACCTTTATTGTGTGTGCAAGAATTTTATTTTTGCCTTACGTTTTACAATTAATCTTTTAAACAAATCCAAAGTGTAAAGTTTTCCCTGTAACATACAACTTGCATTATTTTTATGTTTCACTCAATAAAATTAAAACATTTTTGTGCAACTCACAAAAAAACGCATCTCAAGTTTCCCACGCCTGGAACATTGTCCCACTTTTACACATTGTGTATTTCAGAATATTTTTCATGTCTGTAATTTTTTTTTTTTGAAACCACTGCAATCTGATTGCTGAGCAAAGCATTCTTAGAGTGTTCTTTACTGCTGGGAGATCGTTATAGAAAGAGAAGGACATATCAGCGTCAAAGGAGCAATCAGATCACTTCTAGTAGTCGCTGTAGAGTTCAAGTCGTTGGTGCATACTCATTGCTCAGTTTTGTTACAAGTTCAGTGTGCCTGAGAGTATTAGAGGTCTGGGAGTGTATTATTATACACCTTCCAACAATTATAGCGTAACTTGTATACTTTGGGTACTTGTCAACGCTGTAAAGCATTTATTAACAGTAATTTTATCTTGTTTCAGGATACATTCCGATTCGAACTCCTGCCAGAAAGCTGACTGCCACCCCAACCCCCATCGTCGGTACTCCCACAGGATTCTTCATGCAGACAGAGGACAAGTCAGCCAAATACGTGGATAATCAGCCGAAAGGAAATCTCCCCTTCTTGAAACCAGAAGATGCCCAGTATTTTGATAAACTATTGGTGAGTTATGTTGTTGTTAGACTGCTCGTAATTTCTTTATTAAACACATTCGCTGCTGAAAAAATTTGACTGGGAGAATTTTGTAAATGCGGGAAATTATTTTTTTAACTTACCCAAAATGAAGTCAGAGCAGTCAAAAAGGTGTTCCAGGTAACTCCACAGCCAGATTTGGTGACGTCATAACTGTGACAGCAATTGTTGTCAGCCGCACCTGGTGCTGGTCCCCGCTTAGTCAGTACAGTACCACAGGACACTGGGTCTATTACTCCTGAATGGCTTTGTCAATTGCAGTAACAGTTAGGGAAAAAAATTGAAAACGGTCCATAAACGTAAAATTGTAAAAATAGAACTTGATTGGAATCGTCCTGTTCACTCATAAGGTCTTCCGCTAGTTCATTGTCGTCTTCTATATTGCCTAAATACAATAAAAAAAAACACACACACAGTCACCTTACAATATACACTACATACAATAAACAATACAGCACAGCCAGCGAACAATAATTGTGAACCACAAACGGATTGCGAATAAATAACATATGAAACATGCACAATGTTCCACGTCAAGGCTCACACTGAGGCAATGGCATCCGATGTCTGCTACTGTTGTCATCCGCATTGCGCGCCAGTATTGCATGACAACAATTGTCATCACCCGCAGCGAATGTGTTAAGAAAGTGATTGTCAGGAATGTTTTCTTGTGTAATTTGAATCAGTTCTTGATTTCATAACTCACCAAAATCTAGAGTGTAATGGAAGCCTTGTCTGTCCTGCAGGTGGATGTGGACGAGGAATCACTCAGCCCCGAGGAGCAGAAGGAACGGAAGATAATGAAGCTCCTGTTGAAGATCAAGAATGGCACGCCGCCAATGCGGAAAGCTGCCCTGCGACAGATCACTGACAAAGCGAGAGAGTTTGGAGCAGGACCTCTGTTCAACCAGATCCTCCCACTGCTCATGTCCCCCACCCTGGAGGATCAGGATCAGGAGAGACACTTGTTAGTCAAGGTCATCGACAGAATCCTCTACAAACTGGACGATTTGGTTCGACCCTACGTTCACAAGGTTGGTACATTACAGTTAGTGTTTGCAGTTTTAAACCACTCAAAAAGACATATCACACCATTAAAAAAAGAAATCCCTGAATTTCCTTTATGACTTTGAGATGGCTTTTGTATTAGATTGTGAGATCTTTGTTTTTTAATCAAGACAACCAGTATTCCCAATTTTATCACAAGGTTTAAAAATAATTTGAGCCAAAAATATGTATCTATACTAGTACACCAAACAGTTTTGAATATGTGGGTTTAAATATGTACAAGGTTTTACCAGATAATGTTAAGAAATTGCCATACAATAAATTCAAGTCCATTGTTGAAAGCTTCCTTGTAAAAACAGTTTATATGAGGTTTGTGGGTATTTTGATGTAGTTAAATCTAATTTTAATTGGAAAATATTCTAGGCTTAGTGATATTTGACCATTGCTGTGCTGTGCAGCATTCAACAATAAAATCTTGAATCTGAATACTGAATACCGCCAAGGAATACTTGGATATTGTTCTCAAACTCCAAAAAAGGAGTGTTAAAGACCTTTTTAAAGAGCTCAAGATTTTTACAATATATGGATTTTTATATACGAGTATATGAAAGTATAAATTATGTAAAACATAACTATCCTTTCATGTCTTTCATGTTACGTGAACGATAAGTACAGTATAAGATGTGGTATTGCACTGGACTGCAGTTTTAGGAGAAAAATACCAATTACATGGGAAAAATGTCTTAACTTAAATTCCATTAACAATAACTGCAGAGCAAAATAATGCAATATTTACAAAAAAAATGAAGTCAACCTTAATTTCTTTATCTCTATATTCCTTTGATGAGTTTTATAATTCTGGGTTAGTTGAGTTTTTATACAACAGTAATATATCAATTTGTGTTTATGTATTTATTTAAATTATTGTTGCTAACTTATTATCAAGTACTGAAATCTATTATTATTATTGTTATTGTTTAGGTCCCATAGTTTAACGATAAGTAATATTATTTATAATATTGTTAACTATTTCTGTATTTTAAAAAAAATTAATCCGTGTTATGGCTAAAGCTGCAATTATTGGGGCATTTGTAATTAGATTGACTATAGGTTTAGAGTACCGGTATTCTATCACACTATAACCTCTTAGTTTATAAGTATATTAGTTAAGTAATTTTTGACGCTATTCGATGTATATTCCATGAATAAGGAGATTTTCAATTCAATTGCTTGGTGACAGATTCTGGTGGTGATCGAGCCGCTGCTGATTGATGAGGACTACTACGCCCGTGTGGAGGGCAGAGAGATCATCTCCAACTTGGCTAAGGCAGCAGGTCTCGCCACCATGATCTCCACCATGAGACCCGACATTGACAACATCGATGAGTACGTGAGGAACACCACAGCCCGAGCCTTTGCTGTCGTGGCTAGTGCCCTCGGCATCCCCTCGCTCTTGCCCTTCCTGAAGGCCGTCTGCCGCAGCAAGAAGTCCTGGCAAGCCAGACACACAGGTACATGCTGCACTGTATTATCTTAAAATGTGTTTGTTAATTATAAGATGACCGTGGTATTATTTTTCACTTTAAAGCTTAAAACTAAGTAAAAAAAATTAACCCTTTACACACCGCTAATAAATCCATTGATTTCCCTATAACGCCAAGACATATATAAAATATATTTTTCTTTAAGTTCAAAGCTATTTTTTTATTATAAATATGCTATAAGAGGTAAATGCAAAAATATTAAACATGGAATTTTTGTTTAAATATATTTATTGATAAAACTTTAAAAATAACATTTTACTAAATTTTGAATTTAATCTAAGTTCAAATTCTTGGTATAAACTAATAAGACTGATAAATTATATAAACTATTAGTTATTAGAGCATTTCCTTATCTAAGGTTTCACAGATAAGATCTATCATCTTATCTGGGTAGACAAGGGATATATTTGGTTATGGCTCTTTAGGACACAGAAAATAGATGAGCAGACTACACTAGACAAAGAGCACCCCTCCTCTCCTTGCCAGGGGTGAATGTCTGAATGGAGTGAATTTCATCTATAAATACTTCCTTATCAACTTGACAAGTACATGCACCTGCCATTTCGAAGGACTTTTGTGGACTAAAAAACTCTCCAAGACACACAATGTGTGGATATATATACTCGTGTTTGGCATTTTGGTCAAAGACTACCATTCTGTTACATCCGTCTCAATTTTCATCTTTTGCATCAATTTACCGCTGTTTCCAAGGAACGTAAAGAGTTATATATCCTTAGTATTGCCTGTTGTTTGGCTTACGTAATTGGTGTCATCACCATGTTTAAACTTTCCAGTTCACTGTCCTTAGAACGTGTTGACTCAATAAAAAACAAGATGTTTCAATTTCGTAGAGAGGTAATTATGACCAACTGAAACGGGAAAAACTAATAATGCACATTGCCATAAAAGTGAAAGGAGCGGAACTGTTTCGGTACTGGCTGAAGCTCAACCAATCAGCAATCAGTATGACCTCTTCATCACAACTTTCAACGTTTTGGTAATCTAATGCTGTCTTCTTTGTTGAAGTTACTCTCTTTCTTGATGATTACTTCAAAGACTTCTAAAAATTTGACACAATTTCATTGTGTACGCCTGGAGTCTGTGTGGTGTGCTTCAGTCTAAATTGGAGGAACATTTTAATAATAACACGTGTCATGAACACATTACATATCATTAGAACATGTGTGTTTTCTTTTTTGTGTGTATATATTGTTATTGTTAATTGAATGTCAATTTAGAAATCAATAAATAGTTGTTAACTCTCATTGTACAATTGTTAAGTTGTTTTTCTGTACCATTTTTAATGTACCATGTAATGTTGCACAGGTATAAAGATCGTGCAGCAGATTGCAATCCTGATGGGATGTGCTATACTCCCCCACTTGAAGAGTCTGGTGGAGATTATTGAGCACGGTCTGGTCGACGAGCAGCAGAAGGTGCGGACCATCACCGCCTTGGCCATCGCAGCTCTCGCTGAGGCTGCCACGCCGTACGGTATCGAGAGTTTTGACTCCGTACTCAAACCGCTCTGGAAGGGTATCAGAACACACAGAGGAAAGGTACAGTTTTGTCATTTCTTAGGTTTTAAAATATTTATCCGCTTAGTGCTATGCAATGGTATGTCGTTTATATTTCTGCTGAAAAGTGCAGTTCAAAGAATAAAATGTAGCCCACCATCTGATTCCACCAAAATGTTTCGCACAAGTAGGCTATATATTTATTACATTCTTTTACGCTGTTCATTGTTTAAACACAATAAAATTCTAATGTTTTAAGCCTGCAGGGAGTGGCACGCTTCCATTAGAACTGTGCAATTACTAATGACAGCCTCTTAGATTCTTATTGTCTTCTATGACTTAAACTACTGTTTTAAGGATTTGCAACCTGACAAAGTGCAAATATACAAATTTTTGAAAATTAAGTCGGAAGCTATAGGCTACTACCATTCTTTTTTTTGTAATCATTCAATTACTTACTTTTGTTAACACATCTGTCTTTAGTTAATGCTGTAGACTTATCACCATGTATGAAAAAAGTTCATCTATCTAAAGCATTAAAAGTCTGAAAATAAGTAAATAACTCAGGTATTTTATCAGATAATCGCCTTCATTTTTTAGAACTACAACCTTTTTGCCATTGCTTTTTTTAAAACTTGACCTGTCTGTGTGATGTAGGGTCTGGCTGCATTCTTGAAAGCCATTGGTTACTTGATCCCGCTCATGGACGCTGAGTATGCAAACTACTATACAAGAGAAGTGATGTTGATTCTGATCCGAGAGTTCCAGTCTCCCGATGAAGAAATGAAAAAGATTGTATTGAAGGTATGTATTTGTTAATTGTTAGATACTTTTATCATAACGTGTCTGCCGTTTTAACCCTTTCATACCAATTTGAATTATATTTTGGCTAAAAGTGCCAAGGCGTGTTTTACCTGAAATGCAAAGTTTCGCAATAATTAACAACATTAATTTTGTACTAGATTCTTAACCTTTGATGAGCCACCAACGTCTATGGATGTCATGGCTGAATATGTTATAACAGCCACAAACGTCAATGTCCATTAATTGTTTAATTTTATTTTAATGGAGTTAAAATTTGTAAATGTGACAATACAAGTTGATGTCAAAATAAGGCTTGCTGGGATACTGGTGCCGTATCGAGGTCAAAGAAACTAAAGCGTAGAGAAAATGGTGCGCGGTCTATTGTTTGTGTGTCACTGTCAGAGCCGCAGACGTCCCCTCACGCATACTCACTGCTTAGTCGGTCGGTCAGTGCCGCGCCATCCCTTGTGCTGCCTGCTGTGCTACGACGTAGTCGTCTCGTTATATTGTAGTGTAATTTATTTTGTGGAAACTTATGATACGACATCAACCTGTAAATATATCAGAGCCTTGTAAATATAACTGCAAACCTTGTGCGGGAAATCCCTCTCTACATCCGGACACGTGCTTCGAAGAGTACCATACTAAAGTTGTTTATGGTTAAAGACAAAACTTGTAATTTAATTTATATATAAACTGTGAGGGAAAAAACTGCAGTTTATACAAACTTTTCATAAAAAAAAAACAAAAATTTTTCATTTTAGGCAAATTTGTTTCAATTTTTTAATTTTGTATTTAAGT
Source organism: Homalodisca vitripennis (assembly GCF_021130785.1). Classification (NCBI taxonomy): domain Eukaryota; kingdom Metazoa; phylum Arthropoda; class Insecta; order Hemiptera; family Cicadellidae; genus Homalodisca; species Homalodisca vitripennis. Next base: position 140,459,500 of record NC_060213.1, on the reverse strand, counting down.
TAAATAAGTATTAAATAATTATATAAATATTTTGTTTTTTGTGTGTTTAATCCTTATTCAATGACAAACTTAAAATACATATTAGCTTTAGAGATATCGATACTTTTATTTTTAAACTTGGTAAAATTGGGCAAATAATTTTTGGCCTGCAAAGGGTTAATTGCTTCTTGCAATTAGATGCAACGCAATAAATGTACTTTAAAACAACGTTTGAAGAATTTGGATAAATAAGTCAAAGAAAAAGTTTTATAAGCTACACATTTTTTAATATGATTCCCATATGAGTAAGAAAATTATTTTCCCACCATCTTCATATTGAATAACGTCTCCAATTATGTTGTAATATCAAACTAAAATGACCTTATTAGGTTATTTTCCAACACATGTGTAAAATTTTAACATCTTCCTTTGAAATATTGATGCAACATAAGGGTACAGACTTATGTGCTGCCAATAACACGTTCCAAATGCAAAGTAATTTTCTTGATATCATACACAATGCAAATTATAATGAAAGTATTTTTCCTGTATGATATAGTTCGAGTTGTTTCATGTAATTTCAAAACATTAGTGTGGTCAGAGGTGTTATCAAAAGTGGTCTGATATTTTAGACTCTGGCATGAAAAGGATTAAACAATAATTGCTTTGATTTTTTGTTAGTGTAATAGACATTGTGTCCAGGACTAGTAGAGAACATTATTTGGATCGTAGACAACCTGTCTTGAGAGTCAGTATTGAGAATGTAACGTGTAATTTGATCTCTGTTAGTCAGAACAGTTATCAAAGTTTGATGGGCGGATTGTTTGTGAACAGTAGTTTATTATTATGATATTAACCCTTCGCATGCCATTAATAAATCCAATTTTTACTATAGCTAAATTATAAAAGGTAAAAGCAAAAAAAGAAACAGGACATTTTACTTAAAATTAACGGTTTTTTATTGTAAAAATAAAAAAGAACTATTTACAAAACTGTTTATTTCAAATAATATAATTGTAAAACAAGATAAATATTTCAAACTAATTAGGCTACAACACAACCACACAATGAAGAATATTAATGAGATACGTAGTAGACGCACATGATCGTGACAACCGAGAGAGCAGTAATACATGCAGTGGATATGTTTGGTTATGGCTCTGTAGGAGACGCAGAACTGACAAGCAGGTAGTCAGAGATAGACAAAGGGCACCCCCATCCCCCTGCCACTGAGTGAAGGTCGTTTATAAATACTTCCTTGGCAACCGCTATAATCACACAAAGGCCTTCTGAGAACTAAAAAACTCCAAGAGACATAATCTATAATATCGGATATAACTGTATTTGGCGTTTTAGTCAGTCTGCCATTCTAATATATCCGTCTACGGCGTGGGAAGGGTTAAGAATTGGTGTTGGGTTCTCACGGGGGTGGAGAAACATCACTGTCACTATGATTGCATGAGGTGGAGATTCTCGAATTGAAACAACGAATCAAAATTTTGAAATTGTAACAATTATGATGAAAACGTTTCATTAAGTGCAGTGCTTATTTATTTTTGTATGTTTATTTATAACTATTTTGTTTTTGCAGGTAGTAAAGCAGTGTTGTGGCACTGATGGTGTGGAGTCTCAGTACATCAAAGATGAGATTTTACCTCATTTCTTTAAACACTTTTGGAATCACAGAATGGCTCTGGACAGAAGGAATTATAGACAGGTACACATTTGATTGTATTCCTCATACAAATTTTCTTCAAACAACATAATCATGTAAATATTTATTATTGTATATAATAATTAATTTAGTAGTTTTTTCTATCCCAATTTCCACTTGCTGGTCATCAGTCGACTTTTATTTTAGTAAATATTTTAGGTGATTTTTCGTTATTGTTATAATTTTTTCCTTGCTTTGGTCAAGTCAAATTCCCGCTTGACAGTGTCCTCAGATTGGATTGCACTAGGGATTGTTTTCCGGTTGTTGTTTGCACGTGATGCAGACGAATCCGAGCCACAGACCAAGAAGGTCTGGACTGTTGGCTGTTGCAGGATTTTTCCGTATTTTATTTTGTGGCTTTAATTTACTTGAAATGTACAGGTATTGAGCCTCAGCTGAAACTTATTATTAAGTAGTTGTTTTTGTTTTGCAATTACCAGAAGTGTTGCATCCTAATTTAATTTTGTTTGTATAATTTGCTTTGAATTTTTCACGAATTATTTCCTTAATTTATTACCTCAAACATATAATAATTTAAAAATAAATATAAAAAATTTGTGATTGTAGGGAGTCAAATACTATTCAAACTTGAATTTAGGTTAGGAAAAAAAATTTACTAAAACATTTTAAAATATCCCAAGGATTGTACTAATTAATTTCTTAAAAGAGTCTAAAAACCACATGGAAATTCTTTCATTTATGGGGGTTTTTCACTACAATTTCACAAAAAAAAAAAAAACAAGACAAACAAAAATACAACATACCTAGGTATTATTGGGTTGATGAGATTGATTCTTAATGGTAACGTTTTCAGATTTCTGAAAGATAGTATTACTCAATTTAAACTTCTCTAAAACATTAAAATGTTGTGGCTCTTGCACATTGCAACTGAAATGTATTCTCTGCCGTCAGCTTGTGGACACCACCGTGGAGATAGCCAACAAGGTAGGAGCGTCGGAGATCATCAACCGCGTGGTGGATGACCTCAAGGACGAGAACGAGCAGTACCGTAAGATGGTGATGGAGAGCATTGAGAAGACCATGGCCAACCTTGGTGCCGCAGACATAGACTCTCGACTTGAGGAACAGCTTATCGACGGCATCCTGTACGCCTTCCAGGAGCAGACAATAGAGGTGAGTCTGCAGTTAAATGCATCCGCATGAGGTTTTATGGATAAGACAAATCATCTTTATCATGATGAGACATACATTAGGTGAGTAGCAATGTGCCGTAGGCTACTATTTCAGTAGCCACATTCAGCAAATAGTTGTGGTTTCATATCCATAGGCTGTTTCATTTAACTTTTCTCTCAATAAATAGTGATCAATTTAACCTAAATTAAAGTGAATTGTAACTTGATGGTACCTTATATGTAGTAGTTCGTAGCAATATAAATATTTGTTGCTGTCCTATTGTCTATAACCTAGATCATTTTGACTAAGTCATTTGTCATGCTTTGAATTATTGCAACTTTGTGCTGAATAGGACATTGATAATAATAGGAAGAAGAACTCATAACTGTTGCGTAGGTTATGTTTTCTGTGTTAGACAACAGAATCAATCACATTGTAGGCTACTATATTAATACATTACATGAAATGTTTTGAAACCTGCTTTTATAAACTGGAGTATATTATTTTTTGTGTCTAATGCATTTCTTATGAATTATTAATTTTCATGTGTGTAAGAAAGAGTCAACTGGTCCTAAAATTACCTGCCTAAGTAAGAGTAATTTATTTAATCTACCAGAGGCTACTTGTTAAGTAACAACTGTTTTGTAATGGATCAAGGAAAATTTATGTATGAACTTAAATTGTATCACAAACTAGATTATGGACATTTATTCACTTCTCTTCATAGTCACCATGAACATATTAACTTTTTCAAGTTGTGGCACCAGCTTTTGGATCCCATCATCAAATAACTCTGCTGCCTGACCGTTAGTCATCAATTAGTAACCGGTGTCATCATTTTCCAAGTGCTTCCCACCAAGAAATTCCTCGAGTCTTGGAAAAAGTTGAAAGTCTGATGGTGTTGTCAGGGTTGAATAGTTGCATCTGTGTTTTTTTCCGTGACGTGAGGCCAAGCATTGTCATGAAGCAGAATGACTCCGCTAGAGAGCAGGTCTAGCCTGTGGTCTTGAATGGCGCTCCTAAGCTTCAATAACGTTTCACAGTATCTCTCTGCTTTTATTACCATTCCTTGAGGCAGAAACTCTCATCAAAGTTATGCCTTTCTGGTCCCAAAAAGCTGTGACCATGATTTTCCTTGTTGGAGGTTCTTGTTTGAATTTCCGTGGCTTTGTCAAGAGGTTTGGATAATACCACTCACTGGAGTGATGTTAAGTCGCTGGAGTACAGTATGCAACCCACGTCTCATCACCATCCTTGTGATAGCACTCCAGAAAGGACAAAGAATGTGCCATATGCCTCATCATAACCATATTTGTCCTTCCTTCATTAAAAAGCCCACACCATTTCCACACATTTCCACCGTTCATTACATTTTCACCCTAGACATTAGCAAGCTGCTGGTAAATTACAGTATTACTAACCTTTTTTTGTATTTTAAAACCGAGTTACTGAGCACACTTAATGAGTTATCAGTGGGATTAATGATTGACATGGCAACAAACAAAGCAGTTATATATAACCTCACAACCAACACAGGCATAGACGTGAAACATAAATGACACATGATTGTGCATGACAGTTTAAAAAATAAAAGCATGGGTCCTAAACGTATTCCCTGAGGTAATACTTTTTCCATAGATAGAAATTTAAATATTTAGCTTGTACTTATTTGATTGTAAAATGATCTGCTCATTTTAAATCAAATTTAAGTTACGTTATAATAATGGTATACAAATCCAGGTAAATAAGAATTTTACCTGGTAATTTTCACTCAAAATGTTTTTTAATTACTCAATACTGTTTACTAAAATAAATACCTTGTATTGTGACACAGGATGTTGTGATGTTGAATGGATTCGGCACCATCGTGAACCAGTTGGGCAAGCGAGTGAAGCCTTACCTGCCACAGATCTGCGGAACAATCTTGTGGCGTCTCAACAACAAGTCGGCCAAGGTGCGACAACAGGCTGCTGATCTCATCTCCAGAATTGCTGTTGTCATGAAAACCTGCCAAGAGGTAGGTGTCTCGTAGTTAGGAATATATTTGTTGATGTATTTCAGCCAACAAAGTAATTGGAATTTTTGAAAAAATTAAGTGCCAAATGAACATTTGAATATGACGGATTTGAATACATGTTTTGAAAAGTACAAAACAACTGAACAGTAATTTATTAATACAGTAGCCTCCCTCATGGGCCTTAGGACTGGAGGCCCAACGGGATAAAGATTTAGCCGGATAAACCGATGTACTCTAAAACTCACTATATATTCACTGCATTCCGAACGCTAAAGATATAACACTACTGACGTCTGCACTTGTGTTTGTAAACACAGCTGTCCTATTGGAATTTTTATTGTTAATGATGCATTATTACATCAGTTTTGAATGATGAAAGTGATACGAACTACAAATTATTGAGGAAAGTTTATTGTAGCGATATTGAATTAAATCAGAGTGAAATCTCTTTTGAAAAAGTAGTGGTAAAAATAGTGATAACCAAAACTACGTAAAGGAAGTAACTTGGGTAGTAATGAAGAAGAAATTGAAAAATTTGGGGAGAATGTGGTAAAATAGGACTAGTGATAAAAGTAACAGAGTAGGCCTAGACTAACAAACCAGAAATACTACCCAAAATAGACCTGCAAAGGCAAAAATGTTACCTAATACTTTTTATGCGTATTCATGCATTTTTGGTGTGTTACTTTTTGTGAAATTAATATTACTTTCATGATTATTGATATTTCAATTTTATCTTTTATAAATTAATACCTATACACATAAACAAATCTTATAAAAGGATGCTTTTTGGACATTATTTACTTTGTTTTGTAAGAGTAAAAATAAACAATATTACATAATAATTATTAGAAATGTTACATTGTTTGTTTTGAAAAAAGGAGTGAAATAGCAGAGAATACAGTCGAAGCAATTGTTATTGAGACCTCAATGGGTTAGTACTGAAAAGATAAAGAAAATAGCTTTAAAGGTTATTGATTTCTGTTGTAAATTTAATTATAATAATTGTTTAAACTTTTAGTGTATTTGAATTTGTAAATTGATGTGAATATTTGTGTTATTCAGGAGAAACTGATGGGTCACTTGGGAGTAGTGCTGTATGAGTACTTGGGTGAGGAGTACCCTGAAGTGTTAGGCAGCATTCTGGGAGCCCTGAAAGCTATTGTCAATGTTATCGGAATGACCAAGATGACACCGCCGATCAAAGACCTTCTGCCGAGGTTGACACCCATTCTGAAGAACAGACACGAAAAGGTAAGGTGTAACATATGTTACTTGTATCAATATTAACCCTCCAACTGATGACCGACGGCACAGATGTTCATTAATACTGCTTGTGAACTGGTAAAGACGGCCGTCGGTCAACTTTCCGCTATTATTACGTGAAAACCATTTTAGTTATAGAGGCATAACTTGCACTAGTCATTCCTAATTTATTGTTCTGTTGTGAAAAGGGGCGATCCACGTTGTTCTAATGATATACGTGAACTATTGGACGGTGAAAATATTAGTTCTGACGATGAATGTGACATATCGGCATGATGATACTTCTTTGTCAGGTAGTCTGGATGATTATAAACCGTTGAAATGTAAGTTTGGTTGTGAAAATTGATAATGACAGTGAATTATCTGTCATAATTATCTGATATTTTTCTTGCCCAAACAATTGATGATCAAACACCAATATAGATTGCGTAAAAGTAGTACATGTTATAATCATTTTGTTCACTATAAAACTGTGTATATTGTGTACATTTACAGTATCTTACTAACCCAAGTCATGTGAAAGTTACATGGAGTGAATTGGAAAACCAAAACACATCTTTCAATTTATGTACAAATAAAAAAAAACAATGCTCTAGTAAGTGCATATTTGTATTATTTTTAATTTTTCTCTGGTTTCTAACAAAAAAATTATATATAACACTTATTACTTAGCATTAAGCATATTTTTTGTATATATATATCCAAAAAATATGCTGCACAAAGACAAAAAATCAGTGTATCATTCTGGGAGTTTCTTATTTATCAGTCAGAGGGTTAAAGTAGTCTATCTGCATTACTAGAGTAAATGTGTATAAATGCTTCCACCAGTTTGCTAAACGAATTTTGACGTGCGTTGTGATGCAGGTACAAGAGAACTGCATCGATCTGGTGGGCCGCATCGCAGACAGAGGGCCTGAGTATGTGTCTGCCCGAGAGTGGATGAGGATCTGTTTCGAGCTGTTAGAGTTGCTCAAGGCCCACAAGAAAGCAATTCGGAGAGCAACTGTTAACACATTCGGTTACATCGCCAAAGCGATTGGGTCAGTATTCTTGTCTATCGTTTAATAGGGAACAACTTAAATTTGAGTCTTTTTCTAAGAAAACAAACTGTAACTGAAATATAAAATTCACTATAAACCGGCATTACAAAGTATATGAAAAATATGTAGTTATTGCAGTTATTTATGGATAGTCATTTGGGCTCAATGTAAGTAAATATTCTACAATAAAAATGTATGTAAAGAGACTTCAAATATATTAGTTGTGACGCATTGTGGCCAATTTGAAAGAGAATTGGATCAAATTGAAGCTTGTCTATTTAATTTGAAAATCTATAATTTTGAACTTGTAGAAAAAAAATTAAAATAGAGGATGAAAATTGGGTTATTATTAATTGCAGTATGGATTTTAAAATTACTTTAGACTAGAAAACATTTTCCTCATAAACTGAATTTCGCAATAACCCTTTGAATACAAGGCTTGCAGTGGTGTTCTTAGGGTGCATAATATTTCAATTTTATTCATTAATAATAACTTAACAGCTTTCTCACAATTCTTTGGGTTTGTAGAAAAATTACTGTTACTACATCAGGTGATTTACTTATGTTGTTTGTTTTATCTATGCTATGACTGATTTCTTGTATACCGATCAATGACAAAGCTTATTATGTTCCTGTCAGTCCACACGATGTACTGGCCACGCTGCTCAACAACCTGAAAGTGCAGGAGAGACAGAACCGAGTGTGCACGACGGTGGCCATCGCCATCGTGGCCGAGACCTGCTCGCCATTCACAGTTCTACCTGCGCTCATGAACGAGTACCGAGTGCCCGAGCTCAATGTCCAGAACGGAGTGCTCAAGTCACTGTCGTTCCTCTTCGAGTACATTGGTGAGATGGGCAAGGACTACATATATGCCGTTACCCCTCTTCTGGAGGATGCCCTCATGGACAGGTATGTCTTTGGACGAGTAATATTTCTTTAATTGGCTCTATGCATGATTGAAATCACATGAGAGGAAAATTTTTATCTTTGATTTTATACAAGGTTATCTTTTATCCTATATTTTTAGGTTTGATTTATACAAGATAGTATCATATTTCTGCTAATACCTTCCTGCATGTTAACCCTTTAAGGAGTATGGACGTCATATGACGTCAAAGTCAAATTTTCTTTATTCATATACATCAAGTACAGATACAGTATCAAAGGGTAGTTAAATTAATTGGTATCTTGTAACGTTTTAGATAAAGCATTAAAGTCCATGATTGGTCAGTTTTTTTTTTCTCTCTTAGGACAAGAAGCTTAAAATTGCACTTAGTCCTGTAAGAACCTTTGTGCTGCTTCCGGAGTGATAGGATATTCAGGATGGTAAGGTTAGGGAGTAGGGGCCGCCTCCTATTGAGATCCATGAGGAAGAATTAGGGCACTACATCTCAAAAGTCATCTCAAGGGGAGGCCAGCTCTGAACCAGCCTCTCCAGTCAAAGTAGACAGAGTGGCATACTCTGGTTGAGGTTAACAAGAACCTCTGAGGTTAGGGAACAAACCCCACCAACTCCAACAGTCCTATCGAATTGCCCATGAACCCCAGAATCTCCAACATCTGCGGTTAGTGATGTGCCGCTCCTGGACATCCATAAGGTTGCCCAGATTGAAGTGGCACTTTGGTTTTTGCTGTGCCCAGTGGTGGATTCAACTGGTAAGTATAAACCAGCCAGAAGTTATCTCTGCGGGGTAATGATTGGTCAGTTGGTAGAACTCTGAGCGTGTAGATGGCCTGGCGTGAGAGCGGTTTTTGGAGTTGGAACTTAAGCTGTTTCCCTGTCTTCGTTCTTATTTGCGTTGGTAGACAGTTGCTCAGTTTTCTTCCCATGTAGGATGGTTTTTTTTCCCGTACTGTGCTTCTTGGATGTGAGAGCTGTCACGGTCAAGATCTTTAATGTTGTAGATGGAGCTTATGTTGGTTACTGTTAACTTAATTACATTAAAACATAAAACCAATATTTAATATTTTTATTTTTGTGAGGCCTTTCGATAGCAAGGCTATCTTCGTCAGACTTTTGTGATGTGTCTGACGAAGATAACCTTGCTATCGAAAGGCCTCACAAAAATAAAAGTATTAAATATTGGTTTTATGTTTTAATGTAATTAAGATCTTTAATGCAAGGGCTTCTTTTGATAGGCTACAATGAGTAAGGGATGACGAAAATATTGCCAAAAAGAGTAAAAAATAAAAAGCTCTTAAAAATGTTTATTTACATTTGAAAGCTTAATAAAAAAAGGACTATGTGTTCTACAAGTCAATATTTCAGTACTTTTTCAAAATCAAATGTCTTATTTCCTTACTACGACAGACTCGATCAATATTGTCTGCCATTTGGAAACAGTAAAAAACTAGATGGTTGCTCAACAAATATGTCACTCTAAATATGGCCCCAGTATGCAGTATACAAGGAATAGTTAGTATTATGTGGCGGCATATTCTTACAGCAAAGCGATGCGCGCGCGACGTGACCTTCAGTCGGTGGCTTCTCCCAGGTGGCTACTGCGAACTGGTGGTAAAATCAGATTACAAGTGAATGTTAAGTACATGGAAGTTAAGTATGTTGCCTATAGATGGAATCATTTTATAGGCAAATATACTTAAAGGCATCAGTAATAGCGATACATTTACGATAATACAAAAATACAGAGTGTAAAACGTCATATGACGTCCAAAAATTTATTTTTTTAACACAATTTTATTTCTACATGAAAGCCCAATCCTAAACTATTTTTTGACATAGTTTCCATTGATGTTCAAACACTTGTCGTAGCGGATGATCAATTTGTCTATACCCTCTTCGTTTCCCACAACGAATGTAGCCACGTCCACAGTAGTTTTCACTTCATTGTCGTTTTTTTGGTCGCGCCTCATGTGCAAGTGGTAGTCAGACGGTGCCAAGTCTGGGCTGACAACAAAATTGTCAAACCAATATTTGAGTATCACCAGTGGTATAATGGTTTCACCTTTTGGGAGAAAATCAATCAGCAAAACACCTTTCTGATCCCAAAAGACAGTCCACATGATTTTTTGTGCATATGTTGTCTTGAATTTTTGTTTCTTCGGGGATTGCCTGTGTCACAACTCCCTTGACTGCTGTTTGGATTCCAGTGTGACATGACAGAGCAAAGTTTCATCACCTGTCACAATTTAGTTTAAAATACCCTCACCATCATCACTGTACCGTGTGAGAAAAGTTAAAGCACTTCCGAGTCTCTTGGTTTTGTGCATGTCAGTGAGCATTTTTGGAACACATCGAGAACACAGATTGTGATAACCTAAGTGGTCAATAACAATTTTGTACAAAAGAGTGCATGAAATTATTTGGAAATCATCAGCTAGCAATGTCATCGTAAAACGTCTATTCTCTTGGATTCTTTCGTCAGATCATCGGTGACGAGAATGCTGAACGCTCTGATTCTCATCATTCAAATTTGTCTGACCGCCATTGAACATTCTAACCCGCTTTCTCAACATTCCTTCACTGATCACGGCTTCCCCGTGAATATCTGTAAGTTGACCTGTATATTTCAGCCAGTTTCACATTCCTTGCGTTAAAAAATCTTAATACAGAACGAATTTCACAATCGGCAGAATCACTAATTATCTTAAACCTTTTAAACGTTCAGAGAAAAACACTACTAACACTAAACTAAAAACACAATATAGAACAACTAAAAATGCATAACTCGAAATTCAGTGAACAAAGACGACTAGTGTGCATGCGCGGAACACCGAATGCAACGCAGCGGCGGCAGTAGAATGAAACTTAATTCTGAGCACGCCTTGTATTTTAAACCATTCATATTCTGATAATGAGCATTATAATTTATTAGGATTTACAAGGATTGTTGTTTTAATCATTTGGAATGTTGAGTGCGACATGTCAGATTCCCGTGTCATAGGTCTGATGAGCCTTGCAAACTAATTTTAGTCATGCAATATTATTTTGAAAAAGATTTACACTGACAGATTAACTAAAAATTCTACACAAATTAAGTATAACACAATTGTAATATGATTTGGCATATAATATTGTAATATTGTCATGCAGTAATACACTTTAGTTTTTTTTTTTTTTTTTTTTTTTTTTTTTTTTTTTTTTTTTTTTTTTTTTGTAAGAACTCAACTGAGAGGTAACCTTTGAGCACTGTACAGGATTGAATAATAACTGATTAATCGGTGATTAAATGTTTTAGGGATCTGGTGCACAGACAGACAGCCTGTGCTGCCATCAAGCACATGGCCCTGGGAGTGTACGGGTTCGGCTGTGAGGATGCCCTGATACATCTGCTGAACCACGTGTGGCCCAATATCTTCGAGACCTCTCCCCACTTAGTGCAGGCATTCATGGACTCCATAGAGGGCCTGAGAGTGGCCCTGGGCCCTATGAAGATCCTCCAGTACACACTGCAGGTCAGTCCATATCAAATCTACCGATGGTCGACCTTGACCTCTCAAATTTTGATGATTCTTGTAAGGAAGTTGTCTACTAATACTAGTTGCAAATATTTGATGTTTTTCTGCTTCTCGGTATTTTAGTGACAAGCGTTTAAAAATCCACAAAAATGCTGTTTTTGGTCACGCCTTAAAAAATATAGCTATACAAGTATTAAAAATAAAAATTCTTCTGCATTTGAAATTCTTTTCAATGTTGTCACATGACTTTTTTATTCTTTCCAAAAATGGTTTTTAGAGAATACAAATTACGTCTTTTTTCAATTTTGTAAAAAAAATATATGTTATTTATATTATAAACTGACTAATATATTCAAAATCTCAGGAATGGGAATGGGTTTTTATTAAAAAATAATATTTAGCCACAGATAACACAGCTTTCCTGTGATCTGCCATTACATTATTTCAATCATTATAAATTTAAAAACAAAATAATAGCATTTTTTATTACACCTACAAATATCATGTATCTTGATCACATCAATAATTATACTGTATTAGTTTTCTAGAGCATAAAAGAAATGACAACTTATGAATTTTAGATAGTGCAACACATTATTATTTCTAACGTGAAGGAAACAGGATTTTTCCGGACATTTGCATCGTTCAGTGAAACAAGAAATCAGTAACACTAGTTTTGAGATCTGCAATCTGATCTCTTCTTCAGGTAAATAACCAACCTAATACATAATTACAAACTAGGTTAAAATAAACAAATCATACCAACACATTGTGGCACACCTAAGTCAGGAATCACAACCACCATGTTGTTTGTCAACTTCATACACATCACTAATCATTAAAACTGAACTACAGAATACAGGTCACAATACGTCTGCATTCGTCTACTAACCACCTACGACTGACCAAAGGGCACTAGTCAATGGCAATCGTCATGGCAGACAAAAACAAGATGTTGGAAATAAAAAGGAAGGGGGACAGGAATGGGCCCTTTTCTTATTATTGGTTTATGCGAGATGAACTTCTTAAAACCATATTGTGACTCTGCATTGGTTTATTACAAATATCTGATCCGTTTGATACTATTGGTTTTCTTTTTTGTTCATTTTTTAGAATTGGCAACCAAAGCGGCCTAATCTCAACTGATGGTTGACTGATTGGTTGGTCTGCCAATTTAATGTATGTTACCTCAATTAATTTCCTTTTGAAGAAATTTCGTTCCCGATGTATTGTGTTGGCTTCATCCCAATCCATATGATGGTCTTCGGACCAACAATCATCTGCACTTTTTTACTTTTCTGCGAGACCCTTTCTTGTGTTTTCTTTGTGCTCTTTTATCCTTACATTTAGCGGTCTTTTTGTCTCGCCTATTTATTCCCTATTGCAAGTACATTTTATACTGTAAACACAGTTTTTAGAATCCTGTGTGCAATTTTTTTTATTTTTTTTACGAGACTTTGTCTAAGAGTATTGTGTGTTTTAAATGCGGTTCTAATGTACTTTCTACCTACTCTGCTGATAATCCCCACACATAAGGGTTGACATAAACGCAAATTTATCACAATTCTGTTTTTCTGACTCAGAAATGATTCTTCTGGTTCCTTTGCACATATTTATTACTAATTGAGGGTATCCATTGCTTCTGAGATCCGATTTAACTTTCTTAATTTATCCTTACGTTTAGTGGTCTTTTTGTCTCGCTATGCATTTCCTATTGCAACTACATTTTTATACTGTAAACACAGTTTTTGGAATCCTTTGTGCTTGGTTTTGTTTTTACGAGACTTTGTCTAAGGGTTTTGTGTGTTTTAAACGTGATTCTAATGTTGTACTTTCTACCTACTCTTCTTTATTCTCTGATAATCCCGGCACATAAGGGAATGACATAAACGCAAATTTATCACAATTCTGTTTTTCTGACTGAGGAATAATTCTTCTCGTTCGTTTGCACTTATTTATTACTACTTGAGGGCATCCATTGCTTCTGAGATCTGATTCAACTTTCTTAAATCCCTCTTTTAATCCATCTTTATCTGAGCACAAGCTCGAAACGTAGGCTACTCCTTCTTTGACAGATTTTTTATGGTTGCTTTGATAATTTAAATATTTACCTGTGTGTGTTTTCTTTCGAAAAACAGTTGTCTTAAGGGCATCCCTATCTCTTAATACACTCACATCCAAAAAGGGAAGCTTGTTTTGGACTTCCACTTCCATTGTGAGGCGGATGGAAGGAGAAATACTATTAAGGCGATTCAAAAACTTATTTAATTCAATGTCTCTGTGAGAAAAAATGACAAAGGTATCATCCACATACCTCCACCATACCTTCGGTTTGAACTGAGCTGAAGCCAAAGCTTTTCACTCAAATTCCTCAATAAAGATATTGGTGAAAATAGGAAACAGTGCAGAACCCATTGCCATCCCCTCATCTTGACGGTAAATGTTACCCTCTAACTCAAAATAATTGCATTGGGTGCATAGTTCTAACAGTTCCATAATTACTGACACGGGAAGTTTAGTTCTATCCTTTAATGTTTGGTCTTCTTTGAGACGTGATTTAATAATTCCGAGAGTTTTTGGAACTAGTACATTTGTAAATAGACTCTCCTCTCTTCCCCATTCCATATGTATGGCCTTCCCAAAATCCACAAACCTACCATCCTGAGGAGAGGAGAGTCTATTTACAAATGTACCAGTTCCAGAAACTCTCGGTACTATTAAATCACGTCTCAAAGAAGACCAAACATTAAAGGATAGAACTAAACCTCCCGTGTCAGTAATTATGGAACTGTTAGAACTATGCACCCAATGCAATTATTTTGAGTTAGAGGGTAACATTTACCGTCAAGATGAGGGGATGGCAATGGGTTCTGCACTGTTTCCTATTTTCACCAATATCTTTATTGAGGAATTTGAGTGAAAAGCTTTGGCTTCAGCTCAGTTCAAACCGAAGGTATGGTGGAGGTATGTGGATGATACCTTTGTCATTTTTTCTCACAGAGACATTGAATTAAATAAGTTTTTGAATCGCCTTAATAGTATTTCTCCTTCCATCCGCCTCACAATGGAAGTGGAAGTCCAAAACAAGCTTCCCTTTTTGGATGTGAGTGTATTAAGAGATAGGGATGCCCTTAAGACAACTGTTTTTCGAAAGAAAACACACACAGGTAAATATTTAAATTATCAAAGCAACCATAAAAAATCTGTCAAAGAAGGAGTAGCCTACGTTTCGAGCTTGTGCTCAGATAAAGATGGATTAAAAGAGGGATTTAAGAAAGTTGAATCAGATCTCAGAAGCAATGGATGCCCTCAAGTAGTAATAAATAAGTGCAAACGAACGAGAAGAATTATTCCTCAGTCAGAAAAACAGAATTGTGATAAATTTGCGTTTATGTCATTCCCTTATGTGCCGGGATTATCAGAGAATAAAGAAGAGTAGGTAGAAAGTACAACATTAGAATCACGTTTAAAACACACAAAACCCTTAGACAAAGTCTCGTAAAAACAAAACCAAGCACAAAGGATTCCAAAAACTGTGTTTACAGTATAAAAATGTAGTTGCAATAGGAAATGCATAGCGAGACAAAAAGACCACTAAACGTAAGGATAAATTAAGAAAGTTAAATCGGATCTCAGAAGCAATGGATACCCTCAATTAGTAATAAATATGTGCAAAGGAACCAGAAGAATCATTCCTGAGTCAGAAAAACAGAATTGTGATAAATTTGCGTTTATGTCAACCCTTATGTGTGGGGATTATCAGCAGAGTAGGTAGAAAGTACATTAGAACCGCATTTAAAACACACAATACTCTTAGACAAAGTCTCGTAAAAAAAAACAAAAAAAATTGCACACAGGATTCTAAAAACTGTGTTTACAGTATAAAATGTACTTGCAATAGGGAATAAATAGGCGAGACAAAAAGACCGCTAAATGTAAGGATAAAAGAGCACAAAGAAAACACAAGAAAGGGTCTCGCAGAAAAGTAAAAAAGTGCAGATGATTGTTGGTCCGAAGACCATCATATGGATTGGGATGAAGCCAACACAATACATCGGGAACGAAATTTCTTCAAAAGGAAATTAATTGAGGTAACATACATTAAATTGGCAGACCAACCAATCAGTCAACCATCAGTTGAGATTAGGCCGCTTTGGTTGCCAATTCTAAAAAATGAACAAAAAAGAAAACCAATAGTATCAAACGGATCAGATATTTGTAATAAACCAATGCAGAGTCACAATATGGTTTTAAGAAGTTCATCTCGCATAAACCAATAATAAGAAAAGGGCCCATTCCTGTCCCCCTTCCTTTTTATTTCCAACATCTTGTTTTTGTCTGCCATGACGATTGCCATTGACTAGTGCCCTTTGGTCAGTCGTAGGTGGTTAGTAGACGAATGCAGACGTATTGTGACCTGTATTCTGTAGTTCAGTTTTAATGATTAGTGATGTGTATGAAGTTGACAAACAACATGGTGGTTGTGATTCCTGACTTAGGTGTGCCACAATGTGTTGGTATGATTTGTTTATTTTAACCTAGTTTGTAATTATGTATTAGGTTGGTTATTTACCTGAAGAAGAGATCAGATTGCAGATCTCAAAACTAGTGTTACTGATTTCTTGTTTCACTGAACGATGCAAATGTCCGGAAAAATCCTGTTTCCTTCACGTTAGAAATAATAATGTGTTGCACTATCTAAAATTCATAAGTTGTCATTTCTTTTATGCTCTAGAAAACTAATACAGTATAATTATTGATGTGATCAAGATACATGATATTTGTAGGTGTAATAATTTATGTCCAATTGTCCAAGATGAGTGTTTTGGTCTGTGGTTCTTGAATTCACAAAATTCTGAATAGAGTATAGTTTATAAGAATGCCTTGTATCTATAATATAAAAACACTATGGATAGTGTGAAACTGAGTCTTGAGCATTAGTTGTGGGAAAGTTGTACCATTGAGTTGGCAACTGTAGTTCTCACACTGACAGCTGCCTCTGTGTGTTCCAGGGCCTGTTCCACCCGGCACGCAAGGTGCGAGACGTCTACTGGAAGATATACAACTCCCTGTACATCGGCGGTCAGGACACCTTGGTGGCTGGCTATCCCAGGATACACAATGATCCAAAGAACCAATATATCCGATACGAGCTCGACTACATTGTCTAACTTGACTAACTCTTGCACCTAATTACACACTGTCACTTGTATATGTACAAATTTATGTATCTTAATGGTTTTGTAAATAAAACTATAAAATATGATGTATTATAAATATTTCATTTCATCCTGTCTTTTGATAGTCTACCGTAAAAGTAAGTGATATTGTACACTGCTCCTGGAAACTGTTATATAAACAGGAATCCATGTGTCTTCCCTGAGAAACTTAGATTTGTCGTAATTTATGTATGCAGTATAGATTTTCCCATAAGAACTCTGTTTTCTTGTTAATACTCTAAACAGGTTATAGGTTTTAACAACCTGCTTTTGTCAAGAAATGTGTAAGAAGTTCAAATAAGTATGGCCTAAAAAACTGAAGAATTCTTTTTCACTTTGTGCAATAATTAATTCTTCATAGTCAAAACAGAGAAAAGTAATAGAAAGCCATAATCCATCACCACTTGTTGAGCGTGGCCTAAACAAATATGGCGGCCAATGTGAACGAGTCAACCTTTAGGCAAGTGGTTTGACGCTGAAGGTTATCATACAACTTATATTTGCGCCAGGACAACTGCAGTATGAGAATTTTAATTGTAATCTGTTGTCACATGTAATCAACCTCTCTTCAAAAATCCTTAATGAAGTGGAAATATCAGTTTTATCCAAGGGTTTGAACTTTTCTGTGGCACAAAAATCGGTAAATGCAGTGGATTTCATAACTGGAATCGAGTCAGCTGTTTTACAGTTATCTGAGGAACAGGGTGACCAGTTTTGTTGTGAGCAGTCTTTTACTCAGAGAAATTACAAAACCCAATTTGACAATAGAGAAGAAAAAGGCCATGTTGATCCTTGGGAACGACGACACGGTCAAAATCTTACCAGTCGATAAAGGCAACGCTACTGTTGTACTTGACTCAGTAGTATATAAAGAAAAGATTGCGGAAACTTTAAATACTGGCAAATATAAAGTTTTAAATAAAGACCCGACTGATTCATTTGAACGCAAAGTAGAAAACACAAAGAATTTTTTCAAGTTAAATGTAGATCTAAATGAACTCACCATTCCAAAATCCCCCATATGTATGGCCTTCCCAAAATCTACAAACCTACCATCCCTCTCTGGCCTATAATTAGTTCTAGTGATTCACCTTGCAGGGAATTGTCTAAAGTCCTCTTGGACATCTTAACACCATTAGTAGGAAAAACTGACTTTATCAAAAATTCCAGGGATTTTGTAGAGAAGTCAAAATCCCTGAAGTTGACTGAAACTGACAAACTAGTACGTTTTGACATTGAAAGTCTATTTACAAATGTACCAGTTCCAGAAACTCTCGGAATTATTAAATCACGTCTCAAAGAAGACCAAGCATTAAAGGATAGAACTAAACTTCCCATGCCAGTAATTATGGAACTATTAGAACTATGCACTCAATGCAATTAATACATACATACATACATAGATATACATTCCAAGATGGTGGACACACAACTCTCACAGTAAAAGTGCTCCCCATTCTCAGTGAAATTTTAGTGGGTAAACCAATGAATTCCTATTAAAGTTTTCACAGAATCGAACTGTAAGTAATAATATACCAATTTAAACAATAATTACTTACCAAAGAAGAAATCTAGACATCTCTATTCAACAAAACTATTACTCAAGATTGTTTAACTCTTTAAATTAAACATACTTTAGAAAGAACACAAACTATTCTAAACACTAATACCAAGCTTTTTCTGTATGAATAATAGTCAGATCAGTAATTTCAAATTCACTCAGTAATAAATTGATCAAAACTAAACCAAGTCTGACTATGTAGCAGCTGCTGTCAACAACCTATTGACTCTGCAAACACAGCACATTCCACACCACTGCTGGCTGACTATCTGATTACAATTGACTGGACTACCTTGGTATTAGATTATAACACTCGAACTCCCAACAATTAATTACAACATTAGGAATCAGACAAACTTTGCTTTTAAAAACTGTACCTACAATTTTATTAATTACAACAGGAATTAGACAAACTTGGCTTTAAAAACGTTATCTACAATTTTATTAACTACAACAACAGGAATAAGACAAACCTGGCTTTAAAAATTACAATTTTATTAATTACAACAGGAATAAGACAAACCTGGCTTTAAAAACTGTATCTACAATTTTATTAATTACAACAGGAATCAGACAAACTTGGCTTTAAAAACGTTATCTACAATTTTATTAACTACAACAACAGGAATCAGACAAACCTGGCTTTAGAAACTGTATCTATCTTATGTAAATTAAATAATCTGATAAAATGGCACCTAGAGATAAAATTCGCTTCTCGAGTGGCGACTTAGTTTTTGCTAAACTAAAAAGCTACCCATACTGGATTGCAATTATAGAATCTATTACAATTCCAGATAATAAGTCTAAAACTCCCAAGTATAATTTAAGGTTTTTTTGGAGACTACACAACCACTACAGTCAAGCAAGCTGCTCTGGATTTATATATTGACAGCAAAACCAGTACATGGTGTACCAAAAACTGACAATGTAAGAAATAAAAAATTTAAACACACTCAAGCTGAAGCTGCTTTTAAAAAACAGACAGAAAATCATAAAACTAATGTAATAGCACTGCAAGGAACAGAATTGGAACCCAATCATATTTTACCTGACCACTGTAGGTCATAAATAATAAATATATACCGAATAGCTTATTGGGTAAAAACGGATCACTGGCTGAGGAAATTTTTTAAGCTGACTACTCCTTGGAAGGTGATCCATGCAACAATATAAACAGCACCCTTACACAAATCCGCCTCAGTAGACTAAATAACTCACTGACTGAATTGGAAAACAGTTTAACACGTCAAGACATTCAGCTTAGTAAAGACGATGAATTGACTCTAGCGGCAAAAGCAGGCTCAGCGCTCTTGGAGAACAACCAGCTACTCAGAGGACAGATCTGTGAACTCAATTAAAAACTAGCTATTTCTGAAGCAATTGTAGAAGAAAATAAGACACAAGAAGAAAGGTACTTAGAAAATATAGGAATTCTCAACCAGAAGCTAGAAGAAGTTGAACAACAGTTAAACAAAGAGAGACAACAATATTTCATCATGCAAAACAGTTTTGAAGAACTATGATAACAAGCAAAATCAGCTCCTGGATGAATATAGTGAAAAAATTAGGAACCTTGAAAAACGCTTACAAAAAGAATCCTGCCAGTCTGTTGATAAAGACAAAGAATTAAAGGACTCTGAGTCACAGACAACAGCTAGTGCATACTACACCACAAATAAACAAACCATAACTACACCTGCAACTTCCACCAAACTAGATGAGTTAGAACGCAAAATGACCAACCTGAATGAAAGACTGGAAATAAAAAAATCACAACCTCTTTATAATAAAAAACTAGACTGGTCTAAGAAACTCTTACACACTAAAAAAGCAGGGTAAATAATTTCACAATTTCAAACAAATCAAGTGAAAAATTAAAGACCTTCAATAGCACTGCAGGAACAAACTCTGGTTTAATCAAGATAGATTGTAATGTTGAAGACATAGAAAAGCAAGAACTCGGTGATGATGAAGATTCACACTCACCTCAAACCAGATCTGTTTGCAGGAGAATCATAAGATGCACTGCTGTTAACTCAAACACTGGATGCTTATCCTTTCTCAACCCTACAGACTCAGCTATCAATAGTAATTTAAAAACTTTCACATTAATACCCTATGAAACCCCTAAGAAATTTCAAAAAGAACTCAAACAAACCAAGTATCCTTCAATAATTTTGCGACTAAATTACAACGAAAAAACCTTGTTTATATGCTACTCATCAATTACTAAGAACTGGAAAAGCAAGCTGTTCAATTTCCTGGAGAATGTAAATGGTTGTATTAAATTCCCTTTACTTTTTCTTCGGACATTGAAAGAATGTGGTACCCAATTCAGCCAATTGGAGCAGGAATTAAAGAAATTCTCCAAGTAATGTTACAGTTTGAAAATAATGCCCATCTGCACAGATTTCAGTTATAAACTCATGATCGTTCAATAAAAAACACAGCTGACCAGGTTCTAGACAAAAGCACAAAAAATCAGCTCGGACTAGTACGAATAACAATGGGCGGATACTCAAACATCTACAGCATATGGAGAACAAGAGTCGCACCCTCAGCCTGTCATCAGCCCCACAGTGTCGACTGCCCCAGGTGAAAATAAAATTATTATTGTTGATTTCTCCAGGGCAGCAATGGAGGAACAGAAGCACCTGTGGCTGCAAGCAGAAGGCACCGTCCTCCAAAAAATGTCTCAATTCTATAAAGATTACTGTCTAAATAAATGGTCAATTCAAAGTGAAAAACTAAAACACACACTAGCTACATCTAAATCCAACTATAATATGATTGACCTGAACTCAGGAGAGCTTTTGATGAAAAGGGACCACATAAGGCAATACAGTCTTGGTTTTGATGGAGGACGATTTGTACAGCTAACATGCTTCAATAAAAGTATATACTCAGCTGACCCAAAAATTAAACCGGCAAATATGTCCTCCTTGTTTCAGATGACACTGAGATGATGAATGAGCTGAGATTATTTAATTCCATCAAAGAAATTGACATACACAAGACAGCGGAAATAAAATTCCAGTTAGTACAAGGAGTACCCGGCTGTGGTAAAACCACATTTATCATCAACAATCGCTGACAGTGACTTGATTCTTTTCCTGCTGAACTAAGGACGCTGCAGCTGATTTCCGAAGATGATTAAAAGAGAAACATCCAGAAATACCCACCAAAGAAATAAATGACTCATGCTGAACAATACACTCACTGATAATCAACAAAACTTATCATCTTAAAATGGGCAGCCAATACAAAAGAGTCATAGCTGATGAGGCTTTGATGTCCCATGCCGGGGAAGTCCTATTCACCTGTACTTTGGCAGGTGTTATTTAAGCTTTGCTGCAGAGCGACAAACATAAAATTCCTTACATCAATAGAACATAGTACAATGTAAGGTACTATTATATATGTGAAATAGCTGAAGTAACTAAGTCCTTGGGTGCGCAAGTGGCGGGGTCTTCATACCCCAACACATGTGCCAAGCCAGAGCGTCCGTGAAGCACACGTACAGCCACCTTCTCTCTTCTAAAGTGCTGTACTTTTCGTGCGCGTGCACCTGGGAACTGCCTGATCCAAACCTTGTCTTCTTTGATTATTCCGATCAGGCTGAGCTGATCTGGCGAGCTTTCTGTAAACTATCCCACAACATTTATTCTTCTTTTCCTACTACTCTCACCTGTCGGGTAATCTTCCCAACAATCTATCTTAAACTATCCTAAATCTAGATTTCCTTCTGTATCCAAGCCAAGGTGGAACAGCATATGCCGAGGGCTGCGTGATCAAGGGAGTGCTTGGAAGTTAATATGCGAACTCTGGATAACTGGTGACCTCCAGTTTAAACCTAGCCTTCCCCAAGTAGAGCAGGACAATGCTTGGGGTGACCTTTAGATCGCTACTCGTGGGAACACAAATGAGTAAACAAATAAAAATAACGAAACAAAACAAGAGAGCTCTTGTAGCACTAAAAAGTAAATGAAAATTCACAAAACATAGAGGGATTGATGGTGGGCTCTGACCATAGCAATCCTGAACAAACCCAAAAAACAGGCGGACTTCTTAGTAGAAGTCCTCAAACCTCTGACTCAGTCAGAGTCGAAACTGATGAAGAAGATGCAATACTGGAGGGCGATCACCAGAAGGAAGAGGGAGCAAAAGTCAGGAGACTGCTCCCAGTACTGCCTAAACTATGTTGAGCCGCCAGGAAACGCATGATCTGGTTTCGGAAAAGAGGTTATTCTCAGGAAGAAGCCAGGGAATTGGCCTTAAAACTAATTCCAGAAGAAAAAAAAAACAAAAGGAGGGAAAAAAAACCAAAAAGATCTCACTCTGATGGATCTACTCCGGAAGCCCATCGGAGGAAGAAAACAAAGAATGAAGGAAGACAGGGGGAACATAAGGAGCAATCTGGACAACCCCAGAAACCTTCTTATAAACAAGCGGTAGCAGGTATAAGGGTGGGGGTTCTACACTCCAATTTTCCCAAGATCCTACTCACAACAGAACAGATGGAGGAGATCCAGAGCTTCATCCTGGAAGCTATCGTGGAGGAACAGGAGGGTCCCTACTCTCCAAGATTCTACAGTATTAACAGGAGACAAGGGGTTCTGATCTTCACCTGTGAAAACACCGAAACAGCTGAATGATTTAAAGGAAAGCAAGACTCCCTTAAGCCCTGGGAAGGGGCCAGTCTGAGGATTGTACCAGAGGAAGAAATTCCACGTGCAAGAATTGCGACTGTCTATCTTCCTGATAGTATACACGAAACCACCGACAAGATAATGAAGTTCCTGAAAGTACAAAACAAAGAGCTATCTGTCGGAGAATGGAACGTTCTGTGTAGAAGCGACGAGGGAGAGTCAGTACTACTTACCCTGGCAGTCGACTGTGCCACAGCAAACGAACTTGAGAAGGAGGGTCCATGGATCGGCTACAAGTTTGGGAAAGTTCAGCTTAGACTGAAAAAGAAACACCAAGGTAACACAGAAAACCTACAAGGAAAGAGGAGACTTCAGAGAAATCTGAGATGGTCACCACGGAAAAAAGCACCGCTGAAGAGATGGAAGTGGAGGAGACCACGAAGGTGTCAGAGCAATATGTACATACCTTACCTGAAAGGTCTACTCCATACACCAGTGCAACGGTTGAAAATGAAAAACCAATCTGTTCTCTCTTCTTGAAGAGGGGACCCTCTCTTAAAGGACCATCAGTCTCAGCTCAAGGAAGAAAAGGGGACAGAGTCTCCAAACAATCCAAAAGAAGAGACGGGGATGGACCACCAGGGGGAGGTGGGAAAAAGGCGTAAGTATGCGCCTAATACAGATAAACCTTCACCAAGCAAAGGGCACAACCGACATCTTGGGAAGAAGGTTTATCTCAACAGGCCTGGATATCGCCCTAATCCAGGAACCTTGGATCAATAGAGGTTGTATCAGAGGATTGGCAACAGGTAGGAAATCTCATATATAATTGGTCAATTGAAAACCCAAGAACTTGTATTCTAACTTCAAAACTAATAACAGCCTTTCCTATTACAGATCTTATAACAGGAGATTCTGTGGCGGCTACAGTGAAAGTGGCATCACTGCAAGGGGAGAGAGGTTACTATAGCCTCAGCCTATTTCCCCAACCCGTCAACAAGCTGCCCACCGAAAGAAATAGAAAGACTATTGCAGAGCTGCAGAGACAGAGGTTCGGCCCTCATTCTCAGTTGCGACTGCAATGCTCACCATACATATTGGGGAAGCACAAACATAAACCAAAGAGGTGAGGAACTTCTACAGTTTATGTTCAGCAATGATTTAGTATTAGAAAATAGAGGGTCAAGTCCAACCTTTATAACTAGAACTAGGAAAGAAGTCCTAGACATAACCCTATCTACAGGACTCAAAAACATAAACATTGTAAGGTGGCATGTCTCTAAGGAGGCCTCACTATCGGACCACTGCTTTATTAGGTTCGACATAGAGGAGATAGGGGAAAGATACGTGACCCACAAGGGTTCCTAAATCTACCAACTGGCAGGGATACCGAGTGTTCCTAGTAGAAGAGTTGGAAGAAATAGGACCCTTCCAGAAGAATGAATTTGAATTAGAAAAGTCTGCACAAATAGTAGAGCAAGCTATAATAAAGGCCTACGAGAAAAACTGCCCTCCTAGGCAAAACAGGTTGAAGAAGGACGTGACGTGGTGGACTGGGAGGTTGGAGACATTAAGAAATAAAACTAGGAAATTATTAAAATGGGCAAAAAAGACAGACAATTTGCTCCCTTATCTACAGGCCCAAAATGAATATAAAAAAGAACTTAGAACGAATAAAAGAAGAACCTGGAGAAATTTTTGTAAAAACATTAACAGCCTTCCTGAGGCAACCAGGCTTCAAAAAACTCTCCAAACGGAGCACACTAACCCTATGGGGGGACCCTAGTAAAGGACAATGGTGACCTAACAGTGAACAGGAAGGAGACCTTAGAACTACTTCTGGAGACACACTTCCCGGGGGGGTCACCTGACTCGAAATGAGGATACATATTCTCTAATCAGGGGAGGATCCAGCCGGGAGGTTGCT
Source organism: Homalodisca vitripennis (assembly GCF_021130785.1). NCBI lineage: Eukaryota > Metazoa > Arthropoda > Insecta > Hemiptera > Cicadellidae > Homalodisca > Homalodisca vitripennis. The sequence continues at coordinate 140,434,572 of NC_060213.1, read as the reverse complement.
TAAGCCAGACAGCGGTCTAACAGACTATTTACACATGAAAGAATTAAATGGGCTATAAGATCGCTTAAGCCATTTAAATCTCCTGGGGCGGATGGAGTTTTTCCAGCCCTTCTTCAAGAGGGGCTGGATATACTTTTAAATACTCTCAGCATTCTGTTTAGAACCAGCTTCGCCTTAGGATACATACCAAAGAACTGGAGGATAGCACTAGTGGTGTTTGTACGGAAAAACAACAGGGATCCGACAAAACCTAGCTCGTACAGACCCATAAGCCTAACCTCCTTCATGGTGAAAACTATGGAAAAAATAATAAACAGACACAAAAGGGACGTAATTTTACCGGATCACCCACTTAGTCCCACACAACACGCCTACATGGAAGGTAAATCAACCACCACTGCTCTCCACAGATTAATGGGAGAGGTGGATAACACCTTCGAAAAAAAAAGGAATATACCGAGTAGCATATCAATCCATGAAGACTGCGATGGAACGTTTTGGAGTTTCCCCAGACGTAGTCAAATGGATAGTAGCCCTCCTAAAAAGCAGACAGGTGAAAGCCAAGTACGGGGACGAATCGGCTGCGATCACGGCCCAAAGAGGCTGCCCCCAGGGGGAAGTCTTGTCTCCTCTCCTGTGGGCGATGGTAGTGGATGATCTCCTAAGAAAAGCACAGAAGAGGGGAATAAGGCTACTATGTTATGCGGACGACCTAGTGCTTATGGTTAAAGGGAAAAAACATAGGCAGGCTGGAACGCCTAATACAAACAGAACTGAACTTCATAAGCAACTGGTGTCATGGGGAAGGTCTGCGGATCAACCCATCAAAAAATAATATGATTACCTTTACCAGGAAAAGGAAATTCCAGCTAGCAAAACCGGTCCTGGAGGAAATCAGCAGTAACCAAACAAAGGAAGTGAAGTATCTGGGTTTAAACCTGGATGAGAAGCTCACTTGGAACTCCCATATTAGAAACAGGACATCCAAAGCAATAATGGCCCTTGGGGCCTGTAAGAGACTCTCTGGATTTAAATGGGGACTTAAACCCAAAATGATATATTGGATTTACGAAACCATAGTAAAACCAATGGTCACATATGCTGCCTTAGTGTGGTGACCGAAGGTCGAACAAACAACAGCTGCAAAAAGGCTACAGAGTCTTCAAAGGTTAGCTTGCTTAAGCATCACGGGAGCAATGAGCTCCTGCCCAACACTAGCAATGGAAGCGGTCCTGGGTTACACTCCTCTTGGCCAGGAGGTGATGAGAACAGCTGCGATGAGCGCAATGAAGCTTCTAGGAACAAAGGTAATAAATGCTACCTCCCTAGAAGGCCACATGAAGATATTGGAAAATTTTCCTGAGGCTGAAATGCTAACCAAAATATCTGATACTATAGTTAAGAAATACTCCTTTGAAAAACCATATACGGTCTCTATCGGAAGTAGGGAGGAATGGATTAAAAGGGAGGCCTACCCTAAAAAAGGAGTCCTGAAGTTTTTCACCGATGGTTCACTCCTAGACTCTATGGCAGGATATGGAATACATGGACCTGGAGTCGACATGGCTGTGCCCCTAGGAAGACATGCCTCAGTTTTTCAGGCGGAGGTCATGGCAATAGATTCATGTTCCAGAAGACTCACACAGTTGAGGACAAAAGGATTATCATACCTAATACTCTCTGATAGTCAGGCTGCACTGAAGGCACTGGATACCTGTTCGATTGATTCGAAAGCGGTCTGGGAATGCAGGAATGCTCTAGCAGAGCTAGCAACAAATAACAGAGTAACACTCGGTTGGGTGCCGGGTCATGAAGGAATTCATGGGAATGAAAAAGCGGACATCCTCGCCAAAAAGGGAGCAGAATCCACATTGGTGGGGCCTGAGCCAGGTTGTGGGATAGCCTTCTCCAACATTAAAGCTCTGGTCAAAGATTGGGAAAAGAGGACAAGATACAAGAATTGGAGTAAAGCCTCGGGTTTAAGAATATCCAAAATGTTTATCTCTCCTTATGCAAAAGGGTGGATAGCTCTCCTAGACCAGAATAAGGAGGATATAAGACTGATATTAGGAATGTTGACAGGACATGGCCCTCTGAGGAAGCACCTTTTGAAGGTAGGCCTTAGTCGGAGCAGCGAATGTAGACTCTGTGGAGAAGAGGAGGAGTCAGCGGAGCACATTTGGTTGGATTGTCCTGCCATTGTAGAGACTAGGAAAAGATACTTGGGAGCATATCTCTTCAGCCCCAAGGACATTAGAGAACAGGAGCCCTTAAATCTGATTGGTTTTTGAAAAGCCTCGGTTTTTGAGGGCACAAATTAAAGTAAGGGAGGCGCAAAGGTCCTTTCAGGACTAAGTGCGGGGACAAAGTGTCCTCTTCCCTCAGAAGAAAAAAAAAAAAAAAATCTATATTGTATTTTTGACACTTTTGCTGTTCTCTACAAATATGCTAATAAAGGAGTTTGTCTATTGTCTATTATTTTGAGTTAGAGGGTAAAATTTACCGTCAAGATGAGTGGATGGCAATGGGTTCTCCAATGTCTCCTATTTTCGCCAATATCTTTATGGAAGAATTTAAGCGAAAAGCTTTGGCTTCAGCTCAGTTCAGACGTATTGTGACCTGTATTCTGTAGTTCAGTTTTAATGATTAGTGTTGTGTATAGTTTTTTATTAAGTGCATGTTTTTAGAGTTAGTGAAGTTGACAAACAACATGGTGGTTGTGATTCCTGACTTAGGCGTGCCACAACGCTTTGGTATGATTTGTTTATTTTAACCTAGTTTGTAATAATGTATTAGGTTAGTTATTTACCTGAAGAAGAGATCAGATTGCAGATCTCGAAACGTAGTGTTACTGATTTCTTGTTTCACTGAGGCAAATGTCCCAAAAATCCTGTTTCCTTCACAATCCTTCCATCGTCAAAAATAACCTTCAAACAAAGAATAAGAATCACAACTCTTATCAAGTAAACTATATTTACTTATTTGCTTGATTTTATTATGTTTTACTTATAGAAAAATTAGCATAAATATAGCTAAAGCTGTATTGTTTGAGGTTAGGTTAAAAAAAATACACGTAGTGCACTGGGATAGGTCCACGGCACATCTCAATGCTGCCAACCCAACATATCTTCTCCTTAACTCTAACTTTGAAATCATTGCAACTGTAGTGTTCTATGTGTAATTTTTGTTCAAGACCTCTTAATATTAGCCGAATACCACTGACTGACTCACTTACTCACTCATCGTTTTATCTCGAAAATGGCAAGGCCTAGAAAGCTAAAATTAGTCACATATAAGCTTTTCTTCAAATAGTTAGGATGGGCAGTAAGAGAGGATTTTTCTAGATTGTATTTTAAATTTGTATCCAATTCTAAGCAAAATGAGTCACTTAGTGAATATAGTGTTTACATTTAATTTCTATTATTTAATGTCAATTATATTTTGCCATCACTTATTGTAAGTAAAGAATTATAAATACAGAAATAATTCTTAAGTGTTAAGTTGCAATACTGAAAGTATAAACTACCAAAACGTTATCTACTTATTCCAAATACTGGTACTTGATCATCAAATAGCCATGAAGAAAACTAAGGGGTTTATTTAGATATGCAGTAGTCGTGGAAAAACAACCAAGTTTAGGAAGGCTGGACAGATTAATCTCCTGTTGCAAAAAAAATGAATTATCACTGAGTAGACAGATTTTTGGTCATCACATAGTTCTATTAAGACAATAATAAATTGTTCTATGGTATTGATTTATCTTATTAATGCTTGGAACATAATACTATTATACTTTTTTCAATGGTAAACTTGTTTTTTCTTGAATTCCATTATCTTCTTGCTTTAGTAGAAAAAAGTATGACATTACAATTTTACGTATAAGGTTATATTTTAAAATGAAATCCCCTTATCATCTAGGATGGGGCCTAAGAAACTTTCCGGCAGTGCATTCTGAAAAGCTAGATCAGCCAGAGAGGAAGGGGAAAAGGAATTTTCCCTTAATATGGAAAAGTGGCTGACATAGCAAGTAGAACCAATGTCTTCTACTAAGATTACCGATCATGGAATTAAATTGAATTGAATCATAATTTATTTCCAATTTTGGTACATGAAATAGTGTACAAACTAAAATTCAAACTCCTTAAAACATAAACAAAGTGTAACAATGTAAAAATTAAGCAGTAATTATAAGTTAGTTAATAACACACAATTAAGGAATCTATTTATATAACTAGCTGTACATTCGTTAGAGTAGCAGTTAATTTATTTGAAGAAGTTGAACTCATTAGGTATTAATAAAAATATTAGTGACCTAGGAAATAAACCTACATGGACCGGTAGAAAGCCTTAGGCTTAGGCTCGAGTTGCTGCCATGAAATCGTGGACGGATTGTAATTTGTTATTATTAAATAAATTATGCGAACTACGTGGTGCGCTCGTGTCGCGCGCGTATGCACACCCACACCTCATGAAATATTGTACTAATATCAATCTAAGCGAATAATTAAAAGTATTAGAATATAGAATGGTGTATTTCCAGAATCAGGAAGAAACAACAGAGTATTAACTTATATACAGTGGTTGCTTGAGAGGATTAAAGTGAAGCAGTAAAGTTAAAGAGATAAATTATACTAAGAGCGACCATAAAACCATTCATAATTGTCAGTAGTGGAGTAACAGGTTATATAAGGAGGAGAGGGCCAATGTTAGAAGTAGTCTCGTTTGTATTCAGCCATAATAATTGATTCAGCCTCGTCAATACTGATAAGAGATAACCATTCATTTGAAAGTTTTTTACACTTAAATACCGATGGTGAATCGAAAATGTGATCAGGAAAATATCAACAAAGATTTCTAAATAGAAGATGGGATATGTAGAGTTAGTTGATGATATGGATTTAATACTCGTAATTTGTACTGGAACAACTCCAATATTCCGTGCATATCGAGTATTATGAGAATATGAAGTCGTTGAGAATATTGTTGTAAAGTTGTTATAAATATGAGCGAGGATTATTTTATGAAGATTTTATAGATTGACAGAATAGCGGTTTCTTTACATAAGGTATCAGTATGATATCTCCAACATTTTTTGTACCCGGCCTATAAATTGCGTTCTGAACTACCTGCAGTGGCTGCAGAAGTGTTTTGTACGCTCCGCCCCAGGCTATTATTTCCAAATGACTGGGCGTAGGCAAGTTTAATTTCATTTTCTTTTTAAATTTCCCTTAATTGTTTGAATGCAAATATGTATTTCCTTGTTCTTCTCTTCACATATTCAATATGACAAACCATTTCAAACGCTTAACAAAGAAAACGCCCAGATATTTATAAGACGAGACATTTTCAATACTTTCACAAGAGCAAAATTCATTATTATAACTGCCACAACTGTGAACAACTAGTCCATCCAGGGAATAGTCTTGTAGACTCCCTGAGGAATGGAAATGAAGAAGAAGAAAACTTGGGAAAATAATTAGAATGTTCCATTGAAAATTATGAAAAAAGACAAATTAGAAGAGGAAGAAATGGAAGGTTCTGTTGAAATGGAGGTTACTTCTGAAAATGACGAAGTTTCTATGAATATAAACACGATGAAAATAGAACTTTTTCTGAAGGAAAGGTACAAGAAATGGTATATGATGACTCTTGCAAATGGTCAAATGTTACAAATACTGTTCTTGTTATACTTGTGGAACATGGTCCATAAACAGTAAATATTGAACGATTTCAATTCCCAATGTCAGATGATGGAAGACACTTGAGCAGTCCCTTTCGCCTTTGTGTCTGTGTCTGAGTAAAAGCTTATGAATAGCCTTACAAGTACTGTTTTTGGTCCATTGCTATGGTCAAAGGCTTAAGCCCTTTTTGTGCTGGAGCAATCACGCATCTAATCAATGTGTCTGACAACGGGAAGGTTTCCTTGTGGAAGCAGAGCATAGTATGTCTTCCAATGTCTAACAATTCTAATTCGATTTCTCAGTTACCACCAATATCCCTCCTTTCAGTCATTTCTAAAATACTGGAGAGGGTTTTATCAGAACAAATGGTCAGCTACTTGGGAGTTAGTGCCAGAATCACAATCTGATTTTAGACAGGGATTTGGTACCTGCTCCACACTTCTCAATGTCACTGATAATTTACCTTCTGCAAGGGATAAGGGGTTTCAGAGCTTGCTTACTGCTTTGGACTTTTCATAAGCTATTGATTTGGTTAACTTCGATTTGTTGTTAGCAAAGCTTGGATTTTACCACTTTAATGATAATTCTGTTGGTGGTTTTTGTTGTATTTATTGCGGAGAACTCAGCGAACAAAGGTTAGTGATCGGCTGTCTCCCATCCGTTGGTGTTCCTCAAGGTAGTTGTGTAGGGCCAAAACTCTTTCTTGTATACATTGCAGATTAAAAGATCAGTTAGAGTTCTGTTCTCTTCACTCTTATTCAGATGATTCACAAATGTTGTCTTACAACCTACTGGAGAGACCTGAGGTTGTGCAAATTCAGACCTGGAGAGGGTGAAGTCTTGGTCGGAAGATCATAGGCTTCTGCTTAACTTGAACAAATGTGTTTTGCAGGTGAATGGGTCATCTTTGAACTGTCAACCAAGTTATAATTGCATTAATCAGTTTGTCACTTTGGATAGCAAACCTTTAGTTATGGAGAGTTCTCTAAAAATCCTTTGAGTCACTTTGGATTTCCACCTTGATTTTACAAATCATGTAAAAGCATAGTTATCAAGCGGAAGATGTTATATAGATGTACAAAAATAATGCCAGAGTCTACTAAGTTGAAAATTGTCCACTCAGCATTTTTCACACTATGTACTATGCTCTTCCATCTTTCGCTCGCTGTCTTAACTTGGGAGTTGTTTTTATTTATATTTTATAGTGTATATCGTAAAACTACTTGATAGCGTTTTAGTATTGTCACTACTGTTAAGCTATTGTATTTTATAATTTTCTATGATTTAGTCTTCATGTATTATGCAAGAAATCTTTCGAGATCAGTCAATTGATCTTAAAATATATAGTATTAATATTGTACAATACAGTATTTGATGTTTTAATTTTAGTATTTTATTAAAATTTTCCTTTACCTATCATAAAAATTTTACTTTGACACAACAGTTAGAATAGGAATAGTACATTTTTGGAATTAGTCCAAAATTAATAAAGTTATAATACATTTCAAGTTTTGGTCCAAAAGACAATGTCACACAACTGCATATATATGTTATAAACAAAAATGAATTGCAAAATGTGTTGGTAAGCGCAATCTCAATAACGGCTGGACCAATTCAGTTAATTCTTTTTGTAAAATGTCTAATGAAATCCGAGGAAGGATTTTATGAAGAAAAAGTTTAAAAAAGTTACCTTGAATATTTTGGAATTCAGAAAGACTTGGTTTTTACGTTTCATAATTCAAATTAAACTGGCATTAAACAGCTGTTAACACCTTCAGCTATAGTGCAAGAAATTGTTTGAAACATCTGTTTACATTTAAAATTGATTCAATATTAAGTTTTTTTTTTTTTTTTTTTTTTTTTTTTTTTTTTTTTTTTTTTTTTATAAGGGGCAAAAAACGCTGAGGTTATCATTGCCCTCAAGAAAGAATTGACACCTACTCGTATTTGGTAGTGTCAATTAGGTACATAAAGGTTACATTGTATATAACAAAAATAGGAATTATGACAAATAGGTGAGTAAATAATTTATACTTAAAACTAGGTAACAATAAATAAAACAAGGGAAAGACTGTAGAGAGGTCTTAACCTATATAAGGACTAAAAGATAAATAGAACAAAAATAAGGACAAGGTACATAACATTAATTAAATAAACTGTGCAAACTTAACAAATTGTACTGCCACCAAGAAAGCTGTAAAGGGGCTAATTTGGCAGCTGTCATTATAAAGATAAATACACATAAATAATAAAACTTATAAATATAAACAACAATCAATAATCGGAATAAATAAGTTTAACATAATACTATATTTTATTCATCAGCGATGTTGCATTCAGAAAACACAACAGTCTTTGAGTTGCCGTCTCGTCATCACAGAGAATACCGTTCAACGAAGCCGGCAGATTCGAGTTGCGCCTATGTACCAAGTAGCGAGGGCAGTCAACAAGCACATGTTCAACTGTGATGACAGTCTCACATGTGTCGCAGACTGGAGGATCATCTCTACCCATGAGGAAGCCATGTGTGAGAAGCGTGTGGCCTAACCGCAGGCGTCACAGCACAACCTCCTCACGACGGCTCGGGCGGTTCGCTGTCTCCCAGAGTCCAACGCAGTCTTTAATACGTCGTAACTTGTTGTTAACGACTGCCTGCCACTTGGTATTCCATTTGGCTTTCAGTTTGCCCTTCGCCACCAGGATAATATCGGAAGAAACCATCCGTGCGGTGTAAGGCTGGAGTTCCAATGCTTCTTTGGCTCCTCTATCTGCCAGCTCGTTTCCGGATATTCCAATGTGTCCAGGTACCCAGACAAGAAAGACAGCAACACCTTCGGACTGAAGGGAAGACAAAGAGTGCCATATTTCGCGGATGATTATGTGTTTAGAATACATATCGCTGATGGCTTGCATACCACTAAGGGAGTCGCTGCAGATAACCAATTTATTTATCATGGCACACATTATATTTAAGGCCTTTTTGATGGCTGTTAATTCGGCCGTGAAAATGGAAGAGTCGTTGGGGAGACGAAACCCGTATCGTCTAACCCCAGTGACGAAAGCACATCCAGTTCTACAACGTTCCTTTGACCCGTCAGTATAGACAACATCGCAAGGTGCGAGGCTGCCTAGTATTTGACGGAATTCTTGTTGGTAGACTGTTTCTGGAGTGGAGTCTTTTTTAAACCTAGAGAGATTTAAAATAATTTTTGGCATTGAGACGCTCCAGGGTGGAATATCACATTGATGGACAACTTTGAACTCGTAATCGTTTAGGCCTATTTCATAAGCGTATTCCTTGGCCCTAACGCCTAGGGGTGAAGGATGATTTGGTTTAGCTAGGAAAGAATTTTGGAGTGGATTTCGCAGGACCGGTTCAAATGCAGGGTTGTCTGGCTTACCTGAAAGAGCGTGAACATAGTTTAGGGACAGATGTTGCCGTCTATGCGAAAGAGGAGGTTCTCCCGTTTCTGCAAGAAGACTTTTAATAGGAGAAGATCGAAAAGCTCCAGTGGCCAGTCTTAAAGCAGAATTATGGATTGGGTCAAGCATTTTGAGAGCACTGGGTCTTGCGGACCCATATGCTTGACATCCATAATCTAGACAGGAACGGATGGTGGCTTTGTAGAATCTGAGCATGCATGTCCTGTCCGCCCCCCATTTTGTTCCGCTTAAAGCTCTCAGTATGTTCAAGCGCTTCACGCATCGATCTTTTAGGTCTTTCAGGTGAGGCACCCAAGTTAACCGGGTATCAAATGTGAGACCCAGGAATCTGATATTGTCACAAGTAGTGATTCTCTGACCCAGCAAAGAGAGCGTTGGCTGCTCAACAGTACGCATTCTGGAGAAAACAATGGCTTTTGTTTTAGGTGGAGAAAAAGAAAAACCCGTAACTCCGCACCACTGCTCAAGCCTGTTGATGGTAAGCTGTAAAGCTCTCTCCCCCACCGCTAGCTTCTTTGTAGAGATGTAAATAGAGAAATCATCTACAAACAAAGAACAGCGCACAGGAGGGGTAACGCAGGACGATATGTTATTGATTGCAATGGCAAACAGAGTACAGCTTAGAACGCTACCTTGTGGAATACCATTTTCCAGCGTGAATGAATCGGAAATTGTTGTCCCAAGTTTGACCTGTATGGTTCTTTCCGACAAGAAGCCCTGTATGAAAGAAACCATGTGGCCCCCTACACCCCAAGATATTAAAGCATTTAATATCCCCCTTCTCCAAGCCTTGTCATAAGCCTTGGAAATGTCGAAGAATACCGCGATCAACTGTTTTCTTTCAATAAAGGAATTCAGGATTGCCGATTCCAAGGCAAGTAGATGGTCACTTGTAGACCGGCCTTGTCGGAATCCGCACTGGGAAGGTGAAAGAAGATTATTTTTCTCCAGAAACCAAACAAGGCGTCTGTTGACCATCCTTTCGAGTACTTTGCAGAGACTGCTAGTAAGCGAAATTGGTCTATAGCTACCTGGAGAAGTTCTATCTTGGCCCGGTTTTTGGAGAGCAATAATGTGTGAACGACGCCAAGAATTAGGGAATGTGTTTTCTAAATATATTCTATTATATAATTTTAGAAGATCTTGTTTTCCATCCTCCGTCAGGTTCCGCAGCATGGCATAATGTATGTTATCGGGACCTGGAGCAGAATTTGATGTCGCCTTTAGTGATGAATCAAGTTCATCAATGGTAAAGGGAAGGTTTAAAGGAGAGTTATTATTAATATTTAAATTTAGAGGATGTCTTTCTGTATTTGTTTTGAAATTTTGAAACTCCCTATTGTAAGATGACGTTTTTGAAATTTCCGCAAAATGTGAGCCGAGTAGATTGGAAACTGTCAAGGGATCAGTTACCACATCGGTACCATTTTTCAGAGCAATAAGAGAAGGTGGAGAGGTCTTACAGCAAACAGATCGAAGCTTCCTCCAAACATCAGATGCAGGAGTTGTTCGTTTTATTCGATCTGTGTAGTCCAGCCAGGACTGCCGCCGTCTCTGTCTAAATACCTGTCTTGCTTTGGCCCGTGCTCTTCTGTACCTACTTAAATTTTCTTCAGTCAGTGATCTGTTGAACTGTCTTAAACATTTTCGACGTTCCTTTAGAGCCGTCGAACATTCTTCAGACCACCAAGATACCTGGCGTTTGTTTGGTGAACCCGAGGATTTTGGAATGCTGCGCTCTGCGGATGTTATAATATTGGATGTAAATAATATAGTGGCTGTATTTATGTCGTTTGATTGGATATTAATAGTTTGAGAAATTATGTTCTTTTTGTACTCGTTCCAGTCAGCCCTCTTAATTTTCCACCTGGGACACCTGCCTGTCGAAGACGGAAAGGATTCAAAAGCCACGGCAATGGACGCATGGTCACTCCCTGACAGGTCGGGAAGTACGGACCAATGCACTCGAGTTGCCACGACCGGACTGCAGATTGACAGGTCAATTGCCGACCATATGCCAGTCCTAGGGCACATGTAAGTGGCCGACTCGTCATTGAGAATGACCGCTGCCACTTCATCCCACAATCCCGCAACCATGTTACCCCTCCGATCAGAATGGCTGGAACCCCAAGAGCGATAGTGTGTATTGAAATCACCAACCATCAAGAAAGGAGACGGGAGTTGGCTGTAGAGATCACGTAGATCATCAAGAGATAAATCAAAAGGGGGAGGTGGAATATATATGGAGCAGATGGTTAATTTAAAAGGAAAATCGATTAATACTGCTACTGCCTGGAGGTTTGTGACGATGATCAAAGCTCTAGCATTAACAGAAGAATCTGCTAGAATAGCCACACCTCCACAGGCAATTTGTTGGTGATGATCTAGGCGAAAGATGTCATAACCATTTTGTTTGAAATGAGTATGAGGAGACAATTTTGTCTCTTGTAGGCAAATAAATTTAGGTTTTCTTGTATTTATGAGTAATTTTAAGTCTTCATAGTGGCTTCTCAAACCATTAATATTCCATTGTAACAGCATTTTATATTATATATTTTATTTTGTGCTAGTTCATCGTAATTTTTTTTCTTTGTTTAGATACAGGACGGAAGTTACCATGAACAGTTTGGAACTCTGTCTGCATCTCCAAAGGGTCCTCAACCATATCATCATCAAGTGATAATTGTGAGGATCTGGACGAGGATGGATTAGTCTTTTTTACTAGGAATTTGGATCTATTTTCTGATTTTGTTTCTATGTTCTTTTTTAATTTGTCGGCGAGTTTTTTCCTCTCTTCCAAAGATAAGGCGGGTTTCGTATTTTGTTGAACCTTATCTCTGAAAGTAGAAGTAGCTGTTGGGCGAGCTTGAGTCTGTGTGTTGGACTTAATATGGGGCGTGTGGACTGCTTGGGAAGGGTTACTGGATGCCAACGGATGTTGTCCGGTACCGGCTGCAAGCTGCTTAACCAAAGCAGCAACCTGCTCTGTTAAGTTGAGTACCATAACCTCCAAGGCGGTACATGACGGGCACTGTGCGGATTGGACTGGGGCTGAAGCAGCTTCGGAGTACGAGACTCCCTTTTTAGGGGTTAGAGCGATTCTTCTCCTATAGTCTTTGCGGGCTTCATTGAAGGAAAGTTTGTCTAGAGTAACAATCTTCAAAACTTCCTTTTCCTCTAAGTAAACTTTGCATTCCTTAGAGGTCGCCGCGTGTTTACCCTTGCAGTTCACGCATCTGACGTCGTTCTTGCATCCGTCTTCTTGGTGGCCTTCATCGCCGCAACGGGAACATGTCTCAGGGCCCAAGCACTTCTTAGTAGAGTGCCCGAATCCCTTACAACGGAAACACTGTTGCGGATTTTTGAAGTAAGGCCGTACAGTCAGGGATAAATATCCAGCCTTAATAGTTTTGGGGGGTTGAGGAAATGCAAAGGTCAGGATTAGACCAGGAGTAGGGACCTTTCTCCCATTCTCCGTCCGAAGCATCCTGACCACATCGGTTACCATTTCGCATTGTAGCTCGTCCTTGATTTCTTCCTCACTACACTCCATCAGGTCACGGCAGAAGACGATTCCCTTGGATGTGTTCAGTGAGGAGTGCGGTTGAACGACGACTTCCACCTGATCAAAAAAGCTTGTCATCTGAAGGAACTTCCTGGCTTGGATGTAGTTTGCAGCCTCCACCAAGATAGTTCCATTCCTTAATTTGCTCACAGCTTTAGGTTGACCGCCTGAGGAAACAAAAGCTTTGTTAATAAGGAAAGGACTGACCTTCGTTAGAGTTTTGCCCTCATCCTTGTGACTAACGATTAGATATAGTGGAGTTGGAACGTTCATCTTTTCAGCTCTTACTTTTTCTTCCATTTTCCTTTGTTTGATATATGATTCATTTTCAGAATCTGACAACTGTCGCTTTTTCTCTGGATCATTAGGATCTCTTTCTCCGAATTCTTGCCCTAAGGGTGGTGTGGTTGTAATATCCATAGATAAGGTCACCAGCGCATCGTGTTTAGTAGTGCGGGCCGATTCACCGGGAGCGGGCATGCCCTCGGGTGTCCCACAGACCGTAGCTTGGGGGACAACCCTACCTCAGTTCCCCGAGGCCCGGTTTCCATCGATTACCAAGTCGGGAATACGCGCACAACTTGGACTCGCACGTGGCAACAGGGGCTCCGACACCCCTGCCTACTGAACACTTCCTGACCAAGGACCGAAGTGGCTGGCTTCTGAACCAGTACATGACTTACGCCTCGGCAGAGACAAGCTCACATCAGCTCTCACCGACACCAGATAGGGCATCTAGTGCCGGCTTAAGCACTCCCAGCGAGCCATGCACTGGAACGGTCAGAGGACGGGTACTTAAAAGACCCTGGAGGGGATTTGGTAGGAATTAGGAAATGGTTGGGTGGGAAGAGGCAGTTTAACGTCATACCCAGGACGTTCAATATTAAGTAAACAGTTCTTGATCAATAGTGTAATGCAGATAGTAAATAAAAAAATAATATATAAATTTTACTCCAGATTGTGGCAGTGACGGATTTAAACCATGTAATGCATTTTAAATATAATTTAAACACTGTGATGTAACCTCTCACTACAATCAGATTTGTATCCTCTTCTAAAATGATATGGCTTACGATGTATTCCTTTATTACAAATTATTCCTCTGTAGATTTTACTAAATCTGGATCTGTTCCGAATAAATTGCAAATAGTAAATAAAAAGTATACATGATGTTAATAATGATATATAATTTGTTAAAATACTATTAAAATATGTGGTATACCAATTTTTCTTACCTTGTGTGCCTCAGTTTCCTTTGTACAAGCCATCTAGCGATGACCATCAGCCTTGGTTGTATTTTCAATATGAGCTCTAGACCAATGGACCTGTAAAATACAAAACAAAAATTTCAGATGATGCTAGCAAATTTTTGTCACCAAAGGTCTGTCCTGTCCTGATTGGTAACAATGAGTATTTTATTACCAAAGCAGACTTCTATATTTCTTTCAATTTTTTAAATTTAAATTTATACACATTATCTTATAAATAAAAATGAATCACAAAAATGTGTTGGTAAGCGCAAATCTCGAGAACGGCTGGACCAATTAGGTTAATTCTTTTTGTAAAATGTCATTGAAATCCGAGGATGGTTTTTATGAAGAAAAAGTTAAGAAAAATTACCTGGAATATTTTAGAATTCAGAAAAATTTTAGTTTTTACATTTCATAATTCAAATTAAACTGGAACTAAACAGCTGTTGACAGCTAGGCTATAGTTCGACAAACATTCTGGAACATCTGTTTACATTTAAATTGTATCAATAATAAGTAAACAGTGCTTGACCGGTAGTGTAATGCAGATAGTAAATAAAACTTTAATATATAAATTTTACTCCAGATTGAGCCAGTGACGAATTAAAATCATCTAATGCATTAAATACTGTTATAAAACTAATCTTAATGAACAAAGGTATGAATGTTTTCACATAAGTTACTTTAAACTGCTGGACTTCCTTGACATTATATTACATTTTAACAATGGCTTATCGAAAAACAGAGAATTGAATACTAACATACCTTAACGATTCATTCTTTCCCTGGCTACAGTCCAAAAAACAAGTGTAACGCAAAACTTTAATAACGATTATTTTGGAATGTTGCATAACCTAAATAAGAAATTTCCTCTTATACCGAAGGTACATAAGAAGTAGATAGGACTTCCCCCTAGGTCGTAATAGGCTTTTCAGTCCTACCTATGTGTGTATTTTCTTCATCAGGACAAGGCAAACTCAACTATGTCAACACGATTTTAACCAAAATAGATTTCCGAGAAGTAGATAATAGAACATATATAGTATTTTGATCAAGGCAATATGGCAAGCTAAACTATTACATAGTAGGTAAGTGAATTTAAACGGTCTTAAGTAGGCACTTTTTAACCGAAGTAGGCATCTTGATCCTACGTATGTATATATATTTTTTCTTCATAAGGACAACAAGGCAAACTGTACTATGGTACAGGTAAATATCTTAGACCTGACATATGTGACAAGCCCTGGAAATATACGCTTTTTGACCGAAGTAAGTTTCCGAGATTTGTGTTTTCTTGATCGGGCAGATTCAGCTGTGACATTATGTATATAATTAATTAGAACCAGAAATGCTCTTACACGTGCAAAATATGATATAATAATTAAGTTAAACTCTGATACTATTTTTTACCATGAACTTAAATAAATAATATCTACCTGATGTATGCCTACTTACGTTTTAAAATTTTTATAGGACTCCCATCATATTACATCATAATTGCTTTTACTAAGTAATATGACTTCGGTTCTAAAGATTGCGTGCGAAGCCAGCTAGTATATATAAATAATGAATATTTATAATTGTAGCCAAACTTATAAATTTATTTATATATATATATGTCTTAAACATCTCAAAGATTAAATTAATTTAAAAACAAAAGTTTGCTATACATATCTGTAAAACATTGGAAAAAAATTTAAAGTAGTTTATATATCTCAGCAGCCAACAGTGGTTAATGATGCTACATTAATTTGGGTGGATTCTTACAACCTTATCGCTAATAAGGTAAGTCATTCATTTTTCAGTTGGAGAATCAGTTGTCATAAGGCGAGTAACTGGTTACTCGTTCTGCACACTTAGTAGAGTTGGTTCAATACATATTTTTAGCTACGTAATTTGCAACAAACGCATTCATATATGGTTCAATATGGTCTGAGAAAACTAATAGTGGTAGTACCTAACTGCTCCTGGTAAAGAAAGGTAGAACTGAATGAGTATTCAGTAATAACTTATTACCTAAGTGCGACGCGAATAAACCATTGCTCGTGGGAAGATAAACATTTGTTACTTTTATTGCAATACACAATAAATATACAAGAGAAAGTTTGAACTTTTTCCTTTGCGTACGCATGAGTTACCGGTTCTTATTATACACTGAAGTTGTAAAAGAAATACTGAATTTCTAGTACCTTCACACTTACCTAAAACTACCTTGTACAGCGGCAAAACACATTGATTTGGTAAAATGACTGATGCAGAAATCCAGTATCTAAATATCCCAAATTATAAAATATGTTAATTTTTTACAAGGTCCATCTCAATTGGTGGTGGTGTATTGATCTTAGTTAGAAATAACAATCATTAAAAGTAAAAAATTATTAATTTCTGAAGTCCAAGATCTTATAGCTGAAAAAGAATGTGAATGTTGCTTATTACTGTAAATACATTTTCATTTATTTTAGCATGTATTTATAGATCCCCACAGCAAGGGCTACCTGAATATTTTCTAAATAGACTTGATTTGTATTTAATACATTAAATGATAAATTCAAGAATATTTACATAGCAAGAGACTTTATGTGTTGAACAAAGACAACACAATATATAGAAATTTTGTTAGTATTATTATTCTTATAACTTAGTTTATAAAATAAATTTTCCTACTAGAGTTATCTCCAAGTCAGAAACCAGCATAGATAACTTCCTCACTAATATTACAAGTAAGAAATTAAAAACCTCAGATATTGAAACAGCTTATAACCACTTTTCAAACACCATAACATCAGCATTGAATAAGTAATGTCCATATCTAATTAACAAACCACACAAGAAGAAAAAATTTAGAAATTCAGAAACTGAAAAGTTGAGAAAAGAGTTTCTAAAAGCGCACGAACTATTTAATTTTACAAACTTAAGAGAACACAAGGAGGCCGCTGCCGCAAAGAAGAAGAAATATATGACTTGAAATTAAAAGAACTCAGAAAGCAAACTGCTGCAAACCAAATACCTTGTTCAGATAACAAGATTAAAGCCGTATGGACAGTCATAAACAATGAAAGAGGAATCAAAATATCAGCTGAACCAAGAGAACTTAAGATCAACAATGTAAACTCCAAAGATCCTCATAAGATAGCAGAGCACTTAAACACAGTCTTCACAACAATGGCTGAAGCTGCTATTAAAAGCAACAACCCCCCTCTTAACAAGTCACAAAATACTGTTCAGAAACCTACCATCCCATACTTGCGAGACCTAAAAAATCAACACTTGAGGAAGTAATAAATATCATCAATACTCTTCCAGCTAAACTTTCTTCAGGTATAGATGAAATCTCATCAAAATGATTAAAGGCCTGCGTGCAAGAATTAGCTCATCCCATAACTAACTTAATCAGTTTATCTTTCCAATGTGGCAAATTTCCCAGTAAACTAAAACTCTCTAAGGTTATTCCTATTTTTAAGCAAGGCGATCAGTCTGAAGCTACAAACTACCGGCCAATCTCACTTATTACAATCTTTCCAAAGGTGTTTGAAAAAGTTGTACTCTCTCGAATTCTTGACTTCTTCAGACTTAATAATCTTCTTACAGAACAACAGCATGGATTCACAAAAAACAAACCAACATCAACTGCTCTGATTAGCTTCATTGAATATATAATAGACCAAATAGAAGTGAAAAACACACCTACTGCAATTCTACTTGACTTAAGTAAAGCCTTTGACACGCTTGACCATGAACAATTCTTGACCAAACTGTCGTCCTTAGGTGTACTGCGGCAGAATGGCTGGAGAGCTACTTGACCAATAGAGAAAAGGTGGTTGAAATTAAATATGCCCAACATAATAAAGTTCAGCGAATTAGATCCTGCCCACTACCAGTTTTAAGAGGCATTCCACAGGGATCTGTCCTGCGGCCTGTCCTATTCACTTTTTACCAACGACCTGCCTAAATATTTGGGAGAATTTGCCACAACCCTGATGTATGCTGATGATACTGTTCTGCTTCTGTCTGAAAAATCTATAGAACAGTTAGAGATCCAGTCATATATTGCTATGAATATGGCTGTACAGTATTGCCACAATAACAATCTAGTGGTAAATGAAACTAAAACCCAGCAGATAATTATGGGCAGCAAAAAGGAACAAACAGCTCACCTGCCGAATGTTCGGGTGGCTTCAGAAGCAAAGTACCTGGGAGTGACAATAGATAAGGATCTCAGCTGGACAGCTCATGTCGACAGTTTGTGTAAGAAACTAAATACTGGGATCTATGTCATAAGATTAACAAAAATTACGGACACTGCCGTGGCTAAAATAGTATATCATGCTCTTTTACAATCTCATCTCCGTTATGGTATCTATGGTAAGTATGGGGAAACTCTTCAATAGGCAACCTACATCGCATCTTAGTAATCCAGAAAAAGGCATTAAGAGCACTGACTGGCTTACAACAGAGAGACAGTTGTCGTGCATTCTTTGTCAACTTATCAATATTGACGGTCACGGCTCTCTATATTCTGGAAGCGGTTACCTTTGTTCACAATAACGGACTACCAAGAGGTCGTGACATCCATCATTACAACACTCGAAGGGCAGAAAACTTTCATCTTCCTGTGCATCGAATTGCCCTGTTTGAGAAGCCATCATACATGGGTATGAAGCTGTGGAACTATTTACCAGAAGATCTGAAGAAGAGTAACACAAAGGCTTTCAGGAGTGAAGTAAAGAAGTGGCTGCTAGAAAATCCCTTCTACACCATTGAAGAATATCTATAAAGAGATGTTTGATGGAAAAAACAAGACCAATTTATTGTATACAAATTTTAATGTTGTTAGTTTTAAGGACGCTGTTACTGTAAATAAAGAATATTGTCTATTGTCAAAAAATAAAAAAATAAAATAAAAATAAAAAAAAACATTTGGTATTACGACATGTATATCAGACCATGATGGGCAATTGTTTGAAATTCTTGGTGTAAAAAATACTCTTCATTATGTAAATAAAAGGTACTGTAGAAAGTTTTCAAAAACTAGCACGGATATATTTTAAAGGCTCTTGGCTAGTGAAAATTGGTTAGAAGTTTACCAGGCTAGCGTAGAAACTAAGTATGATGTTTTTTACTCAATATTTGTTCATGTTTTTGAATTAGCTTTCCTAAATTATTATCTGTTGAAAAAGAGAAAAACCTAAATAGTAGGATTTGAGATAATGTAAAGATTAAAAAGGAAATAATTGCACAATTGAAAAAACATATAGGGTTTGGAAAACTAATGATTTAAAACAATTAATTAAGCAACTGAAAATTGAAAATAAAATTCAAATAAACAACGATAAAAAAGGTGTTTTGACAGTAAAATTAAGAAATCTACAAATAAGTAAAAACCAACTTGGAAAATTATCAAATCTGAAATCAACAATGGCACCAAAATCACCAAGTGGACCAACACTTAAGTTGGGATAAACATGTTGACCAAGTAGTAAATAAAATGTCTTCTGGTCTTTACGCTCTACGACAAATGTCAAGGGTATAATACAATATTAGTCCAGGATGGCACATCCATATCAGACATAATTCTTGTTGGTAATATGTTTAATGATTTTTCTTATAAATGTTGTTGATAGATTTGTGCTTCCAAATATTCAGAAAGATTTTGTTAATCAATCTGGTTTTGAAAAAC
This sequence comes from Homalodisca vitripennis, assembly GCF_021130785.1. Classification (NCBI taxonomy): domain Eukaryota; kingdom Metazoa; phylum Arthropoda; class Insecta; order Hemiptera; family Cicadellidae; genus Homalodisca; species Homalodisca vitripennis. The sequence continues at coordinate 140,414,955 of NC_060213.1, read as the reverse complement.
CGCCTCAAGACTCAATATTTTTCAAATTTAAAGAGGTTGATGAAAGAATTTTAAAACCAATTGTAATGGCTTTTGAAAACAAATTCTCAACAGGAATTGATGATATACCATTCACCCTCATTAAACAGTCTTTTCCGCTAATTTCCAAACCATTAACCCACATAATCAATTCATCATTAATATCTGGCCTTTTCCCATCCAAATTAAAAATTGCTAAATTTGTTCCACTCTATAAAAAGGGGGATTTAAATAGTCCAACAAGTTACAGACCAATATCGTTATTACCTGTATTTTCTAAAATTTTGAAAAAGTAGTATATAATCAACTTTTGGATTACCTGGAGGGTAATCACATATTGGATGATCAGTAACATGGTTTCCAACCACAGAAATCTACGATAACTGCTTTCAATGAATTAATAATAGATTTGGATGACATGAATGAAAAAGTCATTGGAATCTTCCTTGACTATTCCAAAGTATTTGACAGTGTGTCCCATGATGAAATACTTAAGGTACTTTACAATTTAAATATTAAGATTAAGGAACATGAATGGTTCAAATCATAATATTTAAAAACCGACAACAATATATTCAAATTCAAAATAGTTTTAGTTATTTAAACAGCAAATATAAATATACTCAAAATTTTTATTCAAACCTTCAAACTATAAAACATGGTATCCAACAGGGATCTATACTTGGCCCTCTTCTCTTTCTTTGCTATTTAAATGGGTTGTCGGGTGTGATACAGGTGGATGGGTCAGTGTGCCTCTACGCTGACGATACCACCATCATAATATCAGGTAAAAGTCAAGAAGAAATTGAGCTTAAATCATTTCTAAGTCTTACAACTGTAAAAGAATTTTCAGACACTAAAAATCTCCTACTAAATATAAATAAATTAAATTTTACTTCATTTTGTACAAAACAAGCTAGATCAAAATTAAAGCCAAATATTTATCTAGAAAATTTAAAACTGAATCAAGTAGAAAACTCAAAATTGCTTGGACTAATATTGGACCAACACCTAAGTTGGGATAAACAGGTTGACCAAGTAGTAAATAAAATGTGTTCTGGTCTTTACGCTCTACGACAAATGTCAAGGGTATGTAATATTGAAACCTTAAAAACTATTTATTTTGCATTAATCAATTCACACATGTCTTATGGTATAAGGATATATGGAGCTACAACAAAAAATCTAGACCGAATTCTTCACCAACAAAAAAAAGCTATTAGAATAATGTTACATTTGGAACACAATGAATCTGTCAATCAGCATTTTTCTAAATTAAGAATCCTTACCGTATATGGTCTATATATTGTTCAAACTATCATGCTTGTGAAATCAAATGAAGATAGTATACCTAAATTAGGAGTAAATCATGATTATAACACTCGCCATAGAAATTACCAATCAATCCCAAAACATAACTTAGAACTTTTTAATAAAAAACCCACAGCCATAGGATCCAAATTCTTGTTATTTCTTCCAAAAACGTTTCTAAAAATTTCACAAATTTGCATATTTAAGACAAAGTTAAAATCATTTTTAATTGAAAAATCAGTATACTCATTTAAAGAATATTTTGAGGTAACTTAGTTCATCTTACAATTTAGTAGTTCATCTTACAATTTAGTACTTAATATGACATATTATAAATAGTGGCCAAATTGTAAAATCAGTGTTGTCATCTATATAACATTTTGAGGTAAACTTCTTTATTTAATGATTTATGTAGTCACTAAATAGTCAGCCTGATCATCTACCCTAGTTCCTTTAATGAACACCTCAAAAAATTAATTAGCAATGTGCTATCACATACTTCAGAGCACATTACTAATTATTTACATACAAACTCTGATGGCTTGCACTTTTCTTAAATTTTTTAATATTGCTTATTTATGTTGCTATATGAATTTGGACTGATATAATTTGTCAAATGGGGACACACTGTATAAATTAATCCTAAACAATGCAATATTAATAACAAATTTAATTTGAGAAAGATAACAACAATTCATCCAATCTTGACTTTTAAAATTGCGTCAAATTCTCAAAAAACAAAAACTATAACAATTATAAAATATTACATATCCTACATTTTAATTCCTTACGAGCATTAACAAAAACTCATATGGTAGTATTTCTACAATTGTTCTTACCTATGTCCTGTAAGCAGCTGTTGTTTTGTTCATGTTTAGTTGATTCGGATAATTAGGCCACAGGCATCATCACAAAACCAAAGTTTCGGTACAAGTTAAATACCATCTGGAAACTAAACGATAGCGTAGCATTTATCTGTTCCTCTCTCAATACAGCAAGGCATCTGCAATAAATAACAATCTGCATTAAGTATTGAAGTACAAATATAAACTTTGAGATTTAGCTAAGCAACTACATAACCAATAATAAAAATATGTTTGTAAATACTTTTTGTACATTGATACACAAATATTGTAATGTAAAAATATTGTAATGTTTTGTATTGTAAAAATATTGTCCGTATCCTAGGTGTTGGTGATCTAACAATCACATTTTATTTATGTATAAAAGTTAACTCAGATTCATTGTAAATAAAATATACAAAAGAGTGTTATTATTTCTATAAATGGAGCATTCATAATATTTACTTTAATAGCCACTTCAATGGCTGCAGTGTAATTGGCCACTAAGGCAATCGAATCAGCGAACCCAACTATCAATTAGAAATACCTTAACTATTGAATACAAAGGTATTTTTTAAGGTTTTTTCCATGGTTTATGTAAGAAGAGTGAGTAAGTCAGTAAAGGTGGTGCTATTTTTAAGGTTTTTGAATGGAAAAGGCAAAATGGTGACTATGGTTTTTGTTTTATACAGTCAACAAAGTATATTGAACAGACTGAGAAATCAAACTTGAGTTTTTATTGGATATAGTATCATTCATTTGCTTAATTAGGGACCTAACCTAAACAATGGACTTTCAAAGTTGAAACAGTTTTAACTTATCCAGTTTTTATTTGTGAAATATTTGTTTAAATAAAACTCTGGAAAACTAATGGAACTTTGATAACAGGTTACTTATTTCAAGTGTTAAAATTATTGCAGTTATTTATCACACCAAATAACAAGTGATAACCTAGGCTTACCTGGATTGCACAGATACATTTCTACACTATAAATAAAAAAGACTTATAAATGATTGACTTGTGCATGACACTAAACAATAATTTGTTAAATGTTTATTTCATTACAGTTACACATTGTTGATTGTAATGCTAAAAATATATTATTATAATATGCTGTTTGAATAGACCATGTTGAGCTGGATCAGACAGGTGAAAGATAAAGACTATCTGTTCCTACTGTTCTGTTATCAGTACAGTTCAAAGCCCAACTGGTTAAGTGGCAGCTGACCCTGAGATCAGTGGTTCAAATCCTACTAGTGGCATATATTTTTGCACACTTGAAATCAACTGGTGTAGCATATTTAATGATTTATTGTAATAAATATATGTTACAATAGTACGAGGGGTATTAGAAAAATAAGGTTCCCATGATTTTTTAAAATAGACAGTTCTATATTTCTACTTAGTGTTATACATCAATTTAAAACTTAAAAGTTAAGCTATTTTTTCACATAATGACCGTTTCTGTCCAAACACTTTTGTAGACGATGCTCCAATTTTTCTATCCCCATGTTGTAGAATTCTGCCGCCAATCCTTTGAGGAATCGAGTAACCTCTTTCTTGACTTCATCATCGGTACTTAAGCGTTGGCCAACCAAGTGTTCCTTTAATTTTGGGAATAAGTGATAATCACTTGGGGCTAGGTCTGGGCTATAGGGGGGATGGGGCACAACAGCCCAGCCAAAATTTGTCAGCAGTTCTTGAGTTTGACGTGAGACATGAGGTCGAGTGTTGTCATGGAGAAGCCTCACACCATTGGACAATCTTCCTCTCCGGCGGTTCTGGATCGCGCGTCTCAGTTCTAAATCTCAGGAATAAGCAAAGCAAGTTCGTGAATGGTGATTCTCCGATCTTCAAGCAATATTGTCTCAACTTTGCAACAACTCCATCTGAAACTGAAGGCCGTCCATTTCGGTTTTCATCGTGAATTTCCATGCGGCCTTCACTGAATTCTCCACACCATTTCCGAACGTGTTGAACAGATATGCAGTTTTCCCGATAAACCTCGATTAACTGACGATAAATTTCAGTAGGTGAAATCTGTTTTGCATTTAAAAAAACGTATCACAGCACAAATTTCGCACCTGGCGGTAACAACGATAGGAAGCTCCATCTTCGAAGGCAGCTAGGCCGGCACTGTTTGGACGAAGCGAGGCGCGAGTGGTATGGATAGAGAGAGGGAAAGCTGATGAGTAAGACAGTGTTTCGAGATTTCTCCCAACATATCGCCTTCTGTCTCGGCGGCATAGGGAACCTTATTTTTCTAATACCCCTCGTATTTATGGGTATTTCAGAACTTTTCAGTACATTTCTGTAATTTTACAGCTATACATTTATTATTTAATTATTGTTATTTACTTAACATCAAAGAATAATGAATACAGACTAATAGAGGAATCATTGTTAGAGAATAATATAAAATTTTGCTAACATTAGCTAATTTAACATTCAGAAAGAATAAATTTCAGTCTTTAGTTCTTTTGAACATAATGAACTATAAAGCTTCAAATAAAACCAAATATCCTTGTGGAGTTTGCCAAGGTAGTGCGAGATCTGGTACTTTGCACTGCAATAGGCTGTGTGATTCCTGCTATCACTTTAAATGTTTGAATATTACTTATGCTGAGATCAAAAAACTTTCTGAACATGAAATTAAATTGTGGAAATGTTTTCGATGTACAGCAGTAACCGACGTGGGGAAAAATGATTCAACCAGCAACAAAATTAAACTTTACACACAGCTAATAAGCACACAAAGTAAAAATGATGATCTAGAAATTTCACTTCATCTTGCAGCTTAATTAGGTAGCTCCTGGAAGAAAACGGTCAGCTAAAACAAAAACTTCATGGTGAGAAATTGCAAAAATCTAAATACGAGTTGGAATTGGATGACAAACTAGAAGGAGGAGAGTATAAAATTGAGAAATTTATATCAGGAAGTAATGAGAATGAAATAGATAGAGGAGGAAACAAATTAAAGTCCTAGAAAATAAATTGAAAATTATTGAAAATTTAAACAATGATTTGACCCAGCAGCTGGAAAAAATAAGCAATGACAGTTGTGGAGAATGTAACACGTACAAAGACAAGGTGAAAAAAAATGGCTGAAACCATTGAGAATCTTGTATTAGAAAACAAAAATCTGAAAAAGGATGTGGCAGTTCTGAAACCTAAAGAAAATCTACAAAAGAAATCTGATTCGTCATGTTTATCCTTATACCCAACTGTTCTCATTATTACAGGATCTCAAACAACTGAATGGAGCGCAAAAGACTTAGATATGTGCTTAAGTCCTGCAAAATATCAACAGTCTTCTATTTCTGTTAGAAACTGTTTAGAAGCAGTCAATCAGAATTTAATCTGTGAAATCAATGCGTTGACAATAAAAAATGATAAATTGCAAAGTACCATAAACTTCTTGACCTCAGATTATGGTGTTAAAGACCACAAGTCAAATAAATCAAATACCATTGAATATGTAATTAGCCTTTCTATTCCGCTGAACAACAGATTTGCAGGGCTGAGTGATCCAGAACTTCCTATCTAGACACTTTGGCACAGGAAAATAACAATCCATCTTGTCCTATACAGCAAAGAGACGCTATATGGAAACCTAAAGCTCGCCAAACATCATCCTGCATGTCAACTCAGATATGTAACAGCTCTTCAACTGGCTCTACAAGTTTAAGGAGAAGTATCAAAGTATTAAGTGATATTAAGTGAGTCATGGGAAGGACCTCTATCATTGCATTTCAGAGCTAGAAAAGTATTTCAATGTTATGGTTCTTTGCAAACCCGGTGCTACCTTAAACCAAGTGGTCGAAGACGGAAAAGCTCTAATTGGGGACCACACACTTAATGATTATGTGATTGTTTTAGCTGGTACTAATGATATCTGCAATAAGAAAGGAAAACATTCTCTTAATCAAGGTATTGACCACCTTCCCTCCTTGAATTACCAACTAACATTGTCATCTGTGAGGTGCCTTATCACTACGATACATCACAGCTAAACAACTCGATATATTTTGCTAATTTGGAACTGCAAAAGACTGTTCAGTTTTACCAAGGCAATGGCAGTCTAAACCTATTCAAACTCAATGATATTCTAGTGAGAAAACATTTTACTTCTCATGGACTTCATTTGAATAAATGTGGAAAGCACCATATGGGCAAATTACTGGTTGACTTTGTTAAACTAAAAATGAAAACCAATTCCTTGGATTCTGATAGAAGAACTCTAAATGAAGCAAATAAATTACTCTACAATACCGACGTGGAGTCCATGGAGCAAAAAAATTTCCAAATACAACTTGACAATCTTCAAGAGTTTCCTCCTATACAAGAGCCTGCCCGGGCGGAGAACTCAGACCACCAGCCCACAGTCTGCAAACACAGAGTCCTCTGCAAAAGTGACAGCATCTACAAAAACTGCTTTTCCTGAAAGACTGACCGCAAGCCCACAGTTTTCAGAATCCTGTGTTGAACCCTCTCCTTATGTCATAGCTTCTACAAAAACACAAGTTCCCGAGAATATGTAATATACCTGCAAGTTCCCGATTTTCCTGCAAATACCTCTGAGCCTGGTGATTTAACGACAGCAGAATCTTTTTTAGATTTAAGTCCAAATATAGTAATACGGGTTTAGAGTTGGATAGACAGCAAATGCTTACTACAGACAATAATGAGTTTAAATTAGATTCAGGGCTGAGCAAGGATATTTCTGGAGATTTTACTATAAGAGATGTGCGCGTACTTCACCAAAAATGTACAACATTTGCCGCCTCGAATAAACTTGTTACAAATTTTACTAGACGAAGTTCAGCCCGATGTCATTGCCTTATTTGAACACAAAATAAAACAGACTGAACTTGAAATTTTAAATATTACAAACTTTAAAAAAATCTCATTTTATGCCAGAACAAGTGGTGGGGGTGTTTTAATCTTATATGAAATAACTTAAAATGCAATAACATTTCAATCTCTTCAGTAAAGTCTCTGGAAACTGATAAGGAGTTTGAGTGCTGTCTCTCTGAGATACATTTAAAATAATTTTCTTTTGTATTAGCCTGTATGTATAGAAGTCCTAATCATTGTTATATTGAGCCTTTTTTGACTAAGTTAGATGCACTATGTGACATTCTGTGTAATAAATTTAGAAATATTGTACTGGTAGGTGATTTTAATATAAATTTACTAAACAAAGATAATGTTTATAACACATTTAACAGCATTTTAAAGTCATATAATTTACAGTATAAAATTGATTTTCCAACCAGAGTCACTTCTGAATCCCAAATGGCTATTGACAATATAATAACAAATTTACCTCCTAGACAAACTAATGTTATTAGCATTGCTACACATATATCTATGACCATGATGCACAAATACTGGAAGTTTTGTATCATGGTAACAAACAAAACTAGATGCTAAACAAATTTATAAGAAAATATACTCCCTGTAATACCAAATCATTTTTGAACAGCCTGTCAAAGACATCATGGTTAGATGTATATCTAGCACCAGTGAATATGAAGTATTGTGTTTTTAATTCTATTTTTAATTATAATTTTGAAGTAAATTTCCCCAAAGTAATGGTATTAAGTAAGGAATACAATAGAAATAAATGGATTACTGATGAAATAAAACACAAACAAAGAGAACTGATTAATTTAGAAAAAACTTATAGCATATCTAAAGGTAATAATTTAAAATGTAAATAACTAAAGAGATGAAAAAGGATTTGAGAAATTCTGTTGATGAGAAATTAATAAAGAAATGCTTGTAAGGAAAATATTTGTGTTTTAAATGAGAATAAAAATGAGCTGACTAGTGATCCTATATATGTTGGAAATTGTTTTAATGATCATTTTGTGTCTGTAGTTGATAAGTTAGTCTTACCTAATTTACCTTCTTGGAATGAAAACCATCACAACGTTCAAAACTTTAGTGAAGCACCAAATAGATTTAGATTTGAGAAAATTACAGAAACTAAATTGGAAAAGATGATATTACAATTTGAGAATAACATGTCTACAGGACATGATAAACTGGTGAAGCAATCTCTTCCATTCATTCTAAAACCGCTTACTCATCTAATAAATTCGTCTCTTATTTCTGGCCAGTTTCCAAATGAACTTAAGGTTGCTAGGGTAATTCCTATTTTAAAAAAAGGAAATCCGGACGATCCATCAATGTACTGCCAGTTTTACAGATACACATTGATACAGGGGATGACTGTACGGAACTGACTGAGTTGTTGGACTACCGTGTGCCTAGAGGAACTAGACTGAGAGACATCTTTGGAAGGCGGATCCAGAATACAAGGTACATGAGCTTAATTCCCAGGGTCTTGAGAGAAGGAAATCTTCTGGACAACAGCATAGACATTTTCGGGTCTTCTTGTGATGCCTTCAAACGTAAAGTGCAAAATAGCTTGTGGCCTTGAATGAGTGTGTGTTTGTGTGTCTGTGAGGATAAAGAGAGAGAGAGAAAGGGAATTATGTTTTAGATATTTCATATTATAGTTTAGTTCAGCTGTTATTTTTTAACTAAAAAGTAATAATTTATTGATGAGTTAGAAACTATATATGTGTGTACAACAAGCAACCTGTAAAACTTACTTCTTATTACGTAAAGAATATGTATCTGATGGCTTCTGACACAAATAATAAAGGTCATCACCATTGTAGTTGCAGTCATTAATTAAATACCACACAAATGATTTTATATTGTTTGAATTAATTTTAAACAATATTGTTATAATACCTAATACATTAAAGACAGCTTGCATTAAATAGATTTTAAGTAACTGTAATAAGAATGGTTAATGGTATTCAATAGTGTAGCTACTTATAATAGATAATTTGGTTCGCTGATTCGATTAACAACAAAACAAACATCTTGAGGTACTTTGGGATTATACCGACCACACTAGTATGAAGAACACAAAAATAGAAATTTATAGAAACAAACATGATAGAACGAAAAAACAACTCTTCAATTACAAAATTACAAACTTACAAGCATTTCCAGGTATTGTGATCGGTATTGTTGTCGTTGTTATCTTATCTTTCTCGAGAATCCTGATTACGGCAGGCCGCGCGGCATCACGTGATTTGCACGGTACATAATTGCCTTTCCATTACAATTCAATTTATATTTCTGATTAGCCCCTCTAGAATTTGATATTTTACTGATAGGTACTATCTCGAGGGATGTTTTTCTTTCGTCGACATCAGCGCGGGGTAGCACCGAAGGTGCTGCCAAAGCCCGCGCTGATGGCCGGAGGCACTCGCATTTTGGGTGGCGGAATGTGATCAAGAATAAAAACAAGTTTTTAGTGTTTTTTTAATAAAGAGTTTAGTTTGGTAAATGTTTGTTTTTGTTGAATTTTTGTGTTTGGAGAAATGTAGAGGTAAAACACGGAAGTACAACAAAGCGATGCACCAGCTGAACGGGCGGCGAAACTCTGCAATCACGTTATCTACTAGACGCTCGACTTTGACCTCTGTCTGAGGATGGGGAGGGGTTTGCGATAAGACAATTCCTGTTTTATATTGACGAAATATTGTTCTACGCTAATCTAGTAATCAGTAGAAACGAAATGTGAAATAACGATTCATGTCTGGGTGTGGTCGGTATAATCCCAAAGTACCCATCTTGAAACTAAGAAAGACATAGTAAATCATCTTTCATTTTGAATAGTTTCTTAAAATAAGATCTTATTTTATTTTAAAAAAGTTATGTGCAGAACAAATTCCTTTTAGAATACAGTAGAATTCTGTGTACAATGCAGATTATTTAGTTATTGTTTTAATTAATTACTATTGGTTGATTACATTGATGGTTAAACATAATTTGATAGTTTCAATATAAAAAACCCGGTCCACTTATCGTAGCCTACTCTACCCCAGGTTATTTTTTAATAATGTTTTAGTTATTTATTTTATAGCTCTATCTCGATAAAATTAAGTAGTGTATAGGAATACAATTTATTAATTAGGCCCTAAGCAATATAGTTTCTGTTCAAGCCTTATCTCGGTTCATAGGTTTTAAAATTTGTACTGTAGGCCTAAACAATTTCAAAACAAACTGGGATCTAACATAGTATAAAAAAGATATGTCTAGTGATTAAGCTTTGGAATATATGTTGACCTAGTATTGCAAGTTGGTAGAAACATTCATTTCTAATTTCATGGATTATTTGCAAAATAGTCAAGATGTGTAATAGTTTAATCAGTTGATAAAGTTTGAGTTAGTTATTTGTAAGCCCTATTTCGACAAACACAAAGCATATATATTAAAATATACAAGTGATACATTTAAAATGACTGTGCAATTCGATTTAATAAAGCTTAAACGTCTGGTAATACTAGGTAAACAAACAGTGATTAATATTTGATGGGTGAACAATAACAATATTAGTCTACTGGAAAAAAATACTGAGACTTGAACTTACCTCCAAATCTTTGATGAAAGATAGCTTTTTGAGTCTTTAACCAACTAGAACACAACACATAAAATAAAAGCGGAAATACCAGTTATGAAGGCAAATACAAACAGAAACTTTACGACGGCGCATATTGATAGCGGCATTATCAAACTCAAAATTGCCATGATGCGCATGCGCAAAAGACCGTTGCATTGTGGGATATAATACGAAACATCTAGGTAACATCTGATACGTATGATACGTGACAAGTGTCATGATGGCATTGTAAAATTGTCTTAGTTATGTATATGAAATGCACTCATCAATATGTAACGTGAATGTCACAAGATGTATTGTATACTACGACTGCTATGTGAGCAGTATTTGAGAAGGAGGTTGGTGGAGGCGCGGATAAAATCAGGGTAAGCTTATCTAAACCGAATTCGCGGGTGTACTGCTGCATAAGATCTCGTGTGACAGCTGTTCATTGTTTCAGGTATTTTGGTGTCGGTCACTATCAAGCGACTTGTAAAACCCCTGACCGAAGAAATGATTGTTTGGGTCTGTAGTGTGGAGGTATAGGTCACTTGAAGAGGGCTTGCAAGGCCGAATTGTTTTCTCCGCAAGGAGAATAATGTAAGGCATGCTCGCTCTGCTATCAGACAGGATCTGGAATATGCAAAAAAACTACAAAAATACGTTGGTGCACATTCTGTAGATGAAAATTCACAGTGGTCGAGTAGCTGATGCTATGTTGGATCGAACGATATTGGACGAGTATACAAACCTTCTGATCATTTGCACGTAGTATTGTAGGCTGGAGAGTAAACGAGGACTATGCTGATAGTATATCACTTTCGGTTGCGGTTCGGACAAAACAATGATCTCTCGACCTTCTGAGAGCTCATCATCCGACGGTTGAAACGTAAGAAAGACTAATCAAGTGCTTTCAGATGTACTCGAGAAAGTTAAGAGTGAGGTACTGAATAAAGCAGGCACAGCTGAAGACCTGGTAGAAGCAACCATGGCCTTATTACGTCTACATGCCCAAGAAGTCGATACCACGAGGGACTAAAGCTGCGTGTTATTGGTGCCATCAAAGGTATGAATGAATGAATAACGTTTGTTCCAGCAGTTTATATATACATATATACAATCTTTCTTAGATGAAATAGCTATTATTTTATATATACAGCAGCTTATATATAGAATAAATGTAAGATAAGTATAACGAATATAATAATAAATATAACAATACTGGAAACCCTACATGGGCAACCTGCCTGTGCGTAGGCCTAGTTGCATCTAGCCGCTAACATAAAATTTAAATAATACGCTGGATATGTTAGTAATAGAATAAGGTAAAAAGATAAAGGGATATATAACTATTGCTTCTTGAATTTTACTGTGATTGTTTTTATTCAAATGGTGGAAAAGAAATAAAATAAAAATGGTGTGTGTGGCTAAACTAAATGATCCATTTATGACGGAAAGAGATGAGAGAGTGTGTGTTTGTGTGTGCATCTTGGGTCCCGATTTGTGGAACGTTTCCTGCAATAAAATTTTGCGCGTGCCGATTGGTGGGATACGCAGATGGCATCGCTGCAGTCATTTTTGTTCATAGCGCAAAAGATGCACAGTTGATGCTGGAAATTGTAATGCGACGCGTGAACTAATGGCTACGAGAACACGGTTTGATACTAGTGACTGAAAAGACTAAGTTGGTTCCGCTCACGCGGAAAATAATTCTTACATCCATCCAACTTCAAGTTGGAAGCGTTTAAATACGTACTAATTCTGCAGCGGAGTACTTTGGGTGTACCTGGATACCAAGCTCTCATTTTGAGAGCACATACAACAGAAAAAGCAACCAAGGTAGCAGCAGCGTTGAGCAGACTTATGGCGAATATCTGATGCCCGACCGCAGAACGAAGCCGACTCTTGATGTAAATTACCGACTCCATCCTACTTACTCTATGGGTGTGAGGTTTGGGCTGGCACTATAAGGAAAGAGAGTGGCTTTTTTGAGAGAAAAGCCGCTTTGATGGTTGCTAACTCGTACTGAATACTCAGTCAACGGTTCAGGTCATTGCTGTTTTAATGCACATCGATTTAAAGGCTCAAGAGCGTAAGTTTAATTTTGAAAGCAAAAAAGAACTCGGAGTTGAGGAAACAGCGAGTTACAAAAGGTGTGAGCATGGAGAGGTGGCAAGTTCACTGGCATGATGAATCCCGCGGAAGCTAGACGAAAAAGTTTATCAGCAACATGACATGAGAGACAGCACGGCGATGTTGGCTTATTCCTCTCTCAGTTCTTGTCGGGCCACGGTTATTTTGGATCGTACCTGCACAGGATGGGGAAATGGGATTTGCTCCCTTGCGTTTTTGAAGATTCGTCTTCTTTAGGTGCAGAATTTGGCCAGAGGAGAGAATAGAGCTGATGACACAGCTGCAGGATCTTCAACCGCAGACTATTAATATTGGAGTTATGCTCTGAGTGCAAGAATGCTGGAATATGGTGGTCAAATACGTGGAGAAAAATCTAAGGGTGAAAAAAGGTGACTCTAGATCGTTAACAACTAATCTAGGAACAAAGTAACCAGATGAAACCTTGAATTATGCTCAAATAAAAGGTTTAGCCCGAATATTAGGAATACCATTTCCAGGCTGTTCCAGGAGGAGGTGGTGTTTTAGTGGGTATACTTTCAGGAATACACCTGTCGGAGAACTCCACACTTGCTCGCTTAGTTACGCTAAGGCAGTAATGTATGTTTATGTCCCTCTAAGACAAAAAGAGGGGTTTATTCTATTCATAACTTTGTGACATTTTTTGGTATCTACATTCTTAACATCCTAACTCTTTAGATGAAACAAGAACACATTTCAACCTACCACCCCACTAACAGATAGAACTTTCGAAACTCCAGACCTTTAGTTATACCAAAGCACAACACTACATAAAAAAAAACATATATTCGTATATTGCTATGCAATTAAACTTTTTGATGTTCTCTCTCCACAGCTTTGGTCGGAGTCGAATGTACTATAGTTTCGGAGGAGGCTTAGATCGTTTTTAGTCCGTTCGGAATGTTATAGTGTCCGAAAGTATTATACACAACCGTCAAATATGTAAAATAGTGATACTAGAGTAACATATCTAATACATAAATATCATATAAGATATTACTTATCATCGTTTACACTGTAAGCAGGTGCTTATTGTAATCCACTCCTCATGCTAAATGTTTCAGTATATATATATATATACAGGGTGGAAGAAAAGTATGGAAACGCTTTCACTAATTTTGTATGGCTTCACTTATACAAATTAAATTTTGTACATCACCACTTGTATTAAGAACCTAGTTTTGAGACCAGTGGGGACATTTTATCTTTTCAGGGGGACGGCCCGTGAGGAGTCGGACGAAAATCTTAAATGTAAGCATAGGCCGAGTTTGGTATCAAATTAAAGGTCTAGTAAAGAGAAACTCATTACCGCAAACCGCACTTAAAAAGGTTGCCCCTATCCAGAGTACGGGCCGTTTGAATTTCATAAGTAACGTTTGATTAATTATTATTTCTCCGCAATTTCACAGTCTCAAGTAAACTGTTCTGACTGAAAATGACACTTTATAGAACACAATTATCCAAAAGAATTAAATTAAAAATTATCTATGTGTTACAACAAATAACCATACCTTTTAAATGAGGTGCTCAAACTGCTCTTCGAACACTTGTTGGCAATGAGCTAGTCTATTATAAAAACCTACTGCAGTCACATTTTGAAGCATCTCGGGTGTAATTCTTCTTGCTTTTTCTAATAAACGATTTGTCAGCTCCTCAATGTTGGCTGGTTTAGTTTTATACACATTACCTTTTAAGAAGCCCCACAAAAAGAAATCTAGTGGATTAAGATCCGGTGACCTAGCCGGCCACTCAACGGTACCCCTGCGACCAATCCAACGGTTAGGAAACACTTCATCTAACGGTTGCGCACCCGCAAATAGTAATGGGGCGGTGCTCCATCTTGCTGAAACCATACTGCATTAAAATTTGCCCCAAGAAGAGCACGCACTGCTGGCAAAATGTTATTTGTCAACATATTGAAATAAATTTTGCCTGTTAGATTTCCATCTATCACAAACGGTCCTACAATGTTATTGTTTATTATTCCAGCCCACATATTCACTTTCTGAGGTCTTTGTGTGTGGCCTTCTATCATCCAGTGTGGATTATGGTCGGCCCAGTAACGGCAATTATGCCTATTAACTTGTCCATTAACAAAGAATGTAGCTTCATCTGAAAACAATATCGAACTTAAAAAATTTTGAATTTCGTCACACTTTCTCATCATTATTTCGCAAAATTCAGTCCTTCGATCAAAATCATCCTCTGCAAGTTCTTGGGTTAGGGTTACTTTAAAAGGGTGATACTTGTTTTTGTGTAAAACATTCAACACTGAGGTATGGCTCATATCAAGATCTTCTGCAAGATGCTGGGATTTTCAACAAATGTTTGGAGTACATCCAAAGATTTTTGTTCATTTGTTGCCGATTTAGGCCTGCCACTTCTTTCGCGATCTTTGACTGTTCTAGTTTCTTCAAATCTTTTTACTGTCTTAAACACAGTTGACTTACTAATTAATAATAATAATAATAATAATAATATCGTATTTATTGCGTGAAACAATTACAATATTGCATGGCATGCGTCAACGTAACTATATAAAGTAGATAAGTACATCAGATAAATGATATTGGTCAAGGTAAATACATACAATGCAATACGATTCTTGTATGTACCAGAACCGGGGATTTCGTGGTTGTTAATTTCAAAAATTTTCATCCCAGCGGCCCATCATGAACTCATCAGTTGAGTAAAATGCCTTTGACGTAAGAAAATGTTTTAGTCGAGTTTTGAATTTTTTTGTTTCATTGAGTTGTTTGATGCCTTCAGGGAGCCTATTGATTAGTCCGACTCCAACTTGAGATGGTAAGTGTTCGAAAGCTGCCGTTCTGTGCTGTTCGACTCGAAAGTTATTCCTGCCTCTAGTCCCATATTGGTGGACATCCCTACCCTGCACCAACTCGCATTTAAATCGGCAGTACAAGGCCACCTCGAGAATATAGAGACAGGGAAGGGTCAGCAATCCAAGCTCCCTAAAGGCATACTTGCACGACTCTCTGGGGTTTAATTTTGAAAGAATTCTTACGGCTTTCTTTTGAGATCTGAAAACTCTTTCAAATCTGTATTTGGAACAGCTTCCCCACAATCTCAAGCCATATGTCAAATGTGGATGTATCAGACCGAAATAGGCCATTTTTAATACATCCAACGAACAAAATTTTGCAAGATTGCGCAGGACATAAATTCCCGATGCAACCTTAGAGCAAACGTTTTCAATGTGATCGTCTCATGTCAGCCCCCCGATCAAGGTACATTCTAAGGAACTTAATGGAGTCTGTTTCTTCCAGAAGGAAATCGTCCACCATCACCGCGGGTCGAAGCTCTTGCTCTTGTTGTTGCCGAAGGCAAAAATGTATGACGTTTGATTTTGAACTGTTTGTTTTCAGATTGATTCTGGAGACATATTCGATGCATGAATTCAACTCAATGAATGACTCCATTTCAAGTTCGTTTTTTGATTTTGATCTGATGCAGAGAGTCGTGGGGGTCTATCAAGAAAAGTGTCATTAAACAGATGCGCTGTTTCTTCATAGGGACGAACTAGATATCCATACCCACGCATCATAAGCAGCGTGATTCTCTCAAACTCACTAAGTGACATTGCTTTTAAAACTAGTAGAATAAAATGTAAACACTTAAGTAAAAAAATTTATAACTATCGCAGTACCTTCTAGTGAAGACTTTCAACTTTATCTTACGTGGACGAAATTATAACGTAGACTAAAAACCAAGTTGATATTAAAAATACAAAACTGTGGAGTTTTGCTGTGACAGTACTGTTTTTATTACTTAAACCAGTTTATGTTTGCCTGAGATAAAAGGGCTGGAGGGACTGGACCTTGACCTCATGTTGATAAGGAGTTACAGTGGTATTATTGAATACTCTCAGTTTCTTGAAGACAAGACAGGAAAACCCCTATTTACTGCTATCCAACAAATGTAGAGGTAAAAAAATAATTTTTTGTTGGAAATTGTTTTTCAAATTTACATAACCGACATAAAACATACTACTGAAAGTAAATTAGTTACTTCACAAGACAAAATTACTAAATTTCTTTGTCATGAAATTCATACGGCCCGTACTCTGGATAGGGTAAACCTTTTTAAGTGCGGTTTGCGGTAATGAGTTTCTCTTTACTAGACCTTTAATTTGATACCAAACTCGGCCTATGCTTACATTTAAGATTTTCGTCCGACTCCTCACGGGCCGTCCCGTGAATTTAGTATATATATATATATATATATATGAACCTGTCTATGGAGGTGTGTAATGATTATTGCAAAAAAAAGAGATGAAGATAGCCGTGTAACATTGTACAAAGTTTGAAGACTTTATCTTGATATTTACACACCTTTTCTATATATATAAAAATGAATGTTTGTATGTTTGTCCTTTATGGAATCGTGAACTATTGGACCGATCATGATGAAAATTTGTACGTATATGTATTTTTCCACGGAGAAGGTTTATAAGCTATGCCCATCCCTTTCCCGATTCAGGATTCCGCCCCACTGGTTACAGAAATACCCATAAGAAATGCATTGCAGCAAACATATGTTAACGTCTTTTCAAATTTTTAATCAGCTGTTCTTTGTAAACATATATTACACTTATAGTTTTAAAGCATAGAGTAAGCTTAAGAGAAACGACAAATTTTGTTTAAACTGTTTTTGCAATCACTGTTAAACATAGACTTTACTATCCAGATAATACAATTCAAATTTGACGTAAAAATTCACCTTTAACTGCAATATTTATTTAATATAAACCATGCTCATGCTTGATCAGAAGAGTAATGCAGATATCATAATTACTATCTTACGTTGGCTACAAAATGTTATAAAATCAACCTTAGTTGTTTTTTTTGACAGAAGTATGGTTCTCAAAACTCCGTGTGTACATATTCTCTCGATCGAGACAACAAAGCAAGCTCAATCGTGGCATCGGAGATATAACAAATTTAATCTAAAATTTATTATAGTAAAAAAAAAAATTACTAAGTAATATAAGGACTTCGGTTCTTAAGATTTGCGTGCGAAGCCGTGGGTAACAGCTAGATAGAGGCAGGAATATGGTACATACCTTCATAATACGCCCAAGAGGCTCACGATGGAACGACTATCAATTATCTCAGCAATGTTTAGAATGTGATAGAAAAAGAATAAGTGAATATAGTGTACTGTTTTCAACGGGAAATTGCGTGCGAAGCCGCGGGCAACTTTTGCAAAAAATTATTGAAATGCGCAGCAAAGCGCGCCGGGCCCGCTAGTATCTTATATAAATAAGATATTTATAAAAGATTCAGGTGTCTACATCATTTTGACATCAGAGACACCTGGACTACAAACAAATGTAATCAAGATGAAGTAGTGTTCTGTGATGAAAGTGGTGTTCTGATGAGACAATAAGAACACCACTACATCTTGATTACATTTGTTTGTAGTCCAGGTGTCTCTGATGTCGAAACGTTGAAGAGAGTTCGTTTTGAGCTTTTTCCTCGCCGACTGTTTTGGATCTCTTCAGATGGATGTTGGTTCCAGATTCCAGGAGTCAAATCTGTCACAGCGTTAGACTTCAGACACTGCACTAAGTGGAAGGTGAACTGGAGCTGAACTTAGAATAGACTTACTTACCATGAAGGAAGTGAACAATAATCTTGAATTTAGTATATATATTATATATATATATATATATATATATATATATATATATATATATATATATATATATATAGAATAACTACAATTTCTTCCTAAACCATTCACGCTACATCCTATCATACCTGCAATTAGAAGGTCGCTGCTTACAACGTTTTTAACAGTCCCATTTAAAAAAGAAGACTGCCAAACAGAGTTAGACATAATAAATCATTTAGCACTTGTATACTGTTATCTTAAAAATATGGTACAAAACTCATTAAAAACGCAAAAATAAAATAAACTCAAAACGCCAAAGAAAAAAAATACAAGTGAACAAATAAAAAATAACAAAGAATAAACATTAGTTTGCATGGAATACAGTTACGCCACAGAATGTGGCCTTAAATATTAACTATAGGAATATGGCATGAACTAACATTTAAGACCTCCAACCGAAACGACAGAAAAGCTTGAAAAACAATAGTTTATAACATCAAATGTCCCGATAGTTCTCACGCTTCAGTCAAACAGGGCGTAGTTTCGAATTACCTTACTGCGAACATGAGCCTGACCGAACAAACAAATCATACCAGAGCGTAGTGACACGCTTAAGTCAAACAGGGCGTAGTTTCGAATTACCTTACTGCGAACATGAGCCTGACCGAACAAACAAATCATACCAGAGCGTAGTGACACGCTTAAGTCAAACAGAGCGTAGTTTCGAATTACCTTACTGCGAACATGAGCCTGACCGAACAAACAAATCATACCAGAGCGTAGTGACACGCTTAAGTCAAACAGGGCGTAGTTTCGAATTACCTTACTGCGAACATGAGCCTGACCGAACAAACAAATCATACCAGAGCGTTGTGACACGCTTCAGTCAAACAGGGCGTAGTTTCGAATTACGTTATTGCGAACATGAGCCTGACCGAACAAACAAATCATACCAGAGCGTTGTGACACGCTTCAGTCAAACAGGGCGTAGTTTCGAATTACGTTATTGCGAACATGAGCCTGACCGAACAAACAAATCATACCAGAGCGTTGTGACACGCTTCAGTCAAACAGGGCGTAGTTTCGAATTACGTTATTGCGAACATGAGCCTGACCGAACAAACAAATCATACCAGAGCGTTGTGACACGCTTCAGTCAAACAGGGCGTAGTTTCGAATTACGTTATTGCGAACATGAGCCTGACCGAACAAACAAATCATACCAGAGCGTTGTGACACGCTTAAGTCAGGAATCGCATCCACCATGTGTGTCAGCTCTGTATCTAAAACATGCTTAATATTACTTAATATTAACAAAACACTAATTATTAAAACCGACCTATTAAAACTACCAAAAACTGTATTTAAAGTTTAAAATGTATTTGTAGTATGGAATACATAGAAACAACATTAAGCGTTAGGTTAAAAGAACACAAAGAAACTGGAGAAAGGGCCTAACAGAAGAAAATTATACATCATTGTTTGTCCAAAGATAATTGTATGGGCTGGAATTAAGCCAGCATAATACATCGAGACCATCGTTTCTTTTAAGGACATTAATTGAGACTTCACACATTAAATTAGTGGACCAACCCATATGTCAGTGGGAAATTGGGCTGCTTTGGATGTCAATTCTGAGGAATGAACTGATAATGAAACCTAAAGTCTCATTTTCAATAAACCAATGTATCGCACACAGTCTGGACGGTTTTGAGAAGTTCGTCTAGAATCAACCAAAAATAAAATAGCCCACTCCCGTTTCCTGATTTGAACCACATTATTTTCTGCCGTTACGATCGCCAATTACTATTGGCCTCAGCCTGTTGTCAGTGGTTGGTAGTTCAGTGCATATCTACGAACCAGTATTCTTCAGTTTCGTTTCTATATTTAGTGATTTGTTTAATCCATACAGACAGTACCTATAAACGCATTAGGTTAGTTATCCAACTGTAGGAAGAGATCAGATTCCAGATTTCAAAATATAGTTGCACTTATTTCTCATACCACTGAGCAATGCCAAATGTCCGGAAAATCGTATTTCTTTCACAATTCTTTCATCGACAAAACAAACTTTAAACAAAGAATATCATTTTGAGTTCGAGTGCTTAACAGCATGCGTTGGACACTTTAACATATTAATTTTACAAAAAAACTATTGCAAGATCCATTTAAATACACGTTATGAGCACATGGAACATATATTCAATTAAATAAACGAATGTTAAGAGTATGTCCTGAATTGACAAGAATGAATATTAATCGTCATATCTGTCAATATTTCTCCTTGCCTACCCTCTTTTCTTCATCCTTATTCCCACTGTCCACTTCTCCAGCTCTTCTTTAGTGGGCAGCTTCTAAGAATAATAAATATACCATATACCCACGATCCTCTAAGTGGAATACGTCCATAAACGTGATATTATTTCGTAATTCTCGTAATCTTATTGCAGTAATATGCTCGGTAACACTATAATTTCCATAATTTCAATACAACGTTAGTTAAAAATGATTAAATCTTTTAAATAGAAATAAACTGCCCAGGTGAACAAAATGTGCCGGATGTTAAAACAGAGATATCTCCAAGAAAAAAAAAAACTTAAAATGGAAGATTAAAAAAACGTTAGCGAGAACAAATCACGAAAATGTGAATTGGAGGGGCGTCCCTAATTATTAGAAATGCCAGTCCCCTCGATAAAACCACAACTGTTAAGAAGGGGTGTTTTAGTCCTGCCCTCTCAGTGTTGGCATACCTGGGTGTAGTTAGACAGCAAACTGACACTGATTATAACAGAGTATTAAGTTATGTAGTCGCCAGGCCACCTGCCTGTACACTATTGTATGGGCATAATATATTATGAGCGTATTGGAGAGGTTCATTATACGTAACATTATCAGGCCTGGAGGACTGATGTACATTGTACAGGATAATGTATCGTAATATATTCCTAGATGAAGTTAATTAACAGAAATAATCTTTATTTAGATAGGTTTTTACTACCTTTAGTCAGCAATCCAAAAACGATATATTGTGCTTACACATTTTGATGTTACATCATCATCGTCAAAGCAGTTCAACACCGTTTAATCGTGTTTTTATTGCGCCTATGTATTCCATATTGCAACTAAATTTTAAACTGTAAATACAGTTTTGGTAGTTTTAGTATGTCGGTTTAAATAATATGTGTTTTGTTAATATTAATTAATGTTATACATGTTTAAGATATAGAGTTGAGACACATGGTTGTTACAATTCTTGACTTAAGCGTGCCACAACGCTCTGGTATGATTTGTCTATGTTAACCTAGATTGTAGTTAGCTGCATGTTATGTTTCTTATCCTCCTGAGGAAGAGATCAGATTGCAGATCTTGAAACGTAGTATTACTGATTTCTAGTGTCAGTGAACAGAGGCAAATATTTGGAAAAATCCTCTTTCCTTAAAATTCAAATTAAATTTAAAGTACAGTAGAATACACAAAAAATGTGAGTTCAGAATGGAAAAAGGGTGCAAACGTCCGGATGTAACGCATTTCGTTACAATTATACGATCAGATCGTATCACGCCCAAACAACAAAGAAATTTAGGTTCATGATTTTTACAACTTTAGACCAAGGTGTACTAGCCTGCATGAAAAAGTCAGTCTCGCCGTCTAAACTGTTTCGGCAGAATTTGAACACGTTCTCCAAAAACTGGTGACCATTTACGGTTCCTCTCAAGATTTGTAGATGAAGCCGATATTGTAAAATTCGTCATAATATCGACAATACAAAACTTAGTAATTAGCTAAGCCGTGATGGATGAACTAACTGACAGCCCAACAACAGACAATATAACTATGTGTAACGGTTGACAGTGCGTGCCGTTTCCAGTTTTCTTCCTCCGACAAGTCGCCACTACCGCGCGTCTTTGAACTGTGTTTCCAGAATTGCCTTTACAATAAAAATGGCACAGTGTAGCGGGTACAGCGGTTATCGCGAGATAACAAAATAGAGCAACGTCGAGCGTGGCTGCTGCTTGGGTGGGGACCGCTGAGCGATCCTGTCCTTGCAAGCAGCCCGCCTGCCCGGCCATTGGTGGTGGTTGGGAAGTCACCTTTGAACCATTGGTCCTCAGGTTAAGTGTTAGAGGGGATTTCTTAGCCCTATTTCCCCTGGTAAAATTCTGTACTTTACTTTTTCAAACCGCACCTTCCGCCACACCTTCACCCACCACCGCTTTCTCAGCTCGAGTCTACGGTTATAAAATCGTACTTTATTTACTAGCACATTGCGGAAATAATTGTGAACGCTATCAATACCAGAATATCTAACCGACTTTCGTACCTTTTGAAACACATTAGCCAATCACAAAATAAACAGCTCTATACATTCTAACTGCGAGGTTTATGTACATATTTACTGACCTCAACTCGCTTCGCCATTGTGCTGATTGCCTTAATGCTATCATTTCATGTGCGCCAAACTTTTATCAGCTTCAAAACTTCGACCATTAAAGATTTTTCTCCTTTTTGTAATCTGGAGCGACTATCCCACTATTATCGTAATAAAACTCTATGGGAAGTCATAAAAGTTTAAGTTTGTAAGTAATTCTTTTTGCAGCAATGAAACTGGCTGAAATACCGAACGTCGTATTATCCGGTCTTTTCAATGCAATCTTTTTATTTTTCATACATTTAGAACACTTCCAAAATTCCTATAGCGGTTGATAAAAACTATGTTTATTAAAAACATTATTATTTAGTTATTACGTTCTATTAAATAGCAATATAGTAGTTTATTCTAATCTGTAATACCAATCCAATATCACAGGATGATTATTTACTTATTTACTTTACAGAAGCTTTTGCTGCCGGATGGAAGAACAATTTTTAATACTGTTGTGGCATTTAGAGATCTTAGGAAGTCTAATATGTTTTAATGAACTACCATTGTTTACATTATTTTATTCTCAAAAAACCTTTTCCAGATGATCTTACTTTTGCACTAAATTGTTTGAAGTATGCTTATAGTTTGTTCCATGATGTAAATAAGAAAATTTGTAGGCTATACATGCACATGAAAATATTTAATCAACTTTCGAGCAAAAGAACACACAATGTATTGAGTAATTTGGATGACATTAGAAATAATCTGGTTTTGCTAACAATCGTTCCCATTTCTGATCAGACCGTTCTTAAAAAATCGAGAGGTTATATTCTTGAAGTGCTTAACTGACGGAAGTTTTGGTTTTCTTAACTTGAGTTCGAGAGATAATGCCTCTGGGTACTTAAATTGATATCGGGTTTCCAAATCGGGTATTGAGTCCCTACAACATGTTCTTTCTAAGCGAGTTTTATGAGTGATCAAAAAATCCTTCCTCAAAAACGATCAAAACAATGTTCATGTTTTAACACGTTCGCCCTCCTTTCACTTTATTTTTTGAACCATTAATATGCAAAACACTTTTAGAGGTATGTAATTATACTGTTTGAAATGTTTGCAAATAAATTTTCTTATGTTGACTAAATTAAGCAAACACGTAGAGGAGGTGTATGTCATTAGACATAACTTTGCAGCCCTCACAATTAGTCTCACAGCTACGTCAAGGGTGTTCCCCAGGTTCTAGATGAGGTTGAATTTATAACTAAACGCTAGAATATACTAATATCTGGCTTAGCCAGAAGAAAGGTAGATTTTACATATGACTGCCATCTGGTATCAAATGGAGGGTGCATTTTTTGTTTAGGCGTTTATTTGCAAACAACACTGATGGTGCTATGACTTAGGTTAATATGTTAATATACTCGGAACACTTTTAAATATATAAAAACCTTATAAACATCAAAAGTCTCATTTGTGACATATCCTTTAGTTAATTTATATTTGGAAACATATTCACTTCTAACGATTAAATGTTATTTTAAATCCGTGAAATCTTTAACGGCCGCCATCTTGGAAATAATTAATATTTGACCAACAATGGTTGTTTAATTTTATAAAAGTTTCAATTTATGTTGTGAAATGTCTGCAAGAATCTGAGTTTCCGCCACCTTGAAACCTTGTGCTGTTTGAGACTAAATAACGCACGTATACCAAGTTTATTTTGAATCGGCTATACATTTTGACAATTAATTATAGAGTTCACAATAATTTCAGCAATGTATACCTACTGTATAATTTTTTCAAACTTTACAGGTTAAATACTCAAAAATTATAAACTTACAAGAAAAAGTAAAGAGCATTTGGACACGTATTATTTACATCTTTAAAGTGAGACATCTCCCAAACCGGTACAATAAAAAATAAGAGTGTAAACATGTATAAGGTTTATCATTGTTTTATTGTAAAAAAACTAAAGGTCATTTCTATACAGCATATGGCTGGCAAAACGAAATTATCCAAGTTCTGTGCAGATACTGTTTCTATACCAAGTTAGTTTTGGTACATATTACGACCCAAGTTTGGGCTATAATGCTTAAGCCCATAAATGGTCATGGATGTATAGTTTATTTGTATATTGACTTTTGGATTTCGGTTGTTTTAGATTCTGTGAGCCTTAATCTTAAAAAATGCAAAAAATCTCCCGGATGTTCCGCGATAATATGTGATTGCAATAGGCATATTCTTATGTAACACATCTTGAAAAAAGCATAGCCTACTTTAATGTTAGCGTGTAGGGATCCATGTGGGATTTATGTCCTGGTGTATGTCAATTGTACGACTGATTAATCCAATTGGCTATGGATTGCGCGCTTAAGAGGTCTACTTAATTTACTGGCATTAAAAATGAATTATTAATGAAATAGCTCTAAATTTTCATATATGTACATACATATATATATATATATATATATCAAATCCAGTCAACTCCAATCAAATTTTCATTCTTTTGGAGTTTCTATCAGCAATTTTGTAATTACCACGAAATTTCTCGTTTTAATGTAAACAACTTTTAACAGAGCAACTATTGGTTTATAAAGAACCCAGAAGTGAGAGAATGGAACTTCTTTGTTCAAGCTGTTTTGACATTTTAAACCAAAAGTCCCCAAGTAATTATAATTCGAATACTGATAAAAGACGTTAAATTCAACTGATGATCGAATTGGTTAAGAATCGATTATATTATTTTAATGAAATCCATTATTTTCGTAAATTATGAGAACAGTGGTTTGAGTAGATAACACAGATTTATACGTGAAGAGAACGAAGAATAAAATAAGTTTTTCTTTGATTGCAACTGTAAACTCAAAACCGAACCGTAGTTGGCTTGTGAAGCTAGCAGGGGTGTCCCTAGTAGTTGCTTGTATAATTCGTCTTCACGAACCTGCACAATTATGTAAAGCAGGGATATTTCAGTCCTGCCCTGTCAGTGTTGGCACGCCTGGGTGTAGTTAGACTGCAAACTGACACTGATTATAACATTACACTAAGTTATGTACACAACAGGACACCTGCCTACGCGTTATTATATGTCTATGTATGTTATAAGCGTGATGGAGAGGTTCATTATACGTTCAATTCTCAACTCTGGAGAATTGAACGTATAATGAACGTCAGTTGTGATGTACGTTGTAAAAATACATTCTTTACTATAACTTTATTTTATATACAATCTGTTCTTGATTGCAAGGAACAATAAGTAAATGTGACATATTTATGGACAAACACCAAATGGTTAAAACTAACACATAAAGAACATCAAAAGAGAATTAAGATGGAAATATGCTATGAAAAATATTCACAGTCTACTGATAGTGATGAGGTAAATTTAGCTAGTCAGCTATTTCCAGTCTATATAAATGAGCACTATTATCCAGCAAATTCAAAGCTAAATGATTGTCATGAGTTTGTGTACCTTTAACAAATATTTCTCAATCATTCTATAAATTTAGCCCTCTGTGAAAGGGATTTTGTCTGTAAATCGCTTCGTTTGAAATGTACCAAGAAGCTTGTAATATCTTTCTAAATTCTTTGCATTGAAATCGCTGGATTATGTCAAGGTTTGAGTTTGAATTAGTTCCTGGAAACTGGATTACGTAAGCCCAAACAGACTTCAAATTAATTTTGTGCCAAAGTAATTTATTTTCGATTACTAGATGTGATTTTCTTCCTAATAGCCTCTTGTTGCGGATGTGAGTGTGCCATGTAAGACGTCTATCTAGATAAAACTCTAAGTATATTGTACTGTTGAGTAAAAGTTGGCAGTTCTCTGGTTTGAGTGTAACAAACTTTTTTTATTCACCTTAATTGTCCAAAACTTAATACAATAGAATTATGTTTTCAGTGTACATGTGTAAATGTTTCTGAAGATCTGGATAATTATGAATGGTTAATACGCTGTATCATCGTAAACGTCGTGGTCATAATTTCTGTGTTGATATATCAGTCATGAGTATACAAAGGGCCTAATATGGAACCCTGTGGAACACCTAATTCTTTTCATTCGGTATTTTGACAATACACTTACAATAGACTTTTATTACACTAAGTTCAGATAATAGACATATGTCAGTAGGAAACTTTGAATAAAACATCAGTGTAATGTAAGAGTAATGACAGGAAATGGCGGTGCTCATAACTTTCAAAGATTTTTCAACAGTTATGACTTTTTTAAATTTATTATATTAAACGTTCTTAAGGGAAAACGGTCCAAATAATTTGACAATTTTTTGACCTCCCCAGAAAATCTAAACCGTGACCTATCGGTGAGAGAAACACTTGTAGTATACGATAATCTAAATGTTACGGATTTGAGATGCTAAATGTAATATCTACAAACGTAAAATTAGGCTGGATTTTAATAAACAAATTGTTTATGAAACAGTCAAAATACCACTATTTCATAATTGTCTATTTATTTACATATACAGTCAAAAAGTATTAACATGATTCCATCTGTCACGTTCACGAGTATTACTACTAATTCTAATTAGTGTTACCACTAATTTACACGATTAGTGGTAACAATTACCAAGGTCACTTTCTGGAGTTCAACTCACTCGCTGCGTAGCTACAACTCCTTATATGGTTATTAACGCATCGAGAATATTAAAATCCCAAAATTTACTACAAAAGTGGAGAAGGGTCACAGTGCCCACCCACCGCTCATGCAAGGAGGGGCGGGCAGGCCAGATCAAAGGAACTGATCCAACACACTGAGCGCTCTCTTCCAACGGTGCTACTCATATAATATCCCTTTTGTTATTGACAGGGATTAGAATGTTCGGTCACATTCCCTTGTAAACGAGGCCGACCTGTTCATCTGGAACATTCTCCAGCATTCTAATAACATAAATACATTCTTTTAAAACTAAAAGTCAGATTTTATCAAAATCATGTTAGCCTTTTAAGTTGGCTGAGCGTTAGCGAAGGGCGTTGGAAAAACTAATGTCTGTCTTTTTATCTGTGTGCCTCTTTTTATTGACCCTTTTAGTACCATAGTGTTTTTTTGTAGTGTAGCGAATAATTCCAAGCTACTAAGCAATAGATTATGTCAAAAATAACCTACAAGATACAAAATAAAGAATGGTTGATATATCGATCCGCAGCAATTTTCGCGAAAATACTTACAATCGTTATATCGTCGCAAATATGTCGTATAAAAAAATCCGATAGGCTAGAGAAAAATCACTACAACGAAAGCTGAAATAAAATCTTCTTTTTAACTTTAAACACTTACAACTTACAATCGTTATATCGTCGCAAATATGTCGTATAAAAAAATCCGATAGGCTAGAGAAAAATCACTACAACGAAAGCTGAAATAAAATCTTCTTTTTAACTTTAAACATTGCCTTCCCTCTCTATTATTTCTAATTTTACAGTTCACATGCATGTGTGTTGGTATGTGACACGTTAAAATCTCACATAATTGATCTAAGTTTGTTTACACATTTATTCTCCTATATTCTCATTCTATCAGGGCACTAATGTGGTATGCACGATCATCGAACTCTGTGTTGCCTATAGAAATAACGGTTCGTGCAAAATATCGTCTTTAAGTCAGATCATGTTCGAGATATCGTGCGTACAGTGGATGGACAGGTACACAATAAGTTTTTTCCGCACCCGATGTACTTCGCTAACGGTCAACCAATAAGAGAAAGTAAACAAATACACGGTATGAAAATATAACACGCGACACAGCCCACTTTGCTATGAGTAAATGACAGAAATGATTACGGTAAATAACATAAACGATTTGGCCTTGCAAACGCGATCCTTGGCTACCTGCGATATTCCTGGTACTCTGTAATACATTATAGAGGTGTATTACCATGGTGGGAGGGAAGGGGGGAGGGGGAGGTGAAAGCCCTGTGAAGGTCACTCGTGAGTCACGCACGCACTGACTGATAACAGCATACAAACGTCTATTGATATCAGTCCTGTGATATCTGTTTGTTTTGGTATACACATCTGGAAATGACGTTATGATACAACACAGCTCAGAAATCGAAGTCATTATTAAATGTTTTGACACTATACGCTATTTGAATGTTGATTTTACCTACAGTTCACCTTCCTCTTATTGCAACGTCTGATGATGCAATGGGACTGCCACTTCACCTAGATTACTTTATATTATTTTATTTTGTAGTCTAGGTGTCTCTGATGTCGAAATGATGTTAAATGTTTCGTTTTGAGCTTCTTCGTCGCCGACTCTCTTTTGACCTCTTCATACGATCATGACTCCATTCTCCATATTCCAGGAGTGAAATCTGAGACAGTGTTAGATGCCAGACTTTGGAATAAGAGGAAGGTGAACTGGAGGTAAAATCAACATTCGAATTGAATCAACCCTTCCTACCATAGCTACGTTATGTGTAGAAAACTCGGTTGCTCCACCGTGCTTACAGATCGTGTATAAAACATCGTAGTGCGCTCAGTTGTGTACCTGATGAGACAATGAGACTGTCACTTTACCAATTTATATGTGTTTCTGATGTCGAAAAGATATAGACGTTCGTTTTGATCTTCTTCGTCGCCGACTCTCTTTTAATCTCTTCAGACGAGCATGACTCCAGATTACAGGAGTCAAGTCTGAGAAAGCGACAGATACCAGACACTGCAATAAAAGGAAGGTGAACTGGAGCTAAATTCAACATTCAAATTAATTCCTCAACGTTATTCTTCAGAAGCGAACGGATGGTGCAGAATTTATTTATGTGTCCAGTTTTTAAATCTGTACATAAAACTAACCTGCTTATTACAACTTGGTTTTAGTAAATAAAATAAAACACTAACTTTTATATTATTCCATTGTGGTCCTTCTGAAAGAAAAAAAACTTCAAAGAGTAATACGTGGTTACTGAAATAAGTAAGCTACGTTTAATTCTGAAGTTATAGCATTTTTATTTTATACAATAACACCTGGTGGGTGACGGTTTATAACATAGATCATAAAATAAGGTTCTCGATGACAGTTGTGTATCAAACTTACCATTAGGAAGCTGCTTTTTTTAATAATTATTAAACGAATTTTTAACCTGATGAATAAAATAAACATGCATGCTTTCTAAAATGATTCATAAGCAACAGTTATTACAATTATTAATTAATTCAAAATTTGTATTGAAATTATTAGGTTTTTATTTATATTTAGGCTTGAGATTACCGTCTTTTAAAAATGACGAAAGAACTAATCTAAATTTCGACGACTGTGAATTTTCAATTGCCTAATATAAGTGAACTGTTAATAATAAATTAAAAACCATATGATAAATTATGTAAACGTTTTAGTAGTTCTTCTTCATAAATAATAATATTCAACATTTACATAGTTTTTATGAACAAATAATGTTAATTTAAAAATGCGAAAATAATTAAACGTTGCATTTTATATCGAGAATTTCTTGTGCTAAGATACATAATGTAATATATTTTTTATTTATTACCTCCCTTTCTTTCCTACCAAAAGAACCTTCATAAGGTTCTTTCTAACAGTTAGATTCTTATTATTATTAATTCAGAGTGTCAAAATTATAACATTAATCTATTGGAGACCAAAAAGTTCCCTTGGAAAAAGGTTAAAATGAAAAAAAAATATATCCACTTTTATCCGGTGATTGAAGTTCGTGCTCCAAGTGAAGGAGTAAATGTAACCACGAAATTATTGGGGTAGGTCGGCTCATCCCCCCCACTCAAACGTTCCCTTCACCCCCTTATTTTCATCCCTGCTAGTTTAATTACTTTTCCAGAATAACTCGTCCAATCTAAACTCAATTCAGGAGTTTGAGTTTTAGGGCCAAGGTTCTATCAATGTAACTTTAGACCTTAGCACATTTCATGAGATCCAGTTTACAGCGTGGTGTGTCAAAGGTTTAATAGTAATGTTCCAATAATGGAATGATATTGCTGACACATAAATGTAGGAAAATGGCAAGTTATTGTACAGTAAATAACCAGTGTCTAAAGGTATTTTATTAAATTATTTTGAAAACACAATTAACAATAAACTACTAACAAACTGACTTTTTTATGCAAAAACGACCAGAACAGAACGTGGTGAGAGAATAGATCAAGTTGAATGATTTATTTAAGTTGAAATACATGATTGCCTAAACCAAAATTTAAGCTCACTTTTGTAAGTGGTAATTATTTAAAGCTATTTAAAGCAAAATTTATGCTACAGGCTGTATTTCACATACAGAACCTAATAATCAGAAACACGCCTCTCTACCTTCTCCATCTACACAGTAGAGATGAAAAAATTGTATGGTTCAAAAATCGCATTTATTTTTTAGGAAACAATATTAGTCCCATCATGCCACAAGGTTTTTGGGAAAAATATCTTTTCCTATGTGACCACACAATGTCTCAACATTTTTTACATACAGGTATAGTTTTTATACAAGCGTATAAGATGTTTCAACTTTTTAAGATTTTAGTCATAATTTATACTACAGTAAAGGAAATAAGTTTTAAAGCTAGTTTTAAGAATTTTTATGGTTTAGCGTGTGATTTTCTTGACGTGATTTTCGTAGACTTACAACATGTTGTTAAGAATGTCAGACATGTTTATAAATGTTTTTTTTAATTTTCGTGCGCTTAACCTGTCATAGGCTTTGACACCTGAAGAGGACAGCTGACTAATTTTCAAAACATATAGTCTCAATTTTTGCTCTATACAACGATTACCAATGCCCAAAATCTTGTAATCCTTTCGTTGGATGTCATGTATTCGTATGAACGTTAAATTTATAAGACATTAGAATCCAGCAGTGAGAATCAAAGTAACAAACGACAGAACATTGTTTAGTTTACACCATTCATTAGGGCTGATTATTGCAGGTAATTATGAGGAACAGCACTGGGCTGTGCTACATAGCTTTTAATGCTACCGTCCAAATATTTACTAATTAGGGATTGCAACTGACGGGCAATGTACGAGTAGTAGCCACGCCGCACGCACCCCCACACTCACGAGCGCAGAGGGTTGGTACCAGCCCTTCACATGCCGTTTTCCGTCCAGGGCTATTGAATGAGTAAGCAATGTGATAGTTTCAGTGTATTCTATACGTTGTTTTGTATCATTTTTAGTGCGACGGTGTTTACAATCTATATATATATATATATATATATATATATATATATATATATATATATATATATATATATATATATATATATATATATATATAGATAGATATATATATCTTCAATTAAAACAGAAAAATATAACTTAATCTCTATATTTCGTCTTAACAAGACATTTTCAAAAGAAATATGTAAAAGTATTTTGAAAATTTACATATTTTATTATATTATACAAAATATAATAAACAAAAGGAACATCATATGTTAATAAAACTAATTTTGAATTAGGTACAGAGTAAATAATTTGGCATAATACATAGATTATAAAGTTATAAATTCTATTTGTAGTTACATGTGTAATTTTATAATAAAACAAATTAAAATTGTAAAGGATAATTTATATGTACAACTATCCATAACAGTTGGAGCTGTTGGAACATTTGAAAAGTGTCCCAAAGTTACCCCGTCCTACGGTACCTTAAATCTAGACCATCCGGATGTTTAGTTTGCAACACCCTCTGATGAGCTATTTCTAAATAATTCATTTTAAGTTTATGGGGGTTCTGAATTTTGTTAATACTTTTTAAAGTACAGCATTCATCGAATGTTTTTGCTCCATTGCATACCAATCACTTTATGATAACATTGCAAATAAAAATCTGGGTTTGAAGGGGAAGCAAATATGGTGGCGGGGAGAAGGGGTGGAGCTCTCACACCACAGAATTTGAGCGTTCATTTTTGCCATGCCTTAATTTCTAGAAATGGATGAGTCTCTTATGTAATTAATGCAATCAAAGCTATCAAGTGTCTGGAGATCAGTACAAATAATCTGCAGTCCTTTCTGGCATCCTATCTTACTTGTACAGAGTGCTTACTTCGATTCGAAATTACTAGTCTAGCTGATTAGAGTTCATCAATAAAATAATATTTAAACGCCGTTTAAAATTATGGTTCTTATTTATTTTCTTAACCCTCCAAGTGTTGTTCATCAAAATTTTGATGAACAAGGTCCATTTTGGAATGTTCCCTTGCATAATCACTCATTACAGTATATTCCGGCAACGTATCGATTCGATTCATGCACCATTGGATTCGGGAAGAAAAAGCCTAAGGAATACTATAATTTTATTCCTCTTTGTATTGTAGTTGCAACGTACCAAGTTCGTAGTTTGAAACGTAAAAGAAAACGATGCAGTTTATTATGACCGCCATGTTGTCGCTGCCGTTCTGATTTGTTTCTGTGACGAGTCGTGTTTATTAGTCAGTTTTATTTGTGTTTTAGTGTTGTGTTTAGTGTGTGGTGAGTTGTTAGATATTGCAGTAGTGCAAATAAATATATATTAGAATAAATAAATTTCTTTTTACTGAAATATGTTTGATGAATTATCGAATCTGTGTAGGCTATGGCAAAATGACTTGGCTAAGATTCATTTCACGTAGTTTGTTATTGTTTTTCACTCACTAAACGTTATTTTAGGCACTCTTTTAGTTGTGAAATAACAATTTTCACAACCATATATATAACCATATGATAACTGTTTGGACCATTCCAGGGTCATTGTTAGTCGCGTAGGCTATATACTGTTATATTAGTAATACATGTAGTTGTGGAATCAAAATATATTTGGAATGTAATATATTTAGACACAGTTTATGGTTCTCTAAAACTACATAAAATTTCCCATCAGATGGAAACCATAGATTTATAAATTTGGATATAATACAAGCTTTGAAACACATTTTATACTTTGCTGTTTGACAATTTTTCGCAAAAGTTTTGAGTAATGACAAAATGAAACTTTTTTCGACTCTTCAAAAAAAAGTTATGGAATTTATTTTACTACTGCTGTATAGTTTACTTCATTCTGAGTAATAAAATATGCAATATAACATGTATTGAAGTAAAACTGTATTAGTAAAACTTTTATTAGCAAACTCTTACATATACACCCTATTTTCACAATTTATGCGCATCGCTGCTTTTTGCTATATAGTGTTATTATAGTTTCATAAATTTGTATAATGCTTATGTGTTTCTGAAACTAGAATAAATTTGACACAAAATGGCAATCTCACTTTTATAGTTTTCTTACTATAAGTTGGTTTGCTAGGTATGGTCCCCCCCAAATTAAAAAAAAAGAAAATGTAAATTTTGTATTTCATGAAAAAAAATTTTTAGTAAAAATTTTTTTAAGGCCAAATTTAAATAGTAATATTATTATATGTTTAATTCTGAACACAACAATATATACTTCTATATATATTACTTTTAATTTATATTTTTAATAATTTTCTTTTTTAAACCCTTGCACGAGGCTCGAAAACATGCCGCCACTACAGGAAAAAATGACCGCCACTTGGAGGGCTAAGTAAAAAGGTGAAAATAAATATTAATAATTACTTCTTAAATGTTTCCATGGTTACAGTTATTTTATAAATATGTACATACGTTATACTTTGTGTTGGATACATGTACATAGGGAAATTCGTTCATAATAAAACTACATAGGAGTATGCTACATCACGAACTTCACTGAGGTAGTATGCATAATTTTAAGTCTGTATTCTGCGATTTTTTCATTGCCATCATAGTTTCCTTTATGGCTACAACTGTACAAATGTTTTCTATTTATTGCTTGAATTAATTCCATGTAGTGGCCAACATCATCAAAACTATATAGAAATAAAGCTGCTTTAAAAATTTGAAGTTAATTTGTTCTCGAGATATTGTGTGGAGAGACAAATAGACAAATTAAATTGTTCTGGCCCTCATGTGATAGGCTTCGCTTACGCTCAGCCAGTTGTCTGCATTTGTCTTGTTGGGTACAGGTCCAAATTCAAATGTTTCGTAAATTCAACTATATAAGTACGCTGAGTATCTTTTTAATGCGTGGATAAAAGCTCCTAACCTTCAAAGTGTTTATCGAGGTCGAGGAAGAACTTAGAGGAGCAATGTTGTAAAAGCATTTGCCTTCAGTAGAACAACCGATGCCATAGCAGAGCAGACGTGGTTGTAGAGCAATTACATGTAATTGGGTCGTAATTGCAGGTTAATTACGGCCACCGAGGGTGTCCTGCATACAAGTGACAGTAATCATAGCCGCTCCTGATATCCTCATTAGTTTGTGTTCTTTGCCACTGCAAGGACATTCGTGACACGGGGCTGTAATCCCGCTACTTAAGGACTACTTAATTCCGCATTTTGAACGGGCTTTGAGAGGAATGATGGATACTGCTGAGGAAATCTTTCAGAAAAATTTGATATGGCACTGATGTTCTAAGCTTAACACATTCCCTTTTCTACAACCGTACAGAACAGCAATAAAGAGGTTTTTCAAGAATTACTTCAATTTAAAACACTTTGCCTGCCATTCATACACTGCCTTTTGGGTGAGTCGCACATAACAGTAAAAATACAGCAATGTAACCTAACCTACAGCAAATTTTCACTGTGACTGTGTAATAACGTTTTCCCTTTGCGGACGTTCCTTTAAAAGAGTATTATGTTTGTGTGATGAAAGCAAGCTAAATAAATTTACAAAAAATAATGGTACGGGTTTGCTTCAACAAAACACTTGGCAAATTCTAAAGTTGTATCGATAGTCACACGCTCAAAAGATTCTCCCACATATACTTCTGCAAAGAGAACTTCTATCGACGCAAGGGGCCATTTTGTGCTGTGTAAAAATACTTCAGTTCCTTCACCAATTCTTGAAGTTAATGCTCATGTTTAGCCTATGAAACCTTTCTCGTGTATTTCCAGGGTATTTTTTACTCCTAAATGGCCTCCTGAAACGCCGCTGTGCAGCTGCGATAGTACGTCCAGAACTCGAGTCGGGGAACCAAGACTTGCTGTTTCCTTTGATTCCCTTCTGCATTCTCTAGTGTGCACTTCAAGATTCCCTCGTATTCTACAATCGCAACTCACTGTGCTCACAAAGCGCTGAGTTCGGTGACAACATTGCTACTCCTGCCAAGCTGGTCTTCCATTCCCCGATGTCACCCAAGCACACAGATATTTCAGTTCGGTGTCTTCCTCCTGAGCCTTTAACACCTCAGCGTTCTCCCAATGGTCGTTTACAACGGTCGTTCTCCTTTCAATGGCTTCTTTCTAATCTTGGCATGAGTAGGTTGACATCTTTCATCGCAGGGTCTTTTTCGGGAGTGAGCATAGGCTAATTCCAGCAAGATGGGCCGATTCAAAGTCATACTCCTGCAGATGTTCTATCCACCGTGCAACCTGACCCACTGGAGACTTATTCAAAGTCATACTCCTGCAGATGTTCTATCCACCGTGCAACCTGACCCACCGGAGACTTAAAAATAAGGAGCCTCATCAAAGCAGCGTGATCTGTTCTCAAGAGAATATAGCAGCCACAAAAATATTTATGGAAGTGGCTGATGAACTTTGTTACAGCGAATAACTTTTTTTGGTTGACACAGGAGTTCTGCTCTGTCTTTGATAATACTGTGCTGAAGCAATCCATGACATTTTCTTCACTATTCTGCTCCTGGGACAGTACACGCCAATTGCGGTATTACTGGTGTCGGTGTCAAGTATAAACCTACGCTCCGGCCTTGGGCATTCGAGGGTGGGGGCATTACTAAGCGCCTTTTTCCAAGTGTCGAAGGCTTTTTAACAGTTATCGTAAAAAATGCTTCGCTTCTCCTTTGTAAGTTTTGTGAGGGGCTTTGTTATTGTTTGAAAATCCTCTCACGAACCGGTGATAGTACGCTCAAAGCCCCAAGAAGCTTCTTACTTCGTGTTTGTCACGAAGGACTGGCCACTTAGTAATTGCTGCTGACTTCTCCAGGTCCACGGTTACACATTGCCTAAGTAATTGACCTGCCTCCAAAACAGATGGTATTTCTTCGGGTTGAGTTTCAGGTTGTCATGCCACAATTTTACAAACACTTGTTCCAATTTTTGCAAATGTTGTTAGGGTGTTCCTGACACGATGACATCATCCTGGTAAATCACATAGTCCCCCAAGACAATCCACTCAACACATATTCCATAAGCTTTTCAAACGTCGATGAAACGTTGTATAGACCGAATGACATCACGATGAACTGTCATAGACCTTCTCCGTTCGAGAATGTATCTACTCTGTGTCTTCCGATCAGTCTAACCTGCCAATAATCTTACAACCTAACGTAGAAAACCGTTTACAGCCTACTAGACTATCCAAGGTGTCATCGATTCGAGGCAGAGGGTTGCTGTCTTTCTTCATGACGTTATTCAACGTCCAAAAGTCCATGGAGAGCCAAAAGTCCATGGAGAGTTCCATCCATTTTCCTCACTAATAATCTTCCTTGCCTCTTTCCGTTTGGTTAGCGGCGACCTCCAAGAATTCTGGCGGATGTGATTGGAGTTTCCAGATTGTATTGCATGCTGTGCGATGTTAGTTCTGCCTTGAGGACCTTCTCTTCTCTCGAAGACATCCTGATATTTAGCTATTAGGTCTCTCACTTCGTGTCCTTTGTTTCTTCGTATGTTCTGTGATACGAAGTTTCTCCAGCTTCTCAGCCTGACAAACATACAGCAAATAAATTTGAACATATCGGAAAATAAAAGAGAAATTGTGTTAGTCTACTAGGTAATAGCCTTCAACGATGCTAAGCCAAATTCCATGGTTGCACATTCAACATCATTAAATACATTCTTGTCTTTGTGGAAATGAAGTTTCATCAAAATTTAAAGTCTACAGAAAAAACTTTCTCGGATATCTTGCCACACGATACATTAACATTTTTGTCCATTAAATTAAATTTCACCACAGTGCTTAAATAATAAAACTTCCGGTGAACTAGAGAGGGTACTACAATGCAGAGTCTTCTTACTGACTTTTAACATTGACTTTCATTAAATTGGATAAACCGTGTTTAAAGGATAAAAGTCTACACACCATAAAATGACCTTCTTTGTGTTGAGATAATCAACATCTTGTTAATTTGTCACATATCTGATAAATCTCTTAAGAGTGTATTGAGTTTGTTTAAAAATGTACTCAGGTGAAGATTGTGCAGCAAAATTTTGCATTTCGCATTTTCTTCGAGTACCACCCCAGACAGTGTAGGAGACTGAACACTCGTCTAGTCTAGTTTTATGGTAATTAAATACTATCCGCATGTCAGTTAACGAAAATAATTGATTCGTTGGGCTAATTTAATCGTTTTGTAATTGAGCATGTCCAACGCCACGTACGTTAACGAGTAATCGGTTATTTAATCGGTTAATTTCTATCGGTTAGCAATCGATAGAACTACAATGTCACTACTGTAAACTTTGTTGTCAAGCAATGAAAGTTAAGTGCGGCACAAGTATACCCAATTACTCCAGCCATGGGCATGATGCCCTGCATACTAAAACTGTAAGTGCTCACTTGAAGTCAGTTTACGTCTACCTCTAGTTTTCAATTCGTTCGCAATCACCATTTTGGAACAAGTAAATAGGATTTCGGTTGGAACATTTCAGTATGCCTCTCTATAATTAACGATATAATTTTGAAGATAATGTCATTAGAATCCAAACAGAAGGGCTTTAGTTTTGGAAGAATATACATGTTTTGGAGCTTTAAGCAGTTAAAGTCCTTTTACATCTCTAATTTTGAAATTCCTTTCTTCTTTCAAAATTATTTGTTTTTAGACCTGCCCTGACAGCCATGGAAATCGAACCAGCCGCTCAGTGATGGCAAATTATACTTACTGATGACCCGATGTTACGTTGAATTCATTTTAATTCAAGTTATTTATATTTAAAATTTTCTAGTTAGAAGTTTGTGGTTGAAGGAGTATTTTTGTAGAGTGAATTGCAGTTTGGGGTAGATATCGTAAGTCCACTTTCCTGCTAAAATCTTTAAATTTCCAGGTCAATACTAAAAAGAGAAGATTTTATTAGTCTTAGAATGGAACCTTGGAGGATTCTAGATGCAAGTCCACTTTTGGGCCCAATATAACTGGAGCTTTCTCTGAAGAAATATTGTTGCAACCCCTCTCCGTCCAAAATCTTTAATTTTTAGGTCAATATTAAAAATAGAAGATTTGGAGTAAGAGAATTAATCTTAGAATGGAAACTTGGAGGATTATGTTCATCGCTTGATTCACTCAATGGTAGATGTGCGTGTATCGGCTATAAATCTCGCATTAAAACTTAATTACGGCATTGTTCCAGACTAATATGTGACATTGATTTCATACCAATTTTGAGGTATAACTGAGGTTGCATGCAAAGGTCTATAGCTTTTTTCATTCTTGCGATGTCTAGTGAACAGAAAGACATTCATACAGAAAATACATTCTCCCCCCCCCCTTCCACGGCCGATGAAAGATAAATTGCGCCAACTTATTGAATATTAACAGGGTTGGCTTTGATGACGCTCAGCCAAATCCCATGGATCGACATCGGTTGACACACAACTTATTCTTGTCTCTGTAGAAATGAAGTTTCACGCAAAATTGAAACATTTATCAGTATATCTGCCCATAGTTGGGCTTCATTAGTTACAATGATAATTAGTTTGTTCTTCACAAATTTATCTCTTCTGCAATTTTCTCGTTGCCATAATGGTTACCCATAAGACCAACATAGAAATGTTTGCTCAGCAAAAATTAAAGGAGTGAAATGCAACATTATCGAACTTGATATTGTTTGTATAGGAATGTAAAATTTCAAGTCGCTTCGTTTTCGAGTTACCGTGCAGACAGAAAGCAGAAATTAATTTCTCCATTCCCTCAATTGAGAGGCTTGACTAACTCTGATCCATTAAGGATATTGATCAGATATAAACTCGATCACCACTTTGTGAAGTATCCAGATGTTTCCATGGATACTGCTGAGAAAGATGTAATCCTTTTTACCTCTCTTAAAGAGAGGTTAATCCGTCTAATGTAGTCAGAGGCGCTTAGTCTATACGGGGATTATCCTTTGTTCTTAGTATTATACTAATAGTTGTAATTAAATTTAACGACTTAAAACAAAAAAATCGCCCGAATATTGAAGGTCACAACTTTTAAAGTCTTTTCAGATCACAAATGAAATTACGGTATACGTTGTTTTTATATTACTAATTCTTGTGCTATTGAACACTAAAAACTCTATTTGTTCAATTCCTCATGGAATTTTAACACATTTTAACAACGTAGTTACACTAAATTGCACGATATTTTACTCTCAGTCCCATTTAAAATAACAAGATTTTGTTTTATTTTGTGGTAATTATTTGATTATACAAAAGATTTTATTGTACACGTATTTCTGTTTTTAAAGTCCCAAATACTGCAAAGACAATTTACAAGATTACTGTTACTAATTGTGGTTCCAGTATTGCAGTGCCGATGGCCGAGAGGTCTAAGACGTTGGACTTTGGATTTGAGTTAGAGATAGCGCGGGTTCGAATCCTTTCTGTGACCGTTGCACTTTTTATCAGTACCATCGACCTTGTACTGTATTGACTCTCTCGTTATTCTGTTTGACAAGACCCTCGCACGGGCCAGTGGCCCATGAGGACGGGCAGAATAAGGCTTAAAAGGGGATTGGCCTCTCCTTTTTTTTTAAAAAAGTTAACGAACGTCTTGAATTTTGAGGTCAAGAAGAACAAGATAAAAAAGTACAATAAAAATGAGATATTATGAGAAATTACAATAGTAAAAGCCCAATTATAAAGTTGTTTGTAACTTGTAAAAAGACTTATTAGGCGCACAAACATATCATAAGAATAAACTTTCAGGACTGGTTAATGATCCCATCCCTTTCTGAGTAAGTTACAACACGAAGTTAAGTCTGATTAACGACTTCTATAGTGCTTAATTAAATTGCCGGGAGAGTTTCAAGAAATACTTTCGAATTGAACTGTACGGTGTTTTTACTTTTTATTTTTCATAAATAAATTGATTTTAATTCTTCAATTCTGGCTCAGTTTCCATTATGGACGATAATATTAGGAAACAAACAAACAACACAAGTACACACATAAATAAATAAAAACAAATGGTTAAATAAAAATATGCTGAAACAGGAAAGTTATTTATTAGGTATACTTAACCTAATAAATAACCTAATGTTTATATATTGTTTATTTTAATCTCCTTAAACAGTTACGTGGGTAGTTTGGAAAGTTCCCGACCTAACAAAGACACAAGACAATTTGTTTGAAAATTATTTTTTTATTTTTCAGCATACTCTCCTACACACTTCTCCCAGCGATGCTCCCATCTCTGTAACTCGCCCAAATAGTACTCGGTATTTTATCTGCAAAATAAGTTCACGAAGGTGGTTAAACCTCTTCATTTGACGAAAATCTTTGTCCTCCGAGCGCAGTTTATAGATGAGGGGACAAAAAGAAGTCGCTTGGGGCTAGATCTGGTGAGTGTAGCGGATGGTCAGTCAGTTCAAACTGTAATTTGTGGATTTTCACCATGACAACCGCTTAGGTGAGTGGCGTTGCGTTGTCTTAGTGAAATAGGATTTCAGCACACCTTGAGTAAGTTGTCACTCAAACGACTGTTACATAAAAACTGCGCTTCAAAAATGGCTGAAACTTTTGTGAGTAACTGTCAAGAAATGAAAAACAATATTCAGTAGATTTTAATTTTCGAGTGCTGCCATCTTCACGTTTAGGTCGGAAACTTTTCAGGTCACCCTCATAAATGGTAATTAAATTCGTATTACTTGCAGCACTGACACACCTGTTGATATAAACTCACTAATGTATGAATGGAAGGCAAATACCTAAATAAAAATTGCGTAGCTTAACAAAGCTACGCAATAAACATTGGTGAACAAAAAAATATCAAATATTTTGCATTTTGCTCTAGTCCAACAATTACAAAATGACAAAATGTGCGAACTATGTACAATGCTTAAGCATTTTCATTTGAGTTAAGGGAGAGCCGGTTGCCGCAAAGTCTAAGACGTCGGACTTTGAATATAAGTTAGAGATAGTAGCGCAGGTTGAAATCCTTTCTGTGACCATCGCACTTTTTATCTGTACCATCGACCCTGTAATGTACCGAATATCATCTTATTCTATTTGATAAGATCATCACACAGGCCAGTGGCCAACGTGGATCAGCAGAATAAGACTTATGAGTTTCGAGTTCGACTTGTTTTGTGTATATCAAGGTATACTTTGATATTATACGCAGTGGGACTTTTGAGTTGTGACTTCTATATTACTAAACTGTCATTTGAAGACCTGAGTCTCTTTCATAAATTAGTACATTTTCGATGTTTAAGACGTTTTGAAACAGACCTAAAACAAAAAAGTTAGTGTTTTTCAAAAATTATCATAAATTTATTTTATGATACTGAAAATTTCAAATTGTTTTCAGACTGTGTAAGTGTGAAGTTTCTAAATTTATGACAGTAAATCTACACAACGTGATATAATATCAAAGGCTCCGAAAGAATACAAGAAAAGTTTTCAGAACTTATTCACTTTTTCAAAAATGTTCCCAGACCATAACTTTGTTGGATTTTGACCTTTTGACCTTAATTTAATACATATTTTCCTTGAACTAAGAGAGATCTATGTATCAAGTCTCAAGTCTGAAGGACCTTTTTCGAATAATTATTGCACAGACGTACATATAACAACACAATTTAAAGACCTTTCGGGTCATTAATGAATTTTAAAAGAGTGTTCAGCGCCAGGCACTACTGTTAGTAATGATTAAAACTATAGTTCAACAATTTTAAATTTACTGATAATCAAAAGTAGGTACTTTTTAACGCTCATTTTAGTAGATATAAGGCAACAATAGTTACTTTGGTTAACGCAAAATAAAGAAATAGAACTATATTTCGTTCGAGTTTTTAAACTTGCTTCAACATAAATTTGAATTTGAAATTAGCCATCTCCAAGGGCAGTAGCAGGTCAGTGTCCTAAGATAGCAGAAAGACTGATCGTTGTCGATAATCAACGTGAATATTGTACAAGTATCGATATATCGATTGGCATGTTGTCAAAGGCCTGTCTGTGTACTTATGTTCATTGTATCTTGACGTGGTTTCCTGGAGAAAGCGGTTGTATGATTATAACAGTTTTTTACATGTAAATGTGTTGAAATAGTTTTAAAGGGAACAAAATGAACAAATATAATGTTTTCTTTATGTGTATGTTTTTAGAACATGTGCATACATACATTGAACCTGTGTTAATATTTATTACTGTTGAGGTTAAAGACGTAGGTGATAACAGTCTGTTTTCTAAAAATAATTTTGACTAGTATGGATACAATAATAACAACATCAAATAGTAAAGAAGTCCCATGTTTATGGATTGACTCAAACTTATCTCTAAACATGGAGGGTTTCAATATGATAATATAATGTTTTAATATGATATAAAAAACAAGCGATAATAATGTTCAATATATCACTAATTTTGTCATAAATATCTTTTTATTTTCTACACTACCTTTATAACAAAATCTTTATGTAAAATGTCGTGGGCAGGATCATGTTCCGTATAAACTGGAAGGATTGAGCTTATAATCTTTCATATTCTTAAAAGCATATGTGCATTCACAATGATCAACATAACTTCTTGAATGATCACTAGAGAATGAATTCTCAAACGCCAAGGGAACATTTCTAACAGTTTAGGAGTAGTCATAACAATCACACCGTTCTTTCACGTTTTAAGTTGCCTGACAACTTTAGCTAGCTCAGGATTTGTAAGGCATCATCAGATGTGTAAGTAACAGTACAAATAGTAGAGAAAAAGAGTGGCCTTAAGCAACTTCCCTGAGGAACACCGGAAGTCCTTCGAGCTTGCCATTTGAGATCTTCCAAGTAAATAAGAAAATAAAATCCCTCCGGACTGAGTTATCGTAAAACTTGTAATATATAAGCTTAGTCAGCAATTTTGAACTCACCGAATCGAAGTAATTCGAATAGTTTAAAGCAATTTTACACCTTACTCTTTTTTCTTAGTGTCAAAGCTTACCGTCATTGACATTGGAAGCGCTAAATAAGTAACACTTTCTGCCTACAATTCAATTGCCTTTCTAACAGAACTTCTCATAGACGTTTTCCAATATGTTTTATATGAAATTGATGGGAATAAGTCGGAACTAAAATAGTGAACGAATTTTTCATTTTTTAGAAGAGTGACTACCGCACACTCCGCGTCAAACTCTGTGGGGGCTGGTAGAGGACA
Organism: Homalodisca vitripennis; assembly: GCF_021130785.1. NCBI lineage: Eukaryota > Metazoa > Arthropoda > Insecta > Hemiptera > Cicadellidae > Homalodisca > Homalodisca vitripennis. Next base: position 140,370,845 of record NC_060213.1, on the reverse strand, counting down.
GTGAAACATTAAAATAATTAATATACTAACGGTGCCACCCGGAAAAAGTTTGACCTATATTGATTAACTGATTGCATTTTAAGTTTTTTATTCCTGAAATTTAATACCATTTTATTGCTTTATAAAAAAACAAATATCAATAACTTAAATTTTCTTGGAAAAGAAAGAAATCAATTTCAACAACAAAAATCTCTAAACAGAAAACCACGCGGGACATTGTTGGAGCGAAAATTATTCCATGATTTTCATGGGTTTAACATGTTGCTCGGTTGCTCCGCTCGCTTCATGTCGCGGATTACGTTCCATCCACGGGTACGTAGTACACAGTACGTGGAAAACAGATTTGTAAAACCAATTTAAAGTTGCCGCAGTGTGTACAGACGTCTTACAGGACGCGTGACATACCGTGTTTTCCTGAACCTTGTAACTCGGGATAAGCTGAGGTGTAATCTATATTTCAAAATTCCTACTAGGGCAGAAACGATTTTTGTATAGTGAAATTTACAAAAATAGAAATCTTCTTCAATAAAAACCAATGAATTATTTTACTTGAATCTCTTGATTGGCAGAGCATTAAAAAAATATAATGCCTCCCCTCTACGAGAATTAAGGGGGAGTTTACTTACGCGATGCAGCATTTGAAGGTAAATTCATAGGGTAATTATTATCTTATACAAAATGATCTATACGTCTAAGTTGTTTTGTACGGTTATAAATAATGATCTTCAAAAAAATGTAATTTATAATATACATTGTAATACGAATATATTAAAACAAATAAACTTATTAATAAGGTTATAATACCGAAATTATGTCACGCAAAACAATATATTGTTTGCTCCTAAGGAACTAAATACAAAGCCGTATCAAAGTATTGTATTTTAACTTGAAATAAGGTCTTTGTTAAAATCTATAACTCAAAGAAGCCATAAAGTTATATGTGAAGTAATTTATTAGACATGAATACGTAGTTACATTGTGCTAGTGTTTAAATGAGCTATATTTTAGTTATATACATGGAGGGGGATAATAGCATGTCAAAAACCACGTACTTTGTTATTATTTAATTATCAAATAAGCCATATAACTAGTTGAAAAGGTTCTGTAAAGCTTCTAAAAAACTGTATAGAAATAAATAAAAAAAAACTTAGCCCATAGAAATTAATATACAATAGAGTGACAAATTTACTACTGTACGGCTAGGTATCCATTGAAATTTGTAATCAAAGTACTATTTAAAAGCGATTTACTTCTTTTATTCATATTAATTGAATAAACAATGTAATGGTTTTATTTTTAGTAACACAATGAACTAATAAATTTCCGTGAGTAAAATTTGCTCATATTTAAAACTACAGGTAAAAACTTTACATTGAAATACACTTATTAAGTACATAAACTGGTGTCATTTCAATACGTATTAAAACTCAAAGGACTTCTACTTTCAGATCGAGTCGTATTCCTGCTTTAGGAATAAACAGAAAACTGGAAAAAAACGTTCTTTACTTTCCGGATAGCCCATACACCAGTGATGTAGAGGCTAGTTTTCAAACGTCCATACCATTCCTAAGATTTCAAATGCAAATTTTAAAGCCAACATTTTGGAGTAAAATTGCTGGCATAATAAATATGATTAGTACGTATTTGACGTATTTTGACAATTTTCAAGATGAAATTGTCAAACGTTTTATATATTATTATTTTGTCGTAACTACTGATTTTGTAAAAAGACTGGCGCTGATAAAAAATAAGTATCATGTTTAAAATAAAACCTGAGTTGGGCTATATTAAATGTATAACTTCTTTATTTATCATATCTTGGTTGCACTTTATGAAATACACAATATTGCTATTAGCTCTCATCCTCAGTATATAAAAGATAACAAATAATATGGGGGACCAGCTATATAAGGTGGCTTATACTGTTTTCACCATTTTATTATTATACTACTGCATAATGTAATTCCTTGGCTTGGGATACCAAAGACACACAATGGGGAAGTCACGCGTCACGTTGTCTGCCGTCTTTGTATCACGTTTCCGCGACACACTGGTGACTTGACGTTTTTGTAATAAGGCGTATCCTTCTTTGAATATCTAAAAGTATGCTCACCTTATTATGGATAATTTGACAGGTTCGTCTTTTGGATGTTCGAATCATAAGATACTCATATTACTCGTAACAACCTACCGTACTCTGGAAAAAAGTAGAAACCATTTAAAGGCTATAATATTTTACTTTCGTAAAAAAATTATTTGGGCCAACATGTTGTATCCTGTATGTTTCTCGTTGCCAACATTACAAACCATAAACCAATATAACCGGGGTCACTGTCCTTAACAGAAATCGGGACTCCCAATGGACTGATGTTATCTTCAATAATGAAGTAACTTCTTTGTTTAAATTTTGTAATTAACTATACAATGTTTGAAAGGATGATAAGATTTGCCGTCGCTGTATGTTACAAAGTCTATATCACAACGTTTCGAGGACTGAAATCTACCCCCTTTTTCAGGAGAGGAAATAATTAGTACATAAGAAAGAAAAGAGGTCAAATTTATTCGAAAATTGCTTGGAATTCAGCCAGCAGAACGTGAACCCAGGCGTTGTCACTGCGCAGGATGCAAGTCACGAGCACTATCACGTCACACCAGCACAGGCGAAAGTGGAATACTAACCTGAAAATCAATGCACTAATTATTTCCTCCCCTGAAGAAGAGGCTGCATTTCAATCCTTGAAACGTTGTGTTATAGATTTTGTAACATATAACTGCTGTAATTGTAGCAGTATAATTATTGGAGTTTACAACAAATTATACCATTTGTATCAACTATAACATTAGTCCATTTCTGGACGATATCTCGAAAACTGAGTTGAAATTGAGCATGAAGCTTCTTTTCTGAACAAGAAACACTGAGTTCGATAATGGTATAGCACGTTCCTCCATAGGATTTGGCTGAGCGTTAGTGAATATTTTCACATTTATGGGTAACCATGATGGCAACGTGAAAAGTACAACTATAATTTTGTAAGAAAACTCAGTATACTCGTAAGATATTGTAACGTGTGACATATTAACGCATTTATCCTAACGGTTCCCAAACACATCCTTTTATGGTGACTTGGTGTGAATGCATGTAACATTTAAACACGCATATAAAGCCCAATGCAATGACCACAGGTGTGAATGTATGTATCATGTGGCTAGATAAATAAGGAATAATTATCTGCAGACTTGGAATTTTGCATGAAATTTAACCTATTACGTGACGCGTGGTGTGGCGTACTCTTACTTTGTAATTATTACGTTTGCTATAAAACATAAATATATTTCTATACTTTACAAATGTATCTACTATATTTATTGTTATTTATCCAGTACAAGTTTTAAATGTTGAAGTTATAGTAATACATATATTCTTTGAAGACGGAGTTACAAATGTGGTAAATTTAAAGTAAACTCTAAACTAAATATGTATAGTTTACGATCGCACTTCAATATTACATTTTGATAAACTTTTATTTCAGCAGAGTATGAGTGGTTACAAATTCTGTTCTTCAAGTACGCTTGGGCAGTAGCTTAGAGGCCTACAAAGGAATTATATTTTGTAAAAAAAAGGTTTTTTAGATGGAGCGAATATGTTGATGGTGTTGGAGGAGCATAAAACATACTACACTTCTAACTAACCTCAACTTAACGTGTAGTATCTATATCTGTCCTTAACAGTAAAAAGGCCTAACTGCGTTTTTAAATAAATTTCAAAATTTGATGGATAGTTCAAGCGTACCCGAAATTTGATATGTATCCAAAATTTGATATGTACACATAATTTGATATGTACCAAAAATTTGATATGTACCAAAAAATTTAAATGCACCCAAAATTTTATGCGTACGCAAAATTTGATGTGTACCCGAAATTTGATATGTACCCATAATTTGAAATGTACCCAAAGTTTTATGCGTACCCAAAATTTGATATGTACGCAAAATTTGATATGTACCCGAAATTTGATATGTACCCAATATTATCTAGGTATGCTGCATCATCTAGAACGCATATATAAGAGTCTTTAAGTTTATCAATATCTTATTATAATTAGAAGTTTAAAAAATAACTGTTAAAATAACATTTGGTGGTCTATCTCCACTCATTTAAGATCAAAGAGTTAAAATTAAACATTATTATTATAATACACATTTAGCGTAAATATAATAGATTATTAACAAACTAGAAAAGTTTCCGTGCTTGGAAATTAATATAAAACTCATGCTCTTATATTTCGATTAATATAAGAGCTCTCTTCTCAGAAAGAGCTAAGTACTTGCTAAGCTAAAGCTCTGGTTCACAACTTTCTTCTTTGTAAGTCAATACTTAATTATATGCCTTCGATACTCCAATATCTCGTGAAAACATTCCAGTAAGAAATACCCGTTGCATCTTGATATCTTCGCTGATTGGAAATTAATAGCAGCTGTGTTATCGTGTTACTCGCTGTAGACTACGTCATTCTGTTACACAAGTAATTGAGTAATACGCTGCCATAGATACTTGAGTAGCTATTAATTAAATTCCCCCCCCCCCCGGCACGACTATGTTTAATGATGAAGAACTCTGAGTTTTACCCCGCTTACAGTGTTTTATTATAATAATAAGCTTATCCTCCGTTCATGAATATTTGATATTTTTACGATCATTGGCACAACAAAACTTGTCCACTCCATTTTGTAAAAGGTACGAATTAAAATTTCAGTTTCAATGTAAATCCTGAGTATGTAAGTGAAAGTGTTATAATTAATTTTCTTCTTAGAAAGTTTATGTTAAAATTTATATTTGTGTGCATGTAGTGAACACACACACACACACCAGTATCACACTCCTCAGTGAAGGTATTAAGCATGTTTCTCAAATTGACAGTGGATTCTTTGCCGAAAACCCGATGGAGTCTAAAAATAGGCTTTATCTATATCAATGTCATTTAATTAAGATTTATAACATCGTCTGTTTTGTTTGATGGTTTTTTATTTATATCTAACTAAACTTTTTTATTTCAGAAATTTCATGAGGGAGATAAACATGATACTTATTTCAATATAGTTACTCTTTTAAACAATTTAATTATAACTATTTATATAAATAACTGTGTAATGAGCCAAACTGAAAGAAATTTCATTATACAAAAGAAAAAGCTGAGTGCTAAATAAGTAAGAGTTATATTTATCTAATAGCTTTAAGACTCGGTACTCTCAAAGACCTCTTCTTGATTTTTAAAATTTAGGGCTGAACACATCTCCTACATAAATTGCACAATAGTTGCTAAGCAAAATTTAAATATTTGTAAACTTTTAGATTGTAGTTACAACAAAAATCGTCTGATTTGATTGGGTTAGACTTTTCATTTAAAATGTTTAAATTAGGGTCGTTAAGTTGCAACAATCTTCTGGTGATTAAGCGTGATAAAATTACAAAACTTACTTCGTTTTAAGTGGTCATTTTGGCCCTTTTGGAATAAATAATTTGAGGACGTGGTTGCGTTAAAAAATACTATCTGATTAGTTATACATGTCATATTGAACATACTCTAATGGCAAAGGAAGGAGAAAACCTCCGTCAGGTGTTGTCAGTTAGACAAATCGAAAGGTTGAAAAATGGTTCACCCAATTATAGAGTACCCCGGGTGAGGGATGGTGCAACCAGAGACTTGGGTTGGAGCATATTATTAATTTTAAATTCTATTCTACATTCTGATCACATGCTTTACATAATTTTATTATTCGGTTTACGAAATCTTAATAACATAGGAAAATTGGATGATTGGCCAGAATTTTATTTTTTTAGGTTATGGGACAGTAGTGCATTTTTAATATCACCAAAAATCTATGCGATAAGACATTGTATTATATTTTGTCAGAAGTCCAAATATACGTTTTGAAAATGTAATTACAATAATTTTTGATACATAACATCTACTTGAACAATTCAACTAGCTTATTAACATCATAAAAATTATACGATAACTAGATCTAGTAAGAGATAGTCTCGTATAGTTCATTGTTATACAATTGTGTTAATCAAGACGTAATTAACAGGAATTACATTCGTAATTCCTATCATTTTAAAAGTTTACTTTCAGAATAATTAAAGGATTTATACGGAAAGCATTTGGAGGGTGATTCTACCCTGCAATCCCCCCCGTAGTCCTTTTAAATAACATAATATAATTATAAAAAATACAAGTAAAAACCTAAGTCGCTTAATTTCATGTAATGTTTACCATATCCAGCAAACAGCAATGGAAAAACGTTGTCTAATTTTATTCTTAAAAAATAAATTAGCAAAATTGTATAACTACAAATTAAACAATGTTATGCATTCGTGATTATATAGGTCGCAAGAAAAACAAGAAAAACGAGTAATACATAAAAAAATCCCTTTTAAAATAAAGAAAATAAATAAAAGATACTTCCCCAACAAGCAGACCATCGGATCACCGATCATCAAAGTAACACCCATATAAGGGAAAGGGAAAACAGGAAAGTGGGATGGAGGTAAGGAAGTGGAAGGAATAACAAGCGCTCCTTCCACTCCAGCGTGTCACGTGTTATGTACACATTTAGCTGGAGGTTTTGGGGTTACAGGGGGGGGAGGTAGGAGGGTGAGGATTCTGAAAGGAAGCGTTAGTCGTACATCTGTAGTACAAAGGAGGTTTATTGTTATCAAAATCTCCTACCTACATAGTTTTCTTTGAGGGGACAACACAATGAGCAAACTACATAAACCTGCAAAGTTATAAGTCTTGTAATTTACTGTAAATGCAATTAATTATCAGAGGAACAGCTCATAGAATTAGTAATCTGAATCTAAAATTTCCGCAACACATTCCAGTTTTTTGTTACAATATGTCAAATTATGATACTCATTTTTACATCACAAAAATGGCTAAGCAGTATGGAAACGTTGATTTGATTGCAAACACAGATGAAAAATATATAAAATTCTGGATATGGTTTTGAGTTTGAAAATAATAAGCAAGAAAATTCATAAAGTTTTTATTTGTAGATACATTTATATTTATGGCATCATCTATTGAAAAGTTAGCTAAAAATCTCTAAAAGGAATATTTCCAACGTAAAAATTATTTAGTAAAAGATGGAAGAATATTGAATGAAATTCTAGAAAGACAGCCAAATGACGATGAAGAGATCTTCAAAACTATATCAGATAAAGGTATATTTATTGATAATATTAAGAAGCTTGATTATACTGAGACACAAAATTAAAAATTTTTATTCAATTATAACAGGTGAAACTGTTTCTTATACAGACTATCTACATTACTTATACGTGTGGAACAAATTAAAAGAGAATATTTTAGGAAATTACTCTGATTTGTGTAACATTCAAGAATTAATTATTCGAAAGATGTTAAGGATTATTAGATGTTATGAATTTTGACATTCTGGCAAATGTGATTGAAATACGAGTTGAAATCTCGTGGTGGTTAGAATTATTTCATAACGAATGGTCTGCAAATTTAGCCCGTCTCATTATTTCAGGATTGGCCGAGATGAGATGGTCACGTGCGCAGGAGAGTCCGTTCCGTGTCATCCGCTCACAGGTACATCGCTCTGGTAACCATCCGTCATGCACTTCTTTGTAGTAGAATATAATTCTTTTACGTTCTTATCTTCTGTTATCTATGATTATGTAACAAAACATGTCTAAGTGTGTTTAAAGGGGGAGCCTAGAGCAATATGAAGGTGATAGTAGCGAATTTCGAAAAATATTATTTGGAGGACAGGTTATAAACGACGATTATTCGGCAGATTCTTGAATGTTACTGCGGTTAAGACCCATCCTCAGCTGTTCTCCATAACGTTTATTGTCACACATATCTTACTAGAGGAAGAGGTAATCTTGCTATACTTGAACGCAAGTAAAAATGGTATAATGTCCTCGTATCTCATATATCATGTTTTATAAAAAAACATGTTTTGAATGTCTGGGAGACTGTGGGACATCATACATATTTCTTAATGTTTGTTTGGTTTGTTTACATAATTATTTCCAAGTCCGACAAATCATATACTCTAAGGCGTCCTTGTCAATTAGTTGTGTACAAACGTACAAAATTTATTTATTTTTATTATTATCATGTATGTCAAAAACGTGACTGTGTACAGGGTGTCCCACGAATAAACCGACAATCTTCTCAGGTGGTTTCCTCTCATCAAAATGATGAAAAAAGTACATATAAACATATGCCGCTTTCGGCTAGCAAAAGATTTCTCCCGATTTTCTAGGAAAGGACGGAAATAAAGCGAAACTGATATTTTAATGGCGTAAACACGCCCTAGACCTGTTAGACCTCCTATTTCTGAGATATTAGATAGAATATGCAAAATTCTGTCTCGAATAACATGCTTTGTTTAGATTTGAAGTACATTAACTTCATTAAATAGGTAACAAACACGCAAACTATGAAAACTTTTAGAGAATTTAATTTCGAAAAGAATAATGTAAAGTAGACTAATAATAAACAAACCCGAAGTTTTAAAAATTGATGTTTAATTAAATTAACATACACGAAAATAAAGACAGAAAAGCTCGCTAACAAAGCGTTTCCGGACAATGTTTGTCGGGTTAATAATAAAATACTCTGTATATTTATTGCGACATTTTCCACATTTGCATGTAATACATCGCTTACGCAGATTAATTTAGGACATTGTGTTCCAATTCTGACGTATGGACTGATCTTTTTGGGAACAGCCTAAGTTAAATCTGTTGGGAGAATTTTAAAAGTACAATCAAAAGCTTTTAAAGTGATGTTTGGCCTGGGTAGTCGCGACTGTTGTCGAGAGAGTTCACTAATAAATCTGTCGTTTTTTAATAATAAATGCATATCAAAACAAAATATCTATTTTTACAGGAATATTCTATTTTTTGGGTTGTTTTAATTAGATGCATTTAATAAACGATACCCAGACTGATTCGGGTTTCTTTCGCTCAAATATAACAATACATATGCTACTTTCTTAGAGAGCGAGTCACTTAATCTTAATTCCTTATTCTAACCCCCTCACCATCACTCAAATAAAATAAAAGCCAGACCAGCCAATCACTTAGGGGTCTTAGCCAAAGATCTAGAACAGCGTTACGTCACGGTAAACAAAGCGTCTTGTAAACAGCGACATCTCCAGTCATTTGTCCAAAACAGTTTTAATTTCCTCATTATAGTAAGTTTATAACATACTATTTATAACTAAGAAAAATATATGAAGATTCGTGACGATCTACCGTTAATGCGAAAGTAAAATAAGGAATAAATAAATCTATTACATGTACTATTTTCGAAAACACCTCAAAGTTTGGCTTTAAAAGTTATTAGAGGATCTCAAGACAGTGTGTGATCTCAATTCGGATACGGACAGCCTTGCTTTAGTGGCGTCTATCTGCACATTCTCCTTGGAGGGATCTAACCTTATAATTAAGCTAAGGCTAAATATTTTTGGCTTCATAGTTCGGCACACAAAGACAAACGCAGTAAGCTGAACCAGGGTGGAGTTTTGCTCAATGCTCTTCTTTATCAGTCCGCACTGTTATACAGGGTGTTCCAGAACAATTTGACATAGAGTAATGCAATAAACTGTAGTTATCCTAATAGATTTCATTCAGCGGACGTTGTAAAATTGTTTTGTTACATTTAAAATACAATATATTTGTTTTAAATTTATAATGTTTATTTGTAGTACTTCTTTATCTAGATTATATTTTGTACCGACCCGGGCGTCGGCGTCTTGGCACGAGACATTGAAGCTGTAGTCTAAGAAGGGTTATTTCTAGTCGGTAATTACTAGAAAAGGAGTAGAAGTAGTGAAAGTGGTAGCCATCTACTCAAATAATACGTGAGCTCGCCTAAAATAAATTCGCGACGGTATTAGCCATTTAATGAGACAAAAACTTATGACGACCATGTGCTCGTCAGAAGGACGACGCCACAACTTGTATCTATTTCAATCAAGCAAATAAAAGATCTTCAAGCGTAATAAGTTACTTTACTATTTACAACTTTACTTTACGTTACATTCGTTTTTATATGTTTGGCATCAAAGGGCTAATTTAATAATACGGAAAGATAAATTTTACTTACGGACAAGGCGCGCGAGGTCAAATCGGTCACGTAGTTGGGCTGCTACAAAGGGTTAGAATAAAATATTCATACGCGTGCCAATTAGGTAGTTACTCCGCCGATAATTTAGTTCCGGAACATTAGATAAAAAAAATAATTTTAAATTGTACTGGCTGACTAGGTTGTGAAATGTTACATTATATAAAATCTAACTAACGGTACAATTGTATGGGTGATAGGTTAACCAAGATTTTGTACGGTCTGGATGATAGGTTAACCAAGACTCTTGTGCGGTCTGAATGATAGGTTAACCAAGACTCTCGTGCGGTCTGGATGATAGGTAACCAAGACTCTTGTGCGGTCTGGATGATAGGTTAACCAAAACTCTTGTGCGGTCTGGATGATAGGTTAACCAAGACTCTTGTGCGGTCTGGATGATAGGTTAACCAAGACTCTTGTGCGGTCTGGATGATAGGTTAACCAAGACTCTTGTGCGGTCTGGATGATAGGTTAACCAAGACTCTTGTACGGTCTGGATGATAGGTTAACCAAGACTCTTGTACGGTCTGGATGATAGGTTAACCAAGACTCTTGTGCGGTCTGGATGATAGGGTAACCAAGACTCTTGTGCGGCCTGGATGATAGGTTAACCAAGACTCTTGTGCGGCCTGGATGATAGGTTAACCAAGACTCTTGTGCGGTCTGGATGATAGGTTAACCAAGACTCTTGTGCGGCCTGGATGATAGGTTAACCAAGACTCTTGTGCGGTCTGGATGATAGGTTAACCAAGACTCTTGTGCGGCCTGGATGATAGGTTAACCAAGACTCTTGTGCGGTCTGGATGATAGGTTAACCAAGACTCTTGTGCGGTCTGGATGATAGATTAACCAAGACTCTTGTGCGTCTGAATGATAGGTTAACCAAGACTCTCGTGCGGTCTGGATGATAGGTAACCAAGACTCTTGTGCGGTCTGGATGATAGGTTAACCAAAACTCTTGTGCGGTCTGGATGATAGGTTAACCAAGACTCTTGTGCGGTCTGGATGATAGGTTAACCAAGACTCTTGTGCGGTCTGGATGATAGGTTAACCAAGACTCTTGTGCGGTCTGGATGATAGGTTAACCAAGACTCTTGTACGGTCTGGATGATAGGTTAACCAAGACTCTTGTACGGTCTGGATGATAGGTTAACCAAGACTCTTGTGCGGTCTGGATGATAGGGTAACCAAGACTCTTGTGCGGCCTGGATGATAGGTTAACCAAGACTCTTGTGCGGTCTGGATGATAGGTTAACCAAGACTCTTGTGCGGTCTGGATGATAGGTTAACCAAGACTCTTGTGCGGCCTGGATGATAGGTTAACCAAGACTCTTGTGCGGTCTGGATGATAGGTTAACCAAGACTCTTGTGCGGCCTGGATGATAGGTTAACCAAGACTCTTGTGCGGTCTGGATGATAGGTTAACCAAGACTCTTGTGCGGTCTGGATGATAGATTAACCAAGACTCTTGTGCGGTCTGGATGATAGGTAGCCAAGACTCTTGTGTGGTCTGAATAATAGGTTAACCAAGACTCTTGTGCGATCTGGATGATAGGTTAACCAAGACTCTTGTGCGATCTGGATGATAGATTAACCAAGACTCTTGTGCGGTCTGGGTGTCTCTGATGTCGAAACGACGGAAAACGTCCCTCTTAAACGTCACCGCCTTCGACTTTTTTGGATCTTTCCAGTCAGACTTATATTCCACAATCTAGGATTATAGTATGTGATAGTGGCCAACTTCAGACACTGCACTAGGTGGAAGGTCATATGGAGCTGAACTTAAAATTTTGTTGGATTGAAAATCCAAATACATTGTCTTTGATTTTTCATATACAGCACAAAGAAATTTATTTGATAAACAGTTTTAATGTTTTACGTGGTTTAGAATTCTTAGAATATAGAAAGTTTTGTATTCTGCTGTCGTCAAGCAACCTTGAGGCGTCAATTGTATATTTGTGTGTTTTGTAATTTATGTTGCTCAATATATAAGTTTCGGCACATTTCCACAATTCTTCAAAGTGATATGAGGATACATGCTTGTTTACAGCTTAGGTTTTCAATGAAATTGAAAGAATGGTGAAATGGTGCAAGATACTTGAGATTAATTCAGAAAATTATTAAACATGGAGTTCCCCAAGCGTCAGGGTAGGGGCCTTTGTTAATTGTAATTCAGGATAATATCCTCCCACATGGTCTAACACTTATCCTTAAACAGGTATGTGGATAAAAATGTTTTATTTGTTTCTATTTGGAATAATTCTCTTCTACTAAAGGTAATATACAGATGAATCGAGGTGGGGAACGTGTGTTTTCATCCAATTTGGCATTTGAAGGAGATAGAGGAATGTAACAAATGGAGGAAGAAGTGTATTTCCGGTCCGATGCGCCACGCGTTATACACAAATTCATTCATCCAGAAGATTTGAGGCTGGGGTTACTTGTGGGGGGGGGAGGTATTAAGCCCTATGCCTCGTTTGGTCGAGGTCAGTTTAGTTTTGTGGGTTCTTATTACAACTTAACGCAACAGCGTGTAATGTAAAAGTAGTATGTCACTTTAAATCCCATTTTTAATAGTGGAAGTTACCTGAACATCAGAAATCATATGATATGGTAATAGTATGAACGCAAAAGTAAATAAATGGATTTTAATAAGCATAGCAATCATAAATCATTAAGAAGAAAAGAAAAATATAGTAGTGAAAAAATAAAACAGTTACATAAGTACAGTTTATATAACATTGTCACGAGAAAAAGAAAAAAAGCACTATTAAGCTTTCATACAACTTTGTTCTATTCATATAATATTTAACCCATGTGTAAAATAAAGAAAGAATATTTTTATTCAATCAACTGGATGTGAACAAAAGTTGTTAATCGATTACTATTTCATCTATATAAAAGGTACAACCTTTGGTAAATAAGCTACAATATACTATATAGCTCCTTCATTGTCCACAACCTACAGATTGTTATTTATTAATTTATCTTTTCTCTGTCTCTCCATTTTTGGGAAAGGAGCAACAAAATTTATGACATTTAATGTAAGTGATTAATTGAGTACAATACTTTGTCCATTTCAAGAAATTAATAAAAAGTCCAGAGTAAAAAAATAAAGCCAACAATTAATTACAAACTCATGTTTTAGTTGTTAAGTTAAAATTTATTGAGATAATTTCATTTTCAGCTGAGATATTCAAGTAAAAGACCATATTTATAAATAGCGGCCGTAAAATGTTTTTGGAACATTACTAAATAAATAAGGCAGATTTCCTATTGTTTGCAAGTCGTTGATTTTCAAAGATCACAGTGTAGTGTAATTAATAAAAAAACTGCGGACTGTATAAATTCTGTGTATTTAAAACTCCTTCCTTTTTCATCCGCGAAATCGAATTTGGAGCTTTAAATTATAGTACATAATTTAAACATTTGAATGAAGAATAATTTAAAGATTCTTAATAAAAATTGCAAACCTGGTGAATTAGATATGGATTTGAACCTTATCAACCAGTTATCAACATAATACTCTCTAAATTGACAGATATTTGTAAATTTAATTGAGAGAATCGGAATCTTTTACGATAAACTAGTAGTTACCTGCGGCTTCGCAAGCAATTTCGTAGGGTTTGCACGCATACGAGCACTTCAGGTTCGAGTGAATTATATTTCCGGCGCTAATGTCGAGTAGCCATGGTAACGACCATGAAAGTATCTAATTAACTGTGTATTTATATCCATTGTAATTAATTCCAGTCTTATTATGTTTTGTGCCATAGGCGGTTTTACCTTGTTTCCCCGATCAAGGAAATATATATTCACGTATAAAGATATGAGAAGCCTACTTCTATCAAGATACAACTAACAACTGGGTTTTGTATGTCTTCGAACACCTAGTAAGTGTTAAACAGTAACTTAGTGTTTGGTTTCTGCATTACTATCCTGACCAAGCACAACATACTTAATTTTTGCTAAAATTTACAGTTAAAAGTATATTTTTATTATAAATTTTAATTTTCTCATCTGGAAAATATCCAGATGAGATATTCTGTAAATATGCTCTGTACTCAACAGTGGTTGCAGAAAAGTCTGAAATAAGATATTTTATGCTGTTGCGATCAAGTTTATTTTATGCTTTCAAGGCTTTAAATGTAAACATACTGAAAATAATGGTGTTTAAATTAATTAAACATAAGGTTGTGCTGTAAAAAAATAATGTTTGCACAGAACAGTTTATTACATTTAACATATATAGAAGACTTGAGTGTTATCACATTAAGATTTGTTAAAACTAAAAGCATATGTTCAACTACAATAACACTTAAACACTAAACCACAAAACGTGACCTATAATATAGTAAAAACCAATGTTTCTGCAAGTTCTTAGCCCAATCTTTAAGCTGAATTCAATACTATTTTAAAACTTGTTTTATGGCAATCGGTACTTAAGCAATGCCTTGATTGGAAGTTTTCATGGAGTCTGTCTTAAATATATTTTAATTGAACATAAATACTACTGTAATGTCAGTTCAAACACGTCTTGTTCGAAAAGTGTTTTTTAACCTTACCGTTATTATATACTACTCAGATAACCACAGGTGACGAACGGTTCATTGAACATGAAATGCGTTAAATTCATTCTTTTTGTGTATTAAGTTTTGACTGTAACCCACTCTGTACTCTGTTATATTCATTGGAATTTCTGTTGGAAGTACAATCATAACCAATAATGTTATAAGCAGACAATATTGAAATAGGTAAATTATTTCCTCGAAATATTTATTATTTTTCTCAATTTAAACTAGATAGGGGTACGCCACATCACGTGTCACGTGACAGGATTCGCTGAAGTTGCTTGCAAAATTTCAACTTTATAGCTCATTTCATTAGGTTACATGTGTTACTGTGATACATGTTAAATGTGATGCGGTCATACTCAGTTTCTTTAAAAATGTATTTATTAGGTAATTTTCTTGTTACTTTCTTGGTTACCTATAAAACTAGTGTAAAAGTATTTGCTAACGCTCAGCCAAACCTGATGAAGTGACTAATCATAATTTCGGAGACACAGACAGACGGACAGTAATAAAACCTTTTCAACCTCTCTCTTCGCTAACGCTCAGCCAATTAGACCGGGCTGGAAGAATTGCAAACGAAACTAACTATCT
Source organism: Homalodisca vitripennis (assembly GCF_021130785.1). Classification (NCBI taxonomy): domain Eukaryota; kingdom Metazoa; phylum Arthropoda; class Insecta; order Hemiptera; family Cicadellidae; genus Homalodisca; species Homalodisca vitripennis. The sequence goes on along the minus strand of NC_060213.1, from coordinate 140,355,506 downwards.
ATGGACACTTATAGGGCATAATGATGTAATGCGTTTGAGTTTATCATATTTTATCTTAGTACTTATTGAAGTAAAGAAAATTTATGATTGTATTGGCGACATCTATTACCAAATATATAGGCTTAATCTAGGGATAATGCTAGAGGAATTACATGTGCAATGATAAATGCTATTGTAATATGTAACCAATGTAAACAATGTAACCTAAATAACTAAATTTAAATCGTATTTTTTCTATTTTAAAGCTATTTACATTATTTGACAAAACTTCGGTTTTGAAACCTTTGAGGAGTTAAGTTAAGACGCTGTTATATTACTTTAAACACCTTTTGGGAGATATGAAACTAAATGTGCTTCAACCTGTTTGGACTCGTGTTACAAAGATAGATAGGTGCGACAAATACTCTCTGATCATGAGATTTTGAAAACATGAAACAGGTGGTGGTTCTCACAAACATGAAACAGACGCTTAGAAAGGTTGTTGTTGGGTCTTCAATATGTTCATATTTTAGTAAATATCTGAAAGTGGGTTGACAACATTGATCTCAGAAATATGTAACCAGTTTGAATCGCGCCTTGAATAGCTTTATAAGCAAATTCTGAGCTGTGTCTAAATTGAGCACCAATAAATTTGAAGGCGCAGCGCACCATTACGTAGTTCCCTCCTAAGAATTAATTGGTTAGCTTCATTGGCTGAGCGTTTGCGAAATGAACTCGGTATGTTTACCTATTTGTCGGCCCCATATCTCAAATACAAATTGATTTGAGTTTTTGCATAAAAATTTGCAATTATACTGTTGGCTATATTTATATTGTAGTGATTTGGCTATATTTGGCTTTGCGTTAACAATTATTTTTTTATTGGTCTTATAGCCAACCATGATGGCAACAAGGATAGCAGAATAAACAAATTGTTAACAAGCTGAGCATTATCATGAGATTGTTACGCGTGATATGTATCATATTCACATAGTAAAAGGAAAAAAATATTACAGTGGAAAGGCAATGTTAAAAGTTAACGATTTTAGTGCTAGTACTCTTTCTACGTCGCCGAAACTTTGACTATTTAAACACTGATATGAAACTTAACTTAATGAATAAAAATGTGATTCTATCATGTGGCAAGATATTTTAAGAAAGGTTATCTGCAGAATTTAAAGTTTACATGAAACATTATTGTTACGAAGACATGAATGAGTGCTATGAGGATTCATGTCCTTCCACGGAATTTGGCTGAGCGTCATTGAAGTCTATTACTCAGTAGGTAGAAACTTTTATATTTTCTGTTTGGGGGTATAAATATTTCTTTGATGTATGATGTATATCTATCTGCAGTACATATTGAGAGCGAAATTTTCATGCAACCCCTAAATTATAACTTTGTAAAAGTGAAGTTACGAATTACGCATTATATATACGCCTACACACATTCATGTTAAGATTGTATGATACGTATATAACTTGTTTTAAAAATAGCTTAATCGTGCTAACATTCATAATAAATTATTCAATAATCTGCTATGAGTTTGCTGAGACCAAATGACGTGTTCGCTACGGGCCTTCGTTTTGGTTCAAATATTTTTATAACCTCAAATTTTAATTCTGTAAAAGCCAATTAGCAAATTACGCGTGATATTAACACAAATCTAGGTTTAAAAAGTCTCAGCGAGAGACTAAATATCTGCTGGCTCCAAGTGTTCTTTTCAATTCTCTTCAAATATTCTCATGGTCCTAAATTATAATTTTGTAAAAGCCAATTAGCAAATTACGCGTAATATTAACACAAATCTAAGTTTAAACAATCTCAGGGAGAGACTGAATATCTGCTGGCTCTAAGTGTTCTTTTCAATTCTCTTCAAATATTCTCATGGTCCTAAGTTATAATTTTGTAAAAGCCAATTAGCAAATTACGCGTAATATTAACACAAATCTAAGTTTAAACAATCTCAGCGAGAGACTAAATATCTGCTGGCTCTAAGTGTTCTTTTCAATTCTCTTCAAATATTCTCATGGTCCTAAGTTATAATTTTGTAAAAGCCAATTAGCTAATTACGCGTAATATTAACACAAATCTAGGTTTAAAAAGTCTCAGGGAGAGACTAAATATCTGCTGGCTCTAAGTGTTCTTTTCAATTCTCATCAAATATTCTCATGGTCCTAAGTTATAATTTTGTAAAAGTCAATTAGCAAATTATGCGTGATGTGAAGACAAATCCGAGTTAAAAAATCTCAGGGAGAGAGACTAAAAACATATTTGGCTTTAAGCGTTCTTTTCAATTCTCTTCAAATATTTTCTTGGTCCTAAATTATAATTTTGTAAAAGTCAATTAGCAAATTATGCGTGATGTGAAGACAAATCCGAGTTCAAAAATATCAGGGAGAGAGACTAAAAACATATTTGGCTTTAAGCGTTCTTTTTAATTTTGTTCAAATATTCTCCTGGTCCTAAGTATTAATTTTGCAAAAGCCAAGAAGCAAATTACACATGATATATACAATACAAAAATTCAATTTAGCGTTGTCTATATTACCTATACAGGAGTATATAATACAGTGCATTACTAAAAATAAATCTAGTATTATTTTAATCCAAAAGGACATCGAGTTTATTTATTCAGATTAGATGCAAAAATATAGAGATTACTAAAGATTTTCTCTTTATCATGCAGCGCTCTGACAAAAGAGGAATTAATTAGTTACGAATGTAATCAGCCAACAATAACATCTCCACCCGCAGGCACTGTGTTGTGGGTGTATTTACTAGTCTGTGGACGTGCGCCCTGTAGCGTGTGACGTCACTGAGGTAGGTGGGAGGTAACCTGGATGAACTTGAGGTAGGTCATGGAGCCACCCTGCTCTCCCCTTCTCTGCCACCACCCTACTGAAGGCCAACTACACAGATTTTACAAATCTCTCTTTTACGCTTTAATCCCCAGTTCTTGAACCCGTTGAAGTCAGGTTAAACATTGCTTCCTATACGGAATTTCACTATTTTCAAGAATATTAGGCTTTCCCTTAGATAGGATGGACCTTCGGTATTTTTTTAAATCAATCGCAGAAAGAGCGTAGATAGGGTCAATGTTTCGTGAATGGCTAGTACAACCCCTGCATGAGTTCAAATCCCTTTGCCCGTCTGTACAGTTACTGACAGTGAAATAATTAAGGGAAGGGATTAGGGGAAAGGGTCCTCCCACCTAAAAGGCCTAAAAAGTTCAAAATATCAACAGCATTCCAATTTATTTTAAATGTAACAATAGTTACATTTTTTTACTTTCATTTAGGCTTACATTTAGATTTATTCCACACACCAGTTGTGGTGTTATCTTTAATTATATTTATACTCCGATCCCTCAAAGCCAACTTCTAGTTATGTAACAGGTTACTGAATTAAGGTAAGAGTTTAAAATGAAATTGGCTTAATTGTTGTTATAAAAGGACAATGCCCTCAGGAATATAAAACTAGTATAATAGTATATCTGAACCAAAACATTGTCTGGTATAGTATATTAAACAACTTGTAGTAACTTCTGACTCTCTTAATTCTGTTCATGTCCATTCATTCCATTTAAAAATAATTATAGGTATACATCAATTTAAGGGACGCCTGCGACTTTGCTTTATGCAACAACCGCAGTACAACTATATCTCTTAATCACGTCGTTGAATTCTGAACGGCTGTTTCCATGTTTGTGTGCTGAATTGAGAAAAAGCGTAAAAATTATTGGTTTAGTGATAATTTTAGCTACAAAATGTATTGTAAGCTTGAAATTTTCAACAAAATCCTACTTCTGAGATGAATTTTGATAACACAAGGAATATTATAATATCATGAACTCATTGAAATGCCGCATTTATAAATATGTTTTTGCAAGCGTTTGTCTACATCAGTGATATGTTTGGTTTGAAAAGCGTAATTGAAAAATAAAATAAATTGTTGAACTTAGTCTAATTCCAATCGATGATTCTGCTGGATTTATCTGGAAAGAATATGAAACAGAAAAGTTTAAGTAAGTTGATAATACCGTATAACTGAGTACTAGCTTTAATTTATGGTTGCATACCTAAAATTATTTCGGAAATGATATCTTTTAAAATATGTTATGATCATCCATTTGAAAACTAGCAGAGGCTTTATAAAATCGGTCACATAAATAAATCCATACCATTGGTTTCGAATGTACTTTCATACGAAATAAAAATAAAACTTGTTAAAACATTCCGTGGACATGGGTTGGTTTTAGCAAATGGTTTTTTTATATTTTGCTTAAGAATCTTTACAATCAACAACAGGTTCTTTGGATATAATCGCAAATTAACTTTCACTTCAAATTCCAGCCATAATAAGATAACCCATACGTATCACCCTTTTTAACGTCAATGCTTTGCTTTTAAATGCGAAAAACACTGTTTTGTTACACATATATTTACATTTTTTTTAAGGAGAGGCCGATCCCCTTTTAAGCCTTATTCTGTCCGCCCTCATGGGCCACTGGCCTGTGTGAGGATCTTACCAAACAGAATAAGAGGGAGAGTCGATACAGTACGAGGTCAATAGTACTGATAAAAAGTGCAATGGTCACAGACAGGATTGTTTATGTAGGTAGTATCAGTCATTTCCACGAACATAGATAATTAAAGTATTACCCTTTTTTGGAATAGTAAATATAAATACATAATAGTAACTTAAAATTATATACGACTCGTGTTTATAAAATAGGTTTATGGTATTATCAACAACTAACCGTTGTCATGACTTGATTGCAATTATTTTTATAAATAAATAATTTTAATCATATTTTCAACTATAAATGTATAATATTTTGTATATGACAGATCTCTATTATGATTAATGTCAGCAAGAAAGTTTGAATTATATTCTAAATAAATACTGCAGCTAAATGAATAATTAAAAGTTAATTAACAATGGTCTTAAGAAAACATTTGTAATTTTAGTTTGTTTTGTTATGTCCCAAGCATAAATGTGTTGCATTATTGCAAATGTATGTTATTTTGTTTAAACCTAATCATTATATTGCCCAGCATTTAAGTGAGAGAATGTGTACGGTAAACAACCTTTGTGTTTGGAAAGTGATTATCTCATATTAACTAATAGTGTTAAATGTAACTTTTCAACTGGATGCAATTTCAGTACATATTATTCAACTACAATCGTCAACTTCAACTTCAAACATGTAAAGCTCGTTTAATGACCATAACCTTTTTCCCCAGGAGGGTTCACTTCTGGCTGGTTTATACTTCCCAGTTGAACCCACAAAAAACCGATGTGTCACTTAAATCTGGGCAACCTTATGGATGTCCAGGAGCGGCAAATCACTAACCGCAAATGTCGAGATTCTGTGGTTCATAGGCAATTCGATAGGTCTGGTCTACTGCAAAAGACGACTGTTGGAGTTGGTGGGGTTTCTCCCCTATCCTCAGAGGTTCTTGTTAACCTCAACAAGGGTGTGCCACCCCCTGCCTACTTTGACTGGAGAGGCTGGTTCAGAGCTGGCCTCCCCTTCTTCCGGGATGACTTTGAGATGTAGTGCCCTAATTCTTCCTCACGGATCTCGATAGGAGAATCCCCCCAATCTTACCCATCCTGAATATCCTGTCATTCCGAAAGCAAAGCAAAGGTCCTTATAGAACTAGGTGCAATTTCTAAGCTTCTTGTCCTGAGAGAAGAAAAAACAAACTTCAATGAGTTGAATCATAATTTTTTCAGGGCCTCGCAAGATTTGGGAATGGGGGAAATAACTTTTAATGGTTTAATTTTATAAAGACAAGATTATACACATTGACATTAAGGCAGTGATAAATCAATTGATAATTCTTAATCTAGCCATAGATAAAGTTGAATGTTCAAGGTTGGAATGCTAAATGTTAAAAGGCAGAACAAGATACAAACAAATAATCTTTTGAATTTTGCTATAGTTCATTTTCCTTTTATCGTAGTGACAGTCTCATTTTCTCATCAGGAGCACAATTGAGTACACTATAATGTTTCTGACAGGATCCTTAGCACGGTGGAGCAACCGAGTTTTCTACACACAACGTAGCTATGGCGGGAAGGATTGATTCAACTGGAATGTTTATTTTACCTTCCTTTCAGTTCACCTTCCTTTTATTCCAACGTTTGGTATATGACGCTGTCTCAAACTTGACTCCTGGAATCGAGAGTCATGTTCGTCTGAAGAGATCCAAAGAAAGTCGATGACGAAGAAGCTTTAGACGAAATACTTACATCGTTTCAAAATCAGAGACACATATAAATCGGTGAAGTGGTAGTCTCATTGTCTCATCAGGTGCACAATTGAGTGCACTACGATGTGATAGACACGATCTCTAAGCACGGTGGAGCAACACAGTTTTCTACGCATAACGTAGCTTTGGTAGGAAGGGTTGATTAAATTAAATTTTGAGTTACCTCCAGTCCACCTTCCTTGTATTGCGGCATCTGGTATCTGACGTTGATGTCGAAGCGATGTAAATATTTCGTTCAGAGCTTTTTCGTCATCGACTTTCTTTGGATCTTTTCAGACGAATATGACTCCAAATTATAGAAGTCAAGTCTGAGACAATCCAGCGGATTTGTAGAAAGTTATACAGAAATTCTTTCAGGAACTTGGATTTCTGAATTCATTGTCTTCAGTGTTTAGAGGTGATCATGTACTGCAATTAATTGTAAATGAAACATTTTGTCTCCAGGTTTAGAACCACGGGCTGACGTTTTCCATATATTTCCCCTAACAGGTCAGACCTATAGGATCCATGAAAAGGCCAAACAGTTAAATAATTCAGTGTTTCAAATCCTGTGTAAAAGCACCATCTGGTGCTAAAAACGCTCTGCTTTGTTTGTCAATACACTACGAGCCATTGGGAATTGACAATGAAATCAAAGGAAATCGTCGAGTCTGATTTAACAAGGGATGCGTTTTGATGCATGTTTGGAAAGATTGAATAGTTTAAGGAATAAACACAGAATTTAATTCTTATTTGATATGTAACGAGCTTTTACATTGTTGTTACAAAAGAATAGGATTTATTAGTACAAATACATGAATAGAGAGTGAAAAATAATGTCTGCCAGTTGTGTTGCCAAATTTCCGCTAGGACCCATTTTCATCGAATATTCACCAAATAATTGACAATTTCACTGTGACACAAGTCATCAACCGTTTTTTGGACAGCCGAGGTACAATAGCAAAATGAATCAACTGCAGTTAATGTTTTAAACAAAATTTTGTTAAGGTCTCAGTATAAATGTCATTTTCATTTGAATTATTTAATAACTGCAGAAGACTTAATTTAATACCCCTATTTAAAACACAACTCTTTTTCAATCTTGAACTTAATTACTCCTATTCGACGCTAATTTAAACTGTGGTGGGTAACATGTGGGATTTAAGCATAGGTAAAAACGTTGTGATAGTTTATCTCTACACCTATTAGTATTATTTATGTAATATTTAGTAGTTGTACATTGAAATATAAGCTACTATAATTTCTACCGACTATGTAGTTTTTATAGTATAATAACATATAAATGATCTTGAGTGAAAGTAACTTATGAGACATTTAGAGGAAAGGCTGGCTGTTCTTAAAGGTGAAGGCTACAAGAAAGTCTATCGTGTAACACGATCATCTAACACGAAATTCATCCATTTGGGAACGTGGAGTTCTTCCTGACCTAGTCACACATCTCAATCGATTTTTAGTTGGAATAACTGTCAATAAAGTCATAGCCCCTGAAGATGTGTACATGTTTTATAATTCCACTAGGAGTTACAGGCATTTGAATCAGAAATTTTGTTATCAGGCTCAAATAAAAATGACTGAAGATACAATTTTGAAACCTTTACAATATGTACGTGAGCTATAGCTTCAAGAAACAAAGAATTTCTTTCATATATAGCTTAAGGAAATTTTATTTATAAATTATAAAAAAATTAAGGAATTAGCCGTGTTTAATAATTTTTCTAAGAAAATGTTTTATAGATAAAACATGTCACTCTCTCCAGTCAACTTGCCACATTTAAAAGTTACTGAATTTGGACACCAGGCTCTAAAACAAATTAAGAGGTACGTAGACAATTACGAGGAGAGGAAACGATACTAAAATCCGCAGGCGTTGAGGAAACGGGGCAGCCAGCTTTATGTTCATCCTATGAAAGCCCGGAGCAAAGAGATTGGGAGAAAACCTCATCCTAAATAATCTAGATTGCGAAATAAGCAATAACAGGAAGAAGCCGTAGAAGCATCCAGAAACGAGGTTGGACACCTAGAATATGCAGACGACAAGACCAGCTGTAGCTAAGGTTATGGAGAAGGCTTGGCTCGTCTAGTGCCCTGACCACAGGCCAACAAAATAAAAGTGGCAGGCGCCGCAATCTTCACGTGCATACTGTACAATACACACATCCTCAACTATTTTCTTAGAGCCTGATTTTACAATTTTCTGAACTTCAAATTCCTACCAACATTTTTTTTAAAAATGAAAAAATTGCAGTGGAAAATCGTTTAAAGGAATTGTGATCAGGTTTTTTCCGACGAATTTATAGTAACACTAGTATAAGGGCAAGAGTGTGTTATCCCCATTCGCTTTTCTTCAACTGCAAACTGCTTTCTCCAAAAGCAGATTCGATTATCTTATGTGCAAACATTCACAGCTTTGTACAATAAGGTAGTTTTCATAACAGTGTATAAATAGCATTTCCATGGCATCAGATGGTTTATTGATCATTGGCACAGTCAGATTTTAAAGTTATACAATTTATTGCTTCGTCTTTGCAATCTGCATTACACTCCTAATCAAGCAGTTTACAATAATAAAATATTTAAAAAAATTTTAATGTTGACAATTTTTCTGCCTCTTTGATGAACTTCAGCTGAAAGGGTTAACAGGACGTGTTAAGTATCAGTTCACTTTGTATTATGTGTCGTAGCGCAGTCTGACGGATCCAATATAAAACACTCCAAAATTAACAACAGTTTAGAAATAAAAATTGATTAAATAAACAATTTAAATTGGACCGAATTGTAAATCTAAACCATACTCGAATCCACCTGAGGACACACAACAAATTGCATTTAAATCAGTCCAGCCGTTTATGAGGAGTTCAGTGACATACACACGCACACAAGAAATATATATATATATATATATATATATATATATATATATATATATATATATAAGGAACCAGAAAAAAATATTCTGCATACCACAACCACACACAGCTTGGTCCTGATTTTCTGAGCTCATAGAATTCAGGAATATGTGTCCTTTATTCATTATTGTCCAGTTAATACTTTTTCCTCTTAAATTTCATTGTGTTTGAGTTGTTAAGAACCAAGTTTATAAGAGGACTGTTGTGTTAAAATACACTCGAAGTTGAGACCGAGAAAAAGCTTTAATAACGAACGACCACAGGAAGGGAACCCCACACCGTTTCCCGGTAGGTAGCTCACTTTCTGCTCACTATAAAGGAAACCGGAGCAAGAGAAGGCATGGCGGATATTATGTAACGCGGGCAGTCCGGGCAGCGGCCAGACTGGTTGTAGAGACGACGCACACACGCGCACACACGGCCAGGCGCGCCGGAATGTCAAGGACAGAGTCGCAAATGCAGTCTGGGTCTGGGTATGCCGGCCACTGCAGTCTGCAATTCGCCAAGCCTCTTCATGCGCAGGCTCGGTGTACACTAGAAGGAGGTTTTCACAGTGGAAGTCTGATTTTGACTACCGAAGATTTTCTAAAACTTTCGTTTACATAATAAGCATTCTTTGCTTGTGCAAACGATGTGATAATAAATTATGCACTTCTTAGTAAGGTTAAGCTTCTCGTTTTATACCAGTATGTTCATTGCGTGCCATCCAAAATCTTCGAAGAGCAATGCTTCTAGGATAACACTACAGCGTTTAACACTTAAGTCACCAATGTGCCCAATTTGACCTTTGTACATCAGGACCCACACCGGAAGAACGATTCAAAATCGACCAAGTGTGGCATCCGAAAAATCCGTAAAGTAAGAGCTTCTTGGTAATATTCAAGCATTTCAACATTCAGTTGTCTGAGTCAATCATGATACTGACAGAATGATGTTATAAAATGCTTTTGTAGTTATTCTTCTCTTCTGGTTAAAAGAAACTTTCCGATCGATACATTCAGAGTAGTAACCTGATCCTAAACTAAAAACTTATGTAAGAGTAGGCTACTTAAACACTACAGTAAAATAGCTGCTACTAAAACCAGTCAAACACGTAGTAGTAGCAGTGTACCATTAGCTGCATCTATGCTAGTCAAGACTGTGTATTCTTTCATTAATAGAAAGAAGACAAGGTAGCATAAGACGAGATGATGCCGAATCTAATTTATCTTCTTCCTAAGAGTTTTCTTTTCCAAGAAGCATGTTCAATCTCATTTACCTTCTTCTTACGAGTATCGTTTTCCAAGAAGCATGTCGTTGACATTTATCTTCTTCTTAAGAGTTTCCTTTTCCAAGAAGCATGTTGAATCTCATTTATCTTCTTCTTACGAGTATCGTTTTTCCAAGAAGCATGCATGTCGTTGACATCTTCTTCTTAATAGTCTCCTTCTCCAAGAGACAAGTTGAACCTCATTTATCTTCTTCTTACGAGTCTCCTTTTCCAAGAAGCATGTCGTTCACATTTATCTTCTTCTTAAGAGTTTACTTTTATTAAAAGCATGTTGAATCTTATTTATCTTCTTCTTAAGAGTGTCCTTTTCCAAGAGGCATGTTCAAATTCCTTAATTACATCTTACAAAGCGTATGTTTTAACGTCCCATATCAAATATTCGGGTAAAGCTATACGACCCAAAGGTAAGCATTATATTATACTAATGTGTAATATTATATTATATTATATTAATGTAAGTTCCATTTAGGATCATTAATTTTAAGAATAACAAAAAACAAACTAACGTAAAGACATGGTGCAACTCACCGCTTGAACACACAGTAACTTGAAAAGATAAAAATGTTCAACACTTGAAGCTAGTGATGTTTGACTAGCGCGCTATAGCTGATAGTTGCTGCTGTGTGTCACACTAGCTGACCAGTTACCGCCACCTGACTAGCTGATAATAAAAGAGCCAAGTCTGGTATAGTCTGTCGATAAATACGATGCTGCATCGATGCTAGAGACTGTCAGACTGCGTCTGGACAACAGGAGTAGGCTCTCTCGCTCGTCGCAGGATAACATACGAAGATGACACAGTGATGCTTATCCGTCTGCTTGCGGAAATGCCATTTCATAAAGCAGTCGATGAGATGATGCTGTAAAAACATTCAACTGTCCTTTCCCTGTATTAGTTACACAGAAGATAACTCATCCAGTGCTGTAAATTGAATTGAGGCACGGCAATAGTAAGCGCTTGGACTGCCATCTGTGGAGTGATGTTTGAACGGTACCAAATAAATAAATCCCCAGACTTCAGCACACCTTGTCCGTATGAATGAATTAATGTTTTATCTCCTCTGCAAGTAATAAAATGAAAGCTATCATCCAAAAGATCAGACACGGAGCGTTCGGAGCAGAGTCATTCATGATTTAGAACACCGTCGTTTTTAATTGTAAAATATCAAACAATCGAGCATATCGAAAATTCACAGATATTCTTGAGTGATGATGGTCATTTGCAGTTTGATAATTTTCTTAAATCGTCCTTACAACGAAGATTATTCTCGTATTTCGCGTTAGATCTCCTCGCACATTTACCAACAGACCAAAGAAAAAAAATAACTGGGCTAAGGCAAGCTGCAAGCAAGGTCACAGCAGTGGTACCAATGAGGAGTTTATTGTAAACTGTCTTGCGAAATGAGTTGTGGTAGTTTTAGGAAGAAAGGATTCCTGGCAAAGATAAACAAGAGTAATTGGTATGCTTTGTAAGAAGCAGCCACCAATGTCACTATAATCCCGAATATCTGAGTAAGAACTAGGAAAATCTATAACTAAGTTCATTGTGTTAAATTTTAAAATTTAATAAATTTAATTTAGTATAGTTATTAAGATATTAGCAAAAATAATTTCACTCATTTAAAGAAGATGCTAGTTTGTCTAGAAGATCAGAATGTTGCAATATGTCTGAAATTTCATTCCATCACTAGTCCGCATAGTAACCTATTTTTCAAATTTCAATAATCCTCAAGACTACACATTTAAGTTTATTTTTGGATGGAAAGTGAAAAGTTATTTTTACCAGATGGCAATGTATCTTGGGAATAACGTATACAAAATTTATTTCTTGACGTTATAAAACAGTATTTTTTTTTATTCAAACTGCACGTATGAGGTAGTCATGTTGAGTTATTAACTACATATGAAATAATTATTATATTTTAGTCATTGGTTGTTTTGACATTTTAGAATGTAAGGAAGTTTTGTGTGAAAATGTCAGATGTATGCTCTGTAATAATACTTCAGAGCCTTAGTAACACTTTAGTCAGAAGTTCAAACATCAATCATAATTACAAAGTCGTTCAAAAATACTTTAAATAACTTTATTATTTGAATCTTTAGATAAAAACCTGACAATGCAATTAAAATCTATCCGCTTTATAACAAAAACTATATATTTTACTGACAATAATACAACCGTACAAACTAAACAATACTATAACAAAGTATGTACGCATTACATATAAAGGTATACATTACAGTATAAGTTTTAATAGCACACAATTATCATTTGAGACAACTTTAATACATTTAAAAACATGAAGACTTGTTTAAAGATGCCTCAGGAAGGTTTTCTTAAGGTAAATTTACTCTCTACTCCGACCGATAGTGTTTTGTTTTGTTTTATAATAAGAACAGCTTTATTTGTGTTACGTCATTAGAAGGGACTTGTGAAGGAATGTCTTTAAGTTTTCCTAGCTACCAAGCTGTCTGCATTGTTTCTGTAAAAATAAAAATAAAAATATTGCTAGCAATAAACATAAAAATATAAATAATTTTTGGCCCAAATATTATTTTATTTTTATACTCATATTTATAACCAAGAATTTTAAATCGTGTAAATGAAAAGTTCAAGAGTTGAACTCTTTATAAATGTTAAAATCTTCATGTCATATTCTAAAAGTGCTTGGTCAAAAAGGTCTTCAACTGGACGTTAAGTGTTCGTATAGAGTTTGCATCTTTAAAACTTCCAATCCATATTTAAATCCATGCAAGCGAATAATTTTAACGAATATACTCGAGATACTATCCTCGTCAGTGTGCTACATTTAATATTTTTACAGGACATCGCATATGTCAAATTAAACGTCCATTTGCAAAGTGTTTAGCACCTTTATAATTTCACTTCAATAAGGAACGTCACGTCTAGTTTAGAGAAAACTAAAACTCAGACGCTCACGCTCCATGTACCCCTGATAAAGTACTTTATGAGTCTGCGCCAGGCTGAGAGATGCACAGCTCGGTGAACTTGGTCAAATACAATTCCCTTTGAACATCTTCAGGGTTCAACTCTTTGAAAGTAACTTTTATTAACACTTCGAAACCGTGTATTAAACCTTACTTACTGTTGCCAGTTCTATTGAACGTATTGAACAATCCCAGTGTTTTGTTCATTTATATTTTATGAAGTTAAAATTATTAGTGAATTGTATTCCTGTATTTATGTTTCACACAACCCACATGTAAAACTGAAACTGTGAAACTTTCAAATATATAAATGTATACTTATAATACTCAGTAGAGGCCGCAATATGGCACTTTTTTGATAAAGTAAAATAAAAAATAAAAAAGTGGAATGTTAGAGTTAAAACGCAGTTAAGTAGTACACTCCATAGCTCTCGGGTAGAACAATCCCTAGCTACTAGGTAGAAAACTCCCTGGTTTTTAGGCAGTACACTGCCTAGCTCTCAAGTAGTACACGCCGTAGCTCTCAAGTAGTACACTCCCTAGCTACCAGGCAGTACACTGCCTAGATCTCAAGTAGTACACGCCGTAGCTCTCAAGTAGTACACTCCCTAGCTACCAGGCAGTACACTGCCTAGCTCTCAAGTAGTACACGCCGTAGCTCTTAAGTAGTACACTCCCTAGCTACCAGGCAGTACACTGCCTAGCTCTCAAGTAGTACACGCCGTAGCTCTCAAGTAGTACACTCCCTAGCTACCAGGCAGTACACTGCCTAGCTCTCAAGTAGTACACGCCGTAGCTCTCAAGTAGTACACTCCCTAGCTACCAGGCAGTACACTGCCTAGCTCTCAAGTAGTACACGCCGTAGCTCTCAAGTAGTACACTCCCTAGCTACCAGGCAGTACACTGCCTAGCTCTCAAGTAGTACACGCCGTAGCTCTCAAGTAGTACACTCCCTAGCTACCAGGCAGTACACTGCCTAGCTCTCAAGTAGTACACGCCGTAGCTCTCAAGTAGTACACTCCCTAGCTACCAGGCAGTACACTGCCTAGATCTCAAGTAGTACACTCCCTAGCTACCAGGCAGTACACTGCCTAGATCTCAAGTAGTACACTCCCTAGCTACCAGGCAGTACATTCCCTAGCTACCAGGTAGTACACTCACGAACTCTCACATAGTACACTCCCTAGCTACCAGGTAGTACACTCCCTAGCTACCAGGCAGTACACTCCCTAGCTACCAGGCAGTACACTTCCTAGCTCTCAGGTAGTACCTTCCCTATATCTCAGGCAGTACAACCCCTAGCTCCCAGTTAGTACACTCCCTAGCTACCAGGCAGTACACTTCCTAGCTACCAGGTAGTACACTCCCTAGCTACCAGGTAGTACACTCCCTAGCTACCTGGTAATACACTTCCTGGTTTTAGGCAGTACACTGCCTAGATCTCAAGTAGTACACGTCCTAGCTCTCAGGCTGTACACTCCCTAGCTACCAGGCAGTACACTTCCTAGCTACCAGGCAGTACACTTCGTAGCTACTAGTTAATACACTCCCTAGCTCTCAGGTAGTACACTACGTAGCTCCCAGCAATGTTAACTATTTATCCTCTGCTATGAAACCCAACTTAACGAAAAAAAAAAACAATGAATTTAATCATGTGGCAAGATATCTCGAGAAAGATTTTATCTGTAGGTTTAAATTATGCATAGTACTTCATCTCTAGGTAGACAAAGATGAGTTCTATGATAGTACATGTTTAAAGATGGATTTTTGTTGAGTGTCATTGAAGCGCATCACCCAATAAGCAGTCACAAAATAGCCTATATTTCTTTTGTCTGCTTTAAGGAAGTACACAGCTCTTTTCTGCCAGTTTATCTGCCTATTTCCAAAATGACAAGACCTATAGATTTGGAAGTTTGCATATAACCACATCGAAGCGTGTTACGATAATGTGGTGTGATTTACCCCTAAATTTTATCATTTTATTTTTACACGCACAATCAAATAAATAGTCAAATACTTCAACTGTACTTCAGAATTGTGGACAAAAGGAATTGGTAGAAATTTTACTGTCGGCCAATAATGTCACTTTTCCAGTATGTTAAAGTAAGTTATTAAGAATGTAAATACTCAAATTTAAAATACCGTAGTGTGTTGTTTTTATCAAGTTCGCTACTCCGAGTAATATCAAATAAACATAAGTTTCTTGGAGAAGAAGAGACAAGTTATACACCATGTCAGTCTCTCGTGTTGGGGTAATAAGAAAGGTGTATAAACTCTGCTGTGTTAACTTGTGTGCTGACAATATTAACTTTAATTGTAAATTTGAAGTACTTACAAGTAAATACAATGTTTCATGAGCGAGTATGTTAACTAACTGGATTCATGTTTGGCTTTTACTTAGTTCACTTAACTTTCTTAGAAACATACTGTATAAATAATCATTAAAAAACAAACATTAAATAATAAGATATTAAATAGAAATATCAAACATTAGATATAGCAGCGTACTCAATTTATATTCTAAATTAACCAAACTATATATGCTATCTACTTATAAATTTATATATATATATATATATATACATTATTTGTAAAATTAGTTTTACTATCAAACATTCAAGATTATAAATACCACTATGGAGATAGTAAAAAATTACTAATAAATTTCATATTTATTGAAATAAAGGAAAATACATCTACAACAAAAGTTAAAATCTGTGGTTTAATTTTGTAGTGATAATGTAACCATGCATTATTTTGAATATTATAATTATTGTTCGATACAGTAAATTAGTTAAAAGAAAAAGAGTTTAAGTTCCTTGTACAACATCTCATTCCAGACATTTCGGTATACGCCATTCGTGAACGAAATTGTCTCTACATGTGTCACGGTGGCTACTGTATATGGATAGTCTGTTCCAGAAAAAGGGTCACGATGGCTACTGTGTATAGTCAGTCCGTGCCAGATAAAGGGTCACGATGGCTACTGTGAACAGTCAGTCTGTGCCTGATAAAGTAGCACGACGGCTACTGTGTATAGTCAGTCCGTGCCAGATAAAGGGTCACGATGGCTACTGTGTATAGTCAGTATGTGCCAGATAAAGTGACACGATGGCTACTGTGTGTAGTCAGTATGCGCCAGATAAAGTGACACGATGGCTACAGTGTATAGTCAGTCTGTGCCAGATAAAGGGTCACGATGGCTACTGTGAACAGTCAGTCAGTTCCAGATAAAGGGTCACAATGGCTACTGTGTATAGTCAGTCTGTGCCTGATAAAGTAGCACGACGGCTACTGTGTATAGTCAGTCCGTGCCAGATAAAGGGTCACGATGGCTACTGTGTATAGTCAGTGTGTGCCAGATAGAGTGACACGATGGCTACAGTGTATAGTCAGTCTGTGCCAGATAGTGTCACGATGGCTACTGTGTGTAGTCAGTCTGTGCCAGATAGTGTCACGATGGCTACTGTGTATAGTCGGTCTGTTCCAGATAAAGTGTCACGATGGCTATTGTGTATTGTCGGTCTGTTCCAAATAAAGTGTCACGATGGCTAATGTGTATAGTTAGTCTGTGCCAGATAGTGTCACGATGGCTACTGTGTGTAGTCAGTATGTGCCATATAGTGTCACGATGGCTACTGTGTGTAGTCAGTCTGTGCCAGATAGTGTCACGATGGCTACTGTGTATAGTCGGTCTTTTCCAGATAAAGTGTCACGATGGCTATTGTGTATTGTCGGTCTGTTCCAAATAAAGTGTCACGATGGCTAATGTGTATAGTCAGTCTGTGCCAGATAGTGTCACGATGGCTACTGTGTGTAGTCAGTATGTGCCAGATAAAGTGACACGATGGCTACAGTGTATATTCAGTCTGTCCCAGATAAAGTGTCACGATGGCTACTGTGTATAGTCTGTCTGTTCCAGATAGTGTCACGATGGCTACTGTGTGTAGTCAGTATGTGCCAGATAAAGTGACACGATGGCTACAGTGTATAGTCAGTCTGTGCCAGATAGTGTCACGATGGCTACTGTGTATTGTCGGTCTGTCCCAGTTAAAGTGTCACGATGGTTACTGTGTATAGTCAGTCTGTGCCAGATAAAGTGACACGATGGCTACAGTGTATAGTCAGTCTGTGCCAGATAGTGTCACGATGGCTACTGTGTATAGACGGTCTGTTCTAGATAAAGTGTCACGATGGCTACTGTGTATAGTCGGTCTGTCCCAGTTAAAGTGTCACGATGGTTACTGTGTATAGTCAGTCAGTTTCAGATAAAGTTACACGATGGCTACTGTGTATAGTCAGTCTGTTCCAAATAAAGTGACACGATAAAGTTTCGTAAGATTTCATGATTATGGAGTTTCTTAAAGTTTGATAGTCTTACGATTGTATTAACATTGAGTGTTATTGCTCCATCAGCGTTTTGCGAATTACACATCCAAACTAATAATGACTTTTTTGTTTGAAGTTTCGAGATGACAGCTACAATTTGTGCAATCTAAATTTCTTTCGACAAACCGGGAAGGGCCTTGTTCAGTAGATTTGGTGTGGCTTCCTTAGAGAGTCTTTCTGGAAATTGGCGTGACTACTCGACATGTAACCCATTATTCCCATGCTCTGAACAACGAAACAATCGTAAGAATTATAATATTTTACAGATTGTTTGTGAATGCAGGAATAAACTAAAAGAGCAAGCCACGCAAACACACATTCACCTGTCAATTCTTGATAGGACTCAAACTGGGGTCGATCGAGACGAAAGAACTGCGGATCTGTGACAAACATTCCTGGTGAAGTAGATCTACTCACGGCAAGTCATGCAACCATTCATCTTCAATAGGCGGAAGTGAAATATTCTCCAAGTTTCCGGAACTACTCCTACCTTTGTGATGATTTTCGGTACTATTCTCAACTCTATAGTGTCTCAAATTTGGACAAAATGTGTCCAGAATATGTGCCATAGTGAATATTGTAGAAATATACATGTATACAGGTTTTTACCCCAAAGAGCAGGTTTTTGCGTGGGTGTTGTAAATTGGAAAGGGTAGACTTTAATAAGCGGCCTACACTCGTTATTCGGTTGTTTTTATCGAGTGGTTCGATGTATTATCGGAAGGTATAATTTGATATTACAATTTATTTAACTTAGCATATGATTTCAACTTATGAGTTATAGTAATTTTAATGTAAACAATAAACATCAAGAAGTAACTAATATCTTGAGACTTTGAAAATGGATACGAATATGAGGACAATAAGTGAGATATTTCTCACAAGTGACGAGATTTGTTTAAGGGGTTTCATCATGTGGGTTTGGCTCCTGGTAACCCTTGGGGAGAATTCTTTTCTCCATTTCACAAAAGCGGTTACTCGTTGACATCAAGTTGGGCAAGTTATAAATATTGTAAAGTTTCTTAGATATCTAAGGATAGGCCGTAGTTGGTTTTGTTGTTTTGCAATGATAGTGTTAAATTTACGTTTAAACAATTTTAATGTACGGGAATTCTTTTTGTTACGGTAATTTAATATAACTCTTAATGTTTACGATTTTTTCGTATCGAAGTTCGATATGTACATATCGAATTGTTCGATAACATAACCGAATAACGACTGTAAACCGCTTATTAAAGTCACCCCATTGGAAAGACTGCAGGAGAAACGTATGGTGGAAGCCAACATCGCTCATAATATAGGCTGGTGTCAGCTTTAAGTGGAACGGCTAGAAGCCCTAAACCTAAATTGCTAATTTGTTGATTGGATAATTTTTTGCCCTTGTTAGTAGAGGGCGCATTGCTTCGTTTAACTGTTAGTAACTCTGAAAGACCTAACGCCTGATGATCCATTCCCTTACGTAATTGATTTCACAACACGTAGAAAAAATTAGCAACAACGTCCTGTATGGTTTATGTCACTAATGATTGTCATACATCTGACACGTCATACACCCTATACTCCAGTTAAGACACCCAAATTCAAACTACCGTTGCTATATCTTTATTTATTTAAAAATTAACTATTTTTTAGACATAAACCCTTTTTTGTGTCCTTGGGAAAAAACTTCAAAAAGTACTTAAAAGAAGAATATTGTTATTATTTGGTTATCAGTGCTGGATATATTTAGAAGTGGCCTCTTTTATGAGTTCAATTATATTTTTGAACTTTCTGACTATTATTTTGCAAAAAGTCCGACTCACCATTGACAATTTAACTCCAGATTTGCACGCTAATTTTCACGTATTTTCTGACCCCGAGATTTAAACAAAGAACATAAAGATGATATTATTATTATGAAATGGATAGATTCCAATCCTAAAAAAGTGGTGATCTATTTAAAATATAATGGTGGAAAGTGTTAAAAATCCTGCAATCCTTTCAAATCACCAATGGTCAATAATAACACTTAAAGAAAGTAGTAATTGTTTATCAACTACATTCGGTTCAAACAAAATTTATTTTTCATAACCGATAGAGAACTGAGTTTGAAGGAATAGAGTGCAAGGTAGATATATTAGAACAAATATATAAAAAAGGTAAAAAAATTGTGTAAAAGGTCGGCAACGAGTAAGTAACAAACAATTATTATTTCAAAATGAGTTACGGAGGTGGTGTATAAATCTTATGTACGGTGTCGAAACCGATTAGTGTCTATTATCGATCACACTGGTATCGATATTTCTTAAATGCAAGATGCGTTCCAGTGTGTTTGTGTGACAAATCTTTCAGATCCAGTGATGACAAAATTAAATAAAAACTAATTTATTCTTTGAAAGCGAATGTTTGAAATCTCTTTTTATGAAATACTTGTCACATTATATGTTTAGTTACAACGTCTTGTATTCTAATAAAACTTTCAACTGCAGGTTATTACTTAGTAACAGGTGATTAATAATGAAGAGAGCGTCAATAGCAGAGTTTTGTTGAAAAGCCATTTTAAACAGCGGAAAGACATAACAGTTGAACAAGCAATTTATTTACTAACAGGAACTCGTTGGGGGCTAATGAGCATGCTGAGAATGACACCTTTTTGTGAGAAAAGTTAATGATTGCTTTTCTCGAACAGATGGAAACTCACAAAGGGCTGTCGATGGCAGGCTATTGTTGTATGTATGACCTTTCCGACAGGGCTGTAGGGCCTTGACTGCATTATAATATAACTTTTGTTATATAAAGTTTGTAGCAGTGGTTATTAAACATGTTAAGTCGTCATTGGGGAATGACAATGAGTGACAAAAATGTTACAGGATTTCGGACATTTGCCATCGTTATAAGTTAATAGTTATAACACAACGTTTCGAGGATTGGAATCCATCCTCTTCATCAGTTGGGGGAGGTATTAATTAATACCTATTCATTAACATTAACCACCTGACGAAGAGGCTTGATTCCAATCCTATCCTTTCAAACTTCCATCGTCAATAACAAACTTTAAACAAAGGAGTGATACAAGTTATAACGTATCATTTTAATGCACATAATTAAAATAATATAACAGAGCTAATTCTGTCTTAAGACTGACAGGTTAAACTTCCAAAATCTGTATATAAATAACGTATTGCGTTGCAATATTTTAATATATATATATCTATTGATTTTAACATACGGGGTGGGCCATAAGTCAGTTGTCACTAGCAATCCTTAGACTTTGTTTTTCCTGGCGTAGTAGTTGTGAACTTGACTAAGTCAAACACTAGCAGTTTGAGGTTATGTTTGTTTATTGTCGATATCTGAGAAAGTATGAATAGGAAATTAACAACAGAACAGCGTGTGTTTGTTTTGCAAACATGGTGGAAACATGATCATAATTATAGTGATGTTTGTGATTTGTTTGTGGAACGTTTTCCAAATATCCAGCCTCCATCTCGACAAGGTATTCGCAAATTAAATTTAAGATTTGAAAATACTGGGTCGGTAGCGGAGCTTCCTCGTTCAGGTAGGCCAAGGTCTGTTACTACAGAAGAGAATCTGAATGTTGTCGCGCAATGTTTTGTGCAATCACCGACGAAATCGCAAAGAAAATCATCAAATGAGTATGGAATAGCAAGAACAAGCCTACGAAGGATACAGAAACAGCTGCATTTGAGACCATATAGGCCTACTTTACTCCAAGGCCTAAATGAAGATGATCCGGACAAGCGTGTGGAACTCTGCGAGCTGTACCCAATCCGACAAGAAGCCGATCCCAATTTTTACAAAAGCATTCTTTGGAGCGACGAAGCAACTTTTAAGGTGAATGGCAGAGTGAACAGACACAACTGTGTCTACTGGGATTCTACGAATCCCCATTTGACGATGGAGTCAGAGTTAAACGCTCCTGGCGTGAGTGTATGGGCTGGTATTTTTAGCGGTAGGCTAATCGGGCCTCATTTTTTTGACGGTACTGTCAATTCTCTTAATTACCTAGATATGCTTCAAGAGGTGTTGTTAGAACTGGAAAATAGTCCACTTTATGAACATCTGCGGCCGGTTAAGGAAAAGTTGATATGGCAACAAGATGGAGCACCCCCCATTATGGACTTATTGTGAGAGACTTTCTAAATAATAACTTTAATGAATGGATTGGCAGACGGGGTACTATTGAATGGCCTCCACGGTCCCCAGATATAACACCGATGGATTTTTCAGTCTGGGGTATACTAAAAAATGAGGTTTATTCAGTCAAGATTCGTAATGTTCAGCATTTGAAGGAACTAATCCAATCAGAATTTGAAAACTTACAGTCCAAGAACACTTGCGACAAAATTTGTAAATCTGTGTTAAAAAGATGCAATCTTTGCTTAGAACAGCATGGAGACCACTTTGAGCATCTTTTGTAGGTTCATTGAATACTACATGTTTTCCTGTATTAATAAATTGTATTTGTACTACATAGTAAAATAAATGTATTTGTATTTTCGCTTGTTTGGTATATTATTGCACCAAATGCATTTTTGACAACTGACTTATGGCCCACCCTGTATGTATTGTTAAAATAGTTATATTTAGTGATAAAGATTATTATACAAATGTAATGTTTACTTTGAGACGAGGCCTTTCAAACCAATGATTTCCTAAGGTGATTTCGCAAATAAATATTTACAAATAAAATCAAAACACAACATATTTTAACCAGTATAAAACTTAGACAGGACTAAGGTTACGTTTTTTGATAAACTGAAAAGACTGAAAATTTCAATACGGTTTTCTACATTATTCATTAGTTTTTCTCTATTTCAAATCATATAAAATGATTTCCAAGCACTCGAGTACATTGGTTTTGTAACTTATATTATTAATTTAAGATTTTATTAGATGCTGTAGGCCCATATACAGTGCAGTCCTAATAAAACCATTAATTAAGATTTGGAAGGGTTCAATTATTTATTGTTATTGTTAAATCCAACTTACATTTCACTTTTTAATGTTTCGTATTAGGATTGTTGAGTTTTATTGCACACCCTGTAGCATCAAAATGTCTTCCGAAATATTTACGTTTGTTAATCTTGTAACTTCTCTTCTTCATGAGACATACATATTTAGAAAATGTTTTAATATGATACTTACACGTAATGAATTTGAACATCTAGTTGATGAACCATTCAAGACACATCCTAATAATCATAATTTCAAGGAACGAGGTAAAGTCAAAAATAATAGAAGGATAGGATACGCCTGAAGAATTTGATCATTTCCTATGTATTAACGTGAGATACGAATATAAAACCGATCCGTGCAGCTCTCGCAGTTCTGTCACTTATTGTATTTCATCAGCAAGAGTGCGCCGAAATCAAATCTTTACAACCATCTTTTCACAGTGATTTTCATTTTTGTAATATGTCACATGGCAAGATACATGATTGTACTCAGTGTGTTTAAAAGTATGTATCCTGCAATGTTTCCGGTACCACCATGGTTACCCATAAAACCAAATGTGAAAATGTTTGCTATCTCGGCCAATTCACATACACTGAGATGCACCATCATCGAACTCAGTGTTGCTAATATATAAATGAAGCTTCGGTGCAAATGGATATAGAGAAATGATATTATTCCAAGCACACGAGTGACAGACTTTGCTAACGCTCAGCCAATAAGATATTGGGACTAAAGTGAACGATATACCCAATATCGTCCGGATAGACGGACAGAGAGGAATGATATTTTCCCAGGCGCACGAGTGATAAGCTTTGCCAACGCTCGGCCAATAAGATAATTCCACTAACTCCTCCTCCCCCCCCTCCAGTGAACCTTATACCTTATATCGTGCGGACAGACAGACGGAGAGGAAAGATATTTTGCAAGCACACGAGTGATACGCTTTTCTAACGCTCAGCCAATAAGATATTGGGACTAACCCCCCCCCCCCTCCCGTGAACGTTATACCCAATATCGTGCGGACAGACGGACAGAGAGGAATGATATTTTTCCAGGCGCACCAGTGATAAGCTTTGCTAAAGCTCAGCCAATAAGATATTTGGACTAACCACCCCCCCTCCCGTGAACCTTATATCCTATTTAGAGTTATACGCTTTTCTAACGCTCAGCCAATAAGATATTGGAACTAACCCCCCCCCCCCTCCCGTCTATGTTATACAGCGTGTTAACTCAGATGGTTGGTTGTTATGTAGTTGGTAAATAATAATTCTAGGTTCAACGGTCAGGTTATGATATACGTGGCTGTGTACATAACACTATATGAATACATTAAAATAGAATCAGACACCGTGGCTTGTTATACTGTAGTTCATGTATGAAACACGTTTATCGCATCATAAAATGGATAATTAAGCGTGGATTAAGATAAGTTCTTGAGATAATTCCCAGGGCTCTTCCGTCAAAATGATTTGACGTCCGCGAACGGCCTTTACTTCAGGAGGTACTAACGTTAACTACTCGTACTTTGAGGTTTACACAGATATTGTATAAAAACAATTCAAATTATTAAAAAATAGTTCCTTATAATTTTATGACACGCTTTTATCAAATATTGCGTAGAGAGAGATGCTACAACTACAAACTAAGGACAATTTCAACTAGAATTGAGAATGTAATAAAATTTGCCCAAAGCGTATTTTTGCGGGATCCACAGTCATAATAACCGAGAATAACGTAAGTGTAAATATAAGCTACAAAAAAGCTTTTATGCTTTGAAACGATCTTAGGACCTTTTTTTACTATATGTTCTCTTCACGAATATAAATGAAAAACTGCAAACAAAATATTGCAAAATAATAATTTAAAAATTGCTTGATTAGTAACTAATGCTTATATTTTTATTAAAAATTCCAACTAGGAGGAAAATAGTGTAAAACAAAAGTACGACTAAAATATGAAATTTTAGTGCTTTGTTTTGAAAACACTTCCTCTCTTTAAATTAGGTAACTGTAAGACTTCTATCTGCCATATTTTACCTTCACATTTATAATTATTACTTAATAATAACACATAACTTTATTTAAAATCGTTGTAATTGTGAAGAATCTAATTAATTAATTAACTGTTTTGGATATTTATTTGTATAAAATACTTTTATAAATTTCCGTGTACTTTTATACTTTCCTGTACTCCGTGGCAGGAGATGAATATCATAATAGAATCACAACATCAAGTGACATAAAAATAATAGTTTATTCAATTATTATGAGTAAACAAAACTGAAATATTTATAATTTATGAAACATATTTACGGTTAATAGTATTCTTTGTTGCAAGACGAGAAGAATAAGTCTGTTTATGAAGAATCAACATGCCATGATGCTGACCAAATAGTAAGCTCAACAAGAAGCAATTGTGAGGCAGGAATATTTCATTGTAATCCTCCCCCTCCCCCATCCACCACCATTATCCCGACTAACCCTGGCTTAACCGTCATGGTTACTGTAGATTGTGTACTTCTTATTTCATTGGTTTGTGGGTCTGAATTCCTTAGATAAAGTGTCCTATCCAATGTTATCTAAGGGTTCACTTACTTTTATGCTTTGAAATATTCTGAGAACCTTTTTTACTATGCTCTCTTTAGATATTATGGAAGAGTTGTGATATTTCAGAAATAGAAGTGTGTACTTCTTGTAAAGAAAGGAATATGACACACCACATGTCTCGCGACAGGCTTCGCTGAGGATACATGAACAATGTCAAGTCTGTATCTCATTTCATTCTTAAGAAATCTGCGCACAGATAGACAGACAGACAAGTGTGAGACACAGAATATAGATTGTTATATTCCCCTACAGACAAAAGAGAAATTGTGTCATTCTACTGAGTGTTAGGCTTCAATGACGCTCAGCCAAATGCCATGGCTGGATATGTACCGGCGTTGAACTCATTCTTGTCTATGCGAAAATGAAATTTCATGCAAAATATCAAACTACAGATGACATCTTTCTCGAGACATCTTTCCACATGATACATTCACCTTCCTTTTTCATTGATTCAGGTTTCATAGCAGTGGTTGAATAATAAAAGTTCCGGTAAATAAGGGAGGGTGGTACAAAGTGGTATTTGGTAGAGTGCGCTGAACGCCAATTTGAAAAGTTGACTTTCCATTTTTACTGTATGAATAAGCTACATTTATTAATATTCAACATGATAAAATCACATATAATTACACCCAGCTTGTGCACAAACTTATTTCTTCAAATTTGTTGTCATCATAGTTACATAGTTAGCCATAAGACCAATATAAATATATTAGATGATGCTTAGACATTTCTCATAGTGTGACACGCACCATCATCGAACTCTATATTGATTATATAGAAGATTATATAATTTTAAGTCTGTAGGTAAGAAATTTTTAGTGGTAAGATATCTGTAGGTAAGATATTTTTCAAAGATATAACAATAGTTTTATTATTAAAATCTGATGTAAGAGCTTTATTAATTTATTTCACGCAAATATAATACAGAAACTGCATTACAACAAACAGACCCAAATGCAAATTTTCCAACCCCACTATTGATAGACTTTGCTAACGCGTAGCCAACAATGGTATTAATGTACTTATGGACAATAATCAAAAGGTCTACTTTAGATCAAAGTTTAGTGATGGTGTAGTTTAGGAATAGTTAAATGAGTCTTTTGGGACTTGTGATCCACACCTTGAAGTTGGTCTGATTGCTGCTTAATATGCTATGAAATCGAGTATTGGTATAAGTTAATTTCAAGAGTGTGGTAAGCCCCTTGAATTTGACACAACATATCCAAAACCCCTATTCCTGACCCCTATGAAGTGACGCGTGTGGTGGAATGGATTTCCAGGTCTTATGCGTGCGCCATTGTGCAAAGTTGTTGGATCTGGAAGTCAACCACGGCTTCGATTCATAATTCGATCTGCACATTAACTCACCTAGGCGGCTGTTATGAAGAGAGGAAAGTTGCGATACTCTTTATACAATGAACCTTTCATCCAATGTAGGATGAATATTTGTTTTAGCTCAAGATCGATATTACATGTCACAAGGGAAAACTTGAGAGATGAAGCTAATTAAATCTATTATCTTCGAGTCTTCACCGACATGTTAAATAAACGAAATGTTTGTAAAAACACTCCTATTTTTCAAGAGACTAACATAGGGATACATTCTATTAAAAATCCGCATTCACTTAAATCTTTAGGCTATTTTGTTGATTACGTCTTTATTTTTATTATTATAAAGGTTATTATCAGAAAATATATTAATACAATATAAGTACTATATTTTAATTTGTAGATATTTTGAATGCTTTTCTACATTTTTCCAGACGACTGCTTCAACATTGTTATTGCAATAATTATTGTAAATGATGTAACATAAGCTATGGGTTAACTTTTCATTTTCTCAATAAAATTAATATTTTCTTTGTCCATAGACGTTGTTTAAAATGGTATAATCCGTAATAGCTACATTTTAAAGAGTTTAACATTTAAAGAATATAATTATAATATAATACTTAATAAAACTAAATTAAAGTTTAAAATTATTAATATAAATATACAATAATATTACAATAGTTTACAAAACTTATAAAACTAAACCCTAAATTATGATCGAATTTCCAAATAGTTTGTAAACACTTATAAATGTCATTAAGAAAAAATTATACTAACTTTTTAAAAATTAAATTGACACCAATTTGGTAATGGTAGCCATTTTAGGAGTTAATTATGATTTAGAAACAAAAATGGTTGGAGATTCTCGCATATTCTGACAAGAATAAAATTAACGTTAATTCATATATATATATATATATATATATATATATATATGTATACGTGTGTGTGTGTGTGTGTGTGTGTGTGTGTGTGTGTGTGTGTGTGTGTGTGTGTGTGTGTGTGTGTGTGTGTGTGTGTGTGTGTGTGTGTGTGTGTGTGTGTGTGTGACCACATCCAAACTTTATTTATTTGAAGACGAAAATATAAATTACTAATATTTGATACGTTACTATAATTTTTTTCATGGTTGTTTATGACATATTGTCAAACATTAATGTAATATATTTTATTTTATTATGTATGTGTGTGCTTGTTTGGTTAGTAACATATAATTGGTTGTGTGTGATATGTTACATTATGTGTTGAGAATGTTACATAGTGTAACTAACTTGTTATTATGCCCGACGCTTGCCCACCTGACCTCGAGCTCACAGTTTACATAGCGTTGGCATCGCCTTGACTGTACATACCTCTTGTTAACATTTTAGTTGTGAATGTACGTCATGCCTCTTACTTTATCAGCTGATTATCATGCATCAGCTGTCGCCATAACTTTTCCAGTCTCACGACAATGAAATAGGACTTGCTGGAAAGTGGTCATTGTGAGAATAGTGCCATTAGATTTTTCAATGAGACTCCTACGCTCGTACTCAACCTACAACTCTCCAGACCTCCTACTGGCCATGGAATCTAACCAGTAGAAATTTGATTATTTGTAATGATTCGATTAATGATCGTACGTCAGTATCGTATACACCAAAGGCTGTGGATTTGGTGAAAATGAGACCTTTTGCATGCAAACTTCAATAGCTTCTATGATATTCTCACTTTTCGTAAAAACTCGACTAAAGTCTTTAGAGAAAAAAATCTAAATTATTATTATAGTTACGATGCCTGTACGTCTGGTTATTGGGTTGCGTGCGCTGAATTGTATACAAACGGGTCTTTCATATTTAATTATATTAGTTACACAACAACGTTATTGTTCTTTTTTTAACGTTTGTTATTGAAGATGGAAGGTTTGAAAGGATAACAGGATTTCGGACATTATAGATTAAAAAGTTATAACACAACGTTGCGAGGATTGGAATCTATCCTCTTCGTCAGGACGGGGAGGTATTAATACATACAAAAATAAAGAACAGAAAGAAAAGGGTTTAAACATACCCAAAAGCTGCTTGGAGTCCAGTCCAGGCGTTGTCACTGCACAGGATGCGTCACGAGTATAAATCACAAGAACGAGGATCACAATCACACATCACACTAGCACAGACTGTATTATATGTGTGTGTGTGTCCCACTTTTTATAAGCTATAACGATGGCAAATGTCCGAAATCCTGCTATCCTTTCAAACTTTATTGTGTAACTATAGTATTAGCAATCAGGGATTGCGGCTGAAGGTCCACTTAGTCGCCTCGCACGCACGCACCTTCACTCTCACGAGCGCAAAGGGTTGATGACAGCCCGGCACCTGGCGTTTTCCGAGTTATTCAGTAACGTGTTATACTTATGATAAAGCAACCCTCTGTGACAATTTCAATGTATTACACATTGTCTGCTTTATATATTGTAATCACTTTAGGATAAAATTACAAATATCAAAAATCGGGGTTAGTGGAGAAGTGAACTAGGGAACCAATAGGGCGGAAATGCGGCCGGTCCTAATCCCCTGTACTTGTGTGTTGGTATAAAAGTAGAATGGCTCCATCCGCAGTCACTATTTGATAACACTGTAGTATAATCAAACCTTTTATGACAGAGGAACTTTTTGTATTTTACTTCTGGTGATCATACTCCATGACAAAATAGCCAAAATACGGTGAGGTAAAATAACAGGAAACTGAAGCTATTTTAGCACACCTTCAACCAGCTCAGGGATCTTCCAGACCATCCACGAAAGGAATCTCCTTTGCTCGGCTTCAAATGATATATGTGTGTGACCTTGGCGCCTATTCCAGACACCTAAGTGTACCAAGAGTTGGTAAAGTATATAATCCTTTTCGTTAAGAATAGAAAAATTTACATCCTGAGCTTATTGAACCAAAAATGTGGAGAAAATGCGGTTGCTCCACCGTGATTTGGGATTGTATCTGAAATCAAGTGCACTCAAATGTGCACTTGAAACAATGGCATCATCTCTTCATCTTGGGATGTCAAAACGATGCGAAAGTTGGTTTTGAACGTATTCGTCTACGGCTTTTCTTTTTTTTCTCTTCAGACGGACGTTAGCTTCCAGGTAAGTCTGTAGCAGTGCCAGATGGTGACTTGGAGCTAAACTCAACATTTGCATTGAATTAACTGTTCCCACCTTAACTACGTTATGTGTAAAACTGAAGTGTGCTTGTGCAAATTGCCATTTGGTTCCTGGGTTATGAAGTTTAAAACCAAATTTCAACTCGTTCGACAGTTATCGAGCATACAGACAGACAGAAACAAGACTTAGCTCGTCAACAACTGGAGGGAGAAGATTTGCTAAACGTTCGGCCAATAAGTACGCCTAATGTGTTTCCTTTTCCTCCAGAGTATTTTGACTTCACTTTTCTGTCTTATTTAACCAGGTGAAATGAGTTCTAGTCCACGTTTTCTAATGATGAAAGTCATGTATCTTCACTCAAAGACTTATAAATGTTCAATCAAATGCATTTATATTCAGAATACTCTAGCGGTCTTTGACGCATTGAGAAATATCTGCTGCCCGGTTATTCCGGACGTGACATTATTTCTTTCTAGCTCACAAGCAATGAATTTCAAATTTTGAACTCGTGTTTTCTCCTTACCCAATAGGGCTTTGAACTTTCAAGGCCATCGATGTAAGAGATACATGTGGACAAGGTTTCAAGTGATGCCATATTTGAGCAGGCATATAGACATATTGGTGATGGTTTCATAAGAGGTCGTATTTGGGAACGGAATTTGAGATGATGAGCTGTGTTTTAAACATGTATACAGCACGTTGCCTGCACTCGTTAGTACAAGTTTTATGAACCTCTCTCGTGGAAATGGTACAATGGAAATGGTAACAAAATGAAAGTTACATTGAACTTGGGCTGATTTGTAGTTGAATCTCTTAGAATACCTGTTACAAGAAGATGTTTTGAAGTTTATTTTTGATGATGGAAGCATTGTGAAGAAAAAAGGATTTTTCCGGACATTTGCCCATCGTTCAGTGAAAAAAAAATCAGTGAAACTACGTTTATAGATCTGCAATCTGATCTCTTCTTCAGGTAACTAACTAAACTATTACGTAATTACAAACTAGGTTGAAATAAACAACCCGAAGAAGAGATCAAATAGCAGATCTCGAAAAGTAGTGTTACTGATTTTTTTCACTGAACGATGGCAAATGTCCGGAAAATCCCTTTTCCTTCACAAGAAGATAGTTTGAATTTAGTAAAGTATTACTAATCTGGTTTTCTAAAATGGTAAAACATACTCAAAAGGCACTGGTGTATTGAGAGAACATCTTACTTAATTTGACCAAAGACAACTCCAAAATTTAACGTTCCAGTTGTAGTATACATTTGTAGGAATTTATTAAAACAAATTTAGAATTCTAGTGATAATTTGAAAGTAAGTACTCATTCAACTTTTAACAGTCCGAAATGGACTATAGTAAATGGGTTATAAATGTAACCACATCTAGAGAGTGTTATAAATAAATTATAAAAAGAAACTTTTACTAAACCGTTTTATAATTTTCACGAAATAGTCTCTAAAACTACTCACAGCAGTAACTTTTCTAAAATCCTGTTTATTTGGGTAAGTGGTGGGGGACATGTAGTTATAGAAATGATAATAATATAGTTTATATTATCATTTTTCATTATTAATAAAGCCCTTAGAGCCTTAATACAATTGTGTCGTGACTGACCGTATGTTCGATAACTATCGATAACCAGGTCCTAGAGAATTGAAAGGTGGTGATAGGTTATTCTTGGTCCAATGGAGATCGTTAATAATTTTGGAATAAACAGACAGTCCGTTTGACTGTCCGTCTGTCCACTTGTGCGAAAACTCTTGATACAAAAGTGCTAGAGATTTTAACTATGGTATGTAGTTTTTGACGCAAGAAAGAATACTACCGATTTACCGGTAAAACATTGAAAGAATAATACATCTGCCGCTTTATCTGTACGTCTGTCTGTCTGGCGATAACTCTTTATAGAAATGTCATATACTTGAAAATTGGTATGTAGTTTCCTTGTTTGTCTAAGGAAAAACCCGGGTTCAATTAACGATTAGTCGGTTCAACATTGATTTAGAGTCGAAAGGTTAAAAGACAGTACATTTGTTTGTTTGCCTGTGAGATAACTCGTTATAGAAATGTCATATACTTGAAAATTGGTATATATTTTCCTTGTTGGTCTAAGGAAAAACCCGGGTTCAATTAACGATTAGTCGGTTCAACATTGATTTAGAGTCGAAAGGTTAAAAGGCAGTCCATTTGTTTGTTTGTCTGTGAGATAACTCGTTATAGAAATGTCATATACTTGAAAATTGGTATATACTGTAGTTCCCTTGTTGGACAAAGGAAAAAACACAGGTTCAATTAACGATTTGTCGGTTCATCATTGCTTTAGAGTCTAAAGGTTAAAAGACAGCCCGATTGTTTGTTTGTCTGTGAGATAACTCGTTATAGAAATGTCATATACTTGAAAATTGGTATATACTGTAGTTTCCTTGTTGGACAAAGGAAAAACACAGGTTCAATTAACGATTTGTTGGTTCAACATTGCTTTAGAGTCTAAACATATACTTGAAATGTCATATACTTGAAAATTGGTATATAGTTTCCGTGTTAGTCCAGGCCCCAGGGAAGAACCACATTGATTTAGAGTCGAAAAGTCAGGTTTTTCTTCCGTTATGTCTTTCAACACTAATCGGTATTGACTTATCGAATATTGTTTTTCGCTAAAATTAAAAGAAATCTAGATCTCATGTTATTGGTAGATTGTTTCAAATAGCTTAACCTAATGGTGAATAATTAGCACTACCTCAATACCACGCACTTGCTAATTATCCAGGCGGGTGGTGTCACACCTTTTCAATTATATGTTTTAGCGCTGGTGAATAGTTAGGATCCAATTATACATTGCTGTGAATGAATGCCGTATTATCTATTGTCAGTATTAACGTCCTACGGTTGGAGAGCTATTACAATTAAACTAAACGCTGTAAATGCATAAACGTTGAGCTATTGTTAATAAACCGCGTATATAATATTTCGTTGCTATTGTCACATATCATACGCTGTGCAGAGTACACTAGGGCTGTACTACCGGATATAGTAATTGAAAATGAGTTTGATATGATGAATGTAGGGAGGAACATCCTAAAACTTAAATATGAATATATGGATGTTTTCTTAGAAGTTGTTGTACCGGGAATATGTTTGGCCTATATAATTTTAGAACTAAAATATGATTCACTCAATTTATCAGCTTGTATTGTGGTATTTATGTTGTATACACTTGAAACTAAAAAAAACATTTGATTGTTTCTATTGTTGTTTTAAATACACCACACAAAATGTACTTTGTTTGGAAATTATTATGGTACAATTAAGAATTGTTACACATTGCTATTTTATTGAATGGTCTTAAAACTCCACTGTTAATATTTATTATAGAATACCATAAAGAGGCATTAATAAATATACTACATAAACTAGTTCAGATTAAAGAAAAATATGTATCAAATTTTGGTTCTCGAACAAAGGTCATCACTAAATGTTAACTACTATTTCCTACTTTATCCATGATTTCAAAAAAGATATGATTAATCAATAAAAAAACAAAAACAAAATATTAAATCGAACACGCCAAATTGAACTTAACCCAAACCTATATTGATCAATAACAAAAAGTTATAACTACAATGCAATGATAAATTCTATGTAGATTGTCTAATGCACCGAGTAATTTTTCAGTTTAACAAAAAGAAATTGTTACAGAAAACAGTTTTCAAAAGATTAAAACTTTTTCAGCATTTAAAAAGCAATTTAATTCTCTACATTTTTTAATCAAATAAGAATAAACTACAATATGACAGTTCTATAGCCATTACACAAGTTTTATAGATTTACATAACATCCAGTAAATAGATTTCATAATCTTCCATCTTAACCTGAATTAACTCAGATAAATAAATCACATGAATAAACTTGTTCATAGTGATAAAAATAAACTACATTAAAACAGTTTACAAACCGTTACACTCGGTGGATGTGCTAGTCCACTAATTTATGGATGATTATCAACCTGCTTATGCAGTATTTATGTTGTCTGTATATAAACATAACTTATATATTCATTTACAGAATGTATGCACAAGTTTTCTCCAAATAATATATCTACTGCTCTTCTTTGTTATTGATTGTAATTACATGGATTTAATTACTTTGTTGTTATTATTTATAACAATTAATAATTTGCATTGTATGAGCGCGCAATCTGTTTTTATTTGAAACTGATAGCGGAATATCCGATCGTCAGACGCAATATCTGTAGAGAAGGTCAAATTAGAAAGGTATCAAAAGGGTTAAATATATGCAATTAAGTTTTTGCTCAAATCTACATTTTCTTGGTAAAACACCTGTTAAACATGTAAATAAATATGAAATTGGCATCGGCTAAAATCGATGTACGGACCCTAAAAGTGACGATTTTCAATCCCGTTACCTTGTCGCCTAACGATAACGTAAACATTATTTATGTATCTGAGTTAGTTTTAATATTATCAGTAAAAATATTATGTGAGGAAAAAATTTTAAAATTTTAACCTTTTCGATGCCTTTTAATTTCGATCCTTAAGGATCAACAACCAGCGTGACAGGCCAGCTTATGTTGTTATACAGCGTAAGTAGGTACTTGGCTGTTTGTATAATCGACTATCTCTTGTATAACTAATACTGATGATTGCTACATAGATAGGAACCCATCACTCAAGTATTAGGTGCTCACAGTGTAAATACACTAACTGGCTGAGCGTTAGCGAAGCCTGACTCATGGGTTGAAAAAAATTATTTATGTCTGTCTCTCTTTATACATGTCTCGCCGCACTATACCCCCCCCCCCCAAAAAAAAAACACTTACCTATAGACTTAAAACTGTCCATGAAGTTTTATTTTTATGTGAGGAAAACTGAGTTCGAAGGTGGTACATGTCAGTCCAATCGATTTGGCCGAGCGTTAGCAAATATTTTTAGATTGATCTTACAAGTAACCAAGTGGAGAGGAAATGGAATAAATAAATTTGTACACAAACTCAATATACACATAAGATATTTTAACATGTGACTTTTTAACACTTGTACCCATAATGTTATGGTGATTTGGTATTGTAGGATTTTATTATTTAAGTACTGATATGAACCCCTATTTAATGAACGGAAATGTGGATGTAGCATGTGGCAAGATATGTAGAGATAGTTTTCATCTGTAGACTTGAAATTTTGTAGAAAACATACAAAAGAATGAGTTCTGTAATATAGCGTCACCAACCATGGAATTTGGCTGAGCGTCATTGAAGGCCTCGTGTAATTCAGTAGGTTTGGCACAATTTCCCTTTCGTCTTTTCGGGAGATTTTGGAATCTTAGATTCCTCAGCGAAGCCTGTTTACGCGACACGAGGCGTAGCGTATTCCTACTTTGTCTAAAATTATGAAACTTACCGTAAAATATACGGATTGGTTTTATTGGAAACTTAAGGAAACGCCGATTGGTTTACACCAATTTCTAGTAGTATGGCATATCTATTTCTTTTTAAAAACTGACCTCACAAGCAATCCTGAAATATGTGTTAGTCAGGGGAAAGATCCTTATTCTAAACCGATCCCGTATTGTTAAGCTTATAATAAAAACATATCAAGGAAAGAGCCTAAGGTTAGAGCGCAAAGTTTGGCTATATAACAATCTTGAAAAGCTATGACCTTTGGAAAAACATTGATTGACAGATGATGTCTGGAATTTTCGCACTTAATCTTGGTCCCTGATGAATAGAAATAATCATTGTTTGGTAAATCCCCTACACTCACTTGCATGCAAACCCGCTAAGTAATCGGGCTTGGAACAATTTCACTCTTGCCAGTGTGGCTCTTTCTTCGATTTGTTATTGGCTAAGCGTTGGCCAATAAATTATTGTCTATCTGTTGGCTAATTAATTATTTTATTTCCGTCAGTTTGTTCGCACGATATGTCGAGAATTACTGACTATCGCTTAAGATTTTGCATAAAACTTTACCATAAATCTATTGCGATAAAATTGTAATTGGAACTTTGAAGGCCGTTATGGCTTAGGTTTGCTGTTGGAAGTCAAGCTCTTTACATAAAGAGCACTCCTACAATAATGTCTGCATGTCTGTTCTTAATGTTATGGATAGTGTGATATAGTTTTCCAAATTCCATGGAAGCGCTCTGTAAATAAATATACTTAGTCAAAAGGTCTAAAACTATAAATAGCAGAGGCGGTGATCAAACAATTAGAAGAGGAAAGGAGAACTGCCTCGCGATTGAGGATTATCCAATCAGTGACCAATATGACTATGCTCTGCCAGTTCCGGTTTAAAATATTTTGATTGACGATGGTTCTAAGGATTGGGGTAGAAATGTGTTAAAATTTCAATGTGTTGACAAAACTTATTACTTGGCGCGGTATTAGCCGAAACTATAATTAATTTATTTTAGTTTTAAAACTGTTTCCTTAAGATTTCTAAGAGGAAACTTGTGTAAAATAAATGACACATGTGTAATGTAGTATTTTGGATACAGATCCCTCTTCAATGTGTTGATTTAAAAAAAGTATTAACAATAATAATCTTTTTATTGCATTTTTGTAACAATTTTTACATCGTATCGCAATCGTTAACAGTTTAAGTCTATTTACACGAGTTCATCCACACATTCACACAACCTCATACTCACAATTCTTACAATCATTCAGGTCACAATCGCATTGACCTCAGATCCAGCAATCTCAAATATCCCAACGGCTTGACATGAATTCATCAACAGAGTAGAAAGCCTTGGACTCCAAAAGGAGTTTGAGACGCGTTTTAAATTGATTTTGATTATTGGAAATTTTGATTTCTTCAGGGAGCCTGTTGATTAATCTGACACCAACCTCTTGAGGTAAATTTTGCGCTAATGTCAATCTGTGTTGATGCATGCGAAAGTTGTCCCTGCCTCTAGTTTCATATGATGAACGTTCCTGCCACGAATCAAGGTGCACCTTGATCTGCAGTACATGATCACATCAAAAATATAGAGGCAAGGCAAAGTCAGCAATCTCAACTCCCCGAAAGATTCCCTACACGACTCTCTATAATTTAAATTTTTAACGATTCTGACAGCTTTTTTCTGGAGTCTAAATACGCGCTCCATTTTGTTTTTTTCACAACTTCCCCAAAGTCTTATCCCATACGCAAAATGAGCATGGATTAGTCCAAAGTAGGCCATCTTTAAAACTTCTGGGGAACAAAATTTTGCTAGATTGCGCAGAGCATATATACCTGAGGTAGCTCTAGCACAGACCCTGTCAACATGATCGCTCCAGGTTAGTCCTTTGTCTAGAATCATTCCCAAAAACTTTGTGGAGTTATGTTCTTAGAGAAGGTCATCTATAAATACGGCCGGACGCACCACTCGATCATGCTGACGAAGGCCGAAATTTACTACGATTGTTTTTGACTGATTTGTTTTCAGATTCTTTTCAGTGAAATACTGAATGCAAGTGTTCAGTTCCATTAATAAGTATTAATATGAAAACTTGGTATAGATATGTTTTTTTGTATGGTCAATACGCATTTATTTATGGGTGAGTTATAAAATACAACCAGGAAACTTTGAAACTCCATCTAACTCCTCGGAGAGTATTTCCAGTTCAGTCCATAAAACGGAACACTCATAAAACAAAAGAAAGACAACACAGTGAGATACAGT
The DNA here is from genome assembly GCF_021130785.1 of Homalodisca vitripennis. Taxonomy (NCBI): domain Eukaryota; kingdom Metazoa; phylum Arthropoda; class Insecta; order Hemiptera; family Cicadellidae; genus Homalodisca; species Homalodisca vitripennis. The sequence goes on along the minus strand of NC_060213.1, from coordinate 140,318,011 downwards.
CTTGTAAGTTATATCAATCCCTTTTCCCACTCCCCCATCTCCACTCCCGGGAGACCTCTCCAGATTTGGCTAGTAGCCATGTAGTCGCTGCTAGTAGGATATACAACACACCGGAACTTTAGCGAGGTGTTTGGATATTCGACAGAACTACAATAGTGTTACACTGTTGTTAAGTTGGACGTAGGGACTTTGCTTGGATGTTCCACTAGAGCAATTATTAACCCTTCTTCCTAACTCATGGCTTTTATACACAAGAATTGTTTTTTTAAACAATGTTTGATATTTTGAAATAATGTTGTTCGACATCTTACTCAAGTTCATTACAACACCAACCACCATGGATGTGTAAGCTGTAAAAAAGCTCATCCTTTATTTTATGGCCCCTAAGTAGAAACAGTGTAATGCAACAGAGTTCGGAAACCATACCAAATAGACAAGAAACATATTATTTTATTCCTTTCATATGTGTTTTCCGATAACTTTCTCTGCATTCAAAGTCATTAATTTATTTATTCTCAATTTTACGAACGTCCTTATGTAAATGCCCTATCAATATTTTTTGTTGCTCCCGGCTTGTGCAAGTGTATCGTAAAAGGTGGCCTTGCTCGATTATACGTTGGCGGATTTAGTTGGAAAAAGTACCGAAGGAATTAACATAAAATTGAAAAATAGTTGGTATCTTGTTAATGTTTTATAACCGATGTAAAACAGCCGATGTCTATCAAAACATAGCATTTTTCCTGCTCCAACTTGTGCAGGCCTACCTTTAAAGTGGGTGCTCGCTTATCCGCTGTCGTATATCGTTGAAACAAATAAACTAGCAACAAAGCAACAATATATACTACAGTGCTCGATGTCTTCATTACAGTACTACTGCCCAATCAGTTGAGAGCCTACTAGTTGCTAATTACTTCTATTCCCCACTGCTGCCAAATGTGGCACGGAAAGGATTACGTGACATTATCAACACCTCACTAGCTTTATACAATATGTGACATAATAAAAAAAATTCACTGGCTCCTTACAATATACGGTGTTGTACGAAAACAACTCACTAGCTACTCACAATAAATGATGTTGTATGAAAACAACTCACTAGCTACTCACAATAAATGATGTTGTATGAAAACAACTCACTAGCTACTCACAATATACGGTGTTGTATGAAAACAACTCACTAGCTACTCACAATATATGATGTTGTACGAAAACAACTCACTAGCTACTCACAATAAATGATGTTGTATGAAAACAACTCACTAGCTACTCACAATATACGATTTTATATGAAAACAACTCACTCAGCTATATTTAATATATGATGTTATATGAGAAAAACTCACTGGCTACTCACAATAAATGATGTTGTATGAAAACAACTCACTAGCTACTCACAATATACGGTGTTGTATGAAAACAACTCACTAGCTACTCACAATATATGATGTTGTACGAAAACAACTCACTAGCTACTCACAATAAATGATGTTGTATGAAAAACAACTCACTAGCTACTCACAATATACGATTTTATATGAAAACAACTCACTCAGCTATATTTAATATATGATGTTATATGAGAAAAACTCACTAGCTACTCACAATAAATGATGTTGTATGAAAACAACTCACTAGCTACTCACAATATACGGTGTTGTATGAAAACAACTCACTAGCTACTCACAATATATGATGTTGTACGAAAACAACTCACTAGCTACTCACAATAAATGATGTTGTATGAAAACAACTCACTAGCTACTCACAATAAATGATGTTGTACGAAAACAACTCACTAGATACTCACAATATACGGTGTTGTATGAAAACAACTCACTAGCTACTCACAATATATGATGTTGTACGAAAACAACTCACTAGGTACTCACAATAAATGATGTTGTATGAAAACAACTCACTAGCTACTCACAATATACGATTTTATATGAAAACAACTCACTCAGCTATATTTAATATATGATGTTATATGAGAAAAACTCACTGGCTACTCACAATATATGATGTTGTATGAAAACAACTCACTAGCTACTCACAATATATGATGTTGTATGAAAACAACTCACTAGCTACTCACAATATACGATTTTATATGAAAACAACTCACTAGCTATATTTAATATATGATGTTATATGAGAACAACTCACTGGCTATTTAGGATATATGATCTTTTACGAGAAGAACTCACTGGTTATATACAATATTATACTCGTGTGACAATACCTCACTAGCTACAGGGTCATGACAATGTTCTAGTATGCAACATTATATGGCTACTAATTAGCTATAATACTCGTTGACAATGATAACATTTCACTAGCTGCTGAATATGTTTAGAATAGTACATTATTAATAGTCGGTCAATTAAGGTCCTGACGAATGCCATATCTTTCTGCTGCCTAGTAGGGCACATGTATCTAATACCTTACTATTTACGAAATATGATTGTAAAACATAAATATACGTAAACATTCAGTGAAAAACTTTTTAGTTATACTGACTCATTGTGGTACGTATGCCTGTATATTGAAAGAAAGCTGAGAATGCAGACAGTATTCGTAAATAGATAGGCAGTATTTTACCTCAATGGGCTATCATTAGTTTCTTATTGGAGAAACCGATAAGTTTTTAGTCTATTCCGACCTCCTTCGCGGGATACTGACTAGTTCGGGGACTTCAGTAAATAGAATAAGGTAGTAATAGACACAGTACATGGTGCTGGTACAAAGTAAGAGTAGGTCAGATCACGTGTCATATGAGATGATTTTCAAACGACATCCCATGAAACATTCACCATTATTAACCTTGATCTTGCCTATGTGAAACTAAGTTTCTTGAAGTTTATGAGTCGATTCGTTACAAGACATCTTGTTGATAAACAGGGGTAGAGGAGAATTTAATACTAGAATCCTTCACTAATAAATGCTTCGCTCAGCTTATAAAGTGCTACAGTTGCAGAAGGGATTTGCACTTCCGTTCTGTTTGATCCAAAGTCTTCCGCCACAAAGTACGACCAGTGGCTGTTATAAACTCAGACAGGCAGAAACTTCCAAGCACTTTTGCTTTGCAACCATCTGACCTGCACTAGAATAAATAAGTCATTAGATCTAGTTTATTAATTAGTCTGAAAGCATTCTCGTTTTAGTCTCTCACAATGGCTTTGTTCAGTTTTTTCAAGGAAGTCAAATCCAGATCTCATAAATACTTTTCATTAATGACAACAATAATATTGATGTGAAGGAGTAGTAACACTTAATTGTGAAGGATAAAAGGACACGCGGAGTCCTCCCCCCAATATCCTCCCTCCCCCCTCAGCCTGTCGGAACCTAGACTGTTTTATGACTTTTCTGTCTTTGTTTTGTTTCGCGTATCTTTAGTACCGCTGGGAAAATCGATCCAGCCTTTCCTTACAGGAATGGTCACTTAGTATTATGAAATAATAATCCAAATTTAATTATAAACTGTTAAAACAATAGGTTAATTTAGTTCGCGATTTAGTGAAAGAGGTGTAAAAGGTGCAAGCAATACCAGAATGGAAGATATTTTGAAAATTATTTACATCTAAAAGTAACTTTTAGGTCCATTTTACATGTACTAATATATTTCTGTACATAATTCATTTGTATTCATCCTGAAATATCCCGTATTAAAATTATTTCTTAAAATTTCTTACCTAGTTTGTACAGGGTGAGTCAGATAAAGTGACCTAAACGTAAATTAGGAGAACGGTTAGAGCTATAACAAAAAACAAAACAAAATGCAATTCCATAATTCACCCACAGGGAACTTATTTTAAATAATCTCATCAAATTTAAGGAACAAGATATGCCACAACTGATAAGTATTTATTGCAGACCAAAAATTTCTTAGGTTCACTGTTTTAGTTTTTCATTTGTAGAAAATACAGGGTTTATGTGTAAAACCCCGATTTTGTTGTATATTGTTTTGAAACAGTTAAATATTTATGAAAACCTTACTATAAAGTTTGTGTCAAATATATCCTTAAAAATTTGTGCCATGTGTCACACATAGGTTTATGTTTGAAAATTTTACAATTCAAGCCGGGGACCTACAGTTTTGACATAAATGTGTTCCTGAAATTAGATTAAATAAATTCGCTCTACATGATTTGGAGTGGGGGATACATTATACCCTGTATAACACTTATATGAAGCAAACATAAGAGGTTTCATTACAATTTAAAAAACAGATAGACATAAGTTTATTTATGCTAAGAAATATTTAACCATATCAAAGATAACGAAATACAGTCCTCACGAGATTTGGTCTTCACAACAAAAAGATTAGTAAAATAAAATCTACTTAGTGTATAAGATAATACTATATCAGATTCTGGACAACTTTTTCTCAAAAATGATATATTACTAAAAGTATGAATATTAAAATATTAGATAGGTTAAAAACTTACATACAATTTTATATCTTCAATAATTATTTATTTTGTTTGTTTTAAGATTCAATCAATAAATGAAGTTCTTTATTGCCAGTAAACATAATGTATTGCATGACTATTGTCAAGGAAAGTTAAAAAATTTAGCCGTTAATTCCCAATATCACTCAAATTTACAAAAGAAACGACCATTTATTCATCCTCATTCACAATCCATTTGAATGCCAAAAACTCGTCAGCAGTTGAAAATATCTTGGATTCTAAAAAGCATTTTAATCGCTTTAAACGATGGAGCATTTTTTATGGAATTAAGCAAACTGTTGTCAAAATGAACTCCCCTCTGCGACGGCAGGTGTTCATAAACCACCGTCCTGTGACTCCCAGTACGGTAATTGCCTCTAACTTTATAATCATACATATCAAGCCCTCTTGTAACAGCACAATTAGAGAGAAAGACAAGTGCTGTTAGCAAAAAAATAAAGGCAAGGTAAACTCAACCGTTGCAGCTTTTGAGTGTATATTTCCATGACTGTCTGTGTACCAAATTAACAACTGGAACTGCTTTTTCTTGTAGCTGGAAAGCTCTAAGAACTTTAGTTCCTGCACCGACACACAACGGTTTTACTCTATAGGATAAATGTGGGTAAATAATTCCACCACCACTATCTGAGTAGGGCAATGTTTAGCTAAATTTATCATGATGTAAATGTCTGAGGGTGATTTTGAACACATTGAGCTTATGTGAACATACCACGTCAAACCTAGATCAAGGAATATTCCTATGAAGTTAGGTGAATAAACTTTGTCAACCATGGTGCTATCTAACATACGATAGCTGCACCACAGTAAATGTCCACAGAGTGCAGAGAGAAATTGATAATTTTGTTTTTTCAAAGTTGGTTATTAGATTTATCTGGTTGAATTGTTGAAATGAGTCTGCGTGTTTCACGAGTTTACCGATCTCTAGAGATGAACTAATGTCGATGACGTACACTTAAACCAAAATTGAGCTGAGTATGGATCCCTGATGGATTCCGTATCGTACATTGGATGATATTGTAAATTTGTTTGGAATCTGTGCGATTTGAGATTTGTCACTCAAAAAAGACTTGGGCCACTGCAGTGGCAGTCCTTGAATCTCACGAGAATCCAACCTATCAAGCAATGTTTTGTGACCAACACAGTAAACGATTTAGATAAATTGAAGAAACGCGCCTGAGGTGGGTAAGTAATCTAGTTCATCTGAAAACATTTTGATCAGTTTTACTAAAGCATCAACTGTCAATTCAACTTTCCTGTAAACAAACCGACCGTTAGCGCGCTGCTTATTTTTATTTAGAAAGTATTCTTGAGAGATAATGTTTTTCAAAGATTTTACTTGGAACCTAGAAAATAGATACTTGTCTACAGTTATTAATATCAAATGGGTCTTGCTTTTCTTAATTTTGTCACTTTAGACATTTTAAGGAGCGAAAGAAAAATCTAAAGATTGGTTAAAGGGCGTATTAAATGATTGTAACACCTTTTCCTAGCCACATTCATAAAAGGTTTCAGGTCATTTGGTGTTTTTTACTGGAAGCTGTTGCATAATCACTTCAACCTCTAACCTGAGACAGCGTCAATACACTTGGGTTGTACCCCATCCCCCCACCATGTTGTTGTTTGTTGTTTTTATGGGAGAGCCCCTTATTTACACGCCACAGAGGAGAAAGAATAGTTGAATTAATTGGAAACTGAACTAGCATTGCTAAGAAGTTCGTTTATAGACACTATAACTAACTCGTAGGGAAAGCCTTTTTGATTTTGTTTCCTATAAGGCCCTAAATAGTTTTTTTTAAATATTTTTGGAAGCGAAGATCGTCTTTGCAGCTCTAATTACTTGCCTATAAATTGTTTTTGTATTTTTGAAATATCAAATATGCATGAGATGTTTTGTAAATGTCAGAGAACATTTTAAGTTTTCTCCTCCGATTGTTAGTATCTTGACGTTTTGACTTGGAAGCAAAAGTATAAGTGAAATTTAAGGCGATCATTAGATTTGAAAAATACATGCTCCATTAGAAGTGTTGAATTTTGAAATCCAGTTTTCTCTGCCTAAACGAGAGTTTAGAAAAGAGGTGTTGGATGGCACTGCTGACCACTAATGATGACCTCTTCGCCGATTCTGCTGATTCACTTTGTCGATTGCCGTTTCAGATGTAGGGGTTACCATCGTGAGGAATTTAACCAACAATTCCAGGTAGCAGATCGACAAAACGTTTCGTTAATGAGTGTTTTATCCAGTACGTTCTTGTTAAAATCTGGCATAAAGATAAAACTTTGTAATTTAGTTGTTAAGGTAGTTAAAGTCTGTAATATTGAAAAGTTTTCATTTTTACTGGGAGACCTTTAAATTCCCATGGTGATTAATTTTGATATAACTGAGTACAATTGGATTTGCTCTCATCAAACAATCCTCCACCCTCTTATCCGGCTCAAATGCTAAAATCAATGTCGTATTTGGGGAGAAATTCATTTGAAATGATTAAGGGATTACTTCTGGAACATTTGTATTTAGACGATAACTCTCTAATACATTTTTTTAATGTTTTGCCGACTTCAGAAACTGTTTGTTGCCAGCTTTTCAGATTTTAAAACTTTTGAATCATTGTTGTTACTATCATTTTTTAGAGAATTTTAAAGTCAGTTTATATAAAATGTATTTAAAATGTTAGTTAATTGATTCAAAATCCAAAATGCACGAAACGCCTAAGATTGCAAACTAATATCAGTTACTACCTTGTTCATAAAAAGACCTTTGAATGTCTAAAAGCGGTATTAAAAGCTCAAACTGGATCATTAAACTAATTACGTCCTTGGTGAAGATGACTGCTGGAAATAAGGATTAATAAAGCTAAGTCATATAAATCTGTAAGGTTATTTGTCACCAACTCCTCCCCTCCTACCACCCAAACTCCCGCCCATCCCTAATGGTCCAGTTTCATTGGAGAGCTGAGATAAAGATTCCCAGCATTTATATTTTACGCCATTTAATCGTGTTCTTTGTCCGTTAATAAAAATGTATGTAATCCTTGCATTACTGTTCTTAACTTTATACACAACTTATACAGTTATCTACTCTGTGCACAATTCCTTTCTTTAGGGGAGTAAGGGAATTTATGAAATAACTCTTTTATTATACAAGCAAATTGAGTGACAGTTGCTAGTAATATTTTTAACACGTTCATATCTCTATTTCCATTATAAATATATAAAGACGTTTTAATGAAAATGTTTTCTCTTTGTTTAACAATATTTTAACATTATGAAATATTATTTAAAAGTAATAAATATTAATTAGCCAATAATTAAGTTATTAATTACTTATCAAGAAAAACCCTTCATGAAGTCAAATAGGTAGTAAAAACACAGGCTTTAATGAATAGCTATCGTGTATTCAGTAAAAGAGTTACTGAATAACTATAAAAAACTAACAATAACAATACATTCGTGTATTCAGTAATTAAATTTGTGTAATTTTAGTAATTAAATTTGTGTAATTTTAGTAATTAAATGTTTACTTTGTATAACATCTCGTTACGATAATATTTTTAATAAATTATACATTTAAGTACTATTATGGAAGAGGATGTTATAAATTAATTACGTATGTGCAAAAAATAATATTATAAAACTGTTGTACAATGTGTTTTAGGAGTACTAGGAAAACCTTTTAATTTACTATTAATTATCTTAAATGTTTTTTACCATCTTTTCAAGTTCTATTAAAAATTCAGAAGCTCTATATGGCTTCAGAGTTTTGTTTCTTTTGAAGGAACGATAGAAAGATTCACGTTGATGGCATTTAAACACAGCTTGATTTCAATATTAATTACTTTACCACTATATATAGTAAAGTTAATTATGCAAACTACATAGCTTTCGATTTCAAATAGAAGTTTATTTTTATTAATAATATATTTATTACGAGAAGTTCATGGTCAGCTTGGAAATAGTGATCGTTTGTTGAATACACCCACCTGACAAGCTTCATATATCGTATGTTAATAATAGTATGCAGTATAAGCTACAAAATGTAACTACCTCAGCTGAAAACCGTAGCGTAGTGGTAAGGCAGCGGCCTTTAAATCGAAAGGTCACGGGTTCGATTCCACAGGAGGTCAATAAACAATTTTGCAAGTGGTATAGGACCGTTTTCCCTTACACAAGTATAGTGTGGTTGATTAACATGCCATTGGCAAAAAAGGAACTCCCTTCAGAAACAATAACTCAGCCAACCTCTGACCTTTCAACCCACAAGATGATACACACTGGTATGTCGTGACAAATAATAATCAGCCCCAGAATTATGTCTTTCTCATTAAAATCACATATTGCGAAATGAAACAGACACCTGTAACCTTTATTTACGAGAGCAGGAAGGAAAAGGTTATGAGGTTAAAACAATAATCTCACAATGGGGGCCACGTGACTCAGCCATCTGCTCTCCGGAAGAGAACCGAATCCAATCTTGTTGAAAGTGGCTTCAGCAGTCACTGATCTGTTCACCTGGATGAAATAGAATTTCGTTTCATTTGGTATATTAGTTGAAAAGCAGTGAAGTAACCGACGCGACGTGGCGACACCACTGCAGTTGGTATTGTTTTCTTCCAGCAGATGGCTATTTTCTTTTTTTATTTGTGATTTAATTTTACATTTTAATACCAATAAAATATAATAAGTAATTAATATCAATAAATAATGGAACACATAAATTGTATTTACTATGATATAGAAGTACGCCACACTCCGTGTCGTAACAGACTTCGCTCAGGTTGCAAGCAAAATTTGAAATCTATAGTTGATTTCATTTTCTAGATGTCCTATCAGATACAGTGATAGAGGAAAATATAATCATTCAAAACATAAGTTGACAAACATTGTATTATTAGAGAATGACCATATGTTTCATTAATGTAACCACTATTTTCAATTTCTAGAGTGAAAACAAGGAAAACCAATTAATTTATACTGGGTTATTTAATTAACCAAATTGTGGATGTGTACATTTAAGGAATTTAATTTAGTTTCCTCAAACATTTGGACGGCGTATTTACAATAGCTGAAGGAACAAAAAACGTATGGACTGGGCATTAGGATGATTCAATAAACCATTCGCTCCGTGACTACAATTCGAGGAAACAAGCGAGCGCAGTGGAATCACAAAGCAATACACGTGACACTAAATGCGATTTTTATGACATAAAATCGTCGAGGGCACATCGCATCCATTTCTCACTGATAAGGTGGGTAGATTGGGTATCTCAGCGCCCAATCCCTGGTACAGCGCCCTGTTTTTTGGGTCTGATTGGGTAGGTTCAGGTTGGGTGTTTGGGTATTTGGGATATAATGCGTAGATTGGACCGAGGAAATAGTACGATATAGCGTGGATTGGGAAGCAATGCACTTTACTGCATCATCTTTACACGTGGATAACAACTGACATAATGTGAGTATGTAATGTTCATTTAATTTTTTTTTTTTAATTTTTAGTAACAAAAATAATATCCATACAATTTATAAAAATATACTCTTTTGAATAAAACCTCACTAAACCATAATAATACATAAATAACAACAGCAGCATGAACAAGAAAAATTATACAGATGATCCTAAATTTATTACACAATATTTCCCGGGGCTACATAAAACTAACAATATATTAAAAACGGCCTACAACATTTTAGAATCATCCCCCTTGACAAATAGTTTGTTTTCAAAACCCCCGAGAATTATTTTTAGTAAAGCCCCTAATCTGAAGAACCTTCTGGTAAGACCTAAATTATTGCCTAAACAAATTCCAAATTCAGATGCTGATAAAAAGTTTTTAGGTTGCCATTCTTGCCAAGACAAGCGTTGTGCTACATGCAAAATTCTAAATCCTTCAAAAACTTTTAAAAGTAGCACAACCAATAAAACATATCAAATTTCAAATAACATTAACTGTAAATCGAAAAATGTAATCCATCAGTTGTCTTGCAAATTTTGTCTCAAGGACTATATTGGTTTAACGACAAATCCCTTACATATTAGGATGAATAACCATCGGTCTTCATCCAACAGAAAAGACGACAAATTAGTTTCACAACACGCATTGGCTCATAACGAAATTTTTAATAACTGTTACACATTAAAAGGGATTTGTAAAGTACCAGAACATTCTTCCAAAATTCAATTAGAACATTTAGAACAAGCATATCAATTAGTCACTAAGTCAAAATTACCTTTTGGATTAAATAAGAAATGATCTGTTAAAATAGTCTAAATTAATCTAGCAAATCTAAAACAATGTATTGTCTATAATTTAATTAATTAATTTTTATTTTTTATGAATGTACAGCTACAAAACTACAAAATTGTTAATATTTAATTTAATTTTAAGATGTTAGAACGTCTTTTTATATGATTAATCTAAATTTTAATTTTAATATAAAACCCTTTTTCGTACAATATACCAAGGAGTTTATAAAATTACATTTTAAATCACAACAGAACATTCCAGCTGATTCGAAAATTTTATATGTTTACTTTTAATTCTGAGATTATAATACACTTTTTGTATCCTTTTTGATAACGACAATAACAGTCAAAATATTAAAGGATTTATGTGAAGTCTTTTTCTTTTATTATATATATATATATATATATATATATATATATATATATATATATATATATATATATATATATATAGCTACTTTATGTGTGCAAATAAATAAAATTGTAGTTTTGTATATTTGACATCTTTGCTACCGCTTTGACTCGCACCAAGACTGTCGATTTCCTTCATACTGGAAATTACACGGTCGATCGCTTTCTTAGGATACGAGATGAATTTCTCGTAAATTCATCCATCGATTTCGTGAGATACTAGGTTCTGTTCTTATACAGTGTACAGTTGTTTTCACTTCTTGGACGGCTGCGAGGGTTGTGTTTAGTCTATCCTTTATACTGAGTATTCCAAAGATTTCCATTACACTTGGCCAAACTTTTATGGTCGAGAATTTTAAACTTTTCTGTTAAGGAAATGTAGTATCTTGAGGACGTTTTTGGTGAATTTCAAAATTGCTCCCTACCCCTAAAGGTTGATGGGGCTTCTTAAAAATTTTAATAGTGCGATCCACCGATTTATACCTCAAGTTAAAGGTCTCCAATAGACAAAAACAACTAGATAAATACAATCAAATTTTGACCAATCTATCCAAACTGGTTTTGATCAAAGATAACATTTTAACTTCTATAAACAGTGCATTTGGTGAATTCAGATTAGAACCTTAGTTTTTACCAGTAGCGTATACAGAACGTTATTTTGAGGGGGACTGGGTGGCTTAGGAAGTATAAAACACCCTCTAAAATAGAAGCTCAAAAATCTTCCCATTGGAAATTTTTGAGCTTTAAGGCCTCATAAATATGTTCTATCTCGATACAAACTACTGGGTGCATTTGAATGCACGTCTTTCAAAATGGGGGGGGGGGCTTCAGCCCTCCCTTATACTTCACCATTCTCACATCTTCTACCAAGTCCTTAATGGGGTGTCGCAGAGTGTGGATACTGTTAAGAACACCTGACTTTATCAACACTTATTTTGTGAGAGAGGAAAAACCTATTACAAATTTATAAACCCACATTAATAAGTATATCATGTATTAATTTTGTTTATTAACTAAAACATATTTATAAAATATCTTTTTTGAGCAGCCTCATTACTTTCGTTTTAACTACATATTTAATTGATACTCATATACTTTAATTTTAAATGCAAATTTCTATGAATTACGTTAAAATGTAGTTATAAAACGACTAATCCTTTCAACATTTAAATAAATGTAAGTACAATATGTTTATACAGTAGTTATGATTTGTTGCATTTCTTGGGAATTGGCACAACACTGCACACTGGTCAAACAAGATAACACTATCAGCTTGTTTGTAAATAAGAGGCTAGCGCGCCCTAGCGGCGATCAATGTAAGCTCGGCTGTCAACAGTGCGCAGGGATATTTGGAGCAGTTGGTACTCCTGCTTGGGGGAAAGCTTACTAGGTTACTAGCACTGCTGGGCGACAGTCGCGCCTTGGTGAGGAAGTAGTGAACGTGGATAATTTCGTCGACGCCTACACCAAAGTGCTGTTGTTTTTCTGTGTTGTGGACTTAAACTTGTGTTTTCTTGGATATAATCGACTGTGAAGGTGAGTTCCTTTTTTAGTAACCTCCAACCAGCCGTATCGTTGAATACTGAAGCTCGTTTTAACGATACACTATACCGGCAGGCGATGAAATATTTTTAACCTTCAGAAATGTTTATGTGGAAGTGGTGATATCATTAAAATTTCTCGTTATCACTGTAAAGGATGTATGCTCCAATTATGAATTTTAGTCTCGTGTTTTAGTCGTAATTGATAACGAATATTTAAGGATTGTTTATGATTGCAAACTAATACATAAATTTTAACTTACAAATTTATTTGAAAATAGACGAAATCATAATGCGTTACCAGAATAAATAATATAAAGACAATTGTTACAATACTCATTGCCATAACCGTTCCGAACATTTTGAAACATTGTACTGTGAGATAACCTATAGACCTGTTTTTCGAAATGAAAGATAAAATATCACAAAGTATTGCCTAGCTTATTAGTTTGTTCGTCAATTTACTTAGAAATTTTGTGAAACTACACCCGGTTTATGTCGTAAATCGTATTTGTAATGAATTAAAAGACCGTGATTCGTGTACAACGGAAATGTGCACGAAGTCTAATAACACGCAGTGATCCTCTCCCGGCATTGATACAGAAGGTTGACCTTGAACTTCAAATGGGAGCAATGTCAATTGGGCCGTGGCGTGGGTCTATTAATCGACTTTAATATTGTATCTGAAGAGACGATTCATGAGAGATGCTACAGACTGTGGATCAATAATAATACTTAGTTCGGTTTTGCTCTGTTTTTTTTTTTTTTTAACATTAGTGATATAATAAGAACGACCCTACTTCAAACATCCATCTGACATTAGGTATTTTTAGTTTCTTAGCGATTTACGGTTATTTTAGTTTATATCCCCTTGAAGGTAACCAGTAGTACTTTGTATTTAACAGTGAAGTAATATTTTTTATGGAGTGTTAAGTTTGTTTAGTAAGTAAATATAATATCTGTTAGTAAATACATAGGTAATTTTGGTCGCTCGGTAAATAATTTTGTTTGAATTAAGCTTAAGAAAGCACTTTGCCAAATTTAATTATTTTTCCAAGGCCCATGTGTATGAGTTCAACATCTTACAGATAATTGAGATCATGAAACTAGTCTAATTCTATTACATCATCCAGTTTCTTGAACATTTTCTGTAGCGACTGCTGCTTTCTACCAATATATTGCGTATATATGTCATTGTTGAACATTGTTACGGTTCAACACGTTCATATATTGTGAACGCCCCCAAACCAGCTACAGACTGCACGCAATTTTGAGCTTTATGGCACCGGACGTGTATGATACGAAGTGTCCTAAGTTGTATTTCTTCCGCTTCGTCATGACCGTTTATCCTGCTACTAAATGGAAGGATTCTTTCAGTGTATATAGTCAAAATTTAAGAAACGTTGTAACCGTTTCCGTTCAAATTATATTTGATATAAAATAAATTTACTTACAATACAAAATAAAATACATACAAAATAAAAAAATATGGACTATTTTCAATTCTTACAAAAAAATGTGTTAATTTGGAAATATGACGTAATTAACATATATGTACTAAGATAAAAAAAGTCAACGAAATGTATTATTGGCTTACTGCTGGTGAAGAAGCCGTCTATGCAATATACTGTTACTGTATGTACATTTTAATAGCAATTGTGTCAAATTAGATAATATGAGTGTTAGCTAAGCGATATATCGAGAGCGAACTGCCCTGGAGGTCTGAAATTTTACATGAAGCTTCATTTATATGTAAAAAACATCGACTTGGGTGGATGATGGCGCGTGTTACTTCATGGGATTTGGCTGAGCGTTAGCAAACATTTCTAAATGGGTAACCATGATGACAACAAGAAATCAATTTTTAAAGTTACTAAACAATTATAGGACATTTTAACATGTAACACAGCTACACATTTAGCTTTATATTTGGCATTTTTTATTGATATTTATTACAAAAACGCAAATGAGTCAGTTAGAGAACTCTTCGTCGTTTTCTTAAGGACGGTAAAATATTCAATTTTATGATTAAGTACACACACACACACACACACACACACACAAAAGATGTGTACATTATAGTCGGAAGCATGTATACTTGTCACTCAAAGTGAGTGGGGCTCTAGCGTCAAACGAGGACGCAAGATCTACTGGGGCGCCTGAATTAGCACCCCCTGGACATAGCAACCCCCTCTGCTACTGACGTCATTTTGACGTAACGACAAGGGGGTGCTATTCAGCAACAGTGGGCCGTTGTCCAGGCCCTGAATTAAAACACCCCCCTTGGAATACAGGGGGTCCTAATTCAGCGCGCTCGTCCGTGTTCATGTGCTGTATTTAGCACCCACTTCGATATATTGGGGGGGTGCCTATTTAATTCAGCGCCTTGAACCGTTGCTCACTGTGCTGATGTAGCACCCCCGTTGAATCTGGGGGGGCTGCTAAATCAGCGTATTGTTGAGATGAATAATTTACTTCCAACGTGAATATAGTAATTAACGTTTAACCATATTGCGATTTAGTTTTTCAAATAAAATAATTATAATATATCATAAATATATATACATATATTTATATAATTATTTATAATTATATAGATATACATACATAATATATTATATATACTATATATATTAGTATATATAGTATATATTGGCCAATGAGTATATTTTTACTGCATTGCTGTGGTTTACTTAAAATTTCAAAAAACAAAACAGTTCATTACCAATTTATAATAATAATATGCAATCAAATTATACTTATGGTAAAAATACTAGGTTTCTAGGCATTCAAATACAGGTTTATTTTACAGTAACATTAGATTTGAACTTCGGTTGGTGACGAACAAACGCGAGAGGAAACTGAATATTGCGTAAATCCGGTCATATGTGTTATTAAATATACATGGTCAGAGATTTTATATCAACCTATTAAACACAACTTAAAAACAAGTATTTATTTATTTTTAATTTCTTCGATATACCAATCAAAAGCTGGGAAAATTAGGAACCGTGTGAAATTTGTATATTTTGCGACGGCTAAGAGCCAATGTATTTTTAAGGACGCATCATAATAACTGAAATTATACTATTTAAATCTGAATAGTCTAAATTTCACAAATCACACTTGTACAAAACAATTTAAATATTAGTAGTTTTAGTATCTATAAGAATTAAATATCATTCAGTTATATCCATATCAAGTTTAGTTCAACAGATTAAATTTGAAAAAAAATAAGTTGAAAACTTATGTTAATTCAACCGTAGCAATAAAATTGCTTATACTACCCGGGGTATTTTCCAAATGCGTTTATGTGCTGTCAAAAACATACATTTATATAGGTGAGTATTATGGAATCGGTACAATTGGTTTATTTACTCCGCATGTGTCTGTCGTGACGGAGGGGGTGTAGCACGGGGGGTGGAGGGTTGTAAAGGGTAGGAACGGGCCGGGGGTGTTTAGGCGGGTGTGGTCAACGAGTGAGTGTCACCAATGTCAAAAAGGTCCGATGAGTAAACGGGGGGGTGAGCTCGCGGGGGGGGGGGGGGGGGGGGAGGGGAGGGGTCTTGAGGGTGCCAATCGTGCTCACATGGTGTGGTGGGGGGGGGGGGGGGGGTGGGGGGGGGGGGTGGGAGAGGGGTTTAAAGTACGGGGGGGGGGGGGGGGGGAGGGGGGGGATGTACAGGGGTGATGGTGGGGGGGGGGGGGGGGGGGGTATCTGTTGCCAAGCCAAACTTTTTTCTAAGTGGACGGAAGGGGCGTAGGCGAACCGCGGGGGGACTAGGATATTTCAAATGTGATCAACAGAGGGTGGGGAGGGGGGGGGGGGGCGGGGTGGGTGAGGGTGATCAATGAGGGGCTGGGGTGGGGGGGGCTGGAGGCTAGTGGGAGGGGGGCGTGGGGGGGGGGGGTTTTGGGGGGGGGGCGGGTTGGGATGCGCAGGCAATAAAAAACTTTTGTTGGTGTTGAGGTTTATCATTAAAGTTCTTCAATTTATTTCTTTTTTATGTGACGCGTTTGAACTAAAGTCGTTTTTAAAGTGACTGAGGGTTATCTGTCTATGATATTGGGCGGTTTTTTTTTTTTACTCGCTTCCTTTGAAAATTCGTTTAATATTCAGAGACCTTGAATAATGCTGTTTTCGGGGTTAGATGACAAAATCAAAGATAAGCATTTTTGTTTTAGTTGGTGAAATACATCTTTGTATGTTAGGTCAGCTTGACTAAATTTTCGTTAAATAAATGTGGGTTTAGTGTCCGTTAGCAGGTATAGTTAAAAATTAAAATTCATTAACATGCGTCCTTAGGTGGGGATACTGCCATTCTTTCCTTTAGATACGTTTTATTTTTTAGGTTTTTCAATGTGTGCATTATTTCTTATAGCACAAAAATAAAAAGATAATAGGGATAAGGATACTCTAAAGTTGATTTCTTTTTCATTTATGTTTAGGGCAGGTTGGCGAACCTTTTTTTTTATGTTTTTGTTTACAGTAAGATTTTTTTGCGTCCGCTTAATGATGCTTCTTATATTATTGAGTTTGAAATAGTATTTGAGTAATTAGATTTTGTGGATACAATCCACGATCAGATTTATTCTTGTATTACTGCCTTTTTTTATACGTTTTTTATTTTGTACGGTTTCTTTTGTTAATCGATTTAAAACGGTCTCGTGGGAACCATTTCGAAAGTATTAATGAATATTGCGTTTAACCCGATTCTTAGTGTGCGTTATTACCACATGAATATCTTGGAAAATCTCAAATTAGGTAGGATTTGTTTATTCGTTTTAAGAATATTAAAGCGAATCGTGCTACATCTTAAAAACTTCATACAGACTACAGGTAATAGGAATATCTGTTGCACCAAAGATCTATTTCTAATAAATTAAAAACTACTAGAGATATGCCGTTGTATCAACATTGGACCGCCTTTACAAATGAGCAAGTTGCGGACAATATCAGACTTAATCTAAGAATTACAGGACACTCTGTAAATTTATCATATAAGTTCAAATTTATTTCACATTATAATGTGAAAAAAAACTAAATAAAGTGACTAGGTTATCTGTTATATATTAAGAGAGTGTGCCACAGAATCTCTATCATTATTTTCTGACATTATTGTCATGGACCAAATGCAAAAAACAATAATGCTTTCACTTTCTAAGATGACTCAATAATTACTCTAATAGCCACAATTTTGTTGTTTTTTATTTTGTTTTGTTTTTTTTTTTTTTTTGGATTTTTTTTTTTTTTTTTTTTTTTAGCTTTGTTTTTTTTTTTTTCGTAAATAATATATGTCCTATGTTTTTTTTTTTTTTTTTTTTTTTTTTTTTTATTAAATAAATTCATTTTTTTTTCTTTTTTGTTTTTTATATGATTTTTTTGTTTTTTTTTTTTTTTTTTATCCTTAGATAGGCCCGAACATTTTGTTTTTTTTTTTTTTTCTTTTTTATTTTGTTTTTTTTTTTTTGCTTTTTTTTTTTTTTTTTTTGTTTTTTTTTTTTTTTTTTTTTTTTTTTTTTTTTTTTTTTTTTTTTTTTTTTTTTTAAGATAGCTCTAAAGTTGATATTACTTTATTTTTCACGAACCATGTTTTTTTACAGTAAAGATGCTTCTTAATGAGTTCTTTATTATTAGTTTGTTTATATGGGGTAATTTTTTTTTTTTGTGATACATCACGATCAGAGTTATTTCTTGTATACCTGCTTGGGATTTTAAGACATTATCAAAGTTAATCAGATTTATGCCGCCATTTCGAAATGTATTTAATGTATATTGTTTATAAACTGGGCCTTATTACCACAAATATTTGATCCAAATTTTTAGGATTTGTTTATTCGTTTTTTGTTTTTTTTATATTAACAAGCGATTTTGGTATTTAAAAAAAACACATACAGATAACGGATAGGAAAACTAAGCACCCAAAGATCTGATTCCATATTCTGAAAATGCCGTTTGCCATGACGCTGAGCAGTCTGCTGGTATATAGACCTATGTCTAAGAATTTTGTGTTTGTACATAAAATTATCTATAGAGAGTTTTTCCACAATCTCTACAATATTTTCAGACATTATTCATGGACCAAATGCAAAAAACAATCATATTCACCTTTCTAAAACTCCAATAATTTCGTTTTAATAGCCACAATTTTTGTTTTTTTTTTTTTGTTTTTGTCTTTTTCTTACTTTACTATTTATATTTGATGGATTGTTTAGGTTAAAATTTTGTATATACCTTTATAACCTTTAAGGAAAAATCAAAAATTTTTAAATTTCTTACAAGCTTTATTTCTCATAATATGTGGATTTTCTAAAAGATCTTTTAAGCGTAAATATCTTTAAAAGCGATATTATGGTAAAAAAATATCACTAAAATCTATTTACAACAATTTAATAAAAAAATCTAACGATACAAGTTTTTAAAAATTGGTTGTGAAATAAGGGAGGATAGTTTGTTTTTTTAAAACCAATTACAGTTTTTTAAAACCAATTACCAAACACATTATCCGCCTTTATTATATGACCTGAATGTGGGCTGCAACAAATCAGCTGTTTTTGATTTTAGCTTGCTCTTAATTCAAAGTGATTTTAACATTTACATTTGCTGAACTGTGGTCATAATATTCTTAATTATTTCTTAAAACAAAGTTTCTTTTGATTGAGACGTCAGAAAAAAATCACTCTAATACATGTTGATTACCTAGACCAAAAATTTAAAAATGGTTCTTTGTAGTGATGTATATGTCTAGTTTAAATATTTTGTTTTTAAATGGAAAGACCTCAGACCTACTTTTGGCTTGTTAAATTTATAACGGAGTATGTAGATATGCTATTGATTACGGTGTTAAACGTAGATTAGTTTGCTTAAATGTTACGAGTTAAAGGAGTTGCTATTTGTTGCAGTTTGTTAAGTTATGTTCTAACCGAAGGTTTGAAGTATTTTATGTCCTTACCCGGAAAATAAAACATTAAAAATATAAAAGTTTACTGTATACAAAATAAAAATATTTATGTATATTTGTGTAGTATTTTTTTATTATTAATGTAAGTAATTATTTATGCTTCTATACATCTGTTTACTACCTAGTTTACAAATCAGTTATAAAAATTACAATCGAATTGAAAAATTAGAGTGTAACAAAAATTCTCTATCACTTTCCGATATAAATAGCCTTAAAATAAATGTACTGCCTAAGCTGAAGTGTGTAATTTTAAATTTTACCTTTTTTATAGACGGCTTTATTAAAGACTTCACTTGAGATTTCACTCTTCTTTTTTACAATATTGCTAAGAATGTTCATTCTTAAGTTTGTCACACTTCCAGATACATGGGGGCGTTAGAAGTGCACGTGCTGACATAATGTAACACACAATTAGTTAAATATTCTTTAACTGCATACAAAAGGGCGATGAATTTTCAGTTTTTGTCCCTACATTTCATTTACCGTGTTTCTAGTTTATTCTTTTCTCTTTACTTCGTGTAATAAAAGTATCCGTTACCGTAGAGAGTTATAATATGCCACCACCTTGGGCCCGTACACACAAACGTTTGTATGTTTGATATTTCTTCTTATATGTTTTAGGAAATATTTCAGCAAACAAATTCACTTTACATAATAAGTTATGTTATTAATATAGGAATTAACAACTGGAGGAATAACATCTGATATTATTACTCAACCACTCGATACGGCCACATTCAGTTTGAAAAGTAGGGTTCGGTAGTGCCACGGGACGGGTTTCGTACAGCTTCGTTCAAAAATTATGTTGTGGACACTACTGTCCTACAATCGATAATTTGCAGGTTGATTTTCAACTCTGTATATTTCATATTTGGTAGACGGCCAATATATAACGAGCAAACGAAGTGTTAACGGCAACAATAAAACAAAAAAAAAAAAAAAAAAAAATAACGAGTTTCAAGTTTTTACATGGTTTACTAGCTGATACCCGCCCCTTCGTACGGAATTTTTCTACAAATAACTGGTACGTCATAGACATCTCCTTCTTGTCTTTAAAAAAATGGGCATACTACTGATTGAAATTAAATTATGGTCATTGGGAAAATATTTCCCAATTTTAAATGTCAATGGCGACCATTCCATGATTTTGATTGAACTGATGTTCTAAAGTAATTAAAAATCACGATCCCTCCTTTCCTAAAAGTACTGCATAGGTAAATAAAAGATTTATGATCCACATTTGAAAATAGGGGTTACTCATAAAAGGGAGCAACAAAACATATAATGTGGGAATACTTTACATGTAATAGTTGATATCTCTTAATATGGAAAGTCCCAATATGAATGTCTATTATTCATTCTCGTTAATATTACACTAATTATCATCGATTACCGTTAGAAAAAGTAATATAATCGAGGATATAATCCTTTACTAGGGGGATATAATCTGCGTAGAAGTTATAGATGGACAGACGTCGACCAAACATTTTTATTACATTAACTAGTTAGGAAGAAAACCTTTGCGGATTTAATATACTTCATTCCTTAGCTACCCAATGCCTCATCCATAAGTTTTATATCAACAGTTGTTTAAAGTTTCATAAACTAATAATGTATCTTTCAAGTTGTTAGCCTCATGGTGAAAATGTATTTGATGTTTTCTTTAATATATTCCTTTAATCATGAAAGAATAGTTAGGCATGATTCTATAGAGGATATTTTTTACACGGTAAGCAATAGTAATACTTATGGGTCGTAACCTTGAGTATATTTTGTGAGTACCATTCTACGGATTTTTGTGTTAGTGATTTAAGTTTATGTAGCTGTTCCATTGTGCAGATGATTCACTATACGCCTAATAGTGCATAAAGATAAAAAATTTTATAATCTAGTTTTTTCTTACTGCAGTTGGTTACGAGTAATTTTTTAAGGGCCAGGTTACTGAAAAATTATTTCTGTAATAAATGACAAGTCAAAAACTGTAATTTTTCATACTTCATCTGTTTGTATTCTATATATAAAACCTTAATTTTTGAAATTTAATTAAAATTAAATATGAAACAAAAAATGCCGCTCAGGAGATAGAAACATTCTATGCTGTGTGACAGTGAACTATTTTGTCTAAATACGAGCCTAAATTGTTTACAAAATTATTTGTTTGTAATTGTTTTTTTACATTTGAGTTAATTAAACTAAAAAAAGAAGATTCCATTTCCGTGAAAGCTATTAAATAGGAAATAAATTACTTTAATTATGCGATTTCATAGTACAAATAACATAGTTTTAATTATATTGTAGAAACATGTTTCATTGAAGTTTTCACGATTGGGTTAAGTTTGAAATGTTATGATGCTCAGTGGAAATACCCTTTAACTAGACTGATGAGTAGACTAGATCTTTCATTGGTTATGGACGCCCAGTAGTACTCAATTCTCTGTTACAATAAAAATGACACAGCAAAGATACTTGACTAAATTGTGTATAAAAAACCATAATTACATTTTACGCTTCCGTAATATTCCAAAAAATCGGACTCAGAATCGACGAGGAATTTTATGTTCTTTTAAATATATATTTAGCAGTGCGTTAAATTAAATCTAACAAAACATATTAACTGAAAGTAAATTAAAACTGAAATCAGAACAAATGAAGGATTATGATTTAAAATTTATTATTTTTAATAGGTGATATATAGGAACAAATTAAGAAAGCAGAAGTATGACGTGAAAATTATTACACAGAATATGACAAATGCGTATGAGAGGGAGGATGTTCTTAAGGGTCTTATTAGCCTTTGTTAGTCGGAGCTATCTATTTAAGTAATATTAAGTCTATGGTAAATTTTTTTAAGAGTAAAGTAAGCCATATTTGATTATTTTTATTATTTAATCGTTCATCTCGGAATATTGCAAATACAATCGTAGATAGTAGCTTATATAGAGGCAGGCGGCACAAAAAATCCAGATAACAAACTATTATATATTGATGATTGAATTGAATATGTTAAAAAGATATAATACCCTTTTTGCTGGTTGAATGCTAGGGGGTGCTAATTCACGTGACTGAAGGCCATGTCAATGCGCTGAATAAGCACCCCACTTGGAACAGGGGGGTGTTAATTCAGGGCCTCGACCCTTGTTCATGCGCGGATTTAGCCACCCCCTTGTAGCTGGGGGGTGCTAATTCCGTGCTGGTTCCCGTGTCCGTGCGCTGAATTAGCACACCCCTGCGCGTGGACGTCTGCAGCCCGAGGGCGGTGGGTGTCTATTCCAGGGGGTGCTAAAGCAGCGTCCCCGATCTACTCACCGGAGCAAAGCACGGTTCACATATTAAGGAAGTCAATAGTCACATTAGTAATATGAATGAGTGGACTGTATTATTAAAATAAGAAATAATTTTAGACCAATAACTATGTTGAATGCTTTTTTAATCATACCGTACAGTTAGAATGGAAACAATTTTGCTACTCGAAGATGTCAGATATTTCAGAGTGAACCCTGTGATTAATCATTTTTCCTTGATAGGAGTGGAAAATTAATGATGGAGGTAGTAAAGGTTGTAAAGGGTGCGGCGGCAGCTGTACGTAGACTGTTCCTAATGGATCACTTATTAGCATACGTCTTTCACTGACAGGAAAACTAATATAGTATGTGTTGGGTGAAAATCAAACTGTCGACCAATTTCATTATTACCAAATAATTAAGTTTTCTTCAAAAATGTGTTTAATTGTCGTAGAGAGGGCGGTATTTTAACCATGTTGATGAATTTTTGGCTCTACTTTATACGACTGGCCATGTGTCCTCAATAAGTTTAGGTTTAGATGATACGAGTAAAGAGCGTCAGATGTCTTAAGTTGGAGTTATGAAGCCCCCTCTAACACTTAACCTGGGGACCAACGGCTTAAAGGTGACTTCCGAACCACCGCCAACGGCAGGGTAGGCGGGCTGCTTGCAAGTCAGGATCGCTCAGCGGTCACCCATCCAAGCAGCAGCCACGCTCGACGTGGTTTGGTTCGGAAATCTTGCATAACCACCTTACTCGCTACACTGCGCCTTCGGCTATATGAGATCGTGTTTTCAAAAAGTTAGACCTATAGTCGTCATCCATATGTAAAAGTAGACGTTACACAAGTTCTGAATAAATATCCATCAACGTGCTATACAGAAGCGATTAATTTACGATTAGGATTATATTAATAAAAACCACTTTTGTGCATATATTTAATAAACATATTTACTTTTTATGCAGAAGAGTTAAACTGATATCTAGTTTAATGTAAAACCATAGTATAATGCCTTATGCAGGTGGTGGTGTAACTTAATAACAGATAGGAAAAATAACTACATCCTCTGACAACCATAGTTTTTTTAGTACTGTATAGTATTATAATTCAACTTTAATACCTCTTGCATTTGTAGTTTTTAAACTAAAAACCAAAATATAGATATAGCAGTGATAAATCTGAATTGGGTAAATTTGAACTTTCACAAAAACCGTAATCTGGATGAAAATTACTTACGTGGTGGACGCTTAGAACTAACAAATATAACGCGTAAACTATCCGCGCAACAAATACAATGTGATGACTGCAATAAGAAATACATAGGACGAATAAAAATAAAAATTCATAAAAGATTGAGCATTGCTCTCACATTTCGGCAATATGACAAGTCTGCAATTCCAAACCATTGCATTAATACTGTACACACATAAAATCATTACACTTTAACGCACCAAGATTTAAATGCATAGGAATTATATTAGGGTTAAAACACGTAAGGACAGAAATTCACTAAATCAAGAAGATGGACCCTTACAAAATTCTATATTCTCATACTTTCACGAAGATTTACAAATATAATTTTACACAATATAATTCCAAGTTGTGATTTATCAATGTTTATCCACACTTTTTGTTTTTACTTTTGTGGTGTGTCTGAAGAAGATAACCTTGCTATCGAAAGGCCTACGTTTGATCAAACTCTCGCAGACCAGTGGGTCATGAAGCCAGTATTAGGCTTAGCAAGGGATCGGCTTATCTTTTTTATAAAAAGTACCCTTTGTGTGAATCTGTTAGAATCTAGAACATTTGACCTGACCACCAACGCCGAGATGTGTACGAAAGAATCCACAGTCCCTCAGTCCCTAACAAAAGTATGCGGGTCCAGTGCAGTTTTTATTACGATAAATTACGTTTCCTTAGCGAAACAACCAGAGGCTGCCGTTTTTGCTCGTCCTGTTGAAATTACTTCGTTTACGATCGGCACGATTTTAATTGTTGCCCATTTATTGGCCTGTAATTTTCTTCTGTACACCACTTGTGGCGTTGTAAGAAACCAAGGCAGCAGTTAACGTCATATACACAATTTACTGAGGAATTCTCGACCAGTCGTTTCTACCACTCATTTTAACGTGTTAAATGAAGCATTGGTATCTGCAGGGCTACCAATTAAATTCACTCAGAAAAAAGTTTATCGAACGTTTATATTGAGAAATAATGAATAAATTACAGTTTCGTTTAATTGTATATATATGTAATAAAAAAATAATTAGTAATTAAACAGTAAATAGGAGGATAAATAATAAAATAATAGCAATGAATTAAATATTAGCAGATGAATAGTAATATGCCGGTATTAATGTTATAAATTAATTACTGAATTTAAATTATTGTATTATTTATTGTTAAATATAAACAAAAATATATTGATTTTTTCGTTATTTTAATAATTTATAATATATAATTTTTACGATAAATTCAATATTTAATACTCAGGGTTACAAATTAATAAGTCACGCACACACACACACACACACACACACACACACACACACACACACACACACACACACACACACACACACAAAATTAAAAAAAATTAAATTAAACAAAAATTAATTTGTAACCCTGAATATTAAGTATTAAAATTATCATAAAAATTATGTATTATAAATTATTAACATAATGAATAAATAAATATATAATTGTTTACATTTAATAATATCATTAAAATTAATCAATTCATTTATAAAATTGTACAACATTAATACCGGTATATAACTATTCATCTGCCAATACTGAATTCATTGTATTTTATTATTTATCCTCCTATTTACTGTTAAAATATCTATTTATCTTTTATATACATTTTATGGGTCCTAATGCTATCAAAGGTATAAATAAATTACTAGCGTGCGTCCATATCATAGAAGAAAACACTTTAAACGATGCTAAATTTTTAATATGTGCTATCAGTTAAATATATATTTTCATCTTTTATAATATATTTATAATCTTGATATTTATATGCAATTGCACTATTGAATTTAAACGTTTCGAAGTATAAGGACTACGGTATAGGTAACTGAATGCATTAAGATTCTGCCAATTCAGTTTCAGTAAATAGTGCATTGGGAAACTGATCAAATACAAAAAGAATGAGAAGCCAATGTGAAATTAATCACGTTTTCTTGGAAGTGTTGGAGTAAACAAATATGTCTCATTAATGATTTATATGCAACCCGTAATTGATCAATCGTATACCATGAAAATTACATTACATGCAGCCAGACCGTTTAGCCCATTTCATGTAGCCTTATAAAATTCATTCATTACAGTTATTACATTCATTTATGGCTAAATTATAGTTCTTAATACATACTTAATGATGTTTTATATAAATTAAATTTTTGCTGTTTATTACATCTCGGAATCGTAAATAAATCAATGCACCTGATTCTTTTTGCTAAAAATACTCGGTATATGCTAGCACCTAAATCAATGGTACAATCACAATGAGAAAAGTTTTAAAGACTTTAGGTGGATAACTGGATAAATCATCTGTGTTATTACATGATGATAGTGATATTTATCATCACCTTCCTCTTAGTGCAGCTTCTGGAATCTGACGGTGTCATATACTTGACTCCTAAAATCTGGAGTCACGTTCGTCTGAATAGATTTTAAAAAAGTCGGCAAGGAAAAAGCCCAAATTTTTTTTTATATTTTTATTTGTTAGAAGCTACGTATTGGTTTTTATGTTAAAAAGTAGTTTTTTTAATAACAAATTCAGGCACTAAAAGATTGTATTCAAGACGTCTTAATGAAAACCCTATACTCAAAATGAAAACGTGTCCAAAATTACAACTAAACAATTTATTGTTATCGTTCTCAAATTAGAACTCTGTAATATTATCTTAGAATATTTATTTATTCAGCTATTTTGTAAACTATGCTAATTATTGAAACTGTGTGCATTTTTGAAACATAATAAAATGTATACTACAGAAACGCAGTCTTACTGGTAGCAAAGTGCGATCTTACGGCCAGACCTAGGAACTAACTAAACAGCCCTAGTACTAACCTCAGCGAGGGGTCAATATGTGGATCATATCTGGTCTGGATTAAATACAATGTTTTATCGCGCTTGTTCTGGTATAAATTGGAAGTTAGTTTTACAATCAAATATCATGGAGTTAACACGTCAGTTACAATGTAGCCTACACATATAGCGTAATATATTGAAATATTTCATCCTATTCGTCTATCTGGTTTTCGGAAGAGAATTGTGCATTAGCAACCGAATTGAGCCACGTGCAAAATTCAGCAAAAATTGTGTTCTTGCTAATTTACTCTAGCGTCAAGTCTTTCTGATGCATGATTGTCCTAAAATTCGTTAAGATTTATATCTTTGGATGTTCTTGATTTCCCGACGGTCGGCAAAGTCTGCAGAATCAGGTGTGGCGCGACGCAGCGACTGAAGAAGACCTAGGTCAATGTTCTTGTGATGTTTGTAGCGCATAAAGCTGGTGGCGTTGAACGGTCGAGCGCGTTACCGGCGATAAAACCGCTGTCAGCAAAATAGAAGGTTTCACCGGCCAGAGTTGCCGCAGTGCATTATGGGTCACCGGTGGCCACGGTGGCTAACTAGCTAGCGTGCTCCGGTCCCTCCACGCCAGCACCGGCCAGCTGAGTTATGAGGCGATGTCGGCGATAAACCGCTGTCAGCAAAATAGAAGGTTTCACTGGCCAGAGTTGCCGCAGTGCATTATGGGTCACCGGTGGCCACGGTGGCTAGCTAGCGTGCTCCGGTCCCTCCACGCCAGCACCGGCCAGCTGAATTATGTGGCGATGTCCGCGATAAACCGCTGTCAGCAAAATAGAAGGTTTCACCGGCCAGAGTTGCCGCAGTGCATTATGGGTCACCGGTGGCCACGGTGGCTAGCTAGCGTGCTCCGGTCCCTCCACGCCAGCACCGGCCAGCTGAGTTATGTGGCGATGTCCGCGATAAACCGCTGTCAGCAAAATAGAAGGTTTCACTGGCCAGAGTTGCCGCAGTGCATTATGGGTCACCGGTGGCCACGGTGGCTAACTAGCTAGCGTGCTCCGGTCCCTCCACGCCAGCACCGGCCAGCTGAGTTATGTGGCGATGTCCGCGATAAACCGCTGTCAGCAAAATAGAAGGTTTCACTGGCCAGAGTTGCCGCAGTGCATTATGGGTCACCGGTGGCCACGGTGGCTAGCTAGCGTGCTCCGGTCCCTCCACGCCAGCACCGGCAAGCTGAGTTATGTGGCGATGTCCGCGATAAACCGCTGTCAGCAAAATAGAAGGTTTCACTGGCCAGAGTTGCCGCAGTGCATTATGGGTCACCGGTGGCCACGGTGGCTAGCTAGCGTGCTCCGGTCCCTCCACGCCAGCACCGGCCAGCTGAGTTATGTGGCGATGTCCGCGATAAACCGCTGTCAGCAAAATAGAAGGTTTCACTGGCCAGAGTTGCCGCAGTGCATTATGGGTCACCGGTGGCCACGGTGGCTAGCTAGCGTGCTCCGGTCCCTCCACGCCAGCACCGGCAAGCTGAGTTATGTGGCGATGTCCGCGATAAACCGCTGTCAGCAAAATAGAAGGTTTCACTGGCCAGAGTTGCCGCAGTGCATTATGGGTCACCGGTGGCCACGGTGGCTAGCTAGCGTGCTCCGGTCCCTCCACGCCAGCACCGGCCAGCTGAGTTATGTGGCGATGTCCGCGATACCGCCGACGTCACGCACTGATATTGACCGGTCCGCCGCTGGCCAAATATTTCAGTCCTTTCAGGTGACCTTTATAGGTCGACTGCACGAAAGTCTGGACTGTTTGAATATTTGTTTCTTTATTTTTGCCGAAATTATCTGCTATCAATGTTTAACTGGTACTCCACCTTTTATAACATTATACATTTCGTTATCCCTATCTGATTCCTTATAACATACATTGTACAATGATTGTTAATCTTGCACTGAAGGAGCTAAAAGCCAATTTATATAGCAGAAGTATATAACCTGATTTTTCTTGAAACCAATAGAGGGATTTTCTTGAAGAAAAAAATAATTATCGGCCTTGGTAGTTTTTTTAGAGTTCAAAATGAAAGGGTATCAAAAGGGTTAATAATATAAAACTATAATTTATTTCTAAAATTATATTTTTTACAGCTTTGTATACTTAAACCCGAATCTGGCAAATAAATAATTATTAAATTAGTCAGCTAACTGTACAATAACAAGAGTGACTCCCGAACTAAGTGGGAAGCATTACCGATGAATGGATGTAGAACAAGTGTTAAAATGTTTATTGAAATGTGATTTCGATTTGGTATCAATGTCCAAATTTTAGAATCTTTGGCGTTTGATATATAAATGCATTTTGTCTCCTCAATAAATTCTTGACTTTTGACTTTATACCATGATCCTCCTTAACTAGTAGTCTGGCTGTTCTACAAGTATTATTTATGAGTTTGAAGGTCGAGTTTAAGTGTAGCAAGGTTGTAAGTATGTAATTTGAATTCATATATTTAACCCTTTTGTTACCTTCTCGTTTCTACCTCCACCAAAACTATCGTGGCTGACAACCGATTAATGTTTTAGAGGAAAATTCTCCTAAAAATGTCAAGAAAATCCAGGTTGTATATGTGATAAAACAAGACTTCTAGCCTCTAGGCTTCTAGATTATTAGCACAAATTAAGTATTGTGTTTCCTGTCGCTCTATTGGTGTAATATCTCGCTAGTGTGCAAACACCTGATTGTCGGCTTTGTAAAGTCGTCTATATAGCCTACTAAAAGTACTTCAAATTAAAAATTACTTTAACAAGCATTCAGGTTCCATTGCTGAACTGCCACTGAAATTCGCTTAGACGCTGCAATATTAAATTTTCAGTAATAACTACGATCAATTGTCAATATCAACTATTTATGTAAGGTTTTTCCACTGCATAAAGCGCGATTTTAATTCAACAATTGGAGCTGTAAGGACTTCCTCCCACTGTTATTTCAATTATTATCTTCATATCTTCTCAAGCAGGATGGAAGATAACGTTCCGCGTATCTTCCGTACTATGCGGATCTGCGTCATTTTAGTAGTAAAGTAAATTTGGTGAAAATACCGCATTTTTGTAGATACCATAAGTATTGTTCATTTTTAAATGTAAAGAATTGTATGATCGTGATAAATGCTGGGTTCAATTTGCACAATTACCATCATCCCAATATAACAAAACTTCGTTTAACGAAGACCAGAAAATATTTCAATATTTTGTAACTACTGTTATTAGTGGTTCGACTGATTTTTACGGTGTTTCATAATTTCAATGTTATAAAAATTTATTACTATTTTAATATTTTGGAATGCTGTTTTTTTATTTGTAGTAGACAAGAGTTTTATGTAAACAGCCCTCTTAATGAAAACCAACGTTTCCACACCAAGAAAATTCTCAAGATTAAATCATAAATAATTACCATTAGATATCAGCAAAGGTACTGCTGTTTACATTTATTACTGCCATTAAAGTGCGAATGAAGAACCATCAATATCAATGTGAATGATGAGTAGAGTTGAATAACCACTAGCCAAACAAAGTAATCCTACTGTTTCAGGTAGGGTCCGAACCTTGACTTGGCTGTGTTGGTCAACTGTTAAAATTAAGTACAAAACGTCATCTCCACACTAACTGAAGCTGAAAGGGGCGATTTTACAATGTTCAAAGCTATCTAAGAGATCGTTCCGATGTCATGAATTATTCTAAAGCACTTTAATCAGGCCTTCCTGGATCAATAGCTAATGCTATCAGTTTAGTTACAAATCCTGGGACGATTAATTTCATTGGAATATGAGCCCTCAACTACCTAGGTTTTTCAAGTCCGAACTTCAAGTAGCTAGATTGATATGGAATGCCATCAATATAATAACAAATCCTAGCATGATTTGGCTGATTGAAATAAGAGCCCTCAACTCCCTAGCTTATTCAAGCCCGAACTTTAAGTATCTAGACTGATATGGAATACCATCAGTATAATCACAAAGCCTAGCATGATTTGGCTGATTGAAATAAGAGCCCTCAACTCCCTAACTTATTCAAGCCCGAACTTTAAGTAGCTAGATTGATATGAAATGCCATCAGTATAAACACAAATCTTAGCATGATTTGGCTGATTGAAATAAGAGCCCTCAACTCCCTAGCTTATTCAAGCCCGAACTTTAAGTAGCTAGACTGATATGGAATACCATCAGTATAATCACAAATCCTAGCATGATTTGGCTGATTGAAATAAGAGCCCTCAACTCCCTAGCTTATTCAAGCCCGAACTTTAAGTATCTAGACTGATATGGAATACCATCAGTATAATCACAAAGCCTAGCATGATTTGGCTGATTGAAATAAGAGCCCTCAACTCCCTAACTTATTCAAGCCCGAACTTTAAGTAGCTAGATTGATATGAAATGCCATCAGTATAATCACAAATCTTAGCATGATTTGGCTGATTGAAATAAGAGCCCTCAACTCCCTAGCTTATTCAAGCCCGAACTTTAAGTAGCTAGACTGATATGGAATACCATCAGTATAATCACAAATCCTAGCATGATTTGGCTGATTGAAATAAGAGCCCTCAACTCCCTAACTTATTCAAGCCCGAACTTTAAGTAGCTAGACTGATATGGAATACCATCAGTATAATCACAAAGCCTAGCATGATTTGGCTGATTGAAATAAGAACCCTCAACTCCCTAGCTTATTCAAGCCCGAACTTTAAGTAGCTAGACTGATATGGAATACCATCAGTATAATCACAAATCCTAGCATGATTTGGCTGATTGAAATAAGAGCCCTCAACTCCCTAACTTATTCAAGCCCGAACTTTAAGTAGCTAGACTGATATGGAATACCATCAGTATAATCACAAAGCCTAGCATGATTTGGCTGATTGAAATAAGAACCCTCAACTCCCTAGCTTATTCAAGCCCGAACTTTAAGTAGCTAGATTGATATGGAATGCCATCAGTATAATCACAAATCCTAGCATGATTTGGCTGATTGAAATAAGAGCCCTCAACTCCCTAACTTATTCAAGCCCGAACTTTAAGTAGCTAGACTGATATGGAATACCATCAGTATAATCACAAAGCCTAGCATGATTTGGCTGATTGAAATAAGAGCCCTCAACTCCCTAACTTATTCAAGCCCGAACTTTAAGTAGCTAGACTGATATGGAATACCATCAGTATAATCACAAAGCCTAGCATGATTTGGCTGATTGAAATAAGAACCCTCAACTCCCTAGCTTATTCAAGCCCGAACTTTAAGTAGCTAGATTGATATGGAATGCCATCAGTATAATCACAAATCCTAGCATGATTTGGCTGATTGAAATAAGAGCCCTCAACTCCCTAGCTTATTCAAGCCCGAACTTTAAGTAGCTAGATTGATATGGAATGCCATCAGTATAATCACAAATCCTAGCATGATTTGGCTGATTGAAATACTCGTACCCACCTTCTGTCCCAAATTTAGAATAGTAACTGCTTCAAGAGTGTATATGTCCAGTGTTCAATTTGAAGAAGCTGATTTCGCGGCCTTGTCCCACAAGTCCAGACAGACAGACGACGACAGGCAGGCAGACAGACAGACAGACAGACAGACACACACTGGATGTCCCTGTTCTGTCCAAATAGGGTGTGTCTCTGTTTGCCCCGTCAGATATCAATCCGTATGCTTTCGTTTCAGATTTTTTGTTAACGTATTCATGATATATCTCGTATGTTTTCAGCAAGGAATGAACCTTCTCTGTTAATACCAGAAAATAAAATCTTCTCAGAGAGCAACATTTGGTACATATCACGTGGTTGGTTGGTTAACCCTTTCCCTCCTTTCATAATTAACCGGTTTCATGCCAATCTCATGTTTTAATCATTGAAATTTCACCCAAGCGTTCTTTAATGCATTTAAGAAAACCTGTCGTAAGTGCAGAACTGGAGTTTTGGGCTCTTTTTCATGAGCAATGTCTCATTTATGGCATCTCATTGATACTCCAAGTAATCTAAAACTGAATCAACATAATGAGACGGCAGCTGGACATTGTGAATACATCAAAGAGGTTGTTTTATCGTATGCAGGAAGGCAGCTAGTGGTAAAACTGACAACTACTGTTCAATACTGACCTTAAAGTAGCAATGTGTTAAAGAAATTTTAAAGTATCTTTACTGTTTGTGTACACAATATCAGTTGTAAAACCTGGGGATACAAATGGTGCTATTATATTGTGTCATAAGCACGTAAAGTTTGTCTATCAATTTTAGCATTCACAGCATAATAAAATTGTATAACACTCCTTTGAGGCAATTTATCTTTTAAATCAAACACTTGACAAAGTACGAATGTTCCCGTTGGATTCAATCTAAATGGCTGTCATGTGTGAAATTTTTGCCGTGTCGGAGAGTGCCTCATTAATTCAATGAGATAAGCTTAGTTAAAGCACCACTTACAGTTATAGACTTATTCCAAGCCTTTCTAAAGGTTACGCTACCAGCTAAAGCTTTGATTATTTAGTCACATGCCAGTTTCAAAAGAATTACAGGAATATACAAAGAATATACAGGATTTCAATCGTTTGCTGTAGTGTACTTCGATAACCTGTCATTCTGTCACATCATCGATAATCAAGAGGAAATAAAAGAATTCGAGATTCCTCCGAGATTTAAATTCGATTCCGTAAGTTTTAGCTAGTCAAGGATCAAGGTTAGTTGTGCGGATACATTGTTTTTACATTTATATCATCAATATCTTGTCTTTAGAGGGATATATATTGATATATATATATTGTATATTGATTTTTCATTGCGAAAGAACGTTAAACTGCAACAATATTGTTTTTTCAAATGTATTGATTGTTTGTGAAATTCAAAAACCTGCACTCAGTGTTCAAAAATTAACCAAACTTCAAAAACGAAATACTTGGGAATAATTTTGGATAGTGAATTGAACTGGAAAACTCATATAGAGAGATTTAAAAACAAAGTAATTACCAGTGTGCGTTTGTTTTATTTTTTGAAAGATATTTGTCCATTGGCTGTTTTAAGATCATTTTATTTCGCTTTGATTAATAGTAGGTTAGAGTATGGGATAATGTGCTGGGGAGGAACTTATTTTACGAGCTTAAAACCACTTGTTACATTGCAAAAATTATTTGTGAGATTGATTTTAAGAACAGGTAAAGTTTTTGCCACTAAGATCTCTATTTCTATATAAAGTAATAAAAATTAAAAATGTTTTTTATTGGTGGAAGATTCTTAGTTCAGGAGAATATTTACACATTAAGATTAAGAAATGCAAATCAATGTCAAGTTCCGAAACCTAATTCAACATTTTATACTAAAACGTTCAATTTTATAGCACCAAGATTATTTAATAAATTGCCAAGCAACATAAAAAGTGAGACAAATTGTATAAAGTTTTTGAGGTTATTGAGAGAATGGTTAATGATTCAGCAAAACACGGAGGCATTTTTACAAATAGTAAGTTAGTTATATTTAATTATTGTTCAATTTATATTTCAAAACTGCGTTAAAGTTGGTTGATTAGTTGTTTACTAAAAGTAGTATTATCTGGTTTTATTTTGTTTATAAATAGTAATTTTGTTATCATCTGAAATTTAATAATAGGCAGTAAGCACACGTATTGATTGTGATGTTAGATGATTTTAAATTTCTACTTCTATATTAAATAAACTGTTTCG
The DNA here is from genome assembly GCF_021130785.1 of Homalodisca vitripennis. Classification (NCBI taxonomy): domain Eukaryota; kingdom Metazoa; phylum Arthropoda; class Insecta; order Hemiptera; family Cicadellidae; genus Homalodisca; species Homalodisca vitripennis. The sequence continues at coordinate 140,283,349 of NC_060213.1, read as the reverse complement.
CTCTGAGCTCTGAAAACTTTAAGTTTATTTCTGGTTTTATTTTAATGAAGGAACCCCTAATCAGATTAATTATAATCTTAGGGGCCCTATATTTTTCTCAAAGTTGTATTTTATTTTTAGTAAAAATGTTATAATAAGTTTAAAAGTTAAGTTAGTATATAGGTCAGCCTGGGAAAAAAAGTAGCCTATATTTTGTAAAGTGATAATTGTTGACTTGATATACATAATATTGTTTTTCATAATATTGCTATGTGCATTATGTTTCTTGAGAAAAATAAATAATTTGATTTGATTTGATTTGATGTTTTGATATGCAATTCCTACTCCTCTAAGTGAAATAAACCTTTCTAATTGTTATTATAAAGAATCTTTACACACCATATATGTATTTTCCTCATCAATAGACACCCCAGGTAGTTAGATAGTATTATATAGTGGTTTGATATAATCAAGATTGCTTTTACATACAGATCCATATAATAGGTAGATGGGAATTTCAACCTATTTTGGTACAGTAAAATATACGAGGTATATTTATTTGTATATCTGACAAGGAGGCAGGTAAGAAGTAAGGTACCAATAAAGGAACTTTTTGTTTGATTGGCAGAATGATTCCTTCTACCACGTTACTTTTTTCCATGTTGTAATCATGTGGCGAAATCATTTCCTACAATGCTGCTTGAGCTGTGTTCCAACTTCGATATTTTTATCACGATAGTGTTGTTATCATTTTAATCAGTTTATGCTTTGAATTCTTTTATATAGATTAGAAAAATATCGTCTAATAAACATTATTGACTGTCCAAAAGGCGATGTATTGAGTAAGCGATATTGGACTCAAGCGATATTGCACGATATTTATTGTTGTACTGTGAAAGTTTGAAACTTGGTTCCGATCGTCCAAAACTTGGTTTTATTAGAGCACGCATTTTACTCCCCTTTGGGTTTATCAAGAATCATTGAATGATAGGCAGAAGTAATGCCAGGTTATGTATAGTATTATAATAAATGTCGCATCTATCACTCAAGTGCCTGTTGAATTGTACTTCTTGACATATGTTCCAATGTTGCGCATGATTTAGCTCATTGAACGCAATGGCATCATTACAGTACTGAGGCTGCATCAGAGTGGGCGAGTGGTTCCGTCTCCATCATTACAGTACTGAGGCTGCATCAGAGTGGGCGAGTGGTTCCGTCTCCATCATTATTGCACTGAACGCCGCCGCACGCTTGTACTACCCAGGCTGCCGGGAATGCTGATATTGTGACGTCAGCATACCGCGAATTGAACTGCGTAGACTTTGGTCGAGACGTTGATCTGCAGAATTGCATAGCCTACAGGAAGGCTGAACGACAAGTTGCTCTCACCTCACATTAGCTTGATATTAAAGAGGTCAAAAAGAAAAAAATAATGCAATTATTTTGGTCATTCGTACAGGATTTTTCTTGAAACCATTCTGGTATGTATGATAACTCTTGGTAGACAGGTCGCAAAGTCTTGAGACTTGGTGTATGTGTTGTTATTGGTACAAGGAAGAATTCCATTGATTTTGGGATCAAAAGGTTAAGTGCTGGCTGTGCTGGTGGCCATCTTGGTTGTAGCCCATAAGAACAATGTTAAACCCTATGCACTTTTACGACCTTATTATTAGTCGCAGAACTGTAGAAGATTTTTTACATTGTATATAATTAATACGCCATACGCTTGTTAGTCTTTCGCCTTTTAGATATTTGTACTGGTAATCAATTAAAAAATCTCATACTTTTATAATTTCATCGCGTAAGTATTCAATAAGTATACAGTTTACAAACAACTAAAACGCGTTTTTAGGCGTATAATTTAAATATTGAAAACAAGACACCTCCAATGATGCTACGGTAAAGGGCGTAAAAGGTCATAAATTTTAAAATTGTTCTTATGGGAAAATACCCAAGGTTGTTTTACTACAGCATGCTCTTATAAGAGAAACAACGTTGCTCTAACGATGACGGTATATAGATAGATATTCAGTGCCACGTTTGATACCATATGTGGATATAGTTGGAGTTTATGGATATGTGAATGGAGTCAAAGGTTCAAAGGGTAACATTACAGTCGGCTAGTTACAGTCGGCTAGTTACGGTCGGCTGGTTACAGGCGGCTGGTTACGGTCGGCTGGTTACAGGCGGCTGGTTACAGTCGGCTAGTTACAGGCGGCTGGTTACAGTCGGCTAGTTACAGGCGGCTAGTTACAGTCGGATAGTTACAGGCGGCTAGTTACAGTCGGCTGGTTACAGTCGGCTAGTTACAGGCGGCTAGTTACGGTCGGCTGGTTACAGGCGGCTGGTTACAGTCGGCTAGTTACAGGCGGCTGGTTACAGTCGGCTAGTTACAGGCGGCTAGTTACAGTCGGCTAGTTACAGGCGGCTAGTTACAGTCGGATAGTTACAGTCGGCTAGTTACAGTCGAACAGTTACGGTCGGATAGTTACAGTCGGCTAGTTACAGGCGGCTAGTTACAGTCGGCTAGTTACAGGCGGCTGGTCACAGACGGCTAGTTACAGGCGGCTGGTTACAGTCGGCTAGTCACAGGCGGCTAGTTACAGGCGGCTAGTTACAGTCGGATAGTTACAGTCGGCTAGTTGCAGTCGGCTAGTTGCAGTCGGCTAGTTACAGGCGGCTGGTTACAGTCGGCTAGTTACAGGCGGCTGGTTACAGTCGACTAGTCACAGTCGGCTAGTTACAGGCGGCTAGTTACAGTCGGCTAGTTACAGGCGGCTAGTTACAGTCGGATAGTTACAGTTCGCTCGTTACTGTCACTTCAATAGACTTTCGTTACATTCAGTCGGGGCTCTTTGATACTCGGCTGTGCCGGTTTACTTCGTGTTTTTAATGTAGTAAGTAAAGTGTGTTCAACGGTTTGAAACAAGTCCTAGATGTGTAAATTATTCAACTTGTAAAATCGAACCATCGTCAATTTGAGATACTGTGAGTTCAAAATGAACAAGGTAAGAGGACGCCACACCACCGCTTAAGAGGCTTCGTTGATGTTGCTTGCACAATTTCACTCTCGAGATGTAGTGCAGGGCTGGCAGAACAGAAATATACACAAAAATTAAACTCAGCCGAGTTCCATTGTTGGACTTGCTTCAGCATAGAACACAATTGTTTCTATGTAGAAATTACATAGCATGTAAAATTTAAAGTTTAAGTATATCTTTTCTACGGATATAGTCTTTCTCGGGATATCTTGTTACATGATACATTCACATTTTTGTTCTTTAAGATGGGTTTCATAGCAGTGTTCAAGCAGTGTTCAAATAATAAAATTTCCGGTAAGCTAGAGAGTTTACAACCATGCAAGAGTGCACTGAAATCAAACGTTGTTCCTGACTTTCCATTCTATTATTTTTAATTTTACTGTATGAATAAACATTTCACATGTTCAAGTCTCATATAAGTACAATTAAATTAATTCTGTTATTTTCTAGTTGCCATCGTGAATACCCATAAAACGCTCAGCCAAACCCAAAACCTATTGAATGAAATGCACCAACATCGAATTTAGTGTTCCCCATATTTAAATTAAGTTTTATGCAAATTTGAAGTTTATAGGTCATTTAGTTCTCGAGATATCGTGTAGAAAAACAGAAAGAAATACAACAGCATAACAGTTTTAAATGGCATCTTTTCAGCCTCTCGAGCTCAGCTAATCAGGAAAACATTAGAGGTAACTGTTATAATCAGCAGATTAATGGCTAGAGCGCCGTCACTGTATGGTACGAACTAAACACGAACTAGTTGTTCATATGTGAGCGCTCAATCACGGATTAATGTCGTTGATTTGGCCCTACAAATCTAACCTAAAATACAACCTTACCTCTCTTATCCTAACCCAAGTTCAATGTAATCTGACCCAAACGCGTCTAAGGTCATGGTCATCACGTGATCTGAGAGAGAATTTGGACATTCTTTGGTTGTCTAACTGTTTTGTTTACGAAGCTTTGATAAATTAGACTAAGATGTTCATCGTTTATTTGTTTTATTGCCATTTCCACTGAAAACGTTTCGACTGCACAATTGGTAACCGCGGAGACCCAACAATACTCTGTACAGCAGTGTAGTAGAGGTATGATATATACTATTTTTATAATCGGGATGGCATTATATCGCCTTAGATCCCTAAAAACGACGAATTTCAGATTCAGTCAAAATAAAGATGTGAGTGGTGTTTATAAAAAACCTTTTTCGCTCTTAGTTGTGGAGAACCTAGCATTTATATAGCATTTTCAGTCGTATTATCCACTTTAGATGTAAGTAAACATAGGTCCTCTTACAAATTTACTTTTTAGTAATGAAATTTTGAATATATGAGGAAAAACTGAGGAAAATCAGTGTAACACATCATGCGATATGTGTACGAGTATGTTCTGTGTGGTGTACATAAATATGACAAGTAATAAATCCTGATGTTACAGTTCATATTCTGTTAGGTCTTTTATTAATTTTTATGTTCAGTTCTTTTTTTTATTAATGAGAATTCATCATCAAATTACCAAAGTTAATCACAATTTATCAATTATTAAACTTCACCGAAGCGTAGGGTAAGGCTGCGCATTTCTAAGCGAAATGTCTTAGGTTCGATTCCCGTTAATGAAAATAGGTGAAGAGGTTGGAACCGTTTTTATTCCTATAAACGGTTTAGTGTAATACATAAACATGCCACTGACGTAGAAATTACTCCTTAAAAAACTTTGAAAAATAACTACAATTAGTCAATTGGATGATCTAAGAACCGATAATAACTAAAAGTCGTTTGATGTAGAAATATCAAGAACATCTAATAAAATGCTATGCTCAATAAGTATCCATTTATATTTAAATGATCGGCGGGAAAATGCTGCAACACTGTCCAAATCCTAAACTTTTCAGATCAGTCGAAATGCTGACATCCCATCAACAGAAGTCCCCATGGGGACGACCCGTTGATACTTCTGGGAATGTGGAGAACTCTGGAGCCATCAATATTGCAGCGCACGTGTTGAAAGGCACGTTGCCCGGTGTTGCTTATGAATCAGCTGATTTAAGGTCACATGGCTGCCGTGTCGGTCACCTCTAGAACAAATAAAAGTGCCGGTAACCAAACCTACGTACCATAAGGAGAGAGTAAGCACGTGTTGCTATCAACTTACCGGGGTTTAGTGACGTAACACATGTTCGAAACCACCAATTCCTTAGGTTATTAGTTGACGTTTTAATAAGTCATGGAATATTAACAGAAAACTAAAGTCCAAGCCTCTCTCTTGCTGGGTTGGATTGTACGTGAAATAGAATGAATTCTATGTTCAAGTTTCTCAATCTTTATCTAATAACGCAGCTATGGTAGGAAGGGTTAATTCATGCGAATTAACCTGGAGTCTGGAATCTGGAGGCATATTCATCAGAATATGTGTAGAAAACTCGATTGCTCCACCGTGCTTAGAGATTTGTGTCTAAGACACCGTAGCGCACTCAATTTTACGTCCTTTATTTGCGGTTTGTTTTTTTTTTGACGATCGAAGGATTGTGAAGGAAACAGGATTTTCCGAACATTTGCCATCGTTCAGTGATAGAACAAAATCAGTAACACTATGTTTCGAGATCTGCAATCTGATCTTTTCTTCAGGTAAATAACTAACCTAACACATAATTACAAACTAGGTTAAAAATGTTTTTAAATCAATTGTACGGCTGATGAGGCAATGAGAATACCTTTTTGACCTAGAGTACTCTATAATTTGTAGTCCACGTTTCTTTGATGTCGAAACGATTTAATGAGTTCATTTTGAGCTTCTTGGTTGCCTACAGTTTTTGAATACCTTCAAAAGAACACGAGTCCAGATTCTAGGAAATTCCAGAAGGTGCACTAAGAGGAAGGTGAACTGGAGCTAAAATTAACATTCACTATATGTAATATGCTTATGATTTTGTTGTGAAAGATACCCAGTAATTAGTTATTGAATCTAATGTCACCAAATAGTCTGTTACGTTTGAAAAACGCCAAAATGTTTTACCTTGATTAGTTTTATGTCTTAATGGGTGTGTCTTTCTTTGAAAACTTCACAACTCTAAAGGGTCCAGTTGATCATAGCAATTTTGTAAATTTGCATTCTGATAACCTAACTTCCTGTTCAACATAAAATATCACATAATTTCAATACAAAAACTGCTATTTTAAAACTGTTATGCCAAAATAAAAAAATGGACATTTATAAATCAAATAACATTACTTTAGAACACTGCACAGATTTTTTGAACTTCTAGGAGGAAAGGAAATCCGATTAATTTCCAATTAAAACCTACAGCATAAACGCCAATGAATTTTAATTAGTTACAGTGTCATGATAACATACTCGACTAACATGCGGAGCTGTAACTTATATAGGTCAAGAGTCAATCCTGGGCAAGTGCATCATCAGACGACCCATGCGAAGTCGTAGTGTAACTATACCTGTAATATAAACATTGTCACAGTTCAGGCATGAGAATCCGTCTATTTATGGTCTGACACTAAAACCCGTATGGTTATGTAATTGTGTAACTAACTGCTTAGATTTCGGGGTATTTTCATATTAATAAAACAGACAATCACCACACTGTTTAAAAGTTGAATACAGGTTTTATCGAAATTTGTCGTGAGACATTTTTACCGCAAAACCCTCGTATTGCCAATGGTGCAGTGTGGCGGGCACGGCGGTTATCGTGAGATAACAGGATCAAACAACGTCGAGCGTGGCTGCTGCTTGGATGGGTGACCGCTGAGCGATCCTGTCCTAGCAAGCAGCCCGCCTGCCCGGCTATTGGTAGTGGTTCCGAAGTCACCTTTAAGCCGTTGGTCTCCAGGTTAAGTCTTGAGAGGGCTTATTAGTCCTAACCTCGCCTAGTACAATATAGTATTCTTTGGCTTTTAATGGCTAAAATACCAAGTTTGGGGATTGCCCTTTCCACCACCCGTGCATACCGTGTAGCTACTTATGGGATGTCTTGGGTACAGGTTGTCAATGCGAGAACAGCTAGATCTAGAAGATAGTGAAGAATTGATAGTGTATACCTATTTAGTACTGTCATACCGATATCTCGGTGGTTCAGAATCCACATTAAGGAGCCTTACTTGTATTTAAGCTTTTGATTGTTGACCTTCTGTAAGTTTACTGAATAACAAATTACAATACTGAGATGTCTATATATTCAAGTGTTTAGAAGCCGCCGAATGTCAATGAAGGACGATAGTGATAAATGTGATGAATGGATGAGCTCTTAAGTATTTAGCCCAGTTTAAAATGCCCACTAAGAGTGATTTATGTTTTTTGGTGCCTGAAATGGAAGGTTTCGTTTTTATTAATGACATAGCGGAATCCTTTCTCTTGTGTCAAATTCCAAGTATCCAAAACCCAAGACGACCTGAATATTTTGTAATGTTCTCTGTCATCAAACTGATTATTTTACGCGGTAGGAAAAGCAATTTCAATACTCAACACATTTTCAGAATTCCTTTTTACCCTAAAATATCCACAAAATCAAGCACTACGAGATTTGGATAGGTTCCTGAAAACTTTTTTATTTAATGCACATGGCACAGAAAATATAAAAACTCGAATAAAACAACTGAATGCACCAATAGCGTTGCCATCTGATTTACTCTTCTATAGTTTTAATTTTGTCAGTAAGGCTCTCTTTCGCCCCAGCATTTACCCAATAGTTAGTTCTTCCTTTGACCAGTTGTTCACTACCATCACAAGCACAGAATGGTCGAGTATCCAAACTTTCAGTCGATCACGCATTACTTGAACACAGATGGGTCTTTCAATAATCTCAGTGTATCAGCCCTAATACGTCACATGTCGTGTACACTTTCCTCATTAATCTTTCAAGATCTACTTATGATATCCAAAACACTTTTGTAATTTTGGGATATATCTTATAACCACCTGATATACAATGTTGTGTAATTTCTGCTAGAACTTCATGAGAACAAACTTCAGTGATCAATTAAAATAGTGAGAGGGATTTATACATTTTTTATGCACACCACGAAAAGTTTTTGAAAGATCTAGACTGTACATAAAAGGAACATTATCTGCACTGCAACTACTATAAAATCTGGTTAACTTTTTTTTCCTTCACAAGACAACTGTGATATACTCCATTCCACAAAACCCCTTGTTGAACCTGGCAATCCGTGTAAAAAGCATTATTTCTAGGACTAGAAAAAAAACATGTTTAGATGTATAAGAAAATTAAAGTCAAACGCGATGTGCTCTCCTACATATAATAAAAGAAAAACTAGTTTTAATTCCGATTTTAATTTCATGAGCATCAACTGACAGTCAGTTTCTGGGTCGAATGATGTAACCATGTTGTGAAACTTGGCATTTGCTATATTATTATCCTACCCGCTGCTAACGTGCAAGAAAACATATTTACCGCGTATTTTAGTCAATCAAAAACATAAAACGACAATATTCCTGATGAACACTGCGTTTTATTCCTGGTTTTTTTAAATCTGTGTGAGAAATTCAGGTGCTGTAGTCATTGTAACAACAACAGCTGTTTATATTCGCGCCGAGGTTTTTATTGACAATTCGGTGAATTAAGTCTAGTAATGTTTTTAAGTACCATTTTATGACTAATGGATAATGAGGGGAAATTTTTAATGTACGAAGAAGAGATAAATAATTTAAATTACAGTGTCCTTTGAATTTGGTAACCTAATTTGATATTTTATAGTATTGTCTGATAATTTCTTTATATTATGTAGGATTTAAATGAATAAAATAATTGCAGCAAAGTTTGCCACTTTGGGTGTTGCATAAGAAGAAAATTTGTTTAAAAAATACACGCACAAAGATGGAATCTTGGTTTTCTCTATTGCAATCTTTGTTCAGGTCAGGATGAAATATTAATAAAAAGTTAAAATGAAGAAAAAATATTACAAAAATAAGAAAACAAATCACAGTAATATGTAGCGTCTGTGAAAAAGTCATTCAAATCGTGAGTTGGTGCCAAAAAAGAGACTCTAACGAAATACAATTTTCCGTACAATGACAGCCATGCACACTTACACTGACCATAATGACAGAACAACTAAGTGACATGTTACACTTCGTTACTTTTAGTGGGTACACATTTTATGTCATGTTTGTGTGTTGATGGACAGCATGCTTGTTATGTTTCCTGGCCGGTATTTGTCATGGCGCTTGCCATGATTTGTCGGTTTTGACTTGCTTTTTCTGTTACGTTATTCGTCCTCTTGTTGAAGAGGTGTCTAAAGTTCTATACACATTTTGTCAGTGTTCTTAATGTTTAAAGATGGAATTAGGCCTACAACTTTGGCAAATTCTATTCTTTATTTCTTTGACCGAGTATCATATTATTTGATGCACTGCAATAGTTGGCATGTAGATTTGCACAATTTCTTCGTAGAGCTTACACAAACTACGTAACATCTCACCCGAAGTAATTATTGTTCTATCAAAAAGACATTTGGAAATTGTAACGACCACGTTTACCTTTTTCTAAATACCAAAAGTGGTTTTGGCACTGTAAAGAAGGATATACAGGGTGACAATTAAGTCTGGAACCTCTTTTTTAATTTTTGAAACACAATAGAAAGAAATACCAAAGTTCACACGTGCTTACTGGTGATAGTGACGCACACATCTGCCCATCTACCGACCAGATAATCCCTTTGGGGGACGGTCCACAAGGAGTCAGACAAAATTCTTAAATAGCAGCATAGGTCAAGTTTGGTATCAAATTAAAGGTCTTACTTAGCAGAGTACAATGCCGCAAACCGGACTTCAAAAGGTGGATTAATTCAGTAGTTATAGCTATTTGAATTTTAAAACAATTGAACAATGTAAATTACTAAGTATTACAAGTAAACACCAATCTTTAAGTACCTGTGATCAAAGTAAGTGTTCAAAATGTTCCCCTCCCATCGTCTGGCAATGTCCTAGGCGGTTGTAAAAGCCATCCACTGCATTTTGAAGGTATTCACGAGGAATATGTTGAGGTTCTTGGACTATGAGATTTCTTAGGTGCGCCAAATCTCGAGGCTTAGTACGATAAACTTTATCTTTGAGGTATCCCCAAAGAAAAAAATCCAGCTGAGATAAATCAGGGGAACGAGCAGGCCACTCTACTGCACTACGTCTTCCAATCCATCTGTGAAGGAATATTGTATCCAAGTATTCTAAAACAAGGAGAGCAAAGTGTGGTGGCGCGCCATCTTGTTGGAAATAAATTATTTGAAATTGTCGACCAAGAGCAGCTTGTAGTGCAGAAATAATCTCATTTTGGAGCATTGCTAGATACGAGTCACCATTTAAATTACTATTGATAAATAATGGGCCCATAATTTGATTTCCTATAATACCTGCCCAAACGTTAAGTTTCTGTGGATGCTGTGTATGACTCAATCTGCCACTTTCACGTTCTAACAGTAGTTGTGTTATTGGTAATAATTATTGATTCCTGGCTTCGATTACTACATTGTCAGATGATGGGAGGGGAACATTTTGAACACTTACTTTGATCACAGGTAATTAAAAATTGGTGTTTACTTGTAATACTTAGTAATTTACATTGTTCAATTGTTTTAAAATTCATATAACTATAACTACTGAATTAATCCACCTTTTGAAGTCCGGTTTGCGGCATTGTACTCTGCTAAGTAAGACCTTTAATTTGATACCAAACTTGACCTATGCTGCTATTTAAGAATTTTGTCTGACTACTTGTGGACAGTCCCCCAAAGGGATTATCCGGTCGGTAATTGGGCAGATGTGTGCGTTACTATCACCAGTAAGCACGTGTGAACTTTGGTATTTATTTCCATTGTGGTTCAAAAATTAAAAAAGAGGTTCCAGACTTAATTGTCACCCTGTATAAAGATCAAGAAGGAATGGGAGTAAACTAGTTTTTCATAACTTATATTCTTTTTAATCCTGATATTTCCGCCACTTGTCTTCTTTATTCTAATGTCTTAACATCTTATCTTCTTCTTCGCCCTATCATCCATCTTCTCTGTCTTTGTTTCAAACCTTTTTGTTTCATATCACTGCTCCATTCTCAATCCTCTTCTTTCAACTCAGTTAAAATTTTTTTGCTGCTATCAGTTTCTTTTCTATTCTACTTCCTGTGTCATTAGTTTTATAGGTTATAATCTTGTGGTCTTCCTATCTGCTACTACGTGTTTGTCTTCACTGTTTGATTTCCCAACTTTTCCTCCGTTTATCAATGCTACACAGTCTGTTCTTTCCTTCATTCAGTCCTCAAACTGTCTGTTGTCCTTCACTAATTTATCCTCTATCCTCAATCTTTCCACCATTTTCTAAATACCACTTTCTCGTTCTAAGGCATTTAGAATCAAACTCTTCTCTCTTCCCTGTTCAACACCGTCCTTTTTCAAGTTATTTATACCTTGTTTTTATTCTTATTTTTACTCACTTGACTTAACAGGCTGTCCTTTATCGCCAAACTGACTTTGTTTTTGCACTTTTAAATTCTCATACTTTTATTTCAATTCTTCTAAATGTGGTAATTTATAAGTATGTTGTTTAAAGAGTGTAGTTTTTCCCACCGTCATCTCCAAATATATCATCATCCTCCCTCCTGAATTAAAATACTTTTATTTGGTATAAATTATAAAAATATGTGTATAATTATCGATAATTTACAGCCATCTCTATACGAAAAATATGTAATTTATCTATAATTTACAACTACGTCTATACGTCAAATGTATAATTATCTATAATTTACAACTACCTCTATACGTCAAATATATAATTTATCTATAATTTACAACTACGTCTATACGTCAAATGTATAATTTATCTATAATTTACAACTACGTCTATACATCAAATTTATAATTTATCTATGATTTACAACTACGTCTATACGTCAAATGTATAATTATCTATAATTTACAACTACGTCTATACGTCAAATGTATAATTGATCTATAATTTACAACTACGTCTATACGTCAAATGTATAATTATATATAATTTACAACTACGTCTATACGTCAAATGTATAATTTATCTATAATTTACAACTACGTCTATACATCAAATTTATAATTATCTATGATTTACAACTACGTCTATACGTCAAATGTATAATTATATATAATTTACAACTACGTCTATACGTCAAATGTATAATTTATCTATAATTTACAAGTACCTCTACACGTAAAATATTACTCTTTTTATTTCAAAAATACTAAAACAGGGTGAAAAATTGCGAATTATGAGGTTAGATGGCTTATGTATGTTTTCGGACGACTGATTGATTGATTTATTGGGAAGATTAAAATTCGATATAGAATACTACACACAGGAGGTAATCTTGGTTGGATAAAATTTACGCAACCAAGAGTACCGTTAATGGAGAAATGATGATGTGGAGGGTTTTACGTATGAAAAGAAAGCCGGTCGGTTGAAGTGTTACAGAAGGATGCCACGTGTCGTCGGCTCCCCTCGGGCGCGCTCTCTCGCACGCACATACCCGCACGCCCGAGCGCGGCGCTGCGCGCAGGGAAGGGGAGCTGAATGTCTCTACGAGGGGAGGAAATGTTAATCATCCCTCCCTCCCTGCTACGCCTCACAATGGACAGACGAAATACCATTAGGCGTCCTCAAACTCGAACTGTAGGGATTTTCGTTATTGTTTAGAAACATTACAATGCTCAATTGAAAAACAGAATAATGCAGTCTGTTGCATAAGGGTAATGTTGTTTACAGCCACAATAGCTATCATCTCTTGTTTTTGAACTCTACGTACTTCCGGGTACTATTCATCCTTATGTAATTGTTTTCCAAGACGATGTTAATTCCACAGTCCTTGTGTATTATTTTTAAAATGTAAATGTATTTAAAGTTAATTTCGGATTATTAAACATGATGCATCCAAAATGGCTTGTTAACAGTTCACTGTAAAGCATAATTAAATAATCAATGAAGAAAAAAAAAGTAAAAATTATCTAATTTCGAACACTTTGAACGTAAAACGTAGTGGGCTGAGCGGTAACAAAGCATATCATTCAGGGAACCAGCGAAAATTCCCTCTTCTCCGTTTTTCCGCAGAATGTTTTTTGAAATTTTTCATTAGTAGTTTTTTTGCTTTTGTGTGTTTACACGATAACTTTCGAATAAAGTAACCGAGAAGGTTGAAAGCCAGTGTAAAATTCTTTCTTTACTACCGCCAGATCTGAATTGAAAATTGTAAACATCGCCGCACTCCGAGTCTGTTGTTGCGAAAGCAAATCCTCCCACGTCGACCTCAATTCTGGCGTTTGTTTAAAATGGTCTTAGCTAGTTTATCGCAACCTAAACTATATAGTAAACGTCAAAACCTTAGAACATTTTGCTTTGGTAACTTGTTTGATTTCTTCACACTGCGCCGAATATTTATTAACGGTTAAAGTCTTAAAATATTTGAATATTTTGAAAATTCAATTCAATCTTCAGTGCACCTTCGTCGTATTGCAGTGTCTTCAATCTGACGCTGTTACAACATAGCCCATATGTTATGGCATGTTGTCTGGAGTCATATTGTCTGAAGTGATCCTAAAAGAGTCTGTGACAGCGCCAGATTCTAGAAGTGCACTAAGAGGGAGGCGAACTGAAACAATCCTTTCCACAACAGCTACGTTATGTGTAGATTTCAACATTGTTGTGAGGAGCCACCTTCTGTTAACAAATATGTTAAACCGAAAATGCCAATAATACATATCCGTTTTTACAGGTTTGAAGCAGTTGGAGCTCTAAGCGCTCACTATGCCTTCTTTATTACTGCTGCCAGTTTTTTTGACAATTGCCCGCTACTTCTTTGTCATTTTTTACTGGATTATTTCTAAGGTTTCTCTTACTATCCTTGAAATCGGTATGACATTTTTGCAAGTGCTTTTCTTTTGCCAAATTTATTAAATTCGTCGTTGGTTGGTTGAGCTTTTGCCAAACACGATGCAGCTCCGCCCCTTTCTACTAATCTGTAAAGGCGGATGTATATTATTGGCAGTTTCGGATTAACTTAGGTTGTCAGTTGACAAAATTAATACATACCATGGAACATTGGCAATTCCTGGGCATTCTATTTTAGTTAATATTTTCCTACAGCGAGGTTGAAATATCCAAGGGTTTCGATTTTTGTACAAAAACAAGGCCACGTAACCCTAAAAGGACTTAAAATATCTTGCATAATTGGGATAGTCACTTGCTGTAAAATAATACTAAAACAAGATCTGTAAGTCAGGTTAAATGCACTTGTCGCATCTTCTTCAAAAGTTGGGTGCTCTTCATCTATTTCCACAACTGAAAAAAGTAAATATAACACATCACTGATGCGTCATAACATTTGGAGGTGGTATTTACGTATGTGAAGGCTCGATTACTTTTCTGTCTTGTGATTTGTAAAAAAATATTGCACACAGAAATGGTTTTTGAAATATAGGTTTATATGAATTTTGAAGGAGATAAATGTTCGGAGATGGTGTGTGGGCTATTGGGTGAGTCTGTGGTTGGCTGGCCGCCATCTGTTATCACCTTCTTGTGGGGGCCGCCCAGCCGGTGATAACACCAAGGTCACTCTTTCTTGGTCACGTGGGCTGGATTCGTGCTTTATTCTGACAATTTATCAAATGATGTCCGAATAATTCATGACATAACTAGGGGACACCACTGGTCGCCAATCCGTACTCGATATGCTTGGCAACTACTTGGCTCTTAAAGGTTAATAGGTAAGTAACCTTACATTTGAAGCTGCTCATTTAATTTGTAGGACCAAATATAACTTTTTGCCAACATTAAATTACAAGAATGACCAAGAAATGATTGTTTAAGATTATTGGGCAGAATAAACAAATCGACATTTAGGTAGGGTTAACAAATGTGAACGAGTTAGCTGGATTTCTTAATGGGTGGATTTATTATATAAACTTACTAAAACTTACTAGTTATAAATATTAACCTAAAAATAAAAGGAATAAATAAAACGTTACAAGCAAATGAACCTGTACTAAATGTAACGTTTGGGCATTTTAATTAAATGGGCTACAAAATGATACTCAATACAGCCGTTATCAAAGGTTTTACCTAAAGAGTAAAGTTATAATTCTTGGGAACACAAATTACGTCTTATCAAACAAAATTTCGTAAATATGATGGTGGGCCATGTTGCACATATTTATAAGATAAGTGAACGATCATCAGTTACGATTTTATCTTCCACCAAAACAAAATTGGGATAAAAGAATTTTCTTTGCCATTATTTCTGATTTTTACATTGCAATTTTCATAGTATATATTGTGTTCTAAGTTGTACACACACTGAAGAGATCTTGGAATATATAAGAGATCCAAAAAATATTAAATAAACAAAGTTGTGCGTAATAACAAGACCAACAAATCAATGTGGTTAAGTTAATTATTGGTTGCGTCGTTCAAAAAACTAATTTTGGTAAAAGATATAAACTGTCACAGCTCTCTGATTGTAAATATACTACAACGTTTTTTACGTGAAATCTGCTTGACATTTCTTTTAGTCTATAAATATTAAAGTAAAAAAAAGTCTATAGGCCGGTATCGACAGTGCGAGGCTGCTCGCTGCCAATGCCTCGTGCCATCTGCCTCAGGGTGAGCTCTTCAGCTAGCAGCTAGTTTGTAACCACGAATGCTCACTGCGAGCACGCGAACCACTCGCATTCGTAGTGAAGACAGTCGGGACAATATGGTTTTTTTTTCTAGGAATGCGCAAGTTGCTGCCGCTGTTTTTGTTGTGATCGCGACGATTATTAGGAAAAAACAACAGAAGCGACGTAAACCCCTTGGTGGGTCAAAACAATTTATCGAAATCGGTTCGAATATGGGAACAGACTCCTAGAAGACGTGCCAAATTTCTTGCGAATGTCCAAGCAAGATTTTGAACATTTAATGTCTGATCATCTCATGATTATCCATGATGACAGTTTCGTTGTGTTGTTTTGCGGTGCAGAATTGTGTCTTGTACGGTGCGAGGCAGACAGCGCAGGTATCCACTTGACGCACAGCTCGGAGCGAGGCACCTTTGAGCACTGCTCTAAAACCGACAAGCACTCGGCTCGCCTCACATTGTGCGAAGCGAACGCCTCATATCGAGCAACCCCGGTATCCACAGTCCGAGGCAAAGCCGAGCATTCGCCACGAGGTATTCGCAGCGAGCAGCCTCGCACTGTCGATACCGGCCTTATAGCACCAAGCAGGAAATGAACGGTTCGAGTCATTTTTTTAATTCAACGAATGTTTGTTACTTAATTAAAAGTAGGTACATTTTTACACAGCTCTCTTGTTAGTACCAATTCTGAATCGTTTTTAATGAAATCTGCGTTATTTCTTCTACTGTAATCTGTACTAAAACAAAAGAATTATATTTTTTACCGATTTCAAGAATACCATATATCTTATACTTTCCTTTGTGTTTTTTTTTTAAATAATTCATAAAAACTAATTTTTGTATGGTGTGTGAAGGGAATTTTTGTTGTACTATTCGGATACTTGGTAAACCTGAGTGATATTTCACTGCACGTAGTGTTGGAATCAGCTGTTAAGTGAAACATGTAAATTATCAGAAAAGGTCAGTATAAAAATAACTATTACTGACGTTTCTGTCATTAACAAAGTTGCATGCTAGTTTCAGATCGTATCATAGCTTACAGTTTTATAAAGTTTTAAAATAAAAGTCAACATATCAGAATAATGAAACAAGCTTATTTTACTCCAAGTAATAAAAGGCCGCTAGCCCACACATTCACAAGACCACCAGCGGGGAAATATTTATAACAAGTGGCATCATTGGACATATTTATAACAAGTGGAAATATTTATTTGGGAATAAACCACCAGCAAAGTTTATACGCGCAGAGCAAAACGTGGTGTCGAAATTTTTAGTGCGATGTGTTGCAAATGCGTTATTGAAAACATTGTGTAAATTAAAAGGTACCTAATTAAAAACAGAGTCTTTACATTTACATTCCTATTACATAAATCAATTGAGTTATTTATTGTTTTTTTTAGATCTCAGTAATAATAATTTTAAGACAGACCTTGTCAGATATTTCCCATATTTCACTGAACAGCTGATTCCAACACTGTGTGCAGGAAATAAAAAAGTCAGGTTTACCAACTCTCCGAATAGTAGAATAAATATTCCCTTTAAACAACCATAAAAAATGAATTATTTGATAAAAAACATGCGGAAAGTATGAAATATATGGTATTTTTGAAATCAAGAAAAGTATATTTTCTTTCGATAAAATAACGATTGAAGTAGAAGAAATAATGCGGATTTCACGAAAAACGTTTCAGTATTGGTACTAGTAAGACAGCTGTGACGGTTTGAAATTTTGTACCAGAATTTTTTTTGTGGCACAACCAATTGAACTTGACTACATTAATTTGTTGATCTTGTTATTATACAAAACTTTGTCCACTTAATCTTAGCTGCACAGTTTCCAAGCCATTCAGAGTGCATAAAATTTGAACAAACTGTATATACTCGTATACCTTAAGAAAAATACAACTATATGCTATTTTGGTAAAAAGATAAAGGGATACTTATTTTGAGGTTGAAACTTATTGAGGTTTTCTACAAAGGGCTAATGATTCCTTATGTGTTTTAAGTTAAAACAAATCCTCTGCTCTTTTGAAAAAACTTTCTTTTTATAAAAATCGGAACGGTACGCAGTAAAATGAGGTATTTATAAGGAATTTATTGGAATTATTTACTATGAATCACAGTTCTGATTTACTTAGATTACCTCTATAAAATGGTTGAACAGGATTATACATTAATTGCGACTCAAAATACCACCTTAATAACATTACAGGTACGTTTTAAATAAACATGTAGAGCGTCGCCATTCAGCAAATAAAAAGGCTGGAGAATCGCCGTGGAAACACGGCTGGATAAAAATAATTTGTGCGCCGAGAGATGCTGATGTAGCCGAGCCCACATTTTGTTGTGTGCGCAGCAACGGCCACAGATTATTCCAATAAGCAATAGACCTCCCCCCACCACCCCATCCATCAGCAGGGATCAGCAGTGACGGATTAATGACGTGGAATCGGTTGAAACTCGTTACGACGCGGGATCGTGTTGTACGCCCACTGCGTTGTTGTTTCCATAGGACCCCATTTATATCTGTTCCTGCCGTTGGTGGTGCGTTTCACATGAATCGGTTGAAACTCGTTACGACGCGGGATCGTGTTGTACGCCCACTGCGTTGTTGTTTCCACAGGACCCCATTTATATCTGTTCCTGCCGTTGGTGGTGCGTTTCACATGAATCGGTTGAAACTCGTTACGACGCGGGATCGTGTTGTACGCCCACTGCGTTGTTGTTTCCACAGGACCCCATTTATATCTGTTCCTGCCGTTGGTGGTGCGTTTCACATGAATCGGTTGAAACTCGTTACGACGCGGGATCGTGTTGTACGCCCACTGCGTTGTTGTTTCCATAGGACCCCATTTATATCTGTTCCTGCCGTTGGTGGTGCGTTTCACATGAATCGGTTGAAACTCGTTACGACGCGGGATCGCATTGCACGCCCACTGCGGTGTTGTTTCCACAGAGCCCCATTTATATCTGTTCCTGCTGTTGGTGGTGCGTTTCACATGAATCGGTTGAAACTCGTTACGACACGGGGTCGTGTTGTACGCCCACTGCGGTGTTGTTTCCACAGAGCCATATTTATATCTGTTCCTGCTGTTGGTGGTGAGTTTCACATGAATCGGTTGAAACTCGTTACGACGCGGGATCGTGTTGTACGCCCACTGCTGTTGTTGTTTCCACAGGGCCCCATTTATATCTGTTCTTGCCATTGGTGGTGCGTTTCACATGAATCGGTTGAAACTAGTTACGACGCGGGATCGTGTTGTACGCCCACTGCTGTTGTTGTTTCCACAGGGCCCCATTTATATCTGTTCCTGCTGTTGGTGGTGCGTTTCGCATGAATCGGTTGAAACTAGTTACGACGCGGGATCGCGTTGTACGCCCACTGCGTTGTTGTTTCCACAGGGCCCCATTTATATCTGTTCTTGCCGTTGGTTGTTGCGTTTCACATGAATCGGTTGAAACTAGATACGACGCGGGATCGTGTTGTACGCCCACTGCGTTGTTGTTTCCACAGGGCCCCATTTATATCTGTTCTTGCCGTTGGTGGTGCGTTTCACATGAATCGGTTGAAACTAATTACGACGCGGGATCGCGTTGTACGCCCACTGCGTTGTTGTTTCCACAGGGCCCCATTTATATCTGTTCTTGCCGTTGGTTGTTGCGTTTCACATGAATCGGTTGAAACTAGATACGACGCGGGATCGTGTTGTACGCCCACTGCGTTGTTGTTTCCACAGGGCCCCATTTATATCTGTTCCTGCTGTTGGTGGTGCGTTTCGCATGAATCGGTTGAAACTAGTTACGACGCGGGATCGTGTTGTACGCCCACTGCGGTGTTGTTTCCACAGGACCCCATTTATATCTGTTCCTGCCGTTGGTGTTGCGTTTCACATGAATCGGTTGAAACTCGTTACGACGCGGGATCGTGTTGTACGCCCACTGCTGTTGTTTCCACAGGGCCCCATTTATATCTGTTCCTGCTGTTGGTGGTGCGTTTCGCATGAATCGGTTGAAACTAGTTACGACGCGGGATCGCGTTGTACGCCCACTGCGTTGTTGTTTCCACAGGGCCCCATTTATATCTGTTCTTGCCGTTGGTGGTGCGTTTCACATGAATCGGTTGAAACTAGTTACGACGCGGGATCGCATTGTACGCCCACTGCGTTGTTGTTTCCACAGGGCCCCATTTATATCTGTTCTTGCCGTTGGTGGTGCGTTTCACATGAATCGGTTGAAACTAGTTACGACGCGGGATCGCATTGTACGCCCACTGCGTTGTTGTTTCCACAGGACCCCATTTATATCTGTTCCTGCCGTTTGTGGTGCGTTTCACATGAATCGGTTGAAACTCGTTACGACGCGGGATCGTGTTGTATGCCCCCTGCGTTGTTGTTTCCATAGGATCCCATTTATATCTGTTCTTGCCATTGGTGGTGCGTTTCACATGAATCGGTTGAAACTCGTTACGACGCGGGATCGTGTTGTACGCCCACTGCGTTGTTGTTTCCACAGGGCCCCATTTATATCTGTTCCTGCTGTTGGTGGTGCGTTTCGCATGAATCGGTTGAAACTAGTTACGACGCGGGATCGTGTTGTACGCCCACTGCGGTGTTGTTTCCACAGGACCCCATTTATATCTGTTCCTGCCGTTGGTGTTGCGTTTCACATGAATCGGTTGAAACTCGTTACGACGCGGGATCGTGTTGTACGCCCACTGCTGTTGTTGTTTCCACAGGGCCCCATTTATATCTGTTCCTGCTGTTGGTGGTGCGTTTCGCATGAATCGGTTGAAACTAGTTACGACGCGGGATCGCGTTGTACGCCCACTGCGTTGTTGTTTCCACAGGGCCCCATTTATATCTGTTCTTGCCGTTGGTGGTGCGTTTCACATGAATCGGTTGAAACTAGTTACGACGCGGGATCGCATTGTACGCCCACTGCGTTGTTGTTTCCACAGGGCCCCATTTATATCTGTTCTTGCCGTTGGTGGTGCGTTTCACATGAATCGGTTGAAACTAGTTACGACGCGGGATCGTGTTGTACGCCCACTGCGTTGTTGTTTCCACAGGACCCCATTTATATCTGTTCCTGCCGTTGGTGGTGCGTTTCACATGAATCGGTTGAAACTCGTTACGACGCGGGATCGTGTTGTATGCCCCCTGCGTTGTTGTTTCCATAGGATCCCATTTATATCTGTTCTTGCCGTTAGTTTCACCGTTTTCATTCTCAATTGCACCAGTTTACCATTCGTTATCCATGCTTTGCAGGATAGGAGTAATACTCATGTAAATGTTATTTCGACACAATACTTTCGCTTGATACAAATGATAGATGACTTGTCGAATTAGATAGTCTCAGCGCGTCGAGACAACAGCTGCTCCGAAATGTGATCTGCATTAGATGTCCATCAGTGCTGCAAGAACGCTGCAGTATCTGAAAGTCCATCCATTAATTTCATCGGATATCATTGTGAGCACCATCTTTGTTCCTATTCTCTCAATTTGCTCTTTCTCAACATCATTTTTCTATTTGCTTCAGTATATGTAAATAAAATTACAATTTCAAATAATATTAGGATATTTTTAAGTAGTTATTTAAAAATCAAACTAAGGTTTTAAAGTTTTGTTTCATACTCATAGTTATGTAATTTAGAAATAAATGCATCCAACAATTCTCAGCTAAGGTGGGTAATATATTGTATTGTATCTGACTTATCTTTGGACTAATAGATTACAATATCTGGATCACTCTCTGTCAATTTTCCCCTGTTACAGTCGGTGAAAGTATACTGTATTCTGTCCTGCCGGTTATAATATACGGTGGTCGGTTATAACACACAGTTATACAGTATTCGGCCCGTCTGTGGGTATAGAAGAGCACCCAATTCCACTGTACCCGGTTCCACTCCTGTTGACGACTAGATCAAATCTACATGCACTGTTGTTACCTCAATACCCATACCGTTATGAGGAAACAGACTGTGTACAATCCCTTCCTGTCGGGGTAAACAAACTACGCAATCTCTCACACATTAGATTACTTTTAGTAAAAAGGTATTGTTTAATATTAAAAAGCTTAGTCCAAGAAGCAGCGTACACACAGGTACGCCTATGTAACAAGAACCGTACGCCATAGGTCATGTGTACAAGTTTGCGTCATGAAAAGAAGAAGGCGCATTCCAATATATTTCTTAAATTGCACCATATATGAAAACGTAACGTCTGAGTATTTATTAATGTATTGATAGTATTTTTGCATCTGTTTCAATATTGTTACAAGTGATACTTGTTACAGTAAAACATGCAATTTCAATGTTATTAGTTTCTATTATTTTTAACCTACACGAATAATTCGACAATATAGGAAGCCATTTCTGTTGTATAAATGTTCTATAAACTCCGCTGCGCGAGGTTTACACTAGGCGGAAACGAAACCAGGTCATTGTTAACCATGCTGATAAGCCTTATCAGTAACTAATGCAGCGCGGCCGGTGATGCAACCATGTTGATACAGAAGTACCGAATGTTTCTGTTTTACCGGCAGTTTACCATTGGCAGCTACCTTGTTATGGTAAGTTTACTTTTGCATTGTATTAGCACACAACTCCGGTTTAATTTAATTGATAGATGGGTTTTTCCCTAGATGCCCTCCTTCGATTGTTAGCCGTGCTAGTTTTGTTGGAGGTCGAAATAAGATAGTATCAAAAGGGTTATCTTTTTTTGTTATCTCTAAATTATTTTTTATTATTATAGTACATTTACTAGGGCTTTCTACACAATAACAACCACCAAACACATAAATAATTGTAATAAAAATCGTCGAAAAAATAGATCAAGAGGCTGAAAGTTATCACATTAAAGCTATGGTTAGGTCACGCTTTGACTCTGACGGTAAGTTTGATGTGTGGCAAGTTAAGAAAAATATGATCTGAGAACAAAATTATCGTTTCGTGTTTTTGACCCTTTTGATACATCCCTTTCGACCTAAGCCACGACCCTTTAAGATAGTTTCCCTAAGTACAGACAATATTAAAAGTATTTTAAGCACTTAAAGCGGAAATTGTGGGCCTTTATAACCAGATAATTTTTTTTATCAGTTACCGCTTCGGGGAATGACTTTTCTAATGTAGGTTAATCTAATTTGAATAATAGAATGTTCTCTATTCATAAGAAAGTTAATAAGAGGGTGGGGGTGGGACTTTTAAGACACCCTGTACCAATTACTGAATCAGTACGAAAGCTCAGGTTACCGTTCATCGTTGACCGTTACTAATAAATCATGTAAGTTGTGTTCAGTTTTCTGTTTTATACAGTAGCCTTCATTGACTGAACAATTTTCTCCGGTAAAAATATCTTGGAAAGAGGACAAATTTCCTTTAATCTCCAATAGTTTGCCTCGGGATCACGGAGTCGTGATTATAAACGTTCAGGTCTTCCGGTGTATAATAGCTTTTTATGTCCTTCTTGTAACATTCTCATGTTTAGCATGAACTTAATTATCCTGTTATAAACGAGATAGGTCGCCTGCAATATTCATAAGATCAAGGTTACAAAGTTATGCTTCCTTGTGTACAAGTATAGAATATATACTTTGTACTGGTATTTTCATATATTGTCAGATAACATTTAGTTGAACATATGTAGTTGGCAAATGTAAATTACAACATAAACAATAATTTATAAATAGATAAGTTATTCGTTTATGACGGTCTGGAATTTTATTGTCGAGAACATCATCCCTGCGTGTATTTTCATAAAATACTATTCAAGAATATAAACATCTCTTTTGTTTTGTAAATCTATAACTTCATTTTAAGAAATATTGCATTATATAAATCAAAGACGGTTGTACTATAGGCCATTTAGATTTTAGTCTCACAAAATCAATGGTATACCTTTTGAACATTTACTATTTTTAGGCGTAGGTTTATGAGAGATTTTACGTTTTAAAGACACTTTTCAGTTTTATTTTTTATTGTATTTTAAATGTATTTGTACTTCATCGTTTCTACTTATTTTTTAAAGGTTACTCTTTCATTACAAAAGAACTAAAAAGCGTTTGGGTGTGTATTAATTGAATCTTAAATCCATAGCTTAACCATAGCTCTACGATCATACTTTTGGGCGTAAACGAGCATGAAGTCCAACATTGTTCTTATGGGATGAAGTTATAGATCGTTTCTCAACACCCAGCTAAAAGTTAAAAATTTAAATATTTAAGGTTTAACATATTGAAATCCTCTATAAGAGGCATATGAATGAGGATAAAACATTTTGCTAAATCTAGAAATGAAGCGTTGATATATATGTTATAGGCTAATTAATTTTGAGTAGTACACTCTTCTGAGAAAATGTGTCGTACCAAAAGGGGGCTTTAATATTCAACTAGTTGAAATCCGAAAGATGGTAAAACTAGAATGACACCAAAGAACACAATATGAAAGAGGTTGGCTCGGCGCTGCGGTAGAATTAAATGCATCCTCGTAAATTGGACGGATTGGCGTCGGACAGAGAGCGCTCGTGTTGAGAGGGAGATAGAGAGAGTGAGAGCGCGGGTAGGAGTGAAGAGGGGAGGGGGAGATATAGCAGAGATGTGAGGGTACGATAGTTACAGAAATAGGTCACGCACACGCACACGCACCACGGTCCAGGATCATGATTGGAGTTATGTAAACTCCACCACGGGAAATGATTATTCCTCGCCGGACACAGCTGTATCCGGATCCGCTTGTTTCTATACGGTGATACTTAGTTACGTAGCCTGTGTAGTCAGGAAAGTAAACGGATAATTTTCTCCTTATCATTGACTTCCATGAAGGATTATTAAGATGCTTCAGGATATAAAAACCATATTTATCCTTATTTTGCAACAACAGGATGTGTGTTACTGGTGAAGTTTTGTTTGACCTCAATTGCCTTCGCATGTCAATACTAATTATAGACAAGGTACGCCACACAACGTACAGGCTTCGCTGAGATTGCGTGAAAATTTCAAGTCCGTTGCTCATTTCATTAGGTTCAACGTGATACTTTGACACATGTTAGAATGTCATAAAGCTGCTCATTTTGTGTACAAATTTATTTATTCTGCGAATTTCTCGTTGCCGTCCCGTCTCATATAGTGGAAGGAACCATAATCGAATCGAAGGTGCCTTTATATAAATAAAGCTTTATGCAAAATTTCACACGGATAAAAATGAAATTTTACCAGCCCTTTGAGTGATAGATAGGCTTCGCTAACGCTCAGCCACTTATAATGAGGAAAAGTATAACTTCGCGCTTTTATGTAAATATTTGTAAACAAGCAAAATGTATTATGAGCACTTTGAGTATAATTTAAATGTATATGGGAAACGAACCCAATGAGAATATTCATAAGCAGTTTGTTTGCCCTATTTTGTAAATTATGATTGTCAAATGAAATCTAAGTTGAAGACAAAAATGCCGCATTTCTGAGCTTTCTTTAACATGAGCGGATTTTTTCATTGGAAATCTTTTTTAATGCTAACATTGTAATTTTAGTTTTTAAATTGCAAAGCAGCAATAATTATGCTTTGGATTAAAAAAAACACACTATACTAGAATTATAAAAACATCCCCACAAGAAACAGGAAATAATATCCAGTATCAATACCACACAACAAATATTACAATAGCTAGTTAGTGATATATTGATAAGACAGATTGCACACCCATAACAATTTCGTGGTTAGCACTGAGTCCATAACACCCAAGAAAGTTTTCAATTTAAACATCAGGAAAAAAGACTTGGTTATTTGCCTTTTCCTGCATCACTACTACGATCAAGCGGTACAATCCAGAGTCCTGCACTATTTAGTTATAGGATGTAAGGATCGGTCCGTCAAACCGGAAGTGTTGATACTTTGTTGATGGATGGGTGGGGTTGGTGGGGAGTGGGAGGTGGGCCGCTAAATATAAATAATGAGTGACACTATACACGATTCGCTGCAGGATGGCCCTGACCAGATGACTCAGTCAAGTAATAAATCCAAGTCTAAAGCCTGCCACTGAACTTTCCTCTAATTGATGGTGGGGAATAGTCTGTATGTCTCTCTTCTTCGCTGCCCCCTCCCCCCTCAGTGTCTTCTGGGCTAATGGACCTGTCAAGGTCTTTGCCGAAATAAGCATCAAGGTCTGTGTCAAGTCGTTTTTGCCGAATCAGGGATCTGGTGGGGTAAGATCAACTTTCAATGTCAACCTCCCTTACCAAAAATTAAACACTCTTAATACCTCGTAACTCTCAGGAAGTTCGTATCCGGTTGTTACGACTCGATTAATCAAACCAAAATATGTAAAACGTATTTCGTTCTCAAATTGTCTTCGAGCATCGTCATTGCATGCATAATCGAATAACTGTTTTAAGAAAGGATTCCGAGTACTCACAAGAGGTTGGCAAATTAATGGTATTGACAAGAAACAAATTAAGCAAGAAAATTCAAAAAAGGTATTCGAAATGAGTTCGATATTGAACTATCTGTAAGAGGTACAGCATAGATAATTGCCAACTGCGGCGTAGTGTATCGGATAAGGCGGTTATCGCAAGATAACCGAATCAAGCAACATCGAGCGTGGCTGCTGCTTAGATTAGTAACCGCTGAGCGATCCTGTCCTTGCAAGGAGCCCGCCTGCCCGGCCATTGGTGGTGGTTCAGAAGTCACCTGGTTTTCAGTGTTAAGTGACGGCTTCTTAGCTCTAACTTCGCTTGGTAAAATAAAACGTTCTTTGCTTTAGTTTTACTTTATAATTTATTAATGAACGAGATGAATTCTGATCTGGTCTGATTTCTCGTCCATGTGACACAGGTATTAGAATACATTATTTTCTGCATTGCCGATACCACATGAATAATACAGTAATGTAAATACTGTATTTAAGATGTAATCCAAATTTTGTCGGTTTTAAGCGCGAAACGTTGATTATATATTCGTTCCTTCTTAGCTCCAGATTGGACTCTATATGTTTTATATTAATTGCATAAATAAACGAATAAATTTCCTTGACTAAGTCTAATTTCGATCCGTCTCTGTTATCAAGAACCGAATATATCACTGAACTTAATTGCTAGACCAATGAGCGGAATTCTCTAGGTATCATCTTATTAGAGTACTGTTTTTCAATAGTTGAGATAGATCTTGTCTATCCCGATTGTTGTATACGGTACAATTATGTTTCTGTGTTCAGGGAGGGGATCCTTTGTGTTTTAGGATAACCAAACCTTTATGGCTGTGCCGACATTGGTAATAAAAGGTACAATACAAAAAAATGCCTAGGTCACTCATATCAAACTTCTTACCTTCGTCATAATTATTTACTTACATGCATAAACAAGTAACAGTTAACACCAATACCATAAAGCTGTCTTGAAAATCCAAAACTAAGAGTTATTATAACCTGCAAACCTCCGAATGTTCTATTAAATACTGGTCTATCGTTATCGGATTTTTCCTACGACCAGACACTATTCTAAGATTTAATTAATGGTCAAGTTGTCAGTTCTAATCTTATCATACTCGCTCTCCCCCCTCCCGCCCCTCCACCCCATCAAGACCATCCCCGCCCATTTGTATCCGTCCAACCGAAACTACTGCCTGAAGGGAGTCCATTATAGAAATAATACTTTGTTTTAAGGTTATTTTTGACAATGGAAGGATTGTGAAGGAAACAGGATTTTTCGGACATTTGCCATCGTTCAGTGAAACAATAAATCAGTAACACTACGTTTCGAGATCTGCAATCTGATCTCTTTTTCAGGTAATAAACTAACCTAATACATAATTACAAACTAGGTTAAAATAAACAATCATACCAAAGCGTTGTGGCACGTCTAAGTCAGGAATCACTCGTAGGTTGTTGGTAGACGAATGCAGACGTATTGTGACCTGTATTCTGTAGTTCAGTTTTAATGATTAGTGTTGTGTATAGTTTTTTATTAAGTGCATGTTTTTATGGTTAGTGAAGTTGACAAACAACATGGTGGTTGTGATTCCTGACTTAGGCGTGCCACAACGCTTTGGTATGATTAGTTTATTTTAACCTAGTTTGTAATTACGTATTAGGTTAGAAATAATACTCCGTCTATTACGCAGGGTTGGTGCAATCAATTTTGTTTTTGAGAGAATATAGTTTTATTTTTGACTCATAGGCCTTAAAAGTAACTTCTGTAATAAGCCAAAATAAGCAGAAAAATGCGGTTTGGAACTCTCCAGGATGTATTACAAACTTAAAGTTAAAAATTGAGGCAATTTGATATTCGGATATTATATAAATACAACGGTCGGATAAAAAGGTCCTGTACATAAAAAATTCAACGGTACTTATACGTATTATATCGACCACACAATTATTATTTTAAAACATCAACATATTTTGTCATTTAGAAGCATATGGTTGTTGTTAAGGTAACTGCCCACAATAGACTTCCGGTGTTATCTTATCGCAATACCTGCCCCTTCCCCCCTGGTCAAGGTTCAGCGACCTGCCGCTCCAGCGATAACGATAATAGGGGTATTCATGATTTAGTTTTTTACACGGTACATAACTGCCTTTCCATTACAATTAAATTATATTTCTGATCAGCCCCTCAAGAATTTGATATTTTACTGATTAGTACTATCTCGAGGGATGTTCTTCTTTCGTTGATATCGTTGACTGATGGCCGGAGGCACTCGCATTTTGGATGCGGGGAGTGTGATCAAGAATAAAAACAAGTTTTGTGTGTTTTTTTCAATAAAGAGTTTAGTTTTTGTCTGGTAATGTTTGTTTTTGTTGAATTTTTGTGTTTGGAGAAATGTAGGGGTGTGGTCGACTTCAGGAAGTTGAATGTTTTTGTACACTTATAACGTAAGGGAATTATTTATTTTTAATTCAACATAATTGAAAAACACATGATTATAATAATTTTTCTAAGGTAATAAATTTTGTACGGAGAAAACCATGTCCCTCCTTTCATTTATTTTTCAATTATATGATGTTAAAAGTCCATCCTTACCTTCATTAATCTTTCTTTGAGCCTGATTATAAGATGTACTAAAATTCAGCTTCAAATTCCAACCATTTCTCGTACTATAATACAAATCCTTTTCTTCACTTCCTCTCTTTAGAAATGCTATATTGATAAGCTAAGTTTATTTAAAAGAAAACAATATTCCAACTGGAAAAAGATTGCATCGCCTTAAATTTGAAATTCCATTGATCTGTTGATTAGTGCGAGTTGTTTACTGTAGTCTATCAAATAACAGATATTAACCAAAGACCAATGACCGGGTTAGAGCAAGGCCTAGACCCAGATGTTACATAACCTCGTAGAGACATCGCTATCTTATCAGCGTCTTTAACAGAGATAAGAGAGATAGCGTTGGCCTGCGCCATCAACATGCTCGACGACTTATCTCAATGCACCGCTATCTCATTGGTTGCAGCATCCCCGTTTGAAACTTCCTCCTGTCGTGTTTCGCATCAGGTATTCAATAAAAATAAAAAAATCAATCAAAAATTGCACTCCATTGTTGGTCCGAAGACCGTCATGTGAATTGGTATGAAGGCAACATAATACACCGGGAACCACATTTCTTTAAAAGGAAATTAATAGAGGCAACATACATTAAATTGACAGACCAACCATCAGTCGAGGTTAGGCCACTTTGGTTGCCAGTTCTAAAAAATGAACTAGAAAGAAAACCAAATTTTAGTATCAAACTGATCAGATATTTGTAATAAACCAATGCAGAGTCACAGTATATCCTTTAAGTAATGTTCAATGTATACAGAGTGAGTTTTATGTCCTGGCACACCTGGATATAATTTAAACGGTCCGAGATATCTATGTGAAACCTTGACCGTACCTATTATAACATATTTTTTCAATTTTTCAAGTTGTTGAAAATTTTGCCTCCCTTTCTAAAGGGGGGTAAAGGGGGGCAACTAAACATTTTCAAATACAAACCCCTATCATGTGACCCCTCATTTTAAAGGGAATAAAAAAAGAAATCCAATAATGCAAACTAGAGGTCTCTACGTTTATTTTAACAGATTTTATAACAAATTTACAATTGAGTAAAGGGGGGCAACTAAACATTTTCAAATACAAACCCCTATCATGTCTCAAGTTTTTACACACGTCTAGCACACTGTCAAACAGTCGAAGGTGAACAGTTTGAACACCTGCTACATTAAAACATGTAACTGTTTTTAGAATTTGCGTTAGTGTTGACTCATATTACGATAAACAGGACAAGACAGTTACTGATTTTATTATTGTAAATTTGTCATAAAATCTGTTAAAATAAACGTAGAGACCTCTAGTTTGGATTATTGGATTTAGTTTTTTATTCCCTTTAAAATGAGGGGTCACATGATAGGGGTTTGTATTTGAAAATGTTTAGTTGCCTCCCTTTACTCCCCTTTACTCAATTGTAAATTTGTCATAAAATTTGTTAAAATAAACGTAGAGACCTCTAGTTTGCATTATTTGATTTCTTTTTTTATTCCCTTTAAAATAAGGGGTCACATGATAGGGGTTTGTATTTGAAAATATTTAGTTGCCCCCCTTTACCCCCCTTTAGAAAAGGGGGGGGGAATTTTCAACAACTTTAAAAATTAAAAAAATATGTTATAATAGGTACGGTCAAGGTTTCACATAGATATCTCGGACCGTTTAAATTATATCCAGGTGTGCCAGGACATAAAACTCACTCTGTATATTATGTTTACAAAAATGTACCTTGAAATTCGTTAACGCTCTGCCAATGACAATTACGATAAGAATTATAGAAACTCTACCCGGGCGACTTAATTCAGTCATAACAAAAAGAAACCAGAGAAGCCTTATGTAAGAAGTAGATACTGTCTAGAGATGATTGCAGAAGCCTACAAGATGTGGTACGCAGCCATTCAAATACCTCTGGAAAGAGAAGTGGGCCAGCCGATACTATCAGTTCAGTAATACCATAGGCCTGCAGTTCATTGTTTCCCCTTTAAAATTGAACCATATGCGATATTCAGGCACGCTGACTCGAGTGGGAAAAACGAGTCATTCATTTTATTCAGCAATGTCACTTGTTGTAAAACTATAGTATTACCAAACAGAGAATGCGGCTGGCCCCACACATACAAGTGCAGGGGATTAGGACTGGCCGCATTTCCGCGCTATTAGTACACCCCCTCCCCCAATCAAACATGGTTTGTTATGGTTTGTTGTAGTTTTATTCCAGAGTGATTAGTACATATAAATCGTAAATATCATGTCAATGACAATTATACCAAACAATGTATAATACACTGAAACTGTCACAAAGCATTGTTCGCTAATGAGGCTAACATGTTACTGAATTACCAGGAACGGAAAACGGCAGGTGCTGGGGGGGGGCTCAACCCTCTGCGCTCGTGATTGTGGGGGTTCGTGCGTGCAAGACCACATATGCCTTCAGCCGCAGCCATTCTTTGCTACTACTACTTGTACATTAATTCACTTGCATAACGCCAAATTCCGTATTGAAATTATAGCACTCATTATTTCAATTGTGATAATACGGTAAATACTCTAATGAACGTTCTTAGTGAATTTTATTTCCAGCCAAGGACGTAGCCAGCGATGGGAGTCTTAGGGGTCCGGACCCCCCCAATTTAAAATTACTTTCAGTTACATTTTTAGCAAAAAATTATTATAATTTACAGTAAATGATTCAGTATTACTGACATGTACTGCTGATCGTTCTCAACATTGAAACGAGTCAAGAATTTTTAGGGAACAAAATGTTGAATGAGCGGTTGACTGAATTTACCTTACTTTTCTGTCCACTACGGGAATACAATTTTATTCGTTTTCACCCCCTCCCCCATTTTTTTCCGTTCTTTCCTGGCTACGTTTTCAGCATTAAGTCTGATCCTCAGACTATTTTATACTGGGAGAGTGGCATGGGGAAAGCATTAAGGGTGTTTCATTCCCTCTCTAAATAAAAATACCGGCAAAAATTAAAAAAAAAATGTAGTATTACAATTTCATATCTAAACTTTTTGCATGAAAATTCATTTATATATAGACAAAAATGAATTCTATGATGGTGCATGTCCAATTTTGGAATTTGGCTGAGCGTTATTGAAATTAGGCTGACACAATGTTTTCGTTGTCTATCAGGGGGCGTAGTAGTTTCTTTTGTGAAAGAGTCTGTCTGTCTGTCTGTACGCAGGACATCTCAGGAATGAAATGATCTACAGATTTGACACTTTGCATGCAACTTCAGCGAAGCCTGTTACGTGACACGTGGTGTGTCACAATGACACAATCCTGTCTTGTTATTACAGGTCGTCCCGACTCGCTGTGGTCGCTACTACCCCCCCCCCCTCTTTTCTTGATCATTAAACAATGTGTAAACATTGCATTTGAAGATCGGTGGCCATCCTCGTATTTCGAAGTTCCATAAACATATGAGACGAGGCTGTTAAGGTTCATTGTATTTATATACTGGGTTTGTGACAAAGCCGCAAGAATAAAAACCGTACGGTAGAAAAACCGGAAAAGATCACATGTGTAGCTACATTTTTGAAGTATCAAATTAGTAACTATTACTAGTAAACTGGTAGTAATAAATTATCAACGTTTAATTTTACTCGTTGCTTTAAAGCATTTTGAAGCCCACCCTTTGGAAGCATGAAAAGATTCTAGTTATATGCACATAAATGGTTTTTAAGAATGCAATTGTTTTATCAATATATATTTTTAAATCATAACCTAAGAAAAAGAATAATATAAATATTTTAAATATGTGCTAATTTGAAGCATTTATTTAATACGCCGTTAAATAGTAAAACACAGTTGTAATAGTGTAAACAGCCTCTGGAATTACAATATAATTGAATTAAGATTGCTTACGACCTTACGTAATATATGCATGAGCATAGCAATAATTACAATTGGTTTGCTTAGCATTGGATTGATCATTGCTTATAAATACGGCGGTTATGCCGTTTCAGAATTACGGTAGGCATCTCTTATAGTCATACGACGGTTTGGAATTAAGGTGTACATAAAGTAGCTATGGTGGGAAGGGGTAATTGTACGTGAATGTTGAGTTAAGCTCCAGTTCACCTTCCTCGTAGTTTAGTGTCTAGGATCTGACGCTGTTACAGACTTGACTCCTGAAAACGGGAGTCACGTTCGTCTGTTCAATATGTCGCCGACGTTTGTGGATATCTTCAGGCGAACATGACTCCAGATTCCAGGAGTCAAGTTGTAACAGCGACAGATCCTAGACACTAAGAGGAAGGTGAATTCGAGCTTAACTCGATATTCGCATAGAATTAAAGTAGTTATTACTTTCTATTAGTACGGTTGTTATCTAGTTTTGTAAATACGACGGTTATCACGTTTCAGAATTATGGGTACTATTATATTCACGCCTAGTACTGATATCTTTAGAAGACCACCATCCTAGAATCTTACGACATACCAGATGTGTAGTATCAAAAGTTATTTTAAATTACTTATAGTGTGTTAAAATGTTTGACTTTGCTCTATAATATTTGGTAATCAGTGGGGCTAACGGACTTAAAGTTATTTCACCATACCATATTTAGTACTAAAATACCAGGCAGTTGGTAGTATTTACTTAATAGCTTAAGGTATCCAAAAGATAAGTATTATTTATTCCATATTAATACTAAAACAATTTGCTACATTCTGACTGAGTTTTTTATGTTTGGCAATGATATAAGGAGGAATACATTATGATGGTTAAATATGTGTCACCTAACGTCATTAAAACCGAGTATGTGTGAGTGTGTATGTATGTGTGGGCTGACCTTATCTGATAAGCTCTTATCAAGTGTACGGTAATGTAATGCTACGGTGGAAGTAGGACAATGTATGCCTTATCTTCCCAACCAAGCGGCACTTAGTTATCAAGCCAGCACGTCAAGTGTCATTTACGATTCGTCATATATGACTTCTTCAAGCACCGGCAACGGTGTACTACTAAGATTGAGGGTATCTGGATATATCCTATAGAGAGTTTTGGCTGCATTATATTTCTCATTTATCTTACATTCAGTTTTACTTTCAACACTAAAATATCTAATTTTTTCCAAAAATAACGATGGATCACACCCTTGGAGAGCTGAGGGGGTTGATTGTAGGGTATGAATAGTTTTACCTCACACACAATACACATGAAACACATTCGTTTAATTCACTGAGTTTGCAATGAATTTTCTCAGATCATTTTTTAATTTATTAGTTAATTTGAATTTTAAATTGATTCCCACAGCTAGTGATGTAAAATTCCCGAGAATATTAAATTGAGGAAATATTTCCAAGGAATATTTCCAAAATTGATAAATTCCCGGGAAATTATGATTTATTTGCAATATAGCTCAAAAATCGGAAAGGAATAGGCAAAAGCAGTAATTATATGGTTAAAATAAACTCTAACACTGAAATATATTTTAAAATAAAATTTTAATCAAATAAAACTAGTAATATAAAAATGGGACATTGGCAATTATTGGTTTAACTGAAAACATAAAGGAACAGTAAATTTATAAAAATAGGTAGTCTTTGAATACTTTGGATCTAAGACGTTCGAACATGAGTTCCAAGATAAAATTACTTCTTAAAAATGCTTGAGTTTTTAATAATGTTTAGGAATCGAAATCCGTTGACTGTTTTAAATTCCCATGGTATTTTCTATACAGGAAATGAATACATAGACTGATAATATTTGGGTTAAAACGTATGAATTCACTCAGTTAACCTAGTTTTAAGGTTATTTAACTGTTAAAACATTTAAAAACAACTTTTTATAGATTCCCAATTTTTGGGAGTTTTCCTGGACCAAAGAAATATTCCTGACAATAATTCCCTCCCACTGGCCCACATCAGTACCTGTAGCTTTAGGTGTCAGTTTATTATGCAGTGTTAATATGTGGTGCGAAGACTTATATCAAACCCGAATACCAATGACTCATTCTTTGCAAAATCTGCCAAACTACAGAACGTATATGTATGAAACGTTTTACACATGTGCGTCTTATCTCTTAAGTGCTCGCGGTGTTTTTAACACATTCAGAATTATTATCAGAGCACAATACTACAACGGTACAATAAGTCTGCAACAGCATCAGATTTCGGATGCTGCACTTAAGAGGAAGGTGAACTGGAGCTAAACTCAATAATCGCACATTCAAAATTGTTAAACATTTTAAATAACCACTAAGGCCGCACTTAAGTTCTATAGATACGCCTAAAGGTTGGGACACACATAACCGCACCGCGCCCGACACGTCAGTCGGCCGTATGCTGGCCGTCATACGGTGAAAGAATTGCAGCGCAGTTTTCAACCTGCAAGTCCACACGTCCTTAAAGGTTGGGACACACATAACCGCACCGTGCCCGACACGTGAGTCGGCCGATTGTCGGTGCGGGCTCGGCTCGGTTACCGTGAGGCCACCACACATGTCCGTATGCAGTCCGAGCGCAACAATCTCACTGTTTGTACTAGAGCATGTTTCTTTTCAATTCGAAGTGACAGATACTTAAAAAATATTCGGAAGATTAAGTATTGCTTGAGAAAATTGTTAATATCATTGTTGTTATTTTTATTAATCGCTGTGATGAATGAAACATTGTAATGCTACAGTAAAGCTTTGTACAATCAGCTAGTATGTAAAATTTGTAAATATCATTATCTTGGTTATATTTTTTATCCCTATAATTCTTGTTCATTGTGTTTCATTGCAACGAATTTCGGTCAAATACACTATAAACAGTATATTTAGTGTTTTTTGTATTAAACCCAAGAGCTATAGTGTGATGCCAGAGAGTTTGCCATGTTGCAAGCCCTTTTATAATAATTTGTAAAACATAGTAAATATTTGTAAAATATATACTGGAGAACTTACAAAAAAACAGATTTTACAAAATGTTTTTCTTTTATAGCTCCGAGGACAAATAATTTATTGCCAGAATTAGTCAAAAATAGTAGAAACATAAATATATTCTCTAAAAAAATTAGAGTATGGTTGATCGGTCAAAATGATATTGAGTATTTGTTTAAGATAATACATTAGTGTATGGTTAGTCTTGTCTGCTAAGTTATAATAATATTTAAATAGACACGTTAGAGCATTATAAAATAATTATTTATAATATAATATTTAATGTTACATGTGTAAAGCCTAATATTTGAATTGTAAATCATGCATAAATCCTTTTTGTTTAATACAGCACACTAGTTATACTAAATTTAAACTTTGAAACGTAAGAGTACATTATTTACTACATAAGCTAAAATAACTCATTTTTATCATTTCATTCTTGCTCGATTCCGCTATTTTTATTTTTTACCCTTTTTGTATATAGTATCCCCAACACAGGCACAGCCTCTTATGGGGGTACCTAAATTTCCCTTATTTTGTAAATCTATTGGCCTAATTATTAGTTTAAAAAAAAGAAAGACAAATCTAAAAGGATGTAACCTACTTTTTATATTTTATTACTCTAAGTACATAAATTAGAAATAAAGTAATTAGAAAACATTTTTTGTATTTGTTATTTACTGCTATACGTTATGTCATAGTATTATTTATTATTAAGCACTGGCAATAAAATTTATTTGTAATATTCAGTTTGTTATTATGGGGAACTAATGATTTATTATTATTATTTGTTTTTAACATGGGGTTTTCTTGCTTGAAAATCTTATTGTAAATAAAATATTTTTATTTTTACTTTATTGAAGTGAAAAGAATAAAAATAAAAATGTCATAGAAACATGCTAAATATGACCCTTACAAAATACCGGAATAAATGTATCAAGTAACTTCAATACATCAAAGAAAAATAGATTTTCGCGCAAATAATTACATGCTTGTTATTTTTTAATTAATGAATGTTTAAAAATGTTTATAGATTTTTCATAATTCGAATTTAGTTGTTTAAAATCACTTAAAGTACAACATGGTTTTCAAATTTGTTGTAATAAGAAAATATGCACAATAAGAAAATATGACTAGTTTACTCTAAGGTAAGGAAATGTAATACTTTTAATAATAAATATGATTTTGTACGCGAACACAGGATGTAGAGTTAGTAGGCTATACTAAATAATTCACTAAAATAGAACGTGTAGACTACTTAAATAGTTTTAAAAAGAAGAACGCAACAGTAAACAACATATGATGCCGCTCGTAGACCGCACCGTGCCCGTCAAAATTCAAAACTAAACATATCGGTGACGGTGCGGGCGCGGTGCGGCCACGACGGTCTGGTGTCGGTGCGGACATGTGTGGACTTGCAGGTTGAAAACTGCGCTGCAATTCTTGCACCGTATGACGGCCAGCATACGGCCGACACGTGAGTCGGCCGATTGTCGGTGCGGGCTCGGCTCGGTTACCGTGAGGCCCACACATGTCCGTATGCAGTCAAGCGCAACAATCTCACTGTTTTGTACTAGGAGCATGTTTTTTTTTGAATTCGAAGTGACAGATACTTAAAAAATATTCGGAAGATTAAATATTGCTTGAGATAATTGTTAATTACATTGTTGTTATGTTTATTAGTCGCTGTGATGAATGAAACATTGCAATGCTACATTAAAGCTTTGTACAATCAGCTAGTATGTAAAATTTGTAAATATCATTATCTTGGTTACATGTTTTTATCCCTATAATTCTTGTTCATTGTGTTTCATTGCAGTGAATTTCGGTCAAATACACTATAAACAGTATATTTGGTGTTTTTTTTTGTATTAAACCCAAGAGCTATAGTGTATTGGCCAGAGAGTTTGCCATGTTGCAAGCCCGTTTATAATAATTTGTAAAAAAACATACTAAATATTTGTAAAATATATACTGGAGAACATACAAAAAACACATTTTACAATTTTTTTTCTTTTATAGC
The DNA here is from genome assembly GCF_021130785.1 of Homalodisca vitripennis. Taxonomy (NCBI): domain Eukaryota; kingdom Metazoa; phylum Arthropoda; class Insecta; order Hemiptera; family Cicadellidae; genus Homalodisca; species Homalodisca vitripennis. Next base: position 140,245,756 of record NC_060213.1, on the reverse strand, counting down.
TCCGAGGACAAATAATTTATTGCCAGAATTAGTCAAAAATAGTAGAAACATAAATATATTTTCTAAAAAACTTAGAGTGTGGTTGATCGTTCAAAATGATATTGAGTATATGTTTAAGATAATAAATTATTATGGTTAGTCTTGTCTGCTAAATTATAATAATATTTAAATAGACACGTTAGAGCATTATAAAATAATTATTTATAATATAATATTTAATGTTACATGTGTAAAGCCTAATATTTGAATTGTAAATCATGCATAAATCCTTTTTGTTTAATACAGCACACTAGTTTATACTAAATTTAAACTTTGAAAACGTAAGAGTATATTATTTACTACATAAGCTACAATAACTCATTTTTATCATTTTCATTCTTACACTCGATTCCGCTTATTTTTTATTTTTTTACCCTTTTTGTATATAGTATCCCCAACACAGGCACAGCCTCTTATGGGGTACCTAAATTTCCCTTATTTTGTAAATCTATTGGCCTAATTATTAGTTAAAAAAAAAGAAAAATTAAAAGGATGTAACCTACTTTTTTATATTTTATTACTCTAAGTACATAAATTAGAAATAAAGTAAGTAGAAACATTTTTTTGTATTTGTTATTTACTGCTATTTTAAATACGTTATGTCATAGTATTATTATTAAGCACTAGTAATAATATTTATTTGTAATATTCAGTTTGTTATTATGGGGAAAATAAATGATTTATTATTATTATTATTTATTTTAAAACATGGGATTTTCTTGCTTGAAAATCTTATTGTAAATAAAATATTCTTATTTTTACTTTATTAAAGTGAAGAAATAAAAAAATAAAAATGTAGAAACATTCTAAATGACTCTTACAAAATACCGGAATAAATTTATCAAGTAACTTCAATACATCAAAGAAAAATAGATTTTTGCTCAAATAATTACATTGCTTGTCATTTTTTAATCAATGAAAAATGTTTATAGATTTTTCATTATTAGAATTTAGTTGTTTAATATCACTTAATGTACAACATGGTTTTTCAAATTTGTTGTAATAAGAAAATATGCACAATAAGATAGTATGACTAGTTTACTCTAAGGAAAGAAAATGTAATAATTTTATCAATAAATATGATTTTGTACGCGAACACAGGATGTAAAGTAGTAGGCTATACTAAATAATTCAATAAAATATAACGTTGTAGACTACTTAAATATTTTTAAAAAGAAGAACGCAACAGTAAACAACATATGATGCCGCTCGTAGACCGCACCGTGCCCGTCAAAATTCAAACTCCACATATCGGTGACGGTGCGGGCACGGTGCGGCCACGACGAGTCTGGTGTCGGTGCGGACATGTGTGGACTTGCAGGTTGAATACTGCGCTGCAATTATTTCACCGTATGACGGCCCAGCAAATCGGCCGACTCACGTGTCGGGCGCGGTGCGGGTATGTGTGTCCCAACCTTAAGACGTATGGTATTGCATGTTTTCTAACTAATCGCTAGAACTCTTGGAAAATCGTGTTGTCACTGATGTGAATATTTGATACTGAAGCTTGAAATATTAATTGATAATTGGAAACGTTTTCTAACAATCAAAATTTAATTTTGCTCGATAAGGTCCATATTTGGACCCATAAGATTGCGGGCATGGGGTAGTGGGGAGAGTATGGCTGCGAAAACGGTGACTTATCTAAAACTTTTTCGATGTTTAGGAGCATATCCTCACCAAAGTAAAGGTTTATGCTAATCCTACAGTTGGAACGGTTAGGGGTGAAGGCGCAGATGCCTCTAGTTGACTTATAGAAGCTCAGTAGTTTGGCGCAACATTGGTCAGTAGGCTCTTTTGCTACACAATATTCATTCAGTAGACACATACGAGAGTAACTGGCAACTGTTGTAGGGAATTACCCTGAGTATAAGCTAGGATTATGCCGCAATAAGAGGCTTCGGTGTGGTGCAAAATCTTTAGCCTACAGCTTATTTATTTTTTTAGATAATCTGCGTATAGACAGGCAGGCAATCATACAGAAGAGAAATTCTGTCAACCTATTGAATGATAGGCTTTAATGATGGTCTGCCAAATTTGTTGGACAAGCACCATCATAGAATTCACTCTTGTCTATATAGAAATACAGTTTACAGATGAAATGTTTATCGAGGTATCTTGCCCCATGATACATTATAATTGTGTTAATTAAGTTAGGTTTCATAGCAGTGTTATAACAATAAAACCATGGTGAGCTAGCGAGGCAACTACAACACAATAGTGCGCTGAAGTCGAATATTTTCAACGAAGTTTGACATTAACTTTCCACTCAATTTTTTTCTTTTATCAGCGAATAAAACCGTCACATGTTAAAAAACTTATGTGATTGTTCTCTATATTCAGTTTGTGTACAAGTCAATTTTGAAATTTCACGTTGCCATTTCCACGAGACCAATGTAAATATATTTGATCTACTACGTTTGCATGGAATGAACCATCATCAATGGGAAATCAGTGTTGCCAACTGTATAGAAATGAAACTTCATGAGTAATTTCAAGCCTGTAAGTCTAGTCTTGTTCGAGATACCGTGTGGATAGACAAACACACAGAAAAGAATTGTTTACATCCCCGCGAGTGATAACTACAAAGTAAGGTAAGTTTTTTTTACTTACGGCAGGTAAATTAAATTCTTGTTTTTTTTAAGTTACAACTGAAACAATTAATTAAATTTGTACAGTGCCTGTGTCTAACGGTCCAGTACAAGTACAGATGTGCTTGGCAGAACCTGTGACAACGAACATTGACGTTGATCTACAATGAGACTGCCTCTCTTGCACATGTCTTGGGATTTTGCCAGTACGTTGACTCCCTGTCCAGTACAATAGGCAAGAAAATAATAGCTACAATTATGAAAGGTATATAAATATACATCACAATTTTGAGGACAATAGTACAAGAAGGATATGATAGTATACCATTGACTAAGCAACACGCGTTATTAAGTAATACAACAGGAAAAAAATAACAGTTACCTGTCAACCTCCCTTTAAATTTTTATAAAATTATAATTTTGTAGGTACTAATGATATAGGTCGAAAAGAGGTTTTCCAAAAAGTCGTAGGAAAATTTTAATACCCCCCTTTTAGTGTAGGGGAGTGACTGTGGTTCTTTAAGTGGGAGGACACGGGTTCGATTCTCTGAGAGGTCAATACAATTTTGCAAATATGTTTCGACCTTTTCTTTTAAGAGCGGTACTGCAGTTTATAGTGAAATACACAAACTGTGCAGTTTATAGTGAAATACACAAACTGTGCAGTTTATAGTGAAATACACAAACTGTGCAGTTTATAGTGAAATACACAAACTGTGCAGTTTATAGTGAAATACACAAACTGTGCAGTTTATAGTGAAATACACAAACTGTGCAGTTTATAGTGAAATACACAAACTGTGCAGTTTATAGTGAAATACACAAACTGTGCAGTTTATAGTGAAATACACAAACTGTGCAGTTTATAGTGAAATACACAAACTGTGCAGTTTATAGTGAAATACACAAACTGTGCAGTTTATAGTGAAATACACAAACTGTGCAGTTTATAGTGAAATACACAAACTGTGCAGTTTATAGTGAAATACACAAACTGTGCAGTTTATAGTGAAATACACAAACTGTGCAGTTTATAGTGAAATACACAAACTGTGCAGTTTATAGTGAAATACACAAACTGTGCAGTTTATAGTGAAATACACAAACTGTGCAGTTTATAGTGAAATACACAAACTGTGCAGTTTATAGTGAAATACACAAACTGTGCAGTTTATAGTGAAATACACAAACTGTGCAGTTTATAGTGAAATACACAAACTGTGCAGTTTATAGTGAAATACACAAACTGTGCAGTTTATAGTGAAATACACAAACTGTGCAGTTTATAGTGAAATACACAAACTGTGCAGTTTATAGTGAAATACACAAACTGGATTAAGATTATTAAATTAATCAAAATGAAAACGAGCATTCAAAGACTTAACTCACTTAGTTTAGATCAGTTTGTCTGTTTTGTTTTTTTAACTCACTTAGTTTAGGTCTATTAATCTTAAGATTAATAGCTCATATGAAGTTTATTACATTAAGAGCGGGTTCTGGTGAGATGACCTTAATTTCCCCCGTAAGAACAACGTTAAACCTTATGCAGTTTTACGCCCTTATTATTGATAGTAGCGTTTTGGGAAGCCTTTAATTTTAAAGCTCTTATTAATTCGCATACAAAGATTTTAAAGTTTTTTATAAATACAAAAAGATATTTTCTGAACAACCACCAGTATGTCTCTCGTAACCTAACGAACACATACGAAAACACATAATGGATGTGTGTTCATTACACATATAAAATGAGACATCTCCCATATTTTTATGACCAAAAGCCAAGTTGTAAAAGAGAATAAGGCTATATCATTGTTATTAAAGGGCTAAATCAATATGGCTGCCACTACAGACAACTCTTCTTATCGTTTGATGTGAACTCTGTGGATTAAACAATTAAAGCGCCGCTTATCTAAAACGGCCTTATAAATACACATAACAAATGTCCAATCCTAGAAATGTACTTAATCCTTCAAAATACTACGTATACATTTCAATACGTCATTTATTACAACGATAATTACTAATTCAAATGCACTTAGTCACCGTAGCAAGTTGTATAATTTAGAAAATTTATAATTTTCATCAAATAAAGTTGGTACTATAAGTGAATTTCGTTCTCCATGAAATAGTATCGTATTATATCATTAAAAAAAGTTTAAGTACGGTTATAATAGTACATAACTTCAAGAGATAAACACATCTTCATATAACACAACTTTAAATATAGATGTGTTCTAGTATGTTTTATGTTGCCGTTATGACACGTAGAACAAAAGTTTCAGTCTATTCAGTGAAGTAAAATTCGAGCCTAACTGGCTAATATTTTATCATATACAATGATAGTTAGGTAAGTATAAGGGCGGGCGTAAATTTTGGTGGGGGGCTCCTGAGTTTGGTTTACGATTATTAAAAGCAGGAAATGTTGCATTTCAACACAACAAAAAATAAAATATTAGAAACAAATTACTCATACTCAAAGTTATTTAATAAATTTAATTTAATTTTTTTACGTTTACGATTCGTGAACAAATGTTTTTTTTCCATAAAACGTCTTTTTTCTAACTATCGCGGGGGGGGGGGCGAACATGGCCCCTCCCGTAGATGTGCCACTGACTTTATGATATTTGATCAACAACCATTAAGAAAGGATATGCAGTACGTATTACAATCCTTTCCTAATGATATCTTAAATATTTTAAGATTAATCTACACTAAGGTGGTATCTAATAAGATTATATTATATTTGATTACTAATAATTTAGTATGAGTACCAGTATTTTATATATTATTAAAAGCATTTTTAGAGACAGATGGTAACTACAGTGTAACAGAGGGCTGTGTTGTAACATATTAAAGTTTATACACAGAGGTCCATGCGACACATTTCCAGAAAATATTCTAAAGGTTACAAATAAGTTCTCTCTTCGTGTAAAAGGGAAACTTTTTCATTGTAAGCATTTATTGGAAACGCTACGCGGCTCTAAAACACTGTATGTTTTGGATGAAAATACATCGCACGTTTTATACATAGCTTTTAAGTATTTTTAAGTAGTAACTTGTCTCAATAAATATTAATATTATAAGTAGTTTAGTTTTTTTAATAACTCATACATGAAAAAAATACGCTTTTCACATGGGTGAACAAGAGGTATACACTTTTAAAAATCTACAATTAAACGCAATTATTGTTCATCTTAAAATGTCTCAGTGAAAAACTCGAGGATTAATTTTATGTAATTTGGCCTTCAAATGGAAGTGTATTCAGTCGATTAAACTTATTTGCAATATTATTTTAGGTTGAATTGTTTTATTGTATGTATAAAATAGAATAGATTTATACCGGCCTTTTGCAGAAAAGTAGCCTTTGGAAGTAGGCCATTCGTCTAGAATCGTTGACTTTAGCGATAGGGTTACGATGCCCGATTGATTCGAGAGTAGCTAAGAGAGAGCCTGCTGGGCGTTTAATTTTAATTTGTAGATTTTGGGGTATGCATTAAATTGATTGGATAGCCTTAACTGTATTTATTGTTTTATTTCTTTTTTCCTTCATTTTTCAAAAGGACGATTTTTAAAATGTGTTCAATCTAAATTTGTAGATTTTTAGGGTATACGATAAATTTATTGGATAGCCTTAACTGTATTTATTGTTTTATTTCTTTTTTCATTGATTTCTCGAAAAGACGACTTTTTGAATGTATTCAATTTAAATATAAAATTTATAGATTTTAGGGTATACGATAAATTTATTGGATAGCCTTATTTGTATTTATTATTTGATTTCTTTTTTCCTTGATTTCTCGAAAGGAAGATTTTTTAAATGAGTTCAATTTATATATAATTTGTAGATTTTGGGGTATACGTTGAATTTATTGCATAGTATTAACTACTTAACTGTATTTATTGTTTCATTTATTTTTCGTTGATTTCTCGAAGGACGATTTTTAAAATTTGTTCAATTTAAATTTTTAGATTTTGGGGTACACGATGCATTTATTGGATAGCCCTAACTGTATTTATTGTTTTATTAATTTTTTCCTTCATTTTTCGAAAAGACAATTTTTTTGATGTGTCCAATCATTTTTTATATACTGTTTAAAAGACGTTTTAGATACCGGAAACGAGAAGTTGAACAACACCCAATAAAAGGCGTGGGTGGCGTGAGTAGGGGTGCAAGTTCAAGGTGGGGGGTGAGAAGGCCGGGATAGATCTGGGTCAGTGGTTCATCCACGTGCGGTCTGCAGGGGTCGCTGTCCGACAGTTCTATCTCCCCTTCCCCCCACGACCCCCACGCGATAGCGCCCCTGGGCTTATCGATCCCGGGATCGTCCCCGTTGGGGCCTAGCCAAGGTGTAATTCCACCATCGATGAGATATCATCCCTGGTCGAGACAGAAACTGTTATGGTCCGTACCCCGGGGCTTTACGATCGCCGTTGGAGGGTGGATGGTGGATGGTGGATGGGAATGTCTGCCGTAGCATCTTCGAGATGTTATGAATTATTAATGTCACGACTGGCAGGTAGTACCAACACGCTACATTGCACTGGATTCACTTCATTACACCTCTTTAAGTCACATAAATTAGTGGAATTTCAAGAGGAGAAAAGTCACCTTTATTTGAGTTTGAAGAGCTGACCGTTAAATATGAAGGTTGTAGGACTGTAGGTTCACCTCTAATTTTGACGAGGGTGGCTGTGGTAACTTTCCTGCAGGTTAGGACAGTTAGTCCACGCCGACACACATGGACTACCGATCCTACTTTCGTGTTCGCCCCTTACGAAGTAAGTATTAAATTAACGATGTGGACCTACAGTCCGCTTACCGAATATAAAACTTGTATATTCATGATTTAAGAGATAATCTTCTCACGAATAATGCTATTTGGTTAAATATATAAAAATAGCATTCCTCGTACTGCACAACCAAATGTTACACTATTACCAGTCTGTAACACGTAATATTGCATAGACGAATTCTACAAACAAAAGAAAGCCAACATTCCCCTAATACTTCGTAGCTATTCATTTATCTGCTGTGTCTAATAGGATAATGAATGTGAAGTTCTATTTAGTGTTTAAAACGTTTAGTTGTTTTTTTTTTTTTTTACATTATTTGATATCTAATCAAACCGTATTTAAAGAAAAGGTGTCCAACCTCACACATTTCAGTCTTGGATCTCACAGGTGAGGTAGATCTTCCGCGGTCCTCATTTTATATGTGACTGTCATTTTACATCCGTAGTAAAACTTTCTTCGCTAACGAGATGGAAACTGTGCCGACACTTAATTTTCAAGCGTTTTTTACGTTTGCCATCGTTTTATGTTCGAGGGTATTTAATGTACACGATTCAGAAAAATTCAGTATACGCCAGTAGCCACTGTTCAAGGATATTCAGTTTACGTCATTATTCACTGTTTAAATGTTTTTTATGTGCGAAATCGGTCAATGCTCTGCGATATACACCAGAACTTAATTTGCAAACCATTGTTTTATTTTCAAGGGTATTCAATGTACGTGATTAGTCACTCTTCAGATATATTCAATATACGCCAGTAGTCACTTTTCAAGTATATCATATGTACACCAATTGTCACATTACAAGGGTATTCAATGTACGTGATTAGTCACTCTTCAGATATATTCAATATACGCCAGTAGTCACTTTTCAAGTATATCTTATGTACACCAATTGTCACATTACAAGGGTATTCAATGTACGTGATTAGTCACTCTTCAGATATATTCAATATACGCCAGTAGTCACTTTTCAAGTATATCATATGTACACCAATTGTCACATTACAAGGGTATTCAATGTACGTGATTAGTTATTGTTCAGAAAATTTCAAATACGCCAGTAGTCACTTTTCAAGTATATCATATGTACACCAATTGTCACATTACAAGGGTATTTAATGTACGTGATTAGTCACTCTTCAGATATATTCAATATACGCCAGTAGTCACTTTTCAAGTATATCATATGTACACCAATTGTCACATTACAAGGGTATTTAATGTACGTGATTAGTCACTCTTCAGATATATTCAATATACGCCAGTAGTCACTTTTCAAGTATATCATATGTACACCAATTGTCACATTACAAGGGTATTTAATGTACGTGATTAGTCACTCTTCAGATATATTCAATATACGCCAGTAGTCACTTTTCAAGTATATCATATGTACACCAATTGTCACATTACAAGGGTATTCAATGTACGTGATTAGTTATTGTTCAGAAAATTTCAAATACGCCAGTAGTCACTTTTCAAGGATATCCTATGTACGCCAATTGTCACATTACAAGGGTATTCAATGTACGTGATTAGTCACTCTTCAGATATATTCAATATACGCCAGTAGTCACTTTTCAAGTATATCATATGTACACCAATTGTCACATTACAAGGGTATTCAATGTACGTGATTAGTTATTGTTCAGAAAATTTTCAAATACGCCAGTAGTCACTTTTCAAGGATATCCTATGTACGCCAATTGTCACATTACAAGGGTATTCAATGTACGTGATTAGTCACTCTTCAGATATATTCAATATACGCCAGTAGTCACTTTTCAAGTATATCATATGTACACCAATTGTCACATTACAAGGGTATTCAATGTACGTGATTAGTTATTGTTCAGAAAATTTCAAATACGCCAGTAGTCACTTTTCAAGTATATCATATGTACACCAATTGTCACATTACAAGGGTATTCAATGTACGTGATTAGTCACTCTTCAGATATATTCAATATACGCCACTAGTCACGTTTCAAGTATATCATATGTACACCAATTGTCACATTACAAGGGTATTCAATGTACGTGATTAGTCACTCTTCAGATATATTCAATATACGCCACTAGTCACGTTTCAAGTATATCATATGTACACCAATTGTCACATTACAAGGGTATTTAATGTACGTGATTAGTCACTCTTCAGATATATTCAATATACGCCAGTAGTCACTTTCCAAGTATATCATATGTACACCAATTGTCACATTACAAGGGTATTCAATGTACGTGATTAGTTATTGTTCAGAAAATTTCAAATACGCCAGTAGTCACTTTTCAAGGATATCCTATGTACGCCAATTGTCACATTACAAGGGTATTCAATGTACGTGATTAGTCACTCTTCAGATATATTCAATATACACCAGTAGTCACTTTTCAAGTATATCATATGTACGCCAATTGTCACATTACAAGGGTATTCAATGTACGTGATTAGTCACTCTTCAGATATATTCAATATACGCCACTAGTCACGTTTCAAGGATATCATATGTACACCAATTGTCACATTACAAGGGTATTCAATGTACGTGATTAGTCACTCTTCAGATATATTCAATATACGCCACTAGTCACGTTTCAAGTATATCATATGTACACCAATTGTCACATTACAAGGGTATTCAATGTACGTGATTAGTCACTCTTCAGATATATTCAATATACGCCACTAGTCACGTTTCAAGGATAACCTATGTACACCAGTGTTCACATATCTGGTACATGCGGAGTACGTATTAATCGAATAAACGTTTGTGCGTCTATTAGAAGAGTCAAGAATCGTAATACAATGCGCGTTCAACGTGTGTTCTTAACAGTATTGTTGAATATGTAGATTCCTGAGTAATTCCAAAATTAAGCTGAATGATCTGAAATATATCATTATCTTTATTACCGATCCTAGGAATTACAAGCATTATTATTCTCGTTACATTAGCTATACATTATTACTATTATTATTGATTTATCAAAAAAAACCCCTTAATTCTTTGTTTGACAATTGAAGGATTGTGAATGAAACAGGATTTTCCCGGACGTTAATTAACCCTTAATTAATATAGTCTATTAATAGCACGATATGAATTATCGAGGTTCCCATTTCTAATTCAGAGGTTAGAAGCCACTATTCAATTAAACTTACCACCTAACCACTGCCTACAACTACTGCTAGCTAAGTAGGCTTCTCCTTCTTGTGTCGATAACGATATAACCGACTGTGGCGCTTCGTTTGCTTTTTGGGTTGGGACACCATAGACCTAGTGCGATTAAAAATACGAAGACAATTATTTTGAGTAATATTTTGTTTGAATCGGATAAAAAAGCACTGCATAATTTACTGCTGTTGTATAAATAAATTTCAGGTCATTTACACATGGTTTTAAGTCCATTCGAAGAGACTAATTTGTTTTGTTAACATTTTTCATCCAATTAAAAAAATACAGGTATATTTATTTTAGTTACGCTTTTTAATCTTGACACTTAAGTTCCTATATATATATATATATATATATATATATATATATATATATATATATATATATATATATATATATAGAGAGAGCATATTTCCTTTTCTAGTTAGTTCGGACATGGAAATAAATCACAGTAAGCACAAAATATATATTATCGATTGCATGGAATTGGAACATATATATTTTAAAAGACAAAATCACTATGTACTATAGTGAAAACTCATATTATACTCTAATTATGACTATGATGTAACGAAGTAATGTTTAATAAATCAACATTTTTAAATGTATAGAATATTACATCAATAAAGAAATATCTATAGAGGGCAATGATTTACCAATCTAAACAAAATAAAAGTAAGTAATGGTAAAGTAAAGATGTCTTATTTTACCAGGCTAAGTCAGGACTAAGAAGCCCTCTTTAACACTTACCAACGGCTTAAAGGTGACTTCCGAACAACCACCAAAGGCCGGGTAGGCGGGCTGCTTGCAAGGACAGGATCGCTCAGCGGTCACCCATCCAAGCAGCAACCACGCTCGACGTTGCTTGATCCGGGTATCTTGCTATAACCGTTGTACCCGCTACACAGTGTAATCGGCAAAAACAACCTATTTAGGAAATACATTTTCAGATGTTACTGTTTTAATGGTTAACGCGGTAAAATACATGGTGAGACCCACGATGAATTTTGTTCACAGTCAATTGAATCCAGCTCGTAAACTTTACAATGGGTCATAACATAATTTAAACATAGTTGAAGTGGTCAAGAAACGATACTAACAACAATACAATATCTTAATCCCCACCCTGTATTACTACTAAAATAGCTTCTTGTAGGATGAGGCGTGAGTTTTGAGTTTTTGAAAAAGGTGGTATGTTAGATAAAAATTCAATGTTATTTAAAACATATTCATATAAAATAACCATATTTACGATCCCAATACAATTTTCTTTCATTTTAACGTCATGTGTATTTTTGGATATGATAGTAATAAAGCTAATGCTATGGTACGAGTAGTGGGGAACTATAAAATGATAAGTGTTGTCAAGTCTTCGGATGATAGAGCTTGTTCGACCTCTATCTTCCTATAGGGTAGCATCTGAACTCCATGAGCATATGTTGGAAGGAGGAAGTGGATATCCGAGAAAACATATCCACAGAGTGGTTTAATCCATAATTCATTCTGTAGGATACAGAGTGAGTTATAGGAAACTGCACAGCACTTGCCTTTAGATTCTCTTGTGCTAACTAAAGGTATTGTCATCTTTAGCACTTTATTCAGGAAGACCAGTCCGTTGACTTGTTTTCAGCGGTAAATTGACTGTTAAAACGGTAAACTGCCTGGACCGTATTGGTGTTGCGCAATAGGACCTTGAAACCTAAGTGCTTGGCAATAGACTACCCATTAGGAAAAGAATAATAATGCATATGGCTGGTTTTTTTAGAATGATTTGAGTCTAAAGTGGATTGGAGTCGGCTCTCCTGTGTCTACTTGTATCTGCTCTTTGATGTGATGGAATCTTGGAAAGAAGTCAAAGACACCTTTGGATTACGAAAGGATGGAATTTGGCAATGGGGGCTGGATGTGAACTACTTGCCAATACAGCAATGAAAAAAATCGCTATGGTTCAGAATCCACATAAAAACTGTAGATTATCATCACTATTTGGGATGATGATCAGACAGTTGATAAATACCCAATGTCTGCTCGTAAAAGTCTAATTATAATTTACCCATCACTTCATGGTCATGATTAATTCATGTTCGCTCAAAATTATATTTGGTTATTGCGCCGTCATAATAATTCAGTAGTAATAGCTTTTTATTGGGAATTAAATCATGCCATCGACATTAACCTTATTTACGGGCATGTGCATCTAATGATTAACCACTTCGGTCTCCTTTGTTGGTGTATGCGGGCCAGCTGATGGAACAGGGAGTCCTTGAGTGACAGCTGCGTCCTTGTCCAGGGGCGAGGCCGAGGCCTCCCCTACAGCTACAGCCATGGTGGGGTGAAGCTATCAGAGAGATGTAATTGTGTAGGGTCGGTCTATAACAATGTGCGCTGGGGTTTGGTTGGAAACCAATTATGTTATGCTAATACAATTTTGTCAAGGCCTCCGCAGTGTTAAAGTGGTAAGTTTGATGAAGCGGGAAAACGTTCCGATGGCGAAACTTTGCATCTGGGGCAAATTAAATCATTGATTGAATCACTTATTAAGGGTTGGTCACTATCGTGAATTTTATTGTTCATAGTTATTTGCTTCAACAAGAAAGACATTTTTATTAGTCACTATTTCTATTGGTTTTCAATGGCGATTTACCCTTATTTGTAATTATAGTTATATTTGTGGAATAAAAATAAAGCCCCAGTATTGGTTGGTTGAATTTTGATTATCCAAATGAAGATATTATCCTTCAATTAAAGTTTATTAATACAGTTGGATATTTGAAAAGATAACAGAAAGTCTGGCAATTGCCATTGCCTAGAATAGATCGTTACGTTTCCAGGGAAATCTGTCTCGTCAGTGTCTCACCTAGTCTAGTGTATGCAGCACGTGTCGTGCAGTGCGCGCGTGTTTTCCAGTAGCATGTTTGTGTTTTTTTGGACTGCTCTGGATTTTCATTTATTTGCTTGATTGTCTGACGGACAATGTGTTTAGTTGTCAAGTTCAACTTTGGCAGGTTCGTTTGTATTTATTGATTTGTTTCAACCTTTACATACTTAACTTTTTGTCTAAGTCTTTGACTCGTAAAAAAGAGGATAGATTCCGGGTCTTTTTCGTTTAAGGGCCAGCACCTTACAAACATACTATACCTGACTGATAGTGCATTTAATCGTTTTTTTGGTGTTATTAGTTCGTAGGGCATTAGTACAGGTACTACTTCTAGTATAAACTCGTCTTATCTTATCAGTGATAAACGCGCGCCACTTATCTTTTGCCTGTAATGAAACCTGCGTTAGTGCTGTCTGAGTTTTATGTGTGTAAGCAGTCATGGCGTGATCTGGGCTTGGACTTTGCAAGCTCGAGTTAATTTTTTTTCTAAAAGACCAGCAGCGCAAAGCGTTGCGCAGCGGGCAAGAATCGCGTGATCTGAGTTTTGTATAGGCAAGCTAGGGTCTTTTGTGCTGGCTCTTAAACGAAAAAGATCCTAGATTCCAATTCCTGAAACGATTTTTTGCAACATAAAACTATGGCAAGTGTCCGAAATCCTGTTATCCCTTCGAAAACTTTATGACGTATTCCTCCACCTAATTATTAGATTTCTATACTATTGACTCCTGGATCTATCGGCGTTATTTGTGGTGATCTATTGTGTTAGTGCATTGCCCTTGCAGGCAAATTGCAGTAGGAACATTGCAGTAAAGTATAGTTGTATAACAAAACGTGACGCCTAACATATAGTATTAGTTTGCTTAGTCTGTTTGTCTTTATTTGAGAAATTTGTAGCTTTGAATTAAATTAAGGTATAGAATTCAATCGCAACGAAAAGTTTGAGCTTACAAAGTCCGGTTTTTAAACTTTTTAAATAGTTTTTGAATATATTTAATTAAAATTTTATTACACATGCATAGACAGAACTACTTTAATGAAACAAGGAATCACCAAAAATTGTATTAAATTTATAAATTTAATACGTTATAAAAACAAAAGTACTCGAACGTATATTATGAATTTCGTGTTTTTTTTTCTATATAAAGAGGTAACTTTTTAGAACGATTTTGACTGTAAGTAATTATTAAAGTAATCATTTGCATAGAGAAAATCGAAATGGTTTGTCAGGTCAAATCAAATTAAGGTATGTCGTATACAGTATAGTCCCAATCTGCTTAGTTGAACGATGCAATAAAATTTAACCATTGTAAAATTGTTTCTCTAATACCGATCTCAGAGTTAAAAATGGCGGCTAAACGAAACTTTCAAGTTATAACAACTTGAGGACTTTATATTTAATGAATAATATTTATGAATAAGATAATCTGCACTGCATTTCAATGAGCATGTTAATGAATAATTACAAAGTAATAAAGTGCCACCCTTAAATTAAAACACACCAATCGAGTCATTAACGTTTAACAGATAATTAATTCACCGACACCTGGTATAAACTCTCGCCCATATCTTTAGTGCTAGAGATGTGTTTGTTTTCGTTATATGTTTGTACAACAGGATAAGGTACGTGATTAAGAAAAACGTGCATGAAACAGTATGGTATTTCCAAGTGTATCATGGTAAATTACCCAGGTAATAGACAAATAAGAGAATACTTGTGTCAAATTTACAAATAAATAAATAGTCTACTTGAGTCATTTAAATGTCCATAAGATCACTATCAATACTGTATTTGTTAGTAAATAGCTATGTAATGTATTACATTACCATTCATATCTGAAGTCTGGCACAGTTTCCTCCTTAAAATGTTAAGCAATGCAAATTTATTGCCAGTTTTGTTTGGCTTCGCGTATTTCTTACTGCTGAATTATAAGAACCCGTTCTCCACAACTTTCGAATATTTCTGCTCGTGGTGTTGTTTTTCACAAGATATTATTAGACTACTTTTTTTATTTTTACGAATTATCAGCTATATTAATAAATGAGGGTCACCTCTGAAATATATGTGAGGGTAATTCGTGAAACAAAAATTTACGGATTTATAAATGTTAATGTTCTGTTTTTATGTGCTTGAATAGGAAGGGATTAGGCAGTTTTTTATATTTTTTTACAAAACTTAATTTTTGTGCAATGAATATCAAATCAGTAGACAACTGGCCTTGATAAATTTGCAGGTCTGAATCAAGGGACTTTAATTGGAACAATCATTTTTATAAAGTAACCCGAAACCAAATTTGTTTGTAATTAATTTAAAACATTATTTTAAAGCAACATATATCGTTACATATTGGGGTAACTTTACGTTGTAAGCCAACATAGATCTTTTCTATAACATCTAGGTTTTTCCGAAAATAATCATTGTGACTACAAGGGAATACGCTTGGCAACATTCCTGCAGTAAAATCTAATATTTAAAACAATTTAAATATTAGCAATATAAACACGCTGAGTCGCGGCTCTCATCTATATACTAGACTAATATATATGATCACAATTATTTACTGGACTAACTGTTCTACTGTTTTGCTGTGGTCGTCTTACGCCGTTTCTACGATGGTTTTAAACACCTCTAATAGCATAAATTTAACTTTAATTAACGTTAGCAATTAATTTTGTCCAATTTAATGATTTATTTTATAGCAAATAACTTACCCTATTTTTTATGATTGCACAGTCATCATCATCATCATCATCATTATCTGACGTTTCCGTTATCACGGGACGTCGTACACAGCCTCCTCCATTTTTGTCTGTCATTCCAGGTCTCCTCTTCCTCCACCTGCATTTTCTGTAGTCCCCTCCTCTCTATGTCTTTCCACACTTGGTCCTCCCATCTTCCTCTCGGTCTTCCTCTTGGTCTTCTTCCTCTTTCCTCCTTCTCCAGTGCTTATTCTAGGCATTCTATTATCTCCCTGCAGAAGTGAGATTTTTAAGAGGGATAGAGAAGACTACAAGAAGAGATAGAATAAGGAACGAAATAACCAGAGAAAGATTGAAGGTAGTTTCACTGCAAGAGACAATGGAAAGAAGAAGAATACAGTGGATGGTGCATGTGAAGAGGATGGGAGATTGTACAGTTTATGAAAATAATTAGACTATTCAGTATTGTGGCATAATTAATTATGTATGTGGCCTACAAATTAATGTGGTCTATTATTATTTTAGATTTGATATATTATAATTGTTTTAACAATATACGAAATAGTTTATTATTATTATTAACATGTAAGCTGTTATAATACCGCTGTGTACAGCAACAAGAAACAGACTCGTCACCACGCACAAGCCTCTGTGGCTCATGTGGGACTAACTTCGTGTATATAAAGTGTACTATGTTTGCTTGTTAGTTCTGAACTAAATTTGATTTGAATTTAAATATACAATATTTTAACGCATACCATAGAACGACGTTGGAACGTTTGAGTCAAAAAATAGTTAATGTGAGTAAATCTCATTCCGGTGTTGCAGATAAAAGGAGCTCTTTTTCCAACGGTAGCTAAGTTTTTATAAACCCCGGCGACGTTTGATATTGTCAGCGTTGACACATTGCCCTCCCTATGCAATAAGGGTCTTGCAGCGAGATTTTGACGTATATAGGGTCGAAGTTGACAAATAGTACCTTCAGCTGCACCCGGGTGCCAGCTGTGTCAATGATTTATTGCTCTCCCGTCGAACTGAATGGGGCTCTATGCAGCTCTCTGGTGCATAGAGATATTATATTAAAAATAAGGATAAGTGCAGTGGAAGATTTCAATCGTTTTTATAAATTATGTTATATTTTAGAAAATTTGAAATAAGTAAAACTTTTATTTCCTTGACAGCATTCTTTATTACAATTCTTTGTTTTAAGTTTATTTTTGACGATGGAAGGATCGCGAAGGGAGCAGGATTTTCCGGACATTTGCAAATAATCAGTAACACTACGTTTCGAGATCTGCAATCTGATCTCTTCTTCAGATAAATAACTAACTTAATACATAAGTACAAACTAGGTAATCACAAACCAAGTTTGTAATTATGTATTAAGTTAGTTATTTGCCCGAAGAAGAGATCAGATTGCAGATCTCGAAACGTAGTGTTACTGATTTTTTTGTTTCACTGAACGATGGCAAATGTCCGGAGAAATCCTTTATTACTTCTTATGCATTTTAAAAATTAACCAGTTTATTAGTATACAAAGTGTAAGTTTAATAGGGTTGCAGCTGTCATAGTCTTATCCTATGTAACCAAACAAATCTTTTTTATAAATTACTAAAAACATATTCAATTTATATTTTTTGTTTTTAATATTTATATATTTATTTTTACATACATTCTATTTATGTTTTGTTGTAACTAATATACAATAACATTTTAAATATCAGCGCAGTATAAGAGACTCATTCCCAAAACACGATTTTTACTTAGTTTGGGTATTAATTTCTAAGTATTATTTTATAAAGTTTTACAGCAAATTAATCACTTTATTTTAGTATACTGTATTACACAAAAGGAAACACATATAAATGTTTTTTGTTGGAAGAAATAAATACTTTTTGACCTTGACTTGAATAATGTATGTATTAATAAACATACAATAATCGCACTCTTATTTGTTTAATAATATTCTGATTTTATTCCACAAATACAAAATATGGCAAACTATAATGATATCAGGTTATTAACCCAACTATAACTCTAATAGAGAACTACAATATGTTATAAAGGCAGTACATTATACCGTACATGTTACAAGTTACAGTTCAAGTAAGATAGTTTGTATATACACGTTTTTTGGGGTCTTTTTCGTTTAAGGGCCAGCACCTTACAAACATACTATACCTGACTGACAGTGCATTTAATCGTTTTTTTTGGTTTTTTTTTATTATTAGTTCGTAGGGCAGTAGTCCAGGTACTACTTCTAGTATAAACTCGTCTTATCTTATCAGTGGTAAACGCGCGACGCTTATCTTTTGCCTGTAATGAAACCTGCGTTAGTTCTGTCTGAGTTTTGTGTGTGTCAATAAAGCGTGGTGAGTTGATCTGGGCTTGGACTTTGCAAGCTCGAGTTAATTTTTTCCTAAAAGAGCAAGCAGCGCAAAGCGCTGCGCAGCGGGCAAGCATCGCGTGATCTGAGTTTTGAATAGGCAAGCTAGGGTCTTTTGTGCTGGCCCTTAAACGAAAAAGACCCGTTTTTTGTATACACAAACTCCGTCCCCATGGGCCACCGGTCTGTGCGAGGATCTTATCAAACAGAATAAGAAGGAGAGTCGATACAGTACAAGGTCGATGGTACTGATAACAAGTGCAACCGTCACAGACAAGATTTGAACCTGCGCTATCTCTAACTCAGATAAGAAGTCTGAAGTCAGACCACTCGGGCATCGACATTCCGAACAATTAATCTACACTAGATTTATATGACAAAATTAAACCTTAGTATACAAAGGTAAAGTGAAAAATTGGTATAATGCCAATAATTACTAATTGGCAATCATTTTACTGCCATTGAGCGTAAAATTATTAGTCAATTGGTAATTAATATTTGCAACAGTTATTCGTAGATATCCGTGAAAAGTATCTGGATTCACTTAAATTTGGCGTGTTCATCCCCTTGGTTTTCATTTGTTCATTTTCAGGCAAACACAACATTGTATTGTATGACATCTTAATAAGACATTTTAAAAGTTCTCGGAATTGTTTAATTTATATACGGTGGAAGTGTCCGTTATTATGCCCTCATTTTCAATAATACAACGTCAATAATGAAGTGTGCGCTTTGAAAAACAATATTGTTTCTACCTTTATCAATACTCCCAAGGTTGAATATTTTGTGCTTGGAAGGATATTTTATACAAAAAACTATCAGTTTGCAATTTTTAATGTTGTATATCCAACCACTCACTCAATAAGAAGGTAACTTTAAAATTAAAATATTACCTCTTACCTCAAATGCAGTCGCTAAAATGTACTAAATGTGCAACTGAAAACGATAAGTTAAACTGTTATTGTTATCGTTGAGAAATTACATTGATTTACTGACAACAAACAAAAAAGTGTGTACTAACATCTAGTTGACTGTTTACTTAACATGTGTGCATTTAGATACAAGATACTGACTGTATCGACTCTTACCAACGCCGCACACTCAATGGCTACGAGTGTTGGAAACGGCTTTTAGTCCGTCCAGGGCCTTGGCATTGGAGCAGGTAGATTTGAGATCTTATTCCGACCCAACACCTTTTAACTAGGGCTAGAGATCCGTACAGGTAAATTTGGGCTCTTAGACGGACTCACTACGTTTCAATGAGGGCTTGGCGTTCGACCAGGTACATTTGAACTTTTAGTCCGGCCCACCATCTTTTAACTAGGACTAGAGATCCGTACAGGTAAATTTGGGCTCTTAGTCGCACCCACTACGTTTTAATGTGGGCTTGGCGTTCGACCAGGTAGATTTGGACTCTTAGTCCGTCCAACCACTTTTTACGAGAGCTCGGCATTTTAACAGGTAGATTTGGGCTTTTAGTCCGGCCCACCACGTTATAAAGAGGACTCGGCATTGGAACAGGTTAAAGACTGGAAAAGAGTTAAAGATAGTGGTGAGTATTTTTGTATTGCTAAAAACTATAACGTTTCTATCAAGATCATTAAAACTTGTCAACACCGCTGTAACTTCCATTTAAGTACTGTGTCCAAACTCTATTACCGTTTTATGATTCATAGATTAACATTCAGAAAAGGACACAACACAGAGAATGAATGAATGAATGAATGAATGAATGAATAACGTTTATTCCAGCAATTTATATATACATATATACAATCTTTCTTAGATGAAATAACTATTATTTTATATATACAGCAGCTTATGTATAGAAGAAATGTAAAATGAGTAAGAATAGAGATCGTGGTGGTTCTTATTATTGGTCCATTTCTCGTGTTGTAACGGTTGACGTGCATTTGTTCCATGTAGCCTTGCAGCAAGGCCGCGACGAAGCGCACCCAAGCCTCTCAGAGAAGACAGGGTCACAGAAGGTCGGCGAAGGTCAGCTAGAGGGCGGCGACCCAGTTTTGGGTCCCAATAACCCTGTGACCGGGATCAATGTTGAGCAACCTCCCACCACTCCCCTCCACCCCTCCCACACCCTTCCGCCACAGTACACACGCCATTCACCTCCCCGCCACCTACAACACCTCCCCCTCCCCCCGCCCTACACATGGATTTTTGGTGAGACTGTAACAATAAACGCTATTGAATCGTCGTAAACATTACTGATTGATACAACACATGCTTGCTTTTACAATGAACCTGTTAAATTTCACAGATACTTGTAAATTTAGTAGGACTGCATGTAAATAAGGGTTAACGCGACCACGAACGTAGCCAGAAAAAATATTTGGGGTTGGGGAGATCCAGACGATTGATATTTTCCCGTAGTGGACATAGAGTAAGGCCCCATTTTGTTCCTTAAAAAGTTCTTTAACGTTTTTTTTTCTTTTTTTTTTTTTTTTTTTTTTTGTTGAGAATGATTTTTTAGCAGTCAGTAATACTGATAATATAAATTATTTCAATAATAATAATCTTTTTTCCGGACATTTGCCATTGTTCAGTGAAAATAAACTGGCAAATGTTTCATTTTACGTGTTTCACGTTGTTTCACTGAACAATAGCAAATGTCCGGAAAAATCTTGTTTCCTTCACAATCCTTCTATCGTCAAAAATAAACTTCAAACAATGAAATAATCGTTTCCTCAAAATTGAAAATTTGGGAAGGGTCCGGACCCCTTGGACCTCGTCGCTTGCTACGTCCTTGGACATGATACAAACACCCTTCTAATCGTGTTGTGTACTTTTAACTGTGGTTGTTTTTTTATTAAAACTGCTTAATGTAACCTCCATACCTCTGCTTTCTGTAATTGTGGTTTTCGTCACTGTTTTAGATCAATTAACATTTTGATGTTGGATGAATGAAGATGATGAAGGATGGATGGTGATGATGATGGATGGATGGTGATGGTGGTTTTCGTCACTGTTTTAGATAACTTAACATTTTGATGTTGGATGAATGAAGATGATGAAAGGTGGATGGAGATGATGAATGGATTGAATGGATGGATGAATGAAGGAGTGCCGAGCGGTCTAAGTCGTTGGACTTTGGGTCTGAGTTAGAGATAGCGCAGGTTCAAATCCTGTCTGTGACCGTTGCACTTTTTATCAGTACAATCAACCTCGTACTGTATGGACACCCCCCCCTTATTCTGTTTTATAAGAAAAAAAAGAATTTGGCCTTGGTTGGGTGACGTGTCGAGTTAAGTTTTTCTTTATAACCTGTCTAGATGACGCATGACAAAACACCAGTGGAAAATTAAACATAACTAAGCGAAATATAAGAGGTTATTTAAGTTTGGTTATGTGAATTTCCTGGGTAAACATCAGTGACCAATCAATTGTTTTCTTCCAGGGAATTAAATATAACTGAGCGAAATATAAGAGGTTAGTTAAGTTTTGTTATGTGAATTTCCTGGGTGAACACCAGTGACCAATGAACTGTTTTCTTCCAGGAAATTAAAAATAACTAAGCGAAATATAAGAGCTTAGTTAAGCTTTGTTATCTGAATTGCCTGGGTGAACACCAGTAACCAATCAATTGTTTTCTTCCAGGGAATTAAACACGAATAATCGATATGTTAGGGTTTAGTTGAGTTTGGCTTTACAACTTGTTTGGGTGACGCATGACGTGTAATACTAGTGAAATGTTTTGCTCTTGAGAATGAAACATTAATTTTAATTTTTAGCCAGTACATTCAACTACTTCCTAAATGTAAATGGTAATCAACGTAAATATTACAAAACCTTATTTTAATCGATTTTAACAGTGAATTTAAGATTTCGCTTTTTTATGTTGTACTTCAATAAAAGGCGTAATTATGGGTGTAAAAGTGTAGTTCTTCCCTTGATAAACGACCAAATGTTTAGATGACTATGGCGTAAAGTAGTTATAGATAATGTGACTCTTTGGTTTGTTTGCGCCTAACTCGGATTATGCATATGAGACCGTTACAAGACAAGAACCTACATTTTGGAATCAAACTTTTATCTGTTTAACATTTAAATTCATCTACGGTGTAAATACTCCTTCAGCTGCCAGTTTCAGGTATTCAGATGAAAGGAAGCATGAAAGCTATCAGAGTGTAAAATTAAACCTTTAAAGCTAGACAGCCGTATCTTGATGTCAGTTTTATTCCATGTGGGAGCTCTTGGCTTGTGCCAGGGATCAATAAATTCCACACCGACTCTGTTGCCAAAAGTGTGGAGGTCAGTGAAAATCCTCTCCTTTGTTCTTGAACGTGAATTCTACAATCACTGGCCGTATGGACTATGTAAAAAGGGTTAAGAGTATATCGGTTATAATTTACTATATTTAAATTGTTTGTATAACGTTCATAAAAATGATTTAATATCCGGTTTTAAAGGTGGCCATTTTGATTTTAGCCTTTTAAGGACAATGGAACACCTCAAGCAGTTTCCCGTCCTTATTCGAATCAGAAAAAAAATCCCCAACTATGTTGCACTTTATTCTTTAAGCATACAAAAAGTTACACTTAAAACAAAATTTGAGGATTAATTATATCTTTAAAATGAGCCATGATTTTCTACAGGTCGTGGTTTGATTAAAGAAATTAAATACACTGGCTGGAGTAGAAAAAAAGGTTTGTAAGGGGAAATGGGTTCCCTTACACGCAACAATCTGGCAGGCAGCTATTACTATTTTAAAAAACATTAATTTTAGAATGAACACTTGATAACCCATGCTTTAAATTGTGAATGATTGACTTTTTCTTCAGTACGCTATTTCTTCACATTGAGACCATTACAGTCTTTAACACCTGTACTAAAGCTTGATGCTGCAGCTTCAGATGTTTTTAGAATGGCTAATACTGACCAAGCATCTATAAAACGACTAACATCTGAGCGCAGTAGAGCGTTACTGACCGCACATGCGCATTACAAGCATCATACTGCCTACTTCCGCGCATCTTTGTCAGTTTCTTTACTCAACTCACACTATTAGTTTGCCAACTAAGAAAATTGCTACAATTGTTAATATTCGGCTTACAGGTCACGCTGTCTTATTAGATTCTATTATTTATTTACAGCTTGAAGTAAAATCTATTCTTATTCGAGATATTGCATCTTTAATCCGATATTATTTCATGTAATACTGAGTTTTCCTAGGGTTATAAAATATTCGTGCTCGAAATTTATTACACGGCCAAAAATATCATTTTTATATTTCTTTGAAAATCTAACAATTTTATCTTTCTTTTTCTGATTGAAATACGCCTCGTTGATAGAATCTATTTTCTAAAAAGAAATTGATATTTATTTAAATCAATGTAAAGAAGTCTGAGATGAGAAAAATTAGAGACACATGTATACAGTCTCGCAGATTTTGTAAGGTACCTTTATTGTTTGATAGTAAATTAAATGTGTACAATACAGTGTGTTCATACAAATGAAACTAATGCTAGTCAATTGCATTAATAGTTTATAATTTCAAATGTTTACCTATTGTAATGATACACATGACCATTTATTGTTACATTATGGTAATTTAAACAATTTACATACATGTACTTATAATCGTATACAAATACTGATTAGGTTAAAGAGCAAAGTGAAATATTCCTTTGAAACAATCAGTGCCACACCCACCGCCCTCCTCCATGGTTATCAATTACTCGTAATCATATATGGACGGAGGTCATTATGCACGGTCTTATTAATTGCGAGAGCAACCATTGTAGTGTAATTGTTGTGCAATATACTGTATTGCATGCAAGGATTTGCATGGGCGGTACTGGAAGCTGGGTGGCGATTGTCTGGTTAAGGTCATATATGAGGTCCGATTGGTGGAAGCGTGCATTTACAAGCGAAAGAGACCCAGTGTGGATACAGGATATTCTCTTGTTCTCTTTTTAATCTTAAATATTATAATAATCATATATGATTGCGGATGGTAGCCAATTAAAAAGTTGTCAATAATGGTGGCCATTTAATTGTTATACCATTCGAGTAATCAAGTAATTTGTCGATTTTTTCTTCGTATTAGTAGGAAAAAAGACCCGGGAGTACTTAAATTAAATTGTTGGTCAATAATGTATTGCTCTGTAACCGTACTTTTTATAATTTACCAGTGCCTAATCAAGCAGCTGGGTAATACTACAGAATGCTAATGTGATTATATCGTTGGATTGGTTGATGAGCACAGTTATGCAAGTGCTGCTCTAGTCACACAAGTGACTTGACTTTATTATAAAGTTAAAAAAAAAACAGAGGTCTACACTCATACTCGGCTCAGTTTCAATTCTACCCGTGTTTCACCCCACGGTCTATACAGAACTTGTAAAAACAGAGGTCTACACTCATACTCGGCTCAGTTTCAATTCTACCCGTGTTTCACCCCACGGTCTATACAGAACTTGTAAAAACAGAGGTCTACACTCATACTCGGCTCAGTTTCAATTCTACCCGTGTTTCACCCCACGGTCTATACAGAACTTGTAAAAACAGAGGTCTACACTCATACTCGGCTCAGTTTCAATTCTACCCGTGTTTCACCCCACGGTCTATACAGAACTTGTAAAAACAGAGGTCTACACTCATACTCGGCTCAGTTTCAATTCTACCCGTGTTTCACCCCACGGTCTATACAGAACTTGTAAAAACAGAGGTCTACACTCATACTCGGCTCAGTTTCAATTCTACCCGTGTTTCACCCCACGGTCTATACAGAACTTGTAAAAACAGAGGTCTACACTCATACTCGGCTCAGTTTCAATTCTACCCGTGTTTCACCCCACGGTCTATACAGAACTTGTAAAAACAGAGGTCTACACTCATACTCGGCTCAGTTTCAATTCTACCCGTGTTTCACCCCACGGTCTATACAGAACTTGTAAAAACAGAGGTCTACACTCATACTCGGCTCAGTTTCAATTCTACCCGTGTTTCACCCCACGGTCTATACAGAACTTGTAAAAACAGAGGTCTACACTCATACTCGGCTCAGTTTCAATTCTACCCGTGTTTCACCCCACGGTCTATACAGAACTTGTAAAAACAGAGGTCTACACTCATACTCGGCTCAGTTTCAATTCTACCCGTGTTTCACCCCACGGTCTATACAGAACTTGTAAAAACAGAGGTCTACACTCATACTCGGCTCAGTTTCAATTCTACCCGTGTTTCACCCCACGGTCTATACAGAACTTGTAAAAACAGAGGTCTACACTCATACTCGGCTCAGTTTCAATTCTACCCGTGTTTCACCCCACGGTCTATACAGAACTTGTAAAAACAGAGGTCTACACTCATACTCGGCTCAGTTTCAATTCTACCCGTGTTTCACCCCACGGTCTATACAGAACTTGTAAAAACAGAGGTCTACACTCATACTCGGCTCAGTTTCAATTCTACCCGTGTTTCACCCCACGGTCTATACAGAACTTGTAAAAACAGAGGTCTACACTCATACTCGGCTCAGTTTCAATTCTACCCGTGTTTCACCCCACGGTCTATACAGAACTTGTAAAAACAGAGGTCTACACTCATACTCGGCTCAGTTTCAATTCTACCCGTGTTTCACCCCACGGTCTATACAGAACTTGTAAAAACAGAGGTCTACACTCATACTCGGCTCAGTTTCAATTCTACCCGTGTTTCACCCCACGGTCTATACAGAACTTATAAAATGGGATAGCTTTCAAACTGTTAAAATTATGTATGAAGCGAACTCTATGGAGTACTTCTACAAAGTTTTGAGTTGACGAATATTTTATTTGGTGGTATGCCAACCGCAGGTCGTAAACTGAAATTTGCATAGTTGCAGTGTGCACTTGCAAGCAGTTGTAGTTAGGGAAGTTGGCGCCGAGCGGCGCTGCGCTGGCCGTGACGTCACTGACAAACATAACCTCTCAGAGTGACGATGAAAACTCGACTACTCCAGTAGCATGTTTACAATAACGATCCGAGGCGCCGACTTAATACTTCTGCAACTGTAACTTAACTTTGACCATATACATTTATACGTTTTCTGTAATCTCAATTCTCTTGAGTTCGATCATTTTCCAAACCATTGTTGATAAAAAACACGCACGCAAAATATTTCACGATTACAAAATGAATTTTTTTCTTTTCAACTTATTTTTTGTTGATTCTCAAGACGTTGATACATGAATTTTAAGTTATTACTATAAATTGTACCTATTAATTAGTTATTGTTTACAAAGTGTAAGCCCAAGCTAAATATCATGTAAAAACTACATAAGTTAATTGTGCAAAGTTTTATAATAGTATATGTTGATGTTAGTTGTTTTAGATCTCTCAAGAAAATATTTGGAAGTATACAAATAAAAACAAGGCTAATTTTAAATTGTTATCTGTTATTCTTATAGAATTGCACTTGGGTAATATTTCGTCTGGGAATAAAGTAACTATGTCACTGTATTTTCATTTGGGCTATACAGAGAGATAAAACCCCGTAACTGTTGTGCAATAAAGACTTTGGAATAAATGATACGGAATTTTAAGAAAGAATTATTGTTTTTTTTTTTAAACCGTATTTGATTAAATTTATTTTACGTTTAAGTTTAATTATAAATATGGAAGAGACGGGTCTGAATTTCCTGATCTTACAGGGCCATTAAATTTATGATCTAACTGAACTTCTTGTATTCTATGTTATTCTGATGACTGTTGGAGGCCAAGATAAGACACTGTTAGACAAGATGTGGTAACGGAACGAGATTATCTCAATAAGCGTTACTGTTCATAGGACTGCCTGCTTGTATTTTGGTTCCACTGCGAGACGAAATTGGGTGAGAACGGTTTTTTAGTAACCATCTGTGCTTTCGGGTAAGTAGAATACATCTTACCACCATCGCAAGATCACCAATAAAGCAGGATTACAGAGATTTTCAGTAATAATGCATAAAAAACACGACGTTTCGATAGCTCTTATCTACAATCTTCTTCAGGTGTCAAGAAAACATAAGGTTAAGCATGGAAAATAACTTATACAAGCTTAGCAAGACGGCAGGTGAGAACAAACTAAAAGAGATAGATGTCGTTGAAATTCATGTCAGGTAAGTTCAGATATACCAGTCCAGGAGACGACGTCGAATTTGCATTGTTCGGACACTTAAGTGTGTGTTTTTTTATCGATAAAGGAGTTTTTACAACACAAATATTTATCGCCAGCTACACTACTTTGAGGAAGGTTTCGAAAGATTCAGTCGAAAGACAATAGTTTTATTTCTAATATAATACATTTTCTAGCTTGAACCATTTAAAACAGAAATTTTGACACACAAATACTAGTTATACCAGTGTTAGGCAACTAGACAATTAGAATTAGTCACTACTTCGAGGATCCGAATTAGCTTGGTAAAAATGTATTTCACATTTATTTGGTTATGTTACGGGTAGTTTTAAATGTGTTAAGTTTGGGGAAAAATTAGATCCAAGGAAAAATTTCGTTTTGTATTTTATACCCTTTTTATACATTCCCATCTCGACCTCCAAAAAGACTAATGCGACTGACGATCGATTTATTTCTTAGTGGAAATCAATTTATCGTCAAAACGCGAATGATCTCAGATCCTAAAATATAATTATATTTGTTACATTTTATATGACGTCAGCTCTCACTCCAGTATTGCTGAATTACCGTGTTCCCGCAGCAGCTCTATTGTTGGGTCATGATTTTACTCCAGACTTTATGACGTATTTTTACTTCAGAATTAAAGACCTGTTAAATGGCCACACATTCTAATACCCAGGTATCTAAATGTTATATTAATACAACAATTTTTTTACTTTTATTTAATGTTTAAACTCTCTAATTTTACTGTGTATAAAATACTAATTTTCTTGAAAGCTTGTTTAGATTATTTAAAAATTTGTAAATAAACTTATAATAAATGGTAACTTTCTATTAAAAACATGTAATATTTGTGTTGAATGTTGTTTAATGTTCATAATTATTCAAATGTACGATTAAATTGAAAAGCACCTTCTTAAACAATAGGAGTAAAAAAGTATAATCTAAATATATATATATATATATATATATATATATATATAATGTAAAATATATATAAAAGCTACATATAAAACGAAGTATATGACCAATAATATTAAAATTTTGAGTTAAATTTGAAAAAGTACTGAAGGTACAAAAATTTTGAATTAAATGTCTTGCCTTTAAAAAGTTAAAATTTCGAATTTCTTTATCTTGAAAGAATAGCAGGATTTTGGACATTTGCCTTCGTTATAAGCACAAAAGGTGAAACACAACATCTCGAGGATTGAAATCTATCCTCTTTGTCAGGTGGGAACAACATAGCTCAGGACATTTGGCTTCCAGTTTTCCTGTATTGAGGGAAGGATATAATGCAATAAATATTTGTAAAATTTGTTTGTTTCATACATAGTCGTGCAACAAGACTTTTAGATAGAACAAATACCTTTATCGATATGATTCACAAAACTTTAGGATCAACTTAGTGTTTTTGTTCACATATCAGTTCAGATAAATAAACAAAGTCGCAGTACTTTCCAGCACACCAGAAATTAAGTAAAATTTAATCAATCTTTTGCAAAAGTATCTAGTTATATTGGATACAAAGGCGTTCAGGAGAACTTGTACGCAGTCAGCAATACTGGATATGATAGCTGACAAGCTGTTGAGATAATACAAGGCGCCGATAATTATGGTGTGTTCGAACAGACCAGGCGAAGTCGTTATGAGGCTTAACACAATATTGACAATATTGGTTTTAGGAGAGAGAACGATTTTAGAAAATTTGGACCTTTTGATATATATATTGTTTGCGGGAGATAAAACTAAGTAATTGAAAAGGCGATTAAATGCTTGCTAATTAAATTTTTAAATAGAGTTATCTCCCCAAGCTTGATGATTAAAAATAAGGGATTAAAGATTCTTAAGGTTTAAATTTGTTGTTACGGGTAAAAACTTAAGGTCGTTTCACTATATCCGGTTACATATCCTGAGATATCCCGTATACATTTCACGGAGTTGGAAACCGATCGGTAATATTAGATTTGCAGTGCACAGTAAACATTGGGCGTAAACAGTTCTTCCGGTGCGAGTCTGTAAATACTCCAGGCGATTCTCGGTCTCTCGTGTCTGTATTGATCTGGGAGCTGCGTGAGCTTAATGTGCGTACTCTGCGAGCGTCCCGTCCCATAGCCTCTCCCGCCACCCCGCCATTCTGGGCCAGCCTCCCCACGTACCACCACAGCTTCCATTGATTTCGCCATGTGCTCTGAGAGCATCCAAAAGTACACTGAGCTGTGATGTTTGTTTGATTATTCATTCCCGCAATTTAGGAAAGAAAAATGAACCTCTGTATTGTGGCGATGAAGGTCAGTAGTTAATGTACCACCGTGGTATTAAATGTGGATCATTACCGTACTAGTGTGGTGATAAAGGCTAATCAAAACCATCATAGTATGGTAATGAAGGTCAATTATTACCAGCCAATATATGGTAATGAAGATTGGTTATAACCTCCGTACTGTGGCGATGAAGGTCAGTAATTAGTGTACCACCGTGGTAATGAATGTGGATCATTACCGTACTAGTGTGGTAATAAAGGTCAGTTATTACCGCCCTAGTGTGGTAATGAAGATCATTCATTACCACGCACAGTCTGGTAATTAATGCGTGAATTATGTGATAGAACGATAACTTAGCATAATTTGAAGTGCAAAAAATACAATGTAATATTTATAAAGACACCATTTTGGAAATTAATTTATGTTTAGCTTGTGATGCTTCAAGCCAATAATGTATTTCGGAGAAGGGTGTTTGTTTTAAGTGCTAACTAATTGTCCGTTAAATGTTAGAGTTTAGTATGAACTTCAGGGATGTTTGAAATGAGGGTCTACCACGCAAGTTCACTTTATCTGGAATTTGTGTTGTACTAATTAAGGCAATTTGTTGCAATCTATGTCACTGATATAAATGCTTATGATACATTTCTGAACGTTTCCGTAAATTTGTTCACAATGGTTGTAAAATATTTGACTTTATAATTTTATTATCTAGCTCAAGTGAAGAAATACAGTTTCCCGTTGAGTACAAGATTAACCCCAATTACATTGTTACATTTTTACCGTTTATATTTATATGAATTCTATTTTTGATTCATTTGAAAACAATGACCCTGCAACAACTTGCATAATTGGTAGGCTACTTCAGTTATCTTAACAGTATTTGTTTTTAGATACATTATTCTATATACTATAAGTTCTCTCTATATTATTTAGTTTTGACCGTTTGCCAGCATGTTTTCTTAAGGTCGTATGTGATGATTTTACTTTGCCATTCTGAGATCGGATGAATCATTTGATTGCATCCGGAAGCAATTGGACTGCAGATGAGAAAATGACACTTATAAAATACAAAAAATTATGAATAAGTTATTTAAAACTATTTTCTCATTTTATAGCATAAAATAGCTTCTTTAAAATCATATGTTCACGTACAGCGGTTGTTATTACGCGCAAAGCCTCCCGGCAGTTATTGCGAGTCGTAAACAAAGACCAGCTGGAGTTCTGTAATGAGTTAGTACGTTAATAGCACTGCGCTGCGCAGTAATACTGTATTGTGGAAATTTTTATTTTATTAAGAGATTCAACGCATCCTCGCTTCTTTACCACTCAGGTAACGCTGAGAGGGGTTTCTTCTTTAATAATCAAACGTCCGTATTAAAAAACCATTAAACCTTTAGAATACGAAAAAATCAGAATTGAATCAAATAAAAATTTCCGGACCAAAACTTAGCCCTTGGGGAACACCGCATAATTTCAACCCACTACTACGCTATTGATTGTGAACAATATCCTTCACCGTAGCGGTTTCTATCGGGGCTTTCTAATCTAAAAGTCACGGATTCGATTCCTGGACAGGCCAATAAGATTTGCTCATTCGATTTGAACTGTTTTTCCTCAGAATCTCTATACTTAATGGTTCCGAGGAAAAACGTAATGATTTAAAATCCCATCGATGTAGTAAGAACAACAAAAATTAAATAAATAAACGGGCAAATAATTTATAACCATATAATGTTATTTTATATCATTTAGAACTGGAATAGGGGCATTAGTGTAAAATCAAAATCCAGCGAACTAGCATGGTTCTTACTGATTGCTTCAAAGGGGGTTTTAGGGCATTTTGTAAGGTAGATGAGTACCTACCTAAACGATAAATCTAACTTTTTTGTTGTTCCTTAGAGGATGCACTCATTATAAATGTAAAAATCGAAAATAATAAATAATGTTTACAAAGAACAGATTGCAGTAGACGTGCTCTTTTAACTAATATTTCACTGCTTTAGACACCAAGATAGGATTTTTCGCAACTTTTTTCTGACCGGTGGGCATAGCCCGGAGGGATTATCGAAATAGAAATAAGCCTATACTCATCCGTAGGACTGTAGGAATGTACGTATAAAATTTCCCTGCAATCGGTTCAATAGTTTTCGCGTGAAAGCAAAAAAAAAAAAACAAACAAACAAATATTATTAGGGTTAGGATGAAGCACATAAAGCACGGATCGTACCGTCACCACATGTCACGTAAAAGTCTTCAATGCATTTGTAAGAAAGATTTCAATTTGTAAGCATCACAGGGGTAAATGTTTTACTGTGTTTTTTAAGTCACATGATTGTACCTAGTTTAGTTATGGCTTTATTATGCGATTTTTTCGTTGCCGTTACGGTTACCGATAGGCCTAAGACAAATTAAAAAATGTTACCATAATAGTTGCCTATATAGAAATGAAGCTCCATGCAATATCTCGCTCAATTTCCAACTCCTCGAGTGATAGGCTTCGCTAACGCTCTGCCAATAATCCTAGCTCATTACCTTTGATATTAACGAAACAACAAAATAGGGGGACATTCATTCTCGAATAGATCTAACCCGAAAAAAATAATTTTCTCCATTCATGTAATTACGAGTTCAAATGAAGGATTAGAATCTAATACATAATTACTACCAAAATAAAAATCAAAACGGGGTAGTTCTATCTTTTGACCTTCAACGGTGACTTTATAATATAGATCCTGATATGTAATACACTATGAGTTAATAGTTTCTAGTCTCACAGAAGATTGTACGTTTGGCACATACCCCTAAGTATACAGGGTGTTCTGAAAAAAGGTGCCCATAAGTCAGGGCGTGATTCCTCACATCAAAAAAGAAAAAAAGGTCTAATTAACATAGGTCCGAAAATGCTTAGTTACCAAGTTATACAGGGTGAAAGATGTCGTCTGAATTTCAGTTCCCCTGCTTGCAACGAAGCCCTACGGGTATTTGTTGGCTGTTAATTAAGATGTACAATTTAGCGTACTTTATGTAAAATGGAACTGAAAAATTGAAATAAAAACCGTTTCCAGACCTGTAGCTACAGTAATTTTTTAAGATATGTGACGAAATACGCGAAACTTGGTCCCGAAAAACAAGTTACATTTAGGTTTGAAGCAGATTTACTATGTTAAATGTACAATAAACACAAAATTTTTTTTCACGGTACTTGTAGAAAAATTTAATTTCGAAGAGAAAGATGTAAAATAAGTCTATAATAGACAAACGCAAACTTTAAAAAATAATCCTTAATTACATACAAAACGCATGAAAAATAGACAAAATCTGTTAAGCTCTCTACAAATGTAATATTGAAATTAAAACAGCTGTTTTATTAAAATATTTGATTTGAGAAAACAAAATAATTTATATTTAAAACATATGTTTTAACAATGTAACATTGTTTATAATAATTTAAATAAACATTACAAGCAGCTATTTTTCCATTGCTCATTAAGTGCGTGTGTTGATCTGTACTTTAATACAAGTTAGTGCGAGTGCCGTTGAAGTTAATTTTTGATAGCTAATAATATCTTATTCATCATGGCAGGTAATATGAATATTATGTACACTAATGGTGAAATGGCAGACATGCATTTAATGTACGGTCTTGCACATTGCAATAGTCGTCAGGCTAGACGACTCTATCAGGAAACATTTTCCTCATAGACAGTTACCGACTCATAAAATGTTTTCTTCCATTCATAGAAGGCTAAGCGAGACGGGAACCTTTAAATCTGGAAAAGTTGGTAGATCAGGACGGCCACGTACAACGTGTACAGCTGAATTGGAGGAGGGCGTGTTGGACGAAATAGAGAATTATCCTGGAAGAAGTACTAGAGAACTTGCTTTGGATTTCGGTGTTAGTAATTCAATTGTCTGGAAGATTTTTACACGAGCAGCAGTTGCATTCTTATCACTATCAAAGGGTCCAGGCTCTTTTTGCCTCGAGATTACTTTCCTCGTGTTCAGCTATGCCAATGGCTTATCCAAAGGTGCAGAAATCCACATTTTTTTAAATTAAATTATCTTTACTGATGAAGCAAAATTTTCAAGAATGGCTATTCTTAACACCCACAATACTCACATGTGGGCAATTGAAAATCCACGTGCTATTTCAGAGAACCGTCACCAATATCAGTTTTCTATAAACGTATGGGCTGCTATTCTGGGGTGATAAAATTTTTATTAGTTTTTTACCTGATACGCTCAATGGTGAAAAATTATTTACATTTCTTGACGACTAATCTGAATGAGTTACTCGAAGATGTGCCACTATACACACGCAACAACATGTGGTTCATGCAGGATGGAGCTCCAGCTCATTACACATTACAAGTAAGAGAATTTTTAAATGAAGCATATCCAAACAGATGGATTGGTCGAGGAGCCCCAGTAGCATGGCCTGCAAGGTCACCTGACCTCAATCCTCTAGACTTTTTTCTTATGGGGACATTTAAAGACGCTTGTCTACGACTCGCCTGTGGATACCATAGAAGAGTTGCGAATAAGGATTGTTAACGGGATTCAAAGGATACGTGAGACACCTGGGATCTTCGAAAGAGTTCGGCAGTCTATGAGAAGACGGCTGGATGCTTGTATTTTGAATGAGGGGAAACATTTTGAACATCTACTGTGACGTGGTTAGTTTTTTAAGGACAAGTGTAACTTTTTTGTTGAATGATAATTCAGATAACTTTTTTTATGTATGATAATGTATGATTGTTAAAAATATTTACTTGATAAAAAATAATAGTAACTCATTAATTTGTTTTAATAAAACAGCTGTTTTAATTTCAATATTACATTTGTAGAGAGCTTAACAGATTTTGTCTATTTTTCATGCGTTTTGTATGTAATTAAGGATTATTTTTTAAAGTTTGCGTTTGTCTATTATAGACTTATTTTACATCTTTCTCTTCGAAATTAAATTTTCTACAAGTACCGTGAAAAAATATTTTGTGTTTATTGTACATTTAACATAGTAAATCTGCTTCAAACCTAAATGTAACTTGTTTTTCGGGACCAAGTTTCGCGTATTTCGTCACATATCTTAAAAATTACTGTAGCTATACAGGTCTGGAAAACGGTTTTTATTCAATTTTTCAGTTCATTTTACATAAAGTACGCTAAATTGTAACATCTTAATTAACAGCCAACAAATACCCGTAGGGCTTCGTTGCAGCAGGGGAACTGAAATTCAGACGAAAATCTTTCACCCTGTATAACTTGGTAACTAAGCATTTTCGGACCTATGTTAATTAGACCTTTTTTTCTTATTTTGATGTGAGGAATCACGCCCTGACTTATGGGCACCTTTTTTCAGAACACCCTGTATAACAGGGATTGGGGTGATCGTAGGGCCAGAATAATTTAGTAATCTGCATTTTTTAATTTTTTTTCAAACTTGGATAGTGAATGGTTAACAATTACAGTTATTGTATAAATCCTTTATTTAATTGGATAGGCTAAACGCAGTAGTTAACAAAGTAATGATAGTAAACTATTGAGTCAGCTGGTACAAAATATGTTTATACAAATGTATTTTAGAATGGGCATTATTTAAGTGGACTCTGTAGTAAAAATTTGTTTAAATTTTAATCACTTACATTTCAAGAGATTCTACTGACAAAGGAGTTGAAACTCCATTTCAGTGATAAATGTCATTCCCGGTGGATCTTTGAGCGTGGGTTACTGATATCGCTTTGACCTTTTCATACCCTTTATCAGTATTGTCACGGTTCGCATCCTTATTCTGTTTCTTGATTTTCTCTAGCTTTTCTAACCTTTCCTTTTGGGCCCTGAAAGCTGCATGATAAATCATTAACAAAAGATGCAGTGGTGTACTAGGATTTAATAAAATGGGGTGCAATAAAGTTGATGGATATAGGTGGGAGGGAGTGAAAGGAAAATATCTGACTGCCATCTCTTTACTATTATGTGTTTAATCTGAGTCCCGAGACTTTTATCACTTCAGGGTAGCTTCAGACGATTATAGCTAAAGTATGAAAATACTGTGCCCAAACAGGAATTCGAACCTGGGTCCCACGAAACAGATACGTTATCCACTCACATGTCAAGGACGGCACTGTCCTCAAAGTTAGAGACCAAAAAGCATGGCCATAAAGCATGTTTCATCAAATTTATTGAGCACAGTGGTAATATTGCTAAATAATGTTCTTAATGTATTTATAATAAGGCGAAGAACGTTGTTTCGATTTACTTATATAAGAGGGCTGTGATAGTGTCATGAAGCCCTGGTGTGCACTTTCAAGTGACTGCTTCTATAGAATTATTGTTTTATGTTACAGACGTTTTGTGACATTCAATATACCACATGCAACTGTCTGAATAGGTCTTATTTTAGTGAACATCCTAATAATATTATAGAAACAAAAGTGTATTTGTTTGTTTGTTTGTTTTGTTTTCACGCGTAAACTACTCTACCGATTGTATTGAAATTTTATATGGACATTCTATGGTCCCTAGGATGAAAATAGGCCTATTCTTATTTCGAAAATCCCTCCGGGCTACGTCTCCCTGATCACTGAAGCAGTAAAAATCCCATCTTGGTTTCTAAAGTTGTAACATATTAATTAAAGGTCCTGTCAAATGTAATCAACTGTTCAATGTAAACGCTGTTTCTTTTATTTTCAATTTGTTTACATTTATAGTAATTTAATTCTTTAATGAGTAACCATTGTTTTTCACGCCGTTTTAAATTTTAGAGATTAGGTGGTCAGAATTTGACTCCGAAGCCACCCTTTGAAGCAGTCGACAAAAACTGCTAGACGAAAGTTCGCTGGACTCTGCTTTTGGACTGGTTTACCAATTCCATCTCTAAATATTCTGTTATAGTTAAAATATTGTTTAGTTTATAACAAACGCAAAGTGTGTGTTAATGTATGTGTAACTGGACATTTTTATCAAGTTTTAGGTTTCAGATCTAAGAGACAATGCTACTGTCTAACGTTTAGTATAAATTTAAAAACTAATATAAAACCTATCTTAGTTCACTTTGGACAGAAGTAGGCTTCTCTGATCTGTGATACATATTTTCTTGTTCGGAAAACAAAGCAAAATCAACCAAGGAACAAAACATACTAAGAAAAAAGTGAATTATACTGGCCATAAAAATAAACCTTTTTAAGCATTTTATTCATCGTGTCAACAAGGCGAACTCAACATTAGAAATATTCACTGGAACCAGTAGTGGTCATACACGTACAACGCTACTAAATTGCGGGGATACAAGAGACTAACGTTTACTTATACATTTAAAGACTACATTTCTCAGATCTGTGGCTGTATACATACGCGTATTCTTGATCGGGAAAGAGGCAACATCGGCGATATAACAAATATACGAAATTGCGTGCCAAGCCGCGGGTAACTGCTAGTACCAACAAATGTCTTAAAATGAACCTATAACAATTTTATACGAAAAACGTCCCATCAATGTAATGTTAATCAAAGATGGAATGAATGGAGATGGATGGATTCTAAGGATGGATGTCATCGGAGACAGACAGAAATTCAATTTCCAATCCCTCGAGTGATAGGCTTCGCTAACGCTCTGCCAATAATCCTAGCTCATTACCTTTAATATTAACGAAGCATAAAAATAGGGTAACATTCACTCTCGAATAGATCTAACCCGTAAAAAATAA
This sequence comes from Homalodisca vitripennis, assembly GCF_021130785.1. Taxonomy (NCBI): domain Eukaryota; kingdom Metazoa; phylum Arthropoda; class Insecta; order Hemiptera; family Cicadellidae; genus Homalodisca; species Homalodisca vitripennis. The sequence continues at coordinate 140,208,115 of NC_060213.1, read as the reverse complement.
TTTTCTCCATTCATGTAATTACGAGTTCAAGTGAAGGATTAGAATCTAATACATAATTACTACCCAAATAAAAATCAAAACGGGGTAGTTCTATCTTTTGACCTTCAACGGTGACTTTATAATATAGATCCTGATATGTAATACACTATGAGTTAATAGTTTCTAGTCTCACAGAAGATTGTACGTTTGGCACATACCCCTAAGTATATAATAGGGATTGGGGTGATCGTAGGGCCAGAATAATTTAGTAATCTGCATTTGTTTTAGTGAACACATATTTTTTGGTCTGGGTCTCATTAGGCTCTCCTAACAATCCGAAATGAGGGGGAGGTTTGTAAAAAACCTAAAAATGATTACATACTTGTTTTATAATGTATTTCATGCATTGTTCCTATTAGGTTTTATTATATTTAAAAAATGTAAATATATGTCTAATTTTGGATTTTACCTATCACATAGTGGGTGGTGGTTCAGTTGGTAACCCTTTTGTTGTTTGTTGCAGTGACGGTTGGTCAGACTGGGAGGTGGCGTCGCCTAGCAACCCCCACATCACAGTGCAGTGCGGGGCCAGCGCGTCAGTGCATCCGTCGAGCGTCGGGACACCGCTTCCACAGCCGGTGTGACGCGTCGCGCTTACGCTTCCGGTGAAGTGCAGTGTTTGTCCCCTCAGGCGTGCTGGACTTGACAGGCGGAGAAATATCACCTCCGGCACCCTCGGGGCCTCGTTACCAGGTAGGTGTCAAGTTCCGCCTTATCGGTGACAACCATCCATCTCTCCGGCATACTCTGGGGACGTAATTAGGGTGGTTTATGACGTTTAGATTCAATAAAAACTCTCACTTTTGGCATCATTTGTTGCTGCCCCATTATACAAATAATTTCGTCTGTTATGATAAATGACCAGGTAGGAGATGGAACTCAATTTATTTGCGAACTAAAAAGACGTAAAAAATGTGTATATTTAATTTTTAAAATTAATTAAGTAATGAAAATATGTTTAAAGTCAATAGAGTTATTCATAATAGAGTGCAAGACTTCTTAGATGAAATCCTTACAACTGACAATAAATTGAATTTAATATAAGTGTTTTGAATCAAACTACGGGAAAAATCGAAATATTCAATTCAGTAATGCGACAAAGAAAACAAATATTTTACCCAATCGAATACAATCTGTTATTGGATGGCAAAGGTCCTTAATCCTTGAATCTCCTGAAATTGTACACTGCAAGAACTTTTAACAAGGAGTAAATTCTTAACCTGACTAAGAGAGTTAATATATGCAATTAAACAGATTTATATCTAAAACGGCGTCAGAAAAATTAAAAGACTTTCACAATCTCTAATACATTGCTTTAATATTTACCCTGTAGTAAAAGCACAGCTAACATTTAAACAATCGTTACGTATATTTAATTTTTGTAATTAATTAAGTAACGAATTTTTTAAGAGAATAGAGGTATTCATAATATACTGCAAGATCTCCTATATAGAATCATGACAACTTACAATAAATTGAATTTTATATAAATGTTTTGGATCACAGTACGCGAACAATCTGTATAGCAGAACACTGACATATCGCTATGGCCGTAAATACACCTGAATGGAACTTACAGTGAACAATCATACAACACGTACAGTTCCATCCGCTAAAAGCCTTATCAATAGGTTATGGATGGTCTGGTGTGATATGGTCGATACCTTGTATCGGCTGAAGGGGCAAACGTACATCGCGTTGGGGTAGGTCGGGATAACTGTTCCCGATATAGCACTCAAATCCCGGTTACTAACGTTTCCAGTAACTCTTAACTTGTAATAATTTTTATTTAAATGTGTTGTCCATGAAAATATTCATGAAAAGTGTGTATTTGTTTTATCTTTGTTGAGAAATAGGTCTTTTTAATAGTAATAACTTGTAAGTTATTTACGACCTAGCGTAAACACGTATGTAGCTACTATGGCTAAAATTACGCAGTCATTTTAATGTAAAAACTAGACTGTTTAATTATCTTTGTAAATGATCGTCCATCAATAACATTTTAAATGTTAATACTATCCAACAATAAATTAATTTTTGATTAAGGAATTCTTTCATTAATATTAAATTATGATTTTTATCATTAGTTCTGTAGCATATTCAGAAGGAACATAATAATATAACTTGTTTTTAAATATTAAAAAAATTCAAGAAATCATATATATATATATATATAATATATATATATAATATATATATATATAATATATATATAAATATATATATATATATATATATATATATATATATAATTTCAATAATGATTGAAATTATTATATGGCAAGTGATAGACCGGGTTCGACTCCCGGCGTAGCAAATACTTTTTGTGATTCAATGTTTAGTGAAATTAAATAAGGCTATTGCCATTTATACAATTTAATATTACAAATTACAAATTTGTATTTTAAATACAAATTAATATGTTTAGTGTATATATATATATATATATATATATATATATATATATATATATATATATATATATATATGTTTGTGTGTGTAGAAAAAGGCCAACATATTAATATTAATTAACTATATTTCGCATTACGCTTCTTCAGGTCAAAACAACACTAAATTAGTTAAATTCTTAGGTTGAATACATTGTAATTGGCGAATTTAATTTAAAATGTTTAAATTGAGTAGCTCCAAAGCGAGTAATAATTATTGTCATAAGTAATCATAATAATTATTACATTGATGAAACAGATTTATGACTAAAAAGGCGAAAAATGAAAAGAATTTCACAATCTCCAATACATTGGTTTAATATTTACCGTGTGGTAAAAGTACAGCTAACATAAAAACAATCGTTACGTTTGTTTTGTTTTAACACAACACAGAGAATAACCCTCCTTCTATATTCAATAATGCGTCAAAGAAAACAAATATTTTCCCTAATCGAATGCAATTCGTTATTGGATGGTAAACGTCCTTAATCCTCGAATCCCCTGAAATTATCCATCGCCATAATGAACTTTTGACAAAGAGTTTGAATACAATTCTGTTAAATCGTTCCACATTAACGACAGCACTTTACGATCTATTTGACGCCACTGAATGGGGTTATTGTCCCAATTCCATTATGTCGGCCAGAAATTGCCATTAATTGTTTAGTTTCAATACAACGCGACGATTATATGTACAAGTCGGTTTTAACTTGTTTCCGCGCCGAGATCATTGTTATTTATCCTGCGTGGACCAATTTCAATATGCTGAATCAGGATGTAAGTATGTGCTGAACTTTTTTGTAATATCAATTTTGATTGTATTAATTACACAAGAGATAACTCACCCAATACTATAAATTCATGAATTGAAAAAGTGAGCGCTAGTGCCGCAATCTGTGGAGTGAGAGGTGAAGTATAACAGTAACAAACTTACGTGGCGCAGCCCTAGCGGATGACTTTAGAACTAAATAACCCCCCGTACCTCAGCACACATTGCTCCTATGAATGTTTTAGCTACTGTGTAACTAATCCCAAAGCCATCACTAATGTTTGGGATTATATTCTTGATGGAACCCTGCCGCATCAAATGAATTTTATGAAAATGTTGAAATTACAAACTATATTCAGTGAGTATTGTATCGGAACTTTGACATTCAAGGTTTTTTTTAAGCTACAGTGCACTGTAATGGTGTGGCTTTATGCTGTTCATTCACAGCATCAGTATCAACTTCAGTTAGTAGAGTAAAATATTACAAGGTCTATAGGGGCTATGATTGTCAGACAATTCCTCTACATATCCAAGTATAGGGGTAGGACAGTATTGTTGTTACAAGCGCCTATCCTTTTTTAACTATTTTACCCTTACCTTCTCTCTGTTTCTGATTATATATATGGGAATGGAAAATTCCCGCACTATTCTCTATGTGCAGATCACAGAGTGATGTTGAGGAGAGAATATTTAACATTTAAGATGAAGTTTGGTCCGCTTACTTTACATATACAAAACCACCTTGTGCTATAATATGGTTACTGGATCGTTATTGGCAAAAAGGGAACGTCTAAATGTATCGCAATAGGTTAAGATCAAATACCGTATAGTTACTTTAATTAAATATAAATCGTAAAAGGATATAATATAAATTATATGATCCCATAGCTACTTTATACAGCATTACAATGTAGTAGACTGTAACAAATACTACTCAAACGTTATAGGATGCTTTAAAACATTGTATGTTTACTTATATAATATGTTGCCACATAACGAGAATTACAAGATCATACAGCTACTTTAGTTGGTATAACAATTTAGAAGACTGTAGTAGAAAGTTACTACTGAAAAGATAAAGGATGCTTTAAAACATTGTATGATATCTTACCCAATAAAGGGAATTACAATATCGTACAGCTACTTTAGTTGGTATTACAATTTAGAAGACTGTAGTAGAAAGTTACTACTGAAAAGATAAAGGATGCTTTAAAACATTGTATGATATCTTACCCAATAAAGAGAATTACAACATCGTACAGCTACTTTAGTTGGTATTACAATTTAGAAGACTGTAGTAGAAAGTTACTACTGAAAAGATAAAGGATGCTTTAAAAAATTGTATTATATCTTACCCCATAAAGAGAATTACAACATCGTACAGCTACTTTAGTTGGTATTACAATTTAGAAGACTGTAGTAGAAAGTTACTACTGAAAAGATAAAGGATGCTTTAAAACATTGTATGATATCTTACCCAATAAAGGGAATTACAATATCGTACAGCTACTTTAGTTGGTATTACAATTTAGAAGACTGTAGTAGAAAGTTACTACTGAAAAGATAAAGGATGCTTTAAAACATTGTATGATATCTTACCCAATAAAGGGAATTACAGTATCGTACAGCTACTTGAGTTGGTATTACAATTTAGAAGACTGTAGTAGAAAGTTACTACTGAAAAGATAAAGGATGCTTTAAAACATTGTATGATATCTTACCCAATAAAGGGAATTACAGTATCGTACAGCTACTTGAGTTGGTATTACAATTTAGAAGACTGTAGTAGAAAGTTACTACTGAAAAGATAAAGGATGCTTTAAAAAAATTTTATGATATCTTACCCAATAAAGGGAATTACAGTATCGTACAGCTACTTGAGTTGGTATTACAATTTAGAAGACTGTAGTAGAAAGTTACTACTGAAAAGATAAAGGATGCTTTAAAACATTGTATTATATCTTACCCCATAAAGAGAATTACAACATCGTACAGCTACTTTAGTTGGTATTACAATTTAGAAGACTGTAACTGATAGTTACAATGTATATAATGCTTTAATACATAGTGTTTTTACTTATATGATATGTTGTATCATAAATAGAATTAAATCGTTTACAGATACTTAGAATGGTACTACAATGTAGAAAACCGTAATACAAAGTTACTACTGAGACGCAGTACTAAGTTACAACAAAAATCGCTTCTTGAATTACGTGGAACGCTGAGAGCCATAATCATTAAAAGAGCTTAAAGCTACATTAGTGGTAATATAAATATAAATACATCCTGAGGCATACATACATGTATGATAATTTGTCAAGGAACACAGAAAGGTGGTAAAGGAAATAGTAATAACAGAACACTGTTGGATATATCCGGTGAAAGTTTGTATTGTAAAGAACAACAGTAGAACGTAAAGTCTCTTTCTAGATGCATCCTTTGATGGCAAAGTTAATAATGTTTTTCAATATCCTATTATATGATACACCTGTACTCTACCCAATCCTTCTATTACGTAATTTGTATTTTTAATCCAAAACTTTAAGTGTAGTAATTATCCTTTATAGTTAAAATATACGTTAAAATATACAAAAGGACATGTCAAACTTCTGTGGCTGCCCATACTCATCATTTCAAACATACTTTCTACGGTACTTTTTCCAACGAAATCCGTCAACGCTTTAAGCGAGTACGACCACTTTAAAGATACGCTTGCACAAGTCGGGAGCACCAAACATGTCACAGTTGAGAGGTATCAGTTGTTTGTTGATCCTGACTTGTGCAAGTGTATCTTTAAAGTGGTCGTACTCGCTTAAAGCGTTGACGGATTTCGTTGGAAAAGTACCGTTGGAATATGTAATAGAAATTTCAAAATAGGTGATATCTCCTAATTTTTTTATAACTGATTTAATTAATATTGCTTATGCCTATCAAAAGACAAAATGTTTGTTGCTGCCGGCTTGTGCAAGCGTATCTTTAAAGTGGACGTGCTCGCTTATGCATTGACGGATTTCGTTTAATCAAGTACTATTGGAATTACAATGAAATTTTCAAATAGTTGGTGTCTTGTAAATGGTGTAAAAACTATATAGGTATTTCTGTTATTTGACTTTAAACATTTCAAACAGACACCATTTTTGTTAATATTAAAGAAAATTACACAATTCTGTTTTTTATTTTCTTCTTATCTATTCAAACTCGAGTGCCAAATTTAGAGTTTTAGAGATAATAATTTCCTTATAAAATGAAAAATGGCGGCTAATGGCTAAACGAGGCATTTCTCGACCAACGTTTACATTACATTTTTTATTTGAAATGATGAATACCATCACCCACAGAAGCGTGTGATACATTTTTGTGAACACCCTGTATATACATTTAACAGTGCGACGAGAAAGAATCAATACCAAGGGCTTGTAAACGCGTTAGTACAAACAACCGACCTATTTCCATCATGCAGCCTACATCCGCGTTCCAATAATTACACACAATTCAGTTACCTTCTTTGCTTTATTGGCGGCAGGTAAACAAAACTCATGATGCACTTATTGTAAGTTCATTAAATTAAATGATCGTGAATGGAATTAGTGAGTGTCCCTTCTTAACAAGATTAACAAGTGTTAAACAATACTGAACCTTATGAAAGAAGGTTACACAAAACTTGGAAAATGTTCTGACTCTCGTGAGCCAGAAATCATGATTCTTGTAAATTATTTATGTTATTGGCTGAGCGTTAATGAAGCCTATCATTGTAGGAACTGAAAAGAATGTTTACTGTATATTTACTGACTATCTGTTCTTACGATATCTCGTCAATGAACTGACCTTCACACGTAAACGTTCCATGAAGCTTCAATTGTACGTAGGCAAAATCGATTTCAATGATGGTGCAAGTCACTCCATGAAAAAGTTCAAAGCCATTTCTTTATACAATTATTTTGCTTCTTTACCGATTCTTCATTTTTTATAAACGATGACAAGTAATTGCACAATTTAAAGCCCAAATAGATTAGATACGTTAGTTTTGTGTGGGGTTGGTAGGTATTGAAGGGGTTAATTTTATATTTTTACACGATCATATTTTTCTAGTTTTATTCATTTAGGGCCGACGACCAAACATGGAAATTAAATTTAACGTTAACAAAACGACATGGTCTTTATACGAATTCCTTTGGCAGAAAGAGGCGATGTTTATTCCCGTAATTTCTTTGTCTAATGTTGATATAACAGCTATTTTGTGCGCGTTTTGTGGTCTTAAGTTTGTCAAGGTATTTGTGAACCCTTTTGATACCTTTACATTTTGACCCCTACCAACACTAGCGTAGCTGAAGATTTATGTCTCTTGGGAGAAATTCCTCAATCGATTTTAAGAAAAAACAGGTTATGTCCTTATACGATGATGTGGCCGCCTCAACTCCATCAATAACGATAAATAAACCCCGGAGGGACAGTACACGTTTCCAGCACCATTGACTAACGTTATTGTTTTACCCAGCAGGGGTCCCTTCTGGCTGGTTTATACCTTCCAGTTGAACCCACACTGGGCACAGCAAAAACCTATATTTCACTTAAATTTGGGCAACTCTATGGATGTCCTGAAGTGGCAAATCACTAACCACAAATGACGAGATTCTGGAGCACATGGGTAATTCGATAGGTCTAGTCTACTGCGGGAGATGACTGTTGGAGTTGGTGAGGTTCGTTCCCTAAGTGTTAAAGATTGTTCCCTAGTGTCTTGCTAGCCTAGATATAAGGTTATACCACCCCCTGTCTGCATTGATTGGAGAAGCTGGTTCAGAACTGGCTTCGCTTTTTCCGAGGAGACTTGACTTGAGATTAGTGCCAAAAATTCTTCCTCGTGGATCTTGACAGGAGGCAGCACCTACCTTCAACCTTACCCTTCCAGAATATCCCGTCTCTCCAGAAGCAGCGTAAAGGTTCTTATGTCATATAATTGCAATTTCTTTGATTCTCGTCCTAAGAGAACAAAAAAGACCGTTATTGTTCGGGAGTAAGCTGTCAGGTCTCCTAAGACCCTACGAGTTACCGAGGTTAACGAAGTATACCGAGTTAGTAATTATTGTTGTCCAGGCACAATATAACGAGGCCACTATCAAGTGACGTTGTAGTCGTAAAGGTCCCGGCAAGACAGTAATTTTATTCATTGCTTCTATATTTGTCCTGCTGTCGATACCCTGGTCTTAACGAATGACTTGGCTCCGGGTTTGACCGAATTACAGGATCCTTGAGCGCTAAATTGGATTAAAATTGAAGCAGACAACGGCCAGAATAATTAAATGTTGACCATTTTGGAAATTAAGGTTGTATATTTTTCATATAACACGTCATATGTGTGTATGTTACGGATTAATTTCTCATTTTTACAGCACTAGCAGCGATACATAGCATTTTAAATTTCTCCTCCTTTATTTTCAAATTTAAAATTTGATCTCTTGTTAAGGACTCAATTGGTCTTTCTTGAAATTGAATCGTTGTCTGTCCATATGTGTGATAACTCTTGATAGAAAGTGGGTACATAGGTTTCTCTTGTTCCAAAATATAAGTCTATTGCGTGTAGGGTCAAAAGACAGCAAAGTTTTCACTAAAAGGGTTAAAGTGCAGCACAGTTTTCACTAAAAAGGTCAAAGTGCAGCAAAGTGTTTCACTAAAAAGGTCAAAGGGCAGCAAATGTTTCACTATAAAGGTCAAAGTGCAGCAAAGTGTTCATTCAAAGTGTTTCACTAAAAGGTCAAAGTGCAGCAAATGTTTTTCACTAAAAAGGTCAACATAAAAGGGTCATGCAGCACAGTTTCACTAAAAAGGTCAAAGTGCAGCAAATGTTTCACTATAAAGGTCAAAGGGCAGCAAGTGTTCACTAAAAGGGTCAAAATTGCAACACACACACACACACACACACACACACACACACACACACACACACACACACACACACACACACACACACACACACACACACACACACACACACACACACACACACACACACACACACACACACACACACACACACACACACACACACACACACACACACACACACACACACACACACACACACACACACACACACACACACACACACACACACACACACACACACACACACACACACACACACACACACACACACACACACACACACACACACACACACACACACACACACACACACACACACACACACACACACACACACACACACACACACACACACACACACACACACACACACACACACACACACACACACACACACACACACACACACACACACACACACACACACACACACACACACACACACACACACACCACACACACACACACACACACACACACACACACACACACACACACACACACACACACACACACACACACACACACACACACACACACACACACACACACACACCACACACACACACACACACACACACACACACACACACACACACACACTCACACACACACACACACACACACACACACACACACACACACACACACACACACACACACACACACACACACACACACACACACACACACACACACACACACACACACACACACACACACACACACACACACACACACACACACACACACACACACACACACACACACACACACACACACACACACACACACACACACACACACACACACACACACACACACACACACACACACACACACACACACACACACACACACACACACACACACACACACACACACACACACACACACACACACACACACACACATATATATATTATATATATATTAAGTGGATATTCGTAACCACGCAAAGTCGTAGAAGAAACTTACTATTCTGTGAAAGTTAATAATATGACATCTTTCAGTAATATATCAACGCATTTGATGATTTTTTTTTGGTTGGCTAGTTTCATAAAGAGATCCAACATTTTGACTGAACCTGAAATCGTCTAATCTTTGAGTTAAAAATTGTTTAATACATCAGTGACAACGAAAATAATGAATACTCTATTTTTTGTGCTTCCAATTACGTTATTAGTACATAGATTCGATTATATTAACTAAATCACGATAAGTGCTTGTGTAATCCAGTTGCTTATATTTCGAATTTTGAGAGTGATTTAGGGTTAAAAAGTTCAGGGATCGGTCTTTCTGTTTCATATGGTATCCTTCCGAACATCGTGGATGATATCTAGTCTAGGAATTTGTCAAAGTCACCTTCAAAGGCGAAGGGATGGAATGTAACACTGAAAATTGAATTTAAAGAGCCCTTTAAGAAATTCTAAACCGGGATTCTACTTCAGGTAAGGATTCATTTGTTGTCTTGAATACAACTTTTCTATCGGGTAATACTACATAAATTATACCTCTAATTAGTGCGTGGTTTTTTTAAGTTGTTTGAATTTATATAGAAAACATATAGTCTCGTGTTATAACGTACTTAATCCCGAAGTTCTTTTAAGTTCCAATAATATCTTTCAAATAAGTGAGGTAAATTTAATACACCTTTATAACATTGGCTCGTTCAAATAGTTGCAGGTGTACAAAAGGAACATCTCCTTTGACATTATATTATATCGCTTTAGTAAAATGTACATTAATTTTTATATTCCTTGTGGTAGTACAAAAATATCACCCTTTACATGAATTAGTGCACCACTAAAATTTCCTAAACTGATACACCTATTGTACAGCAAATATTCTCCATTACAATTTTCCTCTTCCGGTCACAGACATTGTCACCAGTTTAATCTTAAACCGTTTCGTAATCAGCTGTGTTATTAGTTTCTGGTCCTAGCAAAGTGATGAGTGAGAGGTCAGGTAGCAAATATTTGAACGGTGACAATCAAAGTTACGTGGCGCCGCCCTTCCGTCAGACCTCAGAACTAATAATCCACTTTACCTCAGCACACCACGTCCTGTGTAACTAATGCAATCAATCGAATCTTACATACTCTGATATATTGTCTGTAACATTATGTTGAGCAGGAACATTCACATGTTTCAGGCATTTATGACAATAACTAGTGTGCAATACATAACGTTGAAACAGTTTAGCGCCAATCAGAGCAAATTTAGTCAATAAACACTTGACATTATAGTTGTAATGCTGTAGATGAAGCTTATATTGGTCACTGTTAAATTACATGAAAAACATAAAACCAATATTTAAAACTTTTATTTGTTTTGTGAGGCCTTTCAATAGCGAGGCTATCATCTTCAGACACATCACAAAAGTAAATACAAAAAGTAAATATAATTATTACTAATAGATACCAAAAACTACTTAAGAGTATTGAGTTTAAATGTAATAGAAAAATGAAAACACTTGAAAAGAAGTTTGATAATTTAATAAAGAATCAAATTAAACCTGAAAATAATAAAAATGTATTCCCAAATCAGTGCTTAGTTAAAAATTTATCTTCTACATCATTTTCAGACGATGAAATATCTCTTTTGAATAAAGGTTTAAACTTCAACTTCCGTGATTCAAAAGACAATGAGTCATTAGTGATTGATATTGAAACAAACATTCAAAATTTAATCTCAAATCAAAAAACATTAATTAGATCTGATGTTTACTCAGCTATATCTAATGGCTTAAATAGTTCTAAAATGCTAACATTCCGCAATGAAGATAAGAAAAATAAAGACGCATTACACAAGTTACAAAATAAAAATGTTTTTTATTTAAAATCAGACAAAGGAAATTCAATAGTAATCTTGAATCAAGACGATTATTATGAAAGAGTAAACCGTATGTTAAGTAAAGGACCCTACAAACTTTCAACAAAAAATCCACTTTCAAAGTTTACCCATTCCACATCAGAGTCTATGAGACAATGTAAAATAGTGATCAATAGTGAAATATGTAGAAAGCTTATAATATCAAACCCCATTCTACCTCGATTATACTGTTTACCGAAAGTTCATAAACCTGGAAAGGAAATGAGACCTATAGTGTCATCAATAAATTCTCCAACATATTTACTGTCTAAATGGTTGCAAACCAGACTTAAAGAGCTACCACAATTTCCTTCATTAGCAATAAAAAACAGATATGAATTTTTAAATTTAGTAAAAAATATTGAAATTGAAGATGATGAGTACTTAGTATCTTTTGATGTTACTTCTCAATATCCTAACGTACCTATGAACACTACGATTCTCTTAATACAAGATTGGCTTCAGTCTATACATTTATCAAGCAAAGAAGTTGAAGAGTTCATGCTTCTAATTAATATATGTATGAATCAAAATTGTTTTCAATTCAAAAACTTATTTTATTTTCAAACTAATGGAACAGCAATGGGAAATCCTTTGTCATGCTGCATTGCAAATATTTTCATGAGTCACTTTGAAATTTTAGTTAAAGAATCTCTACCATACTTTCCAAGAATTTGGATTCGATATGTTGACGATATATTTGCAGTGTTCAACAAAAATTAAAACCTTAATAACTTTATAAATCACCTAAATTCATTTTACTCCAGCATTAAATTTACTCATGAAATTGAATCCAACAACTCACTTCCATTTTTAGATATTTTAGTAATAAAAAAACACAATAATTGCCACACAGGACAAATTAATATTAAATCACATATGTTAACTATTATTAATAATCAAATTTACTTTTGTGATGTGTCTGAAGATGATAGCCTCGCTATTGAAAGGCCTCACAAAACAAATAAAAGTTTTAAATATTGGTTTTATGTTTTTGATGTAATTTAATTATAGTTGTATGTTATGGATCATGACCTATCGAACATCTTCAGCTTTTAAAACTCATACAGCAAATTCTATGACGTGCAAAACTGTTTTATTATTAAGGTTAAGATGATATCTTTGAACAGGCCGAACATTTTTTCGGGGTAGGGTACGATAAGCAGACCCGGTTTTTTACATCGAAATTGGCAAACGATATTACTTAATCATAACCATCGATATAATCAATCGATACTGATTAATTATGTGAACAATTAACTTAAATAATATATATATCAACAGCTGTAAACACTTTCAATAATAATACTCGTAATTTAATATTTCAATTTTATATAAGTAACAGTTGATTATTAAAAATGGCAGTCAATTTGAGAAAACTATACAACTTTACTTTGAAAGATGATAAGACATGTTTTTCGTGACTTCAAAATGTTGGACTCGTACCGAAACATCCATTATGTGAAATTTGTAAGAAAGAAACGACTGTAACTGTGAGAGGAGCAAATATGGTCGTCTTCAGTTTTTCTAATTTTAGTTGTAATAATTTGTTTGATCGCTGTAAATATTAAATTCATATTTTAATTTAAAACGTATTATTGTTATTGAGGACTATAGATACTTTATATCGATTGATAGCCTAGGATTTGAAATGCGAATATAAGGTATCGATGATTTCATTCCTCGATATAAAAAACCGGGTCCGCTTATCGTAGCCTACTCTTTTTTCGTTGTAAGGAATTTCTGAATTTCCTCACATCAAAGCACTTGGTACTGTTTGTTTTTTACTAACTATAAATATTTTATACTTATACTTGCATTTGTTTTTTATGACCGTCCTGGGTATGACGTTAAACTGCCCACACCCACCTAACCATTTCCTTAATTCCTACCCAATCCCCCTCCAGGGTCTATTAGTACCCGCTCTGTTCCACCGTTCCAGTGCATGGCTCACTGGGAGTGTTTAAGCCGGCACTAGGTGCCCTATCTGGCGTCGGTGAGAGCTGATGTGAGCTTGTCTCTGCCGAGGCGTAAGTCATGTACTGGTTCAGAAGCCAGCCACTTCGATGTCCTTGGTCAGGAAGTGTGTATTGAGCAGGAGTGTCGGAGCTCCTGCTGCAACGTGCGAGCCCAGGCCGTGCGAGTATACCCAGCCTGGTTAAACGAGTCAACACCGGGCCCCGGGGATCTGGGGTAGATTAACCTGGGCTCCCACGGGACCCAGTTTTATCGAGGGCGTGCCCGTTCCCGGTGTATCTCGGCCTGCACCCTTACACACGATGCGCTGGTTAAAATACTTATGGAAACTGAAACCACCCCAAAACTAGGGCGAAGCGTAGTAACTAGAGATCAAAGTGATCTAGAGAAGAAACGGCAGTTGTCTGACTCAGAATGTGAGCTCGATCAAAACAAGCAAAGAAAAATGGAAAAAGAACAAACCGACGATGAGATAAATATTCCTACTCCCTTATTTCTTGTGCTAAGTCATAAGGAAGATGGAAAGACTTTGACTAAGGTGAGCCCGTTCCTTATCCACAAATCTTTAGTAGCCTGTGGAGGGCAACCTAAATCTATAAGGAAGCTGAGGAATGGAACTATCCTGTTGGAGGCTGCAAATTGCATCCAATCCAAGAAGTTCCTTAAAATGACGAGCTTTTTCGACCAGGTAGCGATTACTGTCCAGCCCCATGCCTCTCTGAACTCTTCCAAGGGAATCGTTTTCTGTCGAGACCTTATGGACTGTAGTGAAGAGGAAATAAAGGTTGAGTTGCAGTGCGAGATGGTGACTGATGTGGTCAGGATTGTTCGGACCGAAAACGGGGTAAAGGTTCCTACCCCGGGTCTTATTTTAACCTTTGCAAAACCCCATCCGCCAGAAACCATCAAAGCCGGTTATATGTCTTTGTCTGTGCGGCCGTACTTTAAAAACCCCCAGCGGTGTTTCCGCTGTCAGAGGTTCGGGCACTCCAGTAAAGTGTGTTCGAACCCGGAGACATGTTCCCGCTGTGGTGATGAAGGACACCAAGAGGAGGGGTGCAAAAATGAGACGCGATGCATCAATTGCAAGGGAAAACATCCGGCATACTCAAGAGAGTGTAACATCTTTAAAGAAGAAAAAGAAATATTAAAAATTATGACTATCGAAAAGCTTTCATTTAACGAGGCGCGTAAAGAGTACAGGAGGAGGGTCGCCCCAACTCCAAAAAAAGGAGTTTCCTACTCTGAAGCTGTATCTGTCCCTGTTCAGACTGCACAGTGTTCCTCATGTACAGTCTTGGAGGGTATGGTGCGTGCATTGACTGAGCAGGTGGCTGCTCTGGTTCAGCACCTCGCCGCAGGTGCTGGGGAACAGTCTGTGGTCTTGCCCAGTAAATCTCCCCGAGACGTTCAGACCTCCTCTAAACCTAATGCACAGTCTTATGTTAAACCTTCACCAGGAGGTCTTACGTATAGAGATAAAGTTCAGCAAAATTTGAAACCTGCCTTAAATTTAGAAGAGAGAAAGAAATTGTCAGAAAAGCTTAAGAAGAATATTCAAACTAAAGTCGATAACAGGTCAAAAGTACCTGTTAGGAACCCTAACACGTCATCATCTAAGTCATCTCAACTGTCCATCAATGATGATGACACGACTGAGGATCCTTTGGAGCTCCGGACGGAGTTCCAAACGTTACGTGGAACTTTCCGCCCTGTTACAAAACAAAGAAAAAAAAATCACTATGTAGTAAAGAAGTAAAATATTGCATGCATTATAATAATAAAATAAAAACATGCTTATTCAATGGATAAACGCTGATAAACAAAATATAGTATTGTGTTAAGTTTATCTATTCCGATTATTAATTGTTGTTAATATTTATTAATTTTATTATTTAATTTTTATTTATGACAGCTGCCAAATTAGCCCCTTTACAGCTACCTTGGTAGCAGTAAAATTGTTAAGTTTTTACAGTTTATTTAATTAATGTTATGTACCTTGTCCTTATTTATGTTCTATTTATATTTTTAGCTCCTATATGGATTAAGACCTCTCTACAGTCTTTCCCTTGTTACATGTATTGTTATCTAGTTATAAGGTTATTTAAAATTATTTACTCACCTACTTGCCTTGATTCCTGTTTATATTTTTTATTATAGAATGTAATCTATGTTTGCCTAATTGACACCACCAAATACGAGTAGGTGCCAATTTTCTCTTGAGGGCGATGATAACCGCTGCGTTTTTCGCCCCTTATAAAAAAAAAAAAAAAAAAAATGTTTTTTATGATAAAATATGATCAGGTATGTATAGACAAGTAATAAAATTCCTAAAAGTAACGAACCAAATCTTGATCAATCGTCTCGACCTTGTTAAAATATTGTACATTACTAAATACTAACCTCGCCAGTGTAATATCTATTTTATTTACATTAAAACTAGCCGAATAAAAGCTCTTGATAGTTGGTTACATAGACATCTACAGTAAAATATATTGTAGGGCTCTTGTTTAAAGTTTGTTTCTGACGATGGAACGTTTGTGAAGGAGACGTAAATTCTCCAGTCATTTGCCACTTCAGTGTTTTGGACGATGGTAAATGCCCGGACCAAATTCCTCCTTCACAAAACTTCGATATTTTAGGTGTTATATAGCGTGCAAAAGTAGTAATAAAGTCCATTATGGAGTCTGTTATAACCGATAATCATTCTTTTTCTACCTATTATTAACGCTAGAGTGAAGTATATTCTCACTGTTTTGCCGGCCTCAAATTATAATGTAGGATTAATACTCTACTTGTGCATATGGTCTCTGATAGAGATTAACAACGAAGTGTCTATTTAGAAACAACATGATTTTCAATGAGACAGCAGGTCGGAAGTCCCGTGAAGACATTTTTTCGCCTACAAAACAATAACAGATGATAATAAAGACAGATAAATATATTATTTCCGTTGCACATATCTCTAGCAATGCAGTATAAAATAACCAGACCTCTATGTTATATAACTAATTTGTATTATAAGAGAGTGGCATGTTACAACTGGAAACGTAATTGTAGGATGCTACGCGTCATCTTCCATTACGTAAGAACTTATGTACCATCTCTGTCCTCAATCAGACTCACATCATTACGTCATCACAAACCAACCCCAGCCGTAGTAATGGCTTCCATTTTTGTTTTTGTTTCCCTTCCACTCGGTGGAACAAACAGAACCGCAATCCTCTGAGCTCCAGTCACGGAGGAAGGGTTTCCGCCCTGAATACTAAAACAGAGAATGAGGGCGCGCTGGCGGCCAATTGTTAAATGAGGCGGGTTTGGCGGGAACGCGTCATCAGCAGCGCTGTTGAGCGGCGGCCGCGACAACTAAACTGCTAATGAGCAATGCATCTCATCGCAGCCCTTCGTGTCATTAAATCTGTAAGTTTGCAAATTAGTGTGGCTCACAGAAGCAACCTACCCAAGTAATGGTAAAAAAATATAGTGTTTTCTTCGTTCTCCACAGTTATTATTACAATAATATCTGTCGGAAACTCTTTACGCTTATGTCCCGCCTATCTATCCTCAAATATTACTAAATCTGGTGCAGTTTATGAATTGTAAATTTTATTTTAGATATGATTTCTGTATCCTTGTCCATTTCACTGTTACTTAGATTCGTGGATTCAATAGAAATCGGTTGTAACTTTTGCGTTTTAACAAGCCTTGTATATTGAAGACAAAGCATGGTAAGCATGGTTTTATAACGTATTGCAATAATTTAGTCCCTCTCTTTAAGGACAATAAATTGTAATTATGTTAATCACAATGCAATAAAGCGAGCTCTTTAGAGATTGGACTTTCAGATTGCTTTAGCTTAAATAGTTGTATGTACCAAAATAAATAGAACACTCGTAATTCGATTAGGACCCACTACTGATGATTTTGGGTTTGAAACCGTTTTTAAAGGGATTGAAAGGGGTTACTACGATTGGTGTATGCCCCCCTCCACAACCCACAAATCTTAATTGAAAACAAAATTCTCAGGCAAGTGTGCAATCTTATTTTAAATCAAATACGTGACTTTTTAGTTGTAAAAATTCAAATAAATGTATGAATATTGAATTGGAATTAAATTTTGGAAAATAAGTCATTCGATTAAGGAGGTTTTGTGTTGAATTGTAAGAATTGTAATACTTGGAAGCTGTATCAGGATGGCCGTTATTTTGAATCTTACTTTCACCTATTTGATCAAAACCTCTTTATGTTTATTATAATACTTTAACAAATACCATGGAAATAAAATTAGACGATAATATAAATCAGATAGTATGGATATGCCTTTAATTTTTTAAGTTCAGACCTTTTATTAGAACCTAGTTAGGAGTATTGTTACCTTAATAAAGGAGCTTTATGTCAAATTGCAGTATTTTATTACGTATTAAAATCAGTCATAAGCTATAACAGCGTAGCTATATTATTTTAGACAATGCTTTAAGTCACTGTTAGAGTTTAAAAATTGAAATTGTTTCTGATCATTAGTGGATAAATTCCATGTATAAATATGTTTTAGGAGTATAAAACAATTAAACGTAGGCGACATCTGTTGGGAAATATATGTAAACCTCATTTGGCGATTGCCTTTAACTATATCTATAAGGTCAAATGCTGAAGTGGTAAAAGAACCGTTGTAGTATTATTAGATATCTTGCAAGTACGCACAATTTCCATATTCTAGGTAATAACTTTATTTACAGCAGTTTGGAAACCTTTATTATGCACAGCGAAAACAATTTTAATCACGATGCAAACATGGGTGTGCCTTAGTACTGCAATATTTTAATTAAAATGTAAAGTCGATCCCCCCCTCCCCCCCATAATTAATTACACCACTTATGTATTGAGCTGCACGTTGAATACACCATTATTGTGGTCTCTTACACGTCGTAGTTCACATTTAGACATCGTATTCGCTGTTTCCTTGTTCTCATTATTGAACTGTATTTCATACAAATTTCAATTATTTAACGAAATTGTTTACTTAATTGGATGTTGCGGAGATATAATTGAACCGAATCCTATTCTTCGAGAAAATCCTTACTCCGAAAAAAACCTAATTTATTACAGTTATAATGCATCGAGTTTAAACATAAAAAAATAAAAATGTAAATAGTTATACGTGACATGTCAGAAAATAAACCAAATTAGGGTTCAATTTTGTTTGGATTTTTTATGTCAATAGAATCTATATTGGTTGCATCAAAAACCAGTAGGCTACCACTTGTTCTCGAAATTGGCTATTTTTTATAGAACATGATTACTACGCTGTTATTAGAGCAAATGCATTTCAATCGAATGATGGCATTTGATATAAACTATGGATCTGGAACCCAAAAATAAAATTAATGGAACTTATGGTTCGTACAAAACCTCGAATAAGATCTTTACTTATTGTTTGATGAGTGGGGGGAGGGAGGGCGGTTTGATGTAATCTACTGCCTATATAAGAGTTTGGTGTAATCTCCGGACAGTCCTGTCAAAAACAGGTAGTAAAATACTGTTACAAATTGAAAAAGGCTCAAATAAAATTCAAAGTGTTTTCATTAATCGTTTTCAATTTTTAATATTTACTTTGTGCGGGGGAAGTAATCCCCCTGACCCCCCCCCTCATCCATATTTACAACGGGGGGTACGTTTGTACCGTGTAAAAGTCTGAATACAATTTTAAAGGGTGCATTTTTAACAATTATTGTTCTGTAAAATAGTTGATGTTTGTGGGCGGAAATTAAACTAAATAACTATTAGTTTTCCGTAAAGTTGGCAATACAAAACTACAGGTTTACTCCGGAACGTTGGCAAGCCCGCCCCCAGGACGTCTGATAATTACGAACTGAATGTTGAATAGTTAGCTTTCATTTGGCAGGAATTAATTATTTTCGTTGACTTGGGTTAATTTTGTTTCATTCTCGTTTTAATTTAATCGCCGAGTCCATTAAACGAACTCAAAGAATCATTATGTTAAATTTGCTACAGTTTCTTTTGAACCGTTTATTTAAAATAATTCCTGACTGAACTGCTTTAAAAGAATTAAAAGAACTTAAATAAGAAAATTTTCTCGAAGGACTTGTGATAGTTTCTCACTTGAGTGAATAGTGTACTCAACGTGTATATTGTGTCTTATAATTTAAACCATTAAACACCTTTGTTAGCTATCTACCGTGGTGGTGGATTAGGGTTCAAGGTTTGTGCTAAAAATGTGCCAAACTAGTTTAATACATTTCTTTAAATACCTACTTATTTTATAGAACAGCCCATCGAGTGATAAGCTTTGCTTAGCAAAAAATAATTATTCGTGTTTTTTTATGTAGAAAAATTTGACACAACAATGTTAAAAGGCAAGATAGAGATAAGATTGGAAAGATTTACGGTCCATAAGTTGGCAGCCGTTGTTAATAATTTTCCTGGTGTTGGCACTAACTGTGCGAGGCTTGGGATTTACTGAGCTTCCCTAATTATCAATTCCAAATGAAATCCTCCCCGTTGCTTTCACTCTTGATGTGCAACATTCAGGTTATAGGGGATATAAATTCATGTATCTTAATTGTTCAAACACTATTCTGTGAATGTCATTAACTCCGCATTTTCGACATTCTTTATCTCCACGAATCACACATAAAAACGTTGGAAGGTAAGAAATGAGATCAGATTACAAAGATTTACGGTTCATAAGTTGGCAGCCGTTGTTAATAATTTTCCTGGTGTTGGCACTAACTGTGCGAGGCTTTGGATTTACTGAACTTCCCTAATTATCAATTCCAAATGCAATCTTCCCCGTTGCTTTCACTCTTGATGCGCAATATTCAGTTTATGGGGGATATAAATTCATGTGTCTTGATTGTGTTTATGATAAAAATATGCCAAATTATTTTAATCTATTTCATTAGGTAAATACTTATTTTATAGACCAGGCCAAGGCCCTCTCGAGTGATATGGATTTGCTAACGCTCAGCCATACTTATGTCAATACCATTAACACCGCAGACTTTAAAACAATTAAACAACTTTATTTCGCTACTTGTTTTTGTTTGAAGTTTATTTTTGACGATGGAAGGATTGTGAAGCTACTTGTGCTTTTTGCGTATATTTTTGATAAATCATGAGTTTTCATATTATCATACATTTATATGTTAATAGACGTCTTTGAGATATAACATGGACGAATAAATGTGTAAGTGCCAAGCAATTTGTTTTCCTGAAAGGAGAGGCCGATCCCCTTTTAAGCCTTATTCTCTCCGTCCTCATGGGCCACTGGCCTGTGCGAGGATCTTATCAAACAGAATAAGGGGGAGAGTCGATACAGTACGAGGTTGATTGTACTGATAAAAAGTGCAACGGTCACTGACAGGATTTGAACCTATGCTATCTCTAACTCGGACCCAAAGTCCAACGACTTAGACCGCTCGGCCATCAGCACTCGCAATATACACTGCCAATTATATTCCAATTATACTGGCAATGGCGTAGTGTAGCGCGTATGGCTACGTCGAGCGTGGCTGCTGCTTGGATGGGTCACCGCTGAGCGATCCTTTCCTTGCAAGCAGCCCGCCTGCCCGGCCATTGGTGGTGGTTCGGAAGTCACCTTTAAGTCGTTGACCCCCAGGTTAAGTGTTAGATAGGGCTTCTTAGCCCTAACTTCGCCTGGCAAAATAAGGTATTACTTTACTTTATTTTACGTTCTGATGGGTATTCAAAACTTATCTGAATTATTGCAATTTAGAAGTAGATTTCCCTTCACTGATTGACTTAACGCCTCCCTTGTGTATGTTAAAAATATTAAATACTTCCGCAATATGTCAACATTTTCGTTGTCGAGCTCTTTTGCTAAAATCTATAAATCCTACATAATCCAAGGAAACGTTCAGATAGGTATCTATCTATAAACAAGGTAAACACCAAGTGTATTATAACTGGATTGTTGAGGCTGCATGCTAGATTTCAAGTTATAGCTACAAGTGTTGCTATGTCACATCTTAAAATGGCATACGATTGTGATCTGTCCGTTTACAAATTTAGAAATTAATTATATAGAAATAAGGCGTTATGCGAAATTTCCAATCTATAGGATTTAAGTATTGACAATTTTAATGTTTTCGTATTGTTGCTATGAACTTAACTGTCGTAAAATCTAAATCCTTGAATAACGTCGCTGCCTCCAAAATGGAAATTATGTTCAAGAAGGTTTCTTGTAACATGTTATTAGGACCTTCTTAAAATAAATGGCGTCGCCATGTAGGGTATCTACATCTGTCTCACTATATAATAGCTTAACCTTTTATAATTTATTAATACTTAAATTACCTCATCGAGTATTTCCTTTAGTAGATATGGTATAAGGTAGTGAAATAGGTTTTCGGTTAGAATAATGTGTTTTTGTAAATAAAGAAATAGATTTTTGGCCTTTAATATAAAAGGAAAAGATGTCGGAAAAATGAAATATATATATATATATATATATATTGTGTGATTAAAGATGAGGATGTGAATTTTTACAGTGCCTATGCGAAATATGACGTGAGTAAATCATATGTAATTCATTTCAATCAAATTAATTTCTTTACGTATATATGTAATTTTAAAAAGTTATAAATGATTAAAAACACGTCACTCCTGATAGGTACAACACTTGTAAGTACTGTTGAAAGATTTTTTCTTCAGCCGGTTTTATTTGAACTTGGCCACAAAATGGTCTACATTTCCTACTTTTTAGTAAAAGTGACGAAACAAATGTGTTATAAATTTTCTGGTTTCAAGAAAGTTACTTTAAAGTGCTATGAGTTTAAAAATGAATATTGTTCCAACTCAAAATCGAGATCACCACTGTAACAGGCTTTAGTTATCTCTGTATTTTAAAACACGATGCCATTTGGGCGTGTATAATAAACAAACAGGATATTCTAGTTTAATCTTTTCCTAAAGAACATTTGGAATTTTTAATTCATTTAGTAAATTAAAGAGGGAATTCGTTTGCTCTGGACAGACTTCCAATTTAAACTACTACAGTTATATCGCCTAATGGACGACTATTTAACTAGAAAATCGTGTAGCTTTACAAATATAGACTCAGTTGACAGAAGAACTATTTACAGTTAACACATTGCGAGTTACTACCCTGTGTGTTCAGTAGTATGTAACTGAGTTTTAGACTCAGTTGACAGAAGAACTATTTACAGTTAAGTTAACACATTGCGAGTTACTACTACCCTGTGTGTTCAGTCTGAGTTTTAGACTCAGTTGCAGAAGAACTAACAGTTTTAAGTTAACACATTGCGAGTTACTACCCTAGTAGTATGTAACTGAGTTTTAGACTCAGTTGACAGAAGAACTATTTACAGTTAAGTTAACACATTGCGAGTTACTACCCTGTGTGTTCAGTAGTATGTAACTGAGTTTTAGACTCAGTTGACAGAAGAACTATTTACAGTTAAGTTAACACATTGCGAGTTACTACCCTGTGTGTTCAGTAGTATGTAACTGAGTTTTAGACTCAGTTGACAGAAGAACTATTTACAGTTAAGTTAACACATTGCGAGTTACTACCCTGTGTGTTCAGTAGTATGTAACTGAGTTTTAGACTCAGTTGACAGAAGAACTATTTACAGTTAAGTTAACACATTGCGAGTTACTACCCTGTGTGTTCCGTACTATGTAACTGAGTTTTTTTAAGTATATTCATACTTAATATTGTTTTGCCTAAAATGGTTTTTTAGATACTACCACAGTCGATTGTTGATTCAATTAAATACTTACTATCCGTAGTCAAGTGCTTAACAAATATCCGCAAATTACTTCTGAAAACCCTCGTAAATAGAATGATAAAATTTTGAATAATTATGTTATTTTTTAATATAAAATCGCAAAAGAAATCACTCAATGGTCAATTAAGTGTATATTATGTAATTATTATTTATTTTATTAAAAAAATTATAATTGGTAAAAATGAAGGATTTATAAGCTATTACCTTAGACTATTCGATCGCTATCAGAGATCGCCCTGTACTCCAGGCCAAAGTGTGCTTTGACGCAGGGGAGGGATGTTTCTCTTATGAAACTAGAGGCAGGGACAACTATAGAACTCAACAACACAGAAGTGCATTCTTCAAACGACTCCCTTCACAAGTTGTGTCAAAGTAATCAATTACCTCCCTGGTTGCATACAAAATCAAAAGCAGAACCTTTTCAAAACACTTTAAAACATCTTTTGGTATTGAGTGCTTTCTACGCAGATGAGGAGTTTTCCCATAACCGCTGCGATAGTCAGTAATTAACCCCCACCCCAATATTCTGGAGTGTGAATGGTGGTATGGCGGTTAACAAAATGTATGACTGAATTTGTTTAAGTGTGTGTATGGTAAGTTAGGACATACACATATAACGATGACGCTTGAACACAATTGTAATTGTGTTATTGCAATAAAAAGTTATTATTATTAAACTATTAAACCCACCCTCCCCTCCAAAAATGTCATTAACGTCATACATAGAAGAATTACAAAAACTTGATCTTCGTGAAAGCTCCGATTTAAAAATATTGAATTCAATTTTGTACAAACATGCCATTTGAAATGGATGGAAGAGAACGATGAACCCCAGCAGCAAATCCGAGCCGCGGTAGAGAACTTCTGGGTAGGTTGAAATACGAGCAATACAGTATTGAGTATTAAAGATAGTGTAATAAATTTTTCGTTTAGAAAATGTGTTTTTTTATTCATAATCCGGTAACTTCTCTGAAGAGAAAAAATAACTTATTTTGATCAAGTAATTTCAACAATTTACATGAGAAATTTAGACAATTTTCGTGACGAACACAAATTAAAAAGACCGTAACAGTTTTTCTTTTTGATTTATTAGGAATATAAAAATTCCTGCTTCAAATTCCTACCATTCCTCAAGTAATAATAAAATCATTTTTCTTACAATCATGGTTTCTTACAATTCTGTTATCAAATTTGTCTTAAAAAACATTCCATCCATCACCTTAATATAACTGTTGTCATACTGTTGCTTTCTTTATTTTAATTGTGTTTTTACTGTGTAAATTCTACTAATTTCAAGTTATTACTCCACCTTTTTTATAGATCAAACTGCGAGTATGTTCTGTTACCTGACAAAGGCAATGTGTTAAAACAATCCTATTACATGAACGTGTCAATTTTGCACGTGAAAGTTCACAGCGTCGTGTACAATATTCATCACTGGTAAACAAGGAAACTTTGTTTGTATTTACTTAGCTGGAGGGGTAATAGCGCAATATAAGGTGTTTACAGGCTTTGCTTAATTACGAATACCAGTTGCCTTTAGCGCGAAACAAGATTTATCAACTTCTTAACACGGGGACTTAATATTTCTTACTTTGACAATATTGTAGTTGGCTAACCGTCAGCGAAGCCCATCAATCGAGGGGATGGAAGAATGTCATTTCTGTATGTCAGTCCGCATGATATCTCAATAGTTTTGCACAAAGCTTCATTTATATACAGGGAACATCGAGGTCAATGTTGTTTCATGTATTGCGATTGGATTTGGCTGAGCGTTAGTGAATAATTAAACATTGGTCTTGTGGGCAATGCTATGGAAACGAGGGACGCGCAGAATAAATACATTTGTAAATATGTAAAGGTATTTAAATTTTGAAATTTAGCCTGACTATCAGAGTAGAATAAGTAATAAACAGAAATTTTGTATGTAATTTCAGGGAAGCCTGTTACGTGATACGTGGTTTGGTAAATCCAACCTCGTAATGATTTTACTGCCCGCAAAAAAGTGATGAAAAGTGGAAAAGAAGATGAATAAATTTTCACGGTGGAAATGTAGTTAAATAAACGGTGATATTTACTCGAGAGTGGTGCCTGCTTCTGATTTGCAGAGACCATCAAAAGAGATCGCCCAAGTGGTGGAGAAAGGCCATACCATAAAACCTGGCATTTCGACCATAAGCGCTGCTAACATAACTATTCCACTAGTCACGACTTTTTCAGGTGAATGTCCCTAATTAATGTCGACAAGGCAAGTTTAATTGACCACGATAAGTATGGAAGTTTTAGTGTTAGTTTAAATCCATTGTATTTTTCAATTACGCGTAATGTATCTACTTCTGGTAAAAAATATTAGCTTCTTAGAATTGTAAGGAAAAGTCTTTATATTTATTTCCATCGTATTCAACACAATGTAACCTATAAAGAGAAAATTTAATCATGAAACAACATTTGTTCAAACGGAAAATCTATAGAAATTACAATAAAAATATTTGTAATAATTAGCCACCATAATGAAGAACCATCAATAACATTCTTCCTAAATTAAGAATAATTCCTTTGCATGCATTCAAATCCATTTTAAGGTTAGTTCTTATTTTTAGTTTCTTAAACATTGAAATGTTTTATTAATTCTGTCTCGGTGTGGATGGAACACGATGAAAGCAAAATTGAATAGATTTTGGGAAAGAAATCCAAGTTATCTGGGTTTGACATTGTATATGAGCACAGTAGGATAATTGGTTATTTTTTGTATTCTAAAGTGGATAAATGGTCCTAATACAAATTTGAGTTTTTGAGTCGGAGTTGAAAAATTGGATGCTTGCTCCATTGGTCAATTTGGACAACTATTTCAGGAAAAAGCGGGATACCTCAGACTGGTTGAAATCATTGCTTCTGGAAAATTTGCACATTTTAGAGGCCAATTAAAACAATTATTCTTACTTTGTGAAAAGTTGGATTTTTGCTTCGTATTAAGAGGACAGATCGAAATATTTGCTTCCTGGAAAAGCAGAAACTTTTCTCACATTGAGAGATCGATTACTGAGCACAGTGCTTTGTGAAATGCTGATCTTTTTCCCCGTTAGAGACAAATTTAGATGGAAATACGCATGTGTGAATAGTTGGATTTGTAGTATTATTGCTTACCCAGTAAGCTAAGTGGAATTGGTTTTAAAAGTCTAGTAATACTGCACGTCGTGGGTTGTATTGTAGTGTGAATTAAAAGCTCTATGATTTGGTGAATTGTTTCAGTTCTGACAATTAAAGTAAAAGCTTGATGTTGTGTGGGGACATCACATTCCAGTAATGATATGCGATGATTATTCATGATAGTTATACGGTTATCCAACACCACTGACATTGTTATCCGTAGATTGACAAGGACAATTTACTCTATTGTAATTACATCGTACTTTTGTAATAATTATGAAAATTCTGATCACTTGTGGAGGAATTAATATGTATATGATTATGCTTTAAAACTTTAATTTTAAACTGGATTTTTATTCCAAATTCCAGGCTTTTTCACGTCTTCTAGAAAATGTATCCAGAGTTTTTATCTAGTGTATCCGCTCTAGATTTAAAGTACTTTAAACATTATAGGTAACTGAACGAAGGTAAATTTGTGGAAAAATATCGTTTACTGAAAGTGTTTGTATTATATATTTTACGAATTAAAAGTTTTAAAATATCTTCATAATAAAGTAATCATGACGTAAAACAATCATACGACACCAAGGTTACAAAATTCGACTTGCCGTTGAAAGTTTGAATCCAGTATTGTTGTGGGAATATTTGATGACGATTGCGTATGTGTTTTTTGGTACAAATATTCCTCTGAAAATGTTTATGTTTTCGTTGTGTTTCCAGACAAAACTTTGGGCTTGCATTTTTGAATTTGCACATTAAAACTATCCAGTTATATACCATTTGTGTTTAATAGGATGCATAAAATAAAATATTATATTATAAAATATTAAAATATATAAATATTAATATTCAAAAATATAAAATACTAAATATTAAAAATAATAAATATGTAAAATATTTAAAAATTTTAATATTAAAATAAATTATTATATTATGCATTAAATAAAATATTACACTACAGGTTTTACATTACTTTAGACTAAATTAAAAAATTATTACTTTTCACTTTTTTTTATTCAAGGACTGTAAACTTAATTAAAGGGTTTTCTTTGCATTTTCACTTTGGAAAACGGACTTCCCCAGTAAAACTATTCATTATGTTACCCTCCTGACCGGGATATCGTGGTTCAGACTCGGCCGCCCCCCTCGTTTGCTACGCCCCTGACACAATTAAGCCCACCTCTCAACAAACATCGTATGTGACACACAGCGCTCTTCACTTTTTGTTCCCGCGCGATTCCCACGAAGGGTGCTGCGCCGCCGGGCCCAATATTGTAGTTGGCTAACCGTCAGCGAAGCCCATCAATCCAGGGGATGGAGAATGTCATTTCTGTATGTCAGTCCGCATGATATCTCAATAGTTTTGCACAAAGCTTCATTTATATACAGGGAACATCGAGGTCAATGTTGTTTCATGTATTGCGATTGGATTTGGCTGAGCGTTAGTGAATAATTTAAACATTGGTCTTGTGGGCAATGCTATGGAAACGAGGGACGCGCAGAATAAATACATTTGTAAATATGTAAAGGTATTTAAATTTTGAAATTTAGCCTGACTATCAGAGTAGAATAAGTAATAAACAGAAATTTTGTATGTAATTTCAGGGAAGCCTGTTACGTGATACGTGGTTTGGTAAATCCAACCTCGTAATGATTTTACTGCCCGCAAAAAAGTGATGAAAAGTGGAAAAGAAGATGAATAAATTTTCACGGTGGAAATGTAGTTAAATAAACGGTGATATTTACACGAGAGTGGTGCCTGCTTCTGATTTTGCAGAGACCATCAAAAGAGATCGGCCCAAGTGGTGGGAGAAAGGCCATACCATAAAAAAACCTGGCATTTCGACCATAAGCGCTGCTAACATAACTATTCCACTAGTCACGACTTTTTCAGGTGAATGTCCCTAATTAATGTCGACAAGGCAAGTTTAATTGACCACGATAAGTATGGAAGTTTTAGTGTTAGTTTAAATCCATTATATTTTTCAATTACGCGTATTGTATCTACTTCTGGTAAAAAATATTAAGCTTCTTAGAATTGTAAGGAAAAGTCTTTATATTTATTTCCATCGTATTCAACACAATGTAACCTATAAAGAGAAAATTTAATCATGAAACAACATTTTGTTTCAAACGGAAAATCTATAGAAATTACAATAAAAATATTTGTAATAATTAGCCACCATAATGAAGAACCATCAATAACATTCTTCCTAAATTAAGAATAATTCCTTTGCATGCATTCAAATCCATTTTAAGGTTAGTTTCTTATTTTTAGTTTCTTAAACATTGAAATGTTTTATTAATTCTGTCTCGGTGTGGATGGAACACGATGAAAGCAAAAATTGAATAGATTTTGGGAAAGAAAGTTATCTGGGTTTGACATTGTATATGAGCACAGTAGGATAATTGGTTATTTTTTGTATTCTAGAGTGGATAAATGGTCCTAATACAAATTTGAGTTTTTTGAGTCGGAGTTGAAAAAATTGGATGCTTGCTCCATTGGTCAATTTGGACAACTATTTCAGGAAAAAGCGGGATACCTCAGACTGGTTGAAATCATTGCTTCTGGAAAATTTGCACATTTTAGAGGCCAATTAAAACAATTATTCCTTACTTTGTGAAAAGTTTGGATTTTTGCTTCGTATTAAGAGGACAGATCGAAATATTTGCTTCCTGGAAAAGCAGAAACTTTCTCACATTGAGAGATCGATTACTGAGCACAGTGCTTTGTGAAATGCTGATCTTTTTCCCCGTTACAGACAAATTTAGATGGAAATACGCATGTGTGAATAAGTTGGATTTGTAGTATTATTGCTTACCCAGTAAGCTAAGTGGAATTGGTTTTAAAAGTCTAGTAATACTGCACGTCGTGGGTTGTATTGTAGTGTGAATTAAAAGCTCTATGATTTGGTGAATTGTTTCAGTTCTGACAATTAAAGTAAAAGCTTGATGTTGTGTGGGGACATCACATTCCAGTAATGGTATGCGATGATTATTCATGATAGTTATACGGTTATCCAACACCACTGACATTGTTATCCGTAGATTGACAAGGACAATTTACTCTATTGTAATTACATCGTACTTTTGTAATAATTATGAAAATTCTGATCACTTGTGGAGGAATTAATATGTATATGATTATGCTTTAAATCTTTAATTATTAAACTGGATTTTTTATTCCAAATTCCAGGCTTTTTCACGTCTTCTAGAAAATGTATCCAGAGTTTTTATCTAGTGTATCCGCTCTAGATTTAAAGTACTTTAAACATTATAGGTAACTGAACGAAGGTAAATTTGTGGAAAAATATCGTTTACTGAAAGTGTTTGTATTATATATTTTACGAATTAAAAGTTTTAAAAATATCTTCATAATAAAGTAATCATGACGTAAAACAATCATACGACACCAAGGTTACAAAATTCGACTTGCCGTTGAAAGTTTGAATCTCAGTATTGTTGTGGGAATTATTTGATGACGATTGCGTATGTGTTTTTTGGTACAAATATTCCTCTGAAAATGTTTATGTTTTCGTTTGTGTTTCCAGACAAAACGTTGGGCTTACATTTTTGAATTTGCACATTAAAACTATCCAGTTATATACCATTTGTGTTTTATAGGATGCATAAAATAAAATATTATATTATAAAATATTAAAATATATAAATATTAATATTCAAAAATATAAAATTACTAAATATTAAAAATAATAAATTATTTAAAATATTTAAAAATTTTTAATATTAAAATAAATTATTATATTATGCATTAAATAAAATATTACACTACAGGTTTTACATTACTTTAGACTAAATTAAAAAATTATTACTTTTCACTTTTTTTTTATTCAAGACTGTAAACTTAATTAAAGGGTTTCTTTGCATTTTCACTTTGGAAAACGGACTTCCCCAGTAAAACTATTCATTATGTTACCCTCCTGACCGGGATTCGTGGTTCAGACTCGGCCGCCCCCCTCGTTTGCTACGCCCCTGACACAATTAATTAAGCCCACCTCTCAACAAACATCGTATGTGACACACAGCCACCGCTCTTCACTTTTTTGTTCCCGCGCGATTCCCACGAAGGGTGCTGCGCCGCCGGGCCCAATATTGTAGTTGGCTAACCGTCAGCGAAGCCCATCAATCCAGGGGATGGAGAATGTCATTTCTGTATGTCAGTCCGCATGATATCTCAATAGTTTTGCACAAAGCTTCATTTATATACAGGGAACATCGAGGTCAATGTTGTTTCATGTATTGCGATTGGATTTGGCTGAGCGTTTAGTGAATAATTAAACATTGGTCTGTGGGCAAATGCTATGGAAACGAGGGACGCGCAGAATAATACATTTGTAAATATGTAAAGGTATTTTAAATTTTGAAATTTAGCCTGACTATCAGAGTAGAATAAAGTAATAAACAGAAATTTTGTATGTAATTTCAGGGAAGCCTGTTACGTGATACGTGGTTTGGTAAATCCAACCTCGTAATGAATTTTACTGCCCGCAAAAAAGTGATGAAAAGTGGAAAAGAAGATGAAATAAATTTTCACGGTGGAAATGTAGTTAAATAAACGGTGATATTTACACGAGAGTGGTGCCTGCTTCTGATTTGCAGAGACCATCAAAAGAGATCGCCCAAGTGTGGGAGAAAGGCCATACCATAAAACCTGGCATTTCGACCATAAGCGCTGCTAAACATAACTATTCCACTTAGTCACGACTTTTTTCAGGTGAATGTCCCTAATTAATGTCGACAAGGCAAGTTTAATTGACCACGATAAGTATGGAAGTTTTAGTGTTAGTTTAAATCCATTATATTTTTCAATTACGCGTAATGTATCTACTTCTGGTAAAAAATATTAGCTTCTTAGAATTGTAAGGAAAAGTCTTTATATTTATTTCCATCGTTATTCAACACAATGTAACCTATAAAGAGAAAATTTAATCATGAAACAACATTTGTTCAAACGGAAAATCTATAGAAATTACAATAAAAATATTTGTTAATAATTAGCCACCATAATGAAGAACCATCAATAACATTCTTCCTAAATTAAGAATAATTCCTTTGCATGCATTCAAATCCATTTTAAGGTTAGTTCTTATTTTTAGTTTCTTAAACATTGAAATGTTTTATTAATTCTGTCTCGGTGTGGATGGAACACGATGAAAGCAAAATTGAATAGATTTTGGGAAAGAAAGTTATCTGGGTTTGACATTGTATATGAGCACAGTAGGATAATTGGTTATTTTTTGTATTCTAGAGTGGATAAATGGTCCTAATACAAATTTGAGTTTTTGAGTCGGAGTTGAAAAATTGGATGCTTGCTCCATTGGTCAATTTGGACAACTATTTCAGGAAAAAGCGGGATACCTCAGACTGGTTGAATCATTGCTTCTGGAAAATTTGCACATTTTAGAGGCCAATTAAAACAATTATTCTTACTTTGTGAAAAGTTGGATTTTTGCTTCGTATTAAGAGGACAGATCGAAATATTTGCTTCCTGGAAAAGCAGAAACTTTTCTCACATTGAGAGATCGATTACTGAGGCACAGTGCTTTGTGAAATGCTGATCTTTTTCCCCGTTACAGACAAATTTAGATGGAAATACGCATGTGTGAATAGTTGGATTTGTAGTATTATTGCTTACCCAGTAAGCTAAGTGGAATTGGTTTTTAAAAAGTCTAGTAATACTGCACGTCGTGGGTTGTATTGTAGTGTGAATTAAAAGCTCTATGATTTGGTGAATTGTTTCAGTTCTGACAATTAAAGTAAAAGCTTGATGTTGTGTGGGGACATCACATTCCAGTAATGATATGCGATGATTATTCATGATAGTTATACGGTTATCCAACACCACTGACATTGTTATCCGTAGATTGACAAGGACAATTTACTCTATTGTAATTACATCGTACTTTTGTAATAATTATGAAAAATTCTGATCACTTGTGGAGGAATTAATATGTATATGATTATGCTTTAAATCTTTAATTTTAAACTGGATTTTTATTCCAAATTCCAGGCTTTTTCACGTCTTCTAGAAAATGTATCCAGAGTTTTTTTAATCTAGTGTATCCGCTCTAGATTTAAAGTACTTTAAACATTATAGGTAACTGAACGAAAGTAAATTTGTGGAAAAAATATCGTTTACTGAAAGTGTTTGTATTATATATTTACGAATTAAAAGTTTTAAAATATCTTCATAATAAAGTAATCATGACGTAAAACAATCATACGACACCAAGGTTACAAAATTCGACTTGCCGTTTGAAAGTTTGAATCCAGTATTGTTGTGGGAATATTTGATGACGATTGCGTATGTGTTTTTTGGTACAAATATTCCTCTGAAAATGTTTATGTTTTCGTTGTGTTTTCCAGACAAAACGTTGGGCTTACATTTTTGAATTTGCACATTAAAACTATCCAGTTTATATACCATTTGTGTTTTATAGGATGCATAAAATAAAAATATTATATTATAAAATATTAAAATATATAAATATTAATATTCAAAAATATAAAATACTAAATATTAAAAATAATAAATATTTTAAAATATTTAAAAATTTTAATATTAAAATAAATTATTATATTATGCATTAAATAAAATATTACACTACAGGTTTTACATTACTTTAGACTAAATTAAAAAATTATTACTTTTTCACTTTTTTTTATTCAAGACTGTAAACTTAATTAAAGGGTTTCTTTGCATTTTCACTTTGGAAAACGGACTTCCCCAGTAAAACTATTCATTATGTTACCCTCCTGACCGGGATATCGTGGTTCAGACTCGGCCGCCCCCCTCGTTTGCTACGCCCCTGACACAATTAAGCCCACCTCTCAACAAACATCGTATGTGACACACAGCCGCTCTTCACTTTTTGTTCCCGCGCGATTCCCACGAAGGGTGCTGCGCCGCCGCGCGCGCCGGGCCCTCTCTGTTTGTTGTTATTTTGATACGTGATCTCACTCAAGGTTTGGCGGCAAAAATAAGGCGGGGGGGGGGGAGGACGTGGGCGCGTCTACGATTATTTTTTTTATTTGGTGACTTTTACGTGATTGCAAAAAAGTGCATTAAAAAGTTTTGACTAAAGAAGTGACAAATAAAAAATTCATATGATAACTATGTAAAAAAAATCATTTACATTCAAGGGAATATTTAAAGCATAGCTAAGTAGATCCAGATTTAACTGCTGGAAAACATCAGCAATACCAAATAACATAGTATTAAATTTAATCCTTATTTTCATACCTCTTGCTGATTTTCATGTAAATCAAGGCTTCGGCGATTACACTTGAAGCATTAAACAATTGTATTTTATATTTTTAAGGGTACTTGTTTGTTATTTGTATCGTTTGGTTATTTTTACTTATATTCTTATATATTTTAATCGATAGGACGCATGCCATACAATATTGTAACTGTCTACTGGAATAAAGCTATTATTATTATTACTTACATTTTTTCCATCCAGTCTGATATTGTATTAAATTTGATTTTTACGCATAACTGACACGAATTTTATTTGTCCGAAAGAGTTTATGTCATTGGTTCACTCGTAGGTGTGCATCTCAATAAAATTTAAAAAGTAATAACGCTTACAAGTATAGTTTTAATGGTTTAAAACCCCCTAAAAATAGTTACACGATTAATTTACATTTTGTCTACTACAATTACCCGGTTGATTCACAAAAATGTAAAACCTTCATTATAAATGTAAGTTATCCAAGTTTTACTATGCTATAATGTTTAACCGTAATATTCTTATAGTTGCATGTCGTAACTTTGCATCAGCTTGCTGTCTGAGCGTTGCGCCAAACTGGGATCGTTAAACGTGCACCTTAGTCGTTAAAGGTGGACGCGAATTAAAAACTATCACGCTCTACCACATTAAACTGTTATACAACAGAACGTATAAAAAATATTAATAGTAATTTTGAAAAAAAAAATAATTAAAGCTTCAATGGAACCAACCATCACATCAAGTGGTTATTGCAGTCCAGGTCCACGAATGCGTTTTTCAGATGCAGTATTCCTGGTAGTAAAGCTATCAAGAATGCACAATATGCTTTTCCTGCAAATGGCTTTCTTGCATGACCCTAGGTCAAGCATGTTGTCATTACTTAACAACGGTATCTTTATACACTACTAACGGTAAAATGCACTGTACCGAAATTGTATTATTGCGTGATCCAAACCAGCAAGTGTGTACTTAGCTGGATGGTATCATTGACGTTAAAGACGGGTTAATCTAACTTTCATTCTCTGGTGGTTCATTAGAAAAGTAGCGAAAGTACTAACGTAGCTAAATCTGTTGCTATATTTGGACATGTTGCTAATATGTATAATTATGCTACTTGTTTAGCTTACTTGTTGTATACTATTTGTTTAGAATTGAGGCTGTTTTTTTTAGGTATTTAGTGTTCAGCCTGTAGCTAGTTTTTCAGTGTTAGATCTGTAGCTAGTTGTTTGACCTCTATCTTGATGAACAGTATCGATCCTATTGTTGTTCAGTGTTGGGCATATTACTCGTTGTTCAGTGTTGGACATATTACTGTTGTTCATTGTTGGACATATTACTAGTTGTTCAGTGTTGATCCTATTACTCGTAGTTCAGTGTTGATCATATTGTTGTTCAGTGTTGGGCCTATTACTCGTTGTCCGGTATTGATCCTACTGTTGTTCCATGTTAGGCCTATTACTCGTTGTTCATTGTTGATTTTACTGTTGTTCAGTGTTGGGCCTATCGCTCGTTGTCCGGTATTGATCCTACTGTTGTTCCATGTTAGGCCTATTACTCGTTGTTCATTGTTGATTCTACTGTTGTTCAGTGTTGGGCCTATTACTCGTTGTCCGGTATTGATCCTATTGTTGTTCCATGTTAGGCCTATTACTCGTTGTTCATTTTTGATTCTACTGTTGTTCAGTGTTGGGCCTATTACTCGTTGTCCGGTATTGATCCTACTGTTGTTCCATGTTAGGCCTATTACTCGTTGTTCATTGTTGATTCTCCTATTGTTCAGTGTTGGGCCTATCGCTCGTTGTCCGGTATTGATCCTACAGTTGTTCAGTGTTGGGCCTACGAGTATTACTCGTTGTTCATTGTTGATCCTATTGTTGTTCAGTGTTGGGCCTATTACTCGTTGTTCATTTTTGATTTTATTGGTGTTTTTAGTGTTGGGCCTATTACTTGTTGTTCATTGTTTATCCTATGCTTGATGTTCAATATTGAGCCTATTACTTGTTGTACTTTGTTGGCTTGTTGCTCTTCTTATTCCTTTCCTCTGTTATTATTATCTATTTTTATTATTAATTTATAATGCTAGAAGTTTGAAATATTTAACCTGTTATTATTATAGCAATAAAAATATAAAATAACTGATCCAGAAACTGGCAACATGAAAAATCTTTTAGTATCTTCCAAATACCTCTTAAATAATAATTGCTTCATTCGCCATCTCACTATTTACTAACAGTAGTAATACACTACAATAATACGTCATTGTTATTCAAAAATACCAATTGAAACGTACTTTTACATTATGAAAATCATTCTTGAAGCCTAATGCTATTGATAGTTATTAAAACATATAGACCCATATAAGCACAGTAAGCAGATAATAATGCTTAAAATCATCGTAATATATTCTGTATGAACCCATATCAAATAACTTTGAGATTCAGATTCACCATAGTATAATCAGTGCTGTGGATAAAACATATAAACACATATAAGCCACAGTAAGCAGATAATGATGCTCAATATCATCGTAATATATTCTGTATCAACCCATATCAAATAACTTTGAGATTCAGATTCACCATAGTATAATCAGTGCTGTGGATAAAACATATAAACACATATAAGCACAGTAAGCAGATAATGATGCTCAATATCATCGTTATATTCTGTATCAACCCATATCAAATAACTTTGAGATTCAGATTAACCATAGTATAATCAGTGCTGTGGATAGAAAACCTGCGTAAAATTTAAACGAGCAAGTTTTTCCAAGTGTGTTAAGGCAGGAGCGGTTGTCTGGTGATGGGGCTTTTGATTGATAGAGGAAACTTGATATCTTGACTTAACTCGTATTCGCTTCTCTTCAACCAGTTAACTGACAATTTCTTTTCATTATTTTATTTAGTTTAAATAAATATTAATGTACAATATTAATGTGTTACGTTGTACAAATGTACATTATAAAACTCACCATATGGAATAACGGTTCAGTGTTATTGTAAAAACTGTTAAGTAATGAATACAAAGGCGATATTTTATTTTAATACTGTAGTATTGTTTTATTGAAGTATATTTTTATGTTAGGGTTATAAGATATAGTTAATACAAGATAGCATATATTTAAATCAAATAAAAGATTTTATTATTTACCAACATTACAAAACAATTGAATGTTGTTGGCTGAGTAAGAGGGAAAATTTTGAATTTGGTTTTATTGGTAACAATGATGGCTATTAGAAAATTGTATAATGAACAAATCCTTTGTTTGATGTTTGGTTTTATCGATGGAAAGGTTTGTAAAGGAAACGGGATTTTCCGGACATTTGCCATTGTTCAGTGAGACAGAAAATCAGTAACACTACTTTTCGAGTTCTGCAATCTGATCTCTTCTTCAGGTAAATAACTAACAATAATATTAACAAAATCTTTTTACCCGTATCAAAATGGCCGACGTTAGTCGGTTTTGAGTTGTTTTGATGGAATAATTTAAGCGTCAGCCATTTTGAAACAGGTATAAAGATTTTGTTAATATTTTAGTTTCAAAAATGTCTACCTAAGGTTAATACAACTCTCAAGTTTCATTACGTTATCTTAACTTGTCCCAAAAGATATAATGTTTTTGATAAAAAACACATACGGCCAGGTAGACGGAAAACTAAAGGTTTTAGGACATAAATTCGTATAAACTTGTTTCGCTAATTTTTATGTGTAGATTTTTATGTGTAGAACAAAATCTAAAATTATTGGAACACTTTTACTGAACACCCTGTATAGAAATTAACCTTAATGAAAATGTAAAGTCTATAGTTAAGTTCGTTCCGGAAACGGATAGACAGACAAATAGACAGAAATAAAGATTTTCCAGCCCTTCGAGTAATAAACTTCGATTACGCTCAACCAATAAGTATCCAAAAGTACTAAACAAATAATTTAAATTACATTATTACGAAATTTAACTACACTACTCCCAAAACTGAGTGTTTAAACTTAAATTAAATTAAATTTCATCCTAAAACAGTTTTCGATCAAACTGTAATTTGAGTTCACCAGTTCACAAAATTTTGTTTAGGTATCTATCTAACATGTATTCAGACCTACATTGCGAACCCGTTGTAATAATTCTTTCTTTAAGGTTTCGTTCCTTTTTGAGTACCGGAAATATCAGAATATTTTCGATGATATTTTTACACATTTTCTGCCTGTTGTAAAACAAGCGGTTTTCGGCCCCACGTAGCTACACGCACCATGTGCCTACTGTTACAGTTTTCGGCCCCACGTAGCTACACGCACCATGTGCCTACTGTTACAGTTTTCGGCCCCACGTAGCTACACGCACCATGTGCCTACTGTTACAGTTTTCGGCCCCACGTAAGCTACACGCACCATGTGCCTACTGTTACAGTTTTCGGCCCCACGTAGCTACACGCAACCGTGTGCCTACTGTTACAGTTTTCGGCCCCACGTAGCTACACGCCCATGTGCCTACTGTTACAGTTTTTCGGCCCCACTTAGCTACACGCACCCATGTGCCTACTGTTACAGTTTTCGGCCCCACGTAGCTACACGCACCATGTGCCTACTGTTACAGTTTTTCGGCCCCACCTAGCTACACGCACCATGTGCCTACTGTTACAGTTTTCGGCCCCACGTAGCTACACGCACCAATGTGCCTACTGTTACAGTTTTCGGCCCCACGTAGCTACACGCACCATGTGCCTACTGTTACAGTTTTCGGCCCCACGTAGCTACACGCACCATGTGCCTACTGTTACAGTTTTCGGCCCCACGTAGCTACACGCACCATGTGCCTACTGTTTACAGTTTTCGGCCCCACCTAGCTACACGCACCATGTGCCTACTGTTACAGTTTTCGGCCCCACGTAGCTACACGCACCATGTGCCTACTGTTACAGTTTTTCGGCCCCACCTAGCTACACGCACCATGTGCCTACTGTTACAGTTTTCGGCCACCACGTAGCTACACGCACCATGTGCCTACTGTTACAGTTTTTCGGCCCCACTTAGCTACACGCACCATGTGCCTACTGTTACAGTTTTCGGCCCCACCTAGCTACACGCACCATGTGCCTACTGTTACAGTTTTCGGCCCCACCTAGCTACACGCACCATGTGCCTACTGTTACAGTTTTCGGCCCCACGTAGCTACACGCACCATGTGCTACTGTTACAGTTTTCGGCCCCACGTAGCTACACGCACCATGTGCCCTACTGTTACAGTTTTCGGCCCCACTTAGCTACACGCACCATGTGCCTACTGTTACAGTTTTCGGCCCCACGTAGCTACACGCACCATGTGCCTACTGTTACAGTTTTCGGCCCCACGTAGCTACACGCCACCCGTGTGCCTACTGTTACAGTTTTCGGCCCCACCTAGCTACACGCACCAGTGCCTACTGTTACAGTTTTCGGCCCCACCTAGCTACACGCACCATGTGCCTACTGTTACAGTTTTCGGCCCCACGTAGCTACACGCACCGTGTGCCTACTGTTACAGTTTTCGGCCCCACGTAGCTACACGCACCATGTGCCTACTGTTACAGTTTTCGGCCCCACGTAGCTACACGCACCATGTGCCTACTGTTACAGTTTTCGGCCCCACTTAGCTACACGCACCATGTGCCTACTGTTACAGTTTTCGGCCCCACGTAGCTACACGCACCATGTGCCTACTGTTACAGTTTTTCGGCCCCACGTAGCTACACGCACCATGTGCCTACTGTTACAGTTTCGGCCCCACTTAGCTACACGCACCATGTGCCTTACTGTTACAGTTTTCGGCCCCACGTAGCTACACGCACCATGTGCCTACTGTTACAGTTTTCGGCCCACGTAGCTACACGCACCGTGTGCCTACTGTTACAGTTTTCGGCCCCACCTACTACACGCACCATGTGCCTACTGTTACAGTTTTCGGCCCCACCTAGCTACACGCACCATGTGCCTACTGTTACAGTTTTCGGCCCCACTTAGCTACACGCACCATGTGCCTACTGTTACAGTTTTCGGCCCCACGTAGCTACACGCACCATGTGCCTACTGTTACAGTTTTCGGCCCCACGTAGCTACACGCACCATGTGCCTTCTGTTACAGTTTTTCGGCCCCACGTAGCTACACGCACCATGTGCCTACTGTTACAGTTTTCGGCCCCACCTAGCTACACGCACCATGTGCCTACTGTTACAGTTTTCGGCCCCAACGTAGCTTACACGCACCATGTGCCTACTGTTACAGTTTTCGGCCCCACGTAGCTACACGCACCATGTGCCTACTGTTAACAGTTTTCGGCCCCACGTAGCTACACGCACCATGTGCCTACTGTTACAGTTTTCGGCCCCACGTAGCTACACGCACCATGTGCTACTGTTACAGTTTTCGGCCCCACTTAGCTACACGCACCATGTGCCTACTGTTACAGTTTTCGGCCCCACGTAGCTACACGCACCATGTGCCTACTGTTACAGTTTTCGGCCCCACGTAGCTACACGCACCATGTGCCTACTGTTACAGTTTTCGGCCCCACGTAGCTACACGCACCATGTGCCTACTGTTACAGTTTTTCGGCCCCACGTAGCTACACGCAGCACCATGTGCCTACTGTTACAGTTTTTCGGCCCCACGTAGCTACACGCACCATGTGCCTACTGTTACAGTTTTCGGCCCCACCTAGCTACACGCACCATGTGCCTACTGTTACAGTTTTCGGCCCCACGTAGCTACACGCACCATGTGCCTACTGTTACAGTTTTCGGCCCCACGTAGCTACACGCACCATGTGCCTACTGTTACAGTTTTCGGCCCCACGTAGCTACACGCACCATGTGCCTACTGTTACAGTTTTTCGGCCCCACTTAGCTACACGCACCATGTGCCTACTGTTACAGTTTTCGGCCCCACTTAGCTACACGCACCATGTGCCTACTGTTACAGTTTTCGGCCCCACGTAGCTACACGCACCATGTGCCTACTGTTACAGTTTTCATTTGCAACATTCCCTGTTACAAGTCAAGATTAAAAGCGTGCCACTGTAGCCCAGCCTCCCATTTAACGTAAAACAGACCGCCCCGCCTGCCGTGCAAGGCTGTGTCCATAAAAGGCTTCAAGCCGCTGTGTTTCTAATTAAGTTGCGGACGTTTTTATTTAGCGACGTGGTTTCCTTTTTTCGCGCCACCCGCCTCCGCCTTTACTTAATGAGCGCAGCAATGTTTCCGTTTTCATTACGTCCAGCCTCTGTGTGTTTTACTATGTTCGCCGAATGTTTTAAGTTATGATTAAAGTTACTCTGATTCCCAACTATGAACTTATGCCATGCAATTCTCAAGCAATAAGATCAAGGTAAATGGGGTAAATGGTATTAATCAATAAAAAAAGGAAACTAAAATCCTTGGTGAACATTCATTAGCTGTATGTATACAAGTGTTTCGGCAACAAGCTATCTTCAGAGCACAATTAATAAACTCTAAACATACATATCAGTAAATATGTATTTATGGAACGTTCAAACATATTTTTTGTAATTAGCATTGATTTTTTTAGATTTGTATTTATAATGTGTTTAAAATTTTTACTATAATTTAAATAAATAGGGTATTCTTCTATTGTGTTTTATTTTCTCAATTTTTTTAATAACTAGAATTTTGTAATTATAATCCGTTTCCAAAAAATGTCCATTTCAATTGGATTTTTTTGCAGACATTGATTTGTTTTCAATGCTGGATTGTATGTATATTTTGTTGTTTTTAAAATCTTGAACTAAAATTTCTCCCAATTTGACCACTATAAACAAGTTTAGTAGATAATTGTTGACGCAAGTTTTACGAACATTTCCCAACTGTAAAAATAAAACACGACGTTTCGCTGACAAATCTGGTCTCTTCTTCAGGTGAAATTTAAAACCTAAAAATGAGCATAGATCAAAGAAAAACAATTTAAAGCAAAGAACACACCAATTTGGAAAGTCGCCAAGTTAAGAAATACCTGTTCAGCATCAGTTAAGTGAAACTAAAGACAAAACTATACTGCCTGCATTAGTAGATGTCTCATTAGTTTAACAGTAAGCAATGTAGGGATAATACTTGGATGTAGCAATAACTGAGATCAGTCACTATTATACCCCTTTAAACCTAAGCAGTATATATTACAGTTCTGGGGTTTAGCCTTAGTAAAAGTCCTTTTAATCAGAAAACAATCATAATTCACAGTACAAAAAGTTTATTTAGAGGAACGTATTCTTGTGTATTTCTTACGAATGGTACCTACGTTTTTACGGTTACACATTTTATATGAAAAGAACAACTAAAGGAAAAAAATTTTTAAATTTATAAATGGTTTACATTTGAATTCATTCACTTTAAATGTCTTTAGAACCAATTCCGCAGATACAGAATCGCTAGTACGGATTGTCTCAGACATGACCACGTGCTCTGCCACTTTCCCTACTGCAGGTTCCCACCGAGCGATGATGACGCCTAATTTGTGTTATGCAATTCTTCCGGCTCCTCTGCTACTCGCAGACTTTCCCTCTCATCGTGGCGCTGGAGGTCCTGATCCTGATCCTGCCTGCTGTCACCAGACCTCCTGTGGTCATCTGGTCCTGTGGTCGGTGGTGAGGGGCACAGTCTGTTGTTTATGTTCCGCCACACTTAGATTACGATTATCGAATTACTACCTGGATTTTGACCGGCTGCTGTACCAACAATACGGTCTTGTGGAAACATTCTTCGATATTTAGTTACATCAGATGTTCATGATCCTCTGGTAAGACCGATAGCGATGGGTCTCACTCGCCATTGATGATGATCCTTGCAAAGGACTGACCCATGAGGACAAGGCACAATAAGGCTTATTAAGGAATAATAATTCCTTTGAAGCACAATAAGGCTTCAAAGGCATAATATCTCCTTTAAAAAGGATCGTTATTGTTGTGGTAGACATCCGCAGCTCAAGATAGTCCTTTATTTCATTTTTAATTTTTCATCTATTTTCAACTGATCAAAACCACCACAGCAAAGTAATAAGTAAGTTAAAATCAGGAAATAGATAAGTAACAAGAATAAACAAATAAGTACCAACAGTGGCAATAATACAACAACAGTAACAAGAGAAAATGCATTGCAAAATAAAGAAATAAATAAGTATTTCAATAAATATAAATGATCGTGAATAAATAGCAACATTCTGAGAAAACACCTTCCATCATGTTCCTGCGAACTTAGGGAGTTTTATGGCCAATTAAAGGCATCATGAAATATTAACAGTACTTTAGATGGCACACCGAAATACCAGCAGGGCATATCACTGTTGTGCAGCACTCCATTTCAAGGTCAAAAGGGCTCTTTCAAAGGACACCAAGGAGTCACAGAAAAGGTCCTTGAGATCCAGTAATATGCAGCCTTCTCTCTAAATACTTTATCATTGGACTGTCGGTTGTGTAGAAAGTAGACACCGACGTTCTTGCAAAGAGGGTCCTTAATCTTGTGCCCGAAGAAATTGTAAAATTTATTTTCTGCTAATAGGTGGGCAATTAAGGACTTCGTTTACAAGCTTGTGCAAGAACAAAATATCATAGGTGAAGTGTCTTCATTCAAGTGATGGTAGGTTTAATAGTGAAGATCCCATGGAGTGGTGCATCCAGATACCCACCGAGGGTATTAGAATTCATTTGCTATTCAAATAAGGTTTCAAACGGTCTAAACAAATTTCCATCCTGGTATTAAACTCTGAATTTTGAGAGAAAATTTAATTTATAACCCGAATATTCGTTAATTAACACAAATTACTGCCGATGGCAATGAAGCGGTTTATAGAAAACTCAGTTTAAAGTAATCCAAAACCCAAGAAGATAATTTATCGTCATCAGGCCTAAACAAGTAGCTTGGTGAAAACTCAAACTTATCTCTATCTGTTTCGAACTAGCAGTAGAAGTCTTCGCAGCTTGAAATAAATTAGCTTTATAACGAGATCGCACACTTGAACGGGGAAACGATATATTCAGAAAATCAGACAATACAATACATTTTAATACAGTATAAAAAATAAACATCGAATAGGTGCGCATCAGTAACTTATTTACATAGCCAATTACTTTAAAGCTGTCACTTACGAATTCTCTGTTAATTATTAATTAATTGCATTATATTATGGTTGAGAATAGTAAGGGAGGAATATTCATCGTGATGAACGAATGGACAGGAACACGATTGGGTTTAGCCTTGGATTAATAAATTAA
Organism: Homalodisca vitripennis; assembly: GCF_021130785.1. NCBI lineage: Eukaryota > Metazoa > Arthropoda > Insecta > Hemiptera > Cicadellidae > Homalodisca > Homalodisca vitripennis. Next base: position 140,163,682 of record NC_060213.1, on the reverse strand, counting down.
TGTACCGCGAAAGATTAATCTTGGAATTTCCTTGATAGTGAAAAGAGTTTATAAATACTATTGTAATTACTGGTTAAAGAAACATGGTTAGCAATCAAAGAAATTCGCAGACAGCAATATAGAATAAATTGAAGTATCTCAATGAAAACTCGAATTGTATGATTCATTCTTGAGTTGATTTTAAAATTAATTTGAATCTTTTCAAATTAAAGAAGTTCAGGAAAAGGCATTGAGTATGTTATTTCTGCAAGTATTAAAAAGGTAAGCGACTTTTAAAATGTGGTCTGTTCAGTGATTAAGAATATATTCAGTTATAATAAATATAATTTTTACAATTTTTAATACTAACGTTATATACACACTTTCATTTTTTCGTGACAGATAAAAATAGTTGGTTCTAGCTCTGTTTTTCACTGAATGCTTGACTTGTTTTCAGTCCTTATACTTATAGTAGTTATAAAAGTGTATTTCCAAATTTTTAATTAATATTGACAATGTGAACTGTGAGAAGACTCAGTTATTCTGACCATGAACGTGAGAACTTGGCACTATGATCTGGTGAAATATGAAACGTCCAAGATAGTTACGATGCGATAAATATGTGTTAGGCATACCCAAAACGACAGTCGCGTGTACGGTAATGGCCACCCACTATCACCACCGTCTTAGCGTAGAGGTAAGGCTGCGGCTCTAACCGAGACGTCACGGGTTCAATTCCCTGGGAGGGCAATTAATAAAAGTTTCCAATTGCTTTGCAATATTTCCCTTAAAAACGTTTAGTGCGACTAATTAAAATTCCTTTAGCTTAGAAAGAACCATCTTAATACACAACAAACAAAACATAATTCTGTGACGTCATCCAGAAATTTTGGCGTTCTTCATCACACTTTTGCCCAGAGCCGTTGGTGACCAGTTCAAATGGCCCCAATGGTGATTCATACTTCCTGAAATACACAGTGGAATGCTTATGTAATTTTAAATGTTAGCGTACCTTGATTTATAGACGACCCAAAAATAAGAATTGACAACACTGGTATGAATGTACCCAAATTTTTGAATAACTTTTGTTAGAAAAACAACAGGGGGCGGGTTAAAGCGACTGTGTTGCCAACTACACTGATTACAACTTGATCGCCACCAAATTCATAATCACTTAAATAAATTGTGTCAAACCAGTCTCGTTAAGAGGCAGCTATTTGCTTTAGTAAATCCCCACAGTCGTCGGTGTGGTAGTTGGGTACACAAGCACCGCTGGATTTCCGTCTGTCTGTCCGACCAGGACACGGTAAACACTTTGACGCTCTCCACATGATCCTTACGCGTTTGATTTGTTTATTCGTGTCGGAACGTTGGTAGTAGACTTTCTGTACTCGGTTCATTCTTGTAATGGCAGGCAAATAATGAAATGGTCGTTGCCGCACTTATATTATGATTGTTACCGTTTTTTAATGGGTTTATACAAATTATTTGCAATAACCAACAACTAATTTCTCATAATATTACTCTTTAAAGGTCCCATAAGCTATACTAGTTATCACAAATTTTCCCAACCCACGATTTTCTAGTTAAAATCAAACTGATTCAGTGGTTGCCAAAGAAGTAAAAGGAGTTTTATCTGGAATTATGTCAAGAATAACCCTTTTAAATGAGTAGAAATTAATTTAGGGTAGTATTAGAGTAGGAGGTGGAAAGGTCCTATCCTGCTTATACCGGTTCTTCTAAATACCGAAGGAACCCTTCAAGATAGAAAGATGTAAAAGAAACTTGACCTTATCCTGATTTTAGTCGACTTTTGGGATACATAGGAAAATGTTGAGTGTGTCCTATAAAAAACTAAAAAAGAGCATAATACTGCTTTCAATAGAATTTTTGGACTTGTAGAAAAATATATAGATAGTATCAGAGAAAGGGGTAAAAGTGACCTTATCATGATTTATTCATTATTTCGGTTAGTAACAATGATGAAGACTCTGATTTTTAGGGTCGTATCAGAGAAATGTGAAATCTCCCTATCCTACTTTCGATCAATCCTTTGTGGTTACAGACAACCAAACCTTTTTGTGGAGGTCAAAAGAGAAAAATGAAAAAGCTCTATTCCGGCTTTTGAGGTTTTCAGAAAATCGTTAGGATTATACTAGGAAAAGAAGTAAAAGAGATTTTATCTTGCTTCCGGTCACCGTAGAATGACCACAAACAAATTCTTTTTGTGGGTACCAACAGAGAAGGATGTGAAAAAGATCTCTTCTGGTCTTTGAGGTTTCCAAAAAATCGTTAGGATTATACTAGGAAAAGAAGTAAAAGAGATTTTACCTTGCTTTCGGTCACCAAGAATGACCACAGACAAATTCTTCCCATGAGCACCAACAGAGAAAGATGTAAAAAATCTCTTTTGACCTTCAAATTCTATCTGGGGTATTTAGAAATTCATTGGGATAATGGAAAGGTGGCGAAAATGTCACATCCTGCTTTCAATCTCTTCACGACAGTAGCAGGATAGCCTTTAAAGTGGGTTTCGGTAGACGACGTAGATAAACAATCGCATTATATGGACGGATCTAATGATGAGAACATAAGTACATAATGAGAACAGATTTATTTACACCATCACCGACCCACAGATGCGCTAATGCGAATGCTAATTGTTGACTCTTCTTGGACGCCAAGTGCCTCAGGAACTGAGCAACAGGTTTCATAACGAGAGAGAGAGTTTGGCGGCGCGGAGCAGAGGTGAAGGTTAGCCAATCACGTGAGCCCGCGAATCCGCCCAGCCAATCACGGCTCGCCAAACGATTTCAAGGTCGGATACTCGACCAATCCGCTATAATTGAGCCTCATTCCAGACCTACAATCCTACAGCTTTGCTCCTTTTGTAGTATTTTTAGCAGTCGCAAGTCTTCCTCGTTAATTCGCTTTGACGGAAAGTATTGTTTACTCTATGGCATGTTTTTCTCTCGCATGTTAATTGTTTTTGTAAACCCAAACACTTAGTCATAGGTCAACCAATATATTATTAGTGATTAAGTTTAACAAAATGAACCTATCGTGTGAGTTCTAGTTATATTTTCTCGTAGTTCAGAGGTTTTTTTATCTAATATTTAAATTTTGTTAACGAAATCCGTCTAAATAGACAGGTTACTTTCAGTATTTTTTTACTCTTAATAAGCTAATAATAAGTTGCTGTTTATATTGTAGGAAATAACTATTGTAATCAATACTTACAACCAAACGAATTTACAACAATTACGTGATGTAAACAATAACTATCACAATTAATTGTGAAACAAGGTTATGTGTCCGACGGTAGGTTTTGAGTGTGAAGTCAAGAAAATATGCCAAGTGATAGGATTTATTGTTTGGTATTTTTCATAATCCTCAATTCGGTTCATTTCTAAGGGAAATTCTTCTGTCTATCTCACAAAAACATTTTTCCCTAAACTTTTCATACTGATCAGTAGCTGTATTGATCACTCTTATTCATAAAATAGTGTTTTACACTTATGTGGAAACTTTAGAAATTTACTCTCATAATGAGCTTATTTTTATTGTAATATAAGCTATGGCATAATTGCTTAAAGACATTAATTTCTAAGGAACATTATTTTAAAATAAAATAACTCAAAAAGTGTTGGGTAAAGTCAGAATATTATGTTCTTGCAGGCCACTGTTAAAACAATGCCAATTCCTTGTGTTATCATGCATTTACGTATTGTTATCTTTTAGTACTTTTTACAAAATATTTCATACTTCAGTGGTTATCAACAAAATGATTGGCATAATATCAGTAATGGACCTAGCATATGTTATCCATCCGTAATACTTTATAAACAATTTTATTCTTGTGTAAATTATAATATTCAACAATATAAACAAAAGTATGTATTTAAAAACTAATAAATTATATTTAAAGACTCTTTACCGAACAACAATTTAGATTCCATCGAAATTGTTTAAATTACACTTAGCCACTTATTAAACAATAAGTACGTTTAAATATTCATATTCATACAATATCAATAATATAACAATAACGGTTTGTAAAACAAAATATAAATAGATTAAATAAGCGTAATATTATTCCATAATTTTTTTTTACAGTGCGCAGTGTTTACAATAAATATTCCGTGGTAACACATTTTCCTAGAAGTCTCTGATTAGTATTTTATCACTACGTAGCTTGGCCAGTGATCACTTTTATATAAACCAGATCTCATGAAACATTCGCCTTGAACGCGAATACTTTGATGGAGGAATTCCTTTGATGGGTGATTCACAAAGAAATAAACCTTGTCCGAGTGAGGCAGAATACCTGCTCTCTTATTACAGGCGAGCCTGCAGCGTTTGCTCGCCGTGGCCTTCAATGCTATGACGTATAATTAATTAATCGGTTTAGCGGCAGCGAGCAGCATCTGTTTGCTAGTATCAACAGTCTGGAGGTCTGGGCGGGTGTTCCATTAGCACACCGCTGTTTGCTGGCTTGTCTGTTTGATTGTTTGCATTCTGCAGTCGTATGTCCCGTGTATAATATCGGTTACCACTTTAGCTCGCCTTACGTACCTAGTTGTTGTTGGAATTATTGTTTTTGTTAAATATAGATTTGGAATTAGTTTGTTAAAAACATGAATTCCAAATCGAACGTGGCTGCTGATTCGATGGGTGGCCGCTGAGCGATCCTGTCCTTGCAAGCAGCCCGCCTGCGCGGCCGTTGTTGGTGGTTTGGATGTCACCTTCGTTGGTCCCCAGGTTGTGTTAGAGAGGGCTTCTTAGCCCTAACTTCGCCTGGTAAAATAAGACATTTTTTACTTTTACTTTACGAATCAGAACAGAATTCCAGACATTTGCCTTTTTTTCAAATTGAATTTTAATATTTTTAAACTTTTGCTGGATGCTGGTAAAAATTTTTAGGACAATATTTCTATTTTGATGGGTTACTAGACTTGCTGATTCAGGGCCGTGGCTACCATATGTGGTGCCCGGAGCAAACGTCGCCTTGGCGCCCGAAAAACCATAAATATAAAACATAAACAATTATGACAATAAAGTATTTCTTAAGAAGCATACGTTTATTGCATATCCGTTCCATAATACAAGTAAGAGTAGACTGTGACTGTTACTATCACACGCTTTCTGCTTCAGTCTAAAATTGCAGCACCCCTCCCTCCCCTTCGTACGGCCCTGGAATGGTTTACGTTTTTTGCTTTCATCTTTCATACTGTTATTCCGACTTTGGTTTCCCCAAAAATATATTAATTGAGTTTATACAATTTGTTGTTAATAAAACAGTATAAAACCGTATAATAAAACATCCATGAATCAAAATGTGTTTTACTACGTTTGGCAATTTCAATCTACTGCTTGACAGTGACAAAGCTTAGGTTCATTTTCTCCAGTCTGCAGTTTATGGGTATGATTCCTTCCTTTCTTTTTTTTAGTGGCAGTCCATTGCAGTACATTGGACGTTTTTTAGTACATGTATCTTTGTACGAACCTTCTTCAAACCTGACGAAGACAACAGATATCAATTCTCGAAACGTGGTATTGTATTCATTTTGCATCATATAATGTTGGCTAGCTGTTATCCTGCCAAACCTTTCATCGTTAATAACAAAGAACCTATGATTTTTGTAAAATCCTTAAATATGTACCTCGATTTCTAATCAAGATCCTCACAGTCTTTACAGTTCTTTCTAACAATAATAGTGTGCAAAATATAATTATAAAAATTTTCTCTGGACAAGGCTCTTTCATGTATTTTCATTGTGTTTATCTTTGTTTTCGTTTGATAATTCAAAGTCGGTGGTTGGAAAATATGTATAGAAGAAGGTATATTGAAACAGTGTTAATAGAATCTGTGTTTAAAAAATATGAACAGATTTTCAGCACCATTGTATGTATCGTTAGAAAGTAAAATGTACGGGCATCCGCAGGAACGTGCAAATGATTATAGATGTTCTCAGCTTTCAGAAGTGTTTATATGGAAAAGGACCTTATAAATCTTTATATATTGGGATATCAATTCTGCAATGTCTGGTTTGGTTGTAAACATGGCAGTCCAGGAGCCAGGAACCAGTTTGCATTGTATAAACAGAACCTGTTTTTTCTTGAAATCGATTGAGGGCCTTTCCTTAACGAAAACATGAATCATGAGCCTCAATAATTGTGCTGGGGCCGAAATGGGAGGATAACAAAAGAGTTACAGCATTAGGAAGTCAAGGTTTTCTACACTTGAAGAAGACAATAAATTTCAATTCTCGAAACGTCGTGTTTTATTTATGTAAGATTAACGATGCCGAATACCAACACCCTGTTATTATTTAAAATCATCCATCGCACATAATAAAAATAAAAAAGTAAGTTCAATATAGTATTGTTAGCTGGTGTGTGTTCAATGTTGGGTTGAGGCATATTATGTTTCGATTGTCCAATGTGTTCCCAATGCTACCTTTACATTGCTGAGGTTGTATTATCATACATTTTTTATAAAATCTATTCTTCCATTATATACGAGTTGGGGGTATCGAATCATTTAACAGTTTCATGTGTTTTGCCATGCATTGTTTATCATTTACAGAAGACTCAGTTATCTCAATTTAGTATGTATTGTAAATTTCTAGAATTTGTGGATGCTCAAAATTCCTAATGGAGATTTTACTTTTTTGTGTATTTCAGATATAAGTAGTGTATTGTGATATTAAAATGGTATAAATTATATTTTTGAAAGTTGCGTTGTAATAAAGTCTACGATCTGCGTTTGTTTTCCAAAATTGATTTTTGTTTGTATTGCTCATTGTCTTTTGCGGATTATCGTTTTTTGTTACACCAACATTGGAATCAAGGTTATGTATAGCTATGGAAAATTTAAACACCACAGACTAATCCAATTTTTTTACCATCCAGAAAATTTTGAGTTCCCGAAATCACGTAAAACCGCACCGCAATCGTAAGGTGGTGCATTCGATTTGGGGTTTAGAAAATATTAACGTTATAGCTTTTTAAGATAACTTCCCTACATTTAGAAATTGTAAAAAACATTTATTTCACGTAAAATTATTGGCATTTTAAGCAGAAAACGTTGGAAATGTTTTATTCAGATCAACATAAAAACGTATGTAAATAAGAGTGTGGAATATTTATAGTTTGTACATAAGTTATAGCTTGAGGAGTTGAGACATTTTTATTCATTTGCGTCTTTAGAAATTTAGGAACATTGTTTATATAACATTTTCTTTAAAAAAATTAAATATTTTATAATTAATAATGTCACCCTATGATGCTCTAGAACTCATATACATACTATAAAAGTTATGTATTATGTAACATTTTTATTTTCGGCCATTTTGTTGGGCCTGATTACAAAATTATCTAATTTTTCCATTGTAACTTCACGTGAAGTAATAACAAACTTGTGCTTTCTCTGCATTTATTTAAGTTATCTTTAAAAGTTTTGAATGTAGAATAATAATATTTCCCAAACGTAGATCGAGTGCACCTGAATTAGCTGTCTAAATTTATAATAAAGGCTTTCCCAATACTTGCAGCAATCAAATAACTTATACCAAAGCTTTACTGAAAATACCATTAAATTTGCGATATTCAGGACGATAGTTTGACGGTAAGCCGCTTGTGCTACGTGTCTGACTTCGTGGGCGAAAGACTTAAACTCCTACACATTTAAGGGTCTTCATCAACCCTTTAAATGCGAATCTATTTTTTAACTTCATATTTAGTTACTACACACATACACTTCTGTTATTGGACTAGCAGTTATCTGCTGCTTCGCACACAATTGTTATTTGAATAACAATATTTTAATATTGTTATTAAAATAACCATATTTTAAATGGCATTCTAAACAACCCTGAGATATGTGATAGGTACTGAAAGGTCTCTTGATCCATATTAGATTTGAGTTCTAAGATGAGGCCCTGAAGTCGGAGAGCGAAAAATGCTACTTCTGAAGTCTCTTGAATTTCTCTCCAATGACATTCCATGATATTTTCTTGAATCGCTCCAACGATTTCTGTAATAATTGAACTATTTGAAGTCAGTTTGGATAAATCCTAAGTTGAAAGGGTGAGAGAGAATGTAAGTCCTTAGCTTTTCACAAACTGTAGTTAATGATTAATCAGAAGTTTTAAGTGATTGAGTAAAACACTCACGCACAGAGAGACGCCATTGATTTCCATTCAATAATATAGATTATATACGGTTCTAATATCAGCAATGGTGTCTACATATCGACATTCAAAATTTAAAACCCCTGATTTTAAAATTAATGAATGATTATGAGGAAAACTTCCAGTGACGTAGTTTTTTTAAAGTCAATACTTGGAAATTGAGATGCGTGCCTTCGTTGCATAATACTTAATGTAATATTTTTATTAAAAAAATTGTTCAATGGTTATAATAAAGTTATCCTATCAAACGCTGAAATTATAAATACTTTTGCTCATACAACAGAAAGAGTCCAGTAACGTTTGACGGTAAACAGAAAATCTTACCGCAACAGAATATTTTGCCCAGAAAGACTTCATAATATAGAAGTTACTTTGAATGTTCCGTTATTGTACAAAAGAAGTAGGACCTATATCGAACCCAGCCATATATAATCTAAAGGAAGAAATATTGACAAGGGATTCCGACAAAACACGGTCCGCCGGTATGAAGTCTCTATTTTATCGCTTTCCTGCAATACTAGTTAAATTGCATTATCTGCTTTCTCAGACAACATTCATATTTCTGGCAACGAAGTCTAATTTAGAATAACTTTCCTCGATAGGTTTGAAGCCTGAGAACTTAGTACTTGTTAACTTATCCTATCCTAATACAATTAAAATTCGAAGTGCCTTTGTTTGTTTGTTTTGGTTTCACGCATAAACTTTTCAACCGATTGTACTGAAATTAATTTTACATGGACATTCTTACGGTTCCTGGTATGAATATAGTCCTACTGTTATTTCAAAAATCCCTCTGGGCTACGCCCCACTGGTATTTACAGTAGCGAAAAATCCCACCATGGTCTCTGAAGTTGTGAAATATTAATTGAAAGAACCGGTCAAATTTAACAAACTATGTTGTTTAAACATTGTTTTATAACAGCACCACCATGTTTGGTTAATTTAACCACTATTTTCATTTTGTTTACATAAGTGCGTAAATTCTAGATGGAGTAACTAAGTAGTTTCAAACAGTTTTAATAGGTCAGCGATTAGAAATCTACCTTAGAAAATCTCCTAAAACACAATATGGTCTAAATTTGACTCCGAAGACTCCCTTTAAAGCAGTCGGCAACAACTATGCTGCATGAAAGTTCGCTGGACTCTGCTTTTTAAGTAATGTCCCAATTCCAGGTCTAAATGTTTATAAATATAAAATGTGTTTCAGTTTTTAAATAAAAACACGTAAATAGTGTCATCGTTAATGTCCATTTAACTGAACTTTCTTAGTAAATAGGTGTTATATATTAGACATAAATGACAAAGTTACTGGTATGACTTTTACTATGAATTTAAAGACTGATATAAAACCTGTCATAGTTGTATTTTGACAAATGGCCTTCTCTGATCTGTAATATATATTTTCTTGATCGGGAAAAAGTCAAAATCAACTATGGAACAAAAAATGCAAAGAGCGAATTATATTAAAATAGCCATAAACTATTCAGTTTTTTTTACCTATTTTCTTTATCGTGGCAACTCAACATTGGAGTCGGAAATATATAAATTAAAATATAAAAATATAAAAAATAATATGTAAAATATAAAGTCACTCGAACCAGAAGAGCTTATACTCGTACAGTTCCAAACCCTACTAAATTACGTGCGAACCCGTGGGTAAAGTACAATTTAAAGTCTGTTATGGTAAAATTCATATAGTGAATAAAAATAATGTTTGATCAGTATTCAGTTTTATTCCAGCAGCTACGGACACACGTCTGCAAAACTGATTTTAAAGCACTGATATGGACAGGACTAGCTGAGGTTGGTGGTGCGCTATTGTTTCGTTTGCGCATGCGCATTACGTGTTTCAGTTTCTTTACTCACCCTATGCACAATTCCTACAATCCATCCAATCTTAATAGCGTGGGAGCCAAGAGTCAATTTGCACTGTAAAAGCACAGGTGTTTTTTGACATCGATAGAGAATTTTTGTTGTTTTAGTGGAGGTCGAAGTACGAGGGTACCAAAAGGGTTAAAAATATGAAACAATAATTTTTCCCGGATTGTATTTTTCTTAGCTTGATAAGGTCGGAACCAACGGTTAGGCACTAAATAATAGTTTAATCAACATCAGACAACTAGATGAAGAGATCGAAAGAAGCCATTTTAAGGGTCTGTATGTGGTTACTTGAAGTTGATTCGAGATTTAACAATGTGTCAATGGAAGCCAAGGAAAATACGACACGAGAAAGAAATTTAGTTAAATATTTTTCTTCCTTTTGATATTGCTCTCATGTTTTAAATCCACCAAAAATCCAGCACACCTGCCGATCGATTTATTTCTTAGGAAACATTCCTTTATCGATTACATAAATCAGGCTGTGTGCTAATACAATGCAAATTGTCTTTCAGCTCCTAGACTGTTAAATTTCATGTGCAGACCATTTTCAAATAAAATTTCGAATGTTATTACAACATTATATTATATTAAACCTTTCTATATTTTAGGCATAACATTTTCTAATTTATATTTAAAATCTGTATAAAAGCTCTTCACCTATTTTGACAGTTGAATGGAGTTCAGTGACATTGTAAAAGTGAACATCTCCAAAACATTTACTGCACATAACCAAAGTTCTGTTATTGCCTTTGGTTTATGAATTGAAACGCGGAATATTACCCCGGTATTGTGAGTTATGGAAGGACAAACAAAGTGAGTGAGAGGTAGTAGCGCTGTTGTTATTGGCAATGCCATTACCATCCGTCCTTAAAGTGTACTGAAACTTTTATCGGGTTCAGTGTTATATATTTAGCAAATCTCTTGTATACATACTTTGGTATCCAGTCTTGTTTTATGATTTAATTTCTAGATTCACCCCTCTTGTCTCGTGGATGAGATTTTTAGTTTTACATTTCAATTTAGAGACGTAATGATGGAATGTTTTAAAATAAATTTGATTCTCTTGTTCCTCATAAAAACTCCAATCTTTTGCTGAAGTCCCGTTAATGTTTTGAAAGTCCATTAATATTTCATAAGTTAAGGTCGTGTTCCGAGTTAAAAGTTAAACGCTCGTAAAAGTTTCAACACCGAACTTTGCCTGTAATCATCTTAGGGGAAGTTTGACTTTGCGGCAAGCGGGTAACGATTTGCCCTCTATTCTGGGAAATCGAGGTCCTTTAAAGACGGTGATATGTAAATGTTCAAAAGGTGAAGTCACCAATTTTGTCAGACTGGCTTCAATGAGCATCTCTATCATTGCCCAACGTAAAGCTTCTGATGTGTATAGGAAAATTTGAATTTGACTTTACAAAAGAGTGCAAACTTTACTGGTTTGGTAAATTATATTGATACTCAGTATCACCAGTTCAGTTGCGTTGATGGTAAGAACTCAGCTCTCTAACCTTCTAGGTATTACATCATTAGGTCTATTTCTACATTACTCCAACAGATGATCTATTTAAGACCTCGGGTATCTCTTACTGTTACTGTCTTTTAGATGGATATCATCCATATCATAATATGTTTCAAGGATTTTAATAGCTTCAAAGTTTGATCAAAGTCTGAAGGTCAGCTCGCAATTTGTGGAGAGCGAAGTCCGTTGAGAGTTGTTTAAGGGCATCTCGAATTCACTTCCTTCGTCTTCCCTACTTTCTAGTGAACCTATAAGGACATTCTAAGATTTCGAACTTGCCCACCTTAAAAAGGTAACCTCTGAAACTGCAGGCTCAGAAACTTTTTTAGGGCTTGGGTCAGAATAAAGAGTATCTGCCCTTGTTTCCAGTTTTGATCAACTTGATGAACCAACTAAATTTATTCTAACTTCGCTCGCCAGTCTTCCAAAATGGTTATACAAGATTCTGGACAGACGAACTTTCCGTTTCTCTTACGAACTCGCTTCCCCTCAAAGGCAATTTACAAAAGTATGTTGTCGTAGTGAGTGGCTGATGTTTAGAATCAAGATTTAAAAATCCTCACGGGATTTCCAAAGGTGGGTGATATTTAATTACCTATTTTAGAGAATGTCCAATCATCATGAAAATTTAGGGATTCGCAGTTTGACTTTTGTGCTATCTCTATTTACCCAACATTACAGAAACTAAGATCTCAGTTGTATGAGTGAGAACTTGGGCCAATGTTATCCTCTGACTTCTCGAATCCTTCTAGTTTTTCGAATAGCACCAGTCACAAATTGTTGTATTCGAGTTATGCACAACAATGTCCAACGTCACTAGATGGTTACTAGAAGAATATAAGTTTTCAGATTTTCACTGGATTCAGAATACTCATGAAGACGCTAAATCAATCTTGAAAATCTTTATCTATTCTGCATTTATTTATTACTTTAAATCCAACAGCAGTAGGAACTCTGTAACATTACAGCTGGAAGTTAAAAAAATCCAAGATTCCTAAAGATAGTTCTTTTGTTGCACGTCACGTCTGATACAGCCTGACAATGTAGGAGCCTTTCCTACTAGTTTGATTGTGTATGTATAAACAACACAGAACGAGCGTTTTGAACGCTTGCCGTCTCAAGTTGACGTCAGACTAATCAACAGGCTCCCTGGTGGTATCAAACAACCCTATGACCCAAAAACATTCACAGTTCGTCGAAACACTTCCAGGCATCAAATAAGTTTTACCCTATTCATTATGAGCCGCTGAGATGAAAATTCTATTTTTATCTTAATCAAAATGGAAAGTTTGTAAGTTTTTATAATGCCAAAACACCTTTAAAATTGTATATTTCTTTAATGTACCGTACTGTGCTGACCCATGCAGTGTAACTGTTAATTGTTTATATGCCATAAAACACATTATTATTATTATTAATTTTAGTAATAATTATAGTACAGTAATTATAGATTCTGTCTCTAAATACTTTTACGCGATTAGGCATTTGTTTAAAACGAGTTTTACATTGTAGTGGACGTAAGCAAATCTCACTGTAATTTTAGAAGTTTTTCAAATTTTTACTTCTTTTATTCTTCTTAGAATGTTTCGCTTTTGGCCAGTTCATATTACGAAAAAACTAACATAAATACGTGTTACTAGAACAAAGTATCATAACACGTTCCGACGGTCAAGTCTAGTACTACCACTGACGGGATATAGCGCAATACTGCATAGTTCTTTACAATGTGAAGGAAACATGATTTTCCGGACATATACTGTTCAGTGAAACAAAAAAATTAATAAAGCTAGGTTTCGAGATCTGCAATCTGATCTCTTCTTCAGGTTAATAACTAACCTAACACGTTATTAAAGACTAGGTTAAAATAAACATATCATACCAGAGCATTGAGACTCACCTATGTCGGGAATCACAACCACCATGTTGTGTGTCAACGTCACTAACTCTAAAACATGCACTTAATAAAAACCAAACACAACACTAATTATTAAAACTGAACTACAGAATACAGGTCACAATACGTCTGCATTCGTCGACCAACCTCCTACGTCTGACCAAAGGTCAATGGTGAATGGTAATCGTCACGGCAGAAAACAAGATCATCTTTTGAATGGTCCTACGTACCTCACAGTAGTGAGACTTTTAGGTTTGGATTGTCCTTGAATCGTTACGTACACTGAAATAGCGATAGAGAGTGATAATGTGTAATAGAACTTAAAAACACTTCTTTTAAATGAAAATAAAGTGGAATAACCATGGTGAGTGGAATATCGCATAACCTTCCTATCTAAACGTGCGAGACATCGGGGCATTAGGAGGAGACGAGTGCGATATGACCTTCTGTTAATGACCCAGACTGCATTACGCCACCCCTCCTATCGACCGCTCAGTTCAAGTTGAAGGTCACACAACTTGGCGCTATCATTAGAATCTATTTCTGAACACACCAGTAAAGCGTGCGTTTCTACAATTTTTTTAAAGTGCTAAATGCCTCGTCAGTTATGCTGGATTCTAACACACTAAACATTAAAACTGTTTTTTAATTTTTGTACAATAAAATAATAAATAAAATTCCACGCTTTGCGAATTCTTCTACCCTCAGTTACAGTAACAAACAAGTAAACTGGTGAGAAAACAAAGAGATGGAACTCAGTGGTGCAATAAAAACAAGAAAAGTGTCAAATCTAAACTCGGCGACAACTTTATAAATTAAATTGCACATTTTATGGCGGTCCCCGAGCCATAAAAATACTGAACGAACCGAACTCTGTTGTTCGTAGAATTAACATTTCTGATTGTCAGTTTGCGAACAGACATAAAAGAACATTGTCACACTACCGCCAAGGAAACCGACGTAATGTTGGAGTTAGATGATTCTTGGTGTTTCATCTGAATTACCGGGTAAAATACTGTACGATTACGTGTATCTTAGCTTGTTAATTGTGTAGCAGTAGGCTGTTTTATCCAATTTCAGACTAAGATGTTATCGGTTAGACCACTTAATGTTTAAATTTCACACATGTGTTAAAAATGAATTAGTTCGAATTTACTTCATTGCCTATCTTCTGTATTAAATATTATATTATTTATTGTTACCGTAATTTATATTGTTACCTCGTGTGAATAAGGTAATGTACTTCAGTTGACTTTTTTTTGAAAATACTTTTTTAATTTTAAATTTATAGTCCTTTTAAATAACTTTCCGCAGACTCAAAAAGTACAAGAGTATTTGATCATTTCACATGAAATTGCGTACAGTAAGAAATCTTGCTAATTTTGCTAAATGTTATAAATTTTGTAAAATTGCATAAAAATGTTACATTTTTTTACTGTTTGTACGTAAAAGTCAAAGTAAATAAATATCTTATTTTTCCAAACGAAGTTAGTACTGAGAAACCCTCAATATTATTTAACCTGGAACCAACGACTTAAAGGTGACTCCTAAACCACCACCAATGGCCGGGCAGGCGGGCTGCTTGCAAGGACAGGATCACTCAGCGGTCACCCATCCAAGCAGCACCCCCACTCGACGTTGCTTGATTCTTTTATCTTATCTGCGATAACCACCTTACTGCGCCATAGGCTTAGCTGTGGTTTCTGGGAGTGACATTTTTGAAACCACTTAGGACTTAAAGAAGTTATATTTTTATGTATTAAACGTAATTTAATAAACTTATACGTTTTTAATATTATTTTAAATATTAAGGACATATATAGACAAATGTCACTCCTTCTAGATATATTTAATCTATATTAAAATCATTCACATCCGTATTTCATTTAGCCTGATAATAACATTTTCCAAAAAATCTGTTTCCAGTTAGCCACCTGGAATATCCAAAACAATATGCTTGTCCAAAACTTATATCTTAAAGGGTGACAGTTTTATCTTGAATTTTCTTAACAATTAAAAAAATAAACTTCCAACCAAACGCCGATAGCACTACCGGTTTCAACCAAAACAGAGTAGCCTATTTTGTAACGGGGACGAACCATGAAAATACTGATTTAAAGCCACAAAGGTAGACTGCTGAAAACCGATATCCATAGAAAATCCCCAATCCTTAACTACTCAAAGGTGGGTGACAATGCCACAAGATATCATATAATCTAAATACTTAGAGCACGCTCGCGCCAAAAGTCGCACTAAATCTGCAATTAACAACAACAACAACAGGTTAGGGCGATGGGACCACTTGACGAAATGACCTTCTCGTCCTTGGGTGACCATTTCCTCGATCCGGCCGGTCGTGGCGTTGTGGTACGAAGGTCAAGGTCATGACGTCAGAGTCACCTTCACTTTCGACCGGCGCGGAGGACCAATTGAGAGGATGTATCGGCAGTCCTCCGTCTGTCCCCTCCATAAGGTACAATCTTTACACTAACTGGGTTAGATTGAAATAGGAAATAGGAGTCGCTGGAAGTGATTAAACGGTAGAGGGTATCGAATTCTACGCTTGATGGAATTAAATTCAATTCCAATTTCCATACCATACTAACTTAATAAAAATCAATAATTATTAATTAAATAATTTTCACTACAAGCATTTTATTGACGAACACCAAGATATCAACGAATCTTATCGCAATAGCTATATTGTTATTTTTACACTTAATATTATTATTATTTTACATATTTTTTTGTTAGAACACTTAACATCTATCACTAGCCTTTTAAGTTATACAGCAAACTGAACATTCTATGAGGAATTTAAAGTAGTGATTTCAAATGCCTTGGAGTCAGGCACACGGAAAAAGTGTTGAGGATTAGGTATATGAAAATTTACAGAATATAATTATATTTTTAGATATACAAAATCAATTCCCTTAAAAGATTTTATTAAAAAACACGTCACCTTATCAATACTATTTTTTTCCAAATTATTCGTCATAAGTTATAACAAAAAATACGTTATTCTCTAATGTCATAGTAATATACAATGTAAAACGAAATACCTTGTCTTCAACCGTTTTTTCTTGGACCACATTACAATGTTTTCCTCTATACTAAAACTAAAAAAAAATACTCAATCAAACTCCGATTAGACCATTTAAACACTAGCATGAGTTGCAATCCTTGTTAATATTTGTAGTGCTATAGCTATATTTAAGTTCGTGAGTTGAAATGCCAATCGATTTAATATATTTTAGTACTGACAACTAACTAACTCTACTAACTCACTAACTCTAAAACGTGCACTTATCAACAAAAACTAAACATAATACTGATTATTAATAGAGTTAGTGAAGTTGACGCACAACATGGTGGTTGTGATTCCTGACTTACGCTTGTCACAACGCTCTGGTATGATTCGTTTTACTTTAACCTAGAGTGTAGTCATGCATTAGATTAGTAGATTAGTCATTTACCTGAAGAAGATATCAGATTGTAGATCTCGAAACGTAGTGTTACTGATTGTATTGTATCACTGAACGTTGGCAAATGTCCGGAAACATTCTGTTTCTTTCACAATCCTTCCATCGTCAAAAACAAACTTCAAACAAGGGATATAACTTGGTACGTCAGTCAGTAAGTAACACAGTACTTTGTACTTGTGGTACTACACTGGGAACGGTGTTTGAAGGTCAAGTACTTACAGCTGTTTGACAAAGCATACATAGATATTGTAGTCGGCGGGCAGAAACCTGTCCTTTCAGTGGAGCGTACAACTTGACCTTGTGTTTGGACTGAAGGTCACCAATTGTTGGCATGACAACACCATTGTTGCGTCACATGGGAGAGCTTCCGACCCCCCCCCCCCCACGTACCAACTTGCCCATACTTTGCGTGCGAGGGGAGAGTGAGAAGCAGCTTTGCTAAAACGATACCATTTAATTTCACGGCCAAAGCTACGTGATCTAATGAACCGTAAAAGATAATTGCATCAATTCAATTACGGCTTTGGTCTGCAGATTTGATGAGGTTCTATGAGTAACTACAAAAAATGAGTTTGATACTCCTGCTACATACAAAATATTCTATTCTGTCTTGGTTGCGACTTTCTATTCTGTTTAAACTACCCCGGCTCTTTTGGACATTTGAGTTGAAAACAAGAGAACAATTAATAATTTAAGCAGGAATATTTTGATAAATACCGCATTTCAAATTCAACCTGACACCTGGAGCCAGCGTGACCTGATACCTAATGAGATTCACAAAAGTCCCCACAAAAAAACTCAAGAAGAACTCTTTGCATCGTTTCGACACAGACAGCTGTACTAAAAAAGTTAACCTTGATGAAGAGGTGTTCTCATTGTCTCATCAGGTGCATAATTTCAGACGCTGCACAAAGTATAAGGTGAAATGAAGCTGAACTAAACGTTCGTATTAAATTAAGCCATTTCTGGGATGCAGTTGAAGTTTGCAATGAGCCATATACAATAACTAGTATCGATTGGTATAGAGTAATTCAGAATTTCTTAGAAATTGAGATGTTCAATTTTATCAATATGGTATAATTAAGTACGGCACCCACTTGGAATTTTAATAAAAACAATAATTTTTGCACCCTGTAGCACCATGTAAATTTCGTACCCGTCAAGAACGTTAATACAAGTTAGAACTACGCTTCACCATAATTATGTCACGTAAGAATTCGCTAAGATTGCTAGCAAAATTAATGTGCTTATCTCATTATGCTACAAGTCATACGTTAATATTTCATATTATTGTATTAAGCTTGTTTATATGGATACGAATTTCTCGTTGTCATAGTGGATTCCCAAAAGAACAAAGTAAAAATGTTCGCTAACGCTCAGCTAAATTCCAAGGAGTTACAGGCAGACAGAGAGAAATTAAATTTATCCACCCCCTTCAGTGACAGGCTTCGCTTACGCTCAGCCGATGATGTATTCCAGTCAAACATTGTCTTGGCAGCTTTTAGGTGCTGTTTCAAATTATTAAAAAAAAATAATAGAATTTGAATCTAAAAGATAAAATGGCTACGGTTCAAATACACGAAGCCAGTCAGTAGGTTGACGAACTTAATCAGCACATAAATGGTCGCGTCATCCAAAATGAGGATGACACCAGTGTTGTTGTCCGGGCTAAATCATCGGTTGTCGTTGCAAGTGAAATATCGTCATCATTGAGAAGCTTAAGCAATTGGTTTACAAATAATAACTTGAATAATGCTGACAAAATCGAGGTATTTAGATTTCCTCAGCAGCGGCAGTAGTCTGAAGTAGTTTCGGTGGTTAAAAACTGCGTTTTTGGGTATTCATATGGATCCATTATTGAGGTGGCAGCTCCACAATGGTAGTTTTTGTTCTGAACTGGGAAGTTGTATTTTTCTTTGCGATATCTTGTTGCCTTTTTGGGATTACATGTTCTAAAGTCTGCCTACAAAGGTTATGTTGTACCTTTGATGTCGTTCGGTCTGCTGTTCTGGGTAGCAGCGTCAGTTGCAGACATCCAGAGAGTTTTTCAACTGCAGAAGAAAGCTGTGAGGTTTATATGTGGATTGAGATACAGAGACATTTGTCGGAAGTGTTTCACAGAGAACGCCTTTTAACTATTCCATCACTGTTGATCTACTTTGTATGCGTGTATACCTTCAAAACCTTAATTTCGTCGTCAGTATCTAACCAGACATATGGATCACCTACATGTTTAGGAAATCCATTGATTTCCTTGATCCAAAATATTTTAATAATCTTCCAGACTGGATTAAGAGCTGTTTCAGTATAATTTCATTTAAAAATCATCTCAAAACATGTTTTATACATATTTTTTATACTGTCGATGAGTTATGACTAAACCTAATTTTACATTATATATTACTATAGTACTTTAAATATTGACCATGTACTACGGACAATCAAGATTTATTATTATTATTGTTGGTGTTAGTGGCAGAAGCAGTTTTGGCGGTCTGGAATAGGCGCGAATGCAGTCGAAGGGGGAGGGACGCGTCTGTTATTGTGTGTGTGCGTGTGCGTGCGTGAGCGTGAGCCTAGCCTTGAACTGCACGCACTTATTGATTCAGGTGGCAGCCTTGGATTCGTCCGGTGTGACGAGTGTACCAGCGACTTCACGTTTCCTGTAGTCCACTGCTGTAGCTGTATACAGGGTGTGCCAGAAAAGTGTAGAAACTTACGGCAGGTCATCCAGACTCTAAAATTATCTATCAAAAGAATACCCCAGCCAAAATCTGGGAAACAGTGGTCTAACTAGGGCTGCTAAATTAAAATAAAAGTAAACAATATATAGTGGAAATATCCCAAGTTGTTAATTCCAAACTTAAAATTGTCATAAAGTGATTTAAAAAGAGTTGCAACATCCAATAGTTTCGTTAGTTGTTAGCAAAAAACGTCTTGTATACCGTTTCTAGTTCTTGATCAGCACATAATATATTACAGCGAGATAATTTCTACGTATATGGAACTTATACTGAATGCTTAATACAATATTGTAGTCTGAAGATTTATAATGGAATTGGTGAATTTACAAACAAACACTCCAATAATTGTGAAATTTAATTTTTGTGCGGCCTTTCGTATTCAAGGAATACATTACAAACCCCCATTTATTTCAGTTATGTGGGTCTGATGATGTGTTCCTTGAACACCAAAAGCCTACACAAAAATAAAATATCATAATTGTTGGAGTGTCTGTTTACAAATTAAATATTTGATTCCAATAAGAAGAAGTTGGTAGAATATAATGGAATTGTTTACAAATAGTAATTTTTATCTGAAGCCTTTATTGAGGTAGACGCGTTAGTACGTCATTCAATACTACGGCTAGACCAGATCTTTCAGTAATGAAATTTATTAATTTGTTTTTCTACATAGTTTAAAGAAAAGCACTAGAATTCCGTTCCAAGAATGCGGCCTAGATCCACAATCCTGAAATGTTATGTTATTGAACCAACGAGAACATGATCTAGGCACCAAACCAATTCTCCACAATACTGCAAACAACACTTTCATAGAGCTTCAAAATTCCGTATCCAAAAGGAAGCGATTCTTGAGACCTAAAGCTGAAGGAGACCGAAGCGGAGTGCGGCCTGGAGAAGGCAAGCAAGCCACAGCTGAAGCGCTGACGAGATGCCAGGACCTCTCAGGCATACAGATGACGCGGAGACATGTCCCGGATGTGGGAGATCTCGGGATGGCCGCGGACCAACTCGTGGACGGACTGGGAATGGGAGAGCGGCAAGAAACTTAAAGCGCACAACACAAAACTGCGCCTAACCTTGGCGCGCCTGACCTCGCCCCCCCCCCACCAACACTCTCAGACCACCACCAGTCTCGCTTATGTCAATATCAGTGTTTTAATGCCATCTGTCGGCAGTTTTGGCAAGCGTCCTCCGACCTAAAATTAAGTCTTCTGTTGTGGTGTGGTGACCGCTCGTCGGTTCTTTTATCATCGCGGTCCCTTTATAACATTTTGTCGAGTTCTCACTTTAGTGTTAGCGAATGCTCGACACACTCTTGTGCAGCAGATTGAAAGTTACATACGTAGTGCTCTTGCGATCAAACACTTTATCCTACAGTGTTTAGTATACAGGGGTGCTGAAAAGTCCCGGGACGGTCTAATAACTTTTGAACTAATTACAATATATGAACCAAAATTATACGTCAAGCTTTTGCTCATATAAAACTATTATTTTTATGTATTTCACCATGATATCCTGCTTATGGGGGACGTTCCCGCTAGGGGTTGGTGAAAATTCTTAAATAGAAGCATAGATCGAGTCGTACATCAAATTAAAGCTCTTTTTAATTGAAACATTTTTGGCGAAAATCTGACGTAAAACAGTTGACGCATTACAAAATGGCGGACACTCAAAGATTATAAAATACAGAATTTTTCAAATGCAAACATTCTGGTTGTTAGAGAAAACTGAGACACTTAATCTTTTATTTTACTTCTTTTACTTCAAAATCACTTACCAAAACAGTTATAACAAATGTTCAAAGTGTTTTGCCTTCAGTTTGCTGACAATATCCCAATCGATTGTAGAACGCTGATATCGCATTGTTTATCTGGAAATTCCTTATCAGCAGGTAAGGTTATTACCTTCCTTATCTGGGAAAAGTATCATTAAACAGATGCCTTAACCTCATCAAATGATCTAATACGGTCACCAAACCCGCGCAGCATTAATAAAGTTATTCTTTCTCTCTCGGAAAGCGCCATAGCAAAATAAACTAGCACTACTGAAACTACTTGCAAAATTAGGGCTTGAAGACTTCTAAGTGACTGAGTTGATAAAACTACTGTATCTGTCAGCTGGCAATTTTCATTGTTGTCTTTTTGGTCTTGTTTGCTCCAGCTGATTACCTTCCAGATAAGGAAGGTAATAACCTTACCTGCTGATAAGGGAATTTCCAGATAAACAATGCGATATCAGCGTTCTACAATCGATTGGGATATTGTCAGCAAACTGAAGGCAAACACTTTGAACATTTGTTATAACTGTTTTGGTAAGTGATTTGAAGTAAAAGAAGTAAAATAAAAGATTAAGTGTCCTCAGTTTTTCTCTAACAACCAGAATGTTTGCATTTGAAAAATTCTGTATTTTATAATCTTTGAGTGTCCGCCATTTTGTAATGCGTTCAACTGTTTACGTCAGATTTTTCGCCAAAATGTTTTCAATTAAAAAGAGCTTTAAATTTGATGTACGACTCGATCTATGCTTCTATTTAAGAATTTTCACCAACCCCTAGCGGGACGTCCCCCCATAAGCAGGATATCATGGTGAAAATACATAAAATAATAGTTTTATATGAGCAAAAGCTTGACGTAAATTTTGGTTCTTATATTGTAATTAGTTCAAAAGTTATTAGACCCGTTCCGGGACTTTTCAGCACCCCTGTATATAGATTGTATTGTAAACGTCGTAACACAAAGCGTGATGCATTGAAATTGCCACCGAGGATTGCTAAGTCATGAGTCTAAAACTGGGTAACCTGGGATGGAAAACTATAGATGCTGAGCTGGCTCCCAACCTTCTGCGCTCATGAGTGTGCAGGTGCGTGCGTGCGAGGCAAACTCTACATGGCCCTTCGTCACAATCCCTAATTGTTAATATTATAGATGATGAGTGTTTTTATAAACCCATTCAAATATCTAGTTTCTAAAATTTTTAGTCAAACTCACGTTTCATTCAACTGAAGCTTGTCGCTTAATAGCCGAGAGACAGTTTGCGTATTATTATACCATAGCATAGTGTTAATGAAACTGTTAGGGACTTTCTCCGAAAACTGAAATCAGCAGCTATCATTACCTCTGGAGGTAATGGAATGGAAGTTTATCGAAAGGGTCAAAAATATTCTCAAATCACTTTCAATAAATGTTAAAATCGAGGTCATCCAACCATATAAAAATCGACTTTTAGCTTATAATTACGAACTCAGCCTCGTCATCTTCTTGGACGATGGCGTTACTTAAGTATCTAACAGTTGGTGGGGGGGGTGGGGGGGGGGGGGGGTGGGGGGGGGGGGGGGTGGGGGGGGGGGGGGGTGGGGGGGGGGGGGGGTGGGGGGGGGGGGGGGTGGGGGGGGGGAAGGTCTAATGGAAGGGCGAAGGGATCAAAGAAACACGCGGTGTGCCTCTCTGTAATATATCATGTTGGACAGATTTCATGGATAGTGTATCCCTCACATTTATATTGTAAATATAGAATATTCTGTAATCTGGTAATTGTAGAACATTCTTGTAATTCCAAGCTCGGAAAGTTACAAATACAGACTCCCACTATAAACTAAATTTAACAGAAAGTAGCACGTTCTTTCAATTTTTAGTACACAAAACGATTCTACAAATGTTGGTACCAAAAACTGCATAATTCAACAAGTTCAATTGACTTTCTAGAATTTCTATTGTAAACAGAAATTTCCCTCAAACCGTAACTGAAAACTTATTTTCTATGGCAAAGAATGTGAACTTTACATCTGAAAACCTAAAAGGCAAGAGCCAAAATATGTGCAGGCAGTTTTAATGTATTTTAATGTTTGGATTTACCTATTCTGGGTTGAATTTTGTGTCCAGGGTATTGTTTTGTAACATGCTATTAACCAGAATCCAATTGTTAATATGTTGTCATAGAACACTCGTCATAAAACATTTTGTTGTTTGCGGGCGCTAAAAGAATTATTATAGAATTAAAACTGGTTATGTTATGTTCTGTTGAATAAAGGTATTTGTGACTTATATTTAAATACATTTGTTTCAATTGTAGCTTCAATTGACAATAACAAAACATGGCCAGTTCCTAAATAAGTTGATTCAAAATATGTTCGCACCCCTTAGAAAATCTAATAATGAATCGTGGGCACGATTTCCAGGGTTAATTGCGGAAATAAATCTTAGCCTTTAGAATAGAAGGAGGCTCTTGTAGATTTCTACATTGGTAATAATGGTCGAGAGATAACTAGGCCCAAACTAATGTTTTCATACTTCGACGACTTCCGTTCCACGATTACAGCGGGAACAAATGATCGCGCAGACCACGCAAAGCACTTCCATCTTGTGTCATGAACAGCTGATAAATCATCCACTACGCTATTTCTCCACTTGATTTTATCTTTCCAAAGCCATCTTCGTGTTATTTATGGGCCCAAGTGCCCCCGCAACATCACTTCTGCTCGTCGTCGTTGGGTAAAGGAAATCAAAACACTCTGAACACATCAGAGAGCATTTCGTGTACTATTAAAATGAGCAAAATTGTTACGGGCACCCGTGAGTCGGAAATCGAAAAAGATGCAACGATTTCTAATAGATTTCTGTTCATGTATAAAAAATTAATTGTACTCCTAACTTTATTACTTCACTGTATAATTTTTGACATCCCATTCATTACTCACTTTCTATACTTTGTAGATCGTTTGGGTGGATTTACGAAGACGGGCAGCAATACTTTTGAGCACTTAAGAAGGAATTACTGTGTATAAAAAAATTTCATGACATCCAATTGAACAGATTATACATTTCCAACGACGTATCCAGCGAGAAGGTCCGGATCCCCCCCCCCCAAGTTATAAATGTTTTCAATTCATTTTAGTAAACGATTTTTTATTTAAATAATTCAGTGTTACTGAAATGTACTGCTGAATGATCGTTCTCAACAAAGAAATGGGTCAAGAACTATTTTAAGGAACAAAATGGGGCCTTACTCTCTGTCAACTACGGGAAAATATCAGTTGTCTGGACTCCCCCCTACCCCAAATGTTTTCCTGGCTACGTTGTTATAAATTTCAATAATTATACACTCTGAATAAAATTAAAAACAACTTTTTAATGCATCCTTGTCATCATTTAGGCAATTAAAAAAAATATTTTCAATACTCCACTTCCTTTTCTTTTACACTACTACATTTTTTCAAAGCAACGTTAAACATTAATGTTTCTTCACTCTGACAATACAAATAATTAGTAAATTATTATTAATACGTTTTAGAAGCTTCTTTCGTTACAGATTTAATTAACTATTTTATAAATAAATACTCAAATAATAATCCAAGTGTATTTGTGTAAGGCTTTTCGTTTTCAAACCTCTTATTCCAGTTATGTGGTTCTGATGATGTTTTCGATGAAAACTGGAGGCATCACACACAAAAATTGAATTATTTTTGAAACACTGTAACAGATTTAGTAAGTCTAGGGAATTTGAATTTTCCGCTTGTGCGTATGCCTATTGGGATAGATCTGTGAGGTCTAATGGTAATACAGTCTCTTAGAGGATGCCTACATTACGTTTTTCAATTGTTGATGGTTTTTTTTCTTAAGACCGATTGCAGTTTTGTATTTATTGATAAATTCAAAGGAAATGTATGATAAACAAATCAAATGTATACCTCTATATTTCACTAGTAGGGTGATACTGTTAAGAATACTGTTTGGAGACAGAAAACTTTAAAAAACCAACTTCTGGTACACAACCTTGTTATCAGTGTTGGCTAGGTCAGGGCTGTTATCATCTCGTCTGCTCCTGAACAACAATCTTGCCTTTATAACAACCGCTGTTCTTACTTACGGAATTATAAATAACGTCTTTTAAAATTCCTCTTCAACAGCGTGTTTATTTAACAAATTCCGACTATGCAAAATGTATTATAATACTTGTAATTGTGATAGTCGTGGATTGCAACCAACCTTCCTTTCAGAATTATTTTAACGACTAGTGATGCTGAATTTGTCATAGTGACTGGCAAAATCTAAAACAGAGAAAATGGAGATTTGGAGTTCTGATTCACAAAGGCAATCGTCATCATTTACAGAGCCCCGCATGCCTGGGTAAGCTGCTTTTAAACTGGAGGGTCGCCGGTGTCCAGAGTCCGCATAGTAAAGACTGGTTTGCCACCAGCCATTCAGCCCTGGCCTATGCTGTTCCACCGTGGCTTGGCCCCTAGTGGGAGAAATGAAAGGAAAACTAAATCGAAGGGTTGAGGAAGTTTACCTCAAATAGAAGAGAGTGAAGAAGAGAGATAGGCTGACACATAGAAAAGTGTGCCAGCCATAGGCCTCCAGAACAAGAAGAGAAGGGATCTGGAGCATTAGCTAGGGTACCTCGGGGTCGCCACTACCCGTACGGCCTCGAAAGTAAGACCGCCCCTGAGGGATCATTTTCTTTGATTCATTCAGATGTTTTTCTCAGAGGAAAATTATGAGTATTGTGAGAATATTGATGACATAGAAAAATATTTCTGGGATCTGTACCTCACTCAGCAGTGTCATCCATTTTGTATTATTTAAAAACACAATTGTTGTAACGTAAAATATTCACCGCATTGTTTCAACAGATTTTTCTGTTCCGTTCTCCAACAAAAAGAGAATGGTTTTATATTTGGGTATTCAATCAAGTTGTTATACGAGTTATTTATAAATCAGATCACCGAACCAAGGTTCAGACAATTAGCCACCCCCGCCTAAGCTGTTATTGCCAGAGTAGTTTCGCTTTGTTATTATCTACTGGTGGAAATAGCGCAATAACATTTATCGGAGCGAGATCTCCCAATGTTGTCTGACTGACTGACTGGTCTGGGGTTTTCTGCGGCAAACCAATAAAATTCTCGTTTAGCTGACGCGTTAGTCTGGGTGTAATACATTCACCCCTTCCACTGCGCCCCTTTCTTCCTCTCTTTGAACCCCACCCCCCTCCCCATGCCCCACTAATCACTATGGACTGATACAAATGTGCGCTGCTTATGCCCTAATACGGGGCAATACATTAGCTTCGCGATATTCTCTGTTATGAAGAACGGTTTGGGAACTGAAAGCCAGCGTGCGCTGTAAAGGCCCACGATCTGATTTTTCTTGAAGAAACAACAAACGAATTATTCGTTAAAAACAAATTCAGCCACGCTAGTTAGTTATCGAAAGGATCAAAAACTTGAAGTGATAACTATTTTTTTTTTTTTTTTTTTTTTTGACGTGACAACGTCTTAAATTAGGTTGCGGCTCGGAGTCACTCATGAAAAAGTGTAACGCCCGGTAACGTTACGATGCCCGTCCAGTGGGTCCGCCGCACGGGATCCGCACGGGATAAAGCAGATAACTGTGGGTCCGCGCACGGGATAAAGCAGATAACTATGTTTATTCGTGAAAATGTGGAGTGCTTAGATTCGTCATTTACAACAACTACAACAATAAAGGTAAATAATTGTACATTGATATTTCATTATCGTAAACTATGATTGATTGATTAATTGTTAGATTGACACAAAAGTTGAGAAACTGAGTTTATAGGTTATGTCATACTATTGACAAATGTTGATAGTGTTAAGTAAATTATTAGTTTAAATCACTCTGCAATCAATCGTAATTCAGTCGATTGAGAAGAAACAGCGCGTATTGCTAGTCAAACATTTAAAATAACAAATTATAACCTCTAACCTGTCATAACAGTGCGACCAAACAAACGAACTAAACCGACCAATCACCACGCGCGGAGTTAGAATTTAACTGTGTTTAGCAAGAATTTCAAATTACAATTTTAGTAAATGTTTTATTCAACTTTACCATTTACAATAACAAATTTTAATTAATTTCAAATTATGTACCGTACAACAAAATTATGTAGTAAACAAAATATATTTCTATAGTTAAAATTTGTGCAATTCTTATTTTCATTCAATTCCTTGTTCCTATTGTGCAATTTAATAATATTCATATCAATAAATATTCTACCGAGAAAAAGACGTTGTCACGTAAAATCTTCGCCCGTAAAACCGACTTTACAGGCAACCATAATTTTTTCAGAATATAATTTTTATAGCTTAATACACAGCCAGAAGCATAATCCTTAATTATATAACCGTGAGACTAAAAGTCGCCGCATGTTTTGCTGACGCGATTTTAACACTTCATATTAAGTGTGTCAAGATAAGCAAAATATAATGTAATAAAAATACTATCTCATATTTTAAACTCAGTACTAAGCACTCTGGCTCAAGCAACGTACTACTTCTTGGAAGTTTTGCTTTTTACAATCAAGTGCTAAATAAAATATTATTGACACATAACTAATCATTTACATTCCAATAAGGTTTTTCTAGTAAACAGTTTAAAATTAGTTTATTGTTTAATACCGACACTCAATGTCGAGGGCAGCTATTTTAACCTTGTTCTAGAAAATGTTAGATCGCAGTTTACCAAGAAACTACCCCTTCCAGTACAAGTATACGTCCAGCTATTATATGTTGCAGTGACTAAACTGCCGGGGTCTCTTAAGAATGAGGTTGTTCCTAGAAAATTACGCCTTTTTGTCTTCAATTGTATGGGTTATAGTGCTTCATCAATTTCGTCTCTTTATCCCTTTTTTCTATTTTGTATACCCTCGTTTTGTTAATTTCTTCATATTAATTAAGATTTAATTAATTAATTAATCAAATATTAAAAAAACATGAATAAAAAACACTTAATAGTTCATATGAATAATATGCAATTTGTTAAATTTTATATTACACTTTTAAGCCTTACTATAGCATTATAACGTTGGATTAAGTAATAAACTTCAGGATTAGTAATGTATTATCTCAATTGAAAAATCCCTAACCAATTGAGAATTCAACTTAATTCACCACGGGAATATTGGTCGTTCCTGGTAGCTGAGTGGATAGCGCCTCGGCTTTCCTCCCAGGGGATCCAGGTTCGAATCCCTGTTCGGGCATGGCATTTTTGCACATTACAAATTATAATCTGGGGTAGCCTAAAGTAAGATAATCAGTTCCGCGTTATAGGATTAGATACTCTCATAAAGAAAACTTACCTTCTCTATTTATTTGTGTTTGAAATTTTCTTCTGGACGAAGCATTTTACAGTATACAATATTTTATTTGAAGAGCTAGTATTCGAATTTGTAAGGTTAGCAGCACTGATGCTGGTCTAATTCATTGTATTTTATGATCGCATGTATGTATATTTTACTTAAACAAATTAGGATGATGTCACACCACGTGACAGTCTTGGCTGAGGTTGCATGCAAAATGTCAATTATTCATTCTGTAGAATTCTTGCGCGTAGACTTAAAGGAAAATAGCCACACATAAAATGTATATTTACATTACTTCAATGCTTCACAGCCTAATCCCCTGGATCAACATGTACCACCATACTACTCATTATTGTCTATGTAGAAATAAAGTGTCATCCAAAATTACGAAATTCTTTCAACATATCTTGTGGATATGTACAAGTGTAACTATGCCACATGTAAAAATATCATATGATACTATTCGGTTTGTTTATACATTTATTAACCATGCGATCTTTCCGTTGTCACCAATAAGATCAATATAAAAATGTTCACTAACTTTCAACCGAATTCAATGAAGTGACATGCACGATCGTCGAACTCATTGTTACCTATATATATAAATGAAGTTTCAACTAAAATTTCAACTTTATAGATTAGTTCGTTCTTGAGATAACTTGTGGACAGACAGACAGAAATGAGAATTTTTCATCCCCTATATTGATGGAATTTGCTAACGCCTAGCCCATAACGAGTGTCCAATACTGTTTGCAGTGAAAATACAAATTTTTTTTTACTATAATTTTCCTAAACTTTCCTCATGCTACCCCTTAGATTCTCCACACACACAAGTAGAACTTCCATTGTCATTTCATTGGAGGAGGAGCTCTTCTTATTGGATCGCATCTTTGATGTTGAAAGGCCTCGTGTAAAAAAATATAATTATTACTATATTGTGACTTTTGTTTTATAAAATAACAGAAAATGCCATTGTTATGTTACGAAAGGAACAGCTGTTGAACGCTGGTGAATTATAGAGAGACATTAGCGATTGCCTCGTTGTGGAACAGTTAACTTTTTGATATTAGTATAAACTTTGTTGACCACAAGAGCACATACGAGGTATCAGGAAGACAGGAGTAAGGGACAGTCATTGAATTCGTGAAATACCTGTTTCCTTTGAAAGTACCTGCCCGAGCTCCGTCAACTTTTTAATATTAGGATAAAATTTGTTGACAGGGTATTAGGAAAACATACGAAGTATCAGGAGGACAGGAGTAAGGAACAGTCATTGAATTTGTCAAATACCTCAGTTTCCTTCAGGAAAGTACCTGCCCGAACTCCGTCTTGTGGTATTGACGTGTCTCCGAGGGTAATGCGCCTACCAAGGTCGCTCTCGCGGCGCCTAGCCCTTGATTGCTTCTATTCATCGACTACAAAGCCCTATACATCGCGGATTGTCATTATTGGGCTCGACCGACCTTCGCCAGTTGATTAATGCTCTACTTTTTGTCCCACCCTCCGCCAAGCCGCGTGTTGTGCCACTTGCGCTCAAACTGTGCGCGGCGGCAGGTGTTACCTCCGGGCCATGCGCGCGAGATAATTTCCTCAGATATTACAGATAGCCAAAATATTTTCTGTTACCTTTTTGGCTTGCCCTCATATTATTTGTGGCTTTGATGAATGTTTATTCTATAGTCTACATAATAAAATTTTTATTTTCCACATGGGTTTGTATTTATTTTAAGTCGAGTTTTCAGGAATGTTTTCTAAAGGTCTGAAAAGTTGTCAAATAAAATCAAATCCACATTGAGTTTAAAATAAAATGTATTCTACCTGTCACAAAGAGACAATAATTATCCACACTCCCCCCTCCCCTCCTCATCACCAGGGTGGGGAACCAACAATTGATACCTCGTACTGTTTTATTATAACGCAAACTTAAACAAGTCCATACATTTTCGTTTAAATATTCCTTAACTTATTTTGATATTGTGGGATTTAATAGGATAACATACGAATATGGGGCTTATATTGGTTATTCAATCTGTAAACATCAATTAATACTCGTACCTAATTATAAGTTCTAAATATATGTACAAAAACAATCTAAAACATAAGAACAATATTGCATATAGAAGAAAAAATAACTTGAAGAGTAAACTAAAATATCCAATACATCACTTACAATGTGGAAATTAAAAAAAAAAAACAGAATTGACAAAAATTGTATATAAGATTAAAAAAACATAACTCATACATAAAATTAAAAAATACGGATCTGCAATTGCAAATTACACCTACATATAAAGTCGTGAATCATATTACGTATATTAAGTAAACCAAGATCAGTTATAAACAAAGAAGATGGACCACTACAAAATTCTATTTCACTTTCACTAGTATCTGAAAAAATATTAATAACGTTACGTAATATAGTTCTAAATTATAGATTTACTTTTATTTTACAAACTATATCAATACAAGATAACTTAATATTAAATCTGTCATATCTGTATTGACTTTAGTGAAGTAAATGAAGACAGCCTTGCTCTCGAAAAGCCTCACAAAATACAATCTAATTATTGGTCTTTTCAGATTTTAAATTTACTTATATTTATACAAGATTGTTCAGAATTTTTATCAACATTTATATTTTGCTCATTATCAATGATTAACCCAAGAAAACCGAGTCAAGCAACGTCGAACATGACTACTCTTTGGGTGGTCAACCCCTAGACGATCCTACCCCAGCTTCATGGTCTTTATAAATGCACTTTTAGTCGCTAGTCACCAAGTGTTATTTTAGTTGTGATACACCCATAAATTATCCTTAGCTATAGAATCGGGACTATGAAGGAGACTTCTTATATTACTCTATTGGAATTCTCCATTCAACCAGGGCTAGAAGAATTAAAATATTCCATAGGTAGACCATGTTTATTATATTTTATTATTTTCTTAGATTGTATTAGTTACGCAGAAGAGAAATCATTCATACGGATGAGGTGTGCTGAAATCCAAGGAATTATTTCAGTTAGTTCTGAGATCCGACGCTAGGGCTGCGCCACGTAACTTTGTTACTGTTTTACTTCACCTCTCACTCCACAGATGGCAGTCCGAGCGCTCAATCTTACTGTGCCTCAATTTACAACGTCGGATGGGTTATCTCCTGTGTAACTAATATAGTGAAATATTTTATTATGGTAATTCAACCATTACTGGTATTATGAAATATATTCAGTAGAATATTCAAGGAAAGGAGTGAATCTGTTTATACTACAGGAACGAAAATGGTACTTTTCATCATCTTAACCTATATTCAGTCTAATATCTCAGCCACTTGGAAAGCCAGAGTTGTAAACAACATCCGCCAAACACAAGTGTGAAACAAGGATAACAGCAAAATAACAGTTCGTCTTGAATATATTCAGTCCGTTAACCGCTTAAATATATATAAAGAAGTTACGGCCATAGTGCTGTAGGGAAGGCCAAACAACGTTTCCGTGATTATTGGAGCAGAAACTGGCATTGGCCAGGATGTTCAAACCCTTCCGACATCCCCCGGCAAGTTGTAAAGAGTAATATCTTTCTCCCATAGCTTTGTCTAAGGATTTGTTTCTTTAAATGAAAACAGCTGCAACACTGCTATGACCTCTTTCACTTAAATACTTATTCTTTACAAGTTTTATTCATATGTGTTCGTGTTTTATTCAAAAAGGTAACGACGAAATGAAAAAAAAAAACTAATGTCTGTGTCAGCCAAAAGTCCCCCTCAAAAATTCCTTTAATTCAATTTTCTTTTCCACTTTTAAAAATTCATATTACTACTAATTAATTCTATTATTATTATTAATCAGTGCGGACGTTTATGTTAAATCGTATAATTAATATAAATGTATGTACTATTTAATTAAATTAATCTTAGATTATATGAATTGAATTAGAAAAAAATGTACCCTTTGTGTGTTAATTTACTAAATTTAACGCAACTTGTGTGTTGTAAAACAGCCAGACAATGGTGTCACGTAGTGGTACAACGGCTTTAGCAAGATAACCAGGTCAAGTAACGTCGAGCGTGGCTGCTGCTTGGATGGGTGACCGCTGAGCGATCCTGTCCTTGCAAGCAGCCCGCCTGCCCGGCCATTGGTGGTGGGTGGTTCGGAAGTCACCTTTAAGCCGTTGGTCCCCAGGTTAAGTGTTAGAGAGGGCTTCTTAGCCCTAACTTTGCCTGGCTAAAATAAGACATATTTACCTTACTTTTTTAACAAAACAAAAAGACCTCTACATCAAATTAAATACATTTTGTTAGTTGTATGTTATTAACTCTGTGAATTGAAATGTTTTGTTTAATATAACGATTCTCTAAAAACCTTGCGATTTTTTAGAGGTATATAAAATATTTTAGGCTATGGGTTATAGTTTACATAAATGTACAACTCTTTCTTACAGAAATAGACTCTGGGGCATTTGTAGCAAATTAAACCTAGGCGTAATGTTCGTTCAGAGCCCAGAAAAATATTTGTAAAACCGAATTCAAAGAGTTTCAAGTTACCATGCCTTCACTTTTTTACTTTCAGTTGTTGGTTAGCTTTTGATTCTGAGTAATAAAGACTTTTTGAATTTTGATTAACCGTTTTCGGCGTCAAAATAAGTGCATCTGATTTAAACACTGTATTTTGACACCGTTAAAACTTTTGTGGTTTTGTTACCAAAATACCTGAAAATAAATAATAGGCTTTATTTGTGTAAAGTCAATGACAATTAATGCGTCAGCAAATTGTAAGAAACAATTTGAAACATGACGAACATTTTTGTCACTTTGCACAAATAAAAAAATCTTACACAAAGAATTTACTTGTAAAGCTAAAACGTTTGGGTAACTGAATATTTAGTTTCATTATATCACTACAATTAATTACTTATAATAGATGAAATGTTAGGGAGTAAAACATGTAATATTAACCTAACCTTAGGTAATATATAACTATTGGCTTCAACTCCCTCTTCTTGTTACTGTAGTTGAACACCCGAGGACATATTGTCTGGGGGGAAGTTCTGTGACTTACGCATCTCGTACCCAACAATTATTTAGAGCAATTGAGACTTTCTGGAGCTCTCTAAACATCTAAAAACTAGATAAATTTTCCAAAACTAAATTTGTTTATTGCACTGGCCGAACTGTTGAATATATTTTGAGCATAGGGAGAATTTACAAGTTTAATTCCAAAGGCATGTTATTTACACTGATATTAGACCAAAGCATGTATAATTCCAAGACATCCGAAGTTGAACTATTTTGTGTCCAATTGTTTTATTTAAATGAAACTTGCAGATGTTAATTAAATTGAATGTGAAGGACAATATGATGTTGGACATTTGCTATCGTTATATGTTAAGTATAACACTACAATGATTGAAATATAACCTCTTCTTCAGAAGGAAAAATATCCTAAGGCATTAAAAAACTAAAAAAGGCCAGCATGAAGTGCAGACTGGAGAGAATGAACCCAAGCGTTTTCACTGCATAGAACCTAATTGCATCAAGCCAGGATTTCATGCAGTTCGTTAAGTATCATTTACATATTTTAATTTTGTGTGGCAGTCGATTGCAACATTTTTTAGTTTTGGTCTTTCCACCTGAAGAAGAGGGCAGATTTGAATCCTCGAAACGTAGTATTATACTTATTTATATCGTCTAACGATGTCAGTATCTGAAATCATATAATATTTTCAAACCTTCAATAGTCATAACTAACTTTAAACAAAGAAATGAAACGTATTATAAACTTTAAGACCGTCTTAATTTCTTAATGGTTACTTGAGCATACAGGAAAATTAAAAAAATAACTGCGGACTGTTTTGTTGAACTTTGTTTTTCTTGTAGAACTTTGCAGTTAGTGAAGTGTCCAAAACTCATTAAAAAGGACACCCGCGCCCAAGTTGAAACGAGTCAGAACATTAAAACGCCGCCAGCTATTCCCGACGTTCGCAAGGCAGCTTAGCTTAGCTCGGCAATTCTGCATTGTTAACTTTTTCTGCTGTAATCGCAGGCTTTACACTTCTTTCTCCGGCGTTTTTATCGTTAGAAACATTAGGAGCACTATTAGCTGTTACTCCATCGTTTAACTAATTACGTGCCATTTACATACTTTACGGTGAAGTACTTTAGCTCGCTCTCGTTGTGGATGTTCAAATATCTCCAAACAGTCAAGGATATTAAAAGTTAGTGTTACAATTTTGTTACGGGTGAAGAACGTAGTGATACCGATGATATCGTGGTGCATAAAATTATCTTAATATTAAAAACTTTGTTTATAAAAATATTTCTTATTGGCTGAGCGTTAGCGAAGCTTATCATTTCAATAGATTTTTGTTTCATTTCGATATCTATATAACTATCAGTGTACGTGTTTGATATCTCGTAAGATCAAGCGACGTCGAGCGTGGCTGCTGCTTGGATGGGTGACCGCTGAGTGATCCTGTCCTTGCAAGCAGCCATCCTGCCCGAATGAAATATAAACTTATAATTGTGCATCAACCTGTTGTAATTTCAGCTAAGCCTGTTACTAGACAGGTGGTGTGCTAGTTCTACCTTGTATTAAATAAAATGGGTCCTGGGTGTTATTGAAAAAAAATATTTCTATTATTTGTCATATTTTGAAATAATTTTCTTAAGGACAGTTTCAACCCTATACTTTATAGACACGGAAATGGAGCATTTTCACGATTAGATACTCGTATTTGATTTTTAAACCATTTATTTATATCTTGTTAGTATATTATTTTCTTAAATTTAAATCTCGTTAAAATAATTTTATCTTGTGGCATGTTTTATAAAAACCAGATAACATACCATAGTAGATTTATCAATCATTTTCAAACGTATTTTTATATTTATGTGTCAAAATTGATTCTTTTAACATTTACACACTGAATTGTTTTTTAATTCACAGAATAAAAAGTATTATAAAACTCGTATTATTGATTAGAACAGTAAGGTCTATAAATAAAGTATTTTTTTGTAATCAAGAAAAACCCATCCATGGGTAAAACTTACTATATTATAAAGTGGTTTTCAAATTTCTAAGATTTAATAGTAAAGCTTCACAGATCTTATCTTACAATTACCAAATGCCAAAATTTTAAAAAAAAAAAATCGCAAGAAATGTATGTATTTATGTTATTTTAAATAGTTCGAAGTGTTTTAAAACTACTTATTTTTATAATTTGAAAATTATGTATACAATCGTATGAGTGTGTTTACCGTTAATTCAGCTTTCACGATTATAAAGTACAACGGTAATGAACCAAAAGAAAGCATAAATAGAAGTATCATTTTGTGCTATTCGTTGGACTTTATAGCTTTTGATAGATTATACTGTGGATAATCGCATGCAAAGTTGCTGACTGATATATTACATTAGGTATTTATCAGTAACCACAAAGTACCTACTCGAACCGTGAGTAGCTGACACTTACATTGAGTGTTTGTCTGGCAGCTACTTGGATGTGAGGACAGAACAGTTTGTATGAGGTTTCTTAAATGGTATTCAACTGAAATGGGATTGATTGATTGGCAAGACCTCAACAAGGTGTCAGGCAATCAAGTAGCTATTCAAGTGGGATTTTAGTGAGACTTATTTTGAATAGGTTAGAAATTCAAAAGTAAGAGTAGCTAGGGAGCTAGAAAATAAATATACATTTCTGTTACTATTCAATCTCTATTGAAATTAAATCAGGCTATTGCCGTTTATACAAATTTAATTAATGTTAAAAGTCGTTCAACAGATATTTTTCTTCTTTCGACCATATGTTGCTTTGGTTATTTAATTAAACACGTATGTGACAGAAACTGTTAAATACAAAGTAACTGAATCATAAAAAAGTAAAGGCTGTGAGGTGTAGTGGTAGCATGCTCGCCCGGAAAGTTGAAGATTCGGGTTCGAGTCCCGAAGGAGCAATTAGGTTTTGTGATTTAATTTTTTTTTAATAATCACATGCAATGTTGGCAAGTACCTACATTGTAGGCTAACAACACTTATATGGAGTGTTTTGGCGTGTATCCGCTTGCTTGGTGAGCTAATGACACTATGTATGAAATATTTAGCAATTAGCCACATTTGTAGTGAACTACTTATATGGTGAACTGAAATATGTGGCATGTTCTGGCAGGTAGCGATTGTACGTCAAGCTATGTGAAATTGTATTTCAGTGTTTTGGCATGTAGCTACACGTATAGTGGCGACATATAGGGAGGCAAATAGGTGATCGCATGGTAACAACAGTGACAATTGTGGAACAGTTTTGGAAAGTAACTGCTGATTATTTATCTTTACGTAAATAGAGTTTTTGGGAAGTATCTTCTTTAAAGTCTAAGTGTTGACACATAATTGGAATTTTTATGATTAACAAACTGTATGTTTAATAACTATGTTTAATAACATTTTACCACGTTTAACGTATTTTACATATGAATGATCAATCATTCATAAGTAACCTGTTCACTATAAGTAGTATTGTACATGTTGCAATAAATATTTTTTTCAAACTAATTTATTGCATACCTAACATTGTAATCGATTCAGTGCACTTGAAACGCTTTAATTACGCTTGGTGCAGTTAGGATGGTATTGTACCAATTACCTTCCGACTGTTTAGAGATTAGTTGCATAGTTGTGTGATGGCAGATCGGAGTCGGTGCGGTGGTTAGGAATATTAAACTATTTCCTTTCATCAGTTCCAACCTTGTTCAAAGCAAAGCTGTCTGATTAATTGTAAACGTCCAATGCATAACGTACCCTGAATGCTGCTGTGTGGATTAGTTTTGTAACTATAATGTCACGTTCTCCTCTACGCCTCCCCTCTCCACTGCTCTCTCACTTTTTACCCCCAACAGAATCCCACTTTTTTTACAATAGGCACCTTGTTTGTTTCGCGTTTAAACGTAAAGAGAACTGAAGTAATAGTAAACGTTCAATGCAGAACGTTTCATAAAACGTTCACAGCCACGACGCTCCACTGCAGCACTCCAGTACCCTGAATGCTGCTGTGTGGATTAGTTTTGTAACTAGAATGTCACGTTCTCCTCTACACCTCCCCTCTCCTCTTAACCCTGTCCACCCTCAATGCAACCGTACCTAGTCAAACAATCTATGCCTTGTTTTTACTTTGCTTTTACTATAAAAAGCTTCAATATCCGAGACCAATATCAATTAATGTCTGAATATTTTGTTATACAGTGTGATCGTCTTAACAGTACCATCATTGCTATCTCAAAAAAATACTATATTTACATTTAAGTATGAATGGAGGGCTTAACCTACTTATCATTCCATTGCAAATATGAATTTGAGAAATGTTAGTGCCAATACAAGGGCCAACTTTAAAATTCATGAACACCCATAACTTTTTTGTGATCTTCGTTATAGAATATCTTAAAAGTTTATTCTTAGCATTTTTTTATTTAATCTACTCGTGTGAAAGTTATAACGCACCAAAGATCTCATAATGAGCGACATTCATATGCGTAGATCTCCTCCTATACGCTTAATTTGAACCTCTGACATATCTAACTTTATCAGACTCCTTACGAATACCTTAAATCGTATGGAAAATACACCAGACAGGTCGAAAGTAGAATTTTTGAAATGTGCCATTTTAAAGACATGTTTTCTATTTTTATGTAATAAATTTTAAAACACTTTTGAACTATAATTTCTGATTCAGTTTTTACCGTTTTTGATACTTTAAAATAATTTGTGTTAATTAACTCTCAAATATAATTTGTATGATACGTAGGCTACATTGCAAATTTGATCATCATCAAGCCATAAACTAACCTTATGAACTCTATCGTTTTCAATATATGTTACCCAAAATTAAAACCAAACTGATATAATTTAAGTCATTATCTTTTTTAATTTTGCAAGAGACTCCTTAGTATTTATTGAAAATGAAATAAGTGACTGTACATTCAAATTACCAAATGAGGGTTTTGTGTTTAAAGTTAAAACCAATTTCTAGTTGGCACATTTGATATATTACACACATCTGTCTTCAAAAAAGGTACAATACGTCGCCAATAATGTGGCCATTACTTGCTTTAATTTAAAAATACTTCCGAGAATTATTTCTTTTACAGCAAATCGTAATATACACTAACAATTACGAACTATTTCTCATTGATTCAAAAATATTTTAAATGTTCCAATATCCATTTCACGTTAAAGAAATTAAAAATAATTTTATATTAACAGAAGCAGAATTCATATCTTTTACGATTTAGAGGAACTTAAACTTAAAATCAACATAGTTTGTTTTTAATTTATGCGACCATGTTTTGTGTAAGATTCTAAGTATGTGACTACAAAATACTGAAGTTGTTTCCATATCTGCGAAAAGAACTTAGTCAAAACTAATGGAAATAAATTTTTAGGCTGTAGATAAGGTTTTTCAAATGCAACATTATGGAAATGGAGAATTTTGCTTCAATTTGCATAAAGCACTTTTATGTCACATCTTTTTTCCTATCCTAGCTATTTTCTTATATTTTTATGTTCAATAAATTCACGAACGCGATATTCCTTAAGATGTAAGTAAAAGTACACAAAGTACCGACTGTCACGTAGCTGGTTCCGATGAGGTTGAGAATCATACTTTCCATTCTATTATTTTCTTTGTACTCTATGAATTAGCTTTTCACGCGTTCAAATATCATATTTTAAAGTATTGAGTTTCTTTACAAATTCTTGTAGTTCCTCATTGCCATCATGGTTACCCATGAGACCATAAATGTAAAAGGATTCGCTAACGCTCAGCCAAATCCCATGGAGTGACAAGATCCATTAGTGATATAAATGAAGCTTCATGGAAAATCTGAAATTCGTTCAAGACATCGTGCGGACAGACAGATATAGACAAACATAAATGAAAGTTTTCAGTCCTGCAGTGATACACTTCGCTAGCGCTCATCCAATCATTTGTTTTCGCAATAGATGCAACATTTGTAATTATAGTTTACAGTTAAAACGATTTAGGAACCAATTAATGAAATGAAACAAAATAAAGATGAGCAACAGATTTGACGCAGATCGAGGGTTTAACCGAGTACCAATTCATGCAATCCAGACTCATGCAGAGTTATTACAGCCGCATGAATGACATTGTTAATCACCATACATGGGTCGTCCCAAGCTGCATTCATTATCTGCACACAACAACACAGGCAAAGGCTTCCAATAAATGCACTAACATTTGAAACTTGTTATGGGCATAACGCGTACCTATTGTTGAAAATAGGCAAACTAACACCTTGGAAGCATTAATTTAACTTTGTATGACATAATTTATTTAGTTGTCCCCGTGTGAATATAGGCTACGAAAATATTTTTTTACTGTAGACACTAATGCAAATTTTGTATTTTTATATACAAAGTTTAACATAATAGTATTAGGTAATTCTTTAAGGATTTCGTGTTAATATGTTTACGTTAAATGATCATACGTTAATTATTTGGATCAATTTTTTTTAATAGTAATTTGAAAACTATAAACGGAAAAATGAAATAAGTGATTTTGTACGAGCGAAATTGTATTATTTTAACTAGACTTTTATTTATTTCCAGAGATTCAACTTTTAAAATATGTAAAATCAGGAATATGATTAATATAAGGTCCCTATTCTAAAAATTTAGTAATAAATTCCGTCCTGGATCAGTAATAAAACAATGCTTTCACAATAAAAAGATGTTCTTTTTCTTCCTGGGGGCGGGGGAGGAATTAGTCTGCTTCGGTTCCCCACTTTGTGAAAAATGAAGTATAAGGAACATCTGAAGTACAGAAGGGAATATGGAAATAATTCAATAACTTTCACAGTACGATGTAAGGAGTCCATCCAGAATGAACCAATGCAAATTAAAAAACGGCCTTCACGTGTTCTCTGATCTTATCGCCATCTTGATAAGACAAGAGACAAGACAAGACAATTCCTTATTTTCACATTCATCAAGAAGGAAATGGCGTCAAATACAAATTATCTTAAAAATTTTTCCCAGGTTTGTTGTCATTAGCTGCCTAGGTCTTCACATTCTCTGCGAGTCGGCTCTCCAATTCAAGAATTCTTTTACTGAGTAAAAGGGTCTCTCTTGGAACCAGGAGTGCAGGCTTTTCTTCAACTTCCTTCCTTCCATTTTCTTCAGCTCATCAGGGAGATTATTGAAGAATTTTGCCCCAGCATAGGTTGGTTTTGTTTCAGAGAGAGTTGTGGATTGGCAAAGTAAAGTAAGCAAAGATTCTGCCGAGACGAGCGCCATGTGATTTTCAGTGGTTGATTTTTTTAAGGAGACGTACTACGACCTCTATTGTGTATTTTTAGGAACTTTACAACGGCGTGATAGGCCATAATGGTATTACCGTACGTAAACATCAAGAAGACTTCTGATACGTACGTATATGGTACTACACTAGAGACGTAATAGCACCATCATAGGTAGTCTTAGTTACGTATGAAATCTGCTCATTGGTGTGTATCGTATACTTTGGGTGCTATATTGGTCACGTGATACATGAAAAATGTCTCCGTAAGTTTTAATGACGTAAACATTTGATCAGAGGGAATGTTTTGGTTTAAAATTACTACTGAATCTAAAGTAAATTACAAACCCATGTCCGGTTTTCAGCTTATTCAAGATAGTACTAAGGGTACCGTGATAACCGTGAAGACATAAAAAACTATGGCACCGAACAAATTTGAAGGGCATGAAACTGGTGGAAAGGTTTGTAAAATATTCAAAACTGCTTGTGGTTTATTATAATGTTTTTACTTACAATATATTTTGATTCCATTTTATAATCAGTTGTAATTTTATGGGGTAAAGTACGATAAGCGGACCCGGTTTTTTATATCGAAGAATATAGTCATCGATATCTAATATTCGCATCTCAAATCCTAGACTATCAATCGATATAAAAGTACCTACAGTCCTCAATAACAATCATATGTTTTAAACTAAAATTTAATATTTACAGTGATCAAACAAATTATTATAACCAAAATTAGGAAAACTAAAGACGACCATATTTACTCCCCTCACAGTTACAGTTCTTTCTTTCCCACAAATTTCACATAATGGGTTTTTTCGGTACGAGTCCATGTTGAAGCCACGAGAAAAAGCAACGTCGTGTAGTTTTCTAAAATTGACTGCCATTTTTAATAATCAGAATTACTTATGTAAATTTGAAATATCATCCTACGTGTATTATTTTAGTGTTTACAGCTGTTGATATAGATTATTTAAGTTAATAGTTCAAAATAATTAATCAGTATAGATTGATTATATCAATGGTTATGATTAAGTAATATCGTTTGCCAATTTCGATATAAAAACCGGGTCCACTTATCGTATTCTACCCATTTTATGTCTGAGAAAAAAACGCATTACCCCATAGGTCTGCATAACATTAGTGGGTAGCAGCGTAATAGACTTCCAACCGCTAGACGCTCCGTACCGTATTTCAGTGCACAGTCCGGGCTAAGCAGGATAGAGCAGCTAATTTAGCCGCCTAAGCCGCAACTTTGCCAAATCCCAGCTTTACATTTAATGTTGGATACAATTTTCCACTGGACTG
Organism: Homalodisca vitripennis; assembly: GCF_021130785.1. Lineage (NCBI taxonomy): Eukaryota > Metazoa > Arthropoda > Insecta > Hemiptera > Cicadellidae > Homalodisca > Homalodisca vitripennis. The sequence goes on along the minus strand of NC_060213.1, from coordinate 140,121,281 downwards.
GTCCGCTTTTGCAAGTCAATTGTTTCGTGAATTGCGGGCGAGGCTATCCCGTTAAGCACATTGTGTTTGGTAGTGTCTGCTTTTGTGTCGCAAAATTCGTGTGGCTCTTAAAACAGAAAATGGAATTCCTACGTTAACCAAAAGATCGGTTTTTAACACGTTAAAACATTAGGTATGAATTTTATATCAATAGTCGTTTCTATTGAAAAATATGAGTCCGCCCAACTTTTGTCGGCGTTTTGCTATTAGTTAAATGTAATTTATATTGTAGCTACGAAGTAAATAAACCAAATAATTCTATATACAACGAAATGTAAAAATTATTGAAATACTTAATAAAAGCAAATAACTATCGCACTAATTATTCAGATTTTAATAAGTTAAGAATAAGAAGTTAATGACCGTAAGATTACATTACACGTCATTTGGAATTTTAGAAATAATAAAAAGATTGTTAAATATGTTAATTGAAAACCAAGAGATATTTAATTTACATTAAAGTTGAAAAATCCAATCTTAAAGTCCAAAAACTCTTGATTTATCAGTAAAAATCAATGTTTCTCAAAGGAATATTCTGTTTCCTTGTCTCTTGTTAATGAAACAATAAACGGGTAAAATAAAAATGTTAAACTACTAAAATAATCCCCGTGGATTTAAAATCTTCTTAAATTTAAAAAATCTAAATAGTGATTCTGATGGTATTCCTTAACCCATATATTAGAAGTTATAGAACAATCAAACAGTTTACAAAAGTTTAACGTAACATACATGGCTGTTGTGGTATATTTTATAAATGTGAAACCGAAAATGTAAAAAGTTAATGAAAGTCAGCACTGTAACAAAGAAAATCTTTTAATTTAAAGATGTAGATCATTGTAATGGATTGAAAATTTGCTAAATGTACAGAATACTTTCTCCGGAACTAAATCTATTTTTGGTATTCTCATGCAGTTGTACCTTTTACTGCCGTGAAAATTCACGCACATCATACGCTATTTTATAAAGTGCATTGCAAACCAAATTGATCTTCTTGCATGCCGCCCGGATTTCCAAGAAAATTCCCTCGCTGTTTTATACAAATAATCTAGAGTCCATATTGTTTAGAGATCTCGCAAACAATAGATCACGTTGCATATACTTGGATAACAAGCTCACTTGACAGCATCTAGAGGTACACATTTTTGCTTTTCACTTATAATAAAGAAATATTACTTATCATTTCAAATTCTTATTTTAAATTAATATTTTAATAATGTATATAGATGTCTTGTTTGTAATACATTAAATGATATTGTATACAAGAATAATATACAGTTGTAGTACAAAAAAATCATGTATCCTTTCTGCTTCTAAAATTTTGTATAATTTCTGTTCATTTATTTATTTTCGTTCCAACGGCACGAGCCAGTTAATTAAAAAAAAAACAATACATTCAAGATGGTGGACATTAATAAAGCTTATTTTCTACTATTACCAAGAACTAAATAAATATAATGACAACAGTTTAAGTAGCATTTTAGTTTAGAGAGTTATACAAGTTTGAACAGGGTTTGAAATAATAAGCAATTTATTGTTATTATTTAAAAATGAGTCTATACGGATACTTCCATCATGAACTCTGTTACTAATTCAAATGTATTTGAAATGTTTAAATTAAATTAAAAAGCCTTCGATATTTTGATTAGCAGAGTTAAATTTATTTTATATCCAACTAATATTTGTCTTATAAGCAATTATCTATAAAAGTAAGTACTACAGCAACTATGCCAAATTAAAGTATATTATAACAAAGACTCATCATCTCCAGTGATCAATTATAAGCTGATAACATACAATGGGTTACGAGCATCAGCACAAGAAAGGTTATACAATGAATGTTTAACAATGTCATACAAAGAACAATGTTTTAGATGCAATGCTGAAATAAGGTAAACAAAGTAACGGAGACAAATTGTATAGATAAGATACCAATTAACATGTATTGAACAAAATATATAAATATATTACAAGTAAAAAAGAGATAAACAATAATAGGTGACAAGAACAATATATAATTATAATAAGTAAAAACGAAGAAGAATTATCACGTATGTTACTATGTAGGAAAACATAATATAATTAAACTTTCTGAACATGCCATATTCTCCAGGTGTATCTTTTAAAGCTGGCGAAAACCTTCTCAAGAGTATACGTATTTCTCGTTTGGTTTTCCCCCCTAGAACCATTCTAACAATTCCAGATTACTTAATTAAATACTCAATATTTCACAGAGGAAAGAAATCCAAGGTGCTTGATAAAAGTTCCATACATATATCTAGGATGTTCAGTACAATAGTTTAAGGCGTTGTTTCTGGCCAAAAGCAAATATAAATGTCGTATAAATCTCCTGTCAGTCATTCAGTGTCCATTTTGTCTATTTCACATATTATCTTCTCGCAAAACCCCACTTCAAATTCGTGTAATTTTGAGATTCTTTGTACAACTTTACAATAATTAGGAAATCCTAAAAGAAAATAGTCAATATGATTTTGAATCCAACCCAGAACCGAGGCTGTTTGAAATATTTATACAGGAAAACTTTAAAAGTTCCAATCTTATAAAAACTTTAAAAGAATAACTATTCTAGTTTACAACCAATTTAACGACGAAGCTCCGTTTATGAAGATTAGGTTTATGGTGCACAGCTGCTGGCAGCAAGTGCGGTTCTGCTGCTAATATCCGTATCAGTCATGCAGCAACCTAAATATTACAGAGGTTTAAAAAGAAAATAAACTGAAAATTAAGAATAACAGGAAATATTGTTCTCTCGGGTTTTTGTCATTATTCTTCTAACAATAACAATCATTGAGTATTTTCAGCAGCTGGTCGTTTACAACTGGTTGTTTGTACAGGTTGATGTAAAGTTCCAATCTGACCAATTAAAATGTCTAAACCCAACATGGTCTATACGATCGAAATTTCCCTCAGGCGACAGAAGTGATGGGAATGTAACTCAAGGTCTGAGGTCAAATAACTAATCCTTACCGCTGACTCTGCTGCAGTTTAACAGACCATTTGACTGTCAATAGTCTACTGACGTAGAGGTTAACTCTTCAAACGGTATTCCGCTTTAGTTGTAACCGTAGGCTTTGAAGCTGTACAATATATTCTATCTAGGCGGGTACCCTTTATAGTTTGAAATCAGGAAACGTTTGAAATCATGAAAACGTAAAAAATGTAATGTATAGAAATGTACTCCTTAATAAAACTGGATGAACTTTCGTGAAATAACATTGCTCTGTTAAATACCTGTGATTGTATTAATTACACAAGAGACAACTCACCCAATGCTTTAAATTGAAGAACAGTAAAAGAGAGCGCTCGGACTGCCATCTGTGGAGTGAGAGGTGAAGTACAACAGTAACAAAGTTACGTGGCGCAGCCCTAGCGTCGGATCTCAGAACTAACTGAAGTAGTTCCCCGGACCCCAGCGCACCCCGTCCATACAAATGGTTTATCACCTGTGTAACTAATACAACAGTCAGAACCACTACCTTCTTTGGCAAAATTATAATCTCAGAAACTTTATTACCGCTTTATACAAGCACCAAACATGTCACAGTTGAGAGGATCAGTTGTTTGTTGCTCCCGGCTTGTGCAAGTGTATCTTTAAAGTGGCCGTGTTCGCTTATGCATTGACGGATTACTTTCAAAATGGTACAGTTGGAATTGGTATAAAAATGACTAAAGATTGTGTGTCGTATGCATTTTTTATAACTGTACCAGTTATTTTGTTATTACACTTCAAACTTTTTGAACAGACTCCATTTTGAAACGGGTAAAAGGTGTTTGTTAATATTTTATTTTCAAAAAGGTCTACCAAAGGCTAATACAATTTTTAAGTTTCATAACTTTATATTCACTGGTTCAAAAGATCTATTTTTTTATAAAAAAAACACATACAGATAGATAGACGGAAAACTAAAGGTTTAGGACCTATGAACTGTTTTGCTCATTTTTATCTGTAGACATAATCCTAAAGAATTTTTTTTTTTAGCACTTTTACTGAACACCCTGTAGAACGTTATTCCCTACCAATTTAACAACAGCCTTTGTCCTATTCGTCTACCCAGCATTGAATGTACAGCTACTTCGCACACTTGTATAAAATCAATAGATCACAATAAAGTATATATTGGATGAAAAATGTCAACGGTACCACAGTGATAACGAAGTGGGTCGCTGCTGCCCGACTTGTCAAGAGGTGTCGTCGGTATGTCGGCCATACTGTGACATGTGTCGGCACAAATTCGGTCTGCAATGTCTACCACAGTCACACGTTAACGTTGAGTGCAAAGATAATACGGTAACTAACTGAATATACTTAAACATATTTACTGAATATTGTAAATTTTAAATTTAAAGGTCTGCTACGATTTGGAAGCACTGAATTATGGAAATACTTCTGCAACGATTTTTGAGAACTGAATTCTATTCGTAGTTTATGCAATACCTAATGCAACGTAAAAGTAACACAACTGGAATTTTGAAACTAATACAACCAGATTGTCAACGTTGCATAAATCACTTTATCAACTGCTACGACATATGAGTAGACCAATCGCATTAACTGCTATATCCTGTTTACAAATATATTGGTTATTTAAGAAACCCTGTTATAATTCTCCTTATGGCGATTTATATATTGCATAAAATGAAATTATGCGGTATTAGTATACCAGAAAATGATTCTATATCAAGGCACTGTCATATTCCGACACCGATTTAGAGTTTATCTTGTTGCCACGATCAAGAAAATCATTCAAAAGTGTATTTTTATAGTTATTGTACCCGTACATGTACTTTATTATCAAGTGGCGTAACACTTAAACTTTAAGTTCAACCATAAATTTGTTTTGAAGACAAATATACATAAAAACTTAGCGCCTTCAAATAGTGTTTGGCTATTTAATATACGTAACTGTCTCGTAAGTGCAGTTTATAATGTGCAGGCGCTTTGATAACTTTTTATTTTGCAGCGCCGCCTGGTGGTGAGTTACGTTATGGACATAGTATATAATCCTTCTACGAGGAAAAATACATATACATACAAATTTTCATAATGATCGGTTAAATAGCTTTTGAGTTTATAAAGGACATACAGACAAACATCCATTTTTATATGTATAGATAAAATATACTATTATATTATGTTTGTTGGATTTCACAGGTTTTGAATCTTAAAAAATATTTTACATATCTATAGGTTAAAATATCTTTTCACTATTTCACTGAGCAAGAAGATTGAAATGAACTGGTTTACTAGTCTATACATTTGTAGAGCATAATAATCACCTGGCTTTTCATGTGTTCTGATAAAACGGCCATCTTTGAGATTCGAATTTAATGCGTTTTAGCACAGTGAACATGACACAAAGATTTAACTGGTATTAGTCTTGGAACTTTTAGTCCTTCGTTTTGGAAGTTGGCACACTTTTGAAATTAAATTTTCACGTGGTTTTTACAGGTTTAGACAAGAACTGAATTGAAAACTACAGATTATGAGCTGCCCATTGCAACTAATACATTTTTTTGTAATTTGGTTTGAACAGGTGTTTTTACAATTAGCCTACCTTAATGAATTTCATTAATGGACCGTAAAACAGAAGTCACTCTTTTTATCATCACATTTGCAGCTCTTTCCTACTAGAATCACAAGGAAAAGGTACTAGGTCTGATCTGAAAAGAGTTACGCAACCATGAGTTTTACCGAATTGGGGCAGTGATTCAATCTTAAATTACCTGTGCTGATATTATCTCACTGAGTAGTGACTAGATCTCTTTGTCCTCATTGTTAAATTTTGTGTGGTACCCATCATAAACTTTAGCTTGCAAAACAACGTGCTCTTACGTAAAACATGAAATATTCTGTAATTATTATTCAAAATACACTTTTGTTCTACAATTTTTTTATTTGTTTCAGGTATAAAACATATTCATCCATTCAACTGGATAATGTAAGTAAATTATTTATTTTAAGAGTGTCAATTTTGAAAGTGCTGAGTAAATTAAATGGAATTTAATTTAGAAAACATTTAACGTCGCCGATTAAACTCTTAGTATTTATAACAGTCTGCACTGTTTATTAAATTGGTCTTTTTAAAATTTTCCAGGTGCTTTTAGCTTCAATTACAAATAAGTTTTGTAATTTGAAAGGAAAGCTAATTTATTTTTAAATAATTGAAGGAAACTTGTATAGAAAATTGAACATGTCTATGCAAGTTAAAGTTCATTTAAAAAACTGCCTGACTTTTTTAGAGCATTTTTAATGCATCGAAATATATCCTAAGATTAAGGACAATAATTTAAGGACCTCTATTAGAAGTTAATTGCCTGCTAGTGTTCTGTTACGGTAATGTAAAGATATTAAAAATGTACCTTCTGAACGGAATTATCCACAGTAAAAATACTGACTCGTTGATGATTCAGAAGTTTGTTTACATACTTTTTTATTCTCGTAGGACAAGAACCTGAGAAATTGCAATTAGTTCTAAAAGGACCTTTGTAACAGCTTCCACAGTAACAGGATATTCCGTATGGATAAGTTTCGGAGTAGGGGTCACCTTATGTCCGAGATCCATAACGAAGGATTAATTTCTCAGTAATGTCTACTCGGAAGAGGAGAGGCCAGCTATGTACCTCTGTACCTTGGGTGTACCTCTTGGGTGTTGGAAGCCCTTATGTACCACCTCAACCCCAACAGTCATTAGATGAGACTTATCGAAACTCATCTATGAAACTTTGATGAATTCATGTAGTTTATGTTCCACTTCACTCACTTAGTTTTTTTTTAATTCGTAAGGGAAAATATTTGATCTATTAATGTAATTCAGGGGTAAGGAAGAAGAGTAAAGGAATTCAAATACGTGCATTATATAAAACGTCATTAAAATACCGTCAACATTATGTAAGCCCCTTTTTGTAAAATTAGTTTGAACAGTCATTAATTTAATAATTAACTACATTAACGGCAGTATACTTGTAGGGTAACCAACACTGGAATTACTTTTTACTTGTGAGTCGAATTAACATGTGACTTTTAATCTTTGTATAACCTCATATTATTTTAAAACATGGTCAACGTTGTTATTGATTAATGTATGTAAATAAAGAGTTAGATAATAATTTTACTTTGTGTAAACGTTTAATTTTTAAACAATTTTTACCTCCAGACTATAATATCCATTTGTACACGTCCTATTTATAATTCTTAGTGTTCAGAGAATTATAGGCTATTTCAGCTAATAGAAACCCAACAGCTGTTTCTTTCATGTCACTTAAGGCTAATGTCTCCTTACAATATACTCGACCGTGACGCTTTTTGTCCTGTAATGGACTCGTTTCTCGTGTTTTTACACTCATTGTCTGTTTTCGTCTATATCACTTGTCCACACGACCTTGAACCTAAACTGTATTTAGTATTTATTTTCCTTGTTTTATTGTTAGTATAAAAATAAACCATAATAGTCCTGGCTCTCCACAATGATGTTTTTTTTCGAAGATTGAATTTTATTCAAGTTCGATACCTTAAAAACGACCGTTAGACACATAATAGCAGATGTATTATCGTCAGACACAGATAGCAGTTATATTATCGTCAGACACAGTTAGAAGTTATTTTATCGTCAGACAAAGATAGCAGTTATATTATCGTCAGACACACATAGAAGTTATATTATCGTCAGACAAGGATAACAGTTATATTATTGTCAGACACAGATAGCAGTTATATTATCGTCAGACACAGATAGAAGTTGTAATATCGTCAGACACTTGATAAATAGCAGTTATATTCTCGTCAGACAACTAGATACATAGCAGTGATATTATAGTTAGACAACTCAATAAATATCAGTTATATTATCGACTGACACCTCGACAAATAGCAGTTATATTATCGTCAGACAACTCGATAAATAGCAGTTACATTACCGCCAAACAACTCGATAAATAGCAGTTATATTATCATCAGACAACTAGACAAATAGCAGTTATATTATCGTCAGACAACTCGATAAATAGCAGATACATTATCGTCAGACAACTCGACAAATATCGGTTATACTATCGTTAGACAACTCGATAAATATCAGTTATACTATCGTTAGACAACTCGATAAATATCAGTTATACTATCGTTAGACCACTCGATAAATAGCAGTCATATTATCGTTAGACAACTCGATAAATAGCAGTTACATTACCGTCAGACAACTCGATAAATAGCAGTTACATTACCGCCAGACAACGCGATAAATATCAGTTATACTATCGTTAGACAACTCGATAAATATCAGTTATACTATCGTTAGACCACTCAATAAATAGCAGTTATATTATCGTTAAACAACTCGATAAATATCAGTTATACTATCGTTAGACAACTCGATAAATAGCAGTTATATTATCGCCAGACAACTCGACAAATATCAGTTATACTATCGTTAGACAACTCGATAAATAGCTTGAAGTTCACCAATTTAAGAGTAAATATATGGTTATGTAACGGCGATTTAACATGTTTATGTTATAACGATTAAATGAAGTGTGTCATGATAAAACATATTTTAACCATTTCGATGCTCCCCAAACACGCGTGACCGTCAATAAATTTCTTTGGTAAGGAAAATTTCTCTCTAGTGATTTCGATAAAAATCAGGTGCTGTGCTTATACAGTGGAAATTAGCTCTCAACTCCATAACTCTCTCGACCGTAACTTTGGAAAAATAATTGAAGATAGTTCAGAAAATGCTGTAGTGGTGTATTTTGCTTCAAATATTTGCCCCTGCATATTTATAGTTTTAGTAATACCTCAGTTGTAATAATAATATACTATTTAATCTTAACCAATTATACAGGGTGTATATTATGTCTGGAAACACCCAAATATATCCTTTAATAATTTAAATATAAATTTGAAACCTCTTACAATCGTGATAGAGATTGGGCATCTACTTTTTGGAACAATGTTTTGTTATGTCACACCAACGGGGGACGTCCTGCCGAGGGTATCGTGAATATTCTTAAATGGAAGCCTATACCTTGTGATACATAATTTTAAAGGTAATAGCATTACTGAATTGAATGCCACAAACCGCATCTCAAAGGAATTATTCTATCAGAAAATAGAGCATTTTTAGTATTGAAAATTTACTGATGTTCAACAATGTAATTTTAACATGGTTTCTTGCCACAAAATGTGTTACACTAATTTTTTAGCATTTTTTTTTAAATGTTCAATTAAATAAAACAAAAAATTTCATTTTAAGCTGGTTCTATTAGCACACATTGCCAGTTTTTTATTACAGTACAATTATGGAAATACTTATGTTATTGATTTCTTATTTACAAATAAAAAATAATGTATGCTGTTAGAAAAGTATTACAACAAACGTTTTACCTGCATTTGGTGTCAAAGCAATTGTTTCGAACTGTGTTCCTTCTACGAGTTTGACAATGAGCCAATCTTGTGTAAAATGATTCGACAGAGTTGCCTAACATTTCTATCAGTTATCAAAGCAATCTCCTCTATAATCCTGTCTCTTAGGTCTTCCAAATTATGAGGCTTTCTTCTATAAACATTGGATTTTAAATGGCCCCATAGAAATAATCGATTGGTGACAAATCCGGAGATCTTGGAGGCCATTCGATTTCTCCTCTTCGGCCAATCCATTTATGAGGAAACCTTAAATCCAAATACTCTCTTACCTGTCTCCCATAATGGGGTGGAGCACCATCCTGCTGAAACCATACATTATCAAAAGTATTCTCCTGATGCAATTTGAATAGCTGGGATTATTTCATTTTGGAGCATATTGTAGTAAAGTTCAGCATTTAAATTTCCATTGAATGAAAATGGGTCCAACAATTTTGTTACCTAAAATTCCACACCATACGTTCAGTTTTTGTGGTTGCTGTGAAATGGGAACTCAGTAATCCAATGTGGGTTTTTCACTAGCCCAGTAACGGCAATTGTGCCTGTTAACATTGCCATTTAGGAAAAAAGTTGCCTCATCAGAAAATAGTATGTTGGTCAGAAAATCTCTATTGTCATCACATTTTGCGCATCACAAGTTCACAAAACTCAACTCTTCTGTCGTAATCATCCTCACTTTAACTGTTGGACTAAATGAAACTTTAAATGGTTTGTATTTATTTAATTTTCAAAAATCTTACTCACAGACATAGGGTGCATATCATGTTGCTGTGCAGCTTTTCTGAGCGCGATGTATGTGGGTCTTCAATAAATGTTTGCAAAACATCTAGTGCATGTTCTTCATCTGTTGCAGATTGTATCCTAACCCCGACTTTGGCCGATTACGTACACTCCCTGTCATTTCAAAACGCTCAATAGTTTTTTGATATTGTTGAAACACTTATGGGATTCCTTTCTGGGAAAGTGTCATTAAACAAATTACAAACTTCCCGATAAGATCTTTGACGATCGCCATATCCTCGCATCATCAACAGAGTAATTCGTTCTCTTTCAGACAATTCCATTAAAATGCCAAATAAAAACTGAACTACTGTAATTAGATAACTTGTTGACAGCAATGCTTCAGAGACACTGATTAACTCGACAGGAATGATATGACCTTTGTCCATTTGTAATTCCCAAGCTTAGACCTGTCTAGTGAAAGCTCCATGCTCAACAAACTGAAACCTGTAGACCAGATGATTAATAACACAATAATGTTTCTCATAGGCTAGTGACCTTTGTCTCTTTAAAAACCTTCCTGCTGACTGGAAAACACCAAGTACAGATTCATAAGTAATCAGAGAAAGTGACTCATAAGTTTTATTCATTGTAATAAAAACTGGTAAATTTGTACTAATGAAACCAGCTTAAAAATAAATTGTTTATTTTATTTTAATTGAACATTTAAAAAAATGCTAAAAAATTAGTGTAACACATTTTTGTGGCAAGAACCATGTTAAAATTACATTGTTGAACATCAGTAAATTTTCAATACTAAAAATGCTCTATTTTCTGATAGAATAATTCCTTTGAGATGCGGTTTGTGGCATTCAATATCAGTAAGCTATTACCTTTAAAATTATGTATCACAAGGTATAGAGGCTTCCATTAAGAATATTCACGATACCCTCGGCAGGACGTCCCCCGTTGGTGTGACATAACAAAACATTGTTCCAAAAAGTAGATGCCCAATCTCTATCACGATTGTAAGAGGTTTCAAATTTATATTTAAATTATTAAAGGATATATTTGGGTGTTTCCAGACATAATATACACCCTGTATAAGTAGCTGTACTTGTTTAGAGGTTGTAGCAGTTAAAAGTTCAAGGAAGTCTTAAAATTGTTTTGTAAAACGTCACACACAATTTTCACAATATAGAGATTTACATATACATTATGTATTGACTTCGGAATAGTTTCCATTAAATTATTAAGTAAACGAGTATGATATCATCAATGCATTTTTTTATATTTATGTTTTACTGTCTCAGCGGCAGCAAAGGGACTGAAGAATTGCATTTCTGTCTCTATGTAACCTCAAGAAGGGCCTGACCTACAATGTTATATTTTATTATAAAGCGTGTATATTTACTCGCGGAATCTCCACGATTTATTAACAACTGATGAACTATTCACTAGAGATACGAGTACGAATTGTTATCCCTGAGACAATTCACATTTGCAGTAAACTCTTCACTTTGCAGATAATTATACGTAAATGAACTCAGAGAGGCGCACACTTCGCGTAAATGTGCTAAAGAATGTGTATTTGCTTTGATGTAGGCACGTCATTAAAGTACACTCCACATGGTGCGATTAGCAGCTGAGGCTTAATTATATGCCTCCCAGAGTTAACAGTCAGCGGCGTTATTTCGTAATTCTCCCAATCCGGGACATAATTCAGCAGTCTCTACAACTTTCAACTCATCTTCAGTCATCCATCACTAGAGCTGACGAGCTTTACAGATCATTTTTACTATTTACAAAATATAAGAATACGTTATCTATATACAATGCTTCCCTGAGGTTCCATAAAAAATTTTAAGTACAAAGCTCATTTCATTCTGATAGCTTACACGTGTCACAATCCATCACTTGAACTAATGTTCGTTGACGTTTCATTTTCACTCTCTAAAAAACACGAGAATACTTTTTCTATACCCATGGTATCACGTATCATACCTCGCTAAAGCGTTCACATAGGCTGTATGTCACTCACTGATCACATATTAAATTGCCATATGATTGTGATCAGTTTATTTATAAATAAATTTATTCATTCTGACATTTTCTCGTTTCCATTACGGTCACTCTAAGACCGATCACTAACGCTCAGCCAACTCCTATGGGGTGACATGCACCATAACTTAATTCGGCGTTGCGTACATAGAAATGAAGCTTCACGCAAAATGTCAATTCTGTAGGTCAGTTCGTTCTCGTGATTTCGTAAGGAAAAACAGACAGACAGACAGACAGAAATGTAATTTTGCAAACCCCTTGAGTGATACACTTCGCTAACACTCAGCCAATTAAAACAGCATATTAAAACAACACTGACAGAAACTCCACTCTGTCAAAAAGCACAAATTCGTGCTGTCTGGATAAAGTAAAAGTAATCAAAGTGACATCAAAGTAAACTTTTTCCCTTCTGTTGCCCCGAGAACTAATTTATATTTGCACGTATTATTTTAAAAGACGGGGTTGTATGCTGAGTGTGTGATATATTGTACTAAATCTGTTCTTTTATCTTGTTCTCTTTTGTAATTATTTTTCTTTATGTTGTCACCCACTATAATGTACCAAATACCTCATTTCAGGATGAAATTACTTTTACAAGATATCCATGTTTAGTGTTAAACAGCAGCTGCTTTTGGACAAGTATAAACAGGGCTCTAAGCTCCAACTTTGACCCGGCCCTGAAAGGGTTTACGTTTAATCTTCGATGCAATTTTCCGTTAGACTTGTCTGAAACCTGTAATTAAAATAGCATCTGTGAAATGATACTTATTGCGAGCGCAGTGTAGTATTACACTCTATACACAATATGAGAGAATTATGTCATCGCCATTTTCTGGTAACTCCTAATGGCTCCTTTACACCGCTAGTCCTATTGTTCTGTAATGGACTCTGTTTTGTTTCGAACCCTGATGTCGTGAAGGCTATCAGTGTCGAGTATTACGTTTTATGAGTCTTTTTGTCCGCTTTACAAAGAGATGTTATTCTACTGTTCGACGTTTCCTGGTAAACGGTTCTAGCAGTTTCCTATTTTCTGTTTATCACATTTCAAAATCACTAGACAGTTAAAAACTGCGAGTGTTAAAACATGTTGAGGCATTGCTTCGGTTTAAAAAGCCCACATTTGTAATAGGACGTTCCTTCGATAGCGTGTTCTGCTGTTTCTCAAAAGTGACGGAACTTTAAAAAAAATGCTGCTTTTGTTTGTGACTTATTTTTGGTGCAATTTGTACTCTTACATTTTTCTCAACACATATATGATGATGGAGTTAAAGCAATACGCTGCTGTTGCGTTCAGGAAATGTATTGCGTGCTTGTTCATGTGTACTTTATGTCATAACGTTGAATGAGTGGAATAGTCAGCTGTTCAAGAACGTGGCTAGAAACAATTTTGAGGGGTCTAGACAACTGATATTTTTCGGAGTGGATAGAGAAGACCCCATTTTGTTCCTCAAACAGTTCTTGACGTGTTTCTTTGCTGAGAACGATCTTTCAGCATTGCATGTCAGTAATACTGAATTATTTAAATAAAAATTACTAAAAAAGTTATTAAAAAGGGAGGGGGCCTCCTCAATGATTACGTCCTTGCAGCGGTTTAAAAATTGAAATAAGGATAATTTTTTAATGAACGTTAATACAGTAAACAGGCCAATGGTTTAACCTATTGAAGCAGCTCAATTGAGGTTAAATATTTAACCTACCTATCGCATCTTAGGTGCAAAGGTGCATCTTGTGTCCACAAGAACTTGTAATTTTGTCAATTTTACATTTATGGGTTGTATTTGGATAGAAATTATAAACTAAAATACTAGAGTTATTTGGATTAATCAAGGTGTGTTTTAAGAAGTGGTATGTATATGATTTTATTAAAAGGTTTTAAACACCAAAAGCCATAACAAGTGCAACTGCTATACAAGTTAATAAATACCAACATTTATAAGTTAACAAAATTTTACCATTCAGTTTTTTCCGTACTGTTGATGAAATTTAAACTATTATAATCTAAATGCGATCAATAATAATAATCCAGTAATTTTAGCTTTTTAATTTAATAATCAGATAAAAATTAAGTAATAAATATTTTACTCGATCGATTTAAAGAATAAACTCGTTTAAAGTAATGAAAAATAGTTTTATAAAAATTTTTTAACAAATTAAGTCTATTTTTTAGGTGGTGTTCTGACACAATACATTACCAAATCAAGCAAAAATTTAACTATCAATTCAACAAAACAACAACTACTGAATCCTAACAAATTGCGCTCATTATGAGTATACAATTGACAACAATGAGCTAGAAATCTCTCTGTTAAATGCGACAAACAATCAAACCGTGGTTAAACAACGGCAACGCTACTAACACGATTATGGTTAGTTAAAGTGAGGGAGGGCGCTTAGTAAAACCTTTACTGCTCGGTTATTATTTGTCGTAGAAAAATAAATTTGGCATTAAAACTTTCATCTGAAAGTATCCGATAGTTCCCTATCCTGATAAACTTTGCGTGAGACCTCCCCCCCCCCGTCTTTAGTTATTACAGTTTGCAATTCTCTAAGGCCACCTTTTTTAAAAATAATCCACCTGACAGCATCTGATGGAACTTCCAACCTTTCCAGTGATGTCCCCGTGGGCTCTTATACTACTTTCTCGAAAGCTCCTTCAATACCCATAAAGGCTTCGGGATTCATTTTCCTTGAAGGTGTCATCACCACCTGCACTAAACTATGGAGGGCAGTAGTGATTGACTTGCCTTTAACGATTGCATGTTGATAGAGTCTGAGAGG
This sequence comes from Homalodisca vitripennis, assembly GCF_021130785.1. Taxonomy (NCBI): domain Eukaryota; kingdom Metazoa; phylum Arthropoda; class Insecta; order Hemiptera; family Cicadellidae; genus Homalodisca; species Homalodisca vitripennis. The sequence continues at coordinate 140,106,247 of NC_060213.1, read as the reverse complement.
TATTCCGGTAAGGTTTCATCCCTTGGGTTTATTTATTATTTTAATACGTTTCCACATGAAGGAGGTTAAGATAATCGGCCTGTACGATTTTGCCTGACACTAGTATCTATCTTTATCCACAAAAACACTACCAGTGCTTCCAGGTTTTTTTTAATCCAAAAGCGAAACTGCTCGTGAACATGGTTATAGGGTTATTTAACAGAATGCTAACCGTTTTTACAGAAGTTTCTCAAGGTTGTTGTTTTACTTATTTGTCATTCCTTTCATATATTCCTTTAGGGCATTATAATATAGGAGTCATTCCTATGTTCTTCTTGGGTTTTCGAAGGGTTTATTCGTTTTCCTTTATTCATCACATTTATCTCTACCCCCACATGTAGATCGAGCCTTACGAAGTTTTGATCCGACAGGGAGGCCTCCTCCGAGTCTTGCCATGAATTAATTAATTTCGTTCTGGCCTTTGGTTAACGTGATATCCATCACTGCTTGCCTTAATTTTGTAGTAAAATTGGGTTTGGACCCTTTATTTGCCAATTAGAGGTCGTAATTAAACACGAATTGGGGAAGATATTTTTATGAATTGTTGTTTATTACACTTAACATTTTGCAAAGTATAAACTTTATACCATTACTCATATTAAAGATTTTTCCAATGTTTCCAACACAAACAGACAATTAACTAAACAAGATAGAACTATGCATTATATCACATTTCTTGCTTATTTTGACCTGACAAATCGAATAGTGAAGTTTGATGGACAACCCATATGTGATTTTCTAATTGATGTATATCTAAGTATACATGTATAAAGTATGTACGTATACATCACGCTTATCAATCGCTTCCTTGCAGACAGAGACGGATAGTTTACTTATACAGGCGAATAACTGGTACAGAGCCAACATGTTTCTGATGAATGTAGAGAAAAAAAAAAATTATTTTTCTTTTAGTAACCATGGAAATAATGACAGTAGCCAAACGGTGAAGCTTTTGGGAATTATACTTGATCCAAAGCTATTCTGGAATCCTCATGTTGACTATGTGTGTAAAAAGTTGCATAGAGTGATTTACCTTCTAAGACACCTTAAACTATGCATACCAAACGATAGCTTAAGAATGGTTTATTTTGCACCTTTTCATAGCACGATAGCTTATGGTTTGCTTTTTTGGGGCAACTCCAGTGGCATAAACAGTGTTTTGATCACGCAGAAGAGGGCCATGAGAATTTTGGATAGGAGTGATCCCAGAGCTCACTGCAGACCTATATTTGTAAAATTAAAAATATTAACAGTGGTAAATCTTTACATACTTTTTGCTTTGTTGCATGTTAAGAAAAATTTTAGCAGCTTCACGCTTAACAAGCATGTACATAATTATATTACTAGAAATAGAGATTTAATTAATAGACCATACACAAGATTGAATAAGATCTTGTTTTCCTATGAGTTTGTTGGTATATCGCTTTTTAACAAATTACATTAGAGTGCTCAGAATGTCAGTGTACAACGATTTAAGAAAGTCATGTATGACTGGCTTATTGAAAACCCTTTTTACAAACTCGATGAATTTTACAGTTCTGACGTTAGCATGTTAATGTTTGAGTATATATAAGTTACATGTGTATTTTAATTTTTACCTAAATTGTAGCTTATTTTGATTATCCTTTTGCCTATGTTAAAATTTTAAAAGTATCATTTTTCCATGTTACGTTCACATGTTAAGTTAATTTAATTTCTTGCACTGGGTTGCACGTTTTGTTTGTTTTTTACATTGCTATTAGTCTACTTAACTTTTTAACTTAATATTATTAAAAACCACCTTTTAACTTATTAACTATTGCTTTAGCTATCGCTTTGATTCAACGGTATTATGCCCGTGATTTAACTATGAATTTACTGCACGATTGATTACCATTGTTTATATGTAATGCATATTTATTTGAATGTAATTCTTGATCTGTTTTAACTTGCAAGTTGTAATTGCATCATATTGTGACGAGATCCATTGCATGTAAATGTTTAAAGATCAATAAAGATATCTATCTATCTATCTATCATCTAAGTATACCTAGTAAAATGTTCGATCTTACAACAATGTTTAGAGAATTTGGACCGCGATCAACCGTCTGATTGTTGTCAGTTGTGTGTGCAGCGTTATGGCACAGACTATGTACCTCCCTGGCACCGGTCCAGCTGTACTCGTTTTGTACTCTCTTCACCTCTTTCGCGGGGAGTAACCACATAAAAAGCTCTCGATTGAGTTCCCTAGCATAAGTGTTTGTATAGATGTCAGTAATACTTTGAGAACATTTCATATGTAATGCTCTTTTAAATAAAATGTTGTCTCATATTTTATTGTTTTCTCAATAACCAATATTTTGTTTAAAAACTTTATTTTTTTTTTAATTCGGGCTACAAGATTGCGTCACTTTAAAATCAACAGTTACGTATTTCTTGTGATTGGATTCTCGCAAAGTTTTGTTTTTGACATATTATTGTTATTGAACAAAGTTACAGTATTAAAATATTATTTAATAATATTAAAATTTTGTTTATTATTATTAAAATATTATTTATAAACTTTTTAATTAATTCAGAAATCAGAAATCAGAAATTTTTTATTATTCATATTCCTAGAGAACAGAGTAAAGGTCACGTGGTTATGTTACAATTATGTAGGAGTGTATGTTTGTTAGCTATGGGTTCCAGTCCTCCACTGCAGAAATTCTTGTATAGTGTAGAATGGACGTTGCAGAAACCAGGTTTTTAGTGGGGGGATGAGTTCCTTTTCTGGAAGCCTTCTTAAGCTGTCGGGCAGTGTGTTGAAGAATAAAGCTCCTCTGTAGGATGGTTTTTTCTCAGTCAGGCTCAGGTGGTGCTGGTCAAGTAGGAAGTTTCTTCCGTGTCTGGTGTGATAGGGGTGTCTGTCTCCTGTTCTTGTTTGGCCTGTCTTGATTGCGTATAGGATTGTTTCCTGAATGTAGAGTCCTATGAGGGTCAGGATTCCCAGTTCCTTGAAGGCTGCTCGGCATGTGTCCAGTGGTTCAAGGCCTTTCAAAGTTCTGACTGCTCTTTTCTGGATGACAAGCACTCTGTGGAGGTTTGTGGCTGTTGTCCCTCCCCAGGCTATCAGACCATATCTCATGTGAGACTCAAATAGCGAGTAGTACGCTGTCATGGCTACTTGAGGGTTGGTAATTTGTTTTATTCTTCTTACTACATAGAGGCTACTACTTAGTTTATTGCAGAGTTTATTCACATGGGGTTCCCAGGATAGATTTTGGTCTATGATTATGCCGAGATATTTTCCTGAGTCTATTGTGTTTACTTCTGGAAGGCCTTCATGGTAGTTTTGCCTGGGCGTGTTGATTATCTGTTGTGTTTTGGAGGCATTTAGAACCAAGTCATTATAGAGGCAATATTGTTTCGCCATATTAAAAGTGACGTACGAGTCAACATCTAGCTGGTCTTTGTTCTTGCTTGCTACAATCAAGGCTGTATCATCAGCGTACATAACCATTTCACAGTAGTTCTCAAGATAACTTGGGAAGTCGTTGGTTAGTAATATATATAAGACGGGGCCGAGAACTGAGCCCTGAGGCACTCCTCTATTCACCAGAAGCTGTTTGGACTTAATTTTCTGGATTGTGTTGTTTAATGTGTAGGTGATTTCAACCAGTTGTTTTCTGTTACTTAAGTAGCTCCTAAACCATTCCAGTTCCTTGCCATTGATTCCAAGTGATAGAAGTTTTGTTATTATTAGTTTGTGGTCAAGACAGTCAAAAGCCTTGCTGAAATCTAGGAGGATGCTTGTGGTTATATTTCCTTCTTCCATATTACTGATGATAGTTTCTATTAATTGAACTATTGCTGTTGTTGTTGATCTATTTTTGACAAACCCATGTTGTTTAGGAGTTAGTAGATGATGCTGTTTGAGGTGAATTCTGTGCAAATTACGCCATAAATCCAGAGTAAATTACAGTGGCCATAATTTTACATATTTTCTTGATCGTGGCAACAAGATTAACTCAATATTGGAAATATTCGTACAAAGTCTACGAATTTGCGTACGCAGCCACGGATAACTCCTAGTTAACAGTATTTGTTTCCTGTAATGCAACTCTGCAACTTTAAAGACTAATGGGGTGTAGTTTTGAAATAAGAATAGGCCTACGTGTTAACCAGTGACCCTAAGAATGTCCATGTAAAATTTAAGTACAATCTGTCCAGTAGTGTTGAGCAACACACATACAGACAGACACCATTATATATTTATATAATAGTATTGATTAGGTACAAACCATTTATCATAGTTTACTGAACTCCTTGTAACATTGTAAACATTCTGCCACATGAGCGCGTGAACTTATGGTTTCCTGATCTTCCTACTTGCCATCTCTATTTGGTACAAGTATAATGCGTCACACTGTCCCCTAAATGAAAAACTAATAAATAACTAACAAGCTATAATTAAATGAAAACACGAATATCTCAATCTACGCTATAAAACGTCAGAAATGACTATTAATCAGTCAAACTGTAACATGTCGATCGGCACCATGTGTGAGCTTCTGATCATCAGTGTCTCGCTCGAGTATCTGATATCAGCAGACTGATTAGATCAGCGACGCTCCCTTGCTTGTTCCACGCTGTGCAGACTCTTTGATCCGCCACTTTACCAGACACCGTCTATCTCTGCGTCAACATGGCCTCTTTCCTAACCTGATAAAGTCCTTGAATTAACCTAAAGAGGCTTGTAAGAATAACGGAAAAACGAATCATTCAACACAACGCTAACAACTTGTTCCCTAATGAAAATAAACACATTGTGAGAAAATGCAGAACAGACATCTTGGTTTGTTATTAAGTAGTTTTGGAATTCGTTCATGTTTCTCAAAATTGAGAAAAAAATGTATATCACTATAAACCAAGAAATTAAAGTGCACACTTAAAAACTACGAACACGCTAATTTAAACTTAGTGCTGTAAGATATTAGTTGTCATCGTCTTTACAAAAATTTTAACCAATCAAAACTTATTTGATAGTTAATAAACAACATGTTTCTAATTTTAGCGGTTAAAATTCAAATCACGTTATACTTTTGATGCTCGTTATTGACTTTAGTGTTGAATTCTCAATCGATTTATCTTTCCCAAAAATATTGTGTTATCTTTGAAAATGATTCAAGTAATTCACAGATTAATCTTTTAAATTACACTCAATTTTTCTGATGGTGTAATGTAATTTTTGTAACAAACCTGATATTGTTTTTTTTATTATTATCAAAGGTTTACGGAGCACTATTTTTTATTTAGATATTTTTATTTGTCATTATTCCTCAATTTTAATAAAAGTGGAGAAATAAGCAAAGTAGCTCATATTATTATTAAAAGGTTATAAGATAGGAAGCTATTCGTTTTTTCAATCATATTTTTATAGTACAATTATCTATAATTCTATTTAGTTTATACTAATAAAAACCCCACAATGTTGTAGAAAGTTGTCTACGTTATTCTCGAACCCAGTTGTAAATATTTGTATTTTTTAAATTAGTTTTAAATTATTATTGAGTAAGTATTAAACTATACGATAAGTTAATATTGTTTACTAACATGTAAAGAGTCAATTTGATATACTTTGGCGTACCTGAAATGTGTGGAACGATTTGAATGGCTGCGTTATTGTTAATTATTATATTGACAGGTGGATTTTAAATTTAAACTCTGTAAGAAGCACCAGGTTACCTTTGGATTTGGTTTTTAGACAGTATTGTATGATGGACTTTGTGGTTTATCACATTTCACTAAACGTTATATGGTGTGAAATAATACAAAATACTTTTATTTTCAATGTACAACTCCTATTGGATATACCCATCGAATGGACGGATAGCTCTCACAGACAGCTCAACGCTTTTTGTTGCAGCCGTTTGATGTAATTGTATCAAACGCTGCGTTTAAAAACATCTTGAATTTGTTTTGTTTTAGTATTTGAATAGATAACAATATTTACACGGACACTCAAAATATAATTTTTACTCTTGTTGTGTGATATTATATTTTGGTATTCTTAAAATAGTTAATCAATTATCTAGTCTCCTCTTGTTTCTCATGTTTTCCACTACCCACGATCACAATGCATGACCTCTCAAGGACTTACTGAGTTTCCCACAATAGTGGGAAAATACCAAGGTTAATTTATAATGTGACTATTGTGAAAAAGGAACATTGGTAGTAAAGAAAACCATACCGTTTGCATAGTGTTTACAGAAATATGTTTATAATGTCATTTGTTGAGAGATATTTCTGAACATTTATAGACGCATCTGTTAAAAAACTAATCTAAATCTAGTAACTTTCTGATTCCGGTTATGCGGATTTGTAATTATGTGTTTTAATAAAAGTGGCGACGAGGGTCCACCGCAAGGAACAAGCTTAATATCTTAATTTTTTCTTTAGTATAATCGTGTAAAGGTACTCTTCACAATTCTTCATTAATTACTTTTGCGTAATTTGACTATAGCTGTGGCTTCACTAAGTCAAAATAATAAATAGTATGTGAATTTTGAGTTTAGATAAAATTCACCTTCGTATTACAGCAGCGTCTGGAACCTAACGCTGTCCCAGACTTTACGTTACGTTTAGAAAACTTGGTTGCTCCAGAAATCGTGTTAGAAACATCGCAGTGTACTCAAATGTGCATCTGTGGAGACAATGAGAATACCTCTTTATCAATATTACTACTCGTGTATTTTGTAGTATAGGTGTCTTTGTAGTATAGGTGTCTTTGTAGTATATGTGTCTTTGTAGTATAGGTGTCTTTGTAGTATATGTGTCTTTGTAGTATATGTGTCTTTGTAGTATAGGTGTCTTTGTAGTAGTATAGGTGTCTTTGTAGTATAGGTGTCTTTGTAGTATAGGTGTCTTTGTAGTATAGGTGTCTGTAGTATAGGTGTCTTTGTAGTATAGGTGTCTGTAGTATATGTGTCTTTGTAGTATAGGTGTCTTTGTAGTATATGTATCTTTGTAGTATAGGTGTCTTTGATGCCAAAACTGTGTAAAGCGTTTATTTTGAGCTTCTTCCTTCCTGCCTTTTTTGATCTCTTCAGAAAAACATGACATATTCTAGGATCAAGTCTATTTCCGTATGAGATACTAGACGCTGTACTATTAGGAAGGCTAAATGGAGCATTCACATTGTATACTTGTTATAATAACACGATTACGTATTTTCCCCGAGATTGGTGAAGTAATTCAATAACAACCTTTAATGTTATTCATTAATAAAAAAATACAGTAGCTACTAATTATTATTTCTACCATAATTTATGCATACTACGTACTAAGTACAATCAATTGGGCAGTTTTGAATTTGTTTAAATGTAGATTATTTAACAAAATTTTGACCTAAATTTGGTCAGAACATGGTTTCTATCTGCTTTTCCGATCGAATGCTTATTTACTTATTTACCTTCACCTTTATAGAGTCAATAAAAGAGTGTAGTTTCTTTTACACGTAAATTTTAGTCACCAATGTTTTATAATTAACGCGAATGTTGCATTTAGCTCAATTTCATATTCGCTTAGTGCAGCGTTTGAAATCTAACATGTCACAGATTTAATTCATGGAATATGTAATCCATATCCGCCTGAAGAGGAAAGTCAGTGACATATTCATAGGGTTAACAAACCTTTTATGTGTAAATTGTAAATCCAATTTCAATAAAATAATTGTTAAACTCCTGAAATTAATTACATTCGCATGTGTGAGTAAAGATAGCTCAAAGTATTTAATCAGCAGATGTAATCAACTAGTTACAATATATTTATAATCATAAAGGATACGTAACCTTTATGCAAGTCCTTGTATCAAACCTGTCAACCGCGAGGTAAAAATAATTTCAACATATCGTAGTATTCAGCGTAATTATGAATATGAATATGAATATCTTCATTCGCTCGGTCTGTGACAGAGACTAATTAAATTTCTCTTCTGCATTGTTGAAGGACTGAGGTTCATTTTACAATCATCTGAATAAGCCTGTAAAAAAATTATTTACGTCATTCAACACATACTAACTAGGGCTCAGCATGATGTTCGAGGAGCCTGTTAGGGAAACATTTTTACTATTTAAATTCATACCGTGTCCGTACCGGTACGCGGCTTAACTCGGGTCGACCCTTCGGGGAGTTCGATATCGGGATTCGGAATCGTCTGTAGACGAATCTCATAACTGCCAGATAACAATATTTTCCTTATATATATTTTCCTTTAGGGAATGACGGTTTTCAAAATACGAAATTCTAGTCTGTAAAGGGTACATTTGATAAGAATTAATTGAAAAAATGCTGCTTGCCTACTTTAAGAATGTGATTCTTAATGAAAATTCTATAATTGTATAAAATAAATTCTTAGTGTAAAAGTTGAGTTTAGCTCTAGTTCATTTTCCTCTTAGTGCAGCGTCTGGAATCTGACACTGCCGCAGACTTGACTCCTGTAATCTGAAGACATATTCGTCTGAAGAAATCTAGAAAAAATCGGGAATACATATTCGTCTGAAGAAATCTAGAAAAAATCGGCGACGCTCAAATAAACTCTTTATGTCCTTACGACATTAGAGACACCAATACTACAAAATATAGTGTAATCTAGGTGAAGAGGCATTCTCATTGTGTCATCAGGTGCACAACCGAGTACACTGCGATGTTTGAGGTATGATTTCTACGCAAAGTGGAGCAACTGTGATTCTAGATGCTGCACTAAGGAGAAAGGAGAGCTGGAGCTGAACTCAACATTCACATTGAATCAACCCTTCCCACGTATGGGTAGGAAATTCTTAACGTTTTTCAACTATTTGAAATGTAATTTCATCTGTAGATTAACCTGCTTAAAATAAATGTAAAAGTTGACATTTTAAAAATGGCCTTATTTCACCATACTAGAGACCAACGGCTTAGCCGGGCGTTTGGGAGGGGGAGGGGGGGAGGAGGTTATTTTACAGTTCAAGTGGTTAATAATTTATCAGGATATATTGAGTAAGGAAGTCCGAAAAAAATAAAATTCTTGTATGTAGGCTATTTATGGGTTTCTGGCTCCTAAAGTTGGATTCTTTTGCTCGTTATAGGAGGGGTAGGAATTACCATGCGAGGCTATCATCCTACCGTCCTTACTGGGCGGCTTGAGCTCCATTGATAATTTCTTCTCTATTTTCTTGCTTATATGTAACTGTCTGTATCTTGCAAGAATCTTATTTTTCCATAAAGAGGACATGTTTATTTTTATGGATACTTATTGCGCTTTTTGCAGATATTTGTAACTTAAACCCCTTTTTAGTGCATTTTGGAAACTTTCGCAAGTAGTCGCCACTCACGTGAGTTTTAGAACTTTAGCACAAATATAGAAGTTCAAGTTTGATCTCTTATTTCTACAGCAGTGACTTCCCCACTTCATGTCTTTCTTGTACTCGTATACACTTAACAGCGTTCAGCAACTAATCCACTCCAATCTTCATTTTGGCAAAGTCCTAGATCCCTATTTTATATGGGATGAGAATCCCACTGCCCCACATCGACCTCTACAAATAACGTTAGCTTATTTTCAATCTACAAATTATTCTCGTCTTCACTGTCTATAGTATTGTATTATTGTATAGATACAAATAAATATATTATATATTTACTGCAAGTTTTGCAGCGAATGAGGTTATATCTTAATTGGGTCAGCGTTGTCACCTTAAAAATTGTCAAATTTATGGAAAAGACTATTGATCGGGAAATGGCATTATATGTATTTTATTTCTTAATTTATATATTTAATGGTCACCCATTTACATTTTCCTATAAATTAAATATTTTTAAATATCACAGTCAACTTGTACGTATTGTATTTGTAATATAAACGATAGATTTTATAGATGAATTTTGACGTGACGTGACAACGTCTTAAATTAGGTTGCGGCTCGGAGTCACTCATGAAAAAGTGTAACGCCCGGTAACGTTACGATGCCCGTCCAGTGGGTCCGCCGCACGGGATCCGCACGGGATCCGCACGGGATAAAGCAGATAACTATGTTTATTCGTGAAAAATGTGGAGTGCTTAGATTCGTCATTTACAACAACTACAACAATAAAGGTAAATAATTGTACACTGATATTTCATTATCGTAAACTATGATTGATTGATTAATTGTTAGATTGACACAAAAGTTGAGAAACTGAGTTTATAGGTTATGTCATACTATTGACAAATGTTGATAGTGTTAAGTAAATTATTAGTTTAAATCACTCTGCAATCAATCGTAATTCAGTCGATTGAGAAGAAACAGCGCGTATTGCTAGTCAAACATTTAAAATAACAAATTATAACCTCTAACCTGTCATAACAGTGCGACCAAACAAACGAACTAAACCGACCAATCACCACGCGCGGAGTTAGAATTTAACTGTGTTTAGCAAGAATTTCAAATTCCAATTTTAGTAAAATGTTTTATTCAACTTTACCATTTACAATAACAAATTTTAATTAATTTCAAAGTATGTACAATGTTTTAGTAAACAAAATATATTTCTATAGTTAAAATTTGTGCAATTCTTATTTTCATTCAATTCCTTGTTCCTATTGTGCAATTTAATAATATTCATATCAATAAATATTCTACCGAGAAAAAGACGTTGTCACGTAAAATCTTCGCCCGTAAAACCGACTTTACAGGCAACCATATTTTTTTTTTTTTTTTTTTTAAGAGAACGTACTATTTGTGTTGATTAGTTTGCAATTTCGAAATCAAACTCATCCTGTTCTGTTATAATCAGCTGTTATTTACACGTGGTAGCCCACGTTCTAGACACAGGTTTATGTATACACGTATTTAAATTTAAAGAAGAAATTCATAAAATAAAATTACATCATGATAATAATACAGGTAAATATATTGAAAACCAAGTTTTAGCACCATTATTAAAACCATGCTATTTATCGCTTTGTACTCATAGTTTTGCCGAAGATCAACCTGATAGATCAAATGTTGACTCAAAAACTTTATGTATTTAACATATATATAAATCAGTTAGACAATTCACGCTCCATAATTTAATTTAAATCTGTGTTAAAATTCCGCTTTCCCAGAAAAAACTACAATACAGTGACAAACCATTATTGCAAACCCTCGGCGGCAGGTTCGTCTACAGTGAATGTGTTTATGGGTGAAGGGTCCATCACTCGTAAGTCACGACGAGGTCAAAATTCGCAGTTCACAATAAAACTAAAACCGTATTTATTTTTAATTGTGTTGTTCTTTTGTATATAGATCAGATAATACTTTTTCGTCATAGTTAATATTGAATGCTGTATATTTTTCTTTCGTGTGGTCCTCGTGAACATTGCCTGAACACTCCACTTAAATACTTATATGAGGTGTCTTCACATAACGTGGTTATGGTGGGGAGGATTGGATTCTTCGTGAATGTTCAGTTTGGCTGCACCTTTCTTCTTCCTCTTCGTGTAGCGGCTGGAATGTGAAGGTGTCACAGACGACTCCTGGAATCTGCACCATGGAAGGATCTCTTCAGACGAACATGACTCTAGATTCCAGGAAGAAGCTAAACTCAACATTCAAATTAGGTTTCTGTTAAAGTTTACTTTCAGAGCGACGAAACAAAACAAGTACAACTAAACTCGAACAATCAAAACACATATATTTTACCCGTATGTTGCGAAATAAATCCTTGTATTGAAGACTCGTAGAGAAATTAGGAAAAGAAATTTAATAGTAGTAAATATTAATAAAATAATACTTTTCCAATGTTGGATACTACAAAAATGTTGGATATATTTCAGCCAGCATAGGAAATTAGATATGACAGTTCAGTTTTTTAATAAATTTATAATAAAGGCCATTCTTAAATTTTCGTATTTGCATATGTACATCATATGATAATTTAATAATTATTGTAATAAAAATGATGTAAATATTTATTTATGGAGTTGTCTGATGATGAAACCTTTAGTTTTGAAATGCCTCGTCCACAAAATAAACTATATTGGAAAAGTATTGTTTTACTAACATTTATTACATCCTTGTATGTAAATCTATTCTATCATCTTAATTCGCCACTTATATAACGTACTGCGAACACAGCGTTTACTCTAGGTCAAAGTAACATTCAAGGACACCAACGAGTTTTTAACAATTGTGAGAATTTTCCAAGGCTTTAACATCCTCATTCCTTGTAATTTTGTAATCAACAGTCAGACAAAGTTGGTTCATTCCACCGCCGGTTACGGTTACCTAAGTATTAATTCGACGACTTTTGGCCAAACCACGCCAACGTTAAATCATGCTTATATGCACGGTTTTCTGCAGTTCCGAAAACAATTTCTTATTGTTTGAGTGAAAATTGTGGATTTTGGCATACTTTTTTTATCTGATTATTTCTTATTGTTTGAGTGAAAATTGTGGATTTTGGCATACTTTTTTTATCTGATTCTCAGAATATATATATATATATATATATATATATATATATATATATATATATTGGCCATTTGATTCGCTTTTAATTTGCGTTATTCTTAAAACATATTCATTTTCCATAACAATATATATATATATATATATATATATATATATATATATATTGTTATGGAAAATGAATATGTTTTAAGAATAACGCAAATTAAAAGCGAATCAAATGGCCAATAGAGATTCAATAAAAGTTGCTTTAGGTATGAAATTATTTCTAAACGTGTGTGTCCTGTGCACGAAGGTCAGTCGTTTTCGTACAATTTTTCAAATTCAATTTTCGTGTATAAACTACGGTACTCTTTATTTAACCCTAATAGTGACGTATTTACTATTGTAATTCTTCAAAAATCCATAAGGAGACATAAATAACGTTTTGAAATCGAAAGTATTCTCGAGCTTTGATTATCCAAGAAAGCTAAACAAATCCACTCACTGGTTCCAAAATTATGAACTAATAATAACCATTATTAATTATAAAGAACTACGATATTGGCAGAAAATTTGAATTCAATTAATTAAATTGAATTTAATTTAAATAATACAGAATCCATTTTGGATTTCAGGTCATGTTCAGTCTCCTTATTGCGTTGGCCGTTAAAACTATATGTCTGACTCTGCATCTGAGTGTATCTGGTCAACACAATATTACCTATAAACAGTGTGAACAGTGTGTATAATATGGTATTTTTTAACTTAACACTACTAGCTTATTTCAACACACCCCCCCCCCCTATAACTAGTGCAAGTAACGATGGGGGTTCTTTCTTAAGACCATTTGTTGTATCGATTTTACGATTTACGAATCTTTTAAACATCGCAAATTATATAATTGATTAGCATCGTTTATGGAACCTATGATAAAACTTTGTTACACTGTTACTAATATATGTGCATTTGTTCTGCTGAATTACTCATCTATTATAACGAGTGCTGATTATCACTTACACGTTTTACATGACGTACTCACGCGTGCCTACACTTACAACCAAAAGCAGATCTGGCAAAAGCAGGCATGGCCTCAAGCTTCGTAGCTCGCAGTTAATGGATTATTCATGATTTTCACTTTTACGTATGATAAGAATCACCTCATCTAGTTTCTTCCAATTCCTTCGTCTGCTATTGTAGTTATATCTTAGGTTAGTTATCCACCTGAGGAAGAGATCAGATTGCAGATTTCGAAACGTAGTTTTACTCAGTTGTCGCCATGTCCGAAAAAATGTTCTTTCATTCACAATTCTTCCATTGTCAACAACCGACTATAAACAAAGAATCTTGCATGTGCTAAATACGATAATTCACTATACCATACCCTTGTTAATAAATCGAAGCTTCTCTAAGCCGAGTGAATTGAATATCCTTCACAATTAGTCATAACTTTTTGTATTATTTTCCCAATATTGTATTTGTTAATTTTAAAATTGCTTTGATATATTTTCAGTTATGCACAAACATAAAGGTACAAATTCCACTTGCACAAATATTAAATTAAAATATTTAAAATCAAAATTTTAAAATATACATAAAATACTTAAGTTAAAAATATAAAAATGACGTAAAACATTAAAAAATTATAAATTCAACTAAACAATATGAAATTTTATTATTATAATATTTAAGATCGATTTATTATTACCATAAATCTTAGAAATTTGCTCTGAAATCTACTTATTTTATTTTGAGTTTGTATGAGCGTTATTACTTGGAATGTTTACGTAGCATGCAACAATATTACGGATATTACTTAATATTCGTTGTAGTAACCGGATACTGTTACGTGCCTTTCTACCTAATATTTTCCACCCCATTAAAATCACATTGGAAGTACCTAAAACGAGACACTCCAAGAGTGATAATACTAAAGTCAAACAGAGGAGGGATCAGAAACTAGAGCAGAGCCAACAGTCTAATGGCGTGACGGTATCGCTCCTTCCCCCTGTTGATCCTGTCGCCGAGCGCCGAGCTGACGTGTCACAGCTGCTGATTATCAGAGCTGCTGTTGACTGATAGCAGCCGTCTGATGGGATCAGCATCAGTCGGTAATCTGTTCTGTCAGCAAGTTTGTCGAGTGCCCCATTGTTAATAGTGCTGGTTCGCACCTAAGGCAAATCTATTAAAAGGAGATTCGCATTTCTGTGTTAAATACATCAATAGTTATTGAGGTTCGGCCTTAATTATTGTATTGTAATTTTTGCTGGGTTTGTTTTACTGTGATTAGCCTTAATATAATTTGATTTTTACGAAGATTGATTTAAAGGTTCTATAGAAAAACTATTTCAACACTCATTAGGCTCTAAATAATGTTTTTAAGAATAATGTTTTATAAATTGTTAAATTGTAATTAAATATAGTGTTTTGTAGATTTCCACTTACGTCAGTGTAAACGATATTCTTTTGTTAACAATGTCACTGTAGTACAAAACTAGTACAGTTTTATATTTCACTGGAGTTATGTTTTATACAATATTTATGAAAATCATTCCACAATAAAAGCATCGTTATTTAACATTTGTTGAATTTTTGCGTTGCAGTATGAATAATAATTTCAATTTTCTTTAGAACATAAAAGTGTGTTGTTAAACTTAGAAATTCTAATGTTTATGTTATCATAAAGGTAAATACTCGATTAAAACACGTTCACGGCGACGGCTAATTTTCCGAATTTTTTTATAAATTATGTCGTTGAATGTTTCAATAATAATCGCAAAAAACGTAATCGTTTATTTTACGTTAAACGCCTAAGTTTAAGATGAAAAGTATGTAGGCTTTGTAATTTTGTAGAAGAAATTTATTTCAATATTTTTTTCTCAATGTTTCTCTGTATTCCCCAAGGGGTACCTGAAAACTTAATTCACCTTAAAGATTAAGCAATCGAGCGTCCTATTGGGTACACGATAGTCTAAGGTATTTATTTAACCTTGGGATTAAATTTAACAAACCACCAAGACAGGCAAACAATAAAAACGCAATAAGGAAATGTACAGAAACGTGTACCTCATCGGGTGCAGAACTCGCTTTAAGAAAACCTGGTGTATACCCGATCGGGTACACGATGTCAGTTGCGAAAGATCACGTGTACCCGATCGGGTAGAAGACGACAGTTGCGGAAAGATGCGTTTACCCGATCGGGTACACGATGTCAGTTGCGAAAGATCACGTGTACCCGATCGGGTAGAAGACGACAGTTGCGAAAGATGCGTTTACCCGATCGGGTACACGATGTCAGTTGCGAAAGATCACGTGTACCCGATCGGGTAGAAGACGACAGTTGCGAAAGATCGTGTTTACCCGATCGGGTACACGATGTCAGTTGCGAAAGATCACGTGTACCCGATCGGGTACACGACGTCAGTTTCGAAAGATCACGTTTACCCGATCGGGTAGAAGACGACAGTTGCGAAAGATCGCGTTTACCCGATCGGGTACACGACGTCAGTTGCGAAAGATCACGTGTACCCGACCGGGTACACGACGTCAGTTGCAAAAGATCACGTGTACCAGATCGGGTACACGACGTCAGTTGCGAAAGATCACCTGTACCCGATCTTATAAATTACCTCGACCCAGTTTACAAGATGTGATCAATATTGTTCAAACAAGTAATTATTTTTTTGTTTTGTTTCAGGTATGGCTTTGTTCGTCTACGAAAATAATATTCCGTAAGTTTAGAAAAAAAGTCTTTTGAAGTGGTTTTTAGTAATTCATATAATATTATGACCTGAAAAAATCATTGTTGCGATACTAATATTATTTATAATGCTATTACATATAGTCGCGTTTAATCGAATGTTCTTGGAATTTGATTCAATGATAACTAGGTAGGTTTGGAATAATATACAAATCGTGCTTTTTTATAGCAAAAATGAGTGTTAATTAATGTTAAATGCTTGTGTTTATAATGGAAACGGGTGAAACGCATTTACCCTTTTTAGAGCTACATTAATTTTCCATACGTTTATAATTTATTTATGTAAGTAAAAAATACATTTCTTACATCTATTCGGTTAATCCGGTATTTTGGTTAGTCAGGTTTTGGTTAATCGAGACTCTGATATATTGTTATTAATTGTTTAAACATTAATCTAATATATTGTTATTGACGTTTCTGATGTTATTTACATTATCCGGTTATGTTTAAATTTCACCAATGTTATTATCTTTCCTTTATATTCATTTATTTTAATATTTCACCTTTAGTATTCAGAAAGGAAAGATAGTTTTATATCTAGGAAACACGGAACTGTTAGTAGGCCTATGGACATAATTAACAATATAGTATCTACTGAATTGCCAAGGACCTATGTTAATTAGCTGGGTTCAGCTTAAAAGTTGATATTTACACAGTATATTTTAAGATTGTAATGAAATATGTCTGTCAGGAAACGTTTTTAGACAGAAAGAAATAACTTACTGTCTTATAATTGTCATAATATTTTGTTTCTTTCATACAATTTAGGAGCCTATATTTATATTTGTGATTATTATAATTTCTCAACATTTAAATTTGCTTCTCACCATCAAAACTGTCCAGATTTTTAAAATTCATGTGGTATATCTGTCTTAACTCCCGAAATGAGTTGAAAACAGCTTCTATAACAGCTTCTTATAGAAGAAGTCTTTACTTTCCTAATTATCTCCTTTTATTAACACAGCTGTTTTGTATTTAAGTAGAAAGTTCAGTATTTGTAAATATATCTGTATATTTGCAATCTGTAATAACATTCGAGAGGAAGGTCAAATATTCATGCTAATATTAATTGACCTTTACGACTTTTGGTGTTAGGGACTTTCATCTTGGCCAGAGTCATTCAACATCTGGGTGAAGCAACGCTAACTCTGTCACTTTGGACCCGGAAGCGTAATGTCCTCCAGCTGTGAACAGCTTCGTAACTAATTACTAGTGCACCACTAAGAAAAGACGATCGTAGACGGAACGTGGTTGGCGGAGGAGCCGGAGAGGTTGGTATCCTTCTTGCCGGTATCAGAGGATCCTTCTACCCTGAAGAAAATAACACAATCATTGTTGCTCGTATTGATGATGGGTCCATAGCGATGTGGGCTTTAGCATATAAACTGTCGCAGCTTCCCGATAAAGTTGCATAGTTTAAAAATCCAAAGTTGACGGATCATTCCCAAATAACGGTGACCGGCATTAATCCATATTCACTGTTAATAAGTTCTATGGTAATGTGGGCTCTAGCATAGCAACTGTTGCAGCTTTCCGATAGTGTAACATGGAAAGTAGATGGATTATTCTCAAATAACGGTATTCGGCATTGATCCAGATTTACTGTTACTAACTTCTAGCATAGCAACTGTTGCAGCTTTTCCGATAGTGTAACATGCAAAGTAGATGGATTATTCTCAAATAACGGTATTCGGCATTGATCCAGATTTACTGTTAATAAATTGGTAATGTAGGCTCTAGCATAGCAACTGTTGCAGCTTTCCGATAGTGTAACATGCAAAGTAGATGGATTATTCTCAAATAACGGTATTCGGCATTGATCCAGATTTACTGTTACTAAGTTCTAGCATAGCAACTGTTGCAGCTTTCCGATAGTGTAACATGCAAAGTAGATGGATTATTCTCAAATAACGGCATTCGGCATTGATCCAGATTTACTGTTACTAAGTTCTAGCAGAGCAACTGTTGCAGCTTTCCGATAGTGCAACATGCAAAGTAGATGGATTATTCTCAAATAACGGTATTCGGCATTGATCCAGATTTATTTAAATTGGTAATGTTACTAAGGCTCTAGCATAGCAACTGTTGCAGCTTTCCGATAGTGTAACATGGAAAGTAGATGGATTATTCTCAAATAATGGTATTCGGCTTTGATCCAGATTTACTGTTACTAACTTCTAGCATAGCAACTGTTGCAGCTTTCCGATAGTGTAACATGGAAAGTAGATGGATTATTCTCAAATAATGGTATTCGGCTTTGATCCAGATTTACTGTTACTAACTTCTAGCATAGCAACTGTTGCAGCTTTCCGATAGTGTAACATGGAAAGTAGATGGATTATTCTCAAATAACGGTATTCGGCTTTGATCCAGATTTACTGTTACTAACTTTCTAGCATAGCAACTGTTGCAGCTTTCCGATAGTGTAACATGGAAAGTAGATGGATTATTCTCAAATAACGGCATTCGGCATTGATCCAGATTTACTGTTACTAAGTTCTAGCATAGCAACTGTTGCAGCTTTCCGATAGTGTAACATGGAAAGTAGATGGATTATTCTCAAATAACGGTATTCGGCATTGATCCAGATTTACTGTTACTAACTTCTAGCATAGCAACTGTTGCAGCTTTCCGATAGTGCAACATGCAAAGTAGATGGATTATTCTCAAATAACGGTATTCGGCATTGATCCAGATTTACTGTTAATAAATTGGTAATGTAGGCTCTAGCATAGCAACTGTTGCAGCTTTCCGATAGTGTAACATGGAAAGTAGGTGGATTATTCTCAAATAATGGTATTCGGCTTTGATCCAGATTTACTGTTACTAAGTTCTAGCATAGCAACTGTTGCAGCTTTCCGATAGTGTAACATGCAAAGTAGATGGATTATTCTCAAATAACGGTATTCGGCATTGATCCAGATTTACTGTTACTAAGTTCTAGCATAGCAACTGTTGCAGCTTTTTGATAGTGTAACATGCAAAGTAGATGGATTATTCTCAAATAACGGTATTCGGCATTGATCCAGATTTACTGTTACTATGTTATAGCATAGCAACTGTTGCAGCTTTCCGATAGTGTAACATGCAAAGTAGATGGATTATTCTCAAATAAAGGTGACCGACATTGATCCTGCTTTACGGTTAATGGGTTCTATGGTAATGTGGTATTTAGCTTAGCAACGGTTGCAGCTTCTCAATAACGTTGCTTAGCGCTACTGTAAAGTAGACAGATTATTCTCAAATAAAGGTGATTGGCATTGATCCAGATTCACTATTAATGGGTTATATGGTATCTTGCATAGCAACTGTTGCAGCTAGATAATATTACGTCGGGAGATAATATTACGTCGGGAGATAATATTATGTAGTGTAACATAAAAGTACAGGATAGATAATTCTCAAGTAACGGATATGGCATTGATCTATGTTTGCAGTTAATAGTTTCTATGGTAATGTGGTCTCTATTATAACAACTGTTCCAGCTTCCTGGTAACGTTGCCTAGGGTAACATGTAGAGTAGATGGATTATTCTCAAATAACAGTGATCGGCATTAATCCAGATTCACTGTTAATGGTTTCCCTGGTAATATGGTCTCTATGGTAGCAACTTTTGCAGCTTCCCGATAACATTGCGTAGGGTAACATGCAAAGTAGACGGATTATTTTCAAATAACGGTGACCGGCTTTGATCCAGCTTTACAGTTAATAGGTTCTGTGGTAATGTGGTCTCTACTATAGCAACGGTTGCAGCTTCTCAATAACTTTGCTTAGAGGTACTGCAAAGCAGATGGATAATTTTTAAGTAATTCTGACCGGCTATGATCCAGCTTTACAGTTATTAGGTTCCATGGTAATTTTGTCTGTAACATAGCAACTGTTGTAGTTTCTCGATAACGTTGCGTAGTGAAACATGCAAAGTAGATAGAGTATTCTCAAATAACAGTGATCGGTATTGGTTTCACTGTTAATGGTTTCCATGGTAATGTGGTCTCTATGATAAAAACTGTTGCAGCTTCCCGGTAACGTTGCGTTGTGTAACATGCAAAGTGGATGGATTGTTCTCAGATAATAGTGATTGGCATTGGTCACCATGTGGCATAGAACCTGTAGCTTTCCGGAAATCGTGGTTTTCATTACCTGAAACAGTTTAAGAATCCTTTAGATGTCTTTGTATTCTAACTGGCTTACTGAAGAGCCTCGTAAGTCCTTGGGAGACCTCAACCTAAATTTCAAATTACTATAACGCCCTGTAATATTGACTAGTGCCCCAGCTCGTCTCCGAGTAATTTGTACAGTTATGTGTAATTTTAAGGAGGCAAGCTCCGACAATTCCAGCGAGCTGCACAAGACCCAGCTGGTTAATCTCTAATCGTGATAGGAAGCGCTTCTTGAAGCGGGTATCATCACCACACGCGCACCCACGCAAGCACACACGCACGCACGCTCTGGTGTTTATACAATTGACCTTGAAACGCCAGCCGTGCACGTGCCGCTTGTATAACAGCTGAGCTCTCTGTTCGATGGCGCGCTCAAGCGGCAGACACACTAACCAGGCTTTTCAAGTGTGGAAACATTGAGTAGTGTATATAACTTATGAGAAATAAATTCTGAAATATTTCTTACCTCACTTTAATTGACCTCTATTTGTCCATTTGTCGTTGTAACGTTTATAACTGTAATATAATTTTTGGCTATTTAATCTTACAATTATCTTATTAAGGGAATTCCCTGAAACTAGCGTTTTGTAAAAAAAAACATCATTATTTATTTTGATATAGATTTTTTGGGGTTTGTTTAGTCCTAGAATAATGTTTACAGCTGTTCAAAAATAATTTATTTACATATATTTTGGATTTTTTAGTTTCTTTTATTTCCTATATTTTTTTAACTACGTCACCGACCTTAGTACTTGATATCTCATTTTGAAGTGAATAAAACTAAACTAACTTTGTGTGCGTGGTCAAGTTTATTTCTCAAATAGTTTTACCTACCTCAAATAGTTATGGCTTTCCAGAAAACTATTTTAAATATTTCTTTGAAATTAATATTTAACTTTTTTAAATATACTTGTAAATAAAGTTCGTTCACGACCATGCACAAAAAGTTGTACTATATTATAATTATTGGGTTAAAATTTTCATTACTTTAGCTATAACCGTTAATAACTTATAAAAACATTTGTGTGGAAAACATAAAATGTAAAAGTTGCGGGAAACAGAGACTGAAGTCTACACTAGTAATTTAGTAGTTATTGAGGGAAATAACTTACCATATAGGTACTTGTAGTCAGCGAATGGTATATTTATATACTGAAGACATAATATGTCAAGTAAATCACTTACTTGAAACAAAAAAGACCATATTTGTTATGTTTTTACTTTAAAATAGTTATGATAAATTAATATATGCCTGCATTTTCATTTCACCTTTCTGTCAGCTTTCTCTTAGTTTTTTTATTTTTCTTTACATTACCCATTTTACCCCCCCAAAAAAAATATTTTTCAGTAGGGATTCTCTTTAAATATAAAATTTCAAGACACATATTTTTCTGCTTTGGAAATTGCTTAATTAGTATAAGATCTAGAGATATTTCTTTCAGTCCACGTGCAGCAAATAAATTTACTTCCATCAAGTGAAAAGAAAATTCCAACAGTGTGGGAATAAATGAAGGTAAACTTTCCCTGGGCTTTGTCGAAATAAACAATCAAATGCGACCTTATTTTGCATTTGTTAAACTTTTTTGTAACTTTTACAATAATTCGAACGCTGACCTTTGTCATTGGATTTCAGTTGTAGGTTAAGTGCTTTGCTTTGCAAATTTGTAACAGAAAACTACACAGTACTTTGTTGATAATTGCCACCTATTCATCTAAGTGCGAGTTTGAAGATAGTGTGAAACGATTGTAATCAAAGGAATTCTAAGTGGAATCCGAACCATGGTTATTCTAGCCATATAGGTATTCTTCTGCGATAAAATCCAATCCTTCACAACCCAAGAGAGGTAACATGAGTTTACGTACACATGGCCAAATGGTTTTATCCACCGCCACATAGCCTTAGGAAGGATTGCACTGGTACAATACCTGAAATATAGATCGGAGAAGTGGGAGATTATTTACACTTACTTCTTCAATTGACATTCCAGTGGACCGCATCAAAGCTCTATGTAACCTAAGGGCCATGTGAATGTCGAGTTCAGCTCCAATTCACCCTCTGCTTAGTGCAGCGTTTGAGATCTGACGATGTCACAGTCTTCTCTCATGGAATTTAGAGTCCACGTCCGTCTGGTGGGATAACAAAGTGCTATGAAGACGTTAAAACACTGTGTCGTTTTGACACCGGAGACACCTAGAGTATAAAACAGCTCAGTTTGGTGACCCAGAATAAAATGTAAATTTGTCCGATCAATCCAACAATTCCTTGGAGTTGTACTATGAATTTTCCAAATATTTAGTACCAATAAAAAACTAGATCATTCTATCACCTCTCCCATAATGAAATAGGAGTTGAGTGTAGTAACTTCACCCCCTCCTCTTCCGTCCCTCCGACTAAAATATTGTATATGCCACTATTGTAATCGATATTCTTCTCCACAGCTTCGTAAGCTGTGACATATGCCGGTAACCTCTGATTCCTAATAGTTTTCAAAATCAAGAGACTATTTTGAGACCATCATCTGACAAAAAACACCTAAAGAACATCTCTATCGTGTGCATCGAATGGAACACTAAACCCTTCTAGAAGATTTGGACACTTCACTCATCACGTCTTCCTCGTAAACATCTCAAATTTGACGATAAATTTCAGCCGGTTTCATATTCCATGCGTTCAAAAGTCTTACTACAGAACGAATCTCATAATCGGTGGGATCACTTATTGTCTTAAACATTTCAAACGTCCAGGGAAAACTGAAAACACAACGTAGAACAACTTAAGTGGCGTGAGTCGATAGCCAGTGAACACGGACGACTAATGCGCATGCGCGGAACACCGATTACAGCGCTACGGCGGCAGTAGAATGAAACGGTACTTACTTTCTGGACACGCGTTGTAAAAACGATTTGAACGTCTTTTTTCGCCCAGTAAACTACGCAAAAATATTGTTCTTAATTATTTTTATAAGTTTACCCAACTGTTTTATATTTATTTATATTTTTAACTAAATTAATACTCTACAAATAGGTTCCAGGATAGATTGAACTTTACTTTGATCCAAACAATTCTAGTGGCAAATTAACCTCAAACTTGAATACCCAAGCTGGTACGTGAAAGGTCAAAAGTATTTTTGTTAAAACCACCTCCCATAAACTTAACTGTTTATAGTGAAGCTATGTTTTGTTTTTGAAGTTATAATTCTGCGAGACCCTAATAAGTTTGTTTTACAATAACAGCCATTCCAAACCTCATATAATCAAGTCAACGCTTATCAGTCATATTATACACTAGTGTATATTGACGCTAAACTGTCAAGCATTACGTATTCTGAAACTCGCAGTGAAATATTTGTACATTCCGTAAAAACACTGTTATTGTTTTTTATATTAATAAAATTATCATGTTGCATTTACCGGATATCCGGCGTACTTGGGATCAACTGGATACACTAAGGGATTATTATGTACATTATGCTTTATACATTTTTCAGGACGCAACGATGTAGTCGGAAGTACAGAGCTAAGTCCGCCTTTCTCTGGAGTTGAAACTCGCTGACGGATTTCCTAACTACTTTAAAGATGCGAGACAGCCTCGAGTTCCCAAGACAGTTGCGATCGGAGTACATTTCCGTGTCTCGTAAAAATAATAAATACAGCTAATTTCACTCCAAACTGGGATCACGTTTCCACAAGAGTTATATTGCGTAGAATCACTAATATACGTGACTGGTTGAGGTGGTATAATCAATTTGGGGTGTTAAAGTCATAGGAATGAAAACTACTGACTGTAAAATTGTTAATTTGTTACACTATGTAGACTGCATGAGTTGTAATCTTCAGGAAGTAACTTGTGTTTTATAATTATAATAAATTAATAAAGTGAAGAACGAAGTGATTTGTTTAGTAATTTGTATTTAATTTAAACAAATACGTACTCCCTATTCTTATAAATAATAAATGTCACTCCCCGAAGCTCTAACTCATCTAATTTTGTACAAATTTGCATTTTAATCTTCAGCAGATTTTATTCAGGTTTTAAATTTTCTACTTTAATATTTCGTGATTACACATAGAGTGATACAAATTTGTATTTTTACTGTTTGTGTATTCAATGCAGGTATCTTAAAAAGTTGTGGAATTTAACTTAAAAAGTATTTTCCAAACACACCTTGAATTGATGAACTTAGTATATTACTACTAGATATTTTATACTCTGGTTTAAATAAATCTGGTTAATTGAACGTACATAAACACTAACGGGATAGGGATTACTTTTAATGATTAAATTTTTATGAATATTGTTGGAAATAATATTCAAACATTCCTAAAATAAGTACTGCAGTTTTTTACGTTTATAAATTTCAAGAATACAAACACACAGAGTTACTACAATAGGTTCACTAAATATAACGTAACGTACATTTTTAGTTTCTGATTCTAATTTGAATCAAAATATTAACCAAACAATTTTCTAGTTTTCATTTTTAAACTGTCTATTTTGCTGTTAGAATTGATCTTTTATGTAGACCTTACCAGTTTAAAAGGCGTTGAAATTTTTGTAAGTGAATATTGTTATAGTTATAATGACCTTGAACTGAATAGTATTTTTCCTTGTTCATCTCAACTTTTAGAAATCAAAGTTATAAAATTATTGGCTGAGTGTTAGCGAAGGGGCTGAAAAATACAATTAATTTCTATCTGTTAATATTAATAAATTAATATTAAAAAACATAACCTACCTATAAACTTACAATTTTGAATAAACTTTATTTATCTATAGGAAACATGGAGTTCAATGATGTTTCGTGCCACTTCATGGAAATAGGCTGAGCGTTAGTGAACAATTTTACGTTTATTGTATTGGCAACCATGACGCAACGAAAAATATCGCAAAATAAATATGTTTGTAAAAGAACTGACTACAATTGTACTACAACTCTTGACGTATAACACCTGTATCAATATACTTGAAATTACGCACGCAGCCTCAGTGGAGCCTGTATTACTGCATAATATGAAAAATAGGATTAGGGATTCAAAAGTTATAAAATAACGTGTTATACCTAAAAATAACATTTGAGTCGGAAGATTATTGATTGTTATTGTTCTAGTGTAACAATTCCATGGATTCAACCGTGTATACAACAGTATCAATAACTAATATATTTCAACAGCAATACACCTTTTTTTCTTTCATATTCACCGTATCTTTTGGTTCACCGTACAAAATATTGTATCAATATAAGTCGAGGTTAATTTGAGGTCTAAGAAACTACTTTTCAAGTGCACTTATTAATACTTATATTAGCTAATGTATTGTTTAAATGTCAAAGCTCTACTACAAGTGAAGGTATAAACAGAATGTGTTGGTGTTCCTTTGTTAACATTTCAACATGAGGAATAACGGATAAAACCCGATCTATATGGGTAGAACGGAGGACATTGTGTTGTCCGGGGACTGGATTTCATTGTGGACTGGAACATCATTGTACTGGTATTTTATTCATATATTTCCCAGATGCGGCATGGACCAACACAAAACTTTACTAATCAACTGTTTTACAGTTATTATTACAGTCTTTTTGTACACGTTTTATAACACGGACAAGTCGATCCGATCTTAAACCTTATTCTGCCCGTCCTCATAGGTGACTGGTCTGTTCCAGGATCTTATAAAACAGAATAAGGGAGAGAGTCGATACAGAACAAGGTCAATGGTACTGATACAAAGTATACCTTTATAAGTATTGTTTACCGTTAACGTCCCTAGGTAATCATTGTTAATTTTTAATTACCTGGACGTTTACACTTTTCGAACACTAACAGGAAAATAGCTTGAGAATTCAAAATGTTAGTGTTCAAGTTGAACTTTCAAAGTCTATGTTCTAAAGAATTGAATAAGTACGCTTGCAATAAGCTAATAGAACTTTACGATCTTGAATTATCGCCGACACAGGTTGTACGTTTGAAAATTCTACATTCTGGAAAGCTCTGCACAATTTAGAGCTTTGGTGAGCTATGGACTGTCTGAGGTTGTCACACTGTGTGGAAAGGCCGACACAGGTTGTACGTTTGAAAATTCTACATTCTGGAAAGCTCTGCACAATTTAGAGCTTTGGTGAGCTATGGACTGTCTGAGGTTGTCACACTGTGTGGAAAGGCCGACACAGGTTGTACGTTTGAAAATTCTACATTCTGGAAAGCTCTGCACAATTTAGAGCTTTGGTGAGCTATGGACTGTCTGAGGTTGTCACACTGTGTGGAAAGGCCGACACAGGTTGTACGTTTGAAAATTCTACATTCTGGAAAGCTCTGCACAATTTAGAGCTTTGGTGAGCTATGGACTGTCTGAGGTTGTCACACTGTGT
Source organism: Homalodisca vitripennis (assembly GCF_021130785.1). NCBI lineage: Eukaryota > Metazoa > Arthropoda > Insecta > Hemiptera > Cicadellidae > Homalodisca > Homalodisca vitripennis. The sequence continues at coordinate 140,079,513 of NC_060213.1, read as the reverse complement.
GGAAAGGCCGACACAGGTTGTACGTTTGAAAATTCTACATTCTGGAAAGCTCTGCACAATTTAGAGCTTTGGTGAGCTATGGACTGTCTGAGGTTGTCACACTGTGTGGAAAGGCCGACACAGGTTGTACGTTTGAAAATTCTACATTCTGGAAAGCTCTGCACAATTTAGAGCTTTGGTGAGCTATGGACTGTCTGAGGTTGTCACACTGTGTGGAAAGGCCGACACAGGTTGTACGTTTGAAAATTCTACATTCTGGAAAGCTCTGCACAATTTAGAGCTTTGGTGAGCTATGGACTGTCTGAGGTTGTCACACTGTGTGGAAAGGCCGACACAGGTTGTACGTTTGAAAATTCTACATTCTGGAAAGCTCTGCACAATTTAGAGCTTTGGTGAGCTATGGACTGTCTGAGGTTGTCACACTGTGTGGAAAGGCCGACACAGGTTGTACGTTTGAAAATTCTACATTCTGGAAAGCTCTGCACAATTTAGAGCTTTGGTGAGCTATGGACTGTCTGAGGTTGTCACACTGTGTGGAAAGGCCGACACAGGTTGTACGTTTGAAAATTCTACATTCTGGAAAGCTCTGCACAATTTAGAGCTTTGGTGAGCTATGGACTGTCTGAGGTTGTCACACTGTGTGGAAAGGCCGACATCAAGCACAAGCACAAGCACGGACATAAATACAGAGATAGCGTGCCGTGGACGTCGACCGGGCGTGTCGCTTCTGATAACGAGGCCACTTATCACTGTCGTGGGCGCCCACGGTGGTACACATGACTACGGAATCAGTCACACAAATAACCCATTTGGCTTTGCATGTTCGGTGGTTTGATTTCCCCGTTTCTCTTGGCTGTTTTCCAGCTAACAGGACATGACAACTGAAGGATCCCTCACAAAATCTGCTGTCCTACTGAATTTTAGACTCGGTAAAAAAAATTACAACACCTAATATACATTTTAAACCTTTTCCTTTGTGGTTCCCAGAAGCCCAACTGTAATGCCATACGCAAAGGTAATTCAAACCTAAGCATCTCAATGAGGTTAGTACTAGGGCCTTAAACATACACAAATTTAAATATGGGTTTGCCAACTAACAGGACATGACAATTGGAGGATCCCTCACAAAATCTGCTGTCCTACTGAATTTTAGAATCGGTAAAAAAAATTACAACACCTAATATACATTTTAAACCTTTTCCTTTGTGGTTCCCAGAAGCCCAACTGTAATGCACTACGCAAAGGTAATTCAAACCTAAGCATCTCAATGAGGTTAGTGCTAGGGCCTTAAACATACACAAATTTAAATATGGGACAGTCTTCCATCTTCTCTGGTGCAAGTGACATGTGTTGTGTAGTGCTCTTGGTTCTGTGCAGTAATACTGTTTGGATTCCTTCTCAACAGTCGTCTTGTGTTTTGAAGTACAACATCAAATTATCAAATCTGGACTCTAGTGGGTTCATTGCCTGAAGTTTAGGCTTTAATTTTAGGTGTGTGTTTAAAGTTTTTTGACCTCCGTAGGAGAGGTACAAAATTCAATCCTCTAAACAAAGTGTTTTTCTTTTGCAACGTATAACGATGGCTGAAGTCCATAATTATCCAATCACCCTTTCTAACTGTTTAGCAGGCATTCTATACGGATGAGAAGAATTAGTTCTTAGTAGAGTTCTTTTTATATTCTCGAACAATGGAATTTAGTCCAGTAGTGGAAAGATCGCAGATCAAACAAGAGGAGACTACACACCCAAATTACCGCAGGAATACAGACGTTGTTTGTAGTGTGACCTGTTCCGTTATGTTCAGACAGTGTGTGCATATAGCACACGTCTCTGCTCACTCACACACCACCTTCTGTTTACTCGGCCTTGAAACAAACAGGCCTACACGTGCTGTTGACTGCAGTAGCAGTGGCCCAGGTGGGCCTCGTCGCGAGTCACGGCCTATTCTGATGCGAACGTAAATTCTTGGCTGCGTTCGTGACGCCTTTATAGCCCGTCTGGACACTTTCGCTGCTCCGGATGGCACAGGACGTATTCTTACGGCTGGGGTACTGTTGTCCTTTGTATCGGGAGAGCGGATGATCGAGCGTTCTGAGATTTCGGAATATGAATTTGGGTTTATTTTGTTCTCTTAGGAAAAGAAGCTTATGAATTGCACTAAGTCCTGTAATAACGTTAGCGCTGCTTCCGGAGTGACAGGATATTCAGGATGGGTAAGGTTACGGAGTAGAGGCCGCCTCCTGTGGAGATCCATGAGGAAGAATTAGGGCACTAATCACTCAGTAATGTCTTCTTGGAAGGGCAGAGGCCAGCTCTGTACCACCCTCTTGGGTTTTGCAAGCCTTTATGTCTCACCTCAACCCCAACAGTCATTAGATGAGACTTATCGAAACACATCGATGTAACTTTCATCTAAGTCATGTACCCCCGGAAGATGGGAGGCTAGCTCTGAACCGGCCTTTCCAGTCAAAGCAGGCAGGGGGTGGCACACCCTTATTGAGGCTATATATATTAAACAATTCGATAAAGTTTCGCCTAATATATTGCCTACTCTATAATATTCTGAGTGTAACAATTACTTGGTACTATTATTATCTCCAAGTTACTCCAATGCCATTCTTATGTGCTATATTTTAACACTTTTTAAGTTCAATACACTATGATAAACCCCAGTATTATACCTATGTACAACTGAGTGTGCTATCCATGCCAATTTCCTTTCATTATCAATGTAATTTGCATGAATATATTGTTTATTAATGGTTTTTGTTTATTAAATCTACGTAGGTTTAAGTCAAAGCCAATAATTAGAAATATTTTATTAATAATATAAATGTTAATGTAATATAGATGTTTTTATGGTTGCTTGACTATGTGGAGTTTACGTTTTAACTTACTTTTCAAGCTGCAAGTCAAGGTTTTTATGCCACGACAAGCTGTAAATTATCATGTCTTAAATATATTTTACGTGCAGTCATGATCGTAGTTAAAGATGATAAATATTCATCGATGATTAACTATTTCCCCACTAAAATTAACTAACATAGTAATGAAATAGCCAACATTACGTCATCATGAAAGTTAATAAGCAAGAACTTCGCAATTTGCATACGACCATTCAAACTAGACTGCGTTCTAATTAGTATTTGCCGGCTTTAATGACATCGGTACCTCGAGAAAACGCGTTCTGGTTTTTTATTATATCACATAAAATTCATGGAAAAACTTTTATATTACGTGTTCCTATTATATGATCCCCCATGTACTACTGTGTCGTCTTAATATGATCCATTTGTTTGGTAAATTTGTCAAAGTATTTGTGTGAAGTTCTACGATTGAGTAAAGAAGGGTCACTTCGACACCATTTGGCAATCAAAATTTTAAGTGAATTTTAAAATTTGTGACACCTTATTAGACGTCAACGTGGCCTTTTGCATGTTACGGTGAAAATGTATCTCTCTTCCCATGAAATGCTACAAAAATGTCATTGATAACAAAAATGGTATCAATGATTTTACTGGCCTTACTTGAAGCCTGTGCTAGTGTGACATGTGTGATTGTGATCCTCGTACTTGTGATTTGTGCTCGGGACTTGCATCCTGTGTTGTGACAACGCCTGGACTAGACTCCAAGCATCTGTTGGGTATGTTTGAGCCCTTTTCTTTCCCTTCTTTTCTTTTTTCTATTCTTTATTTTTGTATGTATTAATACCTCCTCCACCTGACGAAGAGGATAGATTGCAATCCTCGAAACGTTTTGTCATACCTTGTGTAACGTACAACGATGGCAAATGCCCGACACTCTGTTATCTTCACACCTTTCATTGTCAATAACAAACTTTAAACAAAGATCGATGAATTAGTTTATAACGGTAGGACTGCCAAATTTGAACCTTACGGGTGACGTAATCATGTAGAATACATGATACATTGTTAAATACAACATAGGCCGTACTGTATGTCGATTTAAAGGCACTCGTTATAAGAAATATCGGTATTAATAGTTTTTAAAATTACATTTTAATTACATAAAAATACCAAGTTATATTAGATTCACAATACTGTAATATGTCTCGCGTATCCTAATTAAGTCGTGGATTCATATAATCGTAAATATGGACGAATTTAGTGTTCTTTATTTAAATATAGAATAAGATTCTTGAGGGTGGTAGTCAAAAAAATAAAATAACAATCAGACAGATAAAAGTCTGCTTCATTGCTAAATTGTATTATATTAGTGTTGATTTCCTTTCAGGAAGATTGGACTATCGAATCAACGATGGCTATGAGTTTACAAGGTAATATTGTACAGCCAATTCTCGACTTACTCATGTTTCCCGACACCTAAGCACAAGATGCTAAGCGTCAATAGCCCCCCTGAGGCAGTCAAAGAACAACTCAAAGGCTCTTGTAAAACACTATTTGGAGCAAACATATTTTACGTTTATAATTTTAGGACGATTTCTCGAGAATCTTTCCTTCGAAAACAAGTTTAAACGTTTTGATCTGATTGCGTCGCTAAATGTGTGTGTGAGTTTTCAATTTGTACGGTTAGAGATTAATCTTCGCCGTAGCTTAGTGGTAAGGATGCGGAAGAGGTCACAGGTTCGATTCCCAGGGAGGTCAATCCAGATTTTTGCATGGGTTTGGTCTTTTTTTTTAAAAAACATGTTTGGTTTACTGATTATAATGCCAGTGGCGTAGAAAGAACCCCATTAAAAATGTGACTAATGAACCTAGATGGCCGACCGGTCTATGGCGTCGGACTTCAGATCTGAGTTAAAGATAGCGAAGGTTCCAATCCTGTCCGTGACCACTGCATTTTTATCAGTACCATCGGCCTTGCACTGTAGCGACTCTCGTCCATATTCTGTTTTATAAGATCCTCCACGAGTCACTGGCCCAGGGGACGGAGATAATAAGGTTAAAACAGATTACCATATCCTTTAAAAACTATTAGTTAACATAATAATTGTGTATATGGAGTTGATTTTATGCGTAATAAAATTAGAAATTGCAGTGAAAATGCTGTACTGACGTAATTACGATATTATTTTTCGCTTAAAATAAATTCACACTTCATTAGTATATGTGGAAAGTTTCTTAATAATAAAAAAACACTCAGTAGACTAACTAACCAGATTTGACTGTATCGATCGTAAACTCATATGTGTATATAATTTTCGATCGTGTAACATGATGCAAACTAGTGTACACTATAATGTTCCAACGTTGTGAAATCTGTTACAGTGAGCATTGTTAAACACGGACAAAAAGCACACGAACGCCCGATATCGACAAAAACACTCAGCAGCGGACACGTCATAGCGTGTTATTTACTTGTACAACATTCCAGTGCTGTTATTCACACACGGTCCTGATGTTCAATTTACGGATTTAATTTTGTTAATTTACCGCGCCAGTTGCATTCACAGTTGATAGTAAACTGTTGACGGTTTTGTACTTTCTAAGTTAATTTAATTTAGTTCTGTTTTATTTATTGCGCGTTAAATTTAGCAATTACTCTACTTTGGTGTTGAAGGATTTAGTAAAATATCCTGAGGCCAGCCTTCTGAAGTATATCCCTTCGGATATCCCTTATCCCTTAAGTATAATTTTCATATTTTACGTATACGATATTTACACACAACACACGCACACACACACACACACACACACACACACGAATGTAATGCAAAAATGTCTTGTATATTATACGAATGAAGTTATCTCGGATTTAACAACAACCATTTGAAATAAAGTAGGAATTTATTGTTTCTTTTCAAATTATGTATTTCATACAAGATAGCTACAATGATTGGTTTTATCTAGATATTTAATAAACAAAGGTAGCAGAGGTTTCTCTTTTGAATACGATGTAAACAAAATTGTTACAGGAAGCGCACCTCCAGTTACCAATAATATAGTCCTAATTATGGTTAGTTTTACTATAATACTATTTTGATCTACCGTCAACACATTTCAGTCCCAGGAAGGTATAAAACCTGACATTCATGTTGTGCAAGCTTACGCTCAGTAGTAGGGATTTATGACTGGTCATACAATAATATGGACGATTACAATGTGTAGTTAATTAATAACAGAATCTGGTATGGCTTTGGAGTATAGTGATGATGATGACAATAGTATAATAGTTACGTAAAGTTATTGATTTGATTATTTATTCTCTTTTTTTGTCTTATTTAATGTAATATATTGTGTATAATCATTGTAAAGAACACATCCACATCCTCAGTTTCCAATAGGAATTATTCGAGGCTCTTAAAAAATCTCTTTCCCACTTAACATTCTTCTATTTCACCCGTTTTGTACAAAATTATTTAATTTAGTTTTTAAGTAACGTTTAACTGTTATTTAATAACCTTTACGACATGTGTAACTGTTTTACCTGTTTAATACTAAAACACTAGTATTTCCCCCATAAATATGTGACTGCGTAGTCTAATATGCATTATTACTTTTTATGTGAGAAAAGCATTATTCCCCTACAGCAGCTCCTGTTCTGTCGACAATGTGTTTACAGTTTAGTGCTTATGATTTTAAACTTTGATTGTAAAGGGATTATTTGGTAGGTATTTTTTTTTATTCTCTTTAATGGAGATGTTGAGATTTTACACAAAACGATATGGTTATGACACTATCCGTAAATATCTTCTTTCATTTAATAAATAGAAAAGGTATAATTAAAAATGATATAAACAGCAATGTCACAATTAAGAAAAACCTTTTATTTTTGTAGTGTATACGCTGGTTAAGTATTAAACTTTCGTGCTTCACAGGTGAACGGTTTCACAGAATTGGTGAATGGTTGTATTCAACTGAATCGGTTTTAGCAAATAACGTTTGTAAATTTAATCAACATCTTGTAATTTTTATTCAAAAAATTGAATGTTGTTATTAAGGGTTTTATTGTATCTTGATATGACGTTTTGGTTTTCCATATAGATAGACATTGAAATAAAGCTCCATTACTGAATACTATTCTATAAAATATATTCTATTCACTGGATCACAAAAAATCCAGACAAATTAAGTTAATAATAAGATAATATTACAGATACTAGAAAAATAACAAAACTCCAACAGCGATAATATATAGTGACATATACACTGAACTAGCAACAAGATAGCTAAAGAACTGATAACAAACTTGAATTGATGAAAAGGTACTTATAAGTTGATAACAAAATGTACATTGGAAATAGTAACAATATAAACAACAAGATAAACTATAGACTGATTACAAGATAGATATTATATACAAGATAAATTTATAAAAATATGAGAAATAAATTGCACAACGATGGGTATAAAATAAACAATAATTTGATAAAAAATCTCCATCAAAAACTTTACTTCGTCTGGATTAAAAAGTGGTATAAATTAATTACCTACTTTAATGGCAATGAAGGCAAGAGCAAAAAAAATTTTTTTTTTATTTAGGAAAGTTATACCACTGATGAGCTATGAATTTGGCATGGCTTTTTCACAAACTAAAAATTGTATGCAACACTTTAACCGATTACCACGGTTTGTATCCACTCAGTTAGGAGGTAGAGTGTTCAAATCCAAATTATGAAGATGGTGTTGAAATCTATATATATACTAGCTGTTTCCCGCGGCTTCGCACGCTTTTCGTAAGTTTTGCCCGCGTATGAGCATTTCTGGTTGAAGTAAATTATATTTCCAACCCCGATGTAGATTTTACCTTGATGTCACGATCAAGAAAATATGTCAAAAATGTATTGTACATGCATAATGTATTTTATTACAAAGTGGTCTACCACTCAACCTTTAAGTTCAACCAAAAATTTAGTTTAGACAATTATACATCATAACTTAGCGCCTTCAAATAGTGTTTCACTGTTTAATATACGTATCTATCTCGTAATTGCAGGTTATAATGTGCAGGCGCTTTGAAAACTTTTCTTCATTTTATTCGTTTATATTCACGACATAAGCGAATAATTCAGATAATAACTATCCTATCTTCTAAGTTAGACTAAATTACGGATACATGTGAAATTTGATTGAAATTGGTTCAGTCGTTTTGGAGTTTATTGGCAACATACATCGTGACTCAAGATTTTTATATATATAAGAAGAAAATGCGAATGTTTGTTTGTATGTTCCGTTATAACTCTGGAACCAATGCACGAAACATCGTGAAATTTTGCACAGTGATTCTACACGTTCCTGGAAGTAACATAGGCATACATACTAGAGTAAATTTGGTCAAATTTAAATAGTTTATTTAATTAATTTTTTAATTATAAATCGTTGTTGATGTTAGAGTGTTTTATATCGGATCCGACAGACTGCGCTACGACACATAATACAAAGCGAATTGATACTTAACAGCTGTTAATACTTTCAGCTGAAGTTCATCAAAGAGGCAGAAACATTTGTTTACATTGAAAATTTAGAAAATTTTTATTGTAAAGTGCTTGATCAGTAGTGTAATGCAGGTTGCATAGAAGACGTCATTGCCTAATTTTAAATTCAGATTGCACCAACGATCAATAATCTATATATATAAAAATGAATGTTTGTATGTATGTCCTTTATAGAATCGTGAACTATTGGACCGATCATTATCAAAATTTGTACGTATATGTATTTTTCAACGGAGAAGGTTTATAAGCTATGCCCATCCCTTTCCCGATTCAGGATTCCGCCCCACTGGTTACAGAAATACCCATAAGAAATGCATTGCAGCAAACATATGTTAACGTCTTTTCAAATTTTTAATCAGCTGTTCTTTGTAAACATATATTACACTTATAGTTTTAAAGCATAGAGTAAACTTAAAGAGAAACGACAAATTTTGTTTAAACTGTTTTTGCAATCACTGTTAAACATAGACTTTACTATCCAGATAATACAATTCAAATTTGACGTAAAAATTCACCTTTAACTGCAATATTTATTTAATATAAACCATGCTCATGCTTGATCAGAAGAGTAATGCAGATATCATAATTACTATCTTACGTTGGCTACAAATATAAAGAATGTTATAAAATCAACCTTAGTTGTTTTTTTTTTGACAGAAGTATGGTTCTCAAAACTCCGTGTGTACATATTCTCTCGATCGAGACAACAAAGCAAGCTCAATCGTGGCATCGGAGATATAACTAATTTAATCTAAAATTTATTATAGTAAAAAAAAAATTTACTAAGTAATATAAGGACTTCGGTTCTTAAGATTTGCGTGCGAAGCCGTGGGTAACAGCTAGATGGAGGCAGGAATATGGTACATACCTTCATAATACGCCCAAGAGGCTCACGATGGAACGACTATCAATTATCTCAGCAATGTTTAGAATGTGATAGAAAAAGAATAAGTGAATATAGTGTACTGTTTTCAACGGGAAATTGCGTGCGAAGCCGCGGGCAACTTTTGCAAAAAATTATTGAAATGCGCAGCAAAGCGCGCCGGGCCCGCTAGTAATATAATAAAAATGAATGTTTGTGTGTTTGTCCTTTATAGACTCAGAAACTATTGGACCGATCACTATGAAAATTTGTATTTATTTGTATTTTTCTATGTAGAAGGTTTATATGCAATGCCCATTGATGTAACTCACCACCAGGCTGTACTGCAAGATATAAAAGTTATCAAAGCGCCTGCACATTATAAACTGCAATTACGACATAGTTACGTATATTAAATAGCCAAACACTATTTGAAGGCAAAGAAATATACGGGCAAAGCTTAAGAGACGCGTGCGAAGCCGCGGGAAACAGCTATTAATGTATAAATACGAATATAGGTTTAGGACCTGGTCTACGTGCTTTGTCTAATAGCCATACCGAACAATTCTCCAGAGCTAACATAACAGCTTCACAGGCAAATCGGATTGTGGCTTCGCCGTTGCCATCGCCTCTTTACATTCGGTCTCGGATCAATAACTCAATATCATTGACATGCACTAAGATATATGATGGATATTCTAGTAAACAAAATTAGTATAGGTAGTTTTAATAAACAAAATTGTTTAACAAGATATAACAACAATACCTAATGTAGCTGTGTTCGAGCGGGAAATCTGAGCACTCTTAATGAGTTTTTACTTAAAAACAATTACAAGCCCTTCACCCAATTTCTAATTTATGAGCGCGCTGACCTCACAATCATGATCAAAATGAGGGAATTCTTTTAGTACACCTTTCAGTTAGGCAAGTTATTAAAAATATAATGTTTTTTTTACTTTACGACAGCAATTGAATCTCTGTTCACATTGACTTTGGAGCTTGTAAAAAACTCAACTGTTGAGTACAAAAAATAAAAATGTTAAAATGAATGTTTAAGTATTAGAAGTAACAAAACATGTATGTAATGAACGTTTGGAAAAATTATAAGTTTCAAACACTTCAAAGTATGTTTTCGTTATATTCATCTATAGAATATTTTTACAGGAAATTTCACAAAAACTCGGTGTGCAACGTCTCAACATGATCGCTGAAGGTGTGAAAGACTAATAAATATCAAAATTTATATTTTTATATTTAACTAGCTGTTTCCCGCGGCTTCGCACGCTTTACGTAAGCCTTGTCCATGTATTTGCACTTCTGGTTCAAGTGCATTATATTTCTAACACCGATGTAGAGTTTGCCTTGTTGTCACGATCAAGAAAATCTGTGTATGCTTATTATATAGCCATTATACACGTACCCGTATTTTATTATAAAGCGGTCTAACCATCAAGCTTTAAGTTCAACCATATACTTATCATAAAGACAAACATATATTCTAACTTAATGCCTTCAAATAGTCTTTGGCAAATTAATATACGTAACTGTCTCGTAATTGCAGTTTATAAAGTGCAGGCGCTTTCAAAACTTTTATAATTTGCAGCGCCACCTCACAGGTGAGTTTTATAAATGAATATAGCATATCAGCCTTCTCCGTCGAAAAGTACATATATATGTATATATGTATATAAATGAATGTTTGTGTATTGGTCCTTTATGGAATCGTACACTATTTGACTGATCATTATGAAAATTTGAATGTATATGTACTTTTCGTATAACTGGAACTAAACTAAACATTCACACGTACATGTATTTTTTACGCTACTGTTAGTTTCAGTATACATTTGTTCTACAAACTAAATTTCTCACACTAGTTATTAAACAAACAAATATATATATATATATAAAATATTTGTTTGTTTAATAACTAGTGTGAGAAATTTAGTTTGTAGAACAAATGTATACTGAAACTAACAGTAGCGTAAAAATACATGTACGTGTGAATGTTTAGTTTAGTTCCAGTTCACCTTTCGCTTAGTGCAGTGTCTGAACACTGACGCTGTTTCATCTTAGAATCTGAAGTCATGTTCGTCTAATGAGATAAAAACGGCGACGAAGAAGCTCAAGCGAACGTTTTGCATCGTTTCGACATGAGAGACACCTATAAATAGGTGAAGTAGTAGTCTCACTGTCTCATGAGGTGCACAATTCAGTGCAATGAGATGTTTTAGACACAATCTCAAAGTGGAGAAACCGGTTTTTCTGCACAACCCAATTGTGCACTTGATGAGACAATGAGAATTGAGAATAGCTTAACTCAACATCCACATTTATTTAACCCTTCTCTACACAGCTACGTTATAAAAATACAGTTGTAAAACATATTCTACCATCAAAAAGTTGAGAAATGTTTAAAATTGCATTTTTATACGGTATTGAATAGGAATTCAAATACATCTGGCTTTGCAGGAGCAAATAGTTTTAAATGTTTACACGAGAAATTCGGCTGGCGACTCAATTACTGCAACAGGTGAAATTGGAATTCGAAATTCTGTTGAGTGAAGCAAGGCGGTCACTTGATTAAAACCGACGATAGATCTCTATATTATAGTGACAAAGTGATTTAATTAATTACTTAGCGCTCAACATAGTGCGTCACTATTGACAAAGAAAATACAGTTGTCTGCGGTGTAAACAACGCGGAATTTTAGAGCTCTCGGTAAAGTAATAATACGTTATGGTTTACTCGTGGATATTGAAATTTTCAAGTTTACCCTTGTGGCAGTTGAAAAATTGCCATCGAATGGACGCAAAGTATTGATTGGTTGTAGGTAAAATAAATAAGGTCATGGTGTACTACATTTTAAGTAGAAACTTTAGCTAACAATTCTACTTGCTCAGTTATTTTTTCTCCTATTTATTTGTGACGACTCATAAAGAAAATTAGTTGATTTAGATAACCCTTGTAGTAATATGCAAATGTTGAAAGTAAATTAGATAAATATAAATAAGTTCATGGTGTACTACGTTTTAAGTAGAAACTTTAGCTAACAAATCTACTTGCTCAGTTATTTTTTCTCTTATTTATTTGTGACGTCCCATAAAGAAAATTGTAGTAATATGCAAATGTTAAAAGTAAAATAGATCAATATAAATAAGTTCATGGTGTACTACGTTTTGAGTAGAAAACTTAACTAACAATTCCATTTGCTCAGTTATTTTTTTATCCTCTTTATTTGCGACGTCCCATATAGACAACTAGTTGATTTAGATAACCCTTGTAGTAATATGCATGCCCGGTCTTTTATACCTGAAGAAGAGAGCGGATTAAAAATCCGAAACGTTGTGTGACATTTTTTTGTAATATATAACGTCCGGAATCCTATTAACGCTACTATGGAATATTTTCCTTTTTTCTACTCTTTAGAGACCTTAGGAATCCTCGTACGAAATTTTGAACCATTATTACTATGACATTATTAAAATGCTGATTAAGTGGAAAAACAAAAGCAGCACAAAGAAGTTGATTATGAAATTAAATCGAGTGAAAGATAAACCAAAGACAACCATCGGCAAACAAAGGCATCGCTGTTTCTCAGCGAATTGGACCGCTTCAATGAACCTCATTTTTCAACGTCTGCTTCTATAAAAAGTCTCGGAAACATTTGTTTAAAAATAGATTCAACAGTACTGAAATTATTTTAAAATTAAAATTTTATTTTAGGGGGACAGAAAACGAAAAGTTCATTGAAAATAATAACGTGAGTTTTTGGATGTAAAACAAATGTACGGTTTGTTTCAATATCTGTTATATGGGTGAAAGCAATTTAGCTTAGGGTTATAGACATCAGTTAGTGCACAAAAATCTGATAGTTAATCACTAAGGTTATTGCCTTTTTTGTTATTGCTCACGTAGCAACCTGAAGGTCTTAGACTACGCAGAAGATTATTTGTGGCGTCCAAAAATTCCATGTTTTATCCGGAATTCTTACCCAGGTCTCTGGGTCGTAAGGCTTAGACCCTTAAAAAGTGTTACCCCCAAACATTACTTGATATTGACTTTTTATTCTTTTACGTTACCTTTTAAACAAAGTAACTGCTATTTTATTGACACGTTTATCGCAAAATTTATTTTAGTTATTCATTAACAGATTGTTATACGAACATCGATTTGAAACAAATTTGTTTCATAATTTTTCTACAAATTTTAGCCAATGTTGAAGTTCTATTCTTCTGTTTTCTTGATTTTGATTTAAATACATATCTTTTAATTCATTGTTATAGAGTAAAAATTCTTCTAAACAATTCGAAATATTGCAAACCAGGTTTTATTCCCTTTATTTTTCAATCTAAAAGAAAATAATTATTTGTAAATAAAAATCATATATCTCTCACAGGTTTTGTTTTTGTTGTATTATTAAATCTTTTGTCTAATTTAGGTTACTCGCTATCAGAACGATAAAATACTGCAATCGATTTTTCAGTTAGAAAAGTCATTTTTGATTTTAAAGTAATTTTGCTACAGACTTTTAAGATAATTTTTGGCGACAGAGAAAGATTAAGTTTTTTTTTTACTTATATTTAAATCGTGCCTTTTTTAATTATATTTCAATAAAATACGTAGCTTTCTAGAATTTTTTAAACTTGTTTATATATGTTAAATTTTATCATTAAATAACAAGTCACTCCCTGAAGCTATAAGACATTTCTGTGGCATTCTTCTAATTTAAGAACCTATTGATACACAAAACATTTTAAAATTTGCCTTATGTTTTATTTCACACAACTTACAAACTCCCACTTAAATCGGCCTTTAATTGGCTGAGAGTCGAGAAAGCCTGTTACTCTAGGAAAAATTCATTTATGTCTGTCTGTCCGCATGATGTGTCGAAAACGACTGAACTATAGATTTGAAATTTTGCATAAAGCTTCATTTCTGACGGTGTATATAGCAGAATAAAAAAATGTGTTAACAGACTGAGTACAATCATTCGAGATGTTAACATGTTACATTTGTATTCATAAAGTAAAAATACTAATAGAGTAAATGGTCAATGTTAAAAGAGGTGACAAGATTTGATTTAGGTGCAATCTTGCGGTACCCTCTGTAGCTCACCGGAACTTATATTATTTTATCCTGTTTTTAAACTTAACTTAATGAACAAAATGCAAATGTATCATGTGGCACGAAAAGCTTGAGACACGTTTCACATGTAGACATCACAATTTTGGATAACACGTTATTTGTAAATACACGAGAATGAATTCTTTGACGATGCATGTCCAAACCATGGAATTTCGATGTGTATCATTGATGTCACTCTGTAGGACGGAAAATGTTTCCGTTGTCTGCATGATTGGGTGTTAACATTGATTTTTGATACGATTTCTGACTGAGTGTTAAGACGTCTCGAGAATTAAATTAGCTACAAAATTTTGAGCACAATCGTAATCCTACCTTACAATAAGGGTTGATGAAAAGCATCATGATGCTATCAAGAAAAACAATTTGTAAAAGGGTTTCTCCTGTATTTCAAATATTACCACAGTGTATAATATGCTATAAATTATTATCAAAATCGATTCAGAATAGTAGAAACTATGCTCGAACACGTTAAAGGGTAGGTATTCAACATACTAACAAACCTCGGCTGTATTTCTTAATTTTGCAAAAAAATTAATTTGCTTATATTCCCTTTGTTTTAGAACTGTACGAATCCCACGGTCAGTGAAACTCCTACAATTCCATGACGGCGGCCTGAGAACAAAGCAAGGCCAAGCTGGAGGGGATTGAGACACTCGGTCGACCGATGGTAACCTATGTTAATGTGCGAGCCTTGAACTGATAACACAGTCACGGCCACAACCTAGCCCAACTGCTTGCGCATCTCTTCAGGGCTGGAGTTACATATGGGCTGAATGGGCTGTAGCCCAGAGCGGAGGAATTCAGGGGGTGGCAAATTTTGGTAAGAAAGTAAAAAATAAATTATTAAAAAATTTGTGAAAAAAGTACTTGTAATAAATTTGTTGACATAACAATTTGTAAATTGGAATTGTTTAAACAATCATTCGCTTAATATATTCCATTAATTTCGTAGTCCTAACATTATTGAAATATGCCACCGCTGTTCCGAAATCAGTCAGTTCAGTTTGAGTTGGGGTTTTACTCTGATTTTATAGGTTTTACTTTATTGTTGTTTGTTTTTATTTAACCCTTTGCACTCGGTATTAATTTACCCAAATCTTGTATTTGCGTCGACCCACTGTGGTACCAAGGTGAGCCTACATGGTTGGGGGGGGGGAGCAAATCTTCAAATTCGCCTCTGCATCCCTTGTTTAGTAGAACTGGTGTACCTTGGTATTCTGACGCGGCACTCCAGACTAAGACTGACACGTAGCGAGGGTGGGGATTTGGAGGTTTTTAGCAACTTCCATTATTTTCAAAAACATTTATCCCAAAAGTGCTCCTTTTTCTTCTAGCGGATATTATCAACTTTCAGGCATTTAACTGTTGTTTTTAGTACAAATAGATCAAATAAAATGAAATGAAAAATGCCTTTATTAAAACGTTAAAGCTAGGGCTATCAAACTCTACACCACAAAACCTCAACTATCATGCAATACTTTCATGGATCAACTTACTATGCGTATCATTTCACAGAA
Source organism: Homalodisca vitripennis (assembly GCF_021130785.1). Classification (NCBI taxonomy): domain Eukaryota; kingdom Metazoa; phylum Arthropoda; class Insecta; order Hemiptera; family Cicadellidae; genus Homalodisca; species Homalodisca vitripennis. The sequence continues at coordinate 140,063,569 of NC_060213.1, read as the reverse complement.
GAAAGATAACCTTTCTCTCTAATGTTCTTAGCAATTATAGATTAGGTATGCCACACTATTTGTCGCTAAGGCTGTATGCACAAGTTTATTTTTATAGCTACATGTGGTACTGTCGTAACGTGTTAAAATATCATATGCACGTACTCCGTTTGTATAAAGTATTGTTTAATATTTAAAATGTATGAGTATTTTCCCATATGATACCTTTAAGTCTTTTTCATTAAGTTAGTTTCATAGCAGTATTCGAATAATAGAAACTCCGACGAGCTAGAGAGAGAGAGAGCAATACAACGCAATAGTGCCCTGAAATCAAATCTTGTTGCCGATTTTGAAGATTGACTTTCAAGTCATATTATTTTCTCGTTTTCATCTCTGAATAAAAATAGCACATTTTCAAGCCACAATGTGATCGCACTCAACCTGTTTACAAGTCTATTTTCTTCTATTTACTCGTTTCCATAATGGTGCCCATAAGAGCAATGTAAAAATGTACACTAACGCTCAGCCAAACCTCAACGTGCAGAAATGAAGCTTCATGCAAAATGTCAAATCTTCAGGCGAGTTAGTTCTCGAGCTATAGTGGGGACAGACAGACATACATACATAAGTGTAATTTTCTAACCAAGTGATAGGCTTCGCTAACGCTCAGCCAACAAATATGCCACGAATAAAGACTTATCTTAGGGACGGCATTGTGCAATGTTCAAATATAAGACCAACGTAAAAATATACGCTAACGCTCAGCCAAAAAATATGCCAATTATAAAGACTTATCTTAGGGACAACATTGGCAAATTTTAAAATATTATTTCCATAAGGCTTCGTATATGACAGTGTATTTACTGCTATCCCTATTAATATGCAGTTAGTTTAGTTTAATTAGGAACTATATGACTGTACCATACGGGTGACCCCGTCTACAAGGCCAGTCATAGAATCACAAAACACGTTATGATGTCGTTCTGTAGACAACCGCCCCGAGTCGTGATCACGTCTGAGATATGCGACGCAGGTACACTCCGGTCACGTCTCTGCTTAGTTGTGCTGTTTGAAATTAAATAGTCGCGTTGAATATTAGTCATGTTTTCCACCCACGGATGTTCAACGAAGAACGTGGAACATTCAGGGAATACTCTACAATGTATACACGTGCAAGAAGATTGTTGGATGATTTGATATTATTCAGTAATGACGGTGTTTATTCTAATCCAGAAAATATGAAGGAATATTTAATGAAATCGCTGATTTTTATGTTTATTTTTATATGGTTGTGTATTACAGACGGGCGGTCTACGATCATGCTTGTACAAATCAGAAATAAAACACAAGCCAAGTTGCTGATCTTCATTATTTGACGTAATCCTGAAAAAATATCACGATGTGTAAAGAATTTTACTTTCGAAGCTGTATGAAATCAAGATTATTTAAATTTTCACTTGTTGGATTCTAAAAACTACACTTTTAAATCTATGTAAGTCACAAAATATTGGATATAAAATATAAAAAAGTTAAAATAAAATGTAAAAGCATCCTGAAGTTATAATTTATATCGTCAGCTCGTTTCTTGGAATAGCTTGTTACACTATTTTTCAGAAACCATATTTGCAACATTTCGTTGTAGTGATCAAACTTTTTACTTTTTACTTCAGTGGTTTCATTGGTAAAAACAAAAATGGTCCTTCTAGGTATTTCGGAAGAAGTGCGTAGCTTCTGTGACACCCTAAATATTAATAATTAATTTCTAAAACGTTTTGAAGTACAGAAAACATTTTTCTTGCAAAACGTTTAAAAAATGTATAATAATTCCAGAACAGTTTAAGTATTTTTAAGTTTTACTGGTTTTCATATTGAAATGAACTAGTGTATCAAACTGTCAAATAAAGGAGGCAAAGATTTATAACGTACGAAGTTTAAACTTGTCACAGCATTTCTTTCGCCAATCCTTGATTATCCGATTATGTGCCGTACGTGTAATCAATATATTGTATACAAAAATAAAATTGGTAAAGTTATAAGCATTGCAAGGACAATTAATTTTTCCTCTGGGTCCATATATAACAGAGTTGTGACTTTTTAAAGTTTATCTGACCGCCATATTGGAGCGAACCTAGCTTAAATATTTTATAGATGAATTTTTATATTGTTTATCAATTATTTTGGGACATTTATCGTTCCCACATACATACGTTTATGCATGTATACTATGTATGTATATATACATATAATATATGTGTATATATATATATATATATATATATATACAATATATACATACAATTTTGTATTAACTGTTTATTTACTTTTGTTTGTACTGCTTTCTTTTATATTTTATACAATTTATGCACTTGAAGACGATTTTTACCGAAATATAGTGCCAATAAAAAAAACATTATTTGTACAGTAATTTACTAAATATTTTATTATACATAATACATAATTATAAACACATATAACAATATATATGTAAATGACTTAACAAGAGAAAACTTATCATGCCAACTAGTTGACTTACATTTCAAATTATTGCATTTTTATCTTTGCAGTGTACTGTGTCAAATCTTTAAACAATGTATTGTTTGAATGAGACATTTCCATTGTGTCCGGGGAAAGCAGGTCGTGCTTCAGTTTTATCAGCAGTCGACTTTATTGTCGGTTGAGTTCGCAGAAGTATCGCTGCCGACCACTTACATTCTCACGCCAGTCTGTCTGTCTACCTGCTAAAGCTGCGCTATTACAGCTGTTGTCTCGATGGCAGTTATTACAGTTTCACGTTTCTTCAACTCAACAGGGTTATTAGAATTTATCGCTCTTTGAGACACCTTTTAATTCTTTTTTGTCCCCCTTTTCGTTTCATTTGTCGGGGAGTTATGAGATGGGACCTTGTCGATTCGAAATGATGTGTTAGTAGCAACCCTTAATTTAACGTTGGGTAATAATTTAAGAATAAATTCACACAAAAATGTATCAAATGTGTAGTTTTATAGACATTTATATTGTTATATGAATAACTGCAACAAAGCAAAACAATAGCTTCATCCTAAAAAGTAGGGAATTAAATAATTATTCCTCTAGCTTTTAATATTCTAAATTTGTATTTATATAACTAGTTAAACAAACTTAACTAAACCTTTTAAGCATTAATTTCACTGTTGAAAAGAACAAATATTATCTCTTTTTGTAACTACAGTAAACGTAAACTTTATAAAATCGACTGCCAATTAAATTCTTTTATATTTTCAAAATATGCGTCAGTTTATATATATATATATATATATATATATATATATATATATATATATATATATATCATTACACTGGTACTCTGTAGGGTATTATTTTGCATATCTCCCTTTAAAAATGTATGTACTAAAAGTTTGTTTTAAATTGATGTGTCTCTATTTAATTTGAACAACAACAAGAGTGTTGATGGAAAATATTTTATTTATATCTAAAAATATTCATCTAAACAAATAAAAGGAACGACATTGTATGGAAAGGTTTATTATCATTTTTAAATTATGATAATTAACAATAATACATTCCTTCTGTTTGAAATTTATTAGTTTAAAAAACAGATGCAACAATTTTAAACCAAGGCGTCGCATAGACAAAAATCATAAAACTTTCCATTGACGATATTAAGATACAATTTTCAACCTTCTTTTCTTTCCGTGATTCGTGGCGACTGTGTGCCATATCCTGGATGTTTTTATTTAGAAAATATTGATAAGATGAAAAGCTCCTCAAAAACAGTAACAAAATTATTCAACGTTTTCTACGTTTATCATTATGTTGTTTACATTTTAAATAGTGTTGTAGAATTGAGATTGTTTCTGTATGAAGCTTAGCAAATTACGTCGAGTTTATGTATTTTCAGTTTTTCTTTGGCGAGCGAATGGAATTCTTCACAGTCCTAAAAAAGCCAATACCCCACAAAGTAGGTTAGTCTTATGACACCCGTAATGAAATACTCAAATCAGGGTCCTAGTCAGCCAAGCTGTACACCTGAGCCCAAACTGATAGTTCTGATGATTCAAGGAAAAGTTACATTTTTGTCGGATTCCACTCAAGACTATTATAATAGCATACAGTTTTTAAATAAGAATTTCAATACCCACAAAGCCGTCGTACTGTAGCCGAGCGATGTAAGAGTGATAGCAGCGAACTTGTATTTCTATCCCGTCAGCGAGAAACTTGAAACCGGTGCAGTTCGAGGAAGCTATTGGTAATGTTGTCACTTTCACACGCACAGCCGCCATCATCATCGTCATCATCATCTAGTCGGTCGACATTTCTCTGCCTACTAGAGTGTACATTTTTTATAAAGACGCGAGTATACTGATGGCCACCTTCGTTTCAACCGCGTTAAGCCGTTATTTTAAAGTTTAGAATAATTGGGACTTTTTTTGTTTAAAGTTCGTTCTTGACGATGGAAGGTTTGAAAGGATAACTGGATTTCTGACATTTGCCATCGTTATAGGTCATAAAACACAACGTTTCGAGAATTAGAATTTATCCTCTTCGTCAGGTTGGGGAGGTATTAATACATACAAAAATAAAGATCAGAAAGAAGTAAAGAAGGGACAGATAAGGGTTCAAACATACCCAAAAGCTGCTTGTGGTCCAGTCCAGGCGTTGTCAGTGCACAGGATGCAAGTCCCGATGAATGTGGGCAACGAGAAAATAGCAGAATAAATTTTTAAACAAAACTGATTATAAGCAGATTAGATTGTAACATGTGATGTATTAACAAATGTAACGTGTTAAGCTTACAGTAAAAAAAGAGTGTGTACATTTACGTTTAGAACACTGAAATTAAATCCAACTTATTGAACAAAAAATTTTGGCAAGATGTCTCGAGAAATATTTCGTCTGTAGACGTCAAATTTTGCGTGACACTTCATTCCTAAATAGACAAGAATGAATTCTATGATTGTGCATACCTAACCGTGGAATTTGACTTGTTATTGAAGTCTAACACTCAGTACGATGAAACAATTTTCCTTTTTCTCCTAGAGGGACATAAAAATATATGTTCTGCATCCTTTTTCTGTTTTGAGAATGAAATGAGCTAAATACTTGGAATGTTGCAGCAAACCTCTAAGGTGACATGTTGTGTGCCATACTTGTAGCCAGTTGTGTAAATGTGTTTAGTTATCCCTGAGTAACAAAACGCTCAATAATGCTTCATTAATGTATTATAGAGTGACGCTAGTTCAGGTCGGCCGCACTCTGGCAGCGGAGTCAGTCTATACAGTCAACCGCTTGGTGTCACAGCTGATAACCTACTGCCGTCAGTCAACTGATAACGGTTGACTGATCGTGTCTGCGCCAGTCTAGCCTCTCAGTGGATAGACCTGTCAGTTACAGACCCATCACGTGTTCTAACTCTGGTAATTAGATGGTGCTTGCTGTAGTCTGGTTTTGTGTTGTGACGGGTGCCATAGGAACACTCACGGGATAATTTATTCCTCCAGACCAGTTGACATCCACCACCCCCACCACAATTTATTTTTACCATCTATTTTCAGTCCAATTTGATATTTTATATTGAGTTATTTTGACGAAAAATTAATGTGAGCACAACACAGTAGAAAACTGTGTGACTACAGAGAACATCAAGGTGCCCAGAAAACCACGTAAGTGCTGACATCTAGTGGAAAACTCCAAAACTGCTTGCGTATCCCGTGGTTGTCATAGAAATGCTTCTGGGGCAATATTACGGCAGGCAACAGAATAAAACAGCGACAATATAACGATGCGTAATATTACGTCAGTAACACACTTAAGAAATCACTTTGAACGTAATATTACATCATAATCCGTGAAGGGGTTTAAATGTGTCACAAGATTATTTGTTAAAACAGTACCTTTATATGGTTATTTTCACGTAATTTTGAATAATAGTTTTGTATTTTATTGTGCTTAGTTATATTATGGAGAACGATCTCATGAAATTTTGTTCCATTTTAACAACTTTTCACAAACAATTTTAAAATGTTTTGTATTTCTTTCTAAGTTTGTGTTATTGTTGTAATATAATTATTCGTATGCAAGTAAAATATCCTCTAGGTTATTTAGATTCTTTATATTTGTACTTTATTAGCCGATAATATCCGTAAAATGTTGTTATGTATTATATTTAATGGTCGCATATTATATTAATTGCTACATAGTCAAATCTAATGGAATTTATATAAAAACCTATACTGCCACCCAATATTTATTTTTTCCGAAAGCCTTTTTTAATGGGCGGTTTTTCTATAAATACAGATCGTTTCAAAAAGTTATTTAGCATTTTCTCTGGTCCGTCTTAATTGATCAGATGCAACAAAACATATACACCTTTTACAAAATCCAAATTGTTTGGTTCTGAATGGGGTTACTTTTTTACATGTCGTATGTGTGGTTTGTTTGTTTTGTAACCGGTATAAAATGACAAATACAATTTTTCAAATATTTTTATTCCTTAACCAAATTGCAGTAAAAGATTCGTACCGACATTTTATGGAGAAATTTGCACGCAAAATAAGCGGTACAAATAATGTTTTTCACAAATATATAATATTTATACTTATTTTTACTGTCATGGTTATTACTAAGGAAACAATTGTGAATAAGTCACTCACATTCACAGATCCAGTATATGACGTAATTGCTACGTAGAGCGATCCGCACAAAAAAGGACGATCGTGGCCGATGGTTCCCCCTCCATACCCCTGCACACTGCACTGTTGCCAGTTTTACTTTAGTGGTCAATTCATCAGCTACAGTATTACCGTAAACAAATTTACGTTTGGTTTCATTGATCTGTATATGCAGACAACATGTACACCAAGCAGACAGTATGGCGGAAACAGCTGGTGGTCACAAGCGATATGGCAACACTGCGGACTATTTTCGTGCGGGGTACTCTAGTACGATGTTGCGGAGCTGTTAATATAATTGTTCGTATATGCCTTGTTGGCATTTCCCGTCAGTATATAGATTTTCAAGTAACTTTAGTTACTTTTTCATTAACTATCAAGTACTAAGTCAATGATTGGAATGAGTGTAAATAATTTGTTGAACAATTAGCACGCATTGACATTAAGAAGTTACGTTTCTTAAATATTTTTCTGAGACTAGATTATCAATATTTTTTTCAATAATAACAAATCTATCATAAGATTTTTTGTAAATCTGTAGCACTGAAGAAAGAACGTGACACCAAGGTGAATTAGTGTTGCACAACAAGCAGTTGGGCTAGGTTGCGGCCGTGACTGTGTTATCATTTCAAGGTCTCTACATTAACATAGGTTACCTCTGGTCGATAGTCTTCCTCAGTCGTGCTTGCGCTTGACCTTGCTTTGTTAACTTATCTTTATGGTCGGTTCTTTATCACGTGGAAAGTGTCGTCAAAGAGGCAGCGCCTGGTTCTAGTCAAGCATCTTTCGTGGAAAGTTTGGACACAGGTTCTGGCGGAAAGTACACTAATGCTTTCAAATCCTGGCTATCCCATCCAGATATGGATTTTTTTAAATTTAACATTTCTCGAGGTCAGAATTGTTTTTTTTTTTGGACGTCCCTTCAAGGACTTTAATTTCATAAATCGTTGTTGTCTTTCGTCCTTTATGTTGTTACGCCCATTATTCGCGAGGGAATGGAAATTCTGGATCGTTACTTTTTATTCCCAAGTTAGTGATTTGAAGAAAGGAGAAATCGGTTATTCGTCTTGCATTCAATACTTGAAGATTTAAGAAGGGTATTCATGGATGATGGAAGCTATGGGTGGTTGCATATGAGTGCCTTATAGCTACAAATCAACGGTACATGGTTTATGAACAATTGCCCCCTTTTTTGAACTAGAAGGCCTCAAAGCCAATCAGCATATTGGCATCCTTACCTATACCTAGTAGTCATCCCTTTGTTTAAAAATGCACAATGATTTTATTTATGGATGTGTAACTGTTCTATGATCCTGTTTTAGAAGAAAGAGATTATCCATCCATCCTGTCATTTTCTGGAAGACCTTTTTAAGTGATTCGACTCGATTGTGACCATAAAGGAGACTTCCAAGAGTTGTCTGTTGATAAATCCTATTATATACCTTAGAAAGGTGTTCTTTGCAAGTTTATAGTCACTTACCTATCATCCTTCTGCAGTGTTTTATCCGTACTAAATGCCTTGCTGAAGATTTCACTACGTAACGACTTTACAGGTACGTCTGCCGGAACATTGTCTTCTCACCATAAAAATGCATTTCTCACAATATGATTATATACGAGAAGAGCATATCTGGTTCCCACCGACGAACCGTGGTTTTTGGATTTTCCAATTCCATCATTCTGCCACTGCAGGTCTAATGTACAAAAAAGTTAATTCTGGCGGGAAACAGAAGTTTCGTACGATTATCGACGTAACATTTCCCCCATTAACCCTGACATCAAACAGCTGTGTTGCCACGTCACTCACACTGTACGCTTCAGCTCACTATCGACTGTGTATATAGCCAGTAATTACATGACTTTGTCGCTTCCTCCAATCGCAGACTTCTCTCTAATCACGTGACCTGTGACGTCCTCTATAGTCGACACGATTTCAATTACCGCTTGGTTCACAATTAAGCGTTAATACGCACACGGGCGGCCTTGTGGCTTGGGTTTCGAAGTTAATTGGACGCTTAGGTTCTACTGCTGAACGGTTGGATATTAAATGGATTGAAACGGTTTACAATACTATCAACACATTTTCCACCCGACAATATCCAACAAGGTGACATCAAGGTGAAATATTTGGTTTTAAGCCAAAAACAAAGTGAAATTAAAAACGACGATTAATTAATTATTGTCTAAGAGGCTTTTCCCCTAAGCCTTTGGGATTTTTTATTTAGCTATACCAAACGTATATAAGCAAAAACTGTCCATACTTGTTTGGAAGTAGTAATTTGCTTCCGGTTTGAGAGCTACTCAAATGCTTCGACGAAAGTTTTTTTTATATAGTCTTGTTCATATAATCGTTTCGCTGTGACTCTACAAACTGTAGGACGTGCTAAAAAAATAAACGGTAAGTTTCTCGATATAGGTATTTGTTATTGCAAACAGCATTATTTTCGTTTAACTATTGAAAGTTAAACGAACATTAGAAGAACTTCTTGTAAGCATTGTGATGCGTATAAATCATATTTTTTTAAACAAGGCTTCTGCGGCTTACGTAAACCCGAAGTAAATATAAATATCGAGTTCAGTGGGGCGGATGGATTGTAATGTAATGACAATTAAATTACTGTGTTTAAGACAAAATAAATATTTAAAAATGGGTGATTCCCGAACACCAGTATGTCAAATACCACAAACATACCTAAAGCCGTAAAGATGTTTTAAAATATAAAGACGTGCAATTCATTCGTTAAAGAAAAACACGTTAGCTTGTGCATATTTACTACTGATAATACTCCAAATTTATTTCAATTTACAAAGAATTTGACTCATCGAAACATTAACTACATTTAAATAGTTATTTTACATCGGATTTCAATAAATAAATAACTATTAACAATTTTGTACTTTATTTCGATGTTTATAGTATTTTTATCGCCTTTAATAAATTAGAGTTATCTGTTATGTTTCAGTAAGTGAAAATATTAATTCCTTTCATAAGCACTAAAGCATGTTAAGTAAAAAGGCATTCAGAAAGAAAACGTAATAAAATCCTTTCAGTTCCTAGCTGTTATCCGCTGCTTTTCATACATCCCCATTACGTCCACCATTCTAGTAAACTGTTCCTTACTTTTACTTGGATGAGTCCACCATATTTACTAGTTTTGTAAATCACCTACCAATAATGCCTGCGGAACATTTCTTCCCCCCGAAAAAACAAAAAAAATAATATCTCATTAAATAATATTTCGTGTTTTAATTATATTTTCGGGGTTGTTTCTAAAGATATTTTGGCACTGGATGAGATTAAATATCTTGATACCATATCCTTTTCACAATATCCTGCTTGGAATATCGACAATATCTTAATGCTTTTATGCTAACCTTCAGAGACACTTAAGTGGCCCCTTAAGAGCGATAACATAAAGAAACTGTCTAAACAAGAATTGCAGAGATGCCATAACACAATTTGGCGATGAAGTCGTGTTGGCTATAGTGGTCATGTTATCAGATGAGTCACGGAACCCTGGCCCTTGCTAGCACGCTATCTCTGTATTTATAGCACAGATAACAGCGGCCGTTATTGAGGGTGCCTTTGAAGCCCTTATCGTTAGTCAAAACCAATTAAATTGTCTGCTTAGTCATAGATTCTGAATAATAACGTAGAACGATGAAACCGACTTTAACAACTGTTTATGCATTCAGAAGTGTTGCTTCAATGTTATTCGAACAGTAGTGAGCGAGAGGAAGTCATGGAGTTCAGTCAGGTTTAATGTCCGTGATGGACTACCCCAAGGATCAGCACTTGTCGCCATGTTTTTTCTTTATCTTAAACGGACTGTTCTGAGGTACCGTTGGTACTATATGGCTGTACTTTTACTATGTTAGTACATGGTTATCTCAGAGATAAACTGTGGTATTATAAGCAACAAAGGTTACGGTTGATTACTAGAATACTCAGCGGTGGGAGAGTGTTGTAGTAATCTTGCTGTAATCATCCCGTCTGCACCGCTATTGGCTGTGGTTCAGAAGTCAACTTTAACCCGGAATTCCCACATTCCCTTAACAGCCTTAACAAATCGTGAATTTTCTGAATTAGTGATTATTTTAGTATAGGTATTTCAATTATCAAATAATTATTTTGTTTAATTTATTAACAGGCTCGTCAACATCACGGTGACGTAAATGTGGATTTCTCGAAAATTTGAAACTATTTTTTTCATCAATTATAGGAAGGCATAACGATAATTTTTAAGGATTTTTATGAATGCTCTTGTCCTATTCTTAAATAACTGTATCACGTTCTGGGTGTTAACCCAAAAGAGGCATCTGTAAACAAATTTTTACAATTTAGAATATTTTGTTCAAAGTATTTTAGTCTTTGATAATAATTCTTGAAGGATGTTTTCTTGATGAGCACCTAAGTAGTAGGCTACTTAATATTTGATACATAAAATTTCGAGGACATTAAAACAATTCTCAATTTATATTATATATCATAAAGTATTCCTGTATTCTAATACCTTTCAATTGTCATGACCCAGCTACTCATATAAGTTTAAAGTTTGGAGTCAACTTAAACAATATTTTTTTTCAACGGCATTACTAATAAAAGTTATTCTACATTTAAATGAGACCACGCTGTAAATGTGTAAAGAGATAATTCAGTTATCATTAGTAATAAGTTTTTATCAAAAGTCGTGTATAGCAAGCGATTGCCATTTGGTGTTTCAGGTACAATCAACAAATATAATATCTTGTGAAGCAGTTCGTAATTAAGGATTTATATCAAGATAAATGTCTTGTTGATAAATGACGTCACTGTTGATCCGTGACGTCACGCACTGTTGAGCCCTGAGGTGACGAATGACTCAGGATTTATCGTAGCAGATAAACTAGTCAACCTTATGAAAGAAACTTTAATCTACAGAAATTTGTAAAGACCTTACAAATTTGGAGGTCCTTCTTAAAATCGTATCGTTGTCCATCCGCCTGTCCGTTTGTCCCTCAATGCGATGCGTTAATAGAAAGGTCTTAGAGAATTAAACATTATATATAGATGTCCAAGGAACAACTCCATTAATTTTGGGTCAAAGGGCATTTTGTCCGTCTTTCTGTACGTTTGTGCAGTAAACCTTGAAGAAAGGTTCTAGAGACTTGAAATTTGGTACATAGGTTTCTCTTTGGTTCAATAAAGAAGTCTATTTATTTTGGGGGTAAAATGAACAAGAGCAGTCCGTTCCTCTGGTTGGTAGCTCCTCGTTACATTCTGTTGGATCATCGACTCTTCGACATTCCGCTTTACTAGCGTATAATTAGTGGCGAATGATGTGGGGATGAATGTGGAGCACAACGTTTCGATGATTGTATCTATTTTCTTCTTCAGGTGTAAAAAATCATTTTTTATGTAGGTACTGTAAAATTAAAGTATTACTTACTTAAATATGACCTATTTCAAATTTGTTACGCTGTGCACGCCATTGTATGAAATGAGTGCTTTGTTTCCATATCTAATTGCAGTGATGGCAGTGATAATTATCCCCACACCAGATAAGGTGTAACCGACACAATTACAGGAGTCAACCTCAATATTCAGACTAAGCCAAAAATGTTCGCGGAATTTTTCACTTAAGTTCCATCACGACGCTGTGCGGCGCTCCACAGCCTCGCGGGGAGGGGGAAGGGGAGGGACCCATACTACAATTCAGCAAGAGTATTTAGGGCCGAGCTGAGTAACTTGGTGTATACGTGATCTGAATTTTTAGTTGTCCCAACTCATATCTGAGAGTCGATCGCGGTCACGAGTTTCGCTGCTCTGATGTTTTTTGTTCATTTTGGGAATCTACTTTTTACCTATCCTGAGCTTTGTAGATCGAGATATTTTTCCACTGGTATCAGATGCATTGTACTCGTATTCATCATTCTAAATAATAGCAAATGTAGATCTAGTAGCTTCATACTTATGTTGTTTCATCGTCTGTCTATATTACAGTAATATATTGTCTTTTTTACTGTGTAAAATATTAATATGATAACATTTATTTTGTAGTTTTTTCAATTTTGAGACATCTAAAATATTTATCCATTGCAGAAAGAAATAAACCAAATTTAACGTGTGAGCCAATAATAAAGACAAATATCGATATTATTCTTTTCCTCTTTAGACATTTAAATACGTATTGGGTTTTCTTTATAATACAACTGGAGAAAACAGCTTTACGAATAGACATTGGAACCCCTTGTAAAAGTAAGTATCATAGAATAACAGATCTTGCTCCCTATTGATTTTATTTTGATGGATAAAAAATTTAGTATGAGTGCTTTATTTATATAAATTTATACAGCTTTATGTGCGCAATCAAAAAATGCCCTTTAAATAAACTGCACTTTATTTTATGAAACTTTCTTGGTTATTTGTTGTCATAAACTATTTTTTGCCATTTTTAGCAACAAGTAAAGGTTCAACAATTAAATTCTATTTAATTTTATTTAACATGGCAAGCATATACTAACCTAAATATTTTAGTTTCTTTGTGCGCATAAGTCGCTGTCCGCAATAAATTACATGTCGAGGCGTGTTTATAAAAGCGTTTGAAATTAATTCATTCTAACTCTTGACTCAGGATGATTCTAAGGATGAACTCAGCATTGTTATAACTATAATTCACACATTAGAAGTTAAGAATTCAATTCGAAATTTGGCGTCTTAAATATGTTTTACAACAGTCACATTTTATAAATCAACTTTTTCTATAGTTTTAGAGTGCACTTATCCATAGAGGTGTAACCAAATTAGAAGTTCAGTGTTTTTTTTAGTTTAATCTAGATGAAATTTACTAAATATTGAATGAGGGGTAATAATTTTTAATTGCTAATTTTATTGTTCTTGTATGTTACAGGTAGTGTACCGCTATGGTGCTGGAAAAGCTTTATATTGCAAGTATGTACATTTAAAATGCCTATGTTTTATTAATTTTTTATTTACTTTTTTTCACAACCATTTTTAAAATATGCTTTACAACAGATTCGCTGTGCATGTTATGTTATATACGTAATTTATTTTGAGATTTATAAAATAATAATTTTCCATCAACTATATACACCAAACAAACGTCTGTTCCGTGTTATGATGATTTCTCCGCAACGACGAAGACTTAGATAACGAATAAATTATATTGCTCGCTCGCTTCCTTCCATTCCAGTCTAATAAGTTATCTCTTTATAGATACAAGAAGTCGGAGAAGTGCCGGCGTTACATAAAACGTATGTAGGGAGAATAGTGGGAAGCAATCGAGTCGGCAGCGGTCTGGAGAAACCCCACAAGTCCCCATTTTATCTACAACAATGGAGCCATCAGGATGCGCTCCGATGGCAGCGTAACGTACCTAATCTAGCTCATTGACAATCTTCCGTAGCGTCTCCGAAATGGGCCAAGGAGCTGTCTCGTCACGTGGTTATTGTCTGACTCGTGTGGGCGGTAAATTAGACTGACATTCAATCACAATTACCACTTGAGCTGTCGACTTAGCCAAGTACGTTTTCAAGCGGACATAAATAAAGGGTGTGGGATAGTTGTAGTGGCTGGCTAAAGTTAACAATATTGTCACCAGTTGGAACTGTTTCCTTTATTTTAATGATTTATCAACCAGTAACCATTGATAACCACATAAGTTCTGAATCTTCACTTAGAATCCGATCCGCACGAGTAACACAACATGGAGTCACTCGTGGAAGTTGCCTGGGACCTGTGATGTTCAATATTCACCAATGACCATTGACAACCAAAGGATTTCTGAATCTTCACTTAGAATCCGATCCGCACAAGTAAAACAACATGGAGTCCCTCAAGGAAGCTGCCTGGGACCTGTGATGTTCAATATTCACCAATGACCATTGACAACCAAAGGATTTCTGAATCTTCACTTAGAATCCGATCCGCACGAGTAAAACAACATTGAGTCCCTCAAGGAAGCTGCCTGGGACCTGTGATGTTCAATATTCACCAATGACCATTGACAACCAAAGGATTTCTGAATCTTCACTTAGAATCCGATCCGCACGAGTAAAACAACATTGAGTCCCTCAAGGAAGCTGCCTGGGACCTGTGATGTTCAATATTCACCAATGACCATTGACAACCAAAGGATTTCTGAATCTTCACTTAGAATCCGATCCGCACGAGTAAAACAACATTGAGTCCCTCAAGGAAGCTGCCTGGGACCTGTGATGTTCAATATTCACCAATGACCATTGACAACCAAAGGATTTCTGAATCTTCACTTAGAATCCAATCCGCACGAGTAAAACAACATGGAATCACTCGTGGACGTTGCCTGGGACCTATGATGTTCAATATTTACCCCAATGATCATTTATGCAGTAAATGAAAGTTTTCCTCTTGCAAAGATTTGTATAACAAATCATGAAAATTGAAACTTAACT
Organism: Homalodisca vitripennis; assembly: GCF_021130785.1. Lineage (NCBI taxonomy): Eukaryota > Metazoa > Arthropoda > Insecta > Hemiptera > Cicadellidae > Homalodisca > Homalodisca vitripennis. The sequence continues at coordinate 140,048,489 of NC_060213.1, read as the reverse complement.
GTATTGCCGATCATAATTTAAAGTTTTTAAAATGTTGAGGAAATGTAAGTGACCTTTCTGCTACAAGCATTTGACAGAAGAAAAAAGAGTTTTCGTGATGTCAGAATATGAGAAAATATTTCATCCTTGTATTTTAAAAAGTGTTACAGTAACTGCCCCTATAAAAGAGTCATTTATATTTTTCATATTCTAAAACTGTATTTGCTAACCAGTCGGTGCTGAAAATCTCGTGTAACATGTTTTCGGATTTATTTTTCTCGTAGTTCACGAAAGAGCATTCCGATTGGCTTTTCGCCCCCAATTTCCGTTGGGTGAATTGGCAACGTTGTATTTACGCCTGCCACAACCCCCCCCTCCCAATCACATAGGGGTGAAGTTACGTGCAGCATTCAGTATATGTTGGCTTTCAATACAATTTCAGTATATTTTTGGATGTAAATACTGCAGCCATACCTGTAATATTGAGATTGGTAGGCCAGATCATCGAAGAGGTATTTCACTCTCAGTTTGTTTTCGTATTACTGTATCATAAGTTTTATGTGTTTGTTAAATTTTTTGATCAGGACATTTGGTATGTATATATATATATATATATATATATATATATATATATATATATATATATTGACGAATAAGCCAATAATGTATTTTGGGAACTTTACAGAGTTTAAAAAAATAGTTAACAGTTATGATTTAACATTATTTCAATATAATTAAAATCTGAAGATTTTATTGTTAAATGTTATAATTTAACATTTAAAAGTACATTGTATATTTTTGTTTTTCAACTTTTGTAGTTTATATATTTTAAACTGTATTACTTATTATAAATTCCTGTAACAGTATCATGGACGCAACCAGCCAGAGGCTAAGGGTGCAGTCACCCCCTCTGTCTATAAGCAAAATAAATCATAATTAAATATTTCCAAAGTGATAATATGACACTAAATTAGGTATTACAATCGCGAATAATAATAATTTTATTATAATTGGCTGAGTTTTAGTGAAGCATTTTACTCTGGGACCGGATAATGTTCATTTCTGTCTGTCTGTCTGTCTGTCTGTATATAGGTTAATCTCTCCGCACGATAGCTCAAAAGAGAACTGGCCTAAATTAGGTTTACATTGGTCTTAGTGTGACCATGATGGCAATGAGAAAATAGGAGAATAAATAAATTTGTAACTAAACTCAATACACCCTTAAGAGATTCAAACATGTGATATATCAATATATGTAGCCGAACTATCTCAACACATTCGTCATTTTATAGTCACTTGGTGTGAAGACTTTTACTATTTAAACACTTAAATAAACACAAATTAATGGGAAAACCCTGAAATCTGGTGTGATAAATATTTCGTATGTAGTAGACCTGAAATTTGGCATGAAACTTCATTTCAACAGGGCTGAGTTCTATGACAAGTCATTTTCGGTTATTTTAAGGCTCTGAATATCTATCTATCCGCAAGATATCTCGAAAATAAAATGAGGTACAAAATTAAGAATTAACATTGCAAAGGAAACAGGATTTTTACGGACATTTGCCATTGTTCAGTAAAACAAAAAATCAGTAACACTACGTTTCGAGATCTGTAATCTGATCTCTTCTTCAGGTACATAACTAACCTAGTACATATACATGCTAGAAAAATGTAGAGTCATCTACCAACTGTTAAATTATTAGTAGAAACATATGTTACAAGCTCCTCTTCTTGTAGCAGAGGGATTTTGGTTTGCCCCCTCCTTACAGAAATAGTTTTTATCCCGGATACGCCTATGAACCGTTGTATTGTTTAATGTATTACCTAAGTATTTCTATTCAGTACTTTTAATTGTATTATGAATCTCTTATAATTCTTCTCTAAAATAATTATACATAATCATTGTTTCATATTGTATTGCTATCTTTTTATCCTCAATTTATTTATTATTCAACATTCCTAAATAACCCCAATTAAATATTTATAAATACAATTTGTTTTATTGTATTCATTTTTTTCTGTAAGAAATATAAATTTTATTATTTTTTTTAGAATTTGTATTTTTATATTCATTATTTAAAATGTGTGTTTTAATTTATATTTATGGGTGAGAACAGGTTACAGAAACGTTTAATGTTTAATAGGTTATTGTCCAATGATTTCCGTACTTAAGTTAAACCACCGTTGTGGTTTTTATATACAAATTCTAAAAAAATAATAAAATTTATCTTTATTTATCCCGTTAAAATATCTAAATTTATCCCGTTAAACCACCAGTGGGATTTTGGTTTGCCCCCTCTTTACAGAAATAGTTTTTATCCCGGATACGCCTATGAACCGTTGTATTGTTTAATGTATTACCTAAGTATTTCTACTCAGTACTTTCAATTTTATTATGAATCTCTTATAATTTTTCTCTAAAACAATTATACATAATCATTGTTTCATATTGTCTTGCTATCTTTTTATCCTCAATTTATTTATTATTCAACATTCCTAAATAACCCCAATTAAATATTTATAAATACAATTTGTTTTATTGTATTCATTTTTTTCTGTAAGAAATATAAATTTTATTATTTTTTAGAATTTGTATTTTTATATTTATTATTTAAAATGTGTGTTTTAATTTATATTTATGGGTGAGAACAGGGTACAGAAACGTTTAATGTTTCATAGGTTATTGTCCAATGATTTCCGTACTTAAGTTAAACCACCGTTGTGGTTTTCCCTGAATAATCTTTATGATTGGATTAATTGTGATTTGAAATATTAAAAGACAGATCCTATCCAGATCAGAATGTTCAGTCTGGAGACGAAGATGATAGTAACTTAAATCAACTTGAGATCTCGTGGAAGAAAGGATAGATATAATATAGGTACAGACGATTATCCTTACTGCCAGGCACGATTGCATTAACCTAGAATCGTTGCGAGTTTATCCTTCTTTACGCCCGTATCTTCGATAAGTGTGATTTCACCTACAGCTGAAGTACATCAGTATTTTTATGTAAAAATTAAACTTCTGCAACCTTAAAAGGTCAAGAAAGACCAAGGTTTTAGCTTTATTACATCTAAATTATAATATTTAATAGGTAATAATAATCTTCAATGTCCAATGGCTGACTCGACAGTGCGACCACTAGTCTCTCTGTACACTGCCAATGTCTATATTACCAATCGTGGATTTACATGACCAATTTACCAGTCAACAGTTTTCTAATTCGATAGTTAAATCGATTTCTAAACTAAGCTATCTTGTCCCTAATAAAAGTGGTGACAACTGCAATCAATGAGGGACACCCAACCAAAGGTTTCCAACATGTCAAATAATAATTCTCATATCAATGTTACCAAAACTCGAATAATATTTATTTTATTGTAGTAAAATAACGTAACCAATTTACCAGCTACCGGTTTTCTAATTTGATAGTCAATTCGATTTTTAATCTAAGCTATTTTGTCCCTAAAATATGGTGACAACTATAATCAATGAGTGACACCCAACCAAAAATTCTAAATATTACAAATAATAATTTTCATAATAGTGATATAAAAACTCAAATAATATGTATTTTACTGTAGTAAAGTTATGTTAACAATTTATCAGCTACCTGTTTTCTAATTCGATATTCAATGCAATTTTTAAACTAAGCTATTTTTCTATAACAAAAATGGTGGTAACTACAATCAATGAGGGACAACCAACCAAAGCTTTCAAACATGTCAAATAATTATTTTCATAACAATTTTATCAAAATTCAAATAATATTTATTTTATTGTAGTACGAGTAAAATAAGGTTACCAATTTACCAGCTACCGGTTTTCTAATTCGATAGTTAATTCGATTTTTAATCTAAGCTATTTTGTCCCTAAAATATGGTGACAACTACATTCAATGAGGGACACCCAAACAAAGGTTTCAAACATGTCAAATAATAATTCTCATAACAGCGATATCAACACTCAAGCAATATTTATTTTATTGTAGTAAAATAACGTAACCAATTTACCAGCTACCGGTTTTCTAATTCGATAGTCAATTCAATTCTTAAACTAAACTATCCTGTCCATAACAAAAATGCTGACAACTATAATCAATAAGGGACACCCAACATAAAATTGTAAATGCGACAAATAATAATTCTCATAATAGTGATGTAAAAACTCAAATAATATGTATTTTACTGTAGTAAAGTTATGTTAACAATTAATAGCTACCTATTTTCTAAATCGATATTCAATTCGATTTTTAAACTAAGCTATTCCACAACAAAAATGGTGACAACAACAATCAATGAGGAATACCCAACTAAAGATTTCAAAAATGTCAAATAATGATTCTCATAAAAGTAATATAAAAACTCAAAACAATATTTATTTATTGTAGTAAAGTAATGTTAACAATTTACCAGCTACCGGTTTTCTAATTCGATAGTCGATTCGATTTTTAAACTATGGAGAACGTTTTATCGGAATCGCGCTGATGACGTCACGAGGACTGCAGTAAGTGTGAAATAGTGACCTCCGCGGGAGTCAGTGGAGCGAGTGATGGCCGTGTAACTATCAACAAGCAGTAACAGCGATTACGGTGGCACTGACACTTCACCAGGCAGTGCCTCTGTTGTCTCAGGTCAGTATCGTCGAGTGTGCCCCCGACATCTATGAGGAGACAGCTCAACTAACTCCACTGTGCGCAAGGTCAGGGCTGTTGAGTAACACCTTATCAAGGTCAGAGTGTCTCGCTTATCACGCTTGCAGCCCGATATAAACCCAGCCAGAAAACAAAACACTATCGGAATTCGTCTTTTTGTCAGTCTGTGGTGCCGTACATACGATTAAAATTTATTATCACGTGGACAAACTTGAACACCATAACAAAACATCGTTTTTTATGCTTTCTTTTGAACATTGCTAAATTCCGTGTAAAACAAGCGCCAGTAAATTGAGAAGCACTATTGTAAATAAAACTATGAAAATGGTTTAAAATAGCTTTTAATATACCATTGGCTCCAGCCGTAATAAAATAATGAACACATTACGAAAACTACCTTGCCAATTTAACTAACGTAATATTTACTAACCTAACTTAGTCTTAATAAAACTTTATGTAGTAATGATACATTTTTATTTCTCTTATAGAAAATTTATTACGTAAAAGTGTTAGTTTTATAAAAAAAAACTTACGTATGCAATTGGTGTGAAATGTTAATGTATTTAATAACACAATATTTTGTATTTCATTTTTTGTATTTGGCTGACTTAGAAGACGTGTGTAATGTTGTCTTATATGGCTAGAATATGGTATAGAATTCTAGAATGTTTTAAGGTATTTACTGAGGGTTTAATCTTTGCCATTTTTCTCAGGGTAACAAATTTTACGGCTGAGATGTTTATACACAAAGTTTGAATTTTCCAACAGTCCTGACCTCTTGTAACTAACCCAACCTACAAACGGTGAGAAATCATAGATTTATATCTTGACGTCATGCAGGTCTGCAGGTCTGATGGTCGTTTTAATCTATTCACTACAATTCAGGTTGCTGAATCGAATGGAATAGTGATTTTCCTAAGCATTAGAGATCCAAACTCATCAACATCTCTGTACTATGGGCTTATAGGGAATTAGGCCCAACTAGAAAATAATTTTTTATTCTTTGTAAACTGCAAATCATACACATCCGCCTGTACAGATGAGTGAAGGGACTGAAACTGTAACGAGATAGGCTCTCAATTTAACTAATAAAGACTAATGTGACCAACAGCGATTAATATGGAACCACTATTGTAGTATGCCAACCTTTTGATAATTTGATGCTATCTTTTTTGTCCAAGGGTCTAAGGATAGCAAAATATACATTCAAATACCTAAGAAAGAAAATAACTTCAATCGACATTATTTATTACAGGGTATAATTTTTGAGACCTTCGCTCTCTTCCCAAGGATCAAGGGATAATAAGAGACACCTTAGAAATTACTAAGAAGAAAATAAGTTCAGAGAAAATGCTTTCTTTATTGCAGACTGCCAGGTTTTTATAATTAGAAATTAATCGTAAAGGATTCAACAATAATAAGAGAAAACAATAAATAATCAGGAGATGAACCGAGATCAAAATATTTCAGGAATTAAATTTTTTAAGCAATTTCGACGTATTGTAAACGTAAAACGTAAAGTTACGTCATTACGCCGGTGGAGCGGCCTGAGTATACGATTAAAACCGTAAAACTACGAAGATGTTCTGCGTTGGAGTGCTGATGCTCACTACAACCCCAAGAGTCTTGATGAGTTCGTTATTAAAGAAATAACGAAATATTCAGCGATAAATAACAAAGAGTGCGTGTTGAATAGCGCACATGCCCTTGAAATCAATACAAGATGGCGGCGCACGCACTCCCGCCGTGCTGCGACACAGGGTTTGTTGCGTCGTTGTTCGCTGGGAAATAATTTCACGGCTGTTTTAGCTTATTGTTTTTCTGCTAATTACCTCCCACTCAATCAGCGCTCTGTTTACATTCAGGGTTCAGCCGTGGCTCACGACTGCATCGAGCGATTCGCTCCCGTGTTTCTCCAGGTGCTGTGCGATGCGAATTCTATTTTTTTCAGATTAATGGAAAACTATTCTTGTGTGTTTCTCGTGTAAAGGGGAACTTATAGTTCTGAAAATTACTTTAATTTTAAAGTTCTTTAAAATGAGGCGCAATTTATGAATTTTCTTAATTATTTGGATGTGATAAAAGTTTTCCTAAGGCTTATTGAAATCTTTCTCGGTCTTGCTTAGAATAAACCAACCTAATATTTTATCATATTTATATACGTAACAATTTTGTAGGCCTTAGTAAAAATATCCAAAACTGTCCCACAACTTAAGTTTGTTAAAATTGCAATTCAAATTTTATTAATTTTTGTTTTATAGGAACAAAAGCATTTTGAAAAATATTAAGTTCTGGATGAAATAAGACACCCTCGTGAGGTATCGTAATATTTCATTTATTTAAAAAGTAAAAATTTATTTTTAGTTAAATTAATATAATAGTTTTTGTTAATTGACTTTGCTACTGACAATGGAACAGACAAAAGGATATCAGTAACATTGATGAACACTTGCATTGTTTTTGTTAATTGACTTTGCTATTGACAATGGAACAGACAAAAGGATATCAGTAACATTGATGAACACTTGCATTGTTTTTGTTAATTGACTTTGCTACTGACAATGGAACAGACAAAAGGATATCAGTAACATTGATGAACACTTGCATTGTTTTTGTTAATTGACTTTGCTATTGACAATGGAACAGACAAAAGGATATCAGTAACATTGATGAACACTTGCATTTATTTTGTTAATTGACTTTGCTATTGACAATGGAACAGACAAAAGGATATCAGTAACATTGATGAACACTTGCATTGTTTTTGTTAATTGACTTTGCTACTGACAATGGAACAGACAAAAGGATATCAGTAACATTGATGAACACTTGCATTGTTTTTGTTATTTGACTTTGCTACTGACAATGGAACAGACAAAAGGATATCAGTAACATTGATGAACACTTGCATTGTTTTTGTTAATTGACTTTGCTATTGACAATGGAACAGACAAAAGGATATCAGTAACATTGATGAACACTTGCATTTATTTTGTTAATTGACTTTGCTATTGACAATGGAACAGACAAAAGGATATCAGTAACATTGATGAACACTTGCATTGTTTTTGTTAATTGACTTTGCTACTGACAATGGAACAGACAAAAGGATATCAGTAACATTGATGAACACTTGCATTGTTTTTGTTATTTGACTTTGCTACTGACAATGGAACAGACAAAAGGATATCAGTAACATTGATGAACACTTGCATTTATTTTGTTAATTGACTTTGCTATTGACAATGGAACAGACAAAAGGATATCAGTAACATTGATGAACACTTGCATTGTTTTTGTTAATTGACTTTGCTACTGACAATGGAACAGACAAAAGGATATCAGTAACATTGATGAACACTTGCATTGTTTTTGTTATTTGACTTTGCTACTGACAATGGAACAGACAAAAGGATATCAGTAACATTGATGAACACTTGCATTGTTTTTGTTAATTGACTTTGCTATTGACAATGGAACAGACAAAAGGATATCAGTAACATTGATGAACACTTGCATTTATTTTGTTAATTGACTTTGCTATTGACAATGGAACAGACAAAAGGATATCAGTAACATTGATGAACACTTGCATTGTTTTTGTTAATTGACTTTGCTATTGACAATGGAACAGACAAAAGGATATCAGTAACATTGATGAACACTTGCATTTATTTTGTTAATTGACTTTGCTATTGACAATGGAACAGACAAAAGGATATCAGTAACATTGATGAACACTTGCATTGTTTTTGTTAATTGACTTTGCTATTGACAATGGAACAGACAAAAGGATATCAGTAACATTGATGAACACTTGCATTGTTTTTGTTAATTGACTTTGCTACTGACAATGGAACAGACAAAAGGATATCAGTAACATTGATGAACACTTGCATTGTTTTTGTTATTTGACTTTGCTACTGACAATGGAACAGACAAAAGGATATCAGTAACATTGATGAACACTTGCATTGTTTTTGTTAATTGACTTTGCTATTGACAATGGAACAGACAAAAGGATATCAGTAACATTGATGAACACTTGCATTTATTTTGTTAATTGACTTTGCTATTGACAATGGAACAGACAAAAGGATATCAGTAACATTGATGAACACTTGCATTGTTTTTGTTATTTGACTTTGCTACTGACAATGGAACAGACAAAAGGATATCAGTAACATTGATGAACACTTGCATTGTTTTTGTTATTTGACTTTGCTACTGACAATGGAACAGACAAAAGGATATCAGTAACATTGATGAACACTTGCATTGTTTTTGTTAATTGACTTTGCTATTGACAATGGAACAGACAAAAGGATATCAGTAACATTGATGAACACTTGCATTGTTTTTGTTATTTGACTTTGCTACTGACAATGGAACAGACAAAAGGATATCAGTAACATTGATGAACACTTGCATTGTTTTTGTTAATTGACTTTGCTACTGACAATGGAACAGACAAAAGGATATCAGTAACATTGATGAACACTTGCATTGTTTTTGTTATTTGACTTTGCTACTGACAATGGAACAGACAAAAGGATATCAGTAACATTGATGAACACTTGCATTGTTTTTGTTATTTGACTTTGCTACTGACAATGGAACAGACAAAAGGATATCAGTAACATTGATGAACACTTGCATTGTTTTTGTTATTTGACTTTGCTACTGACAATGGAACAGACAAAAGGATATCAGTAACATTGATGAACACTTGCATTGTTTTTGTTATTTGACTTTGCTATTGACAATGAAACAGACAAAAGGATATCAGTAACATTGTTAAATAGTTATATAGTTTGCTTTAATGCTCAAATGGTAACGTCATTCGTGTGTATCTGAATGTAAACCTATATAGTTAAATGTTTAAGACATTATACACTTGTATGTATGTGACAACATAAGTACAAGTGTGCACCTGATGAGATTAAGAGAGTATTTATTCACCTAGATTACACTGATTTCCAGGTGTCTTTGGTTACAAAACTATGCAAAGCGATCGTTTCGAGCTTCTTTTCGCCGACATTTTTGTATTTCTCCAGAAGGACGTGGACTCCAGATTCCAGGAGTCCAAACTGTGACGGCGGTAGATTTCAGACGCTGCACTAAGCGGAGAGTGAATTGGAACCGAACTGAATATTCACATTATATACTTTTCATAATAACCACTACGTATTTTTTTCCCAGGTTGGTGAAGTATTTCAATAACAACCTTTTATTTGTTATTTCAAATTACAATAGCTAAAAGTCAGTGTTACTATCATAAGTTATGAAGACAACTACTACAACCAACTTGGACGTGCATTATTGTTTTTGTTCAAATACAGATTAGTTAACTAGCATTTCTCTTACATTTTGTCAGAATATGATTTCTATCTGCTTTTTCGACCTTGTTTATTTACCAGTGAAAGAGTGTAACTTTTTATACAACTAGACTTTAGTTACCAACCACAAAAAAGTTATATTGATAAGGTCAGATGGAAAATAAATTTTAACCGCAACATGTTTCTAACTCGTTACGTAGTCCGAGCACATTCTCTGATAAGCAAGTCGAATTATGTTAGCAAACAAGTACTTTGCAAGGCTACTGTTTGCTATTTTACACAGCGACTGGAACCAGTTTGACCTTGTTTGCATGTCAAAGCTACTCTTCCGGCTCCAATGCCATACTTGTCAAAGTTCCAGGCCACTAACAAGGGCCATTGTCGGGTCTGCTCAACACGGCGCGCCGACCAAAGGTGTCAATTACCGACCAATCGCCACGATATTGCTGACAAGGCATTGATGGCTGTCTGATGATCTATCTCAGCTCGCCTTCAGATAGCACTTCTCTTTGTCCTCTTTTGTGTCGCTGTAGCAGGTGTCCATTTCCTCATATCCAAATGTGGTCTCGCCAGCAATTCATGATACTTAAGGATTTCCCAGCCATTAAAAATTTTAGGATTCTTCAAATTCTTAATTTTTGATTTGTTCTTCTCTTCTTCAAACATATTTACGTGATTTGCATAAGGCATGCTTGAAACCATAAACGACCAACTACTGTGTTAAATTTGTAACAAGTATAGGTAACTTTGGGTTTTAAAGGATATCCTTATCCCTTTGTTCACTTCCACGATTTACGTCATGTAACATCTTACTGCGCGGAACAATTTGCCAAGTTGGTATAATTTGGAGTAAAACTGCACGAACCCAGAAAGGGTGTGCATCTCCGCTATTACTAACCCTAACAGAAGCACCATCCTTCCAACTTACCATAACTTTGGCCAACCAGTGATTTGAGCTATAAACACCATCTCTAACTGCGTTGAATATGTAATTTTGGGTTTTAAAAGTAAAACAGACATCCTTACTTCTTTTTCATTCCCTCGATTTACAGCATGTATAATTTGGCCAAGTTGGTATAATTTGGAGTAAAAGTGCTCGAATTGTGGAAGGATGTGGACCTTCACTATTACTAACCTTAACCGAGAACCTTCCTTCCAACTCTGAATCTGGGAATTTATAGATTAGGCCAATAGATCTGAGTCAATATATATCTTCCTAGAGGAGATTTGCTCTATTGACAGTGCTTTATCATTATATATCAATCACCATTCCAACCATATCTGAATAATCCTTTGTCGTACTTGCTTCTTCAGAAGTACCCATTTTTCTGAGCACCAATGCAGAATTAAGCACACTTTTCTTCACAAAACTCATTCCTGTGCTTCTACGTGTTCACAGTTAGTTCTCCTTGTCGACTTTAAATATCCCAACTGTGCCAAATTCGATGCCCTGACCCGGCTGACCTCTCTATTGAACACTGATGTGAGATATTTATCGCGAAAGCTTCAAGGCTGGCGACAATTGCTCAATCTAGGTCAGTTTGACGGCCCTGCACGTGACTGTGGGCTGGCCGACTTGCCGCCCGGTGACCATGGGCAGTGTGGTACATGGGCAAGCTAGGGCAGTGACCTCCTCAATATAGCAATAACCTTAATGACCTTTACAGCAGGTATTTACGATGAAACCTATTACTTATGGGGACATTTTCAATACTTAATATTTATGGACACATTTTCAATACCTAATACTTATGGAGACATTTTCAGTACCTAATACTTATGGAGACATTTTCAGTACCTAATACTTATGGAGACATTTTCAGTACCTAATACTTATGGAGACATTTTCAGTACCTAATACTTATGGAGACATTTTCAGTACCTAATACTTATGGAGACATTTTCAGTACCTAATACTTATGGAGACATTTTCAGTACCTAATACTTATGGAGACATTTTCAGTACCTAATACTTATGGAGACATTTTCAGTACCTAATACTTATGGAGACATTTTCAGTACCTTATACTTATGGAGACATTTTCAGTACCTTATACTTATGGAGACATTTTCAGTACCTAATACTTATGGACACATTTTCAATACCTAATACTTATGTAGACATTTTCAGTACCTAATACTTATGTAGAGACATTTTCAGTACCTAATACTTATGGAGACATTTTCAGTACCTAATACTTATGGAGACATTTTCAGTACCTAATACTTATGGAGACATTTTCAGTACCTAATACTTATGGAGACATTTTCAGTACCTAATACTTAAGGAGACATTTTCAGTACCTAATACTTATGGAGACATTTTCAGTACCTAATACTTATGGAAATATTTTCAGTACCTTATACTTATGGAGTCATATCCATCCGTATTCCCTGGTATATTCTAATGAACCTTTTTCAATACTATATTTGTAATTTGTAACTTATATATTGATTATACCTTTACTTGAATATAAATGACATTGTTTTATCGTTAAAAGAACCAATATACGTTCATAAAACTGTCCTCTACATAAATGATACAATTTCACGGGTACATACAGAACTAGCAATATATTAACTAACAACAGTGTGTAAATATTTGCTTGATTTAAAAGTCAATAACGTCATCCGCAATGTGGGGGATTTAATATTAATAATGCAACCAAATTAATTGTTTCTATATCCGGCTAAAATGTTTCACTATTTTCTCTGTACTCTATAAAGGATAACAAAACGTTACAATAACCATTTCATTTAAAAGATAATTCACGTTTGGAGTTTCTTCCAATCTCCATAATTAATTACAGCAAATGCAATTACGTATGTTTAAATAATAACTGTCTTGTTTCATTAAATTAATATTAGTTGTATACGTTGCACCTCCTCCTCCTCCTCTAAAATGGCGATTTAATGGAATATTTCTATAAACACCCAATTTCAATTTAATTTAGAATTCAACTTGTGCTTTGAGAAGGACAGTGTTTGTTTTTAATGGAAATGGCATAACAAAGTTAATTGGAATGCTGTTTGATTTTATTTTTTATTAATTTTTTACGTATTGTCATTAGACAGGTTTATTTACAACTTCTTGTATTTTATAAATAAAACTATGAAATATATTTTAATAGGGTTATATATTTGAAATATATTTTGGATATTACTAGAAAACGTGTAATGTTATTTTCAATGGCAATGAATTAATGGACAGAGAGTATTTAAACAGAGGGTATTTTATGTATACTTGTTATACATCTGGTAGCTTCCTTAATTGTTTACTTTAATAATTTTATTGTAATGATGAATACTCTAATTAATTAATTTTGTTTTTATTTATAAGAACTATATAGGAAACTCTCATTCATCTTTATGTTTGGTATCATATTCATATGAAGTAAAGTTAGAACTAAATTTTTGTTATTGATAAATGTATTACTGTGGTACTATTATTGTCTAAGGTACTAAACACAAAATATATGTATTTTTAGTGTAGAATGTACGTACTGTATAAGATAGTAGTAGAAATTCTAAGTTTTGTATTAATAATGTTTATTTATTAATAGCGATGCAATAATAAAATCCTGGAGTATAATTTGCTAAGATAATCAATTATGAACAGTAGGGGTGAAACAGCTCACAAAAACGACTTAGATACAAGTAAGAACAGTAAGGTTGTACCGAATTAATTTTACCCTTTCATTACTAACGTTGTTCGCTTGGCATATATATGGGGCAAGTTAAGGGGTTCGGTAGGCAATATGGGTGTAGCTGAGTATCTGAATTGCCTATACAGCGCCGTCGCAATTTCATCCAATATTCTGTGGTGCTATTACTGTATTATAGTACGTACAAATATAGTATATAGTACTGTTGATTATGATTACTTTTGCTGTACTATTAAATACATTTAAAGAAAGGTAAAAACTATTGTAAATACATAAATTTAAATGTATTAATATTTGGAAATAAAATAAACAATTCAAAAATATTTTCTTACTCATATCTTTTTAGTGATAAAACTTTTATTTTTTTACCTAATACTAGCTGTTTCCCGCGGCTTCGCACGCGTCTCTTAAGCTTTGCCCGTATATTTCTTTGCCTTCAAATAGTGTTTGGATATTTTAATATACGTAACTACTGTGTTGTAATTGCAGTTTATAATGTGCAGGCGCTTTGATAACTTTTATATCTTGCAGTACAGCCTGGTGGTTAGTTACATCAATGGGCATTGCGTATAAACCTTCTACATAGAAAAATACAAATTTTCATAGTGATCGGTCCAATAGTTTCTGAGTCTATATAAAGGACAAACACACAAACATTCATTTTTATATATTATGATTGCAGAAACAGTTTAAACAAAATTTGTCGTTTCTCTTAAGCTTACTCTATGCTTTAAAACTATAAGTGTAAAGAAATTTATATATAAATATATTTTTTGTCACATTATATATGTTTACAAAGAACAGCTGATTAAAAATTTGAAAAGACTCTTTCACTTAATAACATATGTTTGCTGCAATGCATTTCTTACGGGTATTTCTGTAACCAGTGGGGCGGAATCCTGAATCGGGAAAGGGATAAAAAGTATCCTATAACCTTCTACAGATCAAGACGAACAAATTAAAAAAAAAAATTAGGCGAATCCGTCCAGCCGTTTGTGAGTGATGCTGTTACACACGAACAGTTTCATTTTATATATATATAGATGTAATAAAAACTTGTGTGTGTGTGTGTGTATATATATATATATATATATATATATATATATATATACATATTATTGAGCGTTTGCATCTATGCTTTAAAATAATTCTACAGATGAGCGGCGTCCAGGAGTGGTGTCATGTGTTTAAACATATACTGTATATTTGTTTAATAAGGAACTTTAATAATGATATTAACACATTTTCCTTTGCTAATTATATGCAAAGAGGCTGCGATACTGATAAAGACATAGAAACAATTTTCCAATTTATTTATTTGAAATATTTAGACGCAGTGTATTATTATAATAGTCAGTCAATTTTATAAAAACAATCAAATTTGCCAAGTAATATCATTTAATAAGTATAGGTAATTTTATTTTCTCTGTCAGGTTTTATAAATTTAAAATTACTCTAACTTTTATCATTTTTATCTCTCTTACACTGGTATTGAGACACAGAATTATTTCAAGTACAAAATACTTACTGTACATGAAAATAACGTATTACAAATAATTTTACAATCCAATGGGGCAACAACTAAAATAAAATAAACTATACTGTGAAGTAAAAAACAAAAATAATCCTTAAGTCAGTTTTGTTATACGAGTATAATAATTACTAATTAATACTACAATAAAAGTATTAATACAAAATGGCTCGTACTCTGTTCCGTAAATTTGAAAAGCAACCATATTCAATTATAAAAAATATACTTTCAAAAAAACAAATTTTCTAAATTCTTTTGGCCTAGATATTTGTATTTTAAGATAACATACAACAGATATATTTATATTTTTTTTAATTTCTTGTATACGTAATATCTGTTATAATATAATGATCAGCAGCGTGGAGTTAAAATGTGAAATGTGTAATGTACTGCCATTCATTCTGCAAAAGTAAACAGTTTCGCGTGGGTTGACAAGATTATCTCTGTGAGATCAGTGGGCTGGGTGTGTTTGCCGTTGCTGAATATTTCGAAGTATTGGGCGCAAATATTCGCTCTGGGTCTGTGTACTGTACTGCACGTGTACAAGTATTGAGTCCTAACTTTCGACAGAGTGGTGTGTGAACGTGGAGGGGTACACCCCCCCCCCCACCGATACGCTGCGGGGGAGTGCGTGTTTATCCCATATCGATTGACGCCTACTACAATTCCCCCTATACTTTAGTGCCAAGGCTATATTTTCCCCACACTTTTCACGAATAATTTTATCAAGCTTCAACCCGTTACGTTTGGATATTTCTGTTCTCTATTGATTTTGCAGGATACTGCATCGTATAAGGATTTGCATGAATGAGTTTCTTTTATTACAATTTAGAAAGCAACAATTTCTTAAAAAAAAAAAAAAATAATATTTAACGTTATTAATGCATCTTTAATTTGGTATAAGTAGATAACAGCTTAACTTGAAATCTTACTTCCTAATCAGATGTCTTGCACGACATATTTTTATTTAAAACTCATAAATTTTGTTTCATAAACAGTGAAATTATGAAAAATTAGCATATCAATCTTTTTTTACAGATCAATCGTATGTATTTTCAGTAGTAAAAAATCATTGCAGCATATTTTCGTGAAAACGGACATAAAAACCAAACAGGTCACCAAACATATAATTTGTCAAGGAAACCATGTGAAATGCGTTTGTATTGATTGTAGAGACATGGATCCGAAGTAAATTACCTTAAATATCTCTCCAAATAGCAATAAAACCATTTTCGTATTAGTTTTTCTTTAAATATAACAAAGTAAGACCCCAAATATTTCTTCCCATTTCTGGATTACTTTGTTATTTTTTCATGTTTGTATATCGTATTCATGAAATTTGAAAAGAACGAAAATGGATTTGTATAGTATGATATGGTTTTTTACATTAACGATTGTTATCAAGATGGGAGGGGGGGGTTATGGGTATTATAGCCCCTATCCAACGATCTCTCATATAGACGCAACAAAATAAAATTAGAGATATAAGTGTATTAAGAATTATTAACCAATGCTTTTGTTATCTAAGTAATTAATTTTTATTTGACTAATTAAGTTTGGTATTAGCCTTACGTACAGTCTGCAGGTTGCACCTATTTGAAAATATCGGCTACACCCCTGACTCTATCCATAAAAATAAAAATCGATCCTGTGTAAAATAAAAATGTGTCACCATATCGATACCTTCTTTTATCTCACTTATTTTACTAGAATTAATTCAGAATTAAACTATTTTATTTGCAAAGACGCTCTAGACGTTGTGCCGGTGTTGGTTTCTTACAAAAGAAAATCTAGTTTTCTAATCAGCAAAGAACAATGGTGCAGTAAGTTCTGCTGATAATTAGAAAAGTATTTAATTACTTCCGATATGGGGTCTGAATGGAAGAATGGATCATTTAACAACTTCACAAAAGGGTTTAATTAAATTTCCGTCTCGAAGCTAAATAACAATATTTGACCAATGATCCTGTTCGCGTCAATCGCTTTTTACAACCGAACAGAAAGAAACCCGCCTCAATGGACCCTTGATAATCCTTGTAAGGAAGAAATCTTGGAGCGAATAAACGGTTGGTGGATTTATTATTGTTATCATTAAATTAATTAAATTCCTACAGAACTGACTGTAAATGTAATGGCGTATAAAAGTTCAAGAGTAAATTTTAAAGAGGAAAGAAAGGATTTGCTTGAGGATAGGATCTAAATCTGAATCATAGTCGACTACTACACTTTAGGTCAATCGAACATCAACATATCTCGTACCCACACCACGAGTCGCACTTAGGTTTAGTGCTACACTTCAAACCTCGCACTAAAAGTTAGGAGTATGCCACACCATGAGTCGCACTTAGGTTTAGTGCTACACTTCAAACCTCGCACTAAAAGTTAGGAGTATGCCACACCACGAGTCGCACTTAGGTTTAGTGCTACACTTCAAACCTCGCACTAAAAGTTAGGAGTACGCCACACCACGAGTCGCACTTAGGTTTAGTGCTACACTTCAAACCTCGCACTAAAAGTTAGGAGTATGCCACACCACGAGTCGCACTTAGGTTTAGTGCTACACTTCAAACCTCGCACTAAAAGTTAGGAGTATGCCACACCACGAGTCGCACTTAGGTTTAGTGCTACACTTCAAACCTCGCACTAAAAGTTAAGAGTACGCCACACCACGAGTCGCACTTAGGTTTAGTGCTACACTTCAAACCTCGCACTAAAAGTTAGGAGTATGCCACACCACGAGTCGCACTTAGGTTTAGTGCTACACTTCAAACCTCGCACTAAAAGTTAAGAGTATACGCCACACCACGAGTCGCACTTAGGTTTAGTGCTACACTTCAAACCTCGCACTAAAAGTTAGGAGTATGCCACACCACGAGTCGCACTTAGGTTTAGTGCTACACTTCAAACCTCGCACTAAATTTATGGGTATGCCACACACACGTGTCGCACTTAGGTTTTAGTGCTACACTTCAAATCGCACTAAAAGTTAGGAGTAATGCCAACACGATCGCACTTAGGTTTAAGTGCTACACTTCAAAAAAATACCACTTCAACAAACAACCTCGCACTAAAGTTAAGAGTAATACGCACACATATCCGATCGCACTTAGGTTTAGGGTGCTCAACAACTTCAAACCTCGCATCTAAAAAGTTAAAGTATACCACACCACGAGTCGCACTTAGGTTTAGTGCTACACTTCAAATACCTCGCACTAAAAGTTAAGAGTATACCACCACCACGAGTCGCACTTAGGTTTAGTGCTAATACACATCAAACCTCCGCACTAAAAGTTAGGAGTATGCCACATCACGAGTCCGCACTTAGGTTTAGTGCTCCACACTTCAAACCTCGCACAAAAAGTTAGGAGTAATGCCACATCACGAGTCGCAACTTAAGGTTTAGTGTCTACACTGCAAACCTCGCACTAAAAGTTTAGGAGTATGCCACACACACACACGTGTCGCACTAGGTTTAGTGCTGCTAACTCTGCAAACCTCGCACAAAAAAGGTTAGGAGTATGCACACCACGTGTCGCACTAGGTTTTAGTGCGACACTTCAAACCTCGCACTAAAAATTAGGAGTATGCCACATCACGAGTCGCACTTAGGTTTAGTGCTAGACTGCAAACCTCGCACTAAATAGTTAGGAGTATGCCACACCACGGTCGCACTTAGGTATAAGTGCTACACTCAAACCTCGCACTAAAAGTTAGGAGTATGCCACAATCACGAGTCGCACTTAGATTTAGTGCAACACTGCAAAACCTCGCACTAAATGTTAGGAGTATGCCAAACCACGTGTCGCACTTAGTTTAGTGCTACACAGCAAACCTCGCACTAAAGTTAGTAGTATGCCACAGCGCACGTGGCGCACTTAGGTTTGTGCTACACTGCAAACCCGGCACTAAAAGTTAGGATATGGCCACACCACGTGCGCACTTAGGTTTTAGTGCTACACTGCAAACCTTCTCACTAAGAAGTTAGTATTATGCCACACCACGTGTCGCACTTAGGATTAGTGCTACACTTCAAACCTCGCACTAAAAGTTAGGAGTATTCCACATCAACTAGTCCGCACTTAGGTTTAGTGCTACACTGCAAACCTCGCACTAACAGTTAGGAGTATGCCACCCCACGTTCGCACTTAGGGATTTAGTGCTACACTGCAACCTCGCACTAAAAGTATAAGTAGTATGCCAACTAACACACACATATCAGCACATCATCATACACGCAGTTGCCACAACATCGCGGCACGTCGCCACACATGAATATACTCCCACACACACAATCCACAAAAAAGCACAGAAAAAACAACACAGAATCACTCACACACTATCCACCACAACAAACCAATAAACATCCCAATCACTCACAAAAAAACCAATTCACAAACTCATATAAACATCCCAAAACAACAACAATCACAACTCAGAAAAGGATGAGAACATCAAACACAACGCACCCCCCCAACTCCCCTACTTTCCACGCCACACAACAGCATCAGACCACACACACCAACCCCCGCAACCTAACACATATACCCAACTATTTCGCCACGCACCCTCCATGGCCTCAACAACCTCCAAACCCTCAAACAAACCCATAACTACCAACACACCCCAACATCTGCTGTCCACCCATTCCAAATCGAACACACCACTCCCAGAGACCACCACAATACAACCATCGTTCGCAACCCTCCACAATTCCACAACACCGCCCCCCAAAACAACAAAGCACCTCCAAACCAACACCCGATACCCACACCGCACCCCCCCTCCCCCCCCCACCCCCCCGCCCAGGCCCAGCCCCCCCCCCCCCATCCTACACCCCCACCCTGGCCCCACCACGGTGACGCACTTAGGTTAGTGCTACACCTGCAAAACCTCGCACAAAAGTATAGGAAGTAATGCCACCCACGTGTCGCGCTTGAGTTTATTGCTACACTGCAAACCTCGCACTAAAAGTAAGGAGTAAACGCCACACCACGTGTCGTACTTAGGTTTTTGTGCTACACTACAAAACCACGCACCTAAAAGTTAGGAGTATGCCACAAAAAAAAATCCCAACGGGTATTTGTCGCACTTAGGTGTATGGCTAACACTTTCAAACCTCGCACTAAAAGTTAGGAGTAACCGCCACAACCCGCGCCACGGACGCACTTCAGGTTTAGTGCTAACACTTCAAACCTCGCACTAAAAGTTAGGAAGTATGGCACAGCTCACGTGTCGCACATTAGTGTTTTAGTGCTACACTGCAAACCTCCGCACCTAAAAGTTTAGGAGTACGCCACACCACGTGTCGCACTTAGTTAGGCTACACTTCAAACCACGCACTTAAAGTTAGGAGTATGCCACACCCACGTGGGTCTGCCCTTAGGTTAGAGCATACACTGCAAACCTCCGCACTAAAAGTTAGAGTATGCCACACCACGTGTCCCGCACTTAGATTAGTGCTACCTGCAAACCTCGCACGTAAAAGTTAGGAGTACGCCACACCAACGTGTCGCACTTAGGTTTAGTGCAACATTCAACCTCGCACTAAAAGTTAAGAGTATACCACACCACGAGTCGCACTTAGGTTAGTGCTACACTGCAAACCTCGGCACTAAAAGATAGGAGTACCCACAACCACGTTCGTACTTTAGTTTAGTGCTACACTCAAACCTCGCACTAAAAGTTAGGAGTATGCCACACCACGTGTCGCACTTAGTTTAGTGCTGACACTTATCAAACCTCGACGCACTAAAAGTTAGGAGTATGGCCACATCACGAGTCGCACTTAGGTTTAGTGCTACACTTAAACCTCGCACTAGAAAGTTAGAGTATGCCATACCACGTGTCGCACTTTAGGTTTAGTGCTACACTGCAAACCCTCGCACTAACAAGTTAGGAGTATGCCACACAATGTCCGCACTTAAGTTTATGCTACACTGCAAACCTCGCACTAAAAGTTAGGAAGTATGCCAACATCACGAGTCGCACTTAGGTTTAGTGCTACACCAAACTGCAAACCTCGCACCTAAAGATAGAGTATGCCACACACGTGTCGCCACCTTAGGAGTTTATAGTGCTACACTTCAAACCTCGCACTAAAAGTTAGGAGTATCCACCACCACTGTCGCACTTAGGTTAGTGCTACACTGCAAACCTCCGCACTAAAAGTTTAGGAGTACGCCACACCACGGTTCGTACTTAGGTTTAGTGCTACAACTTCAAACCTCGCACTAAAAGTTAGGAGTACGCCACAACCACTTGTCGCACTTAGTTAGGGCTAACACTTCAACCTCGCACTAAAAGTTAGGAGTACGGCCACACCACGTGTCGCACTTATGTTTAGGTGCTAGCACTTCAAACCTCGCACTAAAAGTCTAGGAGTATGCACACCACGTGTCGCACTTAGTTTAATGCTACCACTGCCAAACTCGCACAAAAAAGTTAGGAGTACACGCCACACCACGTGTCGGCACTTAGGTTTAGTGCTCTACACTTCAAACCTTCGCACTTAAAGTTAGGAGTATGCCACACCAACGTGTCGCACTTATGGTTTAGTGCTACACTGCAAACCTCGCACTAACAGTTAGGAGTATGCACACCACGTGTCGCACTTAGGTTTAAGTGCTCCACTGCAAACCTCGCACTAAAAGTTTAGGAGTACGCCACACCACGTGTCGCACTAAGTTAGTGCTCACACTTCAAACCTCGCGATAAAAAAGTTAGGAGATATGCTCACCCACGTGTCGCACTTAGTTAGGGCTACACTTCAAACCTCGCACTAAAAGTTAGGAGTACGCCACACCACGAGTCGCACTTAGGTTTAGTGCTACACTTCAAACCTCGCACTAAAAGTTAGGAGTATGCCACACCATGAGTCGCACTTAGGTTTAGTGCTACACTTCAAACCTCGCACTAAAAGTTAGGAGTATGCCACACCACGAGTCGCACTTAGGTTTAGTGCTACACTTCAAACCTCGCACTAAAAGTTAGGAGTATGCCACACCACGAGTCGCACTTAGGTTTAGTGCTACACTTCAAACCTCGCACTAAAAGTTAGGAGTATGCCACACCACGAGTCGCACTTAGGTTTAGTGCTACACTTCAAACCTCGCACTAAAAGTTAGGAGTATGCCACACCACGTGTCGCACTTAGGTTTAGTGCTACACTTCAAACCTCGCACTAAAAGTTAGGAGTACGCCACACCACGTGTTGCATATTAGGCTTCGTTGAGATTGTGTGCAAAATTTCATTTCCTAGCCTAATACTAGGGATGTTTAAATAATAAAAGTCTACATACCAATACACTGTACAATTATACATGTATATGTTGGGATAGTAGGTTACGCGTGTTACTATGTACCATATTATAATTCTATATGATTTGACTCAGTTTTTTTACAAATTTATTTACTTTACGATTTTCTCGTTACCATCATGGTTACCCATAAGATAAATGTAAATATGTTCGCTAACGCTCAGCCGTTAAAATTAATCATGCACAGACATACAGAGAGAGAAATTTTGTGTGTCCAATCTCAGCCAAATTTCATGGTTGAACATGCACTATTATAGAACACATTCTTTCCTACGTAAAATTGAATTTTCGTGCACTGTGTAAGGCCTAGTATCTTTCTCGAGATATCTTGCCATATGATGCATTCACGCTTTTGTACAATTAGTTGGGTTCCATAGCAGTCTTTAAATATAAAAATCGTCACCAAAAGATAATGTTGAGTGTGTTGAAGTATTTAAGCTGTTCTAAACATCGTAATGCTGTTTTCAATTTGTTTAAAAAATTATTTATTCTGCTATTTTCTCGTCGGTTTCATGGTTATCCGTAAGTCCAATATAAAAATCAGTGACATGCACAATAATTGAACTCGATGTTGTTTTTGTAGAATTAAAGCTCCATGCAGAATTTCGAGCCTGTAGGTGTTAGAAATTAAAATAAATCTGTCCTCCGAGTAATAGGCTTCGCTGACGCTCAGCCATTTATAGTTATAATCTGATGAATTGAAGTTAAACAACAGCAGACATATCTTGGCAGATACGTTACTTTGCAGCTTAATACTGTACATTTGAGATACAAATACTTTCTCCTGAAAATCATTTCACCGAACTATTTTCTCCTAATAATCTTTTCCAGCGAAATTTGTTATAATTGGAATTTATGAACTTTCACAACAGTCAGGTATATGAAAGTCTTTCTCGTTTTCCGTATTTATTACAGAGATAATAATACCTCTCTTTTCACACTCAATACTATCCGGTTTTTATTTACAAAATTTACTCACTCTTTTTTAACGAACCTATTGTAAAATTTGTATATAATTATGTTTTATATAATACCGAATACTAATAATACGAGTATTTCAATGGGTGAAAAGCTAAGAGCGCTAAAACCTAGTTAGATATGAAGAATAACTTTTTTGCTCCACTGCTGCGAAATTTGTTATTATTAGTTAGAGGTTAGTCTTCATAGTCTTATAATTTTCTATAGATAATTTTTTAACAGCACATTTCTAGCCTGCAAATTGGTTTTAAAATCTGGTATCGTTTTAGTGTCGGAGAGCTTAAATCCAATGTAGAGAACCTTATGTACAGAAAGGATTTTAATAACCTGTTTACACAAATAGTCAACTTAGTCTAGTTCTTCAAACATCTTGTATTTCGTACTAAAAATTAGTCTCATAGATAATTGCTTATTTTCATATCAATATAGAACTTGATGAAAATGAATTTACAATTTATTGGTATTAATTTTTTTAACACAGATACTTTTTAGTTTTATTTTGATAATGTCACTGTGGTAAATATATTACTGTTTTTGCTGTCGGACATTCTCTATAATAAGGCAATCATGTTACAAGTGAAAGGTTACCTGTAAGATTCATTTGGTTTTAAAATATTTTACTCTTTAGGTTCTGAACAGAAAATCACATCTTTTTCCAAGGTTAAGAGTCCAATAAAGTTGTTTTTAGAATATAATGCAAAGTAACAAAACGACAACACATTTCCATCATATTTTGTACATTTAAATTGAAATTGTTTCAAAATAGATCTGAAACGATATAATTTATCTCCCTTCTATATTCTAGTATTTAAATACCGCTATTTACAGTAAGTACCGTTTAGGTGCTGTGAGATTAGGTGCTGTGAAACCCCACGGTGTGATTGAGTATAAGGAATTTTGGCTGGCTTGAGCGTCATACGTTTTATGTACTTGCTCATTCAAATTCTAATCATAGGAGGAATTCTCAATCATTTTAAGCTTAAAGTAAATGAAGGCAGGTTTTTTAAAAGTCCCTGATAAAAGTCTTGAGACAATCACCCAATGTACAAGGTGAAACGGTTTTTTTATTTGGATTAACTTAAAATCGTTTTAATGAATCTACTTTCTTAGTAAATCTCAGATGCTCTGTGTACTGCGTATGTAAATGTACGTATTGCGTGTTTATGATCCGCGCGTGTGTATTAATAAATACAGTGATGTATTTGTATATTCCGAGATACACTAATGAAGGTAGTCGTGTGAAGGACATCTGCACGGCCGCGGCAAGCTCACGCGATCCGCGATGTGCGATGTGCGAGGTGACTGACTGCGGCAAGACTGTAGCGGCAAGCAGTGCAAGTGTACACAGTCAGCCAAGGTCGTCCCACGGTGAACGCTCTGTAGGCGTAGTAAAAGTCGCACGATCTGGCAACGCCGGTTACGTAATAGGACGTGGCGTGGCAAAGTGGGGAGTGGGAGGGGGGCGCCATTGTGGCACCGTTGAGGCTACAGATTTAGCCGGGAGTCGGCCAAGTTCACGAATGTAGTCTGCCACTTGCTCCCGCTACACCAGGGCTGCCTGCTCGGTAATCGGATGACTTTTTCTTGTTTACTGGATGATCTGAAGGTTTAATGCTGTTTTACAGCATTTCGTAGGACTGCCTGTTTGGTCATCGGATGAAGTTTTCTTGTTTACTGGATGATCTGAAGGTTTAATGCTGTCGTAGGACTGCCTGCTTGGTAATCGGATGACTAGTTCTTGTTTACTGGATGATCTTAAGGTTTAGTGCTGTTTTACAGCATTACGTCGGACTGCCTGCTTGGTAATCGGATGACTAGTTCTTGTTTACTGGATGATCTTAAGGTTTAGTGCTGTTTTACAGCATTACGTAGGACTGCCTGCTTGGTAATCGAATGACTAGTTCTTGTTTACTGGATGATCTTAAGGTTTAGTGCTGTTTTACAGCATTACGTAGGACTGCCTGCTTGGTAATCGAATGACTAGTTCTTGTTTACTGGATGATCTTAAGGTTTAGTGCTGTTTTACAGCATTACGTAGGACTGCCTGCTTGGTAATCGAATGACTAGTTCTTGTTTACTGGATGATCTTAAGGTTTAGTGCTGTTTTACAGCATTACGTAGGACTGCCTGCTTGGTAATCGGATGACTAGTTCTTGTTTACTGGATGATCTTAAGGTTTAGTGCTGTTTTACAGCATTACGTAGGACTGCCTGCTTAGTAATCGAATGACTTGTTCTTGTTTACTGGATAATATGAAGCTTTAATGCCGTTTCTTGAGATTCGAACAGGTAATTTGTTAGCACCCAAAAATACCATGCAAAAGCCAGGATTAGAACTTGAGTCTTAGCTACCTAGGAGACAAATCCTTTAGGATGATAAAGTTGCAAGTTGCCCTACCTGAAAAAAGGTTATGTATCCCTATAAATAAACTCCTGCAGCATATCAAGCATGAGAAGACAACAAAGATCCCTTGGTACGCTACGTTCCAGCAGTTGTACTCGACCGGTTCTTTAAATCATGTCTTGTTTTTCCGTCTAAACGATAAGCCTTGAGAGATCCTAGAAACTTGGAACTTGCTACAAAGGTTCATCTTGGTCAAAGGAGCAACTCTTCCGGTGGATCCTCATAACATCGCCCTGAAAACTCAAAATTTCGTTTATACACTCGATGACCAGCTTTAGTTGCACGACCAAACCTATTTTATTAAATCTCCTCAACTGAACACAAACTGGAACCATTTACGTTTGCTTCCACGTCAACTCTTACCTGTTCAATCAACGAATGGATGACTCAGAGTTTGGATGACTTATCCAAACTACACTGGATTTTATTGATGAAATTACCTCCTTTTGAATTATGTGATTTCCATTGACGAAATAAGTAAACGGGTTATGTTTGTGGGTATAATTTATCACAAAATATTTATTCAGGGTTGAATGAGAATATCTCTATTTACAACCTTTGAGGTATTAAGTAGTTGTATCAAAACAAACATTAGGATTAAAGATTTGTCAAAAACTCTTCCAGCACATAGAGTTGTAAGTCTAGAAGCTATTTGGGCAAAACTCGTTTCATTTTCAGTTCTTAATGGTTGCAGATACTCTGGTTGGTGGTTGTAGAGGTTCATTACAGTGTATGAAGATTTCCGCTCATGAAACTTCAGAAGATTATGATGGAAGTTGTAGAGAGTGTGTCTTGTATTTTAGTGGGTACATGCCTGTTTCTTTAAGGATTCTTCTCATCAAAAAAACCCCATCTACAACCAAGTATACATTGTATATTCTTGGATACAGAGTGAAATAACAATTCGAATATTTAACGACTTCCCTAGACCTTTCTCGAGGTGGAGGCCTGCTATTATTTTATACAACTTTTGTTAGGTTGGAGGCCTGCTAGTGTTCTATACAACTTTCGTGAGATTGTAGGCCTGCTAGTGTTTTATACAACGTTTGTGAGATTGTAGGCCTGCTAGTGTTCTATACAACGTTTGTGAGATTGTAGGCCTGCTAGTGTTTTATACAACGTTTGTGAGATTGTAGGCCTGCTAGTGTTCTATACAACTTTTGTGAGATTGTAGGCCTGCTAGTGTTCAATACAACTTTCATGAGATTGTAGGTCTGCTAGTGTTCTATACAACTTTTGTGAGATTGTAGGCCTGCTAGTGTTTTATACAACTTTTGTGAGATTGTAGGCCTGCTAGTGTTCTATACAACGTTTGTGAGATGGTAGGCCTGCTAGTGTTCTATACAACTTTTGTGAGATTGTAGGCCTGCTAGTGTTCTATACAACTTTCGTGAGATTGTAGGCCTGCTAGTGTTTTATACAACGTTTGTGAGATTGTAGGCCTGCTAGTGTTCTATACAACGTTTGTGAGATTGTAGGCCTGCTAGTGTTTTATACAACGTTTGTGAGATTGTAGGCCTGCTAGTGTTCTATACAACTTTTGTGAGATTGTAGGCCTGCTAGTGTTCAATACAACTTTCATGAGATTGTAGGTCTGCTAGTGTTCTATACAACTTTTGTGAGATTGTAGGCCTGCTAGTGTTTTATACAACTTTTGTGAGATTGTAGGCCTGCTAGTGTTCTATACAACGTTTGTGAGATGGTAGGCCTGCTAGTGTTCTATACAACGTTTGTGAGATTGTAGGCCTGATAGTGTTCTATACAACTTTCGTGAGATTGTAGGCCTGCTAGTGTTCTATACAACGTTTGTGAGATTGTAGGCCTGCTAGTGTTCTATACAACGTTCCTGAGATTGTAGGCCTGCTAGTGTTCTATATAACTTTTGTGAGATTGTAGGCCTGCTAGTGTTCTATACAACTTTTGTGAGATTGTAGACCTGGTAGTGTTCTCTACAACTTTTGTGAGATTGTAGACCTGGTAGTGTTCTATACAACTTTTACGAGGTTGTAGGCCTGCTAGTGTTCTATACAACTTTGTGAGGTTGGAGGCCTGCTAGTGTTCTATACAACTTTTGTGAGGTTGAAAGCCTGCTAACGTTCTATACAACTTTCATGAGATTGGAGGCCTACTAGTGCTATATACAACTTTTGTGAGGTCTTACAGTGTTCTATGTAACTTTCACGAGTTTATAGGCCTGCTTGTGTTATATACTGCTTTCACATGGTTAAAAGACTGCGAACATTCTAAGATTTTATAACAAAATTATTACTCTCCCAGAAATATTTTTGTCAAAACATCCCCCTACCGCCATGCTAAGAAGATGTTGATTTCTTCCAACATAACATCTAAAACAATACTTGAACTAGCTGATTGTCCAGCGCACAATGGTAAAGTTTAACACGATACGGACATGTTTTGTCGGTGTGGTGAAGGTGGGGGGGGGCGGTTAGAGGGGTAGAGACGTCTAGACTTGAGTTTAATAAGAAGATCTCGTCGACACCATTCGATAAAGAATACTTTGAAGTATGCGATGACTTAGAGGCTGTAATTAAAATTGTGTGCAGCAGCAGAAATTGTTTCTTTTGTTGTAAAATAACATTGGAAACAAACCGTCTGATAAAATTTTCTTGTATTTAACTTAATTACATTTTAGCAAAAGGTCAGAAAATTTAAAAATGGTAGTAAGTTAACCAAAAGATCTGTTATGACTAAACTCTTAGACTTCCACGTGATTAAAGTATTGTTAAAACAAATTTGCCCCTTATTTGTTTGTATTTTTCATTCAAGGTTTGCCTTTTTAAAATAAGGATTTTTTTTAGGTGTGTCAAATTGAAATTATCTTCAGTATATAGTAGTTATAAAACATCGTAACAAAACAATTGCGCTGATAGTCGGCTGGTCTGCCCTTTGATCTTTTGGCGCAAAATTCAATATCAATACGTAATGGGATCCGAGTAGTTAATTTTACTAGAATTATTGAATTGTGTATATGATAATTAAAATTCTCTATTTTGTAGGACCCAAATATATGTTTTTGCTAAGGTAATGTCTTCAGGCAGTACAGGTTTCAGTGACAACGTGAGTTTTACAATTTTACAGATTCTGGCTCAATCAATGGAAAGAACCACTGGTGAAACATTCACAGAATGTTTCATTATATTGAACATTACATTCCAGGAATATTCAAAGAAGTGGATAAATTAGCTTTATTAATTTTGTTGTAAACATAACGTTAATTAGTGTAAGCTCTCGGCTTACAGCAGCGCAAGCTTCTTATTCCTCCCTAAATCAATATTAGTCTGTAAGGGACTTTGCGTTGTTTGGTGAGTGGGAGGTTTTCTACGTGGCCTGTGCCCTTTATATTTTAAATAATTTTTATCGTGTACTAACTTAATTGCTTTATCAGTATTTTTAATTTTGTACAATTATTAGTATAACTTTGTTATATACATGTGAAAGAGGGACTAAAGTACTATTTTATATATAATCAACTTACAAATTCATGCACCTATCATATCGGTGGACAAGTTTTTAAATGCCTGTGTCATAGAATTCTGCCGCCTGTAATCTCAGCCATTAGGTGACGCGTACTTGGATAACGTCCGTTACTTTCTGAATAGCCCTCGTACATAAATCATTATTATTTACCAATAAAAACCAAAAATTACACCTTGAAATGTATAACTAAGCGTAGAACAGGTATAATACTATTGATTAGACTTGTACAAATTGGCTTGGTGCCGAGTTTTGATTCCTAACTCGTCGATCTCGCCAAGTCCAGTTCAAATTGACTTATTATTCCCTACAGTGATTTAACAACTTTTGTAATTTGTTGTTAAAAATGACGCAATTTTTTCTTCGCACATGACCCGTAGACCCAAAACCACCCCACGTTATAAAATTCTCGTATTTGGATTTTAAATACAAAGTTTAGTTAAGAACACAACACTTTGTGCACCTCCTAACTTCTAGTCTATTTTCGATATTAGAAGAACAACATATTATTAATATAATATAAATAACTTAGTTACCAAACCTGTTTAAAGCGTTTACACTCCATTTTTGGTTGATATTATGTATTATTAATATTTAAATAAAAGTACCTTTCAGATGTAATTTCTGAAGACAAAAAAATAGCAAAACTATTTTTCTTATTCTATGAGGAGAGTGGCAAGAGATGGAATCAAACTTTTTGGACATTTTGTTGAAGATAAGGTTATGAACTTTGTACAGTAGTTAGAAAATATGACTAGAAGGATGTGCACATTTTTATTTCTAAATAAGAAAACCCCTTATCAATGAACGAGTAATTTACTTGAATGATATTTAATTTAAACATGTAATGTCTAATGAAGTGATAACTCATGTACACTTTTTAAATTGTCACATCAACTTCATACGTTTGTATTTGTACCTTATTACAAAATTACCAAAGTTGTATTATTTAGATTCCTGCAATTTCATGTGGAATGTGCAAAATATCGTTTCTACTTATTCTGTCTTCTGAGAAATTATCAGGGATTTGGGTTAATAATAAACAAACCTTTGTCCAACCAATAATTGAGTAAATGAATCGGAAGATGAAGGCGCTGGAAAATTTTGTGTTGGCTGCACAAGTTATTAATATCTGAGACTGCGGCAGATGCAGCGTTATTGTGAGTGCCATGACCGCCTGATCCTCCCGCCTCCCCGCGGAGATAACCAAGCGGAAGAATCGGTCAGCTGTGGTAAAGGTCAAGGGGCTTTCAAGGTCAAGGTCACACCGTCACTGTCACTACAATATTCTCGTGCTGCCCAGCCATCTTTTTATAGTCTCTCTTCCAAAGCCGGCCTTTTATGAACTTCTCGCCAAATGGGCATGCTTTTAAAAGCCAAACCTCTTATTTTGTAAATAATATTACACTTCTATGTGTGGAATGGGTTAAACACAAATTACCTCGGCTTTCAATACGTACAGATATAGTGTGCCCTGAACTTAGTGAAGAATAACATTAGACTAACTTACATAATTATACCTCATTAATATACATGTTCCACATTGAAAATGCAAACTGCCTGGCCCAGTTTTGGCAAAATCCTTAAGTTTTGAGTAAATATTTTCCTCAGCTTTCTATAAACCATATTATGAAAGTTAAGCTTGTTTAAGTTAAGTTATAATAAACAATCCAAGTTATTTTGTGTGAATATTTTGCTTCCAACATTGTATTTGTGTTTGAATTGTGTTTTCCACCCACATTTGGTTTGGACCAATAGAAGTGCTGGTGACCGAGTGGTCTAAGGCGTTGGACTTTGGATCTGAAAGGAGATCGTGCAAATTCAAATCATGTCTGTGACCATAGCACTTTTCATCGACCTTGTGCTGTATCCTGTTTGATAAGATCTTCGCACAGACCAGTGGCCCATGAGGACGAGCAGACTAAGACAAAGGGGATCGCCCTCTCTTTTTTTATATAAAAAATAAAAAGAATTAATATTAAAATAGCGTATACCTTCCTCAGAAACATAACTTTTGAGTCCATCTATTTGTTCACTTAGGATTAGAAGCTGAGAAACCAATGTTCACTTATTTTTATGAGTCCTTAGGTTGAAGGTAGGGGTCGTGTCATGGGATCTCGAGATCCAATGATTTCGGATAGCGGACTTTATATCTCATTTTTGCCAACTTAGAATAGTTGGTAGCCCTGTTCCAGACTCTTCCAGTCAAAGCGAGTAAGGGAAAGTATTCCCTCATGTCTAATCTAGCAACAGCCCTTAAATTAAGGGAGCTCAACCCACTCAGTTATCCTCTCCAGGTGTTCCACCCTTTTACCCCAATATATCGATAGTTGCTATTACTGATCGCTCCTGGGCATCCACTTAAATGACATATCGGTTTTTTATGTACACAGTGCAGGTTCAACTGGAAAGTGTAAACCTCTTGGACGTTAATCCTCTTGGAGCATCGAAAAGTTAAATAGAATAAAATATCAATTAGAGCCTAAATTCAATTTCCTTTTGACTGTAATGATACTACACATACTGCTCCCTCTGTTTGATCAGATCCTCGCATAGGTCTAGGTCATCTCCTCATGGGATGAAAAGCATATCAGGCTTGTATAAAAATTAACATAAATAATCCATCGCTCTTGTAAGAAAGCAATTCATTTTTAAATATGTAACAAGTAATGTAATTAATCACACACCAATACAGGAAGAGTTCGTATTTAACAATTAACTCACCCGGTATTTGTCTTATTTCAATACAGGATACGAGACTATGTTTAATTGTTGAATGTTGACTGTGCAAAATTAAAACGTAGCGGTGCACCTTAAACAGTTCGCGAGTGATATGTTTGTTTGTCACACAGATCTACAGACTGCAAACAAAGAGATGCAACACAAAGGTTGGCAGAATAATTTGTTTTGTTTTATTTCGACACTTCTAATTTTGTCGGTTCAATTTCGGGGGAAACGTGGTTTGTCGCCGGAAATACGTGCAAAGGCTGGGTTTAATGCATTCAAACTACCGTTGCAGACTTCGCTAAAACAAAGATTTTGGTAATTGACTATCGAAATGTTAAGATTTTAGTCATGGATTCTCGAAATATTAAGATTTTGGAGGATTAGAAAGCACTTCCGAAACTGATGAGCCTTCTTTAATACAGGACTTGAATTGGGAAAGAATGTACAAAATTCAATCTCTAACTGGTAAACACTAAGTGGCATTACCACTTGGCACAGACGGCGAGTAGTTTCACAGGAAAATGTGGCATTAGCGAGCCTAGAGAGCCCAAGATACTATCAAGGACATTATCCTCACAAAGTCTTCTCCAACAGGACTGTAGGAGATGTCAATGTCATGTAATTCTCCACATCACATGGGCCGGTCTTCTCTTGACTCTCCAGATTAAGATCTCCCATCACAGCCTCCCAAATCATAACTCAGCTTCATTGCTTGTTGTACCTAAGGGGGTGCAATTGATTTTAAGTTTGGAAAATATTTTTAACCCTTTAAGTGCATAAAAAATAGAAAGAAACTGTTTATCACTTCAAGCAATCAAATCAAAAGCATTTAAAGTAATAAATTTAGGCAACTAAACAAAGTATGAAAAATTTGCCGTTTGTTAAGTATATGACATATACATTCATCACGTTTATTTTATTTTCAAAATTAATACTAAACAACATGTGATTTTTTAATATTACAAATATATAGCTTCCGTTAGTTATAAATTAATAAAAACTCGTTACTCCCTCCCTAAAACTAACTTCATGTAGGCATTGTAAAAACTTAACTTTTTTACCTTGAGCCGTTATTATTTGGTTATTGCAAAAGTCACAAAATTTCCTACTTAAAATGCCTGTAATTTTTCAAAGTGATCTAAAAACAATACATTTCTTTATGCTCTTTCTATATTCAGGGGAACCGTCTTAAAGGCCTCAAAATTTTACATAAAATATGATTGTTTCCACCCAACATCGATGCACCACGTGTCCCTGCGTATATCCATTCTACTAACATGATAAAGCAAACCTAACCTACAAAGTACGCGAAATCATTGAAAATAACTGTAGAGGAACCGATAGTAGAAAGGATGTTGTTTACACTGGATAGCTACACAGCTACCCAGCACTGTTTTAACTATACAGGGTTTTCATAAATGAATGATACAATTTAAACATAAAAAAAAGAGAACCGTACGAAGTAGATTAAAAATATTTATTTCATTAGAATCCTCGTTAAAAACAATTTTATACTGATACATTTAGTACATTTCAATGTGTCCACCACCGATAGCTCTGCAGACATCTAATCTATGGTCGATCTCGGCCCACACACTGTGCAGCATGTCTCTTGTAACCGATGATACTGCCTCATAAATCCTTTCCTTTAAATGAGCAAAATCACGGATCTTCTGAGAATAAACAATGTTTTTCACGTATCCCCACAAAAAAAATCGCATGGAGTCAAATCCGGGCTTCTAGGAGGCCATGCTATTGGGCCACCTCGACCTATCCATCTTTGTCCAAACTTGTCATTCAAAGCATCACGAACAAAGTCCTTATAATGGGGTGGCGCACCATCTTGTTGAAAATACACCATATTGACATTATAAAACTCGTCAATTTGAGGAAAACAAAAATTTTCTAGCATGTCCAGATACACATTACCATTAAGACTTTTCTCGGCGAAGAAAAAAGGTCCAATTACTCCAATTACTCCACACGTTTATTTTTATCATTCGGTTTGATCCCATGCAACAGTTGAACTTTATAGGCATGAAAATGCAGCCTTTTATGCAAAAGTTTATGCAGAGTTGTCACTGGGATTCCAAGCTCCAGACTCCGACGTGGAAGAGATTTTTGTGGACATCTAAGACAAGATTCTCTAACGTTTTGAATTGTTACCTCTGATACAGTTGGTCTCCCAGAAGACTTCCGTTTTTGTACCGATCCAGTTTCTTCGAATTGTTTACTCCAACGCGTAATGTTGTTTCTATGAGGTGGATCTTTGTTAAATAATCTTCTAAAAGCCCTTTGCACTAAAACAGAAGACCTTAATTCACTAAACAATAGCACACACTTGGCTTTTTCTTGATCAGAAAACATGTTTCTAGATCAGAATCAAATGTTTGAAGTTATTGCACAATTTAACCAACAACAATGAAGCAGCTGTTTTGTAACACAGAGCAATAAAACTAATTGAGCCGAAGAATTCAGAGGTGCCAACCATATTTTTCTACCTTGCATAGCAAATTGTTTATAAGCATTCAAAATTGCACCATTCATTTATGAAAATCTATTTTTATTGCATCCTGTATATACCACATGAATCCTTTCGGAAATTAATACAAGAATATAGAATATTATTATTAGCTGAGCGTTAGTAAAGCCTATCTCACTCGTAATATTGATTTCGCAATACAATCGATCTGGTTTACAGTAGTACTAGCTGTTTCCCGCGGCTTCGCACGCTTTTCGTAAGCTTTGCCCGTGTAGGAGCACTTCTGGTTCAAATGAATTATATTTTCAGCGCCGATGTAGAGTTTACCTTGTTTCCACGATCAAGAAAATTTGTCAAAAGTGTATGTGTATGTGTGAAGCCATTGTACACGTACATATACTTTATTATAAAGTGGTCTAACACTCAAGCTTTAAGTTCAATCAGAAATTTATTTTAAAGACAAATATACATATACATAAAAAATAGTGTTCGGCTATTTAATATACGTAATTGTCTCGTAATTGCAGTTTAAAATCTGCGGGCGCTTTAATGACTTTTATAATTTGCAGCGCCGCCTGGTGGTGAGTTACATCAATGAGCTTAGCGTATAAACCTTCTCCGTGGAAAAATACATATACATACAAATTTTCATTATTATCGATCAAATATTTTCTGAGTCTATAAAGGACATACGGTACAGACAAATATTAATTGTTGTATATATAGATTAGCATATACCTGCGACTTTGCCCGCAATTTCTATGGAACATTCCGTGTTTTTGTTTGAGTACCTCCCACGATCTCAGTAGTTCTTGAACTATTTTATACCAATGAAAAGAAATTACACACACTTTCAGTATATAGTTTTCTAGAGAAAGCATTTTTCATGTAATATGATAGGGTCCTATGACATTTTTTAAGTGGAATTTGTCATACTTCGTGCATCAGGTACCCATTTTACAGAGTTCATGATTAAGAGGAGCAGAAGTTAAGTAAAAGTGTGAGTAATTATTATTTAAAGTTTTTCACCCCTAGTTCTAATTAATTATATTTCCAACACAAAATTGCAGTTTGTTATGTTGCCCTGAGAAACAATATAAAAAAGACCTATAAATAATTTTGTAATGGGGTGGGATTCAAAACATTTAGTTTTCTAAATTGTATGGATATATACATTGTCATTGAAACCCCCTAAAATCAACATCAATAATACTAACACATATCAATACTTACATTATGGCAGTTGCATTCTAATGTAAAGGTAAAACAAGATAAGAAAAGTTCTTGCTTCCCAATTCATGTTCGCCATGTCATAATATTTTTTCGGTACAGTCTTGGCATTATATCAGTATAAGTACTCGTATACCCAATCAGTATCGTTTACCAGAAATTGATGTGATATCACTCACCTCGACGATTTTCTGTCACAAAAATTTAATTTAGTGTCTCGTGTATTGCTTTGTGACACAGAATGAATAAAATGGTTTGCTTGTTGTCTCGATGTTGAAATAAGAGGTTTTGTTACTTTTGTAATGCTTTCACTCTATAAATGTAAACAAATTGAAATGTTGGTTAAAATAATTAAACATATTATGTTCATGCTCTCACAATACAATGTTTACACATAACAGTTGAATACATTAACACATTTAACACATATCTAAACCCAATTTTTAATTCAACAAAAACATATAGTAAGATTAATTTTGTACAAGTCTAAATTTGAACACACACAACCTTTGTTTGTATCCCTAAGAATATTGCCTCTTAAGTATTTGTTTGTATATAAAGTTCTTAAACTGTTTTATTTAAAAAGTGGGAACATGCCCCAAAACGACAATGCTTATAAACAAAAACTAAGAAATGTTGATACTTTCATAGTACCTAAACCTAGAAATGTCTTTTTTACTAAAACCTACAGTTTTCTTGCGCCTAGAATGTTCAATTTGCTACCTAAAAAAAATTAAGGTTGCAAAAAACAAGTATTTTTTTCAGTTCAGATTAAAAAAATGGCTTATTAAATTAGAAGATATAAGTTTTCTATTTACAATTCAACAATAGGTTTGTCCTAGTTAGTTAATATTTTGGTCACAATTTATTTAATAAAACCAATTTAGCTCAAAGTTTTTCTTACACACAAATGCAACAGTTTGTTCAAGCTAAAGTTAGTTTAAGTAAAGAACACATATTATTGCCATATCTTTAGTAATTAGAGGCTTTTTTGAAAAACCGACAACATTGTAAACTATTGCTTTCTGAACGCTCAATTTTCAATGTTTAATGTGAGCAGAAGGAACCTCTAATCAGGCTCTGCCTTAGAGGCCCTATATTTTCTTGAGAAAAATTGCAGTGTTTTTAAAAAATACGTATTAGTAGTTTATAAGTATACATTGTTATTAGTGTGTAGTTCAATACTCAAATGTAACTAATTCTTGATCAGTGCTGTATTTTGTATTTGTTGTAAAAATGTGTTCTCAAGAAATAAAATCATTCATTCTTCTTCATTATTAACTACCTCTTTGAATTCACATTACACAACTTTAGAGAACAAGATGGAATTTTTTGCTGCTTTAAATTGTTGGGTGTAGCTCGGAAGGATTTTCGAAATACGAATAGGCCTGTATTCATCCTAGGAACCCTAGGAATCTTCATGTAAAATTTCAGTACAATAGTTTATACGTGAAAACAAAACAAACAAACAAAGGCACTTTCACATTTATAATATTATTGGGATGAGGTTTGTAATAGTATAGTGTTGAGAGACTCAGCATAACAATAGCTGACTGCTGAATGAAAACATTATATTTTAACAATAAAGTATTTATATTTGTTTATAAACTTGTATTTTTTATCGTCTGCTTTCTTTCTCCACACCCTCATATTTCCTTTCAGAATTTCCCTTTTACAGACCATTTATTTGCCAATATGATTTACTGGTTTCCTAACGCAATGTTAGGGGAAACGACTGTTATATATTTAACTACGGCGTTGAAACGCATTTCGCTCTAAAGATGAGGTGGCCTAAGTTATATTTCCCGCGAAAACTGCCAATCAACAAAGCGTTATATTTCGGGAAAATAACCAGAGTTGGAGACCTTCACGTCGGATGTTCCATTGCATTCGAGTTGCTTTACGCGCAGTTCTTTTGCACGTAAATAACTCCGAAGTTGTTGACTTCTCTGTTATTATGACTGAGTTCGAAAATAAACCGCATTCAGCGACCGGGGACTTGTGCAAAAAGCCGTCTCGCGCTGCAAAAAATGCCCTGGCGTGCGCGCAGAAATAGTGCGCTTTCTGCGCGGTTTGGCGCGGTTTTTGTCCAGCGGGTCGGTTCGTCTGGAGATCGGAAATAGCGGCGGAACGGCGGAACAGAACTGTGCTGACCTGACCCGCGCAACTGTGTGTGGTGGGGAGGGGGAGGGACCACCTCACTCCCTACAACCTCCCAGACCTACGGCAACTCTGCAGAGCCCTGCCCTGCCTCACTGTGGCGGCCCCCGACTCCCGGACCCGATCCCGATAGATTTGGCCCAATTCTGCGCGCCAAACTCCGATTTGCCGCCAATTCGCCGCTCCATTGTCTTTCCCGTTCCTCTCTCGAGTGGAATCGTCCGAATTCCATTGTTTCTTATTGAATTGAAAACCACTTCTACGGAACATTCCAAACTCTTTTTAACAAAACAATGACGTGTAACACGTTGTTAGATCCAAATCGTTGCAATGGATTTGTTTAATGGACTCATGGGTGAGGGAATCTTGACGATTAAAATTTAACATGGATTCCGAACCATTCGAACTTGGCGATGACCTCATTCCTAAACTTCTCATTGGTAGTACAGTTCAAGGGTGTGGTACGAAGGTAGCCAGACCAGTGGGTACACAGTTGTGATCGCTCCGAGTAGACTGATAGAACCACGCGCTACAAATGAAGGAAACAGGATTTTTCCGGACGTTTGTTCACTGAAACAAAAAATCAGTAACACTACGTTTCGAGTTCTGCAATCTGATCTCTTCTTCGGGTAAATAAATAACTTAATACATAATTACAAACTAGGCTAAAATAAACAAATCATGCCAAAGCGTTGTGGCACGCCTAGGTCAGGAATCACAACCACCATGTTGTTTGTCAACTTCACTAACTCTAAAAGCATGCACTTAATAAAAAATAAACTTCAAATAAAGGACGCTACAAGTACAAGCCAAAAATATAGAAACTATTGGAGTGTAATTTTCCTAACTTATGCTCAAAATTATTTTTTCTACATTAAATATAATAAACGATTCCTATAAAATAACAAAAATTCTGTGATACACATCTAATATTTTGTTTGTTTGTAGGCATTCAAATAAAATTTAAAAAATCAGCGATTCAATATAGCGTTCATTTACAATCGATCGATCTAGTTCTCCTATACTAACGTTTGTAAGTCATCGTTTTATAATAGTATTAAGTGTGGAAGTATTCATTTTGTAATATATGAGTGTTTGCATATTACGTTCAACTCTTTTAATCCAACGATCGATATAGTGATCGTCAGCTTATTTGCGAAAATTGCTGGCAATCGATAAAGCGATCTTAATATTTTTGCGAAAATTACCGACGATCAATATAATAGTGAACGTTCTTTATTTTGTACCGTACAGGTAATTGTTTATAGACATCTTTGACAATCTCCTGCAATACAAAAATCACTCTGGTACTAAAAGGGTTAACCAACCCTCAAGTTTAGCGTTTTACTTCAATACCCGAATTTTCTATATTTTTAAATATGTAATTTGGATTTAAAACACATTTTATCAAGCTTGTCGTAGACAACTTCTTCATCATTATTAGTTTCTGTCAACTATTTACATGCACTTATTAAAACCCTGTTCCAGTTTCAGACAAAATCTCTTGACATAGGACACTTGTGGCCTTCACTCTGTGGACGAACATTATCAGCCATGGGCCATCCACCAACGGGCAGTCTATAGTGTCAGTCTAGACTGCGGCTCCAAATGCATATGCACATGCAGCCTTGATGCGCCGGAAGTGCTGTGCATTATTGCACTCAGCCACACCGGATCTCCACTCACACGTTCCCTGTCTGTCTGTCTGTCTGTCCTCTCACTCTGACAATTGACAGCTCCTCCAGCCTCTCGTTGGAGCCTGTGGCTGCCTTATGTCAGAGCTCTTCTGCACAGGAAAGTTGCACATGCATTGCGGTTCGTTTCCGGTTGATAGGGACTTGCATGGGCTTACATCGAGGGATGTATATTGGGGGAGGGGTTAACCCTCCACGAAATTTTGAAATACAAAGTACTACTTTCTAAATATTAGTTTAAATCGGGGTATTAGAATATCATACTTTATTGTGGATAAACATACTACAATTTGAATGTTGAGTAGATCTCTGATGTCGAAACTATATAAAGGTTCGTTTTGAGCTTCTTCGTCGCCGACTTTCTTTGATCTCTTCAGAAAAACATGACTCCAGATTCCAGGAGTCAAGTCTGAGACAGCGTCAGATACCAGACGCTGCATTAAAGAGGAAGGTGGACTCAACATTAAAAATATTACAATGTTTCGAACATATCTCATAAAGATACCCATTTTTTTAGGTGTATGTTAATAAGTGTAAAAACTATTTACAACTGTGTGAGACTATGATAAACAGTTACACAATTCTAGTACGTTAAAAAATGTATGATTTGTAACAAAGGTTCGTATGGCTTTAAAAGGAATTTATATATTACTCGTGTATTATACAAAAAATTGCGTTTGCAAAATGAATTCACCTTCTTTGGGATTGTGAAAAGAATATTATTAATTATAGAGGATGTCCCGTAACTCTCTGGACAAAAGTATATCACGTTATTGCTCAGGTCAAGACAGACATTTCACCATGTGAACATGGGTCTCTGATGTTTAGTTTCCCATCTGTTTGTCTGTATGTGTTTTTTATTTTAAAAAATTCATATCTCAAAAGCCAATAAATTAAATTATAGCAAATTTGGCTCAAAGGTTTATGTTAACAGGCCCAGTTACTGAAAAATATAAATTTACTGTGACAAGACATGGCCCCCGTTGATGTTCTCACCGAATAGCCAACAATAAAAAAAATATATAAACGGCAGATCTTAAATGTGGGTCATGTCTTTTCACAGTAAATCTGCTCTAAATCAATTATGTATTATTCGATTAAAATAATTTTGGTTTCATTATATTTGTGATAATATCCTCTAAAAACTATTATTCTTGTAGTTCTTGAGAAAACTGCTGGATTTTAAGACATACATAGTTTAAAACACTATGGCTGCTATTTTTAAAATACTAAAGATAATTTCATGATAATTTATCGTAAATCGGCCATGTTATCATAAACATTTGAACCAAATTTGGTATAATTGAATTTATTAGTTTTTAAGATATACATTTTTCTTGAAACACATACAGATAGACAGATGGAAAACTAAGCCTCGGAGACCCATTTTCTTACGGTGAAATATGTTTGTCTTGGGCTGAGCAATAACGTGGTGTACCTTCATCCAGAGAGTTACGGGGTACCCTATATGTAAATAATTTTGATTAAATGTTAATAAATGCTGATACGTCCCTATATAGAATAAAAGTTCTTATTCACTTCATTATTCAAAATGACTTAATCTTCTTAATTTTATAATTTCTCAAATCCAGTTCCTTAAAACTACCACCAATATTTCAATTGTAGCCTATACCCATAATTCAAGATATACTGGAATGGGGCATTGCAAATAATTTTACAAAGAATTTACATTGTTTTCCTGGAATTCCAATATTTCATAAGCATAATGAATTTGTTAACGAAGTATATTAAAAACGTTAAGGAAAGTACATCCTTACTGATCGCTGTGCTAAAGGACAATGCCTTTCATTTAATTCAAAACATCATCCGGTAGCGAATAACCGAATGGGGACTGAAAATATTTGAGCTTAAATACTCCAGTAATTAGTTAATGGTAAGCTCTTTTTTTAATCGGCACGAGGTGTAAGTATGTGGAGCACCTGCAACCATTACATCCTACAGATGCTGGTGGATTTAACATAGTATTGTATGTTCCCACCGAATTGTTATTTTTAAACCAAATCATCTTACAAAAGTGTAAAACTCTGTTATAATGATAACGTGGTTAGTTGCTCGTTAGTTGTTTACATTTTAAAGGCTTTTTCCTTTAAAAAAAAAAAAACGAAAATACCTATGGAGTCTGTGAAGATCAACCCTCTAAACCACACATTATATATTATAAATTTTCATTTGATTTTGAGCGTTAGTAAATTGTGATTAAATCAAAAGAATGTTTTTCACCGATTAATTACATTACCAATATAGCGATTAAAAATCAGTAATAAAAAGCACATACTGCCCACAAAAAGTACGCGTCTACAATAGACCGGAGTAGTGCAAACTATTCCCAAAGACAAATAAAACTCTAAATTACAATAATTACTAAGATGGTATTAAACAACAATTAGTAAAACAGCAAAGACCGATACACAACACAGTATTCTATTTAAACAGCATTTATAAATATTGAAGTTTTTATAATGTTATAAGATACGCCCCTAAAATAGATGAGACGTAAAAAATGTATCATAAATATACAAAAACAACATATGTATATAAATTAAATTTAGTATAAATGCCAATAATTTTATTGAAATTATATATATACTAGCTGTATCCCGCGGCTTCGCACGCTTTTCGTAAGCTTTGCCCGTGTATGTGCACTTCTGGTTCAAGTGAATTATATTTCCAGTGGCGATGTCGAGTTTGCCTTGTTGCCACGATCAAGAAAATCTGTGTATGTTTATAGCCATCATACACTTACATGTAATTTATTATAAAGTGGTCTAACACTCAAACTTTAAGTTCAATCAGAATTTATCTTCAAGACAAATATACATCATAACTTCAAAATATAGTGTTTGGTTATTTAATATACCTAACTGTCTCGTAATTGCAGTTTTTAGTGTGCAGGCGCTTTGAAAACTTGTATCTTTTGCAGCACTGCCTGGTGGCGAATTACATCAATGGGGATAGTATATAAACCTTCTCTGTGGAAAAATACATATGCATAAAAATTTTCATAATGGTCGGTTAAATAGTTCCATAAAGGACAAACACACAAACATTCATTTATATATATAAGTAAGATATGAATATAGGGTTCTAGCGCACTTTTGGGACAGAAAATCAGAAAATCAATGTAAACCATAAACTGTCCATTGAAATCAAAACAAATCCACGAATGTTAAATCAAACAGGAAATCACGAATGTTAAATAACCGAAATCTATAGCTTTCTACATTGTATCAAGCTGTTTTAATGATTTATAAGCTGTTTTAGAAAAAATCCAGAAATCTTCGAAATCTTTATTCTACAAAGTTAATTGTACACACAGTCTTTATCTTTAATAGTCTTTTTTTCCAGTAACAATCAATGTAATTTTTTCATTTTTTATAATTCTTAATCTTTTTTTCATCCAAAAACAGTCAAAAATCTGTTTGGCAAAGTAGTACTGTTATAATCTTCCAACTCGGCAATTATTGTAAACCCCGAATTTATCTTTCATTTTATCCAATGTCACAATTTATACACCATCTTAATTTTCTTCTAAATCAATCAATCTTTAT
Source organism: Homalodisca vitripennis (assembly GCF_021130785.1). NCBI lineage: Eukaryota > Metazoa > Arthropoda > Insecta > Hemiptera > Cicadellidae > Homalodisca > Homalodisca vitripennis. The sequence continues at coordinate 140,005,263 of NC_060213.1, read as the reverse complement.
ATTCTTTGAACTTTAAAATCACCAACCTCCTCATTAATTTTCGTTGCTCCATTTACATAAGAAAAAAATTATTTTGAAAAATAGTTATAAAGAATTTAAATTGCCCCCTACAAGACAATATAGTACTATTTTGTGTCAAATTTAGTATACTATTTTTTCAAAAATTTAAGTAAGTCTTAGTTATACAGATTTTTCTATAATAAATAGAAGAATCTACAGCTGTTTTACAATTTGTGCTGATTTGTAGTCAAATTCTAGTAAAATTCTCCACTTTTTCAAAGTCTTGAGTTATACAAATTTTCCCTAATATAATAGAAGAATCAGAAACGCTGTTAAATCATAAATTCTGCTGATTATCAAAATCTTTAAAATATTTCCTATATAAATAGAAAACTTTAACGCTGTTTCTACATAAATTGTGCTAATTTTATCAAATTTTATATCAAATCCTTAGAAATATCTACTGAATTATTGCTATTTGTTTCAGCTTAATAAAAAGATATTCAAAAACTAAAAGTAAAACTTGGCAGATTTCAAATTTTCCCTAAAATGGAGATAAAAAAGATATCCTCCTGCCCGTAAAAAGATGCGAAACAAAGATGTTTCGCATTATAATTTTACCAAGAATCATCTGAAAAAAAATAAAGATATTTATGAAAAAGAATTATTTAATTATTTGAAGACTTGGGCTAGAAGAAAATCAAATTGCCGATCACCATAGAAAAATTGCGTGAACTAAAGAAAAATTTTAAGGAAAGTAAAAAAGATCTCAATCTATTTAAAGATGAAAAAATTCAATCAATCAATCGCTGAGAAATTTGTCCATTGAAACAAACGATAAAACCAGCTGAAGTCTGAAATTGAAAAATAGACAAAACTCTTAATGAGAAACCTGAAAATATCATTCAGATGTAAAGTTTTATCCTCAATACACGGTTTTCAAGCAAATTTTAACAAATTTTAAACGATAATTCCATGTCAATTACAAATATCTATCAATTATGCGGTCAGAAAATTAAGAGTTTAATCGAGAAATTTCAAGAAAATGTTAAAAATATGAAGGGTTATCTCCTCTTTAGAATGCGAATACGAACGAACTTTAGTGAACGGTGAAACACAAACTTGTCCAATGTACTTTACTATAAAAGCAAGACGAAATCTATGACATAAATTACTGTAAAGCAATTTAATAAATTAACAATCACATCGAGAAAGACAAATCCAAATCGAGGTTCTGGATGGGACATTAAAACGCTGTAAACAACCCCCTGATTTTGAGCCTTAATAAACACGATTTATGAACGCAGGATCATATATCGATTTACCAAAGAAAATCAAAGATAAGAAAGCTTGTATAAATATCAAAAATAAAGATGATTATTGCTTTATTTATTCTATCCGATGTGCTAATTGAAAAACCCGAAAGAGACTGCGAAAGATCAAAACAATAATGAAAAATTTGTAAATGACGAGATATTTTTCAGGTTTCGAGTATCCAATGTCTTTAAAAGATATACAATTATTTGAAAAACGAAGCAGTAAAGCAAAGTATAATTATCCGAAAATGTCTGTAAATGTCTATAGTTTTGATGAAAAACTCAATATTGTTCCGTTGCAAATTTCAGAAGTTTATGACGCCAAATTAGAAATCAATTTATTGTATGTTAAACAAGATGATAAATCTCATTATGTTTTGATAACAGATTTAAACAAACTTGTATTTTTCTCAGTTATCTAAGTGTAAAAATAAAAAATTTCTTTGTAGAAGATGTTTAAGCCATTTCTTACAAATCTGGAGATTTAACAGATCATTTAGAAATTTGCAAACAACACGAAGTTTTGTAAGCCAATTATGCCGTTTCCAGGTCAAACAACAACATTTTACTAATTATCAAAAGAAAATTTTCTCATCCTTACGTTATTTATATGGATTTTGAAAGCATATTAGAGAAAGATTCCCACATGCAAAAACAATCCGCAAAAGTCGACTACAACCAAGATTCAGAAGCACATTCCTTATGGTTTTACTCTATATTTAGTGTCGAATGTTGACCAATCGTATGTACAAGCCGATATGTTATCGAGCAAAAAATGAAGAAGATTTGCCAAATGTTCCTGCAAAAATTGTTTGAAAGAACTTAATAAATTATCGAAATACATAGCTAAAAAGTATAATTCTAAGAATAAAATACCTATGAAATTAACTGAAGAAGAAGAAATTTCGTATCAAAATTCCAGTCTTTGTCATATTTGTGAATTTGAGGGTTTTGATAATCAAACAAGAAAAAAAGTACGAGATCATTGTCATTTAACAGGTAAATTTCGAGGTGCTGCTCATTTATCTTGTAACTTGAATCTCAAATTTCCTCAAATATACCCGTTTTCTTCTGCCACAATATGTCATGTTTACGATACTCATTTGTACATAAAAGAGTTGCAAAAACAGTATGGGAATGTTGATTTGATCGCAAACACAGATGAGAAATATATAAATTATTCTGTAAATTCTGGATATGGATATGAGTTTGAAGATGATAAACCAAGAAAGTTCATCAAGTTTTCTTTTCGTAGATACGTTCAGATTTATGGCATCGTCTATAGAAAAGTTAGCTAAAAACCTCAAAAAAGATGATTTCAAACATACAAATCATTTTATACAAGATGGTCTGAACGCAATTCTAGATAGACAACCAAAGACGAAGAAGAAATCTTTAAAATTTCTATCTGGAAAAGGCATATTTCCTTACGAATTTATCGATAGTATTGAAAAACTTGATTACACAGAAGAATTGAGAATTCAAGATTTCTATTCACTTTTGACAGATGAGAGCATATCTGTGAGAAAGATTTTCAACACTACTTAAATGTATGGAACAAATTAAAAGTAAAAAATCTAGGAAATTACTCCGATCTCAATAACATTCAAGATGTTCTATTGCTCTCGCTGATATCTTTGAAAATTTTAGGAATATTTGTTTGAATTGCTATAAACTTGATCAGCACACAATCTAACAGCTCCCAGTCTTGCATGGGATGCTATGTTAAAATTAACGAATATAGAATTACAATTAATTAGTGATTGTAATATGTATTTGATGATCGAAAAAGGTATTCGCGGAGGCATTTCTCAATGTAATTAAACAATATGTGAAAGCAAATAACAAATATTTAAAAGATTTTTGATAAGACAAAAGCCCGAAAACTATTTGTTGTACGTCGATGCAAACAACCTTTATGGGTATGGACTTATGCAAAATTTACCATATAACGAAAATCAAGTGGATGGATCCTAAAACGTATACAACAGCAGAATGGAAAAGAAACAATTTTTGGAACTCACTGGCGACGAAGATTATGGATATATTTTAGAAGTTGATCTTGAATATCCAACAAATTTGCATGAACATCACAAAGATTTACCTCTTGCTCCAGAACATTTTAAAAACAAACTTTGCACAACTCTTTTAAACAAAACAGAATATGTTGTTCATTCTAGAAATTTGAAATTCTATCTAGAACAAGGTATGATTTTAAAACATGTGAATAGGGTTATTGCGTTTGATCAGAAACCTTTTCATGAAAGAATATATCGATTTTAATACTAGTATGAGAACCAAGGCTGTAAGTGACTTTGAGAAGGACTTTTATAAGCTTATGAACAACTCGGTTTTTGGAAAATCGATGGAAAAAGTAAGAAATAGATGTGATATTAAACTAGGAAACGAAGAATTTTCAATGAAACAAGCTAAGAAAACGAATTTCAAATGTTTCAATATCTTTGACGACAACTGTATAGCGAGTCACATGTACAAAACAAAAGGTTAAAATTTAACAAACCGATTTACATAGGATTTTCAGTTCTCGACCTCTCAAAATTGCTAATGTACGAGTTTAATTACAACAAATTAAAGAAGTTTTGATCCAGATTTGAATCTGTGTTACATGGATACAGACAGTTATTTCTTAGAATTGAAACGAGATCCCTTTAAAATTATTAAAGAAAATATAGATGATTTCGATACGAGCGACTATCCAAAAGATCATGAATGTTTCACTACTAAAAATAAGAAGGTAATAGGGAAATTCAAAGACGAATTGAACGGCGAGATATTAGAAGAATTTTGTGGTTTAAGATCAAAGATGTACTCGTACAAATATCTAGACAAAAATCCAGTTTAGGTTGTAAAGGAATTAAGAGAATCGTTGTAAATAAAACAATAAATATCGAAAACTTGAAGAGATGTTTGTTCGAAAGATAAAGAAGAATTTAGGGAGATGACTGTAATAAAAAAGCTATAAACATGAATTGTACACCGTCACTATAAACAAGTTAGCACTGAACGCTAAAGATGATAAGAGAATCGTTCTAGAAAATAAGATCGATACAGTACCTTATGGCTATAAAAATGAGAAGCAAAATCTGATATATTAGATGAGTTAAATAAAACTTGGAAACTTTGACATGTAAAATGGAAGATGATTTGATTCACTGCCACAAATGCAAGAAAAAAACGAAAAATATAGATTCTAAAAATCGTTCAAACTCAAAACGGGTTGTATAGAATTGCAGCAAAATGTTCAAAATGTAAGACAAATAAGAGTAAATTTATAAAGAATCCAAATGAAAAACAAGTAAAGAAATAATCTAAGAATAAGGAAGAAATCGAGATTGAAGCTAGAGAAATTCATGCACCAGTACGAAATGAAGTTTAAAAAGAGAAAAATTATAACATTAGGAATTGGCGATTTATGGGCAGCAGATTTAGTTTATAATGTCTAACTATTCGGATCAAAATGATGGATTCAAGTATATGTTAAATGTTATTGATACTTTCTCAAAATATGCTTGGTCAAGAGCTATCAAAAGAAAAAACGGTAAAGATGTTTCAAAAGCCTTCGAAGATATAGTAAAAGACGCGATAAAGATCAATCACAAACCGCCAAATCTACTTCATACAGATAAGGGTTTAGAGTTTTAAAAATAAAGAATTTAACGATGTTTTGAGAAAATACAACATTAAGATTTATCATACTGAAAACGAAGAGAAATCAAGTATTGTAGAGAGATATAACAGAACTCAAAATGAGAGAATGAAAGTAATTTTTGAGATTAATAAAAACTTTAAATGGATCGATATTCTTCAAAAAATCGTAAACAATTATAAACGATACAGTTCACAGCACAATCAAAATGAAGCCCAAAGACGTAGATAAGGATGCAGAAAAGGAGTTATTAGAGACCGTTTTCAAGTATGTTCCACCAGAAATTCACACGAAAACTAAATTTAAAGTCAATGATCATGTAAGAATTGTTAGTAAAAAACAAACATTTTCGAACAAATATAAGAACAATTGGTCAAGAGAAATCTTTGTGATTTATCAAATTAATAACACAGATCCTGTAACTTATAGTATAAAAGATTTAAATAATGAAGAAATAACCGGAAAGTTTTATGAATATGAATTGAGAAAGTCAAAGATTTTTTCTATATAAATGGAGGCTCAAAAGAAATGTTCAATGTGCAAAGAAATAAAAGGTTTTGAAGCTTTTTATAAAGATAAAAGTAGAAAGATGGAATTATTTATAATTGTAAAGATTGTTATAGGAAGTATCATAAAGAGCTGTATGATAAAATAGAAAAATTAACTTTGGAAGAGAAAGAATGTCCTTAAATGTAAAGAAACTAAAAAAATTTCAGAGTTTAATAGTCATCACTATAGTAGAGATAAGAAAGACTCATATTGTAAAGATTGTGTAAAGAAGAATCACCATAGATTATATTATGAAGATACTCAATGTGAATGTGGAAGAACTATAAAATGGTTAAATAATTATCAAAAACATTTACAAACAAAATATCATAATTCAAGAGTTTTTAGTAAAATTGAGTAACATTTTTCATCGTGTAATTTAGATATTCTATAAATCAGTCGAGATTCAGTCATATTTGTGGTAAAATGATTTCCGTGTATAAGATATTCAAAGATTCTTTCATTTGGTTATACAGATTGATAGAATTTGGTTCGTCATCAATGAACAAAAATCTCTAATTCAGGATAATTTTATTTTTAGATGTTTTAATCGGTTTTGGTATTTCTCGTTTCTGAGCTCTGATAACGTAATAAGGATATTCCCACATGTGATTCTTCTTAATTAACACAAAAACATGATGTTTTTTCTTATCAAAATCTTTACAAACAAGATCTGGTTTCATTAACTCCATTCGCAATTCTTGATTCTCTATTTTCAATGATTTCATTTCATCTTTAATTTGTAACTGTTTTATTTCATCTTTTAACTGCTTATTTTCGTTTTTTGAGTTTGTACTCACCATATTTTCTAATGGAAGGTAATACTTCTTTCGTAACCCAATTTTTAAACAATTTCGCTTCTGGTTTATGCGATCTCAAAATTAAAGAATAAAGTCCAGATTCATTAACGAAAACAGTGTTAATTTTGGAAGTTTGAAGGTAAGCTATTTATAGCCCCCCTTATATTTTAGATTAAAATAGAAGTTTTTATCATCTTCGTCAACGTGTATTCTGATCGTTTGCATAGTATTTTCATATTCTAGAATTTTTGCTACGTCTTTAGCCTTAAACCAGATCACATTGTTTTTCGTCAACAATCGTAAAGATATGTTTGTTATTGAATATAAGTTGATTATTGAGTAGGTCTACAACTGACTCCATTTAGATAGAAAAAAAATTAACAAGCAAATTTTTTATTTTGAGTATAAAGTCCAGATTCATTAACGAAAACAGTGTTATTTTGAAAGTTTAAAAAAGGGTAGTCTATTCAATAGACCCCCCTTGATTTATGTCTTTAAACATTGATTTATCATCATCAACGTTTAATATTATTGCTTGTCTCGTGTTTTCATATTCTAAAATTTTTGTAAGAGCGTCGAATCGACGCCCTTGTCCAGAATCTATGTTTTCAAAGCTTTTTTTGTATTTTTCTTTAACATTGTCTTTATTCGTATTTTTTGTGAATATTTGTGAGGTGGCCCTCGAGGGCTACCTTATCTTTTAGATAAAAGTATTGGTATTTATCCATCATTATCAAACTCGTTTTGAAAGTTTGAAGGTAAGAACGATTTCGTTCCCCCCTTGATTCATCATTCTTTCGACAATCTTAAATATATTGTTGTTTTACTCTCATTATTTAATAAATTTCCCTCAGAGTCTTGAATAGTCCAGAACGATTTTTTGAATTCTTTTAATATTTTTTTCTAATTGGAATATATAATCGATTTCATTCGGTTTTTCACTGATTTTTGATCCATAAGCAACATTTGGGAAAAAAGTGTACAAAATTTCAGATTCTTTGTGTAAATGTTTCGGTATGATTTTCAAAACTAGGTTCAACGAGATTGCAGTGCACTTCAATTACATCGAACGGTCTAAATTTTTGGCGTTTTATTTCCTAAATATACCTGATTTGGCTCAATAGTTTCTTGAACAAACCCTAACAAATCTACAATAATTGCTGAAAACATTATTCTTACTGGTGATTTTATTTGAATTTTATTAGAGAGATAATTTTTTTTGCATTTCAAACTTGTTTTCGTCAAAGTTTAAAGATTTATCTGATTGTTTAAATGTTTTCAGATAATTTTTAAGGGAATTTTTTATTTGATCGAAAGTATAATATCCTTTGTTTAAACCATAATATTTTGTTTATGTTCTTCTCACTAAATCCTATACAATAAGGAGAACTTTCACTAATATTTATTACAAAATTGTCAGAATAAAAACCGCTTAAACCGATAAAATAATTTGATTCTTCCTCTAAGTGTATAGGATGTTCCAAGTTTAAAACTAATTTAGAGCTTTCTGAAGTCAACTTGAACAGCTTCATTTTCGCAAGCGTTGCTTCAAGATGAAAATCTTCTATTTAAATGGAGAAATTTTTAAAAGCAAAAAGATCAGATAAAACTTCAAACGTTTGAAGAAAATAAGAAAAGATCAACCAATCAGATTGTTAATTGTTGGTTCAAGTGGATGTGGAAAAACAACTTTATTATTGAATTTTTATCTACAATAGTTGATTCCTTATTCCAATTTGTATGTTTTTAGTAAAATCTTTAGAAACAAGACGCCTATAAAAAAATTACAAGAAAGATTTGAAAATATTGGAGAAAAACTTAAACAAAAAAAATATCACATTTTTATAATGCTTCTGAGGACATAGTTCCGTTAAGCGAATGTAAAACCCAATTCGTTAAATCGTTTTTGATGATTGTATTTTAGAAAATCAAGACGTTATTAAGGAATATTTCGTAATGTCCCGTCACAAAAACATATCTTGTATCTATCTTTCCCAATCCTTTTCAAAGGTTGATAAACAAGTTATAAGAAATAACCTGAATATGTTGTGTATTTTTAAGCAAGATGATCACTATTCGAGAAAGATTTTATAACAATTATGTGGGATCTGATATGAGTTTTAAAAACCACTTTATTGAGTTATGTGATAAAATTTGGAAGGAAAGACTACGGATTTTTAACAATTAATCTAACTTTGAAGCCTAAAAATGGTAAATATTTGAATAAATTTTCCAATATAAACGTGTGATAATCTAGTATGTTTTCATGTTTTTATACGTTCCACGTTCACGTTCCACGTTCACGTTCATGTTTCACGTTCATGTTTCACGTTCGTGTTTACGTTTCACGTTCGTGTTTACGTTTCACGTTTTCGTGTTTCACGTTCGTGTTTCACGTTCCACGTTCACGTTTTACGTTCCACGTTCACGTTTCGTGTTCTCGTTTCGTGTTCACGTTTCCACGTTCCACGTTTACGTTTCAAAATTTTCCTAAATAAATGGCGAACGTAACTTCAGAAGAAGCAAAAAAACTTGATCAAATAGAAAAGAAATTAATCAAAGAAATTTAAAAGAACAGATTCGAATGGATGAAGAAGAACAAGAACTTATTCAAAAAATTAATCAACCTGTAACATCTGCAATAAAAAATGTTGAGGGCAAAATTGAAAATGTTTTAAAGCGATAATCAAAATTTTGATGAATTTGGTTCCAGTTGTACGACAATTTGCTGATATTTCGATACCAGAATCTGAGTTTGAATTGCCAAAATTACCATCTTCAACACCATTTAGACCTCGAATCATTGAAGACTCTACCATAGTTGAACCAATAAGTCCTGGAAACAACGGATATAATAATTGGTGAAATTGGTAAAAAATTTCTTCCTAGAGCAAAGGATGATAATTTTTGGTTTGTATTGGGACAGAAAAAAGAAAAGTTTTATGATTGGAAATTTGCCCGTGAATTTTGAGCATAATGATATCATTATTAATGAAAAAACATATGAAGGAACTCAAGGTTTTATGGAGATTATTAACAGGCACTGATGTTCCAAAAGACGGTTTATATTCTGAAGAAGACTTGAAAAAGTATACTGAAATTTTATGGAAATCTGATTCAATTTACAAAAATAATGATCCATCAACTAAGAAACCAAAGTCAAGTAAAGGTAAAAAATATATCTCAATTTGATTAAACCAATTTGGGAAAAACGAATCGAAGGATCAGGTGTAAGAAAATACAATGATAATAAGATTGAGTACAGATATATCGACGATTTGACAAAAACTCGATGGAATTATTAATTATATTTATGCTCAAGAGAAGGCTGGAAACAACAATTTTTTGAACGAAAAGAAAGCGATTATAAAGATTTTATTTCGAACAAACTTGATGAATTGATTGAAAAACCTGATGGAATTAAATATTTTAAAGCGAGTTTTGCCAGCAATAAGTTCATCTATGATTGAAGGTAGCGGACTTTTGAATGATTTTATCAACAATTTACCTTTTGAATTACACGTACCAACTTATCAGTATCTGGGGCCTGGCACAAAAACTCGAAAAAAGACTACAAAGAGGAGATCCTGGTATAAATAAATTAGATCAAGCTGCTATGGAACACGATATTTTTTATGCAAAACATAGTGACACAAATTCCAGACATATAGCAGATAAAGTTTTGCAAGATAAGTGCAATGGATAGATTTTTATCAAAAGATGCTAGTTTAGGTGAAAGATTTGTTGCACTTTCCAACAGTTGGAGCAATGTTTTTTGAAGAGAAAACTAGGAATGGGAATTGAAGAGAACTTGAAATTTTAACTATATAAATGGAGGTGAACGTAAATTTCAGCAAAAATCAGAAAGAAAAAATAAAATCCGCTTTTAAGAAAAAAATACCCGTTAGTATTCAATTTAAAATAGATCAACTAAAAAATGGCGAAGATAAGATATTTTTAACAAATAGACAATACAATAAACTCGAAAAACATAAGAAAAAACAATAAAGGAACCAGAATAGAATTTTCTTATAATCAGTTGAAAGAACTTAAAAATGGTGGACTTTTGAAAGATTTATTAGATTTTGGAGAAAATATTCCAGTTGTTAAAAATGTTGTTCCTTATGTTCGTAAAGCTAGCTCCAATCGTTAAAAAAGATGTGATTCCTATTGTTCGTACATTTTAAATTGGTTAGATAAAGAGTTGGAAGATGTTACAGAATCTGGATTAGATGAAAAAACTTTGAATTACGTGAAAACAAAACATTAAAAAAAAATTTAAACCATTAACATTCGGTGAATTGGAAGAACTCTGCAAAAACATTAAACATTTTAGAGGAATTTTCATGAGAGATACATTACCTGAAAAAGTTAAGAAATTCGAATGTGGAATTGTGAATTTAGACTCGATTTTGGGGAGTGGAACGCATTGGGTTTGTTATTATAAAAATGATAAGAATGCATGTTATTTTGATTCGTATGGAAGAATTGAGGACAAACCACACCTATAGAATTGATCAAATATTTGAAAAAATCAAGCGTCTACTACAATGATTCTCAGATTCAAGATTATAAAGATCCCCCAATTTGTGGTCATTTATGTGTTTTTGTTTTGAATGAACTGAGTAATGGTAAAGATTTTAAAGAAGTTGTCAACAAATTATTACTGAATAAATATGGATTCACAAAATATTTTTGACGTATTTGGAACACAAATTAAAACAGAAATTATTCAAAATGTAGATAATAGTTTGAATTTTATCTTTTCTTATCGACTTATACATGATTAAAATTTTCGTAAAAGAATTTTGAAATTTTCTCTTATTAAATGGTGGACTACAAAAAGTATTCAGGCGATATTGAAAGGGCGGAGTTTAAAAATTTCTATCCAATTAGTAAACAACATTTGAATGAACCAAATAAAATAACTGAGTTTAATATTGATTTTGGAGATAATTTTTGCTCGTCTAACTTCCAGTTTTATATTTCTGGAACTTTAACAAAACAAGATGGTCAAGCATATCTTGGAACTGATAATGTTAGATTAATCGATAATTTTATAACCGTTTTTATTTTCTAAGATTGAAGTAAGAAAACACAACAATAAATTGATAGAAGAAGTCGAAAACTGTGGCCAATTAAGCACTATTAAAAGGAACCATTTGTTATTCCAAAAGTGATGTATTTCAAACAGTTTTGAATCAACTTTTAAATTTGGACAATTTGAAAGCGGTCGGTGATTTAGCACATTTCGGCTTAGGATTCTTTGAAAATGTAAATTTTCCAATCTATAAAGGTGGATTTTACATTAGTTTCATAAGAGCTGAAGACGATGATGTGATTCTGAAGACTGCAACTGGGAAATGTTATGCCTGTTGATGGCAAAATTACAATTAACGAGTTTTTCATTAGAGTTCCGATGATTTATTACAAAACCACGAGTAAAATTCAGTTGATTGATGAAATTACAAAATCTCAAAACATTATGTTTAATTTTCTAGATTGGCAATGTATTGAACAAAAAGGTATTTCCGGAACAACTTATTCGTTCGATATCACAAATATTTATAGAAATATCTTCAATCCTAAGTTTGTTATTATAGGTTTTCAAACAGATAGACAGAATAATCAAGAGAAAAATCCTTCAAAGTTTGATAGTTTGAATGTAAAAAATATCAGAGTAAAATTGAACGGTTCTTATTATCCAGATGAATTACAAAAATTTAAACATTTCAGGAGGTCTTTTTCAGAATCATGTATCAGATTGTATCAAAGATTTTAAGAAAGTTTACTACAAAAATATGGAAATGTATTACAACCCCAAAGAATTTATAGCAAATAGACCCATTTATGTCATTGATCACAACAAAGAGTTTGACAAATATTTCTAGTTCAAAGAACGATATAATTATCAATATGGATTTTTCAAAATGCTGTTACAAACGCGATTTGTTATGTGGTTGTGGTTCTGAGAAATTTTTTAGCCTATGATGTGATTAAGAACGATATTAAAGAAATTCAGTAAAAATTCGTCTTATTTTCTGTTGAGCGAATGTTAGCAAATTTCATTATTTCCGTTTATAGATTTTTCATTGAGATTTCTGGATTTTTTCATTAAAACAGCTTATAAATGTAGAAGCCTACAATGAACAGTAAAACAGCTATAGATCGGTTATTTAACATTCGTGATTTCCTGTTTTGATTTCTCAGATTTGTTTATGGTTCAATGGACAGTATTTTACATTGATTTTCTGTCTGTCCCAAAAGTGCGCTAGAACCCTCATATTCATATCTACTTATATATAATATATATATATATATATATATATATATATATAATATATATTATATATGATATGTACTCATAATAAACGAAAACTAGTAGAACATTAATTTAAACTGGTGTTATAATTTAAAACCGTACAATATATGATATAAATGATACATATTATATGATTTTTTAATAATCGGTCTAATGTTTCTTAGTACGATATTAAGTATAGTTCAATTGAATATAACCAGGCTGTATGGTATTTATAAAAGGGTTTTAATTGAGTTCTTACATTATGGTACTTGGTCTTATAAAAAAAAAAAAATACTGAACCATAATTTTATTTTGACGCAAATTAAATTTCAGAACAATATCACGTGAACAGTTCTTATAACAGAGAGGTTAAATAAAAGTGTCGAACTTTAAACACTGCTCTATGCTGAACTCACACTCATCGCATTCCACCCGGGGTGTTTGTGCACACGAGGCAGGTGTGGAGTTATGAAATACTGCGAAAACATTCCAGATGGGGATGGGGTTGGGGGTCGGGGTTACATTTCCATCCCGCATTACCGGAATTAAATCTTTGGGGCGTATCCGTGCGACAGCTGTTGCAGTGTATGAACAACTTCATGACGCGGTCTACTCGAATTAGGGTGATTGGTTCGCTGCTGATTTTTCACGATGAATGCTGAGCCCTTTGTAAAGTTCAGCTTCGGGACGCGCGGTCCCGTAATGTTCGTCAAACAAATCCACCCTTTGATGGTCGAATTTTTATTTTACACGTTCCACTAAAAATAGTACTAACTGATTGAGTTTTAAAAGCAATGTCTACTCTTAAGTTTTTCTTGGAATTGAAGAAGAGAAAAAATTGGAATCGGTGTTTTGATTGTGTTATTTCAAATTGTTCAGATCATAAATGTGTCAAGAAAGGAAATTTTAAACACGAAAATCCAAAATTTTGATTTTGGTACGTCTGAAAAATGTAAATTCATTAATCACTATTCATTTACCACGTACATACAAGCAGAGAAACGAACCCATAAAATTAATACCTGAGTAATAACATTTCATGAAAGTTTGAAGTTAATTTACCGTATTAAGTGTTGAACAAGTTAATCTGAAGTGTCTTCAAACTGAGATAGTAGTCCCTATTTGACCTTGTGTTAGTTCCGACAAATACAAACAGTGATGTTCCATACGCAAACTTATATGTATTGTAAACGATATTATTACTCCGGCAAAACTAATCCGTTTTAAAACCATGAAGGAGACAGTTTACAGTTACTAACTTGTGGGAGAAAATTAATTTTAGATTTGGCATCATTAAATATACGAGTACTTTTACTTTTCTCAATAGATATTTAAAACGCTCGAAGTGCCAACCTACATGTAAAGAAGAAAGTTCAATTGTGGATTCTATATGTGTTCTATATTAGTAATTACTGATTATTCAATATTAGTAATTACGGTATTTAGTTTGCTGTTGTTTGTTTTTATTCATAATATTAGACAGCATTTTAGTGTATTTTTTGCATACTTGATTTTTTATTAGATTCTGAACAACTCCTCTTTTTTTTGTTTTTGTTGTAAGTTGATTATATATTATCAATACTATGACGTATTCATTTGATGGAGCTCAATCAAACTATTATAATATTTTCATTTCATTTGTATACTTTGTACTAAAATTGGCATGTATTTTAACTTAATTTACTTTTGCTGCTCAACATTACTTATATTATGATATGAAAGTCCTACAAACAGGCTCGCCTTGGAGGAATCCTCATTTGTGTATCTTTTAATGTAGGATAGTGTTCTGTTCACCATAAATTGTTCATATTCTTTGTTAGATGCAATATGTGTCACATATTGTAAATGATCTTTATCGTATGTATTTGTTGTTAATCTAGTTTAAGAGACAAATTAACTTTATTATTATTATTAACAATGAGAACCGTGATCGAAATGATGACAGTGTATTATGAATTGCTCCAGTACAGTATTCAGCAGTTAAAGTTAAAAACAGTTATAAAATAAACACTGGAATAATTCAGAGAAGTATTGAGAAAAGGGTTTAACTATCATCTTGCTGTTGTTTTGTAATCTATTTCATTCTGGATGTATCCACGTGCATTTGTAAATAGGTTTGAATAAATAATGAATATGCTTTTAATGATATTGGATTATCTACAAGAACCGTGTCCGGTAAAGCTCTCAGAAGAAAACACTAATGTAAGAAGTTCCGCATAATGTACAAATCATTAGCCAGAAAGTAGAGAAACTAAGTTGTCTCAAATCAGCCATAATTCACTGGGAAATTAAACTTTCAGTACACCAAAAGCTTGTGGTGAGTTTGTTACCGAAGTTGTACCGAAGTAAAAGGGACTGTTTTAGTTTTATTCCCGCCACTGTACTTGTTAAAGAAATAGTCTTTGCCAATTTCTTGGATTCTAATTCTTGTTATTGTCCTAAATTCTCCATGTTTTCACGACTTTCGTAATATTAGTTATTTAATTATCCGCTTTCACATTAATTTTAATTGCCATAACGCAACAATAGTAATTAAAATATTGCATCTGATACAAATACACCTCAGACATAGTATTTTGTTTTTTTTTTGTGGGTTTATTCTATAATAAATCCACAATTTATAGTTGTGCGTATTAAATAATAAATTGTATTGTATTTGTTCACCTTTCAAAGCCAACATTCAGTTTGAAGTCTATGTACCCTTTCAGTCTGGATTTTTCTATATCCTGTTGGACTTTGACCTGTATTTGATGATTCATGACTCATTTGTAATTCTGTAAATTTGATGTAGAGATAAGTTGCAATTGTTTTATTTGTGGGAGTGACGATGGCCGAGCGGTCCAAGACGTTGGACTTTTGGTCTGAGCTGTAAGTTCAAACCCTGTCTGTGACCGTAGCACTTTTTATCAGTATCATCGACCTTGTACAGTACTGACTCTCCCTCTTATTCTGTTTGATAAAATCCTCGCACAGGCCATTGTCCCATGAGGAAGGGCAACATAAGACTTGAAAGGGGATCGTCCTTAAAAAAAATTGTGTAAAAACGTTTACGGAAGATTACTCTTTATGTAAGTTAATTTTCAAATTTCATTTTAGGTCTAATAATTTACATATTGAAGAGAACTTTTTTAGCAAGATTATAGGGCACATTTTGTAGGAAGGTTTTTAGCAGAAATAATATTTAGGTCTGTTATATTCTTCTGTATGTCCTTACAGCTTTGCCATGATCACCTTAAAAGCTTCACTGAAAAAGAATAATCATGCTCAAAATTCCCATATTGAATTATTAAAAAATAGCTTTGATATCAATAACAATACTTCACATTTATGAGTTTTTATTGCAAAATAACGCGTTGTTGTTGTTTTAAACAATGGTGTAGGGTTTTAAATTATTGAACTATTGGAAAAATAGCGTACTGCAAATTAAAACAAATGATTGCTTTATTATTGTCATAGATAGATTCAACTATACATTCATATTGTTTAGTATGTCAGTTCACTGAATCTTACGAAGTATTCAACTGAAAGCCACGTGATTTCTTTTCATCCTTTCATGTTAGTAGTTCAATAAGAATGCGTTTTACTTTTTCGACTTGCCCTTCCGCCGTGCCCTTTTACAATAGAAACAATTGACACGTATGAACCGGTTTTCGTCTTATCGAGACTAGTATATCTAAGTTTAGAATCGATTTGTTTAACTAGGATATTCGACTAATCGGTTTTCGTCTTATTGAGACTAGTATATCTAAGTTTAGAATAGATTTGTTTAACTAGGATATTCGACTAATCGGTTTTCGTCTTATCGAGACTAGTATATCGTAAGTTTAGAATCGATTTGTTTAACTAGGATATTCGACTAATCGGTTTTCGTCTTATCGAGACTAGTATATCTAAGTTTAGAATCGATTTGGTTAACTAGGATATTCGACTAATCCGTTTTCATCTTATCGAGACCAGTGCATATAAGTGTTTCTTATTAAGATCCGGATGAGATTATCGCATGTATGATTCTCTTCCAATGTCTATAGAGCTACTTTAATATAGGAAAATGCCCCCTTTGTACGTACGGACTTTTTGATTTCTAGCTAATAAGAAGCCTCTGACTTCAGTACCACGATATATTGGCATTAATTTGACATTTAGCGATTCAGAAGTGAATCTGGATATTTAAACATCTACCAATGTCCACCACTGTTATTCAAAATTCTTAAACAGGTTGTTTACTATGTCTCTCCTATAGGTTTGAGCGCGAATACGCAGGTAACGGCTAGTATTAATATTAGCGTTGATGGAATTTTTGCAATGTGTTTTATCCCCAAGACCGGTTTAGATGTCATCATCAATCAGAAACATCATCATCAGTCATGTTTATATGTGATTTATCTCGTCTGCATGGTCGCCAATGATGTTAAAATAAGGCACGCACAATGAAACTATAAAATACATCCAAATTTAAAACTGGATACTTGATTGGTTAGTCAACTATTCCTAACTTAACTCACTGTTGTGAAGTTTGCGGACAAACTCGATGTCAAGAAACCGGGCCAGGCTATTTAAACAGTCCTGCGGCAAATAAACATGAATATTTATTAATTTCAACAGAAAACTGTGTAACGATGAATGGCTACATAAAACGCTCAACTGAAGATTCATCTTCTGCATTATTGGCCTTGAGTAAGATTTTCCGCAACGATCTTTAAAAAGTCTGAATCTCGTTTTCCTTCAGATAGATGTAAAAGTTGCTTCAAGCTACTTATGCCATAAAATAAATGCAAAAAGTTCGAAACTTTGCCTCTTTTCAGAACAAACTTTGAATTGATTATAATATCTTTCATGACTTTCAGTGAAACTGTTCATATCAGACTGTACATGGTAAGACGTTAAAGAGTGGCTGGTTTTATATTCTTTAAAGAGTTATATTTAATCTGTAAAATACATTACACTATTACAAATTGTGCCGTTAATTTACATGAAATGGTATCATCGATAAGCACGGTTATTCTTACCGTAACAGGTTGAGCGGTCTTTGGTTCTTTGAGGCAAATCTAGAAACCTGTAATCAATTGTGACAATGAAATGTAATATACGGTAAAATATATACGGACACTGTATTGCTAGACTTTAGCTGTCAGAAGCTCTAACCGAATCGAAGGAACAGAATGAGTGAATTATTTCAAAATTGCCTCAATTGAAAGAGCAGAATTCTGTTGATGTTATTGCCGCTCTTTATCTCATTGTGACATAAAATGGTGTAAAACTTGTGATAAGAGATATTGCTAAATAGACAATTAACCCATAGCATACAATGTCTTTAAATCATTTATTCTAAACCATCCAACTGTATTTAACATAAACACAGATAGGCGTAATTGTTTTTATTGTTGTTCAATTGACAGTTATGTCTTTAATCGTTTAAGCAATTAAATTTCCATTTATTTTACAAACAACTATTAAATGGAAGACAACTAACTTGTAGTAGAAGTAATTTTAGATCAACGAAAGTAACTTCCTTAAATTTCGAGAAAAAATATTCTTTACAAATGAGTAACTTATAGAGGAAGTAATCTTTGATCAACAAATATAACTTCTAGAGAATGTATTCGTAACTTCTAGAAAAAATGCTGTTGGCAAATGAGTAACTACTAGTAACTTCTAGAAAAAATATTCTTGACAAGTGAGTTACTTCTAGAGGAAGTAATCTTAGACCAACAAATATAGCTTCTAGAGAAAGTATTTCTAAATTCTAGAAAAAAATTCTCATGGCAAATGAGTAACTACTAGAGGAAGTAATCTTAGACCAACAAATATAGCTTCTAGAGAAAGTATTTCTAAATTCTAGAAAAAAATTCTCATGGCAAATGAGTAACTACTAGAGGAAGTAATCTTAGACCAACAAATATAGCTTCTAGAGAAAGTATTAGTAAATTCTAGAAAAAAATGCTCTTGGCAAATGAGTAACTACTGGAGGAAGTAATCTTAGACCAACAAATATAGCTTCTACAGAAAGTATTCGTAAATTCTAGAAGAAAATGCTCTTGGCAAATGAGTAACTACTAGAGGAAGTAATCTTAGACCAACAAATATAGCTTCTAGAGAAAGTATTCGTAAATTCTAGAAAAAAATGCTCTTGGCAAATGAGTAACTTCTAGAGGAAGTATTCAGACCAACGAAAAACTTGTAGAAAACATATTCTTGACAAATGTGGGTTTTCACTCCATTTCTTGCTTTTGACTCTAGTTTTCTCCAAAAATACTTAACTTACAGTTCTAGTACCTGTTTTATTCAATTTATCAGGTCAAAAGCCATATGAAACTATTAAATTCACCCCTTAATCTAGCTTACCAGAACTTCAGCAAGACCTCGTTTTATACGGTAAGCAAAACTCTTTCGCTAGCCGTAACTCGCTAACGAAGCATTTCCGGACCCACGTTTATGTAATTTTTTTCATTATCTTTACATGTAGAATGACAGTTTCTGCATATCTTCGTGGAACACCATTTATATTAATAGACACAAACCAGTTGCGTCAAACCACACCACACAAGGATACGGAAAACTGTTTCAAAGGAGGATCTGAAATGTTGGAGAGATGTTCACCTGGTTGAAAAGGCGAAAAGGTTTTCGCGGCGAAGGAGATGAAACAAGTATTCAACCCGACGAAACAAAAGAACCGTATAGAACTGAATCCTCTCCAGTAGCTTTGAGAGTTGGAAAATTGAAGTACGTGTAATTTAAGCTGTGTATTTCATTACGTATGCCCGAATTCAGTCGCAAAGAAAGGTAATTTGTCTGTAAGCTTTCCTTTTTCAAAGGCAAAAGAACAGAGAAATTTTATTGTTTACAACAGGAAAGCACGTCTTGAAAAGCCCCTCCTTGATATCCAGGCCATTGTAGAATAACATCTGTCAGATTAGGTATTGAACCACAATAAATATCCTTTCAGACCCGCAGGAATGTGCACCAAGTTGAAATGTCCTGTTTTTAGCAGCAGTCACAAATGTTGAATAGGATATATTTTAAAAATTGGAATATGTTTTCGTAATTGGAGTTATTTTTAGTGTGTTATGTGTTAACTCCACAACTCAGTTTTTGCTTATAAAAATATAATTTCTTCAAAACGTGTTGTTTTTGTAAATGCTATTTTATTAAAAATACCTTAATTCGTGTAAATACTGTGCACATTTTTATCACCAGTCATTTTATTTAAACATAATTACAAACTTTCCTTGATTTCCCAATTTTACCAGGTGTAATTTCATATGCAGTGATCACAAACTTTTCTATTCAGGGAAATTATCTGAAAGGGCTTTGAATATAAGATAAAAATATATTCTAAACCCAAAATGAATTGCATTACCTTACACTTACAATGTTTATAATAATACAATACACCGTTCACAGTTTGTTATTAACGATGGAAAAGGATAATGGGATTTTGAACATTTGAATCGTTATATGTTACAAAAGGTATAACACCACGTTTCATGGATTGAGCTCTACCACCTTTTTCAGGTGAAAAACCTCAGATATCAAAAAACTAAAAAGATAATAATTAAGTGATACCTGTTGAACTGTATGAAGTCCAGACTGGAAAGAATAAACCAAAGCGACGTCACTGCACAGGAGCCAAGAGCACAAACAACACGTCACACTGGAACTAATGCGAAACAAACGACGTGAAGAAGAGGGTAGATTTCAATCCCCGAAACGTAGTGTTATGCTTTTATTTTAACATATATCGGTGGTAAATTACCGAAATCCTATTATCAATTTAACACTATTCAGTTAAATTCGTGCTTTCTTTAGTTTTATTTTACATACTCGTCTTACTTATCTTGTTTTTTTTTCTGTTTCAGACGGAAACTTTCAATTTCTGAACTAAAGGTAAGATATGATAAGAGTCCTTACATTAGAACTAGTATTCTTTCTTAAACTTGAGTTTGCTGTAATGTATTGTACGAAGTAATTACGGCTTTTATTGAGCATTGCAAATTAAAACACAATAAAGAAATGCTGGTTATGTTTATATTATTTTTTACCATTATTGTTAAAACCCTCGGTGAAATTGTGGATGATAAATCAAGAAGAGCATAAGATTTATTCATAAAGGTGTCTCTTTGAATTTTACATGATATGAAACAGTAGGAGCAGGTTGGTTGCATAGAAATATACCACCAACAGTAACACATGATACATTGTTCTCCTACGAAGCTCTGTGTATACATGTGTACTTATGAGTATGTGACAAAACCTGCTGAAGATAATATTATGCTTCTCTATAGAAAATGTGTATTAATTGTGATTAAAAGATTTACATGTATTTCAATAAAATATGATTTTAAAACAATTATATTTTTGTGTAAAAAATAAAACTTTTTCGCATTTTTACTAAAAGAATTTCTTTTTTATCTTTAGCTAATTTTCGTGAATCTTATTTCAAGATACACCAAATCACGGTGTTAAATAACTGAACTTCTACTTGTAATTATAAAAGAAGGTTATTTTTCTATCAGATGGTTTATTTTTATCTTAACGGTCTATGACTTTCAAATTAAAACCAACCAAGTCCTATTGCAACACCCTACGCTATTTCTATTTCTCACCCTTATTCAGCTTGCGGAATTCCCCACGTAAGTCTATATAGTCTTGAGAATGGGAAGATTGAAGGGTTGTTAAAGGAAATTGGCTCTTAAAAAATGTTATTAAAAAATCAGAACAACAAAATAGCACTGAACTTCTACGTTGCCGTTTTTTATGTCTTCAGATGGACATGACTTCCAGATTCCAGGAGTCAATCTGTAACAGCGTCCCATTCCAGACGCTGCACTAACAGGAAGGTGAACTGGAGCTAAACTCAACATTCGCATTTAATCAACCATTCCCACCATAGCTACGTTATGTGTATACTAGCACTCCCCCAGCATATTATACACGACAATCAGGTCTGCATCGGAAATCTTTTTCAGGTAAGAAAAACTATGTACGGTTCATATCGGGGAAAACGCCAAGACGCCGTTAATTATCAGGTGAATTGTAGAGATGGGTTTATATTTTGTCAAAATATGGCAAGATTGACAACAACGTGACAAACCCTAACACACGTTATAGTGCTATTTCCTAGCATTCAGTGCAGAAAGTACCTGGAAAAACATTTAAGACCTACGAAAAGGTTTGTAACCCTATAGAATACCTATCAAGAAATCCCTCTGGCATTGTCAAACATGAAGCAGGTGAAGAATTAATAAAAATTAACCATATTTAAGTTGCGTTTATTTTCACTTAAAACCTATATAATCTTGAAATTAACCATGTTTAATTATAAAAAATTAAAATCCTCTCAGTTTTTTTATATTTTTCTTCGATGTGCGCACAAGTTTATTGACAAGCAAAGTCCTTTAGTGAAAATTATTATAATAAATAAATAGAGATCGGAATAGTTACGATAACAGTTAAGTAATTGGCACTTTACGTAAAACGCGACAAATTTCATAGAGTTCTGATACATTTACAGCACATAGCGCGATTCTAATTATAATCAGCAATGAACTGGAACAATGAGTGGCGGTCTGCTGTGAGACAATAAATCCGTAGCGGACACAGTATTGTGCTGCGTTTATCGGATAATGAGACGTTTCCAATTACGGCCGCTGAAGATCGGATCGCCGCGATCATTTGTCTGGGAGCGCACCGCATTCAGAGCACTGCAGCGCGCCGCTATTTGCATCCAGTGCACTTCGGCCGCACAAAATAAACATCCCATTCCGAAGATAGCCTGGCATTACTGAGCTGCACCATAGCGGCCTGATGTGATCCTGATACTTGGGGCGGGACTTCACCTCGGAAAATACCAAACTTTCTGCGATCGTCTTCGTTTGTGAGCACTGGAAATCGTGCTAAAACAAATCATGTTTTTTGTTCATTTTAGAACCATTTTATGGAACAACTCTCTTTATTTGTGGTGTTATTGGCTGAGCGTTAGCGAAGCCTATAATTCAAGGGGCTGAAGAAATTTTATTTGTCGGTTGCACTGAAGGCAACATCGATTTGGATAATGGTACATGTCACTCACTCCGTGTGAATTGGCTGAGCGTTATTGAACACTTTTAAATTGAACCTTTTATTTTTTGTAATTTTTCTGAACCGCCATGAAATATCCTTTATTCATTCTTAACTACCATAGAAATCTTTACTGACTCTACGTGTTCTGCTCCACCAGTTGCGTAATGACACCAGTGTGGTAATGAACTCATACCTAACGATTACATAACGCTTCAATATCTGATCAGTTTTTTTAGCTAGATTAACGAATCTTACAACGAGAAAGCTTTGTAGTATTTATACTTTGTCGTCTAATTAGACTAGTGTGAGAGAGCAGTAGAAGTACTTGGTCAGTGCACGAGCTGTAAGTGTGTTATTAACATAACACATCAATCATTGTTTCGTAAGGGGTCACTAAGGAGTTACGTAATAGTATTTTATACAACTGTTACGTATTAACGGCCATAGCGCTCGAGGGCGATATGAAATTTAATGTAGGTTTTCCATACAAACTTTATATTTATAGTATTTAAACGATCCGTATTTTCAGATAATCGCGATTTTAACAATTTATTGCAATTGAGACACTGAAATCTAAAGTTGCTGAATTGAAAGATTTATGAACTTATGTCGAGTTTCTGCTTAAATGGCTGTACTTATATTGTAATATAACTCAAATTTCATGTAAATGATATAATTTTGTTAGAAATAATACACAGTAAAAAAGCTGTAATAAATAACTGTAATTACAACGTTTTTGTATCGTACAGCTTAGATAAATGTCCAATCGTTAATTTGGTTCACTGGTTCGATTGTTATTGTGGTCGCTTATTGTACTGCAGGCATTTTTCGGTCCCTACCTCCTAATTCTACAGTAGATGCTTCTGAATGGGTTGTAAAGGTTACCTCAAGAAAAACTTTAGGTGTTACTCATTTTCACAGGGTGAGACAAACGTAAGATGCACTGCAAAGACCGTAATAAGTACAACCCACGTACTGCAGCGCCATATTGGATTAAATTGCTTTCTCTATAGCACGCAATGTAGCGCGGTACACCGCTGCAGCGCGGCGATACATCATCTCTGTCGCTGTTTGTCTTTACTTACACACATCTAACCCACAAGTTGTTTTATTGCAACAATGAACACTTGGGGTACTTCATCTCTACTATATTACTTGTTGTCTATTTGAAACATCACTGGCAACGATACATTTCACGTATTTAATGGTTATTGTCATGATAATTACGTTTTAGAAGTATTTATCTAGTAATTAACCCATTTTATACCACACTTGGTAGTAGAAGTGTAATGGTTGGTAATCTCAAAAATATTGACTTTCAGTTTTTTGTTTTCGTGCATTTTTAGCTTTTAAATAACCAAAATTCTGATGAGCAGTTTCTATTTCATAAGCACATAAGAATAGCGCTGCACAAATTGTTTAAAAGGTTACTTCAGAACTCACCATGTCCGAATGTTATCTCTTAATAGGAACGTTTTTTACTCAGCAATCGCAAAAGATATCTACATTATTATTGTTCCTTACTAACTGCTGTTTAAAATCAACTAAGAATTGTAATTGTATCTTGTCCAATATAGTTTTAGATTTTATATGTAAATTTTGAAATCGTTAAAAATTTAGAAAACAAGCTATGATATCTTGTACAGTTCCTGAGAAAAGTGTTCCTAAAGTTGGACAGTTTAGTATAGGCGAGATAGTATCATCCGACTCCTTTTAAATAAGTAATGATCCTCAGTCAATATTTACCTTATGTTTTGATTATGCGGACGGATATATCTATTCCAAGAACTGTTGATGATTCACTGATTTCACTTTTCTCCTTGATCTTTCCTGAAACAAAACACACTGTAAACCATATAAAACGTGGTTTTACTAGTAAAAAAGCTTTTCCAAGCAAACTTGATTCCTGTTGCTCATGTAGACTATTCAGCTCATGTAGTGTAATTAAGGAGATATGATCAGGTCATTGTTTGGATATGAGTAGAATTTTAATGAATTTCCAGAAAGTTTTCACTGTTAAAAATTTTAGTCCTTTTTGACTCCATGAAATGCCCTATTTTGTCCATTTCTTATCTTACATTAATGTGTCGTTATTGCTTCACTTTTTTAAGCATTAAATTCTTATGTATATTATTTTCTTTTTTTCAATGGAACGATCGCACTGCTTTTTCATGGAACTGGTTTATTGGTAACCTTTTTCCTGTCTATTGGAAAACACACGTCAGATAGGTCTACTGTACACATTTAGACCATTATATTAGCCGTTATATATCGAAGCCAAATCTGAACAGCCTCGTTTTTTTCGAAACATATTTACTACGTTCACACAGCGGAGATTGCAAGTAATGACAGGAAACCAGGTTTAGAAACATTGTTAATTTGAAATAAAATTCATTAAAATAGCACAATTTAAAATATGCCTTTATTGAGTATTTCGTAGTTAACTAATTAGAGTTCCTAATCATTAAAATTTGCTCTTTAAGTTTAGAATTGAGAAATTTCAAGAAGGTCCACATTGCGATTAACGATCAATTTAACAATTTCTCTACGACTTTTAAGTAAAACACAACAATTTTTTAAAAACAAACGTTTAAAGGAATTTAAATTTTATAAAGAAACGTTACGTAATTTAAGATAGTAGCCATTACAGTTTTATAGCTGTTTAGGTAAACGAAAGCTATTTGAAAGTTTGTGTAGTCTCGGAAATAATGTGTCAACATATTATGATAAAATATTTCTTATTCATGGTTAATTGGGTTTTTTTAGAAAGTTTTGTGAAAAGAAGAACAAGAAAATGTAGAAACAGTCGTATACATGTTTCACAAAAATACCCTTCCACTATATTATGGTCAATGGCAGCACAACCCTACGGGTCCATAGCTTATACAGCTACGTCATCGTTTATATAAAGCTAGACGTTTCTAAATGAAAAGTCTTTTATGCCCTTAAGAAAAGGGCGTACGAACCCATCCCATGTCGATTCAAAACAGTCAATTTACCTCACGATTTTGGATTTTCCTAAAAATGGGCCCCTTTATATGTACTCGTATACTAATATTAATAATGATTTATTACTCTAAAATTTTACATTTTATATTCAGTCGTTATTATTTTGTGCTGATTACAAAATTACCTAACTTCTCTAGTTTGAACGCTTTTAATTTTACATCGAATAATGAAACAATTTTAAATTTTATCTGTGTTTTTAGTACACTTAAAGTTCAAGTATTTAACAGGAGTCAGAGTCCAGGCACTGCTGCACTAAGAGGAAGGTAGACTGGAGCTAAACCAACATTCACTCACGTTGTATCAACTCTTCCCACCATAGTCACGTTACGTGTAGAAAACTCGGTTGTTCCACCGAGCAAGTGGTTTTGTCTCAAAAATCGTACTGGAATCAAAAACTGTGCACCTATGAGACAATGAGAATACCTTTCTCCTAGATTGCACTACATTTTGTAGTCTTGGTGTTTCTGGTATCGAAAAGATGTAAAGTGTTCCTTTGAGCATCTTCGTCACTGACTTTTTTGGAAGAACATGACTCCAAATTCCAGGAGTCAAGTCTTTGACAGCGTCAGATCCCAGACGCTGCACTAAGAAGAAGGTGAACTGGAGCTAAACTCAACATTAACATTATCTAAAGCATTGTGAGATCAGTATAAAAAACATTTTTTCAAATCCCAAAATGGGTTGCACCACCGTAATCGACACAGTGTTCCGGTCTCTATAAACACTGCACAAACATAGTTCGGTTGTTAATATGACAATCGCAGTACTGTGGTACTGGCACATTCACCTAGCGCTAAGTGGAAATGAATGAACATAGTTCGGTTGTTAATATGACAACCGCAGTACTGTGGTACTGGCACATTCACCTAGCGCTAAGTGGAAATGAATGAACATAGTTCGTTTGTTAATATGACAACCGCAGTACTGTGGTACTGGCACATTCACCTAGCGCTAAGTGGAAATGAATGAACATAGTTCGGTTGTTAATATGACAACCGCAGTACTGTGGTACTGGCACATTCACCTAGCGCTAAGTGGAAATGAATGAACATAGTTCGGTTGTTAATATGACAACCGCAGTACTGTGGTACTGGCACATTCACCTAGCGCTAAGTGGAAATGAATGAACATAGTTCGTTGTTAATATGACAACCGCAGTACTGTGGTACTGGCACATTCACCTAGCGCTAAGTGGAAATGAATGAACATAGTTCGTTTGTTAATATGACAACCGCAGTACTGTGGTACTGGCACATTCACCTAGCGCTAAGTGGAAATGAATGAACATAGTTCGGTTGTTAATACGACAACCGCAGTACTGTGGTACTGGCACATTCACCTAGCGCTAAGTGGAAATGAATGAACATAGTTCGGTTGTTAATATGACAACCGCAGTACTGTGGTACTGGCACATTCACCCAGCGCTAAGTGGAAATGAATGTTGCTTTACGAGATTAATAGAAGTTAGCAGTTATCGGTAACACAATTACGTGTTCATAAATACATGGCTTTATTTATTCCCCGGAACGACGAGTTTAGTATTGATAGATCTGCAATAATTTAATAGGTTCTGCAGCATTTCTGCTGTGTTCAGAACAATTAATATTGTTTGTGTGTACATTATTGTTACAGTTACTCGACTGTTTAAACGTCGATTAAACGTAGATATCTATCAACAATGCCGTCCTTTGCAATGCTCTTAATGATTTCGTATGGATAAAAATACTTAAGGAATGTTTGAAGAGAGATGGATACTAAGTTGTGATGCTAAAATAGTTTAAATTATGGACTCCGATCGAGAAAAAAGCCTCTGGAAGGAAACGTGCAAAGAGTTTCAATATTTTTGTGTAAAATTAAAGTGAGAAAAACAATTCTTTGTTCTAAACTTTGAGGACTTATCATACATTATTTTAATATATTAATTGAGGCTTTTATAAGTTCTATTTAAAAATGCAAACGATTTTTAGAACATTTTAAATTGATTATTGTGTATCTTTTAGTTGCTTTTCACTTAACTGTTTCAAAGGCAATAAAACGTTTCTCAATGATTGCGTGTATAAATGAAGAACTTGGATATTTCGTATTTTATTTTCAGACAACTTTCTCTAGAAAACCTACAATCAGCCTCACCCATTTTGCCAATATCAGAATATTGGCACAAATTTGAGGAAATTATTTTTTTAGATGTTCAAGACCTGTTTGGGTTTATTAAGATTTCTATTTAAAAGGTCAAAATATCGGCTAAAGTTGAAAGCAAATTCCAGAAAAAAAAAACAGGACTTCAACTTCTTAAAGTTCTCTGATCTAATCAAATAAAATCTAGTTTCATATTTCCATCGGAGTTCTACAGATGCGGTGTACATTTATTTAGTACTTTATCTTAAAATGCCACAATTTAATCTATATCGGGTATATGGTTAGTAAAAAAGAGGTTCCGGGTAGTTTGATAAGGCTTATGTACTTATTAATACATCCAACTTAATTGCTGGTCATAATATTCTGACTAGAGTTAAAGAGTGCATGTGTATAAAACATCCATATTTGTTATGAACAAACTAGTAAAATGAAATTAGTGGAAATTACCTCCTTAGGTTTGGATGTAAAAAAGCCTCCTTTTTAACCCTTATTGTACTTACCTTGAGATACAAACGAGTATAAGTATCATATAAATAGAATAAGAGGTACAGTCTGTGCAGTTAAAGTGAACGGAACTGTTACAGCTGAGAGGGGTATTCCTATTTTAAGAACAATTATAGAGGTTGTTAAAGGAGCTTCAGTCACGGATGAATTATTCAGGGTTTCCTTTTCACTCTTTTTGCCGTTAAGAGATCCTCGTGTATGATATAAGGCTCTTATCTATTTTTATCTTTCCACATTCGAACTCGAATGTCAGGTTTTTAATACATTATTAATGCGTTAAAATGTGTACAATTTATATTTTCCCTTTAGGATCATTCATTACAATTTCCCAACCATTTCTCCTGCTTCTTTTCCCTTCTCCTTTCGTGAAGTTCTCATCCACAGTATTCTTAAATTATATTCTCAACCTAATACTGAAAAGGTATTTAATACATTATTAATACGTTAAAATATTTACAATTCAGATTTTCCCTTAAAGACCATTCATTACAATTTCCCAGCCTTTTCTCCTCCTTCTTTTCCTATCCCCTTTCTTGAAGTCTTCATCCACTGTATTCTTCAATTATATTCTCAATCTAATATTAAAAATAAATCCTAGAGGGAAAGATCGAGTCTTAAATATTTACTTTCATTAATATTATTATAAAATACAGATTGAGTATATATGATCAGGAGAAATTTAGAATTCAAAAATGTAATAATAGATAAATGGAAATATTTCACTGCAAGCTCTAAACAGAATAATCGAAATCACAACAAATAAAATTTATAAAATTAAAACCATGCAAACATAAATTTATCGGCCTACTCTA
This sequence comes from Homalodisca vitripennis, assembly GCF_021130785.1. Classification (NCBI taxonomy): domain Eukaryota; kingdom Metazoa; phylum Arthropoda; class Insecta; order Hemiptera; family Cicadellidae; genus Homalodisca; species Homalodisca vitripennis. Next base: position 139,976,107 of record NC_060213.1, on the reverse strand, counting down.
CAGTGGTTTTTGGAAAGTTTGTATGTATCTTTGTTTTTTTTTTACTAACCAGTTTAGGTGGTTTTTTTTTAACCTTCCAATTCAATTCCACAATTTGGCCAACAATTTTAAACTACGTACAGTTAAGAGGAACTCAGTGCCGTACGCATCTACTTTGCGTAACGTCAACACAGACCAATGTTTAATAAGTCCTTCACTATAACTGCCTGTACATTACATAGACTGTGTTTCAGATATAGCTGCGCCGTTGAAGAAATATTGCCCCAATTAAGTATTAACAAAGGGGGTGCCTGAGTGCCGATTATTGTGATTTGACCTGGTGAATAAATAGGTGTAGTGGTATAAATATATTTCTTTTTTATTATGATTTAAAGTGGAATAAATTCATGTATTACCTTAATACTTATGCACAATCGATAATTATAAGTTTTATCCCAAGAAGTAATGATTAAAAACTAATGATTGCTGCCATTTGGCATTTGAGGTGAAAAATTCTAAAAAATATCAAATTTCCGAATCAATAGCTGCATACAAACTATTTGAGGTAAATACAATGTATTGTATTACATTTGAGAAAGGACTAAAAATACACAATAATAGGGTTTAAAAATCTAATAAAAGAAAGGTTTTTAGCTTTCTTTAGAGTTTAAATCTAAGTTTCAGCAAGTCATAAAACGTTATCAGGAAAACTGCGTTAAAAATGGAGAGAGAAGCACTGAGTACTGGCTGTAAGACGAATCTCTCAGCTGTTATAGATGTTCTCTGAGTTTAGTTTTCGGGGCATTTTATCCTGGTTTGCATCCTTTAAAAACAAAGAATTTTCTATGTACTATATGATTTATTTTTGCCATAAATTCATAAATCAGTCAACGATAATGCATGCTCCAATTTCTACCACAAATAACCACGCTTATGACCACGTACATATCAATCTACACTTTCAGTGCGGCTACTGTCCTGGGCTATCATTGTATGGGGTTGTCTTCATGTGGATCTCAAACCTCATATTTACGTTTGTCAGCTTTTATTTGATCTGGTTTTAAAACATGAAAAAAAACATTAGTGTCAGAAACCACTGAATGAACAGTTTTTGCCGAAACATATCTTTCTTATAATGCAGGTGATATATTAATGCCGAAACATATCTGTCTGTCTTATAATGTAGGTGATATATTAATGCCGAAACATATCTGTCTTGTAATGCAGGTGATATATTAATGCCGAAACATATCTGTCTGTCTTATAATGTAGGTGATATATTTAATGCCAAAACATATCTGTCTTGTAATGCAGGTGATATATTAATGCCGAAACATATCTGTCTGTCTTATAATGTAGGTGATATATTTAATGCCGAAACATATCTGTCTTGTAATGCAGGTGATATATTAATGCCGAAACATATCTGTCTGTCTTATAATGTAGGTGATATATTTAATGCCAAAACATATCTGTCTTATAATGCGGTGATATATTAATGCCGAAACATATCTGTCTGTCTTATAATGTAGGTGATATATTTAATGCCGAAACATATCTGTCTTATAATGCAGGTGATATATTAATGCCGAAACATATCTGTTTGTCTTATAATGTAGGTGATATATTTAATGCCGAAACATATCTGTCTTATAATGCAGGTGATATATTAATGCCGAAACATATCTGTCTGTCTTATAATGTAGGTGATATATTAATGCCGAAACATATCTTTCTTATAATGCAGGTGATATATTAATGCCGAAACATATCTGTCTGTCTTATAATGTAGGTGATATATTTAATGCCGAAACATATCTTTCTTATAATGCAGGTGATATATTAATGCCGAAACATATCTGTCTGTCTTATAATGTAGGTGATATATTTAATGCCGAAACATATCTTTCTTATAATGCAGGTGATATATTAATGCCGAAACATATCTGTTTGTCTTATAATGTAGGTGATATATTTAATGCCGAAACATATCTGTCTTATAATGCAGGTGATATATTAATGCCGAAACATATCTGTCTGTCTTATAATGTAGGTGATATGTTTAATGCCGAAACATATCTTTCTTATAATGCAGGTGATATATTAATGCCGAAACATATCTGTTTGTCTTATAATGTAGGTGATATATTTAATGCCGAAACATATCTGTCTTATAATGCAGGTGATATATTAATGCCGAAACATATCTGTCTGTCTTATAATGTAGGTGATATATTTAATGCCGAAACATATCTTTCTTATAATGCAGGTGATATATTAATGCCGAAACATATCTTTCTTTTAATGCGGTGATATATTAATGCCGAAACATATCTGTCTGTCTTATAATGTAGGTGATATATTTAATGCCGAAACATATCTTTCTTATAATGCAGGTGATATATTAATGCCGAAACATATCTGTCTGCCTTATAATGTAGGTGATATATTTAATGCCGAAACATATCTTTCTTATAATGCAGGTGATATATTAATGCCGAAACATATCTGTTTGTCTTATAATGTAGGTGATATATTAATGCCGAAACATATCTGTCTGTCTTATAATGTAGGTGATATGTTTAATGCCGAAACATATCTTTCTTATAATGCAGGTGATATATTAATGCCGAAACATATCTTTCTTATAATGCAGGTGATACATTAATGCCGAAACATATCTGTCTGTCTTATAATGTAGGTGATATATTTAATGCCGAAACATATCTGTCTTGTACTGCAGTTGATATATTAATGCCGAAACATATCTGTCTGTCTTATAATGTAGGTGATATATTTAATGCCGAAACATATCTGTCTTGTACTGCAGTTGATATATTAATGCCGAAACATATCTGTCTTGTACTGCAGTTAATGCCGAAACATATCTGTCTGTCTTATAATGTAGGTGATATATTAATGCCGAAACATATCTGTCTGTCTTATAATGTAGGTGATATATTAATGCCGAAACATATCTGTCTGTCTTATAATGTAGGTGATATATTTAATGCCGAAACATATCTGTCTTGTACTGCAGTTGATATATTAATGCCGAAACATATCTGTCTTGTAATGCAGTTAATGCCGAAACATATCTGTCTGTCTTATAATGTAGGTGATATATTTAATGCCGAAACATATCTGTCTTGTACTGCAGTTGATATATTAATGCCGAAACATATCTGTCTTGTACTGCAGTTGATATATTAATGCCGAAACATATCTGTCTTGTACTGCAGTTGATATATTAAATGCCGAAACATATCTATCTTGTACTGCAGTTGATATATTAATGCCGAAACATATCTGTCTTGTACTGCAGTTGATATATTAATGCCGAAACATATCTGTCTTGTACTGCAGTTGATATATTAATGCCGAAACATATCTGTCTTGTACTGCAGTTGATATATTAATGCCGAAACATATCTATCTTGTACTGCAGTTGATATATTAATGCCGAAACATATCTGTCTTGTACTGCAGTTGATATATTAATGCCGAAACATATCTGTCTTGTACTGCAGTTGATATATTAATGCCGAAACATATCTGTCTTGTACTGCAGTTGATATATTAATGCCGAAACATATCTGTCTTGTACTGCAGTTGATATATTAATGCCGAAACATATCTGTCTTGTACTGCAGTTGATATATTAATGCCGAAACATATCTGTCTTGTACTGCAGTTGATATATTAATGCCGAAACATATCTGTCTTGTACTGCAGTTGATATATTAATGCCGAAACATATCTGTCTTGTACTGCAGTTGATATATTAATGCCGAAACATATCTGTCTTGTACTGCAGTTGATATATTAATGCCGAAACATATCTGTCTTGTACTGCAGTTGATATATTAATGCCGAAACATATCTGTCTTGTACTGCAGTTGATATATTAATGCCGAAACATATCTGTCTTGTACTGCAGTTGATATATTAAATGCCGAAACATATCTATCTTGTACTGCAGTTGATATATTAATGCCGAAACATATCTGTCTTGTAATGCAGTTGATATATTAATGCCGAAACATATCTGTCTTGTACTGCAGTTGATATATTAATGCCGAAACATATATGTAGTTTTTATTTCTAATAAACACGTTTTGATGCTACGTTAATAATATGGATCAATTACATCAAACTAAATTAGCTTATAAGTACAAAGAGTTAAAGTTAATAATACAGTTAAAGAACCACTTAATTTACTTACCTTAGCTTAAAGATGGTGCATAATATAAATACTATGTGTTACGTCATATAAAGAAAATAAATATTAAAAAATCACTTTCAGTTTTTATGTTGATTACAAAAAAGAGGGTATCGGCTTTTGGGGCTTTTCAAACAAAATGCAACTTTGAACATTCATAACTTTAAAAATTGTGATGCGATTAAGACCAAATTGTTATACTAGTATTATTTTTTAGTACGAAATTATAACAATTTTTCATAAATTACTATTTTAATTATTATTCTTGACCGAGTGGTTTAAATGATTAGACCTTGGTGTCGTCATGTAGTTCTTAAAGTCGTTATCTCGGCTGTGTAGTTTTGTTAATCACTATCTAAAACTTTAATCTTTAACACAGTTTTTTTAGTTTACCTTTGGATAGGTTTTGTTCATCTACTTACTTGTTTGAAGCGCCAGACTGTCCAGAGCTTGTCAGTTTGTGGTAAACTTTAAACAGATTATATATCGGCCTCAGAATGGGGTCTAATAAAAACTATATGAAACAGAAATCCCCACTGATTGGGTCCGTACATCAAATTTTGGGATCACAGTTGTCAGTTTATCATTTCCATCCGGGTTACACATTCTTCTGAATATAGGTCATGTATGCTGTGACAATCCCGGGAGATTGGAAGCGAGTTGGCAGTGTGGTAAGGGGAAGGAGACCCTCGGGATTGCCGTTGTCATGGCGATTGACAACACTAATCGTTCTAAAACTAACATTTCACGTGGTTCAGTCTCCACGGACATGTTATTTGTGATTTTGCGTATGAATGTGAAATATAGGAGGATCGTGTGAATAGGCGAACTCTCAAATTGAGGGCGACACAGTTAGGTCAGTGCGGGGGGGGATGTCACGGCAACGATGTTCTGGTCTAGTGGATACGAGCGTTACCGCTTAGATAACCAGGTCAAGCAATGTCGAGCGTGCCTGCTCCTTGGATGGGTGACCGCTGGGAAATTCCGTCCCTGTATCGTCCCTGAATGCCTGGCTTTATATGTCACCTTTTAACTTTGATAGTCTTCAAATTGAGTGTCACAAAGGTTTCCCTTGGTGCATGCACAGCTGTGTGTGTGGTTTCTGTTGTTTGCTATTGTGGTTTCCCCTTATTCATTAGTATTGACTATTTTACAGTTATAGATCTCAAAATTGTATGACAAGAGAACGTTTTTTAATTTTTGTGTTTCTAGCTTATGGTTACAATTGGTTGTTTTGTGTTAACTTAAATACAAGCTGAAGGGCATGAGAGGTTGGCGAGCAAATTGAAGGTGTGCAGTTAACAATAAAAAAGACCTACGGATGAAGAGAGAGAAATATGTGCTGAAATATATTTAACCCTTTTAGTCACTTTCTAGTTTTACCTTCTCTAAAACATTTGTTTTTATCGGTTATTCACTATCGATTTCGAATAAAAACCATATTGCGTTTGAGGATGTTAGAGTCTGGACGGAGGATCAAATAATTTTTATTTGTCATTAATACATTTAAATTACATCAAGATTCAGAGGAAAATATTACCGAAGATATAATTCAAATATATGGTCTAACTTAAGCTCCCAGGGCGGTCAAGTAAGACAATGAAGCCGGTTTACGACTGGGGCGATTAAAGCGTACTTACAACGGCCATCCAAAGTTTGTCTGAGTCTGAGTACCGTACAGAGAGCTAATGGACGCGTCCGGACTGACGAAGTAAACCAGCTGAAGTATACTCAATAAAGATAAAAGCCAGGACAAGCAGAGTTTGCTTCAAACAAGAGACGTGAATACAGTGCCACACTACTTTGTGCGGTTATTTAAGAACGGGTTTAACTTGTAGATAAAAGACTGTACACCTTTATCTGCTTCCAAGTGTAGTTTAAACTTAGCTAAAGTGCTTTGAGTCAATTTACTCACTTTGTTGTGTACGTAATAATTCACAATGAAACGTGTAGACGGATTTCAATATTTTTATTCCACTAAAATAGTGTATTTAACTAATGAAATAAATAATTGTTACCACCATGGGACTATCGTCTTGTTTGCCCTGTTCAACAGGCCGCGTGCATTTTCCCACCAATGAATTTAGGAGTACACTAATTCTTCCCGTAAAAAGCTTCGTAAAGTTAAGCAATACAATCCTAACGACCTCTACATATTATTTCCGATTTTGCGTGTTTGGAAGCACTTCCGGTTCGAATGGCGTATGTTTCAATGCCATATTTGAGTTTACCTTGCTTCCCCGATCATGAAAAAATACATATGTTGGTCTAGAACGTTTATTTCGTTCAAAAAGCGTCTACTTTCGGTTCTTATAATTTCCCTCTGGTCTAAGGGATGCAGTGAGAATACAACTACCCTCCCACTGTACCAACTACCCAATAGTGAGTAGACCAACAAAGATTGGTATACCCAACGCTTTAAGCAACTGTAGTATATAGTTATAGTTAATTTCTTAAACTATTAAATAGTAATCATATCGCTTAATTTAGGAACAAACGCTCCAATAAATCAGGGATTTTATTTTTGTGACAACTTTCGTGTTCAATGAACACGTCATCACACCCACATAAATGAAATAATAGTAAAGTAATAGTACAAACAATTTAGGCTTAAATAAAAACACATGTAATTAAAAATACAAAGAGATAAAGTTTTAAAGGAACTATGTCTACTGTATATGAATAAATTAATATTTAATTAGATTAAAGGCAGTAACAGTGAATTTTGGAGAGGCCCAGGCTCATTATTTACTAAATCAATTTTGGTTCTTCCGCATAAAAATCGTTTCGTAAGTATCGAGGAATTTATTCTTTTTTATTTCGTTTAATAATTTTACAATAAGCATTTAATTGCAATAAGAAGAAGATGGTAGAATGTAGTAATCATATTATTTAACTAATTAAACGGGCTATTTCATTAAATCATATTTTTCCACACAACGTAGCCATGGTGTGCAGGATCGGGTTTAATTGCAGTTCACTTTCCTCTTAATGCGGTGACTGGAATCTGGTGCTGTTAATTGGCTCTGGACTCTGGAGTCATGTTTGTGTGATGAGGTCCAAATAAATTCGATGACGAAGAAGTTCAAAACGAACAATTTACATCAGAGACACCTAGAGTACAAAATGTAAAATACTGTCTCATTAGGTGCACAATTGTAGAAACGACAAGAAGGGGGTTATTTTGAGCTTCTTCGACGTCGAATTTTGTTTGCATCTTTTCAGATATACATGATTCCAGGGTCGAGGAGTCAAGTCCGTGACAGGCTAAACATAACAGACGCTGCGTTAAGAGGAAGGTGAACTGGAGTTAAGCCCAACGTTCAAAATCCTATTCATTTTCATACTTAGTTTTTATACAAAATAAATTATGTAATAGGAATAAACAAGTATTTGATTCCTTTTAACTTGGTACATGCAGATAACTGCTTTTCAAATCTAGAAACTTTAAGGGTGCTTCTTGCCCTATAAAGGGTTCCTTCTCATTTTAAGCGTACGGTCACCAAAATGTGTCAGTACGTTTTCGAGCTTGAAACTCAGTGCGTTGGGCCTTTTACCTTGTGGACACGATAGCAAAAAGACGCCAATCTTATTTGCGACAGAGGCTTCGCTCACCCAAAAAAATTAAAGCCATTTTCTTCTCATTTGTAGGCATCGAAAGAAGTGTTCTGCAATGGTAGTACGTATGAAGTTATTTAGTAAATTTGTTTCCTCGTTGTAATGAATTTATTACTATTATTATAATTTAAGAAATACTACACAAATGTAGTTTCTTTATCCACTGTCAGTATTATTTTTAAACACAATTGAAAATACCACAGGTTATGCGACATTTCTGCACGGTATAAAAAGTTCAAATGAATGATATGTTTCAAGCCAGACAGATGGATTGATGCAAGGTTAGTTTGTCATTACTGTAACAGATAGAGTCGCAGTGATCAGAATGCAATACGTTGTAATAGCAGACAAACTACTGCAGTGATCTCTGTCGGCTTTAATTAGAACTAGATCATTATCTAACCAACAACGCTTCTCTGGAACCCCTCTGCGCTTTAATTTAAATATAGGTGGTTTTAATGTTTTCCAAAAGCTGTATCATGTTATACCTCCAGTCTGCACGAGATGAGAATTTTAACTGGATTACAGTTTCAATTATGTGGATCATATAGAACATCAGTTCCCATTATACGTAATGGTGATCAAAGCTAATATCAACATCAAAGTGGATCTTCCAAATAGAGGTTGCTGTAAAATTTGGTACTTAAGTCCAGTTTGTGGTAAGTGAAGAACGAATCAAAGGAAAATTGTGATTTTCTTTTTAAAATCCACCGTGGAAGATGTACTGCTATGTATTAAACACTTCGTTGTTGTTAATTCATATATCATAAGAAACTAATGGAAAATATAAATTCAATTGCGTTAAGGTTAAGGTGAATCAAAATCTGATTTTTAAATGTTGATTTTCAACAATATTTTTACTTTTTTTACTGTTAATGAATAGTTTCAAATTTCAATTACGGCCTATTACGGTCTTTAGGGAATCGAATCTTTGCAGAAAAGAATTGCAGGAAGAAAATTGCTGAATGATTGCAGATTTTCTCCGTCTTCTGCACACTCACATGTTTAATTGTAGGATTCCTCTCGACCATTAGAAACATGGAAAGGAATGACTTATATCACCAGGCGAAATTAGGGCTCAGGAACTCTCTCTGACACTTAACCTGGGGACCAACGACTTAGAGGTGTCTTCCGAACCACCACCACCAATGACCGGGCAGGCGAGCTGCTTGCAAGGATAGGATCACTCAGCGGTCACCCATCCAAGCAGAAACCACGCTTGAATGTAAATTTAATGGTGGTACCAGTTCTTTATCAATTTTAATAAAATCCAGTTTTTACTACAAAATAAAGAAATTTAGTCAAAATACGATGTACTTAGTAAAGCTACTTTTAAGTATAAAGTACATTAAAATCATCATTCTAATAAGAATTTCAAACTCTGCTCCAGTTCATCTTCCACTCAGTGCAGCGTCTGAAGTCTAACGCTGTAACAGATTTGACTCCTATAATCTGGAATCAACATTCATCTGAAGAGAACAAAAACAATCGGCGATGAAGAAGGTCAAAACGAACTCTCTACATCGTTTCGACATCAGAGACATCTGGACTACAAACAAATATAATCAAGATGAAGTTGTGTTCTCATTGTCTCATCAGGTAGGCAATTTTACTGTTTTAGATCTCTTCAAATGGATATTGACTCCAGATGCCAGGAGTCAGCGTTAGACTTCAGACGCTGCACTGAGTGGAAGGTGAACTGCAACATTCTAATGCTTTTGCTGTATAAAAATTATAATATTATGATAATAACATACCTTTATTAACGAGCAATTGTTAGTATACATTGATTTCCACAGGTGCCAATGTTAATTGTTTATTATTTTACGTGTTTGACTTAAGGTCATTATGCTGTGTTTAGAATCAATTCTTTTATGGTTTTCGTTGAGATGTATCTAAAATGTATTTCAGTATTTCGGGTGAAGCTAACAGTTGATCACTCAGGGCAGGGTAGGTAATAGAGTGGGCCTGCTGTGTTAGTGAGTGTTGTGGTGAAGGGTCTATAATCCTACAGGGATCTCGGATCTCCAGCCAGGGTATAAATTACGAGATCAAATCTTCCATCCTGTTAATGCATTCGGAGCCCTACAAGGTAAGATTACTATTAAAATAATTATACAACACTGACTGCTACACATGGTGAATTCGAAAGATTGGATTTCTTTTCATGTCCAATGTAAAACGAAATGGAACCCTTTTAACGATCCTATTTGCACGAAAATATTAGGTATTAAACACTTCTTTGGGGTAATTAAGATTATCTTATTCCCGTTATTACAGAAAATTGCAATAATATAAAATTATAATTTTACAGAACTTATTGGTTCCCGGTATTTTAAGAGAGGGTTTATTCTTTAAATTTTCCCTTAGATACTTTCTTGAAGATGCTTTTCGGAGTACACTTTACTTTAAAATGGTGCATTGGACTTTTGGATGAGTAATTACTCTTTATTTTAACTTCATGGCCCTTTAAATTAGCTTCTCTGAGGAAAAAGCAACTCCCTGAGGTGATAAAGGCTTTTAAAGTAAGATATATATGAGCTGTGTATTTATTTATAACTGAAGTAAATTTGATGTTTTGTAATGTTAATTAATAGTTTGCTTTAATAACGTGTTTTATACCAATTTTTTCTCGAGGGAATACATTTTTGCAATTATTAAAAACTCCACCAAGTCATTGTTTATGTACATATTGTAAAAATTTCATATATTTATCTTCAATCGTTTTTCTTTCGGTTTGATTAGAAAATTTGCCAAAATGTTTCTTCCACTATCTACCTCTCCTTGTAGAATATTACATTTTTTCTATATTTCCTGTGTCTTGTAAGGCTGTGATCAAAATCTTTTTTTATCAAAATGTTGTATTCCAACCGTGTCTCCAATGTCTCAATATTCTATTAGTCTAGAATTGAAAGTCGCTAGCCACCAGAGGACGCTGTATCGGCTCATCTTTTACAAGTCAGCTGAAAGCTAAGCTACACGCCTCGGCCGGCCAGCAGTCTCCGGGGGCCGGCTAGCCGCCAACTTGGCCCAATGTCCTGCTCCATATTTACGATCAAAATAGTTTGGCTGCACCAGCAGCGACCGCAGCGTGCCAAGTGTCGGCTTGAGCAACCACTTGCACTTTGTGCTAATGACCGGACGGTGTCCGCTTTGTTGATGTTCCGGACGGCCTCTGTTGAATATCCTAATCGTTATTTAATACAAATTCAATTTTTCCACCTTATGAAACTTGTCGGCTACTTTTACCATACTTTTTTCACTGGAAAATTACTAAAACCGAGTAAACTTATGTGTATAATTTATTGTAATGCCACCTAGAAAACGACACCAAAACCAAACCGTGCAAGAACGAAAACTATGTACACTAGAAACATTACGTAAAGGGATAAGCTGGGCATCTCAAAGTTGTACTAAAAGATATCACGCATACATTGTGTTGAAATGCGCAAGGCATTGGCATTGTCCATACAGATTAATATTTTTGTGTTGTTCTTAGTGTCATTGTGTTTCTATTAAATAGACCTTTAAAATGACGTGTCACAAGATAGGAGTTTGAAAATTTTGTTACCCCTTCGTACCTTCCTTTTAAAAAGGGGCGGGGGAATTTTTATCATTCAAAAAGTCCAAAAAAAGTATTTTAATAAGTATGGTGAAGGTTGTACATCGATATCTCAATCCTTTTGGAATATATATAGGCGTATCAGGACTTAAGAACATGATATGTAAGGGGCCATTTGCCAATAACTTTTGCTAGAAACGCCGTAGAGATGGTTTACTCGTGCCATTGAGTTTCTATTAAATAGGCCATTAAAATCATATGTCACAAGATAGGTGTTGCAATTTGAAAATTGAAAGTTACCCCCCCCCCTTACTCCTTTTTATAAAGGAGAAATTTAGTTTATCATTCAAAAATTTAAAGAAATATTTTTAAAATTATAGTGAAGGTTGTACATCAATATCTCAAACCGTTTGGAATATATCCAGGCGTATCAGGACTTAATTTACACCCTGTAGAATTGTACGTTACATTTATTCAAATTACTACTTCACAAGTGTAATATTACCTATACTTAGCGACCGTTATCCATTTTTATATGAATTAGAATTGACATCTCAACAATTTCTATTGTTACATGAAAATTAACAGTAGTATATTAAATTTTATGTTCATAAGAAATTTGTACTGACTAGAGACAATTGTTTCAACAACGTTTTCACCAGTTCTGGTTCTTGTAAGTCTATTAAAAATACATTTTCAACCGATTTTAACCAACTTGGTATAGATTTAGAGTCTAAAATTGGAATATAATTTAAAAAAAGGTGACAATGCAATGAATGTATGATGTGAGGTTTTTCGGTAAGTAACAACAAGTGTGATACATTGCTTTGTTAAATTGGTTCGTTTCTTAAAAAAGGTGAAATAGTTTAACTTCATTAACAATGTTGTATTCATGTAATAGAAGCTAAACTGCTAATCGAGCAATAATTTTACTATGATTTTATGTTGCCTTTTCTGATAAAACATTTTAAATATCAATTTCTTACGCCCGACGCTTTTTGTTTTAAATTATACAAAAACGTTCGTATAGAAATGACTATTACAAATTCTATACAATCTGAGGGATTATCTATTTAACTGCGGGAAAAGCTGTTTTACTCTTTTTTATTTAATTAATATTCCCCAGTTCTTAGAGAGAAGCAACACAAACGCATAACGAATAACTGATAAACTATAACACTGGTTAAACTTGTAAGAAACATGTAAGGATAATAAAAAGATAATATAAGCACATTAGCAAACAGGCGAATATAATACACTCAATCCACATTACTAGTAGGATAATAAAAGTTCATAAATAAAATTTACTGACAGAGGTGACATTTAATATATGGACTCAATCAATGCTGTCGATAGTACACATACTAGTGTTTGTATGCGGGTTTATGCAGTGCAGACCGAATAAACAGCGCCGCATTGGTACAAATGCTAAGTGCGCTCTGCAGTAACAGCGCCATGAGACAAACGAGCGCGCTGAACTCTTTCTGCCGCAATTAGAACTGTCTCATTATCTGATCAACAGATCCGGCTGCAATCCCATTGTTGGCTAATCTGAATATAAATAAGACTCATCAGCAGTTCATTCAGACAGAACAGTAATAGGTTACAGCTCGAACATTCTGCTATTGTACTGTTATGGTGCACTCGCATTGGTACAAATGCTAAGTGCGCGCTGCAGTAACAGCACCATGAGACAAACGAGCGCTCTGAACTCTTTCCGCCGCAATTAGAACTGTCTCATTATCTGATCAACAGATCCGGCTGCAATCCCATTGTTGGCTAATCTGAATATAAATAAGACTCATCAGCAGTTCATTCAGACAGAACAGTAATAGGTTACAGCTCGAACATTCTGCTATTGTACTGTTATGGTGCACTCGCATTGGTACAAATGCTAAGTGCGCGCTGCAGTAACAGCACCATGAGACAAACGAGCGCTCTGAACTCTTTCCGCCGCAATTAGAACTGTCTCATTATCTGATCAACAGATCCGGCTGCAATCCCATTGTTGGCTAATCTGAATATAAATAAGACTCGTCAGCAGTTCGTTCAGACAGAACAGTAATAGGTTACAGCTCGAACATTCTGCTATTGTACTGTTATGGTGCACTCGCATTGGTGCAAATGCTAAGTGCGCGCTGCAGTAACAGCGCCATGAGACAAACGAGCGCTCTGAACTCTTTCCGCCGCAATTAGAACTGTCTCATTATCTGATCAACAGATCCGGCTGCAATCCCATTGTTGGCTAATCTGAATAGAAATAAGACTCATCAGCAGTTCGTTCAGAAAGGACAGTAATAATTACAGCTCGAACATTCTGCTATTGTACTGTTATGGTGCACTCGCATTGGTACAAATGCTAAGTGCGCGCTGCAGTAACAGCGCCATGAGACAAACGAGCGCTCTGAACTCTTTCCGCCGCAATTAGAACTGTCTCATTATCTGATCAACAGATCCGGCTGCAATCCCATTGTTGGCTAATCTGAATATAAATAAGACTCATCAGCACTTCGTTCGGACAGGACATTAATAGGTTACTATCTGCTATTGTTCTGTTATGGTGTACTCACATTGGTACAAACGCTATGTCCACTCTGCAGTAACAGTGCCGTGAGACAAACGAGCGCTCTGAACTCTTTCCGCGGTAATTAGAGCTGTCTCATTATTGGATCAACAGATTCGGCTGCAATCCCATTGTTGGCTAATCTGAATATAAATAAGACTCATCAGCAGTTCGTTCGTTTAGAACACTAGTATTGTACTATTGTTCTATTGTTGTATACTGTACTGTGGGGTTTTCGTACATTTGCAAGCGTTTAGTGACACGAACAATCAGTACTAATACAATAGTACTTCAAACAAAGTACTCGAGTGAGTTATACTTTGGTCCATGTTATTTTCCCCCACTCACAAATGGAGCACTTAAGTATTTTTTTAAACTAATCATTGACGCAAATAAAGCGAGTTGATTTCTAAGTAAAAATTACTTTTATTCGCAATTGATTTGTTTATAAATTATATTTCATTTTTTCTTTATTATTAGAAAAACGTTTTCAAATCAATAAAACAAATTGTCTTGTGATTACATTGCTAAAATAATCTTTATAGTATGAAAAAACATAATAATTACAAAATTAAAAATTGCAAGCAAATAACATTTTGCAGATCTATATCTATATAAAACTATACGAAAACTGGCGCAGCTTTCACGCTAAGACGAGAGCTCTCATATTTCCATTCATACTTTCAGAGTGTGGATTTTAGAGTAAACCCTGGACTGCCATACATTGTAAACCTTCGTTGGATGTCCTGTTGTAACTGTATAAACTGCACCTAGATATTTTCTTGTGTACTTTTTTAGTATTTTCAGTTTCCTCCCTTCACTTAGATATGTTAATGTATGGAGTTCTGTATAGATATTTAATTCTTTCATGGGTTTAGATTGATGGATATGGTGACGTGTTAACTCCACATACAAATTGACTGAGCAAAAGTTTAACAATTCAATGAAGTATAACGATCCACAAAAGGTGATTCTATTAATAAAATGTAACTATTTACAATTGTAGCTGTTAACAAACTGTAGGAACTGACGAAAGTTACTTATTCGCAAAAAGTAACTCTTTAAAATAGCAGGTACTCACAAAAGAGATATACAAAATGTAAATTATTGGCAAAATATCTATTCACAAATCGAGCTTTTATCGAAAGATAAATAACCACAAAGATAACTATTTAAAAAGGCAAATACAAATACTGGCACGGATGGTATTAGTTCTATTATAATAAAACAGATTGCTGTTAAAATAGTGGACGTCTTAAACTAAATTTTAGGCTTGACAGTGATACCTTCCCATCAAAACTGAAGATAGTAGTTATAACGTTCATAATAAACGATAAATACAAATTGTAACTATTCGTCAAAGCTGATTAACTATTCACAAGAGTTACTAACTACTCACTTATGTTAACTATTACCAAAATGTAATTAACTATTTATTCGTATACTAGTTAGATATTATCATTATAAATCGTGACTATCGTGAGTTAAAGGTAAGATTTAAGTTCAAAACGATGTTCACAACTCATCGTCTGCGTTGAAGGACAATGGCAGTCTGCGCTGCGTCATCGACTCATCGATATTGTCGATGTTCAATATTAATGAATAAGAAGTATACTGCGCTAGAGTATTCTATATCTAACTAGGCAACCAAATATCGATATGTACATATCGCTCAACCATTTTTATTAACCTCTGAGGGTTAATACAAATAATGAAGTGATCGGCTATGTGGCACACTTAAATTAAGATATCCATTTTCAGTTGATTGATAACCTTTGATGGTCACGCTCTGATTCCATTCTTTTATTTTAAACTTGAAAGATATTAATGAAACGTTTCTTTAACAATATTGTTCATTTTGAGAGCTTCATTATTCCACTTATGAAAAATTTGTACAACATGGACTTCTTACAATGACAATACCGGTAATACAAATCATATAACGAACTTAAGAGTGATATTTTGATCGACATATATAACCTCAGTATAGTAGATATATTTTACATAGTTTCAAAATATGATGTTATGTAAGTTGATGCAATTTTTGCTATTGAGCCCTTCAAAATTGAAATCAGGGTGTATTTATAAAAATGTACTACAAAAATGTATGCTACTCTAACAAGCAATGTTCTTTCCACGTAACCCAGAATGACTTACGCACTGTAATGGGAATATTAATGGGAATATTATATCGTACTAATATATTAATCTTGAATGAAACATCTTTTTTAAATTCATTTCATATTTGGCTGAGCGTTAGTGAAGCCTTTCACTTGAGGAAGTTTGTAAGTTTCATTTTATCTGTTTGGTTGTCTGCCCGCATACCTAGAGAACGAACTGGCCTATAGGCCAGAAATTATTTAAGAAGCTTTATTTCTATATGACTTTGATGATGGCTTATGTTACTCCATAGGAGTTTGTTGAGTGTTAGCAAACATTGTCACATTGTTCTTACGGATAACCATGATGGCAAAGAAAAAATCGCTGAGTACATAAATTTGTAAACAAACCAAGTACAATCATATGACTTTGTAACATGTGACATATTAACAACATGTAGCCTAACTCCGTAAAGTCTCGAGAAAACCTTCATCCATAGACGTCAAGTTTTTCATGAGACATTGAGTGTAAGTCATCGATGAGATTTGGCTGAGCGTCATTGAAGCTGATTAGTCTGGCACAAATTCTCTTTTTTCTACCCGGGGGGGACGGGGGGTTAAAAATTTTATTTTTATGATTGCCTGTCTCTTTGCAGGACATCTCAAGAATAAAATTACTTAGGTAATGACTTCAAAAATGCATGCAAACTCAGCGAAGCTTGTTACGCTATTCAGGTGTGGAATATTCCCATATTGTATCATTGTAATCCGTAACATTGTATTTATTCCCATTGCATTTCTTTCCGCATTACTCAAGAATGTGTAGGACTTTTGCTATCGACACTCATGCAGTCTAATTACATTGACCAAGTATGTGTTTACACATACAATACAGCCTCGTGAGTGTCCAGTAATGTGAGCGGTAATAACAGTGCAGTTCGCTCATTACTCCGCGACATGCACTTAAGCAGCATCAATCTGAAGTTTGGCGGAATCGAGTGAGCAGGTACGGGGCTAATGGACATGTCCGGGCAGACGACGTAAACCGGCTCAAGTAGACGCAATAAAGATAAAAGTCACGACAAACAGCTGCAGTTTCAGGCAGTGAAGTGAATATGTCCGCCTGCTTAGCAGTGGCGTACTTTCTAACAGCAGCGTATTGTGTGAAGTACTGAACTTTATTAGTAATAATATTGTTTACAGTTTGTTATTAGCGATGGAAGGTTTGAAAGGGCAAAGGATTTCGGACATTTGCTATCGTTGTATGTTACAAAGTTATAATAACGTTTCAAGGATTGGAATCTATCCTCTCCTCAGGTATTAATACGTACAAAAATAAAGTACAGAAAGAATAAAATAAGGAAAGGGAAAGTAAAAGAATGGATGATATCTTTCTTTTCTTTTCTTCTTCCTGTTCTTAATTTTTCAAGTATTAGTACCTCAACCACCTGACGAAGCGGATAGATTCCAATCTTCGAAACGTTGCGTTATACCTTTGTAACGTATAACGATATTAATAATACTTACTACAATACTTATTTTAGTTGTAATATATTGTTGAGATTAATGTTTATTTGTCACTTGTTTTTTCTGTTATCAAAAAAAGCTTCTACTATAGTCGTTTACCACTGATGTGGGACGCAGAGAGAAGACGATAAACGCACTTTGTTGACACTCAGATAGTGAAGAGGCTGTCCTGCACACCTCGGAGGAGATCAAGTATCGCGATAACCGATCTTTGACGGTGGCTTTGTCGCGAAAATACAGCGCGGAATCCGGTCGTCTCATAATACGGTTTTGTCAGAACCATATCACTGCAGTATTTTTTATCTCACAATTGTCTCAGATATGATTGTCTCGGAACCTGGTATAGTCTCAGAATCATATCGTTACAATATTTTATCATCTCTGAATCGTCTTAGAACGTGGTTGACTCAGAATATGCTGGTCTTCAATCTGATTGATTGTCTCAGAATCTAGTTATTTCAGATATGCTTGTCTCGTAACCCGATTGTCTCAGAAAACAGACGTCTTGGAATACAATCGTTTCAGAATTTGGTCGTCTCAAAGTGCAAAACTTTTATAAATTTGGATCTGATATCTCAGATGCTTAGAAAATCATA
The DNA here is from genome assembly GCF_021130785.1 of Homalodisca vitripennis. NCBI lineage: Eukaryota > Metazoa > Arthropoda > Insecta > Hemiptera > Cicadellidae > Homalodisca > Homalodisca vitripennis. The sequence goes on along the minus strand of NC_060213.1, from coordinate 139,957,941 downwards.
ACTAGTTTTCTGTAAGGAAACCGTATGAATCTCCCTTGGCGGACAAGATGTGGTGGAGTCATATATCCCATCACTCCACACCAGATGTGGGGAGGGATGGTAAAAAGAGATCAGTGTTTCGTTTTACAAGTACACTTCCCATTATTCCTTTCATATCCTATTATTGTACCTTTTTCCATTTATTATCTTTCTGTTGACGATTTTTAATTTCTGTCAAGTGGATAAGGATCACTGTAGATAACATGAAAAATATTGCTCTCTGTGTTTTGTTCTAAGTTAATCACGTCTATTTCACGGCTTGGGTTTATACTGGGTTAATAAATCACCAATAAAACAGATGATTCATTTTGTTTATATATAAGAAAAAAGAGAAATCGCTAAATCATATAATTTTTTTTGTAGTGACTTAAGTTTGACAAGACGACAATTCAGTAATGAAGGAAATTAGAAATACAAAAGGGTAAGTATTTATTACTTTTATCATTCACACTCCTTATGAGGACCCTCTATTGTAATGACTCTTGAACGTAAGGTTATATTCTAAGTATTCCAGGTGCGTCTATTGATGCAGATTTTGTCGAAAATGTAGATTGCCTAAGTGCCTATGAATTAATGGTGTGTTGTACTGTTCCAAGAACAAACAATACTGAATCTCAGATATCACAGAATGTAACTGTTCTATACCATCAACTGACCGTGCTTTTAACCGTTCTAGTCTACATAGTAACAGAAACACCTAACATTAGTACAAAACACAATTGTTTCGCCCCCCTTACTGAGTTAAACCACCAGAGGCACAGTTACGCTGTCCTACAGTGTTTTCTTGACGCTAAAACGTACCTCGCCCAACGTTTGTACAAGAACGTACTTCTCGTTTAGAGCATTGGGGCATTGGACGTGCTCTTCTAACAAACAAGGTTGTGAAACTCGGTTATTGCCTGGCGACGGGAATGTCGGTAACGGTTATATTGTTTTCGTTATCATCACCTGGTCTGTGTACAGCACACTGTATATGTACACCACCTTTTATGTGTACAGCACCTCTTCTGTGTACAGCACCGCTTCTGTGTACAGTACCTATTCTGTGTACAGTACCTCTTCTGTTTACAGCACATATCTGTGTACAGTACATCTTCTGTTTACAGCACATATCTGTGTACAGTACCTCTTCTGTTTACAGCACATATCTGTGTACAGTACCACTTCTGTGTACAGTACCTCTTCTGTGTACAGCATCGCTTCTGTGTAGAGTACCTCTTCTGTTTACAGCACATATCTGTGTACAGTACCTCTTCTGTTTACAGCACATATCTGTGTACAGTACCACTTCTGTGTACAGTACCGCTTCTGTGTACAGCATCGCTTCTGTGTATAGTACCTATTCTGTGTACAACACCGCTTCTGTGTATAGTACCTATTCTGTGTACAGTACCTCTTCTGTTTACAGCACATATCTGTGTACAGTACATCTTCTGTTTACAGCACATATCTGTGTACAGTACCTCTTCTGTTTACAGCACATATCTGTGTACAGTACCACTTCTGTGTACAGTACCTCTTCTGTGTACAGCATCGCTTCTGTGTAGAGTACCTCTTCTGTTTACAGCACATATCTGTGTACAGTACCTCTTCTGTTTACAGCACATATCTGTGTACAGTACCACTTCTGTGTACAGTACCGCTTCTGTGTACAGCATCGCTTCTGTGTATAGTACCTATTCTGTGTACAACACCGCTTCTGTGTATAGTACCTATTCTGTGTACAGTACCTCTTCTGTTTACAGCACATATCTGTGTACAGTACATCTTCTGTTTACAGCACATATCTGTGTACAGTACCTCTTCTGTTTACAGCACATATCTGTGTACAGTACCTCTTCTGTTTACATTACATATATGTGTACAGCACCACTTCTGTGTACAGTACCTCTTCTGTGTACAGCACCCCTTCTGTGTATAGTACCTATTCTGTGTACAGTACCTCTTCTGTTTACAGCACATATCTGTGTACAGTACATCTTCTGTTTACAGCACATATCTGTGTACAGTACCACTTCTGTGTACAGTACCTCTTCTGTGTACAGCATCGCTTCTGTGTAGAGTACCTCTTCTGTTTACAGCACATATCTGTGTACAGTACCTCTTCTGTTTACAGCACATATCTGTGTACAGTACCACTTCTGTGTACAGTACCGCTTCTGTGTACAGCATCGCTTCTGTGTATAGTACCTATTCTGTGTACAACACCGCTTCTGTGTATAGTACCTATTCTGTGTACAGTACCTCTTCTGTTTACAGCACATATCTGTGTACAGTACATCTTCTGTTTACAGCACATATCTGTGTACAGTACCTCTTCTGTTTACAGCACATATCTGTGTACAGTACCTCTTCTGTTTACATTACATATATGTGTACAGCACCACTTCTGTGTACAGTACCTCTTCTGTTTACAGCACATATCTGTGTACAGTACCACTTCTGTGTACAGTACCTCTTCTGTGTACAGCATCGCTTCTGTGTAGAGTACCTCTTCTGTTTGTGTACTTCACCTTCTCAGTGTACAGTACCTATTCTGTGTACAGTAACTTTTCTATGTACAGCACCTCGTCTGTGAACCTACGTATGTGGAAATAAAGTATGAAAATGTACTTTCAATTGTATATTTGTGTTACACATTGGGTTAAATGATAATTTAGCATATAAAATGTAGGAAATACTTGATAATTTTTGTCTAAAAAGGTTAAAAATTATTAAAATATTTTGCTAATTGTCCGTTGTATTCCTGACGTATTTTCTGATTTTTCGAGTGACAACAGTTTGAAATTGTTACGAATTTGAGAATCTGTTACCTAATGCACCCCAGTATAAGACAAGTAAATTTTAGACAACGCTCTCAACAACTTAGAGGCAGGTGTTTCAAAGACATACTAACCTGTGTATTCCGTCTTTTTTGAAAAAATATTCCTTAATATTTAGAAAAAGATTGTCCAACAGTATATAACCCATTTGGGGTTAATCTTTAGCTATTTATGATCTGTGGCACCTATCTTTGAACACATGAGCCGTTTACTGTCTCTAAATATTCCTCAATTCGTTATACTGTACGTATATTGGATAAAATATTCCACGAGATAAGAAATGAATAGGCAAAATATGGATTGTAATAATCTACAAAATTTTTATCTGACACCTAGATTTGGCTAACAACTTTTAACCACTATGAAAAGTTTTTTATCACAATTTATATCAGATGTCCTCTCGCAATATCATTTGGGAAATTCTTTGTTTAAAGTTTGTTATTGAAGATACACTCTTCATTTGTTCTTTAGTTTTGTATGTACTGATACCTCCCCACCTGACGAAGAGGATGGATTCCAATCCCCGAAACGTTGTTTTGTACCATATAACGGTGGTAAATGTCCAAAATCCTGTTATCCTGTTTGGGAAAATCAAAATTTTGTTTTCAAGAAATCTGCTTATTTAAGCAATGGCGCAGAACGATCCTACCCTTGCAAGCAGCCTGCCTGTCCGGCCATTGGTGGTGGTTCCATATTTTGCTGTCGTAATTACATAAAATTACTCCTGAAGTGTTATTGTATCGAATTCTCCAAACAAATAAGTTCGTCTCGTTGGTAACCCTGCATATAGCTGGGTTTTATCTGAGCGCAGACACGCCTTTATCGGCGGTAAACACAGATCTCTGAGGACATTAAATAGCCCGCATGGTTTTTACACCAATCTCTTGGTCATAAAACTATTTCGGGCTTGGTCTACACTTTCATCGCTCAACTTGGGTGGCTTTGCTTGTAGTTGCCAGAACTGCAAGGCCACAGGGCCGTAACTATTTATTATTTCCCCCGGGCCAGAGAACTTCACATCCACATCCACCGCCAATACGTCCCCCGGCCAATTTCCCTACTCGCAGTTCTTTTAATGTTTTAACCGATCTTGCTTTGGTGAAATCAATATTCAAATATTACAACCGTATACTTTTAAAAATAAAATTATATTTCTTATTTCATTGAAGTTTTACGGTGAAATTAGCTAAGTAAAGTAGAGATAATAAGGCCAACACTGGCTTTAATCTTGAATTTTGAATATGACACGTACATTATGAAGCCACTGGCAGATGAGTAAAAAATATACGTTGCAGGGTTTCACTGCGACTTTACTACACGTGTGTAACCAACTAAAGTCCCATTTAAGTCGTTATTTTGACAACTTTTTCTGTTTAAAATAAACACCCAAATTTAAAAATTAACAAAAAATATATATACTGATGTGTTAAAAGTCGCTACCTATTTATAAGTCTTGTCGTGCCGAAAAATACTTGTTTTCTCCTAAGTTTGTACAATAAGGACAATCACTTTTATGAATATGACTGATCTTTCTGATATCTGATATAATTAGCTATGCTGTGTAGAAAAATACCTGTTTTCTCCTAAGTTTGTACAATAAGGACAATCACTTTTAGGAATATGACTGATCTTTCTGATATCTGATATAATTAGCTATGCTGTGTAGAAAAATACTTGTTTTCTCCTAAGTTTGTACAATAAGGACAATCACTTTTAGGAATATGACTGATCTTTCTGATATCTGATATAATTAGCTATGCTGTGTAGAAAAATACCTGTTTTCTCCTAAGTTTGTACAATAAGGACAATCACTTTTAGGAATATGACTGATCTTTCTGATATCTGATATAATTAGCTATGCTGTGTAGAAAAATACTTGTTTTCTCCTAAGTTTGTACAATAAGGACAATCACTTTTAGGAATATGACTGATCTTTCTGATATCTGATATAATTAGCTATGCTGTGTAGAAAAATACCTGTTTTCGCCTAGTTTGTTATAAGTGGCCTCGTTTTTAAGAATATGACAGAGCTTTCTGATATCTGATATAATTAGCTATGCTGTGTAGAAAAATACCTGTTTTCGCCTAGTTTGTTATAAGTGGCCTCGTTTTTAAGAATATGACAGAGCTTTCTGATATATATTAGCTATGCTGTGTAGAAAAATACCTGTTTTCGCCTAGTTTGTTATAAGTGGCCTCGTTTTTAAGAATATGACAGAGCTTTCTAAATATTTCGCCCTGTGTTGTATAGTCCGGGTAATAACTTCACCAATAAAATGTTAATAGTGTTTGTAAACGTAAAACGTACGAAATTATTCAACTACTGTGACAATTGCATGTAAAGTAATTATGTTTATATTGGAACAATACCAGAGTTAACGGGGTTATTATTTCAGAAATTTAAATAGGGACTGACTTCCAATGCTGCAAGGAAAGACGTGTGCCCACTCAGCAGATTGGGTCTGAGCCAGGCTGGAGGGTGTGATGCTCTCATATCCGGGCTGGATGCTGTATTGTCAACCGCAGGCAGGGAGAGCATTACAGCAGATAAAAACAACTCCAATACAAAACACTGTATTGATAATTCCAATACAATATTAGGAATATTTTTAATTTAAAATATCAATATACCGTATTCTTGATGTATTTTTGCCTCTTTGTGGAATGCGATCATACGCCAAGAGATGTTAACTGAAACTCACAGAGCCAGTAATGCACATCCGCTAAGTAAGATATGTTAATATGGTTTAGGTATATAATAGAGCCAGTATGCACATCCGCTTTAAAAGTTATATTGAAAGGGTGGAGCTATCTCTAATATAGCCAATAATGCACATCCTCTTTGAAAGATGTGTTAAGAGGGCGGAGCTATCTAATAGAACTAATAATGCACATCCGCTTTAAAAGTTATATTGAAAGGGGAAGCTGTCAAATAGAGCTAGTAATGCACATCCGCTTAGAAAGTTGTGTTGAGAGGGTAGAGCTATCTAATAGAGCTAATAATGCACATCCGCTTTAAAAGTTATATTAAAAGGGGAAGCTGCCAAATAGAGCTAGTAATGCACATCCACTTAGAAAGTTTTGTTGAGAGGACGGAGCTATCTAAAAGAACCAACAATTCACATACACTAGAGGAATGTGTTGAGAGGGCTGAGCTGTCTAATAGAGCTAGTAATGCACACTCACTTAAAATTATGTGTTGAGACATCTTTTTGAGACACTATCCGCCTAATTCTAAGATCTAAGATTATAAAAGAAAATATGATATGGCTCGAGGCCATTAAATATACTATAGAATCTTTCATTTTATAACATTGCTTTATATTAATTTACATATCCTCTAAAGAGTATTAACTTTAATATGTCCGCTATAATTGTCTTTTATTTCAAATGCTCTGTACAAATACACGTACGAATTATGTACACGAATGTTATATTTTTTTATGTAAACCATGCAAGAAGGAGTATAGATATATATCTACTTTTCTTGTCGAACAAATGGACTATAATAAATTTACGCTGTCTCTTTGTCTGATTGTATCAAAATAAACATTTCTCACTAAAACTGCTGTATAACTGAAATGAGTGTTTATTCAGTAAACATTGAAGTTTCGCCGACCATCGCGTGTGTTGTATCTCAGAAACTAAATGAGATACGGCAATATATAGACTAATAAAACGTTTTTATTGAATGGCATTTTGGCTGGTTTATAACTAGGACTTAATTGCTGTTAATCCATTTGACCGTTTAAACTGCTGACAATCCATTACACTGTTTATTTCTAACAGTTTCGGAGTAGGGTTAAGAATATTGTGTTCAGTCCAAGTTTAAACGTTTTCCATTACCATTATTTTGTTGATTCCACAAAGATTATGTTTGGAATTCCAAAAATTATTTTTATTTTAACATTCCAAACTCAACTTTTAGACTTTACCTTTGCTATACTGCCTCATGTGATGGCTTATAATTTAATATAATTCACGTCTTAATAACTTTTTACACGTATTTATTGGTTTGACAATAATTATGGAATGTGCCTTCAAATATTAAACACTTCAATACTCACTGTAAGTCTAATAAAGCATGTTAGACTTCTGTAAATAATAACTTTTTTTGTGGAAGGCCTTAAGAAGAAAGGGTGTAAGACAGGAACATACCTATTTTGATATTTTTCAACGTAAGGGTGATCCATCAACTAAAAATTTGGTTCATTTGTTTAATTTTAAAACTATTGGGATTAGATTTTATAAGTGGCCTTTATCTTTATATTTTAGGGCCTAAAATGGTAATAAAAGATAGAAGGAAATATTTTGTGACTACTCTTTTTATCCATATTAAATGTCTTTAAAAAGTTTTAATAATTAACCCAACATGACTTGGATATGGGTGGTCTGAAGAGTGGTGTTCCAAAAATTACTTCCTAAACACATTTTTCGTTAATTAAAAGGAAAGAAGAAACTGAGCTGAAATAGCAACGAATAATACTTATACGGCCTATTTCTGCCAAAAACCTATTTTAACACTTTTTGGGAAATTAAAATCGCTTCTATTGAGGAGACTTTTAATTATTATGCTATTTTCTCTTTTTAATGACATTTTGTTAACATGAGCATGTCTATGTCTCACAAAATAAATCTACTTTTGCTTTATGATTCAAATCCACATGAACAATGATTTTTCTCTTGGACATCAGGGCTTCTCCTCATTGGGCTCTAAAGTTACAAAAATACCTTTAATAATACGTTGTTGCAACCACTTAATGTTATTATTTGAAAGAGCCTGTTAAATGCAATCAACTGTTGATTGTAAACATTTTAAAATGTTAAGACAGCCATATGTGTGATTTAGCGACCATCTTAAATGTGTTTACATTAGTAGTGTGGAGAGCATAGTGACAACATTTCTTATTTCAACCGTCTATGCAGTCGCTGTTGAGCAAAGATTTTCAAGATAATAAAATTAGAGGTTTTGTAAAAATATAATTTTTACTGTACATTTTTCAAAATATTTAGTACGCAGTGCTCAACCAGTACCGATATGCAGATATCGAGTACAAAATTATCATCTAACTTTTAGTATAGATTTAAATGTGCCATAAAATCCACCTTAGCTCTTTTTCCGATAAAACTAGGCTTCTCACAGCTAGGCAAACTAAACCTTGGCGTCGAGAATATAATTCATTCGAACCAGGATTCCTCATACACGCTCAAAGCACAAAAAAAGACATTAGCAAGTTATGGGTGACATTATATGATCGAAAAAATACCCCTACCCCCGTTTGTAAACTGAACGGAATCCCATCATTTATTACATCATAAACCCTAAGGACATTAGGATTCCACCAGTCTTGGAAGAGAAATTTGCGCTATTTTACGAGTATATAAACTGTTTTACTCTCCGATATTAGGAACTCAAAACACTGTTTTTTTATTATATTATAAAATGAAATGAATTTTAGTGAATATACATAAGGAATGTTTAGAATGTGAATTGTAAGAAATATGCCCGCAGTTTCCCTGTTTTAATAGGTAATAGGGAATTGCGAGTGAAGCCGCCGATAATTACTAGTTTTAATATATTAGAAGGAATTTAACTGCACGTTGTTGTTAACAGCCCGCCCAAGGAAAGGTCATTTAGTATATTTACTAAACTGAGAGTTCCCAGAATGCAGGAGTAAATGACATCAAAGCGGCGCGAGCGAGTCACCGAGTCAACCCTAGTACTCTGACGCCCGATGGTAAATTAACACTGACTCAGTTAATTGTCTGTTAACCGCAGTGCCAGAGTCCTGTGGCTTGGTGGGTAACAGGACGCTTCCAGTCTGTCTCAGTGCATTTAGCTGTTCTATTCTTGCCGGAGAACAAGTAGAGAATAAATAAAAATCTGCAGATCACTAATTGCACTTTATATCTTTATTGGCATACCCTTAAGAATTGTATGACGCTCTTGCATCAGTAAATAATGTGTTTCATACCTTTGACGATTTTATCTCTTTTGCCTTATAATGTTATTAAAGTACCCACAACTTAACACGTCATGCCGATCTCCTAGACACACTTTTCAGGACAAATATGAGTGAAGGATTGGCTTCCCTCTCAAATACGCCCTCGGCCATTCTTGCAAGTAGCGCTCCTCGTGGATTTCTAGAACATCGTACTGCTATGTCTGGTTCGTGGTAGATCGCACTCACTTGTTACAAACTAGTATCGATTGTTTTTAAGACGTACCATTAATTAATAACTCATTTACCAATTAATTAGTAAACCGTTGATAGTTCACTTATTACATACATAAGGCCAATACCGCCAAAGGCGCAATGTAGGGTTCAACGGTTATCGGATAACAAGATGAAGCAACCTCGAGCGTGGCTGCTGCTTGGATGGGTGACCGCTGAGTGATCCTGTACTTGCAAGCCTATCGGCCATTGTTGGTGGTTCGGAAGTCACCTTTAAGTCGTTGGTTTAAGTGTTAGAAAGGGCTTCTTAGCCCTAATTTCGCCTGGTAAAATAAGACATCTTTAATTTACTTATTTTATACACCATGATAAATTTTGCTTTGTTTTTCGCCTACATTTGTAGTCAGTATGTTTATTAAAAAAATTGTTATCGAACATAATTTTAATTTTTCCCCTCCCTGACTCAAAATTATGCAAAAATTTTAAATGGCCCTTTGACTTTCAAAATCTTCCGGTCATAGACCAGGGTCTGTGAGCAACAAAAACAAGAACAAAATTCAAATGTAGCTGAGTAACTAAGGATACTGGAGTATAGATGTCCTCCACTGAAGAGAGTCCAAAAATTAGAGTTCCATAGTTTCATCAAACCTAGATTACGTCATTCCAAATCTCATCACGTGACTTGCGATGAATATAAGGATACCATATAACTGATCCGCGTCTTCAAGAAAACAGAACAATTATCAATTTCATCACAATTTATTGTCTTTTGTCATCCGCTAAGCGGTAAAACACTGTGTCTCAATAAAACACGCACTTCATGTTATGGACAGCACTTATACCTCACTGTCATGTCGAATCGATTTACTACACGCGAAGTTTAACGGTTTATGCACTTTCGTCCGCGACCATCTTTCACTGAAAGTTGTGTCACAAAACGTTCAACTCAGTGTCAGTCAGGTTATAAAAAAGTTCGCATTTTATGACTCATGCCGAATCAGATTGTACGCAATTATTTTCTCGTACATCAGAATATAAAACATCACATAGTACGAAGTTCAGCCAGCGCATGCGTACTAGCCACTCTTCCCTCTCCAGCGCACAAGAAAACATTTGTACAGTCCAAACCAAAGTAGTGCTTTTACAAGCGGGGGCGACTTGTATTGCCAGTGTCCCGTGGATTTTGGAGCGGGCTGTACTCGATTGAACCGCGGAGGGGTAGGCTATTTGCAGGAGGTGGGGATCGTTGCATCCTCCCCGCTTCGCGCTCCATGCTAAATCGTTCGAGAATCGTTCTGTGTCGGGCTATGTTTTGTCTGGGGAGACTTCAATAAGCGGCCTACACTCGTTATCCGATTATTATTATCGTACGATTATCCAACTTCGATATTATACAATAAACGTACGCCACAAGAAGTACAATACATTAGCATCAAAAATAACAAAACCAGCTGTGCCCTAGATCTAACTACCAGAAAAACTACAATATTTGCAGCTTGCCCAGATAGCATTAAAAAGATTGTAAAAAAGAAGTTAAGGATTCTCCCCCATGGGTGTTACTAGGAGCCAAATCCACATCTTGAAGACAATCGAACAAAGCTCGTCACTTTTAAAAGACATTTCACATAATTTCCTCATATGCATCACCGATTCAAGTTCTCCAAAAATTAGTTACTTCATATCGCTAATTGATTAACATTAAAAACTATTGTAATTAATAAATTGAAACCATATATTAAGTTAAATAAATTGTAATATCGAATTATTCATTGGATAAAATCAATCAAAACATTCGATCAAAATAACCGAATGACGAGTGTAGACCGCTTATTAAAGTCTAAACTATTGCGCTAAAAGTGGCCTTACTCTTAATGGTGGTGGCTTAGGGTGATCACGAAGTGGTAGACCACAGTATGTTCCCTTTAAACAGATGATATTTAATCGAAGAGAATTTGGAAGGGTTTGCATGCTTGCGTTTGCAACCGGGTGTAACAAATTATTAATTTAGGTTCATTAGGAGTAGGTTTTTTTTTTAGAAATTGTTGAAGTATATTTTCTTTTTTTTCTCGTCTGTTAATTAAACTGCTTACGATTCCTCCACTTTTGAAAAGATATAACTTCAAAAATAGCAAAGAACAAACATTAATGCCCTAATTGAACGCTTTCATCCAATAGAGAGAGCGGTTCACTTAATTTATATTTGCCCGAAGCAAGTACAGAAGTGTGGCTTACGTGGTTCGTTCAGTCACAATCTGCTGAGTGCTCGCGTCCTCAAGCTATGAAACACTAATGGTTTCGAAACAGGAAGAGAAAATACGAGAAAGAAAATACTTAAATGTTTCCTTCACTATACAATCTACTTATTTATACAGAACAGTCGTTAAAGCATTTTTACTGAGGGACATTTCTGCCACTTTATTAGACCAATCTCCAAACAAAATTACTAATTTAAAACTATATAACTCCTCTTGGAGTAATAATTCTTCTATTGTTGAATTGTTCTAGTATCACAAAGGTCGTTTATCAAAATAATGTTTGATGAAGGTTCTTGGAGCATTGGAAATACTTTAATTTAATACCACTAATGAATTACAACACATATTCCAATAATTAATTTAATTTTGCCGGTCATCAAAAGGTGATTTATTATCTTAGTGAAGAATTGAGGTAATTTAAATTTATTTTCTAACTTTTGTTTTTCTTTTTATATTTAAACACAATACTTTCAAGAATTTTTTGTGAAAATATTCATGATAAATATTTGATAAATGTTTAGTTATTTCTAAGTGTAATTCTAAAGCTTACAATGATAAGTTGTCTTGCTTAGAGTAAAGGTTTTTATATTTCCATACTGAGCCAATTTAATTTAGAATTATATAACACTTTATCTTTACTTTTATTTCTGATTAGTATGTTAAGTTTATTACATTTTGGAAAAAATTAGTTTAACTTGCATGTTTTAAAAAACAATGTCTAATTCTAATAACCTTGCTTTCTGTTTATATATGTGAAAATGTAATACCACTAGTAAATTACGACACATATTCCAATAATCAATTTAATTTTGCTTAATTACATTTTTAAATTTAATTTATTAATTAATTTAAGCAAAATTAGATTAATTATTGTAATATGTATTGTAATTAACTAGTGGTATTAAAATCAATGTTTAATACACTTAAAAACTAACCCAGCCTAACTTTATGCTTGCAGGACCTCAATTACTTTTCTTTCTGATCACAAGGATTCTAGAGTTAGCTTCTTGATATAGACGTTTAAGCCGTGTTTTTAAATTACGTGTCAAAAGTTTACACATTTAATTATTCGGAAATGCAAAAATATATTATCATGCATGAAAAATAATACCTTTTCTTTATCAGCATTAACTTGTTTCAAATAAACTGCCCTTTGATGACACACAGGATGAGTGATGCATGAAAAATAATACTTTTTCTATATAAGCATTAACTTGTTGCAAATAAACTGCCCTTTGATGATACACAGGATGAGTGATGCATGAAAAGTAATACTTTTTCTATATCAGCATTAATTTTTTTCAAATAACTTTCCTTTGAAGACACACAGGATGAGGGGAGAAGATCAATCATGTAATTGTGGAGATGTCATGCAGAAGACAAATCATGTCGTTAATTGGTATCCTTGTGGTCCTTTTCAGAAAGGATGACTGAAGTTAGTTCAGTTGTTTAGTTAGTTACCCTTTGTGAACAGAAGACTAGGTGTCCCATTGCATTAGAAGCTAGTTTATTGAGTTACACTTGTTGTATGTGAAAATATAAATCGCCAAAATTCTTTTATTCCAATTTTGACTCCAACTTTTCGTCAAATTTTGTTACGTAACCAACAAGTACGAACCTCTCAAAATCAAAAGACATCCCAAAGTATATATTTTGGTTAACTTCCCATCAAGATTTTATATACAAATTTAATAATTTGAAAGAACACATTTCATGCTTAATTAGTTAGGCTACTTCTGTAAATGAATGGGTTTAATTAATAACTTAATTAACTGTCTTATTTAGACTGCCTCTAACATTGACACTAGCAGTTGTCGTCTTTGTAATTTTATGTTTTCAGTAATCAGTTTTTTGTGAAAAAAAGGCTCATAGGCACAACCTTGCTCAGTCAGAGCCTAACTGAAATACGAGTATGATAATAATCCAGTTTTTCAGTGACTCTTTTCTTGATCAAATACTAAATTGTGATAAAGCATTTCCTTGCGGGAAAAGCACAAATTTCATGCACTGCTAGGTTGGCAAAGGAGCTTACCAAATAAATTTGTCCATACACATATTTTAAACATAAAAGGGAAAGTATACATTTTTTGTAAATAACTGTCTTTAATTTTATTGATATACCATAGTTTACGTCCCACTAGCAGTTACCCGCGGCTTTGATGGATAAGACCACTGCTGATTCGAGTGAATTGTTTTTTTCGACGCCAATGTAGACTTTGCCTTGTTATCACGATCTGTCAAAATGTGTATATTTATGGCCAGTCTATTTAGGTCTTAGTATCTTTTTCATAGTTTATTTTGTCTTCTTTCCTCTATCAAGAAAATACCTACACCGGTCTGAGAAGCCTCGTTCTGTCAAAAGACAACGACTATGGGTTTTATAACAGTCTTGGGTATTAGTAAAAGTTTGATAGTCATTTTAGAAATAAGAACAGACCTATATGTTAACCATGTACACTAAGAATGTCCATGCAAAATTTAATTACAATCGGTCCTGTAGTTTTACTACAAGGTTAACCAACAAACTTACTGTCCCATTTATAATATTGATAGTTTTAACAATGAGTCAGCATAGAACGAAAAAGATCCGAGCGACTTCCCTTTCTAATTTTGCCTGCAGCTTTACGATGATGATTACATAATAATAAAATGTAATATCAAAATGGTGGTTGTACATAAATTACAAGCCTTTACTCTATTGTAATACCAGCTGAACGTCAGTGCCGCAGAGCACGTGGTAGTTCATTAATTTCCTCCGGGACCTCATGCGTCTTTCTCCGCTTGTGCTGATCCATCACTTCACGCTGAGTTTGCTGCAGAATGTAAGTCTCACTCGTGATTGCTGACGTAGCGTAGTTAAGATACATTTATTTATGTGGCCCAAGGAAAACTGTTGAGAAGAAGAATGTGATTTTTGCAGTATATATACAGGGTGATTCGGTTAGTGTTACCGGCACTTTCTGAGCTGATTGTACTATAAAAAATAAAGAAAAAAGTTCATATAAACATGGGTCCGGAAATGCTTCCTTACTGGGTTATGGCCAATTGAAGATTTCACCAAAAATTGTGTGCAGGAGGGCAAATGATGATTTGCCGCGTGTTTATGAAGAGATATTTATAGGCGAATGCAACTTTTTCTAACGGATTTTTAGATGAGAAATTGAATAAAGTTCATCTCATAGCTGTATCTCATTTAGTTTTTTTGTTATACTACAAAAAACAGAAATAAAATAATTTTGAAAACACTTTTTTAAGGTTTAACGGACAATTATTTTGTTAAATAGGCATTGAAGACCCACATTTTTACAAAGAAACTTGCAGAAAATTTAATTCTGAATAAAATTATGTGCCACACGGCTATTAACAGCGAAATATTAGTTTCTGGAATTTAATTTTACAACAAACATTCTACCAAGCAAGAAATACGTATTTAGTAAATAAACACCGCAATGTAATGATATAAGGTAGACAAATAATTGATTAGCATACAATTGTAAATACGATTTTAATAGATTAATGCTCAACTAAAAAACAATAATACTATTACTTTTTAGGACTATCCAAATGGTTACATCATGTACCTACATATCTTTGTCACGTTAGCTTTACAGAAGGTAAATTATGTTTTTATAAGTTGGTATCACAAATCAGCTGTTCAACAATACACTGCAATTTATTGAGGAATCCAAATTATTTGTTACCAATTCTGTACTAGTTTAATGAGTGCAATTTAATACAATTAATTTACTACTCGTTTGTTAGTGAAGTGTATTTTAAAGTAACTTACTATCACAATTGCAATGCCTTTGTTATTTACAACGGAAGAATATGCCGACATGGTATTTGTCTTAGGCGTTTGTGACGGAAATGCAACCGCTGCTACTGCAGAATACCGAAGACGATTTCCTAATCGCAGAGTTCCAAACCCAAAAACGATCAGTGGATCATTTCGTACCCTAAGAGTAACAGGTAAACTTCCTAGTATTAATAATTATCGGGATCGCCCTGCCCAGAATAATGTAGATATGGAAGAGGCTATAATCATGGCTACTGAACGCAGTCCTGGTGTCAGTACACGGCGTCTTTCTAGGCGATTCGCAGTGTCTCAGTCTGAAGTATGGAGAACTTTGCGCAAAAATAGCATGTTCCCTTACCATAAACAACAAGTTCAAAGTATTCAACCAACAGATCCTCCTCTTCGATTGGAATTTTGCAACTGGTTAATTAGAAACCGTCAACATCATAGAACCATTTTATTCACTGATGAAGCTCAATTTACCCGAGATGGCGTCAACAACCTTCACAATGAACACACTTGGGCAGAGGGAAATCCACATAGTACAATCGTGCGCAACTTTCAACACAGATTTAGTGTAAATGTATGGTGTGGACTCATTCATGATCGATTAATAGGACCATTCATTCTCCGAGGACATCTAAATTCCCGCATGTACCTAGAATTCCTTACAGAACAACTACCACTATTATTAGAAGATGTTCCATTAGCAGCAAGGTGCAATATTATTTATCAACATGATGGTGCCCCTGCCCACTTTTCCCATAATGTAACAATGCACTTAAACGAGCAGTTTCCCGGGCGATGGATTGGTCGCAGTGGACCACACACTTGGCCACCAAGATCACCAGATCTAACTCCATTAGATTTCTGTATATGGGGTTGGATGAAGAACCTGGTGTACCAGGAAAAAGTAAATACACGTGAAGAGTTAATAAATCGAATTGAAGATGCCGCCGCACAAATCAAAAACAATCGTGCAGCGTTGCGGAGGATAACTCGATCAATCAGAAAGCGAGCTGCTAAGTGTATTGAAGTACAAGGACTGATTTTTGAACACCTGTTATGAAAGTGGTACGTAGTATTATAAGCTTTAGATGAAAAACAATAATTTATTTAAAACTTAATTTAAATTGCATCCTAATAAATCTTATGTGTAGGCTACTCTATGTCATTAAAATGCGGTTTTCCTTTGCTTTGGAATTTCTTGTTTGGGAGAATGTTTGTTGTAAAATTAAATTCCAGAAACTAATACTTCGCTGTTAATAGCCGTGTGGCACATAATTTTATTCAGAATTAAATTTTCTGCAAGTTTCTTTGTAAAAATGTGGGTCTTCAATGCCTATTTAACAAAATAATTGTCCGTTAAACCTTAAAAAAGTGTTTTCAAAATTATTTTATTTCTGTTTTTTGTAGTATAACAAAAAAACTAAATAAGATACAGCTATGAGATGAACTTTATTCAATTTCTCATCTAAAAATCCGTTAGAAAAAGTTGCATTCGCCTATAAATATCTCTTCATAAACACGCGGCAAATCATCATTTGACCTCCTGCACACAATTTTTGGTGAAATCTTCAATTGGCCATAACCCAGTAAGGAAGCATTTCCGAACCCATGTTTATATGAACTTTTTTCTTTATTTTTTATAGTACAATCAGCTCAGAAAGTGCCGGTAACACTAACCGAATCACCCTGTATATATATATATATATATATATATATATATATATATATATATATATATATATATATATATATATATATATATATATATATATATGCCTAATGACTTCAGAGAATAACATTTCTTGATTTATGAACAAAGTGAACATTTCATTTAATTACAACATAAAGCACCAAATTTTGTTATTTTGTAAATTTCTCTGTATTTATATTTTTTTAGCTCAGGAGGAAACTTTCAATGTGTACTCTAGAGTTCTATATTGAAAAATAAAACGTTATACAGCATTTTGTGTAATTTGAGTGACACAATCAGGAGTAAAGGCTCCTTACGTCCAGACACAACTGTCATGTGGCAATTCTTTTGCAACAAAAGTTTTTAGAACAACATTTATTGCAGCTTTTATCTAGAACCTGATGGCATAATCGATTGTTATAACTTTTTTTATTCTGCATGTTTGATTTTAAAAATACATACGTACTGATTTATCGTTTTTATGAAATTTTCATCCAAAATATAAATTTCCTCCCATGTAGATTTCCGAAATAGGGTAAGTGGTTTTCATCATTTAGAGTTAACGGGTCGAGTTAAATCGCATTTAACTTGTCACAGTCATGGCTATTAGCATCGGTAAATGCATTGGGCCATTAGAGTTTCTCAGAATTCGCTTTCCTCGTTTATTCCAAGAAAGGTATGGCGAGAGATTTGGCTGAATTAGTGTTGAAAGCGTGGGTGGGATTTGTGCCCTAGGATAAGAGTGCCTGGCTTCTAGGTGGTTTAATCGGTTCACTGTTGGGATATTTTTATGAAAGCATTTTGGTTGCAGTCCTTTAAGAGCAGGCTATAGTGAAACGACCTTGAGCTTTTTCCCGTAAGAAAATTTTTAAACCTTGTACACGTTTACGCCTTATGTCGTAGCATTATGGAAGATCTCATTTGAAGATCGTATTTATACCTGTAGGTTTAAATTTTTAATTTTTAATTTGTAAGGGATTTATTTCTACGCCAATGGCACTTCAGTTCAGGATACTAAACGTTTTTAGGGGAGAAAGGTCAAATCCCATTTAAAAGAAAATTTTGACCTGCCCGGGAATCGAACCCAGAACCTATCGGTTAGAGAGCAGCAGCCTTACCACTACGCTACGTTGAAGGTCTAATTTAAACTGATAAATCCAACAAAGATTGGGATTTTTTCCGAGTAACCAATAAACATATTGAAAAAAACTTAAAAAACTTTTGGATGCGTATCTTAAAATGAGATATTTTTCAAAGGTTGTATGACTAAAGATAAGGTCGTAAAAGTGTATGAGGTGTAACGGTGTTATTATGGGGTTAAAACTGAGATGTCCGCAAGTACAGCTGGCACTAATATATCTTTTATGAAGACAGGAAAAATAGTAAAGTTCTTTTTTTATTAGACTACAGTCAGTGGTAGGTATAATTTTGGGACATTAATTAACTGGCGGAAGTAAAAAAGATGAGGACAGCACTTTACACTATGTACATAAAAGATGACTAGAGGCGGGAGGGAATGACGTGGTTTTATTTATACACTCCCTGAAACCATCATGTACTTAGTGTAGAATTTCAAATTTATCCGCACTTTTTTATTTTGGCTTAATTACAATACTGCTTAAATTTCGTACTCTTTAATGCATGTAATTTCATTGCAGAAAGATGAAAGAAAATTTCTTTCTACTCTTACTGAGAAAGTATCTTAAAGGAATTTGATTTTAACAGATAAATATTTTTCAAATTTAAAATCCTCATGCGATTATAAAAATAAAATTGTTAATATGTGAAGTTATCTTGAAGATCTTGACGTTACATGAATAACGTAATGTAATTTGAATTTAACATACAAATATTTTCCAAATGCTCATGCAACGATAAAAATAGAATTGTTAATTTGTGAAGTTATCTTAAAGATTTTGATATTACGTGAATATCAGGCCGTTTGTAGTATTTTGTGGCTGGTTTTATTTAAAAAATTAAGCACCAGCGGCCCCACCACGTATGCTGCACACGTTTCCCAGTTACCAGGTCGAGGTGTTGGGGCTAATGAGCCTGGCCTCGCCTGGGATCAAGCGTTAATTAATGAGCATGTATTCTCTGCACGGAGACTCCTGTTTGGCCGACACTTTCTTCCTTGTTTTGCTCTTCTAAATATATATTAGATTGTTCAGAGCTAATCGTCTTTCAAATGATTTTTGTCTCTACTAAGGCATCGTTTAAGATGGCTGCAATGACAGAACGCTCTGCGACTTTTCTTCGTTTCTGCAATAATAAGTTGAGGTGTCGATTGAAAATTTAAGAAATATTCAAGCCACATTATTTTGCTCATTTGCACTCTCAAAGTACTTTCTCTCCTTAGTATTGTTGGACGCAATACATCAATAAATTCATTTCAGGGTGTCCCCCGACTCGAAGTAATAAATCAGAACTAGAAATTGTCAACTTCCAGACCGAATGGCAACGCCTTAGTATAATCTGAAAGAATAAATGTTTTTGTTTATCAACTAAAATAATTCACTTATACCAAAATTAACCTTGAATTTGACCGTAAGAGCCATTTTCTGCTGAACGCGGATAACTCCTAGGCACAACGCTAAAAGTCTAAACACAAAATTAGTATAATAAATAAAATTGTTGTTAACACAAGAAGATCGTCAGTACATTTCAGTACAGTACAGTTGGCGCAGCTCCAATTTAGGTTATTATGTAAGCATTTCAGAGATTTTCAAATTATTATGAAATCCTACAAAACGTTGTCCTCAAGAAGTACAATTTATTAAAAAATACCAAAGTATCTGAATTTCAAGTTCACAAACGTGAATGATCTTTCCAACTTGTATTAAATGTCCCGCCGACTTCTGGACATAAAATCATAGACATTCCAGAAATTTTAAGTGCAATTCCCAACCGAAATGGCGTTTCTGTTCTATGACTATTAATCGCTGAGAAAAACAAGACGAGCGCGAATAAATTAAATACTCCTGAAAAGAAATTGTATACTCACAAGTGTAGTGTATATAATTTTATTACTAGGAGTAATCTCTGAGATCAAATCTCTCTCACTCTGATCCAACGTCAGCGTGCAGCCCCTATCTTCCAAATACGTTCAGAGTAATTTTATCATAACGTATTGGTCGCTTGATACCAGCATGTGTACGTAACAACAAACTATAAGCAATAATTAGACTCTTAACTTCTTGATTTTTAGTTGTTTATATCAATGGTGGTCATAGTCTATTCACAAACATAATAAAATAAGATGCTGTTGTAATTGTTTTAAACTTCTCGTTACATTATGTTTCTTTCAGCTCACTGCTTGAATCCTTATCGTAGTCTTGAAAAAAGAAAACTTAAACGTGAAGGTTGATTGCAGGTGTAGTCTTACCACATGGTGAGGAAGGATATCCATAGGGCACCTTAGAAGAAAGGGAGGCTTGCTCTGTCCTAGCCTGTTCCAGCTAAAGGTACTTCCTCATTTTTGCTGTATCCAATTTAGGAGCAACTGACAGGTAGAATTTTACCCCTTCTGTAGGGTAGCCTTAGATCAAATCGAAAATTACCTCATGGTGAGACAGGACATCATAAGGCACCTTAGAAGAAAGGTACTTCCAGAGTATTCCAGCCAAAGGTACTTCCCTCATGTTATGGAATGGGAAAATCTTTAAACTCCACTACAATCACCAGTAAATTACACCCATCGGTCAACACATTTATCCCAATGTGCTGCTTCTGGACACATATTGGGTTGCCAAGACGTATGTAGCACATCGGTTTTTGCTGTACCCAATCTAGGTGCAACTGATAGGTAGAACTGACCCCTTCTGTAGGGTAGCCTTACGTAAAATTGAAAATTACCTCATGGTGAGGAAGTATATCCATAGGGCACCTCAGAAGAAAGGGAGCTTGCTCTGTCCCAGCCAAAGGTACTTCCTCATGTTAAGGAATGTGAAACTCTTTAACACTAATGGAGGCGCTCCCACTCCAGTCAACAGTGTATTAGGTCCATCGATCCACCCATTTATCCAAAAGTTCTGCTTCTGGACACCCAATGCGTTGCTAAGATTTTTGCTGCACTCAGTCGAGTTACAACTGACAAATAGAACTGACCCCTTCTGTTAGGATACCCTTAGGTCAAATTGAAAAGAAGTAGGCTGAGGAAGTCGGATTAAAGAAGTTGCAAAGAGAATTGTGCCAAAAATTTAAATAGTCCATAAAAAAGATTTGTTCTTTCGAACCGCAAGGAGTGAACAACTGAACGACCACTCCCTCCAGCACCTGCAGCTCTTGTGACCATCTAACTCCACGTAAACCTTATTAGTAAGTTAGACAAGGTCAGTCGTGACCTCCAGTAGGAGCTAAGAGGTGGCCAGTAGGCGGACCTACCAACCCACGTGACCGATACAATCAACCATAGGGGCTCCTGGCTCCAAGTGGGCAGTACTGTAGAGGTCAATGGAATCTGCCTTTGAATATCATTTTCAGGTGGAAATCGAAATAAAA
This sequence comes from Homalodisca vitripennis, assembly GCF_021130785.1. Classification (NCBI taxonomy): domain Eukaryota; kingdom Metazoa; phylum Arthropoda; class Insecta; order Hemiptera; family Cicadellidae; genus Homalodisca; species Homalodisca vitripennis. Next base: position 139,936,654 of record NC_060213.1, on the reverse strand, counting down.
TCCTCGTCACTCTAGTACATTTAAATAAATCTTTACTACAATCGCTTGCGTAAACAAGTATCCGGAACATTTTTTTCATATTTTCCCTAATTAAGACACCTGGACACAACAAGACTAGCTATCCGAATATTTGTGATATATGGGAAATTCAAAATAGGTGAACACCATGACGGGCGGAGTTTCTAATTCAAACCAAAATTAGTATATGAATTGTAAATATACATTCATAACTTGTAAATATTAAATAATAGTAGTACTAATCGTAAGTCAATATTTTTGTGCCATTATTGGCAAGAAAACATTATAATATTTTCTTCTCATACAACATTAATGCTGTGAGCCTTTATTTTAGAATTCGTCGCTGTAAATAAATTCTAGTGAATTACAGGTTCTAGTGAATTACATTTCCGACGCCAATGTTGAGTTTACTTTGTTGCCACGATCAAGAAAATCGGATAAAAGTGTAATTTATGGCCATTGTAATTTACTCCGGTTTTAGTTTTTTTTTTTTTTTTTTTTTTTTTTTTTTAAATAGTTGATTTTACCTTCTTCCCAATATTATGAATACATGCACAGGTCTGAGAAGCCTACATCTGATAAAAGATTACTAAGATGGGTTTTATAACAATCTTGAAATTTTGATTAAAAGATAAAGAGTAACTTCGTATTTTATATCTAAAACTTAATATTTGTAAAAAATGTACAGTTCAAAGCATATTTTTAATACAAATTTTAATTTTCTTATCTGAACAATTTCTTACTCAGTGCTGTTACTATCATGCTTACTCTACGATTTCACACTATAAGTGTAAACAAATTGAAAACAGTTGTCAAATTAAATAAACATGCGGTTTTGCTATAATTTATGTTTACACAGAAGAGTTGATAACATTTCACAGGCTCTTGCAAACAATAACGTTAGTTTGCAGTTTTGCAACTTTATAGACTGAGGTAACATTTTCGCTACTCTAGAAACCAGTTGTATCTCGGAGGGATTTTTTAAATAAGAAGAAGCCCTATCCTATCCAGGAACGCTAAGAATGTCATGCAAAATTTCAGTACAATTGGTTGAATAGTTTATACGTGTAATCGTACCAAACAACAAATTCATTTTCGCATTTTAAATATTATTACGACTAGGATAAACAATGTACATATCATATATGATTAGTTATAAAACAATGACTAATTACACGATAGATAATGTTTAGCCTCTACCAGGAAAAGAACTAATATAAATTTACTCTCTGGTTCAAGTTTGCTACGTCGATCAAAATTCTAAAGTATTTAAGGATGTAAATATTGCAACTATATTGAGAGGTTTGGTCGATCTTTAAGCTGATTAAATGTTTATTTAATATCCAAACATTAACTAAATTTCCCCTTTAAAAATATGTTTCACGTTTAAATAAACAAATAACGCAGTAACGTTCGGGTATTTAACCTAATTCCATTTGAAATTCTCTCCATTCATCTCCATACCCCGAGTGTCTGCTGCTTGTGGAAGGGCGTTACTGCAGGATGTACAGCCTGCGTTATACACATTCTGCACCACGCCATTAGTAAGTGTCGCCATTCAGATAACTACTGTATTACATTATGAGGCTGTTTATCCACATGCTCATTAGTTTTATGTCGTTTACGAGACACCACCCTGTACTCACACACCCTGCTGGTGTTTAGGCGGTAAGGTTGGACAATGGTGTTCTTACGCTACCTCTGTTAACCTACAGACGACCGTATTTTGTCTCCGATACTTCCCAGCGAGGAGATGGAAATAAATTGGAGATTAATAAAAAAGGATCTGGATGATGCACTGATCAATGCAGTGTTGCCAAGTAGTGCAATCCTTAGTAATTTAGAACGGCTCGAACATATTTGTTGTAGAAAAGACTATGAGATATCCCTGCACTGTTGCTTAGTATTAAATGGTCAAGAGGATACGTCACAACGGTTCAAGTGTAGAACAGGGTATGATACATTAGTCAGTGCCACCATAGGTTGCAACTCCAGATGTATAGTTTGAATGGCTCTGAAGATGAGGGTATGAAAAGTACATTCAGTGATGCAAATTAGTAAAACCTCTCCAGAGGTGAAGATAAAACGTTTTAAGTGCTGTGGAGGTTGTAGACACCCCTGCAGTGTTTCCTAATAGTGCATCTCCAGATGTAAAGTTACAACGGCTCTAGTATAAAGAGGATATGGGAGATCCTTTCAACGTTGCCAATTAGTATATCTCTAGGGATAAAAATAAGATAGCTGTAGCATAAACCTGTCGGTATAAGAAATTTCTGCAATGATCTCAATATGTGCATATTCAGAGATACAATCACCTCGGGTATAGTGTATAATAGGGTATAACGCAATCCCGCAATATTATTAACTGGGGTATATCCATAAGTAAAGTAAGAATGTATCTAATGTAGAAGAGATAACAAGACATCCGTGCATTGTTGCCATCTAGTGCATCTCCAGAAGTAAAGTAAGAATGTCTCTAATGTGGAAGAGATAACCAGACATACCTACATTGTTGCCATGTAGTGCATCTCCAGAAGTAAAGTAAGAATGTATCTAATGTAGAAGAGATATAAAGACATCCGTGCATTGTTGCCATCTAGTGCATCTCCAGAAGTAAAGTAAGAATGTCTCTAATGTGGAAGAGATAACCAGACATACCTACATTGTTGCCATGTAGTGCATCTCCAGAAGTAAAGTAAGAATGTATCTAATGTAGAAGAGATAACAAGACATTCGTGCATTGTTGCCATCTAGTGCATCTCCAGAAGTAAAGTAAGAATGTTTCTAATGTGGAAGAGATAACCAGACATACCTACATTGTTGCCATGTAGTGCATCTCCAGAAGTAAAGTAAGAATGTATCTAATGTAGAAGAGATATAAAGACATCCGTGCATTGTCGCCATCTAGTGCATCTCCAGAAGTAAAGTAAGAATGTATCTAATGTAGAAGAGATAACAAGACATCCGTGCATTGTTGCCATCTAGTGCATCTTCAGAAGTAAAGTAAGAATGTCTCTAATTTGGAAGATATAACCAGACATACCTACATTGTTGCCATCTAGTGCATCGCCAGAAATAAAGTAAGAATGTCTCTAATTTGGAAGATATAACCAGACATCCGTGCATTGTTGCCATCTAGTGCATCTCCAGAAGTAAAGTAAGAATGTCTCTAATTTGGAAGATATAACCAGACATACCTACATTGTTGCCATCTAGTGCATCGCCAGAAGTAAAGTAAGAATGTCTCTAATTTGGAAGATATAACCAGACATACCTACATTGTTGCCATCTAGTGCATCGCCAGAAGTAAAGTAAGAATGTCTCTAATTTGGAAGATATAACCAGACATACCTACATTGTTGCCATCTAGTGCATCGCCAGAAGTAAAGTAAGAATTGATCTAATGTAGAAGAGATATAAAGACATCCGTACATTGTTGCCATATGGTGAAGTAAAGTTATGGCTGCTCTGATTCAGATCTTTCCACTTGACTCTCCCAGTCAACTTCGATGAAGCCTTACTAGAGCGACCTGGGTTAGAATAGGTCATCATTGGGGACTCTTATTAATTAATTGGATGATGAACTTAATAAGTCATCCTACGTAGGGTAAGAAACATCCACTATGTGTTGCCGTGTAGTATGTATCTCCATAAGTAAAGTTATAATTCTGGTATAGAGATTTCTATTTGGCTTTCCTACTCAACTTTGATTTGAGCATATCCTGATAATTAATTGGACGGCGAAATGTTAATTAAGGTGCAGTATTCAAGTTTGCTTAAACATTTGATTTAAGTACATCGTAATTTTGTAGTAACTGCTATACATTACGAATGACACAATCTGCCTCGTCAAGTTCATAAAATTATTAGAGTTATCAAATAATACATTTTCACAGCGAAACTTTTATCTTTTCTTTGTATTCTTGAATAATACATTATAATTTACGATCAGTCTCACAAAAGACTACCGGACACGTAAATGACGTACATGTTGCAATAGAAGATCGGAATAAGAATACAATTATTTTATTAATTCGAGAACTTGATAGGTTTTTTAACTTACAGATATGTATAATGTATATTATTAGTTTGTAAGTAATCATTTAATAATTCATCCATTCAAAATATGAATGGAAATAATAATTTAGTAAATCCACTCTTAGTGACACACGTTCCCAACGTCATTTAAGTATTTCAACCTTCCAACTATAAATTGTATTTCAATGTTACCCCTTTAAATAACGTAAGACATTAGTATACTTAAGATTTTATGTAGGCGAATGATATTATTTACGTTGTATTTTTAGTCTGCAAAACCTATTCTTACTGGCTACTTCAAAAAACCTCTCCGTTGTACTTTTTAAAATGTAAAAATATTAATATATATATATATATATATATATATATATATATATTCCAATTTAAAATTGTTTTGGTGACAATTACTAATATTAATTTACAAACTTGTTAAAATTCTTGAAGGTTGCGATTGAATGATAATCACTTTAAAACTTTTAAGGGTGTACTTGTCGGTCTTTTTTATTAATTAATTTTTGAAGTGAAAACTTCTGTAGGCGCGTTGAGCGTTTTACCGGTAGAGGGTAAAATCCTCGGTTCGCGTCACCGACATGCTAATGATACTAACCTGCATGAAAAAGTCAGTCTCGCTGTGTTTTTTAACCGTAGACTTGGCCGCGGACTACTAACCTGCATGAAAAAGTCAGTCTCGCTGTGTTAAAACTGTCCCGGCGGAGTATGAAAACAGACTGCGAAAATCAGTGGCCTTTACGGCTTCCTCTCGCGATTTAAAAGTGAAGCCAATGTCGTACAATTCTGTAAGATGCGTCAAATTAAAGCTCTTAATATTGGCAATCTATTGGTTACATTTTTAAATATTAAAAAAAATTCCAAATAATTATGATTATTGTTTACATTTTACATAGCGTTTACAATGACAAGAAAAAAGTAGTAAGCGAGGATTTTTTTTTATTTGTTGGTCAGACAAAATTTGTCAGCGAGAAAGTTGTGTGAAAATAGATAAATATTTTTTTTGTAATTTATCATTTTTTTATTGGAAGTTTAGTTTAGCCTGTAGTAGGGTATGAAGTGATGAGTGAACGTTTCTGCCGGAACTGTAGTTGGCGCATTAGCTCACTGATACCGTATTAACTCAATAAATTAGTTTATTGTGCAATAAAAATACCTTTACGAAAGAACCAAGTTAATTTAACGAATTTATTAGTTTTAAAAATATTGTGGGTTTAATTGTTATTGCAATTATATACTTTATCCGTAGCAATAACTGTATTATTTACAACGGTGTTCAACTCACTGTTGTTCACTCGGTGTTTACTCACTTGTATTCTATGTTTAACTAACTATTAATATTGAGCAATTACAACATATTTTTATACAGATAAATGAATAATGAAAACAACGAATATATTTTTAAACATTTTTAATATTTGTACGGATTTGTATTTAAAATTTAGCATTATTCATTTTAATTATGTTTTTAATATTTAACCTCTTCATCATGAAATGAGTATTATTACGGTATAAGATTTATCTTACTAGCGTGGTAAAATAGATTTCTAGTTATTTGATAATATTTTTTCGTGGATTTTAAAATTGGAAAATTAAAAACGCGTCACATTTACAATTACAGATGTACTGCTACTATAACGTATTGTTAATTACTCTGAACTTAATAGTTCCGTTTTCACTTCTATCGGCAGTCCCACGACTGCAATTTTTTTTTATTTATTAAATTATAGTTTTATGGCTTTTGAGATCCAGGTGGTGTGCATAATAATTGGATTAGGCTGTATGGAAATAATCAGTGAAAGCGCCCATTTTAACGTTTATAACTACAATATAACATAATTTTTTTAGTTTTGTACTTTGTGGCTTAAATTGTGTGTCCTACAACGTTAATGCAATTTGTAATTAGTGCTACGGTTTTGAGCTGTAGAATTTTTATAAACACGTGATGTGAGTATCCCAATTATTTTTTCGAAATAGTTTAAATTTCCTAATTTAGTCAATTTGACACTGAGTTTTTTGCACATGCTTTTATGTCTATCATTCAAAAAAATCAGTTATGAAATAAAATTAATTATTTTATTGTTTAATTGATTTTATTACTTGCCAAAAATAAAATTGCTGCTAGTGTTTGATTGAAAGAATGTGCCAAGGTGTGTTAAGTGGCACCTTAAGGCCAAGATAAACTGTTGATGAAAAATGTTCCCCTGTTAGTCATGAATTCTATAGATAACTATATTACGTATACGTTTTACATTTTAATGTATGTAATCAAATACAACGTTTTATCAACAACTCCTGCCAATGTTTCTGTTATGTGTGATACAATATTATTATTTTATAGCTTTACTAATTAGTTTCTTCCTTTCACGGTTAAATATCATTGATTGATTTACTGCAAAAAAAATTGATTTTCTCTTTCTAGTAGAAAATCTAAATTTCCACTACAGTCTTTGGTTTACTACTCCAATTTTATTATATAATATAATACATGATTTGTTTTAATTTTCATATTTTTTCAGGTTGGTTGGTGACAATTTGGCCGTCATCGAGTGAGTACTTTGTAAACATGTTGAATAAGGTTATAAAAGTTGAGACCCAAGATTGTGTTCTTGGATGCCGGGAACCAGACGGAACTTGTTTGGCCGTTTAAACTGAAGCTTTTGAAACTTATATTTCAATTACTGCTTTCTTTACACGGGTACTAGAGAAAAGATAAAAAAAACACTCAATAAGGTCTTAGGTAATAAAGGCTACATTATCACTGTCTATTTCTTGCTGAACACGAGTAGTAAAACGAATTCTTAAAAAGTCCTTAAATTAAGATTACTTTCGGTCGTTTGAAAAGTCGGCCGCTTGAAACGTGACCGGTTGCAATGGGCCACGTGTTCTTTATTATCTATATTGAACCTCTTCCTTCCTGAAAATGTACTAGATAATCTATTAAGTAAACTAGTGTTTTATTCTGATAAGTAGAGGCTTGGCCAAATAGGGAGTTTAAATTTTCTAAATAATAAATTGTTCTACTTCACTTAATTAAAACACTATTCAGTCAGCCGTTTGTAAAAGCTCACAAAGTCTAAAAATAGACTGATTTGCTCATTTACAACGTTTCCAAAATGTATAAAAGGTTCGTTCAAATTCTCAGAACTCATGTGAATGTCAGTCTGTGGAGCTGTACAGCCAACCCCTATATACAGCCTCATTACTACAGCTAGTAGGTGGAGTTACAAGAGTTTGCCGTCACACGAGATCAAAGCTACAGTTAACTCACGCCAGCGGAGGCCACCCCGCGTGGATTAAAGAGGCTATACTTGACCTGCTTTCACGTCGCAAATGTGAACATTCAATTTCCCTCTTTGAAACCGCGATTTCCACAAAAACGTGGGAGGAATTAAAAGATTTTCACGTTGAAATTTTAAAGTTGTTGAGTAATGTATTCACTGTGTAATGTGATAAAATTATATCCTTATAGTATCGTCAAATACTTTTAAAACTCGTAACTACCGTTTAACGAGATAATTTTATCCAAAATCTAATTTCCCACAAAATTTTATAATTTTTGTATAAAATCTTAATAATTTTAATAAATCTAAATAAAATCTTATGTAAACTCGTAAATAAATCTTGAAAAAATACATTTTGTATGTTTTTCTCCGGTTATTTGCTGAGCGTTACCGAAGCTTGTTACTTTTGGGTTAGACAATTTTAATTTATATCTGTCTGCCTGTCTGTCTGCACTATATCTCTTGAAAGAAATTACCTATTGAGTTTAAATTTTTACATGAAGCTTCATTTCTATATAAACAACATCTGTTTCAATAATGGTGTATATATCACTCCATTGGATTGGCAGAATGTTGGCGAAACCTCTTATATAGGTTTATTGGTAACCAATATGTATGATAGCATCTAGTAAATCACATAGTACATAAACAATTTTGAACGGGATCATTTAGGGCAGTGGTATTTTAATTTATGAAATTACCAAACCAATTTATAAAAATTTATGACCCGCTCTCTGTAGGAGCCGTAACTTATATTAAGATGAAATGGTATGGTTAATAAAGGTGCTCGAAAAGGACTTTTACATATTTTCTGCTCATAATAAGGAACTGTTTTGTGGGCAACTTGCCAATAAATCATAATAATACTGGAGCCAAGAACCAAGTTTTGTTGTATACGCACACAACTTAGCTGTTATTTAAACCTATATGCCGTTTTCTCTTGAAAAATAAATCGATTGTCAGTCGCCATTAGTTTTGGTGGAGGTTGAAATGGAAAGGTATCAAAAGGGTTATTGAAATGGTAATTTTTTTCTCTGATCATATTTTTTATAGCTTTAAAGTCATAAAACCAACCGTCAGTATACATGAATAAATGTTAAATCAGCATCAGCTGACCTCAGTTTAAAGTGTACCACATTCTGAGAAGAAATTATCGTTTCATATTATGAACCCTTTTGATACTATCCCATACCGAACCCTACCAAATTTCTTAGGATAAATTCCCTAGGAAAAATTCAAGAAACACCGGGTTGTGTGCTCATGCAGCACAGATTGGCTCCCCGGCTTTGGACTGGAACTGTGGAAAGAGACGTTGTTTACATTTGTATCAGCATCGATCCAGACATGAGTCTGAGTGCGATCCTTAGCGCGTTCGTCGTTATGGTCAATTTATGGATCTGAAGTGATAAGGCCTATTTCGGGAATTTCATGACAGAATACGGCCTATATTTTACCGTAGAACGTAGTGCCTCTTGATCAAATCACATAAAATGGTAACTATTTAAGAGTTATAGCTAAATAATTGGGCCTGTTTTATTTATGATATACGTCGGCAGATTTAATTCAGAAGCCCACCATGGAAAACTGATACAGTATGCTGACGACGTGACTCTCTGCTTCAAAAATAAATCCTTTAAGGATTTGGAAATCACAGTATAACTTAAAAACAGACCAGTCGAAATCAAATGTCGTTATTGTCTCCCTCCGACAGCCAGATCATGCAGGGCGGCCTTCTGTTTTTTTTTGGGGGGGGGGGGTGAAGACTTTTTAGACGAACTAATTCCATGACGTTTTTGGGAGTGCTTTTTTATTAAGGGCACTGACCTGGAACGAACATGTAGATAACGTATGATGTGCTAAAGTTTCCTCAGGCATATTTGTCTTGCGAAAACTAGCAACGTTCTGTTCCCCAAAAGTCTTAAATATGGATTATTCCGGCCTTATCCATGTACATTTAGCATGTGGAATAAGCCTCTGAAAAGTTTTTCCACAATTAGTGAGTTTTAAAACTCAAAACAAAGCTGCAAGAGTAATTGCAAAGGTGAAATTTGACGTCATGCAAGGAATCTTTTGGGGAGCTAGGACCCGGGTGTTTACATGTTAGCATACGTCTACCACCTTCAACATATATTTTGTATATTTCTTGTTCAGTTATTTTAGCCTCGTAATAGAAATAGAATTGTAATTAAAGAAATGTTCACTAAATAATTGTGAATAAAACAGGATTTTCCCGGACATTTGCCATCGTTCAGTGATACAAAAAGTCAGTAACGCTACGTTTCGGGATCTGATATCTGATCTCTTCTACAGGTAAATAACGTAAACCTAACACATAATTACAAACTAGGTTACAATAAACAGATCATACCATAGCGTTGGGACACGCGTAAGTCAGTAATAACACCACCATGTTGTGAGTCAACTTCACTAACTCTAAAACATGCACTTAATAAAAACTAAACACAACACCTAATTATTAACACTGTACTACAGAATGCAGGTCACAATAGGTCTGCATTCGTCGACCAACCACCTTTGACTCCAGAATTCTGATACGGTTTGTTTATTTTAACCTAGTTTTTAACTAGGTGGTTAGTTATTAGGTGAGGACGAAATCAGATTGCAGATCTCGAAACGTAGTGTTTCTGATTTTTTGTATCACTGAACGATAGCAAATATCCGGGGAAAATCCTGTTTCCTTCACAATCCTTCCATCGTCAAAAACAAACTTCAAACAAAGAATATAATTGTGATTAAATATACATAAATGCTCTTTTGTTTTTGTATGTTGTAATTGCCTATTCAAATATTTTATCAATTTATTGTCTTAATATTCAAAAAGTATATACGGTTTACAAGAAAGTATAAAATACTTTTTAATGAGTATTAAATATATGTTTGTTACATGTAATTTTCAAATAAAAAATAAAAGCGTTACATAGTTTAACATAACACATGTAGATTTAATGGGGAGACTAGTTATACTTCACCTCCTTGAAACTGGAGTCATGTTCATCCGAAAAGATTTAAGAAATTCGGCCACGATAAAGCTCAAAATAAACTCTACATCTCATTTGGATCTCTTCAGCAACATGACTCCAGATTCCTGGAGTGAAGTCTGTGACAGCGTCAGCATTCAGACGCTGCTCTAAGAGAAACTGGAGCTCAACTAAACTTTCACATTGATTCATCCCTTCCCACCAGAGCTACGTTATGTGTAAACCAGCACTCCCCAGCATATGTCACTAGTAACCACAACACGACAACCTTTCCATGACAATACAGAAACGTAATTGGTATTCTTAGTTTTAATACTACCTTACATAGACTGGTATTTTTATTAAATTATATTAGTCAATCACTTAGTAAAGGGCAAAGAATGTAACCGATCTCCGAATTACATATAGTTATGTTCAATTACCCTACAAGTGTTGACTCTGCAAAACTGACACATCTGTAATAACTTGGACTGCTATGTGGAGGATGACAAGGTATAAATCCAATTTAAATTGTACAGTTTCACAATATCTCAAAAACTAATTGGAACCTGACGAATTAAACAACAGACAGATGGCACTGAAACTTATTATTTGGTTGTTTTAAGTCTTTATCTGATTACTGCAAAAAACTTACTCAGTAAAAACAAAAGTTTCACTTCTCGCAGCTGCCAATTAAAAAGCAATTAGTCTTCGCTGTTACCATTATTTTTTCGTCCTTAACCATTTTCATTCCTGGGAGTAATTAGAGCCTTGTGTACATCAGACACCTTCGCTGTAAATATTACTCAACCCTTATTTGTAATGCTGTTTGAAACCAAAATTGTCCATACTGTTTATATTAATGCTAGTTTAAGTTTGAGAAAAAATTCTAAAAAGGGAAGACTTCAAGATAAAACTCAGAATCTCGAGGCTATGATGACAATCTACATCGACAGGTACAGTATAAACAAGATAGGCACAATACAATCAATGGGCAAAAGGAAAGCAACAATTAATGCTTTTAGTGATCAATGCAATAGCGACAAAAAAGCAACAAAAGTAACAATGATAACATAAAAACAACAGAATAATAAAATGTAGGATTAGTTTGAAATGTATCAAGTACAACTACTAATATAACAAAAACAAGAAAAAGAATAACATAATATAAACGTTATGTTTTACTTATACCAATCTAAAATAAAAGAAAATAAACAAATTAAATTGTATTTTCAATGTCGTTAAACTTCAGGTACTCATTTACTAAAAAGGATTATTTACTAACCTGATTGATTAGTAAAATATGTTTTAAAACTTTTTTTCTTTTTCAACAAATGAGCACTGGACCCTAAATTTTTAAAAGGTGTGGCAGACATAACGTTTGAGTTAGACTGTGTTTTACTAAGTCTGAAAAATCTTTATTTATTGAATGCTACATCTTGTTGACGACTTAAAGTATAACTACCAATATTAGACTTAACTTTAGTAATACATAAATAAATATATAGGCCACCAACAATGGGTACAGAGTCTTTGACAACACATCCATCACAGTGGGACCTACACCTCGTTCTACGATATGAGTCACTAAGGATTCTTATAGCCTTCTTTTCCCCAAAAGCTACAAGCCATAGAGTAAAATACTATTAAAAGACAACTAGACATGTTTCAGATTACCTTGAAATTGAAAAGTGAAAAGTCCTCTGGGAATTTATATTGTACATTCTAGCATACTGTTCCTATTCTTGAAATATCCTAATTCTTGTACTTTTAGAACTCCAGAAATATGCATTAATGTAAATTATAGTTCTTGAGCAAACATATACTTTTTGCGAAAAAGATGCTTTTAAGACAAAACATATGGAGATAGTTGAACGAGTTTTAGAAAAATGCAACCATCTTCTTGTTTTTTTTTTAACAAACTGCATAAACATTAAAGATACAAGTTCGGTCGTTCTGAGGCCTTGTGTTTACTGACAAAATATTTCCATATTACAATAAAAAAATGTTTGTCTATCAAAACTGTGACCTATGCCCAATAAGAATTTGGATTTAAATAAAACTGTGGCGAAGAAATATTTTTAAGGTGTATCGTGACATGCCGCTTTTAAGGAGCACTAAAAAGATAACAAATTGTCAGAGCCTTTATTTTTTTATTTTCCAACGGACATCATCCAATTTACAACGTGTACGTAATATGGCAGACTTAATAGATAAACAAAAATATAAAAACAAACATCTGTATAAACACAATAATAAATAATCAAGGTATGACGCCACAATAAGGATAAATATGGCTTATATAGATACATAACAAAAAACTAACGGCGTAGCGAATAAATAATAAAACTATATAAAAATGTAACAATACAAGAAACAAATACATGAAGCAAATAACAGAAAAAACAACAAAAGAATCGTAATACCATCAGCAATAGAAATAACATGCATAAAAATGGCAATGACTAATAATTTCAAAAACAATCCAACCTGCATAAAAGAACAATATCAATCACAAGAATAAGTGACAAAATGAAAAAGTAATAACAAACAAGCAATAACAAATAAACAATAACACAATATTATTACCAAAAAGAGATGACATGCTCCAAAAACAACCAAACAAACCTGATTTGAGCCTTAGCAAACAAATCAGCAGGATATCTTTAATGTACAAAGTCACCTGATGATATAAAATACAAGTAATTATGAGCTGCAGTGGAGTATTAGGGACTCCATCACGTGACCATACTCGGCTGATTGGATTTGACAGTAAGCCGGTAAGCTAGGCTGAGAAGGTACGCTGCAGGTATGATGGCTTACTCTGCATTAGCAAAATCCCACGTGACCTCTGATGGATGATTTTTAATTATCCATTTAGAAGATTTTTTAAAGAAAGGATTTCCTCATGGAATTTTATTGGCTGCCCACTGCCTCCACGATGAGCAGTCTTACAGTTTTATACTTCATATTATTCCAACACGATTTGCATAAGCCATTACAAATTTTTCTAACATATATTACTTGTCTTTAGTATTTAGAGACTTATGAAACTGTAATACGTTGTTAGCAGTAACTTTTTATTGTACAATGTATTTTAGTTTGAAGAATACGTGTATGTACTTTTTAATAAAGTAATATCCTATAAAGACAGTAATCATGTGAAATTACACCACTATAACTGTTCCGGTGCAGGGTTCTTTTAATTAAAGACATACAAAGATAGTCGCTAAACGAAGCGAAATAGACCTTAGTGTCACAGGAACTTTCCGTTTACATCCATCTATTAAACTATATACAAAAATATGTTCCACGTATTGAAATGTACAACATTGGCTGAATCTATTTAATGGTCTCATCAGATCTACGGAGTGTCCCAGCACTCTGTACCAAAAATTTCGGGTATTCTTTTTGGACCAAATGTACCGTTTTACTGGCACATGAGGGGTTAGCTTTGAAATTTTAATTTTTGTGAAGGTTCAAAAAGGAAAAAAAATCTTCTGAAATAAATAAAGTTCAAACTAAAATAAAACTTCTTCTTGAAAATAATTACTTCTAAAAATAAAAACTTCTTGATGACTTTTAAATTCAAACTTGTAATATATTCGTCACTCAAAAATGTACAAAGTTCTTACAGCTTGTCTTTTATTCAATTTTCAAAATTCAAAACTTTCACACTCTAATCTGATATGGTAATTCTTCACTTTAATTTATCTTCAAAATTCAATTTTATTTTTTTACTAATTTTATTTACTTTACTTTAAATATTACTTCTTTTCAGTGTTAGAATTTTATATATTGCTGAAAGCATCCGCAGGTTCGATGACGATTAACGAAAAAAGATAACTCTAAGCACTTTCAAAGACTACTCGTTACTATTACTTCCGATCAACTGAGACGGGAGGTACGGCCATCAAACACTGCCATCTGCGATGCGCGCCTCGCTGATAGCATCCTCTTTTGTACTGTCCAGTCCTTATCATTCTTCTGGGCCTACTCCTTCCACCGGTAATCCAGTTACCCCAGAATTACAATTTAATACAATCGGTACACAAAGAAAAACCAAAATATCATTTTAAAACCTGAACATTTACATTTAAATATTTTAGGAAGCCGCTATTTTGAAAATAGAGGTTTAAAACTCGAATCTTTTCTGTAATTAGGCTTCTAAGTTAGAAAGGTGTATACCAAATTTCAATTTATTACAATAAGCCGTTCTTAAATTAAAATTGTTAAAGTAAAAAAAAAGGCGACTATTAGGATAATTATTTAGTTTTCGTAGGTTTTAATATGATATTTTGGTTTGTCCTTGATCAAGAAAGAATATTTGAAAATATTAGTAGTGAGTTCTGGGACATTCTGTATATTATCTTGAAAAGCGCCATATTATTGTTATAGTTATTGTTGTTATTTTATGTTAGCACGTGAGTTACAAAAAAATATTTTTTTAAGGTTTTAATGCGATATTTTGGTGTGCCTTTGATCCAGAAATAATATTTGAAACTTTTGGTAGAGTTCATAATTGGTTTCGATCATATTTATCTAATAGAAAACAATGTGTAAGAGTATGTGATGTTCTGAGTGAAGTAGGTTTTGTTAAATATGGTGTCCCCCAGGGATCGGTACTTGGTGCAATTCTGTTCATTATATACATGAATAGTTTGTGCCAAGGAAAATTTCGAGGTACTTTATCATCTTTTGCAGATGATACCTCCATTTGTTATGTAGAAAACACGTCGGAGGAAATAAGACAAGCTATGGTTGAGGACTTGACTGCACTCAAATGGTGGTTTTTGGAACATAAAATGCAACTTAGTGTAGAGAAGACAAATTACATCAATTTTAGTCTAAGAGGATCCAATATTTTTCATAATCCAATTAGATACAAGTGTGTTAACTGTGTAAATGGAAATCTTGAATGTGATAGCTGTAAGGTTGTGCAGAGAGTTGAATGTGTAAAATATTTAGGAGTAAATATAGATCAGAATTTAACCTGGAAGAACCATATAAGTATGATAAAAAATAAGTTACATAGTGTAATAAGAATATTTTATTTCTTAAAGACAATGTGTCCAGAAGTGGTACTTAGGACAGTTTACTTTTCTCTTGTTCATAGCAGGATGGAGTATGCTATATCAGCTTGGGGAGGAGCATACCAAACAAATATTATGCCTATTTATTTTATGCAAAAACGCTTTATAAGATTGATAAAGAATAAGCATAGGTATGAGCACACATTGCCGCTTTTTAGAGATTTGAAGATTCTGCCTTTGAAACATCTGTATGTTTTTAAAGTAATGAGGATTTTCTTTTCAAAGAGTGGTAATAGAATAGAAAATAACAGAGTAGCTACTTTTAGATCTAAACTGCGAAATCCAAATAACATTGATGTACCTAAGCCAAACACTACATTTTTCACAAAAACTTATAATTTTATTGCTCCCAGAATTTTCAATCAAATTCCAGATGAAATAAAGAATTTACCTTCAAATAGATTAATTGTCAAACAATTGAAAAAATGGCTATTATGTTTGGAAGACATAGATTTTCTTTTTGATATCCTGCAATAGTAAAGAATTAAAAGTATTTGAATACAAACAAAAATATTAAGTAGATTAAATATTATTAATTTCAAATGCACACGTTTTTATATTCTTAGTAGTTTTGTATGATGAACTAACTGTATTATCTTTGAGCTCTGTTTAGATCAGTTGGTTATGTTAACATTTGCAACCTCAAAACGGGCTCTGCCTTGAGGTGCAATATTGCTTCTTCCACAAAAAACTTTGTCATGGCAACATAATATATACATATATGCATTGTTTTGCTTTAGTGTAATTGTGATGGACTGTATATTTTGTGTTTGCATATAAATATGTATGTGTTATTTGTAACTAAATGTATTGTATATTTTGGAAGAACAATAAATTATTATTATTATTATTATTTTATTAGTTCTGGGACATCTTGTGTATTATCTTAAAAAGCGCTATATTACGATTATTATGGTTATTATTGTTTTCATGTTAGAACGTTCTTTTTAGCAGTATTTTTGGTCTATTATTTTTTTCTATTTAATACCTTTTATACATTTGTTGACTTAAAAGAATTGAACCAGTTGTCACGTTTCATAGACGGCGCATTCTTACTGCACGTAGAGAGAAATCACGTTGTTCCTTGTATATTCGCAACACCACGTCATCTCCACGGGAGACAGTCTGAAGATACAGAAAACACGCGACAATGTTGTCAGTCAGCTGTGGCTTGACTAAGCTGTCGCGTATTGTGGCCCCTGATTGGCCGACAGCCAGCCAATCACAATCCTCAATTCTGCATTGTCGCTGCGCTCATTGTCGCGTGCTGCAGAGCCGCCAATAGCTCTATACTCTCTTTGTCCTGATCGGTTCATTCAAGCAAGATTGTAACCCACTGTTCCGTAACCATTAAACGCTTTGTAAATTCTGAAATTGTTAATTTCAGGATAGCTTTTGTGTTTCTGTTACCTTTGAATTTTGATTTTTGTTTTGATACTACTTAACTTTACTATAAAATTCCACAAGCTGCAAAAACATAATACGTATTAGATAATTTCATATTTATTCTTTATATTAGCAGTTATTTTAAATAACTACAAAAAAAACTACTAGTTTTTTGGCAATGGATGATTTTAAAGGACAACATGATTTTAAATATTTGTCATATATATTACAAGAAAAGAACGTTTCAAAAATTAGAATCCACCCTCTTCTTCAGGGGTAAAAAACTAATACTTATGTTGAGCACAACATATTGTCACGGCTATGATCCTAATATCCTTCAATTGTTTTATTTACTACTTCGATGTGTTTTTATAGTTATTTTGTTGAGCTTATCGATACATATTAGTATGAGTTTATTACACGTGAAGAAGAGGGCGGATTCCAATCCTCGAATTCATGTAATTATAACGAAGACAAATTTCCTAAATCCTCCTATAAGCCTTTTACTGCTCTTTGTATTTTCCCTTATCAAACAAAGAGTTACACATATCAAGTACGTTTGAGAATTATAACTATCGCTGGAATTAACAATCACTTTCGATTTACGTCCAAACAAACGACAAGTACTAACAGTCGACAGCCCCACCAGGACTACTGACGCTAAGCTCCACCTTTTGCAAAGAATGCTCACCAAGTCATTTGTAAGTAATATAATAATAAGTCACAAAATTATCCACATTGTAATTTTGTTTATATCTTAGTCAATATTCTTTGTTCACAGTTTGGTATTGATGATAAATAATTTGAAAGGATAATATGTTTACTAATGGATTGGATGTTAGTATACCTTCAGTCCTCCACTTTAAAGTTCTTGTGAGTGACATTTTTGCTCGATGAAACCTCCACCAGCCCTTGGCGTTTGGTGGCTTCTTTGCCACTCTCGGGGCCTGAAAAAATATTTTAGTGGCACAATAATATTATACAACTATAAATATCACACCGGTTTTCAAAATCCGGGTAAAATAAAACTAGAGGTACTGTGGTATTATCCGGAGACCGCTATTTTTGGAAGTCTTTTTCTCACCGGGTACCTAAAAACTACATTATTAGAAACACCAGACATTATTTGACTTACTACGAGAATCACACGTCATTACAAAGATCGGTTCTTGTTTTCTGCCGTCCAAAAGGAAGCGATGTCTGCGAGAAGGCCACTCTGTCCATATCTACTATTTGTCAGTGAACGATCAGACTAATCAGAAATTAACTTTTTGACGCTATAAAAGCCAGTATACAAAAGACTATTGTATAGATTGGTCTATATTAATGTATACGTGGTCTGTCAGTTTCTCAAGGATTAAACAGCTAAACCAGACTTATCAGCTACCACAATCGTCAATGGTACAGTTTCAAGGACCTACATCGCATTGCCTCAGCGTCCTCAGCTGCTGATGTTATCAGTGCGGTCGTGGGCTGTCCAGATCCTCCTTCAGGACGCCCTCGGGCTCCTGTTACATCTCACGACTTAGCCTTGTATCTTGTTAGTAACCTCCTCGACCGTTAGTAGCTACTTGTGTTGGTTGATCGAGTAACTACTAACGTGTTTAGCTAAGTACGGTAGCTGTATATTTGCTAACACGTTTTTATAAAAATCTCTAACAGATATTATAACTGTACAACCTTTACTATCACCATAATTTCTTCCTAAGTTCTTCCAAAATGATATAGTTGAACATTTAGAACTCAACATCCTAATCTATCCAATGTTGGTGTTCTACTCAGTACTACACCGTTAATCTACAATTCGATTCATACAACTTTAATAAATTTCTAAACAAAAAACAGTCTAATACTAAACACACTACACTTTAAATCAGCGTAGTCAACAAGTAACCCTGTTAATTTACTACTCGACATAAATCAATGTCAACCTACAACTTAATACATATAACGTTAATATACTATTCAACATACAATATCGCCAATCTACGACCTAACTCCTATTCTACTCTGTTTTCTTATTCTACTCAATAAAACACCATTAGTAACCTCTTTAACACATACAAGTACTTCAATCTGCTACTCAATGCATAACACCGTCAAGGTTTTTGTATGTTACGGTTATTGGTAACTATCGCTGTTAATATAAGTTTGTATTTTGTTATATCGACACTGTGTTAGGGTGTTAAACACAGTGCCTAAAACACGATGACCACCATAAAAACAATTATGTCTGACTCACCAGAGAGAGAGAATAATCAGTACAGTATCGCAAGGACCTCGTCTGGGAACGGTTCGTCTGCGGGATGGATGATCATGAGTGGTTGACCACAAAAGACGAAAATCGTCAGAGCAATCGACTGTGAAGGATGAGTCAACGGTCACGATTGGTTCTCCGCAAAGAGGGAAAATTGCGGGTACAAAAACTGAATGGCGGTGTCTGAACTGAGTGTGGAGGTTTATCGTGTTAGCCGCAGGATCCCAGGCCACAGGATTTAATCCGCTGTGGTTTGCAGAAGAATTAACAAAGTCTGCGATAATACTGTGTCTCTCAGAGGCTACGCTCGGCGGTACCGCTCTGCCCACTAATGCCTGGAGGTAACACTAGAAGTCATCAGTCAGGAACGATATTTTATAGTCAGTATGCGACCGTTATGAAAACACTCCGTGACTAAAACAGACTATCTGGTCTGATTGGCTGAGCGCTAGCGAAGCCTGTTATTTGAAGGGCTGGAAATTTTTCATTTTTGTCTGTTTTTGATTTTTGTCTGTCATGAAATTTTGCAGGAAGCTTCTAACACATTTCTAACAATGACTTCTATGATGGTTCATGGGATTTGGCTGAGCGTTAGTGAAGAGTTTTACATTGGGTAATCATGATGGCAACGAGAAAATCGCAGATTGAATAAATGTGTAAACAGATCGTATGGCATTTTAACATCTGTCATAGAAACACTAATATTTTACATGTACCCTCAGGAAATTCTGTTCAGTACTCCGACCTTGTACAATACTGTACGTAATTGAGGTTAGTAATGAGTAAAATCGTGTACAAAAGTATCTTGTAAAATATTGTCAGACTGACAAAGGAAACAGTCTTAAAACGATATTGTTAGTTTTTTATATTAATAAATGGCCCATATTGAGTTTTATGACATTTTCGGTGTAGCCTGCATCAGGATTTCTTTATTTGGACGTGTGAATCAGGAACGCCCAGCCTTTGAAGTAAGGAAATTCTGTAGACTTGGAGCTCCACGCATATCCCACTTTTGATTTGGAACCGTCTAAGCGATCTGCCTATTCCTCGACCTAAATTTCTATAGTATTTTTTTATAATCTGCCGATAAAGTGTTGTATGTGAACATATAACGGCATTTGACCTAAACACCAAGATTTTAAATTTAAATTACAAGAGTCAAGCTTAAACGTATCACGGACTGAAATTTAAAATCATATTAGTATGCGAGTGCCGATGGGTCTGAGTTAGAGATAGCGCAGGTTCGAATCCTGTCTGTGACCGTTGCACTTTATCGGTAACATCGTCCTTGTCCTGTATTGAGTTTCACCTTTATTCTGTTTGATAACATCCTCGCACAGGCCAGTAACCCATGAGGACGGTCAATATATGGCTTACAAAAAAGTCAAAAAGAAGATGGCTTACAAAGAAGATCGGCCTCTTCTTAAAAAAGTCTTTTTCGTTAGATCCCATTTATTGAGGAACCCCAGACTTATCCACGCTACAGTGAAGAACGGTATTCAGTGCAATAAGATGCATTTATTGAGGAACCCCAGACTTATCCACGCTACAGTGAAGAACGTTATTCAGTGCAATAAGATGCATTTATTGAGGAACCCCAGACTTATCCACGCTACAGTGAAGAACGTTATTCAGTGCAATAAGATGCATTTATTGAGGAACCCCAGACTTATCCACGCTACAGTGAAGAACGGTATTCAGTGCAATAAGATGCATTTATTGAGGAACCCCAGACTTATCCACGCTACAGTGAAGAACGTTATTCAGTGCAATAAGATGCATTTATTGAGGAACCCCAGACTTATCCACGCTACAGTGAAGAACGTTATTCAGTGCAATAAGATGCATTTATTGAGGAACCCCAGACTTATCCACGCTACAGTGAAGAACGTTATTCAGTGCAATAAGATGCATTTATTGAGGAACCCCAGACTTATCCACGCTACAGTGAAGAACGTTATTCAGTGCAATAAGATGCATTTATTGAGGAACCCCAGACTTATCCACGCTACAGTGAAGAACGTTATTCAGTGCAATAAGATGCATTTATTGAGGAACCCCAGACTTATCCACGCTACAGTGAAGAACGTTATTCAGTGCAATAAGATGCATTTATTGAGGAACCCCAGACTTATCCACGCTACAGTGAAGAACGTTATTCAGTGCAATAAGATGCATTTATAAGATTTTCAACAGATCATAATTTAGTATTCGAATAAGAATGTTTGCAAACATTATTTATTACCATTCTTAATGTATATACTTACAGAAAAATGTCTAACATTCAATCCGTATTTATTCTTTTGTTTTGTTGAATAGGTGCAGGCTGATTAAATTAAACACTTTTTGCACTTACAGATATTTCACTCACTACTTAATTACCAAAGAAAGTTTTAAGTCTAGACGGTTATGGAAGGAAGTAGACAGTCCCGTTAATTCGCAGAATGGTCCTACAGGCAGGATGGCGCCGGTGATGTTGCATGGAATACTAAAAGCTAGACAATGCAATCACGTACTTCTGCGGTTGTGGTGACAACATTTCCTCAACAGTTCTCGCGCTCGCGCCGCCCGTCAACGTCTTGCTCTTTGACTATCATTGGACCTTTCAACATTTCCATTAATAGAAAGTTATGCTGCAACCATCTGTAATGTTACTCACTGTTGATTAAGCCGGCTATAATTTTTCGCATTTATTTTAAGATGGGGAGGCCCCTTAAGCCTTATCCTTCCTGTCCTCATGGGCCAGTGACCTGTGCGAGGATCTTATAAAACAAAACAATTGGGAGACTCGATACAGTACAAGGTCGATAGTACTGATAAAAAATGCTTTGGGCACAGACAGGTTTCGAACCTGCGCTATCTCTAACTGACCCAAAGCCCAACGCCTTAGACCACTCGGCCACCCGCACTCCCTAACACATTGTATATTATGTATATACATATTATGAATCCGCACAATTAAACAACATGACAACTATTTTTAGCACACATATAGTTCATATGTGATCCTTCTGACCTTGTGTTTCTACTGCCTGCCATGGTTATTCTGTAAAATTTAGGTCAATACCGTACTTGTGGTAAGCTTTAACTATGTTACTGCGTATGTGTGTATGTGTTTCGCCCACTTATCACCACAAATTGCGAACACATTTAGAAATTTCTTTAAATAAAAATTTTGAACTAAGTAAAAAGTAGCCTAAGTATAAATTATTTGCCTGTCTTTAAATTCATCCATGTCAAGTTGCGATGTATAATGCAAATAATTGTGATCGTCAATAACAAACAACAAAAAATATATTTGATGTATTTAAAGTATGATATGAAAACTCGTTAGATAATTGTTTACGAATAGCTCGTAACAATATGTATTTTACCACACATACTTCCTTTGGTTACTGATTAAGTATGGCACATCTGCCGGTATACTTTTAAGTCAACGACTAAAAATAAAGACGCCCAAAAAAGAAAGCGTTTTGGGCTTTAAATTGTATGTATTGGGGCCTAATGAACCTGTTTGAGAATGCGGGCACACACTGTAATATCTGGAGCTATTCAACCAAACGCGATGGCATTTTGCGTAGCAACTCAAGCATTGTGTTTGTAAAAATAGTTTTCCACCAGAGCTCCTTTTAAGATACCGGTCTTTAAAACTTGAATGACCCATAATTCAAAATTGGTTCCAAGGATGGAAATTGCATCCAATAACCATAACTTATCACAGGAGTGCTTTGCATCCCATTCAAAAAGTAGATGCCCCTGTAGTACCACAGGAAATTGCTTTCGGAGCCGCGGATTACAGCTAGTTCACCATAAACGCGGATGAAATATAGTGGTACAGTGTATGCTGGGGTGTCTGTTTTCCCGCCACGGCGCGGCGTACAGTTCCGTTAAGGAGATGAAAGTGAGGCTCTTCTCCCAGAATAGCACTTGGCTTGTTATATGCTGTAAACGCCATACGGGCCAGTCATAGTCCGTGTGTTTGTGGGGGCGCGTGTGCGTGCGTGTGGTACACTGCGCGTGCGCGTGTCATTTCCTATGCGCTCGTAAACTCGCGTCGCTATGCGCTTTACGAGCGACAGCCTCCTCCACGCGTCTTGGGAGACTTGGCTATATCGCGCAGGTTATAGGATGTATCGGATCGGAGGGTCTTTTAATGGTGCACATTGGAAGTCTTAAACGTGTGGACTTTAGCTGGGCTTATTTTTGCGCCTCTACCTCCAAACACATCAGTTATCTGTTTTATTTTTATTTAACATTATAATTCGCATCTCCACAGATGACGGCAATTTATTGAATCACAACATTGCGTTTATAGCACTTGACCAACATGACCATTGCATTAAATAAACTACCTAATGATAAAAGTAATAAATAATAATATAAATTTTAAATATTTGCACGAAGTACAATAACTTTAATATAATAGTGATATCAATTTAGTACTATACATTCATAAAGGTTAAACTAATGAAGTTATCAAGATACAGCAGAGTGTTTATCAACAAGCAACAGTAACAATGTATAAAGCCTGAACTAATAGCAGGTACAATAAACAAAATGGATGACTTGGATATCCATCATCTGACAACAATATGCATGAGGGCTTCAACAATAGCAGCAGTGCTACAATATTAGCGGGAAAGTTCATAATAATGACGAACACAATAATATAATAATGACAACAACAAAAACATCAATATAAAACTTAATAAGAACGCATATTTACAAAGAGACTAGTGACAGAAATTTACCAGGCAACAAATTTTTATACACCATCATAATAATTAAATATCAACAGCAGAGAGGCATGGTAGCGATTTTTCGTAACATTTCTTCCTATGATTTATTACAGAAGAAATCCACCACATTTGCAGACCATATTGTCAAGACCGAGATCCTTGCGATTGGTAATTCATAAGTTCTAGAATAGTTCCGCCTCACTAATAAATAGGTGCCGTGATGTAGTTGTAATAGGCAATAGGTAGATGTATCTCAGGAAAAAGGCGTCATGCCCCTTAGGATCTTGTCCCTTAAGGACCTCCTAAGCTGTAATTTCTGTAGAAGAGATCATGATGCAGGATATAAACTTTGTGATATTGATATCCTTGCCATCCACAATTCCTCTCTGCACAGCCTTGAATCTAGAAGTAAAATTGAAGGTCAAATAAAAACGTAAGAATTCTTGTGGTATCAAAACTATCATTTAAATTTTCCAGTGCACGCCACCGCGTCGAAAAATTTCGAACCAATTGAAAATGTTAAGGTATTTTGGTCTTGCAGTTGAATCTCCTCTCAACAATTGTTAAACCAAACCTGGCAGCACCAGCAATACACATCTGCAGGTGAATAAGCAGAGTTTAATCACAATTAGCTAATTCTTGAGCAATCTCCATTCAATTTGGCATCTTCATTAGAGGATGTTAGGTTTTCGTGGTCACTCTGTTTAAGTTATTTCCATTCATGTCTAATTTACTATCCTCTCCTAGAATAATAGTAAAACAATAATTCCTTGGATTATTCTTAACTTAAAATTTATTTATTTTAGGTCAGTATTGATGGTTATAATTGTTTTTACTGTTTCCAGTTTCTTTCATATGTCCATAGTTATATTTTTGTTGCTTCTGTTATTTTTTTGTTATATTGCACTTGTTACTTTTTGTAAAGTTAATACTCACCATGTTGATATTACTTTAACAAATAATTACAACTGATTGTATAGATTAATGGTAAAATACTAAGTTCTTCACTCCCAGACTATTTGATAGTTATCAGAAGAAAACTAAACGTAACTGTTAAATTGTGACTGTGCCACGTATATGACGTTCGCATTTTGATCATTATCTCGAATTAGAACATTTGACGTCCAACTTCTTTGATATGTCGACACACACAAAGATGAGGTGTTTCGTTAGCAAATTGACGTGTTCGATGAAAGGAACGTCTTCGTTCAGGCGTACAATGGACGCCTTGCGCATTCATTCTTGCCGAAGTACATCAATAGAGAACAAATCACGGCTCATTACAGCGTACACATCATCACACACAGTATAATTGACAATTACGTCACAATCGTCTGCGTCTGTGACATCGATACGTAATTGTAATTGTGATACGTCTCCTTTTAAACTCCGAAGGTAAAGTAAATTTCCTTGGATCTCTGCTGAGGCAATATAGAGACCGGTCTTGTTTGTAGTGCTAGCAAATGTTAATACTTTGCTTTGAGTTGCAACCTCCTACACCCATACAACTTGTATATGAGTACTTCAATAAGTACCTAAAGATGATAAGGTTCAGGCACAATATGATGTACTTGTCAAAATACACAAATTTAACATTTTTTATTTACTTTTGTTATATTTCAGGTCTTTGTGATGCAGTGATATATAACACATGCATGATGCATAAACACACTCAGTGACCAATCATTGTGTATATAATATAATATATGCTCTGTTATTATAAACTTATTTGTTGATTTTGTTATGTTGTGTTGGCTAACGTGATTTCTGGTTTGTTTTTCTTTCCATTTCTCTGCACATTGTCTACCTGTCGTGTTATTGTTTACAAGTGTGATTACAAAGGTTGCATTTTGTAAATGAAATAGTGAACTGTGTTTTATATTGAAGGATGAGAAAATCTAAAATTTGTGTAAGATAAAGAAGCTTTCGAGGAAACAAACATTTTAAGGTAAATAATTCTGTAAAATATGAAGGAATAGGCCTATACCACCTATAAGTGATGATAGCCAAAGCTTTGTGCAAAATTACTCATCGAATTTGACCGAGATTGGATTATGAAATCAGATATAGAATGTAAATAGAAGACAAGGTTAGCCGGGGGAAAAACTAGAATAGTCAGTAAGAAGCTCTTGTGTGCTTGGAGAGGGGGGATTATGAAGCTGGAATGTTTCAAAACGTGTTACCTTTTTTCAGTTTTTTGCGATTTCTCGAAAATCTAATTTTTCAACACATCAGTACCGTTATCTTAGGAAGTAGTCGGTGAAATTAGTTGAAACTTGTACTATGTATTTAGCATGTGTACATACTAACTCCCTAGTATATTTAGGCTTCTATCTCAAAAGAGTATTAAAAAATATTTAAATAAAAGTAAAATAGTACAAATTGCAAATATATATATATATATATATATATATATATAATTTAAACCATATTAATACCTACGTGAAATTAAATAAAATCACCAGGGTGTCTTGATTCTACTATATAGGAAAATATTTAAATTCTGAAAAAGTGTTTTATACATTCTGAGATAACAAACATAATATAATCTCTTTTATGTTCATTGTGATATTTTTAAAATATAGAGTCTCCAACGCTCAAGTAAATTTGAGATTTATCCACTATACCTACTTTTATAGACGGAGGAAACAACGGGGGGGGATTTTCTCAAAAACCTTCGTAAATTTACAGTGATTGCTTATTCCAAGAACATCGAGACTTTTTATGTTTTCCAAATTACTTATTCATTACCTCTTGTCCTTGTGGATACAAAAAAGGTTATGAAAAGAACAAAGCTTGGATAAATGAATACATAAAGGTTCCTGGTATAAGTACCTTCTCCGCCGCTCATCGCAAAAGCAAGACGACCCCAACAAAAACTATTAATATCAACAGATGTAAAAATGTTGTTGTCGCTTTTCAACTTTTAGTCTCTCACGGAATCTTAAGAAAGCCCTAAATAATGTTGACTCATTATATAATTTTTAGTGGATGTTTCCAAATTCTGTATTCACGGTTTGAGATATAATTCTATTGATGAGATTAATAAAAGACTAGTACATTAAACATTTTCTAAACATTTGTTGAAGAATCTCACATTTGGAAAAAATATTAAATTCACTGTAATAAGACAATTTAAAATGAAATTTCTTCGGAAACATATGACCGATTAAGTAATTAATTATTTTATGCTTTCACATTTGAGGTTTCTCATTTTCTCAAAGACGTGTTTGCTTAAGTTTTATATATGTATCATAAACTCCCACATATAACTATTCTGCCCTCCCGAACTTAATTCCGACAGTTTAAATCTTCCTGCTGAAATATATGGAATTCAGTATTCATTAAAAATATACCTTTAATATTCATTAGGTGTTGTTATAAAATGCTGAGAACTTATGACTAATCGAAAGCAGCTGTTTAAACATAATCAGTAGTTTTAGTAAATAACGACTGATTCTAAATCAACATTCATTAAATATTGATAGGAAATATTAAATCTCATAAATATTGCATCATTTCATATCATAGTGTACCATAACAACATTACTAATCAGAACTTCAAAAACAACTTACTCTCCATTCATTCTATTTTGTTTGTTTTTATGTTTCCTCATTAACATGACAATATCATAGCAAATCCTTGTACTGCAAAACACCTATTAGAATTATATGCAACTTTTTGCCGAAACTTTAGTTAGTCTTAATCATTTGTTTGTGCTGGTTTGTATAAATAATGTACCTTATTATACAGAGCATCTATGATGTATTTGCTTTTTAATGGGCTGTTTATACGCCAAATTAAAATATATTACAATAAACATTTCGAAAGTAACCGTTCCAAACACATTTGCAAAACTTATTTGAGCTCCTGAGAATTGAACCCGTGACCTGTCGTTTAGAAAACCGCAGTCTTACTTCGAGGAGAGGGTGAGATTTTGCATCTTAAAAGTCAAAATCCGCTACGAAAAGATCTTACACTATTGTGTATTATATGTCTTATTACTTCATACGTTTAAATTACTTTAAAGGTAACTATATATCGTCCATTGATAAAGATCATCACAACGTTTCAATCTCTTCTTCAGACGAATAACTGAAATTACATATAACTACAATATAGGTCAAAATAAACAATGATACTATTGCATACTTTGTGTCACTGAACTGTAAAAAATGTCCGAAAATCATGTTTCCTTCACAGTCTTTACCGGTTTCTGCCAAAAACAAACTTTAGGCAAAGTTTGTTTAATATTTGCCTATATAAAATATATGAAATTACAATATATAATGTTCATGTAGGAACTTCCCTTGGAGCTTGGATTATCGGTGGATTAAAGTGTGGAGTGACGCGATCCACGCTCATTGGTAAACACAATCAGACAACAGACCATCCACTTCGCTTGTGCACGCTGGAAACCTTTTCTATCGCTTACGTTGTAAGCGCTCATATTCTGGACCGTAAACAGATAATTGTGTTAAATTATTTAATAGCTGGCTTTCTTGCGTGGAGATAACGTTGGTGCAGTTAGAAATGTGACTGACTCCAATGTGGGCTTTGACAGGGTGTAACACTGTACTCCAGCTACTGAAACGTTGTTTTGTTTTCAAAATCTTCTGACATCGTCTTTTCTTAACTGGAAATTAACTCTAACAAAGATAAACAGTAATGGCTACTCAAGTATATTTAATAGCTCAATGTCGGTTTCAATAGTCTCAGTGAAACTGACAGGAAAGTTTCCGAATTTATTTGAAATTCTTGTTCTAAGTTGTTTTGATTAAGTAAGCTACTACACTTGAAATTGATGAACTGTGTAAAGCTGTTTGTTACTGAAGGATATCATTTTGACGGAATTGAAATGAGGAACTTTCTTCACGAGAACGATTAACATTTTTTGTTCCTCGGTATACAGCATTAATTTTACGAATAAGCTCCAAGCTTGCTTACGAAGCTCGTTTTGCGTATCAATTTAAAGTAAAGTGTTACATTTTTATATCTATTCATATGTCTTTGTTGATCAAATTCATTGACTGGATACTAAATATAGAGGTTAAAGTAAGATCGTAGCCTTAACAACTTCACATCCTTGTTCATTTCTGAATGAACAATGTAATGTTGGAATGAAATGTCGCAATATCATCGATAGTAATGTTGGAATGAAATGTCACAATATCATCGATAGTAATGTTGGAATGAAATGTCACAATATCATCGATAGTAATGTTAGAATGAAATATCGCAATATCGTCGATAGTAATGTTGAAATTAAATGTCGCAATATCATCGATAGTAATGTTGGAATAAATTTTGCAACATCATCGATAGTAATGTTGGAATGAAATGTCACAATATCATCGATAGTAATGTTAGAATGAAATGTCGCAATATCATCGATAGTAATGTTGGAATAAATTTTGCAATATCATCGATAGTAATGTTGGAATGAAATATCGCAATATCATCGATAGTAATGTTAGAATGAAATGTCGCAATATCATCGATAGTAATGTTGGAATAAATTTTGCAATATCATCGATAGTAATGTTGGAATGAAATGTCGCAATATCATCGATAGTAATGTTGGAATAAATTTTGCACAATCATCGATAGTAATGTTGGAATGAAATGTCACAATATCATCGATAGTAATGTTAGAATGAAATGTCGCATTATCATCGATATTAATGTTGGAATGAAGTGTCGCAATTTCATCAATAGTAATGTTGGAATAAATTTTGCAACATCATAGATAGTAATGTTGGAATGAATTGCCACAATATCATCGATAGTAATGTTGGAATTAAATGTAGCAACATCATCGATAGCAAAGTTGGAAAGAAATGCTGAAACGTCATCGATAGTAATATTGGAATGAAATATCGTAATATCATCAATAGTAATGTTGACATGGAATTTCGCAATATAATCGATATTAATGTTGGAACGAAACGTGTCACCGTTTAGGGCTGAAATCGAATGCCCCAGAAGCGGATGTTTATGAGGTGAAACGGAGCTATACAATCGATTGCGCGGAAGACTGTAAACTCGGTCTGCCTCCACGTTTATGGCCGGTTTATGGCCTGGCTGCCCATCCGCCTGCAGTCGTTTGGCGAACACCGACAACCACCTGCGAGACAATGGACAAGCGCATTCCTAATAGAATGCACGCATGAGACACATCGATTAAAACGGTTTGCCCCCGGACACTGAAAATACTTGAAAACTTAAATAAAATGAAGTAATTGCAGACTTCTGTGACAAATTTCAAATGTTCCGTTCGAATAAAGAAAGGTTCAATTGTTTGAATTGAAATTATATCAAACGTTCAGAAAACTTTATAACAGTTTAGCGAGAAACTTTGTAAATACCAAAATTTTGTATGTTTTATTTCATGTTTAATATTCTCAAGATTCGTGATAATGGTGTTAACAATATTACTGTAGAGTAACAAAAAGCCCAGGGTTTGAAATAATTAAAAGTATATATCAGTGAACAGTCAGTATTCTTTTGGGGGTATGTATTAACGCAAGGGCGTCTTAAATGGTTTTAATGTGTAAAATCGACTTTAGTCTTTTGAGAACCACAATGACACCGTTTTCATGTTACCAAATGAGCGAATAAAGTGGATAATTTCAAACAAAATAAAACAAATTCGTGTTTTAAAGTACAATATTTACCTATATTTTTTAAATAAAACAAGCATATGGTTATATTTAAAAAATGCATAATTATTTTCGTAACTTTCCTTGTATCGTTGATTGATGGATCAATAACTATAAATATTTCATAAATGTTCATATAATTTTTTTATCAATAATTGCATTGCAAGAATACTTCGGAAACAATAATGATACGTTTTGAATATGAAATCATGATTGCTTATTTAATAGATTATTTCCGACGTAAAAGCATAAATAGTATTAAAATAAGTTTTTATTAAAATGTTCTTTCGCGTCATTCCCTACTTTGATATCTTGTCTGACGTTTGAGAAGCGATCGTCTTCACATCTCGTCTGTTCTGTTTGACATAACGGTCTCAAAGGAGATCAGAACTTATTGATGTTGGGGTAGGTTCTGTTTGGCATGTAATTTTCCAGGTGTGCAGGAAAACAAAATTCCCTCACGCCTACACGCCAGCCGTGTCAGAACTGTGTGTTCTGTGTAGAACAACACGTACACGAAAACACGAACACGTCAGAGCCATCAGCCTACGATTAACGTCCATGCACGTAACACTTAACGATAGCGGCACAACTCCGGTTTCACGAAGTACTAGGATGGAAATTTAAGGTAACCAGAGTTTAATCTTCCACATGAAATTAATAGTTAGCAATACGCGGATAAAGCGAAGTGTCGAAAGAAATAAGGAAACGTAACTTAAAAACAATCGCTCAAACATTGGGACGAACTGACATTTTACCTTCTGACCCCAAACTAATATTAAGACTTCTTCCTTGGCCAACTGGAACCTACGTAGCAAATTTTAAGTATCCAGGATTTATACATCAACAGTTATCACACTATTTGACGACAATGGCTTCATTTTATTAGCTGTCTGTCTTGGCTGTAAGCCTATAAGAACAATACTAACACTTTAACTGCCAACCCAATTTTATGTAAAATCCTAAAATATTGCCAATTTATGACTCCCTATACGTATATTTCATACACAGTGTATTTTTACACAGGCCATGTGCATCATTTGATACACTAAACCTCACATTGATTTGTGACCTGTTCAACAATCCATAATAGCATTATTGCCGTGTAATAGGGGCCCAGGATGACGCTTATTTCTAAAATTAAATCTCTTCTGAATGCATAACTTAAAGTCTATATAACTCAATTCGTTCTCGAGATATTCCCTTAATTAAAGACTTCGCTAACGCTCAGCACTATCATCGAACTCGATCTTGCCTGTGCAGACAAGCAGAAAGGATAGTGCGTTTGCCAACTCCGTTTGTAATAGGCTTCGCTAACGCTCAGCACTAGCATCGAACTCAATCTTGCCTGTGCAGACAAGCAGAAAGGATAGTACGTTTGCCAACTCCGTTTGTAATATGCTTCGCTAACGCTCAGCACTATCATCGAACTCAATCTTGCCTGTGCAGACAAGCAGAAAGGATAGTACGTTTGCCAACTCCGTTTGTAATAGGCTTCGCTAACGCTCAGCCAACTAAATTTCATATTGTGTCACTGATTTGGCACTTAAATAAATACACATTCGTTTTAGTCGAAGAATGTAATATATACAGAAGAGTATTTCATTCATTGTTCAATGAATCTGAGATTCTTAGAAACAATCAGAGGACACAAATAGTACCTTTTCCGTTCATTCAGAAGTTCCTCGCGGCTGCGGTTGCTCAGCTGTTATGATTCATGCAAAATTTACGTCATTGTTTTCCGCATAACCAATCGGTGAAACATTAGCACGTCCTGTACACAGGTACAGACCGGAAGACGTAAACAAGGCGCGGCGCGGCGCATGGGCTGAGCGGTAGCGGTGTGAGTGCAGTGTACATAATGGCAACATGGCGGCTGTGCGACCTTGATCTTGCTCAAGGACAACCGGTGGTTTCACATTGTAGCATGCGCACACACGCACACACACTAGCGCCGCTGACTCTGCAATAACAGACGACCGTCCTGATTGGCCGGGTGGGATCAGGTATTCGCGGCAAGACTGCGAATTCCATGCCTTATAAAAATAGCCGTTCTACTCACAATAAGCTGCAATTTTAATGCGGAAACAGGGAGCTAATGTCATTCATGGAAGTTTCTGAACATTTGACGTTTTTAATACACTAACTTTTTTTAAACCATTTACACTTATCTGCCAATAAGCGAAATCGATTATCTAATTCTTTAAAAGGATACGTTTTCCGAATAAAATTATCCAGAAACATTTTTTATCAAAATATATGTAAACCTTGGTTACTTATATCTTTTATCTAAAGTAATAATGTAAATTATGCCAAACTAGACATGTATTTAACGGCAACAAATAAGCATTTCATATTTGAATTTGGTTTTGCTAGCTCACAAATTCGGTATATAAAGGCCATATAATAAAAAATGTAGGTATTAGATGAATGTAGTCAAGTGGGATACCACATTAAAAATTTTCGTTTTTTATCTTTTTTTAAGATACGTACCTCTTAAATAATAAATAACTTTTTTACATTTATTTTTATTTGAAGTTGTAATAAGACAGGAGACTGTGGTCACATGCAAACTTTGCAACAGTTATGCGGACACTTGCAATACACCAATTTTATTGAAAACACTGATGGTGTTCAGGATCAAGGGAACATAGCTTGTAGCAGTCCCGCAGAGTATAAGGCGAGTCTAAACTCAAGGATTCGACGATTGATGTTCAGGATCAAGGGGACATAGCTTGTAGCAGTCCCGCAGAGTATAAGGCGAGTCTAAACTCAAGGAATCGACGATTGATGTTCAGGATCAAGGGACATAGCTTGTAGCAGTCCCGCAGAGTATAAGCCGAGTCTAAACTCAAGGATTCGACGATTGATGTTCAGGATCAAGGGGACATAGCTTGTAGCAGTCCCGCAGAGTATAAGGCGAGTCTAAACTCAAGGATTCGACGATTGATGTTCAGGATCAAGGGGACATAGCTTGTAGCAGTCCCGCAGAGTATAAGGCGAGTCTAAACTCAAGGAATCGACGATTGATGTTCAGGATCAAGGGAATATAGCTTGTAGCAGTCCCGCAGAGTATAAGCCGAGTCTAAACTCAAGGATTCGACGATTGATGTTCAGGATCAAGGGGACATAGCTTGTAGCAGTCCCGCAGAGTATAAGGCGAGTCTAAACTCAAGGAATCGACGATTGATGTTCAGGATCAAGGGGACATAGCTTGTAGCAGTCCCGCAGAGTATAAGGCGAGTCTAAACTCAAGGATTCGACGATTGATGTTCAGGATCAAGGGGACATAGCTTGTAGCAGTCCCGCAGAGTATAAGAGTATAAGGCTATCTCAAGGATTCGATGATTCGACGATTGTTCAGGATCAAGGGGACATAGCTTGTAGCAGTCCCGCAGAGTATAAGGCGAGTCTAAACTCAAGGATTCGACGATTGATGTTCAGGATCAAGGGGACATAGCTTGTAGCAGTCCCGCAGAGTATAAGGCGAGTCTAAACTCAAGGATTCGACGATTGATGTTCAGGATCAAGGGGACATAGCTTGTAGCAGTCCCGCAGAGTATATGGCGAGTCTAAACTCAAGGATTCGACGATTGATGTTCAGGATCAAGGGGACATAGCTTGTAGCAGTCCCGCAGAGTATAAGGCGAGTCTAAACTCAAGGATTCGACGATTGATGTTCAGGATCAAGGGGACATAGCTTGTAGCAGTCCCGCAGAGTATATGGCGAGTCTAAACTCAAGGATTCGACGATTGATGTTCAGGATCAAGGGGACATAGCTTGTAGCAGTCCCGCAGAGTATAAGGCGAGTCTAAACTCAAGGATTCGACGATTGATGTTCAGGATCAAGGGGACATAGCTTGTAGCAGTCCCGCAGAGTATAAGCCGAGTCTAAACTCAAGGATTCGACGATTGATGTTCAGGATCAAGGGGACATAGCTTGTAGCAGTCCCGCAGAGTATAAGGCGAGTCTAAACTCAAGGATTCGACGATTGATGTTCAGGATCAAGGGGACATAGCTTGTAGCAGTCCCGCAGAGTATAAGCCGAGTCTAAACTCAAGGATTCGACGATAGATGTTCAGGATCAAGGGGACATAGCTTGTAGCAGTCCCGCAGAGTATAAGGCGAGTCTAAACTCAAGGAATCGACGATTGATGTTCAGGATCAAGGGAACATAGCTTGTAGCAGTCCCGCAGAGTATAAGCCGAGTCTAAACTCAAGGATTCGACGATTGATGTTCAGGATCAAGGGAACATAGCTTGTAGCAGTCCCGCAGAGTATAAGGCGAGTCTAAACTCAAGGATTCGACGATTGATGTTCAGGATCAAGGGAACATAGCTTGTAGCAGTCCCGCAGAGTATAAGCCGAGTCTAAACTCAAGGATTCGACGATTGATGTTCAGGATCAAGGGAACATAGCTTGTAGCAGTCCCGCAGAGTATAAGGCGAGTCTAAACTCAAGGATTCGACGATTGATGTTCAAGTTAAACGGAACAGACCTAGTAGCAGTCGCACAGATTGTATGACGAGTCAAGCCCCATGGCGGTATTGTGCAGGGCTGCAGAGCTTGTACAGCGCGCACGCCCCGGGCATCAGGAGCAGACAAAGGGCAAATTGGGCTATAACTAGGAGATATGGCTATAAACGGGCAATACAGGTATGGGCGGCGGTGCTCTCTTACTTACCGGCTAGCGGTCAGTACCCTCACGTAGTCTTCTAGATCCTAGAGATGTGAGGATCTACCGGTCAACACGATGATAGCAATGTGTACTCGGTTTGTATTTCCTTCAATGTCTCCTCTCCCCCCCCCCCCCCCCCACATACTACCATACCATACATTGCCACCCTCACGAGAATTGCCAACCTTTGCTACGGTATCGTGCGATCAAACTTCTTTCTCTGAGGTATTATAGAAATATTAACAGCTCTGAAAACATTTATGTTTAATTACGATTCAGCTGATAAATAATGATTAATGGTGTAACTCGTGGTTCATAAGTCAAAATAATTTATAAAAAATAACAGAGTTATTTAAATAACAATTAAACATTAATCTATTGTTATTTTCGCATTGCTTCTCATATGAAGGCATCAACAATGAACAGCAGTTGGTCCTTTACTAAACGACGTTTGTGGTATGAGGAAGTGCCCCGTGGACGTCCAAAGCACAAAACCCATCCATCGGATGGTTGGATGTTCGGTTTGAGACAGGATTGGGTAGTAAGTGCATGCCGGTTTATAAGAAACAATGTAACTTTCGTGTGTCAAGCACAAAAAAACCAACAGTTGTATTACCATATTGTTTGTGGAATTGCTAGTTCAAGAAATAGTTTCAATCAATCTAAAGTCAAGTTTGGCAATGCGTAACGGGGATTTCCATGGCTGCATCGTATCTTCAGATCGTTTACAAATAGTAAGATAATTATTTGGTATTATGATTTAGTCATCAAGGTGGATGAAGAATACGTATGAAAGTTTGAAGAATTTATTTTTGAGTGTGTATGTGTATATTCATGTTATTCAACCAGCTTGTGCTACCAACAGATAAACCGTTGAGAAAAATAAAATTTACTACATTTCAATCAGACTGATAAAAAGGTGTATCGAGGGACTCGAGAGACCCTCACAATATTTCTGTACGGATTTCTTGCTCTTTGACCCCAAAATCGATAGAACTCTTCTTTGGACCATGATAAATGTATGTACCAAGTTGCAAATCTGTCGAACTTTTTTGTGAATAGCTATACTGACGCGCAGACAGAAAAACACGAATATCACTTTGCATAAATGAGGATGGGGTCGAAAAATACTTTGTATTCTTGGTTGTGCTAGAAATCATACGACAACGGGCTATAAATTCTCATATAAGGTTTCTGTAATGCGGGCACATGTTGTTAAATTACTTCACTTTACCTCGTCCTTTTCCAGACCAATGTTGTGTTACTCTGGGAGAGGCATTAATTGACAAGTTTATGGCGAATCCTCTACCTAGCATAAACTCGTTATAGGAGTCCACCTAACTGTCTTTGTGGTCACCCTTCCTCGTCTTTCAAAGGGTGGA
The DNA here is from genome assembly GCF_021130785.1 of Homalodisca vitripennis. Lineage (NCBI taxonomy): Eukaryota > Metazoa > Arthropoda > Insecta > Hemiptera > Cicadellidae > Homalodisca > Homalodisca vitripennis. The sequence goes on along the minus strand of NC_060213.1, from coordinate 139,900,127 downwards.
TAGGGAATAGTGAAGGGGTGTACGAATACAGATTATAATTCAAATATCTATTGTTTGGCACTCAAATACCTAGTAATTAAAATAATTCCAATTATTTTATCAACTCTAGTAGCCGTATATTCACTACGTATCATTCAAAAGATTGCAGGCAATATTCTTAAAAAAATTATTCAAATTAAATTGTGGGTGGAGTGAATACATATTATTCAATAACAATAAATTACCATGATTATTTATGTAACCCATTGTATCAATAAAAAACATATTTTATGTAATGTACTAATTTAAAGTAAACATTGAAGAAAAAGTGTGTAAAACTGTCCATTTAAAACTAATTGTTTTATTTTATTTATATATTCTTACATTAGAGCAATAAAGATTTCTGAACAATAAATAATTAACTTTTGTAAAATAAATAAGTTGTTTGACCATATTTACTAGTCAGGGAATTCAGAATGAAAGAAGAGTTTATAAAAATGTATTACTTAAAAGTATTTGTCAACCGAAACTGATTCAAAACTTTTTTCTAGATACAGACTGTTCGGTTTTTTGTAAACTCCATTTCATAAAAGACTTCCATCCTTCCATTACTGATCGCCAAATATCGTTTAATTCAAAGTAATAGAGAAAATCAATCACAGAAGTATTTAAATTATTTTATAAAATATTCCAATAGAATAGAATTATTCGAATAAATGAATACTTTACCATTGGAATTTCCCATCGTGGCTGGGCAAGAATGTACCGTAATAATGGTGTACCATGTAGAATGGTAAATTTATGATAATGCTACTCACATTACTGGACTTAATAAGGGTAATTATCTAAATACTTCAATCTAGGAAGTAAATGTCTTCTAGCCACGTAATGAAGTAATATATCTTAATTATATTTTAATGGCATGTGAAATTTTAATTTTGGATGATGAAAAGTAGTGTGAAGTCTTTTATAAGTAAAAATGTATAACACTCCAATTTAAATTATTTCTAAAGTTTTTTAATACTTTTTCACTTTTTTTCTTTTACACAGATAAATTATACGACAATGTGTCATCATTTTATAATATTAGAAGTGTTTCTGCTTATGTAACCGATATTAGGAAATAAATTGTATACAGTCTACTCCATGGTGTAGAATACACGTTATGAGATGATGTAGAATACGTAACTTGTCAAACCTTGTCAATCTCTGTCTTATTACAGATTAAAAAACTATAGATGTTTTACTTCCAATCTGACTGCCAATTGCATCGTAAATAACAAAATCTACTTCTTAAATAATCTAATCAGGCTATACCGGATGTCCCACCTCCTCCCCCTATTAGGCCTAACTTTGTTATGAATAGAGATGGAGTGATTTACTTTAGGGGTTGTTTATTTGACCAACTGAGGAGTTTTTGACGTATGAAGATTTTTGACTCCCCACCTCCCAAATGGGGTATTTTAGGGGTAAGTAAAAAATGTCAAATAGGAACCCCTAGAAAGTAACACAAGGTATTATAAAAAGAAGAAGAATGGCGCAAACTAGAGGTCTCTAATAGTACTCTATCAAATTTAGTGGTCAATTAAAATTAGAATTTTTTATAAAACCTCTACAGTTTTATAAGTTTTAAAACAATAAGTTACATTTAAAGTTATTGTAAGGTAGACAAAACATTCAATGGCTAGTTATTTTGAGAACTTAAGACACAAATTCATAAAACATGTTACTACAAGAATAAACATACATCAACAACAATGATTAACATAGCATTTACCAGGTTTTGTTTTGTTTGACCAAAGCCCAGTAGGAAGTCCTGGGAATGCCAATAGCTGGTTTAGCCATGTCATCTCTTATTGTTAGTATGTGAGACACATTGAGACCACTTTGACACAGCAACTGGACTGAATGTGTCATTTTGTAGGGGTTCCTATTTAAAAATTTTTACTTATCCCCAAAAAAACTCCCAAGTTTCGGGGGAGGGAAGAATCAAAAGTGTGTCATACGTCATAAAATTCCTCAGTTAACAATGATAAACAACCCCTACAGTAAATCACGCCATCTCTATTCATAAAAAAGCTAATAAGGAGTGGGACTTTCAAGACACCCTGTATTTTCCGATTAAGCCACTTCCTTATCCATCACTTACTATTTTAAGGAAGTCCTGTACGTGCTAGTGAGTTGTACTAAACGTATTTATGAGAAAACAGTCCAAAAGTGTTTGCAAATTTTTATTGACCTCCCGGGGAATCGAACCCGGAACCCCTCGGTTAGAAAGCCGCAACGTTACCAATAAGCTACGTCGATGGTCGTTCGCTGCAGTGATCGACACAAGCTATTAGATCACGCAGTCGTAAGTGTTATTATTTGTTGTCGGAAAACCATGTGATCTCACTAGTACCTTGCAATGACGTGTGTACAATAAATAGTATCACCAAGTCTGAGTCATTGTAAGTACAGTATGTTGTTTACCTAACCATTATTACCATTTGTGATGCGACAACGTGGTGGCTGAAACTAAACAAGTAGCGAGTATCTCGTGCTGCATGACAACGTCACCAACGCTCCAGACAACAAATTAACTATAAACCCAATCCCAGTTGTTCCCGTCGTGTTTATCTCCGCTCCTGCGGGACCCTGCTGAGTGTTCTGGAAGACATTCAATTTGTAAGAGTATTCGCAGCGCTCTCTCGCGATTTTTCTATGCAAATGCCGACCCTGGTGGCAGCTCCGGACGGCTTATCCGACGGTGGTAATTTCCTGAGGGACCGTGCTAAACGTTGCGGCGTCCCCCGGGGCCTCCACATCGTGTAGTGTGGCCTTGGCCCGCACCGCTTGACGGATCGCTTCGCCATTTTGCCAATCACGGGGTTGGACAGTGCCGACAACCGTTCAATCTTCGTGGAATTTCAAAAAGCCAAAGAAATCAATTCATCGGACATGATCGATTCAACCGTCAATTTCAATTAAGTTCATGCAATCAATGTTCTGTTTATTTTTATTTTTTTTTTTTTTCAAAACAATTTCGGTCACTGCTCTTTATAAAATGTGTCATCTAGGGACAAGAACGAAGGAAAATTGTTATACCAGTCCATGAGGAGGTATCTGGATCAAAATTTAATGGCCCCCTCATATCAGGCCCAAAGAACAATTTTTAGATATTTATTTATTAGCTTCACATATGTTTAAAAATACATATATACATGAAGTAAATGCGTGAATTGTCAGTCATTATGTAAGAAGTACCTGGTACATACAATGACCTTACACTTTAAAAATCTACGAACAAATTACACAAACAAACTAAGAGATCTATAATATATATATATATATATATATATATATATATATATATATATATATACATATAACACAAACAAACTGATTCATACATGAAAGATAACTGAAAGAAAAGTCATCTTTTTGTTTATAACAAATTAAATTAGTTAAGACAACATTGTATCAATAACACTTAATTTATTAGTTGCTTTCCATTGAGAAAAATATAATTTATGTCACTCACGTAAGCTATACCACATGTCTTCAGAATAGTAAAATATTCACATTACGTATTATATGTGAACTTATTAGTACTGTATGCCAGTATATCCTCACGGAATGATAAAAAAATGTCGCTTCTATGTTAATGTATTCAGTGAACTTATCTTAAAGGACTATGACTTAATCTATTTTACCGCCTTCGCGAAGCAGTTTTAGTAAATTATTAGTAGTATTAAAAAATTCACATCGTAGAGAAATAAGAATTTACAGCGTTGTCATCTTCATACTATTTCAAATTTAAGAAATTTCGGAAAACGTGAGGAGACAAAGACAAGGTAGTATTGTTTGATGGGTTATAGATTTTTTTGTATATTGTAATCAATAACTTACCCTTAATTGTTTGTAGGCCACACCAACTTTGAAGTGCACTGCTTTATTTTTATCACTAAATATCTGTGACTTCCCAGGGTTTCGAACTCGTGTACTCTTGGTTATAACTGGGACTACATTTGAGCAATTTGTAGTTTTATAAATTGTATACTTTTTTAAATATTTAAATCATGAAGTTTAGCTAAGGTGTGATTTTTTAAACTCACAATAATAAAGGGAAAACTAAAAAGTGTTTAGATTCACACTAATTAAATCTTTAAAATGAGACATGATTCTACGAATAAAATTAAGGACGTGAGACTGCATGTGATTTAACATTTTTCTTATGGGGAAAACCCCTACGTGATTTTACCACACGTGTCTCAACCATTAGAATGCAGATGGGGAATTCGATATAGATACTCTACGTTCACGTCCAGGCCGGTAGGCCTCTATATCGTTAGAGCCTTCAATAATTACTCGACGCAATATTGGTACTTCAAAGATCAGCAAACATTGCCTATGCCATTGTTTGATATACAGTATGGGTGCAAGTAAATACCGTATGTTATTTAATTTTTACTAAAATTTATAATAATTTAAATACAATAATCCATAATGTGTTCAGGTAGGTCATTAAAAGAATAAACTGTCCGGTATCATATAATAGACCATTACTTATTGAAAGGAATAACTTAGGTATAAAAAGAAGGTAATACTCAAAGTAGTAAAATATTTACAAAGCGCATATCAATTTCTTTTTTGTAATAATAACAAAAACTTTTTAATAATAATACTTAAAAAATATTTATAATAACATATTATCTCTTTCATTTTTATTTTTTATTGAATTGTATATACGGGATTTTTAGAATTGGGAATTTTTCTGTTGATATTTTGAAAATTTGCTCTCGTGGTCAAAGCAAAGTAAACCTTTAATGTAAGCAAGGGTTAGAAATGCTTACCGCATGACTGTCATCATATGTTTTATTTCTTATTTTTATTTTAGAAACAACTAGAGATTTAAAAAAAACTTTGTTTGGTGCAATGTGTTTTGTAGCCTCGAAGCAAGAAAAAATAAACTAATAGATCACATCACATAACTTTTCAATGCGGAGTGACGTTCTGTTAAAATGAGTACAACTGAATATAACGTCAAACTAATAGAATTATAACAATTTAAAAAGAAAAAATTATGAATTCTGTTAAAATATACTGTCAACTAAATCGTAAAAATGTATCAGTAAATAGTAAATTTGTCATTTCATCTTCTAACTGTTGTGATGCATAATATCATATTCGTGGTTCACATTGACGGTGGTCGATTATGTTTTCTTCTGATTGCTTTTGACGATAGAAGGATTGTGAAGGAAACAGGATTTTCCGGACATTTGCCATTGTTCAGTGACTCAAACAATCAGTAACACTACGTTTCGAGATCTGCAATCTGTTCTCTTCTTCAGGTAAATAACTAACCTAACGAATTCTTAACTTTATTGATTTTGAAGGAAACAGGATTTTTCCGGACATTTGCCATCGTTCAGTGAAACAAGAAATCAGTAAGACTACGTTTCGTGATCTGCAATCTGATCTCTTCTTCAGGTAAATAACTAACCTAACGAATTCTTAACTTTATTGATTTCTGAAATGAAATATAAAATCATGACACATACACGGACAAGGTAGGCGTAGCTACGCCACACCATGTGTCGCGTGACAGGTTTCACCGAGTGAGATTGTATGGGAAACTTCAAGTAAATTGCTCGTTTCAATCTCGCGATCTACTGCAGATTCATAGACAGATAGACAATCATGCGAAAAAGAAATGTCTACCTTTTCCGGCAGACAACAGAGTAATGAATTATGATAGCCTACAGAGCGATAGGCTTCAATGGCGTTCAGCCGAATTCCTTGGGTGGACAGCAAAGAACTCATTTTTGTATATGAGATACCCGTTAAATTTGGCACGACATTTTATTCCTACATGGGCAAGAAGAAGTTCTATGATGTCCAATCATGGGATTTGGCTGAGCGTCATTGAAGCCTATCGTTCAGTAGGCAGGCACAATTTCTCTTTTGTCCGCCGGCGGTATTGAAAATTCTTTTTCTGTACACTCGTCTGTATACGTGTACACAGGACATCTCAAGAAAAAAAAATGAGCTAAAGACTCAAATTTTGCCTGCAATTTCAGCGAAGCCTGTTACGTAATGTGACGTACACACCTACATTGTACGTTAGTTAGATTGAATATGTTATTATTCACTTATCAGTTTATTGCTAGCATTTTTGAAAGTAAGGTTGAAATGTATTTAAGAGTTGGTTGTGGTGATGCCACAAACTACCATTGTTCTTCAGTTTTACCCTAAAGAACAATGTTATACTTACAACTCTCTTACGCCCTGATTTTTGGGTTTTGGGGCATTTCGTTTTAAATATACATTTTTTGTATATCATATTGTTTCTTAAATACTAACACATAGATGATAACACACAATTGTGTGAGTATTCAACAAAAATATCAAAAAATAAAAAGCGTTTTTGTATTAATAATATATTTATGGTCTGTGTAACCATACAATTAAAAAATAAGTGTTACAATTCTTCTAGTTTTATTTTTTTTTATTTATTTATTTTTTTAAGTAAAACATTATTTTTGTGGAGTGAAAATCAGGTTGTAGCTGGCTGGCTCTGTTGAATAGATCAGGAAGTGTTAAATAATGAACGCGTAGAAATATAAAAGAAATGTAATATATTTACTAAATGTTGACAAAATATTAAAATAAGTTTTAACGTACAATTATTTTTATTAACTTAACCACAGATTCCAACGTAGTAACACGCTTTTGTAAACGATTTCTGCTGAAACCTTTCAAATCGCCTGTATATCCCTAAGAATCTGTGTGTTAGGTAGATATGGAGCTTAAAACAAGTAACTTAAACTAGTAAGATAACATTTTCTCACATTATCTTAAGTCTCCGCAGTGAGTTGTTGGCCCTCAGATTACCGCCCTATCATTTATCATTGGTTCGTGCATGACAAGATAAAAAAATATATAAAAAAACCTATAATACATCTCAGTAATGGTCATTATATTCGCACCACAAGACCACGTAAGGCCGAATTCGGATTGCATTGAATGGAAACCAGTCAATAACGTATTTACTCTCGGATCACGCGTGACAGTTTAAAATGGCCGCGAATTTCCGGACGTTCCCGCCGTTTTTCATTATTCAAGGCCTCATATCGCGTGGCTGCTGCCGCTCAAAATGGCGGGAACCGTCTGTTTACTCTTTACGCCTTTTTGGCTAATACAATTGAATGGGTCGTTAGCGCTTATCGGCGCGGTCTGCTATAATTAAAACAGCTGATTTGCACACAGGGAACCATGCACGGCCGCTCGCAAGGGCTGCCACTCGCGCAACGAAAAATAACAACTCGGCTACTGCATGTATGAATGTTCCATATTTAACTGCGGGCTTGTTTGATACCGGTTCAGACCTCTGATGCAAGGAATATTGATAGATTGTTTGTTTAACGTAAAAGTCAAACCAATCTGTCGAATTATATGTACTGTTTTTATAACCTTATTTATTAACAACGATTCGTTCAAAAATTTACAGTCGAATTGCTCTGAAACATTCCCCGAATTCTTTATAGAAATTCAAGTTTAGAGTTAAAAATCATTTGTCGCATTAAATAAATCTTTTATAACTTATTTACAATGTTCGTCAACTATTCAGTGACAAGACTCGTGTTTATGGATGAATAAAATTTGAATGGTAAGACTTATTGTACTGATACAACGCAAAATTGATTATAAATTTGATTTTGATCATATTGAAGTTATACTACTACTAGCCTCGGAGTGCAACATAATTTATTCAAGCTTTTAATCTAATAAACTAGCATCTATTATTTACTACCCGTGCCCGTATTAATCGCACACTTCTTTTGAAACGAAAAAGAAAAAGATATTTTAAAAATCTCAAAATAATAACCAATAACCGATTTCGTAAGGGATTACAAAAATATTAATTACGTCTTTAATTATTAAATTAGAACTTTCAATTTTTGGTTTGTCGTTTTTTAAGAGACATAAAGCAAATGTTGTATAAGATTTCTTTACTGTCATTACTTTTGAAATAATGATGAGTTAAAGTGGAGAGTTAAAGCTAATATTTCAAACCAAAATTGTGTTTTCTCCTTATTTTTTATTTTCATAGCACCAAAATTTTTCTTTTGCTCTGATGCATGAGTGAATACTACCCAATGAGTAAAAACTTATTTCCGAAGTAACATAGGTGTATATTTTAATATGGTAGACGTTTGAAGTGAGATAGTCGGGACCCGGCTCCATCAGAGATCTTCTTTAGAAAACCAAACTTTAGTTGCATAAATATATTTGAAAATCCAAAGGTAGCGTGGAATGCCTTGTATTTCTCTGTTGGTTCTCGCCTTGTATATTTTTTTAAAGAAAAAGAGCAAATGTTACATCTTATTTTTCATAGGAAAAGAAAATAAATAGTCGTGAAATGACAATTCATTCAGAAAAACGTTTTCTGTTCTGCTTTTTCGAGAAAGAATTCAGAACATAATTCTCCGTGAGCATTAGAAATAGACCGTAACAGGCACGGATGTTCACAAACGGAGGAGGAAACTAAAAGACAAACTAGCGCAATATAAGATATACGGCAGTCTACTCGAGTTCACGCAGAGGGAGTCACCTGTGATGCATGACCGCAGCACTCAGCATTTCCTGAGGAGGCGAGATAGCATCAGCACCAACACGCCACCCTGCGATAGCTCTTCTGCTGAGCCTCTTGCTGCCAACATTTGTGGTACGGAACAGGATTTTCCGGACATTTGCCATCGTCCGATGAAACAAAAAATCAGTAACACTACGTTTCGAAATCTGCAATCTGATCTCTTCTTCAGGTAAATAACTAACCTAACACATAAAATAAACAAAACATACCAGAGCGTTGTGACACGCCTAAGTCAGGAATCACAACCACCATGTTGTGTGTCAACTTCACTAACTCTAAAACATGCACTTAAAAAAAAACTAAACACAATACTAATTGTTGAAACTGAACTACAGAATACAGATCGCAATATGTCTGTATTCGTCGATATACCACCTACGACTTAGGCGTGGGTTTATTTTAGCCTAGTTTGTAATTATGTGTTAGGTTATTTATTTACTAGAAGAAGAGATCAGACTGCAGATCTTAAAACGTAGTGTTACTGATTTTTTGTTTCACTGGACGATGGCAAATGTCCGGAAAAATCCTGTTTCCTTTACAATCCTTCCATCGTCAAAAAAACTTCAAACAAAGAATTTGTGGTACGTCGCGGGATGGCAATATCATGTAGAGACTCGGACCGTAATAATTTTTTCCCTCAATCTATTTCAGGGAGACTCATGGCATTATCTATAATGTCATCATTATAAAAAATAGATAACTTATGTGAATATTGGGTTGAGCTCCAGGTCAACTTACTAGTAGTGCAGCGTATCTGATGCAGCCACAGACTTGACTCCTGGAATTTGGAGTCATGTTCGTCTGAATAAATAAAAAAGTGGGTGATGAAGACATGTGTTCTTTACATAGTTTAGAATCAGAGACGCCCAGACCACAAAGTATAGTATAATCTACGTGGAGAGGTATTCTCATTGCCTCATCAGGTCCACAATTACAATTGAGTGTATTACGTCTGAGACACGATATCTAAGTACGGTGGAGCAACAGAGTTTTCTACACATAATGTTGCTATGTTGGGAAGGGATGAATCAATGTGAATATCGATTTTAACTCCAGATTTAGACCTCTTCAGACGAACATGACTCCAGATTCCAGGAGTCAAGTCTGTCACAGCGTTTCAGTTCAGACGCTGTACTAAAAGTAAGGTGAACTGGATTTAAACACAACATTCACAAATTATATTTATGTTCACATAATTATAAATAAAGACATATTTGATAACATTCACAGTGTCACAGACATTTAATAAATTTTTTAGTTGTGCACAAGCACTATCGTGGAATCTGGTTGGAGTACCAGTTGTGCAATGCAGCTACTTAAACTATCGTAGGTGGTAAAAGATTATCGCCAAAGCTACAGGTGCTGCTCAGGTTCATATTAATTGGAAGGGTTACTATATGTGTGTACCAGCTGTTTACTACTATTTCTATCTTTTCTTTCTTTATTACTATATTTTTTTTATTGCGTGCAACATACAAAGTGCATCCCCTGAACTAAGTGTTTCACAGAATTTATTTATGTACCCTAATTTTAGAATTTAGTCTCTTCCATTTTCTCCGTCAATTGAAATAGGATTGCAGGTTTTGAAACAAAGTTGCTATTTGTGGTTTCTTGTTTACACCGGTAGTTACGGTACACTAAGAAATCATTTCTTCCATTATCTTTACAGAAAACCATATATTCGTTATATATACATACGTATCGGTAGCTACTAAAATAATTTCAACCTTAAAGATTTTCGATGTTATATTTTATATTCACCTATTTGCTGATCGTGACGTTCACCTGTGAATTGGAACCGTTTCTACAATAGCACAAATTGACGAGGGTAACGATAAAATTACTCTTCCAGCCAGGAGCTGACGATTGATGAGTGAGGTATGGCGCTGTATCAGCTGTTCTGTCTCACGAACAAGTCTGCCAACAGGCCCAATTGCCGCGGCAGTGTTGCCAACGCCCCGACACCGCATTTCCCTGCCGCTGACCTACTTACATACAGAAATAACTACCAGATAAAAGTGTTCCAAATTATTTAATGGCTGCACGCCCTGTGTTTCACGTGCGAAGTGTTTACCGCCGGCTTGCGTAGGGGTTTTGGATAACCTTTAAGGAGGTAAGAGCTTTCTGAATGCTTCCATTTAACGTGATTTAATCCAACTGTGGCAGAGTGTTGTTCAATCGCAACTGCTGTAGTAAGCACATAGCCCATTCAGTCGGTGGGTTTACCCATTCAGTGAAATGTGAATAGTTGACTGTTATTCAATTCTGTTACTTTTATTCGTGTTACTAGCGAGTAAAATCCGCAAAAGGAATGTAGTTTTAAAATACTTGTAATATGGTAGGCTATTTACTTGATCTACCACATTGAAAGTTTCAACTGTGAATTTATTTGTATGCATGTTTTAATAATCGTTCATTACACTATGGATATTATAATTATAATTAATACCGATACTTAAAAAGTAGTTTCGTACCTAAATATTATTTTACAAAGAGATATTTAAAAATATAAACATTTACCAGAACTTTTGTAATATCAACCTTTTGTAATTCTACTAACAACAATATAATTACAATACAATTTTGGTTTACACTACCGCTTTTCTGGCCATTTTTTAATCATACTGTCCTATATTAAATAAAAGAAATTTTATTCAGTTTTCTACCAACCTTAATAAATGAGACTAGTAAATATTCACACTTTTAACCATCAAACTGTAAGTTTCTAAAGAGTTCTCTTCTCAATACCTCTACTTTTCCACTCGAGATTTTGCAGTTTTCCAAGCTGTTTAATATTAGTCGCTTTGTCGTCTTATTTTTAATCCTAAGATTGTGTAATTCAAAATCTGTATTCATCTTTCCAATGTTGATAACAGACTGTGTATTCTTTCAAACTTTTGAACTTCAATCTCTGTCCTTTTAGTTGTGAAACTTAGCTACATTTGAACTTCAGTTAGTCTGTGTCACATACCTTTTAATTTTAGCTCCTTCCTGAGCCTCATAATTTATAGTGTTACTATCTTACCAGGTTAAATAGTATACCTCAATCAGTAGTTATTATTTAAAATTCATAAATCTTTCGATCTTAGTTCATCTAGGTCATATTTACTCTATTAAATGTCATGGCTTACCTGTCTTGTATTAAAATGTCAAAACTGTACATATTATGATCTTGTTTAAACGCGTTATATACCTTCAAGATCAATTACTGTAATTCATCCGTTTATGTAGTGTAATATAACTGTGTTACACTATTTCACTCGTTTATGTACTGTAATATAGCTGTGTTACAGTATTTCACTTGTGTACATACTGTAATATAACTGTGTTACAGTATTTCACTTGTGTATATAATGTAATATAATTGTGTTACAGTATTTCACTTGTTTATGAACTGTAATATCACTTGAATTAAATATTTCACTCTGTTATGTACTGAAATACAACTGCGTTACAGTATTTCACTCGTTTATGTACTGTAATATAGCTGTGTTACAGTATTTCACTTGTGTACATACTGTAATATAACTGTTTTACAGTATTTCACTTGCGTATATAATGTAATATAATTGTGTTACAGTATTTCACTTGTTTATGTACGGTAGTATCACTTGAATTAAATATTTCACTCTGTTATGTACTGTAATACAACTGCGTTACAGTAATTAACTGTGTTATGATAACTCGCTCGTTCATATACTCTAATTTGACTTCTTTAAAGTACCTCAGTCGTTTGGGCACCGTAAATAAGTGATTTACAATATTTCACATGACAGGTAACTCAATATAAGTGCTTAACAATGTATCACTTTTAGGTACCGTAATATAAGTGCTTTACTTTATATCTCTTGTTTAGATACCACCATGTAAGTGCTTTAAAGTATCTCACTTGTTAGGTATCTAAATATTAGTTCCTTAAGATGTTTCACTTATTTAGTCACTGCAATGTAAGTGATCTACAGTACCTTGTAAACATAAGTTAATAAAATGATTCGATTTCAGTGAAAGAGGCTGGCCATGTTCGTATGATACAGGTGTCTTGTAAAGTGACCAATTCTATTTCTGCTGGGGCAGTTGTATTGAAAGCCTGTGTTTGTCCAATTCCATATTTATAAAGCCAACAGCCTGCACAGTTTAACATATAATGGTATTATCAGATCAGTCCCTAGGCCCTCCTGTCACTCGCGTTGCCTCAATGTGAGAATAGATGATGACGTAGCGATAGGCCCAATTATAATCCATATCATGTTCTCTTATGAGTCAATATATTTCTTCAGTTTTGATAAGCGACATGACAACACAATACTACATTACATTTAGTTCCGTGTATTATAATTTTCAGTATTTTTTTCCGAACTGAAATTCTTCATCATTACCACATTAATTTTACCAGTGATTAAGTCAAATGTCTTCCACGATTAAGAAAATAACCGTGATATGCTTTGAAAATGTGTATTAGTGGTTAATTTACTGTTCAGTATTTTAAGTTTTAATACGTACGCTATTACCGAAAAAATGTTTATTTATGAAAAGATTTATAATGACCACGTAATAAAATAGTGTCATAAACGTATTGGCTGAGCGTAAGCGTACGTTTCACTCGAGGGCAGGAACAATTTCAATTCTGTCCGCCCGGACAATATTTGGAGAAATAACTGACTTATTGACTTAAAATAAAGATGTCTTTTACCGGACGAAGTTAGGGCTACGAAGCAGTCTTTTAACACTTAACCTGGGGACCAACGGATTTAAGGCAACTTCTGAACCACCAACAACGGCCGGGCAGGCAGGTGCTTGGAAGGACAAGATTACTCAGCGATCACCCATCTTAGCAGCAGCCACGCTCGACGTTGCTTGATCCGGTTATCTCGCGATAACCGTTGTACCCGCTACACCGCGCCATTGACACAGAATTGAATTTTTTGAAGGAAGAATAATGTCTACATAGTCAACACCTAGTAAGATGGTGGTGCATGAAACTCCAAAGAATTTGGTTGAGCGTTAGCGAATATCGTTACACTCGTCTGAAGGCTACGTGAATTTTAAAATGAATAAATGTGTATACGAACTTGGTACAATCATAGATCAATTTGATAAGAAATGTAATCGCGAGCACAAGTCAAGAACACGAGAAGTATCCCACTGTAGCCTGTGCTAGTGTGATGTGTGATTGTGATCCTCGTACTTGTGATTTGTGCTCGGGACTTGCATCCTGTGCAGTGACACCACCTGGACTGCACTCCAAGCAGCTTTTGGGTGTGTTTGAACCCTTTTCTTTCTTTCTTTACTTCTTTCTGTTCGTTATTTTGTATTTATTATAACTCCCCCACCTGACGAAGAGGATAGATTCCAATCCTTGAAACGTTGTGTTATACCTTTTATCATCTATAACGATGGCAAATCTTATTATCCATTCAATCCGAATAAATTCTATACATACTTTATATGTAACTAGCGGGCCCGGCGCGCTTTGCTGCGCATTTCAATAATTTTTTGCAAAAGTTGCCCGCGGCTTCGCACGCAATTTCCCGTTGAAAACAGTACACTATATTCACTTATTCTTTTTCTATCACATTCTAAACATTGCTGAGATAATTGATAGTCGTTCCATCGTGAGCCTCTTGGGCGTATTATGAAGGTATGTACCATATTCCTGCCTCTATCTAGCTGTTACCCACGGCTTCGCACGCAAATCTTAAGAACCGAAGTCCTTATATTACTTAGTAAATTTTTTTTTTTACTATAATAAATTTTAGATTAAATTAGTTATATCTCCGATGCCACGATTGAGCTTGCTTTGTTGTCTCGATCGAGAGAATATGTACACAAGGAGTTTTGAGAACCATACTTCTGTCAAAAAAAACAACTAAGGTTGATTTTATAACATTCTTTATATTTGTAGCAACGTAAGATAGTAAATGATATCTGCATTACGTTGATATCTGCATTACTCTTCTGATCAAGCATGAAATATTGCAGTTAAAGGTGAATTAAAATTTGAATTTTTTACGTCAAATTTGAATTAAAGTATTATCTGGATAGTAAAGTGTTTTTAACAGTGATTGCAAAAACAGTTTAAACAAAATTTGTCGTTTCTCTTAAGCTTACTCTATGCTTTAAAACTATAAGTGTAATATATGTTTACAAAGAACAGCTGATTAAAAATTTGAAAAGACGTTAACATATGTTTGCTGCAATGCATTTCTTATGGGTATTTCTGTAACCAGTGGGGCGGAATCCTGAATCGGGAAAGGGATGGGCATAGCTTATAAACCTTCTCCGTGGAAAAAATACATATACGTACAAATTTTCATCATCATGATCGGTCCAATAGTTCACGATTCCATAAAGGACAAACCATACAAACATTCATTTTTATATATATAGATAACTGTTACACTGATACAAATTTAAATATCTCTAAATCGCGTGTATATAACAGTACTTTCCGCACTTGTAAGTTTGGTTTTGATCCAAAAAGCTGTCTCTGTGTTGACATAAAAGTTTGACTTTGCACAGAAAGTGCTGCTGTCACAAAGGCAGTGTAGAGTAGGACCTTATATTAAACCTTCAGCTATTGACTTTTCCACTGGAGCCGGCAAATACCACCATCATTCTCTTATTGGATATCACTCATCCGAACTTCTCAATCAAAGCGAGATGTGGGCCTTGTACTGGTTTCGAATCTTGTACTGGTTTTAAACCAGATAAGCCTTCATTGAAATCGATTGAAGTGTTCGTAATTGTTGGATATTACACAAATGTGAATTTGAGCGCGTCCAATTCGTATTGAACTTGTTATTTGTTGGGAACGTTAATTGACCGTATATACGTGGGGGTATTGTAATCAATATTATAAAACCTGTTAATATTGTAATCGAAAGTATATATACAGTCTTATGTAGTCGAGCATTGTGCAAATATTAAGGACTTTGTAGTGGGGCGGATATATGTGAGGAATATTGTAATCGAGAGTATAAAGCTCGGTATTGTTGTGTAAATACGTGGAAATATTGTAATCGAAAATACTTTAGTGAGGAAAATCGTTTGACAAATTGAGGATTCATAAATGATGCTGTGATACATAATATACAAAACATACGTTTTATAAAATTTCCATACGTGGAAACTTTTATTTTAATCGAACATAATGAACTCGTGGTTAAATATTTTAATCTATGGTTGTTATTACGTTACTGCAACGTATTACATCGTAACGAAAAGTTCTTATGACAACAAACTACCAATATATTTAGTAAATAAACCAATTTGTCTTAAAGGGTGTTATTAACACGTTTGCGCACTCGTATTTAGTTATTAAATACACGTATTGTTGCTATATATTTAATGTACAGCATTTTAACTACACGTATTGTAGCTATATAGTTAAATTATAGTATTGTAACTACATTTATTGTAGCTATATAGTTAAATTACAGTATTTAACTACACGTATTGCAGCTATAATAGTTAAATTACAGTATTTAACTACACGTATTGCAGCTATACAGTTAAATTACAGTATTTAACTACACGTATTGCAGCTATACAGTTACATTACAGTATTTAACTGCACGTATTGCAGCTATACAGTTAAATTACAGTATTTAACTACACGTATTGCAGCTATACAGTTAAATTACAGTATTTAACTACACGTATTGCAGCTATACAGTTAAATTACAGTATTTAACTACACGTATTGCAGCTATACAGTTAAATTACAGTATTTAACTACACGTATTGCAGCTATACAGTTAAATTACAGTATTTAACTACACGTATTGCAGCTATACAGTTAAATTACAGTATTTAACTACACGTATTGCAGCTATACAGTTAAATTACAGTATTTAACTACACGTATTGCAGCTATACAGTTAAATTACAGTATTTAACTACACGTATTGCAGCTATACAGTTAAATTACAGTATTTAACTACACGTATTGCAGCTATACAGTTAAATCACAGTATTTAACTACACATATTGTAGCTATATAGTTAAAGTATAGCCTTTTAACTTAACTACAGGTATTGTATCTATACAGTTAAAGAACAGTGGTTTTACACGTTTAGTGTATGAGACGCGATAATGTTTTCCGGCTGTTCAGTCAACTCAAGATCACTCAGTACAGGGACATAAGGTGTAACAAATTAAATACTATCTTTAGGTATAATACAGTCAAATGTTAATTTTCTACACAAATCCGTGAAAATGGGTTTACATTAGAATATCTTAATTGTCACTGATGTTTCACTCTTTATTCTTAATTTCATTGTTTCTAATGGTATATCCAAGTTACAAAGAGTAGTAAACCTCAACATGTACGTATGCTGTCTTTGAAAGCCCCAAAAAATAAAATTTAGTTATTGAAGTTTTTTATTTTTAAATTTATGAATAATTAAAATCCAAAATGCAAGAGTCATCCACATTTTTCATGAATACGCTGTACTATCAGAAATAACAATAATGAAATTAACAAGAAACAGTATTATAGTAACATAATGAGATTAGTCAACATCCAACATAGGGAAAAGGTAACTAGTATATTTAACGTTTCATGCGCTCACCTACTCTGTTTATTTTACTAAACGCTAATTTATGAGTACTTCTAAGGAGGGATGGTGAAGGAGGAGATGTTTTATGACGGGTTTAAGAAAATAGCCGCGCCATATAATGATTGTAATTGATGTAAATGTAATCCCGGCAGTAAAGCAGTGTAGTTTTTGTCGGCCCACAAAAAGGTGCAGCTTATACACTAGAGGTTTTTATTGCGGGATCTGCCTAACTAACTGGCCTTGTCAGATCTTCCAAAGGGTCCACCCGAGCACCCTAGGCCTTAAGGCCACCTTCGCCCTGTCTTTGTTAGTTTTGATGGATGGTGCATTCCGTTATCCTAGTAAAAAATATTCCGTCCATCTTCTCCCTCAGGTTCCCGAGGGTAGATCGTCGGGTTTTTTATTGGCTCAAATTCCACTCGCGGCTCAGATTTGTGTGCCTTTTCTTAAAGAAAAAAAAAAAAAATACTTACGCGCATATAAAATTTGAGATCTAGAATTGAATTTGCTCTTGTAGATGATTCCGATCTAAATTTTTCCATCGTCCAGTGATACAAAAATTCATTAACACTTTGTTTCGAGATCTGCAATCTGATCTCTTCTCCAGGTAAATAACTAACCTAACAAATAATTACAAACTAGGTTAAAATAAACAAATCATTCCAGAGCGTTGTTACACGCCTAAGTCAGGAATCATAACCACCATGTTGTGTGTCAGCTTCACTAATTGTAAACACGACACTAATTATTAAAACTGAACTACAGAAGACAGGTGTGCATTCGTCGAACAACCACCTTAGTGTTAGAGTTAGTGAAGTGGACACACAACATGGTGGTTGTGATTTCTGACAGGCGTGTCACACCGCTCTAGTATGATTTGTTTATTTTAACCTAGTTCGTAATTATGTGTTAGGTTAGTTATTTATCTGAAAAAGAGATCAGATTGTAGATCTCGAGACGTAGTGTTACTGATTTTGTTGTATCACTGAACGTAACATTTTTTGTAAATGTTTGGAAAAAATCCTGTTTCCTTCACAAACCTTCCATTGGTTTGCGTCAACAGAAGGAATTCTTTTTGTTACGGCAGTGCCCTGAGATTGATCCGATATCTCTTTGTATGGCGTGGGAAAAGTTCTGTTCAAAACTGCAATAAAAGTAATAATCAGAGTGCTGAATAAGTTAACGGACAAAATGAAACTTCTTGTGTGTCCAGTACAAATTCTCCGTTAATAAAGAGTTTTTACCGTTTTTGACGAGAAGGTTACAATTTAGCCGCTCACTATCGGAACGTTTGACAATGTTCCACTGTTTGTCAGTTTTTGTGAATTCGATGTCTGATATTGGTTTCTTGTCTTGCAATTTTTACCGGCAATCGAGTCGAACAATACTGGACGGAGATGATTGGAAACGCGTTTTTACTGTTTCAAATGGTGTTTGAGTATCCTTATGCAGTCGTGAACAGAAATTGAACATTTTACAAAACTTCTGAAAAAGAATTCTTTAATTATATTTTATCATTCACGGTCATCCACTTAATGACAACTTGCTTAAATTGACACTGATTTCCAGAACGTGCAGAAGTATATCTAGAAATGAGCTTTCCATACATTATTCATTTGTATTAACTGCTGGTAGAAAATTATCTCTAATTAGTTAATATACGACTCCTCATCTACATTCAATATGTCTTAATCGCGTGTTTTGTTTGATCACGTGTTTGTTTGTAAAAGGGTCAAAGCGTGTTTTGGTAATTGCATCTCACCAAACAAACACGGATTAAAACAAACACACGCCATGCCAAAAACCCAATCCTCCTAATGTAAAGTTTGTATTTCTATCATTACGATGGTTATGGTACTCCTTGTTGCTAGCTAGCATTCATGCTAGAACCCAGCGTTTGAATATTTATTCCTAAATAAAACAAGGTTTTATCAATATGTTTTATTTGATGAAAACAAAAACAAACTATGTTGTGTAATACGGTATATTGTGGTAATAAACTATATATCATTGGCAAAATTTTTTAAAATCAACTAAACCTATTCCATTTTATATCTTTCCACAAGATATATGTCTCTCAGTTCCCGAATTTGGCGAATTGTTAATAATAAAGAATCGACTTGAGTATTGACGTGGTTGACAATAAGGGGCAAAACCTTTACCAATAGCTCACTTACATAAAGGACCTTGTATAAAAGAGTGTGATATGTTATGAGCTAAATTTGAGTTACCACTGACGACCATTCAATAAATCGAATCTTTGAAAATTCCAATTTCCGTCTTTAATAGCAGCAAATAAAGAAAATCGTTAAATTTGAATATTTTCACTTCTATCAAACTATAAAAGTATTCTGTAAAGAAGAGCATATTCCAGAAGAGAACCCCTTATAAAGACTAAGTACATTGCATGCTATTAAGGTTAGGTTAGCCCTTCACCCTCGCCGTTCATTTAGTTGCGTGCATGAATGAAGATCCATTCTCTACTATGTAGAGCCACTGAACTAAGTGACAAAATCATTCCTCCTTACTGCACCACTATCCATTCCAAACCCTCCATTTGTCACCATTCATTATTGTAGTATTCGTTATTGTTGGACGAGGTTTTAACAGTTTCCCTCATTTAAAAGTAAAGACCCATTACACACTTGGCTGAAGAAAAAGTGTAAGTCTTTGCTTAGGATGAGGTCATAACCCTTTTTTAGGCTCCAATAGGTAAAACTAGGTACAAGAAACTGTAAAGAATCCTATCCTGTTACAGCCCTGTGATTGCGAGGGACTGTTGAACTGTTTCTTATCACCGATACACATAGTGTCTGTTGAACTGTTCCGAACCCACCCTTCCAATCTTTGCGCATTGACCCGAATTTTTAATGTTCCTGTAGGTTGCATAAAGAAAAAGATAAATTTACTCAAGTTTCTCTGTCCAAGAACACCGAAAGGCTGGGCAATTCGGAAAAATTGAAATCAGTGAGTAATACGTCTCACTGGTTGTTTTAGCTGAGCGTTAGCGAAGCATATTACCCATGGGGCTGACAAAAGTTCTCTTATGTTTATATAACGATATTTTGAAACATATTTCAGGTACAGACCTAACATTATGCACGAATAGTCATCTAGTTCATAATTATATAGAGATATGCAATAATGGAGCATCCTCCATGAGATTTGGGCAAAGCTTCTAGCAGATATGTCGAGAACAGATTAGGTTTACATATTTAGCTGTTTAGTCTGGTGGTCAGTCTTCCGCAGGGTCGAAGAAAAGACTGCACATGGATTTTACACTTTGAAATCATCTTTAACAGTATTTTCTATTGTGTTAGTTACTCAAGAGATAACTCACCAATGGTATAAACTGAGGCACAAAACTTAGCGCTCGGACTGCCATCTATGGAGTGAGACGTGAAGTATATCAGTAGCAAAGTTACGAGGCGCAGCCCTAGCGTCGGATCTCAGAACTAACCGAAACAATTCTGGAACCTCAGTATGAATGAGATATATAGGTAATACAATAAAAAATAGTATCCCAATCAAAATAATGGTACAGAGCAATTTTAAGGGTTAGAAAACATAATTAAAACTCGTAATAGTTATTAATTTGTGCTAATCTGTACGAAAAGGCAACACAAAGAAAATAAAGTAAAGGAGTAAATAAAGTAAAGAGTAAAGGATCGAAATGTAAAACATTTATTCTTCACCAGCGCTCCCAAATTATGCACTTTTGGACATAATAGAAACCCCTCTAAACGTGGTACAGAGGTTAATTCCACATTTCATACAGTTTGGCTTAGTTTATATCAATACGAGGATAATCTTAATATCCCATTTTCCCATGGGAATTCACTAACATTGCTATTTAACTCTTAAATTACAGACTGTTACGAAATAACGCTGTTCGCGTGTTTTAGTGAAAATGGCATTCTCTCTATTCAGCACTTAGGCAGCCATGCAGCACAGTCTATTATTGGGCAGTACAACACGTTACTACCATAACAACGGCAGCGATCGTATAACAGATACAGTAACAAATGTAACACATGCAAACAGCATTTCATCCGTTATGTGCTTGGAAGGTCTGTTATTGTAAATGAACCTCCACCCATTAGCTCACTGAGCTCGCCCTCATATCTATAGTTGATGGCGTAACTGACCGGTATCAGCTCGCAATTGACCTTTTATCACTGAGCGAAATTGTAGCACACTCGTCGACCTCATTATTCCTCCGATTAGTAAGTTTTGTTGCTCGTTCAGCGCTTAATTACCATCAGTGCCAAAAGGTGTAAGTTATTTATTTCACTCATGTTTCTAATTTTACTTTGTACTCTATTGGTTGTTTCGATATCTCAATACGTTTTCTTTCAACACGAAGACTGGTTGCAAATGTTTGCATCCATAAAAGAGAAGAGAGCCGGGCTCACAAATTGTTTGTCTTTCACTTTCGGGTAGACTTTAGTGTTTATAGAACCCTCGTATCCACTGTTATAACTTTGAACATCGAATCCCGTAATGGTATTCCACTTAGGAATTTTCACCTTGCGGAGAGTGGGTTTTAGATGAGTGGCTCCAATAATTATAAGTGGGCCTGACGGGAGAATTTGTGTACTATTCGTGAAGTCAAAACTGTATTGGATACGACATAGGACGAATCTTGAAAAGGTCATTTTAACCTTAAAGCAAGTAAATAAACTTATCTTACACCGAGTAAAAATTATAATAAAATATATAAAATTATAAATTATGGACGTCCCAGTCCGTACGCTGTTTTTCTTTGTTTTTGTTACAAATCAGTTGTATTAAACTCATCATGGCATTTGAGCCCCAACATTCTTTAAACCAAAATGTCGTCAGAATTCAAACCCAAAGGTCGAAACAATTGTTCATACTAGAAGTTAATAAGAATCGAGGTCGTAAGATCTGTTTTGCACTGGAAGGTCATAAGAATTGTTCAGACTACAACGGCGAAAGAATTGCTCAAATCAGAAGGTCGATAGAAATGTTCAAACTAGAAGGTCACACACATTTTTCAAACCAAAATGAATTTTTGAACTAATTTTTCTCTCTTTACTAAATTCTTTGCATTGTGTTTAGTGTTTGATCAACATCTGTTTTATTTTGTGCACCAGGTGAGTGTTTTTTGTTAGAAGCTAGCAATCTGCCTCGTATGGTACAAAAATCCAATTTATTCCCGAGGAAAGATAAGCATGTTCCCGTGTTAATTTAGATAACATTTTCTCAGCGAATTCAGTGTAATTTTTATTTTGTTAAATATCTTTAACAAGACTGACCTCAAAGAACTCAGTTGTGTTTCTGGTACAAATAAGACAGCATCTTTCCTAATGGAGCTTCGGTAGATTTTACAGGGAAAAGGCTTCCCTCCCTCCCCCCCAACAACCTCTGAAAGTCACGGTTCAGGAACCCGATCAGCCGCCCAGAGTCAAGTTGGAGAAGGAGACTTCCTCCATTATCTTGCACTAATGCACGTTGGTTGCACTTAGCTTGTTTGCATTAATCCTTTGTTGTTCACTTTCCTGGTTTCCTTTAGCTGGTTCAGTCTCATTCAGTGTAAGCCTACCACTTCTAACTGGCTTGTACGGGTTGTTGTTACGTCAGGTGATCAGAATGCAAACTGTACATCTCCTAACAATGTTAGGACATTCTTATCAATGTATAACTGTTTACGTTTTAAATTAACGATGATTAATTATATGTTATTACCCGCCAATGTTATAAGTATTACTTTTTTGTCGTGTTTTAAAATATATTTTACTTAATTTTGAATTAATTTGAATTTTATCACTTTTTGATTAGTATAAAACGTAATTCAATGGAAATATTTTATAATTATAAAATTACGATTATATTTTTTAAACATGGACAGTGGGTCCACGGTCCCGGCTAGGACCCACCGACCGACTCACGGGTTTCTTTTGACTAGGGGTTGACAAGGGATCGTCGTACTAGGTAGACGGACTATAGGTCCACGTTGTAAAACTGAGGGGAGCATTTCTTACCTACTTCCTAAGGATGGACAGTGTGTTCCACGGTCCCGGCTAGGACCCACCGACCGACTCACGGGTTTCTTTTGACTAGGGGTTGACAAGGGATCGTCGTACTAGGTAGACGGACTATAGGTCCACGTTGTAAAACTGAGGGGAGCATTTCTTACCTACTTCCTAAGGATGGACAGTGTGTTCCACGGTCCCGGCTAGGACCCACCGACCGACTCACGGGTTTCTTTTGACTAGGGGTTGACAAGGGATCGTCGTACTAGGTAGACGGACTATAGGTCCACGTTGTAAAACTGAGGGGAGCATTTCTTACCTACTTCCTAAGGATGGACAGTGTGTTCCACGGTCCCGGCTAGGACCCACCGACCGACTCACGGGTTTCTTTTGACTAGGGGTTGACAAGGGATCGTCGTACTAGGTAGACGGACTATAGGTCCACGTTGTAAAACTGAGGGGAGCATTTCTTACCTACTTCCTAAGGATGGACAGTGTGTTCCACGGTCCCGGCTAGGACCCACCGACCGACTCACGGGTTTCTTTTGACTAGGGGTTGACAAGGGATCGTCGTACTAGGTAGACGGACTATAGGTCCACGTTGTAAAACTGAGGGGAGCATTTCTTACCTACTTCCTAAGGATGGACAGTGGGTTCCACGGTCCCGTTACAACTAGGCTTCGACCTAGAGTCCTACAATCATTTATAACAACTAACGATACACCAAGATAACAAAATAACATTTAAAACAATAATAAATAACGAGGCACAATCATACAAATTATTAACAAATAAACTATAGTAAGCAGTTGCAGATATAGCAATACATTCACGATAAGGTAAGGTAGGTTAAGTGTTACTGCATAGTCTCAGTCTAAATTGGATAATCTACTATACACTCTAAGGGTATACTAGGCAGGGTACTGTAGCTAGTACGGTTAGGTCACAAGGAGAAAACTCAGCGTCAAAACAAAATTTGTTAACTAAATCAGTGACTCGTCGCTCTGGGTATTTCAGCTGACGCCTCACTTTGACATTATTTGTCCTCCTTCTCTGTGTCTCTGTCTCTCTCTCTCAAACGCGGTTCTTTTCCACTTACAGTCTGGATTGGTTTCACTTGTTGAGTATATTTCTGTATGTTTTCCACCAGGAATTAACAGTATCAAATATAATAACGTGTAACCATCCAAGATTGTTCCCATTTTTTTGTATAGCCCGTGTGAACCTTCGACAACCCCATCATTCGACTTTAGCGGTTGGCCTACTTCCGAATTTAGGAGTAAGAATTTTTTTTAACTCTGCAATAATTAAAAAAATATTATAGAAGAAGCCTTTTTTAAAGTTATTAAGAGAGTATCTGGTTCAGGAACGTTTCTACTTAGTTGGGGAATACTTGTCCTCATTTTCCTTTAAGATGTTGTTTTATGTTATTTTAGGTTGCATAAGATATGTTCTGTTTTTGTTAAACATTATCTTTATTGCGTTTCCTTCGTTTTCAAAGATATTACTTGAATGTTCACTTCCACTTCCTGAGATATTTGGAATGAATCTCCTGTTTTTCTGGGATTTCCTTAGAGTTCCACATTTTCCTTGAACTGTCATTGCAGTTTCAGATGTTTTCCCGTTGCCCCACTCCTTTTACTTTTGTTCCGCAATTGACTGATAAGATATCCTTTTTGAATGGTTAGTGTTTTCATCATGATTCTTATTTTTTCTTACAGTGCTCTTGGACGCCCAACATTATTTCCAGTATGTTCATGATCTTTCTCTTAGGCAAGTGGGGTTTTCCTTGAAATCCGTGAATATCTAAAATTTCTCTAAGGATATTCCTGGATAAACTACATTTCCTACGATTTCACGAATGAATTTCCAGAGATACATTTTCCTCTGAATACCTTGGTTGAACAGCATTTATTTTTTATTGTGTTCCTGAGTTTATTATTTTCCGAATATACGCAAAGTAAACCTCTGTTTTTGTACGTCCAGCATCATTTCTTGCAAGTTCTGACATAGAAAACTAGGTATTTGTCTGATGCATTGGTAAAAACATTGAAGGGCTTGACAGTTTACTTTTGCACTTATATCCCTAATAACGCCCCTCTCCTCCGAGAACATCAGAAGATTCTCACCATTAAAGGATAGACTAGGCAATCTTCTCTGTTGTTTGGAGATTAAACTATTATTTTTGACAAGTATCCCCATGTTTGAAAATGGTAAATTATGTTAACCTGCGAGATTATGATGACACTCTATGGTTTACTCGTGGATTAGTTATCACAAATGACTAAGTTCCATTCAATTTTTGGCTTAGAAGGATTTAGATTAATCTGTGGTGACAAGCAGCACAGAATTTGCAATGATTTTGTTTAGCATCAACTGCAGAACCAACCGCTGTTATCATATTCGTGCATCAAGAAAGAATTATATATAACTTCAACGAAGAAGACAGCGTTAAATTATTAAAAAGTTGGGAGCCAGTGATAAAGAATTGGTAATATCGGTCGTTGGTTGGTTGAGTGTCAGCTAATCATGTACAGCTCCGCCCCCCATTACTCGCCTGTACAGACGGATAAGTATTATTGGCAGTTTCCATTTAACTGAGTGAATATTGTGCGCAGTTTCGACTCGGAAGTTTGGGTGTTAGCCATCTATATGAAATGCACTCCAACAAACTAAACTCTCCATACTCTAGTGAAGATTCAAAAAGAGAAAAAAGACTTATCCTTTGTCCCCCGCCCTGGATGACTCACCAGACGACCGGTGCTGCCAGATTGCTAGGGTGCGTCCACACCAACACGTGTGTTGGCGAGATGCAAGATGCACTAGACGATGCTATTTCTAGCCCTAAGGTCGAGACTGTTGGCCCAATTTAGCATTGGCGGGTCACGGCCGACCCTTCCCCTCGCTCCGCCAGTGTTTTGCGCCTCTTTCCCCCGTTTTGTTTTCATCTACGCAATTTCACTTTTCTTCTACCATCATTTACTTGCGACTCTGGTTACGTTACTCAATTGAGGCTGGTCTTCGTACTGCTAATTAAACACGAGAATTTATCAGTGAAGATTTGCTAACTGTATTATACAGGTTATTTAGAATTAAAATGTTTATTGCCACTTCCATTGAAATTTTTAATCCATAATTACAATTCCAACACGAAAAGAAAAAATTGATTACTTTGCTAGAGCCAGTCTGTAAGGCGTCAGACTTTGGTTCTGAGTAAGAGATAGCGCAGGTTCAAATCCTGTCTGTGACCGTAACAATTTTTATCAGATTTGCCAACCTATTTCTTTACCGAAATGTGTTCTGAAAAATACAAAAGCACATAATTATAAGACACTGTAAGGATTCAAACGGTTACCGGCTTATCCTTTTTTTGGTCAACAGTGTATAAAATTAATTTAAAACGTAGTAATATACTATATCAAACATTAACGAGTGTTATTTTAGAAAATAAAATGTTTTTAAAGTAATAAAGTGTAATTTCTGTTGATTATATTTCACCACTTTCTCAAGAAGAATTTTACGCGTTACTGTTTTACTGTTTTTTGTCAAACAGCGTATACGAGTGTAAAAGGTTGGTTTACCCCGAAAGATAAATTACTCAATATCATAAAAAATTTAATTTTAAAACTCTCGAATAACCAAGATTGTCCAAACACATCAATACTTGAATATTTACTGTTCAAAAGTATGTCCAATAACCTTTCAAATCAGAGATGAAAGCAACTTAGACGATTTGTAATGTTATGGAGCGCTGTACGTTTAGTTGACAAAATAACCGATTCGGGTAAAAAGTCAAAATATAGAAAACCCATAAATTTGTGTGCAAATAAAAGGAAAACGAGATACAGCGGAATATCCGTCAATATAAACATGAAAAGTGCTTTGTTTGGATACAGTTTTCGCCCCAAGTCTCCAATCTGAAAGACAGCAAGATGCATCGCCCCAATTTGTAAGGTCCCGACAGCCCCCCTCCCCCAACCCCCAAAACATACCAGTATCGGATCCCCATTGTTCTGTCCCGCATCCCCCCAGATTCAATCAAGAGCGGGCATTCTGCTCTAAACGTTCCTCCATAAATCGAATTTTCACCCCTTGTACGAATACAGTCGACTTTGGGGGCGGATATTATTTTTATGTTAAATTCGTAGCGATTTGGGATAACTTTCCTGAATACAGTATAAGTGGAATTTTTAACATTCTGCGTGAGATTAGGGGTATGCAATTTTCTGATTAGCCCCAATCTTTAATTTATTTCTTTCTGAACGAAATTAATTTTTGTTATAGATATGGATTCTCTTTGACGCTTTATTCGATTTTAAGGTTCGAAAATATTTGTATGTTAAATTCGCCCCTCTTAAAAATAAGGTTTGAATCTTTTTCGTCAAATTTATAATAGCCCTTTACGATAACTTCGTTGAAAAAAGTCCAATTTCAGTAATTTGGTGATCAACCCCAAATAGAAATTGTTAAAAATAATATTTTGAAACTTTACAGTACAACTTTACAGTAGTAATACGGAGCTTCATGGAGTGACATATTAATTTCCATGAAACATTCTTGTTTGCTATAAATATGATTCTCCATGACCCCTTGTATGGGGGTTAAGGTAATGCAATCCGGATTTGGAAAAACTCTTAATTTATAAACCCGAAAAACACGTTTGTTATTTAATTGTATTCAGTAAGTTATAAGTTTTGAAACTGACTCGTCCCGTTACCTAAATAAAGCAGCTGGTCGAAGTCGCAGTGAGCGTAAAGAATCTCGCTACTGAGACAAAATGTAAACTTTGTTTTCCAGGCAAGTTTTTCAATCTACGAGAAGAGACCGGATCCTGCTGTCTCGATTTACTTGTTTCTTGACGTGCCCGACTCATCCTTTTCTTCTCTCTCCAACTTTCAATGAAGTAATTAAATGTCGCTGTTCATTTGTAACTCAGCTATTCTACTAAGAAATCAGTCAGTTGTAACCGACCAAGTGTACGTTTACATGAGGTATTTTTGCGCACAAGCTGCTCGAAGATAACTATTCGAATTTAACCACTATTACTTACTCAACTATCCGCCTATATTATATCAAATAGTCACTGCGTCTGTAGTTTAACACCAGCACTTACAAGAGCAGGGGATAAGAACCCTGTTAGTTACCTAGTACATTTCCCAAAAAACCCAAATTTTTCCAATTTTTAATTTTATCCTAATGTGATCAGTATATTGCCAATTGCGTAGTGTAGCGGGTACATCGGTTATCGCAAAATAACCAGATCAAGCAACGTCGAGCATGGCTGCTGCTAGCATGGGTGACCGCTGAGCGATCCTGTCCTTGCAAGCAGCCCGCCTGCCCGGCCATTGGTGGTGGTTCAGAAGTCACCAGTAAGCCGTTGATCCGCACGTTAAGTGTTAAGTGGTTTCTTAGCCCTATTTCACCATGTAAAATATTTGAGACATCTTTACTTTACTTTACATACAGATTGTAAACATCGCAGCAAAAAAAAATGATACCAAACAACGTGTAAAACGCTGAAATCATCATAGACTATTGTTTAGTCATGAGTAAGATGTCACTGAATCATCGGGCTGGGTCCAACCCTCTGCGCTCGTGAGTGTGGGGGTGCGTGCGTGCGAGGCGACAACTTGGCCCTTCAGCTACAGTCTCTATTTGATAACACTATAATTCCGCAGTGCACTCCTTAACCAACAAAACAGCCAGTGTTCGAACTGCAAGTCGGCATATAACACTTATATTGTAGTAATGTAACAGTTTTAATAGAATAGTATTAGTGTGAAATATCATTAATCTGTAATACCTGCTCTTGTTTGGATTTGTGAGTTATACACGACCTTTAAAATCGCTCTTGTGTAGGCTGAATGGTTTCTTTGTGTATTAAATGTGTCGATTATCCAGTACACTGAAGTTGCAAATCTGCTTGTCCAGCTGTTCCTAATCAGTTTTACCTTTCGCTTGTTTATTTTATCTTCGTCCCTCCATTTCAACGGATTCGGTATGGATGTTCTTATGAAAAGTGCACCTAGAAAGTGATTTTACACGCAACTAGACAACCTACTCTACACATTTTGACAATGAAGTTCATTTTCACCCATATACATCCTAGAACTAGATAACTTATAAACCGCCGATTCTTTTCTGGAGGTTCCCCGCTGCCCAAAAAAATTGAACTAAGGCCACATGAGTTAATCGTTGAATGAAAATTTATCACAAAGAAGTATCTGGGGTCTTTGTTAATGCGTAACTTGAAACAGTACCACTAACGATATTTGTACCACTACATTACTCCTATGATTGACATCTTCAGAACTTACTTTGCAAACACTGTCCTTAATTTGCCAAGTACGAGGTGATCCTACGACTGTTTGAGAAGGTTCTATCTATGACTCAGACTCACTGGTTCTGTTTCCCCATTACCGAAAGAGGGATTCCCTGACAGTGGTATAAGGACAGAAAAATCAAAAATGTTTGTCAGTATAACTTGTAGAACATTATTTATAATAAGGAATCACAGGTATAGATTTTATACTCAGCTACTTTTTATTGTATTTATGGATAGGAATGTTCATAAAAGCGCATTTAATAGTTCTATGTTTGAAGTTTGTTTTTACGATGGAAGGATTGTGAAGGAAACAGGATTTCCCCGGACTTTTGCCATCGTTCAGTGATACAAAAATCAGTAACACTACGCTTTGATATCTGCAATCTGATCTCTTCCTCAGCTAAATAACTAACCTAACACATAGTTAGAAATTAGGTTAAAATAAACAAACCATATCAGAATTGTGGAGTTGTAGGTGGTTGGTCGACGAATGCAGACCTATTGTGACCTGCATTCTGTAGTTTAGTGTTAATAATTAGTGTTGTGTTTAGTTTTTTTATTAAGTGCATGATTAGAGTTAGTGACGTTAACACACAACATGGTGGTTGTTATTCCTGACTTGTTCATTTTAATCTAGTTTGTAATTACGTGTTAGGTTAGTATGTACCTGAATAAGAGATCAGATTTCAGATCTCGAAACGTAGTGTTACTGATTTTTAAATCACTGAACAATGTCAAATATCCGGAAAAATCCTGTTCCTTCATTTCATAGTTATTCCAAATGTATTCAAGTAATTTTTTTGCGAACTAAAGCTGATAGATATGATCGACTTCTGCTTACCCGATACTGCATCAACACTAGTCACCTGCCTGGTTTTCTTTCATCCTCGTTCTTAAATTTAATTTTTGGTTGTGCACTGATGAATATGATTTCGCGATGATTGAGTTGGCTGCCCGAACTCCTTCAGTTCAGTTTAGATCGGACTTCTGTACAAAGTTCCATGCCACCTGGAATTCGCGAAGATCGGATCGGAAGCCCCCACTCCGCGGCCAGTCTGACATTCAAGTGCCCGCTGCCCGTGCCGCCGCCGCGCCGCGCAGCCACTGCTCTTGTTTTCTGCAGACTTGCCGACCTTGAGCAGTTACCGGCCGCTACGTACAGTCCGCGCAGTAACGGCCAGTCTCTCTTTCGGTGCAATCTACCAGCTCTCCCCGGTCGCCGATTGACTCATCATCTTAGCCAATTAAATTGGTTGCTTCTCATAACACAATTTTTGTCCGGCACGAAGGACCAAAAATTTAAAACTCCAAATGGAAGCGAAAAACGGGAATACCTCTAGATTTTACTTTACTAAAACTCACATTTACGCATGCCGCAGAAGATTTGTGTTGTTTTCATAGTGATGCGATCACTTATTACAATTTTATTTTCACATTCCTTCAATTTAATAGAGTAAAGTAGTATTTTTTTACCTAAAACATTTCATACTTTTAAATCCAGTTAAATTTTTTTTTTTATTTGCAGTACTCTATTTCCCAACAGTACAATCAATTAAAGCCCTGCACCATTGTTTGAAACAACAATAACACGTTATTTTGTAATAAAAACTCATAAATGTGATTTTAATTCACTTTAGGGTAAGTATTGTTATTGATATCAAAGCTATTCAATTTCAGTAAAGCTTTCAGGTCCAGCACAGCAAAGCTAGGACTGACAAAAGCCTATAATATAACTACATATTATATCTGGTAAACCATACCTATATAACGAGCCCTAATTTTGCTAATACAGTTTACTTTATGTAATTAAATTTGAAAATTAACCTACATAAAGAATAATCATTACTGTTTTTCAAACCATTTTTTTGAGAGACTGATCCACTTTTATGCCTTATTCTGCCCATCCTTATGGGCCACTGGCCTGTGCGAGGATCTTATCAGACAGAATAAGGGGGAGAGTCGATACAGTACAAGGTCGATGGTACTGATAAAAACTGCAACGGTCACAGACGGGATTCGGACCTGCGCTATATCTAACTCAGACACAAAGTCCAACGTCAGACCGCTCGGCAATCGGCACTCCCAAAGTGCAATCATCTTAGTGTGGGGTTAGAATACAAAATTGTTTTATTAATTATCTAAACGATCTGAATATTTCAAATGTGTAATACCGGCCATCATTATAAGTGATGGTTTTGCAACCCGTACTACTAACTCAGTTGTACTGGGAATTATGAACATAAGATGGTGCGATGGCGTAGTACTGAAGAATCTTAATCCACTTTAATTCCTGAATCTAACTTTACCCTTGTCCTTTCTCTTATCGTTTCATAGCAGAAAGAGAAGGGTTCTGCTATTGGGGACAAAACGGTTAATTTAACAATTCCCCTACCAAAGCGCCGGGACCTACCCTTACAGAGCACCAATTCCAATTCGATTCATCCTTTCTCTTCTAATTAGATATATTAAGGAACTACAATCGGCCCTTGCCACCCTTCCATCCACCCCTCCACCTCCATGCTTGAGCCCTTTATTGTTATTTCCGGAAATTAACCCTTCAGTCCCGGCGCGAACGATTCTACTCTTTTGTTCCTTTTTCCTCTCGGCAAGCTGAATTTAAAATCAGGAACCACGCAAACTTTTCAATTTGCTCAGAACAAAAAGTGTGTTCTCACGAATGCCATCCTGAAGGACATGATGATTTCTAAGAAAATGAGTCGTCTAAGAAAGATACGATTTCGGATGTGTGAAATAAGAGGAATAACTAACAAATGAAAGGAATTACAGAATATGACATTTTTTCAATTTTCCATTTTTAATTTTAATAGTGTCATTTTTGCTTATTGCAAGGTGTGATAATTTAAGAAATTTTCCCTTAAACATTAGTCGTCTATTAAAGATACGATTTCGGATGTGTGAAATAAGAGGAATAACTCACAAATGATAGGAATTACAGAAGACGATATTTTTCAATTTTCCATTTTTAATTTTAATAATGTCAATTTTGTTTATTGTAACGTGTGATAAATTAAGGAATATTCCTTTAAACATTAGTCGTCTAACAAAGATACGATGTGGGATGTGTGAAATAAGAGAACTCCTAAATGATAGAACCTACAAGAAATTAAAATATTTTTTTATTTTTCATTTTTAATTTAAATATCAATTGTGCTTATTGCAAGGTATGATAATTTTAGGAATTTCCACTTCTACTGGAAAGACCAACCAATACAGTGGCGGAATTGTACAGATGTAAAGTGAAAAGGTCAGAAGCTGCTTCTTCTTTTACTTGGATGCACATTTCCTTTGCCGACTTTCCTTTGTTAGTGTTGTATTTTTACTCTAAATATATTGTTTTCTTGGTCTCCTTTTGACTCGACAGGTACGCTCAGGTATTATCTTGTTTTCAATCCTTTAACGTGTGTCTGGTTTTATATTCGTATTAGAAATTATTGTAATTATTGCTGTGAAACGCAACCAGTGTTTTCCCTATTCCCACAAGATGAAGGAAAGTGCTCGATTAATCAATGAAATATACTAATTTGTAAAGTTCTCTGGAAACCTTCAGTGGGTCATCTTGGTTTTAAGGTCACTCTTTAGTTAAGGGTAACTTGAAGATCTCTAAGAACAAACTTCATCTCTCTGAAACGGATAAAAACAAGTTGTGGGAGATTGGTGATAATTAATCCATAAATGTATTGAATCTGTTGGGTATTCCTGACTTGTTATTAGAGGTTTTCGATTTAAAAAATACGATTTTTTAAACTAGAATATTGGCGTTTTCCAACAGCTTTGTTACCAGCTTTCTCGGGGTTCATGCATGACTGTAGCATTAGTACAATGCTACCCCGTCATCAATAGTAGCTGAGTGGGTAACGTGACCGATTTTCACCTCAGGGACCGGCTTCGAATCCTGGTTTGGCCATGGTATTTTTGCACGCTAACAAAAATCCATGTGAGCTTATTCTGGACTAATGTGATAAACGATTTCGGGTTTGGGTTTGGGATTCAGATCGTTCACAGATAAAAGAAAAACGACGCTATTTGAGCCATAGAGATTTTGCCTCGCGCGGGATAATATTAATGACATTACCCGCTACAATTTATTTTTTATTTGGATTTTTTTACCTAGATCTATTGTAGTGAAAATAATTTTTAGCCATTAGACTTATCCAATTTAATAAAAACTGTGGAATTAACAGTTCAACAAACTTGCACTGTGTATCAAACAAACTGAGAGTAATTGAATTGTGTATCAAACAAACTGAGAGTAATTGAATTGCTGACTCATAAGGTATATAAAAATTTATCTCGAGAAATATATAAATAATATGTCGCACCTGGGGCTTATTTAATTTCATTATGAATAACTAAATTAATTTTCGATTGGTCCAATATTTAAAATTGTATAAACTAATATGATAATGCATTTATAAGCTCTGCCAATATGACATAACTTTATAGGACGCCCTCATAGAACATATGTAGTTTACAATGCATGTAATTTATAATTATTTGTCATTAAATATATTATTTCGTTAAATTTTTGTCAATAAACATAGCGTGTACAATTATTATGAAAATTACGTTTTACCGCGACTGTCTAAATTTTTAATTCTCTAAATTTCGACTAAACAAACCATTATTATTACAGTTAAATAAACTTCTCAGTATGATCAGACATTCATTCAAAACTAATGCCAAACACATTATCCATCTCACACACGTAAAGGAAAATGTAGGAACTTCAACAACGTTACTTAAACAATTAACAGGTTCATGGTAAAACTTCATTTCTGTCAAAAATAAAAGTAAAACTACAATAACATATTTAATATGGAGCACTCCTAAATATAATAATAAATTTTCATGATTACTAAATTCATTATGATTGCTGTAGCAACAGATCATTTTTATTGTTTTTTTCAAGATTTTTCTTTATAATAAATTATTAAAACGGATTACGTCATTAGTAACCATAAATAAGGTTATTATAATCCGACTCTATAAATACAATATTAAAATAAAAGATAAATTAAATTAGTGTAATAATAGTCTACTGTAGTAGTGTATATTACCAAAATATATGTGATATAATATTAATTGGCAATATATTGTTTACCAGACTCAATCAATAAGAGGGAAAATGTATTGTCAGTCAAAGTTGGAATGTGAGGCAGTTTAAGTTATGTAAAGCGAAGTCAAAATAAGAAGGATCGTCCTTGCGTCCAAAACGCGCAGACACTCTGACAAGGCCTTATCAACATCTACTTAGCATAAGAGAGGAGGCTGCGACGTTCGGGGGCTGTCTACTGATAAGAGATAACTGTTGTCTGGTTGTATTTATTCATAGTCGTCCATGTTGTCTACTGTCGCACAGGTCCGATCCACTTACCAGATTAGTCTACGCTGTGCGACAAGAGTCGGTCATTTCATCCCGGTTGTGTCCTAGGTAACGTGACACCTTTTGATCCCTTGGAGAATTGTTAGGGGATGAAATGACAGTTACATGCTTGAAGGACAGGACTGAATACAAGGGTCGTTTATGTATTCTGGTCGTAAAATGTGTCTCGATCCCTTTTCCTGGAAATATCTAGAACAATCCCTCTGTCACTTATTTTTAGAAGAATAAAAATGAAGCTTAGTACGGCTTTAATACAAAATTAGATCTTGGATCAAAACAACCTTTTTTTCGGCACAATTTCCTCAATCAAATGTTTCTCCAGACTAATTGAAAACATCGGATACATCTTTATTGCAACAAGACTGTTTTTATTTTATGAATAGGCTTGTAATAATAGGGGAAAACACTATACACTATGTTAGGTTGTAGGTAGTAACATGGACGCTTCAGGATCGGGTACGAAGAATTTGTCTACGCCCACTGGGCGCTTACGATTTTGGAAGCGTTAACTTAAAGGAAACGTTCTCTGCAGATTTCACCGAAAATATTATAGAACTCAGTGTATGTGTGCATGAATTCTCATTGTGTGATTTTCTCAGTGGAGAAAATAAACTTAGAATTACAAAATCCTTGAAAATACTTACTCTTTAATAGTGGTGTTAATAATGTTTTAATTTTTTTACTAAGGAAAGCTCTTGTTCAAACGGTATTTTCGAATTGTACGTTTCTACACGAGTCTTAAAATCCCCGTACTTAGAAAACGTTCTAATCTTTTTTTAACACCCAAAATAACAGATTTTTAATGAGATCTCGAAAATAGGGTGTGAACAGTTTTAGAACAATAAACTTAAATAGGTTACGTTGTTATTCACCCCCTGTTATTTCAGAGATAAATACTTTCCTTGACGAAACAAATGCTGAAGGAAACCTACGCGCATTTCAAAATGCTTAGCATTCCTTAGAGCCTAAGTGCAATGCTGGTACTGGAGGAGATTAACTGACAAATGCTCAGGGTGGAATGTCGGAATTGGAAACAGACTCGCTTTCATCTAAGGAGCAAATTGATTCAAACGGCATTGCAAAGCATTCCTTCGTTTGTCCCAGGAAAACATGCAAGAGTCTGGGAGACTATTCTACGCATCATTCATTCTTCAGCTAAACAATCGTCTCCTTTCAGGGTGCACCTACTTAGTGACGGCGTAGTATATGTGTTGTTAACAACTGGTCATTACTCACAATTTCTTGATTCTATTTTCAAACTCGTAATGCATTGTAGACTAGACCCTACTGTAGATATAATTAGTCATAATAAATCGCAACAACGAAGTATTGATAGAATGTAACGAAAGAGGTAACGCACTGGCGGGGAAGGCAGACAGAGAGACTGCCCTTATTCTGTTTGATCCTACAACCAATAAAGGTCCTCCTTGGACCAAAATGAATCTATGTAACAGGTTTCAAGTCTCTAGGAAGGACTTTTCTATGAAGAGTTCTCGCATGGACATGCAGGCCACGGATAAAGAAACAGGACTGCTCTTAGACATTTTGATCTCTAAATCAATAGCGTTCTTAAAAAATACAAATGTAAAGGCGTGTACTAAGTGTCGAAAACTTTAATTCAAGAAAACAAATCCCCCAATTACGTTTGGCTCCATGAATCACTTGCCTTCGAATATAATTTCGTACCATTATATTATTATATAAAATTAATTGTTTCAATTTTGTTTTCATTTTAGTGTCAAAACTAACAAGTTGAAATATAGCCTAATTCCGAAAATGGGCAAACTTTTGTTTAGCAACCCAGTCGAATATTTTTCAACATCGTCCTCTTCATTCATAATAGGATACGTTTTTTCTTGTTTGGGCATCAAAGCACACTAATTTTACCTAAGATTTAGGTAGTTGACACAATATTGGAGTCTATTTTGAAATAAATAAGAATATACATGTGGCATAGGAAAGAATACTATCGGTTGTTATATTAAATACAACCATGTTCACGCATTTGCAAAGTTGGCACGAAGATTCGGGGTTTTTGGTCGTGGAAAGACGTATGTTTATAGCAAGTAAAGTACTAATTGTATGGCTCAAACTCATCACAAAGTTACACTGATTTAAAGTCAATTGGCGTTGAGAACATTTTTTTCTGCTGCGTCTGCCTCAATAGCGTCATCATGACCTTTTTAAAAAACCTAATATTTGCATGCTGGTTTCATGAGTCTCGGCTCACAATGGGCGTGGAAATAAATGTGTAATCTTATGAGTTGGCCTTCTGTAACAGTCATAATTGTTGGATAATTATTTTAATAATAATTTATGTTGGATTTCCGAGTGCGCTAATTAGAGGAAAGATTGCGATCATATAATTTATACCCTTTCCGGAAAACCGTGGCTCCTGAAGAATTTTACACGCTTTACTGCTATAGTATTAGCAAATAGGGATTGCAGGACCAGGTAGGCGCACGCACGCACTCACACAGCCACGAGCGCAGAGGGTTGGGTCAACCTGGTAAATATTAAGATGTTTACAAGCTATACTAATTAATCTCTAGGATACAATTACAAATAACAACTACCTAACAAGGCGGAAATACGTTCGGCCCAAATCCCATGCACGTGTGTGAGTTAGTGTGAAACTGTATGGACCCTGTCACAATCATTATTCGCTAATAGATAAACACACCTCTACCACCACCACCACCACCACCACCACTACCACCTATAGGATAATATATATTAAAAACATTGATTCTAACACATCATAAATGAGGTATGTCAAAGTATGGAATGATGATTTTACATACATTTAACCCTTTTTTCACAAATTTTTAGGTGCGCTATTTTAATCTGCTGGTATTAGTAAGCCTAAATGTCGTATTTTTTACGATTTTAGTAGGAAACGTGAAGATATTTTTTCCATCATTCAAATTATGATTACTTGTTAACATAAGGAATATTAGCGTACATCATAGATTTGTTTAACAGTTTTTTGTTTGCTTTCAGGTTGGTGAAGAAATTTCATTCTTTGCGTGGTAAGTTGATTTGTTCATACTCATATATTCAAGAGTTTAACAAGCTGGGTTTGAAGTGTTAGCACCCTCCTTAGATTCATTATAACATTCAGATAACCGCAAAATATAAACACGCCTTTTCTCGTTTACAGATTAGTTTAAACTTATGACACTGTTACTTATTACAGATAATTTTAGTTCACCTTATTTTGTACAAATTGAGAGATTTTCCATAAGTAGATAAACTTCAATTTCAAGTAATACAGTATATGGGGTTTGAGTAAATAGGTCATACTAAATGTTTACCTTTGTTCCTTACGCGCAGGTCCCGACTCCATCACTGTTTGTAGCCTACGACTTACTAAAAATTAACTAAAAATTATTGAAAAATACGTGTTTTCCTCTGGACTTTCATGAATAAATGGATCTTTTATTTAAAATAAACATATATAACTTGCTCATATAAATTATTCAATATTTTAAAGTTCTCACCATAAGAAATAATATACTGTATATTAGTTCGTTCACGTACATTTATTATTTACTGATTTTAAAAATACAAAAGTTTTCCTTTAAAGTTAGTTTTTGGCGATGGAAGGATTGTGAAGGAAACATATTGATTATCCTGACATTTGGCATAGTAAAAAAACAGCTAAAATCTACGATTTTGGACATAAATTGTAGTGATGTATTAGGTCAACTATCGACCTGGTGAAGAAATCAGATTGCAGATCTCGAAACGTAGTGTTACTGACTTAGTATCAATGTCAGGATTGTGAAGGAAACGTGATTTTCCGGGCATTCGGAATGATAACAAAATCAGCATCACTACGTTTCGAGACCTGCAATCTGATCTCTTCCTCGGGTGGATAACTAACCTAACACATAACAACAATCTACGGGTTTTTACTTAGATTGTAGTGATTTGTTAGGCCAATAATCCACCTGAGGAAGATATCAGATCGCAGATCTCGAAACGTTACTGACGTTTTGAATCAATGTACGATTGCAAATGTTTGGAAAAGTCCTGTTTGCCATACAAATTACTCCACCCCCACTGTTCCGTTATTGTAACATAATAATTATTAATCCGTTGCCCTGTGTATTTATTATAAATCCCTCCCATCTCGGCAAGGGAGGCTAATACCCCCGGAATGCCAGCAGGGGTAGCACCGCTATAATGACCTGACCACGGCAGGGTTGCAATGCCCTGTAGGGACCGCTATCCGGGGAGGAACGGGGCGCACTTTTTGTCGCCCTTGCACTAAAAAACTCAATAAATATTCGAAGGGAGAGTGGCTCTGGCATTCGACCCACTTAGGTCCCGCAGCATCCACTCGTCCGGGCTGGAAACGTTTCTCTCTTTCATGGGTAACGCAGTTCCACCTTGCTTCGAAAACTCTTCCTTTACAGATCCCACGTAAATTAAGGATAACGTTACAGTAATGGAATAGCTAGGGATGAAAACATCTGTGAAGGAAACGATGTTTTTCCGGACATTTGTTATCGATACAAAACAATCAGTAACACTACGTTCCGAGATCTAAAATCTTATCTCTTCCTCAGGTAGATAAGTGACCTGTGTTAGGTTAAAATAAACAAATCGTAGATTGTAGTGTGTTAACTACCGGAAGAAGAGATCAGATTGCAGATCTGGGAACGTAAGTTATTGATTTTTCTATCATCATCGTTCACGTTGGTAAATTTCCGGAAAGTTTCCTGTTTACTTCACGATCCTTCCATTGCCTAACAAACTTTAATATACATTTAAAGTATGAAAATTTTAAGCTAAACTGTAAATGCTTATTTTAGAAATAATATTTTGGATCATGGTTGCTCGAGAAGTTAATTTCCAATTACGTGTTTTGCACCCTGTCGTACTTTGAAGTTTAGTGATGTAATCTGATGTAAGGATGATCTTTAGCCTATTAATTTCGAACTTTGAAATGCTGTAATGTCAAGTTTATAAACACAAATATTTTTAAAGCGAGCGGCAAGTTATATCTTAAAAAAGTAATATTTTGAGGCGAAGACAACAATTTTTTAAATTCCCAGCATAAACATTTTTTCTGTCTAACTTTTACTACTTGTTGATTGTAATTAACCACTTTCAGAGACAAACGTTAACAATATGATGAGTTACGTTGATAAAACGACATTTTAAGGCTTAGTGTTAGTGTTAATATGTTAATTCAGAATAAAAATATATCAATCTGAGACAATGATTTTCTTAACTCTTGAAAACTCGAAGTCATCTTCTTATTTATTAATATTTATCCTAGTATTTTCTCCGTAGTCTATTTGGTGGTAATTTTGTCATTTAAAAGTTTTTGATTTAATTATTATTGATGCTTTATTACGTTGCTATTATTCACATCCAAACCTTTCTTCTTTATATCGCTTTATGTTATCTTTTCAACCCCTCTTAGGTATAAATGGAAATATAAAGTACCATGATTTATTTTATTCACAAATTGTAATCTCTTTTTGATAGTACATTTTTCATTTTCTATACTTAGAATGGATCATGTTGTGAATGGGCATATGTTGTGATATAAATTCTGTGACCGCATTACATTGTTTGTTCAATGCCAAGTGTTTTCCCTCCAAACCTATTTGAAGACGTAACGCTCCTATCAAATACTCTAACGAAGAGATAACGGTTCAGCTATGGCGTCTGCCGACCACCTGATAAGGAGAATCGGTCAAACCTAGGGCGGGGGGGAGCGGGTCGGTGCCGATGCCGCAGTGAATCTGAGATAGTGACACATATTGATAGCGGTACAGTCCGTGCCGCGCGGTAGTGGTGGCGTGTCCAGCGGGGCCCGCAACGACTGTACCGCGTGAAAGTGGTCTCTACCATCCAGTCAGTCGACTGCGGTCTTTAGGTTACTGCGGTGTTCTTGTGTCAGGTTAGTGCGAAACTGCGCTCGCTCCATCCTTTGGATTACTTTTTGTTTTGGATTACGCTCATAGAGGTAAATACGATGGGTCATAGTTTTTTTTATGTTGGTAGAGGTATTTTATAGTTGTGGCAATACTGTTCTAAAATTGTTGTTGATTTTTATTTTATTGCCTTTTTATAATTTTGTTTGCCAATAAGTGTTTGTTACTTTATTCAATTGTGTTTGCTATCACATTTAGGTTCTTTAATACGTTACTTGTTGTGTTTATTCGTGAATGATGAATTAATATTTCTGTTAAAAATCTCTTTCTTTTATTTTTATTTTTTTACACTTTTTAATTCTTTTTGATTGCTTAAGGATTTATACTCTGCACATTCTCACATTTGATTGTTTTCGCTTCCAAATATTCTATTGTTGATTTGTTGGTGTTTAAGTTTATTTGTTTGATGTATTTTTGTTTATTTTGTCGTGTTATCATTTTCCGCGAGAAATTCCTTTTTTCTCATATGATTTTTATTGAAGACATCACCAAGTTGCCCCCAATGGTTTTCAATTTGAATGCCAAGAAGGAAATATTGTACAATTTACTTTTCGACTTCCTTAACTTACTTGCAATAATGTGCAGCAATATTGACGAGCCGGTATCTTGACCGGCGTTTGTGTTTGAATAAGTTCCGATAAAAATACCAAAGTACAGCTAGCCTTATCTGGGTTACTTTTAAGTAGACCGCGTAAAAATATAACTGTGAGTAAAAAGTAAACAAGCTGGAATAGATTAATGATAAACTTGGTCAGCGTTATCACTTTTCTCAGAGGAGCGTCTCAATAGTTTTCGTTAAGGTGTTTTCTAGTAGATCCAGTCTTTGCGATCACTCTGTGCAATATTCTTGGTCAAAATGATTTGGCCTGATCTTTTTAACTAAGCAAATTAGTTACAAACTCTGAAAGCCACAACAGTAAGCAATATTATTAGCTATAAACTACCCATTCTATGAGACTTTTAGACCTTGACCTCAAATTTGGTAATTTGGATTTTCATTGAAAACCGCCAATATTTGTAGAGTAGAACCTTTGCTTGTATGATAATTCTAGGCTGATCTAAGGACTTGTTTGAGAGTTTTTCAATATGGATTGTTATCAGAATACGTCAATTATATGAGATAGGTCCCCACTGATGGAAATAAAACATGATGCCCAATTATGAGACCATATGAATGAGTTTAGGTTATTGCTTATGAATAGTCGCTTGATATGAAGTGGCCTGTGTCATATTTAGTCACTTAACATGAGAGTATGCGAGTTTAATAAGATCGTCTCATAATTTGCATGACAGTAGGATGATAGTTATGCTATGAGGGTACGTAGATTGCATGGCGATTTTTCGCAAAAAAAGTATGAAGATGGGCTTATTTTAATAAAGTAAAGTTAGCGTACATTTCAGAAGAATCCAAACAAAATATTGATTTAAAATGTCAATTAATTGTTCACAGAGATTTTGCCGGTTGACACTAAAATTATGTACGTTAAATCCTGCATTAAACTAAGAAATATTTTTACAAACTTTAAAGTAGTGTGTAGAAATTTTAATTTAACTGCTTGTAAAATTATATCTAAACAGTTCTGAACTCGTATAGACAAACTCAACGCTTATTTTAACTGAGTGACTAAAATAAATTTTTGTATTTTGTACGTTACAAATTAATGGCAAATATAAATTTATACGACTCGAAAAACAGTACAGAACTCAACATATCTAGTCCACTGGCTGATTAATTAATTAAAACTCTACTTTAAAACATTTTGATGGGAAAAGGTGTCAAAATCCAGTTAGATAAAAGGCTAGAGCGTGCCCACAACCCTTAAAGTCCCCTGAACATTTCCCACTACACGAATACAGCGATCTTGGGCAAATAACGTGGGGTTAAAGACTAATGAGCAATTTTATTTTAAAATTGTAATCAACATCTGTGATAAGGAGATTAAAGTTCAAATTGCGATTTTCATTAATTTGTGACTAAACCGTAAGAAGACATATCTGTCCGTTACCCAGTCGCTTAAAAGAAAATAACCCTAAAATATCGCTATTTTAACTTTATTAGACATTAGTCATTCTTTATTTGCAAATTACGTATTATATGGGTACAAGATACACAATAAAGGTGCATCGTCAAAGACATAAATATCCAAACTGAAGCTAAAATACATTTTGTATATCAATCTGCACTTATAACAGCCTATAATATAATACTCCAACAGATAATTAATACAAATAAATAAGACAAATTAAAATA
Source organism: Homalodisca vitripennis (assembly GCF_021130785.1). Classification (NCBI taxonomy): domain Eukaryota; kingdom Metazoa; phylum Arthropoda; class Insecta; order Hemiptera; family Cicadellidae; genus Homalodisca; species Homalodisca vitripennis. The sequence continues at coordinate 139,857,013 of NC_060213.1, read as the reverse complement.
TCTAAACCTATTAAAAAGAGGAGGGTGCAGCGAATTAGTTAGTGATATGACTCCTTCACTAACTTACTTATGGCCACCATAGTTGTTAATTTAGTAGACAACATCGGAGAGTTAGTTTTTTAAAGTGTGCATTACCTGTAGTTCAGTTTTTTTTTTTTTTTTTTACATAGGCCTTTTAAGCCTTACTCTGTCTGTCCTCAAGGGCCACTGGCCTGTGCGGGGATCGCGGATCAAACAGAATAAGGGGGAAGAGTCGATACAGTACGAGGTTGATGGTGTTGATAAAAAGTACAACGGTCACAGACAGGATTTGAACCTGCGTTATCTCTAACTCAGACCCAAAGTCGAGCGACTTAGACCACTCGGCCATCGGCACTCCTAATTCTTTTTTTAGTATAATGAATCATTTTTCGCGACTTTTGGTTGAAAATTTTCATTGGGGGCCCAACAGATTTCTCAACATCTTGTCGTTGTTTGACTATCAATGCATTAACTCGTGATATAAAGATCCTAGAGACTTAGAATATGGTCCTTTTGGCCCAGGGGGGAACTCTATTTTGGGGTCAAAGGGTGAAAGGGCAGCTACGTTGAAAACGTTAGTTCGTTGAAGACTGTCAAAACGTCCCACGGGGTCCTTCAATACTTTGTTGTATCAGCTTGTTTTATTAAGTTCCTTTTTTTTCTACAACTTCCCAAATAGGCAACGAGAATTCTTTCAATTTTGTTGCCGTTCCGGTTCTCAAATTCCCTGTCTCTGCGACCCGTCCTGTCACACGTTCCGTGCGTGGTCGTCCTATCCACGGAACTGGTTCCCCTCTCCCTGCTTAGATTTTGCAAACCAGTTTCTTTTTTGTTTGGCAGATGATCGCGACAGATACTTCTTTAGTATCGCCATCTTTTCTTTCTACCCCTGCGCCGCTACAGCCGATTAAAGTATTAGCGGGTTCTGTATTTATCTACCTACACGCCTTATTGCGGAATACCAAAGTTGGCGTTCCCGGAAACTCTTTAAGTTTAAGGCTATTTAATTAAATTGTATATCAATTTTAAAACATTAAATAGTTCTGGCTCAGTCGGAAGAAGCAAGTAGATTTTGTGGCAACCGAAAATTAATATGATTTATTCTATAAACTACATTTGTACCAACAATGTTTCTCTATGGTTATCGGGCGACGAAAATCTAAGAGCTTTCACCGTAAAAAAATTCTAGGACCTTATTATTTGTAATTATGTTTTGGCGTTAAAAATCTTATGCATAAAAAGATTTTTCTTTCCGTTTCAAAACGAATTGCATTTTGTTATTGTTCATATTTTTAATTATAATTTCTACCTGTGATGCTTTTAACATAAAGTTAGATAACTTTAGAGGTCAAGGTAATCGCGGATCATAAGCTCTTAACGTTATGATACGTTAGCTGCCTGTGTACTTTGATATCCAACACATTGTCTTGTAGAAGAAGAATTGAATAATCAACGTTGAATAATTTGAAACTGTTTCACAAGTTCTTTGAGATATTTTTGGAATTCCGAGATTACGACTGTTCCTAGGGATCATTACACAATAGCCATTAACAAAAACCTTGATCATAGTGAAAATAATTATTGCCATAGTTTTGACCGACTCCTACTATAATAATCTGTGATTTTACTCCAATACCCTAAGTTCTTAATAAAACCCAAATTGATTAACATCCACAGAATTGTAACTTTTTAAAGATTTTATACATATAACGAGTCTTTCAGTTAAGCATCTACACAAGTATGATATGTCAGTATTACAGAAAAATAATTAATAAGTAATAAGTCAGTATTACTTAGGGACGTATATAAGGGATATTCAGGGGGCTCATGTTCGGGCCCGCCCGAAATTTTGAAACACAAACATTAAAATTGCACCTATTAGTATTTTGTTGCTAGAAAGCACAACAATTTACTGCGGGAAGATTTACGAGCTCCTATTTTTGGAAGGTATTTTCTACCTCCTAAACCACCGTTTCAGCTCCCCCCATCCCCCGAAATATTGTTCTACATACGCCACTGGGCCCGTACTCGAAATCTGATTCTTCTGAATGCGTCAAAAGGAAACTGGCGTTTTTTTTAAATCATCTAGGATTTTGTTTGTTGTATGATTTAAAAGGAGATTGTGATACGTATACAATTTGAATTTTTCAGTTTTTTTGTTCTATTAAGGACAAAAAGCTTAGACCATTCCAACTTGCCGTATAAGGACTTTTGCGCTGCTTCTGGAGTGACAGGATATTTTGGATGGGTAAGATTAGGAGTAAGGGCCGCCTCCTGTCGATGTTCATGAGGAAAAGTTTAGGGCACTAATTTCAAGTCAAGTCCCCTAGGAAGGAGAAGCCAGCTCTCAACCAGCCTCTCCAGTCAAAGCAGGCAGAGAGTGGCTCACCCTTATGTCTAGGCTAGCAGGAACCTTTAACCCTCAGGGAACCCCACCAACCACAACAGTCATCCCCCGCAGTGGACTAGACCTACCGAATTATCCTTGAACCCCAGAATCTCGACATTTGCGGTTAGTGATGTGCCGTTCCTGGACACCCCTAAGGTTGCCCAGATTTAAGTGACACATCGGTTTTTGCTGTGCCCAGTGTGGGTTCAACTGGAAGGTATAAACCAGCCAGAAGTGAACCCTCCTGAGATTCAGTTTTATTTACTTAAACTATGAAGTAAACAAGATTGAAATTTATTTTTTGAACAACCGATAAAAAAATACAAAAAATTATAAAGTGTACGGAAGTCTAGTAATAATAAGTGGGAACGTAAAAGTGTACGATGTATAATTTCGTTTTATGTGGTTACTATCATGATGGTAGCCAATAAAGTGGTCCTTAAGATAGTTAATTTGGTTTTTGGATTAGTTATTTTTATAACTTTAAATATATTTGCTTTTAAGATAACTACCAATAAAAAATAATGAATCCTCAAAAATGTATAGACATTTAGATTTGGAATTTCGGAAGTTCAATGACCCAATAATAAACGTCTTAATCAAAGAGTTTGAATGTGATGTTGTGTAGTATGTACATGCGTAATGACTTCAGAGAATTTGCTTTAACTATGTGTGAGTTAAGTTTGAATACAAGAATGTGATTTTGTATAGTATGTACATGCGTAATGACTTCAGACAATGTGTTCTAACTATGTGTGAGTTAAGTTTGAATACAAGAATGTGATTTTGTATAGTATGTACATGCGTAATGACTTCAGAGAATTTGCTTTTACTATGTGTGAGTTAAGTTTGAATACAAGAATGTGATTTTGTATAGTATGTACATGCGTAATGACTTCAGAGAATTTGCTTTAACTATGTGTGAGTTAAGTTTGAATACAAGAATGTGATTTTGTATAGTATGTACATGCGTAATGACTTCAGACAATGTGTTCTAACTATGTGTGAGTTAAGTTTGAATACAAGAATGTGATTTTGTATAGTATGTACATGCGTAATGACTTCAGAGAATTTGCTTTTACTATGTGTGAGTTAAGTTTGAATACAAGAATGTGATTTTGTATAGTATGTACATGCGTAATGACTTCAGACAATGTGTTCTAACTATGTGTGAGTTAAGTTTGAATACAAGAATGTGATTTTGTATAGTATGTACATGCGTAATGACTTCAGACAATGTGTTCTAACTATGTGTGAGTTAAGTTTGAATACAAGAATGTGATTTTGTATAGTATGTACATGCGTAATGACTTCAGACAATGTGTTCTAACTATGTGTGAGTTAAGTTTGAATACAAGAATGTGATTTTGTATAGTATGTACATGCGTAATGACTTCAGACAATGTGTTCTAACTATGTGTGAGTTAAGTTTGAATACAAGAATGTGATTTTGTATAGTATGTACATGCGTAATGACTTCAGACAATGTGTTCTAACTATGTGTGAGTTAAGTTTGAATACAAGAATGTGATTTTGTATAGTATGTACATGCGTAATGACTTCAGACAATGTGTTCTAACTATGTGTGAGTTAAGTTTGAATACAAGAATGTGATTTTGTATAGTATGTACATGCGTAATGACTTCAGACAATGTGTTCTAACTATGTGTGAGTTAAGTTTGAATACAAGAATGTGATTTTGTATAGTATGTACATGCGTAATGACTTCAGACAATGTGTTCTAACTATGTGTGAGTTAAGTGCAATGACTTTAGACAATGTGTTTTAACTATGTGTGAGTTAAGTCAATATATCAAGAAAAGAAATTTTAATCAATATTTTCTTATGATCAGTTTTTTGTGAGTTTGATGGAAAGATATCCCAAAATACTTTTTAAAATGCTTACAACATCTCGTGGAAAAACTAAAAACTCAGCACCTTCAGAATCTTATTTGTTGTGAGCTTTAACTCAAATATTATTATGCCAGAACTCAATTCTTTGTGCCTTTTTTAATGCTTTCTTACAATCTCACAGCTGGTATAAACCGGTTCTGTTATCATTCAAGTTAGTGGCCTTTCACACATTTAGCACCAAACTAATATAATTTAGCTTGTATTTAACTGTGTTATTTCTTTACTTGTTGATAAGATTATCATCATATTTGTAAGATTATCATCATATTTGTAAGATTGTCATCATATTTGTAAGATTGTCATCATTGTACGATTATCATAATATTTGTGTACACACTTACCTCACCCAAATAAGATCATTTGGAACTAATACAAAGCGTGAAATAAGAAGGTAATTCCGAAAATATTTTGGGTTAACTTACTTTAATTACAGGCTGCAATAAGTTTTAATTATTTTATTGCTTAATCGCAGAAAGTGTAAAAGAATTATTTTATAAACTCTGTAAATAATTTAGGTATATTTAAGTCTGAATTTTGTAAAACGTTGTAACCAGGCCTAAATAAACATTTTTAAAATAAGCATTTGAATTTGTACTGTACGTTACAATACCTTTAGGATTGTTATGATTTTAAATAAAACATTAATTGTCGGAATTGGATTTTGTGTATTAATATAATAGCATTACCTTCCAATAATCTTTGGTACACATGGTGCAAAAGATCCATATTCTTATTTATAGCCATTTCTTTTGAACTGGTTATAAAATATCCATATATACTTCTTAAAACGCCAATAACTTTTCGTGGAGTGGTCCGAAATTTGTCTATTTCCTGACTCTAGGAAAGGTATTTGAAAAGTCTGTGACTAAATTTTTTAAAATTACTAAACTTGACCGACCACATGCTTACTACACCACTTCAAATACTGGTAAACAATTATTTATATTGTGAAATCTTATTAACATGTCAGATAATAATATTATAAGTGAAGGTATTAATAACAGTATTTCATTTGTGACCAATCCTCAAGAATTTAAAGGTGTTCTGTTCATATGTTTTCCAATAAAACTATAAATTCTCAATTGTTAAAAATATTACAAAAATGCAACAGAAGTAAGGATGAATTGATTTTGGACAATCTAAGGCCTCTATATGATATATTAATATATTGCAACCCCTTCTAATTTGTAATGTGTGCATTTCAATGTGCATGTCAATATGTACATGTTTTTTCACTTCCGATGAATAACTTGCTTCCTGTCCCAATTAACACAAATAATCAACCATTGTTAATGCTACCCATGAGAAATTTACAAGTGAGGTTATGTCCGTGCAATTACTTTTTTACACCATAGTTAATATCCGGTAGTGGTAGAGACAATGAGCGAACGCAACGGTCTCGTTACGTAAATACCACCGTTGCTTAAACAATCGTAATCGTTCTGCTGTAAATATTCACACAGTTTAGGCTACCAATAATAGTGATCCGCTTATAATCCATATGCAACTGTTGTACATGTGTTACATTGTATGTGAAGAAAGAAAGGCACGTGGAGAATGGCCGGTTATGACGACGCGGCGGCCTCAGGGATCTGTACTGGGGCCGTTGCTGTTCCTTATTGTGCAACTGCATCGTCCACGGTTTCTCTTGTTCTGCAACCAGTAACCACAGCCGCAAACCCCCCCCCCCTCCGTGAGAGCGTGACTGTGACCTTGACCTTTGTCGGCAGCAGGTCATGCTCGTCCTGTTGTAGTCGTGACCCCAGAGATCCCGGATTTGATAAGATATAACGTCGGCACACCGACGACAAAAGGCTAGCGAAGTATGATGGTCGACTCGAGATTGAAATGTTGTCTCCTATTGGGCCGAAGACATGTTTAAAGTTCTGAGAAGGATTTGTAAAGTATTGGGTCCAATTACGAGTAAAAAATTGTTCTCTCTGTTTAGAATATTCTCAGATAAATTATACTTATTCGTTTTTGTAAAACAGCTATCAGAAACATGTGTTGTAAATGAATATATATTAACTAATAATACTTTAGAAAATTCAAGTGCAGTTTCTTTCATGGAAATGCTCGCTCCAGATATATGTTCTCCCTCAAGTCGTAATGGTGTTGGTAACAGCAAGCCGTTTGTATCCTCCCTGCCCCAACACGTGTTAATAATAAAACTCGCGCATCTCATTTAAGATCTTCCTCTCTCTCTTCCTCATTTCCCAAGTGGTATTGTATCAATTTCTACATATCGTGTTATAGTGCAGCAGGCATTCTTTTATTTCCGAATATTTTTTGCATCGCATTATGGACTCAGAAACGTTAGTGAAGTGGTGGGTGACCGTTGATTATCTAGATAGTTTGACGTCCACTAGGCTCAAGGTCGATCAGAAAAGGGAAGAAGGAATTGACTTCTCGTTTCAAACCAAATTCCAGTGTGAAACAGGAATCGCCAAGCATCAAGGATGGGAATGCTCAGGCCGAGTGACTTGACAGCTCTGCCTGCACTCACACCGACACTCTACACTCAGTCCAGGTCCTGGAATGCTGTTCTGCATCCCAATCGTCAGCGTGCACACTCAGCATGCTGATGGCGCTGCCGTCTAGTCCCTTCGCCAGGGTATGGGGAAGTGTACTAGCCAACATTGGAGACTCAACCAGAAGGAAAATCCTATCACTGTAACAATCTTGTTAAAGGCCGTTTATCCTGAACTTGAAAATTTTTGAAGATCACGTAATTAAATTATTGAATCACTTATGGGGCCCTAGGAACTTTTAGTCGTTCCTAAAGTGCACATCGAGACCCCAGTGCAAACTCACTAAAAACTTTGTATTAAAGGTACCAGATTACCCAAGTGTACCTGCGACGAATAGACAATTTTTGTTTCAGCGTTCTTCTTAGCCAAGTTCAGGTTCGGTGGTTGATTGCCTCTGTATTTGGCATTATGGTCTTGTCTTTAGCAAGCCATATAAGCAGGTTTTCAGCTTCTTTCACAAATGCATATTTTTTCAGGGTTGTACAATTAAAATTGTATCGCAACTGTTTCGTTTGATTTAATCCATCATATAAAAATTACATGCAGCATTTTAGCTGTGCTTTCATTTAGTACTTTTCACCGACCCCTCGTGTGACGTTCCCCAGAAGAGAGACGGGAAGTTGCGTGATTACACACAATAATAGCATCTATGTTCTATGTTAGTCCTGTTTCAAGATCACACCGCGTTGAAAAATGGTTAGCACAATTCAATTTTTTTAAATATATTCGCTGTCAGGGGGTATGTCCAGTCAAAAACTTTTAAACCAAAACTGGCAAGACCAGTAAGTGGGTAATGGTGGCGGAGCTTTATCGTTATTGACTGGAGCTAAACCAAACACCGATCATTCTGACCGATCTGGCTTCTTTATAACAGGCTGCCAGGTTTTCGATAACCTGAAGCTATCTTAATCGTTAAAATAATAATTGTTGTTTGTTATGTTTTAGGATTGTCTTACTATCCTTGTATAGTAATACGGAAAGGATACAATTACTTTAATTTTGTCGGATTCTGTTGCATTTTTTGTTAGATATATTCTGCTTGGGCTTTTCAGAGTGCCGTGTACGTAATGTATTCTCGAACTTGGGTAGTAATTCCAATGTATGTCCACATTTCACATTGATAGTTAAAACTGTTTATATATTAAACCTTTTTAGGTTTATTTAACATACTGTATAAACACGATTATTTATCATTTAAGGAATCTTAATACATTGAAAGGAACAGACTTTACGAGAAATTCCCTGCCAAAGGACAATTGTAAAATTAAAATGTTCTTTTTTCATATTTGTAGATGACTCATAATGTAATTTGAATATTAAATTATTGTAGTAAGAATAAAATTATACAAACATTTGAAAACATATTTTAAATCATCTTGTGTCCTTTGTCTGATAAATTGTGTTAAAAGCAGTACGTTGTCGTAGTAGTATAAATAAAGCTATCATCGCTCTTGTTTTGTTCTATTAATATTCTCGGTCATATAAATCTTCTCCCTCGCTTTCCATAATTAGATTGAACATTTCTACCTTCTCAATACAAACTAAATTAACTATTAATGTCGCAGAACCCATATTGTAATAGTTTATTAAAACCGCTGTATTTTAATTTTAACTTATAGTTAAATTAGTAAACTAACATTCACTTACAAACTATACATTTTTCTCTTATAACACTTGCAACAAAGGATCTTTAGACCAAGAGGAACCTATCGTTTTTTAAACTTTCCTACATATCAAGTTTTAAGTCTCTAGGACCTCTCTACAAAGATGTTTTCGCACAGACGGACATACGGAAGGACTGCCCTTCGAAATTTTAACCCCAAAATCAATAGATTCTTTCCATGTATTAAGAAGAATCTACTAACAGTAGGAACAATTTTCAATTTTTTAGGCCATTTCTATCAAGAGGTATTGCATAGACAGAGAGACAGACAGACCCCGGAGTAAAAAAGCGCAGTTGTTCGTTTTTCCATAAAAAAACAGTACTTCTTCGGATTTGGACATGCTTTGTAGCCCAGTACTGTGTAAAGATTTGATTTTCCTTTCTGTACTAATTTGAACGTTTCATTCTATGGTCTGTTATGAAAACATTTAAATCATAAACTGTAACCGTTTATAAAACCGGTGACCGGTTACCCGTGTACGGAGTGATATTTCGGTTACCGGTCGCTTAACCCTACGACCTCTCTCCGCTCCATATGGATGGAGGACTACATTGTTTATCATCGTGACCTGATGTTTATTGGATAACATATGGTAAACCGTAGTCCCCTTATGTCACCCAATGACGTAAGATACGATGGTAGCGGATGGATATCATTTACCATTAATAACCCCTCTCTGGCACTTAATATGTGGACCAAGGACTTTAAAGGTGACCAGAATCACCGCCAATGGCCGGACAGGCGGGCTGCTCGCAAGAGCAGAATCGCTCAGCGGTCACCCATCCAAGCAGCTGCCACGCTCGGCGTTGCTTGATCTGGTTATCTTGCGATAAACGCCATACTCACTGGACTGCGCCATTGGCAACTGTTTGAAGTTCTCGGGAGTTGCGTATATTTATCTCGTTTGGAAAAAGGATCTAAAATATGGAAAAAGAACATTTTAAAAATTTACAATTTTTACCTTTGACAGGGGATTTTTCGTAAAATCTGTTTTTTTTTTTTCAATATGTTAATATTCCTCCTCAAATTATGTTATTGTGTTTGTACAGTACGTTAAGTATGCCTAATAAGGTTCAATATATACTGTATTCATGGTTTTAATTATTAATAAAAAATTTTGACATCACCGTGGAATATCTACACAAGTTCGAGAACACACTACGCAACACTGGAAAAGCAGCCGAAAACAGAATATATCTAACCAAACATACTGCAGGATTCGACAAAATTAAAGTAATTGTAAACTTTCCGTACTACTATACAAGGATAGTAAGAGAATCCTAAGACATAATTAAAAAGAAAAATTATTTTAACGATTGAGATAGCTTTAGATTATTGAAAACCTGGCAGTCTCTTATACAAAGGCCTTATCGATCGCTGATCAAGATAAACATCACTAATACAAATGTTCTATACTCTCTCAGCTATTGATCATTGTACGAGTATTTCATAAAATGTGTATATTTATAATAGGCAAATGTAATTAAAATAAAATTATTACACTTTTATATATTGGTTTTTATAATTTCTTTTTTTAAATTTTTTCCAATGTTTACATGTTTAATATGGTTCTAGTCCTATGCATGTGTGCAATAGGGCTGTACAGATCCTAGGCTTTATCTACAGAAACTCACGCCCTCTAAATGATATACAGTCCTCAAACTCTTCTGCTGTTCCTTAGTTCACCCTCAACTGGAGGACTGTTCCGTAATTTCGTTCCCTTACGTTAACGAGGTCAGAATACGCTAACCACCGTTCTCATATGTGGTCTACATATGTGTCACTATGTCACATGTAAAAATCTCGTATGATTGTATTCAGATTGTTACAAATTTATGTATTGTGCTACTTTTTGTTACCTTTCGTAGACCAATGTAAAAATGATCATTGACTCTCAGTCATACTTCATGGAGAGACTCTACCATCATTGATGTCGCGTGTTTATAAGTGCAAATTTTCAAATATATAGGTTTCAGTTCTTTCTAGTAATATTGTGCTAATAATTACACAAAAGAACTTTATCAAACATTTTTTTTTTTGTAGCGAGGTATATAAACCTCTAATTCAAAGCAGAGGAAGAACTTTAGTTTCTTATCAGATTGTGTTTTTTTTTTTTTTCAAAATTGTCACCAGCTGATTGATGTTTGGCTTTATTCGTATTACAATTATTTTATAGAGCTAAAACATTGATATTTGTGGAAATCCTGTAAGGACGAAGATTTTAAACGATTATCAAACTTCGAGTATCCCTTCTAGTATTACGAGTGTTCCTTGCACGTATAACGATCAATGAGTATGTAAGGTTTGTAAATGTTTATTTTTAACACCTTTGTCAAATAATCATATTGTTGTAAATTGGCTTTTATATAATTTAGACTTACAAAACAACAACTAAAGTAAAGTAAATATTAGGTACTATCTTAATACATTCTATACATTACATATTTGACTTTTTGTTCATAAAAATTTCCTAAAACGCATCAAAAATCAGTCAGTCTCGCCAAAGTTTGGAAAAAACTATCAAAATTTGGATGCTTCTCTTTGGCTATTTACATTAGTGAAACTAAAGTGGAGGTTCCTAGATTTTTCATAATAAAATGTACATTTCACTAGAGGAAAACCAATTTGGAAATCTCATTGTATAGAGAGATTTGCGTCTATAACCTTTTGCGTCCGTTATTAATTTTTTAGTGCAATTCATGGTGTTCAAAGAATTATTTACCAAATAACCTGCATTGCCATAAACAACTAGAACTCGAAATGGGGCACGTGGGTTTCCACATCCATCAAACATTCCAGCAGCTGTTTAAACAAGTGTTCATATAGATTTTAACCACACGTGAAAAATAACGCGAACAATGCAATATCACGGCGTTATTTACGAACCTGAACAATGAACACACTGGGGGAGTTGGCACTGATGTATCCGCATCTATGCATTTCATTCAAGGTTAATTTTAAAGCATTTATGAAAAATTACTGACGTGTTTTAATATTGGATGCTTCATATATTCTGATATAAGCCCTTCAGGTTCAGACACACTTTCAACAGAAAATCAATCGTGAAATAAAAACAGTATTCAACGGCAGTCTCAACCAAGTTACTCAAACTGACAATCGGCACCAATCTCGTTCAACAAAAAATCGATAGTGAAGTAACAATAGTACTCAACGCCAGTCTCATCCAATTTACTCAAATTGACAATCAGCACCAATCTCGTTCAACAGAAAATCGATAGTGAAATAACAACAGTAGTCAACGCCAGTCTCAACCAATTTACTCAAACTGACAATCAGCACCATTCTTTTTCAACTGAAAATCGATAGTGAAGTAACAACAGTAGTCAACGCCAGTCTCAACCAAGTTACTCAACCTGATAATCGGCAGCATTCTTTTCAACAGATAATCGATAGTGAAGTAAGAACAATAGGCAAAGCCAGTCTCAACCAATTTTCTCAAACTGACAATCGGCACCAATCTCGTTCAACAGAAAATCGATAGTGAAATAACAACAGTAGTCAACGCCAGTCTCAACCAATTTACTCAAACTGACAATCAGCACCATTCTTTTTCAACTGAAAATCGATAGTGAAGTAACAACAGTAGTCAACGCCAGTCTCAACCAAGTTACTCAACCTGATAATCGGCAGCATTCTTTTCAACAGATAATCGATAGTGAAGTAAGAACAATAGTCAAAGCCAGTCTCAACCAATTTACTCAAACTGACAATCGGCAGAAAATTGTTAGTTGTTAGTGTCATTGAATGTGAATTGTAAATATTTTATTAGCAATTATATATTACTCAATAATTATGAGTTTTTTATTGTCCGAGCCTATCACTCGTGGGGGTAGACAATTTATATTGCTGTGTGTGTGACTGTTGCATTTTATCTCAAAAACGAACTGACCTGGAGAGTTGAAACTTTTGCACGAGCCTTCATTTCTATGTAGGCAACACCGACTAATGGAACAAAGTAACCTAATTGTATATGTTTCTATATCAAATGTTAAAATTTCAAATAACAGTACTCAAGTTTGTTTACAAATTTTTTTTTTTTTTTTTTTTTTTTTTTTTTTTTTTTTTTTTTTTTTTTTTTTTTTTTTTTTCTACGATATTCTCGCTGCCTACAGGGTTAAGACCGAACTAAAAACGTTACCTAACGCTCAGCCATGTCCTATTGAGTGCCGTGAGCTATTATCGAATTAGTGAATACGTAGAACTGACGCTTTATGCAAAATTTCAGTCGGTTTGTTCTCGAGACATCGTGCGGACAGACAGCACCTCGGGTGACAGACTTCGCTAGACGCTAAGCCAATGTGGCAAGAAATTACAGGACAGATTTGTTTTTTTGTAAAATATGTAAGTATATTTTTACTTCCTTGAAGGACTTAAAGACAGATATACACATGACTGTATAGCTGGAGGTGTGTGGTCCTGTAATACAGGATGTAGTGGAAGTCGTATTTCAGGATGATTCAAGGACAGTAATCCAGGAATCGGGTTTCCGGTGGATGTCATCTTTCTTCTGCTGTAACTGGATATCTTTTCATGTGTTCTCAGCTAATTTTTGGATGGTGGAGAAATGATTAGGCGTTCAACATTATGCTTCGACTATTGTTAGAGGTCGCAACCCCGTCAAATAATCATACTTGTAAAGTTTCATTGTTATGACACTATTATATTGATCGTAGTTAAATATTTAATTTTGTTATTCATCAACCGAAATTAGGGTAGAATGAGGGTATACCTAATTACTAACATTTTTAACGATGATTTATAAAACTTAATACCATGTGTGGCGTAGCTGGATTCGCTGAGGTTGCATTCAAAATTTCAAGCCTATAGCTTCATGAGTTAATGATTGTACTCAGTTTGTTTATATTTTTTTTATTTTGCGATATTCTCGATACATCATGAATACCCGTGAAACTCATGCAAAAATGTTTAATAATACTCAGCCAAACCTCATGGAGTGATATAATTACCATCATGTTTGTTTAGACCGATGAAAAACGATAGCTGACGTTTAGCCAAATTCTGTGGAGTGACGTGCACCATCATCGAACTTTATGTTGCCTGTAAAGAAATTAAGTTTCATGCAAAATTTCAAGTTTATAGGTCAGCCAATAAGATATGGATTACTTTTACCCACCTTAGGTATCGATATCATTCTTAAAATTTCAGATTATTTGACTGCATATTGAGTAAAGTACCTTTAAAATAGAGACAATTTTTCGAAGAGCCCTTGAAGCAATTCTGTTCGAAAACTGTCTCGTAAAATAAGCGCACACCACAGAATGGCTCTCATACGAGTTCAACTTTGGTTAGTTTACGTCGCAAATATTAATCGGGGAAGGTTTGGAGAACCTCTAAGTTGTTTTATATTAGTTTCTGAAGTGGCCACAATTTATGCATATCTGATGAAAAGATCTTATCAGTTACGAACGAATAAACAGTCGATTTCTGAGTAATACGAACACACTAAAAACTGTTATCTCTCTGATAAAGACAACGAACAGATAACGCGGAACTTGTGAAAGATATTCGATTCTAAAACGAACCTTTATCTCTAACAGCGAGTCGGCGGTACTTAACTCGGCACGCTTTAACTTCCACGCCTTAAGACCTATCGCAATTTAAGTGTCGTTATCAGCAAGGTCGTGTGAATAAATCATGAATGAAGGGTGGCCTGATAATGGGACGTGTTTGAGTGGTCGACCGTACTTTTTTATCTTTCAGTCCGTTTACAATGTTTACTGTCGTTGATTTTTTTCCCGCCTGGTCTTACAACTATTTATTTTCCTCTTACTACGTCCTCTCTGTTTGAAGCGTCGGTAGCAAACATTGTGGAGTGGTAATGGTTTGTTGTTCGAGCGACCCTTCCCAGAGATCTCTTGGCTGAGGATGCTATTTTTACTCCAGTCTTTTTGAAGCACGCTTGAATTGAGATTTATTCAGCTGGCAACCTCTCACGCGTTAAATTCGACTAGTCGAAACTGTGCAACTTTTCAGAATTACCGTTGTTGCGTTCAGTCTAGAAATTACGCAAAAAAGTATAGAAGTGTTCCAAGTTGAAACAAAATAGTGTTGTTACTACAGTATTCAATTCAAGGTTTTTGTGAACGACGGATAGTTTTTGAATAATTTGCAAGAAGGAAAGTTATACAGTTCTCTGGACATCTTAATTGGCAACAGGATAGGAGAAAGAATAACAGCGTAAAATTTCACCATATTACGTCAAAGTGAACTAAGTATAGGGTGTTTGAAAGCTGCCCCTTTAGGATATTGTTCCATAGAGGACAAAAAACGAAATGCAGCCTATCATTTATTTCTACTCGTTTTCCGTCCTTAGGCGTTTTAAGCTGTTTTAAAATCAAAATTTTACTAATCAGTGAACTTAACTAAGATTTAGCAAACCTTTTATGTTCGCGGAATTTATCAATAAAAGAAGTTTGGGAGATTTTGCAATTTTAATTTCAAAAGGGCAGACATTTAAAGTATTTAAACAAAATTATCTTCAAAACAACTAATTTTTGAAAGTATTATGAAAATTAACTTGTTGACAATCCATCAAGAACACTTGGGATTGAAATTGGTTAAAAAAGACTGATTTATTGTAATTTTATCTCGACCATGCATGTCCAATCTCAAAGTTCTTCACAGTAAGGTACAGTACAACGATGAAAACAATAATAGCTAACAAGTTATATGTTCATTACTACTTTGTTACACTGGTTGTAGTGAAAGTTATGAAAGAACCTGCATCGAAATTATATACCACATTGTTATAATGCGGTATATGAGTTTATCTTTTAAAGGACAAAATATTAGAGATTATTAACAAATTTTTAAATTGTGTGCACTCACATGAAAACTTCATAATGTGTTGTTACGAATGAGTGCTCAACTTCTAGTACAAACTTTGTAAACTAAACTCGTACGTTGTTTACAACCATTGATCAATCGATTGAAGGTTTCTCAATAAAAAACTTTCAACGAATCGTAAGGTAATCGCGAAGCCTGCATAATGCAGACCTACATTAGATGAATATTTCTAAACTACTATAAAACAAGCTTCAGTATAGTTAAATTTCCATACCGTTCTGCACACCATCATATAAATGTCATATATCATTTATTTAAATGTATACGAGCTCGTATTTGCGCTTTAATACCACAATTTAAGATGAATTAGTTCCTTATTTTGTTGGTAATACTGGCGTTTAATAAACGTATCCAGTTTTTTATTAGTTTACCTATGACTGTATTAGTTACACAATAGATAACCCATCCAATACCCAAACCTCATCCGCACGAATGATTTATCTCTTGTGAATACAGTCGAAGTTAATGCTTAACAGACGTTCACCAACCTTACGTGATCTGGATAAACAAATATTGAGTTATTGATTAGAATTAGTATTTTGCCATTGGAATAACAATTTGTTGATATTTTAGGGTAAGTTTAGGTTGCATATACATTTATTTATTTATTTGTAGTTTATTTGACTATTTGAAAAGCAAAATTGTAAAGATAAAATTTGCAGGTTAAATAAAGGTATTTATTTATTTAGAAACGTACAACTGTCAAAAGTGTCATGACATATGCTATTGAACGGTACAAATTATGATGAATTTTATTAACAAATTATGTATTTAAATCGAAAATTACTTTCGAAAGTGTCATTATGGAATAGTAACTACCGAAAGTTTTATCCATACTCAGGCCGTACGAGTAAAGAACCTGGAGCGCAGAATTTGAAGCACCTTTGCGCTTGCGCAGTCGAAGCACCTATTGCGCATGCGCAGCCGAAGTACCTATTGTGCATGCGCGGGCGAAGCACGTACTGCGCATGCGTAGACAAAACAATAATACTCGGTCCTAGTGTCAGATTGAAAAGCAGTGTGTAACATTTCCCTCCTAGTTTCTCTTATACAGTTTCCTTTATATCTTGGCAGACAACACAACGAATAACACTGTTATTGGTTGTTGGACTGTTTTTACTAGCTTTTTTAGGGAGAGCCGTATAGTATCACTGTTTTTCCTACAATATCACTGGTGGTGTGAGAAAATAAATAAAAGATCTCAAAAATCTGTGATAGTTAATAACTGTATTTTCAAATGCACAACGAGTTCGCGAAGAGTATTGAGGGGTAGAGAAAATGAATGCAAAATTAGTGCCAATTTAACAATGCAGATACGTCAAATAGACAACCGTGATAGAACGTCACCAACTAACGACAGCGGACGTTGTGACAGACGATGTCAACATTATCGCGGCTACTGCTGCCCATTTGTGACTGTTATAAAACTGTGAACGTCCGTAAAGACGTTGTCGTTTTCACAAGATTAAATTGCTCTATGCCGCAACAATGCTGAGCAGACCTAACAAAATGAGGGAGTGCTGTTCAACGACACCAATTATATATCGTCTCCCTAACCTAAATAAAACTGAATGTAGTACGGACTATTAGCAAATCAGTCACGACCAATTTCTTTCCAAAATAGTATTTATCTGTATGACACCAACAATTCAAAAACAGCTAAGAATTTCGAAAATATTTAATTGGGTGATTTACATAATATTGTAATATCCCTTTTTTTAATTTTTTTATACAGAGTGTGTGTAAATTCATTCAAAAATCGTATGGGACGTTACCAGTGATCTGAATGGGTCATATTTGTTTCGTAATATCAGATAATCCATTCATACTCTCAGTTCACATATTGAGACGTTTTAAGGTTAGAGAATACATTTTTGTCAGTGAAAATCATTCTAGAAACGTACATTGTGCTTTTATAGAATGTGTTCCCCCTTAAGGTAGTGTAATTGGTTTTTGATTTGGAGAATATTGTAACTGTAAAACTTAGCTACACCATCACATACAGCACCAGACCGGGAGGCATACGACGTTCTCCCTTGTTTGTTACACTGTTCCATAACGAGAAAATCTAGTTGGAAGTTGGAGGTCTCCAAGTGGATCGTATTGGCTAAGACCCAGTGTCACTATGCTGGTGGAGGTTTATCGTGTTGCCGCAGCGGAAAATGATTTTTAAAACATTTTAGACCAAGTAACTTACTGTTATCACTACAACTCAACCGTACTATTCGTAGCGTTTAAATTTCCTCATAAATGCTTTTTTTAATAGTTCATATATGTCTTAATCTTTGTCGGCTTAACGTTGATTTTTGATTGACACCCCTGCTCGTTTTATGTGCCTAATGAATTTTCCCTGCCTTATAAGCACTGCAATATTCTTCACGCGAAGGCTTGTTGACGTTTGTATCTGATGTGCTCTAAACCTCTCAAAAACCCAAATGCATATATTTTAATTTCACTCCAACAATTTCGAAAAAAGGCAATAATTAAAAACTTCTCGGATATCATCCTATACAACCATTAATGTTTTAATTTATATATGGTTTATACGTGTTTATGTTACTAAACGACCATGTTGAAGTTGTAATAAATGCTGCTGTCCGTCAATTTTAAATATACTAAGGTCACTTTTGAATTATGTGTAATGCGTTATTATGTTTTTGATAATATATTACTGTTTTAAAATTTTGTAAATAAAGGAATAGTAAAAAGTTGTAATCAACACAAATTGTCACTAAGTAATTTAAAAAACGTATTTAAAATGTTAAGAATATAGTTTGATACATTTTTGCAACTGTCAAAAGTCAAAGAATATCTTATTTTACTAGGCAAAGTTAAGGCTAAGAAGCCCTCTCTGAAACTTACGGCTAAGGGTGACTTCCGAACCACCACCAATGGCCGGGCAGGCGGACTGCTTTGCAAGGACAGGATCGCTCAGCGGTCACCCATCCAAACAGCAGCCACGATCGACGTTGTTTGATTCAGTTATCTCGCGATAACCGCCGTACCCGTCACACTGTTACGTTGGCACAGCTGTAAGATAACAAACTATTTCTATAAACAGTTATGTGGACGATTTTCAATTTTATGTGTAATAGAAGTAAGGTGAACGAATACTTTCTAGTCGATAAGGTTTACTTTTGGAATCAATCTAGCGAAAAACGGAGGTAGTTCGATAGTGGTCCCTTGATAAAGTAATTTCGCCCGAAACCGTCCGGGAGCAAACAGCAATAGTGTAGGCCCCAGGAGACAGTACACTTACATGTACACAATGTCACTGGGCATTTTACACAGGGTCGGCCACACCTCCCTCTACTCGCGGCCTACCCCACTCCTGGAATTATCAACACCGAGGGAGCTCTGCTCTTATCATCTCGTGTAATTACAAATGCTCTCTGTCTTACATTTCCTTTCTTTGTCTCTCTAGATTTCT
This sequence comes from Homalodisca vitripennis, assembly GCF_021130785.1. Taxonomy (NCBI): domain Eukaryota; kingdom Metazoa; phylum Arthropoda; class Insecta; order Hemiptera; family Cicadellidae; genus Homalodisca; species Homalodisca vitripennis. The sequence goes on along the minus strand of NC_060213.1, from coordinate 139,838,176 downwards.
CTAATGATTCACTTGTACTCGAATTTGTACAATTTGTTTAAATTTAAAAAACTATTAAATGTTATATTTACTATGCGCATGCTTAATGTGGCCGGTTCTCAGGAACGCTCTCTGATTTGTAGCCTAATGGTAGAACTAAAGATTTTTAAACATTACGACGTTATATTTTGATGTTTAATGATGTTGAGATATAGATCTATTATTAAGACCCCTCTCGTTGTCGGTCCGTCCTTATGGTAACTCTTGATGTAAATATCCTTTACACTTGAGACTTGGTAGGCCTACATAGGTTCATCATTGCTCAAGGAACAACTCTTTTGAATTTATTGGCAAAACAATTAAATTTTTATAATATTTTTGCATTCTCTTATGGGTAACCAACCATCCATGATGGTGACAAGAAGATCGCAGAGTACTCATGTCATTTTGTCGTGTACGTAATATATTCACGCTTCAATATGAAGTAACTTTGACGGGCAAGTCGGTCAAACTTCCTTTACGTTATGCCGGGTCTTTCAAAACTCATTTACATCAAAAATAATACAAATTGACAAATGTTTTGAATTTGGAAAATAGCAAAGAAATTTGTATCACCCAAATTTTCACACAGGTCGTCTCATTGTTATCCCTGACTTATATTTGCCTGTTCCCCCAATGTACGAAGGAGCTACAATAAAATCGGGTTTCAACCCACATTTATACGTTGTAGGTGCAACGGTGTATAATGTTTTAAAGCTTTGTACCAATCGAATTTAAAATATCAACCAGCATGAACTTTTCGACATTTTTTATATTTAATAAAGTCATATAAATCACTTAACAGAAAGGATTAAATTCTTGTTATAAAATAGGGAATACAATGTAATGTTGAGATTAAGGCGTGTTAAAATAATGTATATACCGAGTTTTAGCACCAACAACAGTTTTACCACAAAATTATTTATGATTTTTTTTATTTATTATTTATAGCTTTTTTGTAACAATTTTTTAATCCTAAATTCAACTGGGAGGTTACAACATATCCGTTAACTATTACGTTTTAAATATTAATTACTTTCCATGACATTATAAACAAATATATTAAAACGTGACGTTGCAATATACATTTTTCAGTTAATAGTAGCCTACCCAACTTTCCTCCGATATTTACTCCAGCTTTCATTAACTCTCCTAATACAGCCGACAGCAGTAGAACAATGCGCGCGCTGTGCCCACAAATGGAGGGGAAACCAATGTTAATGTCAGTAACAGTTCCAGTGTGTCACGGTGACAGATGTGAAATGTAACGGTGACAGACGCCATCGCCATATCAGTAACTTTACTGTTATTGTGGGTATTCTTCATCCCCTGGCAGACCATCCGGTGTCGTTGTTTGTGCGGAATTTACAACGCCCGTACATCGCGTATCGGATTGAATAACGGTTATTTTTAGTCAAATGAAAGCAGTAATTAATGCTTTGCTTAGCAAGTGACGTAATTGGCTCAATTACAGAACGAGAGTGAGAGTTGCGTAAAGGGCGTAGTTAATTGAGCGCTGGATTGATAAGGCTTTACGTACGTGTAGGAGTAGCCACGCCACGTGGTGCGAAAGAGGCTTCTATGAGGTTGCATGCCTACAGCCCATTTCATTAGGCTACAAGTGGTGGGTGCTGTTACATGTTGAAGTGTCGTATGATTGTACTCAGTTTCTCGTTTTTATGATAGTTAAAGGAGGAATATAAAAACACCCCGCCAAATGCTATGGAATTACATGTACCTTCATCGAACTCTATGTTGCTTGTATAGAAATGAAGATTCCAGTAAAATGTTTGATTGGTCAGCTTGTGCTCTGGATCGTGAAAATTGGTTTACCCCCTCAAGTAATAGGCTTCCCCAAAGCTCACCAACCATTCTCACCATTTTAATGCAACTTTTTCCGTCTCTTCATCAAACAATGGTTATTTATTTATCTATTTATTCACGGTAAACCCATTACGTACAAAAATTGCACAAATTGGTAGAAAAAGCTGAATAGAATAATTAATAGTAAAGAAGTTCAAAATAATTATGATTATAGTACAAGAATAATTTGAATTAATAGCATAGTAATAATAATTTAAATGCAGACGACGTGATAATAATAACACATCAACAACGTATTACAAATAAAATATATATAACGTATAAAAACCAATAATATATAACAAAAATATAATAATAAATAATATATAGCAACAATATAATAATAAATAATATAATAACAACGATACAAAATAAATAATATAAAAAGCAATAACAGCAATAAATAATTAGAAAATATTTAACTTAATAATAAATAATTTGATAACAATAACATAACAACAGTTAAAAAATGAAGCAATAGCATAACAATATTAAAACATAAATATCTATAATAATAAACTATTTACATATATTTACTATATTTTACAAAATAAATTAATAAATAACATCATGCTAAGTTGCGAAAATGTATTAAGGAGGGGAATGGTTGAGGTTATATTAATCAAGTAAGTAAGTTAAAGAAATTAATTAGTGCCTACATCTGTAATCTCAAATTAACCTCTTCTGATAGCAGGTGGCGTAAATACTGCGTAAGCTTACATAGGTTGCGTTACGTAATGGAAGGGTTGGATACACTGGTGCGGTAATGCTTTCATTACGTAACTGGTATGGTAGGGCTCTTTCATACGTAGGGATAAAGATAACTTGAAGATTCCCAGTCAAGCATATCGTCGTAGCTGTTTAACATTTAACAGACATAAATTGAATTTTAACTTTTTTTAGCAGGATGAAGATAGAAATATCACTAGATGAATATTAAATATGACTTGAAAGGGTGACAGGTCCAGGCGCTGGAAGTCACTGTAGACAATTGACAAACAACACCGCCTCCTGTTTTGACAAACTCGACCTCTTCAACGGCCAAGATAATAGTATTTTAATATTTATTTACATCTGTTTTATTTATTTGGCACTCATTTAGTACTATTTGTTCCTTTTCACTCCAATGTTCTTTTCAATCTAGTCTTGAAAGAAATATTTTTATTGTGTACATCAGAAAAAACTGATAACTGAAAGGATTTGTTACGATATCCAAATCTAACTAATTAATGTAATTAATTATTAATCGAAGATAATACTACGTACAATACTTTATTATAGTAAAAGTCTTAACACTCATGTCCCAGAATCCTTACCACATCTTTGGAAGAACCTAAGGTTAGATATAGGCTACGTATTAATTAGTTATTTTATAGAAAATCCAACTATAATTTTTTAATTTTTGTGCAATAAAAATATTATCAGTAAATTATACATAATACTATATTCATTTATTTCATTTCAATTTATTTTCTAATAAATGGAGATACCGATCACCATTTTAGCCTTATTCAGCCTGTTCTCATGGGCCACTGGCCTTTGTGAGGATCTTATGAAACAGACTAAAGGGGAGAGTATACAGTACAAGGTCAACGGTGCTGATAAAAAGTGATGTGGGACTTTGATACGAGCACACTTGTAACAAATGGTACATTGTTTAAAGCTCTAATAAAAAATGTATGAAGGTTTTTTCAAATATTACCTGTTTCAAAATAACGGTTTTCGTCCATTCCTGGAATAAATTAAACGTGCCTGCAAATGAAATGAACGTCTTAAAACTGTAAGAGTATAATCAAATTTCTACGAATAAGATGAGTCATTCTCAAGTAAGAATAGAAACACTTACAAGAGTAATACATAAAAAGATCGGCGGTCTGTGTAAGGGCTGTAAGGGTGTAGTAGGAGTGGTGGTGGAGAAGGGAAAGGTGACCAGTCGGTTGTAAAATGCACAGTGACACTGTGTACGAGTACTGTTGACCTACGGTCTCCAGTGACCCACACTTATTGCTGTTTGCCCTCCAGCTGATTGAGCGAAATTGCTTTTTCCAGGCAAACATGTAATAGTAACGTACCCGCTTTGACATATTTATCACTTCATCGATATTCCTTTCTTGAACACTAATATGTTGAAGAACTTCACGCAAATGTTCAAAATAAATATAGCCGTGATTTTGACGTAGACAGCAACAGAAAACTAATGTCAAGAACATGTTATTACGAGGTAACGTCTTGTGAATACACAGATGCATGGCTGTCACTGTTTTTTCCGCCCACGTCGTGACTTACTGACAAGTGACAGTCTCTGATATTTTGGCCACTCTATGGGCTTTTCCTTCTACGCCTTTATATAGGAGAGTCCAAGAGTTCCCCAATCTCCTGTTAGTTATATTTTTAGTTTTCAAAGGAATGGAATTTTGGACAGTATTTTCATGTTAATTAGCCTTATTTTAAATCATTTTTAAGTATTTGGGAGTATTCTGTCAAAGGAAGTGTTTTTGAAACAAAGTTGTCAATTCCAAATTTCTGTTTGCAAAACGTTGCTGGAAAGGAATGCACGCAGCGTTATAGTACACTGAGATGCTGTAAACCAAACTTGATTAACGCCATTTGTTTAATATTTGAAGAAGATGATAATTTCTTGTTATACATTTAAAAATTTGGATGTCCCTTATAAACATTTGGAAAAAAGTGCATCACGAGTAAAACCACCTTAGTGATGTGTACAAGAAAATCTCAAGAATGTTAATTCTCCGAAAAAGGTAAATATGGTAAAAAAAAGTTTTTATGTCCACTTTTCGAGCTAAGTAACTCCTTTGTATAGAGCTATGTAAAAAGTTCTTGCAACTCATAATTGGCATGTTTTTACACATTAAAAGTTTGTTTTTTTTTTAACTAGAATAACGATCAAGTCTTCAAAGTTGCGTTAAAATTCTTTGTTTTATGTTCCTTTTCCTATAGTATCAAAATGATCAAAAGGATTATAGTATCCTTTTGGATATTTGATTTGGAGCCTCCGTCCATCTTCCAGGGACCCGTGAAAGTTTTCTAATATGTTATAAAGTAGGTACAAATGAAATTGAAATATTCCCAATTGTCCTCTTTCAATATGTTATCGTAAAACATTAATCGAGATAAACAAAATATTAAGAGACCTTTTTAGGTATGATACTGTCAATGTCTATTACTCCTGTGTCTGAACGAGGGTGCTCTTGAGTAGGTGCGTTATGTCGTTAGCGTTCCTCAAGACCTTTTCGGTGGAATCCATGGGAGCTCAGTCTGGAAGAGATTTCTTTGCAAACATACACAGGTTGTAAGATTTCTTTGCTGGCTTCATGGCCATTGGACTGTGCGAGGATCTCACCAGATGCAAAAAGGATAGTCGGTAATGGACAAGTCCAACCGTACTGATAACAAATGCGCTATCACTAACTCAGATTTCACCGGCTCACCCAAAAAGCTTACGGTAATGTCGAAAGGCGTGATGCTGTAGTAGTTCTTTTTTTTTGTTAATCACTGGAATTTCAATAGATGAGATCGGACTATTTGAGTGGAGACTGCCCAGTACTTCCCAAGTTCTACATTTGATCACCTTCCGCATAATTTGAGTTGAGGATCACCGAATTCCAAGTCCAACCAATAGACACATACGAATTCTTAAGCGAAAACCGAAAGCGTAAAACGGTAAGCGTCTGACCGTCTTGAGCATCTTCAAATATTAGGATGTACAAGGCAATGTTGAATCACCAATGAACTAAACAAATGAGTGCTCCGTATTTTTCTTGAACCTAACTTGTTATAACTCCTGTACACTGTCTGGCCACAGACGTGTCCTGCCTGCCTCACTGTACCGACTACACAATCACAGTATTGGGTGCTTTGCCTTGCTAATAGGATGCCTCAGAACGTCAATTGGCCTTGTTGACTCAGGCCCGCTGCTTCAGACGTCCTCGGCAGCTGAGCGGTGCGGTGTGCCGACAAAAACTTATCAGTAGCTGCCAAGGAGATCCCTCCTTTTTCACCACTGAGTGGGGTTACACGTAAGGTCCTTACCATTAATTGTGAGGTACGAGATACATTCACTTATCACAATGGCCTACTTGGAAATCTTTTATGAAAGGGCATTTTGGAGGGTTTTTTGCGATAAGCAAAAGTTCCGTTGTGCGTGAGGTAATTTATGTAATATTTTTCCTCACTTGAAATTTTTCATTGAGCACATTGCGTGTTGGAGAAAATTACAAGATGTATTATTCTCTAACTTACATATTTTGCTAAAGTATTACCAAAATGCACACATATATAAACGCATATGCAACAGAAACGGCCACGTACAATATAATTGAATCGTAAAAAGTAAGGGCTCTGTGGTGTAGTGATAGTACATTCACCCGGCAAGTCAGAGATCCGGGGTTCGAGTCCCGGCGGAGCAAGTTATTTTTTGTGATTAAATATTTATTAAAAATTATTTTATATATATATAATACACACAAGTATATTGAACATGAAACTGTATTATATATCACACATTCACAGAAAGAATAAATTCAAAAACTTAGAAAATGTGTATGTGTATATATATATATATATATATATATATATATATATATATATATATATAATTTCAATAAATATTGAATCACAAAAAGTACTTGCTCCGTCGGGACTCGAACCCGGATCTCTCACTTGCCGGGTGAATGTGCTACCGTGGTGAATGCGATAGAATATATATATGTATATATATATATATATATTATATATATATATATATATATATATATATTCTAAGCATGGTTTTGAAAATGAAAGTTTTTGAATTTATTCTTCCTGTGAATATGTGTCATACAGCACAGTTTCATTTTCAAAATTCAATTTCAATAATTTAGTAGCTTTAATATGTAACAAGCCCTTCAAAAAAATATAAAGTTACTTCTCTAACAAACTGTCAACAAGGAGGAGGTTACACGTTGCACGATTAATAACTACAATATCTGCCTTAATTTACCATGTGGTCTTCAGAAGACATCAATACACTCGGAGCAGCGTCGAAGTCGGCGATGAGAAAGTCCTGAGGACTGGGTGAAGAGAAAGTCAATGACGTGTGGCGCTGGCGAGGCCTAACCCACATTAGAACCTGTCGCTGTCGACACACACACACACACACACAGACGCGCGCCCTTCAATCTAAAACTCACACACAAGTTTATGCGCCAGCTGTTATGAGGAGATTCTCGTTTCACTGGTGATCGTCAGGGGACGTCTGAATTGTAAGATCATAAGTTTCATTGCACTGTAAATTGATATTTTGATTGACGATTTTAGCATTGTAAATTTTGCTGGTTTGTCAATAAGGTCTCGTTTATTTATTTCACGAAAATTTAAAATAACTCAGACTATATAAGTTGCTTTTACGTACGTTACTTGGTATCATACGAACAAAATTTAAAATATTTAATGCTTTTGCATTGATTAACGTAAACATAAGCATGTTTGCCATATTTAACAAACACATAATTAAAAATGGTTCAATGTAAGTACACTATTGGTTTTATATTCCTGGTTAATTTTTCAGTCACAACACTTTACACGGAGGTCTGAGAAAAAGCCGGGCCCGGGCAAAAACACTGTAAAAGCAACTGCGCCCTTTGAGAGTGCAGTGAAGCGTGGGTCAAAACTGCAAAAGCACTTAGCAAAGCTAATTAAAACCTCCGGGAACAGAAAGGGTGACGTCGTAAAAATTCAGGGACAACAGATGCGATGTTGTCTTCACAGACAACACTGAGTTGTATTGTCGATAACATGAAGTTTCATTCCATTTATAGGAATAAAATATAAAAATGAGAATTCAGAATTTTTATTCATTCGTGTGTTGCACACTGAGGTAAATTTGTGCAGATTAACCAAACACACTTTGATCTTCACCAAGTGCCGCTGTACGGTATATAGAAACTTTGCATGGAAGAGTAGCTCAAACACAATATCGATATGGGCAGCAATATTGGCAGAGTAAGCATTAAATTGATCGTATTTTTGAAATGTAAATAAACACTCACCACTGGCTTTTGAGTTTCTGCGAGAACAAATAAGCGCTGTGGCTTGTCAATCGAGCGTCAACGCCGTACTTTATGTGTGACAGTTATGGGTGTTGTAGCGGAGCATAACTATGTAACAGAACTAAATGTATTTATTACCAATGTTTATTTAGGCTATACATTCCAATGGAAAATCCAAGTTATAATTAATTTATAAAAATAATTAGTTTTATAAATAAACGTTGTATAAAAATAAGTGTAGAAGAAGAAAAAGCACAGAAAAACTGCATAAATACACGTTAGAGTGTACATGCGTGTATTTAAACGTTTGTGCACTCTTATTCGCTGAGGCATTAGATATCTTGTAAACGAAGGACACAGCCAATAGTGTAAAGGGAAATTTCTCGTGGGTAACGATATCTTTTTTCATAATTGTTTTTGGCATAGTTTCTGTTAATAGCCGTCCTGTAAATGAATTAGTTTTATCTTCTACAAGTCGGGCCTCTAACATCATATCAGAACAGTCGGGTTCTGCAGTGATTAGCCGTTATTGGTGCAAAAAGGCCCTCACCAGACGCCTGGTTTCAAGAGATGCTACATGTGGAAGAGGGTATAATTCCACGAGAGGGGCGTCAGCGTGTTGGAAGCCAAGACGAAAATTCTAGTCAAAGACAATTTGCACTTCAGTTAGCATATACACTTTCCACTTCACTTAGAGAAGCATAGTGTGGTGATCAATATTCCAAACGTGGTCTTGCCAAAGTGCAATTAAAGGTTCTCAAGAATTTTTGTCGTCGAAAGTTCTCGAAAGACGCTTATGCCAGAAAGTACGAAGTTCTTTGCCGCGTTGGACTTCACTCGGGGGTTCCAATTTAGACTTTGGGTGAAAAGACCTCCAATATCACATTTTTCTATAGTACGCTTAAGAACAACATTGTTAATTGCCTAGTCAAATTAGTAAAATAAGTAACAAAACCAATGAACTTAAATGCTTTGAAAACGCTACACATAAACAGAAATAAATAAAAACTCATAAACAATGAAGAAGGCCCTGGTAAAAATTCCAGTCTCCTTTTTTCTCAATTTATTAAAAAACCAAACTGTAGTCATATCTAACTTTTTATATTTTTTGAAATATTTCCAAAATTTTTGTATTTGCATATTTACACCATATGGTGTTTCAATATTAATTGTAATAAAAATAATGTAAATATTTATTTTTGGAGTCGCCTGATGATGAAATCTTAGGTTTCGAAAGGCTTCGAACAAAAATTAATCATCTGGAAAAGTATTGTGTTATTAGTACTATAGTCCTGAAGTTTCTCAAATTATCGAGTGGTCCTTTTTTGTAACTTGGCATAAGGAAACTCTCCTTCAGCTTGGGAGCTGAACCAAACTAAAATTATTATTTTTAATCTTCAATTCCATTGTAGGCTTTCCTCCGACACTCAAAAATCGTTTATATAGCCAGTAAAACAACCTATAAAACCTGTATCCACCCGGTCTAATCCTGACAAATGCTGACGTACCGTGATGGCCACTCTGTATGCGACGCTCCAAGTTGGTGGGTGCCGGTGCCAACACCGGGCGACCCGGTTAACGAGTTAATGCGAAAAGAGAAAGTGTGCCTACTGAAACCAACTGAATTGGTGACCGAAAATTGTGTTGCGCAGTAGCGCGCCTGATTGCTACATCTGGCCAAGAGCTGCCGGTAGACCCAGACGTTGCTGCCTCCGCCACGGGCATCAGACGATGGCGATCGGTGCAGTCTTGGAAATTACAGACCTATCGTTACTCGGTTAGAATTAGTAAATCATTTTTGCTCTCCAGAATTTTAAAGATGATTCAATGGAGATATTCTGGACAGTGTTAAAGTAAATCTCAAGGAACTCCAATTTACGTTTGGATCTTAGTGAAAAAGATTAAATATAATTGTTTAAGAAAAGAGGTCTACTTTATGTAGCTCTATAAATCAACCTATCAAATTAGTAATAGTTAAATTAGTCCATTGCTTTCACTGGCACTGCTACTAGTACTCGTAGTTTACGGATCAATTTATCCAATTTTGAGGTGGAATGTGAGGAGTAATTGCGAGTAAGTTTATTTATCTTCCTCCAACATGGAAATACAAGATTCGGTGTTCCTATTTTGCCAGAATTCCATGCGGATCCCTCAACAATTTGGAAATAGTTAATAGTGGTCGGTATCTTTGGGTTGTGAAGATATGGAATTTGGTACGGGAGATAGGTTAGTGATTACCTGAGCGTCAGCTAAGCCTATCACTCAAGGAGGTGGAAACATTTCTTTTGTCTATGTCTGTCTATCTGTATGCACGATATCTCGAAAACTAAACTTGCAATTTTGATGAAGCTTCATTTCTATATAAGCAACACTGAGTTCGATGGTCGTGCATGTCACTCCATTGGACGTGGCTGTGCTTTAGTGAGTATTATTATTTTGGTCTTATGGGTAACCAAGATGGTAACAAGAAACTGAGTACAGTCGTTTGAGATTTCAAAATTGGAGATTTTTATTCATGGTATAAAAGTAAATAAAATGGAAAGTCCATGTTACAATTCAGTGATAACATTTGATTTTACGACACTCTTTCGTTGAAGTACCCTCTCAGTATCTTGTGAAGAAAACTTTATCTCTAAGCGAAGTTTTGCATGACACTTCCTTTCTACATAGACAACAATTAGTTCTATGATGGTGCATGTCCAAACCAAGGAATTTGGCTGAGCGTCATTTTAGTCCAGCACTTAGTAGGCTGACACAATTTCTTCTTTTTTCTGCCGAGGGATGTTAAAATGCCTTTTCTATGTGATCATCCCTCTATCAGTCTAGAATGGATTTGTGAGCTATACAACTGAAATTTTGCATGCAACCTCAGCGAAGCCTGTACAGCCTGGCGTACAGCTACTTCGTATAGCTAAACTAGAATTCATGGTTTTTACTTCGTTCAAGGCTTTAAAACTACCTTCATTTGCTACTGGACTTTTCATGAATGGTACTCCACGCTTATTAATTACCCTCATACTCATTTAAAAACATACTTGGTCATGTTCGAGACGCTAGACTGTAATTTGTTACAATAATTATAAACGCTTCACAAAGAATGTTCCCCTCGACTTTGACCCGTTTTCTCAACTCTGATACAAGTTTGCCGCTAGTGAGTTTTCTTCCCGGTCGACAAGGAACAAAACGAAAATTCCCGGCACAAATAAAGTTGTTGCCCCGAGATTTTCCGACAGGATATCCGACATTCCAGTCGGGATCAAACTTATAATAGCACAGTGATGTATGGCATTGTTCGTTTTCTTATACGAAGCTTCAAACCGTCCTGACACCAATACGACTGTCAAAAATAGCGATGTTGTTGTTGATGTTGACCTCACAACTTCAGCTGTATGCAAAGTACCATTTGTGATAATAGGATTTAATATTCATATTGTGACACATCAGCGAACAATACTGACCGGATTACAACAATTTACGGGTGTGTTGGATAACGAAGAGCCGAAGTAGGTTTTCCTCTACGGACTTCCCTGGACCTACTTCAAGAACATAATTCGTGCAGTGCTTGGTACTGTATTCTTTTTGATGAAATGAAAACAACCTTGTACTTCCCCGAAGCCTGACAGGGCAATAAGTTGGGTCGATGTTTCAACCTATTTCGAAGGAATTTAACACCTTCATTGGTTGTCGAAACTTAATGAGATAGGTTACACTGAATATACACTACCGCAGTCAACAAGTTAAGCAATTTCTGTTTAAAGTTCGATGAATGATGTATCGAGTTTTATAAATCTCATACAAAGCTCTGCTAAGCTATGTAGCCTAAATAGTAGTGTGACATCTGCTGGGAGTTCTTTTAAACGTGTTTAGACATAAATGTAGAGCATACATTTTAGTGATGAAAGACTGAATACGCTCTAATTCGATAAATGCCATTTTGGTTCTTTATCAACACCTACCGCAAGAAGTTGGTGTCAGATTAATCAACAGGCTCCCTGAAGAAATCAAAATTTCCAATAATCAAAATCAATCTAAAACGCGCCTCAAACTCCTTTTGGTGTCTAAGGCTTTCTACTCAGTTGATGAATTCGTGATATTTGAGAGTTCTGGATCTGAGGTCAATGCGAGTGTGTCCTGAATGATTGTATGAATTGTGAATATGAAGGTGTGTGAATGTGTAGATGAAACCTTGTAAATTGACTTGAGCTATTGACGATTGCGATACGATGTACAAATTGATAAAGGGGTGCAATAAAGAGATTATTATTATTATCTAGGTTTAATGTGAACTGTCAATCCAGATTCCTAGCAGATCGACATGGTCTATCTGAAAAGAATTTACAAGGGCAATTTAGAATTTCTTTCGGAAAATTTCCGTAAAAATACCATTGAAATTTGTCTCGTTCTTCCGAGCAAAAACGTCGGTAGGGTTACATCAGGTGAAATGAAAACTCTTTAGATCTAGAAAGACGATTTAGTGACATGCTTTTTGGAGCGGAGAAGATGCTTGTGATGTGATGGCCATAACCGCTTTATGAGCGGCGAGTAGGTCCCCTACCAGAGTCAATGGAAAGTGGTTTCTGGCGTGCTGGCATGTCCGCCATGTCCGGCAAAGACCGGCGCTAACAACCTTCTCGGGATTCCCCGCAATCAGAACCCGGAGAAACTGCAAATAATGATGATCTTTATTTGTTGTTGCTTAGGACTCCGGTGTCTTTCTTGGTTTGGTTCCTCACATTGCACATACTGATGTAGTCTTGCTGAGCACCTGAAGGAGGCTGGAAAAATAGGAGGTCCCATTGAAATTCAGAGTCCACCAATCAACTAGCTGCCTTCACTCTTTTGGTGGTCTAATAAGTCCTCAGCGTTCCAACTTACTTCTTGAAAAAAAGATCCATTCAATTTAAGTAAGATCAAACGTCGTGGTAATGGATTTGGAACTACAATGGTATATTGAAGTCCCGTGTTGTATATAGTTGCATATCCGGATGTACAGTCCTGTAATATATTTATTTAATTATTAGTCAAACTAAAAATTTAATAAGAATGTTGAGTTTAGCTCCATCTCACATTCCGCTCGATTTAGTGCCTGAAATCTTTCACTGTCACGGACTTCTGGGTAGGGATCCTAAACGTCGACGACGAAGCCGTTCAAGATGAACTCTGCATCGTCTCGACATCAAAGACACCTAGAGCTCGGTCTGGTTTACCCAGCAACCACCCAGAGTAGTCGAGATAAAGAGGTATTACTATTGTCTCATCAGGTGCACCACGATGTTTTAGACAATATGGAACTAAATGGAATGAAAAACAGTTAAACTCAGCTTTTGTACTGGATCAACCCTTTCCACTATAGCTATGTTATAAATTTAGTTGTATTGCCTTCTTCTACCCAGCAAGTAGGCTACCACTTAATGTTCTCTTTGTACGATTCCAGTGTGGATCTTGAAAACTTGTTTCGTTATTCTACCCTTAAGCTGGGATAATCTGGTGGCTTCTGACAACGTCTCTACTAGTGTTGGTGTGGCTAATGGTGCGACGTCTACACTATACTGATTATTCATGGCCTCCACTGACTTGGACTTCTTGTTGCAGATGACGCTAGGTGATCTGTTGGGTTTTGGCACCGTCTCTACTAGGGTTGGTGTGGCAAATAGTTCATGCTATAATGATCATTCATAGCCTCTCTAGAGTATCATGGCCTCCACTGACTTGGACTTCTTGTTGCAGATGACGCTGGGTGAGCGGCAGCGCGCCGGACTGTGACCTACCGTCCCCCTATCGCGTGTGTGACCACGGCTTTAATGTTGTCTGTGGCGGGGACGCGATGGACTTGAAACATGACCTGGTGTACTCCCGGGGTGGCAGCGGAGGCGGGATGCTGTTGTCGGACGACATCATCAAATCCGAGCCGCGCCTTCACAGCCCACCTGGCGAGGCCAGCGGCTCCAACGTACTCTTCTGTAGCTTCACCCAGGCCACCAAGCGGCGAGTGGACGACTGGGTGTCCTCGCCTTCACCCAACAGTCAGAGCCACTCGACCCCCGCACCGGCCACACCCTCCCCGGGCCCGCCCAGCCACCCCTACACCGTCATCAGCAACGGCTACTCCTCCCCCCCGTCTTCGGGCAGCTACGACCCTTACAGCCCCAACGGAAAAATCGGTGAGTAATTTCCACTTTCTCTGCATGTGTCCACCATCCTGTGTTGAGCTGGCAAAAATTCTGCCCAACGTGAATTTCCCTGGTGGTCCACTATCAAAGATGGTTGCAAAAGAAGGTAGTGCATGATAAATTTCGAGAACCACTTGAGAGTATTCAAACTGGGCATGCTTATACAGTAGGTATACTGCCTGTGAATTACGTCAAGTTTGCACCTCAGGGAGCCATAAAAAGCCAGTGAAAACTAAATAAAAACATTTAGGCCACTCTATGTAGTAACTTGCAAGATCAAAACTAGAATAGCCCAAAACCAAGTTCAAGTGTTTTGATTAGCTCTTACATTATTCTATGTTATCCGTATGGGGTGAGGATGATCTGGATTGAATTCCGTTGCTATGTCCATACAAGAGTTGATTCAGAGTGAATGTTGAATTTAGTTCAATTTCGCCTTCCGCTTAGTGCTGCGTCTGAAATCTAACACCGTTTCCATCTGCCGAAGACGGCTGTGGACTCCATATCCCAGGAGTCGAGTCTGTGACACTACCAGATTTCAGTCGCTTCGGTAGGCGTGACGGTGAATGGAGCTAAATCCAACTAAATAGAGGGTTCCAATCTCAAAACGTCGTGTTATACCTTTAGTAACATATAATGTTGGCAAATGTCCTGTTAAACCTTCCATCGTCAATAACAAACTTTAAACAAAAAACGTTAGAGGTGTTCTAATTTTGCCCCTGGACCCTGTCGGCTGGAAGGTAAAATTGCAACGTCACAAAGAAGTTGTTGGACTAATTTGGAATACGGCGGTAGATCGGTGAAGGATATACAAATCTATTTAGAGTGAAAGGAAAAGGGCTTGATCTCTTACGGTGTTGTAAAATTTTGATTCTCCAGTGGTAAAGTTTAAACGTTTTGAGTGTAGAAGAGTATATAGTACAACTCCAGATGTACAGTTAGAGCTCCTATAATGTAAGGGGGAATTTACTGTGTCTGCAGCATAAGACGGTAAAAATGTATGATACTTTTAAAGTCTGGTATGATCGAGCGACAATTCTGGATCTATTTATTCTTGTCGGTCTTACAGGATGATAACTTTAGCTTTATCAGATGTTTCTTTTTGTACTTTCTGTGCATTTCTATTTACTCTGCTAGTTCTAACGATTTGTCGTGATGTTTTATTTTCCGCCCGCATCCTACCCCGCCACTCCACTCCGTCACCTGCCTGTTTCCGCCAAGGTCCGCTGGTTCATGGTGGCCCGAGTCAGCTGGTACAACACCGCGTGGCCTCAAACAAAGCACTCGGGACCGAGACGTCTATTTCATGTTTCTGGTGGCCTCTAAGATTCTAACAAACCTGGAAGGTTCGAACATCTTTAGAGAGTGTTAACCACTGATGTAACGTCTTACTATACTGGAACAATTTTAATCTAAATGGAGAACTTTAAAAAAATATTTTCATCTTTCATCATCCCAAATTAGTTTTAATTTCCATGAAAAATACATTTGGACATTATGTCAAAATTGGTAAAATATGGGGATAGCGCTGAACCTTGGTATACTCCAAAACTCAAAAAGTTTAAATCGCAACCCCAACCATGGTTGTGATACTGACACAGGAAGGAAACAAAATCAAAATTTCCAGTTCTGAAATCCCAAAATATAAAGATTCAAAATTAAATAAGACTTCAACTTTATGTATTTTTTTACCGCTTGATATTTATATATCGTTTATTCGGTGCCTGCTGTTCGAACATTCCAAATAGCCAAGATTTCAATAAATCTTCACCCCTGATTGGACCTTTACAGTATGGTATGGCTTAGTATGGGAGGAAGCTGTGCCGTAACAGAAAAGTCACATGCTCTATTCCTGGGATGGAAAATGTTCAATAGATTTGGCCGAATTACCCTGAAAACGGCGAGTGTAATAAATTTTAACGGAATTTTTGTTGGAATAAATCCCTTAAATCCTAAAATTTCAAAGCACCTGTTTCAGGACAAGTTTGGATTTTAACACGATTTGACTGTCTCGACTGGTAACACAGTCTAAAGTGGTGGGAGGGTTGATCATCTACTAACCGTATAGGTTATTCTTCCCCCTCCCTCCCAAACTTTGTTGCCCAAAAGTGAAAAGATCGTTGTCATCTCATACACAACTCCCACCAGCTCAGTTCCCTCAGCTGACTAACATTAGCCTTGGTTCCATCCCACCACTACCTCAAGTTAAAGTTTGCGGCTGGTTGATGAACCCCGCGCTGGCGCGGCGGTTTTCCCGCCAAATCGTCCTTGACCCAACCGAGTCGCGCCGACAAGACTCGAACCGCTTAACCGCCAGACTTGACAGTGATTACTCCTGTATTATCCTGTACACACTTTTATGTCCCATTGTGCTACAGCACACTTCACGTGACGGCGCGGCGTCTCTGACTGTTCATACAAACAGACCTTTGCGTCGTTGGCACTTATTTGATAATTGGCGTTTCTAGTCCCTTACTTCTCTCTTCCTCAAGTTCATTACAGAGGACTAACCGGACTTGGTAGTTCGACTGTTTCTGGGCCTGGGAGGGGAGGTAATGATTGAAGAAAACTTCGGTCCACCAAAGGCGAGCTGTATTTCACTGAATTTAACTGTGTAGTTATATGAAGAAAATTCTATTTACGATATTCCCTTTGGCTGTCAAGAGTATAAAGTAAAATTTTTTTAGGAAAATTTGTTATCTAAATTATACGAAACACGATATTGATTCAGCTTTTACATATTGTACAGATTATTAATATGTCGGACTATTGAAGGGCGGACTGTGAAATATCGGACTATCAAGATTGAATCGACTCTACTGGAAATACTGAATTTATTTTTTCAGTTTATATCTATTTAGAATATTTCAAAATTGTAGGAACCCTATAATTAAAAATAGATTTAGTTTTATTATATTGAATTTCCAGACTGATTTTTCCAAATTAGAGTTTTCAGTGGCATTTTCCCCTGCCATTACTAATTTGCCCATCGTTCGAGATAATTCAGTTTTAAATAAGGGAAAGGGGGCTTGGGTGTTCCTGTCAAATTTGCTACTTGTACGTGATGCAAGTTCAAAAAAATATGGAATTCCGAGAAAATTACAAATTTATATAAATAAAACTAAAAATTAACTTTTTTGACAAGTTGTTTTTCAAGATTTTTAAATTTAGACTGTTTTTGCTGCCTAGTTAACCTATTTGAATATTAATATTTCACAGAACCTTGTTCAAGGTTAATTTCATAGAAAGCTCTGTGATATTCTTCTCCAACATTACGATCCTGAAAATATGAACACTACGATACTTTTCGTGTAACTGACTCCGTGTAAAAGTGGTTATGTTGTATAAGACAGTTCGAAAGAGTTCGGACACCATCCAATTGTAATCAAAAATTTGGTCTTAAGGGCCCCATACACCTGTGAGTCTGGCTCGCGAGCCTGGCTCGACTCCCCTAGAAATGGATCAAATCCGTCAGTGTATGGACAATAAAGAGCCGAGCCGAGTCAAATTCAGGCGAGCCGAGCCGGATACTCCACTGCTTGCTGTACGGCTCGGCTCGGGTATCACTTCGCCAGTGTATGGCGCATTACGGATCGGACTCGTGCCCCCACCACCGAAAACTCTGTTCATTCCGTTTTCACTACTGCAAGCCAAACGTTACGCACCACTCGTTCCGCCAAGGGTAACGTGTTTTGTTTGTTTTGAGTTAACATGGCTGACTCCAAGTTATTTATGAGCCCTGATTTTTTAACAACATTTATTGAAGAGTATCGAAATTTTCCGATAGCATTTATTACGTACGAAAACGGAGAGTAGCAGTGAGGCGTTCCTCTGGTGATATAGCGTTTCGCAGTATAGTGTCTTTTTTTGTTATAAGCGGTTTAACCTTGTCCAATAACATGTTAAAACTTTCAGCTGACATCCTTAAATAGTTCTGTTAGTCTTGGCGACTATCATTCCTAACAAAATTCAATAAATTCATGTGACTAAATCTCTTTCTATTTAGTAACCAATTCTTTGACCACATTACCCTTTTCTTCCGTTTCTTCTTAAATACACCTAGCTCATCTAACACTATGGCCGCAGCTGCAACCTTCTTCGAAAAACTCATGTTTGCAACTGGGCGAACAAGATACGTAGGTGTATGGTGAATAATCAGCGGGTCCGGCTCGCGAGCCAGACTCGCAGGTGTATGGGGCCCTTTAATCGGATCACAGGCTTCCGAGTTATGAATTTTCAAAGTTGCAGTGTTTTTGATAATCTGCAAAACCCTGGACATTTCTTTGTTCATACAGGAAGTTTATTAATAATTTACTGTATACGTCTAAACGTAGAAATAAACTAGCTAAATTTTAATTTAACTTCCTTTATTTTAGCTCTAATAATAACTTTCACAACTTTGGTATCTATACTTTTTGATTCGAGAGTATGCTATTATTACATAATATTTATTGGGCTGCAGACGGTTTCGGTGGTGTAAGTATATTGCAGCCAAGAATTGAAGGCACTGTCAGCGAATTGCGTCAATAAAAAGAGGGCGTTCCAAATGGTTATGAGGAGTCATTAAAACGAGCAATATTTGATATGGGTTTTGTAACTAAAAATCGTTTTACAATGGACAGAAAACTGTTATGAACTAATGTACTGTAACTGAGTGTTCTGCCAAATAAAATACATTTAATTATTGAGTCCTGGCTTACCTTTAGAATTCGAATAATCTAAAATTGACTAAAAACACGTGTCCAATATTTTGTACAAGGTAAAAAATAGATTTTCAAATTATCTTAAACTGGCTAAAAAGTAAAATTATGTTTTGCTTTAATAGGAGTTTTAATTGAGCAAAGTGAGTAAAAGAAGAATACGAAATTATCTACTTCAGACTGAGTCATATACAACCTAAGTGTCCCTTTAGTGTCTAGGCTGAAGAAACCAACAAGAAAGTTTCTCATTGGTACCTTACCGGAGGCCACTCTGTCCCCATCTACTATTTGTTTTAAGATATGATGCTATATAAGTAGGTAAATACATACGTACGTATTATAAATAGAAAATGTTTTATGATCGCTCACATGATCTGAGCTTGAATTTACTTATCCTGATGGCCAGGGGCTTCTTTTCCGACCTCAGATCACGTCCCAGATCATCCACGTTGGACAATCTGGTACATATGAGGTCGGGAAAGTAATGATCGGAAAGGCCATTGGCCATCATTGTGGGCTTTGGTGGTTGACTTGATGCATTTCTGACGGATAAAGAAAAACATCCCTCGATATAGTACCTAAATTCAAGCTCAGATCACATGAGCATTCGTAAATGTTTAACTTTAACTTTGATACTAGGAGTAAAACAGAAGTAGTAGATAGGGACAGAGTGGGCCCCTGTTGATACCAAAATCAAATCAAATTTATTTCAAAACTTTGAAATGACGAGTCGATTTCTTGTTGCTGTGCGCAGCGGTATTATAATAATTAGCATATTATACATAAAAAACAATTTTGTATATTGTTAAAACAATTAATATATCTCAAATCTAAAATAAAAATAAACAACTGTAATTTGTTTGCCACAGGCCTCATAAATTATGCCACAATACTGAATAATCTAATTTCTTTGATATAAAATCATAAAAAACAAAATAACGTATGTTATTTGCTATGGAATAAATCATTGAATTAAACAAAATGAATTAGTAATGTTAATTAAAGTTAAATTTGAGGTGTTAAGAACCATCGGAGTTAGGCAAAACTGCGTAAGACGGCCATGGTTAAAGAGTAGAACAGTTAGTCCAGTTAATAGATGTGATCATATATATTAGTCTAGTATATAGATGAGAGCAGCGACTCAGCGTGTTCAGCGCCGACCTCCAAGAGACAGACAGAGACACGATTTTTGTAAGGGACCTGCAGGTCCCTTATGTGTCTGGTCCCTTATAATACCAAAGTACCTATTTACTTACTAATGGACAAAATCTCCCAGCTTGTGCGAGAAGAAGGATTCATATCATTGAAAGGAATTGCGTTGATACTTTTAAGGCGCAAGATCCAATCCCACCTCAGCACAGTTAAAGTGGAGATATATTTGTCTCGGAGCCACAGCAGCTACAGCCACACATGACAATGTTGCTGGCCGGGACGTGAGTGGACTTCCACAGACGCTATCCCCGGCGATTTATGTTTTTCCGGACAATTTGCCGGTCCTGCTGTCAACACTTTGTGCCCCATTAGAAGTAGTCGTCCGCCGATTATGTTATATGTTCCCCACTATATTGTTTTTGAGTCGTTTTTGTGTAGATTTCTCTTCAGTTGTGATAATTTATTTTTAATTTTTTAGCAGCAGTCTTTTCTTTGCTTAAGATTTGTTATTCACGATGAAAGGATTGAAAGGATTATACAGAAAAAAATGTATTTTTTTCTCGCCTGATGAAGAGCATGGATTTCGATCTTCGAAACGTTGTGTTAGCATTTTGTAACATAATGATGGCAAACACTATTATATGGTACCTGCCTTAATGAGAGAGAAAATTGGTAAACTTTAATCGCTCCTTGAGAAATTTATAGTTATTTCATGTAGCCGCTTTGGTCAATATTGTAATCAAAGGGTAACAGGTAACTATAAAAATTTAAATATTTTAACATAATTCATATATATTTTAATGCAATTTTATAAATAAAAGTTAGGGTACCTGCCTCAATAATTAATATAAAAAATTGGAAAACTTTCATCGCTCATTGAGAAATTTTACTTATTTTAAGTAGCCACTTTGGTCAATATTGTAATCAAGGGGTAACAGGTAACGATAAAAAATTAAATATTTTACAGTAATTCATATACCCGTGTATGTTTAATGCAATTTTTAAATGAAATTACATCGTTATATAAAAATGTCAATTTCATCCGTCATATTCCATACCAATGCTTTAAAAATATGATATCCTGTCTTCAGTTGTTTTTCCATGATTCAAATTTCAATTTTTAATGCCGACAATACCTCATGGGACAATAAAAATTATTTTAATTTAACCTGTCTTAAGGGACAAAATCGTAAAGGCTGTGACTATGAAACATGAAAAAGCTGATAGAGCCGTTAACAGTTTGCACCTTCTCAGAAAAAATATATTTTAAAACAAATCATTAATTTTATTTTTACAAAGAGAAACTTTAAGAACTTATTATACAGCAATAAACACTCCGTGAACGAGATTGTTCTCTGTGTACAAAGAACGCTGTTTTTTGTTTAGCGATCCGTATAAAAGAATCTCCAGCTATTGATAGCCTAGTAAATAGAGAAAAATTATTTAAACATTCTTTGTTAATATTAATTTGCACCATCTAAGAATAGAACTCTGAAGGGTTTACACAATATAAAATAATGAAGGTTTTTATATTCTGTATATTTTTTTCCGTCGCAGTCTACTTTTATTTTAATATAAGTGCATACACGGTTAAACAGCACAATTTAGCTAGATTTTGAATCCTTGAAGAACAAAGCTAAAGTGAGTATAGCTTAATGAATTTTCTGCTTAAAAATTGCTTTCGTAGAAGCGTCTAGAATTTATTTTCTTACAGCAATCCTGTCATTCACAATTGTTCTCCTTCGTTAGTGTTCCCACTAGTCTAGGCCACACGTATAGAAGTGGTTACGCCGTTTACAACTTTAGTTTAGCTATAATGTGGCATTACCGTCCAATAGCTCCGAATAATCTGTCCTTCGCGCCGAACACAGACGACAGGTGGAGCAAGACGAATGTACCGAGGTGACGTATACAACCACAAGTATATAGAAGTTGTTACGGCGCGGCGTTTTAATCCATACTTGATAGCTATGATGTGATATTACCGTCCAATAGCTCCGAATCCGTTCTTCGCGCCGAACACAGACGACAGGTGGAGCAAGACGAATGTACCGAGGTGACGTATACAACCACAAGTATAGAAGTTGTTACGGCGCGGCGTTTTAATCCATACTTGATAGCTATGATGTGATATTACCGTCCAATAGCTCCGAATCCGTTCTTCGAGTATAGAAGTAGTAATGCCGTTCGAAATTTAGTCCTTACTTCATAGCTATGATGTGCCAATAGCTCCGAGTCCGTCCTTCGAGTATAGAAGTAGTTACGCCGTTCGAAATTTACTTCATAGTTGATGATGATAATTTACTCTATGTATGATGTGACATTATCGTCCAATAGCTCCGAAGAATCTGTCCTGCGCGCCGAACACAGACGACAGGTGGAGCAAGGCGAATGAACCGTAGCCAGACGATGGAGAGGCGTACAACACGACCCCGCTCTGGTCTAGAGGAGAGAGTGTCTGAGGGAAGCGTGTCAAGGCGAGAGGCCGGTCCTGCCACAAGACTGGTCTGTTGATACCGGTGGGATCCATGGTCCGTCAGCGACCCGGCGGGAGTGTTGCTTAACTTGTGCAGCCCCGTAACACCCAAAATATCGTAACATACCACTTCGGCACAACGCAATGTGTGCCAGAAACAGTAATAATAAAAGTCGTTTCACAGGTATTTGGTCTCCCGAACTAATGTTATTTTAGCTATTTTAACACGTGTGCCAGAATCAACAGTAACGAACTTAAGAACAAAAAGTAGGGTTCTGAGGTGTAGTAATAGTGTTTCTAGCTCGGCAAATGGAGGTCCAGATTTATCTCAATGTTCCGGATACTTTTTCATCAATCTTGTTTACAACGTATTATAATTATGAATTTCATAATTCTGGAGATATAATTCACCATATCTCCCCCAATGCGTCACGTGTTAGGAAGGAATGCGTGAAATTATGAGACGATTAAGTTCGACTTTGCTACTCCGTTATTGGCTGCAAGTCCAGATTTTACAGCTTCCTGTATAAATGTACGCTAGCAGAGGCATCGGGCGTGAGTCACGTGTGCGTCATGCCATGGTCCTCGACCACCTTGGACATTGAGAATCGGCTAACTGATTCCTGTGAGACAGCCAATTCAGAGAAACTCTACTTTTGTCGGAATCTCTGGTTTCGTTGTCACATAATTATTCATCCATAGAATTAATCATTATTCCTGGTAAACACAAGTCATCCTCACATAGTATCACAACTAAGTAGGGCACACACAAACAGTTATGAAAATGACTATTTAAAATATTAAAAAACATGAAATCTGCTAATAACAAAATGTATCCCTAAAATTAACGTCTCTAACACTAGAAAGTGCTGATGGCTGAGCGGGATTAAGACATCGCAGGTTCAAATCCTGTCTGGGAAACTTTTTGTCAGTAACCTTCGAGTTTGTGCCTTGTCGACTCTCCCCCTTATTCTGTTTCATAGGATCCTCATACATGTCAATGTCCCATGAGGAGGGGCAGAATAAGGCTTAAAAGGGATCGGACTTTCCTTTTGTTTAAATAAAATGAAACAAAAGCATAAATACACATTTTAGTACTCTCAATGTTTAATATCGCCAATCATACACAACAAAGGTTTACACAACCAGGTAGTTAGTTAGGTCTTCGCCCACACGCATGCCCAGCACTAAAACATAATAATAATTCAAACACCTTCTCGTGGGTTTATCCCCGAAATCAATAATTCTTTACAACTATCCATTAACACCCGGATCTTAAGTCAATTTTGTTATTTTATCCCTTTCCACCACCTTTTTTTAATTTTTAATGGCGAATGAGAAAAATGCTAACAATTTGAACAAACAATACTGCGGCAATACTGCCAGGTGGTCCATTCCTAATTTCACGTAATTTAGCTGTGCTGGGTAAGGACAGAAACGGAGAATAACTTTTTAATTTTGTACTACAAGAGTCTCTTTATTTGTTATGTAACTTTAAATTATCAGTTTGACAACGTTCGATCATAGTGGAAAATCACATTATTTTAAATAATTATTCTTTTTGTCGTGAAAAAAAAAACACGGCTGGAATCAAGACGTGTTCAAAATTAAACAGCTCCGTTCTCCTTTCCATCTCGAAGCCTGCGGTTTCTACCGAATCTGCAACCACTTAGACCCAAGTCACGTGGTCGGCAGTCACAAACCGGTAACAGCAGCTGGTGCTACTTTGTTACCTTGTGCGGCGCACCGCTGACGCGCAGTTCTGCCCCGGTCTTCGTCGAGATTCCGCTCCGCCCAAGGTCGCCGCAGACAAGACAAATTGGCCCTCTCCACGGCGGTCACGAAGTGCGGATAAATAAAGGCCGCCCCCCCTCTCCTCCCCCCGTACCCATGGTAACGTCAGAGATCTGGAGAACTGGAGTCTGGAGTGTGTGCAGACCGCATTCCGCGACCGGTGGATCTAAGGTGGGGTCGGACCGATTACGTCACAGTTGACATTTTGGAAACGGAGATGTGAATTGTCATCGGCGGGGTCCAGGGGCGTACTCGCGGAGGGGGGGAGATCACCCCCTCCCATAAGAGTCTCAAAACATTACCGAAACCTGAGTACATAATTTAACTTATAACTTTAGTAGTAAATGTCAAATCTTACATTTAAGTGTTTGGTTATTACATACATGGTTTTCAATATTTAGAAGTCTCATCACAGTTAAAATTTTGGAGACGGACATTTGAATTGTCATCGGCGCGGTTCAGGGGCGTACTCGTGGAGTCGGGGAGACCGCTTCCCTCCCCCCCCCCCCCAATAAAAGTCTCAAAACATTACCGAAACATCAGTACATAATTCCACTTATAACTTAAGTAGTAAATAAAATTGTACATTTTATGAATCAAATATAAATGTATTATAGAAAACAATACATTAACATTGGTTACATGCAAGACTGAAACAAACTCTAAAACAGTTTAGCGTTTCAGATGTGATATTTGTCAGATCTTATATTTAAGTGTTTGGTTATTACAAACATGGTTTTCAATATTTAGAAGTCTCATCACAGTTGAAATTTTGGAGACGGACATGTGAATTGTCATCGGCGCGGTTCAGGGGCGTACTCGTGGAGTCGGGGTGACCGCCCCCCTCATAAAAGTCTCAAAAACATTATCAAAACATCAGTACATAATTCCACTTACAAATTATGTGAATTATTTGTGTGGGTGTTTTCTTGTATGAATTATAGAAAACAATACATTTACATTGGTTACATGCAAGACTGAAACAAAACTCTAAAACAGTTGAGCGTTTCAGATGTGATATTTGTCAGATCTTACATTTAAGAGTTTGCAATTTATAAATATGGTTTTCAATCTCATAAAAGTCTCATGGAATAAATTTTTTCATCAACTTAAATTTGGTTTTATCCCCCGCCTGGTTTGATTATTACTCGTATACATCGTATTTCTTAGTGCATAAATTTGTATTACAGCTGGAACACGATCGGAAAAAATTCACAAAGACGGCTGTCACTTATGGTTATAATATTAGGGAATTAAAAATACATTTGTCCATATGCCGTGCAATATGCCAATTCAGTCTCGTTTCTGAACGTAGATTTCAATGTTGTTCAAGTTTGCGTTCTGACGCAACTTCAACGGAGGGAACTTCAGATGATTGACAAAATAACTGAATGCCAGAGCTGCAGGTGCTGCATCAGATAACTCAAGTTAAAAAGGCTTAATATTGTAAGTGCCACACTATCTGTCCTTCCCTGACTATTATCCATTCTAATTAGGCTTGTATATGGATATTATAAGGTTTCGCTGGAAATCCTTAAGAAAGAATGTATACTATACCATTACCTTCTTTGACATTGGGAACTATATTATGTTTCATCTCTTGAATCATATATTTGTAATGATCACAATAAGTGAAGAATACCTCAGTGATAGTCGGCTAAAAGCCAACTTTTATGTAGTCTGCAGCATTTGGCATGGGGAAAGAGGGGCTATTATGCATTGAATACGTAAATTTGCAATTTAAAGGAATGAACGCCATCTTCAAGACAGTATGGTTTTGGAAAAAAAAGAGAAAGTCTAAGATAGACAGAGTAAGTTGGAAGAAATCCAACAATAAATGAGAAGGAAATAGGAAGGTTATGCACGCGATGGAAGTAAGAGCCAGCTGAAGGCTTAAAAGTAAATGGCTGAACGAGAAGGAAATTTGTCAACGGCAATCGTTACCAATGGCGTAGTGTAGTGGGTACGGCGGTTATAGCGAGATAACCAAATCAATAGGTTTGGTTAGCGTGGCTGCTGCTTGGATGGGTGACCGCTGAGCGATCCTGTCCTTGCAAGCAGCCCGCCTGCCCGGCCATTGGGGTGGTTCGGAAGTCTCCTTTAAGCCGTTGGTCCCCAGGTTAAGTATTAGCTAGGGCTTCTTAGCCTTAACTTCTCCTTGTAAAATAAGACATTCTTTGACTTTTTGAGATTCGAGGGACGCAATCAACAACGGGTAAACATTTTTAAATTCCCAGAGTGTTTTCTGAAATTCCTCGCTGTCGAAAATAAATATGGTTCATTGTGTACTTATTTTGCTATATTGAAACCAACGCCCAGGGGAACACGTTGGTCAATATGCCCGCTTTTCGGGGGCGGGGATGGGGGGCATGTGACAGTGACATTACGTGTATGGTGGATATGTCGTAATAAGTCTGTCACGCTGATGGGGGTTATCGTGGTGGATGTAATGGCCCGCATAGCCTTGACTGGCTTGCCGTGCCACCTGCTTGCCATCCCCCCTCTCCGAGTTAGTCGCACCTTGGGTAGAATGGTAAAGTTCCCTCATGGATTGCCTGACGGTACCATTGCAGTAGTAATGGATTTTGTGATGTCGAATGGATTCCATTGCTATGTAGAGTTCCTTTTATGAGTCCAATAAAGAATTATTGCAGAATAAATAAATTTTTATATAAACTGAGTAGACTCTAACTAATGTAGCTATAGACTTGAACTTTGCTAGCAGACTCTGCGAAGCCTGTTTCGCGACAAAGGTGTGGGATACTCTCCCACCTTCGAGTTTAAAACATATGTTTTTTTTTGGCGCAACACACTGTATTAATACCTAAACAAACAAAAAACGTATTCAGCTATTGTGACGTTTTAAAAACTTTTGTAAAATATCAGTCGAACTTGAATAACTCCAAAATTGTTAATTCGAAATTTGTTATTATTTAAATTCCCTTCCAGTCGCTTGACATACCTACACTTGTAATACAGTCTGTAAGAAATCGAAATCTTGGATAATTCGATATTTTAATTAGCCCATTGAGATTCAAATTCCACTGCAGTATGAAAAGCTTTTGTCTTCCTCGCCTGAAGGAGATCCTTTTTCCTCTTCTACTGTTATAAATATCCGCCAACATAAATAAAACGTGTCAGATATGATCCGAATAGTTCTCGAGCCAATTTCGATAATCTGTTTGGATTTATTATCCAGCACTCACCTCCCGTCCTCATTGGCATTCAGCATTAGTTACGCCCCAATACTCTAATCCCATTAAGCCAATTGCTTATCCTGCAGTTCCTACGTAGTAACTCGAGTCCTTTCTCTAAGAAGATTGTTTTGCAAAGTTTATACCGTGTTTTTTTTTATTTTGTTTTAATTATTCCGATTCAGGAATGCTGATTGCTATCGGTTAAATTATTCAAATATACTCGACCAGAACTGTAATTATTATTTTGTTGGCTGAGCGTTAGCGAAGCGATACTCTGATGGGCTGGGAATAATTCATTTACGTCTGTCTGTCTCGCATAGACGTGAAATTTTTCGTGAAGATTCATTTCTATCTGCGCAACATCAAGTTCCATGACGGTACAAGTCACTCGGTGAGATTTGGCTGAGCGTTAGTGAACATTTTTACATTGACAGTATGGATAAACATGATGGGAACCATATTATGAAAGCAGTAGTGCTAGTTATGAAGTATCAGAAAGAACAAGATCGGTAACGTTTTCTAAAATTAACTCTAGTTTTTGCCACATCTGTACATTTAAAGAAATTTTGACGTTTAGAAATAAATATAATTGTAGCACCTTTAAAGTCGCGCTCTGTAAACATATTTACCGTGGAACACGGCTGGTAACGTTTTTTTCCAAACCGGGAATAATAATTAGTTTTCCCAATAACAACTAAACACAGTAATCTTTAAAATACGATTTAAAAGAGTGTGAAATTAAATTGACAATTAAACATTTTGTTGTTTTATTAATTGGAATTGTATTTACCTTTTAATGCTTTACTTAATTATTTATCCAACAAAAACAAAAAATAAAACTATAATATTGTAACTCGGTTTTTTACCATCGGTATAAAACTACAATAGCGATGCTTGGGACCAGGGCTGCCAACAGAATTCAGTCATATTCTCGCGACGCGGTGTCGCAGTGTTGCCAACATTGCCAACTGGGATCATAAACTCCGCTGCTTCGTCTACATTCACATTTACCTTCACATCGTTGCATTTTATACACGGGCACAAAACCCGCGGTGACCCGTTCTTTCGAACTGGAAAACTAGCGTTGCTATTTTACCGGCAGCGTTTCCTTTCCACTGCAGTCGTCTGACGAAAGAATCCTAGCCTTTTATGAGAGTAAAAATGTTCTACCTTATTTATCTGACAATAAGCGAACGAAAATTGTGTTTACTTTGCTATCCATCCGTTTTGGAAAAGTCAGAAGGCATGCAGATTGTATGTGTTGTTGTATTCTTGAAATATAAAATGGAAGATCAATAACAATTTTGGGGGCCAATTTGAACAAAGTTACCATAAAAAACTTTTAAGGGCTTTACGTTTATATTATGCTATTTTCGTAATTTTAAAAACCATCCTAATTACCAGCTGTAGTGAAACTCTTTTGAGGTTTATCCCCTTAGAACAATGTCAAACCTAAAATACTTATTCATACTCATTAAGGACACGAGATAAGGACTCATTGCGATAAATCTCCATGGAATGGTCCTAGAGACACGGTATATACATTCCTCTTCTAGAGAAACCCCTAATTGACAAAATTGAGAGTAAATATAAACTTTTATCATTTTTACACTTGCCTTATAGGTAACCATTGATGGCAACGAGAAAACTGTGGAATAAACTAATTTGTAAACAACCAAGTACAAATCTGACATTTATCATCGCACATATATCACATATGCTGAATTTACCTTGTTGGGTGGTTGGTAAGACTGGTTACGTTGTGTTGGGTCCTACGATACTCCTTTAGATCGGTTTATATTTGGTCACACAGTTATAGGAGACGTCCCTTTTTAAATATATGATAATGAAACATTCAAATGCTTTTTAGTTTCTTCTAAAACGTATATTTTGTTTATGTTTTGTTAGTAATCAATACAAATGTAAAATGGCTAGACATTTGGATATCGTGTTTATAAAATTAGATGTCTCTTTTAATATAAAACTAAAAAAGGACCTAAAAGTGTTTCAGATTTTACATTGTTCTTATGCTCGTCAGACTCGTCATTTTTTACCTATAACTTACACAGTGCCCTATGTATACATTACTTTGTTATCTGATTATTCGCATCGCAAGTTATTTTAATTTTATTGATATTTATTTATATAAGACTTTTCCACGCTAGTTCAGAATATGTGTTAGCCTACTATCAAAATTCATAGTGCCTTAACCGGGATTCGAACCCGGGTCCCTTAGGTGAGAAACAGAGACGCTAACCACTCAGCTACCAGTGACGGCAAGTATTGTCTGGCGAACTGCGGCATTACATCAAGCTTGTAGCTGTTCTTGTGTACAATAAAGGCCGGATACTGTGATGTGTGTGTACACTTCGTCTTCGTGAAGGGAATATATCATTTTGTGTGCAATCTATTTACTATAACGTCATATTTTGAGGAAATAGCTAACTAAATTGGGGAAAATATCGTTTAAATTCGGTTACTTCTTAATTAAACAAAAGTATGAATAAAGCATTGCATAATTGTACACTTCGCTTGCTAACCCTGGCTGTTGTAGTCCGGAAGGAGAAAGTCAATTTTGCGCTCAATAAGTACACAACATAATGTTTTTTTAAATCGGTAATGAATCGTTTACCTCAAATCGTCAGCGCTAATTTTAGTGAATGTCAAAATGGCAGAGTATCGAAAGCGTTAAAAATAGAAATCGATACGTTTGATTGTGTGCCATATGTGTTATTTTTATTAGCATACAGTGTGTAAAAAAAGTCACGTGACACCACACCGCAGCTCTAAAAAAACCGATTTAAATTAATATTTACAGTTTTGTTTATTAGCTGAGTAAACAATTGTTGTCACCTAGTAATGTATATGTAACGTTTATATGAAAACCGTAATCATGGAAACTTTGAAAATATTTTGTATATTTTGTGGTTAGCAAAGTTGTATACTGGGATTTCAGAGCAGCGTGAGTATCGTCGAGTGTTTCATGGAAAACCCTCTGACAGACGCAGCTGTACTGATGGGATAAGACGTTTAAGGAAACAGGCAGCTTATTTGACTAATCGCGGACAGGTAGGCCATAAACAGCAGATCGAAAACATAAAAAGCCGTTTTGTAAGAAGTCCAAAAAAGCCTGGACGGCAACGTGGATGTTAGTTGAATGTCCCTAAATATAGTTCACAAAGTCTTGGAGAAAACACTTAAATTTAATGGTCTAAAACCTCAACTATTGCATGCTTTGACGGACTTTGCTGTTGTTATTCTGACTGAAAATGAACTGGATCAACATTTTATACACCGAAGTGTTGAGGCTACCTTTCACTTGTATATAAGTGTGAATCTCTACAATGTTCGTGTATTGAATCAGATCTGCGATTGAATCAGTTACCCCAGAAATCCTGATCAAAGTATGGGAGGAGATCAAAGTTTGCTTGGACGTCTGCAGGGTGATTCATGCTGTTCATGTCGACCTCAGATATACTGACGTAAAACTTCTTAAAGTACTCTTTAATCCTATTTAAATCTCACTCTTGTGCTGTGTATAGTTCTGTAAATAAAGTCATTTAATAGTGTGACAAGACTTTGTGGATACTATCAACAAATATATGGCTAAATAATAAATAGTCACATATTAATACGCCGTTAACAAAATAGTCGGTCTTTATCAAGATGACTGACGTTGATTTACGTGTCTGAAACGGTCAAGCAGAAAAATGTATATGAAATTGTATTCGCTACTTTGTTTTTGATAAATTTTGTTTACTTGCACCGGTATAAGTAAAATTTAATTTCGAACTAACTTTGTTTAAAGTTCGTTATTGACGATGGAAGGTTTAAAAGGATAACAGGATTCCGGACATTTGTCATCGTTATAGGTTATAAAAGGCATAACCCAACGTTTCGAGGATTGGAATCTATCCTCATCATGGGGGGTGGAGGTATTATTTTAATACCAAGCAGCTATTTTACTAACCCAAGGAGCTTTTGGGTATGTGTGAACCCTTTTATTTACTTCTTTTTGTTCGTTATTTGTGTGTGTATTAATACCTCCCCCACCTGACGAAGAGGATAGATTCCAATCCTCGAAACGTTGTGTTACACGTTTATAACCTATAACGAGGGGAAATGTCCGAAATCCTGTAATAATTTCTAACTTAAATAAATAAAACACCGTTTGAAACGACAATACTCGTATTTTAATACATTTTTAGTGTAGTGACATCTAATAATAGCCTAATTGCTCGGCTTATGTATTTCGTAATTGCAAATTGAGACCAGAATTGCCTTACTTACTAAGGGGTCTGCTCCACGTTTATAATTGTTTATTTTAACTCATTTACATTTCCTTTTTACGTCCAGTAGAAGCCGTCGCTTAAACTGCATGGACTTCACCCGATTTCCGCTGACCCGTATGTAATTTGACGGTCAATTTGTGCCGGACACCCCCCACCCGCCGGGGGGTGATGGCGAGGGGGCTGCTAGCTGGCAGACACGTCCCGATGACCGGTGTGTGACCAGACTTCTCCAGGACTGCTCCTTATTCCTGCCCCGCACTGGATACGCTACAACATGTATAACACCGCCGCTTTATATTACATAGGTATTTTATACTTGGGGCAAGATGTGGCTTGGTTACGCTTTCCGGAAACGTTGTTATTGCTCCAGGAAAATAAAAATACGCTCAGACTGTTCTACTCGGTCTTTATGAATGAACGGCCCAACATTGTCTGTTAGTGTATTTACTAGCTATTGGTTACGTTTTATAAAATTAAAGTTAACATTGTTTATCATAGTCATCAATACAAGTCTAAAATACTACAGCCGTATGTTACAATTTAAAGTTGTTTTTTTTAATTTAACAATTATTATCGATACACTTGAATAGCTGTTTTAAGGCGATGATGTGTTTCCTAGCGTTTTAAGAACATTTATTTTAATCTCTGTAGGAGATGTTTAAAATAGGAAATTTTGTTAATTTTATAATAAAAAATTTGCAAGTTTAAAATTTGTACAGTATGTACATGAGCTGTACAGTGATTAATAATGTTGATATATCTCATTTATTATAGATTTAATCAATTCAAATTGTATGTGCAAATTATCTAAATACATATGATAAATAAAAATACTTATAAATCAGAGAGCTTGTATCTTAGAGAGTCATAAAAACGCAAAATTTGGCACGACAACTTGCACCGATACTCAAAATTTACTGTACAAATACACCTGTTATCTAAGGTGGTGGAAAACCTGATTTTGGTTCGAAATTGGTTTTTGAAGAAAATTTTTGTCAACCTAAGATTGCAATTCTTAAAGGCGGCAATAATACAGAATTTAGATTAGAGACAGAATGTTTCAGGAAGGATGGTAAGGATTTTAGGGCGAATTTTGGGACATCAAGCAATCTGAAGAAATAAAAAAAGTATTTTATTTATAAAAATGTAATTATCCAAAGAATAAATTTCTAAAGATTTGTGATTTTCTTAGATTATATGCTATTAAAATTTTTGTCCTTACTACAGCCGGTGGCACGGCTATAACAGGTTTGCTTTTCATTCGACAGGATGCCGCAGCGACAAAGGTGTGAAGTCATATCGTCGGTAGAAAGTGACCAGAGAAGTCACGTGACGTAACCGTACCACAAACTACAAACCACGCCGATTGTTGTCATTCCGCCTGTTCCATTAGCCGTAATCACAGGTGCGGTTACACCAGACTGGTTGGGAATCCGAAAATTACAAAACAGTTTTATGATTTAAAATAATGAAATTACCCGTCTGGTTTCTAATAATAACACGTTCCGATTTATTTGATCTTGTACATGATACTGAATGTAAGTATAGTTAAAAACTAGTAACCATTAGTTATTTCGGTATCTAAGAAATGTAAAAGTGTAGAGATAAAAACAACTTGAATGTTGATTCGCAAAAGGTTTTCCAACATCGGAGTACAACACATATAATTTTGGTTAAAATATTTCCAATGAATTTGCTGTTGTGTTTAGCCATTTTTATTTGCAATTCTGTTATTTTTCACGGTTTTATTTTACTAAAATCGTAAAATACGTAAATCGTTAGAAAACTCGCAATAAATTATAACAACCCCGTATAAAGAAACATTTAAATTCCAAAGGTATACAAAATTGTTGTCTCTTAATTTTTTTATATAACAATGAGACCTGTGTTTACTCCATTAACTCTACTTCTATTTGTTTTCGGCTTGATATTTCAATATATACGATGTTCACATTAAACAGAACTTAAAACGATGGAGAGTTACATTTGAATCAAAAGTTATTGTATAATTTGAAATTAATGGAATTGGCAACGTTTAATTACTTCTGTGTTTTGATTTTTGTTTTGTTATTTTACAAGCAACCGTTTCCGTTTATTTTATATCACTCAACAGAACATGTACCTCCTCAAATTATATTTAAAACGCACCAAAATATTATGAAGAAAATTATTCCGATTAATAAGTTTGAAGCTAGTTAACTTTCTTTATTTGATTTAATTTTCGAGATATTGTTATCCATAGTTAAAATAGAGAGTATATTATACTTTATACTTTCAGGATCTGTTTGATTTCGGTGTTTGTTGGGCTGTTTATATTTTGTACTTAAAAAACACATAATTAATATTATTTTAAAGTTAAAATACTCTTTGCATAACTTTCTTGTGCTACAATCTTTTCCAATCATAACTTTCAGTTGTTTAAAATGGAAGTAGTTTTACGTCGAATTCAGAAAGCGACATAGTATAAAAATAATTACCAAGGACAATAATAGACTGCCCAGAAAAAGGCAAAACTCTGCACTTCTTAATTGGGCTATTTACAAATAAGGTCTCCCAATTTCTCCCCTCTTACCTATTCAAATCTAGGTGCCAAATTGCTTTCTTTAGCTTTGCTAGTTTTACGATTATTTGTTAATACAAAATACAAAATGGCGGTTAGCGACTAAACGAAGTGAAAATTGGAAAACCTACTCTTAATTTTCAGATAAGAACCACACACAGAATTTGAAAATGCATAGCCAGCCCAACCTTTTTGTTACACCCTGTGTAATTATGTAAGTATCTAACTAAATTTGCAAGGACAGCCTGGAAATCGTATTTATATTTAGTTGACTCGTTTTTATGACGATGTGAGTCCGTTTACGTTTTTTAATCCGTTTTTTTTTTTTTTTTTTTGTTTAATTGCAAAAATGACCCGCCTGCAGCGGGATTCGAACCCGGGCCTCTGGGGTGAGAAGCTGTGTCGCTCACCACTGAGCCATCAGGGACAGCAGCTGACACGCATCAATTAGGCTACAGTACCTAAATAGTTGAACTTAAAGTAATATTAATTAATCATGCTACAAAAACACTCAATAATCATAATGTACAAATGCCTTTCTTTTAAAATAAACTCAGCGAGCAGACAAGTGAACAGCACTGTGCAGACGCGAGTGGCTTTACATAAGTCTCCAACCTGACATTTAACATTCATATTACTTGACCCACTTCTTCAATCGCTGCGTTGAGATAATACATGGCGGAAAATAAAGCTCTGACTGCCTCGACAGTAATTCCCCGCCAGCAGTACAGGGCAGACAAGAATGTTCATTTATTCTCATCTCAAGAATATCTTATCTTTGCTCTTGGTGCGTATTTTTTGTGGACTAACCACTTTTGAGGAGAGAGTGCTCGAATTCGTTCTGTCTTTCTTTCTAGTCATATTAGTTTAGTTTAGGAAACAAATAAAAAAAATTGTTGAAAAATTCCGTTTTACGTGTAAAAGACTCGTCTGATTTTCCTCTAACTGAAATTTTTAAGTTGATGTTCACATTCACTTGATGCAGCATCTGCAATCTGGTACTGTCACAGGGTTGACTCCTGGAACTGGCGTCATGTTCGTCTGAAGAGATCCTAAAATGTCGGCTACGAAGAAGCTCAAATTAACTCTTGACATCAGAGTCACTTAAGCTACAAAATTTAGTGTAATCTAGGTGAAGAGATATTCTCATTGTCTCATCAGATGCACATCTGAGTGCACTGCGATGTTTTAGACACGATCTATAACCACGGTGGAGTAACCGAGTTTTCTACGCATAACGTAGCTATGGTAGGAAGGGTTGATTCAATGCCAATGTTTAGTTTACCTCCAGTTCACCTTCCTCTCAGATTCCAGACGCTGCACTCACATGATAATGCAAAATCAATGTCATTATTTGAAAATTTTTACAGAGACTACATTGAGTTTTCTAGTTTTTGGGAGAAAATACTTATCTTTCCATCGACATGACGTTACCAAATCAGCAGTGTGAGTGCGCATACCTTGGTGAACTTAACTGCTTATATGCAAGTTATCTTTTCCTCTTTTCGATTGCTATAAGATTCTTCCACTCAGACACTTGTACGTCTACAAGGTATTAAAAGTTTTTTTTCTTAATAAGTCATGGCTGCAATTACAGTATTGAATATAAATCTAAACTAAGAAATGCCGAAATCGATAATGTACCTAAACCAATAAGTACTGCTTTTAAAAAGTCTTATAACTACTTAGCACCTTATCTATTCAAAAATAATTCCTTTGAAAACCAGATGCTGTAAAAATGTTCATATTTATTGTACACTAATTAGAAGTTTCTCATTTTTTAAGGGTAGTGTAGAAGATTTCTTGGATGATTAATTACAAAGACGGTATGGAATCTTTAAGCCTTACTTGTAATGTATTCTTTCTTGCATTCAGTTTTTTAATTCTGATCGTATTTATTATTTTATGGCTGTAGCTAGTGGCTTTTTTAATGACAAACGAAATAATGAGTAATGTTATATAAATAAATATACTTTTTCATAATAAAATTGTTTTATAAGTACGTTACTGTTTAAGCCTATTTTAGATTTTTTTAAATTTAAATTGCCCCTCCATACAGGCTTGGCCTTGGAGGTTCATCTTTATTTTCTCTTTAAGCTTTGTGGTGTGTTTCTAAAATTATTTTCATATTGTTATTCGGCTGCATTATACTGGTCAGACTTGGCATTAAGATTAAGATAAGGTTGTACTGTTGTAATTGCTATATACTCTTGTAATGCTTGATTGAGAAAATAACTATATTATTATTGTTATTATTCTTGTTATTATTATCATTGTTATTATTGTTGTTTTCGTTATTGTTATTATTGTTGTTATTGTTATTATAATTATTAGTATATAGAGCACGTCGGGAAGTACCCAACCAATTTTATCAGTGGTTATCAGGTCTAGAGATGGTGGACCCGAGTGTTGTACAAACCTCAAGGAAACGGTGGTGACATTTTGACAGTAAATAGATCGACTAGTAATCAAAGATCGTTATTGACGTCAAGAGACGTTTCGCGAATGTGGCAGATCTGGATGAAGCAATCCCAGCGGTGTTGGTGTCGGTGGTGGCGGCGGCTAGACACCGATACTCCGCAATACACGAGTGTCTCTGGCTCATTGACCCACTTGTTTATCGCACTAGACACTGATTGGAGTCACCAGGCCCGCTGCATCCAACCGTCTCCGAGTTGTGCCTTTTTGTGCTGACCTCGTCCCGACATCCGCTTGTTTGCGATGAAAACGGTTGTGTTTCCAGTGTATTGGCGTAAATAACATTGGCACGCCTGGTCTAGGGCATTACCAGTGTGTAGATACCATTGCACCCATATGCGGGTTGTTCGGAATCTGCGTTAATTTAACTTCTTAGCTATCGTATTGGTGATTAAACTTTGCTTGTGAAGAATCTACACAGTACATAATGAATTAATGTTCGTGTTTAATTTTGTATGAGGTTAAGTGGTATAGACGACTTATAGTCCTACCTTCGCTTTTAATAAAGACATTTTTCATTTCATTTCATTTTTTACATGAACGATCAATCTACGGTTCATCTCATTCCAAGAAACGATTAGGAAACGGTCAAAATCGAAACTTCATAAATACTTAAAAGTAACAATTGTTTTGTACACTAGTTTCATATTATAATTTTTTTTCTTTTCATTTTTGGCTCTATTTACATTTATATATATATATATATATATATATATATATATATATATATATATATATATTTTAACTCGTTTAGGTTAAAACTTTATAAGACATTATATATTAATAGCGTTTATAAGGCAGATCTCACGCTTATATCCCTGTGCTAAATTAAACAGTTGAGTTGGTATCATATTTATACAGGCTTTCTATCTTTGATTTGTTTTAAATGTATACTCATTTTATTCTGTAATAATAATTATTCTGCTAATACTTTTGCTCGTCAATTCATTCTCACATAATAGTTTGAGTCATAGAAAACATAAAACACAGAAGTCGTACCGGAACTTAGTTCACAGCGCCATCCTACGGCCAGACCTGGCAGTACCATTTATGATACCTAGCACACCACTAGCGAACTCTGTTTACAAGTCCTGGTACTGCCTTCAGTGAGGCGTATCTTCAGCTTTGGGTCTTTTGTTTGGGTATTGGTAGATATAGTACAGGAATGGAATTATTTCACCTTTAGTAACAGTAAAGAAAACAATTTCTAATTTTGGTTTAGATGGTCATTTCTGGCAGCCAAATGTTACTGAGTAGTATTAAAGTGGGCGTAGATTCAAAATTGTTTTTGGACTTGAAATGCGTAATGCTAGAGAAGTTTGTGGAGTCTCTTATTGTTATTATTAAACCATCATTGTGACTTTAGGGTAATTGCGAAACATGCAACTGCTAATTCATTATTTTAAAACGTTAAAATAAAATTATTTAAGTATTTACAATTTCTTGTAATAATTTTTAAAAGTGTGTTGAAACAAGATAGTCGAAAACTGTTTAACAACATAAACACAATCTTGCACACCAAATTAGAAGGAACACAAGTTTTATTGCGGTTTAAATTGAGTTTCCAAATTGGAAAACATTTCTGAAACTTTAGATCCTATCGCTTTGCCTCAACTGCAACATAATATCGAGGGTATCACTAAATCATTACACCACCAGTGAGGGTTGCTTTGTTCTTAGACAAAGGGAGTGTGAGTGGGGGGATGTTACCACCCACACCCCCTCATGTTACTACGCTGCTCTATTACTGCAAGGACGAGCTCAAACATAAACATCAGTTTGATTGCTTCCTAACAAGATTTTCCCATTTAGACTCCCAGCTGAGATGGCTCCAATCGCGGTTAACCCTCGCGCCATTGTCACTTAGCTGTTGGGTTGTTTCAGACAACCACCGTGATATGCATATATTCATACAGTGAGGGTTGCTTTGTCCTTAGACAAAGGGAGTGTGAGTGGGGGGATGTTACCACCCACGCCCCCTCATGTTACTACGCTACTCTATTACTGCAAGGACGGGCTCAAACATAAACATCAGTTTGATTGCTTCCTAACAAGATTTTCCCATTTAGACTCCCAGCTGAGATGGCTCCAATCGCGGTTTATCTTCACGCCATTGGCATTGAGGTTGCTTCGTTTTTAGAAAAAGGGGGGTGAGTGATAACATAACATAAGTACTGTAATAAAAAAATATACATGCTGAAGTTCTTAAATAATTATTATAGCTAATTAAAATGAGAAATAAGCACTATGTTGTTGCTGTAAAATTGAAATATTACTATACAACACCTCACTAACTAAATAACACCCTTTCACAGCCTAAGCCTAGACGGGTATCTTCTGTGAGAAATATTTGGTGAAATCGGGTTTTTGTTCAGATTTTTTTCAAATTCAGGATCTCAGACCTTCCCTAAAGACATCAAAATAGAATTTTTTTACTCAATTAGTAGTTATCTATTAAGCAGGTATTTTGGGTAGTTTTGTTACCAGGCCTAAATAAAAAGTCTGAACAAAAATGTAGATGTATTACTTGTATTAACTACTAACTGAACTAATGTAGAACTTTGTATTACTTAAGGAATAGAAATATGTTAATATAATATAATTTAAGAAAATTGTATGTTTTAGTAAAAGGCAAATGTATTTCAATATGAATTATTTTTCTTCTAACAAAAATTAAAAAACAAATATTGGTAAACTCTGTAAATTGCGTACTTCTTTGGACAAAATATTGTATAAATATTTACAAATATATACCGTAAATATTAATTTATTAAATAATAAACAATAAATAAGTACCGGTACCTCACAGCTGATGTTTCATCAGAAATAATAAAGGGTAAAAAAACAAATATTTAAAATTGTCTAAGGTAAACAAACCTATATATATATATATATATATATAAGTTTGTTTACCTTAGACAATTTTAAATATTTGTTTTATATATATATATATATATATATATATATATATATATATATATATAAGTTTGTTTACCTTAGACAATTTTAAATATTTGTTTTATATATATATATTTATATATATTTTTTTTTATTTATTATATATATATATATATATATATCAACAAATAAAGACTTTTTATAATCCTTTGATATTTCGATATAACAGGACAATAGGACAATGAATAAAAGGAAACATACTGTACAATAGATGTTTAGTATCACCTGACTTGTTCTGATTAAAATGTATAAGTTGCACTGTAATTATTTTATTCCTTGGTGTATCATAAGTGATTTTGAACGTTGTTTTAAATATTATAAACTATTAACTAATGTGTTCTACTCAAGTTAAAATTAAAATTTAACAATCTTTCCAAAAATCTGTTATTCCTGTCTTAAGGATTGTATGATAAAGGAATGCAACTAAACATACTATCCCATGTGAACATCGACTGCGCAACAAACCTTCAAAGGATCTCAGGAAATTAAGGATTCTCTTTCCCAAACCCCAATACGTCTTCTTAGTGGTGGCACACCATTATATCTAGGCTAGCAAGCGCCTTTAACTCTTAGGAAAGAAACCCCACCAACTCCAACAGTCATCTCCCGCAATAGACTGGACCTATCCAATTGCCCTTGAACGCCAGAATCTCTACATTTGCAGTTAGTGATGTGTCGCTCCTGGACATCCATAAGGTTGCCCAGATTTAAGTGACACATCGTTTTTGCTGTGTTCTGTGCGGGTTCAACTGGAAGGTATACACCAGCCAGAAGTGAACTCTCCTGGCGAGCGTTTTATTTACTTAAACTATGAAGTAAACAAGATAGAAATTTATTTTTTGAACGACCAATAAAAATAATAAGTCGTGTTGTAAAGTGTTACCCTCCTGTGGAATAAAAATTATTTACTTCACGTCTTTTGTTTTACAACGAAGAAACCAATTATCGCAATTCCCACACCACGGAACTAAACGGAAATGAGCCATTGAGCTAATGTTTCCTATGCGTAAGGCTATACAACATTTTATGCTGTAAAAAATTAAAACAAAGAATTGGTCATTTATAAACAACGATAAGCCATAACGCTATTTATGTACTCCCTTCCTCTTGCCACAATGTTCATCGCTTTTATTGTTAAAACAAATCAAGCTTTTGTCTGTAACAGTAAGTAATGGTTAGAATGTTAAAGGGAACAATAAAATTGAGGCACCGAATTGTCTCGTTTTTAAATGTTACAGAGTAAAAAAAAAACACTTCGGAAATCTTACATTGAATCTAGTACATAACAACAGTACCATTAAAAATAACATTACTTTGATACGAAATTGTGAGTTTTTTAGATTTTATAAATAAGTTACCGCTCAGGTTGGCGTACCTCAATGCAGCGTATCTATAACTTAATCTTTCTGGAGAGCTCCCAAAGCTGGGAATTAAGTTGTCTTGCGGCTCCCGGTTATGGCCTCGTCTCCAGTGACGTTCCCAGTTTTATGTCTGCAGGCCAGTTTGATGACTGTCTCCAGGGAACTCTATGACAGCTATATCTGCTTGGCCGAGACTGGAATACAGCATAACTGATACTTGCTTCTTTTGTGGGCGTCATCGTGTCGTCTAACCAATTTTTTAACACCTCTGTGTTAGTTTTGACCAGCCACTTGAATTTAAATCGAGTAATGCAACATCTTCTGATGCATCCTCTATTGTTAGGTTACGTAAGTCAAAACCGATAATCGAATCATGCAGAAGTCAGAAACATCGATTTCTGCATGACTCGATTATCGGTTTTGACTTACAACACGCCCTTATGTCACAAGAGGTTATATCGTACTTTTTACTACATTAGTTACACGGAGATAACTCATCTAATGCTGTAAATCGAAGCACAGCAACGGAGCGCTCGGACCGCCATCTGTGGAGTGAGAGGTGAAGTACAACAGTAACAAAGTTAGGTGGCGCAGCCCTAGCGTCAGACTTCAGAACTAACTGAAACAATATCCCGGATTTCAGCACCCCACGCCCTTACGAATAATTTAAATATTGCGCTGATATTTTGATGCCATTACGTTCACTACAAATTTTGCAAATCAATGTGGCGACACTAATAATAATAAATACCGGCCAGCTTGGTAATTTTGCAAAATTGCCTTTTGATCTAAATACTGAAACGGTCAATACGTCATACTATTTTTATAAGTTTTAAACCCAATTATGAAGTAAACTAAGATTGAAATTATTTTACGAGGTGATTTTTGTAGAGACGAATGATAATTGTTTGCTGTATTTGCGATGAATTTGTTGCCAAGGTGTTTAAGGAGATGCTGGAAATAAAAATTGCTAGTTCCACAGTGCTGTTTAATTAGAAGGTATTGAAAACCAATGCTCTGCAGCACTACAGTCAAACAGGCTGCCCTTCAATTATCAACTCGAATTTGCTACTTCAATATCGAGCACTTGTTTCTGTAGTTTGCGCTTCAGGCAGATTAATTCACTGGAGTT
This sequence comes from Homalodisca vitripennis, assembly GCF_021130785.1. Classification (NCBI taxonomy): domain Eukaryota; kingdom Metazoa; phylum Arthropoda; class Insecta; order Hemiptera; family Cicadellidae; genus Homalodisca; species Homalodisca vitripennis. The sequence goes on along the minus strand of NC_060213.1, from coordinate 139,795,978 downwards.
TGGTCTGTGTTTTTAAGGAACAATTACAAACTATTTCCTTTTCCACAACGTGTCGAACTAACGTCAATAACTGAACGTGGGTGAACGACAGTAAATGTAAAAAAAGTGTAATTATATTTACGAGACTGGGATAAAAGAAGGTGCTTTTCCATTTTGGCAACGCGAAGTTACAGAAGTTTGAAGACAAGTCGGATAATGTCAAAACACACGAAACGCTGGAACAGCGCCAGACATTGTCGTAAAGCAGGAGTTCAGTTCCATCGGCGGCGGACATAAATTACGTACAAAACTGCAGCTGATATCTAGTCGACCGGTGATACTCGGAGTCCATTTTATAACATTCCATCCTACATAAACACTCGAAACCGTATTCGTGCGAAAGCAATGAAACCACGCAGTTTTATTTGTACATTACTAGCCATTCGTTTTGTTTATTTTTTTATATATCCAACAAAAATAACACATTTCTCAGGTATGAATTGGTATGTGTGCTTGAAACCAGGACACTCAAAATATTAATCACGATTCACAAGATTCTAGTGGATTCGACGCAACTAAGAAATCAAGTGCGTAAATTTTGTACAGCTAACGGCTTTTGATAACATACTAAATCCCCCCCCCCCCACCAAGCAATATACCTCTCGCCGTGAGACGGAGGGTTACGCAGTTGGGGGGGGGGGTCCTTCTAACGTCCATCGCTTACCTTACCAGCATTTCACAACCCTAAGTATAGTACTTCGTGATGTCCTTGTTGAGTACTCTAAGACACCAATCCTCATGCCGCGAGACGGATAATGGGGGACTCCCCCCCGATGTCTATCGGTGACCCGAGGGGCGCTTAGGAGTATCTCACTTTTCAGATGATGACACCCATGAGGTCCTTGTTGAATTCTGTAAATTCCCGAACATTGTGAGGTTTATGGAGATGGGAGGAGATTTATTGACAAAGTGACTTTCATTCAGCGTAGGGACGAAAGGGATCATCTCGCTACCCACATTCCTGAATGATACAAGAGTTCCTGGAACAACAAAACGGAGTTTTTGGATGATTCGGGGATTTTTGGGCATCCAGGTAAATACCAGAGCCTTAGTAAAAACAGAATGGCAAACTTTCATCATGATAACAGGTCATTTACTTTATATATTTAAACATTGCGCGCCTGAACAGTATTCTCAACTATACAGTTTTTTCGGTGAAAGGTTACCATAGATCGAGACCACTCTGCTATGTTGGCTCAACGTTGAAAACAACATAGGACATATTAAATAAATCTCCAGTTTAATGGTTAGAGAAACGGGGTAGCGATTGTTGGTAGCTGTGCACGGCATTACGTCTTACTGAGCATTACAGTCATGCCTCTAATGCCGCAGGCATTAAGTCGCTACATTACTCCCGAAAAATTCACTGTCAGACTGGTGTCAGATGTCCGGAAGAAGATTATGTAAAACGTTCCGGAACAACTTGGCGCTACACTTTGGGTTGAGTTTTATATTTCGAATCAGTTACGATCTTGAGAAATGGTAGCATCTGAGTGTTTTTCATGGACATTTATTTGATAAACACTAATTAAGTTAATATTGACTTATTGCAACCATTTTACACTACTTTTTTCTATATTGAAAAAATAGATTAAATTAAAATGCTGTATTTATATGAGGAAAGTAAGAGCAACTGGTTATTTTTACATTTAAGATTCATAAATGAACAAAAATAATAGTAATAAATTAATAAATAAATAAGGAAGTTAAAAATCTACAACCTGTTTCTTCTATGTCGGGTTTAACTACATTTACAATTATAATTGTTAATAAACCGATATAAAGTATAAAGTAAAGTAAAATGTAAAGTAAAGATGACTTATTTTACCAGGCGAAGTTAGCACTAAGAAGCCCTCTCTAACACTTAACGGATTAAAGGTGACTTCCGAACCACCACCACCAACGGCCGGGCTGGAGGGCTGCTTGCAAGGACAGGATCGCTCAGCGGTCACCCATCCAAGCAGCAGCCACGCTTCATGTTGCTCGATCTGGTTATCTTGCGATAACCGCCGTACCCGCTACACTGCGCCATTGGCATATAACGCCATATAACGGAAAATCGAAAGGCCTGACAGAATGGAACGAAAGAAATATCGCACTGACGGACGAGGATAACGGGACGGACAGCCCTTAACCTTTTGAACCTGAAATCAATAGGGTTCGTCCTTGGACCAAAAGGAACCTATGTACCACGTTTCAAGTTTGTAGGACCTTCTTATCCAGAGTTATCTGCAAACGGAGAGATGGACGGACAACGGTATTATTTAAATACGAACTTGTCAGGTCATAATGATAATGCCAAACAACTTTGAATGGTAATTTCACTTCATTTTCACACTAATGAGTTTATCGTTCTTACATAACTGTTTAAATCGCTAAGGTAACAAAGAGAATTATTTTCAGTATATTAAGTTTCCTATCCTGAAGTCGACATGAGGGGGTGTTGGAATCGGAATAGAGTCTCAATCTCAAATATCCGAATCCAATATTGAGATCGGCACAGTCAAAGGCGGAGAGTGAACACGGTTAAATTGAAATACTTACGACTAAATTCAACTCGCATGGAAGTATAAACGGCAAAATCTAGCTGGGAAGCAATCAAACTGATGTTTACATTCGAGTCTGTCCTTGTTAGAATAAAACGTCGGGAAACACACGTAGGGCGATGTAGTAGTGACGCCCACCACCCACTCTTTGTCTTTGTCTGCGCGATCTTCCCTTAGACTGCACCACACGTTTGCTGTTGTGTCGTGGTAAATGGCAACTCATCGTATTTCATCGTTGATGGTAAATTCTCATTACATACTTATTATAAAAATCGTGTAGTTGGTTGTTAGTCCATCAGTGTAAAAATTCCTGATAAAAGGCCCTTAAACTTGGTACATAGGGTCTTCTTGGTGCAAGGAGAATCTTTATTGATTTTCTGTTTAACAAATGTAAAAAGGCAGCAGGATTGACAGGACCTTAAAAGTCACGTAAAGTCTGTCTTCGTCTGCCTTTCCGACTCCCTGTGCAACGACTCCTGATAAAAGGCCTCTAGAGAGTTCAAACTTGGTACATAGGGTCTTCTTAGTCCGAGGAGAATCTTTAATGATTTTAGGTTTAACAAAGGTCAACGGGCAGCCGGGTTACATAGAAAGAGTGTTCTTTTTCTCTTTTTTTTTTTGCTGTCTTAGATCAACAAGCTAAGACATTTTGCACGTATTTCTAAAATGATCTTTTCGCTGCTTCCGGAGTTACAGGATATACTGAATGGTTAAGGTTGCGAATACATCGAAACATTTAGTAAACCGGGAAATCAGTTCGGTTAAGACTTTGGTGAGGAGGATCTAACAAATATTTCTTTCAATATTGTCTGTGAGCTAGCTCTGGATGAAAAGCTAATAGAGCCTGACAGTCTGGCGACTAAAGCGTTGGAACAACCAGACGACGGCAAATTAACAAAACCTGCTCAATGAAATCTGTGTTCGAAATTACAGGTTTAAAATTGTGGTTAGTGATCAGATAGACTTCAATAGCTCGATAACATCTATGGACTGTATGATCCTTCCGATCAATAATATAAAAGTTAATATGGTATATTTTTCCATAAAATTCTGAATTTTATTCTTAAAAACAATACACTTTTTGTATTGTTGTATAAAGTTTTCGTTTTAATTGGATCACAAGTTCACGAGTTATATATTTTCAAAGTAGCAGTTTAGTTGAAATAGCCGAAAACCGGTAACTTTTGTTCTTTTTGAGCGATATAAAAGCTGCTAATTATTATTTGCAACACTGTAGCTCTACTAGTTGTTTGGTGGTTAACATTCAAACTTTATACTTTTTGATCCGAGAGTATAGACCAAAATAGAAAGGCAGGAGAGTTTTCACTAAAATTGTTAAAGGCCTATTTTATATGCAGCACTGTACAAAACGTCAGGTCCGTTAATACTCCGTTGGTTACAACTAAGAATAATCCTTCTTGTTGAGATAAGAACGACAAAGTCATCGGTTTCCTTATCACACTTTGAGCTCAGTGGATCGTTGGATGAAAATGGAAGAGACAAAGACGTTAATTAATTCCCCAGTTTACGGCTAAGACCGCGGGATAGCGCTGCAGTAACGGTCGCTGCAGGCAGCTCGGGTCTCGTTTAAAACTCTGCTTAACTAAGGAACATTCAGCAATCTTGCAGTTGCCTCTGCCTTACTCTCAAGACATTAGCGTTATGAGGAGGTAGTGTGAGTGTTTTTATGCCGTTGGTACATTACAAGCGTTTATCACCGGATTCGTGTATATCCGGCGTGAAGCCGCTTGTAAGATTACAATAATCTGAAAAGGAAAGAAGCCATAAAGGTAAATAATTTACATAGTTTTATAGTTGATTTGTTATTTTGACTTCACAATATTTTTTATGATACCGTTTTAAACTGTTCATACATATTTTTTATAACTAAGCAAATGAATAGGGAACCTCATGGTGGATTCAATCCTTTATTCACGCACGCACACAGACAAACCTTTTACTATAGATCGGATCCGGTCCATTTTTACGACATTGACACACGCACGCACACAGACAGGCCTTTTACTGCAATACACATTGAGACAGTTACGCATTCAGTGACGGGACCCTAGGGGACGGACCTGAATACTGGCCTATATAACTCATTAGACGCCACAGGAGACACTGCACTATTAGATAACTCAGTTATAGCGTGTCGCTTCTGAAAACGCCACTACCACGTTTTATTTGAGGCTTAAACTCTTCTGCTATGTCAAAAATAAAAATTTGGCAATTTTAAACATAACATACTCTTGCGTATTTCACCACTATTAATAATGCAGTAGCGTATTGGAGTATTTTTGTAGTTCAATAAGTGTATTTATACGATAGTGATGTTTCTAATTTTGGAAGTTTACACAAAGAGTTATTTAATATAAATCTTATTTTTTTCTAAAACACTTGTATTTGTAAACCTAAATAATATACAAAAATTGCAAAATATGTTTAAATAAATCATTTATTTAAATGAATTCATAGTTCTTAATTCATAATGATCGAATAGGAAATACATATAGAAATAAAATTAAAATTTTCGTATCATTCGATAACATATTGGCCCAAAATAAACGAGTTACCAAATTAATGTCTTTAGTTTAGAATTTTTATACATTATATATTTTTAATATATCAACATTTTCTTGATTTTGTTCCCGTCATTTAAAGAGGTAAGGAAGTTATTAGTTGTCGAACACACAAACATCTTCATTAAAGAAAGTTTGAAATTTCACTTCCCTTTACAAGTTTGTGGTTAAGACTATTCTTGTTTTGATCCGCTAATATTCCTTAATGACTAAAAGGTTAACTGTAAGCGTATTTTTGTCACTTTACAGATTGAAAATTATATGAGGTGTGAAAATGAAAGAAGGGGGTTTAAACCCCTTTGATGATGTTTTTAGCATTTTTATCGGCTAATCTTGATACAACCTATTTCAATCTATAAACAAAAAGTATTTTACGGTTTTAAAAATAATTTATTGACCAATTCACCCAGTTGCTAATTGTATTTTATTAAAGTAGACGCAAAAGTACAAAAGAGGTAATCTTTCATCGTAGGAGTGCCGCAGGGTTCTTTACTGGGATCGATGTTCTTTACATCCAGTTTCCCTTCAAGCGAGTTGAAGTTTCCTTGATAATCATCTTAATTCCAATATTGACTTTACCGTAATAAATTGTTGATTTTATAAGTTTCCGACAATTTTAATATCCTTAATGTTTTAAAGAAAGATAGAGTTGATCTTAATGTATCACAAAATACGTTTGTTCATTTCGTTTCTTGTGTTGCAATGCTGTTCACAATAATGGGTAGTATGTTGATATAGTTAATAATGTTTTAACGTTTTCCAATAGTTTATAACAAGTGACCTCACTGTCAAATCCTGCCTGATACTCGTCCATTCTTTTTTCGATTTTTTCCGAACCTTTAATCCATGGGAAGGGATAGAAGAGCATCTCCATGAAACAATATATAATTAGTATTGGGCAAATACTTATTTTTATAAAATACTTTAAAGGCTATTAAAGTAGGTATACAGGAAGTATTATTTTTTTAGTGTAGATGTCATAGTAACAATTCTCGTTAATAGAAAATCCCTTTTGGGGACTCATCTGAGATAAAATAGCAACCAGGGATTTTGACCTAGTAGGAAGGTAGTGAAATACGGACTACCACAAAGTGGCAATAAAGTATATTTTATTGCAGCGATAAAACACCAACCGTCTTTCGGCTGTGATGGCGGATGCCAACTACCGTGAATCAGAAACCTGACAACACTAAGTATGAATATAATTTGTGTCAAGATGTTTGCCCAAGTTATTTTAAAATGGATGGATATTGGAAGGTGGGAGCAAGAGGAAGAAGTTGCTTCTCGTCCAAAACTTTTATTGCTGTGTTTATCCCTAGTTTTCCAGTTCTTGCTGAAAGGAACTAAAATGTCAATGAAAAAAATTTGTAACCATTTGCAGACAATGTCGTTTGTGCAAATCGTATTAAGTGGATATGACTTGTAAACATAATTAAAACATACTTCTAATATTTTCTTAGCCCTGCAGGCAGACATTCCGTATTACATTGTCCCAAACGCATACTCACACCTAGCATTTGGTAAAAGGGCGGTAATCAGTGAAAGTGATAGATATATTTTATGGTTGTAAAAGGAATAGTCTGATCTCTGTAGTGTTGCAAAGTAGTTCAACTCGAGAGACGGCTATGTTGTAGACCCTCTAGATAGGACGGCCAATAAATAAAGCTATTGGTAGTCAAATTTTGTCACGATCATTACAGTTACAGTTACAGTTCATTAATTTAGTTAATGATGTAGGCCTACACAATGTCAGTGCGACAAGGAAATAAAAATTCTGTTGATCAGGATTTCGGAAGATTTCCTCCGGAAAATGTTTGAATGCTGAGAGTGGTTGTCAACTGAGAGATATTTATAATATCCACACATTTTTGAATGGAAAATCCCGCCAAATTACGTAAAAATACGTCACATAATTACGCCCCTCTGACATAAATAATACAGAAAGCTCTATTATGAGACATATAATAATGCTAAACAAAACAATTATTTTTCTTTTCATTGAACGTTATTGTGGATTGTTGTGTTATCAAAGACTTCCCTTGTTTTGCTCCTTTCACCAGATCTCGATTTTCCTATAAGTGGTAACTATATTTTTAGTCATCTTAGATAAAAACAGAAATTCACTATTGTTTTAGGCATAGACCTTGACAGAAATCACAGTCCTTAATGAGATTCACTTACTATAGTGAAGGTATCATGAGTTTAATATTAGTATCATTTTCACTGGATACCAATACTTTGTAATTTTTGTATGGACAAATATTTTAAATACATTGAAACTGTAAAAGAATGATTTTGCGAATAAATTTTAACGTTCAAATATTGTCATTTTATTGTTTTTTAATTGTTTTAATAACGTTCTTTTACTTATATCTTATATTTTGTACATGTTTTAGAAATAATCCTATAAATTCCATATTTTTCTGTCAGTTAAAATAATAATACTAACAATGTGTACGCACTTTGAACTGAGATGTTGGGCTCATAAATCAAAAGTGTAATAACAACCCGATAAGAATAACTAAAAACAATTGTCTTAAGAAGTCTCCTGTGTAGAATTACTATGTTTTATCATCGTAACAAAGGAAGAAGTACGCCACACCACGTGTCGTAAAAGGCTTCGGCGAGGTTGCATTCAAAATTTCAAATTTACTATATAGCTCATTTCATTACCGAGATACAGTGCTGACAGACATACAGAAATGAAATGTTTCCAACCCCACGATTTATGGGCATCCCTAAAGCTCGACCAATGTTGTGAAAAATTTCGCACACCAATCTTTGAGTTTTGGTAATAATCAAAATGGTTTTCAACGCTTTCGATGTTAATGATTGTTTTATGGAGTGTGTTTTCGTTATTATGGGCGAGTGTACAATAAGGTTGGTTTGAAAATTTTGCCTCTGTGTTGTAAGTATTTCTAGGGAAATTTGATCTTAAACAACGACGAAACGATTAAATTTTTTTATTATCGAAATGAAAGAAATGATATTACAAGCATAAAAGTTCATTATCATTATTTACGAGAACAATCTAAAAAAAGGTGAAAAAGCTAAGGTGACGGTCGATTATTTTGGTCATCTATTCGCCTCCTCTGGCGCAACTGGGTGCGACTCCCTTCGAATTATAACCACGAACGTCTAGAATTGAGTCATCGGTCCCACCCGAAGCAGATTCATAAAGAGCTGTCAGGGGGTCACAAGTTATCGGTCACAATCACATCGGCCGTTTGTTCTGTGACCTTTGCTGTAGAGGCCCCCAAATTCGGCCTCGAACCAACCCCCTCCACGGCCCCCTCAAACCTTTCACTGCGCCCGCTTGGGAACGCTCCTGCCCCGACCTTCGGCCACTCCAGACCAATAACGTTCTCGGACCAGGGCCGTGTACCTTCCAGTAACTCAACAAAGTCGCTTCCTTACCTGGCTAGTATCCGGGTTTGCCGACCAAATTTACTACCGTCGTGACCAAAACTGGCATTTCTTCATTAATGCTCAGCCCCGTCGTTAGTCAACTTGGACTCTCCGATCTCCAAATTTAATGTCTTCGATGCCTTCAGCATTTAAACACAATGTCCGCTCACCTATTCTTTGCGATAAATTTCTTCCTTTTAACACAACTTAGTGTGTATTTTATATTTTATCTTTTCAAAATTTGTACAACAGAACCGGTTTGCCTCGTAATATTTCTCATAAAATAACAAAAATTAAATCACGTGACTTAATTTTGTTCGAAAATACTATTAAACAATTATTTTTGAGTAATTTTTATTGTTGGGTGGTAGATGCTGTTACGGCGACACCATGGTTGGAGAAATGTTTACATACGACTTGACCACTGGCTCTAGTGTCTATTCTATGTTATTATGTGCTCGTTGCCAGACTTTGTATACCAGCTGTGGGCGAATTTTGTCTGAAGAACCGTATTTCACAATTACCTTTGCGTTGGATACGAGAGAGTTACTGTGGATAAATCATCTGATTAACTATACTAACACCATGGTTGGAGGAATACGACTTAACCACTGGCTCTAGTGTCTACTCTATATTATTATGTGCTCGTTGCCAGACTTTGTATACTAGCTGTGGCCGAATTTTGTCCGAATAACCGTATTTCACAATTATCTTTGCGTTGGATAGGAGAGTGTTACGGTGGATGAAATCATCTTACTAACAATGGTTGGAGAAATGTTGTCAATATAACTTCACCACTTGGCTCTATAACAATGGAATAACGAATAAAACTAAACCCAATATGGAGAACGAATCACAAAATCTATCTGACCTACATTCCTGAAAAGAAACAAACCGACCGTTCCACTCCGTAGACCCAGAACAAGAGAAAGAAGGCGAGATCCTGGTGTCAGGTCTAATTCCTATAATGAAATCTAAACTGAACATTTCTTGCCCGTCCAGGACGCGCGCCTCACCGCCTTTTCTGTTGGGCCGAAAGCGAATGTTGACCCGAGCCTCGGTATTCATGTCAAGGCAATCCGAGGTCGGACGGCTCCCCCCTTCCCCCCACCACCCCTAATCAGTAGTTGAAAGTTTACTGACACGCACTTATATAGGTGTCCTATACGACTAGAATAGTTAGCCATGACCTTGGCCTGAGATTTGAAAAAAGAAACCGTATAAGTTTCTAAAACTGATTTGGGAAAGTGTTAAATTTCTAGAAATACTAATTAAAAACAAGAGAACCGATTGACAAGAGCACGTACAAAACGCTGTATAAAAGTCACTAAATAAAATCACTTATTAAACTCAAAATAATGGGCACAATACGACAATTTAATTATTCTTTGAATATGGTAGAAATGTAATATATAATTCAGTTATGCCTTTAAGATATAAGAGTATATAAGGTATATGATTGTTAAGCTCATGGCACATTTTTATTACAAATTTGAATATTACTCAAGTAAGCATGAATATAATAAATCATTTTTAAATCCTAAAACTTTACCGAAAAATCCTAAATTGTAGATCTTAACCAAAATTTTATAATTTTTACTATGAATAAAATGCTATCTATATATATATATATATATATATATATATATATATATATATATATATATAATTTCAATAAACATTGAATCGCAAAAAGTACTTGCTCCGCCGGGAGTATATATATATATACGGCATTTTTTATATATATATATATATATAATCCAAAAACGCTTCGTCAAATTCAAATTATGCCTTTATATATTACCAGAAATGTTTCTTTTACGAATATAATATAATGATCGAATCATGTCCTTTCAAAATTAAAAAAAAGCATTTGGACCTCAAAATCAAAATTGTCGGAACATGGTTGTTAAAATCCAGGACATATTTTGTTAACAATTTGATGGTTATTCAAATAAGCATAAGAGAGGCATACATTTCACAATTCCTACTGACTCATGTAGTATGAAAAATTCCAAATTATGGTGTCCAAAGACTTTTTAAAGCGAAGTAAGAACATATTCAAAAATTAAATTTTTGTTCATATTTAATATTAGGGACATTGTTTTATAACTGTTTTAATACAGTTAAAACTCGTCAAATAGGTCGACTAAAATAACCCAGTTTTTTAGTATAGGAAGAACTAGAGTACAAAGTGCTTCCGAATAGAAATTAAAACTAAACAAAATATCGCTATGGTTATTACAGTGGAAGATAAATATGAGAATAAACTGGAACATTCTTTTGAACGGGTGACAGATGTCGTTTCAAACAATTCATAAATGCTTTTTTCTTTTCTCCAATCAGCGGTTGGTCAGCGTGAGGTCAAAGTGTTTGTTTCGATGTCCAATAAAGTGCACAGGGTAGAGAGTGGGGTGGCTTTAACGTGGTGTTCTTTATATGGAGGGCAGTACATGCTGATAACTCCCCTGAATAATATATCGATGGAGCCGCGAGGTACTCTCAGCGCATTGGCGCTTCTGTCTCTAAAGCCTTTAAGTCTAACGACTTTGTTCCCTCGATGAATGTCTATTATTGTTGAATTCTTTTTATACATTCGTACTGGCAATGCGAGATACAGGACAAGATAGAAGAGGCATTGTAGGAAGAGTGCTGATTCTTAAAGTATTGATCCTTTTGCATGTACTCGACTGCGTAAAATGTAATAGAGAAAGTGACTACTGAACCCTTGGCGTAGACCCTTGGCGCAAAGTGCTGATCATCTTCTTTAAGTGACTACTGAACCCAGCAGACCATTGGCGCAATGTGCTGATCATCTTTAAGTGACTACTGAACCCAGCAGACCCTTGGCGCAATGTGCTGATCATCTTTAAGTGACTACTGAACCCAGCAGACTCTTGGCGCAAAGTGCTGATCATCTTGTTTAAGTGCCTACTGAACCTCGGACACCCTTGGCGCAAAGTGCTGATCATCTTCTTTAAGTGACTACTGAACCCCGGACACCCTTGGCGCAAAGTGCTGATCATCTTCTTTAAGTGACTACTGAAACCTGCAGACCCTTGCGCAAAGTGCTGATCATCTTCTTTAAGTGAGTACTGAACCCCGCAGATCCTTGGCACAATGTGCTGATCACCTTCTTTAAGTGACTACTGAACCCCGCAGTCCCTTGACGCAATGCGATAATCATTTTTCTATCTATCTACTCTTCAGCCAATTTAAGACTAGTCAGTTTTTGGTTGGGTAAATGCTTTCATTAAACGCAAAATTCAATTTAATCAACCCTTCCCACCATATCTACGTTATGTAAGGATTGTTGTTATAGTTTATTTAGATTTTGAATTTGTATTTAGGTTGATATGAGTTGCTTTGAAAATCAATGTATCTGAGAAACGCTCGAATGAATAAATGTATATTTGTTTATTCATTTAATTAATTGTCCTTTACATAGTTATGCATCATTTATATAGTATTGGAACTTTGCAAATGGCCGAAAATTACCTCATTCTTTAAGCAAATAAATCGTTAAAAAGTCTTTTTTAAGTTCAACATAATTTTTCATCTGCATGATTACGTTCAATTCCACTTAACAATAAAATTAATACTTTACCCTGCAAAATTTTATATTTTCAGTAAGTGTATTTAATATAACAGCTTTAGTACAAAATCTTGTATAAAATGTATACAGGAGGTGAGCTCTTTATGGATGTGTGAAGGCTATAGGTATTTGTTCCCATAGAGAACAAGAGGTATAAAATAAAGTCGCCCATAAAACACCCATAAAAGATACCGTATATGCGCCATAAAAAGTTCTTGGATAGACTTTGGCCTTTGCATAATGCAACGTGTAAAATAAGATTGATCGGAATCGCATACATTACAGGGCGAGAGCAGTGTACTTTCAGTGTGAACGTTTTGATTCAATTTTTGAAAATTAGTAAAACCATTAATTGTTAACAATCTTGATTATTCAACTAATAGGCAATTTTGAAATAAAACTAACACTACAGGTGTTATTCCCCTAATATTGGTAGTTGATACTCACAAATTATAAGACAGTAAGTTTGTAAACTATAACGACTGCAGTTGAATTATACTCCCTTTTAATACTTATCGATGCCAGAAGACGACTTACTAGAAGTTGATACTGTATTAGCGTTATGACTGCTATTTCTTGTCTTCCTTTATTTCTTTTTTTAAACAAAGAAAAGGAGAGACCGATCCCCTTTTAAGCCTTATTCTGTCCGTCCTCATAGGCCACTGGCCTGTGCGAGGATCTTATCAAACAGAATAAGGGGGAGAGTCGATACAGTACAAGATTGATGGTACTGATAAAAAATGCAACGGTCACAGACAGGATTTGAACCTGCGCTATCTCTAACTCAGACCCAAAGTCCAACGACTTAGACCGCTCGGCCATCGGCACTCCCAAAAAAACACACAAAAAACATTTGAAATGTTTGATGACGGTATGTGTCAATATTAATTGAAAAACAGATAAAATTTTAGTACTTCATTGTTGAACGGACCTTTGTGAACAATATAAGGGATCTCACCTAATTAATAAATACTGGTTACAATTTTGGATACAATGAAAAATTAAATAATTTGCGTGCAAAACAAAACAATGTCAGCTATTCCCCGCCCCTCGCATTTTTGTTTTTTAATACCATTTACGTTATAACAGGTGTAGGACAATCAGATTGCTGTGGGTGTAAGCTTTTTTACTAATCTTCTTGTTGGTATGAGTTACTGCTCTAAAGGCAAATCTATGTAAATTATTCGAAAGACGAAAAGGTTTCATGTATAAATAAACCTCTTATACTGACATATACTTTGTATTAGCGTTTAGATAAATGTATAGTTACCGCAGTGATGTAATTTACACGGTGATTTCTCATAAAATTCCAATAACTTTATAAATAACTGTGCTGGCATATAAATATGTGAACCTATTGGGATAATTTTGTATTCTGAAAGTGAAAATCATAATATTATTTTTTTTATCAATGTTTCAAAACATATTGTATCGCAATTAGTGTATTCTTGGATTTATAACGTGTAATTTATAATATTTATGGATATTTATGTACTAAAATCTGTAAATTTTCTATGCAATACAATGTTTAATTTCAAAATGGTACTTAGGAGTCGGCAAAACATTGTAACGTAAGCATAACCGAAGATGTACATTATGTTAAATTTGTAGACCATCCTCCATTGGTTGTGAAGAGTCCATAACTACCCTAAAACTATTTCTTCCTTAAGTCCAGTATTAATTTATTAAGTTTAACTTTCACAATTTGAGTCAAGACAAGAATACCAAATCATCTAGAACAAGACTTACATTGTAAAAGATTCAAACTTTAAACCATCGTACAGAGTGAACCTTTACAGGCCGGATTTGCGGCATTGTACTCTACTAATAAAGACCTTTAATTTGGTGTACTACTCGGTCTATGCTCTAATTTAAAATTTCCTTCTGACTCCTTGCGGGCCATCCCCCTGACATGACAACCAAACTGTAGTTAGTTCAAAAAGTCGATTTATAGGTGCCGTAATGAAGTACCAAGTTTTATTGCTTTACCTGTAAATCGGGGGGGGGGGGTGGATTATCTAGCCCGTGCAGGACTTTTTTACACTCTGAATAAGTAAATAATGTATTATGCTTCATATATTTACAGAGTGTACAATGGTGTTAAATAAAAATAATATAGAATTCAAATTTTATAAGACAAGTATATCATAAACATAAAGCAGAATAGAAGAAAGTGGCCGGCAACAGGCACATATGCTGCAATGTTATTATATGCGTGGAATTAATTGTTTTGGAACTTCATATATTACATTGTTCACATATGTAATATATTATGCGTTCCTCTTACATCCTGCTAACTCGAGCAGATGCAGATGTAATTATAGCATAATAAATGGTTTTCTAAGACAACAAATTCCAAATGAAACCATCGCAGATTGCAAAGGCTGTTCCTTAAATCCCGAATTCAACTGAACTTTTCCTCGTTTCTTTCAAAATATTTTCCGATAAACCTTAAGTTGCAATGGTAAGCGCAATCAATACAATCGAACGCCCCATTAGTTCCCGGGCGGGAAGTGTCTCTGTCGCCGCGTCTCCAATTTCTCACCTCCCTCCTTTCCACCATCCTCCATCCTCCACCTTCCATCCTCCACTTCCAATCACACAGCATCATTATCTGGCGGACCCAGCACGATCCTGGTTACGCTCGTTTTCATCTGTCACTCGTCGCCAAAGTGGAAAACGATATTCGCTTTTGTTTTGTCAAGGGAACCTCGAGCGGGAAAGTTGATTTTCCTCACTGCTGGGGCGGCGTTAATTGGGAAATACGATAAGGTATTCTCTTACAGACCGTTATTGTTTGCCGCCATCTTGAGAGCATCCGCCTGTAATAGTATCGGATAACGAGATACGATACTTGTGACGATTTCAGCCATGAAGAAGCTACAGTGCGAATTTGTTAATTTCACTTGACAAAATAAATTACATACTAATAATGTTGTTATCTGTTTTGAAATACTATTTTTTCAATTTTATATTTTAGATACCTTCCTTCACAGTTTATCATATGTATACCACTAAAACATTTCAAGCCCTCAAAAAAGAATATTCTTCTTTTATTCTTTATTTTATTATAAGGAGGTGGTTTTTAAGGGTTGCATCTTGTGATAATTTGTATGATAAATAATAAAAGAGATGTTATCTATTTTGAATGCTCCAAAAGTTCATTGTAAACTACTAAAAACTGTTCCCCTACCTTTTCAGGCATAAAGGGGTAGTTTTTAAGGGTTGTAAGGTAAGGAAAGTAATTTAATGTCATACATTATAATTAAAAAAATGAAAGGCACTTTATCCAACGTATTTGAACATGAATAAATTCTTTAAGTACTTAAATCTGGACTTTTTGGATTATATCATACAAAGGTAGTTTTTACCCCCAAATTGCAAAAAACACACATCGAGACAGTTTCACTTTTGAAGAGGGTGAGATGGGTTGGTTTAAACATTTTTAAGTAAATCCATGCAAACAAAAATAGGAGCTTTTTACCTCATTTTCACCTTTAGTGATTCTGTACAAACAAGAAATTGTTTCATCGGTTCACAAGGAATTATATTCAATTAAAGTGGTTTATTACATTTGCGTAACGAATAGCTGAACAAAAGTGTTAATATGTCTAAATGAATAGGATCTTTTAAAGGGAATTTCAGTTTTTATGAAATACAACTTTATTATTACTGTAAATATTCTTTATGTAAAAAAACACACTTTTTCACTTATATTTTGTAGAAGTACTGTTAAATGTACATATCCTGTATATACATACGTGTACCAGTTTTTCCTTGGCCTTTACTTCAAGGTGGTTAAAACTACTTCGTTGATTTTTTTAAAATTTGAAATAATCAAAAGTATTTAATATCCCTACAAAAATATAATGTTTTCCTACCGAAAACCTACAAGAAAGAAACCTTAATGAGGTTTGACTATGAACTTTATCACTAATTACTAAATACATTCATTTAGCATCAGTAAATCAATGCCTTATCATTACAATGCCTTATTATTTACAAAATTGTACCTGGTATAAAACAGATTTAATGCGTTGGTAACAGGTGTTAATATGTCAATTATTGTGTTAATAACAGTTTATATAAATTACTTAACTAGCGCAATGTTTTCGTAGGAACTAGAGAGGATAATTCTTGGAACCAATCCCATGCATCCGTAAATATCTAGAATCCCCTTGAAATCCTAGGATCAAAGTGTTAATCATTGCATCGATTAATTCCTATTTTGGAGGTTTCGTTGAAATTTCACCGGGATTCTCTCTTAATCCAGTCACTTACAATCTTGACGAAGAATGTTCCATATATAAGTTGTATTTCCTTATGGTTCTGATCCATATTAAATTTACAAACGTTATAGAAGAGTAATCAGATCATTCAATTATTCAGCAGACAATTAGGTAAAACGGCTTATGAATTATAATAAGTAATAAATAAATTAATGATAAACTTGTAGACACTATTCCCCACTGGCTGAGAAAACAATTTTTGTTTATATAACGTCAAAATATGAAATCGAAAAATTAGACATGGATAATAGTCATCGATATACATTCAAATTCGTGTTTTACATTGAATTTCACTTATTTCCACAACTATTTTTGTATATTTCTGAATGTATGTTACTATCCAAACTCAGAAATAAACATAAAATAATATAATTTTTTTAAATGTATTTAAACTGCCATGAATGATATTGTGTATGAACGAACGAACTAAAAACTAAGAAAAACACATATTCGTAATATTCCTCAGGTTTTTCATTGTAGTTTTCTTCAATCTCGTTTTTACACATAAGTGATATTTATTAACCAGTAAATACATAAGACAGCGTATTAAACTACTTTACATTACGAATGGGTTATAATATCGTATATAGTTACTTATTTATTGCTTAAAATAAATTTGTGTCTATAGAAATAAAGAAATTTTCACTATGGGAAGTCAAATTTTAGCCTATTTTAGTTACTAAAACTCAAAGCTTACTCGCGTTCTATTGGTTAATAAAACCTAGTAATAATCTTCAACTCTGATCCCTGAAAAAGTGGTTGGATTTAAGGTCTTGAAACGTTGTATTTTCTGTTTAGGAAACAACAGATCTAACTTTTAGCCCCACTATTCTGCTTAACTCCTTCAACATTCCCTTAAAATACGTACTCGGGATTATTACATCAAGTTTATAATAAAGAAGAATCATGAAATAAAGCCCAAGTATTTTAATAATAACAAACCACACTTGCAACGAATCAGAGGGAAGTGTTTTGGAGAAGAAACTAACTACCTGAGTGCTCAAGTTGGAACTGTGACTCTAACAGAGAGATACCCATTACTACTATGAGACTGAAAAGAGGATTATCCCACCAACGGGAGCCCAGGAACGGGAATTGTAGGGCGTAATAGCTCGGGACCCTACAGGGCTCCCTGGTCTCAAGATGTTTCAGCTTAGCGTAATTTCAGTGTCGGAGTTAATTGAATATTACAGTCGTACAAGGTACAGCCCGCCCTTCGCGAGCACTTCCAGCAATTTTTGATGTTGGAGATAATTTATTTAGTTCAACTCAACACTTTACTTTTATATAGTCTAATACCTGTATATCTTCTAATTAATTTTTATTAGACTTTTCTCCACTGTAATTCGTTTTATTATTTAACTTTCAAGCGGTGACAATAAAATTCGATTTAAATATTATAAACTGTACTTGTTAAACATCGAGTGAATTTCATACCATTGTAATAATGTAATAGTTATTTACTCAATAATATTTGAAACCTCACTTATAATTTTAATTACGTAGTTAATGATTTTATTACGTTCACAGGACAGTAGTTTACGTATAGTTTACCCTTCCTATATCTTTATGAATAGTTAATATTTTCTATGCCTTAGAGTTGTTTTATAATTTTAAGCCAAATTTAAATATTTTGTTAGACAATTCCCCAAATATTTTCACCCAAATTTTGGGGTACAAAGCCCTTGAAAACGAAAATCATCCGAATGAACTCACAATTGTAAAAGTTCTGACAAATTCAACCATCGCAATAAATTAAATTTCGGAACATCATACTCCAATGAATCTTATCCAAAGAAAATCAAAGGGCAAAGAGTGTATCAAAACTATGAAACTGTTTTACGCATGATAGTCGTTCAAATTGAAAGGTTCGTTCAGACCTCTTGTGTAAAACGACAACAATTTATCGTCCGTTGTTGAATTCTGGGAATGATACAATGTCATAATTGAACATCTGGTTCGTTTCATAAGTTCTCTCTTTTAGCCCAGGACAGTTAATTCCATGAAAAAGTTTCAATTTGTTTCAGAACCTTTTATTTTTATTCAAATAAAAGTGTGTAAAAAAGATAATATAACACTGTTACCGAATTGAGATAAAACTCCATCACACAACCAACTCTAACACACAACCTACTCCAAAACACAACCAACTCCAATACACAATCAACTCCAACACAGAACCAACTCCAATACTCCACCAATCTCAGCACTCCCCCAAAGAACACTTCTAGAGGCTAATTCTAAGACTCTGTCTTATATCTAGGTCAGTTTTCAGTGGGGTATCTGCAGTATCCCCGATGTGAGAAATTTTTATGCGTCAGCCGTAATGACTGACGTGATTTCTATATTTCGTCTGAAATCGGTTACAAATTTAATAATTGAAACCAAGTAGCTACCAATTATCCCCGAATAATTATAGATAAAATATTCTAATGAAACCATTCAACTATTCCATATTTCAACATTTTAAACTATGAATGTAGTGCATTGCAGTACGAGATTTTAATAATCAGCAATTAATATTTTCAGATTGTTATTAATATAATTTATAATTAATATTCATATTTAACTTGCCTTCAAACAATATTATTCCATCTGTAAGCATAAAGGAATATTAATCATTACTCTCTCACTGTATTACCTCATTGGATTGATTTTCATTCGGATTTTCCCATTCACGTATTCAGTATCGTATCGATTCCTGTTATTGCATCTGGTCCCAGAGGCGTACTGTGAACGCTTCCATTGAGTAAAACACTTTTAAGACTAAAATATAATTCAATCAAACTTTGATCTTCTTTAAATTATCCAACTCATTGATGCTCTCAAAGAATCCATTGATTAGTTTGACATCAGCTTGAAGAGGAAGTTGTTTAATGTTTGTGTTTCATCGTACTTTACAGTGCAATGCTTCTAGTGTGCTATTTATAGAAGTCTCCAAATCACATCAGAATCTACAGTATGACGTCATTTACGTAATCGAGTGAGGGTAAAGTAAAAATCTGAACTACCGAAACGCATCATTTCAATAAACTTACGGTTTTAATTTTGACAATATTCCGAAGCCGTTCGTTTGGAGTTCAAACAACTTATTTTGGACAATCGCTTGAAAGCCACTTGACTTAGGTTAGAGTTGGTATATAAGTACAAATAAGTTTTCCATGGAACATTAAAAGAACGAAAATCTCTTACTGGATTTAGCAGTACATAAATATGTGAGGTAATAACTTCACATATGAGTTCGATTTATCGTTTCAATTAAATACCTTGTATAGTAGATACGTTTTTAGAATACGTGTAATTTCCTCTATAAAACCCATCGTCTATTATTATAGTACATTAAAACTCAGTACCTCATGTTCGACGGCAAAATTGCATATTTATATTCACATTTTGAAAAAAAAAAAACATTCTGTAGAGAAGGGTTAAAACAATGGAGTGCAATAAATGTTTAAACTTTCAAAGGTACCGAATTTTGTATTGATGCAGTGAGTCGAATCCACCAATGGGATTATCTATTCAGCTTAGATAGATCAGTGTTCAAAATTGTTGAAAAAACTATTAGGCCAAAGATAGTACCGTACCTTGAGGAACTCCTTGTTTCAAGGCGTGTTATCGTTATAGAACAATACTAATCTCAATACTGTTATGATCTTAGCTTGACAAATTGAAATTCACGTATCCCGAACATTTCGAGTTTGGATAACAAAGTATAATCATAGCAAACAAAGGCCTTGGAGATATCAGGAAATAAACCAACAGTATTTCTGATCCTCTCTATTACCGTAACCAAGACTTCTAATAGGGTAAATAATTTAAAATTTGAAAATGTAAAAATCATTCTAATTTGAAAATATTATCACTTTTTTCAAAACCTTTACTAAAATTTGGTATAATAGAAATGCGGCGATAATTCCTTGCCATATTTAGTCACCTTTACCATTCTATATATTCAAATACACAACGAAATAAAACTTAACAAAGCTATAAAAGTTTTAAAATCTCTGCTTTTAAATTAATTGTTATTAACGTATAGTATAAAAGTTAACACATAGGGGATAAATTTAACGAGCTATTACCCAAAACGTTTATCCAATTTTATTCTGTGTCTTCTTTTTATAGCCTACAAATGAATGCCTGTGTTTATTTATCAACAGTGTATACCCTTGTTTAGTGTTAAAATGCATAGAGCTTAACGGTGCGTTTTGAATCGAGTCTAATGCTTTCATAAGGACAAGGTCGAGGTAGAGGAAATTATCTTTACATGGTTAGTTGAGGGAGATAATTGCTTTGCAGTGGGAAGCGGAAACGCCAAGCATTGGTTGAAGAGCTTTGAAGGGGATTTTCCGCAAGCAAGGTTTTAAATAAGATAATAAAAGAAAATTTGAAGAGGTAAGAATTTTGACGGCTTCTGCCTTCCGAACTCAAACTTTAATCCGTCTTTCTCGAACTTTAAATCCGCATCAATTTGGTTAGGTGCTTGCTGAATGCATCCATTAAGTTCGAGGATTATGTTTCGATTTGCTCTAATGAAGTATAAATTGTCTATGTAAGATTATTTTTATATGTTGAAGATATTGCAAATATCCTTGTATTAGCAATGTCTCCTACTTTTACTCCAGAATTTGTTCTTGGTTGATGAAAACGGTAGGATGTGAGACTACCAATTCCATTATTATAGATTCATGTTCAATTACTTAATCGGTTATTCCTATTTGTCATTACTGCCTTATTACATTGAGGCGTGATACTTTTAAAAGTTGTAAATCCCTGCTACTTACGTACTTAGGTTATATTTGAAAACTAAACAAAGCCGAGATTTACGAGCAGTCTGCTCACAGTGATGCACCTGCAAACAACTTCTACGTCACTTAAGCCCCTATTTGCTCAAATGATGCACCCAACAGCGGAAAATTACACAGGGGGGGAGGGGAAGAGGTCAAAACACGTTTTCAAATAAGAACGATACGTCTCATGATGATGTAAGTAGTTTAAAATCATCCCAATTTGGAATGGGCTGATGAATCAGATCTCCGAGTAGATAACCTAAATGTACAGACATGAGAATTGCTCGGAATGGTGTTCATTCAGCCGTTGTTCATTTAGCTTTTAGAAACATGATCGCACGTTCCAGGAGATATTTTGAATACAAAACGTATCAATTTATTGTAATATTGTGATTGAAACAGTTATTCTCTGCTCATTCAAATTTTTAATTCGTAGAAAAACAAAATAGGAATTGATTTATCAAACACCCTGCTCCTGTTTGTGAAATAACAATAACAGAAGATCATCTAATGCAAACATTTTTTTCAAATTAATATTTTTCTTATCTCTGTATATATATATATATATATATATATTATATTATATTTTATTTTATATATATATGTATACGTGTCTTCTATTTCTGATGTATTGTTTAAAGTGTGACACCGAAATTCAAGTCTAATCTTCGGATTAGAAATCTTTTCAAAGATGTCTTTCCAGCAAAACGCATTTACCGATCTTGGTGGATTACTTGGAAATTAAACATAAAATATGCTTCCTTCAGGAACACTCCTTAGTTCCCGAGGTGTCCTTCCGTTTGCTACTAACCTGTTGCAGACCTTATTCATAAGTCATGTTGCAGAACTCTTAGGACCTAAATCATATGTGTATTATTTGAATGATTCATTCAGGTTAAAGATACTGAGAGATTGCAATAGTACGCAAGAGCTTGTTTTGAAACTTGTTTCCAACAGCCGTCAAAGTTAATCCCCTTACACCGATTCAACCCCTAAACGTAGAGACGACGAAGCACAAAATTTCAATCAC
Organism: Homalodisca vitripennis; assembly: GCF_021130785.1. NCBI lineage: Eukaryota > Metazoa > Arthropoda > Insecta > Hemiptera > Cicadellidae > Homalodisca > Homalodisca vitripennis. The sequence continues at coordinate 139,773,702 of NC_060213.1, read as the reverse complement.
ATCTCACAATTTCCGAAAAAACGAACTCGAGCAAAGATACTTCAGTAGCTTTAACTCAGCTATATAAACTGTCAACAAAATTACATCATGTGGATATATCAAAATTACTTCGGCACAAGTGGTCAATAAATACAGTTTGTCAAAATCGTGGCTAATAGGTATATAACAGGAAGATTGACATAAGTCTACCAGTCGTTTTACTTGAAAACTAAAAGAGATATAGAAAGTTAAATAGACACTCCCCTGGATATTTTATTGTAGACAATTTGGTGGTTCCAAAATGGAAGCCACCTGAAATAATTTAAATTTAACTAAAATTATTAATATAAATTAATTTTAATTTACTATTTTTTTCGGTTACAAAATGCTATTTCATGGTATTTTTATTTATTATTTTAATTTAAATGTTTAAATTTTAATTTTTTTAATTGTTTAATTTTTTTAAGTATAAAGTGCTATTTCAAGATATTATTATTCCTGTGTGATTTTTCATTAACATAACAGTTTTAGAGATATTTAGGGTTTGAGTGTGAATCCTTCTACCGCTTAGCGGCTGGCAGACTTACGTCAGTCAACCTATACGTCAAGCCTATAAACGTGGACTACAGTCTTGGAGGAAGGGTTCTTCAAACTGTTACATCTTTGGATCAAGATTCGGGCAGACCAAGTATCGTCACTCTAGCTCCATTGTTACAGATGGAACTGGAGGAACGAGACTGGTACTTCACCAGGCCGTAAATTTCAACACACCGGTCAACCAGACGTGGAGAAATATAAGCGCAGGTCACGTGACATCCTGACATTTTGCTGGAACGGGACAAGTCGTCTACGTCCAGCCCAGCTCCACCGGTTCACCTTCGTTCACATTTTATCTGTCCGTTCCCTGTTGTATTTACAGTTAGCAGTATAAAATCATCTTGATTCTTCTTGCCTCATGTCAAATGTATTGGGTACGATATGACTTTATCTTTGGCCCTCACGGGGCGGATGCAGGAACGGTATCGAACAGTTCGGCTGATTGCAGTTTTGCGCTCAGGTCTGAGGGGTGAGTGTGGGCAGCTGAAGAAGTAGAGACATTTTGGCGGTGAAAGGGAAAGGGTTTGGCTGATCTCAGCAGTGCCATAACTCAAGTTATAATGGCCACCAAATTCAAGGTGGCCACCATTGGGATCTCAGAAAATAGTAATATTACAGCAACCTTATTGTTTATGTTAATTAATATTACTGTAGATAACATTTTTTATTCGGTCGCCATGTTCAAATATGGGTAAAATTTAATAACCCCCTATTTATCTCACGAATTTGGGTTTGAAATGCAATTCTAAGAATTTTAATATCGGTAGACTATTATTTTGATACTATACTTAACTAAGTAGTCACTAAGAGCACTGAATGTTTCAGAAACTTCTTTTCCAGCATTTAATAAATAGGCATGTTTAGCCATTTGTGAACAAAAAAGTACTTTGTTTTGTTCAAAAATCGTACTTAAATTGCTGTCTAAGACCTTTATCTTTATAAATACATGCGAGCATATAAATACATGAAATAAGTCTTAATCACAACGTTTCGATATCTGAAATAGATCATCTTCGAGTGTCAAAATAGCGATGAGTACCCCTAAACCATTCTTAAAAATAGAAATTTTCTACGTGAGGGAATAAAACTTGAGAACCAGCACTAAATTCGAAGTACATACACAACTTCCAAATTATCACTAAAAACATTATCTCATCGCCTCAGTTGCATTAGATTTAACGCGTGATGTGGATATCAGATACTAGATATTGAAACGTCGTCTTTTTTATTAGTGAGTTTAAAAACAACATATGTAGCTAAAAGTGTTGTTGCATCAACTAGTTGGTCCAATTCTGCCTAGAATTTTAGTTTACATAAGTATCAACAGTATACAACGTTTAAATATGTTAAGTTGATCTTTTATAGTAAATTAGTTTTATAAAGTTGGTGGAACTGCGTCAGCTTGGTGCACCTGGTGACAGCCGGGTGTCCTGTCCGCCAACGGCTGTCAACTGTGTTGATCCTGCGTCGGTCTAGACGTGTCCTTATGTCCTTGAGGTCCTGGGCGGCAGGCGCCCGGATGATTTTAATTGCAAGCCGGTCTTTGACGTAAACTTTACTTGGAGTTTCTAGATTATACGCGACTAGCCTTTATAAGAAAATATGCACGGCGTCGAGTTGGCCAAGAAAGTCATCGTTAAGCTGTCAGATTCGCTTAGAAACTTGGTAAACTTTCAAAATCATTTACAACTTTATGGTTTTACACAATGATTTGCATTTTCTTATACATAATTTCAAGTCTAACGATACTTCTGGTTAGGGGATCGCGGTTGAAACTATATCACCATATTTCCACCTTGATGTAAAACCAAGACTATGGTGTAAGTAAAATATTTAAATTGATTTATTTGAGTAAATCCAGTATGTATGTAAAAAGACTAACCACGTAAATAAAAATACAAACTTTGCTATAAAATATATGATTATATGTGAAATTATATAAATTCTATTAACATCATCACAATGCTATCTTGTTTATAACGTTCATATCAATGAAAAACTTCGTAAACATTACTATAAAATCTGGCGTGTTAGATATATTTCATATACATTTAAATTTGTCTGATAACGTGATTTACACATGATATTCTAGAATTTTGCAACGTATTGTAAAATTAAAAAAGACAAGTTTTAATTCACATAACTAACATTTTGAGAAATCGTTTCAGGCTTTCATTTTATTCAGCAAAATTGAGTATTTTTATTAAAAGCTTTCCTCCAAATAATATGTTTAATATAATAATAATTATATTAATAATATAATTAAATTACATATTAATTAAATAATATATTTATATAAACATTAATATAATATTAATTAAATATTAATAATATTTAATACATAATTATATAAAACATAGTTAATATAATTATGTTTTAATATAATAACTTTCCGTTTCATTGTTACATTTATAACATTCACAAAGTTAAGTTACCACATTGATATTTTGCATTTTTTGTTAAGTGAAAATTGTTCACAAATTTTCAGCTGTCAAAAAATTGACTGGTTATATAAAAAGGGCCATTGCATTTGTATACTAAGGTTTGTATTTGGTTATGTAATTAAAATGTTCGGACAGGAACTAAATTTGTATTTAAGATTTTTATTACGGCACAATGGTCTAGAAGTGATCCATTCTCTATTGAAGTCAAAGGAAGAGACTTCAATCGTAACTTTTATCGGAGGGCCAGTTTAAAAATTACTCATATAATGATCGACTCCAAGTTTCCCACTTTGGTTCCCATCGTCTCTTTGTCCACGACCGGTCCTGAAGGAGAAGGACTGCCGGCGACTACCAGGAAGACAGGACAAGGACACGGTCCCGTTACGGCCCTGACGGTCTGGCCAGGCAAGGACCAGAATTCGGTTGGCGGGGGTGGGGGAGAACGCCGATCTCGGGACCCGGAAACGGTCCCAAGGATGCGATCCTGTCGCCACGTGCCGGTGAGGTGAAGGTGGAAGGACAATGAAGGAACCGCAAGGTCCTGGACTGGAGTTGATTTTGCGGTACATTGACCACGATAATGGGACATTGATTAGATGCTTGCTCGCTCCTGCTCTCCTGATACCTTTACATAAACTGCAAGTGCAATTAATTGGCGGACAGGCTATATAGGATACTATTAAAACCAGGATAATGTAAGGTGTTCGTTGCTAGTATTCATTGTAATATGAAGGCAACCACTGCTGTATGTAACACTGCTGTCAACATGAACTCTTGCGTCCATGTCTACTTATTCACATGCCTTGGATAATATCAGAGATGCCTAAGAAGGACACCTGTAAAAGACTTTTGTTTTTCTTGTAAACTTTGTATGTTTTAAAATATTTAAATGATGAAGTACTTAAAAATTGTTCTAAATAGCCAATAAAAATAAAAAATATTGTTTGTATGCTTATTAATTGTACTTTTTAAATGAGATGCCTTGCATAATTATACGTCTATAAGGTCGTAAAAAATTATGAAGTTTTATATTGTTCTTATGGGTTTCAGTCGGTTTTTAATGGATTTTTGTTTATTTTAAGATCATTTTCGTTAAAGCCGCTTAAATAACATTTCTAAAGACAGGAAAATTAGAAAAACGTTATTAACTAATTTAACGTTTACGGGGTAGACAATAGAAGCAGAATTGAGGAACATCTCATATTCAAGTAAAAAAATTAAAAAAAACTGTTGAGGATAAGGATGATCAACACGTTTTTATGTATAATTTTATTCGTTTATAAAATGAATAAAAAATATGTTATTTTTATTACGTTTCCTTCGCTATAAAGTAATAAAAAAACCTATGAACATGACAATAAAAATTTCAATTTTTATTTTCAATCGTTATTATTTGGGACTGATTAAAAAGCTGTCCATTGTTTACTTTAAGTGGCTGTAAAAAATATCGGGGAGGGATAAAAATTCTACTTTTTATATCTTTAGGGAGGTTTTATCAAAAGCTATGAATTTAATATAGTAAAATAGTGTTAATAAAATAGTTGTCTTCTCAGATATAATATGTGTGTCACATTGGTAGTGTGATGTGTTTAGGAATTGAGTTTCAAAACCAAGTCACATAAAATTAAGTATTTATCAAACATTCCGGTCTTTCGTTCAATCAATAAATAACAACCAGAACTAATTTTAGCACTCTCGTCGGGTATCGGTTATATATTTATTGGTATATATTTTTTATAAAATATTTTGAAATATTAAATTAGCTAAGTAAAAAGAATATGTATACATCGTTACATTTTGAGTTCATTAAAACGTAATTGAGCAAATGCAACTCTCATATCGCAAAACTAACGTGACCACTAGTTTTGAATCAGAGTTTCCAGCGAATCACCACAGCATTACCAAGGCCTTGCTAAAGGCACGTACAACCTAAATCAATTGAATATGCTCTGATACAATTCGCTGACATCGTCTGAGTCAATACACAGGGCTGATGACTCTTACATCTCTGACTGGTGCTTACGTAAAGTGGGGTTTATTGTGAAACCGCGACTTCAGAGTGCTTGGCACTTAATGGGTTGTTTGGATTTTGTCAATACTTATTTTGTATCCTCTTGATACTCAAAACCGATTTCAACAAATTCAAAAGTGGTTGTTCAATTTTCAAGAGCACACACATTTGAGAAATATATTTAACATACAATTTTACTGCAATTTTAAATGAATTATTTTACTCATCAACTATGCGTGCTTATGTAATTTTTGCTGAACATTTTGCTGGAAGAATACTGGAACATTTTCACTTGTAGATCTACTATAATGTATAGTGGGAGATATTTATTAAAAAATGCCAAATTACAAATCATCGGAGGTGATATGAAACATTTCAGACTAGCTTTTTACAGTAAGATGCAGTGCTGGCAACGGAATCTTGCTAACGATTAAATGTGTTTAAATATGGATTTCAATGTCAGGAATGAAGCAGTGTTACAATGATAATGATGGATTAGATAGAGCTATAAGGATAATCCGGGAACTTCAGGAATAAATTAGAAGCAATCCCTTTTAGCTCAGAACATAGTAATGAGAACAATTGTAACGCTTTGAATTGGGTAGCGAAGTTCTTTGATGATAATTATAATTTATCACATTTATTTTTGTAGACTCTGATTGTAGTCATTAATGAAAATGAAAGGAGTTGTTGTGTAGGTAGATCGAGTGTGGGTGACCTGTGTAGTTTGTTTATTATTTAATTATCATTTGAGCCTTATTCGTCCAAATTCAGACTGAAAGACTCGTATTTGAAATTATTTTCCAATTTGCAAAGAATGTAGTATTCCTTTAGGTCTTGGTCCATTTTTTAGAAACTTTGTAAATGTTTGATCAATATCTCAGTCTTTTATAATACTTGTTCTGCATTCAAATAGTAAATTATTACCGTTTTTAGCATAGTCGATAATTCACAAATTCAAAAATATTTACAATTCTGGTGGAAGAGTTCCAAATTCCTCAACAATCTACAAACTGTAAACGGCTGCTATTTGTGTTGGAGCCGTCGCGTCGGTCAAAGTTTGAGGAACCACATTTCAGATAGTTTTCTGTCTGTATTTACAATTTGACCGTGCGAATCTGTTCAGATCATAAACTTACTCAGAATAAATAAAAGAATAACCTCAAAGTTTAATAAACGTAACACTAAAGTAAAGGAGCAGAAAATTGAACTTAGTGACGTGGTGTAAACGTTATTTCCCAATCGATGTTCTTTTTTCTTCAATTTTTTTGGTCAGGGAAACAAGGCAAATCCAACTATGGCACAAAAATTACTACGCCCGAAGTAAATTACAATAATTTTCATAATATACACGTTTTGGCATATTTTCTTGACAGTAAACTCAACATTAGCGTCGGACATATACTTCACTCGAACCAGAAGTGCTCTTGTACGTGGAAACTCTACGAAATTGCGTGCGAAGCCGCGGGTAACTGCTAGTCTGTAATAAAACCAACGTTAAACTGAAACTGCCAATAAAACATATCTGCTTTTACAGGTGATATGGGAGGAACTTTAAAGAGGTTGGGTATGGCTTTACCAATTAATGACCAATATAAAAAAATAGTGATCAATATGGCTTTTTAGAAGATAGCGTTAAATTATAAAAATGATGGCAGCCATTGTTATTCCATAATGGTTGTTGACTAGTAAAGCTATAACCGACCCTGTTATAGCTCCGATCTTTCAACTTCTGTATAATAATCATAAATGTTATATTTACAGTTGCTGTTTAACATGTATTGTCTGATAAGAGCCCTCCAAAGCGGACTTCCCACACCGAGGTCGAAATACTTCAAGAAGTTAATTGTGTTAACGACGTTTCAACGAGGTGTGAACTGGAAAGCTTAGATGGTAAACTATGACACCGGCCTCGTAAGGCTAAGGATTATTTTCAATTCATCGCTGGAATAAAGTACGAAAAGTATATGAAACATTTTGGACGATTATGAAGCATATGTATAGCTGAGGCATCTCCCTTATTTCTAATACCAAATATTATGGCGTTTAAGGGTTTGAAGTTTTACATAGTTCTCAAAGGTAAATGTCTTTTCACTACAGCCGACTTCTAAAGTCATCCTCCAGGAAACATGTAAAACTTGGAAAATCTCTTTAAAAATGTTTGTAATATGAAAATGTCCTTACTCCATATTGTGTTGTTTCCCAAGGATTACACATCCAATGGTGCGCAAATTGAGGATACCCTCAAAGGACGTGCCCAAGACAAATACGTGGAAATGTCGCAGTTTGAGATGTTGTCAATAAATGGGTTTGTTGTTGTTGGTGTTTGTACCTGTCACTGGAACTGTTACTGATTCCAAGTGGAGAAAAAGAACATTGAATAAATAAAACTGTCAATTGTGATATTACTAGCAGAGTTTGATTATAATGTATAGCCTATTGATCTGTGGTATTAGATCCATTTTCACTCAGGTGGATATCTTGAGAAACGAAATTAGCCATAGACTTGGAATTTTAGATGAAATATTATTTTTTACAATTCCACCATGGGAATTGTCTGAGCGTTATCGAAGCTTATCATTCCCCAGGATATCTCGAGAACAGATTAAGCTACAGGCTTGAAATTTTGCAAGAACAGCTCAATCTATATACTCATGAATAATAGGAAGGGGCTCAGCCTTGTGCAAGAGCAAAGATTTGACGGTTCAACGACTACCAGGATAATAGTTCTGCTACTAATTTACTTATTGGGGAATTTCCGCAGGAAGAGGGTTATTACTGAGACTACGAGGCAAGACGCAGGACGCAGGACGCAGGACTGACACTTGCAATGGCACACAGAGCTTTTACTTGGAGCAAAACGGCACAAATAACTTACTTCCTCTCGTGGAGGCGACAGTTCGAGGAAGATGAGAGAGGACTGCGCGGAAACGCTGGGATGTAAAACTTTGATTCTGGATAACAACAGATTTTATCTTGTAAGAGCTGTAATTGTGGTTGCGTTCATGGTTGGCTCTTCAGGACGTCTCTTGGGCCAGAACCTGTTGGAGCTATCTTGTGATAAAGCGGTTGGAAATTTTGATTTCTACGGTTGTTTGAATCCAACTCCCATTGAATTACCGCACCGTGTTAATCCTTTGGAAGTCTTGGAAATCCTAGAGGTGCCAGTTTTACTGTTTTATAGAGGCAATTTCGTCAGACACCGACACAAGAAGAAATTATTAAAATAGGAGAAGAAAGGGCTGTCTAACAAGAACGTTAACAAACATACAAATATATTTGGCTGTGGACGAACATCGATTGACAATTTAATTTTACCCAACTTTATTAACACTCATCCAACCTATATTTCTCTGCTATCTATTATAGAAACTCTAGCCTTGGCTGTAGTCTTGATCTTTTTGTAGGGTTATTTATTTTTTTAAACAAAGAGACATATCACTTTTTCGTGATAACATATTTAATTTCGTAAAAACATTGATAACAATACTGTGCACGGTATATTAAAAAAAGTTAACAATAACAACAATGTTAAACAGTAAAATATATAATAGTAGAATTTGTAACAGGTAACTTAACAAGTAAATTCATTATTATTAACAGCAATAAGACAATTAATAATAAATATAAAGTTAATCTATTAGTTAGTAAAATTAGCATTAATAAAAATATGTATTAATATTATGGACATAGGCCATGCGTAATGATCAACAGTCACAAATTAACAAAGACAACAATAGAAATATCAGTTTAATGACCATAATGATGACGAGAAAGAAGGCCTGATTGAAGATTCAGCAGTCATTCAACAGGGAATCTGACGCTGTCACAGACTTGACTCCTGGAATCTGGAGTCATGTTCTTCTGAAGAGAACTTAAAAGAATCAGCGGCGAAAGAGCTAAAACGGCATCTTTGCATAGTTTCGGCATCAGAGAAATCTAAGTTACAAAATATAGTGTAATCTAGGTGAAGAGGTGTTCTATTGTCTCTTCAGGTACACAATTGATTTTCTTTTAAGCGTACTTGGCTCCGATTTCTTTTTGAATCTCTTCAGATGAATGGCTCCAAAATTTTAGGAGTCAAGTCTGTGACTGGAGCTAAACATAATATTCACATTGAATGAACTCTTCCGCTCATAGCTACGTTATGTGTAAAACGATGTGAAATGAAAGATATTTATTTACTACGTAACCACTTGAAAATAAAGTTTTTTAGGGCAATTTTCATTGGTTGAAGTATTAAGTGTATTTAGCCAAATTTTCTGGAAAATAAGTTAAAACAGTTTTATTTCACGATAATCCCCCCCCCCCGAACCCCCGACAACGCGATGTCACGGGCTGATGAAAGAGCTACCTTAGCTCCACGTTGACCACGGCCGATTACCGTTGAATGAGCCCGTTTCATACAATGGGCCGGCCCGTAGTACGCCAGACGTAACGATCGGTTACGGCTCGCGGCCGTGGCGAAACCGTGGTGCGGTGTTGCCGTGGTGGAGATGTGGCAACGTCGCGTCGAGTCGTGGTGACCGCTCGCGTGATAAGCGGGGACCTCTCAGGTTATCAGTGGAAGGAGGATGGGCCGTGGGAGTAAATAGCCAGTTATCTTCACAGCCACAACATGATCCTGCGGACACGTCCCGTGGTAGAGCAGAATCAAGCTACATAATCTTTGTTTCGGTTCTTAAAGTATACAGCCGATTTGTTTCCAAGATTCACTGTGGCTTACCGTATTGCCTCCCATTTTATAGCTGTTATCGACAAAATAAAATAACGATTTCGGAGACCAATAATAGCTATCTGAAACCCCCTTTACAATATCCCTAATTGATGTACACAACCCGGAAAGTAATTAAAAGTGCCAATCAAGAGTTTAAATAACGAGAAAATGTCCGTCCGAATACGGGAAGAATGTCCGTCCAAATGCGGGAAGAATGTTCATCCAAATGCGGGAAGAATGTCCGTCCAAATACGGGAAGAATGTCCGTCCGAATACGGGAAAAATGTCCGTCCAAATGCGGGAAGAATGTCCGTCCAAATACGGGAAGAATGCCCGTCCAAATGCGGGAAGAATATCCGTCCAAATGCGGGAAGAATATCCGTCCAAATGCGGGAAGAATGTCCGTCCAAATACGGGAAGAATGTCCGAATACGGGAAGAATGTCCGTCAAAATACGAGAAGAATGGACTTTTCAACGTTTACCTTGAAAATTACATTTCTTATTGCTTAAATCATGCGTGATCAGACACTGTACATTTTTATATTATCTGATGCGTACTATCTCAAGGGATGTTTTTTGGACTTAGCAGCAGCGTTGAGAGGTGGTTAGCACAAGGGTGCTCTTGCAGCCCTCTCTAATGGAGGTGGCACTTGAGATCACTCGTCCTTCGGAATTTTGCTTTTTTACGTAATGGTACTTTTAATTAGGCTCTGCACCAAAATTCCATTTTATGTTATTTTACCTCGTCAGGAATATTGTGTAGAATTGGCTTTGGATTATTACCTGTGGTGTTCAAAAACCCAATACTTACCTGTGTATGTCACTTTTTTGCGGACTATTTTTAATCAAGCACGCCTTAGTTTGCGCTACATGTACATTTTACTGTAAATTGACAGTTTGCCATGCCTTTGTACTAATAAAGTTTTCTTTTTCAGGTAAGAAACACACCTGTGATTCACAAGTCTTTAGCTTGGTGAGTAAAAAAATGTTTTATCTTTCCAATCCCACCCTTCTTTCTTCTTTTTTCGTAGCCAATATTTGTACGTAATGCGAATCAATATAAGGAGCTGATCTGACCGTTCTACACCAGTACTCCATAAGTTTTATCAGAAATTCTTGATAATTTTTAGTAACAGAGGATGAAAAAACACTTCTTATAGAATACAGTATCTCAGTAATACGCTACACAAAACTTATGAAAAAAATCGTAATGGCACCATTGTTGATTGTCATTGCAGAGTTGACAACAATATACAGTTAGGAAAATGTATGGATACCAAGATGAAGACGTACAAATGTTGACGCTTGGTGTTTTGTCAACAAATGAAATTGATTGTTTTTGGCTTTGGTAAATTTAAATTGCTGCTATACCAAGAGGAGTAAAGGAATATAGGTAAAGTAAGATTCTGATATACCACAGTTTTATTATAATATATACTCAGTGCATGGGATTAGGCTGAGCGTTATCGAAGTTATTCACTCAGGGAGATACGAGTATGTAGAGAACGAAATGAGGTACCGGTATAGAATTGGAAGTTGTTTTATGAAATTTCCTTTTTACATAAAAAAGATGGAGTTCGTTGATGTAGCGTGTTCCTCCATGGAAACTGACTTAGCGTTAGGGAAGGTTACCTCTCCCACTGACATCTCGAGAACGGATCTAAGGACTTGAAATTTTACATGAACAAGTGAATGTGTATTGGCAAAGTACAGATGGAATATTTCTGAGCGCTATTGAAGCCTATTACTCAGAGAAATATATCTATATTTAAATAAGCCATATACTTGAGATTTGTATTACACTTAATCTCTACTTAGACAAAGTCGACCCCTATGATGGTGTATCACCCCTCATGGGATTAGGCATGGTTCGTGAACTTTCTTACTGAAGAGTATGTATTGAAAAAGAAATACACTATGGAGTTGAAGCTTGGCGGAAACTTCAATTTTTCCATAGGCAAGATCGATGTCTTTTCAGTGATTGACGGGTGCTACTGCCTCCTGGCATGATTATACGTAACTTTTAGTACTTAAAGTGGTAGCTAGGTTGAGTCAGCTTTTCGACAATGTAATGAACCATACCCCACCATAATGTCGTTGATATAACAGCTTTTCGACCATTGATTCAACCATATCCCACCATGATGTCGTTGATATAGCAGCTTTTCGACATTTGGATTAACCATATCCCCCAGGATGTCATTGATATAACAGCTTTTCGACAATTGATTCAACCATATCCCACCATGATGTCGTTGATATAACAGCTTTTCGACATTTGGATTAACCATATCCCCCAGGATGTCATTGATATAACAGCTTTTCGACAATTGGATTAACCATATCCCCCAGGATGTCATTGATATAACAGCTTTTCGACAATTGGATTCAACCATATCCCACCATGGTGTCGTTGATATAGCAGCTTTTCGACAATTGATTCAACCATATCCCCCAGGATGTCGTTGATATAGCAGCTTTTCGACAATTGGTTCAACCATATCCCACCATAATGTCGTTGATATAGCAGCTTTTCGACAATTGATTCAACCATATCCCACCATGATGTCGTTGATATAGCAGCTTTTCGACAATTGATTCAACCATATCCCACCATGATGTCGTTGATATAGCAGCTTTTCGACAATTGATTCAACCATATCCTACCATAATATCGTTGATATAGCAGCTTTTCAGCAGCTTTTCAACATTGGAATGAACCATATCCCACCGGATTGACGTTGATATAGCACTCGTAGTCTTTAAGCCTCTTATGCGGACACATCGTCTGGCGTACCTTTTTGATATCAAGAGGAAGACGTGGCAACGTTGTTGCTCCACTACTAGATGGAAAAACTTGAGCGTAGTGAAAAACGTGGCAGCGCCACCGACTCCAATGTTGTCAGTAAAAAAATACAAGTATAATACCAAGAGGAAGAAGACGTGGCAACGTCGCCACATAGTTATTACTGGACAGCTAATCGTAAACATAGCCAGATAACAAGCAGCAGACGTAGAAACATCCGAGATTGACAGTTGGCTATAATCGTCAAGCAGCAGTGTTTATGAGGCAGTGCGGGAGATGTGGCAACACTGCACGGAGCGGCACGGCGGCGGTAGGCAGGCACGTAGTGTCGCAACAGTGGGATGACCCGGTTACTGCGATAAGCCGCGGCCTTGAATAACTAGGTCAAGAGACGCTTATCACTGTTATCAGTATCGCTGTTGTTACCGCACTATCCGGTCAATTGCCCTCGGTCTGTCGCACGCTCAACTCGATCTGTATGTAGCCCGTGTGTACCCAGACTCGGTCGCTTTTATTCGGTCGTCCTTGACTTGTCACTGTGATGGGAGTCAGAGGTCGGTGAGCAAGATTCTATTTATGTGTAAAACTTTCCATCGCGAGTGATTCAACCGGTTAAAGATCGACGTTTTGTCCAGTTAATAACACCGACGATTGAAACGAGTAAATTTACAACACCGACTATGTTGTAAAACAGTCGACCTTACATAACCTCAAATGTTTTCTACGTCCTAACCTAGCTCTAGTAAGTACAATATACGTTTTTGCTGTGTTTGCAACCTAGTTTATGGCTTTTTATTTTGTACCGCTTTCTGTAAATTATATGTTGATGAAATCTGCTTGCAAACTTACCGTATGTAAGTTAAAAGCTTTCGGACGAATTATTGTTATGATTACGTTCTTAACGCACAAAAAATCTGTGCGCAATTAAATTATTTCCTTTACAAAATATTCTTCTAAAGAATACTTACTATTATTATATAGAAGGGCACTTTAATACTTTTTTTCTTTTAGAGTGTTCGGCATTCTCTTGTCAACAACTGTAATATTGAAATATTTGAGAACCTTTTATAGTTTATACTTTTATGTAGGTTATTGTAAATCCTAACCTCAATTAAATTTCTTTACGAACCACGACAGTTATAATAATGGTGTTTATTTTTTACTAAGAAATGTTATTTTTCAGTACATTATCTCGGAGAGGGTTAAATGTGAAGTTTTGTCGAATTTGTTTTAGTTTTCGTTTGATTCGCCTCAATTACTTAGCAATACATACTTACTCGTACGTAGCCATAAAAAAGGATATCTGTGTGGCCGGCCTGTGTAATTTATATATTTAAGGTGTTTAGGTCTATAATCATCGTTTATATCATGATATTATGTTATGTCAATGTACGTAATTTATATTTTAATATTTTAAACATGGTACAAAATTTCGTTTTTGCTGTTTTAGATATTATAATGTTTATACTATATCGGTAATTTCAGTACAAATAATATCCCCATATTTTTCCTTTTAATCTCAAACTATATCGAGTCTGTGGTTTACTATTTTTGTATCATTATTGCCGAAGGTGTGAGGTCGGCCTTCAAACCAGTCTTATATCTAAATGTCTCATAAAATATAAAACGTGTGTTGTATTTCAACGGCCCCAAATTAGTCCGCTTTTCCGGTTCTCACTTACGAAACATTGCTGGCACAAAATCTTTAGGTATTTTGGCTTCGATGTTGTAAACCATTTTCAGTTTAAAAAATGCTGAACCAAAGCCTAAATATTTTATTCAATATAGAGTATCCAAAATATTAAGTAGCAGTCATTTTATAGGTCTGTTCTAACTACATTTTGTCATATGCATGCGTTATTAATATATATTTTGTTGTATATTATTTATGTTATAAGCTCATTTTAAAAAAAGTTTCCCTCGGCTTCAATGAGTAGGTCACACAAAGATACGAGGAGTTAGGGTCATAAAATATTCTTACACCAATACACAGGTTGACATCGTAAGGGTTGATGTATAAAGTTTAAATTCTTGCAGGTAGAAGCGTTCCAAATTTATTAGTCGAGTTTCATACTTAACTTATGCTATTTATTATTGCGTAATATAGGTTTCCCGGTTAAATCATTCTTAATTATTATTTAATTTGAATTAAGGATTAATTAATAGAGTTTCGTATGTAATATTGTCCGGGGAATAGCTTGGGGGGAAGCACCAGCTTCCCACATATCCCATATATGCAGATAGATTATCCAAATTAATACTATTGTAACTCTTTGACCAAGAAGCTATACTTACTTCAGTTTCCACCTTTTTTTGGGAACGTAAATGACAATTTGATTGATTATACTAAGTTTTTCGGACAAACGGACAAAACACAATTGCAAATTTTGGTTGAAATCATCGGGAACCGAACCCGCGACCTCTCGGTTAGAGAGCAGCAGCGTTACCCCTGCGGCAAGTTTACGCCACTTTGTTGAAAGACAAAACTGTTTACGTTACCGAAATGTCCGGTCGTTCCCGTAAAGTCCCCTCTTGTAGACAATGTTGCTGATAGCCTAGATCCACAAGTAGGTGTCATCAACTGTTGATACGGGGTGTTAAGATTACGGCAGAGATAACAACAACTAAAGCCTTTATTAAGCCGTGTAGTTCAGCTTTGTCTCTTTGCTTGCAGAACATTGTGCGAGACCTTGTTTGGTTTACAAGTAAGTTTAATCGTGTTAGCCAATTACGTCCTTAATTAATTAACGAGGTAAACGATACACTCCAATCCAGTAAGGCAATGAATCGATTGTTTAGTATGTCGTTTCTTAAAGTAATTTTAAATATACATCGCTTTTTAAGTAACTCTTATTGCACAAATTACGAAAGGAAGCCGGAAATTTTACAATGTGTTTAGTGTTTTATTGGCAATATTGTGAGCTTAAGCAGGTTTTCGATTGCTACACAAAATTTTAGGGAAAACTGTGTAAAGTTTTATAGGTGTTATTTAGGGTATCCGGATTTTTTTATATTTCCCAATGTTCAGTGTTGTGCATTTTTTAGAAAATTTGATTTAATTCGCCTGTTTTGACAATCAATCGCTTGGTTCTTGGCGGCTTGTTGATGTTTTACTTCAACGGACAGGGTTTTCCGAAAAGATTAGATTTGGTTTCTACGAATCCGACCTATAAAACATCTTATTCCATGAGCCGTGTGAAATCACTGTAAACATTTTTTGAATCGTAACCTCGCTCCTCAGTAATGCCAACTTTACGACATAAAACTTTGTGATTTGAGTACAGTTTAAGTCTTCTCAGCATAATAAAAACGCTGTCCACAATTCGTCCAAGGGAATAATGGCAAAGCTCTGCAAGGAATCCATTTTTATTTTGGAAATAAAACATAATCGCTCTCTTCTAATACTTTCTATTAAATGTTTAACGAGTGGAGCATATTATTATTTAATGTACCAAGAATAAACTCGTCATTCGGTTTAACGTAGGAATTATTTTAAATGGTTCGACGACTCATCCGACAAAAAAGTATACTACAACGTAAGATTTATTCGAAATTTACAAAGAATTACGTGACCAATTGTGGTGAAGAAAAATAATATTAATAATCCAACGCTAGACACTTAAATTTTGAGTCCACATTGAAAAATATTAGGAAAATCTTTATTGTCTTTATTTTTTTTATATATATATATATATATTATATTAAGAAAACACCCCATTTTTAACCCTTAGAAGCCCAAGATCATCCAACATGGCGACAGCGGACCACTAATGGGGTGAGATGACCGTTTCTCAATGGGAACAAATGGGTTAAAAAGTGAACGTTTTAATAGTTTATAGTATTGAATTGTTGACCGTATTTCAGCAACACTTCTATTGTTTATGTGACCTAGAGACGTTTATCAGAGCACTTAACACAGTCGACGGTAGGACCTTGGGTGGGGGAGATAGTGAGCTGATAACAGGCAGATATCGAGTGTCGTTCTCGTATAAATTAGCCGATATTGCACCGCTATCGGTTTTCCGACTTGGCGCCCGCCGTCTGCGATATTTGTAGCTTTATAGTCGTCCAAACGCCGGAAAAGGATGTTTTGCGATGTTATAAACCGGTTACTGTAACCGATTACTACTACTAACTTACTGGAGGGAGTATTTTCAAACGAATTCGATTGACAATTAATTTAGTCTCTTTAGAAAAATCGATTGTTTTTTAGTAGTTATTATAAATTTGCTTCTTAAGGTAAGACAACTGTGGAAAAGACATTTTATGGTCTTTCAAATAACATACCCGAGTAAAAAGTAAAATTTTTTTATACCCCACGTGAAATTATATGCATGTCTGTGGGGGTACACAAATACAGGGGGTGTCACCCCCACCGTCAAATCTAGGTTACGAAAATGTTTGAATTATTGAGTGCGGATTTCCCGCCAAAACTAAAGGAGTAAAATAATTAGCGGATGCCTATAAGGGAACTGACCGACTTTAACAAGTAGCAGGTCCATTATATTGTAACGCTCGATGCCGGGGGAGTGAGTGAGACGGGGACCGATCATAACCACCAGAACACTTTTTGAGTTTTTCTCCTCCTTTTGTGTGTGAGAATACGCGTGGTTGTGGACATTCTTCGTAATTTATTCCAAGCACAGGCGATGGCGTCTTACCAAACCACCAAGTTAACTCGTAATTTTGTTAACAGAGTTAACATTCTTGTAATATTACAGCCTGGCTTTGGAGTGCCATCTGTCAACAGATGTAAACCGAAACATCTTTGTCAACAAACATCTGTTGATTAAAGATGGATCTTCACAGCGAGACCGAAATATTTGAAAGTGTTAATTGTTATAGCAAAGTGTTGACTCGTTATTTAGCCTGCAGTTATCTTTTTTCTTTTTTTAGCAGAAATCATTTTTTAAATCCTTTCGAGTGAGATTGTTTTACTAAAAAAGGAGCTTTATTTATCAAAAAATTTAATTTTTAGAAATCTGTCGATTTATCATAAGGTAGCTACAAAATCGTTAGCTTCAATAATGCTAGTGCGAGTTAACTTAATTATGTAAAATTCAACACTGTTCTAATGGGAAAAACAAGAACGATTCAGTACAGTCACTGCTGGATAAAATGTTACAACACATACGTCAAACTCTTAAGAGTGTGGTCTAAGCTCAAAATCAACCGGCGAAGGCCTATTTTCAGTGAAATAGTTTGGTGAAAACATTCAAGCAATACCTTTTTAAATTGTTTTTCGGTCAGTTTGGAACGTGTGGATTACGGAATATAAATACCGCAACATCGTATTTATAACGCTATAATTATTTCTATCGTAACGGACGATAAACAAAGTGTACAAGTGATTAAAAAGCGGCATTTGAGCTCGCAAAACTCATTGCCTTAATCATTTAACCGCTCAAAAGCAGATGCATGGTCCTGTACCACTACACCATCCATACGTTTAACTGGCAGTAACTACAAAATTGTGACGACATCCCATCGTCAATTCAGATATGTCTGCCATAACTTATGGAGCAAATGGAGGTCGTTTCTCTAGACGAGTAAAAGGATGGAGTAAAGGAAAACACATCCTGGTTGTTTATAAACGCCGCGCCGCGCTGGGCCGTTGCCGTGGGCGGCCCGTTCCCCTTTCCTTGACAAAAATAAACATATCTGCCCACATCACGTGTGCCGCCCTGCAATTTACCAGTACAAAAACACATGTTATATATACGGAGAATCGTGTCTCGAACCGATAATTTCACTCGTTGCAGTAGACATTATCGGTCTGTTTACACTTTTAAAGTGCGTTTCACGGTGGGTCGCCTTTGTTTATTTGTAACTGCCAAATTTATGGTCAAAAACATCCTGAGATTGCCGAAGGGTTCGTGTAGGACAATTAAAATTTGGCATAGAAAAAGTGCCAGAGTAATTAAAGCAGTCTAATGCTTCGAGTGTAAACCGCACAAATTTAAAAATAGTGCGAATTTGGTGATTTATTCCATGAGCAATACCGATTTGCGAGCAAATCAAACATAGTGGTACGTATCTCCGGAATCGATAGAGGACTTCTCCTAAAGAAAATCGATCATCATCCGCGATATTTTTGGATGGGTTTAAATGGGGGGGACGATAATATTTTCTTCAGGTCATGTTTTCTGCTAGAGACGTAGAGTCTACCATTGGACCAAGTTATGCCACAGTCAAATAACGGGAAAAAAGGAATTAAGTTCATACTTTTCAGCCAGTTATATGGTTTGCTGACATTGGATAAGTTTTTATTTCCGTGTTTTCACATCGTTGGTTCAAATTCGTATGATCTGAGGTCATACTGATGAGTTATTTCTCTTTCATCTGTATTCTTGGCAATACAATAACGAATATTTATTTCTGATTATTATTATTTATTATTTTCTTTTATTATGCAATCATTTTACTTGAGAACAGTATTGTAACTAATCTAAAACCTATTTAATATGCTAGACCCCACAAGTGTCTTTTACAGAAGGAACAGTTATCGCACTAGTTATATTACAGTAACCTTTAGTACATTGAGTATTCATTGAAATACTATCTAAACCATTCGGACGTGACTCGAAAATCTGTGTTATTTTACAAATTCGTGAGTAACTGTGACTTGCGGGTAACGGAAGTCACGAAACAACGCGTTATATGTTTAACCCTTTGTGTCTAGTTATGCGTTTATTTGTAATTTTTTCTACAGAAAAATGTACTAATCTTTGCGTCTTATTGGTAACAATTAGGCTGAGTTTAAAATGTGAGTCCAAAAGGAATAAAAATAAACCGTCATGACGTAGGTGGGTCTTTTACAAAACAAGTTCTTTTACACACCCAAGAGTTTTTACAGAGCAATAATTTACATTTGACAAATCTGGCCGCGGTTTGTACAGACTGGTGATTACAGTTCTCAGCGTGTTGTGTAAGGTCGCATAGCAACCCCCCTCGACCCCCTCCCCTGCGAATTGACCACACTGTTTGCCTACCCGGGGGCCGTCAGGCGCCAGGCTGCATTTTCCGTTCTGCCACCAGCGCCCCCTATTAATGTAATGGCGGGAATTTGCGAAGTGACCACTCTTCTCGAGTTGACGCACAGCGTGCACGAACCTTTCGTTACTGACCTTATTCGACTTTTGCAAACAGTTTTGCACCTCAACTGCCTTTATCCGTTTCAAAATGGTGGACACTTTAAACTGTTTTTTATTTTAAATATCTCGGAGATTATTTGGTGATACGTGGTATGGTGTACTCCTGCCTTGTACTTTAATAATCTAGGTACTGAGTGATAGAAATGTAAGTACTTCCTGATTGTATGAGATTAAACAGGAGATAAATCATTCTTACAGCCGTGGTGTGTTGAAATCTGGTGGATTATTTCAGTTAGTTCTCAAGTCTGACACCAGGGCCGCGCCACGTCACTTTGTTACTGTTGTACTTCACCTCTCACTCCACAGATGGCAGTCCGAGCGCTCACTTTGTCCGTGCCTCAATTTACAGCAAGGATGGGTTATCTCTTGTGTAACTAATACAGTCGAAGGTGATATTACAATCTGATTACAGTAATTATCTACAAAAGTTGTTTTAACAATCTCCATATACCAACGTTCTGTTTATACCCTCTTGATTAAAACACATGAAATTCTTTAGCATGCACCTCCGTCACAATTTTAATGCCCATATTAAACGCCTAAATTGCATCGGACGTTTATTTGAAACAAACGAAGGAAGAAATCTGCATCGCAATTTTGTGAGACCAGAACAACTCTTCTAATGAGATATGAGTTCTATAAAGGAATTTGTGTATGGTAAACCGAAGAAGAGTGCAGTATTTGGTGTTTGTTGAGAGAATACGGGAATATTTAAGTCTATTATTGAAGTTGCTCCCACAGATGGGTTAACTTCAAATCCTTTCATCTCCCCCGTTGGATGATAAACACCTTCATCCATCCATCCAGGCTAAGTCTTTAATAATTCAATGCGGAGCTAAGAAGCCCTCACTTGCTGTGAATTTACAAACATTATAAGCTAATTAGCTATCTTGGCTTCCAACTTGTGTATAGTTATAGTGCTGATGCGGTTTTTTGACATTTACACCCTTAATTCTGTATATTTATAGTTGTGGTTTAAAACAAAAGTGTGCCCACAAATATTACACACTGAGCTCTCAACCCTTTAATTTTGTGATGTTTAATTTCACAACTACTGTATAATTTAAAAATCCTCTCAACTCGTGCACAGCGTTATCATAATACCCGCACTTGTTACTAATTTGTGTAACGCTTCCAAATAAGAAAAAGGAATCCAAGGAATATTAATACTAAATGAACATTATTTTTTGCAATATTTTACATTTTTATGGTTTCAAGATGAGTAGCGGTGTCCCAAAATCAAACAAAGCAACTGCTCCTTTATTAAGTCATCAGAAATTTGGAAACCAAGAACTTCGCAAACCATGGCTCTTTCATTTTTAATCGCCTTTTAGAGCAAATGTTATATTTTAACTCCTTTTGAAATATTTAATAAAAGTACTTATGACGGATTCTCAGCTTTTTCAAATTAAGGATTTTCCCTTTTGCTCGTTAGAAATTTAAAATGACGATTTGTTCTGTATATGTAGGTATTCAAAATCATTATGGGTCTGTAACGATAAACATTTTTCACGCTCAGTTTAGATTTTCTTACGAACCTTTGTAGTGTCTAAAAATAGAAATTGAATATTCAGAAAACCATTCTGTACATGATCTCCGATTTGCGAGAAAAGTGTTTTTGTGTTTCAGTTATGTAACATAGATGGGGTGTTATAGTTCGAATATTTTGAGTTGGTTGTGTGTTCCAGCTTCTGTTTATTTTCATCAAATAGTAAAAACATCTACCGTTTGGAGGTTAACATCAGTAAACACCTTATTCTATAGTTCTGAAGCGATTACAGTAGCTTATTTTCTTCATACAAAGTCATTTTAATTTCCGTTGTAAACCAATGTACCGGGTGACAAAGATTTATAGAAACTCGTGGTGTTGTTATAGGAAAGTGACCATTTTCATACAGTCTGAAATACAACAAGAACATCTCATTTTTCATTGCAGGCAAGAGATTCTCAGCAATTTATAATAACAGCAGTTCCAACATTTAAAATAACAGCAGCACAAATTTTGAGCAAATTAATTAATTTAACAGTCAGTCCCTGCAACTGAGCGTAGGTGAAAACACGAAATCTTTTCTTCTTAAAGAAATACTCCCCCAATTGTTTTGCTAAGGTCCTTATGATCGTTGTAGCCTTAGTCAGCGATAAGCGGCAGTAGCATGAAGTCGTTATCAGTGTAGACTCATGCGCGCGCGTCTGTCGGAGCATGAGGGGGGAGGCGATATAGGCCAGAGTATTTTGTAACTCACCAAATGAGAGAGAAAGAGAGAGAGATAGAGAGAGAGGTTGGCCCGCGTGAACTAGGCCAGTAGGCTGCAGTGTTGCCAGTTCTCACTCCACTACACTCCACTGCCTCCTATATCACTTTCCGCCTACTACATCGTGTACGCATACTATAACTAATTAATGTTCATGACTATTTTAGAACACGTTGAACGATATTGCATTTTACTAAAATCTCGTACCTTAATATGAATTGGGTTTTAATAAAATAACGGTAAAATAACGCTTTTTCCTTTAAACGGATTGGATTAATAAGAGTTATATAATATTTTTTACCATCTAAATTTCTTATTCCATATACATTTCCACAGACGCTTTTAAGAGTATAACTTGCTTGTAATCAAGATGTTTATTAAATTGTAATGTCTGAACTATGTGATATTATTAGCTTACGTCTTTTTAACATTTCATGCAATAAAATAGTACTAAATGTTAATAAAACAATACTTTTCCAAATGGTTAATTTTTTTGGACGAGGCCTTTAGAAACCAAAGGTTTCACCATCAAACAACTCCATAAATAAAAATATATTTGTGGAAAATCGCCCCAAGACCCTTCAAATTTATGGTATCTCAATAAATTTTGAGGGGACTTCTTTTAGATCAATTTTACGAGTTTGTGAACCTTTTTATACTATCATTATATTAATATACGTTTATTCGGAACCCATAAATGTATTATGTGAGTTTATATACTCACATGTACAGAGACATCTTTGCAATTTCGCCAATTGTCCCCTTAGTTCATTAATTCTGTTCATAGAAGACATGGAAGTGAAAGCAAGGTAATCAAAATTTAAACGCTATTTGTTTTATCAAATTTCCTAGGATTTAAATCTGTTTTCACCCTCTAATCTTTTTTTATCCATCTTGTTACTTGCTGAATTGGGTGCTTTGGAAATCACGTTCTTTGTGATTATAATATAATCGATACAGTGTTATTGCTAAGTCTGGATACCATTAGTTCAAGAAGTAATTCAAGAAGAGTAATTGTAGAATTTTTGGTCAGAGTAAAGTTGTGATTTCCAGTCACAATAAAGCTTTTGCGTTTTAATGGTTGTGACACGAATGCTTATAAAAAATTATCTACGTCACCAATAAAAGAATTAAAAACGTGTATATGCAATAAGATGAAAAGTTTTATCATTAAAGAATTTCAACTATTAAGTGCAAACACATATTCTAGCTTGCCGGTGTAATAATTTATGATAAAATACAATTCCAAACCTACTTTGTTTTACTATGGTTTTCCTCCAGCGGTAAAACCCATCAAAGACTCTTCAAAATTACGATTTGTTATTAATAAAAAGTTATTTATATTTTCTCTTAGGCGTTCTAAGACCTTATATTAAATATTGTATTTGAACATTGTTTAATCATTGTGGAGGTCTTGTATTTTCAGCTGAACCATGCAAGCCTTTCTTGCTTCTTTTTCCGGAAGAGTAACTTTGGATATGCATTTGTTTTCAAACAAGTTTCTTAATAACGCTTTGATGCCCAACGTTCTGAGAAATCAAAAATGAGTACGTCACTGTACTGAATTAGTTTTAGAAGGTGGAAACGCATGTTTGATAGATAACGTTAAATTTTTACTATCTTCTAAAACGCACGTTATTTTCTTCATTTTCCTCCAGAACACAATTATTTTGGCGGTGTCCACATTACCAATTTACTTTATTAATCAATTATAACTTTTAATTGCAAGGGTCATCAGTGTGTGGTAGTTTTTCTCTAAGGACGTAACATCACGGTATATGGCTGTGGCGGCTCTGCCTGTGAGGTGAAGGCTTGAAGCTTGTTTATGTACGCGGTCAACCGTGAAGGTTACCGGGACAAGCCGTGCCGGCCTACTAGACTAGTGCTGCTATCGTGCGGGGTTTTCTAGTACCACGGCCAAGAACTTCACCCAACCGCCGACAGATAGTGTAAATGTCTCTGTTGCCTGCAAGCGGATTGTGATTGTGCACTTAAATGATTGTTTTCATTTTCCATCAATGCTTTTAAACGGCATTTTAATGCACTCTGTGTTTTTTGAACACCCGCATTCCAATTAATTTGTAACCGACAGTATCCTAATGTATGTTCCTAATTACTGTCATCATAATATTTAGTTAGCACTAGCATTTTACTAACCGTATTGTATGAAGCGTTTGTGTTAAAACAACTTCATGCGGTCTGATTTAATTTAAATAGTGCATCACGAACTTTTAAATACACCAATGTTTTTTTAATGAATTATCGAATGTAATGTTTAAGTGAAAAATGTATAATCCTAATAATATTAGAAATGCGAAAGTGCCTTTGTTTGTTTTGCATTCACGCGTAAACTAATCAACCAATTGTACTGAAATTTTACTTGGATATTCTTACGGATAAATATAGGGCTATTATTATTTCGAAAATCCCTCTGGGCTACGCCCACTGGTATCTGAAGCAGCAAAAAATCCCATCTTGGCCTCTAAAGTTGTGTAATATGAAAGAGCCTGTGAAATGTAATCATTCTGTGTAAACATTGTATTTTGACAGCACGACCATATTATGTTTAATTAATTTAACCGATATGTTCAATTTGTTTACATTTTTATAGAGAGAAAGCCTAACAAAAGTAACAACACTTCTTATTTCAACATCGTGACAACAAGGCAAACCAGTTAAATATATTTTGGATTTTACCTATTCAGGATGTACGCCTACTAAATTGGAAATGTGTATATGTAAGGTATTTAATTGGGAATTTCCTTAGACATTGTGGGAACAAATGGAATCACAAAGCAATACACGAGACACTAAATGTAATTTTAATGACATAAAATCGTCGAGGGGACATCGCATCCATTTCTCACCGATGAGGTATACCATACTGACTAGGTATATACGAGTAAATACTGATATAACTCCTAGACTGGGCCGAGAAAACAGTATGATATAGCGAACATTACTTTCCTGCATCATATATCATTTTTACATATAGACAATAACTGTCATAATGTAAGTATTGAAATGTGTTAGTATTATTGATGTTGTTTTTAGTTTTTAAATTTCAAACGCAATATCTATATCCGTGCAATTTACAAAATGATATACAGGTCTATATATTGCTTCTTGGTATAAAGTAGCAACCTCCAATTTCGCATTGGAAATATAATTTATTTCAATTAGAAGTAAACAACCTGAAATAAGAACTACTCGAAATTTTGCTTAACTTCAGGTCCTCTTAATAATGAACACTGGAAAATGGATACCCACCTTATGCATGGTTTATCTAATTCCATTTACGAAATATAATAGGACTCTACAGTATTACTATATTAAGAAAGGTATGAATTTCGACTTTGGAATTCCGTGAGATTGGTCTAAAATAGTTCAAGTGTTACTGAAATCGTGGGAGCTATTCAATCAAATACACGGAATGTTGCAATTGCAGACGAAGCCGTGGGTATGTGCTAGTGAATTATAAATTGATAGTTCAGTTGGGTATTGTAGGATGTACAGCTTTGCTTTGTTCAAACCGTGATGTTGATTATTCAATGTTAATGTTGAGTTTAGCTCCAGTTCACCTTCCTCTTCGTGCAGCGTCTGGAATCTGCAACTGTCACAGCCTTGGCTCCTGGAATCTAGAGTCATATTCGTCTAAAGCGATAAAATAAAACAGGTCATGAAGAGGCTGAAAATGAACTAACTATTTACATCGTTTCGACATCAGAGACACTTAGACTACAAAATTTTGGTGTTATTTAGGTAAAGAGGTAGTCTCATTGTCTCATCAGGTGCACAATTGAGTGCACAACGATGTTGTAGACACTATCTGGATGTTTTACACAGTTGAGAAATCCAGTTCTCTACAAATAACGCAACTCTGCTGGGAAGGGTTGAGTGAATGGGAATGTTGAGTTCAGCTCCAGTTCACTTTCCTCTTAGTGCAGCGTCTGGTATCTGACTGCTTGTCGCAGAGATGTGTCTCTTTGATAAATAAATTATAATTTATTAATACAATTGTATAGTTAAATCTATAGAACTAATTTGCAACTGCAATTACTTTGTCGTTTCTGTCATTAGTCCATTTTAAGGCAATTTTAAAACAATGCCTAATTAAATATCCAATTTGTTGATAATGAAGATTTTGCATTTTCAGTTCATACCGACATTTATTTCCACCATTTTTGGCCCAATCACCAAAAGCCTGTACCGCTAGAAAAGTTTTGAATTATATTTAAGGTATCAAATATTGTTAATTAAGAATTGAGGTTGGAGTCTTCCTTGAAATTGTGAAGAAAAAGAAGTCGCTTCTAAAATTCGTTTTTTTTCTAAACGCTCCGAAGTTGTATCCGAAGTTGTAAGTATTTAACTACGTGAATGATTTAAGTGGCGACTACAGTTTTGTATCCAAAAATAAAAAAATAGGATGCTTTATTGCCGGCCAGTTTCAATAAACGTTCCATGTCGTTTACGATTTAGCTCCTGTTGACAACACAATCGACTACTAGTGACTGACAACTGATGAATGACAAAACCTTGATAGCACATGGCACTTGTTGTTATTCAAGGTCAGCTGGAGCTGGACCGGAAACACATGTCGCACTTGGACTTCCGGTTCAGTTCACCTGTCCCGTGCCACGCTATACACTCGTTGTCGCTAGTGACCTATTGTCCCCGATGCTAATTCCAAGGTGAAGTGGATATCGGTAAGTATTTTTGACAAAGAGAGATAACCATTGGGACACGTGACGTTTCGCACATCGGTAGTCATTATTAAGGTTAACAGCTCGTATTTGTGTAATTCGGAGTAAACTGTTGTCATCACCAGAAAGGTTCGCTTCCGGTTCATTTATTCCTTCCAGTTGAACCCCCAATAGGTACAGCAAAAACCGATGTGTCACTTAAATCTGAGCAACCTTAGGGGTGTCCAGGAGCGGTATATCACTAACCACAAATGATGAGGTTCTGGGATGCAAGGGCAATTCGATAGGTCTATTCAACTGCGGGAGATGACTGTTGGAGTTGATAGGCCTCCCTAGGGCTGTTGCTAGCCAAGATATAAGGGCAAGCACAGGCTGAAACAGAACTGCACCACCCCTTCTTCCAAAGGGACATGACTGAGATTAATACCCAAAATCCTCATGGACCTCAACATGAGGCGGCCCCTACCCTAATCTTACCCATGCAGGATATCCTGTCACTCCGGAAGCAGTACAAAGGTTCTTTGACGACTACATGCAATTTCTAAGCTTCTTGTCCTAAGAGAAAAAAAACCTGTTTTCAATTCGGTAATACTTACAAAACCTCGTATAATTCCTTCGCCAGTCGTAACAGTCCAAATGTACAACAACCAATTGTTTTTGTAGATTCATTTCATAATTAATTCGTAAACTATTGTATCAACCAAATTGCCCTTCGAAAATTTTCGAAATTAATAATCCAGCACGATCTGACAACACAGGTAATATTATGTGACCACTCGCTGTAAATTACACTATCTTGTATGTATTGCTATAGTTACAATACAATGTACATGGCTTATTTCCTTGCTTTAAAGTATTATAGCAAATTTTCTAAGGAACAATGAGGACTACGCAGGGCATTTACACTCATTGTAGGGCTCGTCACATTCCCTCATTACTCAATGAAGTTCCTTGGCCAAAGGAAGAAAACAATACTTTACTACTCTGTAGTAAATATAAATTCCTGACAAAAATTGCATAAAGTATACGATACAAAACTGCGATACTAATAAAAAGTCCTGGAGTGGTCATAAACCTGTATGACCCAAGCGGTATAATCCTATTAACCGTATTGAAGAAGGAAGGGTTCGGAGCTTCGAAAGTTGATGAAAATATTTTTATCCCCTATTACACGGGTTTAGTGTATCACCGTATCACACCGGAATACTGCATCCTCGGGGTTGGTGTTAGGTGGAGGGGTGGGGGGTGGACGTTTACGACATTTTGCAGAAATTGAACTCCACTCCAGTGACCGACCAGTAAACACTTGATTGTTTTTATCCGAGGCCAATAAAACGGCTTCCTACTCAGAGAGCGAGCGGGAGGGAGTATTTTATTGGCGGCAGAGTATGACAGTATTATTTGGGTCAGCGGAATCTCTCTCCAGGTCGTAAAAGAGAAAACAGGAACCTTTTGTTCGGCGTTGGGTGGGCGGAAAGGAGGGGGGGCGATTGGGTGATTTAGTGCGCCGTCAACTTGTCACAATGTTTTGACTCCACTTCTGTCCCCGTTCAGTTCGTAAATTTTGGCGAATGGGGAGAGGTCAGTTATATGGTGTGCTGCATTGACCGGCTCGACGACCTGTTCGCGGAAATCACGCGGCTCCGGAGCCAATCAGTGAATGTGGACTGCCACATTGTTGAGTGATGGGACCACTCTTCTTTTCTTTTGGGCGCTTTTACAACTCGTGTTTCCCAACGGCCTGCGTTTGTTCATTTTCTTGTGACGGCTTTCTAAACTAGGCCATTCAGGGTATTTGCATTTGTGTTGACCCTACTTTGACACACATACCCCCTTTTCTTTTAGTCAGTTTTTGTGTTGTTGTCAGGTGACATAATAATTAATTAATTAAGTAAATAATTAATTTAGCCTATCACTGTTGTAGGGATAAAACACGGATCTACTTTAGATGGTAGATGATTATCCGCAAGGGCCTCTTTGTTTTGCACTTTCCTGCCTATCTGGATTTGGAATGAAAACGGCTAAAGTAGTGATAAATAACAAGGCCCTAATATAGTCCTCGAAGCAGGATTTCGACAGTTTTATAGTCCATTATGATTCCAAAGATGATTTTCAAATTCGATTTAAACGGCTCCACCATTTACGCAATCTGCTTTCAAGTTGACTTTCTGTATTTTTGTAGTTTATGAGAAAAATCTGTAACGTTTTGTACTTCATTGTTTAAATATTCAAAAAGTATACTTTTTACTTCCTAAACTTTGCCCTAAATGGTAATTGGCTCAGTAATTACGAACGACAGGTTAAAGTAATTCATTCGCGCTACTGCAACATTGACCACCGAGGTGCAGCAGTTGTTACCTAATTGAGGTCATTGGCAATCTGACTGTCTTCCGACCTCAAGGGTTATACATAACCACTGTCCTCAGGGAATTCTATAATTCGGATGTGGTTCTTCTTTCTCTTCCAATAATTGTTATGGATACATTTATTTTTGTCACAATTCGTAGCCATGTGTACACATGGATGTGATTCATATAGTTGCTATTCAACACTGAACAGATTAAATAGCCTTCATTTGTGACAGATCCAGCAACTTTCTTTTTTTACCATTTTACTTTATTCTTCAATATGTTTCAAACTGTATAATAAATTATTTTATTTTGGAATAAAGCATCACTAATGGCATAAACAAGTTTTACTAGTATATTAATTTAAATGTTAAGTGCTTCTCTGAGCATAATTAATAAATTATACAACATAACAATCTAACTGTGCGATAAAATTTACGTTAATTAATTAAATCGTCTACTTGCAAAATTAGACATTCTATTTGTAGTAGTACAGTTTGACAAAAAACTCATTTTCCTGAGAAAATAGTTGGCCGCCTCATTAAACGCCAGCGGAAGGTGTAACCGAGTTTTTAATAGTTGAGAAAATGAGGCAGTAAAGTTATAGGTCGGTAATTGGCCGCACTACGGCTGTTCTCACAGTAAAGCAGAGCCGGGAGGACAAGTCCAAGGGCTGGGCGAAGGTCGCCTTATGTAAGACTGAGCCAGGAGGAGTCAGCAGTCATGGCTCTCGTGGCCAGATCGGCCAGGAAGGTGGCAGAGTAGGCGAGTAGAGGGCGGTGATGAGCGACTGGTGTGGGAAGCTGGATTGGTCATCCTTCGAAGAAGTCTTGGGCAAGCTTGCCGTTTTAGGATGAGTCCGTGATTCGTCTTCGTGGTCTTTCGTGTAATTGAATTTGTTTATGTCTCAGTGCCAAATTGCTTAGCCTTTAGAAATAAAAGCCTTGAAGGCTACGATTGATGCTTGAAATCTCCATGAACGTAGTACTGTTACTATTTTTCTAGTGAAGGATGACTATGAATAAAGTATATCTGTCCAAGATCGACCCTCCGTAATAATTATCATTATTAGTATTCCAGTCATCAATGTCAATTAAGAGAGCACTTTACTTACACATGGAATCCGAACAATGGAAATTTCGATCATTAGCCTCTTCATCTTCCATTCGTTCACCACCAAAACTAGAAATCTACAATTTGTTCAGTGCGGTGTTTAAAATTGGTAGTTGATAGCGATTGAATTTTTAAAAAATCAATCAATATTCGAGGTAAGTCTGATAAGACGTTTACAAATATATTTATTTATTACATATTTGTACAATTATACATTTGTTTTAAGTTTGAACATTTTTAATTACTTATTCAAAATTATGAATCTCCCCTTATTTATTCTTTTCATATATACAAAATGACATACTTTTATATGTATGAAAACGAATATGAAATACCCATCCAATGGATACTAGTATGTGCATACGAATACAGCTCTTAAATATTTAATTTGCGTTAGTCCAAAGGAATGAATATTGTAGGTTTGAATTTGATTCTTCCGGAAAAATTTTGATTCATTTCAAAAGGATTCAAATATGTGAATATGTGTATTCGAATACCATTCGATTTTGTATTCGATTTTCTCATCACTGCCTTGAATTGTTTATTTGCCCTACGTCAGTAGTATAAAAAACAAAATGCTAGTGAAATTGTCCAAAAGTCTGTTTTGGTTTCCAGTGAAAATTCAAAGTACCCAGTTAAAAACGTTGATTTGACAAAAACATCAATTCTCGCCAAGCAGGAAATATTCATTTAAGTTGTTATTATTTTTGTTTTACTCCTGTTTTAGTTTGGATTCAAGCGATAAACCCCCCTTTACAAGTAATACTAATAAGGTCATTGTAAAGTTTCCACAACGATTCAAAATTAACAAATTGTGCGAGGTTTGTAAAACAAATAGAGTTTTTACTACTGACGATGTTGATTTTTACTAACTTTATCACTCCTTAGATTTGTAACAACAAAATGGCGCGAATCGTGCTTCTCTAAAAAGTCTAGTTTAAAAGTTAAACTCTGTTCAGTTTTTGTTTGGGGTAGAATGCTATCTAACCTCTGATAGGAACTTTGTGGACCACAATACAATTGTCTTTCATATGGATGTTTTAATTTCTATTACATTCTGTATGTAATTGTATTTTTTACAAATACGCGCGAAGAATCTTATCAACTTTGCATTTTAACATTGTTTAAATCTTGTAATTTGTAAATTATTTTTTAAAGACTACCTGAAGATTCTGTTTATAAAATGTCTAATTTTATTGCGACTTTGTGCAGCTAACCCATTATAGAATTTGTAGAATTGTAGCAGTGAAATATTTATTATGTAAATGAATTTGTTATTGTCACATGGTGTAGGTGTAGACATCACACTTATCTTAAATTCCCATTCCGCCAAAATATTTCCGGGGTGAAACTGTTACAAATACATAAAAATCCAAAAACTCTTAAAATCGCAACACACATTTCCGGTTGGACGAAACTTCTTAGTACTACTTGAACCTAACTTACTAAAATTATAATAATTAGTAATTATATAGCAATCTAACAACTAACAAAAATTACACATACAACAAAGAATTCCAGATATTTAGGAATGAGCAACAGATATAACCTCAAGAGAGAATATTTCACACTACTAGAAGGTCTTTCGATACAGCAGAGTATAAATTCGAACAATGTATAGTTTCAAGCATTTTCGATCTTGTTAAGCATTTTAGGTATTTGTAAAACCATCATTGATAAAAACCGTGTTATTAGCTCGTATAACATTTTCTTTTTATAACGACCTACTTGGGACGGAGTACAGGTTAATTACGATATCAGCGATAAGGGAATCCATAGATCCACGTGCAAGGCCATATATCTTCTTAATTATAACCGCACTGAGGCAGACAAAACAAATGTCGGCTTTACGTGCATCAGATGGGGGAGGGGTTGCTACCCCCCCCCCCCACCACCACCACCACCACCCGAGGCATAAATTCACTTTGCAGCGCCCCTTCATTGATAAGACTCTAGCTAGCTTCTTGGCTCTAATATAGGTTGGAACTTTAACCCAGTTTCGACGTTAGATCTGATACCATTGGTAAACGGCATTTCGTAAATTCTTGCAAAATTAAAGCATGCACTTTACGTGTGTAAGTTCGACGGGGAAACGTGAATCGAAGATTTTGATCAAGGGATGATATTTCAACCCTGGATTTTATCAACTTTGTTTGTGCTCCAGGAATTTCAACTTACCCAAGATATATAGATACGATAGATGGAATTCTTTTATTGCAGAAGACAACAAGAAGTGTTGCATTGCAAAAGACAACTCTTAAATTTGACAAGCATACCACAACTTTATTCAATCCAACTTACAACATTTATTCGACTCGACCACTCACCAATTTTCCAACTGCAGTCCCAATTTCGATGTCAGTCAGCCAAATGGGTGGTCTCCTAGTTATATGCCAGAAAATCGCCGATATTGTTAAATGCCTGAATTGGAAGACAGCTTTAAGATATAAACATGCTTTTAGGGTTTACTTAAATTTTTGACCTCAACGGAGGTAAAAGTAAGGATCACGAATGTATACTGTTCAGCCAATATGTGGATGCACAGTCCTTCTAGCATACTCCTCTGCAAACATTTATACCCAGGATCAGACAAAAGTTCAGACCATTCTTACAACTTTCATGATACATAAAGTGCCGAGACTCAAGTAGAGTCGTGACGTCTCACCATCCTCCTTCCAAGCGTGATCTAAAATGATTGCTTAACTGTTTGAAGTTTGAAGGTTGTTTTTGATGATGATAGGATTTTGAAGGAAACAAGATTTTTCCGGACATTTGCCATCGTTCAGTGATACGACCTACGAGTCGTAGGTGGTTGGTCGACGAATGCAGACCTATTGTGACCTGTACTCTGTAGTTCAGTTCTAATAATTTAGTGTTGTGTTTAGTTTTTTATTAAGTGTATGTTTTAGAGTTAGTGAAGTTGACACACAACATGGTGGTTGTGATTCCTGACTTAGGAGTGTCACAACGCTCTGGTATGATTTGTTCATTTTTACATAGTTTGTAATAATTATGTGTTAGGTTAGTCATTTACCTGAAGAAGAGATCAGATTGCAGATCTCGAAATGTAGTGTTACTGAAATTTTGTATCACTGAACGATGGCAAATTTCCAGAAAAAACACTGTTTCCTTCACAATTCACACTGTGACCAGGCTTTCTCTAGCATCCACCCTTGCATCCTCTGTATTGTCATCTAGTTTATTAGAGGAATCTTTTTGTCTCTTCTTCACACTTCTGTGTTTCAATGGCTGTGAAATCTTCACCAGCCTGTACTTTTGAGTGGACTTTGGTCTTTTTGCCTCTTCTTCTCACTTCTGTTTCAATGACTGTGAAATCTTCACCGACATGTACTTTGAGTGGATTTTGGTCTTTTTGACTTTTCTGTGTTTCAATGGCTGTGAAATCTTTACATGCCTGTTCTGCAGAGAAAGAGCAAGTCTTCTTCGTCGACCTTTCTTCAGCAAATTCTTCAGTGGTCTTTTTCGCGTGATCGTGCCCTCGCCTGGTAACGCGGCGAGTTCTCACCGGCTGCCGAGGTGACGGGCCTCTACACCCCGCACCTGCGCCGCCCGGTGCTGCGAAGACACGGCTCACCGCGGAGGACAAGGCCGACATCTCTCATTGGCTGAGACGCTGGCGGGAGGCGCTTGTCAAGGTCTCGCCACTAGTCGCTACTGCAGATCTCTCACCGCAAGGTTGCTCGGCCAATTACCACAGTCTTCGCTACAGTCCCACGGGCCTGTGATGAGTGGCAGAGGGATCTTCGGTAGTACCTTGCAGCTCCGTGAAGACGGTTCCTACTAAATCATGTGGCGCTCGCTTTTTGTATGACGTATACGAAGTATCCTTCAGTTTCGAACGCCATATTTTACACGTGAAAAACTTCGCTTCGCAGACCAGGAGTGCGTAGATGACAAAAGACAAAACAGGTGCGATCCTGGACCTCATACTACAAGGATATACTTATCAACAGTACCCGTACCACAAGTCGGAGTTAGTGTAGCTTGAAACAAACTTCTCCAAAATAACGCCCAAACGAGATTCAGTAGGACTTTCAGTATACAGGGGCAATTTATGTATAATGTATAACATTAATTGTATAGTGCAATCTTTTCTTAAAACTATGTGTGGTATCGGTTTTGAGTCAGTTTTGTTTTTTCAAATTAAAGATCCTTTTGAAGTCGGGTAAATTTTGTCAACAATTTTATTGTTTTAATGTATTATTTTATGAATGTCAGACTTAAAAATGTGTTTTGTATATAGACAAGATGGTTAAAAAAATCGAGGACTTTGAATGTTTGTTTGTGCTGTACCGCTAAAAATAGTACGTGTTTCAACATTTTTCAACGTGAGGAAATTTGCGTAAATTATTAATTTTGTGAATTAAGTCAATTACGGAATAAGCGACCCCCGTTCATAAATCCATTTCCATTTAATCCTACGTAACGGGTATTCTTGTAATTTAGTGAACTACAACACGACAAAGAATCAAAATTCCTCTCCTGTCCGGCTCCCCGAGAGGAGCCCATAACCGCTCCCGGGCCACTTCTCGTAATTGGAGTGTTTTGTCCGGAGGCCGAACCTCCTGAAGAGGGTCAGTGGAGTCAGGCCGGTGGGTGGACCAGGAAGGACAAAGGAATGACCGATCCTGCCGATTATTCATCCGGCATCGACAGAGTAGGAAGGGGAAGGAAAGGGTTAGGAATGCGGTCTAATCCTAGCACCCCGCCCGGCCCGCCACACCTATGTCCAGTGGCCCACAAAAAAGACCACAGGTGACTGGGAGTGAAGGACAGGAGGCAGCTGCCCCGCGCCGCTCCGTGGGATGTGGGAATGTCGCAGCCAGTTCGGTAAACAGTTCGACAGAACGCCGCTGGACAGTGGGTGAAAATAGGGCACCTGACCTGCACTTGTGTGCGGATTTGGGATTTCCGGTCAGACCAATTATTTTGTGGCTTACAAACAAAAATAGCGACGTTTATAGAGAACATGTTATAACAGTAATAACAACAGATATTTATATTATTTTTTGTATAAAGTATCTCAATCTCAGGCGAATAGGAAAAAATCGAAACAGACGAACACTGAAAGATACAGGAGACAAGTTTATGCGGCGCCAAGAGGTACACAGGATGGGTCAACCTTACAGAGTCAAAACGTGCACAGGATGAATCTACTTTACAGAGTCAAAAGGTACACAGGATGAGTTTACTTTACAGAGTCAAAACGTGCACAGGATGAGTCTACTTTACAGAGTCAAAAGGTACACAGGATGAGTCTACTTTACAGAGTCAAAAGGTACACAGGATGAGTCTACTTTACAGAGTCAAAAGGTACACAGGATGAGTCTACTTTACAGAGTCGACAGGTGCACAGGATGAGTCTACTTTACAGAGTCAAAAGGTACACAGGATGAGTCTACTTTACAGAGTCAAAAGGTACACAGGATGAGTCTACTTTACAGAGTCGACAGGTGCACAGGATGAGTCTACTTTACAGAGTCGACAGGTGCACAGGATGAGTCTACTTTACAGAATCAAAACGTGCACAGGATGAGTCTACTTTACAGAGTCGACAGGTGCACAGGATGAGTCTACTTTACAGAGTCGACAGGTGCACAGGATGAGTCTACTTTACAGAGTCGACAGGTGCACAGGATGAGTCTACTTTACAGAGTCGACAGGTGCACAGGATGAGTCTACTTTACAGAGTCGACAGGTGCACAGGATGAGTCTACTTTACAGAGTCGACAGGTACACAGGATGAGTCTACTTTACAGAGTCAAAAGGTACACAGGATGAGTCTACTTTACAGAGTCAAAAGGTACACAGGATGAGTCTACTTTACAGAGTCGACAGGTGCACAGGATGAGTCTACTTTACAGAGTCGACAGGTACACAGGATGAGTCTACTTTACAGAGTCAAAAGGTGCACAGGATGAGTCTACTTTACAGAGTCGACAGGTGCACAGGATGAGTCTACTTTACAGAGTCGACAGGTGCACAGGATGAGTCTACTTTACAGAGTCGACAGGTGCACAGGATGAGTCTACTTTACAGAGGCAAAAGGTGCACAGGATGAGACTACTTTACAGAGTAAAGAGATACATTGGACTAATCGGCTGTATAGAGTAAAGGATCAAAGGATTTACAGGACGATTGTTAAGTCTACCTTTATGACATTAAAGGTAAAATGTACTCTTCAGTTTACATGGGTTGTACATTTAATCATGACTATCTGTAGTTATACGGATGAAAAGTCTTGTGTGTGTCTGAACCTTTATTGTGAAAATCATTGAAAAAACTTTTTGTTGCTTTTTTTTTTAGTTAACGTTAAATAGATTTGGTTAAACAATGGTATTTTAAAAGTTACAAGCGGAGTCCAAAATTAACTAAACATTAATTATTATATTATTAATATCCAAAACATTATTGCAATTACAAAAGATATTATTTCTCTCAACAAAATATTCACCTATAGTTGGATTTTTAAGTTTGATATTCTATCTGTGTGTGTGTGTGTGTAGATACATTAAAAAACACACTTGTTTAAAATCCTTATAATAACTTAAATAATCTTGCATATATGTTAACATACCCATGAATAACGTGTAATTAAATCTATTCAGTTCACAATGGCGGTCATTTATAAATTTAAGTTAAAATCATTCACAACAAATTCAATATAGATATTTTATAAAAATAACACGTTTTAGAAAATCTTATTAGAAATCTAACGACATACTGTTTGTGCTAATCGCATGAAAAACAACCGAAATATTGCAACTTAGCGATGTGTCACTTGATCCAGTTCTCAACATAACAATTAAAATTATGTTGATAGGTTGATTAATTAATATATCCAGACTAATTGCAATATTTAAATCGTAAAAGGAAAATTGTGTGCTTAAAACCCATGTATTTAGTATATCTTAAGTACATTGAATTCATAAGTTCAAAATGAGTTTTCTATAAGCATAGAAATATCCTCTAAACTATCCGAAGAGTGAAGTTCTGAAACACCCTGCATAATTAATTATGACAGCTGGATTTTCTGTTTAAAGACAACATTTTGGAAAATGTGTAGAGTGAGCGATGTAATTATTTTTGCTTTTCCTAATAAATAAAGATTCATAGTTCAGGAAACTTTAATAAAACATTAATTAGTTATTAAGTTATGTCACTTTTAGTTGACATCGTCTAAAAAATTTGTAAAAAATTAATTAAAAATGCTGGAGATGGTAGAATACTTTTTTTACATTAAAAACAACACCAAAACGCAAAACCATCTCCAGTAAATTCATCCATTTTGTATAAAACGAGCGGAAAGGATTACTAGCAATAAAACTAAAGTACGGCACGAGATAAAACAGCGCTTGCCACATGTGGAGATAAAGACAAAGTTGAGTGGCGAGATAAGCCAGAGCTGGTACAGAATGGCCGCAGGCCGCAGCTTTATTCCGGCCCCGAGGGACGGACCCACAGACGCCGTATCGTATCCTGTGATGGCAACATCGGTGACTCCGCAGGGAGCGAATCTCGAGCAATAATTACACCAAGCCGTCTGATCTAATTATTAAGTGCACGTTTTATTTTGCTTACTTTTTACCTCGCAGCAGTTTACAAACCGTAGATGCATCTGCCCGTATCATACTCGTACAGTGGAGGAATTTAGCTGTGTTCGTAGGGCCCAAATACTACCCTATCAACAAATAAACGCTATCTGTGTGGCGGGTTGCGTTTACGTGCTAGCCGCTGAGATGAAGGCGCAACAATCTCTTTAACGTTTATAAACTCACGATTTCGTTTTGCAGATTAGTATTAACAAATACGTTATTAAAAAAAAAAATAAATAAAAAAACACGTTAAACAACACTATAACAACTGAAAAACAAGGATAAGTCCTGTTATTGCTATTATTTGGTATTCTGTTATTATTTAATTCCACCACAATCAGCTCTGTCACAAAACAGACTGATTGTAGTGAGTGTGGTAAGTTATTTGGGTCAATACGATTCTTGAAAGGAGGGTTTTACCCATGAGTCACAAGGAAATGTTTTCGGGACAGGGAGGGCATAATTTTACCGAGCCACCCCTCCCGCCTTTCACCACACACTCAAGGTCACGCGCGCAGCTGAAGTCCTCGCACAATAGAAGCCTTTACTGAAATCAGAAGTGAAAAAGGTAACTGACCTAATAAGACCGGGTCGTATCCTAAAGGATAAGTCTGTAAATAATACAGACAAAAATGAATGTTCATTTCATGTTGTATAAAAACAAAATATGATTGAGTTTTCTGGCCTCAATCTATTTCTACTATCACTGATCACTGGTGACAAAACCTGCAGTAGAAAAGAATCTTTCGGACGGGACTGAAGTAGCAGCTAAACAAATATATATTGTTTTCTGAAGTTCATAAATTATGTGTATGACTTGTTTGTAGGAGGCACAAGAAAGGCAAGGGATTTTCCCACCTTTTTGGCAGGGCCTAAAACCAAGAAACAATGATTACGGGAAGGAAGTAGGACAAGTCCTTCGGTAGAAATATTCAACGCAGATTAAGTATTCGAATACATATTTGAATACACTGTATTCGATTCTCCATCACTAATTCAAGGGGGAAAGCAACACGCAGTACACTGTCAAGCGCGGCGGCGCGACCGGTTCCCGCCAAGGCGCGCCGGTAAGTTAGGTTAGGTACGGTTACATCTCCGTTCTGTTCTGTTACTTTCATCCACGTAACGTTGCGCAACTTTCTCCATCCCGCCATTCCACTTTCTTCCGTTCCTTTTCCCCCCAGACAAGCCGGGCGCCCACGATCGTTCCCCCACTTTCTCCCATTTCTCCTTCCCTCCGCTTCCCCTTTCTTTCGTTCCCGCGGACGCGTACCGGCTGCTCTGCGACCACTCTTCGCTACTTTCTTCTCTCATTCATGCCGCTTCCAGAGCTCGCCTCGCCGACTGTTACGGCATCTTAACAGGCCTACAGTGATTCTTGAATGTTGTATTCCATATTTTAACCTAAACAAGGTGTATTTTTGTAACATTTTGACTTGTAAACTGAAATTAGTTGCATCAACATTGTTTTTTTTTTTTTTTTTTTTTTTAAGGAACACTCTATGTACCAAAAGTAGCACTTGGCCTATTTCGGGGTTTGTTTTTGACGGAGGAAATAAACATCCAGTACATATTATGGAACAGGAAAGAAGATAACACAAAATTCCAGAAAATTGTATTGACTTTTTGTGGGCATCAAATACTAAAATAATTTAAATTTGCGTTCCTTTAATAAACTAGATGAGAATTCAGAGGATGAAAGGGTTGAGTGAAAAAGCATTGTCACAGTGTGAAATTGTGAAGGAAACATGATTTTTCCGGACATTTGCCATCGTTCAGTGATACAATAAATCAGTAACACTACGTTTCGAGATCTGCAATCTGATCTCTTCTTCAGGTAAATAACTAACCTAAGGCATAACTACAAACTGGGTTAAAATAAACAAATCATACCAGAGCGTTGTGACACGCGGGAGTTAAGAATAGTGTGTCAACTTCACTAACTCTAAAACACGCACTTAATAAAAAACTAAACACAACAACTTTTGTTGTGTTTTCTATCAAATACAACACTTTTATATCACTGAGCGATGGCAAAGATCCGGAAAAATCCTGTTCCCTTAACGGTTAGTAGATATTCGATTGCTTAAGAAGCTAAAACTGTTTAGTATTACAAGTCATTTGGGAGAATCGTAAACATGCTAAGCTTTGTGATGTTGAATATATACAAATTCATATTATTTATTCATATGATTTGCCAGATATTTGACAGTGGCTACAAATTCAAGTACTACAATTGATCCGGATTTCCTTAACCTGAATTCTCGCGCTTGTATAGCCCACACCCTCTTTTGCTCTCCTCAAAGCCATCAAGTATTCTTTTTAACTCATGTTAAATACATTTTATTTAATATAAGGGATATTTTTAAAATTGCATGGAAATAAACTAAATTTGCATTTGGTGTTTTCCACCGATTCTTTGCGGGTTACTAATGGCAAAAAGGTTTAGGGGCCTGTGTAGGGTTTATAAATCTTTTAGCAGATGAAAGAGAAACGAAATATTAAACCAGTACAAAAATTTCTCGGTAAACCTGGTGACACCGTAGACCTTAAAGGTCTGAGCTCATAGCTTGGATGAAGCCCAATTACGATGAAGGGTTGCATACATATTGTGGATGAATAGCCAATGGCGGTATATAGTCGGATTCGTAGTGTAGGTGAATAGCTAATAACGTCGGAGGATGCCATTATAGTACAAAATAATGGCAATTATCAGTGTGGATGGAATGTCGTGAACTCAAAGCATTGATGCGTAACCAAGGCCACTAGTTGTAAAAGTTATAACCATTACTGACCAATGACGACGGAAAATTTCGCACATAACTGAAATTAATGGCAAATGACAGTGGAGTGTTGAGTCATTAGTTTCCAATGACGATGGAGGGTTTCGTCCATAGTGCGGATGGCTAATGGCTGTGGAATGTAGGATCCATACCGCAGATGAATGCTCAATGCTGCTAGAATGTTGGACTTATGAGTTGCCAATGCCGATGGAGAGTTCGTGTAAAGTTTGAATGAGTGGGTCAATTACGATGGATACCATGGATTTCGCTAAAGTGTTGCACTCATAGACCAATGACGGCGGAGTGTTGGATTCACACAATAATAAATGACGTTTGAGGGCTGAATACAGTCTGTCGGTGAATTACCATTAACGGTAAAGGATTGGTTTCGGAAGCTGGGAGGTTCCCGATCGATATGGTATTGCCGTCTCATGCCAATTGTAGTCTAGTGTTGGAAGGTACTTTGGCGCTCTTCCACAATATGAATCAAATGTTTGCACTGCTATTAAGAGACCAATGGGTATTCTACCTCTTACACGCTTTTTGTTCCTATGTTAAAACAACACAGTTGGTCAAATCTGGTCCGTCACCTTCCAACTCAAAATATCGGAATGGTTGACGCACTTTGTAGATGATTTTGGATGATCAGTTGGCCATGCCACGTGTGTCTGAATATGGCAGACGCATTGTAAAACTGTGTCGTCCAGTTCTCCTATCCGAAGCCACATGTGCGCCACGACCACGAGCCTGGATTGAAGCTCCGAAGATGTAAACAAAGATGAGTGACTCGGCACTTGCTGGTCCAGGCACAGTCGAGTCGCGTTGAGGTGGACCGTGGTAGGCGGGTGTCTAGTGCTTGTGTAGGCCGACGATGGACCATTTGTCTCCTCCTGGGAGCCCGGGAGACTCACCGGCCTCGAAACTCTTCACTCAACGGAATTATGCCCACCATCCGACTCCAAGGAACTGTACTTTTGTTTACGCCGCCATAAACCCGCCGCATTTCGTACCGTGGTTTGAGATATACCCCGGTCCGATCAAGAATGTCCGCAGTCTTTGAATTTTATTGGCGCGGCTAAGTGGAGTTTATGTTAGCGGTCGCACGGCGCGTTGTCCTTGTTGACACGGCTCTGGTCGCATTGTGTACGACCTCTGGAACACGGCTCGTTCGTTGTCGTCGAACACGGTATTATTTCATTCGCCGGAAAATGTTGAAAAGTGCGGAGGAAGGTGGTGATGCAGAAGAGGTGTCTGGCGGAATCGTCAAAGTTGAGTTACGTTTGTGAGTCCAGAAATGAAAGTGTCCTTTTGCCTTACAGAGGGAAGTTTAATGAATGAGGCTAATCTGGGGGTGGCAACTCTGTAAATTATTCTAAGAAATATTCAACACGCTTTTTCTCGTGTACAATATTTGTAAATAAATTCATGTTTGGGACTTCCTTCAAAATATTTATACATTTCAAATGCCCACATTTTATCATAAACAACAGCTCAAGATGTGTCCTTTTTATATTTATATGATATAACGGTGGGTATATTCTTAAATCAGCTGTCTAGGAGCCTAGAGCCATTTTGTACTGTATATCCACCTGATTTAGGTTTTATTGAAGGTGATTGAGAAATTTCCTAAAGTCGCGCTAATTTCGGTGGAGGTCGAAATTAAACGGCATATCAAAAGGGTTAAAAATATGAAACTGAATTTTTTTCAGACTATCTTTTCTGCTTTGATACAATTAAAGCCAACAGTCAAAAAACACAATTTCATAGTCAGTCAACTAGATAGAGAGAATGACCTTCGCCACTTTCAAAGTCAGTGTATGGTCAGTTGACGCAGATTTAACATATATTTACGTGTCTTCTGACTACTGGTTTTCAGTGTATTATCTTAAAATATGTATCCTAAAAATTTTCAGTTCCATATTTTTAACTCTTTTGGTTCCCTCATTTCGACTTCTACCTAAACTAGTGCGGCCGAGGATCGTTTTGTCTATAGCTTTGTCAAAATCTATTGCACCACCTCTGAGTATTTTACTTTCTTTCTCACATGCCTTGGAACAAGAAAAACCAATGTATTTAATATGTTCGAACCCCCTGTCACCAAAGAAAACAATCTTCTTTTATTTTTGTTCTCCTACATTTCCTCCGCTAATTTCGTTTTTTGTATCGCCTGATAGAACACTGCCTAACATATTGTAGATAGTTTGAAATGTGTTTACTTGTCTATGAAATATTGATCTTATCTATTTCTTTTTTTTTTCAGGTAAGCCTAGTTAGAAATGTTGGACCTATTTCGCGATCTCGACGATGGTGAGTATTGTTTTAGAAGATCCTTCACTTAGTTAATGTTTGTAAATATTGTGAATTTACATATACAGAGTTGTTTACGAACTCTTGATAAATATTTCGAAATTTGTTCTTCTTCGTGTCAAGGAAAACACTAAGAAATCTTTAGGAGTGCCGATGCCGAGCGGTCTAAGACGTTGGACTTTGGGTCTCAGTTAGAGATAGCGCAGATTCAAATCCTGTCTGTGACCCTTGCACTTTTTATCAGTACCATCGACGGTGTACTGTATCGACTCTCCCCCTTATTCTGTTTGTTAAGATCCTCACAAAGGCCAGTGGCCCATGAGGCATTTTAAACAAAACAAAGTAGTACGAACATAGTTCAGAAATACTTAGTTTACCTTTTGTCCTATACAAGTTTTTTTTATTTTTTATTCTAGAAATCAGTAAAGATAAAAAGAGCTCAAATTTGGCACATTTATTTTTCTTGCTGTCTCAAATCGAGAGAAAAATTAATATAATATTATTATATCACGCTCCAAGATGGCGATCAATTTGAGTTTTTAAAGTTTAATATCACCTTGAAAACTAATTTCTCCAATGAAAATAATTTTGTAATACGATCGTCAGAAAACAATTATTTAATTCTTAAGTGTTATAGATAATAATTATATTTTATTGTACTGTTATATAAAACAATACGATATGATAAAAAGTTACAACAGTCGCGTATAACAGTCAAGTATTAAAAAGCAATAACATCCATACTCATTTATCGTCAACAAGCTGTCCTGAAGTAGGCTACAGTTTTAGAGCAAAGTGGAGTTTTCACATACGCCGTTGGAAAATTACGTAATGGCGTTGATATTGTGGTACAATATCATGGGTAATTTAAGGGTTCAAGTTGGATTTTAAAATAATATTACGATTTTACTACGATTTTAGCTGAGTTTTATATTCTTCCATTGTATGTGGCAGATCTTTAAACAATATCATGGGTAATTTAAGGGTTCAAGTTGGATTTTAAAATAATATTACGATTTTACTACGATTTTAGCTGAGTTTTATATTCTTCCATTGTATGTGGCAGATCTTTAAACAATATCATGGGTAATTTAAGGGTTCAAGTTGGATTTTAAAATAATATTACGATTTTACTACGATTTTAGCTGAGTTTTATATTCTTCCATTGTATGTGGCAGATATTTAAACAATATCATGGGTAATTTAAGGGTTCAAGTTGGATTTTAAAATAATATTACGATTTTACTACGATTTTAGCTGAGTTTTATATTCTTCCATTGTATGTGGCAGATCTTTAAACAATATCATGGGTAATTTAAGGGTTCAAGTTGGATTTTAAAATAATATTACGATTTTACTACGATTTTAGCTGAGTTTTATATTCTTCCATTGTATGTGGCAGATCTTTAAACAATATCATGGGTAATTTAAGGGTTCAAGTTGGATTTTAAAATAATATTACGATTTTACTACGATTTTAGCTGAGTTTTATATTCTTCCATTGTATGTGGCAGATCTTTAAACAATATCATGGGTAATTTAAGGGTTCAAGTTGGATTTTAAAATAGTATTACGATTTTACTATAGCTGAGTTTTATATCCCTCCATTGTATGTGGCAGATCTTTAAACAGCTTGGTACTGCTTCTAGGAGAACACCATGGAAATCTCCGTTTTGGCTAATACATTATT
The DNA here is from genome assembly GCF_021130785.1 of Homalodisca vitripennis. Classification (NCBI taxonomy): domain Eukaryota; kingdom Metazoa; phylum Arthropoda; class Insecta; order Hemiptera; family Cicadellidae; genus Homalodisca; species Homalodisca vitripennis. Next base: position 139,729,181 of record NC_060213.1, on the reverse strand, counting down.
TTTCATTATAAATTTTAACAGAATGAACGTATGTACATTAAAATGATTCACATACCTCTCAGACAGTCTGATCACACACTGGACTGTTATGTAGATTAATACGATATATTTCTCATGCTGGTAATTCACAACTTTTTAACCGCAGTTTTATTTCAGCATGTTATGCATGGATCATATATACATAAAATGTAATTCTGTTCTTAAAAGACACTGGCACAAGCACCATACCGAGAAAGCACAAATACGTATTTACTTTGTAAAATACATTATTTTGATTGAAAAGATCATAACTTTCTAAGGAGTGAGTATTACAAAGCACAATTTCTACGTAATTGTATTACCTGGCAGATTATGAAGGACCTTCTCCTGTCCTGAGACGTTCGCGAATGTGTCTCTGGTCCAGACTATTCTCTGGTCGCCCATCTGCGATTCTTCTCAGAAGGCCATATATGTCCTCCTATATGTCAGCCCACTTTTGTCAGGACACCTTTATAATACCTATTCTAGAATTACTTCTAAATATTTTGCTACCAAGAATATATTTGTGTTGTTTATCTGTAGGTTTTGTTGAATTTTATCTATTGGGCAGTCAGATTGTTTTAAAATAAAATTTCCATTAGAATAAAATATACCTTGAATAGATTCGCACATGTCTTATATTAATTATATATAACAATTAATTTACTATATAATGATAAATGATTGACAAAATTTGTATTTTAATATGTATATATTTTATTTTGAGCCAAACAAGAGTAAATTACTATTAACAGGTTTATGTATTAACCTTTATACGAGTATAATGTATTTCATTTAAAATAAATATACCATATAGCTCACGTATACCTTTTCGTTCTAGTTTGTACATGTATCAACACTTTACCCTGTCATAGTTCCTTGCTTCAAAGGATTCGAACCCCAACCTCTTCCTCACTTGCAGAATGTGCATAAGTTCACACACATCACCTTCCCCATCACAGCCTACCGTGCAAACATTGTTGAGAATCGATTATTGCAATGTTTGTTTATCCGGGTGTAAGTGGTTCTGAATCACATGAATCTGATGATTTACTCATTGTCATTAGAAATTATATTGCATTCTATTAATTAAAGCTAAGAACGTAAAAGTAGTACATTAAAAAATGCGCAATATGTACGGTTTAAATAATGTTTCACGTCAATAATTATTAAAAAAAAGTTGCATACAAATTCGTCAGATGTGAGTTGTTTTTCTCTAATACAAAATAAATATTCAAAACAAATGTTATATAACGTGGTGCGTCCCACGCGGCTGGCAACACAATCAGTTATCATATTCGTGCCCTTATAAAGGTTGTTTTTTGATCCATTAAAACTCATACTTCATTGGGTTATAAGTTACACTTTGGCTTAAAGCATTGTTCATGGTAGTCTTATACATCTTATTCCATTAGAATGTATTCATCCGGATATCTCAGAAAGTTGAATTGTCCTCTATTGTATTTTAATTAATTAAAAAAAAACAATGTCGGTTTTGGTGGCACTACCAAGAAGCGTTGTCGGTTCAGATCGAAATCTTTTATTGCTGGTACGTTTACTAGAAATATTCTTTTCTCAAAAAATCACTTCTTACAGCTGTCACAGCTGTCGATACTCTCGTACTTAGTTTCTACTGCGGAGCATTTCGTACTTTGTACCAACATATAACTGCCGCAGCTATAGTGTTCTCTGTGTCGGATATTTGGTGCCGCAATGTTGGCAGTGCTCCAGTTGTGCTAGCAGTTGGCAACACCGCCCGAGTTCCGAGAAACCTTGACATTGCGGCGGCATGCAATCATCCCTTCCCCTCCCCACCCCCCGCCATAACCCTCTCCGCCGGCTCCTAATCCCCTTCCTTTCCTTCCTTCTCTTTCTCGCTCTCACTTCTATTGTCGCTTCCCCCCTCCCCCCCCCCGGGCCGGCGCTCATATCCTCGTCCTGTTCCTTGTTCCTGCCGTCCCGTCGCGTCTCCTGTGAACTATTTTTCGCCACCCGGACGAATTCATTTGACGTGTTCCCAGTCCATCAACTTCTTTACCTGTACTGTCACACACAGTGCAAGCATACTACTGTGTAAAGATTATAAACAGGATGGAAGTCGCGGCAGTACTTCTGTGTGGGAATGAAGGATGAGGAAGGAGAAACAATAACAGCTGCACGCGAATTGTGGATTTGTTGAACCAAAACTAGCAGAGGCCGAGCGCGCTTGGTAGCTCTCCGACCGCAGAGAAGTCAAGGACATCTTCTCTAGCGACTGGTATTTGCTCCTTCACGTGATTTTATCTTCTCCTTCGCAACATAAACTGGGGGTAAGGACGTAATTAAAAAATAATGAGCGGGTGTTACCCAAGAGAGAGAGAGACTATACTCATCTGACTCAATTTGGAAGTGGACAAACTACCTGAACTCGCACTCTTATGTGCCTCTGGTGTTTTTTTTGTATCTATGGTTGTGGCCTTAACTGTTTCGGAAATCCCATTCGTGATTCCTCTAACAACCAGAGATGCCAGATCCAATCACGCTACCAAGATCACGATGGAAATAATCAAGCACGAGAAGGAGACAATGACAGTATTGTTCCGTACAAGCACTGCTTACGTGTGAACGCAAGATGAGACACTGTTTAACACACGGGAGGCGGGAAATCACATCGGAGCTAGTACCAGTGTAGGTGGACGCATTACTGTAATTGTATCAGAGACAGTAAGAGAGAAAACAGTGTAATTGTGTCAGAGACGGTAAGAGAAAAGATGCTGTAATTATGTCAGTGAGAGTAATGTACATGAAACTCGAATTATGTTAGATATAGAAAGAATGCTATAATTATTTCAGATAGAATAAGACCTCAGATACTAAAAGTATATTTATAAATGACCATAAAGGAAAACATAAACTAATTTTTGTTTATGTTATATAAGAGATAAGAGATTCTACGTATAACAGAGAATTTTAGGCTAAAGACACTTTAATTATGTCAGTGAGAGTAATATACATGAAACTCAAATTATTTCAGAGATAGAGAGAATGCCCTAATTATTTCAGATAGAATAAGAGCTCAGATACTTTAATTATAATTATCAATGAGCATAAGTGAAAACGTAAAGTAATATGTTGTAATATATAAGAGACGTTAATATATCGAGACTTTTAGACGAAAGGTACTTGAATTATATCAAAGAGAGAAGGTACCCTAATTATAATCAAATAGAGTAAGAGAAGACATTCTGGTTATAAAAAATTGAGTAAATGTGGAGGTACTTTATTTTTATGGAAACAAGTAAGAGAGAAGACATTCTAATTATGTTAGAGGCGATAAGAGAAAAGATATTTTAATTGTGTCAGTGAGAGTAATATACATGAAACTCGAATTATGTCAGAGATAGAGAGAGTAGGAGAGTAGTTTTAATGAGCGTAAAGGAAAACGTAAACAAATTATGTTGGCCACAGTAAGAGATAAGAGACTACATATATCAGAGACTTTTAGACGAGAAGTACTTGAATTGTATCAGAGAACGTTAGAGAGAAGATACTCTAATTATATCAAAGAGAGTAAGAGAAGGCATTCAGATTATAACAAATGGAGTAAGAGTGGAGATACACTAATTGTATCAAAACAAGTTAGAGATAAGACATTCTAGTTATAACAAATACAGTGAGTTAATAGATACTCTAATTAACGATCTCTTCTTACTCACACTATCAGCTTATAGTATCTTAGGGAGCCAACCCTCCTCGTCCCCAAGTTTGAGTCAGTCCGTCATGTCTCACAACTGGACCTATTTCAAGTTTTGTAGTTACAATAAACTTCCGTTAATCCAGCACAGCAGGACTTTACACATACCGGATTATTGAATATAGAGAAATAATGAAGATATAGTAAATAAACAAATAATTACAGCAAAACAAGTTTTTAATATTCAAATATAATCTTTATGAAAGAAACAGGATTTTTTCGGACATTTGCCATCGTTCAGTGAAACAAAAAAATCAGTGACACTACATATGTGTTAGGTTAGTTATTTACGTGAAGAAGAGATCAGATTGCAGATCTCGAAACGTAGTGTTACTGATTTTTTTGTGTCACTGAACGATGGCAAATGTAAGGAAAATCCTGTTTCCTTCACAATCCTTCCATCGTCAAAAATAAACTTCAAACAAAGAAATAATCTTTGTGTTGTACTCGTCATATGCGGATCTATAAACACTACTTTTTATACGGTCATTTTACAGTGCGTCGTTTAGAGTCGTCCTTCTATCACAAACCTGTGCTGAGCACATTGACTTTGAAATTGATCGACCCTTACTAGACTCAATTGAGTTGACATAAAAATACGAAAGTGAAACTAGATACACAGACTGACAGCCATGGTCAGTCACGTGACTCGAGACTAGCCGATATAAGCCGAAATAGGCCGAATATGACGCCTAACCTCTTCTCAACTTTTTTTAAAAAGCGTGTGCCGGATTACCACAGTGCCGAACTGTAAGGTGCCGGATTAATGGAAGTGTACTAATGGAGCGCTGCGATAAGATAATTTTAGCAACACCGGCGAGGGCCGAGTAGATGGGCTACCTCCAAGGACACGGTATGTCAGTGGTCAGCCATCCGAGTAGATCGTTCTTGCTGGACTCGCTTAGCCATAATATCGTTTAGCCAAGGCGATTGATTGGCTTGTGGCTATTCAAGTGGTTATTACCGTTTAGCGTCCACTATAACAGTTAGCCGTGTGCAGCAAAACAGCCGGTGTGGTGTGATTTAATTTTCTGTGCAAAAAGGACACTCACTCGGGGACGCAATGTCATTAGATATCGCGTCAGCAAGAGGCGGTCATTTGTCATGTTGCAACAGTTAGCGAGGTACCTACTTGTATCTGTGTAAATTTGTCACTTACAACTGAACACAACTGATAAGAGGTGCAATTTTTTTATGTAATGTTGTGGATTTTAGGTATTTCCTGTCAAATACAACTCACTATTTATCATTTATTCGGTTTTACGTTACCTTTTATATTAATGAGGAAAGGCCATTTAACTGTTTTTTTTTTTTTTTCATTATATGGATACTAATGTTTGAAGTTTATTTTTGACGATGGAAGAATTGTGAAAGAAACAGGATTTGCCCGGACATTTGCCATCGGTGAAACAAGTGAAACAAGTGAAACGAAAAATCAGTAACACTACGTTTCGAGATCTGCAATCTGATCTCTTCTTCTGGTAAATAACTAAATTAACACATAAATGTCCGGAAAAATCCTGTTTCCTTCATGAATACTGAATGTATGGTAAACATTGAAGAAAGGTGCTCATTGTACATTCCTTTCTTTATGTCCCCCCACCTTCACCGTTAGGTTTAGCATTTTGTTAATACGTACGTTGCCTTTGCGTGAGATAGATAGTTCACAATTCTCGATCCCTCCCCCCCCCTCCGTACAACCCTCCCCCGAACGCCTCGCGGGAACGGCTGTAAAGAGAAGTAGCAGCGCCGCCCCGCGAATTACTGTCTCGGCGACAAAACCACACTAAAAGTAATTAAATCGCGGACTGCCATAAACCGGCGCTGTAACCGTTACAGCCGCGGCGGGAACCACATATTGTTGATTCCTCGCCGTCAATCTTATACGAGCCGGGCCCTTGTTTGAGTTGCTATCCCTCGGGACAGCTCTCGTGGAACTTAAATCATCGGGATTATCTCGGTCGGATCCGGGACAACTCGTCCTGTGACGGGAACTAATTGAATCAACCGATGGCTTTTTAATTACTATTTGCATATATCAGCCATATTGGAATTGGTTTTACATTTCGAGCGTTCCCTTTGCAATAGTATAATTTTTGAAATTATTTTCTTGTATATAAGTTTACTACAGAAACTGTATGATATTGTAATGTGTAAAGATTCTCTTTATTGTTCTTTTTTAAGGTGATGCGACCATGTTTTACAATGTTGGTCCTATCACTTTCATGTACCCTTTTTGAAAACAAGTACGCCTTTAACGAACTTTTTATAATATTCCATGACAAGCTGTAGGCATTTAAAGCGCCATCTTGTAATCAAGCCTAGGCTAAAGAAAAGCTGTTGGAGATAAATATTTGGTTTTTTACGAAAGATGGTTATTGGGGATTGATATGTTCTTTATTTATTATCATATAAAATATTAATAAATTAAAAAACAATCACATCATGTGTTCCATGAGCACGAAAAGCGTCATAGAAATGAAAAGTCTCTTATGGAGTGTTTGTTTTTAAATTTATAAGTAATTCCAATCAAAAAGATCTTCAAGAATGTAAAATATTAATTTTTTAATTAGTTAAGTCAAACATGTAGTAAAGGTATGACATTTCCTTAAATATTCCATTTCATCTAAAACACACGGTTTCCCTAAATCATAAATAATTTTAATAAAACTATGTTACTTCCTAATGCTATAACTTATGTGCATAATGGAAATCACGTTTTTATCTTCGGCCGTTTTTATTTCTTTTTCTGAAATTAGATACTCTATTAAGTGCTCGTAATTTTTAGTAAAGTTATACAAATCGAGCCAACAACTTTCAAATATTAAAAAAAATCATCCTAACAAAATCTGATTGCATTATGAATTGTGTGGCATTAACGAAGTTAAGCGCTTTGATTTTCGTAATTTGAGATCGAGGCGAAAACTTTAAGATGCATCCATAGCAAAAGATAATAGACTGGATGTTAATAAATTGGAGATGTTATGACAGGTTATCCGAGCTGAATCCCACCGCGGGTCTGGCACAGGCAATGCGCTGAACGAGCTGGCACCTGGCATTCCTTGTCATACTTACCATGTAAACTGTTTCTGGCACGTTACCCTCAGCATTGCCCTGATAGCGCATCCCTTAAACCTGCAGAATCGTGGTGTTTAGATATAAAAAATATGAAATGTATCCTTTGTAAAAATATTGTGTTTTTGTTATTTATACATTAATAAAGTTTTACAACTAGTATGAAAATAACGTTTAAAATGCATATAAATTCAGAAAACAAACATTTGAAGGTTTAGGAGAAACCTGTGTTCTTTATTTGCATCCATAATCATAGATAAAATCTGTGGTGCAACGTTTCCAGGAAGTATCCAACCTCTTTTTCAGATGTCATGATCTAAAAAAGGAACACAGCATTGCTCCATATTATAACACAAAACCTTATGTGTTCCATATTGTCTTTTCTATGTTATAATATGTAACTATGGCAATTGTTCGAAATTACGGTATCCTTTAGAAACTACGGTGTCTTGAAATATCCTGAGCAGAGCAGATAGAAGAGGATCAAGATTCGTGAACTAATGACATTGGAGATTTATAGACTGAAGAAAGTCATGTCAAATGTGAAGTCTTTTCTAAAATTGGGACTAGAGAATAATTAATTTGTTAATTTTATATTAAAATGAACTCATTGAAATATTTTCTTTTCTTCTTAGATAGCAAACTTCTGAACTGTAAATTCATATTCAAAAATGTTCATAATGGTGTGGTTTGTGTACCCTGCCCTTGTAGATCTTGATGAGTTTCTATGGCACTCTAGATCCACAAACTCGATTGGGCTGGAAATTAAATAGAAGCCAAAAATTCTAAAACTAAAAGAACTTAAAAGAAATTTTATTTCACCTTCTGTTCACCTTCAGTCACATGACGCTGTCACAGACTTGACTCCTGGAATCTGCAGTCTACGTCCATCTGAAGAGATCCAAAACATTCGGCAACGAAGAAGGTTACAAAGAAACTCTTTACACCATTTCATCACAAGAGACACCTAGACTACAACATCAAGTGTAGTCTATATGAAGTGGTGTTATCATTGCCTCATCAGGTGCACAATTGAGTGCAGTAAGATGTTTTAGACATGATTATACATAACATAGCAATGTCTGGAAGGGTTGATGGGAATGGTCGGTTCACCTCCATTACTGACTAAGCTTTGAATTTGATCGCGAAAGCTAGTCTTCAAAAAATATATTTTACTAAATATTTCGTGTTGAAATCTTCATTCGTAACTGGAAGAGAGATATTTCCTGAACACTTTCCCTCTCTGTATAGAATTAGAGTAGGGCTTTTAAGCTATGGAGCTACATACATACGTGAGTGATGTTACATCGAAAGTCCTGGCATCCCATAAAATTGCTTTCACCCCTGATCCGAAGAAGGCAGCCAGCAGTATTGGCTACAATAGAAAGTGGTAGCTGAGAAACGGTACAGGGAGAACGGTACAGGGTAAACCGCGGGACAAAAAATGTAAAGGTCGCCCGGCCCTAGCGGGATAGCGGACCGGAGACTCCCTTTAAAGGGCAGGTGGTGAAATGCGAGAGCCCTATAAAGCCATAACGGTTCAAGGAATAAGGCCTTGACCCAGAAAACACAATAGGCCTTCCGTGGTGCGGCTCGTGTTTCGCACCCCCTACCTGCTCTCGCCTCCGCACCCACGCTGGCCACCGCCAGGCAGTCCCACACGCAATCAGGCTCTACCTACGTTCAAGTCTCCGCGCCAGATCCCCGTTACTACAGTTCGTACCGTGCCCAATTTGATTTCCTTTTCGTTGGAGGAGCTATTCACCCACTTCTATGACACTGGTGGTTTAAAGTCGCTAAATTAAAGTATTTCAGGCCTAACTGTTCAGTTTACAGAACTTCACACACTGCAGGAATATATATTTTAATGTTAGACTATACTAGACCATTAGGTACCGACTGTAGAGAAACTACATTTAGTTTTAATCCGTAAGAACAGAACACTTTTCAGCCCTTATTTTGGCTGTAGACATAACTAAAACGTAATCGAGCTCTTTTTGTTCAAGTGTATACTTTTTTAATATTTCAACGATGAATTACAGAAGAATTTAGGTATCTTTTCTGAAGTATTAATAAAAATTTCGAAACCCCATAAAGCGTTTAGACTCGTAGTTATCGTATCTTTATGTCATAATTAGTTAAACATTGTTCTTAAGGGTGTGACTGCACGTACAATCGGCTTTTATAAGGTTATTTATGAAATTTCCAAAACTGAATTTGTCAAGTTTGACTTTGCATCATGTACCAGAAAACGCAAACAGCCGATAGCCTGTAACTTTACAGTAGTACCCCGTCGTACCCCACACGCACACTTAATTTTACTCTCGGAGTCCCAGTGAAAGGGACAACGTGGGGACATCTAAAGTCTACGCGATTAAAGCAAATACCTCGGGACATAAAAGGCACCGTAAACTGATTGGAATTGCTGAGAAGGGCGTTAAAAGTGTGCCGAGGAACTAATTAAACTGGTAGCGAAACAATAAAAGAGGACGTTAACGTTTAGTGCCCAAGAGGTGGTGAGCATGGTGTTATCTTAGACCTTACCTCTGACCTATTAATTGTTGTATTTTTATCCACAGCTAATAATAGCCTTCGTGGTTGGCACAGAAGTAACGTTTACATTTTTGTGGAGAAAGCAATTAAAAATTTCTAATTATGCCCATAAGGTACATAACACTGAGGGTTTCCACCCACAAGAAGGGATATTAGAGGGCGATCCCCACAGGTAAATTAAGGAGCAAGCCCCGTTTTGTGATACGTTTTGTAAAAGAAAGCATAAACATTTGTTTTGAAGAAATTTGGGGAATTTAACTTTATTTGTTTGTAAGATATTCAATGTAACATTTTCAGTTTTAACTCGTAAAGAATCGTAGTTAGACATTTTGTGAAACATAAAATACGTGTTCAAAATGTTCAGGATGCAACAGACAGTTTTAATATAAAAATTAAATGTTACCTTGAAATAGTTTTACTAGCGTATATTTTTAAAATTGAGTATGCTGAAGAAACGACGTATGTTCTCCAATTCTTACTTTGTCAACACGTGCGTGGGGATTTTGAAGGTCCATTTTGTTTTAAGTTACTGTCAAGATGTTTTAAGTTATATCACCCAAATCCGCGGTCTTAAGCATGTAGAAAGAAAAGAGCGCGAGTGTCGAGATAACTGTTACGTGCCTTAACGCCTTGCAACAGAATTAAAAAATAATGTTTGGAGATAGTGTAAAAACACATCTTAAGTTGATTTTGTTACCCAGGATATATTTTCAAACTTTAAAACAGTAATGGACCAGGAGTTCTAAAGGTGACTTTTACAATAATTCTCTAGCATTTGAAACCGGAATAAGTCACTTTGGGAGATGATAGCTAATTTCCGTCAAGGTTGTTTGAACCTCAGGCTGATGTGGAGGTGTCGTTTAAGTTTTATAGGGAACCATCTCTTCTCGGTACGTAATGCCTGGTCGATTGGAACCACATGTTGGCAGCCGACAGCAGTTCGTGCAGCACGACTGCAAGGTCAGACAATCCGCCGGAATTACGCGATTTTTGCCGGTTTTTGAGCGATTTCGAGACCTTCAACGGGTTTCCTGTTGCAACGCTTCCTGGTCGGTGGAGTTCACCCTGACTTCCAACACCGAGTATAACTGTAGTTTTAGTAGCAGGTCTATACCAGACTCGAGATAACTTTGCTCTCGAACATCACAATCTGGCAACGATGCACCCGCTCTTTGGGTATTATTGGCTGTGAGGTGGAATTGTTACGCAGATACAGTCGTGCACCCAGGATTTGGTAAGAGAGCATCAATCAGTAAAGGAGGTATAAATATACTTTTAGGTTGAAATGAGAGGAGGCTAACTAATAATCCTGCAGTGTTGTTAATTGAACAGAAATTCGGAGGTACAGTTAAAATGGTTCTGGTGTACTTCATTGCTGACAACTTGTATAATTCCACTATTTATTCGACACCTCTCATTTTATCCTGTATACTACTTCAATACTTGCTACCATTTGGATTAATGACTGTACGAGATATTGTCTACAGTTTTAGTGATTTCTGGACTTCAGCATAATTTCTCGTTCGGTTATTTTTCGATCTTTCGCCTAGATCCGCCTGAACAAATTTAAAGATGCGATCAAAATAAAAACACGGATTTGGGACACACTGCTCTTTACAAATATTACACAAGTCTTCAAACTCAAACCTAACCTAGCTTCGCTTACAGCAAACGTATTGGAATAAGCAGATGTCTACAATATAATGTAACTGTTGTTGCCAATAACTACTCAAGATTTCGTAACAATGTTGGGCCAACAACATTAATGTAATTAATTATTCCTGGATTTTATCAATTGTAGATGACTCTACTGTTCGGCTTCATCCAGGCATGACAGTGTACACATAAATTCCAAAGAGGAGGACTTTGTAAAGCTATAATATTTACCCTGTTGTGTTCTATTTACCGTATGCCGCTTGAATCCAACTCTATCGTAGACTCCTGCCAGTGAAGATTGACAATAAAAAGAAGAGGGCGTTGAAACACTCGACAAACAAGTGGAATGGAAGGTAACTGATAGTAGTAACTGGTATAGGAGTAGAGTGGAATGGACCCGGGCCGGGCCGGGTTTTTGTGGTGAGGACGCCCGTCGCTAGTCCGACAAGTAGGTCGCCCGACATCGGAGCCAGGTCATGCTCTGGATACCCTTGTGTAACCCGCCATAGCGCTGACTGGCATAGACACCTCTGGGTGCGAGACGTCATGCAGTCGGTCAATCAGGAGGGGCTTTGGTATCCACTTTGGGATCGTTGCGATAATAGTAAAAGACACCACTTTTCCATAGGGTCGATCAATTGTAGATGACTCTACTGTTCGGCTTCATCCAGGCATGACAGTGTACACATAAATTCCAGATGACTCCCGCAATGGCAGAGGCAGTTACAAGAATCTCCCTCCACAAACATTGGTTTTGGATGTCTCACACCTGTTTCTGGAGCACACCCTCAATTTCTTCATCAGCTAGGGAAATCGTGTGAATCATGAATCTACCAGTACATGATTGGTTCTTCAAAAAGTGGAATCCAAGTGGACCATGAACTAAAAGCCCATAGTCGGTAACAGAATTTTTTTTCATTTACTGCTACTGTTCGCTTGATTCTGTAATCCAGCATCTTGGAGAGCAATTTTGAGGATGGTTTTGATCCTGTAGACGCAATTCTAAAGAATCCTCTGGTTATCAAGTCTACTTAGATCATCTCTGGCTAATGAAGGGAATGGAATATCGGTGGTTTAGACATTACGAAGTACTAGAGTACAATAATTCCTTGGCACTTACTAGTCATTAATCAATGACAGTTTGTAATAAATAGTCGGTCTCCGCATGTAAGAAGAAGGTCTAATATAGTCATAGTTGCGTCATACATCGGGGTCTCCAGATGATAATTTGTCATTACGTAACTTCCCCTAAAGAGATTGAAAACCCTTGTTGGTAACAACGAAGCGAACATCTAAGTCAAGCGCAACTGTTCACAATTACGGTCGTTGTAGAATATCGTTACTTTTACCAATTCTGTTCGATCCAAAGAACCGTCAGGAGGAAGAGGATGGCGAGGTCATCGACGGCGTCAGGAGTCACGATTCTCCCAGGAGGTCGGCCACTCTGGACAGTGAGGATAATGGGCACGCAACAGGTCGTTTACGATTACGACCCAATTACGACAAGGGGTCACATTGTAGCGAAGGATTACGAGAGGCAAAGCGACGCTTTTTGGCAGGGAATGCGCTAAAAGGTGGACTGAGTTACACGGCCCGCTTGATATCTCGTTATCTCCGTCACTGCTCGTCGGGCGCCAAGTTTTAATGGAGGTAACTTAATATCTTAATGGCTGGAATGTTCTGATACTTCCGCTAAAGCAGAAGATTTCCAGGATTGAAACGAAGGGAACGATAGTCCCGTTTTATCTGTAAAAGGATATTAGAGGTTTGAGCAGAATTTACATTACATTGCATTTACATTCTCCGTTGATTAGGTGTAATACGTTATTTTAACGGGCAGATCAAGGGTTCGAACTAGTAGACAACAACAAGTAACAAGTTTCTTACAGGTGATCGTTAAACAAAACACGGGAAACGGTTTGATTTCCAAAATGTGTAGATTTCCTTTAGAAATTCACCGAATAGTTCCATTACGTTGTTCAAATCAAATCAGATTTATTGTCACCATTAAAAATTTAAACTTTGGGGTGCAAGTAATATTACTAACATTTATACAGTACACTATATACTAAAAAAGTATAATTTAAGTGTTAATAAATTAATGTTTTTTGTTTATTAACGGAAAGAAAAGTTGAAACCACAACGCTTCATCAAGGCTGTAGAAGAATCTCTTAGAGATGTAGACTTAATCCACTCTTGAAAATCGAAGGGCTTTGGAAATTTTGATTATTAGGTGGTAAATCGTTAAATAAAATTGAGTCAAGATAAAAAAGTGATTTTTTGATGTAATGAAGTGCTCATAGATGTATGAACTGTTAGGACGTTTCTTAATCATTTCTGCTATTAGTTATATTTAGTTTGTACCAGCTTTCAGTTTTAAACACTGAATCTAATTCTGTCCTTTAGCAGGTTTCCGTAAAAAGAACAAGTTTAGGTTCAGTTGATGAACTTTGTTCAGCGTAATGTTGTGAACACCATTGGTGAGCACCTTATTGGTAGCACGATATTGCTTGTTATTTTTCTTGAATTTGGGAGTATAAACTCGAGTTTACTCAAGGACGTAGTTAAGAACACTCCAAATTCGAAACTGCTGCCAGTTCTTTAGACTGTGCTTACCCGACCAAGCTGTTTCTGATTGTGTTGGCTGCAAAATGTTTATACCTATCTCCCAGTTAACGGGCTAAGAAATTTAGAAATCTTGACGGCTTGTTCTGGCTGGATTCTAGGTCTTCGGGAACGATGCAGTGATCTTTGTCCATTATTCAATGGAATAGACTTTTCATTTGGAAAAAATTGTAAGTTGCCACTTTGTAACAAGGTTAAGATCACTGTATGCAACATAGAGGCTGTTGACGGTCATCAGCATCTGTCTCCTTCCCCGCTGGTAAATTTCCCGCAGGATCAAACGTAGGAAGCGGGCAAAGTAAAGCGGAAAGAAGTGCGGCCACCACGAGAAGTTGAAACAGTTTCGTAACCCGACAACCGCCTCAGGTATGCTCAAACAAACCAGAGCCCTAATTGTTTTTCGGTGTCAAGAGTGCCGAAAGCGATCTCGCCCCTCGGCCGACATCCATTGTTTTGCAAGAGCCCGACACCAGTAGTAGGGCGTGTGTGTCCGCTGACGCCGAGTAAGCCGCAGTCATCGTCAGCGAGGTTGCGCAAGCGTTCACCAGCGTCACACTTACCCACTTAGCATGACCGAGGCCTTAGTCACCCGCTCCCGTCTCGGACCCAAATATAGGAACTGGTCGGAAGAGCATGATGTAATGACAAGGCTTCGACTACGGTAGCGTTGACATAGACCTCTTGAATATGTGGTACACATAACCTGCCGTTCTGTCTTTGGCGAAAGAGAGAGTTAAACGACCAGTTAGTTGCTAGTTCAGAGATTTTATAGATCACATCCAACTCCTGTTTTTTGCCTTTCTGAAACTCTAAGTCTGCTTCAAAATCACTTGAAGTGTATGAGTAAAATACTAGGAAGGTAGAACCATTTCAGTAAGTACTTTCTGGTTAAAAATCCTTTGACCCATTTAACGCCTTCACATCACAACTGCTACGAGATGGTATCACAAAAGGGAGACGGCATGCCATTATCAGCTCTAAGAACACGCGATTAAAAAATTGGAAGATTTTGGGTAAATCATCAAATTGAACACCACTAACAAATTTCCTATAGCAACGTCTAGCAACCCAGTAAATTGTGGTGGTTCAGAGACACCTTCAGTTGAGAGGAACTTTCAATTGCGATTTTTTTGTCTTATAGAAAGAACTCTTAGCTTACTTAACACAAATTCCGAGATTTTTTAGATCACATTTAAACCCCTCCAGATTTTTTTTTTTGAAACTCTGAATCTGCTTCAAAGTCACTTTAATTGTACGAGAAAATACTAGGAAGGTAGACCAATTTCAGTAAGTACTTTCTGGTTAAAAATCATTCGACTCATTTGACGCCTTCACATCACAACTGCTGCAAGATGGTATCACAAAAGGAAGATGGCATGCGATATATTGGGTCATATATTCAACAATATCATGTTGTAAGAGCACGCGTATGAATTGTTTTGGGTAGATCATCAAATGTCTAGCAACCCAGTAAATTGTGGTGGTTCAGAGACACCTTCAGTTGAGGGGAACTTACAGAAAGGTGTCGCTTGGCTTACTTAACGCTCTAGAAGCGAGTTGTACTCGGACTCGCATCCAAGAGTAAGTCCATACTCGGCTACACTAGACCGAAGAGTCTGTTCAGGACTGGCTGCCAGTGTTACGTATTATAAGTCAACTTCAAGGACTTCAGCGGTTCTACATCTCCACTCGGCGACCTTGGCTGCTCCTGAGCGTTGAACCCGCGCTCCGGCGAGGCAGTTAAACCGTGTAAAACAGCCCTCTCCCGTGGCCAGCTTCATTAGTTGAGTATTTCGTTTTCATGCCTCAGCGATATCCAGGTGTAATAGCGTCAGCACTCCGTGTTTTTACAGCTGTTTCTACGTTTAAGTGCTGTTTTCTATTTACCGGCGCCGAAAGGTCAATGCGCACATCAATAATTTATGTTCACTTCTAGGAAGGCTCGCCTCGGTTCGTTTTTATTCGGGGCATTCTATCTGTGTGGTGGCGTCTAGTTTGGTCGTTATTTTTGATCGGGTCTGTGAAGAAAAAGTTATGTTAGCGTTTCTGAAGCCTGAAAATCTCTAAAATTACTGTTCGCGCGCAGTTACACTGCGTTTAAGTCATGGGAAAGGCGTAACTGATTCGATCCAACAGTTTTACGTTGTGTTCATAAATGTCTTTGAACTGTTTTTACAGCTTTTAATTAGTATTTCTAAATGACATCGTTTTTACATCCTAGACTTCTTTAAACATTTTCGAGATTTCTTGCAGAAAATCTTCTCCTTGTTCGAAGGCGAAAATAGCGTGGAAGTTTGTTACAACAACTTTGCGTAAGTAGTCAAACCGATCTTTATTTGTTGTTTCTGTTTATAAAACATAACGTCGCATAATGCCATCAAAGTGTGTAGATGAATGAAAGTTTGAGGGCAAATCTTTTCACCTCTTAGATCACCACATCCTCGGTCATCTAGTTGGTTCACCAAAAATCTTGAAATTCCACAGTTATTTTTATTACTAGAATTTAGCACCTTTGATTTTAGACCTTTAGATTTTAGAATTCTGACCTTTGAAGTTAAGACAAAGCAATCTCTTTCAATCATATAGTAGAATTATAAAGTGAAACAGTATTGTACAGTAATATTGTATTGTATAGTAATAGTGGGCTTTTTTTCTTTTTTTTTAATGTCTTCCGAGGAGCTGTGAATGTTATGACAGTAGTAAATTATATTAATGACGGTTGGAATGAAATAGGTACTCAATTTTAATTTATGTTGGAAATGATTTATAGATTATGGAAACCTAGCAACCTGGTAATTGCCGACTTTGTTTCTGGCAGTGGTCTACTGACATTTAAATTCTACTGGCGCACAGTAGACCTTCAGATCCTTGCGGATTTAAACGCTGTCGGACGTTACATAGGGTCTAATTCTATTGGCGGACTTTAACAAATTTGTGCTCGCCCACCCATCAGTATTGAATGGAGACTTGAACGCCAGTGTGTACAGAAGTCGTGAAGGATCTGTTGTACATCCGGGTAGGGCCTTGTTGTGAAGAGACCGGTGACCCGCGGGTGCCGTCCACGGCTACGGCTGCAAGGCCAGTCAGCCATTGGGTCAGGCCGAGTATGATGACCCCTCCTTCGCTGTTTACAGGCTGCCGGGGGCCCTCGTGAGGTGCTGGCAGCCGCGGCGGCCGCACAAACAACCTTCACTGGTTCACTTTGGCTCATCCGCGATCCGGTCCGCCCAGCTCACTCGCACTTGACGGCGCGTTCAGCGTCTCTTGCGACACATCTCTTCCTTTTACTCTTCGACCGCACGACAATAAAACAACCTTTACG
Organism: Homalodisca vitripennis; assembly: GCF_021130785.1. NCBI lineage: Eukaryota > Metazoa > Arthropoda > Insecta > Hemiptera > Cicadellidae > Homalodisca > Homalodisca vitripennis. The sequence continues at coordinate 139,712,199 of NC_060213.1, read as the reverse complement.
ATTTCTTAGTAACCGACACTAATTCTTGGATCACGTTATATACTTTACGTCATCTTGTTCTAAAAATAAAATACTGAACAAGACTTTAAATGGGCTAGATCTAGTTCTAAACAGAGAGTGCTCTTTGTGTCAGTTCATAACGTCTATCCCAACTCCTGTCTATCATAAAAATGTTGTTCACTCAAGAAAATACTGAAATACCTGTTTTCAAGTGGGTTTTCGAATTTTCAGACAAATTCTGTTGTATTTGACTGCCACGTCTATCGACATGTTGTAGGAAGAAAAATTTTAACAACACCTTTGAAGCATTGTCTTGGTTGAATTTTGAGTTTAGTTCCTTCTATTGCAGCGTCCGGTATCTCAGACTTGACTCCCAGAATCTGGAGTATTGTTCGTCTGAAGAGATCGAAGGAAGTCGCCGACGAAACATCTACATCGTTTCGACATCAGAGACACCTGTAAATAGGTGAAGTGGTAGTCTCATTGTCTCATCAGGTACACAATTGATGAGACATGAGACTACCACTTTACCTATTTATCGGTTTCTCTGATGTCGAAACTACGTAGATGGTTCGTTTTGAGTTTCTTCATCGCCTACCTTCTTTGTATCTCTTCATGACGAACATGACTCCAGGTTCCAGGGGTCAAGTCTGAGATAGCGTCAGATACCAGAACCTTCAATAAAAGGAAGGTGGAATGGAGCTAAACTCAAAATTCAATTGAATCAACCCTTCCTACCATAGCAACATACCCTGGTATTGCTGTAGGTTACTCTCCAAGGAATATCGCTGAATGTTTCATAGCATTTTTTTTTTTTTTAATAAGAATCAGTAAAACCTTTTTTAACGGAACTCTTCGTGAAAAACACATCCTTCTGTTAATTTTGCATTTTTTAAATCTGTCCATATTCTTTTAAAATTCTTTTATCTCTGAAGTCCTCCAAGAGTCGAAGACCCTGTGGTGGGTTTATCCTCAACCCGGTTTAAGTCCAGTTGGCGGTGCGAGATCAAGACCGTCGCGTCGGGTCAGCGACGGTGTGGAGACGGGGTATTATGAAACCTCTAGCGTCGACTGTCAGACGGTCTGAGAAGTGAGCGGAGGCCAAGGCCGATTGCTTTCCCTCTCTCTCGCACTCAGGGCTCTGATGTCATCCCTCTCTCTCGCTCTCACAGGCTCTGATGTCATGATCGACCGGTTGCCGCGGACTAACCTCCGATGAGGATGAAAGTTCACAGAATTGTCTGACCAGCACAGCGCGCGGTCCCCCACTGGTTAGTCATGGAGCGCGTATGTAGGGTGAGACGATTGGTCGAGTCTGGGAATCGATTTCGTCACCGAATTGGACAATTCGTGTTTACAACACGAGGAATGGTATTTTAACCTGGCAGCCAATGTAGATAAAACGAGACGTGTCTTGAAAAGAAAAGTGCCAGCAATGGAAAGGTGGCCAATAAAGTCCAAAATTCCCCTCAGTTTCATCCGTTTCAAAATTTTTCTCCAATTAGGTTGAAAGTCACATCTAACATTCCAGTCGGTCTGTAAGCATGAAAATCTTTAAACAAGATCGAGTCTCGGATGAGATACGGTCTGATAGTCTGGGGCTCAGCATCTCAGACGCTGTTGAAAAGAGTGTTTCTGTTGCAGAAACGTGCGGTTCGATTGATAGCTGGAGCAGAAGTTCGTGTAGAAACGTATTTTCGGATTTAAGTATAATGACATTTCCTGCTTCGCACGTTTATGAATCTATTGTTTTTCCAAATTCAAAAGCAAAAAATACATTAACAGATAATGAAATTCATGAGCACAACACTTAGAGCTGGCATTAATTTACGCCAGACTCCCCATCGCTCAGCTTTAGCTGGCAATTTACCGCACAATGCTGGAGTGAGGTTCTTCTCTTGTTTGCCCCGAAATATAAAAAACGAACCCATAGAAACAAGATTTAAAAGTCAGCTGAAAGAGTTCTTGATTGAGAAGGACTGTACACAAAATGTTGCAGTAGGTTAATTGATTTATAGTAGTCAATCTGAGGACAGCATAGGCACAGGCTGTATCTGGTGCAGCAGTGTATCTGGGCAACCGAGTGGATACACCTCACACGGAAAATGCGGAAATGCTGAAATGAAAGATCTTGATCGATAGGTGTAGCCAGTTCACTGTGGAAGGTGACGGTTGAAGTGGACGGGGTCTCCTTAAATGCCAATGACTATTAGCTATTCTTTAGATCCAAGGGAGACGTGTCCTCCACGTTCTTCACGCTCCCTTCCATTGATAGAGGTTGGACAATGTCAGCCTCCCTCTCTCCAGAGGTGCCAATGCCTCAGATCGAGATTACCCTACAATCGCCCCAAGGTGTCTGTTTCATCGGATCTCAGCACGGGGCGATCCTAGGCTCTTTGATGTCCATCCGTTTGGAAGCAAGATCAAACTCTAACTATGACACTGACCGCACAAGCCAAGAAGATAGGTAAACATTTTATGTTTTCATCCAGATATGCTCCTAGCCATAAACCTCTTGTGTTAGGAAAATATCTGGAGGAAAATGTTATCTTGTACTTATATTGATGGTAGATGATCCACCACTAAATTCTTAGTTTTTTTCCATCGAGTAACAAATTATGGATGATTTGACTGCCTTAGTAAGTAGATTGAACTGGCTAAACTTATCAATAAATATTAAAAAATATCAAAATTATATTTCTTGTTATATTAAAAGGAAAATGCGTCCCTTTATATTGCTGAATAATTACAATTAATATTAAAATACAATATACAAATACAAAAATGTTGGAAATATTTCGGCCAGTATGAAAAATTAAATATGACTACAGTTTAATTTTTGAATAAATTGAGAAGAAAGAAGACTGGAATTTTCAATAGGGCCTGCTCCATTGTTTATAAGTTTTTCTTTATTTCCCAAGCATTTAAGTTCATAGGTTTTGTTACTTCTTCTATTAATTTTATATTTATAATTGATGTTCTGTGTTCTAATTCAATACAGTGTCTTGATACAACAGATTTTTCTACTCTTCCATATTTTATGTGTGATAAGAATGCTCTTTAAATCGTATTTTTATTGTTCTTTTTGTTTGTCCAATTATAAATTTTGTCACAGTTATCTCATCCAATTTCATTAATTCCTGATTTATTATCATTTGAATTTTTTTTTTGATTTACTAAAATTTGGGATAGTTACAATATTTTAATTAATTAGTGTAATAAAAATAATGTAAATATATATTTGTAGAGTCGCCTGATGATAAAACCTTTGGTTTCGAAAGGCCTAGTCCAAAAATAAATCGTTTGGACAAGTATTGTTTTATTAACATTTAGTATTATTATCAAAAGTGTTGATCTACGCCGCCTTACAAAAATACCTTTGCATGTTGTGAAATCATCTCAGACGTAGAGTTTTCGTCTGGGATGCAGAATGAAAATTCTCGAAGCACATACTGCGCAAGTCAAGAGTGACGCAGGAGCCATAGTAGGCTACGGCCTCGGTCTCATATGCTTGCTAAAGGGCGATAATCACGTTGACGGAGGTCTCGAGACCAGGGCTACTTGTAGCTGTGCTTATTTAGGAGAAGAGAAGTGAGCACATGGTGTTCGCGTTGTTTCCGCATGTTCCAAAAATACACGAGTAACCATTCAGACCTTTCCGAAATTCGCCGATAGGTCTGTATTTATCTATGTCATTTTTTGTTCCGTCTCCAAACACCATCACGTTCGGTACTCCAATTTATTCCAGAAGCATCCAGAAGACATGAATGATAAAACATAACCATTACTGGAACAGTGGAATTGCCTATGGCCGAGCGGTCTAAGACGTGGGACTTTGAGTATGAGTTAGAGATAGCACAGGTTCGAATCCTGTATGTGACCTTAGCATTTTTTATCAGTACCCTCGACCTTGTACTGTATCGACTCTCCCCCCTATTCTGTTAGATAAGATCCTCGCACAGACCAGTGGCCCATGAGGACGGACAGAATAAGGGTTAAAACGGGATCACTACTGTACGAAGCGGAATCTGACGACGAGCCCTAGTACTATCATGGACGGGACCTAGCTTAGAACAAGTCTGTTCTGTGGCAATTGTCACCACCTTAGTGATTTGAATTTTATGCTTTCATGCTCTTATTTATTTTCTTTCTCTTGCTTATTTTTATGCTCTTTAGGTTATTCGACCAAAGTTACCGAGAAATTTCTAAACAAGCCTCTCATTTAGAGTGTCATTTAGCTATAATTAAAACATAATGTAATCCTTTTTATTGAATATTTCGACACGATTTAGTAGCAATTTTATTTAAAAAACTCATGTTCTGTGAGACGATTTAATAACTCAAATTTCTAAAAAAAGACTAGCCTTTTCTGAATTTTGCATGTCATAACACTTTCTTAGGAGGTAAATAAACGCCCGACGTCGGGTTGGGTCAGGCTTTGCGTTCACTCACAGATTATATACTTTTTAACACTTACCTCATTAATTGTACTTTTTCTTAAAAATATTAGCTCTTATGAAAACCAAAATGGTATGGTACCTTTGGGTACTAAAATGTGGGATACAACGTTTACCAGCTACCTTCTCGCCCACGACGGGTTTGCTGACATGCTTCCTCTACATCAATTCTACATCCTCTACATCAAGTGGGCCTCCAATTCTTCAGTGAACTTCTTCATTTTGTCTCAGTAAGGCTTACAAACGATGTTCACTACAATTATAAATTATAGGCAACGTGTCTCCGAAAATATATTTACTCAGAATTTGTATATTTCCTGAATTGTCTTTGTAACAAAACAAAGATTCTTCACAAACCCTTGATTCCCTCAATATATTTAATACGCCCCGAAATAAAATATTAAAATTCACGGAATCTGTATTAGATTATTGATTATAATTTGAAAAAGTTCCATACTACCATCATATTTATGGGTGACTTTCTCACTATTTTCAAACTGTAGGGGAACATATTCCCCCCTCCCCATATACTGAAAATCCATCAGTTAATTTTTTATCAGTATCTGAATTGGGAATGGCACACCTAGAGTAACTAATGTCTAAATATATATATTTTTAAAACTTGATTACTTTCATATTAATAAGTTTATGATAAAAAATTAATTCCGGATTTGGCTCGAAACCATTTTATAAATACTATCTATTCTTATTTTAGTGACTCTTGATATAACCTTAGAGAGTTTTTCAAACAGGGCAATGGCTTATTGGGACAGGCAAAATAAGAATCAAAAATCTTTAAGGTTTGAAAGGAAAACAAAATATCTCTTATTATTATTTAAAAAATACAAGAGCAATAAGACCCACATATCGAAAATAAATAGTTCACTATAGGTTTGTGTGTTTGTTGACAACAAACAGGTTTGATGCAGACTGGAGTGGGGCCAAGACGCTGAAGTCACTTGACTGATGCCCTCCGGTGTGAACTGCGATCGACGACAGAAACGCACTCCGCAGGATCTCCTTTTGTCCTCGGCCAAGGACAGTCAATGCCGCAGGACCTCTCTGTCTCTATAATTTGCGGGACGCTTATTAGCTTTACAATTCCCAGAGGTTTATTGTGAAATCCATTACCCGTGCTGATGTTGCGAATAGTCCAGCAGTACTCGAAATTTTTACTACGATTCTAGGCATTCATAAATTCTGAGGGACTGGCCTTCATATACTGGAGGGACTAATGGTTCATAATACGTGGCCTGACTATACAATTTGTAAACACGTAGCAGATTTTTCTGTTTAGGATTATTGAGGATGGGTAATTTGCAAAGATAATAGGATTCTGGGCGTTGCCACCGTTACGTGTTACAACAGAAACATGACGTTTCGGAATGTTTTCCATTCCCTTCTTCAGGTCAATTCCTGAGAAGCACGTAAAACGTAAACAATCCAAACTTATGGTGATGAACACACTACGGACACAAGTTTACAACAAGTTCACAACTGAGAACCCACATTTTAGGATGACGTAGTGAAGAATACTACAGATTTGTCAACCGTTCTTCAGGAAAAAAGATCCAAAGTTGTGATAAGTAAAAAGTTCAATACTGCTTAAGGTCTACTACCGAAAATTCCCGAGCTTCCACTGATGTCTTATTTCTCAAGTAGGTATCATACATTCGAAAATGCTGGCCCATTTTGAAATTCCCCAGTAACACCAAAATAGTCGCAAAATTTCATACTGGCTTCAATTTATAGTAAATAAAACAAATTCCGATGCAAATCCTGTCTGTGACCGAAGCACTTTTTATCAGTTCCATCTCGTACTGTATTGACACTCCCCTTTAGTCTGTTTGATAAGATCCTCGCACAGGCCAGTAGCCCATGAGGACGGACACAATAAGGCTTAAAAGGGGATCGGCCCCTCCTTAAAAGAAAAATGTTAGATGTCACATTTGTTTCCTTATTATTATTACACGACAAAATACAAATGGCAAATTTAACAATATTTGGATACAATCAACTTATTACTTTGTTACATCAGATGTGAAACAACATTGTTGGAAGTCGCATGATCTGTATATGCGAGACTACTTCATATTCGGCAGTTTCGCGCCGAGACGGCCGCAACATGTGCAACGAGCATGACCGCCGTCTCGCAACATTTTATGCAACCTTAATTAACACTGAGAACGTCCAAAGCATGTTTTGTTTTTATGCTTCTGATATAACGTCGAGTAAACATCTAGTGCTTTTTAATTGGTACTATCGGTTTTCAAATTGGTTATATATTAGTTTTAATTCCATTTTCGAAGCGTTTTAAGATACACTTAATAAAGTAAAATGTAAACAAATTCCACAAGGAAGTCTAAGAATGTCAATGGCGCAGTGTAGCGGGTACGGGGGTTATCGCAAGATAACCAGATCAAGCAACGTGGCAGCTGCTTGGATGGGTGACCGCTTAAGCGATCCTGTCCTTGCAAGCAGCCCGCCTGCCCGGCCGTTAGTGGTGGTTCGGAAGTCACCTTTAAGCCGTTGCTCCCCAGGTTACGCGTTAGAGAGGGCTTCTTAGCCCTAACTTCGACTGGTAAAATGAGACATCTCTAGTTTACTTTTTTAAAGAATGTCTTAAGTAGTTTTTAAGTTGTAGGCAATCAAAGTATGAAAAGTATTTAAGTATTAATTTGGTCCAACATGATCCAGGTTCGTGTAGTGACGGTTGACGATAAAGATCATTATTATAAATAGTCTGAAGAATGTGACTTGTTTTATTACACAAAAATTGAATATCCATAAGTAGTTAAGTAGTAATTAAAAGTCAAGTAACCTTTTAAAACTATGCTTCATTTTTGAAAAGTCATAGTTCATTAAAGAATGTGCCATTCTCTTATTCGTAAGTCATAGATACTGTAAAAACTGTTTTAATTATATGTTCATTTACAGTAATTTTTCACTGAACTGATGTTATATTCTTAATAATTCCCCATAGGTTAATAAAACATATATTTTTTTGTCTTCAGAGAAATTATTACACGTCTCTTATTCAGTTTCTACAATAGTTAATAAATAAAAAAAAAACTTATTTAGTATAGTAATATATAAAAACATCTCTTAAATTTTGTATTTTAAGGGCCAGGTGGAAAATCTATCAAGTAAATCTTATAATATCATGGGAAAGTACACCTTGCAGAAAGTTTGAGGGAGATTTTTATTCCACCTGCTTTCGCCTTCCAGTACTCTGGACTGATTAACCTTCTAGTTGCTGAATTAGTAAAGATGTTTAACGAGAATTCTATTTGAATCCTCAGAGCTCCTGACATGTTATCATTGAATGGCCTCTTATCACCTTCCATGAGTATTTGTTTAGTATCTATTCCCGTCAAGTACCTCTCAGTTCGTAGTAATGTCAAAGATGAATTAGTATTAACATTATCATGTGTTCTGGAGACTTGTTGAGAAATTGAATATTGGAATAACATCTGCTGCGGTTGTGTGAGTTTTAGAATGATACACATATGCTGTAGGACCGCTTTTATGGAGTATTAGATTGTTAGAGGATATCAATTTGGGAATTACTAGTTCTTTATGGGATATATACCATATAAGGATTGCTAATTTGTTGCAGCTGTGGGAATATTTTCCTTAAAGAATTGTGATTTATGGGTGAATATAATTTTAGACACTGTCAATTTATCATTGGATGGAAAAACATTTAGGGTTGGTCCCTTAAAGGGTTCGGATGTGAAGGAGAATATAATTTTGTGAACTGCTAGTTTATTCATTTGATGATTACTAATTTTCGAGAGGTATAGCTTCGGGAACTGCTTGATAGTTATGGGATAAAAAGTTTTGAGAATTGTTAATTTGTTATGAGTAAATGCATAAGAATTGGGCTTTCAGGGAGAATATAATGTTAGAAACAGCAAGTACATTGCGGGATAGCGATTCTCGAGGATTACTATTTTTTAGCTACGTACCTCTTCGGGAATTGCTTGATGATTATGTTATAGAGATGTTAAGGATTGTTGATTTGGCGTTATGGTTTGGTGAACTATCACTTTATCTTGGGGTACTCAACTTTCAGAATTGTTAATCTTTTAAATTTGCATAGTTAATGAGCGGCAGATAGTTCAGTATTTGGATGGAGATTTTGAGAATTGCTAATTTATTTTAGTTACAGACTTTGGGAATGCTTGTGGGCTGAGCGTTAGCGAAGCCTATCACTTGTCAGGGTGGAAATGTCAATTTCTGTCCGTCTGTCTATCTGCACGATATCTCGAAAACGAACCGACCTATTATGTAGACTTGAAATGTACACGAAGCTTCATTTCCGTGTGAGGAACACTGAGTTCGACGATTGTGCATGTCACCACTCCATGTGATCTGATAGACAATAATAAGTGTGGTGCATATCCAACCGTGAAATCGAGCTGAGCGTCGTTAAGGCCTAGACTGACACGGTTTGTCTTTTGGCAAAATGTATTCGGCAGATGTAAAAATTTATTTTCCGTCTTTCGCGACACTCGGTGTGCCGTACTCCTACCGGGTAAGGGAGTAGGATTGCCAAGGACGTCTTAGGGTTACAACTAATTGCATTTGTCACGGGGTTGTTGGTTATTGTCGCTACGGGACGGAGTTTTCTGCGGACGTCTCCGAGCACTCGACTGCCCAAGGCCAAGACATGCAGTAATAAGAGTTTCTGCTCAATTTCTGCGGGTAAGCGGCGGCGCTCTCCGCTCTCCGCGACCGCTCGTTCCCGGCCAGCGAGCTCACACAATGGCGCCCATTATGGGCGTAATTAATAACCGCGGCAGCCCGGGACATGTCACGGCTGCGGAGATCCGCGGAGAGCTCGGTGAGGAAGTCGGAGGCTAGGAGGCGCGTAATCGGCCCAAATTCTGTGTAATATTGCTCCCGAAATTTCCGATAGAAAAGCCCCCGAGCCGAGGCCTGCGTGCGGAGGATGTCGTACGGCCCCATTACACAAGACCTAGAACAGGAAATTGGAGGGATGTCAGCTAATGTGGCTTAATTTTGTGGAGGATACGCTGAGGATAATTATAGGAAGCCCGGGCACCACTAGGATGAAGGATGGTGAGAAAATGGCTGCCATGGTCTTGCTGAACAGAAAACACAGCGTGTACTGGAATTTGGTGAAAATGAAGGAGGGCAACCCTGGTGGAAAGATGACCGAGGATGAAGAGCCGAGGAAAAGGCGAGATGTAATCGCCGTTAATGGACGTAATGGTACCCGTGACCTTTCCAAAATTGGGAGAGCTAGTATGAAAAGATTAATGTTAGAAATTATTTGCGAAAATTTCTTGAAAATTACTATTAATTGGGGGGGGGGGGATAAAGGCAACCCATGATACTGCCACTTTGAAATCTACATTAAAAAAGTTTTGAATATTGGATCTTTTTGTTCAAAATTATAAGTTGCGGAGTTAACATTTTGGAACTCCTGTTCCATTTTGTATGAATGCCTACGTATTTATCAAGTAAAACATTATAATAGAGGTGAGTGAGGATCAAAAGATGAAAAATATTATAACTATGATTAACACACACTTAAAAAGCTGTATTTAGGCTAATATACTTAAAGAAGATGGTACTGTTGAGAAAGTGTGCCAGATATGCTTAAAAGGCACAATCTGTAATATCTACTTTTTCAAAAAGGATTTTTCTTGGGGAAGGGTCTTGCACCCCCTTTTTGTAGCCGAGGGGTATTTTAGATGTCTCCACTCGAAGACCTTTTAAAGTCCGGAAATACCAAAATTATAACAGCACCACTTGATATTACTTGGTGAAATATTGAAAACTTCGAAAACCTCCAGGGATTTTCTTGTATCGTCAGTATCGCATTGGCGACTGTACGAGTTATGTAATGCCGAGTGTCAGGTGTACGCGGTCACGGCCAACGATCCTGTCGATGTCGGTACAAGAACGACCGAGACCAATCTCCCCATCTCGACTGTGACGGCGCAGCAGCTGAGGAGCTGTTTAGTTGTCCTTCTTCGTGCATCTTCTGCTAAATAGAAGTCACAGCCACTCCTCGGTATTGCGTGGCGTTCAATATCTGTTCGTTCCAACAAAGAACACAGCGTGTTCGTAGCATATCCCAGTAACTGGACAAACCAAAAAACACTTCTCTTTAATAAACCGATACAAAAGGTATTAACAGAGTTACAAAGATGTGAGTTAGGAAGCACCAAGATAAAATTGGGCACTTTTGCAGAATATTATTAAAAGTTACTTAATATTATTAAGTATCTTACAAAAATGTACACAAAACATTTTAAATTCACAAATGTAAAGAGGAGGCCGGCTCCTTTCTTGGATGTGTTTACCCCTGTTTGTGTTGATTAATGCTTTAAATTCCTGCGTTTTTGCATTCTTCAGCCGAGAAAATATGTTATTAACTCGACTAGTACATGTAGAGATAGATACATGTCTCTAGCAGTAGAATAGGTTACAGGTTAGGAGTGAGGACAATGATTGCCCACAAGGCTGCTAGATCCTCGGTAACTAATTAACTATCACTGTAGAATAGGATACAGGATATAATTGAGGACAATGTCACTACTGCGCTCTTGACAATGATGGCCCACAACGCTGCTAGATACTCGGTAACTAACAGTAACTATCGCTGTAGAATAGGATACAGGATAGGAGTGAGGACAATGTCACTACTGCGCTCTTGACAATGATGGCCCACAACGCTGCTAGATACTCGGTAACTAACAGTAACTATCGCTGTAGAATAGGATACAGGATAGGAGTGAGGACAATGTCACTACTGCGCTCTTGACAATGATGGCCCACAACGCTGCTAGATACTCGGTAACTAACAGTAACTATCGCTGTAGAATAGGATACAGGATAGGAGTGAGGACAATGTCACTACTGCGCTCTTGACAATGATGGCCCACAACGCTGCTAGATACTCGGTAACTAACAGTAACTATCGCTGTAGAATAGGATACAGGATAGGAGTGAGGACAATGTCACTACTGCGCTCTTGACAATGATGGCCCACAACGCTGCTAGATACTCGGTAACTAACAGTAACTATCGCTGTAGAATAGGATACAGGATAGGAGTGAGGACAATGTCACTACTGCGCTCTTGACAATGATGGCCCACAACGCTGCTAGATACTCGGTAACTAACAGTAACTATCGCAGTAGAATAGGATACAGGATAGGAGTGAGGACAATGTCACTACTGCGCTCTTGACAATGATGGCCCACAACGCTGCTAGATACTCGGTAACTAACAGTAACTATCGCAGTAGAATAGGATACAGGATAAGGAGTGAGGACAATGTCACTACTGCGCTCTTGACAATGATTGCCCACAACGCTGCTAGATCCACGGTAACTAACAATAACTATCGCAGTAGAATAGGATACAGGATAGGAGTGAGGACAATGTCACTACTGCGCTCTTGACAATGATGGCCCACAACGGCTGCTAGATCCACGGTAACTAACAGTAACTATCGCTGTAGAATAGGATACAGGATAGGAGTGAGGACAATGTCACTACTGCGCTCTTGACAATGATGGCCCACAACGCTGCTAGATACTCGGTAACTAACAGTAACTATCGCTGTAGAATAGGATACAGGATAGGAGTGAGGACAATGTCACTACTGCGCTCTTGACAATGATTGCCCACAAGGCTGCTAGATCCACGGTAACTAACAGTAACTATCGCAGTAGAATAGGTTACAGGTAAGGAGTGAGGACAATGTCACTACTGCGCTCTTGACAGTGATTGCCCACAAGGCTGCTAGATCCACGGTAACTAACAGTAACTATCGCAGTAGAATAGGTTACAGGTAAGGAGTGAGGACAATGTCACTACTGCGCTCTTGACAGTGATTGCCCACAAGGCTGCTAGATCCACGGTAACGCGGCCTCGGCCACGCGGCGTTCGTTGTTGTGCTTGTGCAATGGTTAGGAATGCGGCGGGTAGTGGGGGACTTTCACTGCGGTCTTTCGGTCGTCTCCGTGAGCCTTCGTGCGACTCCGGCACGGCCGCGGTGGTGGGGGGACTCGCCGGCACGACAGGCGGCCGAGCGGCGAGAATGCCCGTAGTTTTTGTATTGTTCCGAAGCACAGTGCGAGTGTTGCTCTTCGTCGCAGTTTTGTCGACCTCAGACTTGTGCCAGGCCTGTTGTCGACTGTGCAGTGTTCCCGAGGTTCAAGGTCACCTGGAATGGTACCTGCTAGTGCTGCGTAGTCTCCGCGGCCGTGGACCTCCAGACGTGTGCTCAAGTGGTTGTTTTGATCGTGAACGCGCCATAGTGCCGCGTTAATATCGATTGACTTTCCGATTACAATCTGACTCTTGGACAAGTGTTGTCATTAAGTGTTTTGGTGCGCCCAGGATAATTGTAGAATAGTGCTGCGGACTTTGTCCTGAACTCGAACTGTTTCCCATTCTCAGTTTCAGTTTGTCGCAGATTGTTGTTGTAATGTTTTGACTGTTGAAGTTTCTCGGATGATGTGTGTCGGGTGACAACGAGTGGAGGGTTGTGCGCGATGGTACGAGGGGTGAGCCGCGAGAGAGCGAACACCGCGGAACACACGACTGACGTACCGGGCGGGACCGGTAAATAATAACTCGATTGGGATTCACTTTTTGTGGGGTTTCTACCTGAATATTTAGACAGGTGCTCGGAGACCGGTTTCTCGATGACGACCATTTGGATCCGACCGGGTATCATCCCCGTGCTGAGACCTCTGGCGGAGGACAGCTCCCCCGAGGTGACCTCGTCCTCGGCCTCGCCCCCCGGGGTGGTGGCCTCCGTCGGCAGCCTCATCAGCCCCGCGCATTCCCTCGGCTCCTCGGACATCGGGGAGGTCGACATAGACCTGTTTGACCTCGATCTGAACTACCCCACGGGCCGCATGATGGTAGCTCCTCTCAAACTGGCCACAGGTCACGGACCCTGCTCTGACACCAGCTCCGTCTCAGGTACAATACCCTCCATCTTCCACTTTCTCCGGGGCTTTAAATCAACCACGGGCTTTCAGGAGGAATAGCCCCAGGCCTCTTTGTCAGCCGCTGAACAAGAATACGCTGTAAATCTCTGCCGCCATACAGGATATGCATAGCTTGCCCTTTCTTTGCGATGGATAGTTTTACGATTGTACGAATAACAGTCTCGATGTTATTCTCCTTGTGTGTTACTGGAGATAAACGTGTAGAAACATATTCATTGGCATAAAATGTGATATATAGCGGCACCCAACTGTCATAAAACATCCTCCACACGACCTACATGACAACAGTGCTTGTGTTTATCTTTTTCGTCTGCAATCAGACTACTACAGGTTTTAGTTAAAACATTAGATGTAACATCTAAATAGGATATTCAGCATTTAGAACTATCTCGTCTAGTCGCTATAAGACGGTGTGAATCTGTCTATCATAGTTTTAGTCGATAACTTTAACAGTCTGCTATTGTAATGTGGCCCTAAATAATTTTAAACAATCAGAATTCCTCAATTAAGTTAATTCATCTGTTGATTTTGACTTGAATTTGTTAAAACAATTAGTGCATATCTTAAAGATGTGAAATGTAATGCAGGCGTACATGGTTTATAAATATTTCATCAACCACAATTCAATTTGTGAACACGAGTTAGTTTAAATGTTTGTACCGCACACAAAAATGTATAATCATCGGTTTTTGTGTCGCACGGAAGTTTTGCATTTCAAATAAACCCACTTTCATAAACTACCCCGAATCGAAGAAGTTTGTTTTCCTATATAAACCGTCCGTCGCTGAGTTTATTCAAAACATGTTTTAATCATCGTCATTCATCAAAACGCTTGATGTCAGAGTTGGCAAGCCTGACTCCAGTTTTGCATCATTAAAACTTTGATCAAACCGAAGGAAAATAATAAAAAGCTGTGAGCTGGCATCGCGTGCGGCAGCCTTAAGTTAACCCACATTCTGTATTGGGGAATCAAGCTCCATTGTGCAGTTTGTTTTCACCATTTAAAATATTCTAGTGCTTGCATTGAAGTTTGAGCTTTGAGTTCGCAATCTGCTTGAAATGTGAATAACTTTAAGTTTCGTAGGGATAGGTTTTTATCGGTGTAAAATACCATAAACAGTGGAGGGGCTGATTGTGTACGATTTTGAAAGGCGAGATATTCGTTGATGAATTTCCAAAAAAATAATGAAAACAAAATGATAAAGGGTTGCCGGATTGGATCATAAAATGGCGAGTTGTAAATTTCAAGATCATTGTCATTTGACCGTAGGCAATTACATCACCAAAGTAATGATGGCACGAAATTGTAACTTTACGTGTCCTGTCTCATTATAAAGTACTTTTAAAAGGAGCGCGAGAGTTAAGTCAATTGGACTCAATTAGTTGTATAAACTTTATTTAGCCTTGAATGCTCTCTACTGTGATTTCAGTTCAGTATATTTGGATAGATCACCCGAACTGCAGCCAATAAATGGCACGCGACTATCCAGACTTGTTAGGCCTAATTTCGGATACCTGAACTCAAACAAATTTCACATTACGAATCGCTTGATATTTATTACAAATCATTAAATTTGTTCAGTCACAAAATAATTAGGCTACACAGGTCTAAAGAACATTCTCGAAGAAAGTTTAGGGTTCATCTGTCGCCTTCAAAGTTAAAATGTTCAGCTTTGACAACAATTATCCAGATAGATCCAAATATACGATGCGATCATGTTGAAGCTACGTCAATCTATCTAGGTATGATTAAATGTAACGAAGATGGCGCAATTTTTGTCGCGCGCCTTTATTTAGTAGGCAATCTTTATCTACGCTTTAGTCTGCATCGATAAAGCCTGAAAATGTATTAGATGTCGAAACAACATTATCTTATAAAATATATATTTTTCTTTCGATTAGATTTTAAAACTGTGTGAGATATGAACTCGTAAATTTTAAACTTTAATTGGGTCATGTGGGACAAATTGATCCACAATAAATCGTGAGTTTGGTTGGAGACAAGCAATATACTGGAGGTGGTCGCGAGTAAATTATTTCTTTAAATTTGCGTTTAGTTTTCACTAAATACGCACTAAACTGGGTGCGACACATGGAGACTTTAACGCCGTGCACCGAAGTCGCTGAAGTTGGGTTAGTAATTCAAGGATTCTACTTGAATTACTTCTTACTTGAGTTACAGTTCAAGAGTTAATTATTGGTGGACGGCATTTTATTCGTTGGCTGTTATAAGGAAAACTGCGATAGGCAAATAAATAACTTTTAACCCTATGGAAAAAGTGTTTTAGAAACTTTTCAAATATATCAGAGGGTAAAATAATGTCATGGGTTAAGGTTTCAGGCCGTTTATTAGTTTTAGGTGGTCAATGATCGTCGTAGAATGTCAATTTCAAGTTTTTAAAAAGCCATAATGTACATATAGGCAGATGATGAGTGGTATCGAAAATAAATGAGCGATTTGAGGTACTAAAGTTACAAAATAGTGTCGTATCATCTCTAAGATGAATAAGAGTAATAGATTCTGTAATAAATCTAATTTTTAAGCTATTATAGTGTGTCGCCAATTCTCATGTGTTGCCCTTTTACTTTCTCGCCTTTCAAAATAAACTGTACGAATGAGAAAATGCAGATTTCGTTCAAATCATGTGTCGCGATGTTTTTCGAGACCTCCATATATGGAAAAGGTTTGTTCATATCTATATTTAGCCGTATTTGTACCGATTAATCATTTTTTTTATTTTAAAAAACTTATCTTTCTCAAACGGTGTCCCATTATGTTGTCAACTTTATTAACGGTCAAGAGACTCACCTCCATGTTTTATAAATATTAGAAATTGATTTGTATACAAACTTATAGAACCTGATGTTGCCCAATAATCCGTTATTCACTCTCAGCTAGCATTCTTCAGTACTTTTTCTTATAACGTGGAAGAGTAGTTGTAAGCACAAATTCAGTCACTGTTTTGAATGTTAAAGGACAAAAAGAGAGAGTTATTGCTAATTTACACCACTGATTATATTTTTTAAAAAACCAGAAAGCTTATTTAAGACTAGCTAGTTATTGTAGTGTATAACATTTACATAGCTTTTCATTAATCAATTGAACACACGGTAAGACACATTTCTGATTGAAATACGAGTCCTTGTATAGTATTTTCATTCAGTACAGTAGTGATAAATTTGAGGTATTCTCTGTTGTTGAATTTTGGTTTAAACAATCAAAACAGCTGATAAACGTAATAGCTAAGAATGTAAGTGTGAACAATTGTTTTACAATCGTCTTTTTTTCCATTTCTGTTGTTATTTTATTTTGCTGTGTTGCGTTTTTGTTGTGGACATACACGATGTGACACTTGCATAGCGTTCGCAAATTTCGACAGGCGCTGCACCAGGGTCTGTGAGCATAACCTACTTTCACTCGTGGACACGAAACCGGGTATAATTTGAAAGGTAAATTTTGCATGCGAATTAGGAGCCCAAACATCCGGCACATAGGCTGGCGCAAAGACGAAATGAGGACGGTCGGTGTTATTCGTTGTCCGCATGGACCTACCACCGGGAGTCTGCTGAGACCGCCTAGTCCAGTAGTCCGTCTTCTCGACGTGCACCATTGCCAACTGCGAGCGAGTAAAAGTGGAGTGAAGAACCCGTGTTGTGGCAGCACTGAGTGGGTGTGATCCTAGTGACATCATTCGGCGGATTACACACATCCGTATCTCGTTCTCGCTAGCAATTCCAGATTTCGGAGCCTCGGAATTTTTACGACACACAACAAATCTGGGGATTCGAATGTCCTGCTCAAAAATATCAGATGATGGTACTAGTCTTTTGATTTCCTACGTGGAAGTTTTCCATCAAGTACTTTCTCTGGTCGCCCCACACAGTGGCTCAGCTATCCGTTAAACTTCTAGAAGCTAATAAATAATGGGCTCCAGTAATATAGAAAAACGTCAGGTTTTTTTTTTTAAGGAGAGTCCGATCTCCTTTTAAGCCTTATTCTGTCCGCCCTCATGGGCCACTGGCCTGTGCGAGGATCTTATCAAATAGAATAAGGGGGAGAGTCGATACAGTACAAGGCCAATGGTACTGATAAAAAGTGCAATGGTCACAGACAGGATTTGAACCTGCGTTATCTCTAACTCATACCCAAAGTCCAACGACTTAGACCGCTCGGCCATCGGCACTCCCAAACCAGGATAATCCAGGTTAGAACTTAGGATTATCCTCTCCATCTGCTCACTCACTTTCAGAATAAAGAGAGGGATAAAGGCAAGAAACAACAGAAAAATCAGGAAAATTGCGGGGAACTTAAAAAATCACTCTCTGTTGGCTTCACTTTCCCCTTTTGAAAATGTGAAATACCTAGCAGGCAGTTCTAAGTATTTAGAGGCAGTTGTGCTGTTTTTATTTTGAAATACTGTTAGCTCAGTTAATACCTTCTGTATTTCTATATTTACAATATGCAATCTAAGACATACATTTTCTTGGAGTAAATTGTTAGAATAAATATAAAATTAAAATCTCATTTTTTATTTAACTAAGCAATCTAACAAAAATAAGGTGTTTTTAACAATTCGAAATCACAATTTACGCAAGTAAGTTATGCAGTAATTTATTTACACTTCACATTTAGTTGTATGTAAGTGAGTGTAAATACACAAAACACGTTATAAACAATTCGGCTTATAACACGAAGGACGGCTCTTTCATTTGATTCCGTATCTTTAAATGTATACCCTTCAACATCACTGTCACTCGAGACGTTCTACTTTGTAGCCAGGTGATTAAACTGTCCCCTTGTTGGTTTTGTTCAGTGGGTGAAGGCGGATAGATTAAGATCCCCTTGTAATCAAGCAGATTGGGGGTACTTTGATACTCTGTGATTATCTCACCTTCTCCACCGCTTGCTCCTTTCTCCCGTGACGTCTTCTTCACCGTTGTCACGCCTCCTCGCTCTGCCTCCGTAGTATCAACGGACAGCAGCAGGTCGATAATATGCTTCCACTGTACATTACTTTGAAACAAGGAATGAGGGAGCTGAACTTATCCCTTTCTACATTGACTGTATGAAAGCTTATCCTTCCTCGCACAGTTTTTATGTTATTCCAATGCAAATCAAGTCATATTTTATTGCAATTTTACAATTTCATATTGCATTGCAAATGTCAGTAAATCATTTTGTAAATATTTATTAATTCACACATGCACCCAAAATTGAACTTCCACACATTCACTCAAGCACACTCTCACCGACTCCAGATCCTATGCCTCTCATAAATCGCAGCGGCTCATCATGAACACGTCGACAGAGTAGAACGCTGTAGACACCAATAGGCGTTTTATATGAGTTTTGAATTGGTTTTTATTGTTGGAGTTCTTTATACTTTCCGGGAGCTTAGTGATCAATCTGACACCAACTTGTTGTGGCAGATGCTGCGTAAGCGTCAGCCTGTGATGTTGGGCTCGATAGTTGCCCCTGCCTCTTGTCTCACAACGGTGTATGTCCTCACCGCGGACCATAGTGCATTTTGATCTGCAATACATGATCACGTCGTATATGTAGAGGCAGGGCAATGTCAGAAGTTCGAGCTCCCTAAAAGATTCCCTGCACGACTCTCTGTAATTTAACTTTCCAATTATTCTGACAGCCTTTTTGGAGTCTAAAGGTTCGCTCAAATTTGTTTTTGGAGGCATTCGCAAAGTGTGGCTGAATTAGGCCATAGTAGGCCATTTTTAGAATTTTAGGTGAACATAACTTCGCTAGGTGGCACAAGGCGTCCACCTGTTCATCCAGGACTCAACTCAAATGTCCATGTTCTGAGCTATCAGCACGCTGAAAAAACGCAAGTTCTACGCCGTATTGCGTAAATTGTGGTGCTGACTCGGTAACGCCAGTGAGCTCCGTCAGCACTCAGCAACGGATTGTGTTACCTTGTGGGAACCGCCGATCCCCGGGCGGGGGCAACGTTCTGTGACTCGGCGGCAACCTTAGCTCGGCGAGGTCGGTCATCATGCCTCTGACAGATGTGCCCAGTGGACAAGGACTTATCTCGGGTTGTCAGATGGTCACCATCCACAGCAGATCGGAGCGAAGGTCCCTCTCCATGTGTGAACGTGCTCTTGCGGCTATTGGATGCATGAGTTTTGATTTCCTTGATGTAATAATTTCAACAAGCCATCTGTCATCGTGTTTTAACGTTAGCTATCTTTCAACGATTCTTAGGTTGTGATGGATGATTAAATTTAAGCACCGTGGAATTGTCAACGTTTCCTTAATAATTCATCACTTTGGTATCTGCTGGGCAGAGGACGAATCTTGAATTTTTCCAAAGTCTGTTCACTCTTTGCTGGAATCCAATCTTACATCAAATTACGTATATCACTTCCAGATGGTTACTTCTATGCCCCAAGGAGACTTGGAATAAAGAGCCTTGAGGTCGTTTCATCCAAGGGAGAGGTGAACAACTTATCCTCAAATCATCCTAAAATTCACCAAAAATCCACATTGTTGCGTTGTGACATCGTTCGTAAATAGATAACATTTAATTTGGGAAAACCAATCGAGGAATGATAAATTCAAATTATTCCAGATTTTCGGAAACTTGTTGGGCCTAAAACTTCATCTAATGTGGATGACAAGTTATTCTTGCATTTCTTCCACTCTGTCAAGATCTTGATGAATTTTTCACGATCGAAGAAACAATTAAGAAAAACTAAAAGTGCTTCAAAGTTATTTTGTTCCTACTTTTAATCTTCGTTAGAAATGAAGAAATGTGAACTTGTCTTTCCACAATATAGAGCGAATGAAGACTTTTAGCTCCAAATGACCTTTCACTTTTCAGAGTAGACTCTACGATGCCTCAGAGGATTCCAGGCAGAGAGCTACAGTGTTTCCTCCTTACCTGTAGGTCATTGCTCCTCCACCCCATCTGCCATTGGGGAAGGTGCCATTCAAGACGACAGACACTCCCCTCAGGTCTTTAGTGCTCTTTGTCCACTCTCCTACAGTAGCCTCTGTGAAGCAGGTTGTTTTTTCCCTTTGCCCACAACAGGAGGGTGGGCGGTCGCAACCCTTCTTCGGATGCTGTAAAAGAAAATATAATAGTTAGACTATATACCAACTGCCGCCCCTCTGTTTGCCAGCTGAATAGCGTAATCACGTACAGGTGTGTTGTGTCTCCAGCCCTTTACGACCCTTCCACCCCACGTTGACAGATAATTAAGCCGGTTTACGTTACTGTTTAATTATATACTTATTACAACTCGAGAGGAAAATGTTGTTTATAGGAGTATTATAATGTGCAATGCGTTATTGTGCTAAGTGTAATTTACTCGTTTAATGTTATGATGGTTTATTTTGTTAGTTAAATTTGTGTCTGCCGCCTTCTAAGATTGTTCTGCAATCGTTTATAGTTTGAGGACAATGTAAAATTGTGATCTTCAAAAATTACTTTTTATGTTATACGCTAGCTCCATCAGTTGTTTCTTAATAATAATAATAATATTCTTTATTGCAGGAAACAATTAACAATCATTATTTTATTGCAAGCGTTATATAAAAATAAAAGTACTAATCTAATAACTAACACAATTTAATTACAACTAAAAATAATACATCAATATCAAATTAATATTACTTTTTGGGTACGTGACACCTGTCGCCGGATATCAGAAGAGGAGTTAGAAAAATTGTTTTTTTTTTTTAATGTTAGTGAAGACTATCCCAGCGGACCATCGCAAACTCGTCAACTGAGTAAAATGCCCTAGATACTAGGAAGTGTTTTAATCGAGAAAGTGATTAGGTATAAAAGTAACAATAATAAATTAGTATGAGGAAACATTTATTCTGTACAAGATTCTGTTGTACGCAGCGAATATTTAATGAAAATTGAGAAATTTGTAGAAATTGTGGATTTTATAAAGATTTGGTGACATTTACACTGTTAGATGGACAAATTGTTCGAAATATAGGACAGAACCGACCTGTTAGTACAAGAACGACAGAACGTTCTCGCCAAATGACGTGGCAAATGATAATACGTTACGTCTCACTTGGACATACACGCAGGCGGAATTCAAATGCCAATTCAAATCGTCCAATGATGTAAATTATGTTTTGTTGATAAACAAACACTCACCATAGCCATTTAATAGGTATCACGTAGTAGCCGTTCACAAACTTGTGTAACAATTCATGATGTAAATGGTACGTGACGAAACATTAAAGTAACATTGAGCTGGAAGGACAAACAATGATGACCTTGAATAGCTTTGAAAATCTACTTTGCTTGAATCAAAGTCCATGGGTCTTAGACTCCGTACAACCTTGTAGTAATGAACTGCGTACTTGTAACGCTCTGGGCTGGTCTAGCGTCCGCAAGGCGGGCGAGCCGGGTGGACTTGTACTTGCCAGGCCGGTTGTGGACAGGTGCCGTCATACATAACAAGTGCTACTGCTTCTAGTCTGCCTTCTGCCTACCATTGTCTGGTCGACTACAATGTGCCGGCAGTCAGTCGATATCTGCTCCTCTCTCCCGGTTCTGCAGAGTCGGTTCTACAGAGTGGAGTCGATCGATGTCGCATGGCCTGCGCAAAAAGAGATTTCCACAAGGTGACAGGCGTGTGTTGACTCCAAAATTTTACTAGTATGCGCTTAAGAGGATTTGAGTCTCTGGGATTTGTCATCTCACCGCCGGTTGTGGACCACCTGCGGAGGTCCCCTAGGAGACCTCCGAGCTCGCCCACTCCGCGACGTAGGCCGTCTCTCCCACACCCGCCGCCCTCCGGAGTGCAGATTTGTTGCGCAACTCCGCTGGACTTGTGCCACACGATGCCGATGATGGCCGATCATCTCGCGGCCATCACCGCTTCCTCCGCCGGAAACACTTGCTCCGGCGTTTCCGCGGTTTTACGTTTCCGTCCGCATTGTTCTCCTGTCCGTGATACGCTTCGCCACGATCGGAACAATTGGGTAACTAAGAGTCAACCTTGAGGAATTCAATATCTTCTTCGGCGTGAGCTATAAAGATGAAAGAAAACTCTCAATTCGTAGGTTTTGGAAGTCCCGCTAAGTCGTATTGGCAGTTTGAGTAAATCTATTACTTTCTCGGAAATTACTTTTTGGGGCCTCCTTTGTCCGACTCGATCAAAAAATAATGATTTAGAGTAGAACAAAACAAATTATTCTTTTCCTTCATTCCATCAAATATTCACAACGGTTTGGATCTTTTAGCCATTTTCCTTCATTTGGTCTTCAAGATCAAGATTGTCTGACGCTTGAAAACTCTTAATTCACAGGTTTTGGAAGTCCTGCATGTCGAATTGGCACTACAGTATGAGGAAATCTATTATTTACTCGGAAATAAATTGTTGAGGGTTCCTTTTTCCAACTCAATCGTAGAGATTTTGGATTTGGCTAAACTGGCACAATGATTTAGAGTAGGGCGAAGCAAATCATTCTTTTCCATTATTACATCAAGTATTCACAACTGTTTGGACCATGATCCTTCACTTGGTCTTCAAGGTCAAGATTGTCTTGACTCTGAGGAACGACTAGTTGCCATCGGTTTCCACCTCGATGTGCACATCGGTCTTATATTACCCCGTCCTACTGAGTGGAGAGAGGAGAGGAATCCAAGAGTTCGCGTGCGGCCAACTACTGCCTATTACAGCGGCGATAAAAAATCGAAACTGGTTTTCGGCGCTCGCCTCGAAATTGAGAGTGCGCTGCGTGTTAGTCTGGTCTCGGGATAAACAAACTGTTATCGGAACTTGTTGCACCGTTGGTCCAACAGTCCTGCTTATGAGCTTAAAATAGATTTTATAATCTACCGACTATCCTTAATCAAAAGAAAGCATTCTCACCAGTCTTGGTTCACATGTGATAGTAGGTATCCATAAGTAAGTGAACCTTCCCTCGGTTTTGTATAAGGACTTATGTCCGGATGAAAGGGTTAGAGCTTTAATAGATCTTCTCTTGCCGAGTTTTAAAATTGGCTTTGTGAAAGCGACGTGTTTCAAGGATTGTCGGGCTAAATTTGGATCGGGGAAGACCCCTTGTTTCGCCGAATGCATGGAGTTTCTTCTAATTAGAAAGTTGTATTTTGTCCACCGTGGCAGGAACAATGCTCACCTGACAGATTCGCCAAAGCCTTTCTATACATACTCTAAGTAATCTTACGGGACAAAGTGAGACAGCCATTTTTATAAAGTTATCTAGACTTGAATAATACTGTGAAACTATTATAAGTACAGAAGTGTCTCTCTAATGTAATTTATTCATTTCAGTATAACATCGTCAAGCGTTTTCTACGGATTTGGCGTTAAAATTCCAAGATTGGTTGCAGGCTCTAAATGAAGTTTAATTATTTTTTCCTTGACAACCTTCGTAAAAAGTAGATTACGTCAGCGTGTAGGCCTACTACCTAAGGGCAATCTTAAGTATATACTTATTTACTTACATTATTACTTACTTACATATTTATTTAACTATTATTGTATGTGGCACGTAAGACAATAAGTTAGCTCGGAAATAATGTCTTGTGTTTGATATCGTAAAGTAAGAAACGTCATAAATAAGTACTCGATAATATCTCCAATCTCAAAAAACAAAGGGGTAGGAAGAAAATAAATTAATTATATGTCTACACTATCGCAAAAGTAATAAAATAGGCTAAGCTCGTTACGTCGTCTTTCATTGAGTATTAAGAATTTCAATTACCTCTAAAGTGTTTCTGGACTGTAAAAGTCACAGCCATAGCAAAAAAAGGTATATGCGCTCGTTATGACGTATAATCTCTTGGCTGAGCGTTAGCGAAGCCTCAGACTAGAGGGGTTGGAAAAATTTCATTTCTGTCTATATGCACTTGTCGGAAAGGAACTGACTTGGAAATTATGCATGAAGCTGCATTTCTATACATATTGAGTTCAACAACGATGGAGCATGTTACTATATCGCATTTGGCTGAGCGTTAGCGAACATTTTTAAATTGGTCTTATAGGTAATCGTGATGGCAACGCGGAAATTGCGGAGTAAATCAATTTGGATTCAGACGGAGTACAATCATATGACATTTTAACAATTGATATAGCAAAATTTGTAGCTTTTGGACTTAAAATTCTGTACGCAACCTCAGTGAATCTTGTCACGCGACGCGACACGTGTTGTGGTGTAGGCTTGTAAAATATAATGGTCACGTGTTGTGGTGTAGGCTTGTAAAATATAATGGTAGTAAGAATTTAAAGTGACATACGTGGCAGGAAAGAACACTTACCCGATGTACGTCTAAGGGCATAAAATAATAGACGAGTAGCAAGAAAGTAAATGAACTCTTAACGAGTTAGTCTAATATCGTAAAATAAGGGACGAGAAGCAAGAAAGTAAATTAATAATACGCCATAAACTAGTAAGAAATTAATCTATCCCGGTAAGTAAAGCTCATAAAGTAGCAACAGCCTGAAAAAAGTAAATTAGCTCTGAAATGCACTGATATTGTAAAGTTGCTGGCGTAGTAAGACAGGAAATGAGCTCGGCAGTACAGCGTGTGAAAGAGAACGTAGTCACGTAGTACGGATTAAAGTCAACTTAAATGTAAATACTCTTAGTTTTTGTAATCTTAGATAGCTGTTCAAATATTGGAAAATTTGATTTGTGGCCATGTTACACAATGTGTGTGTGATAAGACACACTGCGTACTAATATGGATAGCTCTAATTTTTTTGCAGATAGGTCTGTGACGAATGTTACTACGTGTGGTTTACATATTTGTAGTTTTTTTTAATACTGGAATTGTATTGTGACGTCATCATTTTTTGTTGCAGGTAATGAATGCTTCAAGGTCGATTTAGATGGTTCAATCTCTAGTGGTAAGTGCATTCTTATGCTCGAAAATACAAAATTATAATTTTCAAGAAGGTGTCATTTGTTTTAGACTATACAATAATGTAGTTGTGTACAAACAGTTGGTTTTAAAGAAACTTTAGCTGCGTTACTCCATACATCCATACTATACTCCATATTATTTTATGGACGCCTGCCTATTATTCATAGTTGTATTACAGTACTTCAGGGGGCAACGTGCACACGTTGGTTTGGACATCGTTTACCAATTAAAGTAACACGAATTTTGGTAACAATTATAACTCGATTTTTATATTTCTGACTTCGAATTTTCCCAAAAAAAGTGGGGACGTTTCAAAACTCTCTTTTTCATGTAAATTCCACATTTTTAGGGCAATCAGTACAGTCTTGACAGGTTGACAATGTCGCACCAGTGATTTCCTTCCGAAAAAATAGTTTTTCACATTGTATAATAATAATTGATAATGACAGCTTGCCCAAATGTGTTATTCTTACATTGATTTTTATTTCATTTGACATGGTTGTAAAATCAAATCAGTTTTATTGCAGCGACCATAGTACATACATTCATTGCATAGCAAACGTCATTGATCTTAATCTAAAATTTCGTACATTCATATCACAAAATTCTCATTTACACATAAAATTTTACAATTATGCACCTTTCATTCTTCGAGGTATATTGTCTCCTCCATATGAGACGCTCAAAACACTTGTTGGATTCAATTCGACGCCTAATTTGTGTATCATACTGCAGGACTCTAACGCTTGAGCGACCTTTTTCAACCACCTGTTTCTAATTCTTCGTGATCAAAACTACCAGGTGAATAACAAAAACTCGCTCAGTACTTATCTCGTTATTTTGTGTGTGTAATCTACACCATGCTTTAAATTTGTGGCCAAGGTTTTTTGTCAGGCTCCAGACCACCTGGATTCTCGTTTGTTCTCGTTGAAGTCTCCAGGTGTAGCGTGTATTTGCATGGGCTAATTAACAGCTCCAGTCCGCGCGCATCCAGTCATGGTTCCTGCGTCTAATTGCTTCGGCCGCCATCTTGTACTGATAAGACGTTATCTCTGTTGCTTCACCGCCGCGCGCCTGCCCGGCTCCTTCGCCAGCCTTGCGGGCCGCACGTGCGCCGAATCGTCTACACTAGCGTCGTACATTGGGCCGCCCTTTCACGTCCATCTTTCAAGTTCAATCCCTTTCTCCTTCACCGACCGCCTTTCCCCTTCTTTGCCTAATCCGCGGAGTTAACCTTTGTTAACACTGGGCCTTGCACTATTTGGCAAATGCTGGTCCAGCCCTTTCACATCCATCCTTCAAATTCAATTCCTGCCTCCTTCACCGACCGTCTTGCCCCGTACGGACAAATTGTAAACCACGTTTATTTTCCGATTGGTTAGCTTTAAGGGCTATCAAAAGGATAAACAGTGCGTTTGACACCAGAATTTAGTTACACTGCTCAGATGGACATAAAATGTAATAAACTATATTACTCTTGATTTTGAAACTCCCATCTCGAGAATGATATCCCAGGTGGTGAAATTTGTTTTCCTAGAATTCTTCGTGTAATTTAGCATTGTGAATTTCAACAGAAATGCAAGTTTAATCTAAAATAGTACATCAACAGATGTTTGACTGCTCCATATTATTTTCACGACATTTTTGGTACAGATCTTAATATCATAAAATAGATTTGCTATCGACTCACTGATGGAAACCTTGTAAAGAAGACCAAACTATCATGTCTAGTCATAGTATGGATAGGCTACTTTGATTCACTTCCAAAAGCAGTCGGTTGGTGTGAATAGGCCGGGTTGTATGAGGACTCGATAGGAAAGTGGTGTTCGGGGGGGGGGGGGGAGTAAACAAACCTGGGGAGGGTTGTCGACAAATGCTTCACAGATACCGTTGGGGTGTGGGCTGCTTCCGCCCCGGGAGGGTTCCAGCCTCCAAAAATACGAGGCCTGAAATACGTGGCCCGATCACACCCTTCTGAGTGTAGGGCAGAATCCTGGGCGCCCTTCTGTACCGCACGCAGGGCTAACATCGTATCTTATTTTAGAGCCATTCTAATTTTACCTCTGGTCCTTCCTGGATAGAATGCGGTATTGCAATGTCGCAAACTGAGTGGCGTACACGACCTTCTGAGCGTCCATCATATTTTGTAAAATGCATACGCGTTTTGTGAGATTTTGCAGACTGTCCATGTAAAATTTATAAAATATCTAAAAATTAACTTAAATACAAAGCGTTATATACCACTTTTTTGCATAAAAACAAAATTTGCAATAAATTATTTTTAATGCAAATAAATAATAAATTTTTTAATGCATATGTATTAAAAATATTACACATATTCAAAATTCAGAATAGCCAAATTGTAGGAAATTTTTGTCCTGAAGACAGAAGTGTGTGTTGAAACTGTTTATACTAATAATCTTGAAAAAAATACTTCTATGAGTAAATGCAGAATTGAAATTTTGACCTGCTTGCGGTAGTTATATAGCACATTGAAAGCACATTATATAGCACAAGAAAATGTTCTTACTTTTTATATTATACTAAATATAGTAGCAATACAACATTTTGCCATGAACACAGAAATATACATTGCTGTATCGTTTTTTTAGCAATTCATAATATTTACGTATGTGAAGGAAAGTCAAAACGGTGATTATATTTATTATTATATTATAAACATAAACAATATTTACATGCAATAATGTCATTTCTAACAATTAGTAACTACATAACTACGAATTGAAATGAAAACAAAGACGAAATACACTGTAAACAGCGAAATTCACGCGTTCGTATCTGAGCAATAACAAACAATGCAAACAAACTTTGCTGGAAACAACAGCTGATGAAAATGATGCAGATTAATGTTTGGTACAGAAGAGTAGGAGAAATCGAAAGACCACTAAACATAAAAAACTAATGGGCTTTTGAACGGTATAGTTATTATAATGCGATTTGATCGGTATTAGCGTCGGCAAAATGAGTTTAATAAATAAATGAATGTTTATCAAAATTTTTGATGATGACGTTTAGTGAAAATCGGAGTTGTCAAAAATGTTGATGCTGGACGCTTGGAGGGTTAATGAAGGAGGTGGATGGACCTAGCAGTGAAGGAGGCGTATGCAAGTTGGAAGGAACTAATGGAGGGAGGAAAAGCCTGCAGTGTTGCCACATTGCGCAATCCATAGCAGTTTGCACCGTATTTTTCTTTCCAATAGGGTTCCCAGCTAAATTAGTGTTGTGATAAGACTAAATCTGGTGAACATATCAGTAGAACAACATAATTATAAAGTGAGTGAAAGTGGATGACATGAACGATTAGTCATTGAAAAACCTTCCATAAACCCTCAAGTAAGATGAACGTACTTGGACAAATAATCACAATAAGAACGAGAATACTATTTTAGAATTTTGGGAATTCTAAAATAGTATTCTAAAATCTTGAGTGGTTTTATCTCAAGAATTTGTTTTCTCAAGCGCCAGGTGGAATCATTAATTCCGAAAGGCTTAGCAATGAAACATATATAATATTGGAAAAATATATTTTATTTATCAGTGATAGTAAATTAAACCTGTTTCCAATGCTCCAATACTCTTGTTTATATAAGTACTAGCGGGCCCGGCGCGCTTTGCTGCGCATTTCAATAATTTTTTGCAAAAGTTGCCCGCGGCTTCGCACGCAATTTCCCGTTGAAAACAGTACACTATATTCACTTATTCTTTTTCTATCACATTCTAAACATTGCTGAGATAATTGATAGTCGTTCCATCGTGAGCCTCTTGGGCGTATTATGAAGGTATGTACCATATTCCTGTCTCTATCTAGCTGTTACCCACGGCTTCGCACGCAAATCTTAAGAACCGAAGTCCTTATATTACTTAGTAAATTTTTTTTTTACTATAATAAATTTTAGATTAAATTAGTTATATCTCCGATGCCACGATTGAGCTTGCTTTGTTGTCTCGATCGAGAGAATATGTACACACGGAGTTTTGACAACCATACTTCTGTCAAAAAAAACAACTAAGGTTGATTTTATAACATTCTTTATATTTGTAGCCAACGTAAGATAGTAATTATGATATCTGCATTGCTCTTCTGATCAAGCATGAGCATGGTTTATATTAAATAAATATTGCAGTTAAAGGTGAATTTTTACGTCAAATTTGAATTGTATTATCTGGATAGTAAAGTCTATGTTTAACAGTGATTGCAGAAACAGTTTAAACAAAATTTGTCGTTTCTCTTAAGCTTACTCTATGCTTTAAAACTATAAGTGTAATATATGTTTACAAAGAACAGCTGATTAAAAATTTGAAAAGACGTTAACATATGTTTGCTGCAATGCATTTCTTATGGGTATTTCTGTAACCAGTGGGGCGGAATCCTGAATCGGGAAAGGGATGGGCATAGCTTATAAACCTTCTCCGTGGAAAAATACATATACGTACAAATTTTCATCATGATCGGTCCAATAGTTCACGATTCCATAAAGGACAAACATACAAACATTCATTTTTATATATATAGATAATTAGCTAAATAAACATTTTGTCATGTTTTGAACTACACGCTCGCCTTAGACAAGATATAATAAGAATAATTCTACAATGCTTCCTAAGACAACTAGGTTTTGAAAAGATATTTACCCAGCATCAGTCGCTTGGAGGCCATCACACCTGATGCATCAACTCTGACGTAGCATCCGAACCGTTGTAATCACAATAGAGGCTCGAAGGTCTCCGGTCGACTCCGCGGCTCGAAATGGCCTCAGCATCAACATCATCAACGTCCAGTCAGCTGGAGAGGTCCATCTCGATATTTGGACTGGAAGGCACAGATTGTTGTGTTGTGTTTGGTAGATGCCGACCTTGCGAAAGTTCATCCACCTCACACTCGCACAGTGGAGTGCCTCAGTCGAGTCAGTTCAGTTCAGTAGGTATCGGACTTTCGCCGCCGCCGTCCCAGGTCAACCACCGGCCTTGCCCCCGCCATGGAGTCGCTCCATCCTCCTGCCCGCGTCCTCTCACTTTTCGACATCCTGGAAGTGTTTTCCGTGAGTTTTGCCGCTGGTCTTTAGCGGAGAACTGTGTGCCATGATATACTTAACGGGGATGGATTGTTTAGATTGGAGCCCTCTGTCGTTGTTGGAATATTTGGGTGAGTTTGGAACGTGTCTGATTAGGTAGTTGTTTTTAAATTGCACGTGGCCATTGCATAGATAAATTCTTAAGGGTTGTTTTCGGTTTAAATGTAAATTATTAGTAATTGTTTTTAATTAAAATATTTGCGAGGAAGGTGAATAACGTATCGATTTAACCAATAAGCTTTAAAATTAATGTTTTTTTGTTGCACAATATGTTTTTATTGGTCTTCAATTTTATGAATCTCAAGAGTGGTGTAAATAAATCTGAAGACTCTTGGAGCAATTGGAAAAACTTTACTACTAAGTGTAAAGAATACAATACATTTCTAATTTATTTATTTTTCGGACAAGGCCTTTCGAAACCAAAGGTTGCATCATCAGACGACTCCACAAAAAAATTTTTTAAAATTAAAAACAAATGTTTGTGGAGTTGCCTGATGATGAAACCTTTGGTTTCGAAAAGCCTCGTCAGAAAAATAAATAAATTGGAAATGTATTGTATTCTTTACATTCAGTAGTATTTGTAACTAAACGTGTTCAATTTACTAGCTACTTTAATAATTAGCGCTTTCGTATTCAAAATTTTAATGCATAAATGCATGCTATTTTTACACGCTCCGTATATTACCGGTAGGACCATGTAAATATGCAGCTTCTTAAATTGTGCAAATCAGATTTTCCCACTGTTACTAGCTTTGATTGAAGCAAAACATCGGTTTATCCGGTAACCTTACGTGTTCGGTGTGGTATGGCGTAATCCAAGGCTCAAGTTTGGGTCCACTGATATTGATTTTGCCCTCGATCGGACTATTCCATTGTCGGTCGGTGCGACCGTGAACGATCGCGTCGTACCGTGCGACGGTCGCAGTCGCGCTCCGGCTTCCACGATCACGGTATTGCTTTGACCTTCATGCTTCATGCCGGTTTGGTTCGCTCTTCCTATCATTCTACCCCCCCCCCCCCCGGCCCACGCTGTTCTGTCCTTTCTGCACGTCCGCGCAGGGGAATTCGTCGCGCACCGAAGGTTATTATTGTTCGCCAGACCGCCACATCTAGTCGCGGCTAGGCCCGGCTTCGAGTTATCGTGAGAATTTCAATTCCCCGCTCCTAATTGGAAGATTGCCACACTTTTTTGGTCCTGTTTATAAGGACTTGATCGCATGTCGAAGAAGCACGCTGCGGGATTTCTGTCTTTAACATTCGTCCTACTGAAATTCGTCTTGTGGCACTTGAGAAAGTTAAAATTTTAGTGAGGACATCCCTCTTGTTTATAGTTTTAGATAGAGAGATGTTATATGAGTCGCTGAAAGCTCGAGAAGCGTGACTCCTCTATTAGGGGTGGCCCCTAATAAATCAGACGGAGATGGTCCACACAATTCATTACGTCACAAAACGTATTCTGTTACACGGACTCGTGCATTGAATACGTTCGGCTCCAGCTGCTCCTGTCGGGCCGCCATTGTCAGCGGTCCATCGACGTACGCTCCACTCTCCGCAGAGCGTTGACCTGCCACGTATTACGTAAACGACAGATCACGAGAATTTAAATTTAAAACTAGGTCTCATCCGTCACACCGTGCAGCGTCCTGTAGTTTCGTAAGGTAAGGTTATGGACGGGTGACGAGCGCCGGGCGCCATCTTGGATTTAGGAATGCTCTTTCGGTTATCTCCCTCGTCCATTATACTGTTTGACAAGTTAGTCTCTCTCCGTTTGGGCCCTAACGGTGAGTGTACTTAGCCGTGAACCACGGCGGGAACGATAAGCCAGGAAGCGTCTCGTCATCGGTGACACGGCACACGTCGGAGTCCGATACATGAAGAATTAATGGATTTTTTAGTTCCCCGTCGGGTTCTCCAGTGCAGGGCTCCAGAAACATCCGACCGACAGTAGGGATGATGGTAATCCGTGACGGGGCGTCGATTCCTCACGGAGGAACAAAGAACGAGGAGCCTCGTTTAAATCTCGTCCAGACGGGCGCTGGCGAGGTCAAGGGACAGGAAATCGTGTAGCAGACGCACAAAAACTACAAGAAGGGTAGTGGGCCGGAGAAAGGGTGCCGTAAATCGTCAAGGGCGGCCGCGGGAGGGGAGGGGGGAGGGCGACAAAAAGAGCAGCATTAGCCTAAATAACATAACAGCTGGCTCCAGCGGAGCGGGCACCACTCTCGGAGTTGACCCGGTGCGTTGGAGGGAAACTGGTCCTTTGTGAAGGGCTCGGAGCTTGTGGAACACCCCGATCAATTCCGGTGACTGAAATGATGTTGCTCGTTTTCATTAATATGTGACAGACTTTATTACGTTTCCACTCTGGGTTTTTAGCGTGGAAAGTAAGTTTAAAAGGAAAACGAGTGTAGTAATACCCATTTTAAAAGGTTAGCATGATAAAAGACAAACTTACACAATAAAATATTAACAACTCTAAAACAGTAATTATACACTTTGAATAATAAAATCTTGTAATTCCCGTAAACTATCAAGTTTTAACGTTATGGTCAGATCAAACAATAACCCGTACAGTCTACTTGTAAATCTGTAAATTTATGAAGTGTACCTATACATATTTTTTATGCAAAGGAAATTTAACACTGTTGAAAAAAATAAAAGTAAATTACGTTAGTCATTCTGATAAGAATTGTGCGTGACTGACCTATAAATCGCAAATAATGATTTTTGGATCTAAAAAAGAATCGTGATGTATCATCGAGGCATTTACTGTGTTTTATATGCAAATAATTTCGATAGAGGCGCCATGGTGTGTGCACCTTGTTGGCTTCATCGTTTTGTAAAAACGAGATGGATTTAGTCATCGTGAATGTAATCGTTCATTCAGGTGTAGAGAGAAGTGTCGCCGAGTGTGTTTTCTCCAATGACATCTCTCAGTATCCGTGTTTGTGGAGTGTGACGCGATGGAATAGTGGAAAGGTCGGGATGTAAACACGCGACATTAGTGAGCCATTAGGCTAATGACCCACGCCATTGGCCGCCTTGGGCAATATTTACTTTGGGTTGATCGCCAAACAAAACGTTATCAGAAGATTAGTAGGAGTTTTGTATTTGTTTTAAATCACTCGCGGCTATTTGTTGTTTGGAAGTGAAGATTGTGTTGGATCATTTTTCAAAACTGACAGAGTCCTCTGCAAGATAACTTGACCCGGTGTGTCATTTTGTGAAGGGTCCCTCGGAAGAGCAAAGGCACTGGAAATTGGAAATCCCAACTGTAGTCCTGTTGTTCCCGGAAATCTACCTGGGCCAGAAGGAATGGTTCTCGTGATAGAGCCTCGGGATGTTTTTCTTCTTGCTCAATTCCAAGAATCAGGATGAGTCATGGCAGGTTTCAGTGAATGCATCCTTAAGGATCGAAACCTTGTCCCCATTTTTATGTTTATTTTGTATCGCTTCTTGGAATGTTGTGGGAACTTTTCTCGTAATCTGGACTTTATTGGGTGTGCTTTATAGGTCACTACAGAAAAGTGAAGAACTCCTAGAAGAAGGAGTATGCCGTCGAATATAGCAATGTTTGTAGCGTACAGTTACAAAATCATGTAAAAAAATTACATTGTAATATTTTCTGGTACTTATTTGTTTTTCACGTCTTGATATCTTGTTTGTTCACAAAGATTGAGTGGGTCTTTTTGTATGAGATGGATGAAACACAAATCTTACAAATCACTTGCCGTACGCCCCAATGTTCAGATGAACGCCGGCTTCTATCATCGACAATCATAATTCAATCATCACTACAAGGCCGTTGACGAGGAAGTCAAACGCTGCCCAAGATAATAAATAACCGAGCAATAATCATCTCTAACAGTTCTGTGTAATGTGTTTGTATGATTGCTATTGTATAACGTGTGTGGAGGCCATCGGCAGGTCTGTAGTACGGGACCGCGATGATGCAACCTAACCTCCAGGAGTGAGAGATCCTGCTGCCCTGGTGAATCACGGTTCTTGGACACCCTCCGCCGTTGTTTCTTGGATTTAGAGAGAGTCATTAGTACGCTCTGGGTTAATAGCCCCTTAAAGGATATATTTCAAGGACTGTTGTAAACCAAACGCTACTCTAGGTCAGATTTGTCGAAGTGTTCTAAAAATCATAATTTTTGTTCTACAATCTTAATTGCATTGCTCACTACATTCTGTAAACAAACCAATGGAGGAATTTAGTTCTGTTTGAACCATGATTCGTGGTGCATGGCTTTCGGTCCAGAATGGTGACCGGTGAGAACACCGCAGTCTGTCCCTTGAGGATGTTCCGTCTTTCCCTTATTCTTCTGTGGACATAATGAACACGCTGCTCCTCAAACCCTGTAGTACATTATTGCTAATACAGCCGATACTAAAGACTCTGAGTTGCTCTGTGTCCCAGTAGATGCACAGAGCCACACGACGCAGATCTACCTGTGCGGAGAGTTATGGCTCATTAATCACAGAACAGTCGCGTTCGAGACTTCGCCCTGCACGTGCGTGTTTGTCCTGCGTTCGGGTGCGCGCGCACCGCGTAAACACGCTTCTCGGAACTAGCATACGCGTGCTATCTCGACACTTGCACGCGATATCCGTACGCCGCTCACGCCGCGCCGCCTTCGTCTCTTTCACTGCCACTCGAAAATGTACTGCCCTTTTAGAATGTATCCAGAAATGATACACTTATTTAGTACATTCAATATTGACAGAATGATTTCATTGATTGGTTTTCGAACTATACGAACGGACACGCCATCGTTACGTGTTACAGCAACAAAAACACGACGTTTCGAGAACTGGTTCTGCTCTCTTCGTCAGTTTTCAAATTTCTGAACTTAAGTTTTTATAGTATAGATGCAAGGAAGAGAACAGCCACCTGGTGTACAACCATCGCGTTTCTGGGAACATGTTGTCCTTTTTTGGGATGATTTGGATAGTGATTTACCAGTATGATGTGGGAAAGAAGTCAAATATATTTATTGCGTAATAGTAGTAAGACCATTCATAACACTAGTTGTATAATAATTTATAATTTATTTATTTTAAAATTATTTTAATTTATTTTTAATTATTATTTTAATTTTACAGTATTTATTTGAATTTATTATTTTAATATATTATTCATTTTTAAATTATTACTTTAGTATATTATGTATTTTTAAATTATTATTTTAATATATTATTTATTTTTCAAATTAATAATTTAATACATTATTTATTTTAAATTATGATTTTAATACAGTACTTACTTTTTAATTATTATTTTAATATATTATGTATTTTAAAATTGATGTATAGTTAATTTTTAATATATTATTTGTTACGTAAGTGAATCCAAAAACATTTAACTTTTAAACGCTATTACTTGAAACTTTCCCCTCTCGGAATCCAGCGTACTCCAAATTGACTCGTCACACGACTGCCGCGTGGACGGGTCTCATTTATTTTATTACCTCCGAACACCGCCGGAACTGGGTCCTGATTGGCCGCTCTCCCGATAATTGTCCTTATTTGAATGTCGCGCCGAGGGTCTGCCGGTGTTCGTCCGTCACCGGCGACCCTGACTCCTAATTTCATTCCCCCCACGTTACCGTGTCGCCTGTCTCGCACTGGGCCGAGGTTTACTTCATTAGGCCAAAACAATGCGGCTTCACGGTCCTCCGACCTAACCTCCACCACACGCCTGTCCGTCCTCCTTTCTTCAGATCTCTATTAAAACGTCCCGCCACTTTTATTTCTTGGAACTGACGAGTTCCAAGAAACGTCAGAAAGAGACGTCTTGGTGGAACTCTTCTCTTGGTGGAACTCTTCTCTTGGAAGATACCGTGGTGAGTGAGTGAATCACCCTATTTGTACAAAGCGGTCTTCAGTAAAGGTCATCTAGTCCAGCAGGGACTTGCGGGAGACTCCTGCGGTTGCCTTTTTTGGATTGATTCTTAGGCGAAGTGAAATTCTCACTAACCCCTTCGGTTTAATTCAGGCGTGTCAATATCGCCAGGTCACCCCTGAGTGGCGAATCGTTGGAATTTGGCACAGGACAATGGATGTTCAACAGTTTGAAAATAGCTGGAAGCTGAAGTTTTGTGGTTCGAAATCCAAGTTGGGTTCTTCTGGATGAAATTGGATTTGCTGAGTGACTTTACCTCACAATAACTGCACATCTCTTAACTCGTCATAGCATTTTTTCATAAAATGCTTTCTTATTATTGTTTTATTGCTGTCATCCAAAACGATATACGTGTCTGCGACTCGTACCATCGTGACTTCACGGCACTTGGTCCTTTGCACTCGATTGTTCGATAGAACTGTTGACTCGGAAGGCGCTATCAAATAGTAAATGTTTACTGTTTACAAATTCTCATCGGTGCATGGGCATGGCTGATCCGTCATTGATTGATCTCTTTGTACGTTTCAGGGACAGTTCAGAAACTGGTAACCACCATTCGGTTACTGAGTCTGGTAAAGTTTTAATGTACTGACAATCTCACACCGACACAAGGTTTCAATAATAATTAATTGTGTCATTCTCGGAAATGCTCACATTAGAAGAAGGATTAAGTATGCACCGAATTAGTTTGCGTTTTTGTGTAAACAGGATTATTTTATTTCCCTTTTTCTGTAACCACCAAGAAAATACCGTCGATCAAATGCACGCTGCAGGAACATTACTTTGAGTTGTATTCATTAATGTGTATTGTCGATTTTACTTTGTGAACATAAGTCAGTTGTTCGTTTTATTTTAAATATGTTTCATGTGGTCAATATTTTGTTAAACTCGAAAAAACATTTTATATGATAGCATTAAAACGTACGCTTATTTGAGTTAATTTTCTGATTTGAAACATACCGTTGTGCTGATGACATATCCAACAAAATACTAATGGTTGGCGCATAATGAATTTTGTGAATCTCTTATCAGCTATTATTAGTTTAATATATTACTTTATTTTTAAATTACTATTTTAATATATTATTTTTTTACGCAAACAACTAATTAAATCAGCTAATATTACTTCTTTCCGACAAGCCGTTTGTCTATCGTTGTTAAAACCTAGTGTAGTAATACCAGTATTTAAAGGGAGAGACTGTACATGACTGGACTGTCAATTATACATTTCTAAGAAAGTGGGTCAAAATCCGATAACAAATTGTTACCTTCTCGGAAACCGAACAAATGGCCTTTAGATAAGAACAGCAACTTTATCTGCGGTGAAGGTCAACATTTCTGTTGTGGTATATGTGAGGGGATAATGTCGAGGAACATTTACCACGTACTGGTGAAGGGTAGGTTTTTAGGGGGTAATTGATCAGGGGGTAATTTGTGCCCCATAAAACATACGTGACGCAAGCAGTTCGCACGGTGTCGCACGTGGACGAGCCAGAGCCCACACGTGCACAGGCAGACCTTCGTGAAGGTGACCTTGACAACTCTTCGCTTGCTTGGCTCGCTCTGTACCGCCACCGCCTGTTGGATAATTACAGTCGTTACCGGGTTTCTGGTCGGCCAACTGTTGGTCTCCTGCCAACGTCGTTGTGTCGAGCCGGTCCCGGTCTGTACCAGAACTTACATTGTTGCTTGTACCAGCGAACATACATTGTCTGGTTCGCTCTGTACCGCCACCGCCTGTTGGATATATACAGACGTTACCGGGTTTCTGAACTGTTTTATGAGGAAAAATCGAATTGTCGCCCAGTTACTTCTGGCTTTCATTTTAATACGAGGGTTGAGGAACCAGAGGTTTTTCTACTCTTCCTTTCTTTTAGCCCGTTAAGGTCTTAGCATGTACTGAACACGGAGATCTTCAGATGAACGGCGTGATCTCTACTATATTAAAACTCTTATTTACCCAATTTATTTGTGAGTGTTTCGTTAGTGGTACAGAATACATGAATTGGAATTTGCCTTGTATAAGATAAAAACTATGTCGAACATTTACTCCCTTAATCGGGTATTGGATACTTACACAAAATTAAAAACTCTAAAGGTATGGTGATGACATTTCCAAACACTAAATTAAATTACAACAAAGTACAGTTTACGTCAAAAATAAAGCCTGACTGGTACAATTACAACGCAAAGTCCAGACAGATGAAGATGGACTTAAACGATGTCACTGGAAATAACTAACAACACTACACAACACGTCTCACGCACCAGGGTAGGTAGAAGACTGGGGAGAGAATCAATGGCGGCACTTCCTGTAGTGGTAAAGCTAGCAAATGTATGATATCCCAATTACCCATCGTCAATTACTAAGTTCAAGCAAAGAATGCCTCAACAGTTCGAGGTTTATGGACATTATCAACAACTGCACAGTTATCGAATCGGTTCTAGAACCCCACGGCGGTTCTCCGGCTGTTCCGGTAATTACTATAATTCCTTTGTACAGAGTCGGCCGGCCAGTCCACAGTTATTCTACCCGCTTGTCATAAGGTTTAAACTCTATGACGCGGTGCAGCGTCACGAGGGCACGCGGCCCACTAGGAATACCTGAGTAGAACCAATCCGTGGATAATGTCAGTGAGGAACCCGACCCTACCGACTGACCCCGGTCTACTAATTGTCATTAGCTGCATTGTGATTCGGGCACCGTTAGGTTACGACTGTTCAGCCCGATGCTAATGCGTAGTCATTCATTACGAGCTCGCGTCCCAGTCTTGCACCGCCACCGCGCCGCGCCTACGTGGTCCGCCCTCGATTATCCGGATCTCGGTCAACCGAATATCTGGTTACCAATAACTGATCATCTTTCCTAGATTCTTTCCGGTTGAGTCCCTGTTATACAACATCACTTACTTCCCTTGTGCCATAGCTGCTGGCTGTGCTGACGTGGCTCAACCTCGATTATCTGGATCTCGGTCAACCGAATATAGTCACTAATCACCTTTCGTAGATTCTTTCCGGTCGAGTCTCTGCTACACAACATCGCTTATTTCCCTTGTGCCACTGCTGTTAGCCGTACTGACGTGGCCCACCTCGATTATCCGGATTTCGGTTAACCGAATATCTGGTCACCAATAACTGATCACGCTTCCTAGACGCTTTCCGGTCGAGCCCCTGTTATACAACATCACTTACTTGCCTTGTGCCATTGCTGCAGGCTGTGCTGACTTGGCCCAACCTCGATTATCCGGATTTCGGTCAACCGAATGTGTAGTTTCTTTTCTAATCTCTGACGGGCCGGATCTCGGCGGCCTCTCTCACACGCTGAACATCTCACGTCTACCACATTACAATATACACCTATATTACTCGGAAATAAACGTCTAATATTGAAAGAGTTGAACTTAAAATCGTAATTTACTGTAATTTTACGAGATATACACATACGATGGTATTTACTGCGTTAACAATTAACTACACAAGTTAAGAAAAGATCAATTTACTTGTGAGGTGACATCGTTAAATTCATTCTCCATTCACTATTTCATCAAAATACGCCAGCGTCTTGATTTGGCAATTACGTTGTACTGTATACATTTAAATGGTGTCAGTTTGGAAGCATTGCTGCTCTCCTGGAAAGCCGCTCTAATGAAGAGTATGTTTGCATTACGTTGCTATCGTATCTTAACTACGACTATAATGGGTCCCTTAATTAGGGGACCGGCGAAGCGTGGAGAGGTCTTTAAAAATTAAATTACAGCTTTTGCCTCCTGTTTTTACGGGGCGTGGGGTGGAGGGTTGGCCACGCGGAAATCTGAGGCGTGACAGCAAGTTATCTCCGCATCGCCGGAAGTGGGTACGGACGTTGACTTTGCAGCAGGAAGCGCCAAATAGGCAGTGAGAAGAAGAAGAATGAGCGACGGCCGGTGTGTTGTGATTCAGGTGTCGTTG
Source organism: Homalodisca vitripennis (assembly GCF_021130785.1). NCBI lineage: Eukaryota > Metazoa > Arthropoda > Insecta > Hemiptera > Cicadellidae > Homalodisca > Homalodisca vitripennis. The sequence continues at coordinate 139,671,903 of NC_060213.1, read as the reverse complement.
GCGACATCCTCACGTATAGAGTAGCGGGACCCTGCGTGGCGCGCAGGCGCAGAACACTGAGGTGTTAGCTTGTTTATCTACGTTCCCAGTGGTTCATGTACCACTGTGTTCTGAACCTAACACCTAACGAAGAAAGGGGAGTATGAAGTTTTATTTTGCTTTGCGACAACCGTACAAGTCAGTGTTGCATCAGACCTGTATCTTAATTGTCATTCCTAGATGTAAATGGCTAGAAGAGAGATTTGCATCATTAAAGAGTGTGTATTCTGGATTACAGTAGGTGGTGAGCAATGAGAAGGGTATAAAGAGATTGGGGGCCGGGGCTGGAGAAAGAAATGCAATAACTGGCATTGTCTTCAGAGGTGAGGTTAGAACGATTCTAGTACAAAAAGATAGACATCTCCGCAGTGTTGCCAACCTGTGTAATCTGCAGAGGTAAAGTTTGAACAGCTTTGGTGAAGGAGGATTTGAAACATCTCTGAATAGTTCACGTACATAATTCAATTCGCAGGCGTGAAGTTAGAACGATTCTAATTTTTCTAAAGCATGAGGCATATGCCGTATTTCCAAGTAGATAGATCGATTTCAAGACGTGAACTTAGAACGGTTCTGGCGTAGAAGAAGATAGACATCTCTGTAGTGTTGCCAGTCCATGCTATCTTCAGAGGTAAAGTTAAGAACAACTTTGGTGTTGGAGGTTAGAAACATCTCTACAGTGTTGCCACTAAGGAAGACCACGAGGCATATGCCGTGTTACCAAATACGTGTTACCTCGTACATCGATCGATCTCCAGAGTTACAATGCCTCTAGTGTAATGAAGATACGATACTTAGTGTTGAAATAAATGTATTGAGCTCGATCGAGGAGCATGTTGTAACAATTAAATAGCATAATTAAATAATAAACATATTTTTGTCAATTTAAGATACAACCTGGATCTCCGAATGCTTGCATACTCTAGTGAAAGGCATAGATGCACATCTAAAAAGGAGATCAACTTTCCCAGGTTCTCTTGCTAGGCGTAACTTCGCTATCGCCCTTGGCAGAGAGTACGGTTTGAGTAACTCGATCCAAGAATACAAAATAGCAAGTTTTCAGGGAGGAGGTGAGAGATGACGGTGTACTAATAGAGTTCATCGCCAGAGTAAATGAAGAATGCGACGGGAGGGGAGTGAAAAGTTTTAATGAGTGAAATTACGTCAGATGTAAAGTCAAGTTAAGTTGCAGAGAGGTGAGAGCCAAGTTAAAGTTGGCAGACTGGATTATTATGCGTCCCGTCATAACCCCACGCCGCGCCGCGTCGTTCTCATAATCCAGAATCTCTAGCCTTTTTGGCGGTGTTTACTGTTTACATTTTAGGAATTTAAATTGTCCTTGTCCATATCGCATCCAAATTTAGCGGTACTGCATTTTGCGGTTCTTTTTATGTTGTAATTATTGATAGTGCTTCCGGTAGAACGATAGATTGCAGAACAAAAAACTAAATTTGAATTATTATAAAAAGTTAATAATATTTAAAATTTGAAGCAAAATACTATTAACTCCTAATAGTTCTAGCATTTTATGTTAAAGTTAAAGGAACGTTTTAAGAAAGATTAGTGGTCTCAATTCGAGACGAGGTGTGCAAAATTCGTTTTACTTTTTAGTTTTACCATATTAGACATGTAGCCTCGAAAATAACCGGCCATACATACACAAACATCGAAAACAATCTTGAAATTTTACACACATGCAAAGAAAGTCTCCAATTGTCAACTTTTAGAACATTTTGAAATTTACAAGTGCCAAAATCAATCCTAATGTATTATTAAATTACAAAGGTATTCTAGCAAAGAATTTATCATTCGATAGACTTTTAAACGATAAAAATTGATCACATATAAAATTAAATAAAAAAGTTTAGCCACCAAGGTAGTTAAAAACATATGACAATTTGGTGGTTTCAATTATTTATTTACTTAATTTACCTTAAACCTACAAGTACTTAATGGTGAATTCGAAATGTACATTGTGCAAAATAAAATCCATCAAAAAGTGTTTAAAGGTTTATTATTATATATTTAGTTTTACCATTTCACTCAATAGCTTACGTCTGTCAGTTATACATTTGTGCTTCCTTTAGACACAATTTACTTTAGTTGTGTCTCCATTTGTGTCTCCAGTTGGGCATGTCCTGGAGATGGTTGTATTCTGAACAAATTCTATTTTAGTGTTTATCAGCACAAATGAGCAATCTTTTACATTTCCAGTTAGTTTTCAGTTTCAAGAACTGTAATTCAAATCGGCACGGAATGTTTTTTATTTGGATAGCCTAATCGAATAAAGAATATTGAGGAAGAGTAATTAAGAATGTACATTCTAAGAACAACAGTAACACGCATGAAGTCATCAACATTCACTCAACTCGCCATTCGAGTTATGTCCGATATTTGATGTTCAAATTGTATTGTAAAACATCGATTGCACAAATAGATCTCGATCTGTATGGATCGACTATCGATTGTTTTCCTTCTACTGCGCCGCGCGACGGCGTAGCGCAGCTACGGAAGGAAAAGAGTGGTGCGACTCCGCGATAGTCAGAGTCAAGGTCGCACACTGCCCCCGTACGGGGGGCGGAGAGGAGGCGGGGGGCGGCGCGAGTTTCTCACGTCCCCGCGGCGTTTTGTTCGCGCACAATAATACATACCTGTGCTGTTGTGCTGGCCGGGCAGCAATCAGTGCTTTACCAAGCAAATGTCCGGGAAATAATAGGCACTACGAAATACGCAGAAGACCTCTCTTCTTCTGCAAACTTTGTTATACATATCTGGCTGGCCCACTTCTTCTAGATGAATCCTAAGGACTTTGAATTTTTCTGGAGTATTGACTACTCAGGTATTCCACTAGCAGCTTCCAGCTTGCTCGACCTAACCCTTTGATCGTGTTCTTCAACTTCCCCACGCCCTCTTCACTTCTCACCGCCCGTAGCGACCCCGAAGGGTGACTTTGTTCTCACCCCCTCCCCTGTTCAATCGACTGTCGAACTGTGGTAGACCATTGATTGGTCGGATACGTCTGCTTCGACCTCTTGAGGGGTTGACACTCACTTAAGTCCTAACTGTCCGGCGGCCGAATTTCGTATGTAAAACAAGTATACATGTAAATAAGTTGTATTAAAAGGTAGCCTGTTGAGGGGTTGACAATGACTTAAGTCCTAACTGTCCTGTAACCGAATTATGTACTATTAAAACCACACTTTTACAAATTCCCAAAGAATATATTGTTTAAAAATTGTATGAAATGTTTAAATTCTGTATCTATAATTCAAAATTGTTACTCGTAAATTTAAAGATATATTATATCACCCTTTGATTCTTTATGCGGGTGTATTAAACGTATATCACCTGTATTTATAAATTCCTTCCCCTCCTTTTCACAGCTTTTGCGTCAATTCTAAATTATATTTCGACATACTCGTTGTTTATTGAAAGAAACATATTTGTCAATCTAAATCGAATTGTATTGTTGAAGCTTTGTCAGTACGGTTGTAGTTCTGGATGCTCCTCCAGCTCGAAGATCAACATTTGATTAGGACGTCAAGCGTTCAGATTGCAGCTTGGTCGTGGACACACTCTGAAGTGGATGCTGATGGGACCGCCGATACACGAACTAGGCCCAGTCGGCATCCTGCCACGAAGCGGCGAGCAGCTGTAGATGAAGGGCAGATAAGGGAAGGACGTAAAAACGTAGACCTTATAATCAGCTTAGTAGCGTGACTGGCACATCTGAACAAGCCAATTTTGTCCCTTTATACCCTAAATATCTGGCGTCCCAACCGATTTGTTATATCCAAAGATTATAAAGATTTAATTAACGGACTATTAAAATGTTTTAATTAATGTGCGTAATTCTAGCTCAGCGTTACGATAGATCATGTGGTCAACAGCTCATGATCTTATGGGTTTCTAGATCGATTTAAACGTAGTAATGTCGTTTATTGTTACGCGGGATTTTTAACCGCACTTCCCGCCTCTTCGGGAATATTTTAAAGATTTTTTTGTCTAGCAATATTACCACCTTGTTATCTCGTTAAATATCTTCTCACGCCCTAAAGTTATGGAAGAAAAAGATAGACTACTGTTTCAGTAGGCCAAGTAGGTTAGATGTAAGTTAGGTTTGGTTCAATATATGCAAAAAAAAAACACCGATACAAATTAATATTAGGCAAGAAAAACATTTTTGTAGATAAACACTGATGGAATAAGAACCTTGAGAAAGAAGAAGTTAAAATAGTGCGACATGAATTAAGAATAAATAACATTGGAGTAATAAAAATAGAGAGATAGAACAGAGCATTGAGTAGAACATTGCAATAGAACGACATTAAAAATTAGGACTGAGAACTGATTTGAATTAGAAGATACATATCTACAGAAATATGGAGCAGAAATGATATTTTTCAGTTACTTGAGAAAATAAGTTCCTTGAATTTAAGGTGAAAACGTGCTTTATGGTTTTATTTTAGGGCGCGCACACTTGAAAACAGTGTTGTAAGAAGAAACGAGCTAAGGTGGCTTCTGTCTTAGTTCTAGTGATTTGTTTATCACTGACTAGTTTATTCAGTACATTTTTATAGGATCTAATTTCAATGTTATAAGAACTTCATATCTAATAAAAAAAAACTAGGTTAAAGTAAAAGTGATTAACAAAAGCGTACAAAGTGCTGAACGCCCAAAGATCCGAAAGGCCGTAATGACTACAAGCACGATATCCTGGGCTGTGAATGTCGGCTATTGATGTGGCCAAGGGCTATTAATCATTGTTAGTTGCCTTTACGAGTCCTGAAACCTCGACAATTCCGAGCACTTCACTCCATCACTCTCAGGACGGCTAGACCTGTTAGTGCTTCATTAATAAGATCGAGCTTTTAAACTATCTTGTAAGCCTATTAAAAGCTTCCAAAATAAATCTTGAGGGATAAAATCTCGGGCGGTATCTATCAATCACGGCCGGTGCTTCGTAATCAGTGTTCTCATTAATATCGTTATTGATTGATAGACGCAGATATCCTGTGTTTGTATTTCATTATATTATGCAAATAATACACATTTGTGTATTTTAGGATATTATCAACGCAAGATTACTTCTACCAACTTAATTTATTCTGAAACAATGGTTTATAGCAACTTACTTCATTACAGATAACTTTTAGGGCACAAACAGTTAAAATTCTATTTTTCCTCTTGAATTTTGTACTGAGGTGTTCCTTACACGTTATATAGAAAATATCGTAGAAATAGCGTGTGCAATTAAAATTAAACCTTTAAACCTTTTTTTTCAGAAATTTAAGAGTCCATATTTCAAAATTCAAATCTTTGAAACTCTTCCAAATTAGCAGAAATAACCCGTGCAACATAACCTCAAAACGTTATTTCAGATTTTAAGGGGTCATCTTTCAAAATTCAAATCTCTGACACTCTTCCAGATTTGCCACACGCAATGCTTTTCTGCCGTAAGTTTTGAAGCAATTATACGAATGCGTAATGCCTTAAACCATGATCTTGTATAATTTTCTTGACAAAATTTACATTTTTCTGAAAGCGTTTTCCTATTATATGCTACACAAAAGCGAAGCCAGATTAACCGAATTTCCAAGTTGGCAAAATCAATTCTAAGTACGAATAGCGTATAAAAGGAATTTGAATTTTCGCTTTAAAATCGAATTAGGCCTACATCGTTCCCATAAACTAGACTTCAGTCTCTAGGTAGTTCAGACGATTCGATCTTGTATTACTCCATCAGCGATGTCGAAGATGACAGAAGAGGAGTGAATAGCCTTGACCTCTACGATCGGCGCAGCCTGCCGCTCACTTTCATGGCAACTGCGGCCAGAACTAGTCTGTGACGACTCGATAGCCTACCTTCCTTATTGCGACTCCAGGTCCGCCGCCTAGGCTCCAGCCAGTCCCGCGACCGGTAGCGTAAAAGCGCAGTAGTCGGTGGCCGCAGGATTGTTGCCCTGCTACAAATAGACCTAACCTGCTAACCAGTCTCGGGCAGTGGGCACTCGATTTGCTGCCCTGCTCCTGTGCCATTGGGTCTTCTTGGCAAAGTGTCAACTTTATATGGGCCAGTCCATGTCATTTAAATGCACATACCACCAGACCAATCAAAAGCTGTAGTCTTTCACATAGAAGACAACAGCCAAAGTTGAATTCTCTTATTGCTTTTAGATTCGGTGGATACTGAATAAAGACCTTTCTGACTGATTTGTGGGAGTGCCGATGGCCGAGCGGTTGAACGTTGAGCCTGAGTTAGAGATAGCTCAGGTTCGAATCCTGAATCCCTGAATCCTGTCTGTGACCATTGCACTTTATCAGAACCATCCCCTTATTCTGGTTTGATAAGATCCTCTCACAGGCCAGTGACCCATAAGAATGGGCAGCATAAGGCATAAAAGGGGATCGGCTTCTCCTTAAAAGAAAACCAACAAAATATGAAGCCCTACTTGTTTTTACCCACAATTCACCACAAATTAGAGTTTCATGTTATTAGGTAAACATGCAATGACCATCCTACACAGACCGAATCGTATTACAATTATCTTTCGTAAATAGGTACACTGTTCAATTTGTAAAGCTACAAATAAACAAAAATTTGTCTCAGTGCAGTTTTATCAGAAAAATGCAATTTTTTTCATCAATGACTAGGCCAATGTATAAACATGAACGGTATTTAAGCTGTTAGCTAAGTATTTATGATTTTCCTTATAAATGTAAACTATAATTTGTAAAAATTTACATTATGTAAGAGTTACCTTTTGCAGATTCGGAATGAAAGTGAGTTTCTTTGTTGCAATTAATTATCTGCTGATCTTATCCTGTTTCAAAACTTTCTTCACTCTTGCCTTTTGTTGCAGGCCGGGAAGACCTGTCTCCACCGAACTCGCTGAACGGTTTCAGTGTAGACAGTTGTGATGCGAAGAAGAAGAAGGGTCCAACGCCGCGGCAGCAGGAGGAACTCTGCCTGGTCTGCGGCGACAGAGCCTCCGGGTACCACTACAACGCTCTCACCTGCGAAGGCTGCAAGGGTTTTCTTCCGCCGCAGCATCACCAAGAATGCAGTTTACCAGTGCAAGTACGGCACCAACTGCGAAATCGACATGTACATGCGGCGGAAGTGCCAGGAGTGCCGGCTCAAGAAGTGTCTCAGCGTCGGCATGAGGCCAGAATGTAAGTGTTACATTTACTAAAGAAGCTCTTGTACATGATTTTACTCATTAAGAGAGAGATGTAATTTTTAAAGAACATAATATAAGGAAAGACATATTTCAATTGGAATCTTACTGTCAAGATTTATTTTGAACTAAACCCACATACATTTGGTATTGCAGTGTTAATATTTACTTTTATTACGTATTTTACAGTGTTGATATTTACTTTTATTATGTATTGATTAACAAATATAAGTACAGGGTACAACAATGAAAGTTCACACTGCATTTATAATAAATAATCATATGGTACATAATTGAGGGTGTCCAATAAATAAAATAAAAATGTAAAGAACTCCTATGAATTGAATGTGAGACTGTATACAACTTAAGGTGATAATGTGAACATAAGAAGCACAGTAATGCTACTTCCTACAATCACTAGCCCCATGTTTAACCACAGAAAGATCACTTTGTCTAGTTTGTTGATAGACTAAATTTGAAGGTGACATTCAAATCTTAGTTGATTGGCTGAGCTTTAGCGAAGTCTTAATTAATTAGCCTACATTTTGGTGGCTTTATCAAAAATCAAATGCATCAGGTAATTTATAACATCAATAGACTCTTCAAAGTGGTGAATTAGTTGATCTGGAATCTTTATTTTCAACAAAAGAGTATTTTATATGATGCAACAACTATGGTTATGCAGTGTGGATTAATTTGCGTTTTGTGCATTTCAGGCGTTGTACCTGAATACCAGTGTGCAGTCAAGAGAAAGGAGAAAAAGGCTCAGAAGGACAAGGACAAACCGGTTTCCTCAAGCAATGGCTCTCCAGAGATGAGAATAGACCAGGAACCTGTAAGATTAATTTTGTGCAAATACGTAGCCTAGTAATGTGTTTTACAAATGATTCAAGCAATTTAACAATTATCGTACTAATTGGATTTAAAATTTGTATACATTTTAAACATGAAATATTCAGTGTGTACATTTGTGTATTATGTATTCCTCAGGTAAACACTATTGATCAATCTATGGTTACCTAACCTAACTTAGTACTATGCTGAGCATCAGTGATAGCATGGTAAATCGTAACTTTTTCAAAATCTAGGCTGACCTTCATCTGGAGCTTAGGCATTGTATGGTATAAAAGTATCATAAACAATATTGCAGACTTTTATAAAAGTACTGACAATGTTACAACTCATTCATTCATTATTGCCTGTATATTTCAATTAGTGTAAATTTAAACAAAGCAAACAAATATTGCAGCCAGATATTTAAAAATCCCTTTGTTCATTGACTGTGTCACTTTGATTTACAAGACTTGTTGAGCACACTTAGTCATCAATGGTGCTTGTTTCATGTACCTTTGTATGCAGACTGATTTGGGCATACATTGGTTGCAGAGCGACGACGTGACGTTTGTCCCGCCACCTGACTATGTTGTCAAGCCTCTCAGCGCCGAGCAGGAGGAGCTCATCCATAGGCTCGTCTACTTCCAGAATGAGTACGAGCATCCCGCTGAAGAAGATCTCAAACGGATTGAGGTAGCCTACTAATGCACAACAATATCTTCTCTTTACATTCATGCACAAGAGTATTTTATCTTGCACATTCGTGCACAAGAGTATCTTGTCTTGTACATTCGTACAAAAGAGTATCTTCTCTTGTACTTTCGTGCACAAGATTATTTTATCTTGCACATTCATATCTTTTCTTGTACATTCATGCACAAGAGAATCTTCATTTGTACATTCATGCATAAGAGTATATTCTCTTGTACATTCATGCACAAGAGTATCTTCTCTTGTACATTCATGCACAAGAGAATCTTCATTTGTACATTCATGCATAAGATTATCTTGTCTTATACATCCATGCACAAGAGTATTTTCTCTTGTACATTCATACACAAGAGTATCATCTCTTGTACATTTTGTGCAAGAGTATCTTCTTTTGTACATTCATGCACAAGAGTATCTTCATTTGTACATTCATGCACGAGACTCTTGTAATTTGGAAAACTCCAACTAAATTAAATGTCTATATTTGTTATAGTTTCTGATTTGTTTTTTGAATTCAAAGAAGAGATCGTGTGTGCAGAAAAATTGCTGAAATGTTTCAAAGATTTAGGAAAACATTCAACATTGAAGGGGAAGATCCCGCTGAAAGACATTTTTTGTTCTACTGATGGTTGTTTTGTTGATACTCTCAAATCTAGAGATCACTTTGGTTGTAACAAATTGCTGTATATCTGAGGAAAGGGGATCATATTTGAGGCATGGAGAAAGTCCTCTAATTGGTTTTTGCAGAAGTTTCAGATTTGAGAGTTAAAAATAAGTAAGAGAGATGCAAAGGTCCTTTTTACACTAATTGCAGGATTTTAGACTCTTTGTCTCGTAAAAAAATGAATTGCCTTAAGTCAGTTTAAATGTTAATAGAAGTGTTATCTATTTTAAATAAAATTTTAAAAACTTGGTTTTACTGCTTTTTTCTGGTCCTCAACTACAGTCTGGTACAGTAAAATTGTCATAGAACTGAGCATCCTTGATTACAATACTGAAAAACCCCTTTCTTGATTTTGGGGCTTTGTGTTCTTAAGTTTGTTACTAGGCATGATGCTTTGGTTGCCAGATTTAAAACTATTGAGACCACTAATTTGACACAAATTTGTTTAACATAACCCATTATGATGTGTCTGGAAATATCTTTCATAAGTAACAATGAAGTCAATGTTGATGGAAAAGAACAAAGTTTTCAAGCAATTCTTATAGTCTAGTTCAAGCAAGATTAAAAGTTCAATGTATCCACCATTTAAAGCCTGAACTTGTAGAACAACAGGTTGTTATTTGTTGTTTTCATTAACAATTAAGTCAAGGTTACTTTCTTCGCCTTTTATGATGGCATAGTCTGCTTACAGGCTAACCAATTATCATTTAAGTATAGCCTGAATAATATTGATTAACGGTTCCAGTTGGTTTAATTGATTTCATCAATAGAAATATTAAGAATATTGTACGTCCCTTTTTGGAGTTTCGTAGTGACTTAAAATTTAAGAATGTTGTCTGCTAATAAAGACTGTTCCCACAATGCAACATTCTGTCACAGAACCTGCCGACGGATGACGAGGACCCAAGCGACATCAGATACCGGCACATCACCGAGATCACCATCTTAACCGTGCAACTCATCGTCGAGTTCGCCAAAAAACTCCCCGGCTTTGACAAGTTACTCAGAGAGGACCAAATAGTCCTGCTCAAGGTATGTAATGGAGGAAATGTCATGGAAATCATTACCACAATTTTATGTTATTATTATGTACATTATTATGTATCATTATTATTATGAATTTCAATTCTAAGAGATCTATTAACTATGGTTAGTGTCAGTTCCCCATTCTTCAATGTTTTGTATTTTATTCTGCTTTTGATTGTTATTGTGTGTTTCCCGAATAGTAATTCACCAGTACTTGCAATTACAACTTAACAATTAAGAAGATTTAAAAAAAAGAAAAATTGTAATTAACCGATTGTGGGCAGTGGAAAACCTTAGGTGTGATTCCCCATGGGAGCTCTTGGCTTCAAAGTAGATTAGGACCAATCCCGGTGTGATAATTTTAGGAATGTTTTTAGTAGAATGTGTTTAGCAATTAAATCATTATTCTCTCAAAACAAATGACTTTAATTTCTATCATTTCACTTTCCAATAATAACCTCTGAAGTTCTGATTTGTAAACAGAACCACCACTTACAAACAAATCTAAGATATCAGACCAAAATATAGTCTTCTAAGCACATTCTACCAGATGGTTTTTGTATCACAGTGAAAACAATAATATAAAAAAAAACTAACTCACAATGTTGGAACGCCCTATAGCAGAAATGTCATGAAGTACAATAGTTAATGTTAAACAGAGAACTGAGTTGTGTGTGTGGTGTGATCCTTTTGGCTGCAATATGTTAAAAATCTTCTTAATGAAACTTTTGATAGCAAAAATTGACATTTAAATAGGTCATATTATACAATAGTTTAACCGAGACTTTTTACGTTTATTGGGCATAATACTTAGTGTTTACGCTCCAAAGGTATGCGATTGTTGTACAAACGTTGGTACGACATTTCTGTTTGTCCACTTCAAGATAATGCACAAATAACTTTCTTGTAAAAAATGCTTGAGAAATACTAGAGTAACTTATGCTCCATATGTCTTTGTTATGGTGTTTGTTAGGTTGTCCACTGCAGTAAAACTGTTGACGAAGTTTAAAAATGCCCATAGCAGATGTCCGTCTTCAAAGCTGCCTTCTAACAAGTTTTTAATCAAAATTGATGTTTCTTGAGATAAGAACAGAATTTTCGGAGTGTTGAGTTTAGCTCTAGTTCACCTTCCTCTTAGTGCAGCATCTGAAATCTGTCGCTTTCAAAAACTTAACTCGGAATCTGGAATAATGTCCGTCTGAAGAGATCCAAAAAACTTCAACGACGAAGAAGCTCAGATGATCTTTATATATCATTTTGACAAAAGAGACATCCAGACTACAATATACAGTACACTCTAGGTGCAGAAGTATTCTCATTGTCTCATCAGATGGACATTTGAGTCCATTAAGATATTTTAGACATGATTTGAAAGCACAGGGGAGCAATCGAGTTTTCCAGACGTACCATAGCTATGATTGATTTCAATGTGGATGTTAAGTTTAGCTCCAGTTCACCTTCCACGTAGTCTTTTTTGGATCTCCAGAAGAACATAACTCCAGATTCTAGGAGTCAAGTCTGTCAAAGCGTCAGATTTCAAACAGTGCACTGTTGTTCATAGTTACAGACATTGTCATTTTATTGTGTTTTAAATTCAATGTTTTGGAATAATACTAATACATAAATAGTAAAACCAGTGCAGTATAAATAATATAGTATTATTTCATCTGATCATCATTCTAAAAACATACATAAGTCTTGTTCCCCTCTTTCTATCCTCCGGTGCTTTCACATTTTACACCCTTCTTTTTTAACCATTTTCAGGAGTACAACATGGTTAAAAAAAACAAGCTTTAAATATAAAATGCCCTCAAATATCAAGTATGATAAATACATTTTTTCAAATAAAACATACTCTATAAGGTAAAGAAAAAAAAACCCAAAATACTGACCATTTTTCATTTAGTAAGATGGTCTTGTTTAGTGGCATTCCAGTAAAAAATTTTCTGTTCTTGAGGTATAATTGTTTTTTTTTTTTAATTTAGTAATACAAATTACAAAATATACAGATTGTTTTTCATTTTATTCTGAATAAGAACAAAGTTAGAGTAACAAAGCTTTTTGAACAAAAAAATTTAATGCACCACACTGACATATTAAGGTCACATATTTCTTATACTTCTCGTAATCTTACGAATTAGTACCTTCAGCTCCTTCAGTGCATAGAGGAATCTTCTCTACGCTTTACTTTACACAAATGCAAATGTTGACCATTTCTTTCTACGGTGACATCGTACATGGACAATGTCAATACAGCTCTATTACAGTATGCATTTATTACTCTATCAATCTAGTTGTCAGGCTTTACCAGAGCCATTTAATTTTAATATATAAAAAGGCAAAGAATATATTTTTACAACTGTGAAGTTGCATTGTTGCACAACATTTCCGTTATAGCAATGTGAACAGCTGATTACACTGACGAAGTTTGTTATTTTTATGCGACGTGAGTGCTGATACATTTTTTCTATCAGGTTTTTTATAATTTGATTTCATTTACAATCACTGAAACTTAAAAATCGTATTCTAGTCACCTTTCAGCCTTAGGTCTCCAGGTTGTCAGAGAGCTTCTTAGCCCTAACTTGGCCTGGTGTAAAACATCTTACTTAACATTTTACTTTTACTACTACTATTGTATGTTTACTTTTAAATAGAATATGGTGTGCTATGTTTGGTATAGATTTTATTTTAAATTTTATCAGATCTCGGGATAATCAATATATTATCCTCTATAATTGCTTTTGCTTTGTTCATTTGAGAAGTTATTATTACCCTTAATAGGTTTATGGAATTGTAAAAAAATACATTAAGCTCAAAAATTATGTAAAAAACAGAAGTATGTATTTTTTAATATAGTTTTTTGTGTTAGGGATAGTCAAATTTGATATATCACAAATAAATTTAAATAATATTAATTACATACATAAGTTTCAAAAAATGCATGTGATTTTCTAAAAAGAATTTTGGTATGTTTTAGTTTGCGCCACAAAACAAATGTTGTTCATTTTTATATTTATGTTACACATAATTTGTTACCCCAACCATAAGCAAAACGTGTAGCAATGAAAACAAGTTTATAACAATATTTTTTGTAAAGCTTTATATTTTCACTTAACTTAAATGCAAGTACAAGGGAACAATGAAACTCAAGATGAAAGGGTTAATCTAATAAAAATTACTTCTATATGGTATGTTGATGCATATGGATACTGAGCAACTCATAATGTCACAGGCGTGTTCGAGTGAGGTCATGATGCTAAGAATGGCGAGAAGGTACGACATGCAGACGGACTCAATTCTGTTTGCCAACAACCAGCCCTACACGCGAGAGTCGTACAATATGGCCGGTGTGGGAGAAGTCATCGATGATCTTCTCCGCTTCGGCCGCCAGATGTGCTCCATGAAGGTGGACAACGCTGAGTACGCCCTATTGACGGCCATCGTTATCTTTTCCGGTAAGCAAATATTTATTTTATGGTTCATGAAATAGATTTTTATTGGTTGTATTTCAATCAATTTTTCAATTCTGGTGAGAATGAATTTTTGTTGGTTTTTTTAAATGGTAAGCTGTTAAATCATCACTACAGTTTTAATTTTTGTATAAATTTTAAAATACATTTGTGTATTTATTTATAGTATAACTTAATACATTTACGATAATGGTTTACATCCAGTTTTTTTTATTTGCCATAAAATTTTTCAATAATAATGGTAAAAAACCATAATTTTGTAAATGTTAAATGTCTTTAATTACAACGAGAAATCTATGTAGGCTTAGCAATTTTGCACAAAAAAACGTTATTTAAATATGATTTTTCAATGTTTCTCTGTGTACTCAAGAGGTACTCTAAGGTATTTATTTAAGTACGGAATCATCAAGACAGGAAAACAATAAAAACGCAATGAGGAAATGCATACCAACGTGTAGCCTGATGGCAGTGTACCTGATGG